>NC_067249.2:142462927-144962927 GCF_019359855.2 Lolium perenne
CGCCACGCGGCAACGTATAGTTGCTACGTGACGGGCGTAGAAAAGTTGTGGGACGAACCCACAACTTGACAGGGAGGGATGCCAGCCCCCCCCAATATACCTGGGGAACTTAGCCCCGCCTGGGACCCCTGCCCGTCAGCTTGTGAAGGAGCCCTACACTGTTGCCGCGGCAGAGAAAATGGCCATTTCTCTGCCGCGGCAGAGATTTTCTGCCAGGCTTAGCCGATTCCGTCGTATTGGCTGCGGCGCCATGGTTTTCACCGTTACCCGACCGACGCGCGCCCACCCGACTGTACGCTCGGCGTCGTTGGACGTTTTCCGACGCCGGCCCGACTTAGCCGTTTTTAGCCGATTCCGTCGTATTGGCTGCGGCGCCATGGTTTTCACCGTTACCCGACCAGCGCGCGCCCACCCGACTGTACGCTCGGCGTCGTTGGACGTTTTCCGACGTCGGCCCGACTTGGCCGTTTTTAGCCGATTCCGTCGTATTGGCTGCGGCGCCATGGTTTTCACCGTTACCCGACCAGCGCGCGCCCACCCGACTGTACGCTGGGCGTCGTTGGACGTTTTCCGACGTCGGCCCGACTTGGCCGTTTTTAGCCGATTCCGTCGTATTGGCTGCGGCGCCATGGTTTTCACCGTTACCCGACCAGCGCGCGCCCACCCGACTGTACGCTCGGCGTCGTTGGACGTTTTCCGACGTCGGCCCGACTTGGCCGTTTTAGCCGATTCCGTCGTATTGGCTGCGGCGCCATGGTTTTCACCGTTACCCGACCAGCGCGCCCCCCCGATCAGACGCTGGCGTCGTTGGACGTTTTCGACGCGGCCCGACTTGGCCGTTTTTAGCCGATTCCGTCGTATTGGCTGCCGCGCCATGGTTTTCACCGTTACCCGACCAGCGCGCGCCCACCCGATCAACGCGCGGCGTCGTTGGACGTTTTCCGACGTCGGACCGACTTGGCCGTTTTTAGCCGATTCCGTCGTATTGGCTGCGGCGCCATGGTTTTCACCGTTACCCGACCAGCGCGCCCACCCCACCGGACGCTCGGCGTCGTTGGACGTTTTCCGACGTCGGCCCGACTTGGCCGTTTTTAGCCGATTCCGTCGTATTGGCTGCGGCGCCATGGTTTTCACCGTTACCCGACCAGCGCGCGCCCACCCGACTGTACGCTCGGCGTCGTTGGACGTTTTCCGACGTCGGCCCGACTTGGCCGTTTTTAGCCGATTCCGTATTGGCTGCCGCGCCATGGTTTTCACCGTTACCCGACCAGCGCGCGCCCACCCGATCTCGCTCGGCGTCGTTGGACGTTTTCCGACGTCGGCCCGACTTGGCCGTTTTTAGCCGATTCCGTCGTATTGGCTGCCGCGCCATGGTTTTCACCGTTACCCGACCAGCGCGCGCCCACCCGACTGTACGCTCGGCGTCGTTGGACGTTTTCCGACGTCGGACCGACTTGGCCGTTTTTAGCCGATTCCGTCGTATTGGCTGCGGCGCCATGGTTTTCACCGTAACCCGACCAGCGCGCGCCCACCCGACTGTACGCTCCGTGTCGTTGGACGTTTTCCGACGTCGGCCCGACTTAGCCGTTTTTAGCCGATTCCGTCGTATTGGCTGCGGCGCCATGGTTTTCACCGTAACCCGACCGACGCGCGCCCATCCGACTGTACGCTCGGCGTCGTTGGACGTTTTCCGACGTCGGCCCGACTTAGCCGTTTTTAGCCGATTCCGTCGTATTGGCTGCCGCGCCATGGTTTTCACCGTATCCCGACCAGCGCGCGCCCACCCGACTGTACGCTCCGTGTCGTTGGACGTTCCGACGTCGGCCCGAGTTAGCCGTTTTCAGCCGGTACCGTCGTTTTGGTTGGCGCGCCATGGTTTTTCACCGTATCTCGACCGCCGCGCTTCCACCCGACTATAGTTCACCGTGTCGTTAGACGATTTCCGACGTCGCCCCGACTTAGCCGTCTTCAGCCGGTACCATCGTTTTGGCTGGCGCGCCATGGTTTTTCACCGTATCTCGACCGCCGCGCGCCCACCCGACTATAGATCAAGATGCCTAATAGGGCTTTCACAGAGTACATACCTGGACGAGATTCTAAAGAAGTTTAGAATGGATGAAAGCAAGAAAGGGTTCTTGCCTATGTTGCCAGGTAAAGTCTTGAGTAAGACTCAAGGTCCGGCTATGGCAGAAAAAAGAGAGGATGAATAAGATCCCCTATGCCTCGGCAGTAGGCTCTATCATGTATGCCATGCTGTGTACTAGACCGGATATCGCACATGTTGTTAGTTTGACCAGCAGATATCAAAGTGATCCAGGAATGGAACACTGGATAGCGGTTAAGAATATCCTGAAGTACTTGAAAAGGACTAAGGATATGTTTCTTTGTTATGGTGGTGACCAAGAGCTCGCTGTAACCAGTTACACCGATGCAAGTTGAAACACTGCCTGATGACTCTAAGTCTCAGTCTGGGTACATGTTTATACTGAATGGAGCTGCAGTAAGCTGGATGAGTTTCAAGCAGTGCACGGTGGCGAAGTCTTCAACTGAATCAGAATACATAGCGGCTTCGAAGGCTTCATCGGAAGCGGTATGGATGAAGAGGTTCATTGTTGAGCTTGGTGTGATTCCTATTGCATTGGACCCGTTAATCATCTATTGTGACAACACGGGTGCCATCGCCAATGCAAAGGAACCAAGGTCACACAAGAAGCTAAAACATATCAAGCTGCGTTTTCATTCGATTCGTGAGTACATCGAAGATGGTGAAGTAGAGATTTGCAAAGTACACACAGATCTGAATGTGGCAGATCCATTGACTAAAGCTCTCCCTAGGGCAAAGCATGACCAACACCAGAATGTCATGGGTGTTAGGTACCTTACAATGTAATCTAGATTATTGACTCTAGTGCAAGTGGGAGACTGTTGGAGATATGCCCAAGAGGCAATAATAAAATGGTTATTATAATATCTTCATGTTTATGATAAATGTTTGCATACCATGCTATATTGTATTAACCGAAACATTGATACATGTGTGTTGTGTAAACAACAAGGAGTCCCTAGTAAGCCTCTTGTATAACTAGCTTGTTGATTAATGGATGATCATGGTTTCGTGATCATGAACATTGGATGTTATTAATAACAAGGTTATGTCATTAGTTGAATGATATAATGGACACACACCCAAATGAGCGTAGCATAAGATCAAATCATTAAGTTCAATTTGCTATAAGCTTTCGATTCATAGTTGTCTAAGTCCTTCGACCATGAGATCATGTAAATCACTTACACCGGAAGGGTACTTTAATTACATCAAACGTCATTGCGTAAATGGGTGGTTATAAAGATGGAATTAAGTATTCGGAAAATGTGAGTTGAGGCATATGGATCAATAGTGGGATATATCCATCCAGATGACGGATAGATATACTCTGGGCCCTCTCGGTGGAATGTCGTCTGATTAGCTTGCAAGCATGTGATTGGATCACAAGAGATAACATACCACGGTACGAGTAAAGAGTACTTGTCGGTAACAAGGTTGAACAAGGTATGAAGATACCGATGATCGAACCTCGGACAAGTAAAGTATCGCGTGACAAAGGGAATCGGCATCGTATGTAAATGGTTCAATCGATCACTAAGTTATCGTTGAATATGTGGGAGCCATTATGGATCTCCAGATCCCGCTATTGGTTATTGCTCGGAGAGGAGTCTCGGCCATGTCTGCATAGTTCACGAACCGTAGGGTGACGCTCTTAAGGTTCGATGTCGCATAAGTAGATTCGGAATATGAGATGGAGACCGAAGTTTGTTCGGAGTCTCGGATGGGATCCAGGACATCACGAGGAGGTCCGAAATGGTCCGGAGAATAAGATTCATATAAGGGAAGTTAATTTCTAGGTTTCGGAAAAGGTCGGGATTTTTCCGATGGAAGACAGGGAAGGTTCTAGAAGGTTCCGGGGGTCCCACCAGTGGCCCATGACCCTAGGAGGCCTAGAATGGGCCGAGGGGATGCTCCCTAGCCTAATGGGCCAGGGGCACATGCCCCCCAAGGCCCAGCTGGCCAAACCCCTAAGATTTCTCTCTTCCCCCCACTTGGCCGCCGGCCCCCAACCCTAGATGGGAAAGGGGGGCCACCCCAACCGACCTGGCCCCCTATATAAAGAGGGGAGGGTGTGGCCGGCCACTTCACCCCTTGATCAAACCCTGGCCGCCCCCCTCTCTCCTCCACCATACGCTGCTCCGGCTTAGGCGAAGCCCTGCAGTTTTTCCTCCTCCACCACCACCACGCCGTCGTGCTGCTGCGATTTGGAGATCTACCACACCCCCGCTGCCCGCTGGAACGGGGAGAGGACGGGCTTCATCGACACCGTACGCACGACGAAAAAAAAGCAGCATGCCTAACTGCTCTCTTGTGCAGCATCAGGATCCAGGCTTGTATGCAAATGATGAGTGCTGCGACGTGATGCACAAGCTGGAGCTGGTCGGTATACTCAAACAAGATCCATACATTACAAACGGTCTTATACAACCCAACTAGTTCTACCAACTTGAATCTGAGTCGGGTTTACCTGTGGAATCTAATGCATTAGGGACCGAGTACGGAAGTGCTGCCGGATTGCAGCACGGACGATCGACTACATCAACAACGAGATCTATCTCGTAGGCTTTGGAATCTTCGAGGGTTAGTCTCGCAATCTTCTCGTTGCTTAAATCTTGGTAGATTAGATCTTGCTTCTTCCTAGATTGGATCTTGGTTTTTGTTCATGTTTACGGTAGAAATTTTTTGTTTTCCATGCAACGAACCCTTCAGCTAGCACGTTCTGGCTGGTGTAGTGCTTCCTCCCACGGAATGCTGTTGAAATTAATCTCGGTACCTTTGCAGTGAAATGAGTACCATCAATAGCCCAATGCAATCCTGTAAAAAAGTTAGCACACAGTCATGTTTCTGACAATACCACACATCTGATAGGTAGAAGGAACATGATTTTGTACTCATCCTGAAATAGGGGAACCACCTGTAGTTGTTTTTGATCTTGGGTGGTGTGTTCATTGATGATGGCTTGATCATTTTACCTCTGAGCTCCCCAATTGCGTACAACACATGCTGTAAGTATAGAGAGATAGTCTCCGTGGATTGCCTGAATGTTCTATGGATGAATTTGAACCTCTGGTTATGACCCACGGCATGAAGAAACATTGCGACTTGTTCTTCCAGAGAGGTGTGGATGCTATCAGCCAGCAGTTTTCTAATCCTGAACATTTTCACAAGTGCATAGAAATGGGCTCTTCTCATCCGTAGCATCTGGATAGCCTCTACGTCGTTGCAGTTGTAGATGTGGTTTAGGTTGGTAGTCCTCTCTTGATCTCGTTGTACCATAGGACCGTAACTCACACGAAAAAAAAGCAGCATGCCTAACTGCTCTCTTGTGTAGCATCAGGATCCAGGCTTGTATGCAAATGATGAGTGCTGCGACGTGATGCACAAGCTGGAGCTGGTCGGTATACTCAAACAAGATCCATACATTACAAACGGTCTTATACAACCCAACTAGTTCTACCAACTTGAATCTGAGAGCACCGTAGAGCAGAGGAGTTTCCCCTTACCTCCGTCATGGCAAACGACAGACACGGCCGAAAGCCGCCGCAGATGTGCGCAGGCTTCGCCGCGGCTAGAAAAGAGGACCCTGGCTAGAAAAGAGGACCCTGATTTGGCGCCGGGGACCGAAGGGAGATGCGCGCTGCCAGATTGGATCGCCGCCGCCGATGCGAAAATTGGGGAAAGGGAAAATTTGGGAGGGGGCTAATGGAGAGGGTAACCGAAGAGGGAGGTTACCCTTACATTTACCGCAAAACGCCGTTGGGATTTTGGCTTCTCTCGCCATGCCGAGGCAGAGCGCCCGCTCGAACGGTGTTGTCGATTTTCGTCTCGCCAGGGCCTAACCTTGGAAAAATTGTCAAACAGGACGTTCCTCCGGAACATGTAGGGATGCTTTAAGACCCGTGCTATGCAATAACGTGAATGAGCCCAGGAAACCAAATGGACCGAAAAATGTTGGGCCGATGCGAGCCAAGGGGCACACATGCTACCAAACAGGCCAATTGTTCTTGGATCTAGAGTGGGTGTGTGAAAGAACATCTCTCATATTATGTTTTGAGTGTTTGATGTCAATGTATGTGATACACTAATGGTTGTTTAAGTGGTACAGGGATTACATAGATACATTTGTATGTGTGTTGGATGTGGTCAGTGCTGTCAAAAAGCATTTGCAGAAATGTTCATCAGGCCGGATAATCCGGGCCGGATATTTCCAAAATATCCGGCCCCCAGAATTTCGGCTAAGGACTTGGGGAAATGAGGCTCAGTATAGGGGCCGGACATTTGCCCGGATTTTGTCCCGGTTTTGTCCCAGGGCCGGATAATCCGGGCCAGACATTTCAAGAATATCCGGCCCCCTCGAAAATGGCTAAGGACTTTAGGAAAAGCAGCTCAGTATAGGGGCCGGACATTTGCCCGGACATTGTCCTGGTTTTTTACCAGGAGGCCGGATTATCCGGGGGGACGGATTATCCGGCCCTAACTTAGGCCGGATTATCCGGCCCCCCGGAAGGCACAACGGCTGGATTTTTGGGAGGGGTATTTATACCCCTCTTCTTCTTCCTTCCCCCTTTGCTCAATCATTGCACAAGAAATCTGCCAAGCTTCATCACCATTAGAGCCACCTCAAGAAACACAAGATTTGCAAGATCTCCTTCCTCCCCCAACCAAAGCTCTTGATCTTTGGAGATTCGAAGGAGAAGCCACCGATCTACATCCTGACCGAAGCGATTTTCATTTCCCCCTCATTTGTTTGAGGGATCTCATGCTAGTGTTCCTATTTGGTTCCCTAGTTGATTTGTGTTGATGTGTTGTTGTTGATTGTTGTATTGTTACAGATTTGGGAGCCTCCAATTCGGTTGTGGATGTGTGCCCCAAGAACCTTGTAAAGGCCCGGTTTCCGCCTCGAGGAAATCCCTTAGTGGAAGTGGGCTAGGCCTTCGTGGCGTTGCTCACAGGAGATCTGTGTGAAGCCTTCGTGGCTGTTGGTTTGGCTTGCGTAGCAACCACACTCCTCCAAACGTAGACGTACCTTCTTGCAAAGGAAGGGAACTACGGGAATCATCTCCGTGTCATCGCGTGCTCCACTCTCGGTTACCTCTATCCCAATCTATCTCCTATATATTGCGTAGCTATATCTTGCTTAGTTGATAATCTTGTCATATAGGTAAATTCACTTAGTTGCATATCTAGAGAATTTACCTTTGTGTCAAGCCTAAATTGAAAAAGAACTAAAAATTGGTTTGCACCTATTCACCCCCCCTCTAGGTGCGGCATACGATCCTTTCAATTGGTATCAGAGCCTCGGCTCTTATTTCGGGCTTAACCGCCTAAGAGTATGCCGGACGATGGGACTTCGGAAGAGGCCGGTAAGATGGTCACCATGGAGGACATCAATTCGTTGAGATCCTCCATGGACGCTCAAATGGAAAGCATGAGAAAAATGATTTCCGAGCTTTTGACTCCGGTCCTTCCTAAGGCTCCCACCGTAGAGGTAAAGGACACGGGTGTGTTAGAAGAGGGAGGTGCTTCGGCATTACCCTCCTCTACTAAACCCGTGGAAGGTGATAACTTAAACACTATCAAATCTCCCATTGCATCTCCTAGGGATACTAGTGGAGGTGAGAGCTACAATCAAGTAGCTCCACCTTTTCTATCTCCCGATATACCGGTTCCCCATCCCCATTTGAACATTCGAGGCGACCCACCTAAGTTTTCCGTTGAGAATTTCGATACTTGGCGATTTGAGTTTCGCTCTCATGTTTGCAGTGCCTCCAATGAACTTTGGAGAATCATCTTGGAAGGCTTCAACCCTTACAACCCCGACAAGTTGACTAGAAGAGAAGCGGTTGATAGTCAACTCAACAACACCGCCTTACACATGATTCAAACTAGTGTGGGGACAAAGGATTTGCCTCGTGTTCGGAACTACACCACCGCCAAGGAAGCTTGGGAAGGTTTGGCCGCTAGTTGCATTGGAAGTGAGAGCACGAGAAGGAACAAGTATAATGCTCTTCGGAATCAAGCCGAAGGATTCATGAGGCTACCGGATGAAGATCATCAAGTCATGTATTCAAGACTTCTCATCGTCGCCGATTCCTTCCGGCTTATTGGTGCCACCCACATCAATGACTCTTAGATCAAGGAGAAGTACATTGAATGCATGATGCCGTATGTACCCATTGATGTCAAGACCCTTGTTGGAAGAGAATGCTATTCCTCTCTCTCATCTCAAGATGCCGTGCACGAGATGCAAGCCCTCAAGGTGCTCGAGCAAAACTCTCATGATTCTCTCAATCGTGCCATTGGTATGTCAAAAGGGAACAATCTTGCCTTGGCGGTCAACTCCGTTGAAGAAGTGATTCCTCAAGAATCTTATAGGGCATCTTGGAGTATGTCCTATCCGGAAGATTTGCAATGCCACTACCATGATCACATGGCCTTCCATGCAAAGTCCTTTTGGGTTGATCCCTCCAAGGCCAAGGAAGAAACATCAAGAGAAACAACAAAAGCGGGTTCACTAGCTTTGGTCCAAAGACAAGATCATGCTACAATTGTGATGACAAGCGCCACTTCATTGCCGAATGCCCCTATGAGAATAGAGAGCTTCATAATGGAAGGCTCATTCCCAAGGACAAGAGCAAAGACACAAATGGCAAATATTCAAAAGCCCCCAACAAGAAATTCTACAACAACAAGACCAAGAAGGGCAAGAGGCCCTCAAGAGTTGTGCTAGTAACAAGGGAAGAATATTCTTCCGATGAAGTTGAAATTTCTAGTGGTGATGAAGAAGAAGAAAGCTCAAAGGAAGTGGCCGCCATTGCCACTACCAACATTCCCTCTTCATCTCTCTTTGAGTCCCCCAATGAGAATCCTCATATCAAGAATGCACATTGCTTCATGGCAAGGTCCTCCTTGGACACATCTATTGTGCTATCAACTCAAGAAGAGTATACCTCCGGAGATGATGTTGATGATGAAGAAGATGCAACCTCTAATGGATTGGTCGCTCTTGCCTCCCTCTCCACTAACTCTTCATCACCAAGTGAATCCCCCAATGAGGTCATTCATGTGGAGGAAGAAAGTTGCCTCATGGCTAAATCCTCCGAGGTATCATCCCCTAACCCCTCTATGCCTATCATTTCAAGTGATCTAGGGGTTGATGATGCTAGTCTAAAAGTGAAACAAGAAATGCTTGAGTTTGATGATTTCATTCTCAACCTACAAGGTAACACTAAAAAACATGTTTCAAATCTCATGGCTCGTATAGCTCAACAAAATCATACTCTTGAGAAAAAAGGTCAAATAGAGAGAGAAGACTCTCTTGAAATCCATGCTCTTAAAAATGCTCTTGAGGAAAGTCAAGAAACCATAGCTTCTCTTGAAGAGAGGTTAGAAAATATTGAAGAGCCTCAAGATAAAATTAACAAGCTCACTAAAGCTAGAGATCTTGCTAGGGCTAAGAATAAAGTGCTTAAAAAGGAAAAGGCCCAATTTGGGGTTGATCATGAGAAACTTGTGAAGGATCTAGATGAACTAGACAAAGCTCACAAAGCTTTGAAGAGTGAATACACTCTCCTATCCAAGTCGTTTGAGCAACTTCAAATTAGGCTTGCTTCATATGATGTGCCTAGTTCCTCTACTCCTTCATGTGATCATGCAAATGTTATTGAGGAAAATACTAGGTTGAAGGATGAACCTTCTAAGGCCTCCTCTCCCAAAAGTAAACTTTCTTTGGATGATCTTTTGAGTAAGCAAAGATCAAACAATGGGAAGGAGGGCCTTGGTTATGGGGCCAAGGCAAAGAAGGCAAACAAGCAAAAGGCCAAGCCCGCACAAGAGAAGAAGAAAGATATCACTAATGGTGAAGCTCCTAAGGGCAAAACCATTAATGATGATGATGCAGAAAATGCTAACCCTCACTATGTTTTATTTAAAGATTATTATGGTGATGTTTATGCTAAATATGTTGGCCCATATGATGGTTATGTTGCTTGGTCTATTTGGGTCCCAAAGACCCTTGTTGCTAACAAAAGAGGACCCATTGTGAAATGGGTACCTAAATCCAAGAATTGATCTCATGTAGGACTATGCCGCCGGAGGTTCAAAATGGGTACTTGATAGTGGATGTACAAGTCATATGACCGGCGGCAAGAACCTCGTCAAGGAGTTGAGGCCCAATATAAATAATATCACCGTCTCCTTTGGCGATAATTCTACATCCGAGGTAATGGGTTTTGGCAAGGTTGTGGTTGCTCACAACATTACTCTTGTGGATGTCACGCTTGTCAAAACCCTTGGTTACAATTTGCTTTCCGTTTCCGCCCTTGGCAAGATGGGTTTCGCCGTCTTTATCGATAATGATATTGTGGTCCTCTTGTGGAGCAAGACTCTAAAAGTCGTTTTTGTTGGGTATCGCGAACATAACTTGTATGTGGTGGACTTTTCGGGGACCACCACTTCAAGTGCGATGTGCCTATTCGAAAAGGCGGATGTGGGTTGGTTGTGGCATCGCCGCCTAGCCCATGTCAACATGAGGACTTTGCAAAGTCTTCACAAGGGGAACCATATTGTGGGACTAATGGAAAATGTTTCTTTTGCCAAAGATCGTGTTTGTAGGGCTTGTGTTGAAGGCAAAATGCATGACTCTCCGCATCCAAGCAAGACTATCATCTCTTCCAAGAGGATCTTGGAGCTCCTTCATGTGGATCTCTTTGGTCCCGTTACTCATGCAAGCCTTGGTGCGAAGAAACATTGCTTGGTGATTGTTGATGATTACTCAAGATACACTTGGGTCTACTTTCTCAAGACGAAAGATGAGACTCAACAAATATTCATTGACTTTGCTACTGAGGTGCAACGCCAACACAACCTCCTCATTATGGCAATAAGAAGTGACAACGGCTCCGAGTTCAAGAACTATACACTCAATGATTTTCTTAGTGATGAGGGGATACGTCATCAATATTCCGCTGCTTACACCCCTCAAAAAAATGGTGTTGCGGAGAGGAAGAACCGGACTCTTATGGATATGGCAAGATCTATGATGGCGGAGTATAAATCCCGCTATAACTTTTGGGCCGAAGCCATCTCCACCGCTTGCCACTCTTCTAACCGGCTCTATCTCCGCAAGGGATTGAACAAGACTCCGTATGAAATACTCACCGGCAACAAGCCCAATATCTCATACTTCAAGGTGTTCGGTTGTAAGTGTTTCTACAAAATCAAAGGAGTTCGTTTGTCTAAATTTGCTCCTAAAGCTTTGGAGGGTATATTTGTTGGTTACGGTGCCGAATCTCACACTTATAGAGTCTTTGATGTATCCTCCGAGATTATCATTGAATCTTGTAGTGTGAAGTTCGAAGAAAATGATGGCTCCCAAGTGGGGCAAGTTGATGTATGTGCAGGTGATGAAATACCTCAAGATGCCATAGTAAGAATGGGTGTTAGATTTTTCCGCCTCATTGAGGGACACGGTGTGGCGTCTCGGGAAGAACTATGCTCTACCACGGTGGAGCCCTCATCCTCTCAACATCAACAAACCCCATCTCTTGAAGCTAATGATGCACCAACCCAAGAACAAGAAGAAAACCCTCTCTCTCATGAACAAGATCAAGGACAAGATCAACCAAGAATTCATGATGGCTCCGATGAGTATCCATTTGATATTTGTGCTTCACCGAATATTGTCCAAGATCAAGCACATGAGGATGAGCAATCTCAAGAAATTGAGGAAGCTCAAATTCAAGGTCAAGACGGGGACCCAAATGATCAAGTTGATCAAGTGACACCTCCAAGGCCAAGAAGAACCAAGGAGGAGATCGAGGCCCGTCGTCTAGCAAGAAGAGAAAGGACCCTTGAAATTCGTGGACACACACATGACAAGGTCCTTGGTGATGTTCGAGCAAAGGTCTCCACAAGAAGGCAATTGGCTAACTTTAGCAATCATCATGATTATATCTCCGTAGTGGAACCCAAGAAAGTGTTTGAAGCCCTTGAAGATTCGGATTGGGTGGAAGCTATGCATGAGGAACTCAACAACTTAGAGCGCAACAAAGTGTGGACCTTAGTAGAGAAGCCAAAGGGGTGCCGCAATGTTATAGGAACTAAATGGATATTCAAGAACAAGCAAGATGAGTTTGGAAATATTGTGAGGAACAAGGCAAGATTGGTGGCTCAAGGTTTCTCTCAAGTTGAAGGAATTGACTTTGGAGAGACCTATGCTCCCGTGGCTCGCCTTGAGTCCATCCGTATCCTTCTTGCTTATGCATCGCATCATAACTTTAAGTTACAACAAATGGATGTGAAAAGTGCATTTCTTAATGGTCCTTTGCATGAAGAGGTTTATGTTAAGCAACCCCCGGGGTTGGAGGATCTCAACTTTCCTAACCATGTCTACAAGCTTGATAAAGCACTTTATGGTCTGAAACAAGCTCCTAGAGCTTGGTACGAGCACCTTAAAGAATTGTTGGTAGACCGTGGGTTTGATGTTGGGTTAATCGATCCCACTCTTTTTACTAAGAGGGTCAATGGGGAGCTTTTCGTTTGCCAATTATATGTTGATGATATTATATTTGGCTCTACTAACAAAGCTTTCAATGATGAATTTTCAAAGCTTATGACCGATAGGTTTGAGATGTCTATGATGGGAGAGATGAAGTTCTTCCTTGGTTTTGAGATCAAGCAATTGAGAGAAGGAACCTTCATCAATCAAGCAAAATATCTCCAAGACATGCTCAAGAGGTTCAAGATGACCGAGTTGAAGGGTGTGGCCACTCCTATGGTTACCAAATGTCATCTTGCACTAGATCCCAATGGTAAAGAGGTGGATCAAAAGGTATATCGCTCCATGATTGGATCCTTGCTTTACCTTTGTGCATCTAGACCGGACATAGTGTTGAGTGTTGGTGTGTGTGCAAGGTATCAAGCTTCTCCTAAGGAGAGCCACATGATGGCTCTCAAAAAAATCTTTCGATATTTGGTTGATACCCCAAGATATGGTATTTGGTACCCCAAAGGCTCAAGTTTTATTCTCAATGGATATACCGATGCGGATTGGGCGGGTGACAAGGATGATAGGAAATCAACTTCCGGGGCTTGCCAATTCCTTGGTAGGTCCTTGGTGTGTTGGTCTTCTAAGAAGCAAAATTGCATATCTCTCTCCACCGCCGAAGGCGAATATGTTGCCGCCGCAAGTGGATGCACTCAATTGTTATGGATGAGGCAAACTTTAAAGGAATACGGTGTCATTTGTGACAAAGTGCCTCTATTATGTGACAATGAAAGTGCCATCAAGATTGCCTACAATCCGGTGCAACATTCAAAAATGAAGCATATTGAGATCCGGAATCATTTCATAAGGGATCATGTTGCCCGTGGTGATATTGAGCTTATCTATGTTCCTACCAAAGATCAACTTGCCGATATATTCACGAAGCCTCTTGATAAAGCAAGGTTCTCTTATTTGAGGAATGAGCTAAATATCATTGATTCAAGGAGTATAGCTTGACCATCTTGCAAACACACCTTTGTCTCAAAACTTTATTTGGTTTAGATGTGGGCATGGAAATAGGGGGAGTGCGGTTTAAATTATTGAGCTATCCCTCCCCCCATAATGCCAACATTAAGAAATCATTCTCTTAATATCATATGTTGATATGTGAGCTTCAATGATGAGTAGTGGCTTGGACCCAAGATATATCTTCGCGGTGCCATGTCACAACACTCATATATGGTGGCCTAGGCCACCACACTCTTCCTTGTGAAGAGTTGGAGTTATTTGGACCTTATCGCCTCTTATTTGACATCTCCATGTTCTTATGGGAAATCACTCTAGTTTGGCCTTATTTGCTCATATCTTGCAAACTTGAGTGATCATGTACCATTAACAGTTTGAGTTTTCTAAACCTAAGCCTACACTCATCTATAAGCCATTTCCATCTTGCTCATTTGTCATGTTTGATAAAAAACTTGGAGTTTGAGGTTTCTCGGTCGGATGATCTAGGTTGCCCCATCTTATTGGTAAATATGCATCTTATATGTGAGGTGATAGTTTATTGCACCACATATGGGTTCGCAAATAACCAACTAAAGATAGGCGGGATTGACGGTGTTCTGAAATTTTCCAGAACACCGGATAATCCGGCCCCCAGGCGAAACGGAAAATCCGGCCCGGCCGGATTATCCGCCCTAAACTAGGGTCGGATTATTCGGCCTGGGCAGATCTTGAAAGAGCTGAGGACGAGGCCACGGGGGGGGGGGGGAACGGTTCAGACCACCCCCACGCGCCTCTCTCTCCTCTCAAGATCGCCGGAGCTTCTCCTCCTCGCCGGAGTCGCCCCATCCACTCCCTCCCGGAGTTCTTGGGTGGATCGGGTGCTCCTCCCTCCTAGCTACATTTTTCCTCCAAGCGGCTTTCGCAATGGATGCGGGTATGAATCACAATCCCTAACCCTAGGTGTTGTGATTTATGTGTGCTATTTTCTTGGTGGATTTGGTGTCTAGTTGTTCCAAATCGTTTGTAGTGTACTCCTCTTGCATGCTATAAGGCCGATCTGTTCTTAGACAAGTTTGTGATTGCAAAATCTGCTAGTTTCGCAGGGCCGGATTATCCGGCCCCCGCGAGGACCGGATTATCCGTTCTGGCCGGATTATCCGCCCCCTTGAGGCACCGGATTATCCGGCCTGGAGCTTCATCGCCACGGCAGTTTTGATTCAATCTATCTTGTTTAGACTTGTACCAGCTTATAGTATGTTCCTAGAGTACATTGCCATATCATACATGACTTATGAGCATTATCTTCTCTTTGCTATCCATCTTTGCTATTCACAGGTCGTACTTCTCGGGGTACTTCTCGGAGACGCGCAAGGGCTGATCGGTCAAGTGATGACTTCGTGTCCAACGCTCCTCGCAAGTCAACCTCATCTAGGCACAAGAACAAGGCATCAAGGGAAAACTACAAGTCCATGGACCCTATTTCTTACTCTGCTATCTGCATGAAGAACTGGTATGAAGACCTCCCAAGGGATGAAGAGACAGAGGGCAGAAAATACTGGTGCATGGAACAAGAGTTCATCTATAAGGATATCTATGAGCCCATGAAGAAAGTACGTCCCATGCAAGCTATCGATGTGGACGTTCTGGCAGTCAACGATCACTTTGCAGATGCCATCTGGGTGGCTGGTAGGATGGGCTTGAAGGATTTGATGAAGATTCGATGTGACTATAGTCCAGAGTTGGTGAAGCAGTTCTTTGCTACATTGGCCATCCAGAAAGATGATGACCGTACTATGGAATGGATGTCTGGCTCCACTCACTGTACAGCCACCTTGCGCCGTTTTGCTGCTATTCTTGGAGTTCCTGCAGAAGGAGGCCGTCGTCTCCATGGACCTCAGAAGGCAGATAAGAATGCACTGTTTGACCTCTATACATCTGCTGGAAAAGTGGGAGAGACCAAGGGGCTGCTTAGCATTTATAGTCAGTTACTCAGGTTCTTTCGGTCCACCATCACTCCTAGTGGTGGTAACAATGATGCTCTCCGGGGAACTCTTGTGGATCTCATGTACCTCAGCTTTCGGTGTGCTCGTGATGAGAATGAGGAACGTAACTACACTATTGATATCATGGACTACATCTTCCATGAGATTCATGATGCCATGGTCTCCCGCACCACTATACCTTATGCGCCCTACATCCAGCTCCTCATCAACAACACTGCGGGCGTGAGTGGTGAAGACTTGAGCGGGTACCCTATGATGAATCACTCTGTCAAGAAGGCCTACAAGCTTAAGCCTGTCTCGTCTGCTGTACCTCCACCTGACTCATTCATGGGTGATGCTCGTTCTAGTGGAGTTGCTCCTGCTCGCCATCCTGACCTCCCTGCTATGAAGAAACAAGTGAACAGGCTCAGTTGGTTTCAGCGTTACATCCTTTGCATGAACATTGAAATCCATAAGGAGAACTATGCGGCCAGCCGGGAGCGTTCTGAGATTAAGCGTACTCAGGCGGTTATTCTGCACAAGCTCAGTGGTGAGCAAGCACCCCCTCCTCAGCCTCCAGCTCACCCAGGTTACAGTAGGTGGCATTCCGCACAGGTTCCGTGGAGTGATCTTGACAGTTGCATTCAGAGGTCCAGTCTCACTCGCCGTTCTCCGGATGCACCTGACACTGATGAAGAAGAAGAAGAAGAAGAAGAAGAAGAAGAAGAAGAAGAAGAGGCGCAAGAGTCCGATGATGATGATGCCTCCGAGTGATCCCCATGGGGCGAGTAGCATCGCGCTTGTCCCCTTTTTGGCGTCTCGATGCCAAAGGGGGACAAGCGTTCTATTAGGAACTCTCTCGGGGATTTGCATGGTTTGGGCACAAGCATATGCGTTTATCATTCCTTTATTGCTTGTGTTCCATCTTATTTGAACTATTTGCTTTGGTTGTGTCCCGTTTAAAACTATGTGCTATGTGGTGTGAGACATTGTTATGATTTTCGGATTTCTATATGTTGAGATCAAGGATACTATATTATGTGTGATGCTATATCTCCGTATCTTATATCTACACATGGGTATGATTTCTTGCATCCTATCTCAACTTCATATTTGTATATGTCTCTTGTTAGAGCTCATGATGGATACCTCTAGTGTTGAGGCACCTCAATCCTATGTGTTGTGTATTTGTATTCAAATGCAAATTACTTATATGCACACATGTAGTGGGAGTGCCTCTATGTTTTTGCCATCATGTTTGCCTCTATAGTTATTCTCTTGCAAATCCGTATATTGTCATCAAACACCAAAAAGGGGGAGATTGAAAGAACATCTCTCATATTATGTTTTGAGTGTTTGATGTCAATGTATGTGATACACTAATGGTTGTTTAAGTGGTACAGGGATTACATAGATACATTTGTATGTGTGTTGGATGTGGTCAGTGCTGTCAAAAAGCATTTGCAGAAATGTTCATCAGGCCGGATAATCCGGGCCGGATATTTCCAAAATATCCGGCCCCCAGAATTTCGGCTAAGGACTTGGGGAAATGAGGCTCAGTATAGGGGCCGGACATTTGCCCGGATTTTGTCCCGGTTTTGTCCCAGGGCCGGACATTTCAAGAATATCCGGCCCCCTCGAAAACGGCTAAGGACTTCAGGAAAAGCAGCTCAGTATAGGGGCCGGACATTTGCCCGGACATTGTCCTGGTTTTGTACCAGGAGGCCGGATTATCCGGGGGGGGCGGATTATCCGGCCCTAACTTAGGCCGGATTATCCGGCCCCCCGGAAGGCACAACGGCTAGATTTTTGGGAGGGGTATTTATACCCCTCTTCTTCTTCCTTCCCCCTTTGCTCAATCATTGCACAAGAAATCTGCCAAGCTTCATCACCATTAGAGCCACCTCAAGAAACACAAGATTTGCAAGATCTCCTTCCTCCCCCAACCAAAGCTCTTGATCTTTGGAGATTCGAAGGAGAAGCCACCGATCTACATCCTCACCGAAGCGATTTTCATTTCCCCCTCATTTGTTTGAGGGATCTCATGCTAGTGTTCCTATTTGGTTCCCTAGTTGATTTGTGTTGATGTGTTGTTATTGATTGTTGTATTGTTACAGATTTGGGAGCCTCCAATTCGGTTGTGGATGTGTGCCCCAAGAACCTTGTAAAGGCCCGGTTTCCGCCTCGAGGAAATCCCTTAGTGGAAGTGGGCTAGGCCTTCGTGGCGTTGCTCACAGGAGATCTGAGTGAAGCCTTCGTGGCTGTTGGTTTGGCTTGCGTAGCAATCACACTCCTCCAAACGTAGACGTACCTTCTTGCAAAGGAAGGGAACTACGGGAATCATCTCCGTGTCATCGCGTGCTCCACTCTCGGTTACCTCTATCCCAATCTATCTCCTATATATTGCGTAGCTATATCTTGCTTAGTTGATAATCTTGTCATATAGGTAAATTCACTTAGTTGCATATCTAGAGAATTTACCTTTGTGTCAAGCCTAAATTGAAAAAGAACTAAAAATTGGTTTGCACCTATTCACCCCCCCCCCCCTCTAGGTGCGGCATACGATCCTTTCAGTGTGGCCCTGTGGTGTTAGGTTTTACCCTTGTTGTATGATTTTAACCCGTTTTTGTTCGCTATTTAACTGAGCAACTTTCTTCTTAATTAATGGATAAGGCAAAACAGTTGACCAATCAACATGTTGTAAAGCTATCAAGCATCTTGCTTAATTATCTAGAAAAATAAATTGCACCGCAGTAACAATGTGAAACAATAGCTTGGCAGCTGGCGCCCTAGACAGCCCTGAGGCGTATACTTCCTTCTTTTTTCTTTTCTTTCTCCGGGGATTATGATTTCTTTTACTTTGTGTGTGCATGTGTATGTAAGTACTATTAATTTTTGTGTGCATGTGTTTCTGTTTTAATGAAAATTCTATGATTACTGTGTAGTCACGCTCTTGGCCAGATTCCTTGGTTGGTCAACATCAAATCCGCGAAGAACAGTAAGATGGTATGCCAGCAACTGAATCAACAAAATTAAAAGAACTAATCATTAAAACAAAATTAAATAAATGCCACAAAGTGCAATAGAGATTTTGGGATATTCTAGGTACTAAACAAATAAAAGCCTGCACAAACCTGCAATGGAATTATGTTGATCACTGGCTGGAGACAGTCCGCGACCTCTGGAACTTGAATCGTTCTGCAGGATCCACTAGGAACGACAGCGGATATGTCCCCCGTGGAGCACAGTACGATCAGGCGCCCCTTGCGAGAAAGGAGCTGCTGAATCACTGACTTTTGCTTTCTGTAAGAGGAGGTTGAGAAGGAAAAACATAATCAGATGACAAGAATTTTCCACAGAAAATAAAAATAGATCTAGCTATGTGCAGAGCACTTACCTGAAGCAGGCGTCACGTGTTGCGATCACGATGATGGGAAGGTTTTCATCCACCAGTGCTAGTGGCCCGTGTTTCATCTCACCAGCAAGCATGCCTTCGCTGTGCATCAGTGCGACCTCCTTAACTTTGAGAGCGCCCTCTAATGCTGTGGCATAGTTATATCCTCTTCCAAAAACAAGGAGTGACTCCGAGTCAATCAGCGAAGATGTGAGTTCCTTCATATCAGAGTCAAGTTTGAGAACTTCACTGGCATGGCCTGCATCGTAAAATGATATACAGTGTTTCAAATCGTGTCTGAGAAACAACAATTTGGTACACTGGGTGGTATATTGTTGATTCAATTCAACATACTTGGAAGACTTGAAAGACCAGTGATGATAGATTCCCTTCTAGTTTGAGTGGATAACTGGTCGGATCCAATAGACAAGGCCATCATCGCCATGACTACTATTTGACTTGTATAAGCCTGCAAGATTGCAGGATACTGTCAGGAAACGATGACTAAAATTTGGTGAAGTGTTGCAACATGAAAATGTCCTGAGGCCTACCTTTGTGCTGGCAACACCAATCTCACAACCGGCATTGATATGAATTCCACAATGAGTTCTTCTAGATAGCGTGCTTCCGACAGTATTTGTTACGCCAACACAAATTGCTCCATTTTCTAGTGCATATTCAAGAGCTAGGAGGGTGTCTGCTGTCTCTCCTGACTGGCTCACAAAAACCGCAGTGTCCTCTCTGTAGATGGGGCCTTGTCTGTCAAGCAAGTCACTTGCAACCTCCATAGTGACAGGAATACCTGTGTTATCACCAGAATTTGACCGAGTCAGAGGTGGGCCGCGATCAAGATGGGCTTAAAGATTATACATGGAAGAAATACGTGAATCGGCCTTATATACAAAGTTTGGGCTAGTTTGCCCTTGTATCTGTAACATAGTAGATTACGTGTCGGTTAGTTAGAGTTTGCCTCGTGCACGGTTGGGATTATTCCCACGTTAGAAAGTCCCCTGGACTATAAATATGTATCTAGGGTTTATGAAATAAACAACAACCAACGTTCACCACAAATCAATCTTGGCGCATCGCCAACTCCTTCGTCTCGAGGGTTTCTACCGGTAAGCATCATGCTGCCTAGATCGCATCTTGCGATCTAGGCAGCACAAGCTTATTTCGTTGTTCATGCGTTGCTCGTACTGAAGCCTTTTTGATGGCGAGCAACGTAGTTATCTTAGATGTGTTAGGGTTAGCATTGTTCTTCGTATCATATGCTGTCGTAGTGCAACCCTTATACATCTAGCCGCCCTTACACCTATCTTAGGTGTAGGGGCGGCACCCCGCTTGATCATTATTTAGTAGATCCGATCCGTTACGGTTGCTCCTTGTTCTTCAAAGATTAGTTTAATATCTGCAATAGTTAGGCCTTACAAAGGGTTGGAGGATCCAGCGACGCGTAGGGTGTCGTTTGCTAGCCCTAGACAGGATGTTCCGAGGATCAATCTCGTGTTGGTTTTTAGGCCTTGTCTAGGACCGGCTTACGATCACCGTACGTGACCGCGAGGCCCAATCGTGAGTAGGATGATCCGATTATGCGGTGAAAACCCTAAATCGTCGTAGATCGTTTTAGCTTTATCTTGATCAAGCAGGACCACCATATATTCGTGCACCTCGTACGAATCATGGGTGGATCGGCTCCTTGAGCCGATTCACAGGATAACCTGAGAGCCGATCGAGGCTCGTATTTAATGTTTACGTGTATGCCATGCAGGAAACTAAGCAAGGCATCTCCATCACCTTCCTGACCAGGTATAGGTCAGGTGGCACGCCCTTGCACCAGCATCGGACGTGTGTACCAGAGGCTTTGCGGGCCGTCGCTCGGAGGGACCAGGGCCAGCCGCAGCCCTAAGTTGTTCCCGGCTCTACTGTGTTGCCCGTCGCTGCCCGCCGGTGGGTTTTGACCGCAACACATTCTGGCACGCCCGGTGGGACAAGCTTCGACATCAACCACATCGCCATCTACATCTGAGATGGCGGACGGCACCCCAGTCACGTACGAGGATCTGACCGACGAGCTCAAGAAGAAGTATGACGAGGTCAAAGCAATCCTCGAAGCCGACCTCATCGGCTCTTTTCACAGAACCCGTTCACATGGCATCAGGTGGAAGGGGTTCTCGCCTGATGGTGCGCTCGATGGGATAGACCTCTCTGCCCCGTCAGAAGAACGCACCAGGTCCCTACGTCAGGAGATCAACTACATGGTGGCTCACTCGCTGCACCGCCACTCTGAGAACCTGGTGAACACTTTGGAGCGTGTCGCTCTCCGGGTGATCCAGGAGATCATGAGGCACCAGTACTCTCCGTCAGGACCAGCTCTCGGGACACACCAAGGAGAGATGCCACTCCAGTCCCGTCCACCGCTGCCATTTGCGTTGGCAGCACCAGAAGTGCCGAATTCACCGGCATTCGTCGTCTACAAGATCGGTGGTGACCCTAGTGACTGCCAGTTCTTGCATGAGGCGCCTAAGGAGATCCCTCACGGGTACATGTGCACATACGTGCCAGACTGCGGTAACTGGGCGCTCACAAACCAGGCCGCGACAGCAGGGACTTCTGGGAAAGCAGGAGGAACGTCAGCAACAGATCTTGAGAAGCAGACGTGGCTAGCTAAATATGCCACCCCGACGAACCTCCAGAGCTCATCTCCTGCAGTTGGCTCAGAGCTGGAAAAGCAAGCATGGTTGGCTAAGTACGCCACCCCGGCGAATCTTCAGAGTTCGGCTCCTACAGCCAGCACCGCGGATCAGATCAGCACAATCCTGAGGGACCAGTTCGGCATGGTGCCGAAAAGGAGGACAATCGGCTATTCCAAGCCGTACCCCGATGAATACAAGTTGGTCCCGCTACCACCCAAGTATCGGCTCCCTGACTTCTCCAAGTTCAGTGGATCAGATGGTTCCAGCTCCATCGAGCATGTGAGCCGATATTTGGCACAGCTAGGAACGGCCTCAGCGTCGGATCCACTACGCGTGAGGTTCTTCGCACAGTCCCTCACGGGATCGGCTTTCGGGTGGTACACTTCGTTGCCACCGGACTCGATCCGGACTTGGAAGCAGTTGGAAGAACAGTTCCACATGCAGTTTCACTCAGAAGCTTCCGAGGCCGGCATTGCCGATCTAGCACAGATACGTCAGAAGCGTGGAGAAACTGTGGCAGAATACATCCAGCGCTTCAGAAATCTGAGGAACCGATGTTATTCGGCTCGTGTGACTGAAAAAGAAGCAGTCGAGTTGGCAGTGGTGGGCCTTGCCTCACAAATCAAGGATATGGCTTCCCAAGCAGACTACCCTTCACTGGCGCACATGGTTCAGAAACTGTCAGCATATGAACAGCGCCACTCGGACTTGTACCAGGACAAATTCAAGCGTGCGGTAGTCCTGGTTGAGGCGGATGAAGACGGAGGCTCTGTGGGAGATCAAGAGGTAGCAGTGGCTGAATGGACTCGGGGGGCAACCCCCGTGTCCTGCAAATGGGTTAAGCCACCAGGTCCGCCCAGAGGGTTTGATTTTGACGTGACCAAAACTGAGCAAATCTTCGACACTCAAGGAGAAGCAGTTGAAGATACCCGAAGGTCTCAAATTCCCCACGGTACAAGAGCTGAACGGAAAGCCATACTGCAAATGGCATAACTCGCTCTCCCATGCCACCAACGACTGCAGGGTGTGGCGTCAGCAGATCCAAATGGCGATAGAACAAGGACGCCTGATTTTCAACCAGTACGCCATGAAGGTCGACACTCACCCCTTCCCCGCCGTTAACATGGTGGAGTGCACTTACCCTGAAGGTTGCCAGCCAGGGTCCTTGTTCAGTATCAACATGGTAGGACCTGGGCACCACTCTGGCAAGGATGGAGACGATGGCAACTGCTCTCGTAGCAAGGAAACAGAGGAGGCCGCTCCACGCGATCGGCTCCGTCACGATGGCAAGCGCTACGTCACAGAGGGAGAAGTGAAGAACATAAGATATCAGCGACCTCTCTCTGATCACCTCCTCAATAAGTATGTCAGTCAATATAGCCAACGCCGACGATCCAGCGACGATGATGATAGAGACCGTCTAGCTAGGGACGCCAGGAGACATCGTCGGCATGATCGTGATGAGGAGGAGTACGAGCGCCGTGCCAAAGAAAAATCAAGGGAGCAAGACGACGAAGATAGGCACTGGGACTGCCCCTTCTTCAGACACTGCTGGGATTCAGGAATGAGCCGATTGCCTACAATCGGCAATTGCCCAGAATGTAACCAGAAGAAGAAGGAGGCAGCCAACGTGTCCGTGTTCCAACGCTTAGGGCCTCTCCCGCCTCGAAGCAAACACGCTGAGTCCCCTCGGATGGAAGATCTCGAGGATTCGGAAGACGAGGGAGATGAAGAAGAAGACAGGTACCACCGTCCAAGGTGGTGCCCTGATGGACTCAGCCGTTCCCAAAAGCGTAGGGTTCAGCGATTGCGCGGCTTGGAGGAAGCCGAAAGGTTATACCTGCACACGCTAAGGAAGGCGCGGCCTGATCTGGCCGCGAAGATCCAGCGAACCCTGGATGAAGAGGGTCGACCACGGAAAATGGAGTGGCGCCCCAAGCAAAGGAAAGCCGATGATGAGACATCGGCTGGCACAAACATGGTGTTCATCCTTCCTTCGGAGTTCAATGCTCCAGGATTAGACGAGGCACCTATGGCACAACTTGACTGCGGCCCACGGCCGGTTATCTTTGAGAAACCACGAGAAAGAAGCTACAGACATCTGAAGGCCCTGTACTTGCGAGGTTATATCGATGGGAGGCATGTCAATAAGATGCTGGTGGACACCGGAGCGGCAGTCAACATTATGCCATACTCTATGCTACGTCGGTTGGGACGCTCTAGCTCGGATCTAATCAAGACCAACGTAACATTGAGCGATTTCAACGGCCAGGTGTCTGACGCACAAGGTGTTCTGAACGTGGATCTGACCGTAGGAAGGAAAACTATCCCTACGACGTTCTTCATCGTCGATAGCAAGAGCACCTATGCTGTTCTGCTAGGAAGAGATTGGATCCACGCCAACTGTTGCATTCCCTCCACGATGCACCAATGCATAATACAGTGGGATGGAGATGAGGTAGAGGTGGTCTAGGCCGATGACTCAGCCGAAATTTCAACGGCTGGCATGAACGCTTGGGAAGCAGCAGGCCAAGAGCCACTCTCAGGTATCAATTTGGACGACTGCGAGCGCATCGACGTGACGAAGGGCAGGGTTAGGCTGGTCTTATCCACTGGCCTGACTGAGTAGCAAGAACAAACCAATGAGAAACGTGTCGAGGCTGATCCTTTGGATCGGCCCCAAAGATCTATGAAGGAACTTTACGAAACCTTCATTGAGTGCTTCGATCAATATGGAGGCCGATTTCAGCAATCGGCCAAAATTATCCTCACCACATGTTCTGCTTGTATGCAACGTCGATCTATTGGGCAGCGGTTTACGTCGGCTGATGAGTCAGGGGAAATCAACATTGGTCATACTGAAGCCGACGTGCAAATACGGTGCCTTGGCTAAACTACAGAGCCGATATCTGCAGTGACCTGACAGATTCGGCTCGGGGGGCACCTAGTCAGATGAACATGTGTGCAGTGTGCAGTGAAACATTGGGGGCCGATTAGAAAAATCGGCCAGTAAAAAAAAATATTTATATACTCATAATGGGTGTACAGCCGATGCGCATCGACTCAAGAGGTACAGCTGATATAAGCAGAAGCCCGGTGGAGCAGTTGTTGAGTTACAGGGAGAGGCTCTACTAGATGAATTCCTTCTCAAGACCTCCAACTCCTTCTGCAAGACTTCAAGTTCAGCAGTGCCAGTGTAAGCATGCAGATCAGGTTAAGGATGAGTCCAACAAAGGGAGCATACCTATCCTAGAAGCATGAGCACAGCCGATAACGAATCAAGCGGCTATGGCATTTTTGCGGCTTGGTCGATGTCACTTTCAGAGATTGTTGCGTCCAGAGTCTCGGAGGGTATCAGAATTCAAAAATGAGGAGCCGAGCTGATCAGCAAGGCGCAAAGGATTGAACTAGGAGGAGTCGGAAGGCCATTATGTTAAGGCTTCTTAAGTTCAAGGTACGAATTTGCTGATCTTTCCGAACCCTTTCAGTGCGTCGGTTCTTTGGGCGTAAGCTTCCCTGCCACGTTTTGATGGGAGCTGAAGAGGCTTGGGGGGGCAGCTCACCCTGAAAAATCTTTGCTCTGGAGAGCCGATTTTGTTGGAATCGGCTGGTTCTGCGTTATAACTTGGAGGCCGATGGTAACACATTTGGCTGATTCATCACTGTTCTCGCCTTGGATGAGGCTTGGGGGGCAACTCGCCCGAAAAGTTCTTGGCCCTGGAAAGCCAATTTGGTTGGAATCGGCTGGCTCTACATCGCAACTGTCCTGAAGAGTGGTGCTTTTGTTACAGAGTTATCAGTTTCAGCATCCAAGCTGATTCAGCGACAGTTCCAGGGTTCTCTTAAAGACGCCTGCTCAAGACCAAATCGCAGGCCTGCTGCGATCGGCTGTGCCAAATGCTGTCGTCATCGGCCTGTCTCGCAGATTATCGTGAGAGACCGATGCGTTGCCATCAGCCATTGAGCATTGATTAGGCTAACAGTCGACAAAGTCAGATGAGGAAAAGTCGGCTAAATCAGCATAGAGGACATCGGCAAAATCAAAGGAAGTTTTCATTGATAATAAGATTTCTTACAAAGAGAAGCCGATTGTTCAACAAAAGGGAACAGATTACTACTGCTAATCCTATGCTAGTAGATCCCTACTCTAAGGGCTGTTGCTGTCTTCGCCGTCGCTGGGGTAGCTGCCATCATTGCTGCTGTCGACGAGTTCCTCGTTGCTGCTACTGTGACCTTCAGCGGAGGCTTCTTCCTCGTCATCATCATCGTCCTCGTCTGACCAAGCCCAGCCCCGGATGCGTTTTGGCGGCGGTTCGTCGGAGGAGGTGTCGTCCTCCTGTTCCTTCTTCATGTCGGAGGAGATGTCTTCGTCTTCGTCATCCTCTTCATCTTCTTTGGTGACGGAGGTGAATTTACCCCGGAAGGGAGGGTCGTCGTCGTCGCTCTCCGCCTCCAGTGCTCCGTCAATCAGGAACCGGAGGTCATCCTCCCCGTTAGTTAGGGGCATGGCCCCATCTGACCAGACGAGGTCCTCGCCATCTGGCACGAAATCGAAGTCCCACTCCCGCTTGTCCCAATGCTTGGGAGCGCGCCGGTTGTACGCCTCCGTCTGGTTGTGCTCTGGAATCGACTCGCTTGAGGAAGAGGATTGGAGAGAAACGGAAGAGGAGGAAGAGGACGACATGGCTATGGAAGGAGAGGGTTTTTTGGCTGACGGCTAGTCTGGAGCGGAGGGATGAAGAGGTGAACTGTTCGATGCTGTAAATAAAAGGGGATGGAATAGAGATTTATTGCTCGAGCAGTTTCCGAGGAGGTGGAGCCAAAGTTGTCAAATCGTGCAGGGAAGTTGAGAAGGCAAATCATCATGCTGAAGAATACTGCGATGGTTCTGCCACGACATGACCCGACGAAGGAAAAGCAGAGTGATCTTGGAATTATCAATTCCAAAACCAGGGGGGCATGTGTTATCACCAGAATTTGACCGAGTCAGAGGTGGGCCGCGATCAAGATGGGCTTAAAGATTATACATGGAAGAAATACGTGAATCGGCCTTATATACAAAGTTTGGGCTAGTTTGCCCTTGTATCTGTAACATAGTAGATTACGTGTCGGTTAGTTAGAGTTTGCCTCGTGCACGGTTGGGATTATTCCCACGTTAGAAAGTCCCCTGGACTATAAATATGTATCTAGGGTTTATGAAATAAACAACAACCAACGTTCACCACAAATCAATCTCGGCGCATCGCCAACTCCTTCGTCTCGAGGGTTTCTACCGGTAAGCATCATGCTGCCTAGATCGCATCTTGCGATCTAGGCAGCACAAGCTTATTTCGTTGTTCATGCGTTGCTCGTACTGAAGCCTTTTTGATGGCGAGCAACGTAGTTATCTTAGATGTGTTAGGGTTAGCATTGTTCTTCGTATCATATGCTGTCGTAGTGCAACCCTTATACATCTAGCCGCCCTTACACCTATCTTAGGTGTAGGGGCGGCACCCCGCTTGATCATTATTTAGTAGATCCGATCCGTTACGGTTGCTCCTTGTTCTTCAAGGATTAGTTTAATATCTGCAATAGTTAGGCCTTACAAAGGGTTGGAGGATCCAGCGACGCGTAGGGTGTCGTTTGCTAGCCCTAGACAGGATGTTCCGAGGATCAATCTCGTGTTGGTTTTTAGGCCTTGTCTAGGACCGGCTTACGATCACCGTACGTGACCGCGAGGCCCAATCGTGAGTAGGATGATCTGATTATGCGGTGAAAACCCTAAATCATCGTAGATCGTTTTAGCTTTATCTTGATCAAGCAGGACCACCATATATTCGTACACCTCGTACGAATCATGGGTGGATCGGCTCCTTGAGTCGATTCACAGGATAACCTGAGAGCCGATCGAGGCTCGTATTTAATGTTTACGTGTATGCCATGCAGGAAACTAAGCAAGGCATCTCCATCACCTTCCTGACCAGGTATAGGTCAGGTGGCACGCCCTTGCACCAGCATCGGACGTGTGTACCAGAGGCTTTGCGGGCCGTCGCTCGGAGGGACCAGGGCCAGCCGCAGCCCTAAGTTGTTCCCGGCTCTACTGTGTTGCCCGTCGCTGCCCGCCGGTGGGTTTTGACCGCAACAACCTGTGGTGGAAAGGTTAAATTGAAAAGACCACCTGATATTTTCCAGATCATGACAATACAACTGGATAGCCTGATTCGACTTACCAGTAAGTTCTTCCACCAAAGGTCGTGCAGCTAAGGCGGCATTATAACTAGTACCACACCCAATAAAGATTACTCTTCTACTCCGCCTAATTGTTTTAAGGTGTTCCTTCAGCCCACCTAAAATAACCTCACTATTCTTCAGTCTACCCCTCATCGTCATTGTGAGTGAATGCGGCTGTTCATGGATTTCTTTTTGCATGAAATGGTCATAGCTTCCTTTCTTTATTTGCTCAACTTCCATTTCAAGAACAGACAATGCCCGTTCCACAGACGCTGGCTTCTCTTTTTCCCGGTCAAATTTAAGGATAGACACACTACCATCCTGCAGTGTACACATTCTTAAAGTCAAGCATAAGGCTCGTGGAAGAAACAAAAGAACTGCTGCACATACTGAGTTTTGTTCATCCCCTTTTCAGTCATTCGAAAGAAGAACGGTATGAAAATATGATAGACTAAGGTAGTGAGTTATATTTCGATGTTATGGTAGCAGGTGAGTAAGGAATTGATGAAGATTAGATAAACTGTGGTCCAGAAGAGAAGGATGTCCTTAAACCATACTAATTAAATACAAAGAGAGGGAAAAATGAAAAAAGGAAACGTAGGCAGACTAGCAGATGAAGCACTTAACTAAACAAAGAGTACCTGAATATGAATAATTTCATTATCTTCAATAGCTAAATAGTTTTTGGTATGCTCTACAATAGCACATAAATCACTGGAGAAGAAGAATTCTCTCGGGCTTCCATTTGCTGTCAGGGATTTGACATTGTTGAATGACTGTCCACAGTTTTGACCATTTACTTCCTGATCATAGAAAGATAATAGTCACAATTTGTATAACATAGGAAGTTAAGCACAGAGCAGGGGAATTATGTGATCTACAAGACTGCAATGACCAATTACAGAAAGGCACAGCATTTCTAAAATTGATTACATAGGAAATAGGATAGTTAATTGTATATTGTAATCAATGTACCACACAGTTACCAATCTACTGCACAGTTACCAATCAATTTACTACACAGTTACCAATCTGCTACCATTTATCACATCAAGTATTTGACTGCAGAGCTTCTGATAAGTTCAAGGGAAAAAAAACTGATAGATCATATGCCATGGAAAAATAAAATTGTACACTGCATCAGTGCTGACAATTTGTACTCAGCAGGAGGCGACAAGCACAGTGCTGATACAAGTATACAATAAAATATAGGTAGCTTGACATGATATGTCTACTGCAAATGTCAAAAGGCTTATTAACTTTTAACAAAGCATACCATATATACTCATGCACAAAAGAAAATAACCAGTTTTTGGAACAAAGCAAGTGGGACGAAACAAAGATCTCAAAACTGAAATTTTAAATTAATTTTGTACTGAGAATTCAACAATATGTTTTCTTGAGTTAAATATATCTAATAGTTAAAAAGAAAGATACAAGGATGTTATTTTCCTACATTAACACCAAGAATCAGTGTGCTTCCTCGTTTGCATGCGATCAGCTCATTGGGATAGTGTGGACTCTTAAAGATAAGTGCATAGGCTCCTTCAAGCTGCCTCATGACCTCCATAACAACTTGGCTGAATGTCATATCTCCTGATAAAATAAACGAAATCTCAAAACTGCCATAACTAACTAATACAGGTTCGTTCACTCAGTACCTACTTATTTTCTAATGCTATGATGAGTGCTCTTGCACTAAAGTATTTATCATGTAACGTTGCCAACGAAGTTTCTAGGTGACTTCAAATAGTATAATGGTGCCTAGGTGGAAAATAATTTTTTAGCCATGTATATACTGCTCCAAATAAATAACTTAAACTAGGGAAGAAATGGACCACATCAATATCAAGCGGTGTAATGTTGTCAGATTTTGCAACGACAACACTATTGCAGAACATATAACATAATACCTTCTCCATCACGAGCCTTGTCAAAAACAAACTTTGCCAGCTTAGGAATGACTTCAGTGTCGGTATCAGACTCAAAGATGAACCCATGCCGAATTAGCGTCTCTTTCAGAACCTGAACACACAGCATTATCGGGTTAGAATAGAAATATCATTTGTTATCATATGATGCCATATTCGCTCGAGATAGTGTCAGGCAATTTCACATCATGCATAAAACTTTCTGATGGTTGAGCCATAGATATTTGATAAACAGATGATCATATAATGATATCTGACATTATGTACGGCGACTCTGTTAAAAGATCCTCAAAAAGGGTGCAAACAACTGGAGATTCTGTGAAACTACAAAGTTGATTCTTATGGACATACATACACTGATACACAAAGGGGGATAAGGAGAAAGCCGATGTGTAGGGAGTCAGGACATGAAACTTTGACACAGGGAGCAACTTAGCATAGCGACATGTTTCCACTAGCATAAGTTCATCATAGTTGAAGATAATATGGAACAAGTACTACACAAGAGAGTTGTATGTTCGATATCTCAAGAAGAGGGTAATTAAGGAGACCTCATAGTTTGTGATAATGCCATTGTGGACGACCAAGAACTCATCGCCAGCACCAGAGGATTGGGGATGGCTGTTGTTTGGGGCAGGCACGCCGTGTGTGGCCCAGCTGGTGTGGGCGATTCCAGCGTGAACGGCAAATGCGGCATCCAGGTTCACACCCTTCTCATCAACCTCTGGAAATCAGACACAAACTTAGTGTGCAACCCCCAAAAACGAGTATACGGCATCTACAATCATGTATTGTTTTCTCCCAAAACGTAAAATGAAAAGAATTGCTGCTGGGGCAGAGCTGGACGGTACTGACCAGAGTAGACGGACCGCACGAGGTTCTCGATCTTTCCCTCCTGGCGGAAGACGATCGGAGACGCCCCCGCGTACGCTGGCGCGGAACCAGGCTGGAGGTCGGCGTCGACGGCTATGCCGGAGGAGTCGTAGCCGCGGTACTCGAGGCGGCGGAGGCCGTTGAGGAGGACCTCGAGGACGTACCGCCGCTCCCGCGGCACGCAGTAGTTGAGGTAGGCGAAGATCCCGCACATCGCGGGCCTTCTAGAACCTTCCGGAATGCCGCGTGTAAGGCAACGGGACGGACGAGGCGGAGGACGAAAGGCTGGCGGCGTATTCTCGATCTGGATACGTCTTCTAACAGTCGGATACGAGTCACGGGCTCTCCGCTTCTGCCTTTGCGGCTGTTGCCTTTTGACAGAATTCATATCAGCACGTCTGAAGCGGGATTCAAAGGGACGGTCGTCCCCCCATCAAGCAAACATGACTCCAATTCACTGCCCGCGATAAGCAGAGGTGAGGCCGCTTGCTAGCCATGGCACTACTCAGGGTGTTAGGCACTTTTGGTTTACTCATCCTCCTCTTTTCCTTATCCCTATATTTGTGGATGATCCTCTTTTCCTTCGCCGTCGTTGGTCAGCGGATGGCGGCGTGGGGGTCTGTTCGTCTGCTTCGGGTTTGAAGGTAGTGGTTCTAGAGTTCTTTTTCTGCGAAGATGAAGACCTACCGGATGTTGATCCTCTTCATCTAGCCGGAGTGTTGATTTTCGGAAGGCTAACAATGCATCTTTTGTATGTAGTTTGCTGGATTGAGTGGTATTCAGTCGCGCACCCATGCTTTTATTTCGACCGTTTGATTCTGGAGGGAGCGGCACGAAGCTCTTTTTCTGTGTTGACATCAAGTGACTATGGATCCATGATGAAAGTTAGAAGAAGATTATATTATGAAGGCCGGATGGGAGGACTAGCTAAAGAAGGTTCAAGTCTCCGCTATGTTGAGGGACTTGGTTGGTGTTCCGGGCTTCACAACAGCGGTATGAATATGGGGGCAACGGCACAGGTGAAGTTCATAGTCCTACCTTTCAGGGTGAAAACCAAGGTCTGGCCTTAACTGGTTGTGCCTGGCAATGACCTTGTTGGAGGCATTGTTTTGAGAGTGTGGACTATCTTCAGGGTGAAAACCTAAGATCTTTGATCGGACGACAACGGTGTTGGAGCACTGTTCCCTTCTTGAAGGCGTCACTTTTGGAGAGTATGTATTTCATGTGTTTTCTTGGTGGTGAATGTATTGCTATTGTTAGGTCTGCGATACTGTAGCGGAACTTTTGTTTCTTAGTTTTCTTTTCTTTTTTTGGCCGTGTGCATCCGTAGTGCCATTAGGGTGGTGCGTTGTTGCAGAGGCTAGATGTAATTGGTAGCTTTTGATATTAATATATTCTCTTTATCGAAAAAAATAAAGCCGCCTGAAGTTAAAAGTAAAAGATGACTCCAAGTCAACATTGCCATGTCAACACCCGATCAAGACTGTGTATGGTAATGAAGAGGAGTTCTTCGTCTATTTTCAGGTCATCTGTATGGTAACCCTGGCGATAACCGCGCTTCTCTGAGCTCTCGCTTGCTCGTGTCGAGGCTTGGTGATGCGGGGTGGCCTTCGGACACCTCCTCACCAAGACCAACAAGTCCCCCGAGTGGACGAATGACACGGGCTCGAGTTAAAGCGCTACATGAGAAGGTGAACTCGCTCCTCACCACCCTTGATCTCGGTACACCTTTGGATGGAATTCTACCTCATGCCGATGTGCTTTGTGTCATTAGGTACATGGTGCATCAAGACCCTGGAGAGGAGGACACACCATGGTCAAGGGAAGGAGAGGAGCAGCGGGACATGAAGATGGGCACGAAGCTGGACCCGACGTCACTCGAAGCGCTCGAAGGAAGAGAAGAAGCTGGCCGGCCCAGGACCCGGTCGACCGGCCCCACGACCGGACCATCCGGTCCCAGGCACGGTCTTGACCGGGCGTCGTACCGGGGGCCAACCAGACAGAGATCTGTGACATTTCCGGTTGGCGCCCGGTCGACCGGCCCAACGACCGGACCCTCCGGTCTCCAGCCCGGTCTGACCGGCCCCAGGACCGGATTTGACCGGATTTCTCCACCAAACCGCCTAAGTTGTCCATTTAAGTACCTTTTCACCTTGCTGACCATGTATGCCTATATAAGGACCCAGGATCCCTCCTTTACTCCTTAGACATAATTTTGAGCTTAAACCAACTTTGAGCTTAGTCTCCCTAGGGTTAGCATCCATCTTGGACAAGCATCCCTTTGTAATCAAGGCAACTCTTGTTGTTGATTTGGGTATTGTTGAGTGAGATTCTAGTGCAAGACACTCTCTCTCCCTCACCAATCTCTTTTCTCCAACACCAATCTCTCACCGGGAATTCTGCCGAGTGCCTCTTCCGGGTGATTCTATTGGCGTGGTCCATCGAGCCACGGGGGTAAGTATCGGGTTGGTGTGCGTGCATGAGTACCGGTGTTCCTCGTGTTCTTCGTGATCCTCGCGCTCTCCCACCTTTTCCCCTTGGATTTTGGGCCAAATCGCGAGATCGGGCCAATCCCTAGATCTCAGATCTCATCATATGGTATCAGCAGCTCTTGGTTACCGCGATTTTGACCCTCCACCCACCCGATTTCGTTTCTAGAAAATTTTCCAAAAAATAGCCCCAAATTGCCTTTGGACGGATCTGTGATTTGGTTGCGTTTTGAGTGGTTTTGGTCTGTGGATTCGGTGTTATTGTGCTTGATCTACTATTTCCCCAACTTTTAGCCTCCAATTCCATCGTTTCCCGTCGATTTGATCTTTTGGTTTTGGTTTGGGGAAGAACAAGAGAGAGATTCGCGAAATCCGGTTGAGAAAGCCGGTCAACCGGCCCCCAGACTGGACCAGCCGGCCCAACACCCGGTCGACCGGGTGCCAACCGGACCAGCCGGCCCAGAGACCGGTCAGACCGGCCCCCAGACCGGGCGCCACTCCACGCCCTCCTCCGAGCTCGATTTCGGCTACCACCACCACCACCATCATCGCAGGTATAACTTGCAGTTTTCCCTTGTAGCCCTCTTCCTTTTGCGATCTATCCTATCGAGCATTGCTTGCTTAGTGTTGCGAGACATTGCACGTGGCCCCGATTGTGAGGTGTGTGTGTAGTGTGGCGTAAAGCTTCCAAGCAAACACTCGTGTGGCAAGATAGCAAAAGCAAGGCTAACGCTAACATAGTGCGTTAAAAAGCCCCAAAAACACACAAAAAGAGTGCAAGTCGCACCATACATACAAAAGAGTGCAAGTGCCACCATAGATACAAAAGAGTGCAAGTGCCACCGTATACAAAAGAGTCATAAGCTTTTAAGCAAAAGGGAGAAGAGAAGAGAGGCCGCGTGTGAATCTTGTTGTCTCTCTGTTGCAACCAAAGCTTTGGCTCTCCTTGTGTTAGTGTGACACCGAGCACCCTTACATACACTTTTCCGCTCACTTTTGGTTGCACTAACCCCGCTTATCTCGTGTGTGTGTTCCACAACTTTTCCGTGTTTATAGTGATCGCCACTTTGACATTTGGATTTTGGACCTCACCCACTTTTAACAACATACTTGATTTCGGATTTCGTCTTTTGGCTTTCCACCATACTCACCTAACACCATATTTGATAGCTTTTGCGTGTGGCTTTGCGTGTGTACCCGATACACTTGGTCTTGCTTTTGGGCTTGGTTGATTGCCTCAATACTATCTTACCTAGGTAAGAGTGTGAGCTAGTCTCCTTCCACTAACACAAACAACATAGTTCTTGTCTTGCTATCATGGATAGGCACGGAGACGAAGCTCGGGACGATAAAGTCTTACGCAACACCGAGAGGTTGGCTACCCAACACAATCTATGGACTCAACGCCAAGAGTTGAAGGAGCAACTCACCTTGTTCGAGACACGCATCGACGAGCAATATGAAGAAGTGGCCCACAACTTCTCCCAAGTGAACCAAGATATATCTCTCCTCCGCGAAGCTACGAACAACTTGCATGGTCAAGTGACGGCCAATGATGCAAACATGGAGCGACGCATGGATAGTCTCGAGCGCGCCATCAACAACTTGGGCTGCCGCCATCGACATCGCTCTACTTCCTCATCATCATCAACCTCGTCACAAGCTTACTACTCTCATGATCGCCATTCGTCCTCAAGCTCCGACTCAAGGCATGGAGACCATCATCGACCTCGTCGCCCGCATGCTCGTCAAGAAGACTCTCGCTCAAACTCAAGGCGAGGAGAATTCCATCGCCATGCTCGTCCTCATGAACGTCCTCCACAAGAACAAGTTCTTCACCAAGATCGTCATCAAGCGGCTCGCCATGCCCACCATGGGCATGACGACCAACCCCACGACAACGTCATCCACAACATGGAACCGGCACCTCATCGTCAAGCCCATGTTGATGCTCAAGACCAAGGTCATCAAGATCCACCGAGACGTGATTTCCGAAACCACCCTCGCCATGACCAATGGGGTCGAGGAGAACCGCAACATGATCAAGATGAGAGGGCCATCCTTGGACATCGTCAACACCCTCGTCAAGAGCTTCAACAACATCATCAACGTGAACCAAGTGAAGCTAGTGTTCAACTCCACCGCCAACCCAATGCTATGGTTGGTCGTGGAAGACCTCCTCTACCACCTCAAGCCGCAAGAGATGAAGGCATCCGTCCTCGCCGAAGGAATTTGGAAGATGAAGAGAACATGTATGGCAAACTCAAGTTGAACATGCCCAAGTTCAAAGGTGAAGACGATGCCGAGGCCTGCCTCTCATGGGCACTCAAGGTTGACAAGATCTTCCGCATCCACAACTACTCCGGTGCCAAGAAAGTGGCCATGGCATCTCTTGAGTTTGAAGACTACGCCAACACTTGGTGGGAGCAAGTCCTAACTCTAAGAGAAGAAAAGGTTGAACCCCCAATTGACACTTGGGAAGAGATGAAGGAAGAGATGCAAGCTCGCTTTGTCCCAACACACTACATGACCGACCTCTTCAACAAACTCCAAAAATTGAAGCAAGGCACCAAGACCGTTGAGGAGTTCTTCAAGGAGATGGAGTTAACTATGATGCGAGCCAACATCCAAGAGTCCGAGAACCAAACCATCGCTAGATTCTTCAATGGACTCAACTACCCCATCAAGAGAATTGTGGAGTTCCAACCATATTCCAACATGGTTGAGTTGGTTCACCAAGCCTCCAAGGCCGAGCGCCAAGTGAATGAGGACATCAAGTACTCCAAGTCAAAGTCATACTTCACCTCCAAGTTCGCTACAACACCTCCTTCGACAAGTGTCAAACCCGTCATATCCTCTACAACATCCAAGCAACCGACGATCCAAAGTCGCATGAAGCAAACGGTGTCCTCCACCGCCTCCTCAAAGGCCTCTACGGGACCCTCCAATGTCACTTGTTTCAAGTGTGGCACACAAGGCCACAAATCCTTTGAGTGCAAGAATACCAAGGTCATGATCACCATGGAGAATGGCGACATAGAGACGCTAAGTGAAGATGAGTATGAAGCTATGGTACAAGCTGCCATCGCAAATGAAGAAGCTTATGATGAAGATAGTGGAGAAGACCCTCTCTTATGTGTGCATGACCCTAACCCTTCACTTGTGGTCACAAGGGTGCTCACAACTCAACCTCAAGCTATGGAAGACCAACGATGCAACATATTCCAAACCCGTGCCGGTATTGGTGGCAAGTCAATAAAGGTCATCATCGATGGAGGAAGTTGCCACAACCTCGCAAGCACCGAGTTGTGTGAGAAGCTAAATCTTACACTTCGCAAGCACCCTCACCCTTACCATATCCAATGGTTGAGCGACAAGGGCAATGTCAAGATACAACATACCGTCACCGTCAACTTCAAGATCGGCCCCTATGAAGATACCATTGAGTGTGACGTGGTGCCCATGACGGTGTGCCACATGTTGCTTGGCCGCCCATGGCAATTTGACAAGAAGGCTATACATGACGGACACACCAATGCATACACCTTCAAGGTCAAGGAGAAGAAGTTTGAGCTTCACCCAATGACTCCTAGCCAAATCATCGCCGACAATGCGAAGGCTTTAGCGAGGGCACAACAACACAACCACCATAGTGAGTTGAGAAGAGAGGGAGCGACCCACCAAAAGGAGAGTGAGCGCCACAAGACCTATATGAGTGAGAGAAAGAGCGTCCTCCTAGCCACCAAAAGCGAGTGGAGAGAAGTGCAAGAAAACCCATCCACCACATTGCACTATGTGCTAATTTGCAAGGGCCCGTCATCGGAGACTAACGACTTAACCAACATTCCTTCGTCTTTGTTGTCTCTTTTGAAGGAGTTCCAAGACGTCTTCCCCGACGAGCTACCTCATGGACTTCCACCGCTTCGGGGCATCGAGCACCGCATCGACCTCATACCCGGCGCTCCCCTTCCAAACCGCGCCGCCTACCGCACCAACCCCGAAGACATAAAGGAGATTCAACGCCAAATACAAGATCTCCTCGCCAAAGGGTACGTTCGAGAAAGTCTTAGCCCTTGTGCCGTTCCCGTGATTCTTGTTCCTAAACCGGATGAGACGCAACGAATGTGTATGGATTGCCACCCCATCAATGCCATTACCATTCGTTACCGCCATCCCATTCCGCGTTTAGATGACATGCTTGATGAGTTGAGCGGTGCCACGATTTTCTCTAAAGTCGATTTGCGTAGTGGATACCACCAAATCCGCATGGCGATTGGTGATGAATGGAAGATGGCATTCAAGACCAAACTTGGTCTCTATGAATGGCTTGTCATGCCATTTGGTCTTTCAAATGCTCCATCAACTTTCATGCGCCTCATGAATCACATCTTGCGTCCTCTAATTGGCAAGAGTGTGGTTGTCTATTTCGATGATATTCTCATTTATACCCAAAATCTCGAGGACCATGTGCAACATGTGAGAGAAGTCTTATGCATCTTGCGTCATGAGAAGCTTTATGCAAATCTTCCCTAATGCACTTTTCCCAAAACAAATTGGTTTTCCTTGGATTTGTGGTTTCCGCCAACGGGATTGAAGTTGATTCTTCGAAGGTTGAGGCCATCCACAATTGGCCTACTCCTACAAATGTTGCTCAAGTTCGAAGTTTTCATGGACTCGCCGGTTTCTATCGCCGCTTTGTGAAAGATTTTAGCACCATTGCTTGCCCTTTGAATGAGCTTACCAAAAAGAATGTTCCGTTTGTGTGGGGCAAGGCCCAACAAAGTGCTTTTGATGAGTTGAACAAACGTCTTACCGAAGCTCCCCTTATCGTCCTTCCAAATTTTGCAAAAACTTTTGAGATTGAGTGTGATGCGAGTGGACTTGGTATTGGTGGCATTCTTATGCAAGATGGAAAACCCGTGGCATATTATAGTGAGAAGTTGGATGGCGCACGCCTCAACTATCCTATATATGACAAGGAACTTTATGCTTTGGTACGTGTTCTTGAGGTTTGGCAACACTATCTTTGGCCGAAAGAGTTTATCATTCTTTCTGACCATGAGTCCTTGAAGTATTTGAGAAGCCAACACAATTTGAACAAAAGACACGCAAAATGGGTTGAGTTCATTGAGTCCTTCCCATATGTAATCAAATACAAGAAGGGCAAGGACAATGTAGTGGCAGATGCTCTTTCCCGCAAACTCACCCTTTTACTCACTCGTTTGGATTTCCATGTGTTGGGTCTTGATGAAATCAAAGAACTATATGCCTCCGATGCTTTCTTTGGCCCAATTTTTGCAAAGTGTTCTAGTGAAAAGGGCATCGATGATTTCTATTTGCACCAAGGATTCTTGTTCAAAGGCAACAAACTTTGTATCCCTATGTCCTCGCTTTGGCTTTTGCTCTTACAAGAATCGCATGGAGGTGGTCTCATGGGTCACTTCGGAAGAGAGAAGACATATGCCATGCTCTCAACCCACTACTATTGGCCAAGAATGTACCGCGACGTGGAACGCCTTTGCCGCCGGTGTACAACATGCTTACAAGCTAAGTCCACTTCCAACCCTTATGGTCTTTATACACCGTTGCCTATTCCTCATGCTCCTTGGTCGGATATAAGCATGGACTTTGTACTAGGCTTACCACGAACAAAACATGGGCATGATTCAATCTTTGTGGTAGTGGATAGGTTCTCTAAAATGGCTCATTTCATACCATGCCATAAGACGGATGATGCTTCACACATTGCTTCATTGTTTTTCAGGGAAGTGGTTCTCCTACACGGAATACCGGCAAGCATTGTGTCGGACGATACGTCAAGTTTATGAGTTATCTATGGAAGTCTCTCATGGCAAAGTTTGGAGTGAAGCTCTTATTCTCATCGTCCTCGCACCCTCAAACCGATGGACAAACGGAAGTGGTCAATCGAAGCCTCTCTACTCTCCTACGAACACTAGTAAAAAAAATTAAAGTCATGGGAAGAGTGTCTACCCCACGCGGAGTTCGCCTACAATCGAGCCAAGCACTCCATAACATCACGGAGTCCGTTCATGGTTGTATATGGCTTCGAACCGCACACGGCGCTCGACCTTCTTCCACTACCTCTTCATGAAAGGACGAACATGGACTCCGACAAGCGCACCACCGCCATGAAGAAACTACATGAAGACACAAGAACAACCATACAAGGGCATGTACTTCGCCAAGCTACTCGCCTCAATGCCAAGAAGAAGGAACAAGTGTTTGAAGAAGGAGATCTGATACGTCCCAAACGTATCTATAATTTCTTATGTTCCATGCTACTTTTATGATGATACTCACATGTTTTATACACATTATATGTCATTATTATGCATTTTCCGGCACTAACCTATTGACGAGATGCCGAAGAGCCAGTTGTTGTTTTCTGCTGTTTTTGGTTTCAGAAATCCTAGTAAGGAAATATTCTCGGAATTGGACAAAATCAACGCCCAGGGTCCTATTTTCACACGAAGCTTCCAGAAGACCGAAGAGGATAAGAAGTGGGGCCACGAGGCGGCCACACGCTAGGGCGGCGCGGCCTGGGCCTTGGCCGCGCCGGCCTGTTGTGTGGGGCCCTCGTGTGTCCCCCTGACCTGCCCTTCCGCCTACTTAAAGCCTCCGTCGCGAAACCCCCAGTACCGAGAGCCACGATACGGAAAACTTTCCAGAGACGCAGCCGCCGCCAATCCCATCTCGGGGGATTCAGGAGATCGCCTCCGGCACCCTGCCGGAGAGGGGAATCATCTCCCGGAGGACTCTTCATCGCCATGATCGCCTCCGGATTGATGTGTGAGTAGTTCACCCCTGGACCATGGGTCCATAGCAGTAGCTAGATGGTCGTCTTCTCCTAATTGTGCTATCATGCTCGATCTTGTGAGCTACCTATCATGATCAAGATCATTTCTTTGTAATCCAACATGTTGTGTTTGTTGGGATCCGATGGATATTGAATACTATGTCAAGTTGATTATCAATCTATCATATATGAGTTGTTTATGTTCTTGCATGCTCTCCGTTGCTAGTAGAGGCTCTGGCCAAGTTGATACTTGTGACTCCAAGAGGGAGTATTTATGCTCGATAGTGGGTTCATGCCTCCATTAAATGCAGGACGGTGATGAAAGTTCTAAGGTTGTGGATGTGATGTTGCCACTAGGGATAAAACATCGATGCTTTGTCTAAGGATATTTGTGTTGATTACATTACGCACCATACTTAATGCAATTGTCTGTTGCTTGCAACTTAATACCGGAAGGGGTTCGGATGATAACCTGAAAGTGGACTTTTTAGGCATAGATGCATGCTGGATGGCGGTCTATGTACTTTGTCGTAATGCCCTGATTAAATCTCATAGTACTCATCATGATATATGTATGTGCATTGTTATGCCTTCTTTATTTGTCAATTGCCCAACTGTAATTCGTTCACCCAACATGCTATTTATCTTATGGGAGAGACACCGCTAGTGAACTGTGGACCCCGGTCTATTCTTTACATCTGAAATACAATCTACTGCAATACTTGTTCTTTACTGTTCTTCGCAAACAATCATCTTCCACACAATACGGTTAATCCTTTGTTCACAGCAAGCCGGTGAGATTGACAACCTCACTGTTACGTTGGGGCAAAGTACTTTGGTTGTGTTGTGCAGGTTCCACGTTGGCGCCGGAATCCCTGGTGTTGCGCCGCACTACATTCCGCCACCATCAACCTTCAACGTGCTTCTTGACTCCTACTGGTTCGATTAAACCTTGGTTTCTTACTGAGGGAAACTTGCTACTTTGCGCATCACACCTTCCTCTTGGGGTTCCCAACGGACGTGTCAACTACACGCATCAAGCAAATTTCTGGCGCCGTTGCCAGGGAGATCAAGACACGCTGCAAGGGGAGTCTCCACTTCCAATCTCTTTACTTTGTTTTTGTCTTGCTTTATTTTATTTACTACTTTGTTTGCTGCACTTAAAGAAAACACAAAAAAATTAGTTGCTAGTTTTACTTTATTTACTGTCTTGCTCTCTATATCAAAAACACACAAAAATTAGTTACTAGCATTTAGTTTACTTTTGTTATCATGTCTAGCTCTGTACCTGTTACTTCTTCACCTGAGGAATTAGTTTTTACTTTTAAACAAGGGAATGAGGAGAGTTTTAAAGATGCTTTGTCTAGAATTTTTGATTCTTATCGTAAAGTTGAACCTCAAATGACACTAAGTCCGCTCCTTAGTAATTTTTATTTTGGGCTTATGATTCGCTATAGATATGCCTTGGATGCTGTAGTAGGAGGAGATTTCCTTCATTGCAATGGTGATCAAGCTTTTAATGCCATAAAAAATTGGTTGCATCACATAGTTCAGCTAATAACTTTGATTCAACTCTTATTAGCATTTATAATAGATTAAACACTCTTGAGATAAGTGCATCTCGCTTGAAAGAAAATTATAGTTATGTTCGTAACCGTCTTGATCAAGTTTTAGTGAACTCTGAACCTTCAATGTGGGACCCTACTATTAAAGTTATTATTGGTGGTGAAACTTTTCATGCCTATTGTGATATTATGTCTGAATTTTGCCTTATGCCTAAGAGTATTTATGAATCTTTGACACTTTTGGGGACTCGTTGAAGGAGGAGAAGGAATAACTCTTGTTGATAACTCTGTTATAATTCCTAAGGGAATAGCCGAGGGTGTGCATACAACCATTCTTGGAAGAATGGTATCCACTGATTATCTTGTTATTGAATGTGTAGGAACAGGACAAATCACACTTGGAAGATCCCTGCTGAAACTATTGGGAGCAGTCATAAATGTGGGAGAAGGCACCCTAAAATTCACTTCTACGCCAGGAGGTAGACATGTATTCCCTAAACCAAAGAGTAAGAAAAAGAATAAGAAAGGTATGCATAAAGCCCGAGGTAATGTTGATGCTTCATCTCTCGATAACACTAGATTCACACTTTCTGCGCCTAGCTGAAAGGCGTTAAAGAAAAGCGCTTATGGGAGACAAACCATGTTTTTACTACAGTACTTTATTTTATATTTGAGTCTTGGAAGTTGTTACTACTGTAGCAACCTCTCCTTATCTTTATTTTATTGCATTGTTGTGCCAAGTAAAGTCTTTGATAGTAAAGTCAATTCTAGATTTGGATTACTGCGCAGGAACAGATTTCTTGCTGTCACGAATCTGGGCAGAATTCTCTGTAGGTAACTCAGAAAAATCTGCCAATTTACGTGCGTGATCCTCAGATATGTACGCAACTTTCATTCAATTTGGGCATTTTCATCTGAGCAAGTATGGTGCCATTTTAAAATTCGTCTTTACGGACTGTTCTGTTTTGACAGATTCTGCCTTTTATTTCGTATTGCCTGTTTTGCTATGTTTGATGGATTTCTTTGTTCCATTAACTTTCAGTAGCTTTGTGCAATGTTCAGAAGTATTAAGAATGATTATGTCACCTCTGAATATATGAATTATGCACTGACCCTCTAATGAGTTTGTTTCGAGTTTGGTGTGGAGGAAGTTTTCAAGGATCAAGAGAGGAGGATGATACAATATGATCAAGAAGAGTTAAAAGTCAAAGCTTGGGGATGCCCCCGTGGTTCATCCCTGCATATTTTAAGAAGACCCAAGCGTCTAAGCTTGGGGATGCCCAAGGCATCCCCTTCTTCATCGACAACATTATCAGGTTCCTCTAATGAAACTATATTTTTATTCAGTCACATCTTATGTGCTTTGCTTGGAGCGTCTGTTTGCTTTAGTTTTGTTTTGTTTGAATAAAGTCGGATCCTAGCATTCTTTATATTGGAGATATTACGCTCCGCTGTTTCGTATGAACACATGTGTTCTTAGCTTTATCTTTAATGTTCATTGCGAAAGTTGAACTACCTTATTCATTGATATATGGTTGGAAACGGAAAATGCCGCATGTGGTAAATGGTATAATGTCTTGAATAATGTGATACTTGGCAATTGTTGTGCTCATATAGATCTTGTTTAAGCTCTTGCATCATGTACCTTGTACCCATTAATGAATAACTACATAGAGCATGTTAAAATTTGGTTTGCATGATTGTTCTCTCTAAGTCTAGATATTTTCTGGTTAAGGTGTTTGAACAACAAGGAGACGATGTAAAATCTTATAATGCTTACAATATGTTTATATGTGAGTCTTGCTGCACCATTTATACTTGAGTTTGCTTCAAACAACCTTGCTAGCCTAGCCTTGTATTGAGAGGGATTCTTCTCGTGCATCCAAATTCTTGAGCCAATAACCATGCCATTTGTGTCCACCATACCTACCTACCACATGGTATTTCTCCGCCATTCCAAAGTACATTACTTGAGTGCTACCTTTAAAATTTCTATTCTTTACCTTTACAATATATAGCTCATGGGACAAAATAGCTTAAAAACTATCGTGGTGAAGAATATGTACTTATGTGTCTTATTTCTTAGTAAGTTGCTTGTTGAGCGGTAACCATGTTTCTGGGGACGCCATCAACTTTTACCTTTGTTGAATATCATGTGAGTTGCTATGCATGTTCGTCTTGTCTGAAGTAAGGGATATTTTCATGATCAAATGGTTTGAGTATGCATATTGTTAGAGAAGAACATTGGGCCGCTAACTAAAGCCATGAATCATGGTGGAAGTTTCAGTTTGGACATAAAACCTCAATCTCTTATGAGAAATATTAACTGTTGTTGAATGCTTAAGCATTAAAAGAGGAGTCCATTATCTGTTGTCTATGTTGTCCCGGTATGGGTGTCTAAGTTGAGAATGATCAAAAGCGAGAAATCCAATGCGAACCTTCTCCTTAGACCCTTGTACAGGCGGCATAGAGGTACCCCTTTGTGACACTTGGTTGAAACATATGTTATGCAATGATAATCCATGTTAATCCAAGCTAATTAGGACAAGGTGCGGGCACTATTAGTATACTATGCATGAGGCTTGCAACTTATAAGATATCTTATACATAACTCATATGATTTATTACTACCGTTGACAAAATTGTTTCTTGTTTTCAAAATGAAAAGCTCTAGCACAAAAATAGTAATCCATGCTTCCCTCTGCGAAGGGTCATTCTTCTACTTTATTGTTCCATGCTACTTTTATGATGATACTCACATGTTTTATACACATTATATGTCATTATTATGCATTTTCCGGCACTAACCTATTGACGAGATGCCGAAGAGCCAGTTGCTGTTTTCTGCTGTTTTTGGTTTCAGAAATCCTAGTAAGGAAATATTCTCGGAATTGGACGAAATCAACGCCCAGGGTCCTATTTTCACACGAAGCTTCCAGAAGACCGAAGAGGATAAGAAGTGGGGCCACGAGGCGGCCACACGCTTGGGCGGCGCGGCCTGGGCCTTGGCCGCGCCGGCCTGTTGTGTGGGGCCCTCGTGTGGCCCCCTGACCTGCCCTTCCGCCTACTTAAAGCCTCCGTCGCGAAACCCCCAGTACCGAGAGCCACGATACGGAAAACCTTCCAGAGACGCAGCCGCCGCCAATCCCATCTCAGGGGATTCAGGAGATCGCTTCCGGCACCCTGCCGGAGAGGGGAATCATCTCCCGGAGGACTCTTCATCGCCATGATCGCCTCCGGATTGATGTGTGAGTAGTTCACCCCTGGACCATGGGTCCATAGCAGTAGCTAGATGGTCGTCTTCTCCTAATTGTGCTATCATGCTCGATCTTGTGAGCTGCCTATCATGATAAAGATCGTTTCTTTGTAATCCTACATGTTGTGTTTGTTGGGATCCGATGGATATTGAATACTATGTCAAGTTGATTATCAATCTATCATATATGAGTTGTTTATGTTCTTGCATGCTCTCCGTTGCTAGTAGAGGCTCTGGCCAAGTTGATACTTGTGACTCCAAGTGTGAGTATTTATGCTCGATAGTGGGTTCATGCCTCCATTAAATGCAGGACGATGTGAGAAAGTTCTAAGGTTGTGGATGTGCTGTTGCCACTAGGGATAAAACATTGATGCTTTGTCTAAGGATATTTGTGTTGATTACATTACGCACCATACTTAATGCAATTGTCTGTTGCTTGCAACTTAATACCGGAAGGGGTTCGGATGATAACCTGAAAGTGGACTTTTTAGGCATAGATGCATGCTGGATGGCGGTCTATGTACTTTGTCGTAATGCCCTGATTAAATCTCATAGTACTCATCATGATATATGCATGTGCATTGTTATGCCTTCTTTATTTGTCAATTGCCCAACTGTAATTCGTTCACCCAACATGCTATTTATCTTATGGGAGAGACACCGCTAGTGAACTATGGACCCCGGTCTATTCTTTACATCTGAAATACAATCTACTGCAATACTTGTTCTTTACTGTTCTTCGCAAACAATCATCTTCCACACAATACGGTTAATCCTTTGTTCACAGCAAGCCGGTGAGATTGACAACCTCACTGTTACGTTGGGGCAAAGTACTTTGGTTGTGTTGTGCAGGTTCCACGTTGGCGCCGGAATCCCTGGTGTTGCACCGCACTACATTCCGCCACCATCAACCTTCAACGTGCTTCTTGACTCCTACTGGTTCGAGTAAACCTTGGTTTCTTACTGAGGGAAACTTGCTACTGTGCGCATCACACCTTCCTCTTGGGGTTCCCAACGGACGTGTCAACTACACGCATCAAGACCTCGTTTGGATTCACCTTCGGAAAGAGAGGCCCCCCCATGAACGCAACTCAAAGCTCAAGCCAAGAGGAGATGGGCCTTTCAAGGTCCTCAAGCGCATCAACAACAACGCTTACGTCATCGACATACCAACCTCCAAGTACTCGGTGAGCAACACGTTCAACATCTCCGACCTATCACCATATCATGGAGATGAGGAGGAACAAGAGTCGAGGACGACTCTCTCCCAAGGGGGGGGGAGATGATGCGGGGTGGCCTTCGGACACCTCCTCACCAAGACCAACAAGTCCCCCGAGTGGACCAATGACACGGGCTCGAGTTAAAGCGCTACATGAGAAGGTGAACTCGCTCCTCACCACCCTTGATCTCGGTACACCTTTGGATAGAATGCTACCTCATGCCGATGTGCTTTGTGTCATTAGGTACATGGTGCATCAAGACCCCGGAGAGGAGGACACACCATGGTCAAGGGAAGTAGAAGAGCAGCGGGACATGAAGATGGGCACGAAGCTGGACCCGACGTCACTCGAAGCGCTCGAAGGAAGAGAAGAAGCTGGCCGGCCCAGGACCCGGTCGACCGGCCCCACGACCGGACCATCCGGTCCCAGGCACGGTCAACCGGGCGCCCAACCGGATTTTCCTCGGTCTTGACCGGGCGTCGTACCGGGGGGCAACCGGACAGAGATCTGCGACATTTCCGGTTGGCGCCCGGTCGACCGGTCCCACGACCGGAACCTCCGGTCTCCAGCCCGGTCTGACCGGCCCCAGGACCGGATTCGACGGGATTTCTCCACCAAACTGCCTAAGTTATCCATTTAAGTAACTTTTCGCCTTGCTGGCCATGTATGCCTATATAAGGACCCAGGACCCCTCCTTTACCCCTTAGACATAATTTTTAGCTTAAACCAACTTTGAGCTTAGTCTCCCTAGGGTTAGCATCCATCTTGGACAAGCATCCCTTTGTAATCAAGGCAACTCTTGTTGTTGATTTGGGTATTGTTGAGTGAGATTCTAGTGCAAGACACTCTCTCTCCCTCACCAATCACTTTTCTCCAACACCAATCTCTCACCGGGAATTCTGCCGAGTGCCTCTTCCGGGTGATTCTATTGGCATGGTCCATCGAGCCACGGGGGTAAGTATCGGGTGTATCGGGTTGGTGTGCGTGCGTGAGTACCGGTGTTCCTCGCGTTCTTCGTGTTCCTCACGCTCTCCCACCTTTTCCCCTTGGATTTTGGGTCAAATCGCGAGATCGGGCCAATCCCTAGATCTCAGATCTCATCACTTGGGATAGTCGTAATGTTCAAATCCCGCTAGAGGAAACCACAAGCCACGATCACTGGCATTAGATTGAGGTTGTTAAATCCATCAAATCGAGGCTAGATTTGTTTTATCAAGCACAAACGGGTTATGAAAGAAACTTGAGAATCATGAGTATAATTCAAAAAGTAGTGGTATTCTTGTTACACTACGGGCACAATTATTGACGTGTAAGGGTAACGTCTTCCACGATCACTGGTACAATGGTGGAGAAGCCCTCGCGCAAAGCTGACACACGATAACATTAATTAGAGGGGACATGAACATGCCAAGTGAGGAAAATTCTTTGCTAAGTGAGGGCAAATCACTCTTTAGCTTGTTATATTACAAAGACACAAGTTTGAGTTGGCAGCTGCCCTCATTTCTTATATGACACAACCTTCATTCTGAGTCATTTTAGTTTTTTAAAAGGCTTAGGGCATCTTCAGCGGCGCGACGCATTTCGGATGTCCAAACGGACGCGTTGTGTCCGTTTGCGTCGGGCCAAATGGTCGAAATCGTCCGGGCGTCCGTTTGCATCGGGGGTGGCTCCAGCGGCACGACGCATAAATTTTTTTTCATTCATGAAGCCATAATTTACATGAATAAAAAAGCCAGAAAGGTGTGCTAAAAGTACGTGTTGTCTACTGGTCATCGTCGCCGACGAGGTCAATCGACTCCGGCGTCGGCCATGGAAGCTCGTACGCCGGCGGTGGAGGAGGCACCGCCGCATGGGCAGGAGGCTGTGGCCAGGGATCCCACGCTCGAGCAGCAGGCGGAGCGCAGACGTTGGAACGCGTCGGCGTGGCCGGAGGAGTCGCCGGCCTCCCCTCCTCGAGCGCTGACTCGCGGAGCTGGATTGCGAGCCCGTCCCACAAAGCGAGCTCGTTGAGCCCGTCCTGCTCGCTGTTGGCCAGTGCCATGGCAATGGCCTCCTCCTCGGAAATGTCTGGTGGCTGGGTCTCCGGATCCCACGCCGGCCCGCCATCGTCGTGGTCGTACTGTGCCATGGTCACGTCCTCGTCCTCGTCCTCGTCGCCGTCCTCGTCCGCGTCCTCCTGGTCGTTCTGAAAGAACATCTCTCACAATATGTTTTGTGTGTTTGATGTCAATATATGTGATACACTAATGTTTGATGAAGTGGTGCAGGATTTAAATAGATACATGTATATGAGTAACTTGTGTGGAAAAACGAGTCAAAAGAAAGCTGAAACAGGTTCACCAGGCCGGATAATCCGGGACGGATATTTGCAAAATATCCGGGCCCCAATTTTTGGCTAAGGACTCGAGGCAAAGTGGCTCAGTACTCCCCTGGACAAGGGCCGGATAATTGGCCGGACATTTGCCCGGATTTTCCCCAAGGCCGGATAATCCGGGCAGGATATTTTCGAAATATCCGGCCCCCCAAAATATGGCTAAGGACCAGAGGCGATGTGGCTCAGTACAAGGGCCGGATAATTGGCCGGACATTTGGCCGGAATTTCCCGTAGGCCGGATAATCCGGGCCGGATATTTTCGGAATATCCGGCCCCCCAAAAAATGGCTAAGGACCAGAGACGACGCGGCTCAGTAAGGCCCTCGACATGGGCCGGACTTTTGGCCGGACATTTGGCCGGATTTTTCCCAGGGCCGGATTTTTGGTGGGGGCGGATTATCCAGCCCCAACTTAGGCCGGATTATCCGGCCCCTCGAAGACTGCAACGGCTGGATTTTTTTTTGGGGGGGGGGTATTTATACCCCCCTTCTTCTACCTTGCTCCTTGCTCAATCATTGCACAAAAATCTGCCAAGCCTCACCACCATTAGAGCCACCTCAAGAACTCAAGATTTGCAAGATCTCCTCCCTCACCCAACCAAAGCTCTTGATCTTTGGAGATTCGAAGGAGAAGACACCGATCTACATCCTCACCGAAGCGATTTACATTTCTCCCTCATTTGTTTGAGGGCCCCTTGCTAGTGTTCCTCTTTGGACCCCTAGTTGATTTGTGTTGATGTATTGTTGTTGATTGTTGTGTTGTTACAGATTTGGGAGCCTCCAATTCGGTTGTGGATGTGTGACCCAAGAACTTTGTAAAGGCCCGGTTTTCGCCTCGAGGAAATCCCTTAGTGGAAGTGGGCTAGGCCTTCGTGGCGTTGCTCACAGGAGATCTGAGTGAAGCCTTCGTGGTTGTTGGTTTGGCTTTCGTAGCAACCACACTCCTCCAAATGTAGACGTACCTTCTTGCAAAGGAAGGGAACTACGGGAATCATCTCCGTGTCATCGCGTGATCCACTCTCGGTTACCTCTATCCTATTCTATCTCCTATATATTGCGTAGCTATATCTTGCTTAGTTGGTAACCTTGTCATATAGGTAAATTCACTTAGTTGCATATCTAGAGAATTTACCTTTGTGTCAAGCCTAAATTGAAAAAGAACTAAAAATTGGTTAGCACCTATTCACCCCCCCTCTAGGTGCGGCATACGATCCTTTCAATTGGTATCAGAGCCTCAGCTCTTATTTCGGGCTTAACCGCCTAAGAGTATGCCGGACGATGGGCCTGCGGAAGAGGCCGCTAAGATGGTCACCATGGATGACATCAATTCGTTGAGGTCCTCCATGGAAGCTCAAATGGAAAGCATGAGAAAAATGATTTCCGAGCTTTTGACTCCGGTCCCTCCCATAGCTCCCGCCGTAGAGGTAAAGGACACGGGTGTGCTAGAAGAGGGAGGTGCTTCGGTATTACCCTCCTCTACCAAACCCGTGAATGGTGATAACTCAACTGCTATCAAATCTCCCATTGCATCTCCTAGGGGAACTAGTGGAGGTGAGAGCTACAATCGAGTGGCTCCGCCTTTCCTATCTCCCGATATCCCGGTTCCCCATCCTCATTTAAACATTCGGGGCAATCCACCTAAGTTTAATGTTAAAGATTACGGTACATGGCAATTTGAGTTTCGTTCTCATGTTCGCAGTGCCTCCAATGAACTTTGGAGAATCATCGTGGAAGGCTTCAAGCCTTACAACCCCGACAAGTTGACTAGAAGAGAAGCGGTTGATAGTCAACTCAATGACACCACCTTGCACATGATTCAAACTAGTATGGGGACAAAAGAATTGTCTCGTGTTCGGAATTTCACCACCGCCAAGGAAGCTTGGGATGGTTTGGCCGCTAGTTGCATTGGAAGTGATAGCATGATAAGGAACAAGTACAATTATCTTCGGAATCAAGCCGAAGGTTTCATGAGGCTACCAGATGAAGATCATGAAGCCATGTATGGAAGGCTTCTCACCGTTGCCGATGATTTCCGGAATGTGGGTGTCACCCACATCAATGACTCTTGGATCAAGGATAAGTACATCGATTGCATGATGCCATTTGAACCTATTAATGTCAAGACTCTTGTTGGGAGAGAATGCTATTCCTCTCTCACTTCTCAACAATCCGTGCATGAGATGCAATCCCTCAAGGTGCTCGAGCTAAACTCCCGTGATTCTCGCAATCGTGCCATTGGTATGTCAAAAGGGAACAATCTTGCCTTGACGGTCAATTCCGTAGAAGAAGTGTACCCTCAAGAACAATATAGGGCATCTTGGAGTATGTCCTATCCGGAAGACTTGGAACTCCACTACAATGATCACATGGCCTTCCATGCAAAGTCTTTTTGGGTTGATCCCTCCAAGGCCAAGGAAGACAACATCAAGAGAAACAACAAAAGTGGGTCCACTAGCTTTGGTCCAAGAACAAGATCATGCTACAACTGTGATGACAAGCGCCATTTCATCGCCGAATGCCCTGATGAGAATAGGGAGAGTCATAATGGAAGGCTCATTCCCAAGGACAAGAGAAAAGACTCAAAGGGCAAATATTCAAAATCCCCCAACAAGAAATTCTACAACAACAAGAGCAAGAAGGGCAAGAGGCCCTCAAGAGTTGTGCTAGTGACTAGGGAAGAATATTCTTCCGATGAAGTTGAAAGTTCTAGTGATGATGAAGAAGAAGAAAGCTCAAAGGAAGTGGCCGCCATTGTCACTACCAACATTCCCTCTTCATCTCTCTTTGAATCCCCCAATGATAATCCTCATATCAAGAATGCACATTGCTTCATGGCTAGGTCCACCTTGGACACATCTATTGTGCTATCAACTCAAGAAGAATATACCTCCGGAGATGATGATGTTGATGATGAAGAAGATGCAACCTCTAATGGATTGGTCACTCTTGCCTCCCTCTCCACTAACTCTTCATCACCAAGTGAATCCCCCAATGAGGTCATTCATGTGGAGGAAAAAAGTTGCCTCATGGCTAAATCCTCCGAGGTATCATCTCCTAGCCCCTCTATGCCTAACATATCAAGTGATCTAGGGGTTGATCATGCTAGTCTAAAAGTGAAACAAGAAATGCTAGAGTTTGATGAATTCATTCTTAACTTATAAGGTAACACTAAAAAGCATGTTTCAAATCTCATGGTTCGTATAGCTCAACTAAATGATACTCTTGAGAAAAAAATGTCAAATAGAGAGAGAAGACTCTCTTGAAATACATGCTCTTAAAAATGCTCTTGAGGAAAGTCAAGAAACCATAGCTTGAGAGGCTAGAAACTATTGAAGAGCCTCAAGATAAAATTAACAAGCTCACTAAAGCTAGAGATCTTGCTAGGGCTAAGACTAAAGTGCTTAAAAAGGAAAAGGCCCAATTTGGTGTTGATAATGAGAAACTTGTGAAGGATCTAGATGAACTAGACAAGGCCTACAAAGCCTTGAAGAGTGAATACTCTCTTCTCTCCAAGTCTAATGAGCAACTTCAAATTAGGCTTGCTTCATATGACATACCTAGTACCTCTACCCCTTCATGTGATCATGCAAATATTATTGAGGAAAATGCTAGGTTGAAAGATGAACTTGCTAAGGCCTCCTCTCCCCAAAGTGAACTTTCTTTGGATGATCTTTTGAGTAAGCAAAGATCAAACAATGGGAAGGAGGGCCTTGGTTATAATGCCAAGGATAAGAAGGCAAACAAGCAAAAGGCCAAGCCCGCACAAGTGAAGAAGAAAGCTATCACTAATGGTGAAGCCCCTAAGGGGACACCATCAATGATGATAATGCGGGAAATGCTAACCCTCACTATGTTCTATTTAAAGATTATTATGGTGATGTTTATGCTAAATATGTTGGCCCATATGATGGTTATGTTGCTTGGTCTATTTGGGTCCCAAAGACCCTTGTTGCTAACAAAAGAGGACCCATTGAGAAATGGGTACCTAAATCTAAGAATTGATCTCATGTAGGACTATGCCGCCGGAGGTTCAAAATGGGTACTTGATAGTGAATGTACAAGTCATATGACCGGCGGCAAGAACCTCGTCAAGGAGTTGAGGCCCAATATAAATAATATCACCGTCTCCTTTGGCGATAATTCTACATCTGAGGTATTGGGTTTTGGCAAGGTTGTGGTTGCACACAACATTACTCTTGTGGATGTCATGCTTGTCAAAACCCTTGGTTACAATTTTCTTTCCGTATCCGCCCTTGGCAAGATGGGTTTCGCCGTCTTTATTGATAATGATATTGTGGTCCTCTTGTGGAGCAAGACTCTAAAAGTCGCTTTCGTTGGGTATCGCGAACACAACTTGTATGTGGTGGACTTTTCGGGGACCACCACGACAAGTGCGATGTGCCTATTCGGAAAGGCGGATGTGGGTTGGTTGTGGCATCGCCGCTTGGCCCATGTCAACATGAGAACTTTGCAAAGTCTTCACAAGGGGAACCATATTGTGGGACTAATGGAAAATGTGTCTTTTGCCAAAGATCGTGTTTGTAGGGCTTGTGTTGAAGGCAAAATGCATGACTCTCCGCATCCAAGCAAGACTATCATCTCTTCAAAGAGGATCTTGGAGCTCCTTCATGTGGATCTCTTTGGTCCCGTTACTCATGCAAGTCTTGGTGTGAAGAAACATTGCTTGGTGATTGTTGATGACTACTCAAGATACACCTGGGTCTATTTTCTCAAGACGAAAGATGAGACTCAACAAATATTCATTGACTTTGCTACCGAGATGCAACGCCAACACAACCTCCTCGTTATGGCAATAAGAAGTGACAACGGCTCCAAGTTCAAGAACTATACACTCAATGATTTTCTTAGTGATGAGGGGATTCGTCATCAATATTCCGCTGCTTACACCCCTCAACAAAATGGTGTTGCAGAGAGGAAGAACCGGACTCTTATGGATATGGCAAGATCTATGATGGCGGAGTATAAATCCCGCTACAATTTTTGGGCCGAAGCCATCTCCACCGCTTGCCACTCTTCTAACCGGCTCTATCTCCGCAAGGGCTTGAACAAGACTCCATATGAAATACTCACCGGGAACAAGCCTAATATCTCATACTTCAAAGTGTCCGGGTGTAAGTGTTTCTACAAAATCAAAGGAGTTCGTTTATCTAAATTTGCTCCTAAAGCTTTGGAGGATATATTTGTTGGTTACGGTGCCGAATCTCACACTTATAGAGTCTTTGATGTATCCTCCGGGATTATCATCGAATCTTGTAGTGTGAGGTTCGAAGAAAATGATGGCTCCCAAGTGGGGCAAGTTGATGTATGTGCAGGTGATGAAATACCTCAAGATGCCATAGTAAGAATGGGTGTGGGATTTTTCCGCCCCATTGAGGGACACGGTGTGGCGTCTCGGGAAGGACTATGCTCTACCACGGTGGTGCCCTCATCTTCTCAACATCAACAAACCCCATCTCTTGAAGCAAATAATGCACCAACCCAAGAACAAGAACAAAACCCTCCCTCTTGTGTGCAAGATCAAGGACAAGATCAAGGACAAGATCAATCATGGATTCATGATGGATCCGATGAATATCCATTCAATATTCTCCTCTCACCGGATAATGTCCAAGATCAAGCACATGAGGATGAGCAATCTCAAGAAATTCAGGAAGCTCAAGTTGAAGGTCAAGACGGGGACCCAAATGATCAAGTTGATCAAGTGAAACCTCCAAGGCCAAGAAAAACCAAAGAGGAGATCGAGGCCCGTCGTCTAGCAAGAAGAGAAAGAACCTTGAAATTCGTGAACACACTCATGACAAGGTCCTTGGTGATTTAAGGGCAAGTGTTACCACGAGAAGGCAATTCGATAACTTTAGCAATCATCATGCTTATATCTCCTTAGTGGAACCCAAGAAAGTATTTGAAGCCCTTGAAGATTCGGATTGGTTGGAAGCTATGCACGAGGAACTCAACAACTTCAAGCGCAACAAAGTGTGGACCTTAGTAGAGAAGCCAAAGGAGTGTTTCAATGTTATAGGCACTAAATGGATATTCAAGAACAAGCAAGATGAGTTTGGAAATGTTGTGAGGAACAAGGCAAGATTGGTGGCTCAAGGTTTCTCTAAAGTTGAAGGAATTGACTTTGGAGAAACTTATGCTCCCGTGGCTCGCCTTGAGTCCATCCGTATCCTTCTTGCTTATGCATCGCATCATAACTTTAAGTTACAACAAATGGATGTGAAAAGTGCATTTCTTAATGGTCCTTTGCACGAAGAGGTTTATGTTAAGCAACCCCCGGGGTTCGAGGATCTCAACTTTCCTAACCATGTCTACAAGCTTGATAAAGCACTTTATGGTCTCAAACAAGCTCCTAGAGCTTGGTACGAGCACCTTAAAGAATTGTTGGTAGATCGTGGGTTTGATGTTGGGCTAATCGACCCCACTCTTTTTACTAAGAGGGTCAATGGGGAGCTTTTCGTTTGCCAATTATATGTTGATGATATTATCTTTGGCTCTACTAACAAAGCTTTCAATGATGAATTTTCAAAGCTTATGACCGATAGGTTTGAGATGTCTATGATGGGAGAGATGAAGTTCTTCCTTGGTTTTGAGATCAAGCAATTGAGAGAAGGGACCTTCATCAATCAAGCAAAATATCTCCAAGACATGCTCAAGAGGTTCAAGATGACCGAGTTGAAGGGTGTAGCCACTCCTATGGTTACTAAATGTCATCTTGCACTTGATCCCAATGGTAAAGAGGTGGATCAAAAGGTATATTGCTCCATGATTGGATCCTTGCTTTACCTTTGTGCATCTAGACCGGACATAGTGTTGAGTGTTGGTGTGTGTGCAAGGTATCAAGCTTCTCCTAAGGAGAGTCACATGATGGCTCTCAAAAGAATCTTTCGATATTTAGTTGATACCCCAAGATATGGTATTTGGTACCCCAAAGGCTCAAGTTTTATTCTCAATGGATACACCGATGCGGATTGGGCGGGGGACAAGGATGATAGGAAATCAACTTCTGGGGCTTGCTAATTTCTGGGTAGGTCCTTGGTGTGTTGGTCTTCTAAGAAGCAAAATTGTATATCTCTCTCCACCGCCGAAGCCGAATATGTTGCCGCCGCAAGTGGATGCACTCAATTGTTATGGATGAGGCAAACTTTAAAGGAATACGGTATCATTTGTGACAAAGTGCCTCTATTGTGTGACAATGAAAGTGCCATCAAGATTGGCTATAATCCGGTGCAACATTCAAGAACGAAGCACATTGAGATCCGGAATCATTTCATTAGGGATCATGTTGCCCGTGGTGATATTGAGCTTATCTATGTTCCTACCAAAGATCAACTTGCCGATATATTCACGAAGCCTCTTAATGAAGCAAGGTTTTGCTTTTTGAGGAATGAGCTAAATATCATTGATTCAAGGAGTATAGCTTGACCATCTTGCAAACACACCTCTATCTCAAAACTTTATTTGGTTTAGGTGATGGAAATAGGGGGATTGTGGTTTAAATTATTGAGCTATCCCTCCCCCCATATGCCAATATTAAGAAATCATTCTCTCTATATCATATGTTGATATGTGAGCTTCAATGATGAGTAGTGGTTTGGGCCCAAGATATATCTTCGCGGTGCCATGCCATAAACACTCATATATGGTGGCCTAGGCCACCACACTCTTCTTTGAGAAGAGTTGGAGTAATTTGGATCTTCATGTTTTTTATTTGACAACTCCTTGTTCTTATGGGAAATCACTCTAGTTTGCCTTATTCGCTCGTATCTTGCAAACTTGAGTGATCATGTACCATTAACAGTTTGAGCTTTCTAAACCCAAGCCTACACTCATCTATAAGCCATTTCCATCTTGCTCATATGTCATGTTTTGATAAAAACTTGGAGTTTGAGGAATTTCGGTCGGATGATCTAGGTCGCTCCATCTTATTGGTCAATATGCATGTTATATGTGTTGTGATACTTCATTACACCTCATATGGGCTTATGCAAATAACCAACAAAAGATAGGCAGGATTTCCGGTGTTCTGGAATTTTCCAGAAAACCAGATAATCCAGCCCTTGAGCAAACCGGAAAATCCGGCCCGGCCGGATTATCCGCCCTAAACTAGGGCCGGATTATCCGGCCTGGGCAGGTTTTGAAAGGGTTGAGGACGAGGCCGCGGGGGCAAACGGTTCACAACCAGCCCCCACGCACCTCTCTCTCCTCTCAAGATCGCCGGAGCTCCTCCTCCTCGCCGGAGCCGCCCCGTCCGCTCCCTCTTGGAGTTTTTGGGTGGATCGGGTGCTCCTCCTCCCTAGCTCTCATCTCCTCCAAGCGGGTTCTCCAATGGATGGGGGTATGATTCACAATCCCCAACCCTAGGAGTTGTGTTTTATATTTGCTATTTTCTTGGTGAAGATGTTGCCTAGTTGTTCCAAATCTTGTGTAGTGTACTCCTCTTGCATGCTATAAGGCCGATCTGGTCGTAGACAAGTTTTTGATTGTGATTTCTACAAGATCCGTAGGGCCGGATTATCCGGCCCCCGCGCTAGCCGGATTATCCGGCCTGGCCAGATTATCCGCCCCTCGGGGACACCGGATTATCCGACCTGGAGCTTCATCGCTGCTGCAGTACTGTTTCAATCTATCATGTCTAGACTTCTACCGACTTATAGTATGTTTCTAGAGTACTTTACTGTATCTTACATGACTTATGAGCATTATCTTCTCTTTGCTATCCATCTTTGCTTCTCACAGGTAGTGGTTCTCGGGGTACTCGGAGACGCTCAAGGCATGATCGGTCGAGTGATGAGTTTGCACTGAATGCGCCTCGCAAGTCCACCGCTAGTAGAAGGAAGAACAAGGAAGCTGGGTGAACTACAAGTCAATGGACATCATCTCTTATGCAGCAATCCGTATGAAGAACTGGTATGAAGACCTTGCAAGGGATGAGGAAATAGTGGGCAGACGCTTCTGGTGCTTGGAGCAGGAGTTCATCGACAAGGATATTTATGAGCCCATGAGGAATGTGCGACCCATGCAAGCAATCAATGTGGAACTTCTGGCTGTCAATAATCATTTTGAGGATGCCATCTGGGTGACTGGTAGGATGGGTTTGCAGGAACTGATGAAGCTTCAGTGTGACTATAGTCCAGAGTTGATTAAGCAATTCTATGCTACTCTGGCCTTCAGGAAATATGATGAGCGCACTATGGAATGGATGTCTGGCTCCACTCATTGTGTGGCAAACTTGCGCCGATTTTCTTCTATTCTTGGACTTCCAGCTGAAGGTGGCCTTCGCCTCCATGGTCCTCAGAAGACGGATAAAAATGTGCTGTTTGATCTCTATGACTCATCTGGGGTGGTTGGTACTACCAAGGGGCTTCTTCCCATCTACAGTCAAGTGCTCCGTTTCCTTCGAGCCACCATTGCTCCAAGTGGTGGCAACAATGATGCACTCCGTGGAGCCCTTGTGGATCTTTTGCACCTCAGCCTTAAGTGTGCACGTGATAGTAATGAGGACCAAGACTACTCTCTTGATGTCACGGACTTCATCTTTAACGAAATTCATGATGCCGTGGTCTCCCGGACCACCTTGCCATATGCACCTTATATCCAACTCCTCATCAACAACTCTGTGGCTATGGATGAATACTTGAGTCGGTTCCCAAAGGAGAAGCACTCTGTCAAGAAGGCTTACAAGAAGAAGCCGGTTCCCCATGCTGCCCCTACTCATGACTCCATTATGGGAGATGCTCGCTCTAGTGGATTTGCCCCTGCTCGCCATGCTGACCTTCCTGCCATGAAGAAGCAAGTGAAGAAACTTAGTTGGTTCCAGCGCTAGATTTTGTGCATGAATATTGAGATTCATAAGGAGAACTATGCGGCCAACCGAGAGCGTTCTGAGATACAGCATACTCAGACGGTCATTCTTCATAAGCTCAGTGGTGAGCAAGGACCTCCGCCTCAGCCTCCAGTTCACCCAGGTTATAGTGGGTGGCACTCTTCACAGGTTCCGTGGAATGATCTTGAGGATTGCATTCAGAGGGCCAACTACACTCGCAGCTCTCCTCCTGCCCCTGACACTGAAGATGAAGAGGAAGAGGAAGAGGAGTACCAGACCGAAGACGAAGATGGTTCCGAGTGATCGTCATGGGGCGAGTAGCATCGCTCTTTTCCCTTTTTGGCGTCTTGATGCCAAAGGGGGAGAAGTGGTCTATTAGGACTTCTCGGGGATTTGCATGGTGGTTTGGGCACAAGCATATGCGTTTATCATTCCTTTATTGCTTGTGTCCTTTATGTCGTTTATTTGAACTAATTGGCTTGTTGGTTTGGTCGTTTAAAACTATGTGCTATATGTGGTTGTGAGACATTATGTTATGGACTTCAGATTTCTATATGTTGAGACCAAGGTTTAATATATGGTGTGTGATGTTATATATCCGGTATTATATATCTCCATATGGGTATGATTTCTATCACCTTGTCTCAACTTCATATTTGTCTATGTCTCTTGTTTGAGCTCATGTTGGATATCTCTAGTGTTGAGGCACCTCGCACCTATATGTTGTGTATTTGTATTCAAATGCAAATTACTTGTATGCACACATGTAGGGGGAGTGCCTCTATGTTTTTGCCAACATACTTGTTCACTATAGTGCTTTCCTTGCAAATCCGTGTATTGTCATCAAACACCAAAAAGGGGGAGATTGAAAGAACATCTCTCATAATATGTTTTGTGTGTTTGATGTCAATATATGTGATACACTAATGTTTGATGAAGTGGTGCAGGATTTATATAGATACATGTATATGAGTAACTTGTGTGGAAAAACGAGTCAAAAGAAAGCTGAAACAGATTCACCAGGCCGGATAATCCGGGCCGGATATTTGCAAAATATCCGGCCCCCAATTTTTGGCTAAGTACTCGAGGCAAAGTGGCTCAGTACTCCCCTGGACAAGGGCCGGATAATTGGCCGGACATTTGCCCGGATTTTCCCCAAGGCCGGATAATCCGGGCCGGATATTTTTGAAATATCCGGCCCCCCAAAATATGGCTAAGCACCAGAGGCGATGTGGCTCAATACACGGGCCGGATTATTGGCCGGACATTTGGCCGGAATTTCCCGTAGGCCGAATAATCCGGGCCGGATATTTTCGGAATATGCGGCCCCCCAAAAAATGGCTAAGGACCAGAGGCGACACGGCTCAGTAAGGCCCTGGACATGTGCCGGACTTTTGGCCGGAAATTTGGCCGGATTTTTCCCAGGGCCGGATTTTTGGTGGGGGCGGATTATCTGGCCCTGATACGTCTCAAACGTATCTATAATTACTTATGTTCCATGCTACTTTTATGATGATACTCACATGTTTTATACACACTTTATGTCATTATTATGCATTTTCTGGCACAAACCTATTGACGAGATGCCGAAGAGCCAGTTGTTGTTTTCTGCTGTTTTTGGTTTCAGAAATCCTACAAAGGAAATATTCTCGGAATTGGACGAAATCAACGCCGAGGGTCTTATTTTTCCATGAAGCTTCCAAAAGACCGAAGGGGATACGAAGTGGGGCCACGAGGGCCCGTACCCATAGGGCAGCGCGGCCAGCATGGGGCCCACGCCGGCCTATGGTGTGGGGCCCCCGCACCGCCTCCAACCCTACCCCTTCTGCCTACTTATAGCCTTCGTCGCGAAAGCCCCTGTACCGAGAGCCACGATACGGAAAACCTTCCAGAGACGCCGCCGCCGCCAATCCCATCTCGGGGGATTCAGGAGATCGCCTCCGGCACCCCGCCGGAGAGGGGAATCATCTCCCGGAGGACTCTTCATCACCATGATCGCCTCCGGATTGATGTGTGAGTAGTTCACCCCTGGACGATGGGTCCATAGCAGTAGCTAGATGGTTGTCTTCTCCTCATTGTGCTATCATGTTAGATCTTGTGAGCTGCCTATCATGATCAAGATCATCTATTTGTAATGCTACATGTTGTGTTTGTTGGGATCCGATGAATATGGAATACTATGTCAAGTTGATTATCAATCTATCATATATGTGTTGTTTATGTTCTTGCATGCTCTCCGTTGCTAGTAGAGGCTCTGGCCAAGTTGATACTTGTGACTCCAAGAGGGAGTATTTATGCTCGATAGTGGGTTCATGCCTCCATTGAATCTGGGACAGTGACAAAAAGTTCTAAGGTTGTGGATGTGCTGTTGCCAGTAGGGATAAAACATCAATGCTTTGTCTAAGGATATTTGTGTTGATTACATTACGCACCATACTTAATACAATTGTCTGTTGTTTGCAACTTAATACTAGAAGGGGTGCGGATGCTAACCTGAAGGTGGACTTTTTAGGCATAGATGCATGTTGGATAGCGGTCTATGTACTTTGTCGTAATGCCCTGATTAAATTTCATAGTAGTCATCGTGATATGTATGTGCATTGGTATGCCCTCTCTATTTGTCAATTGCCCAACTGTAACTTGTTCACCCAACATGCTATTTATCTTATGGGAGAGACACCACTAGTGAACTTTGGACCCCGGTCCATTCTTTTACATCTGAAATACAATCTACTACAAACTCTGTTCTTTATTGTTCTTCGCAAACAAGCATCATTTTCCACACCATACGTTTAATTCTTTGTTTACAGCAAGCCGGTGAGATTGACAACCTCACTGTTACGTTGGGGCAAAGTATTGTGATTGTGTTGTGCAGGTTCCACGTTGGCGCCGGAATCCCTGGTGTTCCGCCGCACTACACTCCATCACCAACAACCTTCACGTGTTCCTTGACTCCTACTGGTTCGATAACCTTGGTTTCATACTGAGGGAAAACTCGCTGCTTTACGCATCACACATTCCTCTTGGGGTTCCCAACGAATGTGTGTCAACTGCACTCCAGCAAGGATTTTTCTTGCGCCGTTGCCGGGGAGATCAAGACACGCTGCAAGGGGAGTCTCCCACTTCCAATCTCTTTACTTTGTTTTTGTTTTTGTCTTGCTTTACTTTATTTTATTTACTGCTTTGTTTGTTCTCTACATCAAAAATACAAAAAAATTAGTTACTTGCATTTACTTTATTTACCTTTTGTTTATTTCATCATGTTTCCTCCTAAATACACTCTGAAAGATATACCGGTAGGACAAGGGTCTATCATTGGAAGGGATAATATAGAAGATTTTTTCACACATGTTAGTACAGCTGAAGATTTTGAAGATAGACACTTGGTAGAACTTGCTCCTACTTATGAAATTGCTGCCGCTTCTTTAGTACACATGTTGGAAGCTAGATTTGTTAATCTCAACCCCGTAATGCAACATATGTTTCTTACACTCTGTGATATGGAGGAAGGGGAAAAGAAATATTTTTTCTTAGAAACCCTTCTTATAGAATTTGGTGATGTAGCAAGAGAAGCTAGAAAAGTCTTTATTAAATATAAGATGCTTGGCCTTTATACCAATTTTGCTAATACCCTTGAAAAAATGGAAAAGGATAGATTAAAGTACACTAATAAAGTTAATTGTGAAGGGGAGATTAAGACATCAATACCTTGCAAGCTCTTAGGAATGTGCGAGGCACTAGAAAAGAATTATGATTGGATTGTTCCTGAAAATTTGTTTGATGAGAATAGCAAGCCTAAGAGTAATGAAAAAGGGGCCTCTGAAACTTACATAGATAAGATACAATGCATAGTTGAGAAAACTCCAAACCCCTCTGTTAATGCTTCATCTCTTGATGTTACTTGATTCACACTTTCTGCGCCTAGCTGAAAGGCGTTAAAGAAAAACGCTTATGGGAGACAACCCATTATTTTACTACAGCACTTTTGTTTTATATTTGAGTATTGGAAGTTGTTAATACTGTAGCAACCTCTCCTTATCTTTATTTTATTGCATTGTTGTGCCAAGTAAAGTCTTTGATAGTAATGTTGATACTAGATTTGGATTACTACGCAGAAACAGATTTCTTACTGTTACGAAATTGAGCAGCCCCGTCTGTAGGTAACTCAGAAAATTCTGACAATTTACGTGCGTGATCCTCAGATATGTACGCAACTTTCATTCAATTTGAGATTTTTCATCTGAGCAAGTTAAGTGCCCTAGAAAAATTCGTCTTTACGGACTGTTCTGTTTTGACAGATTCTGCCTTTTATTTCGCATTGCCTGTTTTGCTATGTTTGATGGATTTCTTTGTTCCATTAATTTTTAGTAGCTTTGTGCAATGTCCAGAAGTGTTAAGAATGATTAAGTCACCTCTGAATATATGAATTTTCAATTATGCACTAACCCTCTAATGAGTTTGTTTTGAGTTTGGTGTGGAGGAAGTTTTCAAGGGTCAAGAGAGGAGGATGATACAATATGATCAAGAAGAGTGAAAAGTCTAAGCTTGGGGATGCCCCCGTGGTTCATCCCTGCATATTTCAAGAAGACTCAAGCATCTAAGCTTGGGGATGCCCAAGGCATCCCCTTCTTCATCGACAACTTATCAGGTCACCTCTAGTGAAACTATATTTTTATTCAGTCACATCTTATGTGCTTTACTTGGAGCGTCTGTTTGATTTTATTTTTGTTTTTGTTTGAATAAAATCGGATCCTAGCATTCTTTGTATGAGAGAGAGACACGCTCCGCTGTTTCATATGAACACATGTGTTCTTAGTGTTACTTTTAATGTTCATGGCAAAGGTTGAAAATGCTTCGTTCATTGTTATATGGTTGGAAACAGAAAATGCTTCATGTGGTAATTGGTATAATGTCTTGAATAATTTGATACTTGGCAATTGTTGTGCTCATATAGATCATGTTTAAGCTCTTGCATCATGTACTTTGCACCTATTAATGAAGAACTACATAAAGCTTGTTAAAATTTGGTTTGCATGATTGGTCTCTCTAGAGTCTAGATATTTTCTGGTTAAGGTGTTTGAACAACAAGGAAGACAGTGTAGAGTCTTATAATGCTTGCAATATGTTATTATGTAAGTTTTGCTGTACCGGTTTATACTTGAGTTTGCTTCAAACAACCTTGCTTGCCTAATCCTTGTATTGAGAGGGATTACTTCTCGTGCATCCAAATCCTTGAGCGAAAAACTATGCCATTTGTGTCCACCATACATACCTACTACATGGTATTTTTCTGCCATTCCAAAGTACATTACTTGAGTGCTGCCTTTAAAATTCTATTCTTTGTCTTTGCAATATATAGCTCATGGGAAAATAGCCTTAAAACTATTATGGTAAAGAATATGTAGCTTATGTATCTTATTTCTTATAAGTTGCTTGTTGAGCGGTAACCATGTTTCTGGGGACACCATCAACTACTACACCTTGGTTGGATATCATGTGAGTTCCTATGCATGTTCGTCTTGTCTGAAGTAAGGGCGATTTTCATGATCAAATGGTTTGAGTATGCATATTGTTAAAGAAGAACATTGGGCCGCTAACTAAAGCCATGAATCATGGTGGAAGTTTCAGTTTGGACATCAATCCTCAATCTCTTATGAGAATATTATCTGTTGTTGAATGCTTATGCATTAAAGAGGAGTCCATTATCTGTTGCCTATGTTGTCCCGGTATGGACGTCCTAAGTTGAGATCTATCAAAAACGAGAAATCAAATGCTATGTCACAGCCCAACTTTTGCAATCTTGTTTAGTTCTCCATAGTGCAAAAATCAGGGGGAACAAAAACTTTTTCTAAAAGACTAATTAGATGAATTGCCTTGATCTGTCTGTTAAGTGAATTGCCTTGACCTGCTGGTAGATATTGTCTTGTTGTGCTTGTTGCAATTGTCTTGAGTTACCTCATAGAACAACACTTCAAGTGTTAAAACAACTTAACAACTCACTTAATAAAACACATGTGTGGCACTGGAAAGTTCTTTCCCTTTACCAATGCATAAACCCTATGATTGGTGTTTTCCCATAAAGTACCTCAACACACAATCTCTAGTCTCCAGAAAAATAGTGAAGCTATGGTCACACTTGTATTACCTTAACCTCATCTCTTTCAAATGATTGAACCTTTTGACCTAAACCCCAAAACCACTTTTTGTTTTGCCCTATGACCCAAAATCTTAATTCAAAGGATTTTTGTCAAAAGCCCTTCTTTTAAATTTGACTATGATCACCTTTGATCATGGTATCACAAAAGAGTTTCTAAAAAGACATTGTTTTTTTTGGCACAAAGTATTTACCAAATGACTTACCCATTACTTATGTGACTTAAAAAAAAATCTTGTGAAAGCCTTTGCATGTTGTTTTGGTTTCTTAAAATTATAAAATGGAATGATCCATATTTTCTATTTCCTCTATGGATTATTCTACTCTTCTAAAACCCTCTTTTCTTTGTTTCAAATATTTCAAGTAATCCTATTTGTTTAATCAAAGTCATGGACACCAAATTAAAGGGTATTTGTTCATTGATCAAATACCCATGGCATTGTCTTTGCCACTAACACATCTGAATGATCCCTCCCTTAGCCTCACCACTCCATCAATGCTTGATCTGGGTAGTTGATAAATTGCTCAACAAATGAATCCATCATTTCAAGCATTTAACCAAAATCACTATGTGATGGGCCATGACCACATCTAGCCCTAATGTCATTTGTAATCTAGCAATCTCCCAATAATATCACTCCTTTTCTTTATCTCTCTACCTTCTTGCTTTTTAAAGGATCACCTTGACATCACCACCATTCCCATCCCACCTTATTTTATTTCTCTTTTTCAAATATGGCAATCTTGCGTGTTCAACACCACCATGCACCTTCTCTCCCCCCTACTCTTTGTTTTACAAATCTCAAGTTGACACCATCACCATCATCATCTTTTTTTTCCCACCATTCTTTTGCCTTTGTCCCATCTCTTCTAAATCATGCCACATGGGCATGCATACCATTGCATGCCACCATGCCCTCTTCTCTCCACCCCTAAACCATCTCTCTTTTCTTCTCCCTCTCTTTTTCCTTGCCAAACCCTAGGAGGGCACCACCCCCTCTTTTTTCCTTCTCTCTTCTTTCTTCCCTTTTCATGATCGGAGAAAAGTACCATGCACTCCCCTCTCTCTTGCGCCCCCCTACACCCCTTGGCCCGACCCCAAACCCTCCAAAATACCCCCTGGACCCTCTCTGAACCCTCCCTCCCTTCTAACTTGGCCCAGGGACGAGCAGCCCACTACTCACACCGCCCCAAAATCCTAAACAGAAAAACAACGCACCCTGAGACCTCTCCCACTCGACCCACTTCCCTTCCCGCGCATGTCCCTCCTCTGCTGACGTCCTCCACCCCTACGTCACCTCCTCCCACCGCCCCAACGTCAGCAAACCGACGTTCGTTGGCCAACGCCTCCCCACGCGCTCCACCATTGGCCAGAGCCACCACCCGTCGTCCTCCCGCTGCCTATAAAAGGCCCCGCCCCTGCTCACTCTCTTCTCCACACCCTACCACCTCTCCGACCTCCCAGAGTCCACGGAAAAAGCGCCAGAGCGCTCCCCTGGTCGCTGCACGCCGGCATGGTCGCCACCATGGATGGTCACCGCGAGGTGGCGGTGAAAAGCACAATCGCCCCGGCCCCGTTTCTCCCTCCCCCTCCCTGGCTCGACGCTCACCTTCTTCTCCTCGTCCTAACACCCGCCTCTGCGCCGCCCAGGTCGCCGGAGAACGCCGCCGTCGCTGTCCGACCGTGGACGTCCGCGGAGGAGGACACGCCGGGAAGAGCTGCTGCGGGAGGAAAGGGGCGTTGCCGAGCCGCCCCTGGACAGCCCCAGGACGCCTCCACTCCGCCGGAGTCTCGCCGCTGGCCGCCGTCCGCTGGTATGTTCCCGGCCCCCTCCGTTTTCTCCCAGAACGCTGCGCCGCTGCGTGCGTGGTCGAGGAAGGGGACGACCCGCTTGTCCCGTGCGTGGCCTGCATGGCCACGTCGGCCCATGCACCTGGGCCCCGCCACGGGCCCCGTCTCCCCTCCTTTTTCCTTTTTTTTCCTCCCTCCACCTGGATAATCACCTGGACCGGCCCAACACTGCCACCCCGTACGGCCCAGTGATTCCCGCCCGTTTCAGCCGTTTGAAATTTTAGAAAATGCTGTAAATTGTTGTTAAAACCAGTGATACTAATTTATGAATAAATCCATATCTACAGACCCAAATCGAGTGATTCAAAGTTATACGGTTAGCTAATGAAAAGATCTACGACTTAGCACTGGTCTCATCCTCAAATTCGTTATATATTTTGTTGGGTAAATAAAGTTCTGAAAACATGCAGAATCACTGTTTGTTAGATCTAAATTTTTCTACAAAACCTTTTTGAGAAAACTCAACTGTGGGTGAAAACCCTATTCAATAGCTTCATTTTTCCGTAGGTGACACTTCAAATGACCTCATAAATTTGAAATGGTTCACAGAGCAACTTCTGGTCAGATCTGACTTTGTCGAATTAACCCTTGAGCTTGGAAACGAATTTTTGAATGAAACCAATTGAGTTAGAACCAGATTTTCAATACCTTTCATATGCAACTGACCTCATATTTTTAGGATTTTTCTACGATTTGTGGCATACAGATCTTGTTTTCTGTTCAGTCAGATTCAAGCAAATTCCTAAAATTGTAGGTTTAATTTTTTTGTGTAAATCCAATTGGGTTAGTCTTGTATTAGTATTGGTCATCTAGGAAAAATAGTGTTAGTCTCTGTTCATGCATATTTGTTACTGTTAGTTATGTGTATGTGTGACATGGGTTGTTGAAGCAAAACTTTTTGGTTTATTTGAAAACTTTAACCACCTCTTTGCATTAAAAATTGGTCAACCAATGTTTTATTCTTGCAAAACAAAACCTATACAACTTAACCTTAGTTCTATTGTTTGGATTAAGTTTTCAAATGATGTGGAATATTATTTACTTCCTTTTACTGGTAGTGTTTTGTAAACAAAATAAAATAGGAAGAATTATTTGTGCTTTTCCAAAAATGTTTGAAAATAATATATAAATGTTTGTGATGCCAAACTAATGCACTTGATCTCTTTATGATGTTATCTACCAGGGGATGTTTAATTAATGTCTTGGTGATAACCATAGAGGCAATTGCTCATTTGTGAAGCTTTCATGCTTTTATCAAGTGAAATAAATGGGTTTTCTTTTATAAAGTTGTTTTGAAATAACTATAAGTCCTTAACAAGATAGACCTTAGTTGAGTGGTTAGTTTTGGATTGTTGCATGTTTGTTTTATTGGTGCAATGTGTTGATTGTGTTCCTTTTATTTTTTTCCGGCGATAGATGCGAGCAATTTCGGAGAAGAAGAGGAAGTGTTTCGGACGAAGATTTTATTGATATTGTTGGAATTATTTTTGATGGAGTTGACGAAGTCCAGGGACAAATAAGCCAACCAAGGCAAGCCATCTTTTGATCTCTTGCTATTTATCCTTCTTGTTGTGTTCATTGTTCCATTATATATTTGGTTCCTTGTATCATGTGTGATGTTTGGTCCTCTACTCTATGCATACTTATTCCCAAGTATGTTGAACCCCTGTTGATACTATGCATACTTACTCCCAAGTATGTTGAACCCCTGTTGATACTATGCATACTTATTCCCAAGTATGTTGAACCCCTGTTGATACTATGCATACTTACTCCCAAGTATGTTGAACCCCTTGTTGATGTTAGGCATGCTTACCCTAAGCATGTATGCCCCCTTGACAACATATATTGTCACCTTCTTAGTGGTATGATGATTAACATCATGACCCTTGTTGAATCATCTTATTTATGATGTCCCTATGCATGCTTATCCTAAGTATGTATGATCCCCTTGAAACCTCAATTATCATCTCCTTAGTGGTATGATGGCTAGCATCATGCGTTGATGTATCTTAGTTCATCCATAAAACTATAGGTTGGGAACCCCCTTGGAAAAATACCTTGTTGAAAAGAATTTTTGAAAACCTTGGGTGAGTTGGACTTACTCAAGCGTGTGTTTATGAAAGGAAAGGATCTTGGCAAAGATGGTTGGAAAGAAAATCTTGTTTTCAAAAACCTTGGCGCCTAAGTATTCACCCGTGACAATTAACCCGCGCAACCACAGCTACTCCAACGTGGGCACGGAGCTTAGCTTGACGTTTGTTCTTCTTAGCATGAGGCACCGCACAACTATACAAGGGTACGGTTACCCCCGAGTCCGGGTTGTCATGGTTGGGACAATAGTATAACGGGAGGCCTTCGGGGCTGACCCGTCCGGAAGACACTATGGGTCTCCTGGCTTGGCGGTGGAGCCACGCTCAAAGGGAGGTGAGCTGCCACGGTGCCGGGGAGGTACATACTCTATAGGGTAGGACCTCTTGCTAAGTCGAATGGGCGAAAGGCTATGTTCGGGTATCCGTCGTGGCATATGTTGTTATGCGGGGATGATGCCCACACGATAGGTATCCGGATAGAGGTGGGGAAAGTGTGCAAACTCTGCAGAGTAAAATCTATTCGAATAGCCGCGTCCGCGGTCATGGACGGTTGGAATGGCTGTTGCTTAGCCTGATGTGTTTTGGTTTAATGAATGTGTTTTGAGCAAAGAAAGGAACTTTGTTTTGGAGTACCGGGATGGTACTGAAAAGTGGTGGTGACCATGTGGAGATGGTCGGGAAGGAAACAAAAATGGGTTTACCCTTCCTAGTGTTTTATGTTGTAGTTCCTCTTTTGAAGAATCTTCTTCAATAGAGATATAGAGATGTCTTAGATAAATTCTTGAAGTGTCCCCTTCGATCGAGAAGTTGGGATGCTATCTCCACCAAAAACATCTCTTCTCTTCTACATGCTATATCCACAAGAGAAACTATTCTTCCTCTCGTGTCTTCTTTAGTTAGAATTGTTATCACCTTCTTGATGGTTTGCGAGTACAATTCCAATGTACTCACGGCTTTGTCCCTGGCTATTTACTTGGCCAGACTTGAAGGAGTTCGACAGATGAAGAAGGAGTTGACGACGTCTATGCGAGCTAGGAACGTCTTCCCAGTCATATGCCTGTAGGGTTATGGCAGATGACTTGGGCTCTACGCTGCTGAAGTGATTCCGCGACTCTGATGATTAGATTAGGCCCTTCGAGGCTATTATGTAAAGATTGGTCATGTGACCTCATTGTAATTTTCTTATTACGTTTTGTAAAGGATGATGTAATTTGATATCAGTTCGGTTATGTGTTCACGGCGCACTGATCATGGGATCGTGAACTGTATACATAACAGGGTATTTCGGACAGTTAGTCCGGGGTCCCCACAGAGCTGGTATCAGAGCATCCTGACTGTAGGAGACCTTAGTTAGCATGGACGTTAGTTAGGAAATATGTACTTGGGCAAAATTATTTACCAAACAAATTCTTTCTTTAGTCGAAAGCATAGCTTCTACTCCTCTTGTTTCTTCAAAACTTCTAAATTATTATCTCTCCGCTTTATAAAAAGGTTTGAAAAGTCTTACTCTATTGTCTCATCCACTTCAAACCTACATATCGGACGATGTCCCCAACTCAGACCGGAGACTCGAACTCAAGAATGAATCACTCCCTCATGAAGACTCATGTATCTCCCACGACAGTTATTGAAGATTGGATGCCGATTTAGTCGTGCACATAAAGGGATAATAACATCATGTCTTGGTTAACACCAAAGTCTGTCAAGGAGCTGACCTTGTTCCTCCGTGGACTTGCACTTTTGCAGTCATCAGGGATCAAGTCCTTAGTTTCTTGACTAGTAATTTTTAGGCCAGCCATGAGAAGGTCTCGACTTCGGGAGTACCTCAACAGCCACCCCTTCGAAGACCTCATGTCCTCGGGATGTTGAGCAAGAAGACTACACAGTTTTAGCCTCTGCCTCAACATCGACGACTCAACACCAGGACGCATCACCACCAAGTGCTCCGAGAATCCTTGTTGAAGTCAATGTCAGCAAGATGAAGACATCAACATATGTGACCAGCCCCAAACCTATAGGATGGATAGGAAAAACTCAATCACTTTGATTAAGATACCCCCACGTATTAGGTATCCCTAGCTACTTAGAGTGCCTTGTTTGGTTTGATGATTGCTTATTGTTTCCAAGTGTGCTGCCTGGAGTGTTTTTATCTGTTTGTTGTGTGTATGATTGTCTTGATCTTTAGGCCCAAAAACACTCTTGGTGTGATAACCTAGCTTAGAAAGCTTCCCTAATATGTTTTCACCTCACCAACCTCGTCAATAAAATACTAACTGCTAGCTAAATGGATGAGTTAACCCTGTTAACCATCGATTCTCAACCGTCAGAGAAACTGACCCAGACCCTTATCTTCGCCAACAAAGAAGAAGCCAAAACCTTCAAGATCAGCTGAAGCATCTACACTACGCCAAGAAAGCAGAAACCAGTACCTTCAAGAGTAACTGCAACTCCGCGAGAAGATAAAGCCATACTAATTTGGTTTAACCTTAGAAAAAAAATTGCGCTAACCTCGAGGATATCTTCTTAGAAACCACCCTCTAACACACCATCTAACAAGCTGAGAGAACAATAGCGTCAAAGCCAAGCTACTTCACATGGTTCATCTGGTCCTCATCAAGTGAAGCTCCTGAAGATACCTCAAGACTCAAGATTAGGTGTAATTTACCCGCTCACTTCCTAACTGGTATAAGTCAGCACTAACCCTCAAGCTAAAGATTGTCTTCGACGACCTTTGTTGCTGCTTCATGTGGGTACCAACCAGGAGTTTCATCAACTTACTAACTTACCGCGTGTTATATGGTCTAGTAAACACCATGAGTGCCTCTTGTGTCATGGACTCCACCTCGCCTCCTGAAGGCTCTTCAACTGAATGCGGAAGATCGTTAACTTCTTCAGAAGCCCCAGACAGGACTACAAGGCAGAAGCTCTGAGTTTTTCCAAAAGCCCGATGAAAAAAAAATCTTAAGGGTGGTGGAAGACTTCGTCTTCCACTAAAAATTGGACCTGACCCTAAAATTTTAAACCTTTCTAAAACACCGTTAGGAACTTGGGATGCACTAACCCCCCCTTAAGCTGTGGATCGCACCTCGCTCCCTGAAGATGTTTCAACTCAAGACGAGAAAAAGATGACTTCTTTGAAAAGTGCCATCAAGACTCCGTGGTCGAAGCTCAGAGTTTTCAAGACCCCCGGTGAACTATTTTAAGGGTGGAAGACTTCGTCTTCCACAAAATTTTAAAGCTAACTCTAAAAAGTTTTCAACCCTGCTAAAGCACCGTTGGAGTGCACTAACCCTCACGGCATCTTGAACCCCCGCTAGGATCGTTTAGAGGCTACAGATCTAACACCTACATGGAGTAGTCAACCTCTTCACGAAGCTTGCCATCGGCAGGAATCCATCATGTCTCCCAGAAGATGAAGCAACGACCTTCTCAACAATGGCACATCTACAAAAGAATGGAGTCTAACTTTAGTTAAACTTTACAACCCCTTTAGTTCTACGTTTAGTAATCTCGGGACGAGATTATTTTAAGGGTGGAAGATCTGTCACACCCCAACTTTTGCAATCTTGTTTAGTTCTCCATAGTGCAAAAATCAGGGGGGACAAAAACTTTTTCTAAAAGATTAATTAGATGAATTGCCTTGATCTGTCTGTTAAGTGAATTGCCTTGACCTGCTGGTAGATATTGTCTTGTTGTGCTTGTTGCAATTGTCTTGAGTTACCTCATAGAACAACACTTCAAGTGTTAAAACAACTTAACAACTCACTTAATAAAACACATGTGTGGCACTGGAAAGTTCTTTTCCTTTACCAATGCATAAACCCTATGATTGGTGTTTTCCCATAAAGTACCTCAACACACAATCTCTAGTCTCCAGAAAAATAATGAAGCTATGGTCACACTTGTATTACCTTAACCTCATCTCTTTCAAATGATTGAACCTTTTGACCTAAACCCCAAAACCACTTTTTGTTTTGCCCTATGACCCAAAATCTTAATTCAAAGGATTTTTGTCAAACGCCCTTCTTTTAAATTTGACTATGATCACCTTTGATCATGGTATCACAAAAGAGTTTCTAAAAAGACATTGTTTTTTTGGCACAAAGTATTTACCAAATGGCTTACCCATTACTTATGTGACTTAAAAAAAATCTTGTGAAAGCCTTTGTATGTTGTTTTGGTTTCTTAAAATTATAAAATGGAATGATCCATATTTTCTATTTCCTCTATGGATTATTCTACTCTTCTAAAACCCTCTTTTCTTTGTTTCAAATATTTCAAGTAAGCATATTTGTTTAATCAAAGTCATGGACACCAAATTAAAGGGTATTTGTTCTGTGATCAAATACCCATGGCATTGTCTTTGCCACTAACACATCTGAATGATCCCTCCCTTAGCCTCACCACTCCATCAATGCTTGATCTGGGTAGTTGATAAATTGCTCAACAAATGAATCCATCATTTCATGCATTTAACCAAAATCACTATGTGATGGGCCATGACCACATCTAGCCCTAATGTCATTTGTAATCTAGCAATCTAACAATAATATCACTCCTTTTCTTTATCTCTCTACCTTCTTGCTTTTTAAAGGATCACCTTGACATCACCACCATTCCCATCCCACCTTATTTTATTTCTCTTTTTCAAATATGGCAATCTTGCTTGTTCAACACCACCATGCACCTTCTCTTCCCCCTACTCTTTGTTTTACAAATCTCAAGTTGACACCATCACCATCATCATCTTTTTTTTCCTCCATTCTTTTGCCTTTGTCCCATCTCTTCTAAATCATGCCACATGGGCATGCATACCATTGCATGCCACCATGCCCTCTTCTCTCCACCCCTAAACCATCTCTCTTTTCTTCTCCCTCTCTTTTTCCTTGCCAAACCCTAGGAGGGCACCACCCCCTCTTTTTCCTTCTCTCTTCTTTCTTCCCTTTTCATGATCGGAGCCAAGTACCATGCACTCCCCTCTCTCTTGCGCCCCCCTACACCCCTTGGCCCGACCCCAAACCCTCCAAAATACCCCCTGGACCCTCTCTGAACCCTCCCTCCCTTCTAACTTGGCCCAGGGACGAGCAGCCCACTACTCACACCGCCCCAAAACCCTAAACAGAAAAACAACGCACCCAGAGACCTCTCCCACTCGACCCACTTCCCTCCCCCCGCATGTCCTTCCTCTGCTGACGTCCTCCACCCCTACGTCACCCCCTCCCACCGCCCCAACGTCAGCAAACCGACGTTCGTTTTTCCAATGCCTCCCCACGCGCTCCACCATTGGCCAGAGCCACCACCCGTCGTCCTCCCGCTGCCTATAAAAGGCCCCGCCCCTGCTCACTCTCTTCTCCACACCCCACCACCTCTCCGACCTCCCAGAGTCCACGCAAAAAGCGCCAGAGCGCTCCCCTGGTCGCTGCACGCCGGCATGGTCGCCACCATGGATGGTCACCGCGAGGTGGCGGTGCAAAGCACAATCGCCCCGGCCCCGTTTCTCCCTCCCTCTCCCTGGCTCGACGCTCACCTTCTTCTCCTCGTCCTAACACCCGCCTCTGCGCCGCCCAGGTCGCCGGAGAAAGCCGCCGTCGCTGTCCGACCGTGGACGTCCGCGGAGGAGGACACGCCGGGAAGAGCTGCTGCGGGAGGAAAGGGGCATCGCCGAGCCGCCCCTGGACAGCCCAAGGACGCCTCCACTCCGCCGGAGTCTCGCCGCTGGCCGCCGCCCGCTGTTATGTTCCCGACCCCCTCCGTTTTCTCCCAGAACGCTGCGCCGCTGCGTGCGTGGTCGAGGAAGTGGACGACCCGCTTGTCCCGTGCGTGGCCTGCATGGCCACGTCGGCCCATGCACCTGGGCCCCGCCACGGGCCCCGTCTCCCCTACTTTTTCCTTTTTTTCCTCCCTCCACCTGGATAATCACCTGGACCGGCCCAACACTGCCACCCCGTACGGCCCAGTGATTCCCGCCCGTTTCAGCCGTTTGAAATTTTAGAAAATGCTGTAAATTGTTGTTAAAACCAATGACACTAATTTATGAATAAATCCATATCTACAGACCCAAATCGAGTGATTCAAAGTTCCACGGTTAGCTAATGAAAAGATCTACGACTTAGCACTGGTCTCATCCTCAAATTCGTTATATATTTTTCTGGGTAAATAAAGTTTTGAAAACATGCAGAATCACTGTTTGTTAGATCTAAATTTTTCTACAAAACCTTTTTGAGAAAACTCAACTGTGGGTGAAAGCCCTATTCAATAGCTTCATTTTTCCGTAGGTGACACTTCAAATGACCTCATAAATTTGAAATGGTTCACAGAGCAAGTTCTGGTCAGATCTGACTTTGTCGAATTAACCCTTGAGCTTGGAAACGAATTTTTGAATGAAACCAATTGAGTTAGAACCAGATTTTCAATACCTTTCATATGCAACTGACCTCATATTTTTAGGATTTTTCTACGATTTGTGGCATACAGATCTTGTTTTCTGTTCAGTCAGATTCAAGCAAATTCCTAAAATTGTAGGTTTAATTTTTTTGTGTAAATCCAATTGGGTTAGTCTTGTATTAGTATTGGTCATCTAGGAAAAATTGTGTTAGTCTCTGTTCATGCATATTTGTTACTGTTAGTTATGTGTATGTGTGACATGGGTTGTTGAAGCAAAACTTTTTGGTTTATTTGAAAACTTTAACCACCTCTTTGCATTAAAAATTGGTCAACCAATGTTTTATTCTTGCAAAACAAAACCTCTACAACTTAACCTTAGTTCTATTGTTTGGCTTAAGTTTTCAAATGATGTGGAATATTATTTACTTCCTTTTACTGGTAGTGTTTTGTAAACAAAATAAAATAGGAAGAATGATTTGTGCTTTTCCAAAAATGTTTGAAAATAAAATATAAATGTTTGTGATGCCAAACTAATGCACTTGATCTCTTTATGATGTTATCTACCAGGGGATGTTTAATTCATGTCTTGGTGATAACCATAGAGGCAATTGCTCATTTGTGAAGCTTTCATTCTTTTATCAAGTGAAATAAATGGGTTTTCTTTTATAAAGTTGTTTTGAAATAACTATAAGTCCTTAACAAGATAGACCTTAGTTGAGTGGTTAGTTTTGGATTGTTGCATGTTTGTTTTATTGGTGCAATGTGTTGATTGTGTTCCTTTTATTTTTTTCTGGCGATAGATGCGAGCAATTTCGGAGAAGAAGAGGAAGTGTTTCGGACGAAGATTTTATTGATATTGTTGGAATTATTTTTGATGGAGTTGACGAAGTCCAGGGACAAATAAGCCAACCAAGGCAAGCCATCTTTTGATCTCTTGCTATTTATCCTTCTTGTTGTGTTCATTGTTCCATTATATATTTGGTTCCTTGTATCATGTGTGATGTTTGGTCCTCTACTCTATGCATACTTATTCCCAAGTATGTTGAACCCCTGTTGATACTATGCATACTTACTCCCAAGTATGTTGAACCCCTTGTTGATGTTAGGCATGCTTACCCTAAGCATGTATGCCCCCTTGACAACATATATTGTCACCTTCTTAGTGGTATGATGATTAACATCATGACCCTTGTTGAATCATCTTATTTATGATGTCCCTATGCATGCTTATCCTAAGTATGTATGATCCCCTTGAAACCTCAATTATCATCTCCTTAGTGGTATGATGGCTAGCATCATGCGTTGATGTATCTTAGTTCATCCATAAAACTATAGGTTGGGAACCCCCTTGGAAAAATACCTTGTTGAAAAGAATTTTTGAAAACCTTGGGTGAGTTGGACTTACTCAAGCGTGTGTTTATGAAAGGAAAGGATCTTGGCAAAGATGGTTGGAAAGAAAATCTTGTTTTCAAAAACCTTGGCGCCTAAGTATTCACCCGTGACAATTAACCCGCGCAACCACAGCTACTCCAACGTGGGCACGGAGCTTAGCTTGACGTTTGTTCTTCTTAGCATGAGGCACCGCACAACTATACAAGGGTACGGTTACCCCCGAGTCCGGGTTGTCATGGTTGGGACAATAGTATAACGGGAGGCCTTCGGGGCTGACCCGTCCGGAAGACACTATGGGTCTCCTGGCTTGGCGGTGGAGCCACGCTCAAAGGGAGGTGAGCTGCCACGGTGCCGGGGAGGTACATACTCCATAGGGTAGGACCTCTTGCTAAGTCGAATGGGCGAAAGGCTATGTTCGGGTATCCGTCGTGGCATATGTTGTTATGCGGGGATGATGCCCACATGATAGGTATCCGGATAGAGGTGGGGAAAGTGTGCAAACTCTGCAGAGTAAAATCTATTCGAATAGCCGCGTCCGCGGTCATGGACGGTTGGAATGGCTGTTGCTTAGCCTGATGTGTTTTGGTTTAATGAATGTGTTTTGAGCAAAGAAAGGAACTTTGTTTTGGAGTACCGGGATGGTACTGAAAAGTGGTGGTGACCATGTGGAGATGGTCGGGAAGGAAACAAAAATGGGTTTACCCTTCCTAGTGTTTTATGTTGTAGTTCCTCTTTTGAAGAATCTTCTTCAATAGAGATATAGAGATGTCTTAGATAAATTCTTGAAGTGTCCCCTTCGATCGAGAAGTTGGGATGCTATCTCCACCAAAAACATCTCTTCTCTTCTACATGCTATATCCACAAGAGAAACTATTCTTCCTCTCGTGTCTTCTTTAGTTAGAATTGTTATCACCTTCTTGATGGTTTGCGAGTACAATTTCAATGTACTCACGGCTTTGTCCCTGGCTATTTACTTGGCCAGACTTGAAGGAGTTCGACAGATGAAGAAGGAGTTGACGACGTCTATGCGAGCTAGGAACGTCTTCCCAGTCAGTTGCCTGTAGGGTTATGGCAGATGACTTGGGCTCTACGCTGCTGAAGTGATTCCGCGACTCTGATGATTAGATTAGGCCCTTCGAGGCTATTATGTAAAGATTGGTCATGTGACCTCATTGTAATTTTCTTATTACGTTTTGTAAAGGATGATGTAATTTGATATCAGTTCGGTTATGTGTTCACGGCGCACTGATCATGGGATCGTGAACTGTATACATAACAGGGTATTTCGGACAGTTAGTCCGGGGTCCCCACATGCGATCTATCTCCTTGGACCTTTGTACATGCGGCATAGAGGTACCCCTTTGTGACACTTGGTTGAAACATATGTTATGCAATGATAATCCGTGTTAATCCAAGCTAATTAGGACAAGGTGCGAGCACTATTGGTATTCTATGCATGAGGCTTGCAACTTATAGGATGTCTTATACATAACACATATGATTTATTACTACCGTTGACAAAATTGTTTCTATGTTTTCAAAATAAAAGCTCTAGCACAAAAATAGTAATCCATGCTTCCCTCTGCGGAGGGCCATTCTTTTACTTTATGTTGAGTCATTTTACCTACTTCTTTCTATCTTAGAAGCAAACACTTGTGTCAACTGTGTGCATTGATTCCTACATACTTGCTTATTTGCATTCATCATATTACTTTATGTTGACAATCATCCATGAGATATACATGTTGAAGTTGAAAGCAACCGCTGAAACTTATATCTTCCTTTGTTTTGCTTCAAAGCTTTCTACTAAGAATTTATTGCTTTATGAGTTAACTCTTATGCAAGTCTTATTGATGCTTGTCTTGAAAGTACTATTCATGAAAAGTCTTTGCTATATGATTCAGTTGTTTATTCATTGTCTTTACCATTGCTTCGAATCACTACATTCATCTCATATGCTTTACAATAGTATTGATCAAGATTATGATAGCATGTCACTTCAGGAATTATCCTTGTTATCGTTTACCTACTCGAGAATGAGTAGGAACTAAGCTTGGGGATGCTTGATACGTCTCAAACGTATCTATAATTTCTTATGTTCCATGCTACTTTTATGATGATACTCACATGTTTTATACACACTTTATGTCATTATTATGCATTTTCCGGCACTAACCTATTGACGAGATGCCGAAGAGCCAGTTGCTGTTTTCTGCTGTTTTTGGTTTCAGAAATCCGACAAAGGAAATATTCTCAGAATTGGACGAAATCAACGCCCAGGGTCCTATTTTTCCACGAAGCTTCCAGAAGACCGAAGGGGATACGTAGTGGGGCCACGAGGACCCGTACCCATAGGGCGGCGCGGCTAGCATGGGGCCCGCGCCGCCTCCAACCCTACCCTTCCGCCTACTTATAGCCTTCGTCGCGAAAGCCCCTGTACCGAGAGCCACGATACGGAAAACCTTCCAGAGACGCCGCCGCCAATCCCATCTCGGGGGATTCAGGAGATCGCCTCCGGCACCCTGCCGGAGAGGGGAATCATCTCCCGGAGGACTCTTCATCACCATGATCGCCTCCGGATTGATGTGTGAGTAGTTCACCCCTGGACTATGGGTCCATAGCAGTAGCTAGATGGTTGTCTTCTCCTCATTGTGCTATCATGTTAGATCTTGTGAGCTGCCTATCATGATCAAGATCATCTATTTGTAATGCTACATGTTGTGTTTGTTGGGATCCGATGAATATGGAATACTATGTCAAGTTGATTATCAATCTATCATATATGTGTTGTTTATGTTCTTGCATGCTCTCCGTTGATAGTAGAGGCTCTGGCCAAGTTGATACTTGTGACTCCAAGAGGGAGTATTTATGCTCGATAGTGGGTTCATGCCTCCATTGAATCTGGGACAGTGACAGAAAGTTCTAAGGTTATGGATGTGATGTTGCCAGTAGGGATAAAACATCAATGCTTTGTCTAAGGATATTTGTGTTGATTACATTACGCACCTTTAATGCAATTGTCTGTTGTTTGCAACTTAATACTGGAAGGGGTGCGGATGCTAACCTGAAGGTGGACTTTTTAGGCATAGATGCATGCTGGATAGCGGTCTATGTACTTTGTCATAATGCCCTGATTAAATCTCATAGTAGTCATCGTGATATGTATGTGCATTGTCATGCCCTCTCTATTTGTCAATTGCCCAACTGTAATTTGTTCACCCAACATGCTATTTATCTTATGGGAGAGACACCACTAGTGAACTATGGACCCCGGTCCATTCTTTTACATCTGAAATACAATCTACTGCAAACTCTGTTCTTTACTGTTCTTCGCAAACAAGCATCATTTTCCACACCATACGTTTAATCCTTTGTTTACAACAAGCCGGTGAGATTGACAACCTCACTGTTACGTTGGGGCAAAGTATTGTGATTGTGTTGTGCAGGTTCCACGTTGGCGCCGGAATCCCTGGTGTTGCGCCGCACTACATTCCGTCACCAACAACCTTCACGTGTTCCTTGGCTCCTACTGGTTCGATAACCTTGGTTTCATACTGAGGGAAAACTCGCTGCTGTACGCATCACACCTTCCTCTTGAGGTTCCCAACGGACGTGTGTCAACTGCACGCCAGCAGGCCCCAACTTAGGCCGGATTATCCGGCCCCTCGAAGACTGCAACGGCTGGATTTTTTTTGGGGGGGGGGGGTATTTATACCCCCTTCTTCTACCTTGCTCCTTGCTCAATCATTGCACAAAAATCTGCCAAGCCTCACCACCATTAGAGCCACCTCAAGAACTCAAGATTTGCAAGATCTCCTCCCTCACCCAACCAAAGCTCTTGATCTTTGGAGATTCGAAGGAGAAGACACCGATCTACATCCTCACCAAAGCGATTTACATTTCTCCCTCATTTGTTTGAGGGCCCCCTTGCTAGTGTTCCTCTTTGGACCCCTAGTTGATTTGTGTTGATGTATTGTTGTTGATTGTTGTGTTGTTACAGATTTGGGAGCCTCCAATTCGGTTGTGGATGTGTGCCCCAAGAACTTTGTAAAGGCCCGGTTTCCGCCTCGATGAAATCCCTTAGTGGAAGTGGGCTAGGCCTTCGTGGCGTTGCTCACAGGAGATCTGAGTGAAGCCTTCGTGGCTGTTGGTTTGGCTTTCGTAGCAACCACACTCCTCCAAACGTAGACGTACCTTCTTGCAAAGGAAGGGAACCACGGGAATCATCTCCGTGTCATCGCGTGCTCCACTCTCGGTTACCTCTATCCTATTCTATCTCCTATATATTGTGTAGCTATATCTTGCGTAGCTATCTCCTATATATTGTCATATAGGTAAATTCACTTAGTTGCATATCTAGAGAATTTACCTTTGTGTCAAGCCTAAATTGAAAAGGAACTAAAAATTGGTTAGCACCTATTCACCCCCCTCTAGGTGCGGCATACGATCCTTTCACGTTCTCTTCTTCTTCTTCGGCGGCGATCTCGTGCTTGAAGTAGTCTACGTCGGCGAGGTAGCCAGCGCGGTGGCACGAGTCGAACTCCCACGTCCCGAATGAAATCCAGTTGTAGGAGTTCAGCGCGTACGCCGGATCCTCCCACAGATCCGGCGGCAAGATCATTCGGCGGCGGCGCACCTCGTCCCGCCGCTCTCAGCCCTCGCGTGGCACGGGGGGACCGGCACGCGCCGCGAGTTCAGGTACCAGCCCCCTCCATGGTACCGGCCGGTTTTCCTCCCATAGCTGCCGCGCGAGGTCAACGCGGATGTACCGGCTGATGACCCACAAGTATAGGGGGTGTATCATAGTACTTTCGATAAATAAGAGTGTCGAACCCAACGAGGAGCAGAAGGTGTTGACAAGCAGTTTCGATGAAGGATTCACTGTAAATGCTCACAGACAAGTTTTCAGGGGGTTTTGATATAGCAGATAAATAAAGTACAAGTGTTGGGGGGATAACCCCCGGTATGCCAAAGGCATGCCAAACCGGATGGTTTGGGCCATCAAGATACCGGTTTAATATTCTTACCGGAACACAAAGGTAGGAGTTTGGGCTAAGTGAAGCTAAGCCGGTATCCCCAAGGGGGTATGCCGGAACCCGGTAAAGAAGATACCGGAGAGAAGGGCCTGTCGGCAGAACTGGTCAAAGATTCTCTTCAGAGCAAGAAGACAAGGATGAGCTAAGCAAAGCGGCTTTAATCAGAGCCCTGGCGCCAAAGAGAGAGATGACGCTGAAAGAAGCCGGAGGACGTCAGCGTCCCTGATTAAAGAAGACTCCGGCGTCATCTATGATTAAAGTAGCTTTGTAAAGTAGTTTGTCCAGTCAAAGATGCCATTAGGGTTTCTTGTTCTGTAAGCCACCCTCTCCCCTATATAAGGAGAGGGGGTACTGCCTCTTACAGGCGCGTGTCCACAGAGGAGATTAGACGATAGAACTTGTATCCAAGAACCTGAAATCGTGTTGAGATCAATGAAGCAAGCGATCTAGTAAAGAGTTCTTCCTCTTGTCTCTCTTCTTGCATACCGGCCTTTGGTTGTGTTCTTGAGGAAAGCATCCGGAAGTTCATCCCATCTAGTCGAAAACCCTCCCCCGAATCCTCTAGCGTCCATTCGGCCCCAATCTAAGCCATCCCATGGCATCTGTCTGTTCACCACGACGACAGTTGGCGCCCACCGTGGGGCATGAAGTGGCGCTTGCGGGAGTTCACATTCGGGCGGGCATCCTCGAGGTCGCCGGCGAGCGTACGGTGTCCGCGCTTGTGCAGCGCATCTACGACATGGACTTCATCAACGACAACACGGGCTGCTTCGCCAACGGCGGCGTCTTCCCCAAGAACGGCCGCACCATCGAGTTCGGCAGCCACCGCGTCTACTTCGGCACAGTCCCTGTGCGCCAGCGCCTCTCGCCGGTGCTGGTGGCACCGGACCCGCCAAGATGGCTCTGTGCTGGCCGCGCCGCCGGCAGCGTCGAGGTAATGATGACCGGCATGGTTGGTGCAGGAAAAGAGGCTGTGGGTGAAGGTGCTGGTCGTGCGGCTTCGACCCGTGCGACCAAGCCACCGCTGGAGCGTGACGCAGGCGCAGCGGGAGCATCATCCGCGCCACCGGAAACACCGCTCCAAGCGGCGATGAACGTCCTCGCCACCCCCATCGTGCAGAACATCGACCCGGCAGCGGCTCAGGCGGAGCTGGAGGCGCAGCGCCAGAGAGTGCTCGAAAGCGGCAAGGACATCGTCCGGTTGCAGCGCGAGCTGAACCTAACCCTACGTGAGTATAACGCTGCCCATGGCTTTGCTTCTGTTAGCGCGCATGCTGCTAGGATGCCGGAAAACCGGCTAAAAGCTCGCAACCTAGATCAGGATTTGCGCAGAGAAGTTCTTGCCGGCAAAAGTACCTCTGCATCTGTTAGCATCGTGGAAAAACCTAAGTACAGTAGCCCGGATAAAACTATAAAAGCTGCTAAAGCTGCAGTAGAGCTATGCGAATCGCTTTCCGGAGATGCTTTGGCAAAACAGCAAGAGCGTGTTAGAGAGCTGCTGGAAACTATTGAGCAGCAGAATGCTGAGCAACTAGCTAAGCTGAACAAGGCCGCGGCCTATAAATCCGCGCGTTCAACAAAGAATGCCGGAAGCAAGTCCCATGGGCAGGCATCGTCCCCCCATCTGGACAAAAGAAGAGAAAAAGAGATGAACGCACAGCAGATGACTGTGTACGATCCGGTTCTTGCCGGAAAACAACAAGCCGGGCAACACGATGCCGGTAGAAAAAGCCAAGGGGTAGGTCGAGGCTACGCCAGAGGAGGCTATGCCGGAAACAATCATGCCGGTAGATATGAAACCGGGCCAAATTATCGAGCTGCAAGGGCAGCGTATGAGGAGATGCCACCACCAAGGTACCGGAAGGCAAGAGCCGCGAAACCGGAAAAATACGGAGAGGGAGATTCCGAAGTAGAACGAACAAGAGTCTACCGGAACCCCTTGGGGGATCGCCTGGGGGAGAGATGCTTGCCAGACCAGGATGCGAGGCACAGGCTGGACAGAGTGCACCTTTCCGAAATGATCGAGTCTGAGGGTCCTCCTGGCCCAAAATGTTTTGGCCCACGGATCATGGGAGAAGAGCCACCGATACGCAATTTCCAGCTGCCTCGAGACACAAAAACGTATGATGGCACGACCAAGCCGGAAGATTGGCTGGCGGACTATGTCACAGCTGTTTATGTAGCTGGTGGCGGAGTAAACCGGCGTTGGGTGGTGAGAATCATACCGTCCTACCTGGTAGGCCCTGCACGGATTTGGCTTAACAACTTGCCGGCAGGAAGCATTAACGGATGGCTGGACTTTGAGGAAGCCTTCGTGAACAACTTCAGTAGCACTTACAAGAGGCCAAACCGGCCCCAACAGCTCGCTTTATGCCAGCAACGTGCCGGTGAGACAGACAGGGATTATCTTACCCGGTGGAACTCAACAAGAAACACGTGCGAAGGAGTGATTGAAGCACAAGCAATTGCTTGGTTCAGTCAAGGATGCCGGAGAGGATCACCGCTGTGGCAAAAGCTGCAGAGAAGCATGCCAGCGACCTTGGCAGAGATGATACGCGTGGCAGATAGCTATGCATTGGGAGATCCATTGCAGCCAGCAGTACAAGCTGAGCCGGAGCAGCGACAGGAACAATACCGGGACAACCGGAACAACAAGAGAAGGGAAGATTTCCCGGATCGAAGGTACGCTCCGCAGCACGTTGCTGTTGTGCAAGAAAATTATGATGCTGGCAGCAGCCAAAGGCAAAAAACCGGATCGCAGCCGTGGGCGGGTCCAAAAAAGCAGTGGGTCGAAAAGAAACCCTGGGGCCAGAAAAAGAATTGGCAGGAACCCGTAAAATACACCATGGAAGCCACCATGGATCAACCTTGCCGGTGGCACACGCCAAACCCGGATCACCCGTCAAATCACCTGACGAAGGATTGTTCTTGGACCAAGTACTTGATTCAAAAGGGAGCGGTAAAGGACGCGCAAGCACAAGGGTGCTCAACAGTGTTGCCACCGTCACAGGATATGCTGCGTCAGCAACAGCTACCACCACAGCCACCACTCACCGGAGCAAATGCTTTACCGGTACAGCATCAGCCAAATAGGCAACAATACCAGCAAGTTAACCGGGTGGAGCAAAACGATGATCAACCACCTCCACCGGCACCTTTAGGCCGGAATATTTACGAGGGCCCGCATCTGTGCTGTGTTGTCTTTGTCACTGAGCCGACAGACAGGCAAAGTGTGCATCACCGCTCCATGGAGGTAAACGCCGTGATGCCGGCAGTACCCAGGTACATGCTGTGGTCAGATCAGGAAATTACCTGGTCATTTAAGGATCACCCCAAAATCATGCCGAATCCGGGTGGATATGCTCTTGTTGTGGACCCAATCATGAAAGGGCCGCAAACTCGAGTGAAATTCAGCAAGGTGCTGATAGACAACGGTAGCAGCATAAACATCATGTACAAGCATACCATGCATACGCTGGGCATAACAGAAAACATGCTTCAGCCAACGCGTACAATGTTCCACGGGATCGTTCCGGGCTTGTCCTGTGCCCCGGTAGGAAAAGTTCGGGTGGACGTAGCGTCTGGAGGACGTGACAATTGCCGGGTTGAAAATGTTGAGTTTGAGGTGGTGGACCTAGACAGTCCTTACCATGCGCTGCTGGGGAGACCAGCGTTGGCAGCTTTCATGGCCACAACTCATACAGCTTACCTCAAGATGAAGATGCCGGCACCTCGTGGACCCTTAACTGTGGTGGGAAACTATAACGTCTCACTGGAAACTGCATCTGCCGGATCAAACCTAGCGGAATCGCTGGTGATCGCGGAGGAAAAAAGAAGAATGCAAACCGCGGTTGCGCTGGCTCAATCTTCACAGTTGAGTTTAGCGGCAATGAGTGGAAGCTTGGGCTCACCGGCATTCAAGCTGACGAATGAAACAAAGGACATTGTGCTGGATCCGGCTTACCCAGAGCGCACCGTTCGCATCGGTGCCGGACTCGATCAAGCATAGGAAAACGCGCTCGTCAGCTTCCTCCGTGAGAATTGGAATATCTTTGCCTGGTCAACTGATGACTTGGTGGGTGTTCCGAGGGAGCTGGCTGAGCACTCTTTAAACATCCGGAAGGATGCCAAGCCGGTGCGACAACCCTTGCGCCGGTTTGTTGAAGATAGAAGGAAAATCATAGGAGAGGAGGTGACAAAACTGTTGGTTGCCGGATTCATTGTGGAGGTCACACACACAGAGTGGCTGGCCAATCCGGTAATGGTCGAAAAGAAAAAAGATGAGAACCTGGAGGCAAAAGCTCCAAAGGTATGGCGCATGTGCATCGACTACACCAACCTAAACAAGGCTTGCCCAAGAGATCCTTTTCCTTTGCCACGGATCGATCAAGTGATTGATTCAACTGCTGGGTGTGAGTTATTGTCCTTCCTGGATGCGTATTCCGGTTTTCACCAAATTCCCTTGAAAAAGGAAGATCAAATAAAAACTGCGTTCATCACCCCGCATGGGGCTTATTGCTATGTCACTATGCCCTTTGGTTTGCGCAACGCTGGTGCAACGTACCAGCGCTGTATGCAAAAATGCTTGTTTGATCAAATTGGAAAGAATGTGCAAGTCTATGTAGACGACACTGTGATAAAAACTAAGGTAAAGAACACCTTAATCGATGACATCCGGCAAACATTCGATAACCTAAGACGGTTCCGGATGAAACTTAATCCGGCAAAATGCACCTTCGGTGTCCCTGCCGGCAAGTTGCTCGGTTTCCTTGTGTCAAGCCGGGGCATTGAAGTCAATCCGGAAAAAATCCGGGCAATAGAAAGAATGACTATCCCACGAGAACTAAAGGATGTGCAAAAATTTACCGGTAGCTTGGCATCGCTAAGCCGGTTCATAAGCAGGTTGGGAGAAAAAACTCTGCCACTCTATGCTCTCATGAAAAAATCTGACACGTTCGTCTGGACCCCTCAGGCAGACGCAGCGTTTAAAGAGCTAAAAACAATGCTAGCCACAGCACCTATACTGGCTTCACCTCTAGAAAGAGAGCCTATGCTATTATTGTTATCACCAGGATTTGACCAAGTCGGAGGTGGGCCACGATCAAGATAAGCTTGAAGGTTATATATATGAAGAAAATACGAAGATCGGCCTTTTATGCGGAGTTGGGCTAGGTTGCCCATTTATCTGTAATTTATTAGATCGTGTCTTAAGTTAGAAGTTAGAGTTTGTATCGTGCACGTTGGGATATTCCCACGTTAGAAAGTCCGCTGGACTATAAATATGTATCTAGGGTTTATGGAATAAACAACAACACAACGTTCACCCCAAAACAAACCAATCTCGGCACATCGCCAACTCCTTCGTCTCGAGGGTTTCAATCAGGTAAGCGACATGCTGCCTAGATCGCATCTTGCGATCTAGGCAGCACAAGCCCCACGTTGTTCATGCGTTGCCCGTACTGAAGCGTCTTTGATGGCGGGCAACGTAGTTATCATAGATGTGTTAGGGTTAGCATAGCTCTTCGTATAAACATGCTTACGTAGTGCAACCCTCGCATGTCTAGCCGCCCTCACGCCTATCTCAGGCGTGGGGGCGGCACCCTGCTTGTTCATCATCTAGTAGATCTGATCCGTTACGATTGCTCCTTGCTCCGCAAGGATTAGTTTAATATCTACAATAGTTAGGCCTTACGAAGGGGGGGAGGATCCAGCGGCACGTAGGGTGGCGTTCGCAAGTCCTAAACAGGATGTTCCGATGATCAACGTCACGTTGGTTGTGTGGCCTTGTTTAGGATCGGCTTACGAGCACCGTGCGTGGCCGCGAGGCCCAACCTGGAGTAGGATGATCCGATTATGCGGTGAAAACCCTAAATCGTCGTAGATCTCATTAGCTTTATCTTGATCAAGCAGGATCACCAAGTATTCGTGCACCCCGTACGGATCATGGGTGGATCGGCTCTTTGAGCCGATTCACAGGATAACCTGAGAGCCGATCGAGGCTCTGATTTAATGTTTACGTGTATGCCATGCAGGAACTAAGCGAGGCATCCCCATCACCTTCCTGACCAGGTATAGGTCAGGTGGCACGCCCTTGCACTTCGCATCGCCGCGTGTGACCAGAAGAGCATTGCGGGCCGTCGCTCGGAGGGGTCTCAGCCAGCCGCAGCTCTAGGCTCTTCCCGGCTCTACCGTGTTGACAGGCCGCTGCCCGCCGGTGGGTTTTGGCGATCAACACATTCTGGCACGCCCGGTGGGACCTCGAGCAAAGGAAAGCCGATGACGAAACATCGGCTGGTACGAACGCGGTGCTCGTCCTCCCGACGGAGCCTAGTGCTCCAGCATTACACGAGGGATATCACGAAACCTTCATGGAGCGCTTCGTTCCAGCGAGTCGACCAAGATTATTCTCACTACACGGTCTGCTTGGTTTCAACGGTGATCTGGCGGTCGGCGGTCACGTCGGCTACACGAATCCCAACAGAGCCGAGGTACGAGTACGGCGCATGGACATAATACAAAGCCGATATCTGCAGTCACCTGTCAGATTCGGCTCGGGGAAGGTGCATATGGTTATCAGACAGACGCATGGGCAAGAAAATGTCAGGAGCCGATGGAAAATCGGCCAGTAAAAAAAAAATTTTTGTAAGCAAGTACAGAAAGATCCAGTCCAATGAAACATCATTTGTCTCTGAAGGCCCTACTGAAGGAACACACCGAGGGCGAGAATGGCGTCGACACGGACGCGATCCGCCTCAGCAATCTCGGCCTTGTCATCCTCGTCCTTACCCGTCACCAGCTGATTGCTCAGGGTACGGATTTCAGCCAGATCGGTCTTCAGACCGGCCGTGAGGCCTTTTGCTTCGTCTTGAGAACGGGCAACAAGGGCTTCCTTGTCCTGGATGAGCTGTTTGGTCACCCTTACCCTCTCTTCAAGATCCTCCAGCTCCTTGCGCAGGGTCTCGAGTTCAGCACGAGTAGCAGAGGTATCCGTCTTGGCGTCCAGAGCAGCCTTCTTCTCGTTGAGCCGTCGACATTTTTCGGCAATATCGGCCCTCAGCGGAAGTTGGGAGTGGCGAAGAGCAATCCTTTGGCGAGCCGATTGCACCCTTGACTTAAAGACCGGCAGGGTAACAGCGGGCCAGAGCTTCACTTGCAGGGTCATAGGGAGATGAAGCTGGATATCCTCGAGAATGCCTTTGGCTTCTGCGGAATCTTCAATCAAAGTCTCAGTTGGGGCGGAAAGCAAATCTTTGAGGCGTTGGAGTGGACCACGGACTGTACTGGGGATCGGCTCCCCACCTGCCTTGGAAGAAGTTGGTTCGATGGATTCTGGATCGAACGAAAGCAAGCTCGAAAGATCATAACCCTGGCAGGGCAAACAAAGTGAGCTTAGCAGGCAATAGTGGAATTGATGGAGCCAAGGAAGAAAGACATACCTCTCCCAAGGAAGGGGGGACAGCCGATGCAGTAACGATCGGCTCTTCGGCGGGCTGAGATGGGTTAACCATTTGGGCAGCCGCCACCACTGAGGTGGCCAGGTCCAGAGTGGCGGACGGTATCTGTATCTCCTCAACGTCTCCGCTAGAAGTTTTTTCGGCCTGCAAGAGGAAGCGATTAGCCGATCTATATGTAACAACCGGAAAGCGTGAAGTATGATCGAGAAGATGATTACATTCGAGACCTCCTGGCTTGATGAAGAGGTTCGTGGGTTCTTACGAGCCCTTTTAACGCAGCGGCGCTTCGTGCGTGACCCCGATCTAGTCGGGGCTTTGGGGGGCAGGAGGATCAGGGACCGACCTTTTCTTGGAAGCCGGCGCTGGTGAAGCCGTCTGGCTCTGGGTGGTGGACCTCTCGGAATTACCCGAGCTTGAGTCCCCCTGACTGGTTTCTTCGGCCCCGCTGGAGGTTTCTTCGGTGGAGGCCTGTAGGAAAGAATACAAGCACGTTGAGAACAAATTTTCAGAGGTGGACAAATGCCTACGGGGTCTGAATCAACTTACATGCAAGCTTCCTTGGGCCGGGGCTTTACGCTTCAGGGGTTTCCTGGCAGCCACCTTCCTCACTGCCGTCCTCGCCTGAGTCGAGGCTCGGGGGGCAACCGGCCCCGAGGATGCTTTACTCTTAGCAGCCGATTTCGGTGAAATCGGCTGACTCTGCATTATGACTTTCTTCAGAGGTGGCGAGCTCTGGCAGAAGAGGACCACTGGTGCCGGAGGAAGGAATACGAACGGGGAACCGTCGGTTTGTGTGGGAGCCGGACCATCTTGTTGCTGCCAGGAGAATGAATCAAGTCACAGGTGATCGCTATGTGCGGTTACAAGAGATGCTTAAGTAATGGTACCTGGTCTGCAGGGATGTCATATTCGGCGTCAAGCTCTCTCAGTAGCGGTCCTAGAGCCTTCCTGAAGACGTGGGTCTTCCACATAGACCACCAAGTTTCAAAACCATCGGTGGTAAAGGAGAAACGGAGGTCGTGAGGGATCGGGATGACCAAAGCATCAAAGAAGGTATAACACCTTTGGGCAGTGATGATGTCAGGCAGGTCCGCTCTACTGGCTGTCAGATGGTGTAAGAAGAAGTGTGGAGGCACCTGTCCGAGACCAAGCTGTCGGGCTGCCACTACCGGTTGGTAACACTCATAACCGGGCTTTGTGATCCGGTTCGAGGTACTCATGCCAACAGGGAGGAAGCAAGGGCGGATCATGATGGAGTACAAATGCTGTGTGCCGGCGTCGCCGGCAAGGTCGTCCAATCGGAAAAAGACGGGGTTTTCAAAGTTTGCCGATTCGGTATAAGGATCAAACAGGGGGTTGTCCAGACCTTGAAAGAAAATCTTGAACCACCCTGCTGCTTCCTTGGGGATCAGCCTGCTGCCCGGGAGACCATATAGGGCTTGGCCGTAGCTGGTGCATCGGATTTCCTTTCCATTCACGTCCGGAAAGGTGCAGGTGGTCAGTGGTGGGAAGTCTGGTATTTGGTTTTGGAAGTATAGTTGTGCCCACAACTGAATGAACCACCAGGGGCCGCCAGTTTTGACTGTCTTTCGATGGAACAGTTTGACAGACATCAGTTGAAGGGATCGATAAATCTCTCCAAGGAATAGTTTGCCTAGGCCGAGTTGGGTGCCTTTAGCAAGTTCATAAGCCAGGGAGAGGTAATTCTTGGTAGGAGCAAGTGATGGGCCACAGAATATGAAGTGCTCCAGCCAGAAATTCAGAAAGGCTGTGTGCTCCCGCTCTGTCACGGGGCCTTTGTTTTTCATGTAACGATTGAGGTAGGCACCCCAGCTGGTACACTCTTTTTTGGAGGAAAGGGTGAAAGGGACTTTTGGCAGTTTGAATGCAGAAGGGCTGGGGGATGCAATGTCCAGCCCCGTGATCATGGCCACATCCAGTAAGGTTGGTGTCATAGGGCCATGACCAAACATAAAGCAGTTCAGTGCATCAGACCAGAAGTAGCCGATGGTTTTCAAGATGTTCTCGTTCTTCTCAAGAGGAGATAATGATAGTGACAGGGCATCGGCTATCCCTATGGTTTCCCAAGTGGCATAGTGGGATTTTGATACTCTATTGTACCATGCCACCCAACCTTCAGGAGGATTAGGCCAGGCTCGTAGGCAGTCGGCCCAGGAAGTTAGATCTAGGTTTTGGCTCACAAAGGGGATTCTGTTAGCTTCGCACGAAATTAACAGGGCAGGACTCTCAGAAGAACGAGGACCAAGGCACATCGAATTTGCGAGAGAAGGGTGTGGCAGAAGGATATCTGAAGCCTAAATTAGTAGCAGAGCGAAACATTAATTCAGGTGCTTGCCATTAATCTCATGTCAAGTCGAACAGCGCGAGGGGGTTGAAGATTACCTTCAGTCCGGAAGCTGTGGTATCGGTGTTGGATGATTCCGCCATGGGATGCGAAGGAGCCGGAGGCGGCGTGGCCGAGATCTGTGTAGTTGGTTGTGGGTTGGAGCTGCTCAGGCGGCGATTTAGGGATCTGAGTTCACCTTTTCAGATAGAGGTCGCAGGTTACCGTTTGGAAGGGCGGCTAGGTCGACTTTCCTCGTATTTTTATAATGGAGACCGATGCAATGCCATCGGCTCTCTTTGGAGACTGCCTGACTTTGACCATCGGCAAAACAATGGATTGGAGAATACTTTTCCATACAAAGGAGGGTTCGTTGCAATGAAGAGCCGATGGTTCAAAGAGGAACAGAAGAAGAGCCGATTGCTCGCATCTTGCTGGTGCTATGTCCCTAGTCTTCGCTGCCTTCGTCGTCGGCATTGTAGCTGTCACCGGCACTGTTTCCGGAGAATGCCTCGTCACCGCTGCTCTAGCCCTCGACTGGAGTTTTCTTCCTCTGCGTCATCGTCATCGTCCTCACTAAAAAGCCCACTCGGACTCCAATGTTGGCCCACTTGGGGGAATAGATTGGAAAGAAAGGACAATAGCCAGATCAGAGGATGAAGAGGGTTGATTGATTAGCACGGTTGAATGATAGGGAGCTTGGCGGAAATTTAACGCCATTGCAGTTTCCAAGGAAATGATGCAGAGCTATCGAGTTTTCCAGAATAACTGACAAGTCATAATGATGACAGATGTTGCGACGACTCTGCTATATCATAACATCACCCGACGAAGGAAAGCGTAATGATTTTGGAAATGTTATTTCCAAAACCAGGGGGGCATGTGTTATCACCAGGATTTGACCAAGTCGGAGGTGGGCCACGATCAAGATAAGCTTGAAGGTTATATATATGAAGAAAATACGAAGATCGGCCTTTTATGCGGAGTTGGGCTAGGTTGCCCATTTATCTGTAATTTATTAGATCGTGTCTTAAGTTAGAAGTTAGAGTTTGTATCGTGCACGTTGGGATATTCCCACGTTAGAAAGTCCGCTGGACTATAAATATGTATCTAGGGTTTATGGAATAAACAACAACACAACGTTCACCCCAAAACAAACCAATCTCGGCGCATCGCCAACTCCTTCGTCTCGAGGGTTTCAATCAGGTAAGCGACATGCTGCCTAGATCGCATCTTGCGATCTAGGCAGCACAAGCCCCACGTTGTTCATGCGTTGCCCGTACTGAAGCGTCTTTGATGGCGGGCAACGTAGTTATCATAGATGTGTTAGGGTTAGCATAGCTCTTCGTATAAACATGCTTACGTAGTGCAACCCTCGCATGTCTAGCCGCCCTCACGCCTATCTCAGGCGTGGGGGCGGCACCCTGCTTGTTCATCATCTAGTAGATCTGATCCGTTACGATTGCTCCTTGCTCCGCAAGGATTAGTTTAATATCTGCAATAGTTAGGCCTTACGAAGGGGGGGAGGATCCAGCGGCACGTAGGGTGGCGTTCGCAAGTCCTAAACAGGATGTTCCGATGATCAACGTCACGTTGGTTGTGTGGCCTTGTTTAGGATCGGCTTACGAGCACCGTGCGTGGCCGCGAGGCCCAACCTGGAGTAGGATGATCCGATTATGCGGTGAAAACCCTAAATCGTCGTAGATCTCATTAGCTTTATCTTGATCAAGCAGGATCACCAAGTATTCGTGCACCCCGTACGGATCATGGGTGGATCGGCTCTTTGAGCCGATTCACAGGATAGCCTGAGAGCCGATCGAGGCTCTGATTTAATGTTTACGTGTATGCCATGCAGGAACTAAGCGAGGCATCCCCATCACCTTCCTGACCAGGTATAGGTCAGGTGGCACGCCCTTGCACTTCGCATCGCCGCGTGTGACCAGAAGAGCATTGCGGGCCGTCGCTCGGAGGGGTCTCAGCCAGCCGCAGCTCTAGGCTCTTCCCGGCTCTACCGTGTTGACAGGCCGCTGCCCGCCGGTGGGTTTTGGCGATCAACAATTATACATAGCGGCAACAAACCGGGTTGTGAGCGTAGTGGTTGTGGTTGAAAGAGAAGAGGAAGGAAAAACCGTCCAGAGGCCAGTATACTACCTGAGCGAGGTGCTCTCCCTCTCAAAACAAAACTACCCTCACTTCCAAAAAATGACTTATGGCGTGTACATGGCCACCACAAAGCTCAAGCATTACTTTGAAGAACATCCTATGAAAGTGGTGAGTGAAGCACCAATCTCCGATATCATGTGCAACAAAGACGCCAGCGGCCGGATTGCAAAATGGGCAATTTAGTTATCACCATATGTGCCGGTATATGAAAGAAGGGATGCCATAAAATCACAAGCTTTAGCTGATTTCTTGGTTGATTGGGCGGAAATGCAATACAAACTGCCAGATCAGAGGATAGAATACTGGAAAATGCACTTTGATGGATCCAAACTCAAAGAGGGTCTAGGTGCTGGTGTGGTGCTTACCTCGCCAAAAGGAGATCACCTCCGGTATGTTTTGCAAGTGCATTTCAGGGCATCAAACAATGTCGCTGAATACGAAGCTTTGATCCATGGATTAAAGGTTGCAAAAGAAATCGGTGCGCACCGGATCATTTGCTACGGAGATTCAGACCTTGTGGTACAGCAGTGTTCCGGGGATTGGGATGCAAAAGATGCCAACATGGCCTCGTACCGGTTTCACGTGCAGAAGATTGCCGGATTCTTCGAAGGGTGTGAGTTTCACCATGTGCCGCGCGCAGAAAATGAAGCCGCGGATGCTTTGTCCAAGCTGGGCTCATCCAGGCAAGTAATTCCTCCCGGAATAGCTTTAGCTCACTTAAGAGTACCATCGATCAAACCAAGCCCGGAATCGGAATCAATTTTCGTACCGGAATCGCATATAGTACCCATGGATATCGATGAGGGAAACTCGGGGACTGCTCCGGCAAGCTCGGGGACTGCCGCAGCCGTACCGGAAGAAACGATGCTGGTAGTGTTATCACCAGATTTTGGACAAATCCAGAGGTGGGCCGTAAGAGAGATGGGCTTGGAAGACTACACGTGGAAGATCTCTGAAGCGGCCTTGCACGGAGAATTCGGGCTAGCTTGCCCGTGTATCTTTAATTATAGTAGATTATGTTTTAGATCAAGATTAGAGTTTGTATCGTGCACGGTGGGATATTCCCACGTTAGAAAGTCCGCTGGACTATAAATATGTATCTAGGGTTTATGGAATAAACAACAACACAACGTTCACCCCAAAACAAACCAATCTCGGCGCATCGCCAACTCCTTCGTCTCGAGGGTTTCTATCAGGTAAGCGACATGCTGCCTAGATCGCATCTGGCGATCTAGGCAGCACAAGCTCCACGTTGTTCATGCGTTGCGCGTACTGAAGCGTCTTTGATGGCGCGCAACGTAGTTATCATAGATGTGTTAGGGTTAGCATAGCTCTTCGTATAAACATGCTTACGTAGTGCAACCCTTGCATGTCTAGCCGCCCTCACGCCTATCTCAGGCGTGGGGGCGGCACCCTGCTTGTTCGTTATTTAGTAGATCTGATCCGTTACGATTGCTCCTTGCTCTGCAAGGATTAGTTTAATATCTGCAATAGTTAGGCCTTACGAAGGGGGGGGGGGATCCAGCGGCACGTAGGGTGGCGTTTGCAAGTCCTAAACAGGATGTTCCGAGGATCAACTTCATTGTTGGTTTTTTGGCCTTGTTTGGGATCGGCTTACGAGCACCGTGCGTGGCCGCGAGGCCCAACCTGGAGTAGGATGATCCGATTATGCGGTGAAAACCCTAAATCGTCGTAGATCTCATTAGCTATATCTTGATCAAGCAGGATCACCAAGTATTCGTGCACCCCGTACGAATCATGGGTGGATCGGCTCTTTGAGCCGATTCACAGGATAACCTGAGAGCCGATCGAGGCTCGTATTTAATGTTTACGTGTATGCCATGCAGGAAACTAAGCGAGGCATCCCCATCACCTTCCTGACCAGGTATAGGTCAGGTGGCACGCCCTTGCACTTCGCATCGCCGCGTGTGACCAGAAGAGCATTGCGGGCCGTCGCTCGGAGGGGTCTCAGCCAGCCGCAGCTCTAGGCTCTTCCCGGCTCTACCGTGTTGACAGGCCGCTGCCCGCCGGTGGGTTTTGGCAGTCAACACATTCTGGCACGCTCGGTGGGACAATCGTCTACATCAACCACATCGCCATCTACATCTGAGATGGCGACGGACGGCACGCCAGTCACCTACGAGGAGTTGCCTGCTGAGCTCAAGAAGAAATATGACGAGATCAAGGTCACCCTCAAAGCCGACCTCATCGGCTCTTTTCAGAGAACCCGTACCCATGGCATCAGATGGAAGGGATTCTCACCGCAAGGTGCACTCGATGGGATGGATCTCTCTGCCCCGTCGGAGGAACGCACCAGGGGCCTACGGCAGGAAATCAACTACTTGGTGGCTCACTCGCTACACCGCCACTCTGAAAACTTGGTCAACGTGTTGGAGCGTCTCGCTCTGCGCGTGATCCAGGAGATCATGAGCCACCAGTACTCGCCGTCAGGACCAGCTCTCGGGACGCATCAAGGAGAGTTGCCACTCCAGTCCCGTCCACCGCTGCCATATGCGTTGGCAGCACCACCTGAAGTGCCGGCTACACCGGCATTCGTCGTCTACAAGATTGGTGGTGATCCTAGTGATTACCAGTTCTTGACCAAGGCGCCTAAGGAGATCCCTCAAGGATACGCGTGCACGTATGTGCCAGATTGTGGCAACTGGGCACTCTCAAACCAGGCCACAACATCAGGGACTCCGGCGAAAACAGGAGAAACGTCAGCAACAGAGCTTGAGAAGCAGACGTGGCTAACTAAGTACGCCACCCCGACGAAACTCCCGAGCCCAGCTCCTGCAGTTGGCTCAGAGCTGGAAAAGCAAACATGGCTGGCTAAGTACGCCACCCCGGCGAATCTTCAGAGTGCAACTTCTGCGGCCAGCACAGCGGATCAGATCAGTACCATACTGAGAGACCAGTTCGGCATGGTGCCGAAGAGAAGGGCAATCGGCTATTCCAAGCCGTACCCCGACGAGTACGAGATGATCCCGCTGCCACCTAAATATCGGCTCCCTGACTTCTCCAAATTCAGTGGATCAGATGGCTCCAGCTCCATCGAGCACGTCGGCCGATATTTGGCGCAACTAGGACCGGCTTCAGTGTCGGATCAGCTACGCGTGAGGCTCTTTTCACAGTCCCTCACGGGATCGGCTTTTGGATGGTACACCTCTTTGCCAGCAAACTCCATCCAGTCTTGGAAGCAATTGGAAGAACAGTTCCATATGCAATATCATTCAGAAGCTTCCGAGTCTAGCATTGCCGATCTAGCACAACTACGTCAGAAGCGCGGAGAAACGGTGACAGAGTACATCCAGCGCTTCAGGAATCTTAGGAACCGATGTTATTCGGTTCGTATAACTGAAAAGGAAGCGATCGAGTTGGCGTAGCTGGCCTTGCAACACAGCTCAAGGACATGGCCTCCCAAGCAGATTATCCCTCGCCGGCGCACATGGTTCAGTAAACTATCGCATATGAACAGCGCCACCTGCACTGTACCAAGACAAGTTCAAGCGTGCAGTAGTCATGGTCGATACAGAGGAAGGTGAAGTGCCTGCGGGAGACCAAGAAGTAGCAGTGGCTGAGTGGACTCGGGGAGGAACCCCCGTGTCCTGCAAATGGGTAAAGCCACCAGGGCCGCCCAGGGGATTTGATTTTGACGTGACCAAGACTGAACAAATCTTCGACCTCCTGCTTAAGGAGAAACAGTTGACGATTCCTGAAGGTCTCAAGTTCCCCACGGCGCAAGAGCTAAACGGAAAGCCGTACTGCAAATTCCACAACTCGCTTTCCCATGCCACCAACGACTGCAGGGTGTGGCGTCAGCACATCCAAGCGGCGATAGAGAAGGGGCGTTTAATTTTCAACCGATCGCCATGAAGGTAGACACCCAGCCCTTCCCCGCCGTTAACATGGTAGAAGTCATCTACTCACGAGGGTTGCCAGCCAGGTCCCACGTTCAGCATCAACATGGTAGGACCTGGGAACCACTCTGGCAAAGATGGAGATGAGGGCAGCTGCTCTCATAGCAAGGATACAGAGGAGGCCGCTCCACGCGATCGGCTCCATCATGATGGCAAGCGCTACGTCACGGAGGGAGAAGTGAAGAACATAAGATATCAACGACCTCTCTCTGATCACCTCCTTAACAAATATGTGAGTCAGTGTGACCAACGCCGACGGTCCAACTATGATGATGAAGGAGATCGTCTGGCTAGAAAAGCCGGAAGACATCGTCGGCAGGATCGCGATGAGGAGGAGCACGAGCGCCGTGCCACGGACACATCAAGGGAGCAGGATGACAACGCCAGACACTGGGACTGCCCTTTCTTCAGACACTGCTGGGATTCAGGAATGAGCCGATTGCCCACAATCGGCAATTGCCCAGAATGCAACAAGAAGAAGAAGGAGGCAGCCAACGTGTCTGTGTTTGAGCGCTTAGGGCCTCTCCCACCACCAAGCAAACGCGCTGAGTCACCTCATTGGGCAGATCTTGAGGATTCCGAAGACGAGGGACCGGAAGAAGAAGAAGACAGGTACCACCGTCCAAGGTGGTGCCCTGACGGACTCAGCCGTTCACAAAAACGCAGGGTTCAGCGGTTGCGCGGCCTGGAGGAAGCCGAAAGGTTATACCTGCATACGCTAAGGAAGGCACGGCCTGATCTGGCTGCGAAGGTTCAGCGAGCCCTGGATGAAGAGGGTCGTCCACGGAGAATGGAGTGGCGTCCCAAACAAAAGAAAGCCGATGATGAAACATCGGCTGGCACAAACATGGTGCTTGTCTTGCCGACAGAGCTTGGTGCTCCACGATTATACGATGCACTCAAGGTGGATGACAGCAGGCACATCAAGTCAGAGGTTGGGTTGGTTTTATCCAGCCTAAACAAGTAGCAAGATTAAACCAATGAGCAAACCCGGCGAGGCTGATCCTTGTGATCGGCCCCAAAAAATTTATGGAGGGACATTACAAAACCTTCATCGAACAAGCAATGTGGAGGCCGATTCCAGCAATCGGCCAAAATTATCTTCTGCACATTTTCTGTTTGTGTTCAACAATGATCTACTGGGCAGCGGCCACGTCGGCAGATGAAAGTCAGCATGAATCTTTGCAAAGCCGACATGCAAGTGCAGTGCCCTGACTAACCATAAAAGCCGATATCTGCAGTCATTTGGCAGATTCGGCTCGGGGGGCATATAGTCAGATGAACGTGTGCAGATAAACACGTACAGACGTGCGTGCAGTGGAATATTGGGGGCCGATTCTGAAAAATCGGCCAAATAAAAAAAAAAACACAAAAGTTTAGCCGACGCAGATACGTGGCCATCGACTCAAGAGGTACAGCTGTTATGAGCGGAAAGGGTCAATGGAGCAGGAAGGGAGTCACGAAGAGAGATTCTAGTGGAAGAGCTCCTCAGTTGAGTGGCTTGATGACTTCGATTTTCTCTTCAAGAACCTCTGGTTGCCTTTTGCGAGTAATGTGCAGATCAGGTTAAGGATGGGTTGCATCAGATCCACCACAGGGAAGGAGCCGATCTGACCTGCAAGGCGCGAAAAGTGGACTGAAGAAGCTCGGGGGGCAGCTCACCCTGGAGGTTCTCTGCTCTGGAGAGCCGATTTTGCTGAAATCGGCTGGTTCCGCATCATGACTTGGAAAACGATGACGACACATTTGGTTAGTCCACTGATATGCTCGCCTTGATAGAGGCTCGGGGGGCAACTGATGGCGCAGAATTTGCCGTTCTTAAGAAGCCGATTGAGATTTCATCAGGCTGAAAACCCAGTGGTATCGACTTCAGGATCAAGTCGTTTCGGCAGTAGTTCTGGGGCTCTCGTGAGAACGTCGATTTGCCTAGTCGTCCGCCAGAACTCAAAGGGATGGGGCATTGAGATACTGGTGCGTTGTCATCGGCTTGTTGGGCATTGGCTAAGTGACGATCGGCGGGGTCAGCAGAAGAGGGAATCGGCTCAATTAAACTCAGAAGAAATCGGCAAAATCAAATTGGGGAAAAGTGCTTCATTGATGAACCAGATTTCTTACATAGAAGAGCTGATTGCTCTCAAAAGGGAGTACTAAGGGGATACATTGCCCCATCTACTGTTGCTGATCCTATTCTAGAGGTCCTATTCTACGGGCCGTCACTGCCCTCGTCGTCACCGTCGTCAGTGCTGTCGGCGCTGCTCCCGGCGAGCTCGTCGTCGCTGCTGTAGCGGCCGCCGGCAGGACCTTCGTTGTCCTCGTCCTCCACGTCGTCGTCGTCGTCGTCGCTATCATAATCACTGAGATTCCCTGGCCAGGGGCAATGGCGCTTGGCCGGCGGCTCGTCGGAGGGGCTGTCGTCGTCGTCCTCCTCTTCCTCCTTCACCTCGGAGGAGGTAAAGTCATCCCAGGAGAAGCGGTCGTCATCGCTCTCCTCTTCCGATTCCCCGTTGGCGAGGAAGCGGAGGTCGCTCTCCCCGTCCGTCGAGGATTGGTCGTCCTCGGACCAGATGGAGAAGTCATGGTCTGACTCCTCCCCGGCCTCAATAGCGCGGCGGATGTTGGCCGCATGGACTTCTTGTGGGCTCGGTGCTGGCATCGGCTCGGGAGAAGAGGACTCGAAGGAAAGTCCCGACGAGGCAGAGGAAGAAGAGGACATGGTGCGCAGAAGGGTTTTTTGGAGTGCCGATGGCTGGAACAGAGGAAGGGGATAAAGATGACTATTCAGTCGGCGCGGTTAAATAATGAGAAACCTGGTGGGAATTACTGCCATCACAGTTTCCGAAGGGGTAATGTCAGGGCTGTCAAATTTTGCAGAGAAGCTGAGAGGACAGGGCATAATGATGACGGAGGCTGCAAATGGCTCTGTTCTGCCACGACATGACCCTTCGAAAGGAAAATATAATGATTTTGGAAAAATTATTTCCAAAACCAGGGGGGCATGTGTTATCACCAGATTTTGGACAAATCCAGAGGTGGGCCGTAAGAGAGATGGGCTTGGAAGACTACACGTGGAAGATCTCTGAAGCGGCCTTGCACGGAGAATTCGGGCTAGCTTGCCCGTGTATCTTTAATTATAGTAGATTATGTTTTAGATCAAGATTAGAGTTTGTATCGTGCACGGTGGGATATTCCCACGTTAGAAAGTCCGCTGGACTATAAATATGTATCTAGGGTTTATGGAATAAACAACAACACAACGTTCACCCCAAAACAAACCAATCTCGGCGCATCGCCAACTCCTTCGTCTCGAAGGTTTCTATCAGGTAAGCGACATGCTGCCTAGATCGCATCTGGCGATCTAGGCAGCACAAGCTCCACGTTGTTCATGCGTTGCGCGTACTAAAGCGTCTTTGATGGCGCGCAACGTAGTTATCATAGATGTGTTAGGGTTAGCATAGCTCTTCGTATAAACATGCTTACGTAGTGCAACCCTTGCATGTCTAGCCGCCCTCACGCCTATCTCAGGCGTGGGGGCGGCACCCTGCTTGTTCGTTATTTAGTAGATCTGATCCGTTACGATTGCTCCTTGCTCTGCAAGGATTAGTTTAATATCTGCAATAGTTAGGCCTTACGAAGGGGGGGAGGATCCAGCGGCACGTAGGGTGGCGTTTGCAAGTCCTAAACAGGATGTTCCGAGGATCAACTTCATTGTTGGTTTTTTGGCCTTGTTTGGGATCGGCTTACGAGCACCGTGCGTGGCCGCGAGGCCCAACCTGGAGTAGGATGATCCGATTATGCGGTGAAAACCCTAAATCGTCGTAGATCTCATTAGCTATATCTTGATCAAGCAGGATCACCAAGTATTCGTGCACCCCGTACGAATCATGGGTGGATCGGCTCTTTGAGCCGATTCACAGGATAACCTGAGAGCCGATCGAGGCTCGTATTTAATGTTTACGTGTATGCCATGCAGGAAACTAAGCGAGGCATCCCCATCACCTTCCTGACCAGGTATAGGTCAGGTGGAACGCCCTTGCACTTCGCATCGCCGCGTGTGACCAGAAGAGCATTGCGGGCCGTCGCTCGGAGGGGTCTCAGCCAGCCGCAGCTCTAGGCTCTTCCCGGCTCTACCGTGTTGACAGGCCGCTGCCCGCCGGTGGGTTTTGGCAGTCAACAGGTAGATAGCATGGAGATAGATGCACCGGTGTTTTCGGTTCGAGAGACACCATCGTGGGTTAAACCTATTAAGGAATTCCTGATCAACGGCACCTTGCCGGATGACGAAAATGAATCAAGGAGAATCCAAAGAAGGTCCAAAGCATATACATTCATCAATGGTGAGGTGTACAAGAGAAGCGTTACCGGTGTCCTTCAAAGATGTGTGGAACCGGAAGAAGGGAAAGAAATGCTTGAGGAGATTCACCAAGGAGAATGTGGGCATCATGCCTCATCAAGGGCGCTGGTAGCAAAAGTATTCCGGCATGGGTTTTATTGGCCCACTGCTTTGGAAAACGCTGAGGATTTAGTAAGAAAATGCAACGGGTGCCAGAGGTACGCCAAGCAAAATCATACCCCAGCGTCCGGTTTAAAAACAATACCATTAACATGGCCGTTTGCCGTTTGGTGCCTCGATATGGTTGGCCCATTCAAAACTGCAAGGAGCAGCATGACTCACATCTTGGTTATGGTGGATAAATTCACCAAATGGCTAGAAGTGAAACCTATCGCAAAATGTGATGGGCACACAGCGGTGAAGTTCTTAAAAGATGTCATTTTGCGGTATGGGTACCCGCACAGCATCATCACGGATAATGGAACCAACTTTGCTCAAGGTGAGTTCAAAAGGTTTTGTGAGGACAACAACATCCGGTTGGATTTATGCTCAGTGGCACACCCACAAGGCAACGGCCAGGTGGAAAGAATGAATGCCTTGGTACTTTCCGGTATCAACCCGAGACTCATTGATGCGGTGGAAAAGTCACCGGGATGTTGGCTCGATGAGCTACCATCAGTACTGTGGAGTATAAGAACAACTCCAAACCGGTCTACCGGATACACTCCATTCTTCATGGTTTATGGAGCAGAAGCGGTCATACCAACTGACATCATTCATGATTCACCAAGGGTACAGCTCTATACTGAGCAAGAAGTCAAAGAGGCCAGAGAAAATGATGTGGACTTGCTAGAAGAAGCAAGAGAGCTAGCTTTGGCAAGAACAGCCATTTACCAGCAAAACCTCAGACGCTATCATAGCCGGAAGGTTAACCCGAGAGTTTTCCGGGAAGGGGATCTCGTGCTACGCCTAGTGCAGTGCACTGAAGGCCGGCATAAGCTCTTACCACCATGGGAAGGTCCCTTCATTGTAAGCAAAGTGCTTCACAATGATGCATATTACTTGATCGATGCACAGGAGTGGAAAAAAGGAAAGGCGGACAGGTCCGGAGAGGAGAGCAAGCGTCCATGGAACGTAGCTCTGTTGCGCCCTTTCTACTCTTGAAGTTGTGGTGTAAGAAGTTCCTTTTTGTACCTTAATTGCTATGAATAAAAGATGCCGGAACCTTGAATGAATCTCGGGGACTACCCCAATAAGGTTGCATGTAACTTGTTTATTTTTTCAGCTTACCGGTTTCTTATTGAACGTTTTTCTTTCCGGTTTAGTAGTGTGCTAAACCCTACCGGAGTCTTCGACTCTGCTGCTGTCCGCAACCCGGCTTCATGGCAAGCAAGATAAACCGGTAGGGGATAAGCACATGAACTGCGGAGAGGGAGAGCAGGAAAGAACAATCCGGAAATTTAACTAACCCCGGTTAAACCGGTTTTTTGCAAAATTTCGAAGTTATTTCTAAGTTCAAGAAAATGCTTGTTTGGTGAAAGAACCTTGTGCTCATACGCCAAAGAACACCCAGAGAAGGCAGGAAGAGCCAAGGCAAAAGAACCAAGTGTGCATCGAATTGGATGCGGAAACAATTTAGAAATCTTTGCGGTGCAAGATAAAAGCAAAACCAGAAGCAAATATGCTAAGGCAAACTTAAGATAATTAACTACCGGTATAACTTACCGGCATAAAATGTTGTGCAGCAACCAAAAGCGGACTTTAAGTTTTACATCATAAACCCCGGCATACCAGGTAGAGTTTAACGGGACATTGTTTTAAGATACGCAGGACCAAATAGCATAACACAGGTAAATCTTCCAGCAAGTAGATAATCAGGCAGCGGGGGCTTCAGGAGGGGCATCGCCAGCACCGGCATCACCCAGAGGCTCCTCCTCGGCTTCATCCTCCTCTTCGTCGAGATAATCTTGGACGTCAGGAGGGGGAGGGATGAAGGTGCGCATGTCGGCGTACTCCGCGATGTGATACGCGTGATCCTGCCGCTTAGCGGTAAGAATCGGGTCCAGATCGGTTTCCGCGCCTTCGCGCACTCCGGTGAGGGCATCCAAGTTCAGCTCCGGATAGCACGAGCAAGCAACGCGGAGGGCAGAGTCTGCTCCAGCGCGGGCAGCAGAGCACTCGCGGATCCTCTTGCCGGCGCCCTTGAGACGGTCGCTGATCAGCGAGAAAGTATCCGGCACCTCTTCGCCAGGCCACAGAATCCTGAAGAGCTGGGTAGCTACATCAGGAATGTCAGACAAGTTGCGATCTATGGCGCACATATGAGACACCCGCACACTCAGCGCGACTAGATGGTCATAGGGGGTCCATGGCGCGCCGAGATTCTCTTGGCCCTGGGCAGTGCGGCGCTCGTCAACCTTCTTGACAGCAAACCTCTGAGAGTCCGGGAAGAGGCCTGTGCAAAGAAAGAAAAAGGCTAAGGAAAGGAATCCGGAAGAAAAGGAAACCGGAAGGAAAGATAACGAAAAGAAAATGCGGTCGGAAGAAAAAGGACTTGTGGGCAGTAGTCAGAAAGTGCAAAAGGAAAGGACTTACGGTAGGCATGTGTGTCGGTTTGCAAGACCAGCCGGTTGCACTCCTTCTGCTCCGCCTCCAGCCGTGCAGCTTTTTCCTCGGCACCCTTCCGGGCTTTGGCCAGCTCCTCCAGCTCAGCTCGCAACACCACGGTGGCATTGCTGGCATCTTCAAGAGCCTCATCCATCTTGGCCGCTGCATCAGCTTCAGCAGCTTTGAGGGCCTTAGCATGATCAAGCCCCAGCTGGATGAGCTGGGACTTGAGCTCCTGGTAGCTGGTCTTATGGGCGCTCAGCTCCTCCTGATGCTGCCGGATGAGCTGGTCCTTCTCCCCTGAAACCCGAAAAAAAGGATGTTAACAAAATTGTGATGGTTAAGATGAAAAAGAAAACCAAACTAACAAGAAAGAGGGAAAATTGTACGTTGGGCGGCGGCGAGCTGCTCCTTGAGAGCATCAATGGAAGCTTCCGGGATCACTGTTAAGCAAGAATTATAAATGTTAGGAGGAAAAAAGGTTTCCGGTAAGAAGATGCCGGTGGTACAAAAACTCACCTTGGCACTTATCATGTGCCTCAGCGAGCTCCCGATGTTCCCATAGAAGCTCCTCAAAGAGGGCCTTCCGAGCGTCAGCCGTGAGCGGTTCAAGAAAAAGAGATTAGCTGAGTTTTGCGCTAAGAACAGGGTTCTTAACCCGAAACTCGGGGACTGGCAGTGCTAGTTTCGCGCGTTTTTAGCTGAGTTTTGCGCTAAGAACAGGGTTCTTAACCCGAAACTTGGGGACTGGCAGTGCTAGTTTCGCGCATTTTAAGCTGAGTTTTGCGCTAAGAACAGGGTTCTTAACCCGAAACTCGGGGACTGGCAGTGCTAGTTTCGCGCGTTTTAAGCTGAGTTTTGCGCTAAGAACAGGGTTCTTAACCCGAAACTCGGGGACTGGCAGTGCTAGTTTCGCGCGTTTTAAGCTAAGTTTTGCGCTAAGAACAGCGTTCTTAACCCGAAGCTCGGGGACTGGCAGTGCCGGTTTCATACTAAGTTTTTAAGTTAAAGTTTTGTGCTAAAAGCTGTGCTCTCACCACAAAACTCGGGGACTGGGAAGATAGACAAGAGAGAAACCGGCATCAAACTAAAGAAAAGATAGGAAAAATCCAGAAGCAAGGAAACCGGTAAAAGTTGAAAAGAGCTAGTAAAGCGTACCATCAAGTTGTTCGTGGCATCATACCACGCGCTGTCGAGCTCCTTCACGGCGCAGTGAAGCCGCATGAAGTGCTCCTCGGAAGACCGGTCCCCAACAGGGTTAGGTGCCGGCAGCCTGTCCTTGCCCAAACCGCGGGTGGCCGGAGTCATATCCGCGGCGTTCCACTTCTGGGCGTAGGGCAGCAGATGCCCCAGGTCCTGGCCCCTGCGCTGGAACTCAGTAATGCGGCCAAGCAGGCCAGTGGCCTTCTTGCTGGCAGCACTCGCGGCCTTAGAGACGTGCAGCACCAGGGGCTGCTGGCCGCCGGAAGGGGCGTTGGAGGCCGTCGCCTTCCCCTTGATAAGCTTCGAGATCTTGGGCGGCGGCGCAGTAGGAGCAGCCCCGGAGGGCTTGATGCGAGGAGCATCTGGCGGTGGCATTAGAATGGTTCGTGGAGAAGGGGGAGCGCTAGGCGCGTCACCCAGGTTGGAACTTTCCGGCGCGGAAGATTCCGGCGCGGAAGTTGTCGTCTTTTCAAGGACGGGAGGAGCCGAAGGCTCCGCCCGCCCGGCAGCTTCTTCTTCTTCGGCGCCGATGTTGCTGGCGCCGGTATCCTGTTTCTCCGGAAGGAACGAAAGATCCTCGTCCGTGCGGTGATTTGGAGATGTAGGGGCCGCACGCCCCGAACTTGTTGTGCCCCCCGAAGGGGAGGCAGAAATGTTGCCGGCACCAGATGATGCCGGGCTTGAGCGAGGAGGAGGGGTTGAGGTCCTTGGAGAACCTTCAGAGCCCGCTGGCCCTGAGCCAAGCTTGAGTGCAGGGCTGAGAAAAAGAAAGAAAAACAGTTGGAGAAAAGCAACCGGAAAAAGAACTTGGCAAAAAGAGGCAAGCAAGAAAACAAGAAACTTACCCGGAGGCAGTCGGCATCTGCTTGCGCTTGTAGCGACGCATGCCCACTTCCTTCTCCCCCAAGGGCTCAGTCCGGAAGCGCTTGGAGGGAGGGGCCTGGTTGGAACCGGCATCAGATGCCGGCAGCTTGTTCTTTTGGCCCTGGGCCATGAGTTTGTCCACAAACTCGGAGCCGGCCTCGGCGCGCAAGGGCGGCACGTGCTCATGGACCTATGAGTTAAAAATGGCTAAGAAGCGATTCGCGAAAAAGCAACAATGAAAGAAGAAGAGGAGACCGGAAAAGAAAAATACCTCAAGCATGGTCAGGTCATCTTGCCAAGGCGCGAGGCTGGGGTCTTGCCCATCTTCAGTTCTTTCCAAAAGATGTAGGGATTCGGGTCGACGGAGTCAAGGGCGCGCTTCCGGCAAGGGCCTCGCCGCTCTGCTTCAATAAGGGGCAAGCGGTCCTTGGCCTGAAACACGAAAAAAGAGGGTTAACAAGAGCAAAAAAGTTACCGGCAAAACCGACCCTAATTGCGTAATCTCTTACTTCTTGGGTCGGAGGGTTAGTAGTGCAGAGGGGAAGGAGGCCCCATTCCCAGTCAAATGGCATAGCAATTTGGCAGATCTGCTTAGCCTTGCGGACGACGTCCTTCTTGCTAAGGGGACGGCCTGTGATCTTGGTGGGATCGCCAGGACCGTACATCTCGCTCATCCTATGCATCCGGCGCTTGAGAGGAAGCACCCGACGCGAAATAAAAGTGCGGATGATATCATCCGAGCAGATGTTGGTCTCCTTCTTCAAAGAGGCCATGAATCGTACCACCCGGTTGGTTTCGATTTGATCCGTCTTCGGGTTATAACTCCAGTTGGCTCTACTGGGAGGCCCCACCTTGAACGGCGGAAGATCAATGAGATTTGCGCGGCCGTTGTTCTTCACGTAGAAGAAAGTCCCTTTACAGGCGCGACAGGACTCGAGGCCGGAGAACTTAAAGAAAGGACTCCCCTGGCTGGAGCCAACGATGCAGGACCCGCACTCCACAGGCGGCTTGGGCTTAGGAATTTCCTTGCCCTGAACAGAATTAATCTTCAAAGAAAAGAAGCGGGCAAACGTCTCACGAGTGGGATGAATGCCGATGTAGGCCTCCATGAAGGTGGCATAGCAGGAAAGGTAAAAGATGGTATTGCTAGGAAGGTGATGAGGTTGGAGTTCATAGAAATCTAAGAACTCCCGGAAAAAAGGAGAGGCAGGAAGGCCGAAGCCACGCTCAAAATGAGCAAGAAAAACAACATGTTCACCGGGCTGGGGCTCCGGTACAATTTCGTCACCAGGAAGCCGGCAAGTTACTCCTTCCGGAATCCTGCGGGACCGGTATAACCAATCAATCTCGTATTCAGTAACATTGGAGCCCATCCAGGCTCCACGAGTGATGGGGGCGGGCTCTCCACCAGATGATTCGCTAGAGCTACTCGTTTCTAGGTGGCTACCGGATGCTTGGCTAGAGCTACCGGATTCTAGATGGCCACCGGACTCTTGGCAGCTACCGGATCCCTGCTGGTTGCCGGAATCGGTATCCATCGGATCTGAAGCCGTAGGTTCGCCGGGAGATTGTCTACGCCGGCTATCGGAGGGGGAAGAAGACGAAGCAGAGGAAGATTCCTCGCCAAACATGGGTTTGGAAGCGAAAAAACAGAAATCCCACAGTTGAACCCCGCGCGAAGATCTACGAGTAAGAAGAAAATCAAAGAAAAAGAGGAAATAAGAACACTATCAACCCAAGATCTAGAAAACAAGCAAATGGCAAGCAAAGTGAGATTGGCGCTAACCTCGAGCGGCGTAGTCGCTGGGGAAGACGTTCGCTGGCGAAGGAGAGGACCTACTGTCACCGACGAGCACCGTCGACGGCGAAGCAGAGAAGGGCGCGAGGAAGCAAGAATGCAGCGGGCGTGACGGAGGTGCTGCGGAAGATTTCCGCACGGCGAGGTCCGACAGAAACGCGGTGTGAGTTCGCCGGGCGACGGAGCTCAAGCGAACGACGGCAGACGAAAAGCAGCGAAGGCGCAGAGGCGAGGAGCACTGTGTGCGAAGGTTGGGGAATGCGAGAAGAGGAAGAAGAAAGGGCAGTTGTCCTTATAAAGAAGAGAGAAAATGGGCCGAAAACCGCTGGGCCACGGCGGTTCGCCTCGCGGCCCGCAACGGTTCGCACCACGGGCCGCCACGTGGCGAGGGAATACACGCGAAAAGATAAGAAGCCACACAGAGGTACACACGAGATCCGAAGTGGCTAGTGGGATCCGCAGTGGTGCATTTAATGAATGCGTGGGAGTCGAAGCGAATTGACATCTGACACTGGCGCGCCAGTGGACAGTGCGCATGTCACTGACAGGCGCGGGGCCCGAAATATTCTTGACTTCGCCGAGGAAAGAGTAAATGCGAATGATACCGGAGAAAGAGATGCCGGGAGATGCCTTGCAAAGAGAGAAAAGATAAATAAGGGTAAAGATGCCGGAACCAAGCTCAAAGCCGGAGAGAATAAACCGGTATCCTAAAAACATGAAAACCTGGCATGGTCTGTAGGATAGAATCCGCCAGACTATACCAGATTCGGGGACTAATGTTGGGGGGATAACCCCCGGTATGCCAAAGGCATGCCAAACCAGATGGTTTGGGCCATCAAGATACCGGTTTAATATTCTTACCGGAACACAAAGGTAGGAGTTTGGGCTAAGTGAAGCTAAGCCGGTATCCCCAAGGGGGTATGCCGGAACCCGGTAAAGAAGATACCGGAGAGAAGGGCCTGTCGGCAGAACTGGTGAAAGATTCTCTTCAGAGCAAGAAGACAAGGATGAGCTAAGCAAAGCGGCTTTAATCATAGCCCTGGCGCCAAAGAGAGAGATGACGCTGAAAGAAGCCGGAGGACGTCAGCGCCCCTGATTAAAGAAGACTCCGGCGTCATCTATGATTAAAGTAGCTTTGTAAAGTAGTTTGTCCAGTCAAAGATGCCATTAGGGTTTCTTGTTCTGTAAGCCACCCTCTCCCCTATATAAGGAGAGGGGGTACTGCCTCTTACAGGCGCGTGTCCACAGAGGAGATTAGACGATAGAACTTGTATCCAAGAACCTGAAATCGTGTTGAGATCAATGAAGCAAGCGATCTAGTAAAGAGTTCTTCCTCTTGTCTCTCTTCTTGCATACCGGCCTTTGGTTGTGTTCTTGAGGAAAGCATCCGGAAGTTCATAACATCTAGTCGCAAACCCTCCCCCGAATCCTCTAGTGTCCATTCGGCCCCAATCTAAGCCATCCCATGGCATCTGTTTGTTCACCACAACGACAACAAGTAAGTAAAATGCGAGAGTAATAATTGCAGCGAGTGGCCCAATCCTTTTTAGCACAAAGGACAAGCCGGTTTGTTTACTTATGATGACCAAACGTTCTTGAGGACACACGGGAATTTAATCTAGTGCTTTCGCTTCATATAGTTGATTAATCTTCATTGTTTTGATAAGTGTTGTGTGGGTGAACCTATGCTAATGCACCGCCCTTCCTAGGACTAATACATACTTGTGATTAAACCCCTTGCAAGCATCCGCAAATACAAGAAAGTAATTAAGATAAATCTAACCACAGCCTTAAACTCTGAGATCCTGCTATCCCTCATGCATCGATATACCAACGGGGGTTCAGGTTGCTGTCACTCCGGCAACCCCACAATTGGCAAACGAATACAAGATGCATTCCCCTAGGCCCATAAAGGTGAAGTATCATGTAGTCGACGTTCACATGACACCACTAGAAGAATAACACCACAACTTAAATATCAAACCATTAAATATTACTCAACATAGTTCACTACTAACATTTAGACTTCACCCATGTCCTCAAGAACTAAACGAACTACTCACAAGACATCATATTGAACATGATCAGAGGTGATATGATGATGAATAACAATCTGAACATAAACCTTGGTTCAATGGTTTCACTCAATAGCATCAATAACAAGGAGTAATCAACACCGGGAGAGTTTCCCCTATGAAATAATCAAGATTCAACCCTAGATGTTACAGCGGAGACGAGGTGCAGCGGTGGAGATGATGGTGTCGGAGGTGGAGATGATGATGATGATGATCCCAATGAACTCCAGCTCGATGACGGTGACGATGGCGATGATTTCCCCCTCCGGGAGGGAATTTCCCCGGCAGATTTCAGCCTGCCGGAGAGCTCTTTTCTCCCTGGTGTTTTTCCGCCCCGCAGAGGCGGCTGTGACTATCCTCGATGTTCCCGCCGACCTTAGGGTTTCTGGGAGATGAAGTACGCGAAAGGGCGATGGCCGAGGGGGTCGTGGGCCCCCTCCCCACTTGGCGGCGCGCCAGGCCTGGTGGCCGCGCCGGCCTATGGGGGGGGGCCATGGTGGCCCTCCTCGGCCTCCCCTTTTGGCTGGCTCCATCATCCGGAAAAATAGGAGCTTCGGTATATTTCCGTCAATTGTTGATCTTCAGAAATATTGTATCCTGACGGTGCTTTTTCCAGCAGAATCCTGACTCCGGTGAGTAATTCTCCAATAATCATGAAACATGCAAAATAGGTGAAATAACATAAGTATCATCTCTAAATATGAAATATATCAATGAATAACAGTAAATTATGATATAAAATAGTGATGCAAAATGGACCCTTCGCAGAGGGAAGCAGGGATTAAATCATGTGCTAGAGCTTTTTAAGTTTTGAAATCATATAGAGAGCATAAAAGTAAAGTTTTGAGAGGTGTTTGTTGTTGTCAACGAATGGTAGTGGGCACTTTAACCCCCTTGTCAAACAGACTTTCAAAGAGCGGCTCCCATGAAGGACGTTATCTCTACCAGCAAGGTAGATCATCCCTCTTCTCTTTTGTTTACACATGTACTTTAGTTTTATTTATGGATGACACTCCTCCCAACCTTTTCTTTCACAAGCCATGGCTAACCGAACCTCGGGTGCCTTCCAACATTTCACATACCATGGAGGAGTGTCTATTGCAAAATTAAGTTGCTTACTGATAAATCAGGGCAAAGCATGTGAAGAGAATTATTAATGACAGTTATTAATTGGGGCTGGGAACCCCGTTGCGGGCTCTTTTTACAAAATTATTGGATAAGCGGATGTATATGCCACTAGTCCATTGGTGAAAGTCTGCCCAACAAGATTGAAAGATAAAACACCACATACTTCCTCATGAGCTATAAAACATTGACACAAGTAAGAGATAATAACTTTTGAATTGTTTTAAAGGTAGCACATGAAATATTTACTTGGAGTGGTACAAAATACCACATAATAGGTAGTTATGGTGGACACAAATAGCATGGGTTTGGTTTAAGGTTTTGGATGCACGAGAAGCATTCCCTCTCAGTACAGGTCTTTGGCTAGCAAGGTTGGTTAGCAAGCTTAAGATTTGAGGGAAACAAACAAATATACATGTGATAGAAACAATCATGCATCTTCCTTGTAAGCACAAACAATTTTAACTTCAGAATACTAAGCTCATTAGCTAACAAGAAAGAAAGATAATGAAATAATATATCTACATGTACTTCCCTCTTTTCTACTTAAGCCTCAAAGTATTGTTGCTATTGAATAATGCTAAGTTTGCCAAAACCAAATAGATTTACTTGATGCTCCCAAAGTGATATCAATACTAACAACAAGATCAATCATATAATAGAAATTGCAAACTAAAATAAGATGTGCAAAAATTAAATGATAAAACTTCTCATTAATATTCCATAACGATAACTCACACCAAGGGATACATAGATAACCAACTAAAAAGAGAGATACTTCCACACTGCAAACCATCTTATATGATAACTTCCCTACTCATGATATGACACTACTTGATAGTAAAAAGGTAAAAGATAGTGATGATGTGATACCGCGGCACTCCCCCCAAGCTTGGAACAAGCCAAGGGGATGCCAATACCAATGATGAATTACTCCTTCGGTGGTGATGGTAGTAAATTCTTCCAGTCATCAGACTTCCAAGGAAGAGGCTCTCCATCAATAAACGACGTCTTGGTCTCGGGAATACTGAAACCAGCAGCATAGCTTATGTGTTTAAACCTGTTTTCATACTCACAGTTTTGATTCTGAACATCATAAAGTTGCGCTTGAAGTTGGTTGGTAGTGTTGTGAAGTGAGAGGATATCGTCCCACAGCTTTGTAGTCTCCTTCTTGTGTTCATCAATAAGTTCGGACACAATTCTATGGAAGATGTCCACTTCATGTTCATCCATCTTCTTGTAGGCGAAGACCTCTTGTTCTAGTTTCTCCATCCTGTCCTCCAAGCTTCCTTCTCCTATAGGACCTCGGACATCTTCTATCTGCAACTCTCCATCTACGAGCAGCAATTCCTTGGGATGCATCTTCAGCTCGTTAATGTACGGGTTGACGACGTTCTCAAAGAAGCTGTCCTTCGGAGTTCCCGACGAAGACATGGTGGCTCTAGATCAAAAACAGATCCTGGCAGAAAACAGCTCGAAACAAAACACGACGAGAAGACGATATATGGACCTCGGATGGTCCGGGGGATTATATAGCAAGAATTTTCACCACAAAAGGAAAGTACCAGGTCGAACACGAGTGGGAGAGGGACACCGAGGAGCCGTCCCCATATGGCGACGCGGCCAGGGTGGGGCCCACGCCACCATGTGGGGACGCGCCCTCGTGCGTCTCCTCCACTCCGATTCGATCTCGTAATTTTTCATATTTCCCGAAAACAGCAAAAATATTGTTCAGAAAGTTAAACGCGTACTTTTTACTACCAAAACTGTAACCTATTCGAAGTCGAACTCTACAGAACTATCAATTTGATCTTTGATGAAGGTTTCCGGAGTCACCACTCGAATAACATCAACACCTTCATTATAAGAATCTCCAGAAATATAATGTTTGAGTCTTTGTCCATTCACCACTTGTGTGGCATCATCCTTCAGCGAAGCGATTTTTATTGCCCCTGAACGATACACCTCCACAATGACATATGGTCCTTCCCATTTTGAGAGTAATTTTCCTGCAAAAAATCTGAGACGAGACCGATACAATAGGACTTTATCTCCAACATTAAATTATCTTTTAATAATTCTTCTATCATGCCATTTTTTAACTTTCTCCTTAAAAAGTTTAGCATTTTCATAAGCTTCGCTTCTCCATTCATCTAAAGAACTCAATTGTAGCAACCTTTTCTTACCGGCAAGTTTAGAATCTTTATTAAGTTCTCTTACAGCCCAATAAGCTTTGTGCTCTAGTTCTAAAGGTAAATGACAAGCCTTTCCATAAACCATTTTATAAGGAGACATACCCATAGGATTTTTATAAGCAGTTCTATAAGCCCACAACGCTTCCTTTAACTTACTAGCCCAATTTTTTCTAGATTTATTAACAGTCTTTTGCAAGATAGATTTAATTTATCTATTTGATAATTCTACTTGCCCACTAGTCTAAGGATGATAAGCTGAAGCAATTCTATGATTAATACCATATCTAGCAAGAGTTTTTCTAAAACCACCATGAATAAAATGAGAACCTCCATCAGTCATAAGATATCTGGGTACTCCAAACCTAGGAAAGATAACATCTAAAAGCATTTTTAAAGAGGTCTCACCATCAGCACTTTTTGTGGGTATGGCTTCCACCCATTTAGTAACATAATCAACAGCAACAAGTATATGAGTGTTACCTTCTGAAGAAGGGAAAGGACCCATGAAATCAAATCCCCAACAATCAAATGGTTCAATAACAAGAGTATAATTCATAGGAATTTCATTGCGTCTAGAGATATTACCAACTCTTTGACATTCATCACAAGATAAAATAAACTTGCTTGCATCTTTAAAGAGAGTTGGCCAATAAAATCCCGACTGTAGAACCTTTTGCGCGGTTCTATCTCCAGCGTTATGTCCTCCATAAACACTACCATGACACTTACTCAATATCTCTTGTTGTTCATATTCGGGGACACATCTTCGCATAATACCATCCACTCCTTCTTTATATAAGTGTGGGTCATCCCAAAAATAATGCCTCAAGTCATAAAATAATTTCCTCCTTTGCTGAGCTGAAAAGGTTGGAGGCAAGTACTTGGAAACAATAAAGTTAGCATAATCAGCATACCAAGGACTATCTCGCGAGCTCACCTTTATTACAGCCAATTGTTCATTTGGAAAACTATCATTAACAGGAACATGATCATAAGCTATATTTTCCAATCTAGACAAATTATCAGCAACAGGATTATCAACACCTTTCCTATCTACAATATGTAAATCAAATTCTTGCAAAAGAAGCACCCATCTAATAAGCCTTGGCTTAGCATCTTTCTTTTCCATAAGGTACCTAATTGCAGCATGATCAGTATGAACTTAACTTTTGAGTCAACAATATAAGGTCTAAACTTGTCACAAGCAAAAACTACAGCTAATAGCTCTTTTTCAGTTGTAGCATAATTTCTTTGGGCAGCATCAAGAGTCTTACTAGCATAATGAATAACAATCAATTTTTTATCTACTTGTTGTCCAAGAACAGCACCTACAGCAAAATCACTAGCATCACACATAATTTCAAAAGGTAAATTCCAATCAGGAGGTTCAACTACAGGAGCAGTTGTTAAGGCTTTCTTTAGAGTTTCAAAAGCTTCCTTACAATCATCATCAAAAACAAAAGGTACATCTTTTTGAAGAAGATTAGTAAGAGGCTTTGAAATTTTAGAGAAATCTTTAATAAATCTCCTATAAAAACCAGCATGACCAAGAACACTACGAATACCTTTAACATCCCTAGGATAGGGCATCTTCTCAATTGCTTCAACTTTAGCTCTATCAACTTCAATACCTCTCTCAAAAATTTTATGTCCCAATACAATTCCTTCATTAACCACAAAGTGGCATTTCTCCCAATTAAGAACAAGGTTAGTTTCTTCACATCTCTACAAAACTTTATCAAGATTTTGCAAACAATTATCAAAAGAATTCCCGTAGACAGAAAAATCGTCCATGAATACCTCTACAATCTTTTCACAAAAGCCATGAAAAATAGCAGACATGCATCTTTGAAAAGTAGCAGGAGCATTACATAAACCAAAAGGCATACGCCTATAAACATAAGTTCCATAGGGACAAGTGAAAGTGGTTTTCTCTTGATCTTTAGTTCTAACAGCAATTTGTGAAAACCCAGAATAACCATCAAGAAATCAGAAATGAGTATTTTTAGATAACCTTTCTAACATTTGATCAATAAAAGGTAAAGGGTAATGATCTTTCTTAGTAACTTTATTAACCTTTCGAAAATCAATGCACATTCTATACCCTACAACTACTCTTTGAGGGATGAGCTCATCATTATCATTAGGTACAACAGTTATTCCTCCTTTCTTAGGAACACAATGCACAGGACTAACCCATCTACTATCAGCAATATGATATATAATAACAGCTTCAAGAAGTTTTAATACCTGATTCCTTACCACATCCTTCATCTTAGGAATTAGACGACGCTGATGTTCAACAACAGGCTTTGCATCATCTTCCATGTTGATGGCATGTTGGCAAATAGAGGGAGAAATCCCCTTCAATTCATCAAGAGTGTAACCAATAGCTCCTCGGTGTTTCTTCAATATTTCCAATAGTCTTTCTTCCTCAAAATCTGAAAGCTTAGCGCTAATAATAACAGGATATGTTTTCTTATCATCAATATAAGCATACTTAAGATTATTAGGTAACGGTTTCAAATCAAAAACAGGATCTTCCTTTGGTGGTGGTGTTGTACCTAGATCTTCGACCGGTAAGTCATGTTTAAGAATGGGTTGACGAAGGATAATTTCATCAAGCTCATTCCTTTCTTCCCTAAAGACTTCACTCTCATGATCCTCCAAATATTGTTGCAAAGGATTATTAGGAGCAAGAGCAATAGATGCAAGATGTTCAACTCTAAAATCATCATTAGGGAATTCAGCTTCATAAGGAACTTTGGCAAATTTAGAGAAATTAAACTCATAAGATTCACCAGCAAATTTAGTCACAATTTTCTCTTTCTTGCAATCTATAATAGCTCCACAAGTATTTAGAAAAGGTCTACCAAATATGATAGGACAAGTCTTACTAGCAGCAGAACCAAGCACCAAAAAGTCAGCAGGATACTTAATCTTACCACATAGAACTTCCACATCTCGAACAATACCAATAGGAGAGATAGTTTCTCTATTAGCTAGCCGAATAACCACATCAATATCTTCAAGTTCACAAGAACCAATTTCATGCATGATTTCCACGTAAAGCTCATAAGGAATGGCACTAGAACTAGCACCAATATCACATAAACCATAATAACAATGATCACCAATTTAACAGAGAGCATAGGAACGCTAGCTTTCCTAGACTTACTAGGATGTGAAACAATATTAGAAGCATCTTCACAGAAAATGATGTGACCATCTTCTACATTTTCAGTCACAAGGTCTTTAATTATTGCAACAACAGGTTCTACATTTATTTGCTCCTCAGGTTCTATAGGTTTCCTTGCACTTTTGTTAACCACACTAGTTATAACAGAATACTGTTTCATTTTAGCAGGAAAAGGAATTTTTTCAATATAAGCTTCAGGAAGAATGTGATCAACAGTTTTAACTTCAATACATTTACCTATAGGTGAATCAGTTTTATCTTTGTACGGTTCATGATACTTATCAAAATTCTTCCTAGGCAATTCAAAATGAGAGGCTAAAGCTTTAGAAAAATTTGCAACAACTTGAGAGTCAAGACCATAAGTAGCACTCATATTTCGAAATTTATCAGTATCCATAAAAGTTTTAATTGCATTCATAATCATAATTTATACCCGACTCTCTACCTTTGTCGTTCTCCCATCCATCAGTATTCTCCTGAATCCGATCAAGAAGGTCCCATTTAAACTCTTCTTTTTTGTGTGTGAATGATCCAGAGCAAGTAGTATCCAGCAAGGTTTTATCTTGAAAAAAAAGTCCTGCATAGAAATTATCAATGATGATATTACCAGGAAGCTCATGAATGGGGCATTTGAACATTAAAGACTTCAATCTCCCCCATGCTTGGGCAATACTCTCTCCATCATGAGGCCAGAAATTATATATGCGGTTTCGGTCTTTGTGAATTTCACTTGGAGGATAAAATTTAGAATAAAATAGAGGCACAATATCCTTCCAATCAAGAGAATTCCCATTCTTCAGAAATTTATACCAATGCGCCGCTTTACCAGACAATGACATAGAGAATGGTTTCTTCCTAACTTCATCCATAGAAATACCTGCACACTTGAATAACCTGCATAATTCATGTAAAAACAGTAAATGATCTCCAGGATGGACAGTTCCATCCCCTTCGTAGCGGTTATCCACAACACGTTCAATAATTTTCATAGGTATTTTATATGGAATCACTTTCTCACCTGGCGCCTCATCCACTACCTTTGCAGTAGTAGTAGATTTTCCAAATAGGAATTAAAGAGAAGATCTCTCCATAATGAATTATAGCAGCAGGCAGAAATAAAAACATCACGTACAGTAAAAGTTTTCCTTACCAATTCCACTTACCAATAGCGCTCCACTCCCTGGCAACGGCGCCAGAAAATAGTCTTGATGACCCACAAGTATAGGGGGTGTATCGTAGTACGTTCTATAAATAAGAGTGTCGAACCCAACGAGGAGCAGAAGGTGTTGACAAGCAGTTTCGATGAAGGATTCACTGTAAATGCTCACAGACAAGTTTTCAGGGTGTTTTGATATAGGAGATAAATAAAGTACAAGTAAGTAAAATGCGAGAGTAATAATTGCAGCGAGTGGCCCAATCCTTTTTAGCACAAAGGACAAGCCGGTTTGTTTACTTATGATGACCAAACGTTCTTGAGGACACACGGGAATTTAGTCTAGTGCTTTCGCTTCATATAGTTGATTAATCTTCATTGTTTTGATAAGTGTTGTGTGGGTGAACGTATACTAATGCACCACCCTTCCTAGGACTAATACATACTTGTGATTAAACCCCTTGCAAGTATCCGCAAATACAAGAAAGTAATTAAGATAAATCTAACCACAGCCTTAAACTCTGAGATCCTGCTATCCCTCATGCATCGATATACCAACGGGGGTTCAGGTTGCTGTCACTCCGGCAACCCCACAATTGGCAAACGAATACAAGATGCATTCCCCTAGGCCCATAAAGGTGAAGTATCATGTAGTCGATGTTCACATGACACCACTAGAAGAATAACACCACAACTTAAATATCAAACCATTAAATATTACTCAACATAGTTCACTACTAACATTTAGACTTCACCCATGTCCTCAAGAACTAAACGAACTACTCACAAGACATCATATTGAACATGATCAGAGGTGATATGATGATGAATAACAATCTGAACATAAAGCTTGGTTCAATGGTTTCACTCAATAGCAGCAATAACAAGGAGTAATCAACACCGGGAGAGTTTCCCCTATGAAATAATCAAGATTCAACCCTAGATGTTACAGCGGAGACGAGGTGCAGCGGTGGAGATGATGGTGTCAGAGGTGGAGATGATGATGATGATGATCCCAATGAAGTCCAGCTCGATGACGGTGACGATGGCGATGATTTCCCCCTCCGGGAGGGAATTTCCCCGGCAGATTTCAGCCTGCCGGAGAGCTCTTTTATCCCTGGTGTTTTTCCGCCCCGCAGAGGCGGCTGTGACTATCCTCGATGTTCCCCCCGACCTTAGGGTTTCTGGGAGATGAAGTACGCGAAAGGGCGATGGCCGAGGGGGTCGTGGGCCCCCTCCCCACTTGGCGGCGCGCCAGGCCTGGTGGCCGCGCCGGCCTATGGGGGGGGGGCCATGGTGGCCCTCCTCGGCCTCCCCTTTTGGCTGGCTCCATCATCTGGAAAAATAGGAGCTTCGGTATATTTCCGTCAATTGTTGATCTTCAGAAATATTGTATCCTGACGGTGCTTTTTCCAGCAGAATCCTGACTCCGGTGAGTAATTCTCCAATAATCATGAAACATGCAAAATAGGTGAAATAACATAAGTATCATCTCTAAATATGAAATATATCAATGAATAACAGTAAATTATGATATAAAATAGTGATGCAAAATGGACCCTTCGCAGAGGGAAGCAGGGATTAAATCATGTGCTAGAGCTTTTTAAGTTTTGAAATCATATAGAGAGCATAAAAGTAAAGTTTTGAGAGGTGTTTGTTGTTGTCAACGAATGGTAGTGGGCACTTTAACCCCCTTGTCAAACAGACTTTCAAAGAGCGGCTCCCATGAAGGACGTTATCTCTACCAGCAAGGTAGATCATCCCTCTTCTCTGTTGTTTACACATGTACTTTAGTTTTATTTATGGATGACACTCCTCCCAACCTTTTCTTTCACAAGCCATGGCTAACCGAACCTCGGGTGCCTTCCAACATTTCACATACCATGGAGGAGTGTCTATTGCAAAATTAAGTTGCTTACTGATAAATCAGGGCAAAGCATGTGAAGAGAATTATTAATGACAGTTATTAATTGGGGCTGGGAACCCCGTTGCGGGCTCTTTTTACAAAATTATTGGATAAGCGGATGTATATGCCACTAGTCCATTGGTGAAAGTCTGCCCAACAAGATTGAAAGATAAAACACCACATACTTCCTCATGAGCTATAAAACATTGACACAAGTAAGAGATAATAACTTTTGAATTGTTTTAAAGGTAGCACATGAAATATTTACTTGGAGTGGTACAAAATACCACATAATAGGTAGTTATGGTGGACACAAATAGCATGGGTTTGGTTTAAGGTTTTGGATGCACGAGAAGCATTCCCTCTCGATCTGAGTCTTTGGCTAGCAAGGTTGGTTAGCAAGCTTAAGATTTGAGGGAAACAAACAAATATACATGTGATAGAAACAATCATGCATCTTCCTTGTAAGCACAAACAATTTTAACTTCAGAATACTAAGCTCATTAGCTAACAAGAAAGAAAGATAATGAAATAATATATCTACATGTACTTCCCTCTTTTCTACTTAAGCCTCAAAGTATTGTTGCTATTGAACAATGCTAAGTTTGCCAAAACCAAATAGATTTACTTGATGCTCCCAAAGTGATATCAATACTAACAACAAGATCAATCATATAATAGAAATTGCAAACTAAAATAAGATGTGCAAAAATTAAATGATAAAACTTCTCATTAATATTCCATAACGATAACTCACACCAAGGGATACATAGATAACCAACTAAAAAGAGAGATACTTCCACACTGCAAACCATCTTATATGATAACTTCCCTACTCATGATATGACACTACTTGATAGTAAAAAGGTAAAAGATAGTGATGATGTGATACCGCGGCACTCCCCCCAAGCTTGGAACAAGCCAAGGGGATGCCAATACCAATGATGAATTACTCCTTCGGTGGTGATGGTAGTAAATTCTTCCAGTCATCAGACTTCCAAGGAAGAGGCTCTCCATCAATAAACGACGTCTTGGTCTCGGGAATACTGAAACCGGCAGCATAGCTTATGTGTTTAAACCTGTTTTCATACTCACAGTTTTGATTCTGAACATCATAAAGTTGCGCTTGAAGTTGGTTGGTAGTGTTGTGAAGTGAGAGGATATTGTCCCACAGCTTTGTAGTCTCCTTCTTGTGTTCATCAATAAGTTCGGACACAATTCTATGGAAGATGTCCACTTCATGTTCATCCATCTTCTTGTAGGCGAAGACCTCTTGTTCTAGTTTCTCCATCCTGTCCTCCAAGCTTCCTTCTCCTATAGGACCTCGGACATCTTCTATCTGCAACTCTCCATCTACGAGCAGCAATTCCTTGGGATGCATCTTCAGCTCGTTAATGTACGGGTTGACGACGTTCTCAAAGAAGCTGTCCTTCGGAGTTCCCGACGAAGACATGGTGGCTCTAGATCAAAAACAGATCCTGGCAGAAAACAGCTCGAAACAAAACACGACGAGAAGACGATATATGGACCTCGGATGGTCCGGGGGATTATATAGCAAGAATTTTCACCACAAAAGGAAAGTACCAGGTCGAACACGAGTGGGAGAGGGACACCGAGGAGCCGTCCCCATATGGCGACGCGGCCAGGGTGGGGCCCACGCCACCATGTGGGGACGCGCCCTCGTGCGTCTCCTCCACTCCGATTCGATCTCGTAATTTTTCATATTTCCCGAAAACAGCAAAAATATTGTTCAGAAAGTTAAACGCGTACTTTTTACTACCAAAACTGTAAGCTATTCGAAGTCGAACTCTACAGAACTATCAATTTGATCTTTGATGAAGGTTTCCAGAGTCACCACTCGAATAACATCAACATCTTCATTATAAGAATCTCCAGAAATATAATGTTTGAGTCTTTGTCCATTCACCACTTGTGTGGCATCATCCTTCAGCGAAGCGATTTTTATTGCCCCTCAACGATACACCTCCACAATGACATATGGTCCTTCCCATTTTGAGAGTAATTTTCCTGCAAAAAATCTGAGACGAGACCGATACAATAGGACTTTATCTCCAACATTAAATTATCTTTTAATAATTCTTCTATCATGCCATTTTTTAACTTTCTCCTTAAAAAGTTTAGCATTTTCATAAGCTTCGCTTCTCCATTCATCTAAAGAACTCAATTGTAGCAACCTTTTCTTACCGGCAAGTTTAGAATCTTTATTAAGTTCTCTTACAGCCCAATAAGCTTTGTGCTCTAGTTCTAAAGGTAAATGACAAGCCTTTCCATAAACCATTTTATAAGGAGACATACCCATAGGATTTTTATAAGCAGTTCTATAAGCCCACAACGCTTCCTTTAACTTACTAGCCCAATTTTTTCTAGATTTATTAACAGTCTTTTGCAAGATAGATTTAATTTATCTATTTGATAATTCTACTTGCCCACTAGTCTGAGGATGATAAGCTGAAGCAATTCTATGATTAATACCATATCTAGCAAGAGTTTTTCTAAAACCACCATGAATAAAATGAGAACCTCCATCAGTCATAAGATATCTGGGTACTCCAAACCTAGGAAAGATAACATCTAAAAGCATTTTTAATGAGGTCTCACCATCAGCACTTTTTGTGGGTATGGCTTCCACCCATTTAGTAACATAATCAACAGCAACAAGTATATGAGTGTTACCTTCTGAAGAAGGGAAAGGACCCATGAAATCAAATCCCCAACAATCAAATGGTTCAATAACAAGAGTATAATTCATAGGAATTTCATTGCGTCTAGAGATATTACCAACTCTTTGACATTCATCACAAGATAAAATAAACTTGCTTGCATCTTTAAAGAGAGTTGGCCAATAAAATCCCGACTGTAGAACCTTTTGCGCGGTTCTATCTCCAGCGTTATGTCCTCCATAAACACTACCATGACACTTACTCAATATCTCTTGTTGTTCATATTCGGGGACACATCTTCGCATAATACCATCCACTCCTTCTTTATATAAGTGTGGGTCATCCCAAAAATAATGCCTCAAGTCATAAAATAATTTCCTCCTTTGCTGAGCTGAAAAGGTTGGAGGCAAGTACTTGGAAACAATAAAGTTAGCATAATCAGCATACCAAGGACTATCTCGCGAGCTCACCTTTATTACAGCCAATTGTTCATTTGGAAAACTATCATTAACAGGAACATGATCATAAGCTATATTTTCCAATCTAGACAAATTATCAAAACAGGATTATCAACACCTTTCCTATCTACAATATGTAAATCAAATTCTTGCAAAAGAAGCACCCATCTAATAAGCCTTGGCTTAGCATCTTTCTTTTCCATAAGGTACCTAATTGCAGCATGATCAGTATGAACTTAACTTTTGAGTAAACAATATAAGGTCTAAACTTGTCACAAGCAAAAACTACAGCTAATAGCTCTTTTTCAGTTGTAGCATAATTTCTTTGGGCAGCATCAAGAGTCTTACTAGCATAATGAATAACAATCAATTTTTTATCTACTTGTTGTCCAAGAACAGCACCTACAGCAAAATCACTAGCATCACACATAATTTCAAAAGGTAAATTCCAATCAGGAGGTTCAACTACAGGAGCAGTTGTTAAGGCTTTCTTTAGAGTTTCAAAAGCTTCCTTACAATCATCATCAAAAACAAAAGGTACATCTTTTTGAAGAAGATTAGTAAGAGGCTTTGAAATTTTAGAGAAATCTTTAATAAATCTCCTATAAAAACCAGCATGACCAAGAACACTACGAATACCTTTTACATCCCTAGGATAGGGCATCTTCTCAATTGCTTCAACTTTAGCTCTATCAACTTCAATACCTCTCTCAGAAATTTTATGTCCCAATACAATTCCTTCATTAACCACAAAGTGGCATTTCTCCCAATTAAGAACAAGGTTAGTTTCTTCACATCTCTACAAAACTTTATCAAGATTTCGCAAACAATTATCAAAAGAATTCCCGTAGACAGAAAAATCGTCCATGAATACCTCTACAATCTTTTCACAAAAGCCATGAAAAATAGCAGACATGCATCTTTGAAAAGTAGCAGGAGCATTACATAAACCAAAAGGCATACGCCTATAAGCATAAGTTCCATAGGGACAAGTGAAAGTGGTTTTCTCTTGATCTTTAGTTCTAACAGCAATTTGTGAAAACCCAGAATAACCATCGAGAAAGCAGAAATGAGTATTTTTAGATAACCTTTCTAACATTTCATCAATAAAAGGTAAAGGGTAATGATCTTTCTTAGTAACTTTATTAACCTTTCGAAAATCAATGCACATTCTATACCCTACAACTACTCTTTGAGGGATGAGCTCATCATTATCATTAGGTACAACAGTTATTCCTCCTTTCTTAGGAACACAATGCACAGGACTAACCCATCTACTATCAGCAATATGATATATAATACCAGCTTCAAGAAGTTTTAATACCTGATTCCTTACCACATCCTTCATCTTAGGAATTAGACGACGCTGATGTTCAACAACAGGCTTTGCATCATCTTCCATGTTGATGGCATGTTGGCAAATAGAGGGAGAAATCCCCTTCAATTCATCAAGAGTGTAACCAATAGCTCCTCGGTGTTTCTTCAATATTTCCAATAGTCTTTCTTCCTCAAAATCTGAAAGCTTAGCGCTAATAATAACAGGATATGTTTTCTTATCATCAATATAAGCATACTTAAGATTATTAGGTAATGGTTTCAAATCAAAAACAGGATCTTCCTTTGGTGGTGGTGTTGTACCTAAATCTTCGACTGGTAAGTCATGTTTAAGAATGGGTTGACGAAGGAAAATTTCATCAAGCTCATTCCTTTCTTCCCTAAAGACTTCACTCTCATGATCCTCCAAATATTGCTGCAAAGGATTATTAGGAGCAAGAGCAATAGATGCAAGATGTTCAAATCTAAAATCATCATTAGGCAATTCAGCTTCATAAGGAACTTTGGCAAATTTAGAGAAATTAAACTCATAAGATTCACCAGCAAATTTAGTCACAATTTTCTCTTTCTTGCAATCTATAATAGCTCCACAAGTATTTAGAAAAGGTCTACCAAATATGATAGGACAAGTCTTACTAGCAGCAGAACCAAGCACCAAAAAGTCAGCAGGATACTTAATCTTACCACATAGAACTTCCACATCTCGAACAATACCAATAGGAGAGATAGTTTCTCTATTAGCTAGCCGAATAACCACATCAATATCTTCAAGTTCACAAGAACCAATTTCATGCATGATTTCCACGTAAAGCTCATAAGGAATGGCACTAGAACTAGCACCAATATCACATAAACCATAATAACAATGATCACCAATTTAACAGAGAGCATAGGAACGCTAGCTTTCCTAGACTTACTAGGATGTGAAACAATATTAGAAGCATCTTCATAGAAAATGATGTGACCATCTTCTACATTTTCAGTCACAAGGTCTTTAATTATTGCAACAATAGGTTCTACATTTATTTGCTCCTCAGGTTCTATAGGTTTCCTTGCACTTTTGTTAACCACACTAGTTATAACAGAATACTGTTTCATTTTAGCAGGAAAAGGAATTTTTTCAATATAAGCTTCAGGAAGAATGTGATCAACAGTTTTGACTTCAATACATTTACCTATAGGTGAATCAGTTTTATCTTTGTACGGTTCATGATACTTATCAAAATTCTTCCTAGGCAATTCAAAATGAGAGGCTAAAGCTTTAGAAAAATTTGCAACAACTTGAGAGTCAAGACCATAAGTAGCACTCATATTTCGAAATTTATCAGTATCCATAAAAGTTTCAATGCATTCATAATCATAATTTATACCCGACTCTCTACCTTTGTCGTTCTCCCATCCTTCAGTATTCTCCTGAATCCGATCAAGAAGGTCCCATTTAAACTCTTCTTTGTTGTGTGTGAATGATCCAGAGCAAGTAGTATCCAGCAAGGTTTTATCTTGAAAAAAAAGTCCTGCATAGAAATTATCAATGATGATATTACCAGGAAGCTCATGAATGGGGCATTTGAACATTAAAGACTTCAATCTCCCCCATGCTTGGGCAATACTCTCTCCATCATGAGGCCAGAAATTATATATGCGGTTTCGGTCTTTGTGAATTTCACTTGGAGGATAAAATTTAGAATAAAATAGAGGCACAATATCCTTCCAATCAAGAGAATTCCCATTCTTCAGCAATTTATACCAATGCGCCGCTTTACCAGACAACGACATAGAGAATGGTTTCTTCCTAACTTCATCCATAGAAATACCTGCACACTTGAATAACCCGCATAATTCATGTAAAAACAGTAAATGATCTCCAGGATGGACAGTTCCATCCCCTTCGTAGCGGTTATCCACAACACGATTCAATAATTTTCATAGGTATTTTATATGGAATCACTTTCTCACCTGGCGCCTCATCCACTACCTTTGCAGTAGTAGTAGATTTTCCAAATAGGAATTCAAGAGAAGATCTCTCCATAATGAATTATAGCAGCAGGCAGAAATAAAAACAGCACGTACAGTAAAAGTTTTCCTTACCAATTCCACTTACCAATAGCGATCCACTCCCTGGCAACGGCGCCAGAAAATAGTCTTGATGACCCACAAGTATAGGGGGTGTATCGTAGTACTTTCTATAAATAAGAGTGTCGAACCCAACGAGGAGCAGAAGGTGTTGACAAGCAGTTTCGATGAAGGATTCACTGTAAATGCTCACAGACAAGTTTTCAGAGGGTTTTGATATAGCAGATAAATAAAGTACAAGTAAGTAAAATACGAGAGTAATAATTGCAGCGAGTGGCCCAATCCTTTTTAGCACAAAGGACAAGCCGGTTTGTTTACTTATGATGACCAAACGTTCTTGAGGACACACGGGAATTTAGTCTAGTGCTTTCGTTTCATATAGTTGATTAATCTTCATTGTTTTGATAAGTGTTATGTGGGTGAACCTATACTAATGCACCACCCTTCCTAGGACTAATACATACTTGTGATTAAACCCCTTGCAAGCATCCGCAAATACAAGAAAGTAATTAAGATAAATCTAACCACAGCCTTAAACTCTGAGATCCTGCTATCCCTCATGCATCGATATACCAACGGGGGTTCAGGTTGCTGTCACTCCGGCAACCCCACAATTGGCAAACGAATACAAGATGCATTCCCCTAGGCCCATAAAGGTGAAGTATCATGTAGTCGATGTTCACATGACACCACTAGAAGAATAACACCACAACTTAAATATCAAACCATTAAATATTACTCAACATAGTTCACTACTAACATTTAGACTTCACCCATGTCCTCAAGAACTAAACGAACTACTCACAAGACATCATATGGAACATGATCAGAGGTGATATGATGATGAATAACAATCTGAACATAAAGCTTGGTTCAATGGTTTCACTCAATAGCAGCAATAACAAGGAGTAATCAACACCGGGAGAGTTTCCCCTATGAAATAATCAAGATTCAACCCTAGATGTTACAGCGGAGATGAGGTGCAGCGGTGGAGATGATGGTGTCGGCGGTGGAGATGATGATGATGATCCCAATGAAGTCCAGCTCGATGACGGTGACGATGGCGACGATTTCCCCCTCCGGGAGGGAATTTCCCCGGCAGATTTCAGCCTGCCGGAGAGCTCTTTTCTCCCTGGTGTTTTTCCGCCCCGCAGAGGCGGCTATGACTATCCTCGATGTTCCCCCCGACCTTAGGGTTTCTGGGAGATGAAGTACGCGAAAGGCTATAGCTGCACGCAAGTGGTGCCGGCGCACCACCATAGGCATGCGCCGGTGGAACATGTTGCCGGCGCACCAAATAAGCGCCGCGCCGGCGATGGACCTATACTGCCAGCGCACAAAAAAAATTAGTGTGCCGGGGATAAAATTCGAAGAGATCTGGCTGAACAGTAAAAATTTGGGCACCTTACCCCCGGCGCACCTCTATGGTGGTGCGCCGGTGGTAGACAATTTACCACCAGCGCACCACCATAGAGGTGCGCCGGGGGTAAGCTGCCTAGATTTTTCTCTCCACCCCCACCCCCCCCCCCGGAATCGCCTTTTCAGTTTTCAAAAAAATAATAGAAAATGATAGAAAATTCAAAAAATAAAATCCTTTGAAATGCCCATGTAATATGTGATCTAGTTTTAGTAAAAATTTGAAAATTTGAATATCGATGTATTATGCAAAATGGCGTCATCTTTCGGTAAAACGGGATTTCTGGTTGCATACGACCTCCGGTGAAAAACTTTTTTATATCAAAATCGATCTACTCAAAATTTCCTATTCGAATTCAACGGCCTACGGCGGTTTGGAGAAAAAATGGATTCGTCAAATTCAAAACAGAAATAGGACTTTTTTCAGATTTAAGATTTGGGAGAAAAAAAGAAAAAAAATACCCCCGGCGCACCACCCTACTTGGTGCGCCGGCAGTAACCTATGATATATATATATACTCCACACCTGCCTGTGCTCCTCACTTTCACATTTTCCTTCTCTTTTCCTCCTCCTCCTCCTCCTCATCTACTACATCGAGCTACTACAGCGAGCTACTCCGGCGACCTTTACTGCACCGACGGCCACGATGGCCACCGACGGCCACAACGTCCTCCGGCCTCCTCCAACACCTCCGGCCTCCTCCACCACCTCCGGCCTCCTCCACCACGTCCGGCCTCCGCCACCACGTCCAGCCTCCTCCACCACCTCCGGCCTCCTCCACCAACTCCGGCCACCTCCATCAACTCCGGGCTCCCCCACCTACTCCGGGCTCCTCCACCTCCGGCCTACTCCTCCTCCTCCTACACCGACGCGATGATCTCGGGAGCTTCCGCCATCATCCTGCACCTTCTGTACCTCCTACACCAGCGCAGAGACGACAACCACTGATTAGCTAGATCTAGATCTAGATTTGATTTTTTTTGTTTTCTTGTATAACCTACCGCCGGCGAACAAGACAGGTGCGCCGGGGATAACGCGAGTTACCACCGGCGCACCAATAGGTGCGCCGGCAATAAGCGATTATCACCGGCCTGTTCCCACCGGCGGGCTCTAAGTGCGCCGGCAATAGGCCTTTTTGGTGCGCCGGCAATAGGCCTTTTCCTTGTAGTGAGGGCGATGGCCGAGGGGGGTCGTGGGCCCCCTCCCCACATGGCGGCGAGCCAGGCCTGGTGGCCGCGCCGGCCTATGGGGGGCCCATGGTGGCCCTCCTTGGCCTCCCCTTTTGGCTGGCTCCATCATCTGGAAAAATAGGAGCTTCGGTATATTTTCCGTTAATTGTTGATCTTCAGAAATATTGTATCCTGACGGTGCTTTTTCCAGCAGAATCCTGACTCCGGTGAGTAATTCTCCAATAATCATGAAACATGCAAAATAGGTGAAATAACATAAGTATCATCTCTAAATATGAAATATATCAATGAATAACAGTAAATTATGATATAAAATAGTGATGCAAAATGGACGTATCACCGGCCGACCCATGCCTTCTTGCCGGAACGCGAGCCGCTAGCCTCCTGGTCGTTCTTCATCTTGCGGAACGGCCAACATTTGTTCCCCATGGCGTCGGTGTGGTGGATACTGTGGGATTTGGCAATGGTTTGGTCAGGGAAATAGGCGCCGACAGCGTCCCTTTAAGAGGCTCTGACGCCATCTCGCCTTCAATGGCCTACCAGTGCAACGCCTACTAGCTGCGCACGCTCGCGGAAGCCGAGGCACGTCATTAACGCGGTCCTGCAAAGGTTGCAGCGCACCGCCCGGAAGTAATGCCGCGGAAGACGGAGCAGTTGTGCCGCTACCAGGCGGGTCCGCGCAGCGTCCGCAGAGACGCAAACCTGGCGCATATTTGTGCCAGGTTTGCGTCTCCGCGGACCGGCCCGATCACTTTACGTCGCGCCGCTGGAGGTGATGCCACACGCATTTTCGGTCACGGCGGGCGTCCGTTTGCGTCGCGTCATTGCCCTTACATATCAAAAACAAAAACTGAGGTAATAGATCTGCACATGCTCTTGCATGAAACGTTAAATCATTCGATACCTTGTTTATACTGTGTGGACAATGCTACAAAGTCACGCGGCAAATGGAAGCAATCGGTCTAAAATCCCACTGCATACCTGCATCATGACTTAACCATCTTAGGTCATGTAAAATGAGTGATGTCAGCTTTCTCTTAGAGCATGACTTAACCATCTTAGGTCATGTACAATGGGTGGTTTCAGCTTTCTCTTGGGTGTGTTTGGTAGCCCGGGTGAACCGAGAATAACTATCTCTTCTCATAAATGATGACCCTAACCAAGTTGAGATGAGATAAGATGTTGTTTGGTAGCACATGTATGAGGTGAGCTAAGCTGGGCTGAGATGTTGTTTGGTAGTACATGTATGAGATGAGATAGTGAGGATACCACCTCAATTGATTTTAGCACTATTCAATATTCAAACGAAGTTAAACTACACAGACTAATTCAATATTCCATAAAATACACACTCATTTAATATTCTGTATTTAACTAGCAGTTTTTTTTTCAAAAGATACACCTTTTTGCAAATAGGTCCTAAAACAGACAGAAAATCAATCGGGTCCTCCTGTAGCTGCCTCCAGCTCGATCTGCATGTGAGGAGCAGCACCGCCTTTGGCAGTGTTGCGCCGGAGGTGATGGGTGGTGTCAGGCAGCCAGGGGAGGGGGGTGGCGGCGGCCGGCGACCGGTGTCCACGATGGCCAGGGGAGGGGTGGTGGCGGCCGGCGGCCAGGCGGCATCCAAGGGCGGCGGGCGGCTAGGGCAGCGACGGGCGACGTCCAGGGGCGGCGTGAGGCTTCCATGGGAAGCTGCGGGCGACGACCCGCGTCCAGGGCAGCTAGGGGAGGGGGCGGCAGCGGCCGGCGGCCAGGGGGCGGCAGCGGCTGACGGTCAGAGGAGGGGCACGGGAGGAGCATGTGTTGTTTCTTTTCTTGTCGAGAGAAAATGAGGAGGGCGGGGGAGGCCGGGCTGTGGCCTGGGGGTGCGCTGGTGGGGCCGCGCGAAGGATTGCGGGATGGACTCAGCTTGGTTGAGTTGTGAAGCTTGATTTGAGCTTCACAACCGGACTAGGCTGAGGGTATTTTCCGTATGAGGTGGGCATAGCCCATCTGCGTGCAACCAGGCTAACAAACATAGGTATGTCCAAAAATCTCGGTTGAGATGGGAAAATCTGAGTTGATACGGGCTGCCAAACACGTCCAGTTGCAGCGTAAGTTTTTTGTTGAGTTGGAGAGAGAACATGGAACGGAAATGATGTCTTTACTTAGTTAAGCGATGATTCTTACAAAATAAGCGAAGGCGATTTTCACCACTGTATCACATATCTTTCTTTAGCAACATAATTTTATACTAAAAATTAATTAATTCTCATTAGTTGTAAGGGGTGACAATAAGACAAGTTTATTTAGGAGGAATCGACTCGTTGGCAGCCTTCGTGCATGCAATGAGTGCCTTTTTCTCTTCTCCATCTTATTCTCATCTTCTATCTTCTTGCAATTATCCTCCAGTTTGTTCTGCCGCTCGATGAGGAGGCAGTGATAGGCCTGCATTTGTTCTCGGGTTTTGCCCCTATGAAGGGTTTCGTGCCCCTATAAGCTTCCATGTCCCATTGCCATGCCGTTGGGGGGGGGGGGTGTGGACAGGAGAGGGGCGGTTTGAGAAGCGCTTCCGCCGTTGGCGAATCTTCCGTTAAAATAGTGTTTCTGCCGTTGGTGTTTCGTCGAGAGGAGTTTTTGCCACGCCACTGGTAGTGGCTGCAGCGATAGTTTTATGGTGGATGACCACTGCACATTGGAAGCATGCCGGGCGAATGCTATTGCTATCGCCACTATTGCGGGTGGAGAGGCAGCTTCACGAATCTCCATGAGATCGTTTAGACTCGTGATGTGATGAGCGTCGCAGTCGAAGAAGTAGACCGTTGTTGGTGTAGAGGTCGATGTTTATTTTGAGCGTGGGGTCGACTTCGAATCCAGCTCGCTGCAGGAGCCGACGAAAGATGTCGTCGCGGAGGTCGCGGTGGTCGATGGCGATGTCAACTCCGCCGGGACCGAAAAACGATCCGTAAAGTGGATGGAACCAGCCGAGTCAACGTGGAAGCAAAAGGTCCCGAAACTCATCTCTTCTCCTTTGCCGAAGGAGAAAAAGGCTGGTCGCATGGCTGGCAAATGTGGCATGAAGGACACAGATCGAAAGCAGGTCGATTCCTCCTAAATCAAAAAGCCGTAGATCGCTGAGATCGGAGCCGCAGAAACCATGCATCCAGAACGCGGACTTCCTACAGACAACACCAATTGACGTGGCGTAACCATGACAATGACCATACGTCGTTGGACTTGGATTTTGGGGATATTGGTGGTTTCGACGGCAGACAAGGACAACACAGAGGGAACAAGGAGAGTTTTACCCACATTCATGCCTCTACTTGTGTTATTGATGACGTTACAATGATCGCTGAGATAGCTATGGTGATATCGATCTAGCGTAGCTAGAGTTTGGTGTATCGTGTCTTTGCTTAGCGGGCCCTCCTGGCGAAGCCAAGTCTCAGATTACCTTGTCTAGGTAGGTTAGAATGCGGGGGTTTCCTTAGTCGAATCGCATCCTTGTTGCTCATGCAAGGTCCATCTGCCTTCTAGTGTTTTTTCACATCCCAACTTTACTTGGGCTGGACAATTCTTCCGTAGGCCTTCACTTGGACAGCATTGGGTATAGTAATGAGAGGTACCTGTTTAGGTATGCCCACATCACCAGCCCAGTAGCTCGACACAAACTGATCAGCATGTCCGCGTTGACGAATTTGTGGCCCAAATTTGGGCTCGGAATGCATCGGCACAGACAACAAGAGAGTCTACGCGCGTCCTCCACTACTCAACCTAGGGGCCGCCTACCAGCGACACCAAACCCACCACACCAATTCGCATCCCCCTTCCCTTTGCAATCCTAGAGCAACGCCGCTGCCACCTTCCCTACCGTTCGATGTTGCCGACACCTTTTGTATGGCCCGCAGCTCACCGGAGGACACTAGTGGTGTCGGCGTTGTGGAGTGCCCTTGTGGGCCTCATTGCAGCCCCTACCCCACCGCAGTTTCTCTCGGGGTCGCCCACCGACATCGATGACCATGACATGTTTGGCCAATTGCTCGGTATAAACCCTGGACCATTTTTGGCCATTTTGTGTCTCATAGGCACGCCATTGATTCATTATTGTTGCCCCGCAGATGGACCTCAGACATACCATCGAGTTTTTCATCAAGGACGTCCTTGACAACTCGTCGGAAGAGGAGTCGAACGCCTCTTCAGAGCTCATGGTTGTCGTGGCCTCCCCCGTCCATGAGCACACTGAGAGGCAAAGGCCATTGCATAGAGGCTCGACGAGGCCTCTGATACGTCTCCGACGTATCGATAATTTCTTATGTTCCATGCACATTATTGATGATATCTACATGTTTTATGCACACTTTATGTCATATTCGTGCATTTTCTGGAACTAACCTATTAACAAGATGCCGAAGTGCCAGTTGCTGTTTTCTGCTGTTTTTGGTTTCAGAAATCCTAGTAACGAAATATTCTCGGAATTGGACGAAATCAACGCCCAGGGTCCTATTTTGCCACGAAGCTTCCAGAAGACCGAAGAGGAGACGAAGTGGGGCCACGAGGTGGCGACACCATAGGGCGGTGCGGCCCAAGCCCTGGCCGCGCCGACCTAGGGTGTGGGCCCCTCGTGCTGCCTCCTGACCTGCCCTTCCGCCTACTTATAGCCTCCGTCGCGAAACCCCCAGTACCGAGAGCCACGATACGGAAAACCTTACTGAGACGCCGCCGCCGCCAATCCCATCTCGGGGGATTCAGGAGATCGCCTCCGGCACCCTGCCGGAGAGGGGATTCATCTCCCGGAGGACTCTACGCCGCCATGGTCGCCTCCGGAGTGATGTGTGAGTAGTCTACCCCTGGACTATGGGTCCATAGCTGTAGCTAGATGGTTGTCTTCTCCCCATTGTGCTTCATTGTCGGGTCTTGTGAGCTGCCTAACATGATCAAGGTCATCTATCTGTAATTCTATATGTTGCGTTTGTTGGGATCCGATGAATAGAGAATACTTGTTATGTTGATTATCAAAGTTATGTCTATGTGTTGTTTATGATCTTGCATGCTCTCCGTTACTAGTAGATGCTCTGGCCAAGTAGATGCTTGTAACTCCAAGAGGGAGTATTTATGCTCGATAGTGGGTTCATGTCTCCGTGAATCTGGGGAAGTGACAGAAATCTCTAAGATTATGGATGTGCTGTTGCCACTAGGGATAAAACATTGGTGCTATGTTCAAGGATGTAGTTACTGATTACATTACGCGCAATACTTAATGCAATTGTCTGTTGTTAGCAACTTAATACTGGAGGGGGTTCGGATGATAACCTGAAGGTGAACTTTTTAGGCATAGATGCATGCTGGATAGCGGTCTATGTACTTTGTCGTAATGCCCAATTAAATCTCACAATACTCATCATAATATGTATGTGCATGGTCATGCCCTCTTTATTTGTCAATTGCCCAACTGTAATTTGTTCACCAAACATGCTGTTTATCTTATGGGAGAGACACCTCTAGTGAACTGTGGACCCCGGTCCAATTCTTTATACTGAAATACAATCTACTGCAATACTGTTTTACTGTTTTCTGCAAACAATCATCATCCACACTATACATCTAATCCTTTGTTACATCAAGCCAGTGAGATTGACAACCTCACTGTTTCGTTGGGGCAAAGTACTTTGGTTGTGTTGTGCAGGTTCCACGTTGGCGCCGGAATCTCTGGTGTTGCGCCGCACTACATCCCGCCACCATCAACCTTCAACGTGCTTCTTGGCTCCTACTGGTTCGATAAACCTTGGTTTCATACTGAGGGAAAACTTGCCGCTGTACGCATCACACCTTCCTCTTGGGGTTCCCAACGGACGCGTGCTGTACGCGTATCAAGCTCTTTTTCTGGCGCCGTTGCCGGGGAGATCAAGACACGCTGCAAGGGGAGTCTCCACTTCCCAATCTCTTTACTTTGTTTTTGTCTTGCTTAGTTTTATTTACTACTTTGTTTGCTGCACTAAATCAAAATACAAAAAAATTAGTTGCTAGTTTTACTTTATTTGCTATCTTGTTTACTATATCAAAAACACAAAAAAATTAGTTATTTGCATTTACTTTACTTGATTCATCATGTTTCCTTTTAATTTTACCACAAAAGACATACCGGTAGGACGTGGGTCTATAGTTGGGAGAAATAATATAGAAGAATTCTTCAACCATGTTAGTACCATTGACGATTTTGAGGATAGACACTTGGTAGACCTTGCACCTACTTATGAAATTGCTGCTGCTGCTTTAGTTCACATGTTGGAAACTAAATTTGTTAATCTCAATCCTATAATCCAACACATGTTCCTTACACTTGGTGATATGGAAGAGGGGGAAAAGAAAGATTTTGTTTTAGAAACCCTTCTTAGAGAATTTGGTGGTCTAGCAAGAGAAGCTAGAAAGGTTTTTGCTAAATTTAATATGCTTGGTTCTCATACTAATTTTGTTAGTCTCCTTGAAAAGATGGACATGGATAGAATAAGATACACTAATAATATTGATGATGGAGGGGAGATCAAAGCACCAATACCATGTAAACTCCTAGCTACGAATGATGCACTAGAAAATAACTATGCTTGGCTTGTTCCCGAAAATTTGTTTGATGAGAGTAGCAAGCCCAAGAAAAATGAAAAGGGAGACGCTGAAACTTATGTATCTAATATACTATGCTCGGTTGAGGAAACTCCATACCCCGCTGAAGATGCACCACCCTCCGATAATACTTGATACACACTTTCTGCGCCTAGCTGAAAGTAGTTAAAGAAAAGCGCTTATGGGAGACAACCCATGTTTTTACTACAGTACTTTGTTTTTATTTTGTATCTTGGAAGTTGTTTACTACTGTAGCAACCTCTCCTTATCTTAGTTTTGTGTTTTGTTGTGCCAAGTAAAGTCGTTGATAGAAAAGTTCATACTAGATTTGGATTACTGCGGAGTTTCAGATTTCTTTGCTGTCACGAATTCCGACCTTCCTCCCTGTAGATAGCTCAGAAAAACATGCCAATTTACGTGCGTGATCCTCAGATATGTACGCAACTTTCATTCAATTTGAGCATTTTCATTTGAGCAAGTCTGTTGCCATTTTAAAATTTGTCTTTACGAACTGTTCTATTTTGACAGATTCTGCCTTTTATTTCGCATTGCCTCTTTTGCTATGTTGGATGAATTTCTTTGATCCATTAATGTCCAGTAGCTTTATGCAATGTCCAGAAGGCCTTGTTCGTTTCGCCCCTACCCGGCCGGGTTTGGGTCGAAATCCCCGCGACTTAGCCGGGATCAGGCCCGCGGTGGTTTAATCCCGGTGCTCTTTTAAAACTCGTTCGGTTAAACCCGCCAGGGATTCGACCCCGTCCTATTACCCCCCAATCCCCTTCATTTCGCCGGGAAATAGATACACGCCCCTTATCCCGTGGAACACATCCCGAATCGGTACGAGTCTATCTCGTCGCTCTTTCGTCCCTCCCTATCTCTCTCCCGCGATATGGAAAAGCGGCGACATGGCGGCGGGGGCTGACTGACCGATGGCGACGCGGCGGCAGGGGCTGACTGACCGACGGCGACGCGGCGGCAGGGGTTGACTGACCGACGGCGGTGGTGAATCCCGTTGAGCAGATCAAGGACGCGTGCTCCTTCCTCTCCAATCAGCGGCGACGGCGGCTTGGAGTGGCAAGGGACCTGCAGATGCGGGGGAGGACGATGTCCTTCTTCAGCGGAGCGGCGACGGCGAGGAGCGGCAAGGGACCTGCAGATGTGGGGATGGACAACGGCGTGGATGAAGCTCCTGGCTCGAGAGGGGCGGCGGTGAGAAGGACCTGGCACAGATCGCCATGATTCGGGATTAACCGAATGGGCATTTAGCATCAGGGATTAGAAGGAAATACGGGAGAGAATTTGTGGGGATTGAGGTGACATGAGGGGATCACCCAAATCCACGAGTGGTTTGTTCCACGTGGGGATATGGTCCCCATGAACCGAACGAGGCCGAAGTGTTAAGAATAATTATGTCACCTCTGAACATGTTAATTTTTATTGTGCACTAACCCTCTAATGAGTTGTTCTAAGTTTGGTGTGGAGGAAGTTTTCAAGGATCAAGAGAGGAGTATGATGCAATATGATCAAGGAGAGTGAAAGCTCTAAGCTTGGGGATGCCCCGGTGGTTCACCCCTGCATATTCTAAGAAGACTCAAGAGTCTAAGCTTGGGGATGCCCAAGGCATCCCCTTCTTCATCGACAACATTATCAGGTTCCTCCCCTGAAACTATATTTTTATTCCATCACATCTTATGTGCTTTGCTTGGAGCGTCGGTTTGTTTTTGTTTTTTGTTTTGTTTGAATAAAATGGATCCTAGCAATCACTATATGGGAGAGAGACACGCTCCGCTGTAGCATATGGACAAGTATGTCCTTAGGCTCTACTCATAGTATTCATGGCGAAGTTTCTTCTTCGTTAAATTGCTATATGGTTGGAATTGGAAAATGATACATGTAGTAATTGCTATAATGTCTTGGATAATGTGATACTTGGCAATAGTTGTGCTCATGTTTAAGCTCTTGCATCATATGCTTTGCACCCATTAATGAAGAAATACATAGAGCATGTTAAAATTTGGTTTGCATATTTGGTCTCTCTAAGGTCTAGATAATTTCTAGTATTGAGTTTGAACAACAAGGAAGACGGTGTAGAATCTTATAATGTTTACAATATGTCTTTTATGTGAGTTTTGCTGCGCCGTTCATCCTTGTGTTTGTTTCAAATAACCTTGCTAGCCTAAACCTTGTATCGAGAGGGAATACTTCTCATGCATCCAAAATCCTTGAGCCAACCACTATGCCATTTGTGTCCACCATACCTACCTACTACATGGTATTTCTCCGCCATTCCAAAGTAAATTGCTTGAGTGCTACCTTTAAAATTCCATCATTTACCTTTGCAATATATAGCTCATGGGACAAATAGCTTAAAAGCTATTGTGGTATTGAATATGTACTTATGCACTTTATCTCTTATTAAGTTGCTTGTTGTGCGATAACCATGTACCTGGGGACGCCATCAACTATTCTTTGTTGAATATCATGTGAGTTGCTATGCATGTTCGTCTTGTCTGAAGTAAGAGAGATCTACCACCTTATGGTTAAGCATGCATATTGTTAGAGAAGAACATTGGGCCGCTAACTAAAGCCATGATTCATGGTGGAAGTTTCAGTTTTGGACATATATCCTCAATCTCATATGAGAAAATTATTAATTGTTGTTACATGCTTATGCATAAAAGAGGAGTCCATTATCTGTTGTCTATGTTGTCCCGGTATGGATGTCTAAGTTGAGAATAATCAATAGCGAGAAATCCAATGCGAGCTTTCTCCTTAGACCTTTGTACAGGCGGCATAGAGGTACCCCATTGTGACACTTGGTTAAAACATGTGTATTGCGATGATCCGGTAGTCCAAGCTAATTAGGACAAGGTGCGGGCACTATTAGTATACTATGCATGAGGCTTGCAACTTGTAAGATATAATTTACATGATACATATGCTTTATTACTACCGTTGACAAAATTGTTTCATGTTTTCAAAATCAAAGCTCTAGCACAAATATAGCAATCGATGCTTTTCCTCTATGGAGGACCATTCTTTTACTTTCATTGTTGAGTCAGTTCACCTATTTCTCTCCACCTCAAGAAGCAAACACTTGTGTGAACTGTGCATTGATTCCTACATATTTGCATATTGCACTTATTATATTACTCTATGTTGACAATTATCCATGAGATATACATGTTACAAGTTGAAAGCAACCGCTGAAACTTAATCTTCCTTTGTGTTGCTTCAATGCCTTTACTTTGAATTATTGCTTTATGAGTTAACTCTTATGCAAGACTTATTGATGCTTGTCTTGAAGTGCTATTCATGAAAAGTCTTTGCTATATGATTCACTTGTTTACTCATGTCATATACATTGTTTTGATCGCTGCATTCACTACATATGCTTTACAAATAGTATGATCAAGGTTATGATGGCATGTCACTCCAGAAATTATCTTTGTTATCGTTTTACTCGCTTCGGGACGAGCAGAACTAAGCTTGGGGATGCTGATACGTCTCCGACGTATCGATAATTTCTTATGTTCCATGCCACATTATTGATGATATCTACATGTTTTATGCACACTTTATGTCATATTCGTGCATTTTCTGGAAGTAACCTATTAACAAGATGCCGAAGTGCCAGTTGCTGTTTTCTGCTGTTTTTGGTTTCAGAAATCCTAGTAACGAAATATTCTCGGAATTGGACGAAATCAACGCCCAGGGTCCTATTTTGCCACGAAGCTTCCAGAAGACCGAAGAGGAGACAAAGTGGGGCCACGAGGTGGCGATACCATAGGGCGGCGCGGCCCAAGCCCTGGCCGCGCCGACCTAGGGTGTGGGCCCCTCGTGCCGCCTCCTGACCTGCCCTTCCGCCTACTTATAGCCTCCGTCGCGAAACCCCCAGTACCGAGAGCCACGATACGGAAAACCTTACTGAGACGCCGCCGCCGCCAATCCCATCTCGGGGGGATTCAGGAGATCGCCTCCGGCACCCTGCCGGAGAGGGTATTCATCTCCCAGAGGACTCTACGCCGCCATGGTCGCCTCCGGAGTGATGTGTGAGTAGTCTACCCCTGGACTATGGGTCCATAGCTGTAGCTAGATGGTTGTCTTCTCCCCATTGTGCTTCATTGTCGGGTCTTGTGAGCTGCCTAACATGATCAAGATCATCTATCTGTAATTCTATATGTTGCGTTTGTTGGGATCCGATGAATAGAGAATACTTGTTATGTTGATTATCAAAGTTATGTCTATGTGTTGTTTATGATCTTGCATGCTCTCCATTACTAGTAGATGCTCTGGCCAAGTAGATGCTTGTAACTCCAAGAGGGAGTATTTATGCTCGATAGTGGGTTCATGTCTCCGTGAATCTGGGGAAGTGACAGAAATCTCTAAGATTATGGATGTGCTGTTGGCACTAGGGATAAAACATTGGTGCTATGTTCAAGGATGTAGTTACTGATTACATTACGCGCAATACTTAATGCAATTGTCTGTTGTTAGCAACTTAATACTGTAGGGGGTTCGGATGATAACCTGAAGGTGGACTTTTTAGGCATAGATGCATGCTGGATAGCGGTCTATGTACTTTGTCGTAATGCCCAATTAAATCTCACAATACTCATCATAATATGTATGTGCATGGTCATGCCCTCTTTATTTGTCAATTGCCCAACTGTAATTTGTTCACCCAACATGCTGTTTATCTTATGGGAGAGACACCTCTAGTGAACTATGGACCCCGGTCCAATTCTTTATACTGAAATACAATCTCTTTGCCAATACGTTTTCTTTTTCTGCAAACAATCATCATCCACACTATACATCTAATCCTTTGTTACAGCAAGCCAGTGAGATTGACAACCTCACTGTTTCGTTGGGGCAAAGTACTTTGGTTGTGTTGTGCAGGTTCCACGTTGGCACCGGAATCTCTGGTGTTGCGCCGCACTACATCCCGCCGCCATCAACCTTCAACGTGCTTCTTGGCTCCTACTGGTTCGATAAACCTTGGTTTCATACTGAGGGAAAACTTGCCGCTGTACGCATCACACCTTCCTCTTGGGGTTCCCAACGGACGCGTGGTGTACGCGTATCAAGCTCTTTTTCTGGCGCCGTTGCCGGGGAGATCAAGACACGCTGCAAGGGGAGTCTCCACTTCCCAATCTCTTTACTTTGTTTTTGTCTTGCTTAGTTTTATTTACTACTTTGTTTGCTGCACTAAATCAAAATACAAAAAAATTAGTTGCTAGTTTTACTTTATTTGCTATCTTGTTTACTATATCAAAAACACAAAAAAATTAGTTATTTGCATTTACTTTACTTGATTCATCATGTTTCCTTTTAATTTTACCACAAAATACATACCGGTAGGACGTGGGTCTATAGTTGGGATTAATAATATAGAAGAATTCTTCAACCATGTTAGTACCATTGACGATTTTGAGGATAGACACTTGGTAGACCTTGCACCTACTTATGAAATTGCTGCTGCTGCTTTAGTTCGCATGTTGGAAACTAAATTTGTTAATCTCAATCCTATAATCCAACACATGTTCCTTACACTTGGTGATATGGAAGAGAGGGAAAAGAAAGATTTTGTTTTAGAAACCCTTCTTAAAGAATTTGGTGGTCTAGCAAGAGAAGCTAGAAAGGTTTTTGCTAAATTTAATATGCTTGGTTCTCATACTAATTTTGTTAGTCTCCTTGAAAAGATGGACATGGATAGAATAAGATACACTAATAATATTGATGATGGAGGGGAGATCAAAGCACCAATACCATGTAAACTCCTAGCTATGAATGATGCACTAGAAAATAACTATGCTTGGCTTGTTCCCGAAAATTTGTTTGATGAGAGTAGCAAGCCCAAGGTTGATTATCAAAGTTATGTCTATGTGTTGTTTATGATTTTGCATGCTCTCCGTTACTAGTAGATGCTCTGGCCAAGTAGATGCTTGTAACTCCAAGAGGGAGTATTTATGCTCGATAGTGGGTTCATGTCTCCGTGAATCTGGGGAAGTGACAGAAATCTCTAAGATTATGGATGTGATGTTGCCACTAGGGATAAAACATTGGTGCTATGTTCAAGGATGTAGTTACTGATTACATTACGCGCAATACTTAATGCAATTGTCTGTTGTTAGCAACTTAATACTGGAGGGGGTTCGGATGATAACCTGAAGGTGGACTTTTTAGGCATAGATGCATGCTGGATGGCGGTCTATGTACTTTGTCATAATGCCCAATTAAATCTCACAATACTCATCATAATATGTATGTGCATGGTCATGCCCTCTTTATTTGTCAATTGCCCAACTGTAATTTGTTCACCCAACATGCTGTTTATCTTATGGGAGAGACACCTCTAGTGAACTGTGGACCCCGGTCCAATTCTTTATACTGAAATACAATCTACTGCAATACTGTTTTACTGTTTTCTGCAAACAATCATCATCCACACTATACATCTAATCCTTTGTTACAGCAAGCCAGTGAGATTGACAACCTCACTGTTTCGTTGGGGCAAAGTACTTTGGTTGTGTTGTGCAGGTTCCACGTTGGCGCCGGAATCTCTGGTGTTGCGCCGCACTACATCCCGCCGCCATCAACCTTCAACGTGCTTCTTGGCTCCTACTGGTTCGATAAACCTTGGTTTCATACTGAGGGAAAACTTGCCGCTGTACGCATCACACCTTCCTCTTGGGGTTCCCAACGGACGCGTGCTGTACGCGTATCAGCCTCCCAGGGTTAACCTGAAGCACAATCGAGAGGGTGGACACTACCGGATGTATCGGAACTACTTCCACCCCACCAAGCCGGTCTTTATGGATGCCCTTTTTCGAAGGCTCTATCGGATGTCAAGATACTTGTTCTTGACTATTCTACGCGGCGTGAAAGACTATGACCCCTACTTCGGATGCATGCCCGATGCCACTGGTAAGCTAGGATTTAGCTTTTATCAGAAGTGTTCCGTAACTATTTGTATGCTTGCCTATGGAGTGGTTGGTGATCTCAATGATGTGTACCTGCGAATGAGCTAGACTATCTACCTTGAGGCGATGTACAAGTTCTGTCGAGCTGTGATTGTGGTGGTGTCCGATGATCTTTGCTTGAGAGAGCCAACTGTTGCCGGCACTGAGCTCCGTGAAAGCCACATATCCGCTCATCTCCAAGCGAATATTATTGAGCAGAAGTGGACATTAGCAGCATGAGGAGAATAAAGACTAGTCATCACATGAATTTTATTTGCATGTGAACATTGTTGTTTATTTGTTTATTTGGATGTAGCAAGGAACTTATATTATTTTATTGCAACATTATTATTCTCTATACCTATGTGTTATTTGAGTTTAAATATGGCGAGAAATAAACTTAGTTTATAGGCCGGGCCAAAATGCATCGGACCGCTAGGCTACCCGACCCAAATGGACAAACGTGACCAAACGGTCATTTTAGTGTTCGTGGCTTAACTCAAAGAGACTAAAAGAAACACTTTTCGTGTCTAAAATGGATCAGGTGGGTGGAGATGCCCTTAGGCCTTCAAGGTCTTCCAATCACTTGTTGTATGTATTTCTTTGGCTTAGGCCGACATGCTTACTCCCATAGTCCCATTTAAAAATTACAGGACTTGAGAGCCGAGACAGTTATTTGTCCACAAAATATGGAGCAAATGAGGCCCCTTTCTGGAAATTGGTATGGCACTGCTGGTGCACTGATAAATGATAATCATGATCTCACTGCCACTGGTAACTAACCATACAGTATATCGGAACTCAACTACCTTTTCTTTTGTTTGCAGTAAGGAACTCAACTACCTATGATCTACTACAATCTTGTGTACAATCAGTCAGCAATCTTGTGACTAGGCGATCAAAAATACAATCTTGTAACCAGAAATGTACTACATCAAAGTAGTGTGGTGGGATCTCGCCAAGAACCGGGAGGCCCTTCGAGCCGAATGTAATCGTACATGACCCCGAAGAACTCGCTGAAGGCCCTGACCTGCGTGATGCTGATCGTGTTCTCCCCTTCCATGAGCAGGTACCCTTTGATGGGAAACTCGAAGCTCCACCAGGTGCCGTGGTCGCCGTGCCGCGCGATGGCGTTGCCGTCGCCGAACTCGGGCGTGTTGAACACTCCCTCGGACCCCTTCCTCGTCGCCTCGTTCACCTGCACCTGCAGCCTGGACATTTGCGCCGCCGCCAGGGCGACACGCAGCGTGTAGGTGCCGTCGGCGACCACGCGGCCCAAGTTGAACCGGATCCGGCGCGTCGTTGGCGCGTTGGTCAGGCCGGCGCCGCCGCCCACCTTCCTCGTGACGTGCGCGAAGAACCAGTCATTGGAGTAGTTGCTCACGCCGATGGTGAAGACGGGGTCGGCTCTGGGGTACAGGTCGGCGTACCTATCCCACAGTCCATACTGCCGGTACTTGTTGTCTCTTGTGAGGAAGAGCTTGCTGAGATACTTGGGGTTGGGGTCCGGGATGAAGAACTCGGCGGCGCTCCGGTCGGGAACGCCGATCTCCCAGAGCGTCGGGCCCGATCGCGGCGGCTCGAACACGAGGTCGCCGAGGCTGACAGCGCCGCCGGCCGACACGGTCACCGAAGCGGCGTACATATAGTCGCCGAGAATCCCGGGTACCCAGGCGTAGAGGTTGTATTCCCCCGCGAGGACATTGCAGATGGCGAAGCTGCCGCAGGTCGCCGAAGCCCTCGTCCAGAACTGGTAGCCTTTGCTCTCGGTCGCCCAAGAGCCGGGTGCCCCAGGCGCGGCGAGGCCGACGTAGGCAAGTCGGGCGGGCATGTCGACGCGGCTCATGTACTTGTCTCTGACCAGTAATCTGCCGGTGACGGAGCCCCTCTCGGGGGCTTTTTGGAAGTCCGGCGACTCCAGGAAGGTGTAGGGCCACTTTCTCGCCTCGGCCTCCGCCTGCGCCTTGGCGTCCTCCCACAGCGCCTGGAAGCTTCCCCTGCTCGGATTGGAGTTGAGGTAGATGAACACCGGGCCCATCACCTTCTTCCAGTGCTCGCCGTCGTCGATCTTGGCCACGATATCGTTCCCGACGTAATGTGTTCCAAGAAACATCTGCCAAAGCAAGAGTTTCACAGAAAACAGAACCGTTCATATTTTGTAACTAAAACTGGATCGAATTGACTATGCCATCATCTTTGCATTTGCAGGATTGTGTGCTCACCGTGAGGGAGGTTGGGCCGACGTGCGAGGTGAGCTCGCGCTTAAGCGGCCCGCCGCTCTTGAACTCGTTGCTCGGGGTGATGACCCAAAACCCCAGGGGGACGGGTCCGCCGCCGATCCAGCCATGAACCTTGTTATCCTTGTTGTCAAGCGAGTACTGGTACTTGTCGTCCACCTCCCCCCTGAACTGCGGCTCCGCGGGGTTGATCAGCAGCACGGCCTCCTTGTACGCCAGAGGCTTGCCACGGGGCGGGTCCCGATCCGCCGCCCTCGGCATGTACCTCTGGATCCTGTCCGACACCGCCATGTAGTTGAACCTCGCCGTGTTGAGCTTGAAGGCGAGCCGGGCCTCCGTGATGTTCAGCGCCGGCCAGCTGTTCGCGTGCTCAAAGATGGCGTAGCAGTAGAACCCGGAGTTGCCTCTCAGCATCACCAGCCTATATCATGAGCATGATCAAGATAAGTTAATGGATCCCCTGCAGGACTTCTGGTAAGAGAAGACAGTGAAGGAGTGATCAATCGGCGGTGTACCGCTTGTCGACGGTGAGCCGGACGCTGTTGAAACGCGATGGGTCGTAGGTGCTCCTGAAGGAGAGCTCCACTTGCTCTTCGCTTGAAGAAACCACCCTGAACTCTGTACTGTCCAGCCTGCACAAATTCAGATACGGTTAATTTTGCAACGGTTTACTTCTTCTTCAGGCACACTTCATTCACACATGCATGTATGATTATTAAGACTCAATTCATCAAACATATTCTTTGCCAACACATTTTCGAAAAAAATTCTTTGCCAACAGAACTGAAGAAATGATTTTTGTTCGGAGATTATCAGAAATGATTAACACAAAAAAAACCTTCTTTTTTTTTTTCAGAAATGTACGGCAACAACACTTTACAGTTCACAGTTATGTTCTTAATTAGTAGGATTACGCATCCTTTCATCAAAAATGGTGGTTCCAGCTAATTAACTGACCACCACGCAAGCATGCAGGTATGGTCGATCAGGTGAAGAAATTTTATAACATTGATATTGCACCCTGTAACTGTACGTGCTCTGAAATCGGCCAGTTAAACTAAGAGTAAAGAGTAACAGAAAGACTAAGTTAAATAACAGCACCGGTACGTGCATGGAGAGCACGCGCAAAGATTAACAGACAGTTAGAACAGAAAGCAGGATGCACCCTTTGCAACTACGTACAAAAGGACCAGGAGCCTGCCCTGAACAGTGGGAGAGATTTACACCAGGACCAGGACTCATAGTTAAGATACTAAGATATGTAAATTATATCACTAGTTGTGACTAGAACTGACTAGTGAGACAGTAGTACTTACATGTCGATCCTGCCTCTTGGCTGACCGGACCCTGGAAAGTTCCAAAACACGTTCCAGTACCTGTAAATATGTATGTAAGCACCGCTCAGTTCATACCCACAACTATTTAGGCAAGAAGATCAGATATATGGCGATATCCAATGTACAAGATCCATCTAGCCGCCCCATATATGGCAGCAAGACTAACGTATATATGTATGTACATAAATGCATGCTTTACCCGCCGGAATTTTCGTCGCCGCTACCGAAGTGGAGGAGGTTGCGCTCGCCGGCGTAGCGGATGCCAGTGATCTGTCCCTGCGGCTTCGACACCGAAACCTGCACCACGCCGTTCTCCACCAGCACCTGCGCCGCCGTACATATTACAAACATGCGGCACAAAAAAAGTATACCATTTCTGAATTCTGACGAATAACTGATGTATAACGAAAAAAGTACTGTAACAAGGAGATGGACGCGATTATGTATGCATGCATGGACGAAGGAGAAGAAATAGCAGAGAAGCGTTGAAGGAGCGAACTCACCTGGTGTCGCTGTACGTGCAGTGTAACGCCGGCATTGTCGCGTGCTCCCGGCGCCGCCGGCAGCGGCACCATCTTTGCCGCCACCGGTTGCAGCAGAAGCAGCACCAGCGACGACGTGATGGCGGCGAGCTGGACTATCTGAACCGCCGCCATCGGCATCGAGATCGAGCACGACGCCGGTACGGTAGATTCAACCAGTTGCCGCACAGCAGCTGCATGGCTTCTATAGACGTGAGGTAGCTTCCGCCGTGCTGCCATTGCTAGCCTAGCTGTTGGATACGGAAACGATTCAAGGGAAGCAGGTAAATATAATTGGTCGGGTTCGTTGCGCGCGGCGATGGACTTTCCACTTCGTTTTATAAAGGCGCCGCCCCGGGCTTGACGCCGGTGTACGTATCGAGTTCGTTGCGCCGGCGGCCACGCAAAGAAGCCCTCGCCCAAATGGAAACAAACACCGACTATATCTATATGCTATATATGTGCTGTGACCGCTCCAGACTGGGTAATCTTTTCGTGTAATTAACCTCCAAAAATGGATGCATGCTATATATTCTTACCTATATCTATATGCTATCTCGCAATTAATATAAATATCCTGCCTGTGTATATATCAACTTACCTATATCATGACTTGGAGATGAGACGAAAATTAATCGCCGCCATCAATTGATTATAGCAACTATTGATCCTATTTAAAATAGGAGGTTTTAATTGGATTTGGTTAACTCTTTCCAATATCTCAAACCCCTTCTCTCCGTTACATACACACTAGTACAAGATAATATTTTTGGAAGATTTTTTCATTGATGTAGGCAGATGTGTTTTGCCACATACCAGAATTGTTTTACGAGATTTCCATGTTCTAATGATTTATCTACTCGATTTCTCATAATGTGTATGATATGATAATGAGGTCGTATGTTCATTTATAGCCACGGGCCGGTGCTAATTTACGGTTAAGGTCAAACTTTCCTTTTAAATAATTCCTTTTAGATGACACCTCATCAACTTTCATAAAAAATCGAACTCCATCTCTTGGAGATCTCAACCTTTTCGAATTTTTCAAGTTCTGAAGATTTGCAAAACTATCAGAAATTTCAATTCTCAAACTTCAAAAAAAAAGAGGACTGTGAGGCAACGACCCCACATCAATTTATTATTCAAAACTCAACCAATCTTATATACAAACTGGAAAGATAGAGAAAAGAACATAAAAGAACAAATTCACTCCTTCCCACATTAGGATATCCTAAAGTTTTCAGTCAAAGTCAAAAAAAAAAGATTGAGAAACTATGTAGAAAAAAATATGGCCATCCGGTAAAAATTAAAGTTCGAGAACCTATGTACAAATTAGGATGCCTATAGATGTTGATTTCACTGAACCGGTGCTAAAGGGGTGGGGGGGGGGGGGGGGGGCTTTAGCACCGGATGAGTTGCACCGGTTGCCCATCCGGTAAATATGGACATTTCAAACCGGTGCTAATGCCCCGTTTTCTACTAGTGAAATCAACATCGAAAATTTTAAATACACATAATATGAAAATATATTTCATGATGGTTAAAAAAATATTAATTTGAGATTATAAATGTTGACACTTTTTCTATATAGTTAGTCAAATTATAAAAAGTTTGACTTTAACCAAATATTATAGGCATTCTATTTTGGGATAGAGGGAGTATAGACACCACCAAAGAAGATCAGGGCACTAAGGCAGGGACCTAATCCATCACAGCAGACTATCATTGTGCTTTGCTTTAATGCGATATTGCAGTAGAGACATGTCATGCACAAACTTTCTCTTCCATCTAGTAAAGCAACACTTCACTTGTCTGGAGATTTTCAATTTCTAGTCAACCAAATATTCCAACAGGCCATGATAAGCACTTCCATGAAGGAAGGATGTGGAAAACTTTCCTTTGCATGCTCCAACACTAAATAAATGTCATCATATGGGTGCCACTCTATCTATAATAATTCCATATCCAAGCACTAAAATTGCACTCAAAGAAAAGGTGAATGCGGCCCTCATAAACCCTTAACTTCAAGGGCACAACTCACAAACATTGTCATCAGTAACTTTCCAATGCCGACGTTGTAGCAAGTCTCTAGTTTTTAGTCTATCTGACAGTAATAACCAAGCATGTTAAGAGATCGGTTCACATACGTGTGTATTTGTAACGTATGTGCCTTGTATTGTAATCCTGCCAAGTATATAAATAGAAGAGGTGGGGAGCACGTAGCTCTATCCACGAAACCCTAAACGTGTGTTTTAACTTGGTATCAGAGCCATCAGCCGCCACACGGGTCTCCCTTCTCCCGATCCGATCTCATCGCCGCCGCCCTCTCCGATGGGCTCCTCTAGCGCAGCGATGCAGCTCTCCGTCATCGGCCTGGTCGTCTCTCCGCCTGCGCTGCCGGCTGCTCCCACGGTTCCCACCATCGGAATCCGTCTCGACTGCAACAACTTCGCTCTGTGGCGTGCTCTCACGCTCACCAATCTCTCCGGGGCTTCGCTCCATGGTTACCTCGACGACACGGTGGCGGCGCCAGTCAAGACCACCACCGAGGGCACCGGCGACGCCGCTCGGCAGGTTGACAACACCGCGTATGGTACGTGGTGGACTCAGGACCAGAAGGTCCTGGGCGTGCTCCTCTCCTCCATGACTGAGGAGATCGCGAGCCAGCTCCTCGGCTGCAAGACGGCGGCCGCTGCTTGGACGGCAATCCAAGCCATGTTTTCCGCGCAGAGCCGCGCTGGAGTCAGGCATCTCCATCGCCAAATCCAAGGGCTGCGGAAGGGCGATGTGACCGCAAGCGAGTATATGCACAAGGTGCAGGCTCTGGCTGACGCCATGGCCACCGCTGGGTCTCCTCTTCGCGACGATGAAATCATCGATTACATGCTCACCGGCCTCGGCTCCACTTTCAATCCGATCGCGGCATCCCTGAACATGATCACCAGGGTGGTGACCGCAGCCGAGTTTTATTCCATGGTCCTGAACTACGAGGGCCTGCAGCTGTCGCAGGCGGCTGAAACCGAGGAGTGGACCTCGTCCGCCAACGCTGCTGCTCGTGGTGGTGCTCCCTGGCAGCCCCACGCGCCCTCGCCTGCCTTCACTGGCGGAGGCTCTCAGCCCGGTTACGGCGGGGGCAACAACGGCCGTCCGACTTACGGCGGTAACAGTGGAGGCGGCTATGGGTCGCCAGCGGGCGGCCACGCCCCCAGCCCTACGGACCGCCAGCGGGCGGCAACGGCAACGGTCGCCCAACCGGCGGCAATTACGGTGTTAACGGCGGCGGTGGCAACCGCGGCCAGAACGGAGGACGCCGGCGTCAGCGCCCGCAGTGTCAAATCTGCGGCTATTGGGGGCACAACGCCGATGATTGTCGGAACCGCTTCAACCCCGACTTTGTGCGCGGCAGCATCCAGCAGCGCACCGGCAACAACCAGCAGTGTGCCGGCAACTCGGCATCGACCAGCTCTCTGCCTTGGATGATGGACACCGGGGCGATGGATCATCTGACAAATGATCTTCAGCGTCTCCACATGCAGGAGCGCTATGGCGGGACGGATCAGGTTCAGGTGGCCAACGGTGCAGGTTTGTCTATTGCCCACATTGGTCACTCTTCTTTAGCCGGTTCTCAATTAAAACTGAACAATATCCTTCATGTCCCACATATTAGTCAGAATCTTCTCTCTGTTTATCGCCTTGTCTGCGACAATGATGTCTTTGTTGAATTTCACCGAAATTTTTTCTGTGTTAAGGACAAGGTCACCCGGAGAATTCTGCTTCACGGTAGAAGTCATGGTGGACTCTACCCCGTTCCGTTTAGCCGTGCGTCTTCGCCATCCACTCATCGTGCTCTCCCGGTGCCAAGACTTCATCGTCTCAGTGGCATCAGCGTCTAGGTCATCCCACAAATAATGTAGTTCACACTATTGTTAAGAACCATGATTTATCCTGTACTTCCGCTAGCCCTCGTTTGGTTTGTGATGCTTGTTAGTGTGCCAAAAGTCATCAACTCTCATATACTTTGTCTCATCGTGTTACCACTATGCCTCTTGAGCTTATACACTCTGATGTTTGGGGTCCTGCTATTTCTTCTTCCGGTGGTTTTAAGTACTATGTTAGCTTTATTGATGACTACTCTCGTTTTTGCTGGATCTATCTTCTTAAACATAAATCTGATGTTGAGTGGGTGTTTTATGCTTTTCAGGCTCATGTTGAGCTCCTTTTGAACGCCAAAATTAAAGCTGTCCAATCCGATTGGGGCGGCGAATATCATAAACTCCATCAGTATTTTCAGCGCACAGGCGTCTCACACCGTGTCTCCTGCCCTCATACCTCCCAGCAAAACGGCGTTGCTGAACGCAAACACCGTCACTTGGTCGAGACAGGTCTTGCCTTGCTCGCCCACTCCTCTCTCCCCTTACGTTTCTGGGATGAGGCTTTCCTGACGGCTTGCTACTTGATTAATTGCATGCCTACACCCGTTCTTAACAAAGAGACATTGATACGTCTCCGACGTATCGATAATTTCTTATGTTCCATACCACATTATTGATGATATCTACATGTTTTATGCACACTTTATGTCATATTTATGCGTTTTCCGGAACTAACCTATTGACGAGATGCCGCAATGCCAGTTCCTGTTTTCTGCTGTTTTTGGTTTCAGAAATCCTAGTAAGGAAATATTCTCGGAATTGGACGAAATCAACGCCCAGGTCCCTATTTTTCCCGGAACCTTCCAGAACACCCGAGAGCCGCCAGAGGGAAGCCCTGGGGGCCCCACACTACACCCTGGCGCGGCCAGAGGGGGGGCCGCGCCGCCCTATGGTGTGGTGGCCCCAGGCCCCCTCCGAGGCTGCCCTTCCGCCTATTTAAAGTCTCCGTCGCGAAAACCCTATCATGTTCGACGAAACCCACAGAAACCTTCCAGAGCCGCCGCCATCGCGAAGCCAAGATCTGGGGGACAGGAGTCTCTGTTCCGGCACGCCGCCGGGACGGGGAAGTGCCCCCGGAAGGCTCCTCCATCGACACCACCGCCATCTTCATCAACGCTGCTGTCTCCCATGAGGAGGGAGTAGTTCTCCATCGAGGCTCGGGGCTGTACCGGTAGCTATGTGGTTCATCTCTCTCCTATGTACTTCAATACAATAATCTCATGAGCTGCCTTACATGATTGAGATTCATATGATGATGCTTGTAATCTAGATGTCATTATGTTAGTCAAGTGAATTTTACTTATGTGATCTCCGGAGACTCCTTGTCCCACGTGTGTAAAGGTGACAGTGTGTGCACCGTGTGGGTCTCTTAGGCTATATTTCACAGAATACTTATTCACTGTTATGAATGGCATAATGAAGTGCTTATTTATATCTCTTTATGATTGCAATATGTTTTGTATCACAATTTATCTATGTGCTACTCTAGTGATGTTATTAAAGTAGTTTTATTCCTCCTGCACGGTGTAATGGTGACAGTGTGTGCATCCGTGTTAGTACTTGGCGTAGGCTATGATTATGATCTCTTGTAGATTATGAAGTTAACTATTGCTATGATGATATTGATGTGATCTATTCCTCCTACATAGTGTGAAGGTGACAGTGTGCATACTATGTTAGTACTTGGTTTAGTCGAATTGATCTTTCATGCACTCTAAGGTTATTTAAATATGAACATTGAATTGTGGAGCTTGTTAACTCCGGCATTGAGGGTTTGTGTAATCCTACGCAATGTGTTCATCATCCAACAAGAGTGTAGAGTATGCATTTATCTATTCTGTTATGTGATCAAAGTTGAGAGTGTCCACTAGTGAAAGTCTAATCCCTAGGCCTTGTTCCTAAATACTACTATCGCTGCTTGTTTACTGTTTTACTGCGTTACTACTGCTGCGTTACTACTGCTTGTTTACTGTCCTAGGCAAAGCACTTTTCTGGTGCCGTTGCCACTGCTCATATATATTCATACCAACTGTATTTCACTATCTCTTCGCCGAACTAGTGCACCTATTAGGTGTGTTGGGGACACAAGAGACTTCTTGCTTTGTGGTTGCAGGGTTGCATGAGAGGGATATCTTTGACCTCTTCCTCCCTGAGTTCGATAAACCTTGGGTGATCCACTTAAGGGAAACTTGCTGCTGTTCTACAAACCTCTGCTCTTGGAGGCCCAACACTGTCTACAAGAATAGAAGCACCCGTAGACATCAGACACCACTTTTCCGCCTTCTCAAAATTCAGCCCAATTACGAGTTTCTCCGTATCTTTGGCTGCGCGTGTTGGCCGAGTCTTCGCAAGTATAATGCTCACAAACTCGAGTTTAGATCCAAGATGTGTGTTTTCTTGGGCTATAGTCCTATGCACAAGGGCTACAAGTGTCTTGATAAATCCACGTGTCGTATTTACATCTCCCGTGACGTCGTTTTTGATGAATCCGTGTTCCCGTATGCCACTCCCGGGGTTACGGTCGATATTCCCACTCTTCGTGAAGCTATTAATTTCCCTGTCACTGAACCGGCTACGAGTGATCATGTGCGTCAATATGACCTATCTTACCTGTCCACTAACCTGTCCTCTCCAGCTGTTGATCTTTCTGTGCAGAACCCCGCGGTGATCAACGTCCCTCTTCCGGCTGTGGGCGTGCATGTGCATGCCCCGGGAACAGCGCTCCACCCGGATGCTGCCACGTTGCCATCGTCTCACGGCGCGGATGCTGCCGTGTCGCCTCCGGGTTCCCCTGGTGCGGATGCGGCCACGCCTTCGGCGTGCACTCCCTCGTCGCCTGCATCGCCTGCGTGTGGCGCGCCCACGCCACCGACTTCAGCTCCATCGCCTGGCGGGCCGTCCGCTGAGCAGCTGGCTCCGGCGGCCTCACAGCCTGGCCATGGCATGGTTACTCGTCTGCGTGAAAATACTCGTCGTGAGAAGCACTACACTGACGGCACTGTGCGGTACGATACTCGTCGTCGTGCTCTCTTTGCAGCATCGGTGTCTCATCATGATGCCCTTCGTGAACCGGCGTGGCACGCCACAATGACGGGTGAATTCAGTGCTCTCGCTCAGACGAAGACCTGGACTCTGGTTCCTCGACCACCTAGCACTAATATTGTTGGAAGCAAGTGGGTGTTCAAAACCAAGCATCGTCCAGATGGTTCAGTTGAGAAGCAATAAAGCTCGCCTGGTTGCTCGCGGGTTCACTCAACAGCACGGCATTGACTATGGTGATACCTTTAGTCCTGTTGTCAAACCGGCCACCATTCACCTGGTTCTCTCTCTTGCTGTTTCTCGAGGCTGGACCCTTCGTCAGGTTGACGTCAGCAATGCTTTTCTCCATGGTTTTCTGACAGAACATGTCTATATGCAGCAGCCCCTGGTTTTGAGGATGTTCGTTTTCCCTCTCATGTGTGCAAGTTGCAGCGTGCTATTTATGGTCTGAACCAGTCCCCCCGTGCTTGGTATGCTCGCTTGAGTACTCGCCTTTTTCAGCTGGGGTTTCTTCCTTCCCGGGCTGATACATCCTTGTTCATCTTCAATCAGCGCGGTGTTCAAGTTTTCATGTTGGTCCATGTAGACGACATTGTCATTGCTGGTTCCACTACTGCTGTTGTGGAAGGTCTTGTTCGCTCTTTGTCTGCCACTTTTCCTATCAAGGATCTTGGAGTTCTGGAATATTTCCTTGGATTGGAAGCGTCGTACAATTCAGGGGGCATGACACTTATGCAGCGCAAGTATGCATTAGACTTGTTGCATCGGGTTAATATGGAGAATTGTAACCCCACTTCCACTCCGATGGTTCCCACTGAGCGGCTTGCTCGAGATACTGGTGCACTTCTTGGTCCAGAGGATTCTTTCAGATATCGCAGTGTGGTTGGCAGTCTACAGTATTTGACTCTCACACGTCGCTATCAACAAGGTTTGCCAATTCTTGTCTCAACCCACTGAAGTGCATTGGGAGGCTGTAAAACGTATATATCCTTCGTTATGTCAAGGGAACATTGGATACAGGGCTTCGCATTAGGAGGTCACTGCAGCAGAGTGTTAGTATTTTTACTGATGCAGATTGGGCTGGAGATGTTGATGATCGACGCTCTACGAGTGGTTTTGCAGTGTTCGTGGGTCCGAACCTTATTTCATGGAGTTCGAAGAAGCAGCCCACGGTCTCCAGATCTAGCACTGAGGCAGAGTATAAGGCTCTTGCAAATGGAGCAGCCGAAGCTGTCAACACCCGGATTTTTAAGTCCGGATGCCTATTATGTCATACATCGCAATCCCAGGAAATTGTTGTTGCGAGGCATAATAGTTAAGTATCACAGTCATCATTCATTACAAACCATAAGGTCTTACAACTTGGAATCACATGATCCATATTACACAAATAGTTGATCTAATGACCAACGAACAAACACAAGTTCATAGCGGAAGCGTAAGATACAAGGACTCTCTAGTCCACAGGCCAACGCTTGACGTTAGAAGCTCCTAGTTGTGGTAGACGTCCTGCTGATCGTCCTCCTCGTACTGCTGTTCGGCTTCATATTCTGGCCATTTGAATAGCCAGGGACAAAGCCGTGAGTACTTTAGGTACTCGCAATCTAATACTAAAGTAAGTACTAGCATTTACAAAAAGGTGTTCTAAGCTCTAAGTTTATTTGCATAAAGCCAATTTTATTTCATAAACACTTTTGTAAACAACTCCTCAAGTGCTAACTAACTCAAGTGGGAACATTAGTGTCATTCCCACAACTCAGTTGTGATTCAAAAACCCAGTCACCGTTCAAGTTCAAAAACACCAGTCACATAAATTCTGATGACGGAAACAGAATGGCCTTTCCAATTGTCCATATCCGCGGACGCGGCTATTCGAATAGTTCTACACTCTGCAGAGGTCGCACACTTGTGCCACAACATTTGATTACATCCGTCAGGGATAAAACCTTGAATAATCGTAACTCAGTACGCGGATCATCAACCATTAACCTTTCACTTACATACCCTAGTATAGGCACCTCTCCCCATGAGCTTGGCCTCCCGGTGAAAACCAACTGTTAACCCGGGAACTGCACAGGGCTTGGCCGTACAATTCACCTTCAATTCACATCATTTCTCAACAACGGAGGCAGCCTCAAGCATAACCCCTATGATGTGTGTTCAGAGGGAACCCATACTAAGGCACATAAATTTCCAGCTAAGCCCTACCCATAATCAGGTATTGTGGGGGTACTCAAAAATTGGAATGGTATCGCATCCAATCAATCATCAGTTTTTAGCCAAAGTCACCAAGTCAACTTCAGTGTCATATTCACCTTCAAAATCTTTCAATGGAAATGACTAATCATTCCAAGGTTTTCACCATCATCATTTCATCAACACAAAGTTCCCATCTAGAGTAGTCATTTTATTTTTTTGCACTAGCCACTAGGTGTGAGGGGTGCTAAGTATTTGCCTTGCTTCTAGGCTAAGTTTGATACTCTTGTACTAACTCCATACTAACCTAGTAAATCATAAATCAAAGGTACTTTGATAAAACAAAGGTAAATAAAGCTTGTAAAGTAAAACTGGGAAATAGGATCATAAACATAAAGTAAATGGGGTAATGCCTTGCTCATGGTGAGCTTTGCACTTTGCAAGAGTATTATCTTGCCTTGGTTGGGAAACTGGTCAAAGTGGTCTTCTTCTTCCTGGAAGTAGACCTCCTCCTCCTCCTGGTACTCCTCGGTACTAGCGTCTAAAATACGAATACGGGGTACACAATCATCACACCAAACTAATCTACTAAACTATGCACAATCATGGTTCACACACTTAAACTAGCATCACAAATTACTATTAAGTTGGTGGATGGGTTATTCTTATCAATTAAGAAAAAAAATTTCCTCTCCTACTAACTTTAAATGTTACTTTGAATTATTTAGAGAAATAAATTTCCTCTCATTATCTTATTAAGATTTAATTTCTCTTATGCATAATATGTGACCTAGGTTGACCCAAGTCAACCTCTTCACACTTAGCATTTGGAGAAAAAAAGATTTAAATGAGGTGAGCACCTCATACTATTTAATTCTAGCATAACAAAGATTTAATATCACCACAATTCCTATGGGACCTAAATAACCAGAGTCTCCACTTTATTTGGAAATTGTGGTGACAAGATTTAAATGAGGAAAATCCCACATAAGATTTATTAATAGTTTTGGGCAATATCTTTGACTAGAAAATAGCCATAGGGCTCTTAAATCAACTAAACTATGATCATCCAAAGTAAGCATGGCATATTTTTGTAAAAACAATTAGTATAAGTGAAAAGTGAATTATTGGAGGTGGAATTTACTGAAAAGCATTTATGGTTGATTTTTAAGAATTATTATAAGGCAGAAAAGTCCCTGCCTTGTTTATTTTGTCATTTCATTTCTACAAAAGATCTAGGGTTCTAGTCAGTGGCAAAGTGTAGACCATTTCATAAGGTTTCCAAAAATATAAAGTTTGTAAAATTTGGCTGAGTAGATTTGTCACAATTGAATTTCAAAGTTTGCATCAGATTGTATATTTCATAAACTACTGAAAAATCGAATTTGAAATGGTGGGCTCGCGCGGGAAAAAGAGTTGGGCCGGCCCACTTCGCGTCCAGCGCGAGCAGGCCGTCTGACGGCGGGACCCACACGTCAGCGGAACTAACTTACCGAACCGGTACGGGGAAGGAGAGACGTTGGATCAGGCGATGATCGAACGGCTGGAGGTTGTCGTCGTCGACGGCGAGAGGCAGTGGCGAGCGCGGCGGCAGCAGGGGGTCGGAGCCGTCGTCGGAGCTCCGGCGGTCGTCGGAGGGGTGCGCCGCGTCGTTGTCGATGATGGGGAGGCGCCTGGAAGCAGCGGCGCGTCTGGGCGGCCTCCTTCTCCGGCGAGCTTCGGCTACGGGCGGCGGCAACGAGCTAGCAATTGCAGCGGTGTGGTGGCTATCTGGTGAAATTGAGGCGGCGAGGAGAACTCTGGTGAGGTGGGGAAGAGATTGGCGTGCTCAGTTTGGACGGAGGAGTCCTCCTTTTATAGCGGCGAGAGGTGGCTGTGGCGCCCGGCTAGGTTCGCCATGGCCGCCGTCGGTCCAGGGCCGCGAAGAGCCAAGTGATGGGCGCGGAGTGTTGGCGACGTCCATGCGGTGCTGACGCGCTTGATTGTGGGGAAAACGAGGCACTACAGCGGAGGTGAGCTTGACGGGAGCTCGCGGGCAGTGGCGGATGGGCGTCGACGCGTTCGTCACCTGCGGCGTTCCCGCGGGCCAGCGAGCGTGTCCAGGCGTGTCACGGTGAGGTGAGGCGTCGACTGGCGGTGAGCGTGAGGGCTGAGGTGATGTGAGGACGCGGGGCGTCGTCACGCTCTGGGCGTCCAGGGTGCTCGCCATGCGCGCTCTGGCGCGGCATGGGCGTTGCCTGGGCGTCACTGGGCGCGCTGTTTCCGGCGTGTGCGTGCGTCGTGTTGACCATGGGATGGTACGGGCGTGTCCAGGAGAGTGAGGGGAGGCTAGTGGACACGGTGGTTCAGGCTGGAGATGACCAGGTGAGGAGATGGCATGGTGAGGCCATGCCATGCCACGGCATGGCATGTTTGAGGTGATTTAATCCAAACCTGGCCAGTGCAAGTGGTGAAGTTGATGTGGTGAGGTGAGAGGGATGCTCCAGGGTGCAGAGAGGTCAAGGTTTGGACCAAATCCAAGTAGAAAAAGAAGTATGGGCTCCAATTTATACCACACTGCAATGTGTTCGACACAATGCCCGCAAGAAAATTATTTTCGAAATTTGAAATTCTTTTTGGTGGGTTGCAAACAAATATTGAAAGAAGCATTTTGGTGGTGGTGGTGGTCAAAATGGAGTTGGTATGCAAAATCACATTTTGCATATGATCTTGATTATGTGAGAAAGTTCCAACTTTGCTTGCTTCCCATTTGAAATTGGTGATGAATTTGAGGGGGTGGTTTTGGGCAAAGTTGTAGTGCTTGATGTTGTCTTGGATGAGGTGAAAAGAGTTGACAAAGTTTAGAAGTGGAAAGAAGAGAACCAGGGGCTCAAAGTGGTCATCAGACTAAAAATGGCTCATGTGACCATAATCACATGTGAGCTCAAATTTGCTTCAATTTTGATTTGAAAAGTGTTTGATGGTTTCCAAAGTTGTTAATATATGTTTAGTACCCATTTACACCCAATGGTGCAAACTAAAATGGTCTATAACAAGGATTTGTAAAAATGGCCTAAGCCTTATGTGTGTGTGAAGTTGGGTTTTATTATTTCTTTTCTATTTTCTTTTTATTTGACTTTGGGGTGATCAAGTGATCATTGCTAGGGTTTTAGAGTGAGAGAGAACACATAGGCAAACATCATGGCCATTGCACACTCAAAATAAAAAATAAGGTGATCTATATGCATAAACCTATATGATGAGAAAAAGTTTTTGTTAACCCTGATTTTTGGATTCTTGAATCTCTCTCTCTTGTTCATTTTGTTGAAACTTGGGATGTTACAAACCCTTCCCCCTTACAAAAGATCTCGTCCCGAGATCTAGAGAAAACTAGGTACTAAAGAGATTTGGGTATTCCTTCTTCATATCTTCCTCGCGTTCCCAAGTTGCTTCTTCTTCAGTGTGGTTACTCCATTGTATCCTCAGGAACTTGATACTTCTGGTGCGGGTGGTCCTGAATGCTTCTTCCAGGATGCGAATGGGCACTTCGCGGTAGGTTAGGTCCTTGTTGATATCAATGGCTCTGTGGTCGATGTTCTTGAATACTTCGGTCTTCTCAGGCACTTCTAGACACTTCCGAAGCAGTGAGATGTGAAACACATTGTGTACGGCAGACATTTCTTCCGGTAGTTCCAACTGATATGAGACTTCTCCTCGGCGATCCAGAATCTTGAATGGTCCGACATATCTGGGGGCGAGCTTTCCTTTGAGTTGGAATCTCTGCATTCCTTTGAGGGGTGAGACTTTGAGATACACAAAATCTCCGATCTCGAATGTCATCTCTCGGCGTCTCTTGTCGGCGTAGCTCTTTTGTCTGGACTGGGCGGTCTTGAGGTACTCACGGATCTTGTGCACCTTCTCTTCGGCTTCGCGGAGAACATCGGGGCCGAAGACTTGACTATCTCCGACTTCCGACCAGTTCAGAGGGGTACGGCATTTCCTTCCGTACAGGGCTTCAAAGGGGGCCATCTGTAAGCTGGCTTGATAGCTATTGTTGTAGGAGAATTCTGCATATGGTAGGCAGTCTTCCCATTTGGATCCGTACTCTAGCACACAGGCTCTCAACATATCTTCTAGGATCTGGTTGACTCTCTCAGTCTGTCCGTCAGTCTGTGGGTGGTATGCTGTGCTGAAATTCAGACGGGTTCCTAGCCCTTCATGTACTTTCTGCCAGAATCTTGAGGTGAATTGTGATCCTCTATCTGACACAATTGACTTCGGGGTTCCGTGCAGGCTGACTATTCTGGAGATGTATAACTCAGCTAGCTTTGGGCCTTGGTAGGTGGTCTTGACAGGGATGAAATGGGCAACCTTGGTCAACCTATCAATGACTACCCAAATGGAGTCATTTCCTCGGCTAGATTTGGGCAATCCTGTGATAAAGTCCATACCGACAGAATCCCATTTCCACTCCGGAATCTGTAAAGGTTGCAACAACAGTCCTGCGGGTCGTTGATGTTCTGCTTTGACTCGCTGACAGATATCACACTTGGCGATGTAGCTTCCTATCTCTCGCTTCATTCCGTGCCACCAGAATTGTTCTTTCAGGTCTTGGTACATCTTGGTACCTCCGGGGTGGATTGAGTAAAGGGTGTCATGGGCTTCTTGCAGAATGACTTGCTTCAAGTCAGAGTCCGATGGTACGCAGAGACGTTCTTTGTACCAAAGAACTCCGGCTTCGTCTATGGTGAATCCTGGTGCCTTTCCTGCAGCTATCTGACTCTTTATTCCGTCAATGCTGGCATTTCCCTTCTGGGCTTCCTTTATCTGGCTCATCAAAGTGGGTTGGAGTTCAATGCTGGCGAGGAATCCTTCGCTCACTAGCTCTAGTCTGAACTGTTCAAACTCTTGGTACAGGCTTGGTTGCTCTATTGCGATCATGGAGTTCAACTGACACGGCAGTCTGCTCAAGGCGTCCGCTACCACATTGGCCTTGCCGGGGTGGTAGTGAATTTCCATGTCGTAATCCTTGATTAGTTCTATCCATCTGCGCTGTCTCATGTTCAGCTCTTTCTGGGTGAAAATGTACTTCAGGCTCTTGTGATCTGAATATATCTCGCATCGATTACCCATAAGGTAATGACGCCAAACCTTCAGGGCTAACACTACGGCTGCTAACTCCAAGTCATGGGTTGGATAGTTCTGTTCATGTTGCTTCAGTTGCCTTGATAGGTAAGATATCACTTTGCCTTCTTGCATCAACACACATCCAAGTCCAGTCTTGGATGCATCACAATAGACATCAAATGGCTTGGTGACATCGGGCATGATCAAAATTGGGGCTGTGGTTAATCTGAGCTTGAGTAGCTGAAAGCTTTCTTCACATTTGTCATTCCAGTCAAATTTCCGGTCCTTCTTCAGCAGTTGAGTCATTGGCCTTGCGATGCTTGAAAATCCTTCAACGAATCGGCGGTAATATCCCGCCAATCCTAGAAATGCTCGGACTTCCGTCTGGGTGGTTGGGGCCTTCCATTCCTCAACAGTTTTGATTTTTGCGGGATCTACAGCAATTCCTCCTGCGGACAAGATGTGTCCCAGGAATCCCACTTCTCTTAACCAAAACTCACATTTGCTAAACTTGGCGTACAACTGATGTTGCCTAAGGGTTTCTAGAACCACTTCCAAATGTTGCTCATGTTCTTCTTCTGATTTGGAGTAGATAAGGATGTCGTCGATGAAGACAACGACAAACTTATCCAGGAATTCCATAAAGATCTTATTCATGAGGTTCATGAAATAAGCGGGGGCATTGGTCAGTCCAAAGGACATGACATTGTACTCATACAGTCCATATCTGGTGGTAAAGGCAGTCTTTGGAATATCTGTTGCTCGAATCTTTAGTTGATGGTAACCTGTCCTCAGATCAATCTTTGAGAAAACTTGGGCACCGGTTAGCTGGTCAAACAGATCTTCTATCTTTGGCAAGGGATATTTGTTCTTGATGGTGACATCGTTAAGCTTACGATAATCCGTAACCAGACGAGTGGCACCGTCCTTTTTATCCACAAACAAAACTGGTGATCTCCAAGGCGACGCACTTGGTCGAATCAGACCTTTGTACAGCATATCATCCAGTTGCTTTTTCAGTTCCATCAACTCTGAGGGGTTCATGCTATAGGCTCTCTGGGCTATAGGTCCTGTTCCAGGGATTAACTCGATGATAAACTCGATATCCCGGTCCGGGGGCATACCGGGTAGATCATCCGGAAACACATCAGGGTATCGACAAACGACCCTGATTTGATCCAGAGTTGGCTTTGCTACACTTTGATTGCAGGTGAATTTTCTTGGTAGTTTTTCAGATAGGTGTTCTATTATTATTCCGGTGCTACTTGTCATGGTGATGGCCTTCTTGGCGCAGTCTATCAATCCATGATGTTTCGCCATCCACCCATACCAGGACTACTTCCAATCCTTTTGTTCCCAGAACAATCAAGTTTGCATAAAAGTCTATTTCATGGATTCTGATGGGTACATCTTTGCAAAATTTTCTAGCTTTAGTTGTTGATCCAGGTATTTGAACTACCATGACATGTTTCAAGCTGACTGGTTGAATCTTACTAGTGCATACAAAATCTTCTGTAACAAACGAATGCGATGCTCCAGAATCAAACAACACTCTTGCTGGTATTGAGTTAACAGAGAACATACCCAGCACCACGTCAGGTGCTTCCTGGGCTTCCTCAGCATTCATGTGGTAGAGGCGACCTCCGCGGTTGTTCGGGTTGTTGGGGGCGAACTTCTTGCCGGTGGAGACACGGCGTTGCTGCTGAGCAGGTGGTGCGGGATTGCCTGCGAGCTTGGCGAGCCTCTTGGGACACTCATTGGAGTAATGCCCCACTACACCACACTCATAGCAAGTGATGGTGGTCTTGTCCTGCTTGTTTGCGACGGGGATTGCATTGCTCCCGGTCCTTGGTGCGGTGTTGGAGTTGTTGTTGCTGTTGTTGTTGTTGGGGGCTCTTGGCGGAGCGCGGTTGAAGTTGTTGTTGGTGTTGTAGTTGCTGTTGTTGTGGTGGCCTCCTGGCCTGGGGTTTCCTCCACTCCGGTTCTGATAAACCGGACGTGACATCTGTGCATTGGGCTTGTTGGTCCTGAAGCCTCCGCCTGAGTTGGGGCGGTACCTTGGGGCATTGCTAGGCCCACTCTGATTCATCATGCGGCGCTTGCGGTTCTCGCTGGCTTGGTGCAGTTTGCCTTCCATCTGGATGGCGGAGTCAACGAGGGCTTCGAGGTCGGCAAAGGGGATGTTGATCAACACAGTCTGCATCTCATCATGCAGTCCGTTCAGGAACCTTTCCTTCCTCTTCTCAGTAGTGTCGGTCTCATCCGGGGCGTACCTTGACAGTGTGAGAAACTTGTCGCGGTATTCCACCACGGACATCCGGCCTTGCTTCAGTTCACGGAATTCATCTCTCATCTTCTTTATCAGACCCGGGGGCACATGGTACTTGCTGAACTTGAGCTTGAAATCAGTCCAAGTCATGAACTGTCCTGCGTTCATGGCACGGGTGCTTGTCCACCAAGCTCTTGCTAGTCCTGCTAAGTAGTGCGTGGCAAACAGCACTTTCTCATTCTCTTCCACTCCAGCTACTTCTAGATTGTTCTCCATAGTTTGGAGCCAATCATCTGCATCAAGTGGTTCCTCAGTCTTGCTGAAAACTGGCGGGTTGGTATTCTGGAAGTTCTTGAGCTTTGATCCCGGGTGATCATGGTGGCCTTGATTGTTGTTGACAAGCTGTTGGAGTGCTGCAATGTTGGCTTGCCTTTCAGCTCTTTCTGCTTCTCTATCTTCCAGCATAACTTGCAACATCTGCATCATAGCATCTTGGTTCGTGTTGCGAGTTGGAGGGGCCATCTGAGTATTGATATTGATCATGAGAAAAGAGGGAAATTTCTATGGCTTGTTTTGTGGTTGAGTTCAAAAGTTTAAAACTTGAAGTCTTTTCATGATGACACAAACATACATTCATTCATAACAAGCAACACATATTACAAGCTAGCACACTAAGGGTTTTAAGAACCCTTCTTCTCCAAGCTACGATACATGGGGCGGGATACAACTCACACCTACGATAGTGCACAAGTGAACTACTCCTCCTCCTCATCAACATCGATGGGGGTGTGTTCATCATCCTCGTCATCCAGGAAGTCGTAGTCTTCCCCCTCGGTGTTCTCATCCTCCTCGAAGTCGTCGTCGTCACTCAGGTAGTTGCTTCCTCCCTGAATGTCTTCTCCATCTTCCTCCATCTTCTTCATCTGCTCTTCTTGGGCCTTGACAGTGGCCTCAAGTGCTGCGATCTTCGCGCGGAGGCGGTCGATAGTGGCATCCTTCTTTGCGCGCTGCTGGCGGAGAGTCCTGCGGTCCTTGGCGAGCATCTTGATGCAGTCGCCTTGCTCGATGATGCGGGCGTGAGTCTGGTTGGCGTACTCACGGGAGTGGTCGAGATCCTGCTGAGTGTGGTACAGCATGAAGTCGAGATGCTCCACGTGGTGCTTCAGCTGCGGGTGCGATGACATGTCCATGGGTTCTCCAGCAGAGTTACGCCTCGCGAGGTGAGAAAAGCGAGGGTGCTGGAGTGCCTCCCCGCTCATCCCGCACAAGCGTGCGAGTCCCTCCTGAAGGCCGCGAGCAAGTCCGTCCAGCCAGTTGCTCTCCATGAAGGAGAAGAGGATCCTCTCAGAAGTGGGAGGCTCCATCTTGCCCCTCAAGTCAGCGGTGATGATCCACTGCAGCTCGCCTCCGGGCTGGTTCGCGATCTGCGATCCGTGGAACTCCGGGTGCGGGCGACCAAGGTGGTCGGACAGGGCGTTGAGGTCGTGCTCGAAGATCAAGCTTCCCCCATTCCCAAGCTGGTAAAACTTCGTGTTCACGGGCTCCATCTGAAAGTGAAGTAAAGGATTAAGTTAGAGAAGTGAACAAGTGTGGCAAAATTTTAGTTATCTTTCTAAGGAAGAGCATGACTTCTTGTTTTTCCAAAGAGTTCAAGGAGAAGACAAAGATTAAAATTTTCGGAAATACTTCATTTCTTTTTGAAACTCAATTTTTCAGAACGTCCATTTCTAACTAGGGTCTCCTAAGGTCAAACAATGGCTCTGATACCAACTTGTCAACACCCGGATTTTTAAGTCCGGATGCCTATTATGTCATACATCGCAATCCCAGGAAATTGTTGTTGCGAGGCATAATAGTTAAGTATCACAGTCATCATTCATTACAAACCATAAGGTCTTACAACTTGGAATCACATGATCCATATTACACAAATAGTTGATCTAATGACCAACGAACAAACACAAGTTCATAGCGGAAGCGTAAGATACAAGGACTCTCTAGTCCACAGGCCAACGCTTGACGTTAGAAGCTCCTAGTTGTGGTAGACGTCCTGCTGATCGTCCTCCTCGTACTGCTGTTCGGCTTCATATTCTGGCCATTTGAATAGCCAGGGACAAAGCCGTGAGTACTTTAGGTACTCGCAATCTAATACTAAAGTAAGTACTAGCATTTACAAAAAGGTGTTCTAAGCTCTAAGTTTATTTGCATAAAGCCAATTTTATTTCATAAACACTTTTGTAAACAACTCCTCAAGTGCTAACTAACTCAAGTGGGAACATTAGTGTCATTCCCACAACTCAGTTGTGATTCAAAAACCCAGTCACCGTTCAAGTTCAAAAACACCAGTCACATAAATTCTGATGACGGAAACAGAATGGCCTTTCCAATTGTCCATATCCGCGGACGCGGCTATTCGAATAGTTCTACACTCTGCAGAGGTCGCACACTTGTGCCACAACATTTGATTACATCCGTCAGGGATAAAACCTTGAATAATCGTAACTCAGTACGCGGATCATCAACCATTAACCTTTCACTTACATACCCTAGTATAGGCACCTCTCCCCATGAGCTTGGCCTCCCGGTGAAAACCAACTGTTAACCCGGGAACTGCACAGGGCTTGGCCGTACAATTCACCTTCAATTCACATCATTTCTCAACAACGGAGGCAGCCTCAAGCATAACCCCTATGATGTGTGTTCAGAGGGAACCCATACTAAGGCACATAAATTTCCAGCTAAGCCCTACCCATAATCAGGTATTGTGGGGGTACTCAAAAATTGGAATGGTATCGCATCCAATCAATCATCAGTTTTTAGCCAAAGTCACCAAGTCAACTTCAGTGTCATATTCACCTTCAAAATCTTTCAATGGAAATGACTAATCATTCCAAGGTTTTCACCATCATCATTTCATCAACACAAAGTTCCCATCTAGAGTAGTCATTTTATTTTTTTGCACTAGCCACTAGGTGTGAGGGGTGCTAAGTATTTGCCTTGCTTCTAGGCTAAGTTTGATACTCTTGTACTAACTCCATACTAACCTAGTAAATCATAAATCAAAGGTACTTTGATAAAACAAAGGTAAATAAAGCTTGTAAAGTAAAACTGGGAAATAGGATCATAAACATAAAGTAAATGGGGTAATGCCTTGCTCATGGTGAGCTTTGCACTTTGCAAGAGTATTATCTTGCCTTGGTTGGGAAACTGGTCAAAGTGGTCTTCTTCTTCCTGGAAGTAGACCTCCTCCTCCTCCTGGTACTCCTCGGTACTAGCGTCTAAAATACGAATACGGGGTACACAATCATCACACCAAACTAATCTACTAAACTATGCACAATCATGGTTCACACACTTAAACTAGCATCACAAATTACTATTAAGTTGGTGGATGGGTTATTCTTATCAATTAAGAAAAAAAATTTCCTCTCCTACTAACTTTAAATGTTACTTTGAATTATTTAGAGAAATAAATTTCCTCTCATTATCTTATTAAGATTTAATTTCTCTTATGCATAATATGTGACCTAGGTTGACCCAAGTCAACCTCTTCACACTTAGCATTTGGAGAAAAAAAGATTTAAATGAGGTGAGCACCTCATACTATTTAATTCTAGCATAACAAAGATTTAATATCACCACAATTCCTATGGGACCTAAATAACCAGAGTCTCCACTTTATTTGGAAATTGTGGTGACAAGATTTAAATGAGGAAAATCCCACATAAGATTTATTAATAGTTTTGGGCAATATCTTTGACTAGAAAATAGCCATAGGGCTCTTAAATCAACTAAACTATGATCATCCAAAGTAAGCATGGCATATTTTTGTAAAAACAATTAGTATAAGTGAAAAGTGAATTATTGGAGGTGGAATTTACTGAAAAGCATTTACGGTTGATTTTTAAGAATTATTATAAGGCAGAAAAGTCCCTGCCTTGTTTATTTTGTCATTTCATTTCTACAAAAGATCTAGGGTTCTAGTCAGTGGCAAAGTGTAGACCATTTCATAAGGTTTCCAAAAATATAAAGTTTGTAAAATTTGGCTGAGTAGATTTGTCACAATTGAATTTCAAAGTTTGCATCAGATTGTATATTTCATAAACTCTGGAAAAATCGAATTTGAAATGGTGGGCTCGCGCGGGAAAAAGAGTTGGGCCGGCCCACTTCGCGTCCAGCGCGAGCAGGCCGTCTGACGGCGGGACCCACACGTCAGCGGAACTAACTTACCGAACCGGTACGGGGAAGGAGAGACGTTGGATCAGGCGATGATCGAACGGCTGGAGGTTGTCGTCGTCGACGGCGAGAGGCAGTGGCGAGCGCGGCGGCAGCAGGGGGTCGGAGCCGTCGTCGGAGCTCCGGCGGTCGTCGGAGGGGTGCGCCGCGTCGTTGTCGATGATGGGGAGGCGCCTGGAAGCAGCGGCGCGTCCTGGGGCGGCCTCCTTCTCCGGCGAGCTTCGGCTACGGGCGGCGGCAACGAGCTAGCAATTGCAGCGGTGTGGTGGCTATCTGGTGAAATTGAGGCGGCGAGGAGAACTCTGGTGAGGTGGGGAAGAGATTGGCGTGCTCAGTTTGGACGGAGGAGTCCTCCTTTTATAGCGGCGAGAGGTGGCTGTGGCGCCCGGCTAGGTTCGCCATGGCCGCCGTCGGTCCAGGGCCGCGAAGAGCCAAGTGATGGGCGCGGAGTGTTGGCGACGTCCATGCGGTGCTGGCGCGCTTGATTGTGGGGAAAACGAGGCACTACAGCGGAGGTGAGCTTGACGGGAGCTCGCGGGCAGTGGCGGATGGGCGTCGACGCGTTCGTCACCTGCGGCGTTCCCGCGGGCCAGCGAGCGTGTCCAGGCGTGTCACGGTGAGGTGAGGCGTCGACTGGCGGTGAGCGTGAGGGCTGAGGTGATGTGAGGACGCGGGGCGTCGTCACGCTCTGGGCGTCCAGGGTGCTCGCCATGCGCGCTCTGGCGCGGCATGGGCGTTGCCTGGGCGTCACTGGGCGCGCTGTTTCCGGCGTGTGCGTGCGTCGTGTTGACCATGGGATGGTACGGGCGTGTCCAGGAGAGTGAGGGGAGGCTAGTGGACACGGTGGTTCAGGCTGGAGATGACCAGGTGAGGAGATGGCATGGTGAGGCCATGCCATGCCACGGCATGGCATGTTTGAGGTGATTTAATCCAAACCTGGCCAGTGCAAGTGGTGAAGTTGATGTGGTGAGGTGAGAGGGATGCTCCAGGGTGCAGAGAGGTCAAGGTTTGGACCAAATCCAAGTAGAAAAAGAAGTATGGGCTCCAATTTATACCCTGCCTGCAATGTGTTCGACACAATGCCCGCAAGAAAATTATTTTCGAAATTTGAAATTCTTTTTGGTGGGTTGCAAACAAATATTGAAAGAAGCATTTTGGTGGTGGTGGTGGTCAAAATGGAGTTGGTATGCAAAATCACATTTTGCATATGATCTTGATTATGTGAGAAAGTTCCAACTTTGCTTGCTTCCCATTTGAAATTGGTGATGAATTTGAGGGGGTGGTTTTGGGCAAAGTTGTAGTGCTTGATGTTGTCTTGGATGAGGTGAAAAGAGTTGACAAAGTTTAGAAGTGGAAAGAAGAGACCAGGGGCTCAAAGTGGTCATCAGACTAAAAATGGCTCATGTGACCATAATCACATGTGAGCTCAAATTTGCTTCAATTTTGATTTGAAAAGTGTTTGATGGTTTCCAAAGTTGTTAATATATGTTTAGTACCCATTTACACCCAATGGTGCAAACTAAAATGGTCTATCACAAGGATTTGTAAAAATGGCCTAAGCCTTATGTGTGTGTGAAGTTGGGTTTTATTATTTCTTTTCTATTTTCTTTTTATTTGACTTTGGGGTGATCAAGTGATCATTGCTAGGGTTTTAGAGTGAGAGAGAACACATAGGCAAACATCATGGCCATTGCACACTCAAAATAAAAAATAAGGTGATCTATATGCATAAACCTATATGATGAGAAAAAGTTTTTTGTTAACCCTGATTTTTGGATTCTTGAATCTCTCTCTCTTGTTCATTTTGTTGAAACTTGGGATGTTACAGAAGCTATGTGGGTTTGTTCGTTGCTTCGAGAACTTGGTGTTACCCAGCGGCAAGCTCCGATTTTATGGTGTGATAATTTGGGTGCTACCTACCTAACAGCGAATCCAGTCTTCCATGCTAGGACCAAGCACATTGAGATTGATTTTCATTTTGTGCGAGAGCAGGTGGCTGATGGCGCTCTGGTGGTAAGGTTTATCTCTTCTAATGATCAGTTGGCTGACATCTTCACTAAGCCAGCGACACGGCTGATGCTAGACCGATTTCGAACCAATCTAAACCTTGTATGTAGTAGTAGTTTAGATTGAGGGGGAGTGTTAAGAGATCGGTTCACATACGTGTGTATTTGTATCGTATGTGCCTTGTATCGTAATCCTGCCAAGTATATAAATAGAAGAGGTGGGGAGCATGTAGCTCTATCCACGAAACCCTAAACGTGTGTTTTAACTAAGCAAACACCTTAGACTTCATCATGCAACTCAATTTCCACAGCCATTTTAACACATTTAGAACTTGATATGAGCATGAATATGAGCATAAAAACTCCCCGCAGAATATTTTCACCCTAGCAATAGTGTCATGTATCATTTTGATCAGACAGGGGGTTATCATGAACCATCTCTGTAATTTCCTCCAACTCCTGAAATGCTTGATTGGACAAAGGGCGATAAAATAGGCTCGCCAAGTCGTCTGTATGGAAAACATCAGACACCGAAAGACTATCACTGAGTACAAAATAAAACAATCTTGGATATCTGTTACATATCGGCTAGGAGGAACCATTTATCATCGAATTGTCAGTCCAAAAGAGTGATGTATCCCCATGACCATGCGACACCGATGCCACCCATCTGAAGTTATCAACTTGCTTTAGCACATCCCTCCACCAAAAAGAACCACAAAAACATTTCCTCATGAGGAATTTTCCCTTGATAAGCAAAGCAAATCATACGTACACATGGGACATCTTTTTATTGTAGTACTTATGAAGAAACTTGATCAACAAAGTACCATTTTGTTTCTGAAAATTCACCACACCCAGACCACCTTTTAGCTTGGGTTTGCGGATCATTTCCCAAGCATCCAAGAACTCCTTAGGCTCTCCATCTTCATATCGCTATAAACAATGTCTGAAAATTCTATCAATCTGATTTGTTGAACCTGTAGGAAGCAGCAAGGAAAACAGAAAATAAAGTTGCATAGAAGCTAAAATTGAAATAATCAGTTTCCGTTCCATCTGACGGACAAACATAAGTTGTTCTGCAATGGTAGGCTTTGTAGCCCCAAAGGCAGACAAAGGTATGTGAACAACATTTTACCCACCTGGCAACCACACTCCTCAGCCAGTCAGACACAAGATCACCAGTCACATTTATACGCACCATTTGCAACTTTTCATAATTTATGTTTAGACCCGTTGACAAAGAAAATTTCTTTAAGATCCATCAATTGTTCCTTATGAGCAATGTGTCATCTGGGTATTGGATAATAGGGAAATCCTCATCATTGGTTATAATTGGCAAATAGACAGAACCTTGCAACACCATTTGATTAACAGATGATCGAAGTAAGTCAGAAACGAAGAGGTAGAGGAGTACGTGGTGAAATTGGATCCCCTTGGCGAATCCCCTCTTACACTCAAATTGCTTTCTTAGAATACCTTTGAGCAGAATAGAAGAAGTGCCACTAGATTGAATAGCTTGAGCCCAACTTATACAGTTCATATTAAACCCCTTGAACCTCATGACCTGAATAATCGCCTCATGCTCAATGGTATCGGAGGCCTTCGCGAAATCAAGCTTTATAATTATGATTCGCTTTTTGGAAGCCTAACAAAGGTAGAGATATTCAAAAGACCACGCCAGACAATCTTGAATTATCTATTTCTAATAAATCCATATTGATTTTTGTGTATGCATGTTAAAATTTTATCTTGAAGACAATTGGAAGCCAATTTCTTTAGGAATTTCACACACACATTCATCCGAGAGATAGGACTGAAATCATTGACTTGAACTGAAACTTCTTTTTGCGGCACCAGTGTAATAAACGAGCCATTGATATTCTTTAACTAGATACTCTCATCATAAAATTCTAACGCAAGGCTATAAAATTCCTTTTGAATTATGGGCCAACATTTCTAAGTAAAATATCGATTACAACCATCCAGCCCAGGCGCTCAATCCGTTGGCATAGCTTTGATCACATCGCCCATCTCCTTTATGCAAAATCCTAGTTAGCTAAAACTGCGTTAAATTGGTTCCGATTTGCCCATTCTATCATTGTATTCTATCCAAAGCATTCCTTCCATCAATTGATGATTAGTAACCTCATTGCCATCCACATCATGCATCAGTGCTTGATCCGTCTAATCATACAATGTTTTCTCCAATAATTGCATTCCTACAAAAGCAGCTCATCAAGGTGCAATTTCACAATTCTACTAAAATTAAACTCCACTCTAAATAAAGTTATTTGCTCCTCCAAAGTATCCAAGGACAGTATGACATTGTTGCAATTCTGAATAATCCCTTCAAGTCTAGATAAGATCAAATGCCACTTTTCAATGCATACCTCAACCTTTTTAATTTACCTGCTATAACTGCTGAACTATATTCCTTGTGTGAATCTACGTAGCCACACAATCATTAAAACTAGTCAAATCCACCAAATAATTATCAAACCGAAAGATCTTAGCTTTAGGTATATTGGTATCAATGTTAAGCACACATGGCACATGATCCAAACCCGTTTTAGCAAGTGGAAAGGCCATAGAGTTTGGATATACATAAATCCATTTTTTGTTGGTAAAGAACCAATCCAACTATTCTAACGAGGTATCTGGTTTCATGTTAGACCAAGTATAGGCCCAACCTTTAATTGGTAATTCTAGCAAACCCAAATGATCAATAATATCATTGAAGAACATATCATTAGCGTCACCCTCAGACTTATTGTGTTCTCTCAGGATCTCAGAAAATTAAAATCACCCATGACTAACCAATTATCAATTGAAGGGATCTGCAAGTTATAGAGCCATGACACGAAGTTGTCTCCCTCCACACCTTGACAAGGGCCATAAAAACACACCAACGTCCAATTTTCATTATGCATAGAGGTAAAATTAACCACTAGGAAAAATCTCTTCGTGTACATAAGTATCCCAAAGAAAACTGAAGAGTTTCAAATCACAAGGATACCTCCAGTCGCTCCCACCGATGGGGAGAAGGCAAATCAATCAAACATTTTGGGGCAAAATTTATGGATTAGACACCAATCAAAAGACACACTTTTTTTTCTTGCAGGTGCATAACTAACACCATAAACTCATCGACAAACATAGCACACTGATCTCACAACCCCAAGACCCAAAAGAAGACCCACACCTAGTGATAGAGCTAAGCATGACCAGATACTAAACATAGACTGACACTAGCTCGTGAGAGACCCAAACATAAATATATAAAGGCCATTTAATTGGTGAGGCACTGTCACCCATGAGACAATCTTAATCATCATTACCACCTAAAGCATTCTTCTCAGCTGGGTTAGCTTCAAGCTGATCCTTAGTCAATTTCTCTGGCATAATCGACAATGCAATGTCCACCCTTTGCATGACATGAAATAGAGTAACTGCCTAACTAGCACCAACTCTTGAGCTTCCTCCCTTGTAGCTTCATTCTGCAAATTGTCTTCCTCCTCGGCATCTTGATTCACCAGCAACAACTTTGCCCCAGACATTTTCTTGTTCTTTGGTTGAGCTGTTAAAATGGGCTTGGGCATGTATCTATCCTTCCGAAGGCAGCATCTCGTGAACCGACGCTATGCAGGCTGGACCATGGGCGTGCCAACTTTTTGAGTCCGCTTCTTCTTGACTTGTGATGAATTCACAGTACCCACCGAGCCCAAATTCACACTGTTATTACTTGAGCCCTTAATAGGAGTAACAGGAAACATCACCTCAGGGACATCTTCTTCCACCCTCGAACACTTCTGAAAATGCATAGAACCAGGTATCACCTCCATACTTCTGAATATGCATAGAAAGGAGAGAACTCGATGCCCGCAGGGCACGAGCCAAAGAATCCATCCGTCGACATGCAGAGCTGAGCTCTATAAGAAACGAAAGTGTGGGAGCAGGAGCTGCAGGAGCAGCAACATCAGGAGTAGGAAATCGCAACTGAAGATCTTCATCTCGGTTGGACAGGATACCAGAAGATGAACGACGAGAGATGACTAGGGATCTTGATGTAACATTCATGACTTACGACTCAAGAGGGAAACTGCACCCTACAACACCCCAAGCAGCGATTGTAGCAGCTCAAACATATTTGTTGACAACTCAACCAGAGCATGGTCCGCGAGCACAGGTGCACAAAACCTTGATCGTAGGTCTAAATGCTATTGGGCAGCATCTAGAGGGTACCCCACAACTTCACGAAAGTCCTCGGCGGGAAATATTACCACCAGGTCGAAGTAACGCCACGTGCCAAGAAGTGGCACCACCGAACAACCCCTCTCGGCAGGAAGTGGCACCTCCAAAAAATCCCTCTCGACAAGAGGTAGCACCACCAGGTCCTCACAATAGTTCTCAGCAAGAGGTGGAACCCTGACGATCAAGATCTCTGTGCCAACCTCGAGCAATCGCTAGAAACCATGGTGATACCAGGAACGATAGCATGCAAAGTAGAATCGACAAAGCTCGTGCTAAGCGGGGACATCGACGCAGAGATGATGAAGGCGATTACGTACGATGATGATTATGAAGATGAAGACGAGGAAGAGCTTAGTGGAGCCATCTATTTTTCTCGTCGGGTTGGTAAGAAAGTTGTTCCAAAGGGATTCAAGATCCCTACGGACAAAATAAAGTACGAGGGGGTCCAGTAACATGAAGCATGGCTAGATGATTTATGACCACAAGTATAGGGGATCATAACAGTCTTCGAGGGAAGTTAAACCCAAATTTATTGATTCGACACAAGGGGAGACAAAGAATACTTACAAGCCTTAACAACAGAGTTGTCAATTCAGCTGCACCTGGAAAAGCACTAGTAATAGGGGTGATGTGAAAGCAACAGTAATATGATAGCGGTAGTAATAGTAACACAACAGCAGTAGCAATAACACAAAGACAATGGCAACCGAAAATATTCCAGTGCGTAGTTGACTGTAGAGCAATGATGATGACAGAAGGAACGGGGTTCCCAGCTATCTACACTAGCGGTAACTCTCCAAACAAATAACATGTGTTGGATGAACAAATTACAGTTGGGCAATTGATAATTGTGAGGGCATGACAATGCATGCTATGATAAGATAAAGTTTACTCTAGTATTTAATTGGGCATTACAACATGATTCATAGACCGTAATCCAACTGCATCTATGACTAATAATCCACCTTCAGGTTAGCATCCGCACCCCCTTCAGTATTAAGTTGCAAGCAACAAATTATTGCATTAAGTAAACTGTGTAAAGTAAGCAATAGAATTATCCTTGGATAAAGCATTGTTGTTTTCTCCCTAGTAGCGACATCAAATCTACAACCTCATGAGTTATTGTCACTCTTCCAGATTACTAGAGTCATGAACCCACTATCGAGCATAAATACTCCCTCTTGGAGATAATGCAACTACTTCATCAGGGTAACCACAAGTATCGGAGAGCATGCAAGATCTTAAATAAACAATAGTATGATAACATGATGAACAATCTGATCATAATTCTACAATTTATCGGATCCCAACAAACACAACACCAATTACATCATATGGATCTTAATCATGTAAAGCAACTCATGAGATCATTGTATTGAAGTACTTGGGAGAGAGTGTATGAACTAGCTACAGCCAAGAACCCGTAGTCCATGGGGGACTACTCACAAACCATCAAGGAGTCGAAGTGGAGGCGGTGGAGTCGATGGATATGGCTCTGGGGGTCAATCCCCATCCCGGCAGGTTGCCGGAACAGGAACTTTTGATCCCCGAAACTTGTCTTCGATGGCGGCAGAGCTACGGAACTTTTCGGGGAATATGACTCTGGTATTTATGGTTTTTGCGTTGAAGGCAATATATAGGCGGAAGGGCAAGGTCGATGGGAGCCCGAGGGCCCCACACCACCCCTAGGCGCGTCGAGGGAGGGGGCCGCGCAAAGGGCCGGTGAGGACGCCTCCTAGCCCTCCTTCGTCTCTACTTTGGACTCTGTTTTCGTGTCAGGAAAAATATGAACTTTGGTTTTCGTTTTGTCCAATTCCGAGAATATTTCCTGTAAAAATAGGAACTGGCACTGTGGCATCTTGTCAATAGGTCAGTTCCGGAAAAAGCATAAAAGTGCCACGAAGTGTAGACAAAACATATAGAAATTGGTGTAAAACAAGTATGGAGCATAAAAAATTGCTGATACGTTTGCAACGTATCAATGATTATGTGCAAACTATCAGGGTAAATGGAGGTACCAAGGCTACAGTTATGCAGAGTCTGCAACTTTTCTTGAGTGGACCCGCGAGGTCTTGGCTTTGGAAGTCACCATAAGGATAGTAGAGCACTGGGATGATCTGCGAGATCAGTTCTTCCGAAATTTTTGGTCAATTTTCAAGCGTCAACATTAATCAAAGAGTTGCCGAAGTGGACGCGAAAATTAGGAGAATCAATGCGGTTGTACCTCCAGAGGTGGAGCATGATAAAAAACTCACCCGAAAACATCTCCGATGAAGGGGCAATCGATGCATTTAACAACCGGTTGCACCGCACGGACTTTGTTGAAGAGATGGGAAGAGCCAGGCCAAAGACGATAGTAGAGTTGATGGATCTGGCAAACAAATGGGCTAAGGGAGAAGATGCAGCCAGTAAAAAATGAGTAAGGTCACCAAAGAGGATCCACAAATACGTGGAAACGAGCGAAAGAGACGGCCTCGAAACTATGATGACTTTGATCGACCTATGCAAATCGCAGCTGGCTTCACAAGCAGAGACAATATGAAGGATGATTACCGCAATAGCGGATATCGAGGCAGCAATCGAGATGAACCAAGCTCCAGCAGGCAGACGTACAGATATAGGCCACGGTTCTAGCCGCAACCTGAGTTAACCAAGGAGCAGATGCTTAACACATCATGTACCATGCACTTCTACTTCGACTCTGAAGGGTGCGAGCAGTCGAATCATTTGCTGAAATATTGTAGAAATTTCCAGTGGATGCTCCCAGTCTTCCGAAGAGCAAATCAAAGTGCATCAAGGCAAGGGTTTGCTGGGGCGCCTAGGTCGGTCACTATCGATGCACCCCCTCAGCAACCACTGTCTCCATAGAATCCAGTACTAGCGATACAAGCTGCACCATCAAACAATAGTAATCCATCGAGTGATACCCCGAGCCAAGGGGAGCAATCAATATGATCCAGAAAGGGAGACCACCCAACATGCAGCAGAAGATGATCACGCGACAAGTAAACTTGGCGATAAAGGGGCCACCTCCCACGCCTGAATACCTCAACTGGTCCGATCAGTACATCGGGTTCGGTAGGGAGGATAACCCTTATAAAATCTCTCGACCAAGTCATTCGCCCTTGGTCCTTGATGCACAAATCAGCGGGTACGACTGTAGTAGAGGTTTCCTTGACGCAGGAAGCGCCATCAACCTGATTTACGCCAAGACTCTACGAGCAATGAACATATCTCTCACAAACTTGATACCCTCAGATGCTGGGTTCCACAACATAGTTCCGAGGAAACCAAATGTAGTCTTCGGGACCAGGGAAAACTTTAGAAGAGAAAATCTAGAGTTTGAAGTCGTGGATTGGCCATCACAATATCATGCGATACTAGGCAAGCGCGTGTACTCTCGATTCATGGCAGTTTCTCACCACACATATCTCCTTTTGAAGATGCTAGGACCTAATGGAGTCATCACCGTCAAAGGAAACTTTGCTTGTTCTGACGCCTGCGATAGAGAGTTCCACAAGTTGTCAGAATCCTTCGGAATGCATGCAGAGTTCCTCCAAATCCAAAGCGCAGACGATCGTGAGGTATCCCTAGACGTATGTCAGTATTTACCTGATCAAGCGTTCGATGCAACCAAGGACACGAAGAAAGTGCAGATTCACCATTCCGACTCAACGAAAACGACATATGTGGCCACATGTCTCGATGTTGCATAGGAAATCGCGCCCATCGAGTTTCTCCGTGAGCATTGGGAAACATTCGCCTGGCATCCCTACAGACATGCCAGGCATTCCAAGGGTACTCGCCGAGCACACACTTAACATATACCCTAGAGCAAGACCAGTCACACAATCACTCAACGGTTCTCAGAGCCGAAGTGCAAAGCAATATAAAAGGAGCTTCATCGACTTAAGGATGCCAAGTTCATCCACGAAATTGTGGACACATCTTGGGTGGCCAATCTAGTCTTGGTACCAAAGAAAAATACTAATGAAGAGAGCATGTGTGTTGATTTCACGGAGCTGAACAAACAGTGCCCAAACGATCACTTTCCCACCCCGCGAATTGATCAGATAATAGATGCAACAGCCGGGTGTGATTGTATTTCCTTCTTGGATGCATACTCTTGTTATCACTAGATCAGATTGAAGGAAGAAGACCAGGACAAAACAGCGTTCGTCACGCCCTACAATCTATACAGTTACCAGACGATGCCTTTAGGGTTGAAAAACGCGGGTGCTACAAAACAGTGATTGATGCAGAAGTGTTTGGGAGAGCAGATTGGAAAAATATTCAGGTATACAACGATGATGTGGTAATCACCACACGACAAATAACTTTTCTAATCGATGATCTGCGCGAAACGTTCAACAACCTCGAAAAATTCCTCCACAAGCTTAACCCGAACAAGTGTTCCTTTGGAGTCCTAGCTGGGCAATGATACGTCTCCAACGTAACTATAATTTCTTATGTTCCATGCTAGTTTTATGACAATACCTACATGTTTTGTTCACACTTTATATCGTTTTGATGCATTTTCCGGAACTAACCTATTGACGAGATGCCGAAGTGCCAGTTCCTGTTTTCTGCTGTTTTTGGTTTCAGAAATCCTAGTAAGGAAATATTCTCGGAATTGGACGAAATCAATGGCCAGCATCTTATAATTGCACGAAGCTTCCTGAACACTGGAGAGGGGCCAGAGGAGAGCCATAGGCCCACCACACAGGGTGGTGGCGCGGCCCGGGGGGGGCGCCCCCCTATTGTGTGGCGGCTCCGTAACCCTTCCGACTCCGCCTCTTCGCCTATTTAAAGCTCCCTGACCTAAATCTTCGATACGGAAAAGCCACGGTACGAGAAACCTTCCAGAGCCGCCGCCATCGCGAAGCCAAGATCTGTGGGACATGAGTCTCTGTTCCGGCACGCCGCCGGGACGGGGAAGTGCCCCCGGAAGGCATCTCCATCGACACCACCGCCATCTCCATCAACGCTGCTGTCTCCCATGAGGAGGGAGTAGTTCTCCCTCGAGGCTAAGGGCTGTACCGGTAGCTATGTGGTTAATCTCTCTCATATGTACTTCAATACAATGATCTCATGAGCTGCCTTACATGATTGAGATTCATATGAGCTTTGTATCACTATTCATCTATGTGTTACTCTGGTGATGTTATTAAAGTACTCTATTCCTCCTTCATGATGTAATGGTGACAGTGTGTGCATCATGTAGTACTTGGCGTAGGTTATGATTGTAATCTCTTGTAGATTATGGAGTTAACTATTACTATGATAGTATTGTTGTGATCTATTCCTCCTTCATATTGTGATGGTGACAGTGTGCATGCTATGTTAGTACTTGGTATAATTGCAATGATCTATCATGCACTCTAAGGTTATTTAAATATGAACATCGAATGTTGTGGAGCTTGTTAACTCCGGCATTGAGGTGCTCTTGTAGCCCTACACAATTAATGGTGTTTGTTATTCAACAAGAGAGTGTAGAGTGGTTTTATTATGTGATCAATGTTGAGAGTGTCCACTAGTGAAAGTATGATCCCTAGGCCTTGTTTCCAAACATCGAATCTCCGTTTATTTACTATTCTATTTCATGTTTACTCGCTGCCATATTTTATTCAGATTGCTATTACCACTCATATACATCCATACTACTTGTATTTCACTATCTCTTCGCCGAACTAGTGCACCTATACATCTGACAAGTGTATTAGGTGTGTTGGGGACACAAGAGACTTCTTGTATCGTGATTGCAGGGTTGCTTGAGAGGGATATCTTTAACCTCTTCCTCCCTGAGTTCGATAAACCTTGGGTGATCCACTTAAGGGAAACTTGCTGCTGTTCTACAAACCTCTGCTCTTGGAGGCCCAACACTGTCTACAAGAATAGAAGCACCCGTAGACATCAAGCACTTTTCGGGCGCCGTTGCCGGGGAGGAAAGGTAAAAGGCACTCAAACTCCGGTCCCAGGCAACTAAGTTATTTTCTGGTGCCGTTGTAAGTGCTCGAAGCTATTTCCTTTAGATCCTGCAATTGCATCTTTTTGTTTCTTGTTTTACACTAGTAAGGCATAATGGAAAACAGCTGTGAGCTTTTTATTCTATTTCCTGAGTTAAGACATGGATGGTTTGATGCGAAAATTAAAAAACCTATGGAATCTTATTTGCATGCTAGTAGCAATGATATTAGTACAAACGCTTTGAACACCATTGTTGCTAATGATATGGAAAATTCTAAGCTTGGGGAAGCTGGTTTTGATGAGCATGATATTTTTAGTCCCCCAAGCATTGAGGAGAAAATTTTGTGATGATACTTTGCCTCCTATTTGTGATGATTATAATGATAGTGGTCTTTTGGTGCCGCCTACTATGGAGAGTAAATTTTATTATGATTATACTATGCCTCCTACACTTGATGAGAATAATAATGATAGTTACTTTGTTCAATTTGATCCCACTACAATTAATAAGAATGACTATGCTTATGTGGAGAGTAATAATTTTATGCATATAGCTCATGATAAGAATGTTTCATGTGATAGTTATATTGTTGAGTTTGTTCATGATGCTACTGAAAATCATTATGAGAGAGGAAAATATGGTTGTAGAAGTTTTCATGTTACTAAAACACCTCTCTATATGCTGAAAATCTTGAAGTTGCGCTTGTCTAGTTTTCCTATGCTTGTTGTGTTATGCCTACATGACTTGTTTATTTACAAGATTCCTTTTCATAGGAAGTGGGTTAGGCTTAAATTTGTTTTGAATTTGCTTCTTGATGCTCTCTTTTGCTTCAACTCTCATTTCTTGGGAGTGCATCATTAAAACTGCTGAGTCCATCTGAATGGCTATAAAGAAAGCACTTGTTGGGAGATAACCCATGTTTTTATTTTGCTACAGTACTTTTGTTTTATATTTGAGTCTTGGAAGTTGTTACTACTATAGCAACCTCTCCTTATCTTTATTTTATTGCATTGTTGTGCCAAGTAAAGTCTTTGATAGCAAGGTTCATACTAGATTTGGATTATTGCGCAGAAACAGATTTCTGTCTGTCACGAATTTGGGCAGGGTTCTCTGTAGGTAACTCAGAAAAATCTGCCAATTTACGTGCGTGATACTCAGATATGTACGTAACTTTCATTCAATTTGAGCATTTTCATCTGAGCAAGTCCAGTGCCTCTAAAAAATTCGTCTTTACGCACTGTTCTGTTTTGACAGATTCTGCCTTTTATTTCGCATTGCCTGTTTTGCTGTGTTGGATGGATTTCTTTGTTCCATTGACTTCCAGTAGCTTTGGGCAATGTCCAGAAGTGTTAAGAATGATTGTGTTACCTCTGAACATGTGAATTTTTGATTATGCACTAACCATCTAATGAGTTTGTTTCGAGTTTGGTGTGGAGGAAGTTTTCAAGGGTCAAGAGAGGAGAATGATATACTATGATCAAGAAGAGTGAAAAGTCTAAGCTTGGGGATGCCCCCGTGGTTCATCCTTGCATATTTCAGGAAGACTCAAGCATCTAATCTTGGGGATGCCCAAGGCATCCCCTTCTTCATCAACAATTTATCAGGTTTCTTCTCTTGAAACTATATTTTTATTCGGTCACATCTTATGTGCTTCACTTGGAGCGTCTGTTTGTTTTTGTTCTGTTTGAATAAATTCATGCTTGTGTGGGAGAGAGACACGCTCCGCTGTTGCGTATGAACACATGTGTTCTTAGCTTTACTCTTAATGTTCATGGCGAAGGTTGAAACTGCTTCGTTCATTGTTATATGGTTGGAAACAGAAAATACTTCATGTGGTAATTGGTATAATGTCTTGAATAATTTGATACTTGGCAATTTCTGTGCTCATATAGATCATGTTTAAGCTCTTGCATCATGTACTTTGTACCCATTAATGAAGAACTACATAGAGCTTGTTAAAATTTGGTTTGCATGATTGGTCTCTAGAGTCTAGATATTTTCTGGTTAAGGTGTTTGAACAACAAGGAAGACGATGTAAAGTCTTATAATGCTTACAATATGTTCATATGTGAGTCTTGCTGCACCGTTTTATACTTGAGTTTGCTTCAAACAACCTTGCTAGCCTAGCCTTGTATTGAGAGGAATTCTTCTCGTGCATCCAAATCCTTGAGCCAAAAACGATGCCATTTGTGTCCACCATACCTACCTACCACATGGTATTTCTCTGCCATTCCAAAGTAAATTACTTGAGTGCTACCTTTAAAATTCTATTCTTTGCCTTTACAATACATAGCTCATGGGAAAATAGCCTTAAAAACTATTGTGGTGAAGAATATGTACTTATGTATCTTATTTCTTAATAAGTTGCTTGTTGAGCGGTAACCATGTTTCTGGGGACGCCATCAACTTTTACACCTTTGTTGAATATCATGTGTGTTGCTATGCATGTTCGTCTTGTCTGAAGCAAGGGAGATTTTCATGATCAAATGGTTTGAGTATGCATATTGTTAGAGAAGAACATTGTGCCGCTAACTAAAGCCATGAATCATGGTGGAAGTTTCAGTTTGGACACAAATCCTCAATCTCTTATGAGAATATTATCTGTTGTTAAATGCTTAAGCATTAAAAGAGGAGTCCATTATCTGTTGTCTATGTTGTCCCAGTATGGATGTCTGAGTTGAGAATAATCAAAAGCGAGAAATCCAATGCGAACTTTCTCCTTAGACCTCTGTGCAGGCGGCATAGAGGTACCCCTTTGTGACACTTGGTTGAAACATATGCTATGCAATGATAATCCATGTTAATCCAAGCTAATTAGGACAAGGTGCGAGCACTATTGGTAATCTATGCATGAGGCTTGCAACTTATAGGATATCTTATACATAACGCATATGCTTTATTACTACCGTTGACAAAATTGTTTCTCTGTTTTGAAAATGAAAAGCTCTAGCACAAAAATAGTAATCCATGCTTCCCTTTGCGAAGGTCCATTCTTTTACTTTATGTTGAGTCAGTTCACCTACTTCTTTCTATCTTAGAAGCAAACACTTGTGTCAACTGTGTGCATTCATTCTGACATGTTTACCTATTGCACTTGTTATATTACTTTATGTTGACAACTATCCATGAGATATACATGTTACAAGTTGAAAGCAATTGCTGAAACTTAATCATCCTTTGTGTTGCTTCAATGCCTTTTACTTTGAATCTATTGCTTTATGAGTTAACTCTTATGCAAGACTTATTGATGCTTGTCTTGAAAGTACTATTCATGAGAAGTCTTTGCTATATGATTCAGTTGTTTAGTCATTATCTTTACTATCACTTCATTCACTTCATATGCTTTACAATAATGTTGATCAAGATTATGTTGGTAGCATGTCACTTAAGAAATTATCATTGTTATCGTTTACCTACTCGAGGGCGAGTAGGAACTAAGCTTGGGGATGCTTGATACGTCTCAAACGTATCTATAATTTCTTATGTTCCATGCTAGTTTTATGACAATACCTACATGTTTTGTTCACACTTTATATCGTTTTGATGCATTTTCCGGAACTAACCTATTGACGAGATGCCGAAGTGCCAGTTCCTGTTTTCTGCTGTTTTTGGTTTCAAAAATCCTAGTAAGGAAATATTCTCGGAATTGGACGAAATCAACGCCCAGCATCTTATAATTGCACGAAGCTTCCAGAACACCGGAGAGGGGCCAGAGGAGAGCCACAGGCCCACCACACAGGGTGGCGGCGCGGCCCACGGGGGGCGCGCCCCCCTATTTTGTGGCGGCTCCGTAACCCTTCCGACTCCGCCTCTTCGCCTATTTAAAGCTCCCTAACCTAAATCTTCGATACGGAAAAGCCACGGTACGAGAAACCTTCCAGAGCCGCCGCCATCGCGAAGCCAAGATCTGGGGGACAAGAGTCTCTGTTCCGGCACGCCGCCGGGACGGGGAAGTGCCCCCGGAAGGCATCTCCATCGACACCACCGCCACCTTCATCAACGCTGCTGTCTCCCATGAGGAGGGAGTAGTTCTCCCTCGAGGCTAAGGGCTGTATCGGTAGCTATGTGGTTAATCTCTCTCCTATGTACTTCAATACAATGATCTCATGAGCTTCCTTACATGATTGAGATTCATATGAGCTTTGTATCACTATTCATCTATGAGTTACTCTGGTGATGTTATTAAAGTACTCTATTCCTCCTTCATGATGTAATGGTGACAGTGTGTGCATCATGTAGTACTTGGCGTAGGTTATGATTGTAATCTCTTGTAGATTATGGAGTTAACTATTACTATGATAGTATTGATGTGATCTATTCCTCCTTCATAGTGTGATGGTGATAGTGTGCATGCTATGTTAGTACTTGGTATAATTGCAATGATCTATCATGCACTCTAAGGTTATTTAAATATGAACATCGAATGTTGTGGAGCTTGTTAACTCCGGCATTGAGGTGCTTTTGTAGCCCTACACAATTAATGGTGTTTGTCATTCAACAAGAGAGTGTAGAGTGGTTTTATTATGTGATCAATGTTGAGAGTGTCCACTAGTGAAAGTATGATCCCTAGGCCTTGTTTCCAAACATCGAATCTCCGTTTATTTATTGTTCTGTTGCATGTTTACTCGCTGCCATATTTTATTCAGATTGCTATTACCACTCATATACATCCATACTACTTGTATTTCACTATCTCTTCGCCGAACTAGTGCACCTATACATCTGACAAGTGTATTAGGTGTGTTGGGGACACAAGAGACTTCTTGTATCGTGATTGCAGGGTTGCTTGAGAGGGATATCTTTGACCTCTTCCTCCCTGAGTTCGATAAACCTTGGGTGATCCACTTAAGGGAAACTTGCTGCTGTTCTACAAACCTCTGCTCTTGGAGGCCCAATACTGTCTACAAGAATAGAACCACCCGTAGACATCAGGCAACTCCTCAGATTCTTAGTTTCTGCAAGAGGAATCGAAGCAAATCCTGAAAAGATTCAAGCTATCCTCACAATGAAGAAGTGGACGAACCTAAGGAACATCCAGCAGCTGGCGGCGCGCGCTGCAGCTTTGAGTTGATTCATCGCTCGGTTGGGTGAGAAGGCATTACCGTTCTATGCCTTGATGAAAAAATCAGAAAAATTCGAGTGGACCGATGTGGCAGACCGAGATTTTGAAGATTTGAAGTGTATGCTCTCCACGCTGCTAGTTCTGGTCACGCCCAAGGAAAGGAAACTCTATAGTTTTATATTGTGGCTAAAAACTAGGTGGTAAGCACAGCTCTGTAGTCGAGCGACCAGAGTAAGGAAAGGTTCGTTCATGGGGTCCAACGACCCATGTACTTCCCGAGTGAGGTGTTATCACCCTCAAAATAGCGGTATCCATAATAAAAAACCTAGCATACGGAGTTTTTATGACAACAAGGAAGTTGCCCCACTACCTTTCGGAGCATCCGATCCTAGTGGTCAACGAAGCACGCTTGTCAAATATATTGAACAATCCAGAGGCAACAGGACGTGTCTCCCTTTAGGAAACAGAGCTTTCCCCTCAGGATATCACATATGAGAAGCGCAAGGGCATCAAATCCCCATTATTGCATGACTTCACGGCAGAGTGGATGGATCTCCAGAATACAGGATCCCCAGATCTATCGAGTGCATGGACAATGTACTTTGACGTGTCCAAACGACTTGAAAGCGCATCAGCTGGTGTGGTGTTGATATCACCGCAAGGAGACAAGATTGGAAATGTTATGCAGATGAGTTTTCCAAACACGTCCAACAACGAAGCAGAATATGAGGCTTTGCTGCATGGCATGCGAATGGAAAAAGCATGCAGTGTGACTCGCCTTAAAATCTTCGGTGACTCCAACCTTACGGACAGACAAGTCATGAATAAATGCAATGTTGTAAGCGACAACATGATAGCATATCGAGATATGTACAACCATCTCAAAAGATTATTCAACGGGTGCGAGGCTTCACATATCAGCATGTCGAGCACTAAAGAAGTCGATATGCTTTCAAACATCGGGTCCCAATGCTTACCAGTCCCACCTGGGGTGTTTTTGGAAGATATCAAGGAACACTCTATTAAACCACCTAAGGCAGAGAAGTCCAAAGACGCGAAGGAAAAAAGGGAAAAAAGAAATCGGGGATTGCGATTGCACCCGAAGATATGGAAGTATACATCACCGCAGTCCAAGGGACAAAGGAAATCATGATGGTGGAGGTTACCTGGATGCAGCCATATTTAGCATATCTGAAACAAAGAGTTGCTGGACAGCTAGGTCGAAGCACGAAGAATCATCCGACATTCTAAGACTTTTTGGGTGGTGAACGGTGAGTTATACAAAAGAAGCATCTCGGGCGTACTTCAGCGGCGCGTCACACCCAAAGAAGGACAAGCTATTCTTAAGGACATACATGAAGGGATCTATGGGCATCACACAAATTATCGAGCGATCACAACGAAAGCTTTCAGAGCATGGTTTTATTAGTTAACCGTTATGGAAGATGCCAAGGAGATTTTCAAAACTTGGGAGGGATGTCAGATGTTTTCCAAGAAACCTCATGCACCGACAGCATAGATAGTGCCGATACCTCTAGCATGGACTTTTGCTGAGTGGGGCATGGATATTGTTGAAAAATTGCACAAGTCTTCGCCAGGAGGGCACATTTATATGTTAGTTGTAGTCCATAAGTTTACCAAGTGGATTGAAGAAAAACCAGTTACAACAGCCGAGGAAACGGCCACGGTAAACTTTCTGGACTCGATCGTCTTTCTCTTTGGCGTGCCCCATAGTATCATCACAGATAATGGCTCCAACTTCACCTCGGGATAATTCGAGTAATACTGCGACAAGCTTGACATACAACTGAAGTTTGCCTAAATGGCGCACCCGCAAACGAACAGACAAGTCAAAAAAGCCAATGGGCTCATATGTAGTGGCATAAAAAATGGTTGCTGACAACGTTTATATGGGCCAAGGGCGATTGGGTAAAGGAACTCCCCTCCGTCCTGTGGAGCTTACGAATAAGTCCAAACACAACCACTCAGGAAACTCCTTTTTTCCTGGTCCACAGTGCTGAAGCTGTGCTTCCAGTTGGAATCACACACGATACTCCACGAGTTATAGAGCACGAAGAGGTCCCATCCACCAAGGCGCTCGAAGATGACTTGGACGTACTCGACGAAGCTCGCGGCGTAGCACTCTCCTGAGCAATGGCGTACGTATCAGCAGAACCAACAAAACTACCACAATCTTTGACTACGACCTCGATCATTTGAGGCCGGAGACTTAGTCCTTCAATTGAAACAAGATAAGCACTGAAAGCTTGAGTCTCCTTGGCTCGGCCCCTACATCATTACAGAAGTCATCCCCGAAGGAGCGTACCGGATTAAGGACAAGAAGACTGGTCAGATGGAGCCAAACCCGTGGAAAGTCCAACATCTATGTCGCTTCTACGTTCGTATTCAAGAATAAGGCCTTTGGCCAGGCTTCTTAGCTATACAATCTAGAATTCCTATAAATAAGGCTTTTTCAGCAATAGTATCGAGTTCGTCGCCCTATGGGCCTTCGGTTATGTCCAACCGATAACATTGTAACTCCGTATTTCGGCATTAATAAAAGATAAGTTCTCTTATGCTGTGTTTTGTTCTTTGTATTGCCTTTCTCACCCGATACTCGGGGGCTTCGATTCTTTTCTTTAATAAACACACCCGAATACTCAGGGGTTGCATAATTATCCACTTCATTACAAATGAAAAACAATTTTTAAGAGCATCTTGGCCCGAGTATTAAACATCGATTTGAGAAAAAACATCAAGCTAAAGACGAAAAGGCCTCACGTGTCGATGAAAAGTTACACGAAAAAAGGTTTATTCATAATTTTTTGTTATACATTACAAATACGCAATCGTGGAACTGTGCTCTTTTATAAAACTAGTTACTGCGCAGGAGCTTGTACATCGTCATCACCGGCATAGCGGAAACTGGTGAAATATTCACCATCTGCCTCCAATAGCTTCCGAATGATTTGTAGAGCTGGTTCACGAGCCTTTTCGTAGAAGCGGTCCATGCGAGGGCCCCTCGGATCCCGGCGAGACGGAAGACGCCGAGATAAGGCATCCAAGTTGAGCCTCGGTTGATGAACGAGCACCCAGGCAAGGGCAAACTTTGCACCTGCAACAAGTTGGATGCGTACAAACCATCAGATATCTTCAGCGAGGGAGAACTTTCGTAACAAAACATCCAAGCCTTCAAATGGATCATTCCAAGGAAACATGGTACTATATACCATTGAGAGGGAGGACTGGAAGTACTCCAAATATACGTTCACTGCAGCTGCTCGGTCCTGCAGTAGTACCATGATGGTGGTCCTGCGGTGATCGAACCAAAAATCGATGTTGTTCGCAGTGGCCAGGTCTGTCAGGGTCTACACTCGATCTTCAACACGACGATTCTCTGCATCAGGATCCGGACATATGCCTGCGAAGACGAGTCACATCAGACAAATATCATGCAAAAATACTCGAGGGCTCCATGTCACTTCCATGCTAAGTCATCACTCGCCCTCGATTCTAGATCCAGTAGATAATCTTCTCGATCGGCGAGTCGTGCCAACTTCCTCAACGCACCTTGGAGCTGCTTGTCGCATTTGACAACATGTTTCGCCTTGCCTAGAGCAACTAGAAGTTGTTTTTTCAAACACGACAGCTCGACTTCGAGTTCTTTGATGCACATATTTTGTTCAATAGAAAGAAAATTGTCGAGTGCCTCAGGTGATGGAGCAGCAACCTCGGAATCAAGGTGCACTTCTAGGGATTGGGTGAAACAAGGTCAACAGTTGCAGTAAAAGAATCAGTAGAAAAAATGAAAAGAATCGGAAATGAAGAAAGTCAACAAGAGACTCATTTGAATACATAACAATACGACAAGGATATTTATATTACATTACAAAAGTCGGGTACGCCGTATATACGGCTAAAGTCATTAAAATTCAGAAAAAAAGAAAACCTAGGAGACAAAGGCAGTCTACTGCACCTCGGGTGCGGGGGTGCCAGTTGAAGGAGCAGCAACAGATGATGAAGCTACCGGTGTTGGCTGCATCGTGGCAAAAAAAAGCACCCGGGTACTTCTTAGCTTCGATGAGATAAGGCTGCATCGTCTTCTTCTTGCCAGCTGCATCCTTCAGGTACGAGGAGCTCACTTTCTTCTAGTCCAACGGCTCGTCGTGCGTCATCAACGTCGCCATCGCCACTTCCACACCGGACTGCCGCTGGGACTGGTGATAGTTGATGAAAGGTTCGATAGGAACAGCAAAGGATCTGACAAGCTCGAGGAGATCATAGCCAGGGGCTAGATTCTCGGTCGGGAAGACATGGTCGTGCAGTCGAACAATGGCCTTGCGGGAATTGTTGATCACATTGCGACCGTATGTTGTTCCCCTCGAGCAAGCTGAGAGCATCAAGCGTAGGGTCAAACTTTTCTTCGTCAAGCTGTGCCGTTCGATGTTCAGTTCGCCCTAAACAAAAGTTTGTCATACATAAAACATATGGAACGAGTTGAAACTACAATCAAAGAAAAAGCAAAGATGCTTACTAAGAAGATAAGTGTTGAGAGCCTCGAGACTCTTACAGATGTCTTTATCACGAGCTTCTCGCGAATATCTCTCGTCCTCCAAATGCTATTCAGCGGTCCCAACGACGCCTTACCCTCCTCGAGTGCTTCTTTAGCAGCCTTGAGCTTGGTAGGTTGGACGTTGTCCCGAGAGTTCTCATACTCATAGTTTGACAGAATTTGCTTATTTTCGGCCTCTAACCCAATGAAACGGGTGGCAACATCGAGCATGTCTTGGGTGAAAGGCTATGCAATCGATAAATAGAACAGAAGAATCAAAAAAAATCAAGAGGTGCAAAGGGTAGAAGCAATCGAGAAAACTTACATGGTCCCGAGGAGGGGATGATGCAGTAGAAGATATATGGATGCCCTTAAGGGCACCCGGCGTTATGGCCTTTTTCTTGGCCAGGACTCGGGGGCTCCCTTCGAAGTCGTCGAGTTTTGGTGACTCCGCAGTAGTTTCCAGTGGGTCATTGACCTTAGCAACGACAAAGTCGTCTAAACCCGCACCCTCGTTGGTTGCAGGGAATTATGTGTGAAGGCCCTCACCCGTACATCGAGCATCGAATTCAGTATAGGACAAAGAACAAAACTGAAAGCAGCAACAAGCAAAAAGGATAAAAAGTATACACTTACGTGCTCACTATTTGAGCCATGGAGAAAGGGTATTCAATGTATGGAGAAGAAGGAAACGTCGCGCTCGAGGGCATCACAAGCGCGAGGCTTGATTCACCCGACGATTCAGAGTCGTCGACGATTACCACCCTATTCCTCTTCTTCTGAACCTTTTCCTCCCCATGTGGTGTCGCAGAGGGAGGGGAAGCCTTGGTCTGAGACGCCTTAGACTGCGCGTCCTCCTCATCATCATCGTCGGCCTCAAGGGTGGCGCCAGTATCGGCCGCTTCATTCTCAGCGACAATGGCCTACTTAGGCACATCGCCACCCCCAGGAAGCGGCGGGAGAGAAGAAAGGTGTAACATCCCAAAATTTCAAAACAAACAAAATGAATTTCCCTAGTTCCAAATTTTGGAACTAACAAAAACTTTTATTAAATCAAGTTGATACATAGAGATCTTGTTTAATCCTGGTGCTATTGCCATGATTGCTTGTTTAATTAGTTTTTGAAATACTTATAAACCCTAAACCTCACACCCCTTTTTACCATCCAAATTAAAATAAAATAAAATGAATTTAAATAAGAAAGAGGCATATGTGCCTATGGCTATTTTTATTAAACTTTACCCTAGACCTTTCCACTTTATTTAGAGGTTTGGAAAACCTTTATAAACCTTATCTAGTACTTCTCAAACCAATTCCAAGTTGAAACCAAAGAAAATAAAAAGAAACAAAAAATGCCATAGAGGCATATGAGAGTAAAATGCAAATTTGTGAATTTGAGGATCTTGACCCTAAGACTTGTGGTGAATGGTTGGATCACTCCTATATACCATTTCAACACTCAACAACATCAAATGGGCCAAAAACAATCAAATTAAAAATCAAATGCCACATATGCATAGAGGCATATGTGACACATAGCCATTTCCCCAAATCTTGACCTATGTACTTCTACCATGCCCAAGTGGTGTGGAACCATATCTAAACCTAGTCTAACACTAAATTGACCCTCAACCTTGCCCAAGTAAAGCAAGGGCAGCCAATTACAAGAATAATAAAATTTGACACCTCACCTCTTATGTGTTATGGCTATTTTTGCAAATCTTTGAGCTAGACCTTTTGGAATGGTTTCAATCGTTTGGAAATATTCCTAAACTAATAAGAATCACTTTGGAGTCAAGAAAAATCAAATCAATTAGAGAGAAATGAAATAGTGAGAAAATTCCATTTTTACTCACATACACTTTAGCCAATTTTGCGAATCTTCCCCAAAGGCCACCATTGCTTGATCTATTGCTTGGAGAATAATTATATATGATAAAAAAACACAAATGCAACAAAGAAACCAGAATCAAATCAAAGAAAATCTCAAAACCAACATACATGTGATAATGGTCAAAAGTGAGTTTTATAAAATGTTCCTCACTTTACCCCTCTGATTTTATCTTTTCCTCAACCAAACTTGGTCAACTATTGCCATGTCATCCAAGACCTTGTCAAGGTGAACAACTTTCATGTTGACCACACATGCTAGCTTTGACCAGGTTGACCAGAATAGAAGAGACAAGAGGAGACTTTGAACTAAAGAGAAGATTCACCCACTTTTTGAAACTTTGCAAAACAACACCAAATTGACCACCACCACCACCATTCTATCTCTATGATTATATGAATGAGATCCACCAAAGAAATTTCCAAATTTTGAAAACTTTTCTCTTGCGGCCATTTCTACAAACACCTTGCAGGCAGGGAATCATGTTGTGCCCATGCTGGATTTTTGGTTGGACCAAGTCCAACCCTGGCCCTCCTATGCTGCCCTGACACTTCACCTCACCCCTCAGCATCAATCCAAGCCACTGCACCCCTCTCACCTGGCCACCATGACCCTGGCATGAGCATGCCCGTACTCACCATGTCCACCTCGTGCCATCTCCTCTCCTCTCCCATCCAAGTCCATCAACCATGTCTCTGAGCTTGCCTGGACCTTGCTGATGCTGACCCTGCCTGCCCTTGACCAAGACGACGTCGACATTGACCGGGCCACGCGCGCCCAGACACGTCCAGAGACACCTAGTGGCTCGCCAGGACGCGCACGACGACGTCCCTGGGCGCGACAGGACGCCGCCATGCCCCGTCGCCTCGCGCCTCCCCTCACTCTCCCCAGGCACCAATCGCGTCGCCACGGTCCCTTCTCCCTCCCAGACAAAGCCATGTGGATGCGCTCGCCCTGTAGCCGTCGTCACGGACGACGATCACTCGCCACCGTACTGCCATACTGCGCCGAAGAGGACGACGCGACTACACCACCGCTGGCCTCGCCACGAAGCGCGTCAGCATCGCCTTGACGTCGCCAACCCCTTGCGCCCATGCCTTGCCTCTTCGCCGCCCTGGAACGACGACGCCATCGACGACCCTAGCTCCGCCCCACAGCCACCTCCCGCTCCTATAAAAGGAGGGCTCCTCCCACCGAATTGAGCACACCAATCTCTTCCTCTCCTCACCCCTGCTCTCCTCGACCTCTCAATTCGTTCGATTAGCCACCACCCTGCTCCAATTGCAAGATCGCCGCCGCCGCCAGTACACGGAGTTCGCCGGAGCAGGAGGCCACCCCAGGACACGCCACTGCTACCAGGGAGGTCCTCGTCTTCGACAACACCGCCGCGCACCACTTCGACGCTCGCCGGAGCTCCGACGCGCCCTCCGACCCCCTACCTCCGTCGTGCCTGCTGCTGCTTCTCGCCGTCGACGACGACAACTCTCCACCGTCAGATCATCGCCTGATCCAACGCTCCACACGCCGCGTACCGATTCGGTAAGTAAATCCCACTGACGCGTGGCCCCCGCGCTGTCAGTCGGCCCGTTGCGTGGACGCGCTACTGGGCCGGCCCATTTCCCTCTCTCTCTGCGTAGCCCGTTAGAGTTTCCCGCCTAAGCCCAAGATTCAAATCAGGATTTTCGAAATTTGGATTATTTATTCTCAGAGGCTGTTTTGAAAATTAAATAGAATAAAATCTACCAAACCAAATTTGACAAATTTTATATATATGGAAACCTTGTTAAATTATCTACAAAACTACACTGGCCCCAACTCTAGATTAGTTGTGGAATAAATGTGACAAAAATAACAAGGCAAGGCCTTTTTCAACTTCAAATAATTATTAAAAATTAAATAAAAATGCTTTTAAGATAATTCCAACTCTCAAAAATCATATGTCACATTATCTACCAGAATATATAAAAATATGACATAGTTAATTTGAATGATCATGGCCTAGTTTAATTAAAGGACTTTATCGCTATTTCTAGTCAAAGATATTGTCCAAAACTATTAATAAATCTTATGGGAGTGTTTCTCTCATTTAAATCTTGTCATGAACAATTCAAAATGAGGTAGAGACTCTGGTCAATTAGATCTCATATGAATTGTTGATGATATTAAATCTTTACCATGTTAGGATTAAAAGGTATGAGGTGTTCACCTCATTTAAATCATTTTCTTAAATGATAAGTGTGAAGAGGTTGACTTTGGTCAACCTAGGTCACATATTATTCATGAGAGAAATTAAATCTTAAGAAGATAATGAGAGGAAATTATTTCTCTAAGTAATTGAAAATAACACCTAAGTTAGTATGAGAGGAAATTATTTTTCTTAAATAAGAAAACACATCCATCAACTTAATAGTACTGTGTGATGCTAGTTTAAGTTGTGTGAATCATGTGTGTGCTTAGTTTGGTAAATAAGTTTGGTATGATGATTGTGTACCCCGTATTCATATTTTAGACGCTAGTACCGAGGAGTACTAGGAGGAGGAGGACGTCTATTTCAAGGAGAAGAAGACCACTTTGATCAATACGCCAACCAAGGCAAGCTAATATTCTTGCAAAGTGCAAAGCTCTACTAGAGCAAGGCACACTCACCAATTACTTTATGCTTCATGATCCCATCCCAAGTTTTATTCTTCCAAACTTTTACTTTGATTATTATAACTTTCTTTGATAGTTAACTTTGATCTAGAGATAGAGTACTACAAGAGTATCAAACTTAGCCTAGAAAGCTATAAGCTAGTTAGCACCACTCATGACTAGTGCTAGTGCTAACAAATAAAATTGACTACTCTAGGTGGGAACTTGTGAAATGAAATGACTTTGAAAACCTTGGAATGATGATTCATTCTATTGAAAGATTTTGAAGGTGAATATGACTTGTGAATGACTTGGTGAATTTTACGAAAACTGATGGTTGGGTTCGGATGCGATACCATTCCAATTTTGCAAGTACCCCCACAATACCTGAATATGGGTAAGGGCTTAACTAGAAGTTTATGTATCTTAGTATGGGTTCCCTCTAAACAAGCGTCATCGGGGTTATGCCAAGGGTTGCCTCCAAAGAAATATGGAATGATGTGATATGACGTGAATATGAGGTGAATGTCCGGCCCAAGCCCTGTGCAGTTCCCAGGCTGACAGTTTGTCTTCACTGGGAGGCCAAGCTCATGGGGAGAGGTGCCTATACTAGGGTATGTAAGTGAAATGTTATGGTTGGTAGTCCGCACACGGAGTGTGACAAATCAGGGCCAGTTAACCCTGACGGATTATTGCAAATGTTGTGGCACAAGTGTACGACCTCTGCAGAGTGTAGAACTATTCGAATAGCCGCGTCCACGGTTATGGACGGTTGGAAAGGCCATACTGTTCCGTCATCAGACCACTTTCAAAAATGTGACATGTGAAGGGTGACTTGTGATTTGAACTTGAAATGGTGAATTTGAATTGAATCACAACAGAGTTGTGGGAATGACACTAATGTTCCCACTTGAGTTAGTTAGCAAATGAAGAAGCTTTTACTAAATGTTTGTGAACTAAAATTGGCTTTATGCAAAAAAAACTTAGAGCTTAGCACCCCCTTACTATAGTTGATAGTGCTTACATTAGTATTAGTTTGCGAGTACTTTAAAGTACTCATGGCTTTGTCCCTGGCTATTTAAATGGCCAGACTATGAAGAGGAACAGCAGTACGAGGAAGATGGACAGCAGGACGTCTATGACAACTAGGACCACTCCTGACGTCAACAGTTGCCTGTGGAACAGATGGACCACAACTGCTACTACTTCGCTTCCGCTATGTGTTTTATAATAGGATCTCTAGATCCATTATGTTGTATTAAGACTGGATCATGTGATCCCTCTATTGTAAGACGATTATAGTATGTAATGAATGATGTGTTGGGATATCAATCTATTATGTCTCGCAAAAACAATATTCCTGGGATTGCGAGGAATGGCATAATAGGCATCTGGACTTAAAAATCCGGGTGTTGACAAGTTGGTATCAGAGCCATTGTTTGACCTTAGGAGACCCTAGTTAGAATGGACGTCTGAAAAACTTAGTTTCAAAAACCAATGAAATGAATAATTGTGAAAACTTATTCTCACTCTTATCCTTGAGATCTTTTTCAAAAATGAGAAATCTATGCTCTATTTTTCTTTGCAAGCCTACATAAAATTTTGCACACTGGACTACTTCTTTAACTTACTCATCCTCTTTGTGCATAGATGGAGTACAAATGGGAGTTCTATCAGCTTGGTCCCGGAGGCGACCTAAGGTTCGAAAAGGATTTGAAGCAACTAGTGGAATATCTAGGACACCTGTATCCCGAGTTCTTCGGAATACCCCTCAACAACCACTCCGGAGAACCACCTCAGTGGGAAGTTTCTACTGATCTACGAAGAAAGCCTGGAGCCCCGGTATGGGAAACCATATGGTTTTCTGTAACGGGAAACACTTGGAAGGAAGGACTAGTCAGAGCTATGCAAGAAGCAATTTCCTGTCTATGTGGACAAAATGAGAACAAGATCAAGAACACTCGCTTCATCTACTACCCAAGACATGACTCCATGGGTAGACCGATGACCATGCCCCCTCTCACGGAGATGAACCCCTATGTAGCACCCCAGGACTTCAGGCAGTACAAAACCCGCAGGGATTTGGACAACGCCCTCACCCTTCGCCAAGCACCTCAACCGTGAAGACGAAGAATTCCCCCCTGAAGAGTAGTATCATTAAAGCACTTGAGTAGGTGTGAGTTGTATCAGGATCCCTTTGTATCGTAGAGCGATGAATGGTTCTTCAAACCAACGGTGTGTTAGAATTGTAATGTGTGATGTTTGGTATGAATAAAAAAGTGTTGTTGGTTTTTACCCCCTCAACACTACTCAAGTTTTGAAACTTTTTGAACTTTGAACCAAACAAACCATAGAAATTTCCCTCTTATCTTATCATCTACCTCAAATATTCAGATGGCCCCACCAACCCGCAGCGCCAACCAGGATGCAATGATGCGGATCTTTGCAGATGATGATGGCAGACCGGGAAGCCGAGAGAGCTGAAAGACAAGCCAACATTGCAGCCCTTCAACAGCTTGCCAACAACAATCCAGGCCATCATGATCACCCAGGATCAAAGCTAAAGAACTTTCAGAACACCAACCCACCTATTTTCAACAAGACTGAAGAACCCCTAGATGCTGATGACTGGCTCCAGACAATGGAGAACAACCTCGAAGTTGCGCAAGTTGAAGCCGCAGAGAAAGCAAGAGCTTGGTGGACCAGCACCCGTGCAATGAATGCGGGACAGATGATGACCTGGGAAGACTTCAAGCTGAAGTTTAGCAAGTACCATGTGCCCCAAGGACTGATCAAGAAGATGAGAGACGAGTTCCGCGAGCTCAAGCAAGGAAGGATGTCCGTGGTAGAATACCGCGACAGGTTTCTTACTCTGTCAAGGTACGCCCCGGATGAGACCGACACCAACGAGAAGAGGAAGGAGAGATTTCTGAACGGACTGCATGATGAAATGCAAACTGTGTTAGTGAACATTCCGTTCGCTGACCTCGAAGCCCTAGTGGACTCAGCCATCCAGATGGAAGGGAAACTCCATCAAGCCAACGAAAACCGCAAGAGAAGGATGATGAACCAAAATGGACCCAACAACGCCCAGAAGTACCGCAACAACTCAACTGGAGGATTTGCCTCAAGATACAACAAGCCCCCAGCTCAGATTTACCGCCCAAGCAACAACAACAACAACAACAACAACAACAACCGCAACACCAACAACAATCGCAACAACAGCAACAACAACAACAACACCAACAACAACAACAACCACCCCAATGGCAACAACAACCACCCCAATACTGCCCCCGTGACTGGGAGTAACGCTTTGCCCGTCAACCCCAAAGACAAGTCCACCGTCAACTGCTATGAATGTGGAGTGGTGGGTCACTACTCCAACGAGTGCCCCAAGAAGCTTGCCAAGGTTGCCGCCAATACCGTAGCACCTGCTCAGCAACAGCGCCGCTTTGCAGGAAGAAGGAACCAGAACAACAACAACGGCCGTTTCTATCACATGACTGCCAATGAAGCCCAGGAAGCCCCTCAGGCCATGCCAAGTATGTTCCCCTGTTAATCTCACCCCTCAATCTTTCTTAGGAACCTAACTTTTCTAAAATCTCGGGACGAGATTTGTTTAAGGGGGAAGGGTTTGTAACATCCCAAAAATTTCAAAACAAACAAAATGAATTTCCCTAGTTCCAAATTTTGGAACTAACAAAAACTTTTATTAAATCAAGTTGATACATAGAGATCTTGTTTAATCCTGGTGCTATTGCCATGATTGCTTGTTTAATTAGTTTTTGAAATACTTATAAACCCTAAACCTCACACCCCTTTTTACCATCCAAGTTAAAATAAAATAAAATGAATTTAAATAAGAAAGAGGCATATGTGCCTATGGCTATTTTTATTAAACTTTACCCTAGACCTTTCCACTTTATTTAGAGGTTTGGAAAACCTTTATAAACCTTATCTAGTACTTCTCAAACCAATTCCAAGTTGAAACCAAAGAAAATAAAAAGAAACTAAAAATGCCATAGAGGCATATGAGAGTAAAATGCAAATTTGTGAATTTGAGGATCTTGACCCTAAGACTTGTGGTGAATGGTTGGATCACTCCTATATACCATTTCAACACTCAACAACATCAAATGGTCCAAGAACAATCAAATTAAAAATCAAATGCCACATATGCATAGAGGCATATGTGACACATAGCCATTTCCCCAAATCTTGACCTATGCACTTCTACCATGCCCAAGTGGTGTGGAACCATATCTAAACCTAATCTAACACTAAATTGACCCTCAACCTTGCCCAAGTAAAGCAAGGGGAGCCAATTACAAGAATAATAAAATTTGACACCTCACCTCTTATGTGTTATGGCCATTTTTGCACATCTTTGAGCTAGGCCTTTTGGAATGGTTTCAATGGTTTGGAAATATTCCTAAACTAATAAGAATCACTTTGGAGTCAAGAAAAATCAAATCAATTAGAGAGAAATGAAATAGTGAGAAAATTCCATTTTTACTCACATACACTTTAGCCAATTTTGTGAATCTTCCCCAAAGGCCACCATTGCTTGATCTATTGCTTGGAGAATACTTATATATGATAAACAAACACAAATGCAACAAAGAAACCAGAATCAAATCAAAGAAAATCTCAAAACCAACATACATGTGATAATGGTCAAAAGTGAGTTTTATAAAATGTTCCTCACTCTACCCCTCTGATTTTATCTTTTCCTCAACCAAACTTGGTCAACTATTGCCATGTCATCCAAGACCTTGTCAAGGTGAACAACTTTCATGTTGACCACACATGCTAGCTTTGACCAGGTTGACCAGAATAGAAGAGACAAGAGGAGACTTTGAACTAAAGAGAAGATTCACCCACTTTTTGAAACTTTGCAAAACAACACCAAATTGACCACCACCACCACCATTCTATCTCTATGATTATATGAATGAGATCCACCAAAGAAATTTCCAAATTTTCAAAACTTTTCTCTTGCGGCCATTTCTACAAACACCTTGCAGGCAGGGAATCAAGTTGTGCCCATGCTGGATTTTTGGTTGGACCAAGTCCAACCCTGGCCCTCCTATGCTGCCCTGACACTTCACCTCACCCCTCAGCATGAATCCAAGCCACTGCACCCCTCTCACCTGGCCACCATGACCCTGGCATAAGCATGCCCGTACTCACCATGTCCACCTCGTGCCATCTCCTCTCCTCTCCCATCCAAGCCCATCAACCATGTCTCTGAGCTTGCCTGGACCTTGCTGATGCTGACCCTGCCTGCCCTTGACCAAGACGACGTCGACATTGATCGGGCCACGCGCGCCCAGACACGTCCAGAGACACCTAGTGGCTCGCCAGGACGCGCACGACGACGTCCCTGGGCGCGACAGGACGCCGCCATGCCCCGTCGCCTCGCGCCTCCCCTCACTCTCCCCAGGCACCAATCGCATCGCCACGGTCCCTTCTCCCTCCCAGACAAAGCCATGTGGACGCGCTCGCCCTGTAGCCGTCGTCCCGGACGACGACCACTCGCCACTGTACTGCCATACTGCGCCGAAGAGGACGACGCGACTACACCACCGCTGGCCTCGCCACGAAGCGCATCAGCATCGCCTTGACGTCGCCAACCCCTTGCGCCCATGCCTTGCCTCTTCGCCGCCCTGGAACGACGACGCCGTCGATGACCCTAGCTCCGCCCCACAGCCACCTCCCGCTCCTATAAAAGGAGGGCTCCTCCCACCGAATTGAGCACACCAATCTCTTCCTCTCCTCACCCCTGCTCTCCTCGACCTCTCAATTCGTTCGATTAGCCACCACCCTGCTCCAATTGCAAGATCACCGCCGCCGCCAGTACACGGAGTTCGCCGGAGCAGGAGGCCACCCCAGGACACGCCACTGCTACCAGGGAGGTCCTCGTCTTCGACAACACCGCCGCGCACCACTTCAACGCTTGCCGGAGCTCCGACGCGCCCTCCGACCCCCTACCTCCGTCGTGCCTGCCGCTGCTTCTCGCCATCAACGACGACAACTCTCCACCGTCAGATCATCGCCTGATCCAACGCTCCACACGCCGCGTACCGATTCGGTAAGTAAATCCCACTGACGTGTGGCCCCCGCGCTGTCAGTCGGCCCGTTGCGTGGACGCGCTACTGGGCCGGCCCATTTCCCTCTCTCTCTACGTAGCCCGTTAGCGTTTCCCGCCTAAGCCCAAGATTCAAATCAGGATTTTCGAAATTTGGATTATTTATTCTCAGAGGCTGTTTTGAAAATTAAATAGAATAAAATCTACCAAACCAAATTTGACAAATTATATATATATGGAAACCTTGTTAAATTATCTACAAAACTACACTGGCCCCAACTCTAGATTAGTTGTGGAATAAATGTGACAAAAATAACAAGGCAGGGCCTTTTTCAACTTCAAATAATTATTAAAAATTAAATAAAAATGCTTTTAAGATAATTCCAACTCTCAAAAATCATATGTCACATTATCTACCAGAATATATAAAAATATGACATAGTTAATTTGAATGATCATGGCCTAGTTTAATTAAAGGACTTTATGGCTATTTCTAGTCAAAGATATTGTCCAAAACTATTAATAAATCTTATGGGAGTGTTTCTCTCATTTAAATCTTGTCATGAACAATTCAAAATGAGGTAGAGGCTTTGGTCATTTTGGTCTCATATGAATTGTTGATGATATTAAATCTTTACCATGTTAGGATTAAAAGGTATGAGGTGTTCACCTCATTTAAATCATTTTCTTAAATGATAAGTGTGAAGAGGTTGACTTTGGTCAACCTAGGTCACATATTATTCATGAGAGAAATTAAATCTTAAGAAGATAATGAGAGGAAATTATTTCTCTAAGTAATTGAAAATAACACCTAAGTTAGTATGAGAGGAAATTATTTTTCTTAAATAAGAAAACACATCCATCAACTTAATAGTACTGTGTGATGCTAGTTTAAGTTGTGTGAATCATGTGTGTGCTTAGTTTGGTAAATAAGTTTGGTATGATGATTGTGTACCCCATATTCGTATTTTAGATGCTAGTACCGAGGAGTACCAGGAGGAGGAGGACGTCTATTTCCAAGGAGAAGAAGACCACTTTGATCAATACGCCAACCAAGGCAAGCTAATATTCTTGCAAAGTGCAAAGCTCTACTAGAGCAAGGCACACTCACCAATTACTTTATGCTTCATGATCCCATCCCAAGTTTTATTCTTCCAAACTTTTTCTTTGATTATTATAACTTTCTTTGATAGTTAACTTTGATCTAGAGATAGAGTACTACAAGAGTATCAAACTTAGCCTAGAAAGCTATAAGCTAGTTAGCACCCCTCATGACTAGTGCTAGTGCTAACAAATAAAATTGACTACTCTAGATGGGAACTTGTGAAATGAAATGACTTTGAAAACCTTGGAATGATGATTCATTCTATTGAAAGATTTTGAAGGTGAATATGACTTGTGAATGACTTGGTGAATTTTACGAAAACTGATGGTTGGGTTCGGATGTGATACCATTCCAATTTTGCAAGTACCCCCACAATACCTGAATATGGGTAAGGGCTTAACTAGAAGTTTATGTATCTTAGTATGGGTTCCCTCTAAACAAGCGTCATTGGGGTTATGCCAAGGGTTGCCTCCAAAGAAATATGGAATGATGTGATATGACGTGAATATGAGGTGAATGTCCGGCCCAAGCCCTGTGCAGTTCCCAGGCTGACAGTTTGTCTTCACTGGGAGGCCAAGCTCATGGGGAGAGGTGCCTATACTAGGGTATGTAAGTGAAAGGTTATGGTTGGTAGTCCGCACACGGAGTGTGATAAATCAGGGCCAGTTAACCCTGACGGATTATTGCAAATGTTGTGGCACAAGTGTACGACCTCTGCAGAGTGTAGAACTATTCGAATAGCCGCGTCCACGGTTTGGACGGTTGGAAAGGCCATACTGTTCCGTCATCAGACCACTTTCAAAAATGTGACATGTGAAGGGTGACTTGTGATTTGAACTTGAAATGGTGAATTTGAATTGAATCACAACAGAGTTGTGGGAATGACACTAATGTTCCCACTTGAGTTAGTTAGCAAATGAAGAAGCTTTTACTAAATGTTTGTGAACTAAAATTGGCTTTATGCAAAAAAACTTAGAGCTTAGCACCCCCTTACTATAGTTGATAGTGCTTACATTAGTATTAGTCTGCGAGTACTTTAAAGTACTCATGGCTTTGTCCCTGGCTATTCAAATGGCCAGACTATGAAGAGGAACAGCAGTACGAGGAAGATGGACAGCAGGACGTCTACGACAACTAGGACCACTCCTGACGTCAACAGTTGCCTATTGAACAGATGGACCACAACCGCTACTACTTCGCTTCCGCTATGTGTTTTATAATAGGATCTCTAGATCCATTATGTTGTATTAATACTGGATCATGTGATCCCTCTATTGTAAGACGATTATGGTATGTAATGAATGATGTGTTGGGATATCAATCTATTATGTCTCGCAAAAACAATATTCCTGGGATTGCGAGGAATGGCATAATAGGCATCTGGACTTAAAAATCCGGGTGTTGACAAAAGGAAGCGGTGATCCTGAAGGATACAAGAAAAGTAAGTAACGAGCAAGCTAAAGAGAATAACAAACGACAATGGAGAAAGGCCGACGAAACATACCGAAGGCGTTGGGTGATCCTTGTTGAAGTACTCACCCTGGCAGGCGATGGGTACTTCGTCGGCTGTACTAAGGGTGGTAAACCGACGAGCCATCTTCTTCACTTCATCTTCAGCAACATCATCTTTGGAAACATGGGTTTCATCGGCTGAACCCGAGTAATTCCACATCTGGTGTGCTCTGTAATGTAGAGGCTGGATGCGCATCCGAATGAAGAAGGCCATGAGTTGGAGGCGTGAAATCTCCTTACCCACAGTAGTCTGAAGGGCTTGGACTTTTTGGATCTTTGGCTCTGTTTTCCCAAGCTCAGCATCAGTCAAGGGAATGTCATAGGACTTCAACTTCTTCACTTCAGCAGTGGCATCGAAAGGAGCAAGCCCATACTTCTGTCCAGTGATTGGTTCATCCTTGACGTAGAACCATTTTTTTCTCCAATCCTAGACAGAGTCACGCGTCCGATGATCAAAGTAGCCGGAAAGGCTCTTTGTCGATATGATGGACCTCCACCATCAGGGACATCAGTCCTTGAGACATTGCGTCAGATATAAAAAATGCGGCGCCAGAGCCCCCAGTGGGGATCGACGACACCGATAAAGCATTTACAAAGCATGACGAAGCACGCAATGTGGAGAATGAAGTTTGATGTAAGCTGGTGAAGCTGCACACCGTCAATGGAAAGCAGTCCATGAATAAATTCATGGACTGGGAGAGACATAACATGGAAGAGAAATTGCAAACACATTACCCGGTAACCCTGTTGAGGGCGGGGTACAGTCTCCTCATCGGGCATCATCAGCACTATGGCTGCGGCGAGGAGTCCGGCGGCACGAAGCTTGTTGAGGTCTCTCTTGGAGAAGGTCTACGCCACCCATCAGGTGGCCTACTCCTTCTCCATCACAGCAGCACCGCTGCTGGCTGCGCGCCTTCCCTTTGGTTTGCCCATGGCAACGGCAACGGTGCAAGATGATGACCCACAAGTATAGGGGATCGCAATAGTCTTCGAGGGAAGTAAAAACCAATTTATTGATTCGACACAAGGGGAGCCAAAGAATATTTGTAAGCCTTAATAGCGGAGTTGTCAATTCAGCTGCACCTGGAAACAGACTTGCTCGCATGAGTTTATCAGTAGTAACAGTTTTATAGCAGTAGCAGTAGTGAAATATCAGCAGCAGAGTAACAAAGACAACAGTAGTGATTATAGTAAACAACAGGATTAAAATACTGTAGGCACAGGGATGGATGAACGGGCATTGCATGGATGAGAGAAACTCATGTAACAATCAAGATAGGGCATTTGTAGATAATAATAAAATGGTATCCAAGTACTAATCAATCCATAGGCATGTGTTCCATATTTAGTCGTACGTGCTCGCAATGAGAAACTTGCACAACATCTTTTGTCCTACCAGCCGGTGGCAGCCGGGCCTCTAGGGAATCTACTGGAAATTAAGGTACTCCTTTTAATAGAGCACGAAGCAAAGCATTAACACTCCGTGAACACATGTGATCCTCATATCACCGCCTTCCCCTCCGGTTGTCCCAATTTCTGTCACTTTGGGGCCTCGGGTTCCGGACAGCAACATGTGTATACAACTTGCAGGTAAGATCATAAAACAATGAATATCATCATGAAACAATAACATGTTCAGATCTGAGATCATGGCACTCGGGCCCTAGTGACAAGCATTAAGCATAACAAGTTGCAACAATATCATAAAAGTACCAATTACGGATACTAGGCACTATGCCCTAACAATCTTATGCTATTACATGACCAATCTCATCCAATCCCTACCATCCCCTTCAGCCTACAGCGGGGGAATTACTCACACATGGATGGGGCAAACATGGCTGGTCGATGGAGAAGCGTCGGTGGTGATGATGGCGATGATCTCCTCCAATTCCCCGTCCCGGCGGAGTACCAGAACGGAGTTTCTGGTCCCGAGACGGAGTTTCGTGATGGCGGCGGTGTTCTGGATGTCTTCTTGCGATTTCGTCTAACCCCCCGTGCGTTTTTAGGTCGAAGACCTTAAGTAGTCCAGAGGGGGGCACCTGGGGCTGCACAAGGCGTCGCCACCATAAGGCGGCGCGCCCCCCTCCTAGGCCGCGCCGGCCTATGGTCTGGAGTCCGTGGGCCTCCCCCTGGCCTGCCCTTCTGGCTCCGTGATTCTTTTGGGAAAATAGGCCCTTCGACATTAATTCCAAGGATTTTCCTGAAAGTTGAGTTTCTGCACAAAAACAAGACACCAGAGCAATTGTGCTGAAAACAGTGTTAGTCCGTGTTAGTTGTATCCAAAATACACAAATTAGAGGCAAAACAATAGCAAAAGTGTTCGGGAAAGTAGATACGTTTTGGACGTATCAACTCCCCCCAAGCTTAGCTTATTGCTTGTCCTCAAGCAATTCAGTTAACAACTGAGTGCGATAAAAGAACTTTCACGAACACATTTGTTCATATGATGTAAATATTCTCATGATATGGACAAGTGCTTAGGCAATTCATAATAAGATACATGCAAATAAAGTCATCTAATAGCTATTTCAATCATGGAAAAGGTACCAACAAATTAATAATAAGCATCATGAATCATGTCTATCAGCAGGATTGCAATGTTCATAAAAGGATATGATAAAGTGGTATCTCGCTTGCCCGTATTTGTATAGCAACACATAAATGCCCGGGCACCTTCGAAGTTCATGGAAAGATTGGAAGTACAGATTATCAAAGATAAAAGCATCAAAGTTATACCACAGCTAATCATATTTTGGGACAAGCATATTATACTAAGAATGACAGTTATGCTCTCAAGAAAGTGCTCAAAGAAAGGATGGTGACTCAATGTAAAAGTAAAAGATTGGCCCTTCGCAGAGGGAAGCAGGGATTAACATGTGCTAGAGCTTTTCATTTGTAAAACAGGAGTAAAATTATTTTGAGAGGTGTTTGTTGTTATCAACGAATGATAGTGGGTACTCTAACTACCTCGTCAACTAGACTTCCAAGAGCGGCTCCCATGAAGGACGTTATCTCTACCAGCAAGGTAGATCATCCCTCTTCTCTTTTGTTTACACATGTATTTTAGTTTCATTATGGATGACACTCCCCACAACCTTTGCTTACACAAGCCATGGCTAACCGAATCCTCGGGTGCCTTCCAACATTCTCATACCATGGAGGAGTGTCTATTTGCAAATTAAGTTGCTTACTGATAAATCAGGGCAAAGCATGTGAAGAGAATTATTGATGAAAGTTAATTAATTGGGGCTGGGAACCCCGTTGCCAGCTCTTTTTGCAAAATTATTGGATAAGCGAATGTGCCACTAGTCCATTGATGAAAGTCCGTCAGGAGTAAATGACAAGGTTGAAAGATAAAACACCACATACTTCCTCATGAGCTATAAAACATTAACACAAATTGAGAAGTACTTTGAAGGTTTAAAGGTAGCACATGAGAATTTACTTGGAATGGTTTGAAATGCCATGCATAGGTATTTATGGTGGACACTTTGGAATAACTTGGTTTTCAGGGGTTTGGAAGCACGAGCAGCGTTCCCGCTCAGTACAAGTGAAGACTAGCAATAGATTGGGAAGCGACAATCAAGAGAGCAGTAACTGTCATAATCATGCTTGCGACAAAATAAATTAACGGAGGCATAAAAGTGATACAAGAACTCTGAGGCAAAGTAAATCATCGAGGCTTAATTGACTTTTGTTCAGTCATATGCATGCATGAGCATGTGCCAAGTTGATTCAAGTGAATTATTCAGAGGAGGATACCACAATGTCATACCTATCTATGAATAAAGCAATGCAAGCAAATATTTATGACATGCTACTCATATTAATAAATTGGAGCTAAACATGAGAGATCATGAACTACTAGACTTTCTTAAATGACATATACCTCACATGAACCAACTAAGCATGCTCACATGGATGAGTATATGTACAAAAATGAAAACAAATAGAGTTCATACCAGGCTCTCACCACAGTCGGATTGTCGTAGATCGTCATTATTGCCTTTCACTTGTGTAGCTTGAATAATATGGAATGAAAACCAAGCTCCAACCACCGAAGACCGCTGAACTCCATAATGAACTTTACAAAACCAAAGAAGAACAACAAATATTTTTGGTGTTTTCGAATTGGAAACAAGAACAAAAGGAAACAAGCAAATAAAGCAAAATCTTTTTGGATTTTCTTATAGCAAACCAACGGTAGCAAATAAAGCAAAATAGGAACAAGAAACCAAAATAAGCAAATGGTAAAGAGAAACAATAGAAATATTTTTGGTCTTTTTGTGTTTTAGGAAAGAAACAAAGCAAAAACAAGAAAATGAAAACTAAAAGAGTCGCATAAACACAAAGCAGCAGAAATTCGTCAAACTTGACAGCAGTACAGTAATCGATTTTTACAAAAATCTTCCGCTGCCCAGATCGAAAAGTGTTCAACTAATGAAAGTTAGATAACAACCTGGGGAACATGCACAAAAATTTTCTTCGCAAAATAACGTTCTGGCTGTTTTTGAGATGTTTTTTGGTATCAGTCCAGAATCTGTTTTCAATCAGCACTTCCCCAAATATCATCTTCCTCTTATTAGAAAACCACTTTAAGAAGATAAACAAGTATGTACAAGTATCCAGCAATTGTAATATGCAATGAATGAGTGATGCCGGTATACCTCCCCCCAAGCTTAGGCTTTTGGCCTAAGTGGAGATCAATCCCATGGTGCCCATGAAGTGGCACCTCCGTAGTACGACGAAGATGGATCCTGTTCCGGGTATATGCTGGAAGACGCACCAGGATACGTGACGGTGTACCCGTAGGAGGGCTCGGCGTCCTCGGAGTCATGCTGCTGGTGGAAACCTTGTATCTTCAGATGCTCATCCACCTCCTCCTTAGAGCGCGACCACGGTCTCCTGTGAACACTGAACAAGTCGGCCTGCGGCAAAGGGATTTCCTTCTCATCCCCGTCAATAAACAACATTATATAGACAATATTTTCTAAACTAGAGTCAGTTGTGACAAATTGGTGACTCTTCATAGCAGCAATATCAAGCCTCATAGGAGTTAATTTCTCATCAGTAGGATCAAGAGGAAGATCTAGATATGCTATAATACGTGAGGCAACAATTCCTCCAAAAATAGGCCCCTTATTGGATAAACGACGAGCAACAAGGGCACCAAGATGATAAGATGTTTTCCCAGTAAGCGCAACAACTAGAAAAGCAAGATGATAACTAGAAATGTTGCTAGTGTTCTCCCTACCAAGAATGGTAGTAGCAAGATAGTAAGCGAAATATCTAATGGCAGGGAGTTGAATGTTTCTTATCTTGCCGCGCTGAATGGTGCGGCTGTCATCATTGGTGACTTCTCGATAGAGCTCCGCCAAAGCTTTGGGACTCTTCTCAATCTTCTTTCCTGTACCTACAGGGGCAATATCCAATGCAGTACAAAAATCCTTCAACTTCATAGTAACTAGCTGCGTGTCCCGCGCATTTGCGCGCCTAGATTTACTCTATAGTTAGTTAACTTTCTATGTGATTATGCACTTCTAGTCAACTATTATACACTTATTTTCTAACAATATACTATAATTTGCATGAATGGGTTAAAACATTATTGTTAACTTAAATTTGCAAATATGTGTGCAAAAGCGATTGTAGCAAAACCTTGTCGTGAGAAACATGATTCTGCAATAAAAATGATTTTCATTTAGTGTGTTATAAACTATAACTAAATGTTTTTCTGAGTGACAAATAAAGTGTATACGTGTTTTTAGGATTTGTTTTTTTGGTTCCTAACCTTTAATGTGTATCTTTGACAAATAATTATTTGTAGGAACTTTAGCCCGAGCGTTATCTCTGTCTCCACAACTCATCATTAGTCATATTGCAGGCGTATTTTATAAGAAAAATGTTGCATCTACATGCTTCAACCCATGCCCATGTTACTATTTATCTTTGTTGCATGTTCTTTTCAAGGCAATGTAATTATAACTACTCCCTCCGATTCATATTAATTGACTTGAATATGGATGTATCTAGACACATTTTAGTTCTAGATACATCCATATTAGAGTCAATTAATATGAACCGGAGGGAGTACTATCTTTCTAAACCCCTAACATATTGTCTTGCCCGTAGTAGCCATGCATCGATACTGGTGGACATTTATTATAAAATGGTCATATGTGCTAAAGGTTCGTAGTTGTCCTTAAGGCCAATCCGGTCATTGATTCTGAATCAAGTTGATTTTCAACACGTTGGCCTATGCTACAATTATGTTCCCTTGATCGCACACCTCATCTACATAGAATTAAACCTCTTCGTATTTGCTCACAAACACAGATATATATATACTCGAGCCAATTTTACAAAATATATGTAGGCTAGCTGCTAACTTGTACATCATGTATACCATGATTTGATCAAACATACCTGGTTGCTGCTGCTAAACACATGATATTCGAGCAACTATATTGTTCTATGTGCCCTGTCTATCTTGTTCTCCCTATGCTTCAGCTTGTCCAGTATAGTAGTAGCCTCCTTGAAGTGTGGTATTGGTTTGGAGGTAACACCGATATAGTCGCGCCTGTGAGACAGCGGCATAGGCGTCGATGGGGCGGCGTGCCAGACTGCATCCACCGGCATGATCACGGAGCATAGGGTGTTGATTTTTCAGAGCTGGTTGCTCAGGAACGTAAAAGCCGAGTAATTGCCTTCAGAAAAAAAATACCAATTGGTAACTCATCTATATACAGTTATTGTACAACTTGTGATTAGAAGCTCTTACCTTCTCTAGTTAGGAATGCACGAAGATAAACTGAGTATGGAATCTCTGTAGGACGTACATACAAAAGAAAAATGGCAAGCCAACCTGTATCTTGACCGGATGAATATACTGCTTGTCCTAGTAGTTTTCTGTGCGTATATAAATCAGTTGTGTTGGCCTTCAGTCTTGATATTCCTGAAAGATATATTTTTTACTTTCTTGCCTCTTCCCAGAGTAATACTTTTTGCTCCATTACATTGTAATTAGCACCATATAATATCGAAAGTAAATGTAGCACACTGCATACCTCTCTAAACACCCAGATAGCATACTTCTACCTCAGCTGAACAATAACCACATATTAGTTCATAACCATTGTAATTAACTCCGAATATATTTACTGTAGTCTTCAAAAAAATTCACTTCTTCTCTGTCAAATAAGATATTCAACATATGATGCTCCAGAGACATACCAACATAAACCGATATGATCGGACAGGTTGTGGCTTCCGCCAGCATGTTCTAATAGCAAGACATGAATATATACGTACCAATTACAACACACAGGCTGCAAGTTGCTGGTAGTATATATCTTGAGCATAGACATAGCTTCGCCATGAATTACCAACTGCAGGAATTGATCTGCCCGCCTGTGCATGGATAACAACTCCCTCTAGCATGGTCGGATGGCATGCGCCCGCATGCCACTGCCTTCCTGGAGTATCTGCATGACCGCTCCATGCAGTCCAGAGATCGGCACGTTCGTTGCCATGGCCGGTAGAAGACATTCAGTCGGTCTAGATTATGCTCGTCAACAGAAAAGAAGAGGCTTGCTTAGAAACCAAAAGAAGACGTCTTCGAGCCGGAGCAATTGTCCAACAAAGAAGAAGACGTCCTCGACCTCGAGCATGGCAGCAGTTCGATTGGCGAGATAGGAAGAAGAGATTCCAGGTGATAAAAGATGAGGCCGAGGGAGTGGGCGACCGTACGTATAGCCGGCAGAGCCATCGCGGCGTGCTGGTGGCGCATTAGATGAGATCTCCGAATTAGGCTCGTGCGATACCTTTTCTCTCCGTCGTCTCCTTCAACATCTCCAATTTCTCCGGATCTTGATCGTCCGTATCTCCGGCTTGTATCCAAGAAGGCTTGTGCGATACCATTACTCTCCATGAATATTGCTATTAGTTTATCCATATCTAAACCTCTCCTTGGTTGTTGACGAAAATCTAGACAGCGATATCTTTTAATGGTGTGTCTCCTGATTATATCCAGAACGGCTTCGTGCGATACCTTTCCTCTCTCCGCGCTTTAATATAGCTATATTTGTTTCTCTATCTGAACCGTTCCTTGGCTGTCGATCAATCTAGGCCATTGTTTGTTTGTTGTTTTAATTATATAATAGATAGATTGGATTATCAAAAATCCTGAATGTAACTGATGGTTGGTAATGTTTGTTGTTGAACTGAAAGCTCTCAACAAAATTTTTAGTTAGCATGTAGTATTGATCCCTCTCATCTTCCATATAGGTGGTTAAGCCCACATTATTGATAAGGACCAAGAAATCATCAAGCAGCCCTACATTACTCAAAAAGTTATAGCATGGAAAAGATGAAGCATTAGGGACTCCATTATCCTCTTCAATTTCGAAGCTCGGTGCGATGACATCCTCATTATAGGATCGTCTAATCCGAGTGGATGCCCTTGAGGGCCTCCCCGTGCTTGTCGTCTCTCTTTCGAACACTTCCCCAAAGTTATAATTATCCATCTTCCTTTTCTGAAATTTTTCAACAAACATTATAAAAGTTGATTTGGAGACATATAATTGAGGGAAACTACTATAGAAACTTGGTAGAGTACTAAACATGCATCGAAACTAATTTTTACAACTTAGAACAAGCATGCAAGCTCACTAAACATGTTACCTAAAGCAGAAAAATATTCAAAATATACTCAACCAAACAAAATTCTATTTGGATAATCGGAGGAGTCACATACCGGAGAGAAAATGTGCCAAATTTCAGACAGAAATCTAGGCTGGGCAAAGATATCGAGAAATCTTGAGCTCTTGAGAGAAAGTGAGTACGAGTTTTTTCGGGAGAGAGAGTGAGATGGGAGGAAGAGATGAGTTAGTGGGGCAAGGAGGGGCCCACACCACAGGGTGGCGCGCCCCCCTTGCTGGCCGCGCCGGCCCATGGGGTCTAGCCCCAGGGTGCCCCACTGGCCAGCCCCTGGTGCCCCCAGGTAGCACTTCGAAAAATAAGGCCAACAGTATAATTTTTGTAAATTTTGAAAAACGCACATTTCTGGGTGTCAAAATTATTATTACAGGGCAGAAAAAGATTTTCAAACTCCTAAACAACTAAGCATCTTGCAAAACAAGTAGTGCTACAGCGAGTAAAACAAGTGGAGGAGGAAAGAAATGTTGTTTAGCTCTTCTATGCATATAAAATGTACTTGCTAACAAGGTTGATCAAGTCTTGCTACCAAATAAATCTTACATGTCATAAGAAGAAATAAACCTCAAATCAATCATGTTACCTTATATTGTATTGATATAGATCCAATCACAAGAGTTTGATATTCTTCTTTAGGATTATATTGGACAATCAATATCTCCCACTTTGATAGATCTCAAATTAGATATTGTATTAACTCCACATACTTTATCAATCCTCTTGGGAAAATAAACAGTATGCTCCTTGTCATCGACATTGAAAGTAACTTTTCCTTTATTGCAATCAATAACAGCCCCTGCGGTGTTAAGAAAAAGGTCTCCCAAGAATAATAGACATATTATCATCTTCAGGCATTTCCAACACAACAAAATCAGTTAATATTATGCAGTTTTGAGTAACTTGAACAGGAACATCCTCACATATACCAATAGGAATAGCAGTAGATTTATCAGCCATTTGCAAAGATATATCAGTTGGTATGAACTTATCTAAATAAAGTCTCTTATAAAGAGAAAAAGACATAACACTAACACCTGCTCCCAAATCACATAGAGCAGTTCTAACATAATTATTCTTGATGGAACAAGGAATAGTCGGTATACCTGGGTCGCCCAGCTTCTTTGGAACTTTGCCATAAAAAGAGTAATTAGCAAGCATAGTGGAAATCTCCTCATTAGGAATTTTCCTTTTGTTAGAGACAATATCTTTCATATACTTTAAATAAGGAGGGAATTTTATAGCATCAGTCAAAGGGATTTGCAAGAACAAAGGTTTCATCCAATCACAAAATTTATTATAGTGTTCTTCTTCCTTTGATTTTAGTTTCTTAGCAGGAAAAGGCATTTGCTTTTGAACCCAAGGTTCTCTTTCATTACCATGTTTCTTAGCAATAAAATCTTCTTTAGTATACTTTTTATTTTTAGCATGCTTTTCAGGTTTGTGGGGACCCCGGGGGTCGTAGGCTAGACAAACCTAGATCACCATCTGGCATAAGCCTAACCTAGATCTCTAGGGCCTACAGGGTGAGAATCGGTAACACAACAGTGACTCTACGACTCAAAGAGTAATACAAGCTCATAACTGAGCGAAGAACCAAAGTATTACAAGCAGAGGTCACTGACCTGACAATTCATCAATCAACGGAAGCAAAGTTATGCTATTCTAAATAGCAAGATAGCAAAAGGCCTAAGAGGCCAGGAGCATAACGGTGACGTCCCAGCCCATAAATTCCAGGCTGCCACCTGGGAATCCCAAGCTACTCGTCGATGTCGACCTAGAAACCTTCATTTGTTGGAGCAACTTCGTCTGAAACAAAGCATGCAAAGCTGAGTACAGGGACTCAGCAAGACTTAGTACAACCTTTTAGCAAAGCTGGTATGCGAGTCTTTATGTGGATCTTATTTTGCAGAAAGCCAGTTTTCCTTTATAAACAAGAGGGAGTAGAAGCTCGTCTATTCAGATCATTTTCAAAAGGGGATAAGAGAGCTATATCACTAGCTCTACTGATCATCATATTGAATCCACCGAATCTTCATCATCAGCTAAACCTATCAACTAGGAGCACCCCCTCGATACCCTGAGGAGGGATCCTTATCACACATTGATTCAAAGTTTTACGATTAGGTTCATGTTGTCTATGATCACAGAATCCATCACCAAGTCGTCCGTAACCGTGGACACGGCTTTTCGAAAAGATTTACCCTGCAGGGGTGTACAACTTTACCCACACGCGCCGACCGACTCTTAATGCAAGTACATTAGCACACTTCCTTGGTGTGCCGGCAGAGGGTGGTCGACCAAAACCTTTCCCTTGCTTCGCTTATTCCATGAGTCAATCTAACTGGGGAACTCCGTCATCGTAGGTAGCCATTCTCCGTGGCGGCCCCGGTCATTGTGCGCAGGGGATCCAGTTCAATGCCTCCAGCATCCTTCACCCTAGCCACATCCCTGTATGATGCACCTTTGAAAACCTTTTCCACGCCTTCGCCATGCAGAATGCCAAATGGAACTCGCAAACTAATTGACTCATGGGTAAGCTAGGCAAGTTCAGGCCAAGGGGTTCCCATGGGCCCCGTGTGGTTGTACGCTCAGTCTTGGTTCCGAAGGCGAGAACCTCAGGTCCTAGTATCGGCGAGAATGAGTCAAATCACCACATCCCCATGTGGCGGCCCATCCAAGCCTTTAAGCATGTTTAATTATCATCACTGATCTTACCACGTCATCCTGCCATACTAGGTTCATTCGTAGCTCTGATTCATCAACCGGATGGATCAGAATTCGTCAACTAAGCATGACTAAGCATAATCGATATAACGGCTCTGGCGATGCACACATAGCTCAAACCTAGTCTTGCTGGGAGCAGTGGATCAGAGTATTTAGGCTACAAGGATGGTAAATGCAACACACATAGGATACTATACCTGCCGATAAAACATATTGGAAAGCGTATGCAATATGTAGGAACCAGAAGTAAAAGCATTTCGAAATCATAATATGAACCAGGCTAGGGCTTGCCTTTGTCCCTGACAAACCAATGTGGATCTTCGATGATCCCATGCTTGACTTGTTCGTCGGTGGATAAGTATTGACTTTCGTCGTTGTCGACCTTCATCGTCTCAGCACTTACTCTATCGAACGCGAAGAAGCAAACATCGGAAAGGTAAAGGAACAATCAACACATGGCATCGATGCAATGCGCATACAAGAATGATGATATGACATGTTAATTAGGTATTGAAATAACCCTAAGACATCATCAATTTAACTGAGGTTTGACGGAATTAGGGTTAACGGTTCCGGAACCTCAAAGGGGTACAATTAGTTCTTCTAAAACAACTAGGGTACAAAGTTGTTTAACAATGCATGATTTTGCTACCAAAATGTAGATCTCATTTTTCTGAAAATTTTGATATATTATACATATTTTTCTGATTTAAAATGAATAAGTTATGAATTTTACAAGTTTTATTCATTTTAAATCATTTTCTGAAAATTTCCGGAAAATAATAAAAATCTGACAGATATGGCCCACTGTCATAGTTCTATTCATTTCCTAAACATTTTCGAAAATATTAAAAATCTGACAGGGGGTCCCACCTGTCATGGATTTCCTATTTACAGAAAAATAAAAGAAAACAAAAAGAAAAGCCACCTGGCCAGGTCCCACCGGAGTCAACCGCCGGTGGTTGACCACGGCAGACCGGCGGCGGTGGAGAACAGCGCGGCCGTTCCAGGGCACCCCTGGACGCGCGGCCTAGCGCGTTGGGACCGAGCCGACGCGGGCGACCATATGGTGGCGGCGCCGCTGCGGATTGGCGGCCGGAGCTTGGCCGCCGGCGAGCAACTGTGGCGGCCGGGGCGGGTGGCACACGGCGGCGGTGCTAGAGGGGGTTAGGGGGAGAGGCGAGGGCATGGGGGGACACAGCAGCTCACCGCGGAGCGGATGGTGGCGACGGCGAGGGCGGGGGAGCCCTGTAGCGCCGGCGAGCTTCAACGAAGGCGGTGGCCGTCTGCGGGGAAGAAGGGGTCGATTTGGCCGCCTCAAACCTTCCCGGGACGCTCGCATGGACGAGGAGGGGCAGCACGTCGAGGCGCATCTGCTGAGCTAGCTACCGGAGCTCGGGGAGGCGTGTAGCCATGGCGATTTGAGGAGGCCGGCGGCTAGGGTTTCGGACGCGGGGCACGAGAGAGCGAGGAGAAAAAGAACTGGGCGGCCTAGGGTTGCTCTTGGCGGCGGCAGGGGGGTCTTGTAGGCCGCCGGGGGCGGCGGAGATGATCCTGGCCGGCCGGAGCATCGGGTGGCCGGGCTGCTGCCACCGAGCAGCTTTGGTCGGCGGGGAAGAAGATGACTTTTTGCAGAAAACCCCCTGGGGGTGGGGTGGACTGAGCTGGGCCAAGTTGGGCTGCTTGCTGGGCTGCGCAGAGAGGGAAGAGAGGGGAGAGAGTTGGGCTGCTGCCCAAATAGAGAGGGTTTCTCTTCTCTCTCTTTTTCAAAATTTGTTTTCATTTTGTTTCCAATTTCTTTTGCATTTTGAAATCTGTTTGAAACTTCAAATTTTTGTGCATATTTTCTAAGGAAAATAACATGATGCAAATGATGCACAATCAAACCCTGATCTAGGTTTTGCAAAAATAGGGGTGTTACAGATCTATCCCCCTTAAAAGAATCTCATCCCGAGATTCCAAGGTAGGAATAGAGAAGGTAACAAGAACTACACCGGTCTTCAACGATATTGTCGATACCACGATAATCTTCCTTCTTGAAGAGGTTGATTCACGACATCATGAAGAAGTTGATCCACGACACCATGGAGAGCTCTTCATTTTCTTCCTTCGAGGTTGTTGCTCAACAGCAACTAAAGGAAAGAGGGAATGACACTGGACGGTGGATCTTCACAAAGATCGAGTATCTCATGGTCAACTCATGGAAGGAGTGCTTAGAAACAACTCTTTAGCTGACAAGCATGAAACACATCAAGTTAACAGAGGAGACGGAATAAGTTTCAAAAGTTTTGGTAGACAATTGCTCCACGCTTGACAAGAATACGAAGGGACAAGGTAGCAAAGAGTTAAACTGCCTTTGATACCATAACGAGGCACTCTTAGAGAGGACAACTCGTAGAAGTACGGATGATTATCCAACGAGAGCAACTTTGGATTTAAAAATCATAGTCACTCTTCGGTCAAGGATATATGAAACGATTGAAGTGTATTCAAAAGGTTGAGGCCTAGATGGCTGACGAATTCACACAACGTGTGAATTGATTAGAACTTCAGGTACAACCCAAAAGAAGGGAAAGGGCACTGGCTAGTGAAGTGCGAAGGATCACCTGGGGAGTGAAATTTCTCCTAACGGAGTGGTTGTCACAGGAGAAATGGTTTCGAATGATGGACCGAGAAACATTTAACAACTTTGCTTCTAATGTTCTCCTTGATGTTCTAGACACCAATATCAGGCTTCGGAATAGCCTTCAATAGGTCATCAAGTGAAGGTCGGACTTTCGGATTGAAAAGACATCATAAGGGCAACTCCTAGAATAAGTTGCACAAGATCCTTATGGAGAGTGGTTATTCTTGTTGTTTCAAGAGATTATGACATTAGACCTTCCGACTAATTATGTTAACCACGACATCAATCTTGCCGGATTTATAAAGAGAACTATGTCAAGAATCCTTGAGAAAAACTAACCATCGTTGCTGCTTGAGATTCAGCTTAGGTTAGGTAGCAAGATAATTCAGACGTAGTAAGTCCAAATAGAAATTTGCAATAGCTACCACCAAGGTAAAGTTGCTAAATTCTCAAGTTATGGACTACAATGTCAAGCTCCAAAATATTGAGCTAGATTGCGTAATCCATGTGGTTGCGATTGCCAAAAGACAATTGCGCGCATATGATCTGCTTGCAATGAAACACAATTGAGTCCTGATGGGGACATCAAAGAGGATATTGAAGTTCTTAAGCTTCTTCTCTTTCTTGAACAAACCAGTCAGTGGCTTAGTGTGCATAGATGAACTTTTCAAGAAAATGGAGGTAACAACCTGCCATCGCAAGAATATTCCGCACATGCATGACCAACTTGCGATGATTCCCGAGGAAAGGAAAGGGAACTCTACTCGGATCCATGACGACATCTTTTAGCAAATGCACATTGACCAGAGAAGTCACTTCCAACATCCAGAACACATACTTCGTGATAACACAAAGATGGTTCTTAAAAGTTTCCAACATTAGTGCCAATTGTTCAATATGAACCTCTTTAGACATGGAGAATATAAGAATGTCATCGATGGGCTCAACAACAAACTTATCAAGATACTCCAAGAAGAGGGACTCACATGTTGCTTGAACGAGGCAAAAGTATTGGTCAGACCAAAGGACATGAGGATGTATTCAGGTAAAACACCATGAGTAGAAACATCATCAAGATAGTCCTCAGAACTAAATTTGATTTGACGATAGCCCAAGCTCAAATCAAAGATTTGGGAAGATAGCATATCCATAAAGGAGATACTTCCTGACTTCAACACAAACAAAACTAGACATCCCTTTAAGAAGAATAAAGTCGGATAGAGCTCTTGTCTTTCAACTCTCCAAGTTGTTGTTGAAGCTCAACCAACCAGTCCAGGATATCCAGTACGGTTTCTTGGAGAAGTAGTGATCCAGAGAACCAACATACTCATGAACTTGACAACACGGTCATGTGGAAACATGGTTATACTTCTAGAAAGACATCCAGAATATCACGAACCACCGGTATATCACTGAGTTCGAGAGGGAAGCTTGCTTTACAGAGCAAAGGATGTGGTCTTGAGAGCTTCAGCGTGAACCTAGCTCTTTCACCGAAGAAGGTGTGCCTAGATAACAGACTAGGGAACACAGTCAAACTTGGCTTAGTGATTGGCGAACCAACCATGCTAAGGATGACACAATTATCCTTGGGTTTCAAAGCAATGAGAATTGCTAAGAATCTCGATGGCCACATCAATACATACACCCCTACATTCCCAAGCACGGACAGCTCGGAGGAAGGGTGAGTATAGATATGTAAGAGCATCACTTCAATAAGGCCATGAGACTTAGCACGGCCTATAGATATAAAAGAGTGTGATACTCTAAGGTAGAACAGACTAGAAGCTACATAAGCGTTTTATTCTGCGGATTACAACACTTTGACCAAGTCCTAGAAATGGACGAGGTACTGGAGTTTGTTTCTCCTGACATCTCGAAGTGAAATGTCTTGAAAGACCACAAGAGTAACAGGCACTGGAAAGAACCAATGCACCTTTACCACTTGGTTGCTAACTAGCAGACAAAGGTCGGAAAGAAACTAAAGAGGGGGAACACAACCAGAATTAGAAATCCTGAGATGTAGATGCACAAGATAACACTCTTGTAAAACTCATGCTAAAAAGAGAAGTGTGCCAGAGTCACATACATAGTATGAGACTCACAAAGAGCACTCTTGTCGTGATCCATTTGGTTCCAAGACAGAACCTCTGCCATAGCTAATGGTAGGAAAAATCTTTTGTTGCCGCAATTCAATCACGACTACAACCAAAGACTTGAGGGTTAGGTGGATTTGAAGTTAGCTATCCTGATGTATGGTTTGACAATGGACAAAATGGGTCAATGGAATGGATCTTGGGTTAAAGGTCAGCATCATGTACTGAATCCAAAAGAACCCAGCACAATCCGGGACCTTCGGTTCAAGTCCAAGGGTTAAAACATGGAGAAAGGAGTAATTACTATCTGAGTGACACAAAGGACACTACGAGGTAGAAATCATGGAGTAACTTTTAGAAGTCATACCTAGCTTCAGAAGTATCAAAGAAAAAGGAAAGGAGACATCCGAGGTGAAAGGAAACCTCGAAGCCTAGAACAGAATTATGTGAAACCCACAAAGTAGAGAGATCATGATGGAAGGAAATCTCTCGATTGAAATGAAACAAAGAGAGAACAAAGAACACACAAGACTTTAGAGAACTCAACACTAGGTCAATTGGTTAAGAAACGTCCTGCTCTTGAGGCACCTAAGTTTTGAAAGACCAGAAGAGCTGGTAAAACTTTTCAAATCAACACAAGGTAAGGTGTGACTCTGAATTAGAGCGATACTAGATAAGGAGTAAAAAGAATCCTAATCAGATTTTCGCAAATACTTTTAGCTTTCAAATAGTTTTCACAAACACTAGACTCAACATCGACCAATAGAAAGGGTTTCCTACAGGCAGTCCTGCTCTGATACCAAAACCTGTGGGGACCCCGGGGGTCGTAGGCTAGACAAACCCAGATCACCATCTGGCATAAGCCTAACCTAGATCTCTAGGGCCTACAGGGTGAGAATCGGTAACACAACAGTGACTCTACGACTCAAAGAGTAATACAAGCTCATAACTGAGCGAAGAACCAAAGTATTACAAGAAGAGGTCACTGACCTGACAATTCATCAATCAACGGAAGCAAAGTTATGCTATTCTAAATAGCAGGATAGCAAAAGGCCTAAGAGGCCAGGAGCATAACGGTGACGTCCCAGCCCATAGATTCCAGGCTGCCACCTGGGAATCCCAAGCTACTCGTCGATGTCGACCTAGAAACCTTCATTTGTTGGAGCGACTTCGTCTGAAACAAAGCATGCAAAGCTGAGTACAGGGACTCAGCAAGACTTAGTACAACCTTTTAGCAAAGCTGGTATGCGAGGCTTTATGTGGAGCTTATTTTGCAGAAAGCCAGTTTTCCTTTATAAACAAGAGGGAGTACAAGCTCGTCTATTCAGATCATTTTCAAAAGGGGATAAGAGAGCTATATCACTAGCTCTACTGATCATCATATTGAATCCACCGAATCTTCATCATCAGCTGAACCTATCAACTAGGAGCACCCCCTCGATACCCTGAGGAGGGATCCTTATCACACATTGATTCAAAGTTTTACGATTAGGTTCATGTTGTCTATGATCACAGAATCCATCACCAAGTCGTCCGTAACCGTGGACACGGCTTTTCGAAAAGATTTACCCTGCAGGGGTGTACAACTTTACCCACACGCGCCGACCGACTCTTAATGCCAGTACATTAGCACACTTCCTTGGTGTGCCGGCAGAGGGTGGTGGACCAAAACCTTTCCCTTGCTTCGCCTATTCCATGAGTCAATCTAACTGGGGAACTCCGTCATCGTAGGTAGCCATTCTCCGTGGCGGTCCCGGTCATTGTGCGCAGGGGATCCAGTTCGATGCCTCCAACATCCTTCACCCTAGCCACATCCCTGTATGATGCACCTTTGAAAACCTTTTCCACGCCTTCGCCATGCAGAATGCCAAATGGAACTCGCAAACTAAATGACTCATGGGTAAGCTAGGCAAGTTCAGGCCAAGGGGTTCCCATGGGCCCCGTGTGGTTGTACGCTCAGTCTTGGTTCCGAAGGCGAGAACCTCAGGTCCTAGTATCGGCGAGAACGAGTCAAATCACCACATCCCCATGTGGCGGCCCATCCAAGCCTTTAAGCATGTTTAATTATCATCACTGATCTTACCACGTCATCCTGCCATACTAGGTTCATTCGTAGCTCTGATTCATCAACCGGATGGATCAGAATTCGTCAACTAAGCATGACTAAGCATAATCGATATAACGGCTCTGGCGATGCACACATAGCTCAAACCTAGTCTTGCTGGGAGCAGTGGATCAGAGTATTTAGGCTACAAGGATGGTAAATGCAACACACATAGGATACTATACCTGCCGATAAAACATATTGGAAAGCGTATGCAATATGTAGGAACCAGAAGTAAAAGCATTTCGAAATCATAATATGAACCAGGCTAGGGCTTGCCTTTGTCCCTGACAAACCAATGTGGATCTTCGATGATCCCATGCTTGACTTGTTCGTCGGTGGATAAGTATTGACTTTCGTCGTTGTCGACCTTCATCGTCTCAGCACTTACTCTATCGAACGCGAAGAAGCAAACACCGGAAAGGTAAAGGAACAATCAACACATGGCATCGATGCAATGCGCATACAAGAATGATGATATGACATGTTAATTAGGTATTGAAATAACCCTAAGACATCATCAATTTAACTGAGGTTTGACGGAATTAGGGTTAACGGTTCCGGAACCTCAAAGGGGTACAATTAGTTCTTCTAAAACAACTAGGGTTCAAAGTTGTTTAACAATGCATGATTTTGCTACCAAAATGTAGATCTCATTTTTCTGAAAATTTTGATATATTATACATATTTTTCTGATTTAAAATGAATAAGTTATGAATTTTACAAGTTTTATTCATTTTAAATCATTTTCTGAAAATTTCCGGAAAATAATAAAAATCTGACAGATATGGCCCACTGTCATAGTTCTATTCATTTCCTAAACATTTTCGAAAATATTAAAAATCTGACAGGGGGTCCCACCTGTCATGGATTTCCTATTTACAGAAAAATAAAAGAAAACAAAAAGAAAAGCCACCTGGCCAGGTCCCACCGGAGTCAACCGCCGGTGGTTGACCACGGCGGACCGGCGGCGGTGGAGAACAGCGCGGCCGTTCCAGGGCACCCCTGGACGCGCGGCCTAGCGCGTTGGGACCGAGCCGACGCGGGCGACCATATGGTGGCGGCGCCGCTGCGGATTGGCGGCCGGAGCTTGGCCGCCGGCGAGCTACTGTGGTGGCCGGGGCGGGTGGCACACGGCGGCGGCGCTAGAGGGGGTTAGGGGGAGAGGCGAGGGCATGGGGGGATGCAGCAGCTCACCGCGGAGCGGATGGCGGCGACGGCGAGGGCGGGGGAGCCCTGTAGCGCCGGCGAGCTTCAACGAAGGCGATGGCCGTCTGCGGGGAACAAGGGGTCGATTTGGCCGCCTCAAACCTTCCCGGGACGCGCGCATGGACGAGGAGGGGCAGGACGTCGAGGCGCAGCTGCTGAGCTAGCTGCCGGAGCTCGGGGAGGCGCGTAGCCATGGCGATTTGAGGAGGCCGGCAGCTAGGGTTTCGGACGCGGGGCGCGAGAGAGCGAAGAGAAAAAGAACTGGGCGGCCTAGGGTTGCTCTTGGCGGCGGCAGGGGGTTTTGTAGGCCGCCGGGGCCAGCGGAGATGATCCTGGCCGGCCGGAGCATCGGGTGGCCGGGCTGCTGCCACCGAGCAGCTTTGGTCGGCGGGGAAGAAGATGACTTTTTGCAGAAAACCCCCTGGGGGTGGGGTGGACTGAGCTGGGCCAAGTTGGGCTGCTTGCTGGGCTGCGCAGAGAGGGAAGAGAGGGGAGAGAGTTGGGCTGCTGCCCAAATAGAGAGGGTTTCTCTTCTCTCTCTTTTTCAAAATTTGTTTTCATTTTGTTTCCAATTTCTTTTGCATTTTGAAATCTGTTTGAAACTTCAAATTTTTGTGCATATTTTCTAAGGAAAATAACATGATACAAATGATGCACAATCAAACCCTGATCTAGGTTTTGCAAAAACAGGGGTGTTACAAGGTTCATCCTCAACCTCTTCTTTATCAGAAGCATCATTCTTATCATTATCTTTATCATGTTCATTACCACTTTCAGTTTCAGCATCAGAAATAGAAATACTATTAGGATCATTAATAGGCTCAGAGGACTATACAACAGTTTTATGTTTCTTTTTCTTTTTCTTAGAAGGAGCACTAGTTTCAGTTCGTTGAGAATCTTGTTCAACTCTTTTGGGATGCCCCTCAGGATATAGAGGATCCTGAGTAGAAACACCGCCTCTAGTTGTTACTTCGTAAGTCATTTTGCACTTTAGTGAGTTGATCAATTTGAGTTTGAACCATATGAAAATGTTTAACAAGCATCTTGACATCATTGGAGGTTCTCTCCACAATACCATGCAATTCACTAATAGCTCGAGAATTTTCCATTAAATGATTCTCTACTCTCATATTAAAATTATCTTGCATAACAATATAATTATCAAACTCATCTAAGCATTGTGCAGGAGGTTTTGAATACGGAATATCTTCCCTAGTAAAGCGTTGAAGAGAGTGTACCTCAATCATGGATGAAGGGGGAGTTATCTTACATAAATCTTCTATGGGAGGTAAATTCTTCACATCTTCGGATTTAATACCCTTCCCTTTAAGAGATTTCTTGGCTTCCCTCATATCTTCATCATTTAATTTAATCATACCCCTCTTCTTCAATATTGGTGTCGGGGTTGGTTCAGGTGTAGTCCAATCATCATGATTCCGTCCTATTCTAGCCAATAATTCTTCAGTGTCGTCTGGAGTTCTTTTCCTGAAAACACAACCAGCACAACTATCCAGGTATGCCCTAGACTCAATGGTTAGTCCACTATAAAATATATCAAGTAAATCTTGCTTTTCCAGATCATGTCCAGGCCGAGCTCTGATAAGAGAGCAAAATCTCGCCCAAGCCTCAGGCAATTTCTCTCCATCTTTCTGGTCAAAATTATAAATTCTCTGCAAAGCAATATGTTGAGCACTAGCAGGAAAGTATTTCCGAAAGAAAACATCAAGCAAACCTTTTGGACTATCAATGGAATCAGGAGGCAAACTATTATACTAAGTTTTAGCATCATCCTTTAATGAGAAAGGAAAAAATTTAGCAACAAAATAAGTACGCTTCTTAATATCATCAGAAAACAAGCTACTCAAAGTGGAGAGCTCGTTCATGTGTTCTACATCACTTTCTTTTTCAGTACCACAAAAAGATGTTTTCTCAACAATAGATATATGAGATAAATCAAGAGAAAAATCATAATCCTTATCCTTAATGTTTATAGGAGATGTGGCAAATTTAGGATCAGGAGACAGTTCATATCTAACAGCACGTTGTGCAAGAAGCTTTTTAATATTACTTGCATCAGTAGTAGCATTGCATTTATCAATAATATCATCATCAAGTTCCACATAATCTTCATCAAGATCATCACTAGAGTGTTCAACAGATTCAGGTGAATGAACAGGTGTAGAAGTATTTTCATTAGGAATTTCAGTATTTTCGAGAGTGGATATTCCGCAACTAGTTGCGTCCGCACCCCATTTTTTGTTGGCAAACTTCCAAGTTTCCAAAAAATACAAACTAAAAATCTAGACATACATTGTGTTGTATCTTGTGCATCTGTGAAGTTTCATCTAAAAAAATGTCAAAATGTGACCTACACAAAAAGAACAAATGATGTGTAAATAGTACGTGACACTATTTACGTATGTCTTGTCTTTTTTACGCAGGTCACATTCTATCATATTTTTGGATGAAACTTCACAGATACACAAGATACAACACAATATTTGTCTAAAATTTTAGTTTGCATTTTTTAGAAACTTGAAAGTGTCACAAAAAAATGGGTTGCGGGTGCAACTAGTTGCAAATGGGAGTTTCCCAGTATTTTCAATTTGTCTAGACCTAGCAAATGTAGCATCTAGAAAAGATCCTAATGAACCATCATTATCAAGCACAGCAGAAGCATCATCAAAATTATAAGAGGGATTTTCAGATTCAACCGAAGTACCAGCATGTGAAGCTTGTGGTGGTGAAACAAGTTTACTTATCACAGATGGTGAATCAAGAGCAGCAGAGGTACTCAGAGTTGTACCTTTTCTTGTAGTGGATGGTAATATGGTGACTTTAGTATGCGAGGTTTACCCATGATGGAGAATTTGCAGCGAACAATATCAATCCAAGTGAACTTGCAAATAAAGCTATGGTCCCCGGCAACGGAGCCAGAAAATAGTCTTGATGACCCACAAGTATAGGGGATCGCAACAGTCTTCGAGGGAAGTAAAAACCAATTTATTGATTTGACACAAGGGGAGCCAAAGAATATTTGTAAGCCTTAACAGCGGAGTTGTCAATTCAGCTGCACCTGGAAACAGACTTGCTCGCAAGAGTTTATCAGTAGTAACAGTTTTATAGCAGTAGCAGTAGTGAAATATCAGCAGCAGAGTAACAAAGACAGCAGTAGTGATTATAGTAAATAGCAAGATTAAAATACTGTAGGCACAGGGATGGATGAACGGGCGTTGCATGGATGAGAGAAACTCATGTAACAATCAAGATAGGGCATTTGCAGATAATAATAAAACGGTATCCAAGTACTAATCAATCCATAGGCATGTGTTCCATATTTAGTCGCACGTGCTCGCAATGAGAAACTTGCACAACATCTTTTGTCCTACCAGCCGGTGGCAGCCGGGCCTCTAGGGAATCTACTGGAAATTAAGGTACTCCTTTTAATAGAGCACCGGAGCAAAGCATTAACACTCCGTGAACACATGTGATCCTCATATCACCGCCTTCCCCTCCGGTTGTCCCAATTTCTGTCACTTTGGGGCCTCGGGTTCCGGACAGCAACATGTGTATACAACTTGCAGGTAAGATCATAAAACAATGATTATCATCATGAAACAATAACATGTTCAGATCTGAGATCATGGCACTCGGGCCCTAGTGACAAGCATTAAGCATAACAAGTTGCAACAATATCATAAAAGTACCAATTACGGATACTAGGCACTATGCCCTAACAATCTTACGCTATTACATGACCAATCTCATCCAATCCCTACCATCCCCTTCAGCCTACAGTGGGGGAATTACTCACACATGGATGGGGGAAACATGGTTGGTCGATGGAGAGGCGTCGGTGGTGATGATGGCGATGATCTCCTCCAATTCCCCATCCCGGCGGAGTGCCAGAACGGAGTTTCTCGTCCCGAGACGGAGTTTCGCGATGGCGGCGGTGTTCTGGATGTCTTCTGGAGATTTCGTCTAACCCCCCATGCATTTTTAGGTCGAAGACCTTAAGTAGTCCAGAGGGGGGCACCTGGGGCTGCACGAGGCGTCGCCACCATAAGGCGGTGCGCCCCCCTCCCAGGCCGCGCCGGCCTATGGTCTGGAGGCCGTGGGCCTCCCCCTGGCCTGCCCTTCTGGCTCCGTGATTCTTCTGGGAAAATAGGCCCTTCGACATTAATTCCAAGGATTTTCCTGAAAGTTGAGTTTCTGCACAAAAACGAGACACAAATTCTGCTGAAAACAGTGTTAGTCCGTGTTAGTTGTATCCAAAATACACAAATTAGAGGCAAAACAATAACAAAAGTGTTCGGGAAAGTAGATACGTTTTGGACGTATCAAAAGATAAGAGCGGAAAGGAGGAGCTTTGCAGAGGAAGAGAGAGCGGTGGTGCGAGGAGAAAGAAGGAGTTAGAGACCTACAGTGCACGGGGAGAATGATACTATGTTGGGCGCCTCTCCCCTTTATATGTCTAAGGACGCAAAAGGAGCACCATCTGATTTCAAGCAATGCTTCACATGGAGCAGATCTAGGGCACCACGTGTCCAGAAATAGCGGAAGTTACCGCAGTAACTACAGGAGCCGCGGAAAATGAGGAAGTTACAGCGCTGCGTGCCGGTCGTTTTGTTTCTCACGCGGTCGTGGGAGTCAAATCAAACGACGTGGCACACACCACCTCTCGTCATCATGAGGCGGGCCCACAAAATGACTAGTCATATCAAGCATCTTGGTAGGGTGTCGTCGAGCACGCCATCTTCGTTAGCAATGACATCATGGTTCGTTCAAACTCAAGGGAAACAAGAAAAATCATCGGGTGAACATTTCGTAAGCCTACTCCCATTGAAAGCGTTGAACGCGTAGTTAACGGAAGAAAGGATTTTTTTGAGGAGGCTTTTTTCAGCCTATATATGCTCGAGTACGCATACACAAGCATAGCCTCGGGGGCTACTCCCATCGAGAGCGCTGACCGCGCACCCGATAGAATGAACAGTGTCCAGGAGCACAAGTATGTCTTTCATATATATTTAAATTGTTTCTCGTTCAGGATTTTTGAGCCTATCCTCAATTACAAGTACTCGAGCATAGCCTCAAGGGCTACTCCTATCGGGAACGCTGAACACGCATGCGATTAAAATATTAAGATTCTACATGAAGTGAACGGACATACTTCGAGCCTATACTCGACTACAAGTACTCGAGTATAGCCTCGGGGGCTACTGCCATCGGGAGCGCTGAATACACACCCTATAGAACATTAGGATGTCACAAGTACAAGAATCAAAGAAGGAGATGGCGTAAAGCTTCGAATACATGTTCAAGTGGTAAACACTTAATGAACATTACTTCGTCCTTTACTCCCATCGGGAGTGTATGAATTCAAAATGAGTTCAATCGGATAATTTCAGGTAATCCAATAGCCAAACACGACATCGGATAAATAAGTGATCCCTGAGCCGCGTCGTCGTGAGCATCCATATGCTATGCTTAAGCATGAAGGTAAGACCATCGGGATCCGTCCTGTGAGGCCTAGCACTGCCACAGACTGCGCTCTGCTAGAAATATCCACATCTTCGTCGATGTGATGCAAAATCTTGATGGACGCATCAGGTACCTTTAATTAACATTTGCTGGAATTCGGAACTCGATAAGTCCTCCATGGCTCGAGCTGAGTTGCACCACTTTTCCAGTTACATGTCCGGGGACTCAAGTCCAAAGTAGGTTGCTGGCGTGAAGTTGACGTGGGAGTTATAAATCTTTATGCTATAACTTTTCTTCAGGTCCCCGGCAACGGCGCCAGAAAAATTGCTTGATGGCGCGTGAAGCACACGTCCATTGGGAACCCCAAGAGGAAGGTATGATGCGTACAGCAGCAAGTTTTCCCTCAGTAAGAAACCAAGGTTATCGAACCAGTAGGAGATGAAGGCCATGTGAAGGTTGTTGGTGAAGGAGTGTAGTGCGGCGCAACACCAGGGATTCCGGCGCCAACGTGGAACCTGCACAACACAATCACAATACTTTGCCCCAACTTAACAGTGAGGTTGTCAATCTCACCGGCTTGCTGAAAACAAAGGATTAAACGTATGATGTGGAGAATGATGTTTGTTTGCAAAGAACAACAGAGAACAGAGATTGCAGTAGATTGTATTTTAGATGTAAAAGAATGGACCGGGGTCCACAGTTCACTAGTGGTGTCTCTCCAATAAGATAAATAGCATGTTGTGTGAACAAATTACAGTTGGGCAATTGACAAATAGAGATGCACATACATATATCATGATGACTACTATGAGATTTAATTAGGGCATTACGACAAAGAACATAGACCACTATCCAGCATGCATCTATGCCTAAAAAGTCCACCTTCGGGTTAGCATCCGCACCCCTTCTAGTATTAAGTTGCAAACAACAGACAATTGCATTAAGTACTGCGCGTAATGTAATCAACACAAATATCCTTAGACAAAGCATCGATGTTTTATCCCTAGTGGCAACAGCACATCCACAACCTTAGAACTTTCACATCATCGTCCCAGATTCAATGGAGGCATGAACCCACTATCGAGCATAAATACTCCCTCTTGGAGTTACAAGTATTAACTTGGCCAGAGCCTCTACTAGCAACGGAGAGCATGCAAGAACATAAACAACACATATATGATAGATTGATAATGAACTTGACATAGTATTCAATATTCATCGGATCCCAACAAACACAACATGTAGTATTACAAATAGACGATCTTGATCATGATAGGCAGCTCACAAGATCTAAACATGATAGCACAAGAGGAGAAGACAACCATCTAGCTACTTCTATGGACCCATAGTCCAAGGATGAACTACTCACGCATCAGTCCGGAGGCGGGCATTGTGATGTAAAGCCCTCCAGTGATGATTCCCCTCTACGGCAGGGTGCCGGAGGCGATCTCCTGAATCCCCTGAGATGGGATTGGCGGTGGCGGCGTCACAGTAACTTTTCTCGTATCGTGGCTCTCGGTGATAGGGTTTTCGCGACGGGGAGATTATATAGGCGAAGGGGCAGAGTCGGGAGGCGCCCGAGGGGCCCACCCCATAGGGCGGCGCGCCCAAGGGTGGGGCCGCGCCCCCCTAGGGTGTGGCCGCCTCGTCGCCCCTCTTTGTCTCCTCTTCAGACTTCTGGAAGGCTCCGTGCAAAATAAGACCGTGGGCTTTTGTTTCGTCCAATTCCGAGAATATTTCCTGTGTAGGATTTCTGAAACCAAAAACAGCAGAAAACAGGAACTGGCGCTTCGGCATCTTGTTAATAGGTTAGTGCCGGAAAATGCATAAAAATGACATAAAGTGTATATAAAACATGTGAGTATTGTCATATAACTAGTATGGAACATAAGAAATTATAGATACGTTTGAGACGTATCATATGTTTACTTATATTAGCTCGGGAAATTAACTGATTCCCAATTTTTCAGATGCATCAGGCTTGTTCCCAAATATCCCTATGATTAAAATATTTGTCTGCATAAAAAATAATGACGTATTGCTTTTTCATATTCGAAAGGAAAAGACGTCAAAGTTTTTGAGACTCAACACGAGTTTAAGACTCGAATGGAGACTCGGGGGCTACTGACATCGGTATGTCATATTGAGTCCTTAGCATTGGCGTCCCTGGTACAATGCCCATGAAGAAATAGGGGAAGTCCCATGAAGAAATCTGTACGAAGCCAAAGATCTTGATGCTATGTAAAATAGAAAAGCTAGGCCCATTGTGGGTAAACCGACATATATCATGTAATTGACCTCGAGGTGGACTGTGAGACCTATCCCATTATATAAGGGCTAGGAGGAGCCACCGAGGGGAGATAGATTCAACCAGACTCAACACCCTGTAACCCTAGGTTTCATACAATACAATTTCTGTGATTCGCCCTTGATCATATTTTTTGTCGGCTGCCTAGTTTGGCTGGCCGGTTTGTTGGCTGGCCGGTTTGAGGGGAGATAGATTCAACCAGAGCTAGAGGACAAGGATGAGCTAAGCAAAGTAGCTTTAAACGAAGCCCTGACGCTAAAGAGGAAGGTGACGGTGAAAGCATCCGGAGGACGTCAGCCTCCCTGATTAAAGAGATACCGGCGTCACCTGTGATTAAAGAGGCTTTGTAAAGTAGTTTGTCTAGTCAAAGATGCCATTAGGGTTTCCTAGGGTTTCTTCCCCTGTAAGCCACCCTCTCCCCTATATAAGGAGAGGGGGCACACCCCATCGCGGGCATGTCCGATCTTGTATCCAGAAACCCGCAACCTCTTCTGATCAATGAATAGAAAGATCTGAAGGGGAGAAAGCTCTTGTGTTCTTCTTCTTCTACCTCTGGCCAAGGCCAAGTTCTTAGGAGATCCATCCGGAATCCATCCCAACCTTACCTAAACCATCACCCGAATCCTCTAGCGCCCATTCAGCCCCAACTTAATCCATCCTATGGCATCTGTCTGTTCACCACGACGACAGTTGGCGCCCACCGTGGGGCAAGAAGCGGCGCTTGCTGGAGTTCATATTCGGGCGGGCATCCTCAACGTCTCCGGCGAGCGGGTGGTGTCTGCGCTCATGCAGCGCATCTACTCACTGGACTTCATCAACGACAACGCGGGCTACTTCGCCAACGGCGGTGTCTTCCCCAAGAACGGCTACGTCATCGAGTTCGGCAGCCACCGCGTCTACTTCGGTACCGTCCCTGTGCGCCAACGCCTCTCGCCGGTGCTGGTGGCTCCGGATCCGCCGAGGTGGCTGTGCGCTGGCCGCGCCGCTGGTAGCGTGGAAGTGATGATGGCAGGCGTGACTGACGCCGGCAAGGAGGTCGCGGTGGAAGGCGCAGGGCAAGCAAGGTCCAAGCGCGCGGCCAAACAGCCGACCGAGCGCGACCAAGGAGCTGCAAGTGCATCTGCAGCGCCACCGGAGACTCCTCTCCAAGTGGCGATGAACGTGCTGGTGACGCCCATCGCGCAGAACGTCAACCCAGCGGCGGCTCATGCGGAGCTGGAAGCCACGTGCAAGAAGCTGCTCTCCGGGGGCGCGGACATCATCCGGGCGCAGCGCGAGCTGAACCTAACCCTACGTGAGTATAACGCTGCACATGGCTTTGCTTCTGTTAGCGCTCAGGCTGCTAGGATGCCGGCAAACCGGCTTAAGGCTCGCAATCTAGATCAGGATCTGCGTAAGGAAGTTCTTGCCGGCAAGAGTACCTTTGCATCTTTGAGCATCGTAGAGAAACCTAAGTACAGTAGCCCGGATAAAACCATAAAAGTTGCTAGGGCTGCTGTATAGCTATGTGAATCGCTTACCGGAGATGCTTTAGCTAAGCAACAGGATCGTGTTAGGGAGTTGCTTGGCATGATAGAAACACAAAATGCTGAGTTGGCTAAGGCAAATAAAGCAGCGGTGTCAAAATCTGTGCATTCAACAAAGAATGCCGGTAGCAAGTCCCATGGGCAGGCATCGTCCCCCCATCCGGACAGAAGGAAAGAAAAAGAAATGAATGCGCAGCAATTGACTGTGTACGATCCGGTGCTTGCCGGAAAACAACAAGCTGGGCAACACGATGCCGGTAGAAAAAGCCAAGGGGCATATCGAGGCTACGCCAGAAGAGGCTATGCCGGAAAAAATCATGCCGGTAGATACGAAACCCGGCAAAATTATCGAGCTGCAAGGGCAGCGTACGAAGAAGAGGAAATGCCTCCACCAAGGTACCGACAGGCAAGGGCCGCGGTACCGGAACGTTATGATGAAGCTGATTCAACAACTGAAAGACTTAGAGCCTACCGGAACCCGTTGGGGGAACGCGTAGGAGAAAGACGCCTACCGGAACGGGATGCGAGGCACCGTCTGGATATAGTGTATTTATCTGAAATGATCGAGGCAGAAGGTCCTCCTGGCCCAAAATGCTTTGATCCAAGGATCATGAAAGAGGAACCACCGGTTCGCAACTTCCAGTTGCCCCGTGACACAAAAATATATGATGGCACCACTAAGCCGGAAGATTGGCTTGCGGATTACGTAACCGCGGTGTACGTCGCTGGCGGCGGAGGAACCGTAACTGGTGGAGGAAACCGGCGCTGGGCCGTGAGAATCGTACCATCTTTCCTGGTAGGACCGGCACATATCTGGCTAAATAACTTGCTGGCAGGAAGCATAAATGGCTGGTTGGACTTCGAGGAAGCATTTGTGAGTAACTTCAGTAGCACATACCAGAGGCCAAACAGGCCGCAGCAGCTCGCTTTATGCGTACAACGCCCAAATGAAACAGACCGGGATTACCTGACCCGGTGGAACTCCACAAGAAACTCCTGTGAAGGGGTGATCGAGGCACAGGCCATTGCTTGGTTTTGCAATGGGTGTCGGAGAGTTTCGCCGTTGTGGCAAAAGCTACAACGGAACATGCCGGAAACTCTGGCAGAGATGATACGTGTGGCAGATAGCTATGCATTGGGAGACCCAATGCAACCGGCAGTTGAAGCCGATCCGGTGCAAACAAGTCAGCCACGCCAAGATCAATACCGGGATAACCGGCACAACAAAAGAAGGGAAGATTTTCCGGATCGAAGGTATGGTCCGTAGCAAGTAGCCGCGGTGCAGGATAATTCCGGCCCCAGCGGAAGCCAAAGGCAAAAAACCGGATCGTAGCCATGGGCGGGTCCTAAAAAACAATGGGTTGAAAAGAAGCCGTGGGGAGAGAAAAAGAATTGGCAAGACAGTAAAAGATACACCATGGAATCAGCAATGGAGAAACTATGCAGGTTTCATACTCCAAATCCGGCAAGGCCGGCAAATCATTTGACAAAAGACTGTTACTGGATATAATACTTGATGTTGAAAGGTGCGGTAATAGATGCGCAAGCACAAGGTTGTTCTACGATACTGGCACCTTCGCAAGACATGTTGCGGCAACAACTGCCACCGCCACCACCGCTTACCGGAGCTAACGCCTTACCGGTACAGCAGCACCAGCAAGTTCATCAGGTGGAAGAGGGTAATGATCAACCACCACCACCGGCACCTTTAGGCCGGAACGTTTACAAGGATCCACACTTGTGCTGCGTTGTGTTCGTTACTGAGCCAACCGACAGACAAAGCATGCATCGCCGTTCCATGGAAGTGAACGCGGTGATGCCGGCAGTTCCAAAATACATGCTATGGTTGATGCGGGTAGTTGACACGTCCGTTGGGAACCCCAAGAGGAAGGTGTGATGCGCACAGTAGCAAGTTTCCCTCAGTAAGAAACCAAGGTTTAATCGAACCAGTAGGAGTCAAGAAGCACGTTGAAGGTTGATGGTGGCGGAATGTAGTGCGGCGCAACACCAGGGATTCCGGCGCCAACGTGGAACCTGCACAACACAACCAAAGTACTTTGCCCCAACGTAACAGCAAGGTTGTCAATCTCACCGGCTTGCTGTGAACAAAGGATTAACCGTATTGTGTGGAATATGATTGTTTGCGAAGAACAGTAAAGAACAAGTATTGCAGTAGATTGTATTTCAGATGTAAAGAATAGACCGGGGTCCACTGTTCACTAGCGGTGTCTCTCCCATAAGATAAATAGCATGTTGGGTGAACGAATTACAGTTGGGCAATTGACAAATAAAGAAGGCATAACAATGCACATACATATATCATGATGAGTACTATGAGATTTAATCAGGGCATTACGACAAAGTACATAGACCACCATCCAGCATGCATCTATGCCTAAAAAGTCCACTTTCAGGTTATCATCCGAACCCCTTCCGGTATTAAGTTGCAAGCAACAGACAATTGCATTAAGTATGGTGCGTAATGTAATCAACACAAATATCCTTAGACAAAGCATCAATGTTTTATCCCTAGTGGCAACATCACATCCACAACCTTAGAACTTTCTGTCACTGTCCCAGATTTAATGGAGGCATGAACCCACTATCGAGCATAAATACTCCCTCTTGGAGTCACAAGTATCAACTTGGCCAGAGCCTGTACTAGCAACGGAGAGCATGCAAGAACGTAATCAACTCATATATGATAGATTGATAATCAACTTGACATAGTATTCAATATCCATCGGATCCCAACAAACACAACATGTAGGATTACAAAGAAACGATCTTGATCATGATAGGCAGCTCACAAGATTGATCATGATAGCACAATTAGGAGAAGACGACCATCTAGCTACTGCTATGGACCCATGGTCCAGGGGTGAACTACTCACACATCAATCCGGAGGCGATCATGGCGATGAAGAGTCCTCCGGGAGATGATTCCCCTCTCCGGTAGGGTGCCGGAGGCGATCTCCTAAATCCCCCGAGATGGGATTGGCGGCGGCTGCGTCTCTGGAAGGTTTTCCGTATCGTGGCTCTCGGTACTGGGGGTTTCGCGACGGAGGCTTTAAGTAGGCGGAAGGGTAGGTCAGCGGGCCACACGAGGGACCCACACGCTAGGGCCGCGCGGCCAGCACCTGGGCCGCGCCGCCCTGTTGTGTGGCCACCTCGTGGCCCCACTTCGTTTCCTCTTCGGACTTCTTGAAGCTTCGTGGAAAAATAGGCCCTGGGCGTTGATTTCGTCCAATTCCGAGAATATTTCCTTACTAGGATTTCTGAAACCAAAAACAGCAGAAAACAGCAACTGGCTCTTTGGCATCTCATCAATAGGTTAGTGCCGGAAAATGCATAATAACGACATATAATGTGTATAAAACATGTGAGTATCATCATAAAAGTAGCATGGAACATAAGAAATTATAGATACGTTTGGGACATATCAGTGGTCAGATCAGGAAATCATCTGGTCATTCAAAGATCACCCCAAGATCATGCCAAATCCGGGTGGTCATGCTCTTGTCGTGGACCCAATCATGCATGGGCCAACGACTCGAGTCAAGTTCAGTAAAGTGCTGATAGGCAATGGAAGCAGCATAAATATCATGTACCGGCACACCATGCTTACGCTGGGGATAACAGAGAACATGCTACAGCCAACTCACACAACATTCCACGGAATCGTTCTGGGCCTGTCCTGCGCGCCGGTGGGAAAAGTCCGGGTGGATGTGTCATTCGGAGGACGTGACAATTGCCGGGTCGAAAATATTGTGTTCGAGGTGGTGGACCTGGACAGTCCTTACCATGCATTGCTGGGGAGACAGGCATTGGCAGCATTTATGCCCTCAACTCATACGGCGTATCTCAAGATGAAGATGCCGGCACCTCATGGACCCTTAACTGTGGTGGGAAACTACAAAGTCTCTCTGGAAACCGCTTCCGCCGGATCAAACCTAGCAGAATCGCTGGTGATCGCAGAGGAAAAAAGAAGGATGCAAACTGCAGTTGCGCTGGCTCAATCCTCACAGTTGAGCTTAGCGGCAATGAGTGGAAACTTGGGCACACCGGCGTTCAAGCCAACCAAGGAAACAAAAGACATCGTGCTGGACCCAACTTACCCGGAGCGTACCGTTCGTATCGGTGCCGGCCTGAATGAGGCATAGGAAAGCGCGCTCGTCAGCTTCCTCCGTGAGAATCAGAATATCTTTGCCTGGTCTACTGATGACTTGGTAGGTGTTCCGAGGGAGCTGGCTGAGCACTCTTTGAACGTCCGGAAGGATGCTAAGCCGGTGCGACAAATCTTGCGCCGGTTCGCTGAAGATAGGAGAAAAATCATTGGAGAAGAAGTGACAAAGTTACTGGTTGCCGGTTTCATCGTGGAGGTACTGCATACTGAGTGGCTAGCCAATCTGGTGCTGGCCGAGAAGAAAAAAGAAGAGGAACCCAAAGCTCCAAAGGTGTGGCGCATGTGCATCGACTACACCAACCTGAACAAAGCTTACCCAAAAGATCCTTTCCCTTTACCCCGGATCGATCAAGTGATTGATTCTACTGCTAGTTGTGAGTTGTTGTCTTTCCTGGATGCTTATTCCGGTTTCCACCAGATTCCCCTGAAAAAGGAAGATCAAATAAAAACTGCATTCATTACCCCGCACGGGGCTTATTGCTATGTCAATATACCTTTCGGTTTGCGCAACGCTGGTGCAACGTACCAGCGCTGTATGCAAAAATGCTTGTTTGATCAAATCGGAAAAAATGTGCAAGTCTATGTGGACGATGTTGTGATAAAAACTAAGGTAAAAGAAACCTTGATCGATGATCTCCGGCAAACATTTGATAACTTAAGAAGGTTCCGGATGAAACTCGATCCGGCAAAATGCACCTTCGGTGTCCCTGCCGGCAAACTGCTTGGTTTTCTCGTATCAAGCCGGGGCATTGAGGTTAATCCGGTAAAAATCCGGGCAATCGAAAGAATGACTATACCACAAGATCTCAAGGACGTGCAAAAGTTTACCGGAAGCTTGGCATCGCTAAGCCGGTTCATAAGCAGGTTGGGAGAAAAGGCTCTGCCACTCTATGCTTTGATGAAAAAATCTGATACCTTCGTCTGGACCCCTCAGGCAGACGCAGTGTTTAAAGAGCTAAAAACAATGCTAGCCACCGCACCGGTGTTGGCATCGCCTTTGGAAAGGGAGCCCATGTTGTTATACATAGCAGCAACCAATCGGGTCGTAAGTGTTGTGGTTGTAGTGGAGAGGAAGGAAAAACCGTGCAGAGACCGGTATACTACCTGAGCGAGGTGCTCTCCCTCTCAAAACAAAACTACCCACACTTCCAGAAAATGACCTATGGCGTGTTCATGGCCGCCACGAAGCTTAAGCATTACTTTGAGGAGCACCCCATTTCAGATATCATGTGCAACAAAGACGCTAGCGGCAGGATTGCAAAATGGGCAATTCAGATATCACCGTACGTACCGGTATACGAAAGAAGAGATGCCATAAAATCGCAAGCCTTGGCTGATTTCCTGGTTGATTGGGCGGAAATGCAGTACAAGCCGCCGGAACAAAAAATAGAGTACTGGAAGATGCACTTTGATGGATCCAAACTCAAAGAGGGTCTGTGTGCCGGTGTGGTACTCACCTCACCAAAAGGAGATCATCTCCGGTATGTTTTACAAGTGCATTTCAGGGCATCAAACAACGTCGCTGAATATGAGGCTTTGATCCATGGGCTTAAGGTCACAAAAGAAATCGGTGCACACAGGATAATCTGTTACGGTGATTCAGATCTTGTGGTGCAGCAATGTTCCGGAGATTGGGAGGCAAAAGATGCCAACATGGCCTCATACCGGTTTCACGTGCAAAAGATTGCCGGATTCTTCGAAGGGTGTGAGTTTCACCATGTGCCACGAGCGGAAAATGAAGCCGCGGATGCTTTGTCCAAGCTGGGCTCATCTAGGCAGGAAATTCCTCCCGGAATAGCCTTGGCGCACTTAAGGGCACCATCGATCATACCAAGTCCGGAGTCGGAATCAATTTTCGTACCGGAATCGCATGTGGTGCCAATGGATATTGATGAAGGAAACCCGGGGACTGTTTCGGTAAACTCGGGGACTGCGGCGTCCATACCGGAGGAAGCAATGCTAGTGGATAGCATGGAGATAGACGTACCGGTGTTTTTGGTTCGGGAACCACCATCTTGGGTTAAACCTATTAAGGAATTCCTGATCAACGGCACCTTGCCGGTTGACGAAAATGAATCGAGAAGGACCCAGCGGAGGTCCAAAGCTTATACTATCATCAATGGTGAAGTATACAAAAGAAGTGTCACCGGTGTCCTTCAAAGATGTGTGGAACCAGAAGAGGGAAAAGAAATGCTTGTGGAGATCCATCAAGGAGAGTGTGGGCATCATGCGTCGTCAAGGGCGCTGGTGGCAAAAGTATTCCGGCATGGGTTCTACTGGCCCACTGCTTTGGAAAATGCTGAGGATTTGGTAAGAAAATGCAACGGGTGCCAGAGGTACCCCAAGCAAAATCATACCCCAGCATCCGGTTTGAAAACCATACCGTTAACTTGGCCGTTTGCTGTTTGGTGCCTTAACATGGTTGGCCCATTCAAAACTGCAAGGGGAAGCATGACCCACATCTTGGTAATGGTGGATAAGTTCACCAAGTGGCTGGAAGTAAAACCTATCGCAAAATGTGATGGGCATACGGCGGTGAAATTCCTAAAAGATGTGATCCTGCGGTATGGATACCCGCATAGCATCATCACTGATAATGGCTCAAGCTTTGCCCAAGGTGAATTCAAACGGTTTTGTGAGGATAACAACATCCGGTTGGATTTGTGCTCGGTGGCGCACCCGCAAGGCAATGGCCAAGTGGAAAGAACAAATGCGCTGGTGCTTTTCGGCATAAAACCAAGACTCATTGAACCACTCGAAAAGACACCGGGCTGTTGGCTTGATGAACTGCCATCAGTGTTGTGGAGCATAAGAACGACTCCGAACCGGTCTACCAGATACACTCCATTTTTCATGGTTTATGGGGCAGAGGCCGTGATACCAACTGATATTCGCCATGATTCACCAAGGGTTCAGCTCTATACCGAGGAAGAGGTAAAAGAGGCCCGAGAAAATGATGTGGACTTGCTAGAAGAAGCAAGAGAGTTGGCTTTGGCAAGAACAGCCATTTACCAGCAGAACCTCAGACGCTATCATAGCCGGAAGGTTAACCCGAGGGTGTTCCGGGAAGGAGATCTGGTGTTACGCCTAGTGCAGCGCACTGAGGGACGCCACAAACTTTCACCTCCATGGGAAGGACCATTCATTGTGAGCAAGGCTCTGCACAATGATGCCTATTACTTGATCGATGCACAGGAATCAAAGAAGGGAAAGGCGGACAAGTCCGGAGATGAGACCAAGCGTCCGTGGAACATAGCCTTGCTGCGTCCTTTCTACTCCTGAGGTTGTGGTGTAAGAAGTTCCTTTTTTGTACCTTATTATGCTATGAATAAAAGAAGTCAGAACCTTGAATGAATCTCGGGGACTACCCCTACTGAAACTGCATGCAATATGTTTATTTTTTCAGTTTACCGGTTGCTTGTTGAACATTTTTTCTTTCCGGTTTAGTAACGTGCTAAACCTACCGGAATCTTTGACTCTGCTGCTATCCGCAACCCGGCTTCATGGCAAGCAAGATAAACTGGTAGGAATTAAACACGTGAAACACGCAAAGAGGAAGTGGGAGCAAACAATCCGGAAAAAATTAACTAACCCCGGTTATACCGGTTTTTTGTGAAAATTTCGAGTTATTTCTAAGTTCAAGAAAGTGTTCGCTTGGCAAAAGAACTTTGTAACTCGTATGCCAAAACACCCAAAGAGGTAGGCAGAGGCAAAGCATAAGAAGCAAGTGTGCATCAGATTGGATGCGGAAACAATTCCGGAATCTTCGCAGTGCAAGATAAAGCAAACAATGAGTAAAACACTAAACTAGCATATACCGATATAACATACCGGCATGAAATGTTGTACCACAGCCAAAAGAGCGGCAAAGTATTATATTACATCATAAACCCCGGCATGCCGGGGTAGAATTTAACGAGCTTGAGTTTTGAGACAATCAGGGGGCAACACATGTAAGCTGGGAGATACTCAGGCAACAGGAGGCTGCGCGCCGGCCTCAGGAGCTTCCGGGGGAGCATCGCCTTCGCTAGCATCTTCATCCTCCTCGTCCTCGACTTCTTCCTCGTCGTCAGAGAGTGCATCCTTGACGTCGGGAGGAGGAGGGATGAAGGTGTGCACATGGGCGAACTCTGCTATCCGGTAGGCGCGGTCCTGGCGCTTGGCGATGCGGACTAGATCCGTGTCGGTGGGAGAATCGCCGCGGAGGCTATGGAAAGCATCCAGATCCAAGTCATCATACCAGGAGCAGGTGATGCGCAGTGCCGCATCCGCTCCGGCACGAGCCGCTGAACACTTCCACTCACAGATCCTCCGGCCGGCGTCCTTCAGGCGGTCGGCGGTGAGCGTGACGTTGGCAGGCACCGGTTCCCCAGACCACAGCACTTTAAACATTTGGATAGCAACATCCGGAATATCAGCACGATGCCGATCCACGGAGCGCATGTGCTGGACCCAGGCGGAGAGCGCAACCAGATGGTCATATGGATCCCAAGGCATTCGGGTTGGCCATTTCTTGCTCCGCCCTGCGTTCCGCCACCTTGTTGTGGCCATGCGCCTGGGAGTCCAGAAAGAGCCCTACAAGAGAAAGAAAAAAGATAAGGACATGATACCGGAAGGTGTAAGCTTATAAGCAAAAAAGGGGAAAGAAAAGAAACTTACTGAGGGCGAGCGCGTTGGTCTACACGACCAACCGGTCGTACTCCTTTTGCTCCGCCTCTAGGAGGGCGATCCGGTCTTGGGCCGCTTTCCGCGCCCCGCTCTCCTCCTCCAGCTCAGCCCGCAGCACCGCGGTGGAATCAGCGCACTCCTTCAGAGTTTCATCTAGCTTAGCCTCGGCTGCGGCTTTGGCCTCCTTCCGCTCCCGGTCATGCCGGAGCTCAGCCTGCACCAGCTCCTCCTTCAGCTCACCTACAAGGCTCCTAACCTTGTGGTGTTCCGCGGCAAGCTGCTCCTTTTCAGCTGGAATCCGGAAAAGAGGTGTTAACAAAAGATAACCGGTACGATGAAGAGAAACAATTCAACCAGAAAAGGAAAAAGTACCTTGAAGAGTGGCGAGCAGAGCTTTGAGGGCTTCGATGGAGGCTTCCGGAACAGCTGTTATGAAAAGAATTTATAAGTAATGAAAGGGAAAAAGCAACCGGTAAAAAGAAGCTGGAGGAACAAGAACTAACCTTGGCAGTGGCTGTGGGCCTCAGCGAGGTCCCGGTGCTCCCACAAAAGGTCCTCAAAGAGGCGCTTCTGGGCGTCCGCCGTGCTCTGTTCAAGTAAAAAATGTTGGTAAGAAGATGCCGGTTTTTTGTGTTTCTAAGAAAAGTTTCGCGCCAAGAGCTATGCTCTCAACCCGAAACTCGGGGACTGGGAAGATATACATAATCTTGAAAGAGTGAAAACCGGCATGGATCTAAAGAACTTTGAAGTTTTGTGCAACTTACAACAACATTGTTGGTAGCGTCGTGCCACGCGTTGTCAAACTCCTTGACCGCGCGCCGCAGCCGGCTGAAGTGTTGTCCGGTGCTCCGGGCGCCGGCAGGATCGATCGCCGGCAGCTTGTCCTTCCCCAGGCCGCGCGTCGCCGGGGACAAATCCGCTTGATTCCACTTCTCAGCGTAATCAAGCAGATGCCCAGGTCGGCTCCCCAGCGTAATCAAGAAGATTCGGCCCAGCTGAGCTGAAGCTGTTTCTCCGGCCACGATAGCGGCGCGACCGGCGTGCAGTGTAAGGGACTGCGGGTCGGAGGAGAAGGAGCTGGCTGCGGCAGCTTCTTGTTTGGAGAGCTTGATGCCCTCCGGAGCCATAGGCTTGGCCGCTGCGGGTTCTTGGCTTGGCGGCGGCGTTGGCTTGGCGGCGGCTGGCTCGCCGGTAGAGGCAGCCGGTGGAGGCGCTGGCGCGGTCTTGGGAGGCGCAGGAGCTTCTGATGCATCCTTTGCCGGAGTAGAGGTTGCCGGAGCGGAAGGCTCCGGCATGGTCTTGGAGGGGGAGGAGGTAGTGTCCTTCTTCTTCTTCTTCGGGACGAGAGGAACCTGAGGTTCCGCCCTCCCAGCATCTTCAGTGTTGGCGCCGGTGTTGCTGGCGCTGGTATCTTGATCTTCTGGAGGGGAGATAGTTTCCTCCTCCGCGCGGGGTTCTGAAGGTTCAGGGGCCGCGCGCCCCGCACTTGTGGTGCCTCCCAGAGGGGAGGCAGAAGAGTTGCCGGCACCAGATGGCACCGGGCTTGGTTGAGGAGGAGTTGAGGTCCTCGCGGGTTTCTCAGAGCTTTCTGACCTCATGTCAGTGGCGCTCTTGGAAATCTTGAGCGCAGGACTGAAAAAGATAGAAAAAAGAGAGAGTTGGAAAAGGTAACGGGAAAAAAGGAGTTCGCTGAACAAAAATAAGGAAGAAACGGAAACTTACCCGGAAGCAACCGGCATCTCCTGCTTCTGGTAGTGCTTCTTGGAAACCTTCTTCCCGCCAACAACTTCCTGCCGGGAGCGCTTGGCGGGAGGAGCATCGCTTGGGACGGCTTCGGGCGCCGGAGCCTTGTTCTTCTTGCCCCCGGAGGTGAGTTTCTCCAGGAACTCCCGGCCTACCTCAGCTTGTAGCGGAGCAGCGTGCTCCACAACTTGTGGGTTGGCGCTGGCTGAGGGAGCATCTACAGAAAGACAATATATGAGGAAATGAAAGAATAAAATACCTCAAGAACAGTGACCTCATCGTCAGAACCGGAGTCCACGGTTGAAAAGTTACCGGGGCGCGAAGCGTGGGTGCCGCCCATCTTGAGCTCGGTCCAATGCACGTATGGATCTGGATCGACCTCGTCCAGATCCCGCTTCCGGCAAGGGCCTCGTTCCTCCGAGGCAATGCGAGGGAAGCGCTCTTTTGCCTGAAAAGGAATAAAAAGACAGTTAAACACATATTACAAAGCTACCGAAAAACAATCCGGATGGCATAAGTTCTTACTTCAGGAGTGGGAGGATTGGTGGAGCTGAGGGGAAGGAAGCCCCACTCCCAATCCATCGGCATATCAGTCTGGCAGATCTGCCTAGCCTTGAGGACCACGTCGTCTTTGCTTAATGGGAGGCCGGTGATCTTGGTAGGATCGCGAGGGCCGCACATTTGGCTTATCTTGTGAGACTGACGCTAGAGGGGAAGCACCCGACGTGAAATGAAGGTGCGGATGATGTCATCAGAGCAGATGTTCGTATCCTTCATCAGCTGCTCCATGAAGCGAACAATCCGGTTGGTTTCAATATGATTGTTCCCCGGATTGAAGCTCCAGTTGGCCTTCGTGGGCGTCCCCGGATTGAAAGCCAGCAGATTAATGAAATCTGTGGCGCCCTTGTTCTTCACGTAGAAGAAGGTCTCTTGCCATGCCCGGCATGAGTCGAGACTGGAGAACTTAAAGAAAGGGCTCCCTTGACGGGATCCGATGATGCAAGACCCGCATCGAACGGGAGGTTTGGGTTTAGGAATGTTTTTTCCTTGCACCAAATTGATCTGAAGGCAGAAGAAGCGAGCAAAGGCTTCTTTTGTGGGAAGGAGGCCAATGTAGCCCTCCATGAAAGAAACGTAACAAGAAAGATAGAAGATGCCATTGCCAGGAAGATGGTGGGGTTGGAGTTGATAGAAGTCAAGGAACTCGCGGAAGAAATTGGAAGCAGGAAGGCCGAAGCCGCGCTCAAAGTGAGCGAGGAAAACAACGAACTCACCGGGTTCGGGCAACGGTTCCACCTCTCCGCGCGAAAGCCGGCAAGATACTTGTGCCGGTATCCTCCATGAGCGGGACAGCCAGTCGATCTCCGGCTGCGTCACATCGGAACCTTTCCAGGCTCCGCGCGTGATTGTGGTCAAGTCCACCCCGGAATCTTGGCCGGAGCTGCTGGCCTCGTTGCCCCTACCGGTACCGGTTTCTTGAGCGTTAGAGGAGGATTCCATCCGGTCGGCTGAGATCTGCTTCCCAATGGATGTAGAGGAGGTCTCGCTGTGAGGGCTGCCGGTTGGTTCGGTCAGATACTCTTCGCTGGACATGCAAGTCTAGAGATACCCAAATCTACCCGCAAACCGGTTTCCCAAGATCTAGCCCCGCGCGAAGATCTACGAGTAAGAGAAAAACCAAGAGAAAAAGGGAAAGTAAATCCCCAATCGGCCAAAGAACTAGAAAGCAAGAGAGAAGAGAGTGAGGGGGCCCTGAGGCTAACCTGAGGCGGCGCAAGATGCTGAGGACGATGGTCGCCGGAGATGCGGCGGACTCACGGTCGCCGACGAGGTTTGGCGAAGAAGAAGAGCGAAGGTCGCCGGGGAGCGCCCGAAGCAGCAACAGTGGAGGCGCTGCAGAGAGTCTCTGCGCGGCGGAACTCTGCGGAGTCACTGCAGAAGCTCGTCGGTGGGCAGCACTTGGGCGGCGAAGAACGGCGGTAGGAGCGCAGAGGGCAAAGAGCTCAGAGCGCACAGAGAAGATGTGAATGCGGAGAAGAAGTGGGGAAAGAACTGCTTCGCCCTTAAATAGGGAGAAGAGATCGTGGGCTGGCAACCGCTGGGCCGTGGCGGTTCGGTTCGTGGGCCGCCATGTGGCGCGATGATACACGCGCGGAAAACAGAATGCCACAGGGAGGCCACACAGATTCGGAACGGCAGCGAGGATCCGGTACGGCGCCATAAATGCTAGCGCAGAAGCCAAAGGGAAGTGACCCACAGCAGCGCGCGTCGAAAGCTAGGCGCATGTCTCGACGTACGCTGTACCCGAGAAATTCTCGACTTCACCGAGGATGAGTTTAATGTCATAGATACCGGAAGGATCTGGAAAGAAAAAAAGAGAAGGTCTGGCAGAGACGCCGGAAAGTTTAAACTGGTTACCGGAAGCATTAAACCGGTACCTTGTGAGATGGGAACCTGGCATGGTCCGTCGGATAAGATCCACCAGACTACCAGCTTCGGGGACTAATGTTGGGGGGATGACCCCCGGTATGCCAAAGGCAAGCCAAACCGGATGGTTTGAGCCATCAAGATACCGGTTTAAAGGTTATTCCGGGCTGTGAAGCTAAGCTTTTGGCTAAGTAAATCTATACTAGTATCCCCAAGAGGGGTATACCGGAATGAGCTAAGAAGATACCGGATTACCGGTAAGAGGTGCACTGTAGCACGTCGGCAATACTGGTCAAAGATTCTCTCAAGAGCTAGAGGACAAGGATGAGCTAAGCAAAGTAGCTTTAAACGAAGCCCTGACGCTAAAGAGGAAGGTGACGGTGAAAGCATCCGGAGGACGTCAGCCTCCCTAATTAAAGAGATACCGGCGTCACCTGTGATTAAAGAGGCTTTGTAAAGTAGTTTGTCTAGTCAAAGATGCCATTAGGGTTTCCTAGGGTTTCTTCCCCTGTAAGCCACCCTCTCCCCTATATAAGGAGAGGGGGCACACCCCATCGCGGGCATGTCTGATCTTGTATCCAGAAACCCGTAACCTCTTGTGATCAATGAATAGAAAGATATGAAGGGGAGAAAGCTCTTGTGTTCTTCTTCTTCTACCTCTGGCCAAGGCCAAGTTCTTAGGAGATCCATCCGGAATCCATCCCAACCTTACCTAAACCCTCACCCGAATCCTATAGTGCCCATTCGGCCCCAACTTAAGCCATCCTATGGCATCTGTCTGTTCACCACGATGACATAAAGTGTATATATGAGTATTGTCATATAACTAGCATGGAACATAAGAAATTATAGAAACGTTTGAGACGTATCAAGCATCCCCAAGCTTAGTTCCTACTCGCCCTCGAGTAGGTAAATGATAACAAGGATAATTTCTGAAGTGACATGCTACTATCATAATCTTGATCAATACTATTGTAAAGCATATGAAGTGAATGAAGTGATTCGAAGCAATAGTAAAGATAATGACTAAACAACTGAATCATATAGCAAAGACTTTTCATGAATAGTACTTTCAAGACAAGTATCAATAAGTCTTGCATAAGAGTTAACTCATAAAGCAATAGATTCTTAATAGAAGGTTTTGAAGCAACACAAAGGATGATTAAGTTTCAGCAATTGCTTTCAACTTGTAACATGTATATGTCATGGATAATTGTCAACATAAAGCAATATAACAAGTGCAATAAGTAAACATGTAAGAATCAATGCACACAGTTGACACAAGTATTTGCTTCTAAGATAGAAAGAAATAGGTAAACTGACTCAACATAAAGTAAAGGAAAGGCCCTTCGCGGAGGGAAGCATGGATTACTCATGTGCTAGAGCTTTTTATTTTGAAAACATGGAAACAATTTTGTCAACGGTAGTAATAATTCATATGTGTTATGCATAAAACCTCTTATAAGTTGCAAGCCTCATGCATCGAATACCAATAGTGCCCGCACCTTGTCCTAATTAGCTCGGATTTCCATGGATTATCATTGCATTACATATGTTTCAACCAAGTGTCACAAAGGGGTACCTCTATGCCGCCTGTACAAAGGTCCAAGGAGATAGATCGCATTTGATTTCTCAGTTTTGATAGATCTCAACTTGAGGACATCCATACCGGGACAACATAGAAAACATATAATGGACTCCTCTTTAATGCTTAAGCATTCAACAACAAATAATATTCTCATAAGAGATTGAGGTTTAATGTCCAAACTGAAACTTCCACCATGATACATGGCTTTGGTTGGCTGCCCAATGTTCTTCTCTAACAATATGCATACTCAAACCATTTAATCATGATAAATCACCCTTACTTCAGACAAGACGAACATGCATAGCAACTCAGATGATATTCAACAAAGGTGTAAAAAGTTGATGGCGTCCCCAGAAACATGGTTACCGCTCAACAAGCAACTTATAAGAAATAAGATACATAAGCGACATATTCAATACCACAATAGTTTTTAAGCTATTTTCCCACGAGCTATGTATTGCAAAGACAAGGAATGAAATTTTAAAGGTAGCACACAAGCAATTTACTTTGGAATGGCAGAGAAATACCACATAGTAGGTAGTTATGGTGGACACAAATGGCATGAGTTTTGGCTCAAGGTTTTTGGATGCACGAGAAGCATTTCCTCTCAGTACAAGGCTTTGGCTAGCAAGGTTGTTTGAAGCAAACACAAGTATGAACCGGTACAGCAAAACTTACATAAGAACATATTGAAAGCATTATAAGACTCTACACTGTCTCCTTGTTGCTCAAACACTTTTACCAGAAAATATCTAGACCTTAGAGAGATCAATCATGCAATCCAAATTTCAACAAGCTCTACAGTAGTTCTCCACTAATAGGTTTAAACTACATGATGCAAAAGCTTAAACATGATCTACGAGAGCTCAAAACAATTGCCAAGTATCATATTATTCAAGACATATACCATTTCCCATATGAAGCATTTTCTGTTTCCAACCAAATAGCAATCAACGAAGCGGTTTTCAACTCCGCCATGAACATTAAAGATAGAACTAAGAACACCAGTGTTCATATGAAAAAGCGGAGTGTGTCTTTCTCCAATACAAGGAATGCTAGGATACGATTTTATTCAAACAAAAACAAAAACAAACAGACGCTCCAAGTAAAGCACATAAGATGTGACGGAATAAAAATATAGTTTCACTAGAGGTGACCTGATAAGTTGTCGATGAAGAAGGGGATGCCTTGGGCATCCCCAAGCTTAGATGTTTGAGTCTTCTTGAAATATGCAGGGATGAACCACGGGGGCATCCCCAAGCTTTGACTTTTCACTCTTCTTGATCATAGTATATCATCCTCCTCTCTTGAAAATTGAAAACTTCCTCCACACCAAACTCAAAGCAAACTCATTAGAGGGTTAGTGCATAATCAAAAATTCACATGTTCAGAGGGGACACAATCATTCTTAACACTTCTGGACATTAACTAAAGCAACTGACAGTTAATGGAACAAAGAAATCCACTTAACACAGTAAAAGAGGCAATGTGAAATAAAAGGCAGAATCTGTCAAAACAGAACAGTCCGTAAAGACGAATTTTTTAGAGGCACTTAACAGGCTTAGATGAAAAAGCTCAAAACTAATGAAAGTTGCGTACATATCTGAGGATAACGCATGAAATTTCGCAGATGTTTTTGATTCTTCTATAGAGAGATCTACTCAAATTCGTGATAGGTAAAAATCTGTTTATGCGCAGAAATCCAAATCTAGTATCAACTTTACTATCAGAGACTTTACTTGCCACAACAATATGATAAGGAGAGGTTGCTAAAATAGTAACAACTTCCAAGACACAACAAAACAGTAATAAAAACATACATGGGTTATCTCCCAAGAAGTGTTTTTCTTTAACGCCTTTCAGCTAGGCGCGGAAAGTGCAAATCAAGTAACATCAAGAGAAGAAGCATCAACATCATAATTTGTTCTAATAATAGAATCAAAAGGAAACTTCATTCTCTTTCTAGGGAATTGTTCCATACCTTTCTTGAGAGGGAATTGATACTTAATATTTCCTTCCTTCATATCAATAATAGTACTGAGAGTTCGAAGAAAGGGTCTTCCCAAAATAATAGGACAAGATGCATTGCATTCGATATCCAAGACAACAAAATCAACGGGGACAAGGTTATTGTTAACCGTAATGTGAACATTATCAATCCTCCCCAAAGGTTTCTTTATAGAACTATCAGCAAGATTAACATCCAAATAACAATTTTTCAATGGTGGCAAGTCAAGCATATCATAGAGTTTCTTAGGCATAACAGAAATACTTGCACCAAGATCACATAAAGCATTACAATCAAAATCATTGACCTTTATTTTAATGATGGGCTCCCAACCATCTTCCAACTTCCTAGGAATAGAAGCTTCAAGTTTTAATTTCTCTTCTCTAGCTTTAATGAGAGCATTTGTAATATGTTTTGTAAAGGCCAAATTTATAGCACTAGCATTAGGACTTCTAGCAAGTTTTTGCAAGAACTTAATAACCTCAGAGATATGTCAATTATCAAAATCTAAACCATTATGATCTACAGCATTCTGAAAAATTTCAGCACTTTTATCACAAACAGTTTCAACAGTTTCAGGCAATTTTGCACGCTTTGTACTAGGAGTAGAAACATTGCCAACACCAATTATTTTACCATTGATAGTAGGAGGTTTAGAAACATGTGAAGCATCAATATTACTAGTGGTGGTAATAGTCCAAACTTTAGCTACATTATTCTCTTTAACCAGTTTTTCTTCTTTTTCTTCTTTTTCCCACCTAGCATGCAATTCAGCCATCAATCTAATATTATCATTAATTCGAACTTGTATGGCGTTTGCTGTAGCAAATGACTTAATATCTTTATCTTCATTAGGCATAACTTTCAATTTTAAAAGATCAACATCAGCAGCAAGACCATCAACCTTAGAAGCAAGAACATCAATTTTACCAAGCTTTTCTTCAACAGATTTATTAAAAGCAGTTTGTGTACTAATAAATTCTTTAAGCATGGCTTCAAGACCAGAGGGTGCACTCCTACTATTATTGTAAGAATTACCATAAGAATTACCATAACCATCTATTATATAATTAAAGTACAAGAGAAGGAACGGTGAGGATAAGAGATCCCAAAACTAATGGATTAGATTAGCTGGACCGTAACTCTTCAGTTTAAGAAAAAAAAAACGAAAACAGATGAAGACTACATATCTACGGCAGCCCTTGACTAAACGCTTTAAACAAAAATCGGTAAGGGGTATGAAACATAACGCTAGAATCCCTCAACAACAAAAAAGACATAGGACACGTAACGCATATGCATCTCCCCTTTTACATGAAACGGGCAAGACTAAATTACGCGTGTTCGGCCGGTGTTGATCTCAATCTACGCGTATATACAATGTGCTTTCCCCTCACGTCTACACAGCTATATATCTCAACAGCACCTCTGTCTATTTAAATAACTCAGATCAAACAAATCTCTATCCTTAGCCCGCTTCGTCCATAAATAAGGGGAGGAAAAGGAAGGCAGCAAAATCTGAAACCACCAGTTTCTGCGTAAAGCCCGATCGATCCCATCTCATCTGATGGATGTAATTGTTGTCTTCGGCAGCGGCCAGCTGAGTTCTTCGTGGCAGGTTGCATCACGGCGAGCTCTTGCACGCAGGCGACGACGGTGAACCCTTGGTCGCAGGCGTGGTGGCGAGTTCTTGATCGCAACGGCTTCACAGAGAGATGCAAGATGTATGAGGCGTTGCGTTGAGCTCGAGGCGGCGGCGCCCGGGCAGCGCTCTCCATGCGGGCAAGGGGCCATCCACGGGATGAAGAGAAGGAAGCGGTGCTCTGGCATTGAAAGAAAGAGAGCAACCTGAACAATCAATCGGTTTCTAGAGTCGGCTAGAGGGCTCGATGCGTCAGCAAAGGGTCGGAGTTGTCGATATCGATGGCATCCACCCTGCTCATGGCAGGGCGCGGCGTCCACGTTGGCCAGACACAGCAGCGGCATGGACGGCGCGGCATACGCCGGAGGGCTCGACCAAGACAGGCAAGCTGGCCGACGGCGGCGCCACGGCAACGATCTCCATGAGGTATAGTTGGCTGCTCAATCGACTGAATTCGGCGCCACGGAAGCGCTCTCCATACACAGCTCCACACGCCCGATTAAAAGCAATGCATCAATGCATCCCTTACACACGCCTGGTGGAGGCGAGCGACGGCACCACGAGTTCCACGGCGATCTGTACAGTACGAGCCAAAGCTGCTTGAACGCCCGATTAACCCAAAGTTCCACATCAACGAAGCCAATATACGCCTCGCCCGGCTCGCCGTCATCACACCCAGCAGATCAAAAGAGGCATAGCACATACACCGTCAACTTTTAGGTAGTATCCTCAACAGCTCCATACGTGCTTTCATGTCGTTGCAGCCTTCTCTAGGAACGTACAACTTAGAATGAATAACTATTTGAAGGCAAAAATCATACGGTATCCAGGAGTTCACTGAGCGAACCAGCAGATGACAAACATAAACCATTGAAGTGAAAATAATGAGAATATGTTTCAAACACTAGGAGTTTCTTTAGATATCGAACGAAAGTTTTGTTTGCTGTTAACACTACTTCTAATTTGTTTTTTATCCAGCTTTGAAGCATGATAACGGAGACATACTACAGATCAAATATTCTAAATATTCAAAGTTGTAGTTTAAGAAAATATTGTCAAATCAAAAATAAATTGAAAGTTACTTTTGAGCACAAAACAAAGTTTAAGGAGGTGAAGGAATCACCATATTTTTGTACTATCAAAAATAATTCTTCCTTAATATGTTCCATCGTGCATAGCTATATACATATATTTTAAATCTTTCTAGATTAAAAAACCTTAATCAGCACACTTAAAAACATCATTTAACATAATGCAAAAACGATGACATAAATGTAAAAAATAAGCCATATTTGCTAGAATGAAGGTGATATAAATATAAACATATTGTCCGCTGCAGATTGCTTTCCAATACTATCTCATGTTCATAAATAATGGCCAAAACTAAGAACCCCAAACATAACACATAATAATATAAAAAAATCTAGGCGCGCAAATGCGCGGGTCACCCTGCTAGTTACCATTATTAGAAGGATATGGCCTATAATTGTTACCAAAATTATTCCTATAAGCATTGTTGTTGAAATTACAATTTTTAATGAAGTTCACATCAACATGCTCTTCTTGAGCAACCAATGAAGCTAAAGGAACATTATTAGGATCAACATTAGATCTACCATTAACAAGCATAGACATAATAACATCAATCTTATCACTCAAGGAGGAGGTTTCTTCAACAGAATTTACCTTCTTACCTTGCGGAGTCCTTTAAGTGTGCCATTCAGAGTAATTGATCATCATATCATCAAGAAGTTTTGTTGCGGCACCCAAAGTGATGGACATAAAAGTACCTCCATCAGCTGAATCCAATAGGTTCCTCGAAGAAAATTTTAATCCTGCATAGAAGGTTTGGATGATCATCCAAGTAGTTAGTCCATGGGTTGGGCAATTCTTTACCAAAGATTTCATTCTTTCCCATGCTTGGGCAACATGTTCATTATCCAATTGCTTAAAATTCATAATGCTACTTCTCAAAGATATAATTTTAGCAGGAGGATAATATCTACCAATGAAAGCATATTTACATTTAGTCCATGAATCAATAGTATTCTTAGGCAAAGATAGCAACCAATCTTTAGCTCTTCCTCTTAAGGAGAAAGGAAACAATTTCAGTTTTATAATATCCCCATCTACATCCTTATACTTTTGCATTTCACAAAGTTCAACAAAATTATTAAGATGGGCAGCAGCATCATCAGTACTAACACCAGAAAATTGCTCTCTCATAACAAGATTTAGTAAAGCAGGTTTAATTTCATAAAATTCTGCTGTAGTAGCAGGTGGAGCAATAGGAGTGCATCTAAAATCATTATTATTGGCGCTAGTGAAATCACACAACTTAGTGTTCTCAGGAGTATTCATTTTAACAGTAATAAAAACAAGTAAAGCAAACTAAATTAATTAAAGTAAAACAAGTAACTAATTTTTTTGTGTTTTTGATATAAGAAAGCAAACAAGACAGAAAATAAAGTAAAGTAAAGCAAGTAACTAATTTTTTTGTGTTTTTAATATAAAGAAAGCAAACAAAACAGAAAATAAAATAAAGTAAAGCAAGTGTTGGGGGGATGACCCCCGGTATGCCAAAAGGAATGCCGAACCGGATGGTTTGAGCCATCAAGATACCGGTTTGAAGTTCATTACGGATAAGCTTTTGGGCTAAGTAAATCTTACCGGTATCCCCAAAGAGAGGCATACCGGTATGAGCTAAGAAGACACCGGACTTCCGGTAAGAGGTGTACTGTAGCACGTCGGCAGGACTGGTCAAAGATTCTCTCAAGAGCAAGAGGACAAGGATGACCTAAGCAAAGTAGCTTTAAACAAAGCCCTGACGCCAAAGAGGAAGGTGACGCCAAAAGCAACCGGAGGACGTCAGCCCCCCTGATTAAAGAAAATACCGGCGTCACCTATGATTAAAGTAGCTTTGTAAAGTAGTTTGTCTATTCAAAGATGCCATTAGGGTTTCTTCCCCTGTAAGCCACCCTCTCCCCTATATAAGGAGAGGAGGCACACCCCCTTTGCGGGTACGTACGGTTCACGAGATAATCTGTAAGCACAAACCTGTAACCTTGTTCTATCAATGAAGAAAGAGATCTAGAGCAGAGTTCTTCCTTGTGTCTCTCTTCTTCTACCTCTTGCTTAGGCCAAGTTCTTGAGGAAAGCACCCGGAGGTTCATCCAATCTAATCAACAAACCCTCCCCCGAATCCTCTAGCGCCCATTTTGTCCCAACTTAAGCCATCCTATGGCATCTGTCTGTTCACCACGACGACAGTTGGCGCCAACCGTGGGGCATGAAGCGGCGCTTGCTGGAGTTCACATTCGGGCGGGTCTCCTCGACGTCGCCAGCGAACGGACGGTGTCTGCGCTCGTGCAGCGCATCTACTCCATGGACTTCATCAACGACAACGCGGGCTGCTTCGCCAACGGCGGCATCTTCCCCAAGAACGGCCGCATCATCGAGTTTGGCAGCCACTGCATCTACTTCGGCACCGTCCATGTGCGCCAGCGCCTCTCGCCGGTGTTGGTGGCACCGGACCCGCCAAGGTGGCTATGTGCTGGCCGCGCCGCCGGCACCGTGGAGGTCATGATGGCTGGCGCGGTTGGAGCTGGCAAGGAAGCTGTGGAAGAAGGTGCTGGCCATGCGGCATCGACCCGTCCGGCCAAGCCTCCGCTGGAGCGCGACGCAGGCGCTGCGGGAACATGTTCCGCACCACCGCAGACACCACTTCAGGCGGCGATGAACGTGCTGGCGACACCCATCGCGCAGAACATCGACCCGGCGGTGGCTCAGGCGGAGCTGGAGGCAACGCGCAAGACGCTGCTTTCTGGAGGCGCGGACATCATCCAGGCGCAGCGCGAGCTGAACCTAACCCTACGTGAGTATAACGCTGCCCATGGCTTTGCTTCAGTTAGTGCTCATGCCGCTAGGGTGCTGGGAAACCGGCTTAAGGCTCGCAATCTAGATCAGGATTTGCGTAAGGAAGTTCTTGCCAGTAAGGAAGTTCTTGCCGGTAAGAGTGCCTCTGTATCTTTGAGCATCGTAGAGAAACCTAAGTAAAGTAGCCCGGATAAAACCATAAAAGCTGCTAGGGCTGCTATGGAGCTGTGTGAATCGCTTAGCGGAGATGCTTTGGCGAAACAGCAAGATCGTGTTAGAGAACTGCTTGATGAGATTCAGGAACAAAATGCTGAGCTTGCTAGAGCGAACAAAGCTGCGGCATCAAAATCTATGCGTTCGACAAAAAATGCCGGAAGCAAGTCCCAGGGGCAGGCATCGTCCCCCCATCCGGACAGAAGGAAAGAAAAAGAAATGAATGCGCAGCAGATGACTGTGTAGGATCCGGTCCTTGCCGGAAAACAACAAGCCGGGCAACACGATGCCAGTAGAAAGAGCCAAGGGGCAGACCGAGGCTATGCCAGAAGAGGCTATGCCAGAAACAATCATGCCGGTAGATACGAAACCGGGCAAAATTATCGAGCTGCAAGGGCAGCGTATGAAGAGGAGGAAATGTCTCCCCCAAGGTACCGGCAGGCAAGGGCCGCGGTACCGGAACATTACGATGAAGCTGATTCAACAACAGAAAGACTCACGGCATACCGGAACCCGTTGGGGGAACGCGTGGGAGAAAGACATCTGCCAGAACGGGATGCGAGGCACCGTCTGGATAGAGTATACTTATCTGAAATGATCGAGGCGGAAGGTCCTCCGGGCCCAAAATGCTTTGGTCCAAGGATCATGAAAGAAGAACCACCAGTTCGCAACTTCCAGTTGCCCCGTGACACAAAAACATATGATGGCACCACTAAGCCGGAAGATTGGCTCGCGGATTACGTGACCGCGGTATACGTCGCTGGCGGCGGAGGAACCGTAACTGGTGGAGGAAACTAGCATTGGGCCGTAAGGATTGTACCATCTTTCCTGGTAGGACCGGCACGAATCTGGCTAAACAACTTGCCGCAGGAAGCATAAATGGCTGGTTGGACTTTGAGGAAGCCTTTGTGAGTAATTTCAGCAGCACATACCGGAGGCCCAACAGGCTGCAGCAGCGCGCCTTGTGCGTGCAGCGCCCAAACGAAACATACCGGGATTATCTGACCCGGTGGAACTCCACAAGAAACTCCTGCGAAGGAGTGATAGAGGCGCAAGCCATCGCTTGGTTTTGCAATGGATGCCGCAGAGGTTCTTCGTTGTGGCAGAAGCTGCAGCGGAACATGCCGGTAACTCTGGCAGAAATGATACGAGTGGCAGATAGCTACGCGTTGGGAGACCCAATGCAACCGGCGGTGCAAGCCGATCCGGCGCAAACGAGCCAACCGCGCCAAGATCAATACCGGGACAACCGGCATAACAAGAGAAGGGAAGATTTTCCCGATCGAAGGTACGGTCCACACCAAGTAGCTGCGGTGCAGGATAATTCCAGCCCCAGCGGGAGCCAAAGGCAAAACACCGGATCGCAGCCGTGGGCGGGTCCTAAAAAACAATGGGTTGAAAAGAAAAAGTGGGGAGAGAAAAAAGATTGGCAAGAACACATAAGATACACCATGGAAGCAGCGATGGAGCAACCATGCCGGTTCCACACTCCGAATCCATCGAGGCCGGCAAATCATTTGACAAACGATTGTTCCTGGATCAAGCACTTGATGCTGAGAGGTGCGGCAAAAGATGCACAAGCAGAGGGCTGTTCCACCATACTGCCACCCTCGCATGACATGTTGCATCAGCACCCATTACCACCACCACCACCGCTTACCGGAGCCAATACCATACCGGTACAGCAGCACCAGCAAGTCCATCAGGTGGAGGATGGCCATGACCAGCCACCGCCACCGGCGCCTTTGGGCCGGAACGTTTACAAGGACCCGCACTTGTGTTGTGTTGTGTTCGTTACTAAGCCAACCGACAGGCAAAGCGTGCATCGCCATTCCATGGAAGTGAACGCAGTGATGCCAGTAGTACCAAAATACATGCTGTGGTCAGATCAGAAAATTACCTGGTCGTTCAAGGATCACCCCAAAATCATGCCAAATTCGGGTGGTTATGCTCTTGTGGTAGACCCAATCATGCATGGGCCAACAACTCGAGTCAAGTTCAGCAAAGTGCTGATAGACAATGGAAGCAGCATCAATATCATGTACAAGCATACAATGCACACACTGGGGATAACAGAAAACATGCTGCAGCCAACTCGCACAACATTCCATGGGATCGTTCCGGGCTTGTCCTGTGCGCCGGTAGGAAAGGTCCGGGTGGATGTGTCATTCGGAGGACGTGACAACTGCCGGGTTGAAAACATTATGTTTGAAGTTGTGGACTTAGACAGTCCTTATCATGCATTGCTGGGGAGACCGGCATTGGCTGCTTTCATGGCCTCAACTCACACGGCTTACCTCAAGATGAAGATGCCGGCACCTCGTGGACCCTTAACGGTGGTCGGAAACTACAAAGTCTCGCTGGAAACCGCGTCAGCCGGATCAAACCTGGCAGAATCGCTGGTGATTGCAGAAGAAAAAAGAAGGATACAAACTGTGGTTGTGCTGGCTCAGTCCTCACAGTTGAGCTTAGCGGCAATGAGTGGAAACTTGGGCACACCAGCATTTAAGCCGACAAATGAAACAAAGGACATTGTGCTGGACCCGGCTTACCCAGAGCGCACCGTTCATATCGGAGCCGGCCTAAATCAGGCATAGGAAAGCGCGCTCGTCAGCTTCCTCCGTGAGAATCAGAATATCTTTGCTTGGTCTACTGATGACTTGGTAGGTGTTCCGAGGGAGCTGGCTGAGCACTCTCTGAATGTCCGGAAGGATGCTAAGCCGGTGCGGCAACCTCTGCGCCGGTTCGCTGAAGATAGGAGGAAGATCATTGGAGAAGAAGTAACAAAGCTGTTGGTTGCCGGTTTCATCGTGGAAGTGACGCATACTGAGTGGCTGGCTAATCCGGTGCTGGTCGAGAAGAAAAAAGAAGAGAACCTGGAAGCAAAAGCTCCAAAGGTGTGGCGCATGTGCATCGACTACACCAACCTAAACAAGGCCTACCCAAAAGATCCTTTCCCTCTGCCACGGATCGATCAGGTGATTGATTCTATTGCTGGGTGTGAGTTGTTGTCTTTTCTGGATGCTTATTCCGGTTTCCACCAGATTCCCCTGAAAAAGGAAGATCAAATAAAAAATGTGTTCATTACCCCGCACGGGGCTTATTACTATGTTACTATGCCTTTTGGTTTGCGCAACGCTGGTGCAACGTACCAGCGTTGTATGCAAAAATGCTTGTTTGATCAAATCGGAAAAAATGTGCAAGTATATGTGGACGATGTCGTGATAAAAACTAAGGCAAAAGAAACCTTAATCGACGATATCTGGCAAACATTTGATAACTTAAGAAGATTCCGGATGAAACTCAATCCGGCAAAGTGCACCTTTGGTGTCCCTGCCGGTAAGCTGCTTGGCTTTCTTGTGTCAAGCCGGGGCATTGAAGTGAATCCGGTAAAAATCCGGGCAATAGAAAGAATGACTCTACCGCAAGAACTAAAAGATGTACAAAATTTTACCGGAAGCTTAGCATCGCTAAGCCAGTTCATAAGCAGGTTGGGAGAAAAGGCTCTACCGCTCTATGCCTTAATGAAAAAATCCGATACCTTCGTCTGGACCCCACAGGCAGACGCAGCGTTCAAAGAGCTGAAAACAATGCTAGCCACCGCACCGGTGTTGGCCTCACCTTTGGAAAGGGAGCCCATGTTGCTGTACATAGCAGCAACTAACCGGGTGGTGAGTGTTGTGGTTGTGGTAGAAAGAAAGGAAGAAGAAAAAATCGTGCAGAGGCCGGTATACTATTTGAGCGAAGTGCTCTCCCTCTCAAAACAAAACTACCCCCATTTCCAAAAGATGACCTATGGCGTGCTCATGGCCGCCACCAAGCTCAAGCACTATTTCGAGGAGCACCCCATGAAAGTGGTGAGTGAAGCACCAATTTCAGATATCATAGGCAACAAAGATGCCAGCGGCAGGATTGCAAAATGGGCAATTCAATTGTCACCATACGTGCCGGTATACGAAAGAAGAGATGCCATAAAATCACAAGCTTTTGCTGATTTCCTGGTTGATTGGACGGAAATGCAGTACAAGCCGCCGGAACATAAAATAGAATACTGGAAGATGCACTTTGACGGATCCAAGCTCAAAGAGGGTCTAGGTGCCGGTGTGGTACTTACCTCACCAAAGGGAGATCATCTCCGGTATGTTTTGCAAGTGCATTTCAGGGCATCTAACAATGTCGCTGAGTACGAGGCTTTGATCCATGGGCTCAAAGTCGCAAAAGAAATCGGTGCACACCGAATCATTTGCTACGGCGATTCAGATCTTGTGGTGCAACAATGTTCCGGGGATTGGGATGCAAGAGATGCCAACATGGCCTCATACCGGTTTCATGTGCAAAAGATTGCCGGTTTCTTTGAAGGGTGCGAATTTCACCATGTGCCGCGGGCTGAAAATGAAGCCGCGGATGCTTTATCCAAGCTAGGCTCATCTAGGCAAGAAATTCCTCCCGGAATAGCCTTGGCACACTTAAGAGTTCCATCGATCAAGCTAAGTCCGGAATTGGAATCAATTTTTGTACCGGAGTCACATGTGGCGCCAATAGATATTGATGAAGGAAACCCGGGGACTGTTCCGGCACACTCGGGGACTGCTCCGGCAAACCCGGGGACTTCTCCGGTAAGCTCGGGGACTGCGGAGCCTATACCGGAAGAAACAATGATGGTGGATAGCATGGAGATAGACGTGCCGGTGTTTGTGGTTAGAGAAGCACCATCTTGGGTTAAACCTATTAAGGATTTCCTGAGCAACGGCATCTTGCCGGATGACGAAAATGAATCAAGGAGGATCCAGCGGAGGTCCAAGGCATACACTTTCATCAATGGCGAGGTGTACAAAAGAAGTGTTACCGGTGTCCTTCAAAGATGTGTGGAACCGGAAGAGGGAAAAGAGATGCTTAGGGAAATCCACCAAGGAGAATGTGTGCATCACGCTTCATCAAGGGCGCTGGTGGCAAAAGTATTCCGGCATGGATTCTACTGGCCCACTGCCTTGGAAAATGCTGAGGATTTGGTAAGAAAATGCAATGGTTGCCAGAGGTACGCCAAACAAAATCATACCCCAGCATCCGGCTTGAAAACTATACCGTTAACTTGGCCATTTGCTGTTTGGTGCCTTGACATGGTTGGCCCATTCAAAACTGCAAGGGGAAACATTACCCACATCTTGGTAATGGTGGATAAGTTCACCAAATGGCTGGAGGTGAAACCTATCGCAAAGTGTGATGGGCACACAACGGTGAAATTCCTAAAGGATGTCATCTTGCGGTATGGATACCCGCATAGTATCATCACTGACAATGGCTCAAACTTTGCCCAAGGTGAATTCAAGCGATTCTGTGAGGATAACAACATCCGGTAGGATTTGTGCTCGGTAGCACACCCACAAGGCAATGGCCAAGTGGAAAGAACAAATGCACTGGTGCTTTCCGGTATAAAAAAAAGGCTCATTGAACCACTCGAAAAGACACCGGGATGTTGGCTCGATGATCTACCATCAGTGCTGTGGAACATAAAACGACTCCAAACCGGTCTACCGGATACACTCCAATCTTCATGGTTTACGGAGCAGAAGCGGTCATACCAACCGACATTCTCCATGACTCACCAAGGGTGCAACTCTATACCGAACAAGAGGTAAAAGAGGCCCGAGAAAATGATGTCGACTTGATGGAAGAGGCAAGAGAGCTGGCGTTGGCAAGAATAGCCATTTACCAGTAAAACCTCAGACGTTATCATAGCAGGAAGGTTAACCCGAGGGTCTTCCGGGAAGGAGATCTGGTGTCGCGCTTAGTGCAGCGCACTGAAGGCCGGCATAAGCTTTCACCCCCATGGGAAGGACCTTTCATTGTGAGCAAAGCTCTCCACAATGATGCCTATTACCTAATCGATGCACAGGAATGGAAAGAAGGAAAGGCAGACAGATCCGGAGATGAGACCAAGCGTCCGTGGAACATAGCTTTGTTGCATCCTTTCTACTCCTGAAGTTGTGGTGTAAGAAGTTCCTTTTTGTAACTTAATTACTATGAATAAAAGATGTCGGAACCTCGAATGAATCTCGGGAACAACCCCTACTAAGTTGCATGCAATATGTTTTTTTTTCAGTTTACCGGCTGCCTGTGAACATTTTTTCTTTCCGGTTTAGTAACGTGCTAAACCTACCGGAGTCTTCGACTCTGCTGCTGTCCGCAACCCGGCTTCATGGCAAGCAAGATAAACCGGTAGGAATTAAGCACGTGAACTGCAAAAAGAGGGAGTGGGAACGGACAATCCGGAAAAGTTTAACTAACCCCGGTTATACCGGTTTTTTGTGAAAAATTTCGAATTATTCCTAAGTTCAAGAAAGTGTTCGCTTGGCAAAAGAACTTTGTAACTCGTACGCCAAAACACCCAAAGAGGTAGGCAGAGGCAAAGGGAAAGAACCAAGTGTGCATCAAAATGGATGCGGAAACAATTCCGGAATCTTCACAGTGCAAGATAAAGGCAAACAACAAAGGCAACGTGCTAAGTTAACAAACCAACTTAACTTAATAAGTTACCGGTATGCAAGACACCGGCATGAACTTGTAGCACAACCAAAAGGCATGTTTTATCTTACATCCAAGACCCCGGCATACCGGGGTAGAATTTAACAGACATTGTTTTTCCAAGCATCAGATACAGCAAACATAAGATGAAAGCGTTCAGGCAACAGGAGCTTCGGGAGGAGCAACGTCGGCTTCTGGAGCTCCCGGAGGCACGTCACCGTCTTCCGGAAGAGTGTCGCCTGCTCCGGCATCCTCGTCTTCCTCCTCCTCTCCTTCTTCTTCATCGCTGAGCCAATCATGGACTTCAGGAGGAGGGGGGATAAAGGTGCGGATTGGGGCGTACTCTGCGATCCGGTAGGCACGGTCCTTCCGCTTCGCGGTGAGGACCGGATCCTTGTCGGTGGGAGCATCTTCCCGCAAGCTGTGGAGGGCGTCCAGGTCCAAGTCCTCGTACCAGGAGTAGGCGATGCGTAGCGCCGCATCTGCTCCGGCACGGGCCGCAGAACACTGCCACTCGCGGATCCTCCGTCCAGCATCTTTCAGGCGCTCAGAGGTGAGCGTCAGATTCGCCGGCATCGCCTCCCCAGGCCACAAAACCTTGAAGAGTTGGATCGCCACGTCGGGCAGATCAGTAAGATGCCGGTCCAGCGCGCGCATGTGCTGGATCCGGGCAGAAAGTGCAACCAAGTGATCATAAGGATCCTAGGGCGCAGCCAGATTCTGGAATTGCTGCGCAATCCGGCGATCTGAAACTTTCTTCTGCGCGTGCACCTGCGAGTTCGGAAAGAGCCCTGCAAGATAAAGGAAAAACATAAGAAAATGCTACCGAAAAATATAAGCTTATAAGCAAAAACAGGAGAAGAAAGAAGAAAAGCTTACTCAGGGCGAGCGCGTCGGTTCACATGACCAGCTCGTCGTACTCCTTCTGCTCCCCAGTGATACGTCTCCGACGTATCGATAATTTCTTATGTTCCATGCCACATTATTGATGTTATCTACATGTTTTATGCACACTTTATGTCATATTCGTGCATTTTCTGGAACTAACCTATTAACAAGATGCCGAAGTGCCGATTCTTTGTTTCTGCTGTTTTTGGTTTCAGAAATCCTAGTAAGGAAATATTCTCGGAATTGGATGAAATCAAAGCCCAGGGGCCTATTTTTCCACGAAGCTTCCAGAAGTCCGAAGGAGAGACGAAGAGGGGCCACGGAGGGGCCACACCCTAGGGCGGCGCGGCCCCCCCCTTGGCCGCGCGGCCCTGTGGTGTGGGGCCCCCGTGCCGCCTCTTGACCTGCCCTTCCGCCTACAAATAGCCTCCATGACGAAACCCCCAGTACCGAGAGCCACGATACGGAAAACCTTCCAGAGACGCCGCCGCCGCCGATCCCATCTCGGGGGATCCAGGAGATCGCCTCCGGCACCCTGCCGGAGAGGGGAATCATCTCCCGGAGGACTCTATGCCGCCATGGTCGCCTCCGGTGTGATGTGTGAGTAGTCTACCCCTGGACTATGGGTCCATAGCAGTAGCTAGATGGTTGTCTTCTCCCCATTGTGCTATCATTGTCGGATCTTGTGAGCTGCCTAACATGATCAAGATCATCTATCTGTAATTCTATATGTTGCATTTGTTGGGATCCGATGAATAGAGAATACTTGTTATGTTGATTATCAAAGTTATGCTTATGTGTTGTTTATGATCTTGCATGCTTTCCGTTACTAGTAGATGCTCTGGCCAAGTAGATGCTTGTAACTCCAAGAGGGAGTACTTATGCTCGATAGTGGGTTCATGCCTGCATTGACACAGGACGTGTGAGAAAGTTCTAAGGTTGTGTTGTGCTGTTGCCACTAGGGATAAAACATTGATGCTATGTCTAAGGATGTAGTTGTTGATTACATTACGCACCATACTTAATGCAATTGTCTGTTGCTCTGCAACTTAATACTGGAGGGGGTTCGGATGATAACCTGAAGGTGGACTTTATAGGCATAGATGCAGTTGGATGGCGGTCTATGTACTTTGTCGTAATGCCCAATTAAATCTCACTATACTCATCATGATATGTATGTGCATGGTCATGCTCTCTTTATTTGTCAATTGCCCAACTGTAATTTGTTCACCCAACATGCTGTTCGTCTTATGGGAGAGACACCTCTAGTGAACTGTGGACCCCGGTCCAATTCTCTTTACTGAAATACAACCTACTGCAATACTTGTTCTACTATTTTCTGCAAACAATCATCTTCCACACAATACGGTTAATCCTTTGTTACAGCAAGCCGGTGAGATTGACAACCTCACTGTTTCGTTGGGGCAAAATACTTTGGTTGTGTTGTGCAGGTTCCACGTTGGCGCCGGAATCCCTGGTGTTGCACCGCACTACATCCCGCCGCCATCAACCTTCAACGTGCTTCTTGACTCCTACTGGTCCGATTAAACCTTGGTTTCTTACTGAGGGAAACTTGCCGCTGTGCGCATCACACCTTCCTCTTGGGGTTCCCAACGGACGTGCCAACCACACGCATCAAGCAAATTTCTGGCGCCGTTGCCGGGGAACTGAAGAAAAGTTACACCACAGAGATCTCTAACTCCCACGTCAACTTTGCGCCAGCAACAAATTTCTGGCGCCGTTGCCGGGGAGATCAAGACACGCTGCAAGGGGAGTCTCCACTTCTCAATCTCTTTACTTTGTTTTTGTCTTGCTTAGTTTTATTTACTACTTTGTTTGCTTCACTAAAACAAAATACAAAAAAAATTAGTTGCTAGTTTTACTTTATTTGCTATCTTGTTTGCTATATCAAAAACACAAAAAAAATTAGTTACTTGTTTTACTTTACTTAATATCATGCATGTTTTTATTTCACTAGTTTGGCATAATGGACAAGAATGATCTTCTATTTCTATTTCCTGATTTAAAACATGGATTGTTTGATGCGAAAATTAAAAAACCTATGGAATCTTATTTGCATGCTGGTAGTAATATTAGTATGAACGCTTTGAACACCATTGTTGATAATAATATAGAAAGTTCTAAGCTTGGGGAAGCTGGTTTTCATGATCTTTTTATTCCCCCAAGCATTGAGGAGAAAATTTACTTTGATGATACTTTGCCTCCTATTTATGATAAAGATATTGGTCTTTTAGTACCGCCTGTTATGGAGGATAAATTTAATTATGATTACAATATGCCTCCTATATTTGATAATGAGAATAATAATGATAGCTACTTTGTTGAATTTGCTCCCACTACAACTAATAAAATTGATTATGCTTATGTGGAGAGTAATGATACTTTTATGCATGTGAATAAGAATGCTTTATGTGATACTTATATTGTTGAGTTTGTTCATGATGCCTCTGAAAATTATTATGAGAGAGGAAAATATGGTTGTAGAAATTTTCATGTTACTAAAATGCCTCTCTATGTGCTGAAATTTTTGAAGCTACACTTGTTTTATCTTCCTATGCTTGTCACTTTGCTCTTCATGAACTTGTTTATTTACAAGATTCCTTTGCATAGGAAGCATGTTAGACTTAAATGTGTTTTCAATTTGCCTCTTGATGCTCTCTTTTGCTTCAAATACTATTTCTTGCGAGTGCATCATTAAAACTGCTGAGCCCATCTTAATGGCTATAAAGAAAGAACTTCTTGGGAGATAACCCATGTGTTATTTTACTACAGTACTTTGTTTTTATTTTGTGTCTTGGAAGTTGTTTACTACTGTAGAAACCTCTCCTTATCTTAGTTTTGTGTTTTGTTGTGCCAAGTTAAGCCGTTGATAGAAAAGTAAGTACTAGATTTGGATTACTGCACAGTTCCAGATTTCTTTGCTGTCACGAATCTGGGTCCACCTCCCTGTAGGTAGCTCAGAAAATTAAGCCAATTTACGTGCATGATCCTCAGATATGTACGCAACTTTCATTCAATTTGAGCATTTTCATTTGAGCAAGTCTGGTGCCATTTTAAAATTCGTCAATACGAACTGTTCTGTTTTGACAGATTCTGCCTTTTATTTCGCATTGCCTCTTTTGCTATGTTGGATGAATTTCTTTGATCCACTAATGTCCAGTAGCATTATGCAATGTCCAGAAGTGTTAAGAATGATTGTGTCACCTCTGAATATGTCAATTTATATTGTGCACTAACCCTCTAATGAGTTGTTTCGAGTTTGGTGTGGAGGAAGTTTTCAAGGATCAAGAGAGGAGTATGATGCAACATGATCAAGGAGAGTGAAAGCTCTAAGCTTGGGGATGCCCCGGTGGTTCACCCCTGCATATATCAAGAAGACTCAAGCGTCTAAGCTTGGGGATGCCCAAGGCATCCCCTTCTTCATCGATAACATTATCAGGTTCCTCCCCTGAAACTATATTTTTATTCCATCACATCTTATGTGCTTTTTCTTGGAGCGTCGGTTTGTTTTTGTTTTTTTTTGTTTTGTTCGAATAAAATGGATCCTAGCATTCACTTTATGGGAGAGAGACACGCTCCGCTGTAGCATATGGACAAGTATGTCCTTGGTTTCTACTCATAGTATTCATGGCGAAGTTTCTCCTTCGTTAAATTGTTATATGGTTGGAATTGGAAAATGATACATGTAGTAATTGCTATAAATGTCTTGGGTAATGTGATACTTAGCAATTGTTGTTCTCATGATTAAGCTCTTGCATCATATGCTTTGCACCCATTAATGAAGAAATACATAGAGCATGCTAAAATTTGGTTTGCATATTTGGTTTCTCTAAGGTCTAGATAATTTCTAGTATTGAGTTTGAACACCAAGGAAGATGGTGTAGAGTCTTATAATGTTTTCAATATGTCTTTTATGTGAGTTTTGCTGCACCGGTTCATCCTTGTGTTTGTTTCAAATAAGCCTTGCTAGCCTAAACCTTGTATCGAGAGGGAATACTTCTCATGCATCCAAAATACTTGAGCCAACCACTATGCCATTTGTGTCCACCATACCTACCTATACTACATGGTATTTTCCGCCATTCCAAAGTAAATTGCTTGAGTGCTACCTTTAAAATTCCATCATTCACCTTTGCAATATATAGCTCATGGGACAAATAGCTTAAAAACTATTGTGGTATTGAATATGTAATTATGCACTTTATCTCTTATTAAGTTGCTTGTTGTGCGATAACCATGTTCACTGGGGACGCCATCAACTATTCATTGTTGAATTTCATGTGAGTTGCTATGCATGTCCGTCTTGTCTGAAGTAAGAGAGATCTACCACCTTATGGTTAAGCATGCATATGTTAGAGAAGAACATTGGGCCGCTAACTAAAGCCATGCTCCATGGTGGAAGTTTCAGTTTTGGACAACAATCCTCAAATCTCAAATGAGAAAATTATTAATTGTTGTTATATGCTTATGCATAAAAGAGGAGTCCATTATCACATTTGTCTATGTTGTCCCGGTATGGATGTCTAAGTTGAAGAATAATCAATAGCGAGAAATCCAATGCGAGCTTTCTCCTTAGACCTTTGTACAGGCGGCATAGAGGTACCCCTTTGTGACACTTGGTAAAAACAATGCATTGTGATGATCCGGTAGTCCAAGCTAATTAGGACAAGGTGCGGGCACTATTAGTACACTATGCATGAGGCTTGCAACTTATAAGATATAATTTACATGATGCATATGCTTTATTACTACCGTTGACAAAATTGTTTCATGTTTTCAAAATCAAAGCTCTAGCACAAATATAGCAATCGATGCTTTTCCTCTATGGAGGACCATTCTTTTACTTTCAATGTTGAGTCAGTTCACCTATTTCTCTCCACCTCAAGAAGCAAACACTTGTGTGAACTGTGCATTGATTCCTACATACATGCTTATTGCACTTATTATATTACTCTATGTTGACAATATCCATGAGATATACATGTTACAAGTTGAAAGCAACCGCTGAAACTTAATCTTCTTTTGTGTTGCTTCAATGCCTTTACTTTGAATTATTGCTTTATGAGTTAACTCTTATGCAAGACTTATTGATGCTTGTCTTGAAGTGCTATTCATGAAAAGTCTTTGCTTTATGATTCACTTGTTTACTCATGTCATATACATTGTTTTGATCGCTGCATTCACTACATATGCTTTACAAATAGTATGATCAAGATTATGATGGCATGTCACTCCGAAATTATCTCGTGTTATCGTTTTACCTGCTCGGGACGAGCAGAACTAAGCTTGGGGATGCTGATACGTCTCCGACGTATCGATAATTTCTTATGTTCCATGCCACATTATTGATGTTATCTACATGTTTTATGCACACTTTATGTCATATTCGTGCATTTTCTGGAACTAACCTATTAACAAGATGCCGAAGTGCCGATTGCTTTGTTTTCTGCTGTTTTTGGTTTCAGAAATCCTAGTAAGGAAATATTCTCGGAATTGGACGAAATCAAAGCCCCGGGGGCCTATTTTTCCACGAAGCTTCCAGAAGTCCGAAGGAGAGACGAAGAGGGGCCACGGAGGGGCCACACCCTAGGGCGGCGCGGCCCCCCCCTTGGCCGCGCGGCCCTGTGGTGTGGGGCCCCCGTGCCGCCTCTTGACCTGCCCTTCCGCCTACAAATAGCCTCCGTGATGAAACCCCCAGTACCGAGAGCCACGATACGGAAAACCTTCCAGAGACGCCGCCGCCGCCGATCCCATCTCGGGGATCCAGAGATCGCCTCCGGCACCCTGCCGGAGAGGGGAATCATCTCCCGGAGGACTCTACGCCGCCATGGTCGCCTCCGGTGTGATGTGTGAGTAGTCTACCCCTGGACTATGGGTCCATAGCAGTAGCTAGATGGTTGTCTTCTCCCCATTGTGCTATCATTGTCGGATCTTGTGAGCTGCCTAACATGATCAAGATCATCTATCTGTAATTCTATATGTTGCGTTTGTTGGGATCCGATGAATAGAGAATACTTGTTATGTTGATTATCAAAGTTATGCTTATGTGTTGTTTATGATCTTGCATGCTTTCCGTTACTAGTAGATGCTCTGGCCAAGTAGATGCTTGTAACTCCAAGAGGGAGTACTTATGCTCGATAGTGGGTTCATGCCTGCATTGACACCGGGACAAAGGATGAGAAAGTTCTAAGGTTGTGTTGTCTGTTGCCACTAGGGATAAAACATTGATGCTATGTCTAAGGATGTAGTTGTTGATTACATTACGCACCATACTTAATGCAATTGTCTGTTGCTCTGCAACTTAATACTGGAGGGGGTTCGGATGATAACCTGAAGGTGGACTTTTTAGGCATAGATGCAGTTGGATGGCGGTCTATGTACTTTGTCGTAATGCCCAATTAAATCTCACTATACTCATCATGATATGTATGTGCATGGTCATGCTCTCTTTATTTGTCAATTGCCCAACTGTAATTTGTTCACCCAACATGCTGTTCGTCTTATGGGAGAGACACCTCTAGTGAACTGTGGACCCCAGTCCAATTCTCTTTACTGAAATACAACCTACTGCAATACTTGTTCTACTGTTTTCTGCAAACAATCATCTTCCACACAATACGGTTAATCCTTTGTTACAGCAAGCCGGTGAGATTGACAACCTCACTGTTTCGTTGGGGCAAAGTACTTTGGTTGTGTTGTGCAGGTTCCACGTTGGCGCCGGAATCCCTGGTGTTGCGCCGCACTACATCCCGCCGCCATCAACCTTCAACGTGCTTCTTGACTCCTACTGGTCCGATTAAACCTTGGTTTCTTACTGAGGGAAACTTGCCGCTGTGCGCATCACACCTTCCTCTTGGGGTTCCCAACGGACGTGCCAACCACACGCATCACCCAGTCAAAAGGGCGACCCGGTCTTCGGCTGCCTTCCGGAACTTGCCCACCTCTTCCAGCTCAGCACGCAGCACCGCGCTGGAGCTGGTAGAATCCTCCAGGACCTCCGCCAGCTTGGCCTCATGGGCAGCTTTGACATCCTTCATCTCAGTATCGTGCTGGAGCCCGATCTGGATAAGCTGGTCCTTCAGCCCTTTGGAAATGGTCTCCTGGGCGTCTAGAGCCTGGCGGTGATCCTGGATGAGCTGCTCCTTTTCAGCTGGAATCCGGAAAAAAGATGTTAGCAAGAAAGTAACTAATGAAACGCAAGAAGGTAAATTAACCGGAAGAGAAGAGGTACCTTGAAGGTTGGCGAGCTGAGTCTTGATGACTTCGACGGAAGCTTCCGGGATAGCTGTTGTGCAAGAAACTTATAAGTAACGAAGAGGAAAACTAACCGGCGAAAAGAAGTCGGAGATAAAAGGGCTAACCTTGGCACTTGCTGTGCGCCTCAGAAAGGTCCCGGTGCTCCCACAGAAGCTCCTCGAAGAGCCGCTTCCGGGCGTCCGCCGTGCTCTGTTCAAAGGAAAATGACTATGAGAAAGATGCCGGTTTTAAGAATTTTTTAGAAAGTTTCGCGCTCAGAGCTACGCTCTAAACCCGAAACTCGGGGACTGGGAAGATATATAATCTTTAAGGAATGGAAACCGGCAAGAAGTTAACTTACCACAATGTTGTTGTTGGCGTCATGCCACGCATTGTCGAGCTCCTTGACGGCGCGCAGCAACCGGCTAAAATGATGTCCGGTGCTCCGGGGGCCGGAAGGATCAACCAGCGGCAGCTTGTCCTTCCCCAGGCTGCGCGTCGCTGGGAACTCATCCGCCCGATTCCACTTTTCAGCGTAATCGAGAAGATGCCCCAGCTCGTTGCCTCCGCGCGTAAGCTCGGTAATCCGGCCCAGCGGGGCTGGAGCCGTTTCCCCAACCACGATGGCGGCGCGACCGGCGTGCAGCGCCAGGGACTGCGGGCCGGAGCTGGTCGCGGAGGTCACCGTGGAAGTTTGCAGTTTGGAGAACCTGATGCCCCCCCAAGGCCGCGGGTCCTTGGCGTGGAGGCGGCATGAGCTCAGCCGCGCTGCGTCCTTTGCTTGGCGGCGGTGTAGCGCTGGCTCCGGCTGGCTCGATGATGGGAGCTTCTGGAGGAGGCGCGGAGGAGTCCGGTGCAGTTTTTGAGGGAGAGGAGCTGGCGTCCTTCTTCCTTTTTCTCTTCGGGGCGGTAGGAGCCAAAGGCTCCATCCCCCCGGCATCTTCGGTGTTGGCACCGATGTCGCTGGCGCCGCGGTCTTGGGTATCTGGAGAGGAAGCTATGTCCCCCTTCGCGCGGTGATCTGGAGGTGTAGGGGCCGCGCGCCCCGCACTTGTAGTGCCTCCCAGAGGGGAGGCAGAAGAGTTGCCGGCACCAGTTGGTGCCGGGCTTGGTTGAGGAGAAGGCGAGGTCCTTGCGGTTCCCTCGGTGCTCTTGGAGAGCTTGAGCGCAGGGCTAAAAAGATAGAAGGAAGAAGGATTCACAAAAGCAACCGGAAGGAAAAACTTTGCAAAACAAGGCAAATAGAGAAACAAAAACTTACCCGGAAGCGACTGGCATCTGCCGCTTCTTGTACTGCTTCTTGGTAACCGGCTTCCCGCCGACAACTTCTGTCCGGGGGCGCTTGGCGGGAGGAGCCTCGCTGGGACCGGCTTCAGTTGCCGGCGCCTTCTTCTTCCTGTCCTGGGAGACGAGTCTCTGCAGGAACTCATCGCCAACCTCGGCCTGAAGCGGCACTGCGCGCTCCACAACTGGTGGGTCGGCGCTGGCTGAGGGGGCATCTACAACAAGGAAACATATGAGAAGATGAAGGAAAAAGATACTTCAAGGATATTAACATCATCGCCGGAACCGGGAGTTTCAGACGAGAACTTACCGGGGCGTGAGGTGTGGGTGCGACCCATCTTGTGGTCAGTCCAGTGGATATAAGGATCCGGATCGACCGTGTCCAGAGGCCGCTTCCGGCAAGGGCCTCGCTGCTCCGCTGCGATGCGAGGGAAGCGCTGCTTTGCCTGAAAAACAATAAAAAGATAGTTAGTCATACATCAAAAAGCTATCGGAAAACAACCCGGATTGCGTAGTCTCTTACTTCTTCAGTTGGAGGGTTGGTGGAGCTGAGAGGCAGGAAGCCCCACTCCCAGTCCATCGGCATGGCAGTCTGGCAGATCTTCCTAGCCTTAAGAACTACATCCTCTTTGATCAGAGGGAGGCCGGTGATCTTGGTAGGATCGCCAGGGCCATACATCTCGCTTATTTTATGCGCCCGGCGCTTGAGGGGAAGCACCCGGCGTGAGATGAAGGTGCGGATGATATCGTCAGAGCAGATTTCTGTCTCCTTCATCAGCTTCTCCATGAAGCCTATGATCCGGTTCGTCTCTATATGGTTGGTCCCTGGATTAAAGCTCAAGTTGACCTTTGTAGGCACTCCCGGATTGAAAGCTGGAAGATTGATAAGATCTGGGGCGCCGGTGTTCTTCACATAGAAAAAAGTCTGTTGCCATGCCCGGCATGACTCGAGACCTGTGAGTTTAAAAAAGGGGCTCCCTTGAAGGGAGCCGATGATATAAGACCCGCATTGAACGGGGGGTTTGGGCTTAGGAATGTCCTTGCCATGGACGGAATTAATTCGAAGAGAGAAGAAGCGAGCGAAAGTCTCGCGAGTGGGACGGAGGCCGATATAGCCCTCCATGAAAGAAACGTAGCAAGAGAGGTAGAAGATGGCGTTGCCAGGAAGGTGGTGAGGCTGGAGTTGCTAAAAATCTAGAAAACGACGGAAGAAATCGGAGGCAGGAAGGCCGAAGCCGCGCTCGAAGTGAGCAAGAAAAACGACGAACTCACCGGGTTCGAGCACCGGTTCAATCTCATCGCCAGGAAGTCGGCAGGATACTCCTTCCGGTATCCTTCTAGACCGGTACAGCCAGTCAATCTCGTGCTGAGTCACATCGGAACCTTTCCAGGCTCCGCGGGTGATGCCGGAAAGATCTACCCCGGAACCTTGACCGGAGCTGCCGGCCTCTTGGCTTCTTCCGGTATCAGTTTCCATCCGGGCAAACTCGGCTGAGAGTCCGTCGGAAGCTTCGCTCTAGTGGCTACCGGAGGAGGATTCGGAAAGACGATCCTCGCTAGACATACGAATTTGAGAGACACCGGAATCTACCCGAAAAACTGATTTCCCAAGATCTACCCTTGCGCGAAGATCTACGAGTAAGAGAAAAAAGCAAAAGAAAAGAAAGGGTAAATACTCTACCGGCCCAAGATCTGGAAAGCAAGAAGGGAAAGGGTAAAGAAGCTTTGAGGCTAACCTGAGGCGGCGCGAAACACTGAAGATAGTCGCCGGAGAAGCAGCGGACCTGCAGTCGCCGACGAGGTCCGGAGAGGAAGAAGAGAAGAAGTCGACAGAGAGGGAACGGTGTGGCGGCAGCAGACGTGCAGCGGCGAGTCGCTGCGCGGCGAAGCTCGAAGAAGCTTGGTGAAGTCGCGGAGAGAGTTCACCGAGCAAGCTGGGCCGCGGCGGTTCATTTCGTGGGCCGCCACGTGGCGCGATGATACACGAGTGGCCGCCACAGGGAGGCCGCACAGATCCGGAACGGCAGCGGGGATCCAGTGCGGCACCATAAATGCAGGCGTAGAAGCCGAAGGGAAGTGACCCCTGACACTGGCCTGTCAGATACAGTGCGCATGTCTCTGATAGGCACTGTACCCGAGAATTCTCGACTTCACCGAGGAGTTTAATGTCATAAGATACCAGAAAAATCCGGAAGGTAACATAAACAAGCTAAGGCAAAGACGCCGGAAGAGTTGAGCATGGTGCCGGAATGATTAAACCGGTACCTTGTAGTATGGGAAACTGGCATGGTCCGTCGGATAAAATCCACCGGACTATACCAGCTTCGGGGACTAATGTTGGGGGGATGACCCCCGGTATGCCAAAGGCATGCCGAACCGGATGGTTTGAGCCATCAAGATACCGGTTTGAAGTTCATTCCGGATAAGCTTTTGGGCTAAGTAAATCTTACCGGTATCCCCAAAGAGAGGCATACCGGTATGAGCTAAGAACACACCAGACTGTCGGTAAGAGGTGTACTGTAGCACATCGGCAGGACTGGTCAAAGATTCTCTCAAGAGCTAGAGGACAAGGATGACCTAAGCAAAGTAGCTTTAAACGAAGCCCTGACGCCAAAGAGGAAGGTGACGCCAAAAGCAACCAGAGGACGTCAGCCTCCCTGATTAAAGAAGATACTGGCGTCACCTATGATTAAAATAGCTTTGTAAAGTAGTTTGTCTGTTCAAAGATGCCATTAGGGTTTCTTCCCCTGTAAGCCACCCTCTCCCCTATATAAGGAGAGGAGGCACACCCCCTTTGCGGGTACGTACGGTTCACGAGATAATCTATAAGCACAAACCTGTAACCTTGTTCTATCAATGAAGAAAGAGATCTAGAGCAGAGTTCTTCCTTGTGTCTCTCTTCTTCTACCTCTGGCTTAGGCCAAGTTCTTGAGGAAAGCACCCGGAGGTTCATCCAATCTAATTAACAAACCCTCCCCCGAATCCTCTAGCGCCCATTCGGCCCCAACTTAAGCCATCCTATGGCATCTGTCTGTTCACCACGATGACAACAAGACAATAAACAAAGTAAAGAGATTGGATGTGAGAGACTCCCCTTGCAGCGTGTCTTGATCTCCCCGGCAACGGCGCCAGAAAATGCTTGCTGGCGTGAAATTGATGTGGGAGTTATAAATCTTTATGGTGTAACTTTTCTTCAGGTCCCCGGCAACGGCGCCAGAAAAATTGCTTGATGGCGCGTGAAGCACACGTCCGTTGGGAACCCCAAGAGGAAAGTATGATGCGTACAACAGCAAGTTTTCCCTCAGTAAGAAACCAAGGTTATCGAACCAGTAGGAGATGAAGGCCACGTGAATGTTGTTGGTGAAGGAGTGTAGTGCGGCGCAACACCAGGGATTCCGGCGCCAACGTGGAACCTGCACAACACAATCACAATACTTTGCCCCAACTTAACAGTGAGGTTGTCAATCTCACCGGCTTGCTGAAAACAAAGGATTAAACGTATGGTGTGGAGAATGATGTTTGTTTGCAAAGAACAACAGAGAACAGAGATTGCAGTAGATTGTATTTCAGATGTAAAAGAATGGACCGGGGTCCACAGTTCACTAGTGGTATCTCTCCAATAAGATAAATAGCATGTTGGATGAACAAATTACAGTTGGGCAATTGACAAATAGAGATGCACATACATATATCATGATGACTACTATGAGATTTAATTAGGGCATTACGACAAAGAACATAGACCGCTATCCAGCATGCATCTATGCCTAAAAAGTCCACCTTCGGGTTAGCATCCGCACCCCTTCCAGTATTAAGTTGCAAACAACAGACAATTGCATTAAGTACTGCGCGTAACGTAATCAACATAAATATCCTTAGACAAAGCATCGATGTTTTATCCCTAGTGGTAACAGCACATCCACAACCTTAGAACTTTCTGTCACTGTCCCAGATTCAATGGAGGCATGAACCCACTATCGAGCATAAATACTCCCTCTTGGAGTTACAAGTATTAACTTGGCCAGAGCCTCTACTAGCAACGGAGAGCATGCAAGAACATAAACAACACATATATGATAGATTGATAATCAACTTGACATAGTATTCAATATTCATCGGATCCCAACAAACACAACATGTAGCATTACAAATAGACGATCTTGATCATGATAGGCAGCTCACAAGATCTAAACATGATAGCACAAGAGGAGAAGGCAACCATCTAGCTACTGCTATGGACCCATAGTCCAAGGATGAACTACTCACGCATCAGTCCGGAGGCGGGCAAGGTGATGTAGAGCCCTCCGGTGATGATTCCCCTCTCCGACAGGGTGCCGGAGGCGATCTCCTGAATCCCCCGAGATGGGATTGGCGGTGGCGGCGTCACAGTAACTTTTCTCGTATCGTGGCTCTCGGTGATAGGGTTTTCGCGACGGAGAGATTATATAGGCGAAGGGGCAGAGTCGGGAGGCGCCCGAGGGGCCCACCCCATAGGGCGGCGCGCCCAAGGGTGGGGCCGCGCCCCCCTAGGGTGTGGCCGCCTCGTCACCCCTCTTCGTCTCCTCTTCGGACTTCTGGAAGGCTCCGTGCAAAATAAGACCGTGGGCTTTTGTTTCGTCCAATTCCGAGAATATTTCCTGTGTAGGATTTCTGAAACCAAAAACAGCAGAAAACAGGAACTGGCGCTTCGGCATCTTGTTAATAGGTTAGTGTCGGAAAATGCATAAAAATGACATAAAGTGTATATAAAACATGTGAGTATTGTCATATAACTAGTATGGAAAATAAGAAATTATAGATATGTTTGAGACGTATCATAGGTTTACTTATGTTAGCTCGGGAAATTAACTGATTCCCAATTTTTCAGATGCATCAGGCTTGTTCCCAAATATCCCTATGATTAAAATATTTGTCCGCATAAAAAATAATGACGTATTGCTTTTTCGTATTCGAAAGGAAAAGACGTCAAAGTTTTTGAGACTCAACACGAGTTTAAGACTCGAATGGAGACTCGGGGGCTACTGACATCAGTATGTCATATTGAGTCCTTAGCATTGGCGTCCCTGGTACAATGCCCATGAAGAAATAGGGGAAGTCCCATGAAGAAATTTGTACGAAGCCAAAGATCTTGATGCTATGTAAACTAGAAAAGATAGGCCCATTGTGGGTAAACCGACATATATCATGTAAACGACCTCGAGGTGGACTGTGAGACCTATCCCATTATATAAGGGCTAGGAGGAGTGATACGTCTCAAACGTATCTATAATTTCTTATGTTCCATGCTACTTTTATGATGATACTCACATGTTTTATACACACTTTATGTCAGTATTATGCATTTTCCGGCACTAACCTATTAACGAGATGCCGAAGAGCCAGTTGCTGTTTTCTGCTGTTTTTTGTTTCAGAAATCCTACAATGGAAATATTCTCGGAATTGGACGAAATCAACGCCCAGGGTCTTATTTTTCCACGAAGCTTCCAGAAGACCGAAGGGGATACGAAGTGGGGCCACGAGGGCCCGTAACCATAGGGTGGCACGGCCAGCATGGGGCCCGCGCCGGCCTATGGTGTGGGGCCCCCGCGCCGCCTCCAACCCTACCCTTCCGCCTACTTATAGCCTTCGTCGCGAAAACCCCTGTACCGAGAGCCACGATACGGAAAACCCTCCAGAGACGCCGCCGCCAATCCCATCTCGGGGGATTCAGGAGATCGCCTCCGGCACCCTGCCGGAGAGGGGAATCATCTCCCGGAGGACTCTTCATCACCATGATCGCCTCCGGATTGATGTGTGAGTAGTTCACCCCTGGACTATGGGTCCATAGCAGTAGCTAGATGGTTGTCTTCTCCTCATTGTGCTATCATGTTAGATCTTGTGAGCTGCCTATCATGATCAAGATCATCTATTTGTAATGCTACATGTTGTGTTTGTTGGGATCAGATGAATATGGAATACTATGTCAGGTTGATTATCAATCTATCAAATATGTGTTGTTTATGTTCTTGCATGCTCTCCGTTGCTAGTAGAGGCTCTGGCCAAGTTGATACTTGTAACTCCAAGATGGAGTATTTATGCTCGATAGTGGGTTCATGCCTCCATTGAATCTGGGACAGTGACAGAAAGTTCTAAGGTTGTGGATGTGCTGTTGCCACTAGGGATAAAACATCAATGCTTTGTCTAAGGATATTTGTGTTGATTACATTACACACCATACTTAATGCAATTGTCTGTTGTTTGCAACTTAATACTGGAAGGGGTGCGGATGCTAACCTGAAGGTGGACTTTTTAGGCATAGATGCATGCTGGATAGCGGTCTATGTACTTTGTCGTAATGCCCTGATTAAATCTCACAGTAGTCATCGTGATATGTATGTGCATTGTTATGCCCTCTCAATTTGTCAATTGCCCAACTGTAATTTGTTCACCCAGCATGCTATTTCTTATCGGAGAGACACCACTAGTGAACTGTGGATCCCGGTCCATTCTTTTACATCTGAAATACAATCTACTGCAATACTTGTTCTTTACTGTTCTTCGCAAACAAACATCATCTTCCACACTATACATTTAATCCGTTGTTTACAGCAAGCCGGTGAGATTGACAACCTCACTTTTACATTGGGGCAAAGTACTTTGATTGTGTTGTGCAGGTTCCACATTGGCGCCGGAATCCCTGGTGTTGCGCCGCACTACACTCCGTCACCAACAACCTTCACGTGGCCCTTGACTCCTACTGGTTCGATAACCTTGGTTTCTTACTGAGGGAAAACTTGCTGTTGTACGCATCACACCTTCCTCTTGGGGTTCCCAACGGACGTGTGTTAACTACACGCCAGCAAACATATTTTCTGGCACCGTTGCCGGGGAGATCAAGACACGCTGCAAGGGGAGTCTCCCACATCCAATCTCTTTACTTTGTTTTTGTCTTGCTTTATTTTATTTACTGCTTTGTTTGTTTATTTATATCAAAAACACAAAAAAATTAGTTGCTTTACTTTATTTACTATCTTGTTTGCGTTCTCTATATTAAAAACACAAAAAAATAGTTACTTGCATTTACTTTATTTAGTTTGCTTTACTTATTACTACTAAAAATGAGTAATCCTGAAGTTGAAGTTCGTTCATTTAAGCAACAAGGGGGAGAAAGTTTTAAAGATGCTTGGTATAGAATTAGTGATGCTCATCATAGGTGCACTAAGAAACACTCCACTATTATCCTGCTTAGGAACTTTTATGTTGGTATCTCCAGCTGGAATAGGTATGTTCTTGATACTCTTGCGGGAGGTAATTTCCTAGGCACTCCTGCTTTAGAAGCTAGTTGCATTATTGAGAGTCTAGTTGGAATACCACCTGTTAATGAAGTTAAAATTAAAATCTCTCTTGAAGATGTCATGAAAAATTTGGAGACCATAGAGTAAAATCTTCCAAGTATTAAGACTAAATTGGGAATATTACTTAATAACACTGATAAACTTCATAAATCTCTAGGTGGAACTAATGAGAGAATTGCTATCCTAGAAACTTGTGCTATTCATGATAATCAAACCCATAGGATTAGGGAACTTGAAGAAGCTATGGGAACCTTCGGTTCAACTTTTTCTTCTCTTAAGTTTAAGGAGAAAGCTTATGTGGGTAAGGAGCAAAAGTTCATGTATGTCTCTAAGGTGCCTAAGGCAAAAAACTATTATAGGCCTAAAATTGACAAAGCCCTTAGTACCACTATGGATGATGGAGCATCTAATATACCTATTGTGACAAATTGTGAAAATTATGATGTCGATGCTTCATCTCTTGATGTCACTTGATTCACACTTTATGCGCCTAGCTGAAAGGCGTTAAAGAAAAGCGCTTATGGGAGACAACCCATTATTTTACTACAGCACTTTTGTTTTATATTTGAGTCTTGAAAGTTGTTAATACTGTAGCAACCTCTCCTTATCTTTATTTTATTGCATTGTTGTGCCAAGTGAAGTCTTTGATAGTAGGGTTGATACTAGATTTGGATTACTGCGCAGAAACAGATTTCTTACTGTCACGGAATTGAGCAGCCCTGTCTGTAGGTAACTCAGAAAAATCTGCCAATTTACGTGCATGATCCTCAGATATGTACGCAACTTTCATTAAATTTGAGCTTTTTCATCTGAGCAAGTTAAGTGCCCCAGAAAAATTCATCTTTACGGACTGTTCTGTTTTGTCAGATTCTGTCTTTTATTTCGCATTGCCTGTTTTGCTATGTTTGATGGATTTCTTTGTTCCATTAATTTTCAGTAGCTTTGTGCAATGTCCAGAAGTGTTAAGAATGATTATTTCACCTCTGAATATATGAATTTTCAATTATGCACTAACCCTCTAATGAGTTTGTTTTGAGTTTGGTGTGGAGGAAGTTTTCAAGGGTCAAGAGGGAGGATGATACAATATGATCAAGAAGAGTGAAAAGTCTAAGCTTGGGGATGCCCCCGTGGTTCATCCCTGCATATTTTAAGAAGACTCAAGCATCTAAGCTTGGGGATGCCTGATACGTCTCCGACGTATCGATAATTTCTTATGTTCCATGCCACATTATTGATGATATCTACATGTTTTATGCACACTTTATGTCATATTCGTGCATTTTCTGGAACTAACCTATTAACAAGATGCCGAAGTGCCAGTTCCTGTTTTCTGCTGTTTTTGGTTTCAGAAATCTTAGTAACGAAATATTCTCGGAATTGGACGAAATCAACGCCCAGGTTCCTATTTTGCCCGGAAGCATCCAGAACACACAAGAACCGCCAGAGAGGGGGCACAGGGCCACCAAACCCTAGGCCGGCGCGGCCAAGGGGGGGGCCGCGCCCCCCTATAGTGTGGGCCCCCCAGAAGTCCACCGACCTTGCCCTTCCGCCTATTTAAAGCCTCCGTCGCAAAAACCCTGACATGTTCGACGAAACCAGAGAAAACCTTCCAGAGCCACCGCCATCGCGAAGCCAAGATCTGGGGGACAGGAGTCTCTGTTCCGGCACGCTGCCGGGACAGGGAAGTGCCCCCGGAAGGCTTCTCCATCGACACCGCTGCCATCACCACCGCCATCTTCATCACCGCTGCTGCTCCCATGAGGAGGGAGTAGTTCTCCATCGAGGCTCGGGGCTGTACCGGTAGCTATGTGGTTCATCTCTCTCCTATTTACTTCAATACAATAATCTCATGAGCTGCCTTACATGATTGAGATTCATATGATGATGCTTGTAATCTAGATGTCATTATGCTAGTCAAGTGAATTTTACTTATGTGATCTCCGGAGACTCCTTGTCGCACGTGTGTAAAGGTGACAGTGTGTGCACCGTGTGGGTCTCTTAGGCTATATTTCACAGAATACTTATTCACTGTTATGAATGGCATAGTGAAGTTCTTATTTATATCTCTTTATGATTGCAATGTGTTTTGTATCACAATTTATCTATGTGCTACTCTAGTGATGTTATTAAAGTAGTTTTATTCCTCCTGCACGGTGTAATGGTGACAGTGTGTGCATCCGTGTTAGTACTTGGTTTATGCTATGATTGTGATCTCCTATAGATTACAAAGTTAACTATTGCTATGATAGTATTGATATGATCTATTCCTCCTTTCTTAGCATGAAGGTGACAGTGTGCTTGCTATGTTAGTACTTGGTTTAGTCGTATTGATCTTTCATGCACTCTAAGGTTATTTAAATATGAACATTAAATTGTGGAGCTTGTTAACTCCGGCATTGGGAGTTCGTGTAATCCTACGCAATGGTGTTCATCATCCAACAAGAGTGTAGAGTATGCATTTATCTATTCTGTTATGTGATCAATGTTGAGAGTGTCCACTAGTGAAAGTCTAATCCCTAGGCCTTGTTCCTAAATACTGCTATTGCTGCTTGTTTACTGTTTTACTGCGTTACTACTGCTGCGTTACTACTGCTTGTTTACTGTCCTGGGCAAAGCACTTTTCTGGTGCCGTTGCCACTGCTCATACTTATTTATACCACCTGTATTTCACTATCTCTTCGCCGAACTAGTGCACCTATTAGATGTGTTGGGGACACAAGAGACTTCTTGCTTTGTGGTTGCAGGGTTGCATGAGAGGGATATCTTTGACCTCTTCCTCCCTGAGTTCGATAAACCTTGGGTGATCCACTTAAGGGAAACTTGCTGCTGTTCTACAAACCTCTGCTCTTGTAGACCCAACACTGTCTACAGGAAAAGGAGGGGGCGTAGACATCAAGCTATTTTCTGGCGCCGTTGCCGGGGAATGAATCAAGACACTCCACCAAGACCGTCAACCGCCATTAAACCTCCCACGTCAACTACGCGCCAGTTGTGGACAACAAGCTATTTTCTGGCGCCGTTGCCGGGGAGGAAAGGTAAAAGGTACTCACACTCCGGATCTCGGCTACTAAGCTATTTTCGCCGTTGTAAGTACTCGAAGCTATTTCCTTTAGATCCTGCAATTGCATATTTTTGTTTCTTGTTTACACTAGTTTGGCATAATGGACAAGAATGAGCTTCTTATTCTATTTCCTGATTTAAAACATGGATTGTTTGATGCGAAAATTAAAAAACCTATGGAATCTTATTTGCATGCTGGTAGTAATATTAGTATGAATGCTTTGAACACCATTGTTGATAATAATATAGAAAGTTCTAAGCTTGGGGAAGCTGGTTTTCATGATATTTTTAGTCCCCCAAGCATTGAGGAGAAAAATTACTTTGATGATACTTTGCCTCCTATATTTGATGATGATAATAATAATGATAGCTACTTTGTTGAATTTGCTCCCATTACAACAAATAAAATTAATTATGCCTATGTGGAGAGTAATAATTCCATGCATGAGACTCATGATAAGAATGCTTTATGTGATAGTTATATTGTTGAGTTTGCTCATGATGCTACTGAAAGTTATTATGAGAGAGGAAAATATGGTTGTAGAAATTTTCATGTTACTAAAACACCTCTCTATGTGCTGAAATTTTTGAAGCTACACTTGTTTTATCTTCCTATGCTTCTTACTTTGCTCTTCATGAACTTGTTTATTTATAAGATTCCTTTTCATAGGAAGCATGTTAGACTTAAATGTGTTTTGAATTTGCCTCTTGATGCTCTATTTTTCTTCAAATACTATTTCTTGCGAGTGCATCATTAAAACTGCTGAGCCCATCTTAATGGCTATAAAGAAAGAACTTCTTGGGAGATAACCCATGTGTTATTTTGCTACAGTACTTTGTTTTTATTTTGTGTCTTGGAAGTTGTTTACTACTGTAGCAACCTCTCCTTATCTTAGTTTTGTGTTTTGTTGTGCCAAGTAAAGTCTTTGATAGTAAAGTTCATACTAGATTTGGATTACTGCGCAGTTTCAGATTTCTTTGCTGTCACGAATTTCGACCTGCCTCCCTGTATGTAGCTCAGAAAATTAAGCCAATTTACGTGCGTGATCCTCAGATATGTACGCAACTTTCATTCAATTTGGGCATTTTAATTTGAGCAAGTCTGGTGCCATTTTAAAATTCGTCTTTACGAACTGTTCTGTTTTGACAGATTCTGCCTTTTATTTTGCATTGCCTCTTTTGCTATGTTGGATGAATTTCTTTAATCCATTAATGTCCAGTAGCTTTATGCAATGTCCAGAAGTGTTAAGAATGATTGTGTCACCTCTGAACATGTGAGTTTTTGATTATGCACTAACCCTCTAATGAGTTGTTTCGAGTTTGGTGTGGAGGAAGTTTTCAAGGGTCAAGAGAGGAGTATGATGCAATATGATCAAGGAGAGTGAAAGCTCTAAGCTTGGGGATGCCCCGGTGGTTCACCCCTGCATATTCTAAGAAGACTCAAGCGTCTAAGCTTGGGGATGCCCAAGGCATCCCCTTCTTCATCGACAACATTATCAGGTTCCTCCCCTGAAACTATATTTTTATTCCATCACATCTTATGTGCTTTGCTTGGAGCGTCGGTTTGTTTTTGTTTTTGTTTTTGTTTGAATAAATGGATCCTAGCATTCTTTGTGTGGGAGAGAGACACGCTCCGCTGTAGCATATGGACAAGTATGTCCTTAGGCTTTACTCATAGTATTCATGGCGAAGTTTCTTCTTCGTTAAATTGTTATATGGTTGGAATTGGAAAATGATACATGTAGTAAATTGCTATAATGTCTTGGATAATGTGATACTTGGCAATTGTTGTGCTCATATTTAAGCTCTTGCATCATATGCTTTGCACCCATTAATGAAGAAATACATAGAGCATGCTAAAATTTGGTTTGCATATTTGGTCTCTCTAAGGTCTAGATAATTTCTAGTATTGAGTTTGAACAACAAGGAAGACGGTGTAGAGTCTTATAATGTTTACAATATGTCTTTTATGTGAGTTTTGCTGCACCGGTTCATCCTTGTGTTTGTTTCAAACAAGCCTTGCTAGCCTAAACCTTGTATCGAGAGGGAATACTTCTCATGCATCCAAAATACTTGAGCCAACCACAATGCCATTTGTGTCCACCATACCTACCTACTACATGGTATTTCTCCGCCATTCCAAAGTAAATTGCTTGAGTGCTACCTTTAAAATTCCATCATTTGCCTTTGCAATATATAGCTCATGGGACAAATAGCTTAAAAACTATTGTGGTATTGAATATGTACTTATGCACTTTATCTCTTATTAAGTTGCTTGTTGTGCGATAACCATGTTTCTGGGGACGCCATCAACTATTCTTTGTTGAATATCATGTGAGTTGCTATGCTTGTCCGTCTTGTCTGAAGTAAGAGCGATCTACCACCTTATGATTAGAGCGTGCATATTGTTAGAGAAGAACATTGGGCCGCTAACTAAAGCCATGATCCATGGTGGAAGTTTCAGTTTTGGACATATATCCTCAATCTCAAATGAGAAAATTAATTGTTGCTACATGCTTATGCATAAAAGAGGAGTCCATTATCTGTTGTCTATGTTGTCCCAGTATGGATGTCTAAGTTGAGAATAATCAATAGCGAGAAATCCAATGCGAGCTTTCTCCTTAGACCTTTGTACAGGCGGCATAGAGGTACCCCTTTGTGACACTTGGTTAAAACATGTGCATTGTGATGACCCCGGTAGTCCAAGCTAATTAGGACAAGGTGCGGGCACTATTATTATACTATGCATGAGGCTTGCAACTTGTAAGATATAATTTACATGATACATATGCTTTATTACTACTGTTGACAAAATTGTTTCATGTTTTCAAAATAAAAGCTCTAGCACAAATATAGCAATCGATGCTTTCCTCTTTGAAGGACTATTCTTTTACTTTTATGTTGAGTCAGTTCACCTATTTCTCTCCACCTCAAGAAGCAAACACTTGTGTGAACTGTGCATTGATTCCTACATACTTGCATATTGCACTTATTATATTACTCTATGTTGACAATTATCCATGAGATATACATGTTACAAGTTGAAAGCAACCGCTGAAACTTAATCTTCCTTTGTGTTGCTTCAATGCTTTTACTTTGAATTATTGCTTTATGAGTTAACTCTTATGCAAGACTTATTGATGCTTGTCTTGAAGTACTATTCATGAAAAGTCTTTGCTATATGATTCACTTGTTTACTCATGTCATATACATTGTTTTGATCGCTGCATTCACTACATATGCTTTACAAATAGTATGATCAAGGTTATGATGGCATGTCACTCCAGAAATTATCTTTGTTATCGTTTTACCTGCTCGGGATGAGCAGAACTAAGCTTGGGGATGCTGATACGTCTCCGACGTATCGATAATTTCTTATGTTCCATGCCACATTATTGATGATATCTACATGTTTTATGCACACTTTATGTCATATTCGTGCATTTTCTGGAACTAACCTATTAACAAGATGCCGAAGTGCCAGTTCCTGTTTTCTGCTGTTTTTGGTTTCAGAAATCTTAGTAACGAAATATTCTCGGAATTGGACGAAATCAACGCCCAGGTTCCTATTTTGCCCGGAAGCATCCAGAACACACGAGAACCGCCAGAGAGGGGGCACAGGGCCACCAAACCCTAGGCCGGCGCGGCTAAGGGGGGGCCGCACCCCCCTATAGTGTGGGCCCCCCATAAGTCCACCGACCTTGCCCTTCCGCCTATTTAAAGCCTCTGTCGCGAAAACCCTGACATGTTCGACGAAACCAGAGAAAACCTTCCAGAGCCGCCGCCATCGCGAAGCCAAGATCTGGGGGACAGGAGTCTCTGTTCCGGCACGCCGCCGGGACGGGGAAGTGCCCCCGAAAGGCTTCTCCATCGACACCGCTGCCATCTCCACCGCCATCTTCATCACCGCTGCTGCTCCCATGAGGAAGGAGTAGTTCTCCATCGAGGCTCGGGGCTGTACCGGTAGCTATGTGGTTCATCTCTCTCCTATGTACTTCAATACAATAATCTCATGAGCTGCCTTACATGATTGAGATTCATATGATGATGCTTGTAATCTAGATGTCATTATGCTAGTCAAGTGAATTTTACTTATGTGATCTCCGGAGACTCCTTGTCCCACGTGTGTAAAGGTGACAGTGTGTGCACCGTGTGGGTCTCTTAGGCTATATTTCACAGAATACTTATTCACTGTTATGAATGGCATAGTGAAGTGCTTATTTATATCTCTTTATGATTGCAATGTGTTTTGTATCACAATTTATCTATGTGCTACTCTAGTGATGTTATTAAAGTAGTTTTATTCCTCCTGCACGGTGTAATGGTGACAGTGTGTGCATCCGTGTTAGTACTTGGTTTATGCTATGATTGTGATCTCCTGTAGATTACAAAGTTAACTATTGCTATGATAGTATTGATATGATCTATTCCTCCTTTCTTAGCATGAAGGTGACAGTGTGCATGCTATGTTAGTACTTGGTTTAGTCGTATTGATCTTTCATGCACTCTAAGGTTATTTAAATATGAACATTAAATTGTGGAGCTTGTTAACTCCGGCATTGGGGGTTCGTGTAATCCTACGCAATGGTGTTCATCATCCAACAAGAGTGTAGAGTATGCATTTATCTATTCTGTTATGTGATCAATGTTGAGAGTGTCCACTAGTGAAAGTCTAATCCCTAGGCCTTGTTCCTAAATACTGCTATCGCTGCTTGTTTACTGTTTTACAGCGTTACTACTGCTGCGTTACTACTCCTTGTTTACTGTCCTGGGCAAAGCACTTTTCTGGTGCCGTTGCCACTGCTCATACTTATTTATACCACCTGTATTTCACTATCTCTTCGCCGAACTAGTGCACCTATTAGGTGTGTTGGGGACACAGGAGACTTCTTGCTTTGTGGTTGCAGGGTTGCATGAGAGGGATATCTTTGACCTCTTCCTCCCTGAGTTCGATAAACCTTGGGTGATCCACTTAAGGGAAACTTGCTGCTGTTCTACAAACCTCTGCTCTTGGAGACCCAACACTGTCTACAGGAAAAGGAGGGGGCGTAGACATGAAGCTATTTTCTGGCGCCGTTGCCGGGGAACGAATCAAGACACTCCACCAAGCCCATCAACCGCCATTAAACCTCCCACGTCAACTACGCGCCAGTTGTGGACAGCAATGCCCAAGGCATCCCTTCTTATCAGGTCACCTCTAGTGAAACTATATTTTTATTCTGTCACATCTTATGTGCTTTACTTGGAGCGTCTGTTTGCTTTTGTCTTTGTTTTTGTTTGAATAAACTCGGATCCTAGCATTCTTTGTTTGGGAGAAAGACATGCTCCGCTGTTTCATATGAACATTGGTGTTCTTAGCTATACTTTTAATGTTCATGGCGAAGGTGGAAACTGCTTCGTTCATTGTTATATGGTTGGAAACAGAAAATGCTTCATGTGGTAATTGGTATAATGTCTTGAATAATTTGATACTTGGCAATTGTTGTGCTCATATAGATCATGTTTAAGCTCTTGCATCATGTACTTTGCACCTATTAATGAAGAACTACATAAAACTTGTTAAATTTTGGTTTGCATGATTGGTCTCTCTAGAGTCTAGATATTTTCTGGTTAAGGTGTTTGAACAACAAGGAAGACAGTGTAGAGTCTTATAATGCTTGCAATATGTTCTTATGTAAGTTTTGCTGTACCGGTTTATACTTGAGTTTGCTTCGAACAACCTTGCTAGCCCAAAGCCTTGTACTGAGAGGAAATACTTCTCGTGCATCCAAATCCTTGAGCCAAAAACTATGCCATTTGTGTCCACCATACCTACCTACTACATGGTATTTTTCTTCCATTCCAAAGTACATTACTTGAGTGCTACCTTTAAAATTCTATTCTTTGTCTTTGCAATATATAGCTCATGGGAAAATAGCCTTAAAAACTATAGTGGTAAAGAATATGTAGCTTATGTATCTTATTTCTTATAAGTTGCTTGTTGAGCGATAACCATGTTTCTGGGGACGCCATCAACTTTTACACCTTTGTTGAATATCATGTGAGTTGCTATGCATGTTCGTCTTGTCTGAAGTAAGGGCGATTTTCATGATCAAATGGTTTGAGTATGCATATTGTTAGAGAAGAACATTGGGCCGCTAACTAAAGCCATGAATCATGGTGAAAGTTTCAGTTTGGACACTAATCCTCAATCTCTTATGAGAATATTATATGTTGTTGAATGCTTATGGATTAAAGAGGAGTCCATTATCTGTTTTCTATGTTGTCCCGGTATGGATGTCCTTGTTGAGATCTATCAAAAACGAGAAATCAAATGCGATCTATCTCCTTGGACCTTTGTACAGGCGGCATAGAGGTACCCCTTTGTGACACTTGGTTGAAACATATGTTATGCAATGATAATCCGTGTTAATCCAAGCTAATTAGGACAAGGTGCGAGCACTATTGTTATTCTATGCATGAGGCTTGCAACTTATAGGATGTCTTATACATAACACATATGATTTATTACTACCGTTGACAAAATTGTTTCTATGTTTTCAAAATGAAAAGCTCTAGCACAAAAATAGTAATCCATGCTTCCCTCTGCGAAGGGCCATTCTTCTAGTTTATGTTGAGTCAGTTTACCTACTTCTTTCTATCTTAGAAGCAAACACTTGTGTCAACTGTGTGCATTGATTCCTACATACTTGCTTATTTGCATTCATCATATTACTTTGTGTTGACAATTATCCATGAGATACATCCATGAGATAAACATGTTGAAGTTGAAAGCAACCGCTGAAACTTATATCTTCCTTTGTGTTGCTTCAAACCTTTCTACTAAGAATTTATTGCTTTATGAGTTAACTCTTATGCATGTCTTATTGATGCTTGTCTTGAAAGTACTATTCATGAAAAGTCTTTGCTATATGATTCAGTTGTTTAATCATTGTCTTTACCATTGCTTCGAATCACTTCATTCATCTCATATGCTTTACAATAGTATTGATCAAGATTATGATAGCATGTCACTTCAGAAATTATCATTGTTATCGTTTACCTACTCGAGGGCGAGTAGGAACTAAGCTTGGGGATGCTTGATACGTCTCAAAAGTATCTATAATTTCTCCATGCTACTTTTATGATGATACTCACATGTTTTATACACACTTTATGTCATTATTATGCATTTTCCGGCACTAACCTATTGACGAGATGCCGAAGTGCCAGTTGCTGTTTTCTGCTGTTTTTGGTTTCAGAAACCCTACAAAGGAAATATTCTCGGAATTGGACGAAATCAACGCCCAGGGTCTGGTTTTTCCACAAAGCTTCCAGAAGACCGAAGGGGATACGAAGTGGGGCCACGAGGACCCGTAACCATAGGGCGGCGCAGCCAGCATGGGGCCCGCGCTGGCCTATGGTGTGGGGCCCCCGCACTGCCTCCAACCCTACCCTTCCGCCTACTTATAGCCTTCGTCGCGAAAACCCCTGTACTGAGAGCCACGATACAGAAAACCTTCCAGAGACGCCGCCGCCGCCAATCCCATCTCGGGTGATTCAGGAGATCACCTCCGGCACCATGTCGGAGAGGGGAATCATCTCCCAGAGGACTCTTCATCACCATGATCGCCTCCGGATTGATGTGTGAGTAGTTCACCCCTGGACTATGGGTCCATAGCAGTAGCTAGATGGTTGTCTTCTCCTCATTGTGCTATCATGTTAGATCTTGTGAGCTGCCTATCATGATCAAGATCATCTATTTGTAATGATACATGTTGTGTTTGTTGGGATCCGATGAATATGGAATACTATGTCAAGTTGATTATCAATCTATCATATATGTGTTGTTTATGTTCTTGCATGCTCTCCGTTGCTAGTAGAGGCTCTGGCCAAGTTGATACTTGTAACTCCAAGAGGGAGTATTTATGCTCGATAGTGGGTTCATGCCTCCATTGAATCTGGGACAGTGACAGAAAGTTCTAAGGTTGTGGATGTGCTGTTGCCACTAGGGATAAAACATCAATGCTTTGTCTAAGGATATTTGTGTTGATTACATTATGCACCATACTTAATGCAATTGTCTGTTGTTTGCAACTTAATACTAGAAGGGGTGCGGATGCTAACCTGAAGGTGGACTTTTTAGGCATAGATGCATGCTGGATAGCGGTCTATGTACTTTGTCGTAATGCCCTGATTAAATCTCATAGTAGTCATCGTGATATGTATGTGCATTATTATGCCCTCTCTATTTGTCAATTGCCCAACTGTAATTTGTTCACCCAGCATGCTATTTCTTATCGGAGAGACACCACTAGTGAACTGTGGATCCCGGTCCATTCTTTTACATCTGAAATACAATCTACTGCAATACTTGTTCTTTACTATTCTTTGCAAACAAACATCATTTTCCACACTATACATTTAATCCTTTGTTTACAGCAAGCCGGTGAGATTGACAACCTCACTGTTACGTTGGGGCAAAGTACTTTGATTGTGTTGTGCAGGTTCCACGTTGGCGCCGGAATCCCTGGTGTTGCGCCGCACTACACTCCGTCACCAACAACCTTCACGGGGCCCTTGACTCCTACTGGTTCGATAACCTTGGTTTCTTACAGAGGGAAAACTTGCTGCTGTACGCATCACACCTTCCTCTTGGGGTTCCCAACGGACGTGTGTTAACTACACGCCAGCAAGGAGCCACCGAGGGGAGATAGATTCAACCAGACTCAACACCCTGTAACCCTAGGTTTCATACAATACAATTTCTGTGATTCGCCCTTGATCATATTTTTTGTCGGTTGCCTAGTTTGGTTGGCCGGTTTGTTGATTCGCCAGTGTCCTCCTTCCTAGAAACCCAAGTCCATCATCATGGGTTTTTACAAGGTTAATCCTTTGTCACCCCTCGCCCCTGATACGTCTCCAACGTATCTATAATTTCTTATGTTGCATGCTAGTTTTATGAAAATACCTACATGTTTTATTCATACTATATATCGTTTTGATGCATTTTCCGGAACTAACCTATTAACAAGATGCCGAAGTGCCGGTTCCTGTTTTCTGCTGTTTTTGGTTCCAGAAAGGCTGTTTGGGCAATATTCTCGGAATTCGACGAAACGAAGACCAAACATCATAATTCACCGAGACGGACCAGGACACCGAAGGAGAGCCAGAGGGGAGGCCTGGGGCCCCCAGACAATAGGGCCGCGCGGGCAGGCCCCTGGCCGCGCCGGCCTATGGGGAGGGCGCCCTGGTGCCCCTCCTACGCCGCCTCTTCGCCTAAATAAGCCCTTTCGACCTAAAAACGCGATACGGATTGACGAAACTCCAGAAAGACTCCAGGGACGCCGCCACCATCGCGAAACTCCAATTCGGGGGACAGAAGTCTCTGTTCCGGCACCCTGTCGAGACGGGGAATTGCCCCCGGAGTCATCTCCATCGACACCACCGCCATCTCCATCGCCATCGCTGTCTCCCATGATGAGGAGGGAGTAGTTCTCCCCCGGGGCTAAGGGCTCTACCGGTAGCTATGTGGTTAATCTCTCTCATGTACCCCAATACAATGATCTCATGAATTGCCTTGCATAATTGAGATCCATATGATGAGCATTGTATCACTATTAGTCTATGTGCTACTCTTGTGATGTTATTAAAGTATTCTATTCCTCCTTCACGGTGTAATGGTGACAGTGTGTGCATCGTGTAGTACTTGGCGTAGGTTATGATCATAATCTCTTGTAGTTTATGGAGTTAATTATTACTATGATAGTATTGATGTGATTTATTCCCCCTTCATAGTGTAAAGGTGACAGTGTGTATGCTATGTTAGTACTCGATTTAAATTGCAAAGATCTATTATGCTCTAAAGGTTACTTAAATATGAATGCTGAATGTTGTGGAGCTTGTTAACTCCGGCATTGAGGTGCTCTTGTAGCCCTACACAACGAATGGTGTTCATTATCAAACAAGAGTATATGTAGCACAAAGGAAGAGAACTTATTTATTATGTGATCAATGTTGAGAGTGTCCACCAGTGAAAGTATGATCCCTAGGCCTTGTTTCCAAATACTGCAATCATCGCTTGTTTACTGTTTTACTGCATCTTTACTTCCTGCAATATTACTACCATCAACTGCACGCCAGCAAGCACTTTTCTGGCGCCGTTACTACTGCTCATATTCATTCATATCACTTGTATTTCACTATCTCTTCACCGAACTAGTGCACCTATACATCTGACAAGTGTATTAGGTGTGTTGGGGACACAAGAGACTTCTTGTATCGTGATTGCAGGGTTGCTTGAGAGGGATATCTTTGACCTCTTCCTCCCTGAGTTCGATAAACCTTGGGTGATCCACTTAAGGGAAACTTGCTGCTGTTCTACAAACCTCTGCTCTTGGAGGCCCAACACTGTCTACAAGAATAGAAGCACCCGTTGACATGGGTATACCCTTCGGGTATCCATTATTGGTATACCTAGATCGGCTCGGCCCAATATATATGGAGAAGGCCCAACAAGGCAACCCGAAGAAGTAGTCGACTAGGACTCTTGTAAAACCCTAGGCTGGTTGCATATATAAAGCTAGCCAGGGCACCCGAAATAAAGAGGACAACAGATAGACAACATAGCTCCGCCTATGGCGGCACCCTGTAAACACATCTATGATCATATACTGGATTGCTAGCAGCACGTAGGGATCCTCCACCGAGGGGACCCGAAGCTGGGTACGTCGTGTGCCTAATCTCGTTCCCGGAATCTCCATCGTCGCTCTCTCCCGAAACCCTAGTCTACAATACGTAGACATTGCCGAGGTGATCCCTCGTCAATTGGCGCCGTCTGTGGGAACCTGCGATGACTGGATTTTGTTATCCGGGCGAGATCCTTAGTTAGATCGCATCTGGGGAATTCATCTACGATCAACTTCGGCAACTCCGTGATGACGGTCGAGTCAATGATCTCGGCGACAGATCTCAGGATGTGTGCACGCGCCGATATGCAGTTTCCTTCACGTGGGATCTTCATCGGAGCGGTGCATCAGCCGGATGCGCTAAGTTACTGAACCCAACAAAGAAGTCAACTAAGGTAATCTTCCCGATGGATCAATCGAAATCAGTGTGCAGGACGTGAAGAGCACCTCACGTGCATGGAATTAGCGGCCAGAGCACTAATCATAAGGGAAACCAATCAATCAAGAGCTTCAAGGTCTACTTCACGTGTCGATCAAGGCACCGGCAAAATTGCTGCAATCGAATAAACAGTGTCGGAACAACACGACTCGCCGCCGTGTATGTTTTTCCCGGTCAAACGCCACTCAACTTCGCCGTCGCGTACGCATCGTCCAACACAAGAACCATGAGTTGCTAGATTCCAAGTTAAATAATCTTTGCAAGTTTATTTTGGTTAAATACTTTTTCGGCTCGTACTATTATTTGCGCACAGTTTTTTGCGCCGTAATATAACTACAGATCGGAACAAATTTCGACGACTTCGCCGCGTACAGTCGCATGACTCGGGATCTCGCCCACCGCAAACTCGACGATTCTCTCTTCTATGCCGACTACTTCCACCTTGTCGAATATTTTCGGCTAAACGCCGCACGGCTCCGCTACATCGGCTGCATCCGTTACATCGACTCTGTATGTCGGGTGACCTACTTCCACGTTGACTCCGTTGCACCCGATAATAAAGCTAAGTGTTACTTTTCCAAGCGTTAATTATTTATTTACTTTCACCATACCCGAATACCCGGGGGCTGCGCCATTATATTATTACAGTAAATTCACCCAACACTGGGGCTACGCCATTACTTCGTTACCACAAATATACTCGGTTACTTGGTGAATTTCTTTTCTCCGGCTCAGTGGAATTATTTTCTTCGACTTAGTGGATTTATCTTTCTCGGCTCAGTGGATTTATTTTCTTCGGTTTATTGGATTGGTTTTCTTCGGGTTATTATTGGTTCACTCTTATACAATATTACCCGATGCGTTTCCGGGTCAATGGATTCATCTTCTATGGTTATTGTTGGAACTATTTTCTTCGGGTCAATAGATTCATCCTCTATGATATCAGCGGATTCATCTTCTATGGTTATTACTGGATTCTTCGGTTCAATGGATTCATCCTCTATGATATCAGCGGATTCATCTTCTATGGTTATTACTGGATTCTTCGGTTCAATGGATTCATCCTCTATGATATCAGCGGATTCATCTTCTATGGTTATTACTGGATTCTTCGGTTCAATGGATTCATCCTCTATGATATCGGCGGATTCATCTTCAATATATGCTTCATATTTAATGGCGTAATATCCAATTGAATTCATATTATATAATTGACAATGGCTTCATCCTAAATGGCATCACCTTATATGATGTCGCGACTCCGTCAACTTCTTTCGACATCATGGCTAAACACTCGGGGGCTCGATCATGACTTCGCCTCGAGTAACAACTGTGACACGGCGTCTAAGAAACAATCATGACATTACGCCAACAGTGCTCGGGGCTCGGCTATTTCTTCATCAAACAATTTGGCGGCATTTATTTTCGCTATTTGGTGGTTTCTACTTCGGCTCGACTTCTTCTCCGCACTCGAAGACTTCATCGCGCTGACTCCATCGTGCCAATAAGCTAAGTATTCCTTTGATTTGCATAAAGTTGATTATCATTTACTTTCGCCGTACCCGACACTCGGGGGCTGCGCCATACTTCTTCACTATACAGCTCAGGTTGACAAAAGAAGAATTGTGCGTACAAAAATTTCTTCAAGAGAGAACCCAAAGAAATCATCTTCAGGGAGGACCCGACGAAATTGTCTTCAAGAGAGAACCCGAGGAAATTGTCTCCAAGGATGAACCCGAAGAAATTTTCCTGAAAGAGGAACCCGAAAAACTATCCTCAAGGAGGATCCGAAGAATTATCTTCAAGGAGGTCCCGAAGAATTATAGGTCCCGAAGAATTATCTTCAAGGAGGTCCCGAAGAATTATCTTCAAGGAGGTCCCGAAAAATTATCTTCAAAGAGGACCCGAAGAATTGTCCTCGGGGAGTACCCGAAGAATTTTCCTCAAAGAGGACCCGAAGAAATTTTCCTGAAGGAGGAACCCGACGAAATCAAAAGAGCACCCGACGAAATCTTCTTCAGGGAGGAACTCGACGAAATCAAAAGAGCACCCGACGAAATTTTCTTCAGGGAGGAACCCGACGAAATCAAAAGAGCACCCAACGAAATCTTCTTCAGGGAGGAACCCGACGAAATCAAGAAAGACCCGACAAAATTTTCCTGAAGGAGGGACCCGAAGAAATTTTCCTCAAGGAGGACCCGAAGGATTTTCCTCAAGGAGGACCCGAAGAATTTTCCTCAGGGAGGACCCGAAGAATTGTCCTTAGGGAGGACCCGAAGAATAGTCTTCAAGGAGGACCCGAAGAAATTTTCCTGAAGGAGGAACTCGACAAAATTTTCATCAAGGAGGAACCGAAAAAAAAAGATGGACAAATCTTCGGGTCCATTGACTCTTCATATTCATCCGAGCAAGAGCATCGGTGATGAACCCAAAAATATAGAAGAATCCAATATATTCGGCTGTGTCATCAAGCCCGAGAGAAAAATAGAAGAACCCGCAAAATGGGTCATTGCATCAGCCGAACAAGGCACTTAACAAAATATTCTCAGAGCGCCAAAGTTGCGAATAATCTCTGAATGCCGCAAAACTCTGCGAAGGTAAGACCCCGGGTCCGTCCTGAGCGGCGTGGCACCGTCTCTGACGTCGGTTTGCTACTTTTTTCCGTATCAACAGATACGAAGAAAAATCCTAACGGACGCATTAGGTACCCGATAAAACATGACTGGGACTCGATAGAATGGTAAGACCTTAAGCGGCACCTGTCGAGTTAACACCAGTATCCCGGGATCATGTCCAGGGACGTGATCTTGAAGTAGGTTTTTGCGGATTGCCACTAGAGCAGTTAACTAGTACCTGATCCGTCAGATGAACTAGCCCCAATTACCATTATCCCTGTACAATATAGATATGGATGTCAAATAAAAATAGCAATGGCCTGGAATCGATAAAAAGAGGGGATGCGCCCAGAAATATAGTCAAGTTCTTTATCGAGTAGTACAACTTGAGCCTATGCCTAGGTGCAAGCACCTGCCCATAGGCTCGGGGGCTACTCTTATCGAGAGTATTGTTCACCCTCCCGATAAGATACAAGAAAGAGGAAAATTTTGGTGTCGATTAAAAGCAAGTTGAGCCTACACCCAAGTGCAAACACTTGGCTGTAGCCTCGGGGGCTACTCCCATCGGGAGCGCTGGTCGCGCACCCGATAGAAAAATAACTTCGACAGCATCTATGACAATCAAGGTTTGTAGACTCAACTCGATTCTACGACTCGAGTGGAGCCTACTCCCATCGGGAGCCCATGGATTTCATCAAGTTCTTCATCGAGTAGTACAACTTGAGTCTATGACCAAGTGCAAGCACTTGCCCATAGACTTGGGGGCTACTCCCATCGGGAGTGCTGCCGCGCACCCAATAGAAAAACAATTTCAAGAATCGTCGACATCATCTACACTACACAAGATCTACGACATGGACCTCGCCTTTGGAGATGATTATGATTGGAGTCTCTACGCAAGTCTTCGACTTCCCTAGACACTCGGGGGCTACTGACATGGGTTGTAGCGACCTCACCCTTTTAAGGTGCCGATCTCTGTGCGTATCTGTGCTAGTCCCTGGATCAATCGCTAGCACACACAGTACAAGATGTAATACCAAGAAACAAAGGTCTTTATTACATCGAATGATCCAGAATTTACATAAAGGATTACAAATTGCATAGCACAAGGCTAGCATATCATCAGAGTTTCACAACGAATAAACATAGACAGCATGGAGTCCTTCGTCTTCATGTGCCACAGGCGAGCATGTTGAGGATAGACTCGTAACCCTAACCATCGTAACTCACTCATCTTTTAAAACATCTGCAACATGAAACGTTACAGCCACGAATGGTCAATACATTTGAATTGTATTGGCAAGGACACTTTTGTGGACTCGAAAGGCATCCTATACCTACGTGCACATCTGGCTGGTAGAGCTCAGGTTCATTTTGCATAAAGCCAATTTTTCCCTATCATTTATCAAAACATTTTTTCGATCTAATTTACATTGGTAAATCCCCAATGTAACAATTAACAGTACCATTGGTAAAGCCCCAATGTACCTTCCTACCCTTGTTCACCCATTCAAATTTTATTTAAGAAATTGGGATGAGGAGACTTTCGAACAGGATCCTTGTCAGTTCGCTCAAATTGTCCGTAACCGGGGACACGGCTAAGTACTTAGTTTTAACACTCTGCAGAGGTTGTACAAATTTACCCACATGACCTAGTCTGTTCTTCTTCCATGATGCACATTTTGCTCAAATGGACAGATGTCGACTAGGACGAGACTTTTCCGAAGTGATCACCCAGACCATCCTCTACGGACCCGCTCCAACCTACATTCCCCTACATCATCATGTCGCGTAGGGCCCAGGTTCACACAACATACTCCGTCAAGCCAGAGCCCATATAGCATGTGGTTGTACGGTAAGCTAATGAGCAAGGTTGTCTATTATATCTTTGTTCCTGGGTGGCCGTCCACAAGTGCGATGCACACGGCGGTTCATAGACATGACCCCGTTGCAACCACTCAACATAAACCAAGCAATTCCAATTCCACCCAGGTAGTTCATTAAACTTAGTTGTTTTTCCATAACTCACTAACAAAATCATTTCATAGCATAGCTGAGCAACAACTAAATTTAATGGCGACAAAGTAGTCAAGTAGGGGTAGCTAGACTACTGGGATTGCATAGCAAAGCATATATCCTACACATGTATACTACAAAAATCTCTACTGCGCGTAGATAAAAACTAGGACATTTGTGAGGGTGTGTCACTTGCCTTTTTGGTAGTCGAAGAGCGTTCACTTCTCTTAATCAAAACACGCAGCTCTCCGTACAAACTATAAGATGAAAGATAGCACAACATAAACACGTCCTTCATTGCAACATAATCAAACAAGACAACAATCGGAAATCGCTCTATGGTACTAAGGTGTGGCATGAGGTTTGGCTTGCAGGATATGAATTTAATAGATTGAAGATCTGAAGTCAAATTCTTGGAATCGGATCGTCTAAGATATAGTGGAAACAATTGGTAGGATACTTAAGCATAGATGGAATTTGAATGGAATTTGAATGGCCCATGTGAATAGGATTCACTCTAGTCTCAAACGGTGCAACTATAATAATATTAAATATAGTGTGACAACACTTACATAAATAGTACAAGTTCCACATAGGTTTTGGTATGAGCAAAACATATGTTGAATTACTCAAATAACTCATTTGCCATTTGAATAATTTAAACTAGGGTAATAGGATAGATAGGCTTTATATTGATATAAGGTGGAAGTATCTAAGTGAGATTGGTGGATATGTATGATCAAAGGATTCATTTTATGCAAAATGAATCATGACAAAAGGAATTGTAGAATTTAAACTGTGACAAAATACTCAATATCCCTCATTTGAGATTCGAATATTCTACGTCTACAAAACATGAGACTAATGGTTCCATTGGATTCTATATTTGATAAAAATTCCAACGATACCAAAATTGGCGAAAACCGACATGTAAAACTCAAGATATTGATTTTACAATTCGCGGTTAAATTTCTAATTGTGTCCGAAAAGTTGTCCGAAATAGTTTCTCGGATGGAAAAACTTCCTATACAAAAGTTGTAGAGGATTTAGTTACGAACTTAACGGAAGAATAACCATTCAAAACAGAGGTCTAGATATACAGTTACGGAATTTCAAAATTTGGCATGAGCTATGAGCTAGCAGGAACTGATCGATTGATAACAGACCATGCACGTAAAAAAATAACGAGACACTAGGACACGTGACAAGGCATGACAGGCTACTGGTTTTAATATGGATAGGCAGATCTAAATCCTGGTCGTACATGTGAGATCTGACCGGGTAAGGTGATGGTTTCATACCGGCTGCAGTGCATGGTTCAGCATATGAAGAGCAGCTGATGGGTCGACGACTGGCGCGCTTGGTCGTGGTGTTTGCCGGCGCTGTACTCGGAAGGTCGACGACGTCGTGGCTGCAGTGCTTCCCCAGGACGACGGAGTGGACGAAGAGGTTCAGCACGACGTGGCGGAACTGATGGTGTCCACAGAGTTGAGCTTCTCTCCCAGTAACGATGACGAAGAACGGTTAGCGATTGGTGCGGCCATGGGCCTCTCGGCTGAGCTCGACAATTGGCTGCGCGATAAAATCAACCAAGTGACTCAGGACATGCGCGAGTACGAGAAGAATCAAGGGGTACCAAATAAAGCGGGCTGGGTCACCTGGTATCGCCGGAACCAACAAGAATCTATGACGGGGATGCAAAACTTCGGCAACGGAATGATGCACCATCATGTCCTGAGGGTAGGCCTTGATGGGGAGCATCTTCTGGTGCGAGCAATCCGCGAGGTGGTGATCGAGGGAGATGAGATCTTGCGATGAACTCGAGTTTGTGGTTGGTTTTGGCATGGTTGGTACGAGCTGTACAGAGCTCATCTGAAGAAACTTTGTGAATGAAAGTGGTGGAGAAGAACAAGGGACACACGGTGCTCTCCTCGGTTTGTATTGAGATGGACTTAGTAGAGAGATCGGGAGGTGTATGCCGACGGGTGGCATTCGGTTCACGACGTCGGTTTGAGCAGTTAACACAATAAAATGGAGAGACATTACCCTGAATGGATTCCTTACTAAATTTGTAATAACTTTCGTGTGGATGGTGAGCCGTTTTATTGCTTTGAATGCCCTGATTTAGAGAGAAGAGGTGGAGCTTCAATGGCTGTACGTTTCGTGTAGAGTTACGAGAAGATGAGGAGGAAGACGAGCCACACGCTCGGTTCGGTTCTGGTGGGCTGGTCTCATGGGCCAGAAAATGGGCATGTTTAGCAGGTTTGGTTGGTTTGGCCATTTTTATTTATTTATTTTCTTCTTTGTATTTTCCGATCCCTTTTGTTTGAACATAATTTCAAACTCAGATTTGATTCTAACAAGGTCAAAATATTTCCAGAAATATATTTTGCAATGTTCAATAATTTTTTTGGCACAATTCTATTTTTAAAATAGATTTATAATTATCAAAATATGGCACATATGCCTACATGGCTTAGTTTATAAAAAAAAAACTTTTTATAATTTCAAAACCTTAAAAGAAACAAAACGTTTTGTTGAAAACATTTTGGTGCCTAATTGTTTTATGAAATCACTATTTTGACAAAAACCTTTTAAATACTACACAAAAGTTTTAATTCCTTGTGAATTTTTCAATCAAGTTCAAACAATCAAGCATTAAATTTATTTTTATTTTACATTCCAAAATTTAGAAAATTTTGGGATGTGACATGGGTATACCCTTCGGGTATCCATTATTGGTATACCTGGATCGGCTCGGCCCAATATGGAGAAGGCCCAACAAGGCAACCCGAAGAAGTAGTCGACTAGGACTCTTGTAAAACCCTAGGCTGGTTGCATATATAAAGCTAGCCAGGGCACCCGAAATAAAGAGGACAACAGGTAGACAACATAGCTCCGCCTATGGCGGCACCCTGTAAACACATCTATGATCATATACTGGATTTCTAGCAGCACGTAGGGATCCTCCACCGAGGGGACCCGAAGCTGGGTATGTCGTGTGCCTAATCTCGTTCCCGGAATCTCCATCGTCGCTCTCTCCCGAAACCCTAGTCTACAATACGTAGGCATTGCCGAGGTGATCCCTCGTCACCCGTAGACATCAAGCACTTTTCTGGCGCCGTTGCCGGGGAGGAAAGGTAAAAGGCACTCATACTCCGGTCCCAGGTAACTAAGTTATTTTCTGTTGCCGTTGTGTGTGTGCTCGAAACTATTTCCTTTAGATCCTACAATTGCATCTTTTTGTCTCTTGTTTTTATTTTCACTAGTAAGGCTTCTTGATGCTGTCTTTTGCTTCAACTCTTATTTCTTGCGAGTGCATCATTAAAATTACTGAGCCCATCTTAATGGCTATAAAGAAAGCACTTCTTGGGAGATAACCCATGTGTTTATTTTACTACAGCACTTTTGTTTTATATTTGAGTCTTGGAAGTTGTTACTACTGTAGCAACCTCTCCTTATCTTATCTTATTGCATTGTTGTGCCAAGTAAAGTCTTTGATAGCAAGGTTGATACTAGATTTGGATTACTGCGCAGAAACAGATTTCTGTCTGTCACGAATCTGGGCAGAATTCTCTGTAGGTAACTCCGAAATATCTGCAAATTTACGTGCGTGATCCTCAGATATGTCCGCAACTTTCATTCAATTTGAGCTTTTTCATCTGAGCAAGTCTGGTGCCACTTTAAAATTCGTCTTTACGGACTGTTCTGTTTTGACAGATTCTGCCTTTTATTTCGTATTGCCTCTTTTGCTATGTTGGATGGATTCCTCTGTTCCATTAACTTCCAGTAGCTTTGGGCAATGTCCAGAAGTATTAAGAATGATTGTGTTATCTCTGAACATGTGAATTTTTGATTATGCACTAACCCTCTAATGAGTTTGTTTCGAGTTTGGTGTGGAGGAAGTTTTCAAGGGTCAAGAGAGGAGGATGATATACTATGATCAAGAAGAGTGAAGAGTCTAAGCTTGGGGATGCCCCGGTGGTTCATCCCGGCATATTTCAAGAAGACTCAAGCGTCTAAGCTTGGGGATGCCCAAGGCATCCCCTTCTTCATCGACAACTTATCAGGTTTCTTCTCTTGAAACTATATTTTTATTCGGTCACATCTTATGTGCTTTACTTGGAGCGTCTGTTTGTTTTTGTTTTGTTTGAATAAATTCATGCTTGTGTGGGAGAGAGACACGCTCCTCTGTTGCGTATGAACACATGTGTTCTTAGCTTTACTCTTAATGTTCATGGCGAAGGTTTAAACCGCTTCGTTAATTGCTATTTGGTTGGAAACAGAAAATGCTTCATGTGGTAAATGGTATAATGTCTTGAATAATGTGATACTTGGCAATTATTGTGCTCATATAGATCATGTTTAAGCTCTTGCATCATGTACCTTGTACCTATTAATGAATAACTTCATAGAGCTTGTTAAAATTTGGTTTGCATGATTGGTCTCTCTAAGTCTTGATATTTTCTGGTTGAGGTGTTTGAACAACAAGGAGACGATGTAAAGTCTTATAATGCTTATAATATGTTTATATGTGAGTCTTGCTGCACCATTTTATACTTGAGTTTGCTTCAAACAACCTTGCTAGCCTAGCCTTGTACTGAGAGGAATTCTTCTCGTGCATCCAAATCCTTGAGTCAAAAACTATGCCATTTGTGTCCACCATACCTACCTACTACATGGTATTTCTCTGCCATTCCAAAGTAAATTACTTGAGTGCTACCTTTAAAATTTCATTCCTTGTCTTTGCAATACATAGCTCATGGGAAAATAGCCTTGAAAACTATTGTGGTGAAGAATATGTTGCTATGTGTCTTATTTCTTAATAAGTTGCTTGTTGAGCGGTAACCATGTTTCTGGGGACGCCATCAACTTTTACCTTTGTTGAATATCATGTGAGTTGCTATGCATGTTCGTCTTGTCTGAAGTAAGGGTGATTTTCATGATCAAATGGTTTGAGTATGCATATTGTTAGAGAAGAACATTGGGCCGCTAACTAAAGCCATGAATCATGGTGGAAGTTTCAGTTTGGACACAAATCCTCAATCTCTTATGAGAATTTTATCTGTTGTTAAATGCTTATGCATTAAAGAGGAGTCCATTATCTGTTGTCTATGTTGTCCCGGTATGGATGTCTAAGTTGACAATATTCAAAAGCGAGAAATCCAATGCGAACTTTCTCCTTAAACCTCTGTACAGGCGGCATAGAGGTACCCCTTTGTGACACTTGGTTGAAACATATGTTATTCAATGATAATCTGTGTTAATCCAAGCTAATTAGGACAAGGTGCAGGCACTATTAGTATTCTATGCATGAGGCTTGCAACTTATAGGATATCTTATACATAACACATATGCTTTATTACTACCGTTGACAAAATTGTTTCTATGTTTTCAAAATAAAAAGCTCTAGCACAAAAATAGTAATCCATGCTTCCCTCTGCGAAGGGCCTATCTTCTACTTTATTGTTGAGTCAGTTTACCTATTCTTTCTATCTTAGAAGCAAACACTTGTGTCAACTGTGTGCATTTATTCTTACATGTTTACCTATTGCACTTGTTATATTGCTTTATGTTGACAACTATCCATGAGATATACATGTTACAAGTTGAAAGCAATTGCTGAAACTTAATCATCCTTTGTGTTGCTTCAATGCCTTCTACTTTGAATCTATTGCTTTATGAGTTAACTCTTATGCAAGACTTATTGATGCTTGTCTTGAAAGTACTATTCATGAAAAGTCTTTGCTATATGATTCAGTTGTTTAGTCATTATCTTTACCATTGCTTTGAATCACTTCATTTATCTCATATGCTTTACAATAGTATTGATCAAGATCATGTTGGTAGCATGTCACTTAAGAAATTATTCTTTTTATCGTTTACCTACTCGAGGGCGAGTAGGAACTAAGCTTGGGGATGCTTGATACGTCTCCAACGTATCTATAATTTCTTATGTTCCATGCTAGTTTTATGACAATACCTACATGTTTTATTCATACTTTATATCGTTTTGATGCATTTTCTGGAACTAACCTATTAACAAGATGCCGAAGTGCCAGTTCCTGTTTTCTGCTGTTTTTGGTTCCAGAAAGGCTGTTCGGGCAATATTCTCGGAATTCGACGAAATGAAGACCAAACATCATAATTCACCGAGACGGACCAGGACACCGAAGGAGAGCCGGAGAGAGGCCTGGGGCCCCCAGACAATAGGGCCGCGCGGGTAGGCCCCTGGCCGCGCCGGCCTATGGGGAGGGCGCCCTGGTGCCCCTCCTACGCCGCCTCTTCGCCTATATAAGCCCTTTTGACCTAAAAATGCGATACGGATTGACGAAACTCCAGAAAGACTCCAGGGACGCCGCCACCATCGCGAAACTCCAATTCGGGGGACAGAAGTCTCTGTTCTGGCACCCTGCCGGGACGGGGAATTGCCCCCGGAGTCATCTCCATCGACACCACCGCCATCTCCATCGCCATCGCTGTCTCCCATGATGAGGAGGGAGTAGTTCTCCCCCGGGGCTAAGGGCTCTACCGATAGCTATGTGGTTAATCTCTCTCTCATGTACCCCAATACAATGATCTCATGAATTGCCTTGCATAATTGAGATCCATTGTATGAGCATTGTATCACTATTAGTGTATGTGCTACTCTTGTGATGTTATTAAAGTATTCTATTCCTCCTTCACGGTGTAGTGGTGACAGTATGTGCATTGTGTAGTACTTGGCGTAGGTTATGATCATAATCTCTTGTAGGTTATGGAGTTAATTATTACTATGATAGTATTGATGTGATTTATTCCCCCTTCATAGTGTAAAGGTGACAGTGTGTATGCTATGTTAGTACTCGGTTTAAATTGCAAAGATCTATTATGCTCTAAAGGTTACTTAAATATGAATGCCGAATGCTGTGGAGCTTGTTAACTCCGGCATTGAGGTGCTCTTGTAGCCCTACACAACGAATGGTGTTCATTATCAAACAAGAGTATATGTAGCACAAAGGAAGAGAACTTATTTATTGTGTGATCAATGTTGAGAGTGTCCACTAGTGAAAGTATGATCCCTAGGCCTTGTTTCCAAATACTGCAATCATCGCTTGTTTATTGTTTTACTGCATCTTTACTTCCTGCAATATTACTACCATCAACTGCACGCCAGCAAGCACTTTTCTGGCGCCGTTACTACTGCTCATATTCATTCATATCACTTGTATTTCACTATCTCTTCGCCGAACTAGTGCACCTATACATCTGACAAGTGTATTAGGTGTGTTGGGGACACAGGAGACTTCTTGTATCGTGATTGCAGGGTTGCTTGAGAGGGATATCTTTGACCTCTTCCTCCCTGAGTTCGATAAACCTTGGGTGATCCACTTAAGGGAAACTTGCTGCTGTTCTACAAACCTCTGCTCTTGGAGGCCCAACACTGTCTACAAGAATAGAAGCACCCGTAGACATCAGCCCCCAATTAGCAAGTCATGCCAACAGATTCAGAATGACACATGCAAAGATTCTGGTATGTGCCAACACAAATGGACACATGCAAAGATTTAGGTAAGGGCTCGAAGTGGAGACAAGGTAGCAGCAGTTCCAACATGTGCTTCCATTGCAGCACAGAAGGAGGGACTAGTCCAATGAGTGTGTACAATAAAACTACATTGAGTACATCAAAGATCATCTATGCATTTCCTTCTTGTTGTTGCTGAACCATAAAATCATCCTACAAACCCATCATATTGACTGATGAACATGAACTATCAGACAAGTTGATCACCATAGAATCTTGATCTTCCTGCACCTCTTCAGCAATATTATCAGGTTGATTCCAACAAATGATTACCCTGCAGATCCTAGATTGCATCCCAGCCAATCTCTTGGTAGGGGATTCACAAAAAGATTATTATTTTCCATCAACTCACCCGGGAAAGGATGTGGATTCCCATAAGGTGGCATTTAGTCTTCATCCGCATGTAGAGCATCAGCAAAATCGACCATAAGGATGTAGACCGGGCACCTCCAAGACTCATTTACTCCATCAACAGTTGCAAATATACCAAAAAAAAACACATTTTCTGGATACTAATTGAGGCAAAGAAAACGAATAATAGACTAACACTCTATCAGTGATCAAATCATTGATGTTGATACAGACCAAAAGTTGAGACCGCATTAGCAATGTCCAAGTTATTCCGATAATCTAGATGCACTCCTAAAAACATGAGCCAACCTATGCAGAAACCTAATGCCGCACGGTGATTCCGAGGAGTCTCTCCAACATGCACAAAGCGAAGGAGGCTGTTCTAAATTTTATAATTCCCATGTTGTACTAGCATATTGTCAGAATTTGGACCACTTAACTGATAAAGACCAACACCAAACAAACTAGGATGGAAATATATGACATAGCGCTGCAGCGGACCAACAAGAGAGTTATGGACCTGATCCCTCAAATGAGCAACAGCTTGAGACGGAGGCTCTAGCATAGCAATGCAGTAGGTGCTGAGCTGGTGGATCCTGAGACGCGTAGTAGTACGTTCAAGACGCGCCAGCCCACCGTCAATGATCTCATGGCCCCAGGGAAGTGAGAGAGGATCCATTTCGAGAACCGCTATCTCCAATGGGGAAGGCAGAGTGGGGCGGTGTAGGGTTGAAACAGAGGGCCCTGCCTTGGCTCCAGGAGAATTTTGTTTAAAGAAGTGGGAGATAAAATAGCAGAATCCCAACATCATTAATGGGCACACGATCAGAAGTTGCCAGTTGAGGTACCCATATCTGAGTATCTTTAGATTTAGCACCAAAGCAGTTCCTTTTAATTTAGCCATAACTACATGACCTACATCGATATCATTACTAGTATAGTTAAAAGCCTAAACCGCGCCTGATATGGGCTTTTTTATATTGTCAACTTCATTTTCCCTGAGACAATAATCTGCCCCTCACCTGACTAATTTCCACTCATACTGCCTCCACCCAAAAGGTTAAGGTTTATATTTAAAAAATAGTGAAACCAAGTAAAATTTGACTGAACTTTTATAAAATTCTATTAACAAATATGATTTTTTTGAAAAGTCAAACCAAATAAAGTTCTACTTGGCCATCTCCGCCAAGTAGATGCCCGTCTCGCCGGACCGGAAAAGGATGAGCGGGCGTCTTCTGACTCATCGAGCGTGAAGAAGCCCAAGAAAGAGGAGGTGCATTGGTTCTCGCCTCCAGAGTAGACCACCCGACAACTCCAATTCTAGGTGGTCAGCAACCCGGAGTAGTTCGCCGACCAGAGGGGGGCGATGCTCGCGTTGTATAACGACGTCCTGCCGGCGTCGAATGTGTTCGCCGTGGCGTGGTCGAGGTGTGAGGCGAAGAAAGAGGGGCCTGAGAGCGCGCTGCCTCGGTCTCATGGTCAACCTTGCCACGAGCAACGGTGAAGGGCGCGAGCATCGCGGAGACCCTGGCCAGGGCTGTAGCAGGACCAGGATAAGTTGAGCGACCACGACAACTGCAAAGACGATGGAAACTACACCAGCTTCTCCCACCGCGTGGTTTCTAAAATTTGAGTTTTTTTTGTTGTTTTTAATTATGTTGTCTTAAATGTAAAAACTGCTTAAGTTTGGTTGAATTATGTCGTCCATGTTTAAATTCGCGACTCTTTAACATTATTTCATCAAATTTGCAATTTCTATAGGGGCGCGAATCGAAGCCATGTCCCAGCCCCATAACAGAACATGCGCTGGAGCCTCCCATACGACGTTTAAAAGTCATCGTCGGGCGCCGTATTTGGGGACAGGGGTGAGTGGAGATGCTCTTACATCCCGATGCAATAGACGGACATTGCCCAAACAACTTGTATGCGTCTAGGATGCTACCCATTATTTCATGTGAACCAAGAAATTAAATTTTAAGATAGAGTTTACTGGCACAAAGTACTGAATGCAAGGAAACCCCTCGCAAGGAAACTTTAAAGTGTTCTTCAGTGCATTTTTCAAGATGATGAGACGAGAGCTATATCTAGAATTCCAACGTTTAATATTTTGCTTTATAAGGAGCGCATTCTATTGTGTGTGTGCATTGGCGTGGGCTTCCTGTGTTTTCACCGTCTCGTACCCCCACCCGCCACTGAAGTATGCAAAAGTATTGGCTACTTACACTACACGAGAAACATGCATACGAGATTTACAGGAATGAGCAGTTATGGGTACCAAACAACGGGCCTTAGCCGCTGTTGCCGGAAGCATTCAACGTCTCCACGGGAAGCCCGGTGGAGAAATCAGGCCCAAACAATAACCTATGAGGAGCATGTGGAGTGTAATAATGTTTAGTGCCACCTTGCTAAACTAGGAAGGTGGAGACCACCATATAAGGGAGGTATTTGGTTGTCTTTTAGATGGTAGTACTAGATGAAGGACACATCAATAGCGTGTGCACTCGCGTGAATATCTGTGACTTATGATTATGGACTTGCACGCGGCGCGGCTAGCCTAGCAACAGACTACCATTGTGTTTGCTTTAGTGCGATATTGCATCAGAGATGTGTCATGCACAAACTTGCTCTTCCACCTAGTAAAGCAACACTTCTCTTGTCTGGAGATTTTCAAATTTCTAGTCAACCAAATGTTCGAACAAGCCATGATAAGCACTTCCATGAAGGAAGGATGTGGAAAACTTGTTTTGCATGCTCCAACACTAACTAAAGGTCATCAGATGGGTGCCACTCTATCTATAAATAATTCCATATCCGAGCACTAAAATTGCACTCAAAGAAAAGGAGAATGCGGCCCTCATAGACCCTTAACTTAAAGGGCACAACTCACAAACAGTGTCATAAGTAACTTTCCAATGTCGACGCTGCAGCAAGTCTGTAGTGTTTAATATATCTGGCAGTAATAACCAAGAAAACACCTTAGAATTCATCATGCAACTCGATTTCCACAATCATTTAAACACATTCAGAACTTTATATGAGCATGAATCTGAGCATAAAAACTTCCTGCGGAATAGTTTTTACCCCAGCAATAGTGCCATGCATCATTCTGATCAGACAAGGGGTTATCATGAATCACCTCTGTAATTTCCTCCAACTCTTGAAATGCTTGATTGGACAAAGGGCGATAAAACAGGCTCGCCAAGTCGTCTGTATGGAAAACATCAGACACCGAAAGACTATCATTGAGTACAAAATAAAACAATCTTGGATATCTGTTACACATCGGCTGGGAGGAACCATTTATGTCTAATTAGCAGTCCAAAAGAGCAATGTATCCCCATGACCATGCGATACCGGAGCCACCCCTCTGAAGTTATCAACTTGCTTTAGCATGTCCGTCCACCAAAAAGAACCACCGAGCTTTTTCTCATGAGGAATTTTCCGATCATAAGCAAACCAAATCCAACGTACCCATGGGGCATCTTTTTTTTATTGTAGTACTTATGAAGAAACTTGATCAACAGAGAACCATTTTGTTTCTAAAAATTCACCACACCTGGACCACCTTTTAGCTTTGGTTTGCAAATCATTTTGCAAACATCGAAGAAGTGCTTAGGCCCCCCATCTTTATCTCGCCATAAACACTATCTGAAAATTCTTTCAATCTAATTTGTTAAACCCGTAGGAAGCTGCAAGGAAAATAGAAAATGAAGTGGCATAGAAGCAAAAAATGAATTAATCATCTAGAGACGAGTACCCTGGGATAAGAAATATGAACTAGAAGTGAGTTTCCATTCCAACTAACAGAGGCAGTTCTGCAATGGTGTTTTCACAGTCTCGGCCCGCACCCACCACTGAAGCATGGAGGAGCAAGAACCGTAGAAAGATAGCTAACTTCATTTGTTCATCCATAAGTGGTACTATAGCTGGAGGGATTCGTGGGGAAGTGCCAAATAAAGTACTTGTAGCAGCTACGTAGAATCCATATAACATAATAAATGAAACAGCCGAGATGCTATGTTTAATAAAGGCATTTTGTCTAGAATCTCATTTGATTATTATTATTACATAATAGCACGACTAGAAAGCATCTATCATCAAAAGTATTGACTACTTACACTAAACGAGACACATGCATAAGACTATTTAAAAGGAGCAGCAGCCAGGCGTACCAAGCAACGGGCCTTAGTTGTTGTTGTCGGAATGTCGGAAGCATTTAGCTTCTCCACGGGAAGCCCGGTGGAGAAACCAGACCCAAACAATAATCTATAAGGATCATACAGTGGAGTGTAGAAATGTTAGTCCCACCTTGCTAAGCTAGGGAGGTTGAGACCAACATATAAGGGAGGCATTTGGTTGTGTTCTACTTTCTCTGATCCTTTTTAATTGACGTAAATTTAGTACAAAATTGTACAATGTCCGAGTCAACTAAAAAAGACCGGAGAGGGTAGATGCTAGTACTAGATGAAGGACACATCAATGGCGTGTGCACTCGCTGGATATTTGCAGACGACGTGGCTAGCCTAGCAAATATATTCTATTTTTTTTACAAATGGAAAATTTTTATAACTGGCTGCAGACAATCGGTGACCTATAGAACTGGAATCAATATGCAGGATCTACTAGGACTAACATCAGATATATCTCCCTCAGAGCACATTACAATCAGACGCCGCTTTCCTGTGTTTTTCTACATATGGAGTTACTACGTGCTAGTACCAATCCAATTTGTTGTCCCTTCCTCACCGAGCAGTTTGTAATACAAATTATGAATTCTGTCACCCAACGTTCGCATCTTTAACATTACTAGGAAACATACCCGTGCGTTGCAACGGGATTAAAAAAGCTTTTAAAAGGTGTTGTCGTGGTCTAAATTTTGCCCTAAAGTTGATCAACCCATGTAACTCAAATTCTTCTTAATAATACTTGGCCAGTACACTCACACAAACTAAATTTTGATACTCAAGAAATAGAATTTCAAAAATAATAATTTAGTTCCTAATTCTATGAAAAGCTTTGCCATACGTTTGAATTCGTTTTTGAATAATCAATGAACCATTGATCCTCGGCGCCATATTTTGGCATATGCCTGAAAGATATAGTATAGATAGAAGATTAGGTCATGTGAGAGAAATAATAAAAAAATGAGTACCAGCAGGGGGAGGAACCCCTACGGTATCATTAATATTAAGGTAGATGGGGCTATAAGCGCTAAATCGCGGAGTTTGGGACACACATGACCTCGCGGGAGCGCGCTGTGTAGTAATACTGAAAAATGAGATTTACAAATCTCCGGTAACAATAGAGTCCACAGAATAGCTTTCAGCGTCACCCGATCTCAACAGCATCAATCTCACAACCACATTGGCGTTGATTGTAAATGGCTGGAGTACGTTTAGCTGAAAAATGCAAATCAGGGTGAGCACTCGAAGGCACTCCCCTTTTCTGTATGTGCAGGCTCGACACCTGCAGCACAAAACTCCATAAGCACCAACACATCGTCATGATGGTCTGGCCCTTGGTGATTGATGATGGTAGCGCATCACAGCGTCAGGCAGGCAAGTTAACCATTCACTTCTGCACGGTGTCCCGGACGGAGTGAGCCTCTCCATACCTATTGTACATGGCGACCAGATAGTTCCCGACCAGAGTGGCAAAGGAGGTATCGCTAGCGTCAGAGGAGTCAGTGCAGGCCCATCTAACAGGGAACCTTGCGCGACTTGCTGGTAACGCAGTCTCGGCGAGTCGCGGGTGTGTCTCTGCTCCGCGTGGGCATCGTCTTCGCCCTGTCTGGCCATCCGGAGACGTACTCCGACGACAGCACGCGCCTTCCGCTACCAGCAGCACGAGGAAGAAGGGGGCGTCGAGCATGGTGGAGAAGGCTCCGAGGCCAGCACGAGAGCGACGATCGCGGTCACGTCTGTCTGGGTAGAATTTCTTGCACGCAGCAAAGCTAGCCTTCAATTGTGCCTTCCTTGAATCGTTCAGCGGAGGATTGATGGCTCATGGCTCACCACCTGCGTAGCCAACATATCAACGCAACGCTCCTTGCCGATTGAGTTTGTGCTTGTGGTTTGGGAAGCTAGCGCGTGCCCTGTAACATCCCAAGATTTTCAAAATAAAACAAATGAATTTCACTAGTTCCAAATTTTGGAACCAACAAAAACTTTTATTAATTAAGTAGGATACATAGTGATCTTGCTTAATTCTTGTGCTATTGCTATGTTGCTTGTTATAGTAGTTTGAAATAATCTAAAACCCTAAACCTCACCCCTCTTTTCACCCTCCTAGGTAAAATAAAATAAAAGGAAAAGAAATAAGAAGAAGGTATATGTGCCTATGGCTATTTTTATAAAACTTTACCCTAAGCTTTTCTACTTTGCTTAGAGGTTTTGAAAACCTTCATACACCTTACCTAGTACTTATCAAACCAATTCCAAGTGGTTTCCAAAGAAAATAAAAAGAAACTAAAAATGCCATAGAGGCATATGAGAGTAAAATAGCAAATTTGTGAATTTGAGAAGATTGACCCTAGGACTTGTTGTGAATGGTTGGATCACTTCCATATACCATTTCAACACTCAACAACACCAAATGGGTCAAGCCAAGTCAAATTTAAAATGAAATGCAACATATGCATAGAGGCATATGTGGCACATAGCCATAATACCCAATTTTTGCCCTATGACTTTAAACCTTGACCAAATGATGGGAAACCATCTCTAAACCTAATATAACCCTAAATTGACCCTAACCCATGTCCAAGTAAAGCAAGGTGAACCCTTTTCAAAAATAATAAAAATTGACACATCACCTCTTATGTGTTATGGCCATTTTTGCAAATCTTTGACCAAGACCTTTTGAAATGGATTCAATGGTTTGAAAATGTCTCTAAACTAATAAGAACCACTTTAGAGTCAACCAAAGTCAAATCAAATGAAGAGAAACCAAATAGTGAGAAAATTCCATATTTCACTCACATACACTTAGCCAAATTTGCAAATCTTCAACCAAGGCCACCAATGCTTGATCTACTGCTTGTAGAATACTTATATATAATAAACAAACACAATTGCATCAAAGAAACAAGAATCAAATCAAAGGAAAACTCAAAACCATCTCACATGTGATGATGGTCATTTGTGTGATTTTTAACATGATCCCCTCTTTACCCCTCTGGATTTGACTTTTCTTCAACTAAACTTGGTCAACTATGACCATGTCATCCAAGACCAAGTCAAGGTGAACAACTTCTCTGTTGACCATCACTGCTGAAGTTGACCAGGTTGACCAGTAGAGTTTTGACAAGTGGTGATGTTGAAATTATGGGAAGATCATACCAATTTTGAAATCTCACAAATCTTCACCAAAATGGACACCACCACCACCATTCTTTCTCTTTAATTATATAAGTGAGCTCCACCAAAAAGAATTGCATTTTTCCAATAAAAAGTTCATGCGGCCATTTCATCATACACCTTGCAGGCATAGTTTCAGAAATTGCACACACCCTTTTACACCCTGGTTTTTAGCCTCCACCCCTTTCCATTTGTGATCATTAGGCTCCCCTGCATCCCCTGCATCAGTGCATGTCCTTGCTGGTGCTGAATAAAGTGGGGAGACAGAAAAACTTTGGCCATGCCGTACCCATGCCGGCCATCCTCACTCCATTCCTCTCTGGCCTTCCCCTCTCACTTTCACCATGTCACAGAGCTCCCCTAGCACACAAGGACGACGCCTGTACCCTCCCCTAGCTCTCCAAGCCACGGCATTGGCCAAACATCACGCGCCCAGACGCGCCAGAAAACGTGCCAGGCACGCGGTGAGCACGCCCTGGCATGTCTCTGGACGCGCCAGAGCACGCCGTCGACCCGTCGCCCTCGTCCTCCCCTGCAAGGGCTAGAACTGCGTCGAGCACCGCCTCACCACCCTCTGCAAGCTAGACAGCGTCGCTAGCCTGCGGCCGCCGTGTCCCCGTCGCCATCATCAAAACCTTCCGCCGTGGTACCGCAAGGACACCTCCGTCGCCAGCCCTCCACAGACCATCATTTAGCACGCCATCAAGCGCGCTAGCTTCGCCTAGACGTCGCCTACAAGATGCGCACCTCGCCTTGCCCTTTCGCAGCCCGTAGTGCCATTGTCGTCGTCGACCCCTTCGCCGCACCCACGGTCCTCGCACCCCGCTATAAATAGAGGAAATCCGAGCCTCGATTCTTCGCAACATCTGCTCCCCTCTCATCCTTGCCCCTTCTCCTCCCACCAATTTTACATTACCTCGCCGGAGAAGCTCTAATCGCCAGCTCGTTCCCGCCGGAGCCCCGCAGATCAGCGCCGCCGATTGACGCCTCCCCAAGCCTCGCCGACGGTGCCAGACGCTTCCTCATCGACGTCAACGTCACTACGCACCTCTCCATCGACCGCCGGCGGCCTACAGCGCTCCCCGACCCCCTACCTCCGTCGCCCGCACGCCCTCCTCTCGCCGGAGAAGAAGACGAACCCCGGTCGTCCGATCTCGTTCTGATCCGACGGTCGCCAGCGCGTACCGTTTCGGTAAGTAAAACCGTCGCTGACACGTAGGCCCCACCCCTGACAGCCCACTAAAACACCGAACCGTTACTGGGCCTGTTTCCCCCATTCAAATCGTTTCGGCCCACTCTGTTTTCCCGCGCTGGCCTTTTTATTTGAATTCAATTAATTCTTTTAGTTTGAAAATCAATACTGGTCTGTCCTATAAATTGAATAGTTCAAATTCTACAAACTCAAATTTAGCAAATCCAAATGTTATGGAAAGCTTATGTTTTGCCCTAACTAACCCCACTGGATTCAACCTCATATGTGTTGTAGTTTTTGAATAGCAAAAATAACAAAACAGATACTTTTCTGCATTCAAATAAATCTAGAAAATCAACCAATTTGAATTTTGAAGTGAATCCAATTGCAATAATTCACATTTAACAAACCCTAATTTACTATGTAAAAATATGATATGGGTTCTGTACATGATCATGGGCTAGAATCAAAATATTGGCTATGTAGTCAATACTAGCCCATTTAAACTATTTCAACTTTTAGGAATTTAAACCAATGAGGTGTAGCACCTCATTTAAATCATTCTCACAAGTGATATGAAGTAATGTGTTGACCCTTAAATGCTTAGGCTCATACTTGCTCACTTGTAGATTTTTAAATCTAAATAGTATTTACAATTGCCATGGTTATTTAAATCACATGAGATGATGAATCTCATTTAAACCACTTTTCTCAAATACTAAGTGAGAAGTGTTGACCTTGGTCAACATGGGATCATCCCTGGTTAATTGAGAATATTGAATCACCTCAATATTAGTTTTTATTAAATTAGTTACAACTATGTGTTAAATCATATGAGAGGTATTCCTCTCATTTAAATCTTGTTCTCAAGTAATTCAACATGAGGTAGTGACCATGGTCTAATAATCTCATAATGAATTATTTGGTGGCATTAAATCACTACCATGTTAGGATTAAATGGCATGAGGTATGGAACCTCATTTAAATCATTTTCTCAAATGATAAGTATGAAGAGATTGACTTTGGTCAACCTAGGTCATATATTATTCATAAGAGAAATTAAATCTTAAGAAGAATTCAATGAGAGGAAATTATTTCTCCAAACCAAAGATAAACCCTACTTCCAATTTTCAATGAGAGGAAATTATTTTCCTAATGTTAAATAAAGAAACCCTAGAATTTTTGGATAAATGTTAAGTAGTGATGCTAGATCATTTGTGGGAGCCAATAAGGCTATTTAAGACTACTTAAGTGTTGTTTGGTGATTGTATCCTCGTATTCGTTTATAGACGCTAGTACCAGAGACTATCAAGAGGAAGAGGTCTTCTACCAAGAGGAAGAGCAAGAGAACTTTGATCACATCACCAATCAAGGCAAGCTAACACTCTTGCAAGGTTCCCTTATGCAAAGCTCTACAAGAGCAAGGCACCATTACATTTTACTTTATGAACCTATCCCAAGTTTTTACTCTACAAGCTTTACTTGATTTTATTTATCAAAGTTACTTTTTGATTTATGATTCACTTGGTTGAGTTAGGTAATATTTCAAGAGCATCACACTTAGCCTAGCAAGCTCCAAGATATTTAGCACCCCTCATGACTAGTTGCTAGTGCTCAATATTAAAAGTGACTACTCTAGTTGGGAACTTGTGAATTGAAATGACTTTGAAAACCTTGGAATGATGAGTCATTCTATTGAGAGATTTTGAAGGTGAATATGACTGGTGAATGACTTGGTGAATTTTACTAAAACACTGATGGTTGGGTTCGGATGCGATACCATTCCAATTTTACAAGTACCCCCACAATACCTGAATCTGGGTAAGGCTTAGCTGGAAACTTATGTATTTTAGTATGGGTTCCCTCTGAACAAGCGTCATAGGGGTTATGCCGAGGGCTGCCTCCGTACTGGTGAAGTGATGTGAAATGACGTGAAATGAGGTGAATGTCCGGCCCAAGCCCTGTGCAGTTCCCGGGTTGACTGCGGTTTTCACCGGGAGGCCAAGCTCATGGGGAGAGGTGCCTATACTAGAGTATGTAAATGAAAGGTTAGGATTGGTAGTTCGCGTACTGCGTACGATAAATCAGGGCCAGTTACCCCTGACGAACTATTGCAATTGTTGTGGTACAAGTGTACAACCTCTGCAGAGTTAAACCTATTCGAATAGCCGCGTCCGCGGTTATGGACAGTTGGAAAGGCCATACTGTTCCGTCATCAGAATTTTTCTAAAAATATGAATGGTGACTTCTGATTTGAATTGAAAGGTGACATTGACTTTGAATCACAACTGAGTTGTGGGAATGACACTAATGTTCCCACTTGAGTTAGTTAAGCAAATGAAGAGTTTTTGATTATTAAAGGGTTTATGAAATAAAACTGGCTTTATGCAAATGAAACTAGAGCTTAGAACCCCCTTACTATAGTTGATAGTATTTACCTTAGTATTAGTTTGCGAGTACTTTAAAGTACTCATGGCTGTGTCCCTGGCTATTCAAATGGCCAGACTATGAAGACGAGTACCAGAACCCGGAAGAAGGACAGCAGGACGTCTACGACAACTAGGATCACTCCTGACGTCAACAGTTGCCTGTGGAATAGATGGACTACTACTACGCTACTTTCGCTTCCGCTATGTGTTATGTAATGAATAAATAGAACTTCTATTATTGTAATGAGACTGGATCATGTGATCCTTTATTTGTAAGACGATTATGGTATGTAATGAATGATGTGTTGTGATATCAATCTATTATCTCTCGCAAAAACAATATTCCTGGGATTGAGATGAATGGCATAATAGGCATCTAGACTTAAAAATCCGGGTGTTGACATGCCCCGACCACAGCAAGTATTCGATGATGTCCACCGCTCTCACGAGGCCCCACCTGGCGTCGTGCTCCATTACGTGTCTCCCCGGAGGCCCGGACCATGGTGTTGTCCCAGACCGCTGCGTCGGTCACCCCAGATGCAGTAATGAAGGAGGACATGGCCTGGCCGCAGGCGTCGATGGCCAAGGTGTATATGCCTTGGCGGGCGAACCAGTTGAGGTCCAGGCCCCCATCCCCGCCGCCGGCACGCCGCGCACACTCGTGTCCGGATCGCTGGTTCTCATGGTGATGGTAGCCAACGCTTTTTGCTGAAGACTCCTCGCATGAGAAATTCAGTGGAGCATCACGTAGTCTCCAGTTTCCTGTTCCCCTCGGCCAGTGGCGGCGCCGGTTGCCGGGATTGAGCGCGTGGTGGGCGGTGCGGAGTGACGAAATTGGGCCAGGCCAGGGTACACCGCCACAAGTTCCGTCCAGATCGGAACCTCGGCGTCGATTTTTCTGACAAAATTCGATTAGTTTCTACCCTCCATTGCGTTGTGGTCGACCAACCATGTGTGCATGTCGATGCTTTTCGGAGGGAGAGCCGGAGAGCCGGAGTAGACCTGATACGGTAGTTGACGAACGAAAAGCATCGATTCTTTCGATTCCTACCCACAAGATTGAGAAAGATTGGTGCGGTAATAATTATTGCGCGACGTTTCGACGGACGAAAAGGTTTGGAATGGACCAAACCAAGGAAACACTATTTTCTTTATTATTAGGTATAGATTTGATCACATTTGCAATTTCCTCCATCATCATGAGCACCGTACCTTGCTCAACATCATCACCATCACCTTTTTCTTCCCACTTTTGCTTCAGTACGCACTCTCCCAAACTTAAACAAATCAATGGCCCATATCTCTCCATACCCCTTCATAATTAAGGGTACAATGGTCATTAGAGAAAATTAAAGCTATGTACAGCCCTGCACTTGGTATGGACGTATTCCTACATCGTTTTCGTACGGGCGGCTCGCCAAGGCGGTGAAGGAAATCTGGTCCGTTCCGTTGGGCATAGCTATATCCATGATGCCACACGGGGACGAGGACCGCTCCATTCTTGGCCTCTGATTCCAGAGGATCCTTACGGGTTCCTCCTCTATGAGTGTGGCGACCAGGATGATACCACTCATGCAGTCATGCTACTCTGCTTGGAGGATGCCTCTGGTGCGGCACGAAAGCAACAACGCAGACGGTTGAGCGCGGTGACTAGACCGACATGGCCATGCTCTTCCTCTCGGAGGATGTGGCCGGTCCGAGCCGGGGCAGCGGCAATGCAGAAGTCAAGCCCGGCGACCAAGACGGCACGAGCACTGTTTGAGAGCAGAGTCGACGGCATGGTTGAGCGCTGGGCCGCGGCCACGAGCGAGGACCCAAGGAGGTCGCCGCCACCGACCCAAGACAGGGCGAGGGCCTACACCTATTCATCTAGAGCTCCAACGCGTAGCTGGTGTCGGACGTGTTCGGCAGTGGCACACCAGACTACAACGACGGCGCGGCCGGCAAGTCTCGCCGCAAACTCTCTTCCCACTGTGTGCAGTGGATGGAGTGAAGGAGAGGGGTACTAAGTGGAGCAAGACGACTTCAGCTTCCGCCACCGGTTCCCACTTGACAAGCAAGGCGAGGCAGGAGACGAGAAGCCCATAACAGCGAACGCAGACGCCGAGACCGGGGATAGTAAACCCACGTTACGTACTTACCTTACAAGGTTGTGCTTGCATATGCGGGGGCTGGCTGGGCTGGATCATCTACGGGATTTGATCTGGGGATATCACCGGACGCAGCCTAATTAAATTCTAACCTAATTAATTAATTAGACCAAATTACCCTTTTGAGTTTGGGGAGGGGGTGCGCACTGAAGCACACCTCTTTTCTTCCTTGGCCCATCTCAGTGATATGTAGGCTCTCAGCTACCATTGTTCATCTTGTTGTAAACCTTAACTTTGAGTTTGATTTATACTTGTATTCATTCGATCCCTCTTTCAATCTTTATGTCTGAGGTTTGTTTAAATCTAGATGTATTTGGACACTAAATGGCATCTAAATACATTTATATTTAGACAAAAATCTCAGAGGTAGTACTTTTTTGTTCTCTTTTTATTGGCATGGATATTGTTATTTAAGTTTCAAACTTTCGTAACACATAGCAGCATCGATTGCCTAGTGCAAATACTTTTTGCCTTTTTTTAATTCTAGATATGCAATTTCCATGCAGAGCAAGAATAACGAATAGAGACTAATTTTTGGAAAAGCTTGTGGAAAATGGTATGACACTGTTGGTTGGTGCACTGGTAATCATAATCAAAGTACAGTATATCGAAACACAACTACCTATGATCTACAACTTGTGTACAATCAGTCAGCAAACTTGTGACTAGGCGATCAAAATTACAATCTTGTAGTATGCATAATTGTTCATCCAAGTAGTGTGGTGGGATCTCGCCAAGAACCGGGAGGCCCTTCCAGGCGGATATAATCATACATGACCCCGAAGAACTCGCTGAAGGCCTTGACCTGCGTGATGCTGATTGTGTTCTCCCCTTCCATGAGCAGGTACCCTTTGATGGGAAACTCGAAACTCCACCAGGTGCCATGGTCGCCGTGCCGAGCGATGGCGTTGCCGTCGCCGAATTCGGGCGTGTTGAACACTCCCTCGGACCCCTTCCTCGTCGCCTCGTTCACCTGCACCTGCAGCCTGGACATTTGCGCCGCCGCCAGGGCGACACGCAGCATGTAAGTGCCGTCGGCGACCACGCGGCCCAGGTTGAAACGGATCCGGCGGGTCGTCGGCGCGTAGAGCAGGCCGACACCGCCGCCCACCTTCCTCGTGACGTGCGCGAAGAACCAGTCATTGGAGTAGTTGCTCATGCCCACGGTGAAGACAGGGTCGGCTCTGGGGTACAGGTCGGCGTACCTATCCCATAGTGATATCTTCTCCGTCCAGCGTCGCTGTAAGATTCACGCGCAGGGCCCACACGGTTTGACCGCACATTTCGACAATACGCGTGAGCCATCCGTATACGCGCTCTGTACCGGTTCCTATAGTTATACGGTGGTGGCCCGCATCATGGGGTCAATTATACACTGGTAGAAAAACGGCCTTTGGTCGCGGTTGGCAACGGCCATTAGTCGCGGTTGCGCAACCGCGACCAATTAAGCGCGACTAAAGGCCCCCCCTTTTAGTCGCGGTTCCTTACGAACCGCGACTAAAGACACGTCCACGTGGGCGGCTAGCGTGCGCCTGGGCGAAGGACCTTTAGTCGCGGTTCTTCTGGCCAACCGCGACTAAAGGCCGCCGCAGGTTTAGGGTTTTATCCCCCCCTAAACCTGGTTTCTTTTTAGTTTGTAATTGTTTTATTTCTTTTATATTTTAATTTTGAAGAAGTTTCAGTACACATATTCTATGGTACTATATACATGCATATGAATGTACAATTTCAAACAAATTTGAAATTAGAACCAAGAAAATTCAAGATGAATATACAATATATATTCAATATCGGAAGACCATATACAATTTTGAACAAGTTTCCATACATAATTTAGTGCATATGAAGTTCTACGTCCTCTACATAGTGTTCTCCTCTAGGATCGATGACTTCCCTCGCGAACCATCCAGCTAGTTCCACTTGAAGTGGTCGGAAGCGAGCTTCTGGACTAAGCGTCTTCCGGAGGTTATTCCTCTTGATGTTGTTCTCAGACGGCTGCCGCTCATTGGTGTATCTCCGGATCATCTCACAAATAGTATCCACATAGATTGGTCCCCGGTGGCTGAATATCCCCAGTCCCAGGCACTGCCCTTTTAAATTGTAGCTCTTTTTTGAATTCACCGACCTTTTCATCTACGAACCGTCTCCAAACCCTACGAGGCAAAGAAAATTAAATGAACAATAGAGTTATTAATTAGTTACTTGATATTAGGAAATGAACGAAATAGGCCGATCGATATAGAGCGCAAATGAATGAAAATAATTACTTTTGCATCATTTTTCTCATGTCGGCCCAAAGCACCGGATCCATATTCAGAGAGTCGTGGACGAGAACTGTGGAGGTGTGAAATTGAATTACTAGCAGAATCCAGTGAAACCTGCGGACACGGTACATGCACAGTCATGCATAACTCATCGATTAGCCACATACCATGCATGGAGTAAACAAAAGAGAATGTGCTCAAGACAGAAACACTCACCCAAAATGGTAAGGAAATAGAATATCACTTTTGAGTTCCTGTTTTCTAAGAAACCGCCACAGGTCTTCCTCCACGTCGGCGGGGTGGTGTTCTAACACATATGAATTAATGATGTGTGGGTCAATGAACCCAACATCATGGATGCTCCTTATTCGCATTTCCCGCTTCTTCATTCTGCATAATAGCGTACACAACAAGATAGTTAGGACAAGATGGTCTGCTATTCTCGAACCGGTTCGAGAATAGCTATTCTCGAACCCTTTCTGAACTTCCTGCTGCACGGGAGTGAACTTCTTGGCGGAACACTAGAATGTCATGTTTTGGGCGGACAGTGTTTTGACGTTGATTTTCAAACCGCTTATCGAAATGATACATATGATATACCGTTGGATTCGTATGGAAATTTCACACCTTACACATGTTCAATGTTTTTCCAAATACTCTACGGTTTGAAACCAATTTCAAATATACAGAACTATGTTTTCACGGATTTCTGCATTTTCTTGCAGTATTTTAGGTTTAGTTTTCAAACGCTTTGTCGGAATGATGTGTATGATATGCCGTTGGAAAGCTGCTGATTAGGCGCATTGTTTTGGTGTACAAAAATTTTCCAAATTTATCACGGTTTTTGGAAAGATTTAAAATTACTTGATTTCGTTTTCCGAGCATCTTAGTTTTTCGCACAGTATTTCGGAGTTTAATTTTGAACCACTTGTCCGAATGTTACAAATGATATGGCGTTGGAAAGATATAGCTTAGTCGCAACTTTTTTATGTTGAACATTTTTCCAAATTCTAAACGGTTTAAGTCTAATTTTAGAAATACCCAAAATTGGAAATGACACCGTCACTTATACGTTTTAAAATTTGCTCTTCTAGATTGATTAGATGTGGCATGACGGCATATTGGAGTATTAATAGAGTTATATCACCGCTTATTACATGTGTTGTTGTTTGATTTGTGCAACCGGATGCCTTACCAACCATTTCCACGCGTATGATTTCCGTCCAGAAAAATAGAGTACCTGAAATGTCCCGGTTTCACGGAAGTGAACTTCACGACATTTTGTCAGTGAACTTCAAGTCGCGGTATAATTTTTTCATGCATGTTCAAAATTAACTTCTCACACGGTTCAAAGTGAACTTCACAGTTTTATTTGCTCCAATATATTACTAGTATTCAACAGTTCACTTCTGCGTGTCCTGCCAGTTTATTAAGTCAAATGGAAGTAGTTTATTATATCAAGTAATAGAAAGTTCACTTTGCTCAGAAATTCAATTTGTTCTCTTCTGAAGTTCACGTTTTGCTGTTGTTCGTTAGTGTCCTGAGAAATCTATAATTTACCGGTAAAGCTCTGTTTAATGATTGACCTGGCCATAAGTTGAATTCGGACTCACAAAAGTCCACTTTAAACAGGCCTCTTTAAACACGCCAGCAGTTTAAAAATATAATTGTGAACTTGTCATTAGAACAAAGTGAACTTTCATTTATTTTCCAAAGTATATGTATCTGAAAATAGCTCTCTCAATTTCACAGCTCCAACTCTCTGAACTTTTGATCTATTCACTCTGAACTTCACCTTACAAAATAATTCTTTGAAACAAGCCTAGAAGCAACGCAATAATCAAATTTACACACAAAATAGCAGGAGGAACAAGGAATGTACACATTGCACCACAATGGTTTTCTGTGCAACGAGGATGAAGAGAACTCGTTTCAAATGCCAAAGAAAATAACATTTTACAAAAAAATGTAAGCCCATCTCCACACAAACTGTTCCATGGAAAAACTGAACCTCTCACACGGACGAAACGAACTTCCAAATTTATCTGGAACACTTTGTTTTACATACTTCCAATATAATTCTTTTGTACACTACAGTCTAGCCAGAGGTTGCTTACGAAGCAAAGAAGGAGCTCATTGACCATGTCGAGTAATTGCTCCTGAATGAAATGGTTTTCTTCAGGGATGTGTGTGACCTTCAGACCTGGGCAAACTTCCCCATGACACGATCTTTCAAGACAGGTCTCGATCCGGGGGACTTGCATGCATAATCTCTCAATGTGACAGCAAACACTGGGTACTGGAACTTTGGATCTTCAATTGGACGTTTCTTATGGGAATAGACCTACAACATACAAAGCTTTTGTGTTAAAAAAAATTCTTAACTGTTGTAGCTGCCGAAATAAGTAGCAATTCTGCTTTCAGAAAACAAGTAGCCAGTTCAGCAATATAGGCAGTTCAGTTAAGCAACAATTCAGTACCAGCACCATACAGATGTAATGGTTTGCATCCCGTCAAACAAGTGTGCCCTGCCGACACGTGGAATAGAGTATGTGAACTTCCCGTCAAAAGAAAATGAACTCTTTTTTTTTCTTCGGTGAAGTATCTTTTATTTTGAGTTAATTCTTTGAAGAAAAAAGGACTTCGTGTAAAATTTAACTTTTTGCCGGTGTGTTCTACTAAACTAAACTTCTCCCAGAGACAAAAGGTGGACTTCCACACAAGGACGATGTGAACTTTACCAATAAAATAATTGATGAGACTGACAACCGCGAAAGAAGAAGCGAATTTCGCGCATAGATGAACTGAACTACTTGACTGATTCGGAAGATGAGGTGAACTGACAGCTCGTTCAAAGTGAACTTTTCAGGGCATTCAAATGAATAATCTGAACTCCCGAAAAATAAAAATTGATTGCCCCTATGAATAATCTGAAAGTGAAAGTCACCAGCGGTTTTTCTTTACTGTACTTCCCTGTTTGATACAATGATCTTCCAAACAAAAAAAAAATACTCAGCTTCCTGGGAAAATATTTTAATGCATTTGATATTTTCCAAATTCAAAAGCTGAACTGCTCAATATGCATTTGATATTTTCCAAGTTTGATACTATGAGTTGGCAATCATATTCTAAAAAAGGAAGCAATTTATGAATACATTTATCTGCAATTTATTCATTTTTTGTTATTCAGATGAAAATGAAATGAACTTCCACAAGTGCAAAAAGAACTTACCATGTGTTAAAAGTGAACTGGCTAACAATTAGGTGATCTTTTCAGCGAGACGAGGTGAACTACCTACAGATTCAAAGGGAACTTTCTGGGGCGTTCATATTGAACTACCCGCATGTAATTCACCAGATAATTCACATGCTAATCTCGTGTTCCCACATATCAAAATAGGAAATAACAACAAAGCTTCTCGTGATCAGCAACCTACTACGCACATAGAATAATTGTTGTTCCTTTTGAAAAGAACCGATGTGGTCTTATCACACTGGATTTCGAATTTTTACACGAACGAGTTTCAAAAATGTGAACTTTTTTTCACCATACAACTATTATGTGCAGAATAAACTCAATTCACTCCCAGAACAATTATGTGCACAAGAAAACCAAAGTAGGAACCACAGTTCATAGTGATTAGCATTGGGAGGAGCAGGCTGACCTGGGCATGGGAGTCTGTCAACTGCCTTAGTTGAAGCAGTCGACTCTTGGGATGGCGCTGGGTGGACTCCTGTGTCAGGCACGGTACGCTGACGTTGTTTGCCGTACCATGGGCTGGACTCAACAGCGACGGTGGTCCTGGCCTTCAGGAGGAGGAGCAACCGACTGCAGAGTGAACTTCCCATTATATACTTCTACACACATCTGCATATCGTGGGATGCAAGCATTTAACTCGAAAAGGAGAAGAGTGAACTTCCCGTTATATAAGTCTAATGAAACATTAACCATGTCAAATTCTTTTCTGCCACAAGAGATAGAAAAAATACACAGACAAGATAAGTTGAGATGGACGAAGTGAGCGCCTCACTTTTTAGACACAACCAAAGTGAGCTTCGCTGATAAAACAAGAACTTTTGTCAGCATTGCAGTGAACTTTGTGACTTCAAAATGTGAATTCAGCAGTTAGTAGTTCACTTATTTGACCGACATCTGAACTTTCAGCATAACACACATAGCCCAAAAGCATTGCATCAGCTGAGAGAGGACACTGCAAGTATCTTGTGCACAAAAACATTGAGAATTTCCTCAAATTCTCTATTGTTTCAGAATAATTTTAATGTTCTTAGAGAAATTAACTGTGCCTGTACTGCACGTTCTGGTTCACATGATAGAATTATCCAAGAATATCTATGTTTTAAAACAAGGCAATAGCAGCAACAGAATATAAATTACTTTTGATTCATCTGTTTGAGAACAAAATGGACTGCTCTTGCAAGGAATTAAGACCTCTGATACTGTTAGTATAAACAGGCAGTCTTCTTTAGCAAACTGAACTTCTACCTTGTTATAGCCAGAAACGCATCGGCACGTACATACTAGTAAGACTGAATCCCCAGTCCAGGCATCGTGAACTACCCAGTATTGGAAATAAATAACAGTGCACTGTCTAAACTGAAACGAATGAACTTCCTAAAACTAACAAAGGTCCTAACTTTAGGCATGCTTACAAAATACACATCAATTAAATTCCCATTCATTCACCTGGAGACCAAGACTAGATGGACAAAAGAAGAGAACTCATGTATCTGAAGTAGTCAACAAAGGTGAACTTTCGTAACAATAAAAAAGTAACCATTCATTCTCTCTCTCTCTATATATATATATATATATTTGTGTGTGTGTGTGTAGTAAACAAGAGAACGCACATTAGGAACATGTTCTAGAAAAACTCACTTCAAAAGTAACAGAAAGGGCGAGGATCTTAGAGAGACTAAGATAAAGAGAACAACCATTTTTTTAGAGAGAGGTTCAGGAGCCAAGCGCGACGCAGTTCCGTGCGCGACGACACTGCTAGTGGGCCTGCGGTCGTGCTTGTTAACTCCTGCAGCATTCGTTAGTAAACCATCAAGCGGTGTAGTAGGCTGCTCGCTGTTGCTCGGTTGCTCTGTTGCTTATCCATCCAAATATCCCACATAAGCATCTTTTAATCTAATGAAGAGAAAGAAAAGTACCAACACTTAGCGTGGCATCAACAACATGAATTAGTTTAGTAACTACAGTAGAAGCACCCACAACCAGACAGGCCTCACAATCCTATATTGACTCCTGCTGCTTGACAAATTGCTATTACTTAAAACTGTTCGCACCAACAAATTAAGTTGAATACTGAAGAAACAAGTTAACTTCCAAAATTTGCCAACTCCCCGAATACAAAGTGAACTTTTCTGACATAAAGAATTGAACTTCTAGCGCGGGATTACTCTGACCCTAATTTGGGTCCATGAATCAATACTTTTGTTTGTTTCAATAGGTTTCAGAGTGGATACAGGAAATAAACCAACAATATAAACACATTATAGGGTAGCAACAAGGATGGGAAAAAACCGAGCAGGAGAGAGGTACTGCTGCGATGCTGGTTTACCTTGCTGAGGAAGGCTCCGATGGAGGATGTTGGCGGTGGCGAGTGAACTGTTGAGCTGGACGACATGAACTCCCCTGCTGCTTCACATTTTTTAACGAACCTCTGTAGATTAACAAGTGAACTTCATTTTTTACTTGTACAATAAACATAAATTATTTTCTGTAGGTTCAAATGGAATTGTTCCAACCAAAAAATAGTGTTGTATATAGAGAAAACATGAGAATGCCAGCAGGTGAGCTAGTATTTTGCCCCGTACATAGACATATCAACCGGAAAAACGTGAGAATATTAATCAAACACAAATCTGAACTGTCAACGTACATAAAGTGAACTAAAATACACATAGGTAAGCTCACTAAAACAAACTCCGCGAAAATAAAAGGTGACATTTTGCCATATGAATAGTGTGAACTTCTTTCTTTTAGTTAATGAACACATCAACAGTATATGTATCAAAAGTAAGATCCAGACAATATGCATATTTTTCGAGGTGAACTCATGTATTAGAAATTGGAGAGTTCAGAAGTAGTAGAGAAAAAAAGTCAACAAAAATGATCAAACTCCTAGGATTAAAAAAGTGAACGTCGGGACTGAGTAAACTTCATATGTGAACTAGGTGCAATTGTTTTTATGTGCTGTAATCGTCTAACATTTTCTCAAATACAAAGCTAGCAAACAATCTTTATGTGACAATTCACACAACGCAGCAGTTAAGAAATATAGTGCAACACCAGCAGCAGTTTTAATATCTGAATTTCTTGCACTAACTCTCTGAACGCACATGCTTTCTAAATAGGCAGAACAGTCATTACCTAAATTTGCAATAAGTGAACTGCCCAGATGTATCGAGTGCACATCCCTGATGTATATGATGCTGACACGTTGACAACAACGGATCCATATTAAGAGAGCTCCAAGTATTGCCAGATTTACTCCAAACGCCATCTTAAGAGAGCTCCAAGTATTGTCAGATTTACTTCCTGGAATAAAAGGTAGAGTATACCTGCATCAGTGCAATGGTTATATTTGGATCAGTATGTAGAGACTATGGTTAGGACCAGAAGAGAGAAGAGACTAAATATTAAGATTGAAGAAACAAAGGTCTAAATATCCCACGTAAATAAATTTGAAACTTCCGTTATTACCAAAACAAGTACTAGTTTAGTTCGACAGGGGCAGTACTTTAGTTAACACTAGCAGCAGCCGAGGCGCACGCTCCTGGACGTGGCTCTCTGCCTAGACCGGCGGTTCAGAGTTGGGGTGAGGGAATTTCAGAGTTGAGGGAGAGGGGAGTTCAGATTCAGAGGAGGGAGAGGGGCAACTCGGATGGACATGCTACATTCCTGTTCTTTGATTATGTTGGCTGCTTTATCTGACAAAACAACATAGAAGTAAACTTCCAGGGCCCTAGGATGAACTTCTCACATTGGTGAACCACTATAGTTAAATAAGTGGAATTCTAATTTTTCTTAACCTTTGCTCACTATTATCAGGAAAGTAGGAAATGCCATTGCATGGATGGCAGAATGAAACATAAATTAACTCAGAGATGAACTTCTCCATGTACATGTAGTGAACTTTTTATACAAAGAATGCACTACCATAATAGCATATATCATATGAAGTGGACTTTGGCTTTTCAGTAAACAAACCGATATAGCTTTATTCACAGTAAACCGAACCTCTTTTGCAAGTCAAATCGAAATTTTTCGACCAAAAACTGTATACTAAAAAGGGGAACTTCCTGGTAACATAAATATGAACTTTGGCATAGAAAATTTGCACTTCCAAGCAATTACAATGTGAACTTTCCGAGAAAATGGACAAGGCTAACTCCCAGGAAAAAAGGAGGTGAACTTCAAGCATGATTATAAAACAAACATCAACAGATTCCTATATTTTTTTTTACCTCCAGAGATAATAGTTCACAGCATACGTAACAAAAAAATTAAGACGGCAGCCGCAATACACACATAGTAGTTCACTATTTCAATAAGCGAGTTCGAGAGCAACTTAGCCTGGGAGTGAACTAAACTGAGAGCGAACTTGATTATTTATGTAAGGTGAACTTCCACTGTACAAACAGAGATATTTTTGTTTTTCTGTTTATATAAAATGGATATTTATAGTAAACACAACACCAAACTTCGGCATGCTGATCAACTGCATTTTACGATTAAAACATATACTTTTTTGAAGAGGTGGTGTTTGCTTTTAAGGTTGAGGAAACAACATTACGTGTGCACTTCTCAAATGCAAATAATGAACTTATAAATATCAAAGAATGAACTTTTGAAATTGCTTTTAATGCTAACGTCCAAAATTTGTTCATATGTGGATGAGGTGAACTTGTATTTTCAAACCTATCATATTTGTTCCATAATCAGTAGATGCAAAGGGTAAGTGTCCTCTAAACTGTTTGCACAAGCAGACAGATGTAGAGTAATACATGGAAATAAACTCCAGCTGGATTGCTGCATCTGAATAAATCATATATAAGGAAATATCATAGGTCATTGTTTGGAAATGCATACCAAACGCAAAGGGTCTTCATTTTCATACACTTATTTTCTTGAAAATGCCAAACATGCTTTGCCATCAGGAGCCTCGAAGGTCCTGCCACATAGAAGATAAGAGTTTATTATCTAGAGCTCATTGTATTGACCTACAAAAACAATGGAATAACAGCATTGTTATAGAAGTTGATTCACAAGATATATTTGAGTTTTAAGACATGATAAAAACAAGTGAGCTTCCCCTCATAGAGGAAGTGAACATTTAGCAAATAAAAAGTGAACCTACGAACCACAGTGCTTTATAAGTAACTGCAATTGCCATGTACTTGTAACGAACTCCGCGGTAGGGAGGAAGTGAACTTCAGACAACTAAAGATCGAAGCAAAGTGCAAACTCCATAGATGCAATTTTTATAACGGATACTTTTTCCACACAGGAACTTCCATTTTTCAGGTAGTGAAACGGTTAAAAACAAAGAGTGAACATCCTTAGCTATTGCAAAGCCAAAACAATTGTAAATTAGGAGCAACTTCTTGTGGAAATTATTTTTCGAAACATAATTCATGTTTGTACACATGGAAGCAAACACCTGTAAGGCACAAAGTCAACGAATAATGAACTGCTAATATTAACAGAAGTGCACTTTTTGTCGCTTACTAAGTTAAGCACCAAAAGAAGTCTAGCGAACTTGCAAGAGAATACATTTTTCTACCAAGAAAATAGTGAACTTAGCACTAGTACAAACTGAACTTTAATAACAGTAAATTTGGAAACTTCATATATTGAATGACAGGCAATAAAGTGAATCAGGGAACTTGGATTGGTCCACTAGCCAAAATCATCTATGACTACGAGCATCACCGCCCGGAGTTCAGAGCAGCAGCGAGGCAAGGGCATGGTTGTGAGGTCATTGCCGCGGCCATGTACCAGGAGCAATGGTTGCATCTCTGTGCCTATATCTGAACTTCACATTTTCTAATTTGTGAACTTCAAAATTCAGCTAACGTTATTCCCAATGGAAATTTCTATTTATATTTCCTGAGGTTGGATGATTACATCTCCAAATTCAATGAGTCAACTTCTCGAATTCAAAGAGTAAACTTCTGATAGTATTGTTTTGGTGTTGTAATCATCCAACCTTTCTGCAAACAAAACACCCACAATCTGTGAAAAAAATCTCACACGCACATATCCAGTAGCAGCAAATCAGTGGCGGTGGCTTCCAAGGCCAGTGAGCAGGGCAACAGTTAAGGGTGCGTTTTTCCGGTGAGCAGGGTAGCGCGCCGCGGGGATCCAGGCGGGAGGGGAGGGAGAGGCGACGACCGGGATTTACCAGGTTAGCGAGGTGAACGCCGGTGGACTCGCGACGCAGCGCATGTGGGCTCTAGGGGCGGCGCACGCGGTCGACCACCGATGCGCGGTGCGGAGGTGGAGGATTTCCCGGCGGCGCGTGTCGGAGGTGGGAGCCCTCCCGGCGGTGCGCGGTGTAGGCGGGGGCCCTCCCGGCCGGACGCGTTGGAGGCGCAGGGGTGGGGCTCCCGGCGGCGCGCGTTGTAGGCGGGGGGCCTCCCGGCGGCGGGCGGTGTAGGCGGGGGGGCCTCCCGGCGACAGGCGGTGTAGGCAGGGGGCCTACCGGCGGCACGCGGTGGAGATGGGAGCCTTCCCGATAGCGGGGGGCCTCCCGGCGGCGGGCGGTGTAGGCGGGGGGCCTCCCGGCGACAGGCGGTGTAGGTGGGGGGCCTACCGGCAGCACGCGGTGGAGGAGGGGAGCCTTCCCGATAGCGCGCGGTGGAGGTGGGAGGCAACGTGGCGTGTGGCTGTTTCCAGCGACGACAAAGAAGGTCGTTCTGATGGGGTTCAGTCGGTTCACTAGGGGGTGGTGGGGCGGTTCGGGTGGATAGCTAGGTAAGAATAGTTCGGTTTGTTTGTAGGGGTTCAAGAATAGCTATTCTAGAACCCCTCTTAAGGGGGGTTCGAGAATAGTTGTGCTCTATATATATATTATATATATATATAGAGAGAGAGAGAGAGAGAGAGAGCAAGACTATTCTCGAACCCCCCTTAAGAGTGGTTCTAGAACCCCCCCCCAGGATGTTATAGACTAGTTATTCTACAACCCATCTCTAAAGACCTTCTAAACCCGACACAACCACCCAATCCCATCCAACCTTCCGCCGGCCCAACCCACCCACCTCCCGGCAACCCCACCCCACCTAGCTACCGCCCGCCAACCCCACCCCTCGTCGACCCCACCCTACCTCTCGTCGACCCTACCCCACCACCACCACCCACCAACCCCACACCTCCAACTTCCGAAGATCCCACCCACACCACCTCTCGATGACCCCACCATACCTTACCTCCCGCCGACTCCATCCCGCCTACCATCAAACCCACGCCACATACCGACGAACTAATTTTTGAAAGTTCGCTTCATTTTTTGGAAGTTCGCTTCATTTTTTGGAAGTTCACTTCACTTTTTTTGGGAAGTTCACTTCATTTTTCGGAAGTTCACTTTTCTTTTTTGGGAAGTTCACTTCATTTTTTGGGAAGTTCACTTCATTTTTTGGGAAGTTCACTTCATTTTTCGGAAGTTCGCCTTACTTTTTTGGAAGTTCACTTCATTTTTTGGGAAGTTCACTTCATTTTGGAAGTTAACTTTACTATTTTCGGAAGTTCACTTCATTTTTTTGGGAAGTTCACTTCATTTTTCGGAAGTTCACTTTACTTTTTTGGGAAGTTCACTTCATTTTTTTGGGAAGTTCACTTCATTTTTCGGAAGTTCACTTTACTTTAGTCGGAAGTTCACTTCATTTTTTTTAGGAAGTTCACTTCATTTTTCGGAAGTTCACTTTACTTTTTTCGGAAGTTCACTTCATTTTTCGGGAAGTTCACTTCATTTCTCAGAAGTTCACTTTAGTTTTTTTTGGAAGTTCACTTTACTTTTCCCGGAAGTTCACTTCTTTTTTGGGAAGTTCACTTTATTTTTCGGAAGTTCACTTTACTTTTTTGGGAAGTTCACTTCATTTTCGGGAAGTTCACTTCATTTTTCGGAAGTTCACTTAAATTTTTTCCGGAAGTTCACTTTACTTTTTCCGGAAGTTCACATCATTTTTCGAAAGTTCACATTACGTTTGTCAAACAAGTTGAAATACTTTTTTTGTCAAAATTCACTTAGGTTAAAACAATAGTTCACTTTGTGCACTACGAGGAAGTTCACTTGGCACCACGTAGAAGTTCACCTTTTTGCACGCCGATAAAATTACTTCTTGTGGGAATTCACTTTGTAAAAAATGAATTTCACTTTGTACCGCGTGGAAGTACACTTTCCATCTCATCGAAGTTCACTTTAAAATACGTCATACAACTACATTTTGTTGAAATTCACTTTGGTCAAAATGACAGTTCACTTCGTAACGTCCTGAAGTTCACATTGTACCTCGAGGAAGTTCGCTTTAAAAATTTCAAAACGAAAAAGTTGCACCTAATCAATATCTTTTCAACAAAATTTCAGTTGGAACATTCCGACAAGTGGTTCGGAAATAAATTCCCAAAAACAGTAAATAAAAATAAGAAATAAGGAAAGTAAATAAAAATAAGTAGAACTATGTTTTCACGGATTTCTGCATTTTCTTGCAGTATTTTAGGTTTAGTTTTCAAACGCTTTGTCGGAATGATGTGTATGATATGCCGTTGGAAAGCTGCTGATTAGGCGCATTGTTTTGGTGTACAAAAAATTTCCAAATTTATCATGGTTTTTGGATAGATTTAAAATTACTTGATTTCGTTTTCCGAGCATCTTAGTTTTTCGCACAGTATTTCGGAGTTTAATTTTGAACCACTTGTCCGAATGTTACAAATGATATGGCGTTGGAAAGATATAGCTTAGTCGCAACTCTTTTATGTTGAACATTTTTCCAAATTCTAAACGGTTTAAGTTTAATTTTAGAAATACCCAAAATTGGAAATGACACCGTCACTTATACGTTTTAAAATTTGCTCTTCTAGATTGATTAGATGTGGCATGACGGCATATTGGAGTATTAATAGAGTTATATCACCGCTTATTACATGTGTTGTTGTTTGATTTGTGCAACCGGATGCCTTACCAACCATTTCCACGCGTATGATTTCCGTCCAGAAAAATAGAGTACCTGAAATGTCCCGGTTTCACGGAAGTGAACTTCACGACATTTTGTCAGTGAACTTCAAGTCGCGGTATAATTTTTTCATGCATGTTCAAAATTAACTTCTCACACGGTTCAAAGTGAACTTCACAGTTTTATTTGCTCCAATATATTACTAGTATTCAACAGTTCACTTCTGCGTGTCCTGCCAGTTTATTAAGTCAAATGGAAGTAGTTTATTATATCAAGTAATAGAAAGTTCACTTTGCTCAGAAATTCAATTTGTTCTCTTCTGAAGTTCATGTTTTGCTGTTGTTCGTTAGTGTCCTGAGAAATCTATAATTTACCGGTAAAGCTCTGTTTAATGATTGACCTGTCCATAAGTTGAATTCGGACTCACAAAAGTCCACTTTAAACAGGCCTCTTTAAACACGCCAGCAGTTTAAAAATATAATTGTGAACTTGTCATTGGAACAAAGTGAACTTTCATTTATTTTCCAAAGTATATGTGACATAGGCATCCCAAATGGGCCTGCCGAAGATAGTACCCGGGGTTTACTGAAGGCCCACTACCCGAAGAATAAGAAGATTCGGGAGCCCAAGATATATTAAGGAAAGTTAGAGTTGTAATAGGAAGTGTTATTTGTAATCTGGCGGGATGAGTTAGAAACCGTCCCGGACTCTGTAACTTGTACAGCACGAATCCCTCGGCTCCACCTCCTATATAAAGGGGGAGTCAAGGGACGAAGAGATCATCGAATCATTGTTACAAACCCAAGTTTTCATAATCGTCGAGTACTTTTCGGCTGAAACCTTCGAGATCTACTTGCCCTCTACTTCCAACTAAACCCTAGCCTACAATCCATAGGCATTGACAAGTTGATACCTTGTCAATTGGCGCCGTCTGTGGGAACTAGAGGCGTAAGGATCTGATCTCGATGGCACGTTCAAGATCTTCGACATCATCAACCGCAAGAAACACAATGGATCGAGGTAAACAGATCGCTGCTGGTCTTGTCGATTTTGTTCCTCACCCACCCTCCCGTTTGGATGCATATGCGTACCTGGCGGAGCCTATGGAGATGACGTTCGGAAGATTTCGCTTTCGCGTCGAGAAAGAAGGATCGTATCGTGTCGAAATTCCGATTTCGTCGGGATCGTCGGCGGTCGATTCCGATTTTTCAAGCTATACATCGTCAACCGAATCAGGAGAAGAAACTTCGTCGACACGCTACGTCAGCACCAGGGCAAGAGAGAAACTCGCCAAGATCTTTAGCGACATGTCGTTTGAGTCATCCGCGGACTCATATATAAGCGATGGCTCAAGCGATGTCGACAGTTATGACTTCATCGACAAATCTATCACAGTGGGCAAGGTCTTCATCAATCTCAACGATGATGTCACCAAACCCAACATAGATCTGAATACAAAATATCATCAGATTTATGCTATTGAAGATCAAGAGGAAACATCTGAGGCTTTCGACGATCTGGGAAATCCATACGTCGATCCCTCTGATCTGCGACGAGGCCTGGGCAATAAATACGTCGGGCCACAGCCGCGAGACAGAGTTCAACTTTCGCAAGCAGCGTGGGACAGAGCCGCGAGAGCTATGAACGGTATAGAACCAATGGCTACCACGGCCACACCAGAGGAATTACAAGCATATCAATATAGGCTCGCACGAGCTGCCAGAGAATTGAAAAAACAGACAGCTGAGTTAAACAGGAGAAAGGAGGCAGCTTCTGCATCCAGCAGAAGAAGTGCAGATCTAAGTCGACAATCTAGAACTTCGGGTGATAGCCACAGGGAGGCTCGGAACAGAGGAAGATCAAGGTTACAACACATACCCGAAGCAGAAAGAGAGCACTTGGTTCAAAACCTCGACATGTCCTTTATGTCGATAGATACAAGAGGAAACATTATCCCTAAGACACCAGAAGCTGGGTATATGGCGACACAAGCTTTTATCCTCGCATCTAAACCACCTCCAGGTGATCCAAGGGAAACACTATACAATATGGCGATAGCAGGGGTTGGAGCTATGGGGATAGCGTTTGTATCAACGCCTCCTGAAGGAGCGGCAAGGCAAAATAGTCCACGACCTGCAGCAGCAATGGCGGCAGCCCCTGAAGGACCAAGCGGAGCAAGAGACACGGCAGCACAAGCAAGGGTCGATAGAGCGCGGCAAAGCAGAAGGGAACATCGGCAATCCCCGGAGCTTAACGACGAAGATATGTGCGGCTTGCCGTGTTTCACGAGGAGAGTCCGAAAAACTCGAGTCCCTTCAGGATTCAAGTTACCCGATAACTTCAAGAAATTCGACGGCCTTCAAGATCCAGAGGATTGGCTAATTGATTATCTCGAGACAGTAAAACTCACAGGAGGAACCAGAGCAACAGCTATGCAAAGCATCCAGGTGCATCTGAGTGGAGCAGCATGATCTTGGATAAAGAAACTTACCCCAGGATCCATCGACAGTTGGGAAAGCTTCGAGGATGTGTTCGTCAAGAATTTTCGGTCCACATGCAAGAAACCTGCGTCGTTGGAGGAGTTGAGAGCATGTCGACAAAAGCCGGACGAGCCAATGAGAAAATACATCCAAAGGTGGAACATCATCAAAAACTCGGCAGAAAATATATCTGACGAGAGAGCGATAGATGCGTTTGTCGCAGGAATCAGGCGCGGAGATTTCGTCGAGGACTTGGGAAGGACCAACCCAAAGACAGTATCCGCGTTAATGGAGATAGCAAACAGATGGGCAGATGGAGAAGATGCTGTCCACAACAAACGACACAGGTCGCCAGAGGAGGACCGTGGTCGAAATTATCAACCGAGGCGACGATTTCCTCGGCAGTACCCGAACTATGATGCTCCAGGGCAAATTTCGGCAGGTTTTTGGGCAAACACAGGAGGAAACAACAGAGATGATTATCAGAGAAGCAGTGAACAGCGAGGTGATAACAGGGATGATTCTCGCAACAACAGGCAAAATAGCGGGCCTAGGTTCCCAAGGCCTTTCGTGTCCCCTGAAGAGATGATGAATGGGCCGTGTCAGATGCACTTTTTCTCGACAAAGAACGGTAAAAGACAGTCAGGGCACCTGCAGAAGACTGTCGAAATTTTCAGGCAATGCTAAGGTATGCAGAGCACGCTAACGCGCGGGCAACACAGAGAAATCCTCGAGAACCCAGGAGCGAGATTCACTTGCCGCCTCCTCCCGCAATTACAGACGACAATCGACATCAGCTCAGAATAGCGGCAGCACCTCCACCACCACCTTATGTCGATCCTAACTCCAACGGAGCGGTGTCGATGATTCAGAAGGGAAGGCCATCCAATAGAGCTCAGAAAGTAATCTCACGACAGGTGTTTATGGCAGAAAAAATGCCTCCACCAACAGTCGAGTATCTTAATTGGTCAGGACAAGATATTGGCTTCACCATAGCAGATCATCCGCAGCAAGTTCCTCGACCAGGGCAGTCAGCACTTATTCTGCCAGCAGTTATTGCGGGATTTGATGTCTCTCGAGTGTTCATAGACGGCGGCAGCAGCCTAAACCTTATGTATGCAGATACATTGAGAAAGATGAACATATCCTTAGCAAACTTGAAGCCAACAGACACAAGGTTCCACGGCATCACACCAGAGAAACCAAGTTATCCATTGGGGAAGATCAATCTCGACGTTCAGTTTGGAACCCGAGAAAATTATAGAATCGAGAGGCTGGAATTTGAAGTCGTGGATTTTCCGTCGCAATACCACGCTTTGTTGGGACGACCAGCATATGCTAGATTTATGGCGGTGCCACACTATACATACCTGTTGTGGAGATTGCCTGGACCAAAGGGACCAATCACAGTCAAAGGAAGCTTCGCCTTAGCCGATAAGTGCGACAAGGAGTTTCATCGGCTGTCAGAAACTTTCGGGATGCAAGCTGAGTATTTGGCGTCAAAAAATATGACTGACTACGACGTGCTGCCAGACGTTGGAAGGCCAAATAAAGAATCAACTTTCAATACCGAGAAAAATTCTAAGGAGGTGCAGATTCACCCGACAGACCCGAAAAAGACGACGTCCATTGCAACAAATATGGATATCGCATAGGAAAGCGCGCTCGTCAAGTTCCTCCGTGAGCACTGGAAAATCTTCGCATGGTGTCCAGCTGACATGCCAGGAGTACCCAGGGAACTTGCCGAGCACCATCTCAACTTAGATCCTCTCGCGAGACCAATCAAACAACCCTTGCGGCGTTTTTCGGAACCAAACCGCAAATCTATGTTATCAGAAATAAATCGACTTAAGGATGCTGGTTTTATCAAAGAGATATCTACAGAAGCCACATGGGTAGCTAACCCAGTGATGGTGCCGAAGAAACACACGACAGTCCTTCGCATGTGCGTCGACTTTACGTGTCTCAATAAACATTGTCCTAAGGATCACTTTCCCCTCCCAAGGATCGATCAAATCATCGACTCCACGGCAGGATGTGAACGTCTTTCCTTTTTGGATGCATACTCTGGTTATAACCAGATCAGATTAAAAGAAGATGATGAGGCCAAAACAGCGTTTATTACACCTTACGTCGTGTTTTGCTACAGAACAATGCCCTTTGGTCTAAAAAATGCGGGAGCAACATATCAGAGGATGATGCAGAAGTGTTTGGCGACACAGATTGGAAAAAACGTGCAAGTATACATCGACGATGTCATCATAACATCAAAAAAGGGGGCAACGTTGATCGAGGATCTCAAGGAAACCTTTGACAACCTCGACAAATTCTGCCTCAAATTGAACCCGACAAAGTGTTCTTTTGGCATCCCAGCAGGAGAACTTCTGGGATTTCTAGTTTCAGCAAGAGGGATTGAAGTAAATCCCGACAAAATACAAGCTATCGTAACAATGAGGAAGCCAACAAAGTTGAAAGAGATACAGCAGCTAACTGGGCGAATCGCAGCTTTAAGCAGATTCATCGCCAGGCTGGGAGAAAAAGCATTACCATTTTACGCTCTGATAAAGCAAGGAGATAAATTCCAGTGGAACGAAGAGGCCGACAGAGCTTTTGAGGATTTCAAGCGCACAATTTCGACACCACCAATTTTGGTGGCGCCGAAGGAAAAGGAACATTGCAGCCACGCCCCAAGTGGTTAGCACAGTGCTAGTTGTCGAAAGAGAAGAAGAAGGAAAACTCCACGGAGTACAGAGGCCAGTATACTTCGTCAGCGAAGTTTTATCGCCCTCAAAACAAAGGTACCCTCAGTACCAAAAGCTAGCATATGGAGTGTTCACAACAGCACGAAAATTGCGCCACTATTTTTCGGCACACCCGATCATAGTGGTCAATGAAGCTCCCTTGTCAAATATACTAAACAATCCAGAAGCTACGGGTCGTGTATCCCTTTGGGGAATAGAACTTTCCCCTTGGGACGTATGAAAAAAGAAAAGCAATCAAGTCGCAAGTTCTACCGGACTTCATCGCAGAGTGGATGGAGCTGCAAAACACAGGACCACCAGACTTGTCGAGAACCTGGACCATGAACTTTGATGGGTCCAAGAGACTAGAAGGAGCTAGCGTAGGAGTAGTACTTATATCACCTGAAGGCGACAAGTTGAAATATGTCCTTCGGATGACGTTCCCTAACGCATCCAATAACGAAGCAGAATATGAAGCTCTCATACACGGGATGAAGATGGCGAAAGCTTGCGGTGCAATGATGACCCACAAGTATAGGGGATCGCAACAGTCTTCGAGGGAAGTAAAACCCAATTTATTGATTCGACACAAGGGGAGACAAAGAACACTTGGAAGCCTTAACAGCGGAGTTGTCAATTCAGCTGCACCTGGAAACAGACTTGCTCACAAGAGTTTATCAGTAGTAACAGTTTTATAGCAGTAGCAGTAGTGAAATAACAGCAGCAGAGTAACAGAGACAGTAGTAGTGATTTTAGTAAACAGCAGGATTAAAATACTGTAGGCACGGGGACGGATGACGGGCGTTGCATGGATGAGAGAAACTCATGTAACAATCATAGCAGGGTGATGACCCACAAGTATAGGGGGTGTATCGTAGTATCTTCGATAAGTAAGAATGTCGATCCCAATGAGGAGCAGAAGGTGTTGACAAGCAGTTTCGATGAAGGATTCACTGTAAATGCTCACAGACAAGTATTCAGGGGGGTTTGATGTAACAGTTGAATAAAGTACGAGTATGTAAAGTGCGAGAGTAATAATTGCAGCGAGTGGCCCAATCCTTTTTAGCACAAAGGACAAGCCGGTTTGTTTACTTATAATGACCAAACGTTCTCGAGGACACACGGGATTTTAGTCTAGTGCTTTCGCTACATACGGCTAAATAATCTTCATTGTTATGATAAGTGTTGTGTGGGTGAACCTATGCTAATGTACCGCCCTTCCTAGGACTAATACATACTTGTGATTATACCCCTTGCAAGCATCCGCAACTACAAGAAAGTAATTAAGAATTAAATCTAACCACAGCCTTAAACTCTGAGATCCTGCGATCCCTCCTGCATCGATATACCAACGGGGGTTTAGGTTTCTGTCACTCCGGCAACCCCGCAATTAGCAAACGAATACAAGATGCATTCCCCTAGGCCCATAAATGGTGAAGTGTCATGTAGTCGACGTTCACATGACACCACTAGAAGAATAACACCACAACTTAAATATCACACCATTGAATATTACTCAACCATAATTCACTACTAACATTTAGACTTCACCCATGTCCTCAAGAACTAAACGAACTACTCACGAGACATCATACGGAACATGATCAGAGGTGATATGATGATGAATAACAATCTGAACATAAACTTGGTTCAATGGTTTCACTCAATAGCATCAACAACAAGTAGAAATCGATACCGGGAGAGTTTCCCCTATCAAACAATCAAGATCAAACCCAAATTGCTACGGCGGCGATGGTGTCCAGCGGTGATGACGGCGGTGATGATGGTGGAGATGATGATGATGGTGATGGCGATGATGTCCAGCTCGATGACGGTGACGATGGCGTCGATTTCCCCCTCCCGGAGGGAATTTCCCCGGCGGATTCCTGCCCGCCGGAGAGCTCTTTTCTCTCTGGTGTTCTCCGCCCCGCAGGCGGCTGTAACTCTTCGCGAGGTACCCTCGTGGCTTAGGTCTTCGGGACGAAGGGTTTGGCGAAGAAAAGGAGGCGAAAAGGGTCGTGGGCCCCCCAGGACCATAGGCCGGCGCGGCCAGGGCTGCAGGCCGCGCCGCCCTAGGGTGTGGGCCCACCCTGGCTCCTCCCGGCTCCTCCTTCCGGCTTCCTTCGTCATCTTGAAAAATAGGATTTTTGGTATAATTTCCTTCCGTAGTTGATCTTCCGAAATATTGCGTTACGACGGTGCTTTTTCCAGCAGAATCCTGGCTCCGGTGCTTGATCCTCCAATAATGATGAAACATGCAAAATAGATGAAATAACATAAGTATTGTGTCCCAATATGAAATATATCAATGAATAACAGCAAATTATGATATAAAATAGTGATGCAAATTGGACGTATCAACTCCCCCCAAGCTTAGACTTCGCTTGTCCCCAAGCGAAATCGAGCTCGATAGACATGACCACATGTTTATGGAGTGAAGAGTCGATAAATAAAATACGGACAAGAAGCATCATATTCATTCACACAGGACATTATAGTAAACAACCTCTTATAACTCATATTGAAACAAGTATAAGGTAATCACAAGTAAAGGTGCATGAGAAATCATGATTGGTGATGGCAAACTTCGTTCTTGGTCAGAGAACAATTAACAGATTATATTTATCTCATTGAGCAGCGCTCTCATGTTAAAGTTTATAAGGCACAACTTGCATACTCAATCATAATGGTCTTCTCATAATCATTGATAACTTGCAAAGCTATATTCATTCAGATAAAACTTGTACTAAACAAAGAAGAATAAAAGACATGATGTAGCAAATCACAATATAATGGTTTGATCACAACTACTCAAATGCTTGCTTGAGATGGAGGGAAATAGGTTTACTGACTCAACATAAAGTAAAAGATAGGCCCTTCGCAGAGGGAAGCAGGGATTAAATCATGTGCTAGAGCTTTTTCAGTTTTGCAATCATATAAAGAGAATAAAAGTAATATTTTGAGAGGTGTTTGTTGTTGTCAACGACTGGTAGCGGGTACTCTAACCCCCTTGCCAGACAACCTCCTAAGAGCGGCTCCCATATTATTTTCATTTTGTGTGGCACTCCTTCCAACCTTTCTTTCACAAACCATGGCTAACCGAATCCTCGGGTGCCTGCCAACAATCTCGTACCATGAAGGAGTGCCTTTTTATTTTAGCTTTATTATGATGATGACACTCCCCCCAACCTTTGCTTACACAAGCCATGGCTAACCGAATCCTTCGGGTGCCGTCCATCAATCACATACCATGGAGGAGTGTCTATTTAATTTAATTAATTTGGGACTGGGAATCCCATTGCCAGCTCTTTTTGCAAAATTATTGGATAAGCGGATGAAGCCACTAGTCCATTGGTGGAAGTTGCCCAACAAGATTGAAAGATAAAACACCACATACTTCCTCATGAGCTATGAAACATTGACACAAATAAGAGATACTAAGTTTTGAATTGTTTAAAGGTAGCACATGAAGTATTTACTTGGAATGGCAGAAAATACCATGTAGTAGGTAGGTATGGTGGACACAAATGACATAGGTTTGGGTTAAGGTTTGGATGCACGAGAAGTATTCCCTCTCAGTACAGGTCTTTGGCTAGCAAGGTTAATTGGCAAGCATAAGAGTCGAGGGAAACAAACAAATATACATATGATAGAAACAATCATGCATCTTCCTTGTAAGCACAAACAATTTTAACTTCAGAATAATAAGCTATGAGCTAACAAGAAAGACAATGAAACATCTACATGTATTTCTCTTTTCTATTTAAACCTTAAAGTGTTGTTGCTATTGACCAATGCTAAGTTTGCCAAAACCAAATAGATTTATTCAATGTTCCCAAAGTGATACCAATACTAACAACAAGGTGAATCATATAGTAAAGATTGCAAACTAAAATAAGATGTGCAATATGTAAATGATAAGACTTCTCATTAATATTCCATAACGATAACTCACACCAAGGGATACATAGACAACCAACTAAAGGAGAGATACTTCCAAACGCAACCCATCTTATATGATAACTTCCCTACTCATGATATGACACTACTTGACAATAAAAGTAAAAGGTAGTGATAATGTGATACCGCGGCACTCCCCCAAGCTTGGAACAAACCAAGGGGATGCCAATACCGATGATGAATTACTCTTGCGGAGATGGTGGCGATGAATTCCTGACAAGCTTCTCAATAAGCTCCTGAAGCTCGTCAATCCTGTATATGAGATTGCGAATCATCTCTGAGTTGTGCTTGACGCGGTTAAAGAGTCTGTCTGATGGCGAGTCCCAGCTCTTGGAGTTATTTCCCCACTCTCCAGCTTCAGGCCCCTTCTCCCCTGCAATGTTAGGGCGATCTATAACCCACTGGCTAGGCAATGCTGCCTTGGGAGTCCCTTCAATTTGATTATTGAAAATTAGATTGTGGAAGGGGTGATGAGTGCCTGATGGAGATGTTCTCGGAGCTAGGTAATGACGTGGAACCGCTCCTCCAGTGCGAATTCTTGCGCTCTTGTTTGCACTGAAAGGGTTGTCCACCACCTTGATGCTTGCGATGGTAGCACGCGGATGTGCGCGCGAGTCTTCGTCCACCTCTTCTTCATCTTCTTTCTTGACGTCCTTGTCTTCCTCTTTCCACCCAAGATCTCGATCATCTTCATCCGGAAACTCCTTGCCCTTGTTTTTGGAGACCATGGTGCTTCTAGACCGAAAATAGATCCTGGCAGAAACAGCTCGAAACAAAACACGTCGAAAACACGATATACGGACCTCCAGGGGTCCGGGGGATTATATAGCAAAAATTTTCACGACAAACGGAAAGTACCAGATCGAACCAGAGTCGGAAAGGGGCGACGGGGCGGCCAAACCATAGGCCGGCGCGGGCCCAGGTCAGGCCGCGCCGCCCTATGGTGGCACCCCCTCGTGCGTCCTTTCCACTCCGTTTCGAACTCGTAATTTCTCATATTTTCCAAAAACAGCAAAAATATAGTTCGGAAAGTAAATTGCGTACTTTTCATTACCGATCTTGTTACCTATTCAAAGTCGAGTTCTGATTTGTCAATTTGCCCTTTGATGAAAGCTTCCGGTGTTTCCACTTGAATAATATCAACATCAACATTATAGGAATCACCCGAGATATAATGCTTGAGTCTTTGTCCATTCACCACCTGCGTAGCATTGCCTTGGAGAGAGCTAATTTTGATTGCTCCTGAACGATACACCTCCTCGACAACATATGGTCCTTCCCATTTCGAGAGTAATTTCCCTGCAAAGAATCTGAGACGAGACCGATACAATAGGACTTTATCCCCAATATTAAATTCTCTTTTGATAATCCTCCTATCATGCCATTTTTTAACTTTCTCTTTAAAGAGTTTAGCATTTTCATAAGCTTCACTTCTCCATTCATCTAGAGAACTCAATTGCAACAACCTCTTATCACCGGCAAGTTTCGGATCTTTATTTAATTCTCTAACAGCCCAATAAGCTTTGTGCTCTAGTTCTAAAGGTAAATGACAAGCTTTCCCATAAACCATTTTATAAGGTGACATTCCCATGGGATTTTTATAAGCAGTTCTATAAGCCCAAAGTGCATCCTTCAATTTACTAGCCCAATTCTTTCTAGTTTTATTAACAGTCTTTTGCAAGATAGATTTAATCTCTCTATTTGATAATTCTACTTGCCCACTAGTTTGAGGATGATAAGCGGAAGCAATTCTATGATTAATACCATACCTAGCAAGAGTTTTTCTAAAACCTCCATGAATAAAATGAGAACCTCCATCAGTCATAATATATCTAGGTACTCCAAATCTAGGAAAAATAATATCTAAGAGCATTCTTAAAGAGGTCTCACCATCAGCACTTTTTGTAGGTATAGCTTCCACCCATTTAGTAACATAATCAACAGCAACAAGTATATGAGTGTTACCTTCCGAAGACGGAAAAGGTCCCATAAAGTCAAATCCCCAACAATCAAATGGTTCAATAACAAGAGTATAATTCATAGGCATTTCATTGCGTCTGGAGATATTACCAACCCTTTGGCATTCATCACAAGATAAAATAAACTTTCTTGCATCTTTGAAGAGAGTTGGCCAATAAAAACCTGATTGTAGAACCTTTTGCGCGGTTCTTTCTCCAGCGTGATGTCCTCCATAAGCACTACCATGACATTTACTCAATATTTCTTGTTGTTCATACTCAGGAACACATCTTCGCATAATACCATCCACTCCTTCTTTATATAAGTGTGGGTCATCCCAGAAATAATGCCTCAAATCATAAAAGAATTTCCTCCTTTGCTGAGCTGAAAAGGTTCGAGGCAAGTACTTGGAAACAATAAAGTTAGCATAATCAGCATACCAAGGACTGTCTCGCGAACTCACCTTTATTACAGCTAATTGTTCATTTGGAAAACTATCATTAACAGGAACAGGATCATAAGCAATATTTTCCAATCTAGACAAATTATCAGCAACAGGATTATCAGCACCTTTCCTATCTACAATATGTAGATCAAATTCTTGCAAAAGAAGTACCCATCTAATAAGCCTAGGCTTAGCATCTTTCTTTGTCATTAGGTATCTAATTGCAGCATGATCAGTATGAATAGTAACTTTTGAATCAACAATATAAGATCTAAATTTATCACAAGCAAAGACTACAGCTAATAATTCTTTTTCAGTTGTAGCATAATTTCTTTGAGCAGCATCAAGAGTTTTACTAGCATAATGAATAACATTCAGTTTTTTATCTACTCGCTGTCCAAGAACAGCGCCTACAGCAAAATCACTAGCATCACACATAATTTCAAAGGGTAAGTTCCAATCAGGGGGTTCAACTATAGGAGCAGTTGTTAAGGCTTTCTTAAGAGTATCAAAAGCTTCCTTACAATCATCATCAAAAACAAATGGTACATCTTTTTGAAGAAGATTAGTAAGAGGCTTTGAAATCTTGGAGAAATCTTTAATAAATCTCCTATAAAACCCAGCATGACCAAGAACACTACGAATACCTTTTACATCCCTAGGATAGGGCATCTTCTCAATTGCTTCAACTTTAGCTCTATCAACTTCAATACCTCTCTCAGAAATTTTATGTCCCAATACAATTCCTTCATTAACCATAAAGTGGCATTTATCCCAATTAAGAACAAGGTTAGTTTCTTCACATCTCTGCAAAACTTTATCAAGGTTTCGCAAGCAGCTATCAAAAGAATTCCCATAGACGGAAAAATCATCCATGAATACCTCTACAATACTTTCACAAAAACCATGAAAAATAGCAGACATGCATCTTTGAAAAGTAGCAGGAGCATTACATAAACCAAAAGGCATGCGTCTATAAGCATAAGTTCCATAAGGAAAAGTAAAGGTGGTTTTCTCTTGATCTTTAGCTTTAACAGCAATTTGTGAAAACCCAGAATAACCATCAAGAAAGCAAAAATGAGTATTTTTAGACAATCTTTCTAGCATTTGATCAATAAATGGTAAAGGGTAATGATCTTTTTTAGTAACTTTATTAACTTTTCGAAAATCAATGCACATTCTATACCCCACAACTACTCTTTGAGGAATGAGCTCATCATTATCATTAGGCACAACAGTCATACCTCCTTTCTTGGGAACGCAGTGCACAGGACTAACCCATCTACTATCAGCAATAGGATATATAATACCAGCTTCAAGGAGTCGTAATACCTCATTCCTTACCACTTCCTTCATCTTCGGAATTAGACGACGCTGAGGTTCAACAACAGGCTTTGCATCATCTTCCATATTAATAGCATGTTGGCAAATAGAAGGAGAAATCCCTTTCAAATCATCAAGAGTGTAGCCAATAGCGCTTCGGTGCTTCTTCAATATTTCCAATAACCTTTCTTCCTCAATCTCTGAAAGCTTAGAACTAATAATAACAGGATATATTTTCTTATCATCAATATGAGCATATTTGAGATTATCAGGTAAAGGCTTTAAATCAAAAACAGGATCTTCCTTTGGTGGCGGTGTTGTACCCAAATCTTCCACCGGTAAATCATGCTTGAGAATAGGTTGGCGAAGAAAAATTTCCTCAAGCTCATCTCTTTCTTTCCTAAAAATTTCGCTCTCGCTATCCTCCAAATGTTGCTGCAAAGGATTATTAGGAACAAGAACAATAGATGCACATTGCTCCATTTTAAAGTCATTAGTAGGCAAATCAGCTTTATAAGGAGTTTTAGTAAATTTAGAGAAGTTAAACTCATAAGATTCACCAGCAAATTTAGTCAAAATTTTCTCTTTCTTGCAATCTATAATAGCTCCACAAGTATTTAGAAAAGGTCTACCAAAGATAATAGGACAATAATCACTAGCAGCAGAACCAAGTACCAAAAAGTCAGCAGGATATTTAATCTTACCGCATAAAACTTCCACATCCCGAACAATACCAATTGGAGAAATAGTTTCTCTATTAGCCAGCTGAATAACCACATCAATATCTTCAAGTTCACAAGAATCAATTTCGTGCATAATCTCCGTGTAAAGCTCATACGGAATAGCACTAACACTTGCACCAATATCACATAATCCATAATAGCAATGATCACCAATTCTAACAGATAGCATAGGAACACTAGCTTGTTTGGGTTTATTAGGATGTGAAACAATATTAGAAGCATCTTCACAGAAAATAATATGACCATCCTCCACATTTTCAGTCACAAGATCTTTAATTATTGCAACAGGTTCAACTTTTATTTGTTCTTCAGGTTCTACAGGTTTCTTTTCACTTTTATGAACCGCACTATTTATAACAGAGTACTCTTTCATTTTAGCAGGGAAAGGAGTTTTTTCAATATAAGCTTCAGGAATAACATGATCAGCAGTTTCAACTACAACACATTTATTAATAGATGAATCAATTTTATCTTTATACGGTTCATGATACTTATCAAAATTCTTCTTTGGCAATTCATAATGAGAAGCAAAAGCTTTATAAAGATTTACAGCAACTTGAGAATCAAGACCATATGTAGCACTCATATTACGAAATTTATCAGTATCCATAAAAGCTTCAATGCATTTATAATCATAAATTATACCTGATTCTCTATCCTTGTCGTTCTCCCATCCTTCAGTATTTTCTTGGATCCGATCAAGAAGGTCCCTTTTAAACTCTTCTTTGTTGCGTGTAAATGATCCAGAACAAGAAGTATCCAGCAAGGTCTTGTCTTGAAAAGAAAGTCTTGCATAGAAATTATCAATAATAACATTACCAGGAAGCTCATGAATGGGGCATTTGAGCATTAAAGACTTCAATCTCCCCCAAGCTTGGGCAATGCTCTCTCCATCATGAGGCCAAAAATTATATATGCGATTCCGATCCTTATGAATTTCACTTGGAGGATAGAACTTAGAATAAAACCGGGGCACGATATCATTCCATTCAAGAGAATCCCCATTATCCAGTAATTTATACCAATGCGCCGCCTTACCGGACAGCGATAAAGAGAATAGTTTCTTCCTCACTTCATCCATAGCAATACCTGCACATTTGAATAACCCGCATAATTCATGCAAAAATAGTAAATGATCACCGGGGTGGACAGTTCCATCCCCTTCATAGCGGTTATCCATAACACGTTCAATAATTTTCATAGGTATTTTATATGGTATTACTTCCTCACCTGGCGCCTCATCCACTACCGTTGCAGTAGTAGTAGATTTTCCAAATAAAAATTGAAGAGAAGATCTCTCCATAATGACTTATAGCAGCAGGCAGAAATAAAATCAGCACAACAGTAAAGGTTTTCCTTACCAATTCCACTTACCAATAGCGCTTCACTCCCCGGCAACGGCGCCGAGGAAAATAGTCTTGATGACCCACAAGTATAGGGGGTGTATCGTAGTATCTTCGATAAGTAAGAATGTCGATCGCAACGAGGAGCAGAAGGTGTTGACAAGCAGTTTCGATGAAGGATTCACTGTAAATGCTCACAGACAAGTATTCAGGGGGGTTTGATGTAACAGTTGAATAAAGTACGAGTATGTAAAGTGCGAGAGTAATAATTGCAGCGAGTGGCCCAATCCTTTTTAGCACAAAGGACAAGCCGGTTTGTTTACTTATAATGACCAAACGTTCTCGAGGACACACGGGATTTTAGTCTAGTGCTTTCGCTACATACGGCTAAATAATCTTCATTGTTATGATAAGTGTTGTGTGGGTGAACCTATGCTAATGTACCGCCCTTCCTAGGACTAATACATACTTGTGATTATACCCCTTGCAAGCATCCGCAACTACAAGAAAGTAATTAAGAATTAAATCTAACCACAGCCTTAAACTCTGAGATCCTGCGATCCCTCCTGCATCGATATACCAACGGGGGTTTAGGTTTCTGTCACTCCGGCAACCCCGCAATTAGCAAACGAATACAAGATGCATTCCCCTAGGCCCATAAATGGTGAAGTGTCATGTAGTCGACGTTCACATGACACCACTAGAAGAATAACACCACAACTTAAATATCACACCATTGAATATTACTCAACCATAATTCACTACTAACATTTAGACTTCACCCATGTCCTCAAGAACTAAACGAACTACTCACGAGACATCATACGGAGCATGATCAGAGGTGATATGATGATGAATAACAATCTGAACATAAACTTGGTTCAATGGTTTCACTCAATAGCATCAACAACAAGTAGAAATCGATACCGGGAGAGTTTCCCCTATCAAACAATCAAGATCAAACCCAAATTGCTACGGCGGCGACGGTGTCCAGCGGTGATGACGGCGGTGATGATGGTGGAGATGATGATGATGGTGATGGCGATGATGTCCAGCTCGATGACGGTGACGATGGCGTCGATTTCCCCCTCCCGGAGGGAATTTCCCCGGCGGATTCCTGCCCGCCGGAGAGCTCTTTTCTCTCTGGTGTTCTCCGCCCCGCAGAGGTGGCTGTAACTCTTCGCGAGGTACCCTCTGTGGCTTAGGTCTTCGGGACGAAGGGTTTGGTGAAGAAAAGGAGGCGAAAAGGGTCGTGGGCCCCCCCAGACCATAGGCCGGCGCGGCCAGGGCCTGGGCCGCGCCGCCCTAGGGTGTGGGCCCACCCTGGCTCCTCCTGGCTCCTCCTTCTGGCTTCCTTCGTCATCTTGAAAAATAGGATTTTTGGTATAATTTCCTTCCAGAGTTGATCTTCCGAAATATTGCGTTCTGACGGTGCTTTTTCCAGCAGAATCCTGGCTCCGGTGCTTGATCCTCCAATAATGATGAAACATGCAAAATAGATGAAATAACATAAGTATTGTGTCCCAATATGAAATATATCAATGAATAACAGCAAATTATGATATAAAATAGTGATGCAAATTGGACGTATCACAGGGCATTTGCAGATAATAATAAAACGGTGTCCAAGTACAAAGCAATCAATAGGCATGTGTTCCATATATAGTCGTGCGTGCTCGCAATGAGAAACTTGCACAACATCTTTTGTCCTACCAGCCGGTGGCAGCCGGGCCTCAAGGGAAACTACTGGATATTAAGGTACTCCTTTTAATAGAGTACCGGAGCAAAGCATTAACACTCCGTGAACACATGTGATCCTCACATCGCTACCATCCCCTCCGGTTGTCCCGATTTCTGTCACTTCGGGGCCATCGGTTCCGGACAGCGACATGTGTATACAACTTATAGGTAAGACCATAAACAATGAATATCATGATGAAACAATAACATGTTCAGATCTGAGATCATGGCACTCGGGCCCTAGTGACAAGCATTAAGCATAACAAGTTGCAACAATATCATCAAAGTACCAATTACGGACACGAGGCACTATGCCCTAACAATCTTATGCTATTACATGACCAATCTCATCCAATCCCTACCATCCCCTTCGGCCTACAGCGGGGGAATTACTCACACATGGATGGGGGAAACATTGCTGGTTGATGTAGAGGCGTTGGCGGTGATGGCGGTGATGATCTCCTCCAATTCCCCGTCCCGGCGGAGTGCCAGAACGGAGACTTCTGGCTCCCGCGATGGAGTTTCGCGATGTGGCGGCGTTCTGGAGGGTTTCTGGCGACTTCGACTTCTCCCTGTGCGTTTTTAGGTCGAGGCCGATAAGTAGTCCGAAGGAGGGCGTCGGAGGCCGGCCGAGGGGGCCACACCACAGGGCCGCGTGGCCCCCCCTGGGCCGCGCCGCCCTATGGTGTGGGGCCCTCGGGCCTCCACCTCAATTGTCCTTCTGGCTCCGTTAGTTTCCTGGGAAAATAGGGCCTTCTGCATAAATTCCGAGGATTTTCCCGAAAGTTGGATTTCTGCACAAAAACGAGACACCAGAGCAGTTCTGCTGAAAACAGCGTTAGTCCATGTTAGTTGCATCCAAAATACACAAATTAGAGGCAAAACAATAGCAAAAGTGTTCGGGAAAGTAGATACGTTTTGGACGTATCAACTCCCCCCAAGCTTAGCTTATTGCTTGTCCTCAAGCAATTCAGTTAACAACTGAGCGATAAAAGAACTTTCACGAACACATTTGCTCATATGATGTATATATTCTCATGCAATGGATAACACTTAAGCAGTTCATAATGAGATACATGCAAATAAGATCATCTAACAGCTATGTCAATCATGGAGAGGTACCAACAATTAATAATAAGCATCATGAATCATGCATATAAGCAGAATTGCAATGTTCATAAGAGAGCATGATAAAGTGGTATCTCGCTTGCCTGTATTTGATTGGCAAAACATAAATGCCCGGGCACCTCTGGAGTTCATAGAAAGACTAGAAGTAGTGATTGTCAAAAGATAAATGCATCAAAGTTATACCACAATCAATCATATTTTGAGACAAGCATATTATACTAAGAATGACAGTTGTGCTCTCAAGATAGTGCTCAAAGAAATAATGGAGACACAACATAAAAGTAAAAGATTGACCCTTCGCAGAGGGAAGCAGGGATTAACATGCGCTAGAGCTTTTTATTTTTATAAAGACAGGAGTAAAATTATTTTGAGAGGTGTTTGTTGTTGTCAACGAATGGTAATGGGTACACTAACTACCTCGCCAACCGGACTTCCAAGAGCGGCTCCCATGAATTATTGAATATTTATTTGGCACTCCTTCCAACCTTTCTTACACAAACCATGGCTAACCGAATCCTCGGGTGCCTGCCAACAATCTCATACCATGAAGGAGTGCCTTTTTATTTTAGTTTTATTATGATGATGACACTCCCCCCAACCTTTGCTTACACAAGCCATGGCTAACCGAATCCTTCGGGTGCCGTCCAACAATCACAAACCATGGAGGAGTGTCTATTTAAGTTAATTAATTCGGGACTGGGAATCCCATTGCCAGCTCTTTTTGCAAAATTATTGGATAAGCGGATGTGCCACTAGTCCATATGAGAGTCCGTCAAAAGTAAATGACAAGGTTGAAAGCTAAACACCACATACTTCCTCATGAGCTATGAAACATAAACACAAATTGAGAAGCATTTTGAAGGTTTTAAAGGTAGCGCATGAGAATTTACTTGGAATGGTTTGAAATGCCATGCATAGGTATTTATGGTGGACACTTTGGAATAACTTGGTTTTCATGTGTTTGGAAGCACGAGCAGCGTTCCCGCTCAGTACAAGTGAAGGCTAGCAATAGACTAGGGAGCGACAAATCAAGAGAGCGAATCGTCATAATCATGCTTGCGGCAAAATATATTAACGGAGGCATAAAAGTGATACAAGAACTCTGAAGCAATATAAATCATCGAGGCTTAATTGACTTTTTGTTCAGTCATATGCATGCGTGAGCATGTGCCAAGTCGATATAAATGAATTATTCAGAGGAGGATACCACAATGCCATACTTACTTATGAATAAAACAATGCAAGCAAACATCCATGACATGCTACTCATATTAATAAATTGGAGCTAAACATGAGAGATCATGAACTACTAGACTTTCTCAAATAACATATACCTCACATGAACCAACTAAGCATGCTCACATGGATGAGTATATGTACAAAAATGAAAACAAATAGAGTTCATACCAGCCTCTCACCACAATCAGATTGTCGTAGATCATCATTATTGCCTTTCACTTGTGTAGCTTGGATAATATGAAATGAAAACCACGCTCCAGCCACCGAAGACCATTGAACGCAAGATGAACTTTACAAACCAAAGAAGAACAGCAAATATTTTTGGTGTTTTCAAATTAGAAACAAGAACAAGAGGAAACAAGCAAACAAATCAAAATCTTTTTGGGTTTTCTTATAGCAAACTAGAAATAGCAAATAAAGCGAAACAAATGCAAGAAACCAAAGCAAACAAATGGTGAAGAGAAACAACAGAAATATTTTTGGTCTTTTTGTGTTTTGGGAAGGAAACAAAACAAAAACAAGAAACAGCAAACTGAAAGAAGCACAGAAAAGCAAGATGGCAGAAATCTGCCAAAACCTGACAGCAGTACAGAAATCGATTTTTACAAAAATCCTACGTTGCTCAGATCGAAAAGTGTTCAACTAATGAAAGTTAGATAACAACCTGGGGAACCTGCAAAAAAAATTTCAGCTTAAAATGTCGCTCTGGCTATTTTTAAGAATTTTTACGGTAACGTTCCAGAATCTGTTTTCAGGCAGCACTTCCCCAGATATCATCTTCCTCTCATTAGAAAACCACTCAAACGAACAAAACAAGTATGCACAAGTATCCAGCAACCATAATATGCAAAGAATGAGTGATGCCGGTATACCTCCCCCCAAGCTTAGGCTTTTGGCCTAAGTGGAGTTCAATCCCATCGATCCCATGAAGTAGCGTCTCCGTAATATGACGAAGATGGGTCGTATTCCGGGTATGTGCTAGAAGAAGCACCCGGATATGTGACGGTGTAATCATAGGAGGGCTCGACATCCTCGGAGTCATGTTGCTGGTGGAAGTCTTGTATCTTCATATGTTCATCCACCTCCTCCTTAGTGCACGACCACGACTGCCTGTCAATACTGAACAAACCTGGTTGGGGAAGAGGGATTTCCTTCTCCTCCCCGTCAGAAAACAACATTCTATACATCATATTATCTAAAGTAGAGTCAGTGGTAACAAAATGATGACTCTTCATAGCAACAAAATCAAGTTTCCTAGGGGCCAATGGCACATCATTAGGATCAAGAGGAAGATTTAGATAAGTTAAAACACGCAGCGCAATAGTTCCTCCAAAAATAGGCCCCCTGGTAGTCAGGCGGCGAGCAATAAGAGCACCAAGGTGATAGGATGTTTGACCAGTAAGTGCAATGTTCAAGAAAGCAAGATGGTAGCTAGAAATATTAGTAGTGTTCTCCCTACCAAGAATGCTAGTAGCAATGTAGTATGCAAAATATTTAATGGCGGGGAGTTGAATGTTCCTTATCTTGCCCCGCTGAATGGTGCGACAATCATCGCCGGTGATCCCTCGGTAGAGCTCCAGCAAGTCCCGGGGGTTGTCATCAATCCTACTTGCTGTACCTACAGGGGCAATATCCAAGGCACAACAAAAATCCTTCAATGGCATAGTCACAGTATTACCATAGATCCTGAATGCAACCGTTGGCTCATAGTGTTTGTTGTTGAACTGGAAACTCTCGACGAAGATTTTGGTGAGCAAGTAGTATTGCTCCCTTTCATCGCCCATATAAGTGGTTAACCCTGCCCTGTTGACAAGGGTTAAGAAATCCTCCAATATTCCTGCATTCCTTAGAAAATCATAGCAAGGAAAAGTAGAAGCATTAGGAGGCCCGTTGTCCTCTTCGGGCGCGAAGCTAGGCGCGATGATGTCTTCATTATATGATTGCCTAATCCGGGTGGCGGCCCTAGAAGGCCTCCCGGTGCTGGTTGTCCCCTTCTTGAACAACTCTCCAAAGCTAAACTTCTTCATAGCTTCTCTGAAATTTTCAACAAATGATATAAAAATTTGATTTGGTGACATATAATTGAGGGAAACTACCATAGGAACTTGCTAGAGTACTAATCATGCATCAAAACTAGTTTCTACCACTTAGAACAAGCATGCAAGCTCACTAAACATGTTACCTACAGCAGCAAAATATTCAAGATATACTCAACCAAACGAAATTCTACTTGGATGGGTGGAGGAGTCACATACCGAAGAGCAAATGTGCCAAATTTCAGCAGGAAATCTGGGCTGAGCAAAGAGATCGAGAAATCTGGAGCTCTGGAGCAAAAACGCGAGTGAGAGGAACTTGGTGTCGATTTTTTCGGGAGAGAGAAGAGTCTGGGAGGAAGAGATGGCAAAGTGGGGCAGAGGGGGGCCCACACCACATGGTGGCGCGGCCACCTCCTTGGCCACGCCGGCCTGTGGTTTGGCGCCCTCTGGTGCCCCACAGGTCATCCTCTGGTGCTCCCAGGTGCCTCGTCGAAAAATAGGACCAACGGTATAATTTTTGTGAATTTTTGAAAACTTTGAAAAACGCACATTTCTGGGTATTTAGTTTATTATTACTGGCCAGGAAAAAATTCGAAATCTTCAAATAACTAAAGAACTTTGCAAATTAAAAGTGCTACAGCAACTAGAGCAAGTGGAGGAAGAAAGATATGTTGTTTACCTCCTCTATGCATATAAAAAGTATCCGTTAACAAGGTTGATCAAGTCTTGTCACCAAATAATTTTTACATAGCATAAGAAGAAATAAACCTTAAATCAATCATGTTACCTTGAATTGTATTGATATGGATCCAATCACGAGAGTTTGATATTCTTCCTTAGGCTCATATATAGGACAATCAATAGTTCCCACTTTGATAGTTCTCACATTAGAAATAGTATTAACTCCACACGCTTTCTCAATCCTCTTGGGAAAATAAACGGTATGCTCCCTATCATCAACATTGAAAGTAACCTTTCCTTTGTTGCAATCAATAACAGCCCCTGCGGTGTTAAGAAAAGGTCTCCCAAGAATAATAGACATATTATCATCTTCAGGCATTTCCAACACAACAAAATCAGTTAATATCAAGCAGTTAGTAGTAACTTGAACAGGAACATTCTCACATATACCAACAGGAATAGCAGTAGATTTATCAGCCATTTGCAAAGATATATCAGTAGGTATCAACTTATCTAAGTAAAGTCTCTTATAAAGAGAAAAAGGCATAACACTAACACCAGCTCCCAAGTCACATAGAGCAGTTTTAACATAATTATTCTTAATAGAACAAGGAATAGTAGGTATACCTGGGTCGCCCAACTTCTTTGGAATTTTGCCATTGAAAGCGTAATTAGCAAGCATAGTGGAAATTTCCTCATTGGGGATTTTCCTTTTGTTAGTAACAATATCTTTCATATACTTTGAATAAGGAGGCAATTTAATAGCATCAGTCAAAGGGATTTGCAAGAATAAAGGTTTCATCCAATCGCAAAATTTATTATAGTGTTCTTCTTCCTTTGATTTTAGTTTCTTAGCAGGAAAAGGCATTTGCTTTTGCACCCAAGGTTCTCTTTCATTACCATGTTTCTCAGCAATAAAGTCTTCTTTAGTATACTTTTTATTTTTAGCATGCTTCTCAGGTTCTTCTTCAACCTCTTCTTTATCAGGAGTATCATTCTTATCATTATCTTTATCATTATCATGTTCATTACCACTTTCAGTTTCAGCATCAGAAATAGAAATACTATTAGGATCATTAACAGGTTCAGAGGATTCTACAACATTTTTATGCTTCTTCTTCTTTTTCTTCCTAGAATGAGCACTAGGTTCAATGCGTTGAGAATCTTGTTCAATTCTTTTGGGATGCCCTTCAGATATAGAGGATCCCTGGGTAGAGACACCACCTCTAGTTGTTACTTCATAAGCATGTTTCTCTTTAGAATTATTCCCTAACAAGTCATTTTGCACTTTAGTGAGTTGATCAATTTGAGTTTGAATCATTTGAAAATGTTTAACAAGCATCTTAACATCATTGGAGGTTCTCTCCACAATATCAAGCAATTCACTAATAGCTTGAGAATTTTCCATTAAATGATTCTCTACTCTCATATTAAAATTTTCTTGCTTAACAATATAATTATCAAACTCATCTAAGCATTGTGCAGGAGGTTTCGAATACGGAATATCTTCCCTAGTAAAGCGTTGAAGGGAGTTTACCTCAATCATGGATGAAGGGGGAATTATCTCACATATATCTTCAATAGGAGGTAGATTCTTCACATCTTCAGATTTAATACCTTTCTCCTTGAGAGACTTCTTGGCTTCCCTCATATCTTCATCATTCAATTTAATTAAACCCCGCTTCTTCAATATTGGAGTTGGAGTCGGTTCAGGCGTAGTCCATTCATCATGATTCCGGCTTATTTTAGCCAATAATTCTTCAGCGTCGTCTGGAGTTCTTTTCCTGAAAACACAACCAGCACAACTATCGAAGTATGCCCTAGACTCAATGGTTAGTCCACTATAAAATATATCAAGTAAATCATGCTTTTCCAAATCATGCTCAGGCCGAGCTCTAATAAGAGAGCAAAATCTCGACCAAGCCTCAGGCAATTTCTCTTCATCTTCCTGATTAAAATTATAAATTCTCTGCAAAGCAATATGTTGAGCACTAGCAGGAAAGTATTTGCGGAAGAAAACATCAAGCAATTCTTTCGGACTTTTAATAGAATTTGGTGGCAAATTATTATACCAAGTTTTAGCGTCATCCTTTAATGAGAATGGAAATATTTTAGCAACAAAGTAAGTACGCATCTTGACATCATCAGAAAACAAGCTACTAAGAGTAGATAGCTCAGTCATGTGTTCAACAGCACTTTCTTTTTCAGTACCACAAAAGGGTGTTTTCTCAACAATAGCTATATGAGATAGATCAAGAGAAAAATCATAATCTTTATCCCTAATGTTTATAGGAGATGTGGCAAACTTAGGATCAGGAGACAGTTTATATCTAACGACATGTTACGCAAGCAACTTTTTAATTTTTCTTGCATCAGTAGTAGCATTGCATTTTTCAATAAAATCATCATTAAGCTCCACATAATCTTCCTCAGGATCATCACTAAAATAATCAAGTTCAGGTGAACTAACAGGTGTAGTAGCATTAGGAGTTTCAGTATTTTCAATTTGTCTAGACCTAGCAATCGTAGCATCTAGAAAGGATCCCAATGAACCACTATCATCAAGCACAGCAGAAACATTATCAATATTATGAGAGTTTTCAGATTCAGCAGAAGTACCCGCATGCGAAGCATGTGGCGGTGAAACAAGTTTATCAATCACAGATGGTGAATCAAGAGCAGCAGAGGTATTCAGAATTGTACCTTTTCTTGTAGTGGATGGTAATATGGCGATCTTAGTATCGCGAGGTTTACCCATGATGGAGAATTTTCAGCGAACAATATTAATCCAAGTGAACTTCCAAATAAAGCTATGCTCCCCGGCAACGGCGCCAGAAAATAGTCTTGATGACCCACAAGTATAGGGGATCGCAACAATCTTCGAGGGAAGTAAAACCCAATTTATTGATTTGACACAAGGGGAGACAAAGAACACTTGGAAGCCTTAACAGCGGAGTTGTCAATTCAGCTGCACCTGGAAACAGACTTGCTCGCAAGAGTTTATCAGTAGTAACAGTTTTATAGCAGTAGCAGTAGTGAAATAACAGCAGCTGTAACGAGACAGCAGTAGTGATTTTAGTAAACAAGCAGGATTAAAATATCAGAGGCACGGGGACGGATGATGGGCGTTGCATGGATGAGAGAAACTCATGTAACAATCATAGCAGGGCATTTACAGATAATAATAAAACGGTGTCCAAGTACAAAGCAATCAATAGGCATGTGTTCCATATATAGTCGTGCGTGCTCGCAATGAGAAACTTGCACAACATCTTTTGTCCTACCAGTCGGTGGCAGCCGGGCCTCAAGGGAAACTACTGGATATTAAGGTACTCCTTTTAGTAGAGTACCGGAGCAAAGCATTAACACTCCGTGAACACATGTGATCCTCACATCGCTACCATCCCCTCCGGTTGTCCCGATTTCTGTCACTTCGGGGCCATCGGTTCCGGACAGCGACATGTGTATACAACTTATAGGTAAGACCATAAACAATGAATATCATGATGAAACAATAACATGTTCAGATCTGAGATCATGGCACTCGGGCCCTAGTGACAAGCATTAAGCATAACAAGTTGCAACAATATCATCAAAGTACCAATTACGGACACTAGGCACTATGCCCTAACAATCTTATGCTATTACATGACCAATCTCATCCAATCCCTACCATCCCCTTCGGCCTACAGCGGGGGAATTACTCACACATCGATGGGGGAAACATTGCTGGTTGATGTAGAGGCGTTGGCGGTGATGGCGGTGATGATCTCCTCCAATTCCCCGTCCCGGCGGAGTGCCAGAACGGAAACTTCTGGCTCCCGCGACGGAGTTTCGCGATGTGGCGGCGTTCTGGAGGGTTTCTGGCGACTTCGACTTCTCCCTGTGCGTTTTTAGGTCGAGGCCGATAAGTAGTCCGAAGGAGGGCGTCGGAGGCCGGCCGAGGGGGCCACACCATAGGGCCGCGCGGCCCCCCTGGGCCGCGCCGCCCTCCGAGGATTTTCCCGAAAGTTGGATTTCTGCACAAAAACGAGACACCAGAGCAGTTCTGCTGAAAACAGCGTTAGTCCGTGTTAGTTGCATCCAAAATACACAAATTAGAGGCAAAACAATAGCAAAAGTGTTCGGGAAAGTAGATACGTTTTGGACGTATCATGCAACTCGACTAAAAATCTTTGGCGACTCACAATTGGTGGCTCAGCAAGTTATGAACCAATGTGACGCAGTCAATGATAGCATGATGGCATACAAGGAGGTGTACAACGAGCTCGAGAAGTTGTTCGATGGATGCGAAGTAAATCACATCAGTAGATTAAGCAACGATGAAGATGACGTTCTTGCAAACATCGGGTCGCAGTGCCTCCCAATCCCGCCAGGAGTATTTTGGGAAGAAATAGCAGAGAGATCCACGAAGCCAAAAAAGGTGCAGAAAAAAGCAAAAGAAGAGAAAACTTCGACACCCCTCACAGAAACCACGGAGGATGAAGAGGACCAAGAGCTTGTAATGATGGTACAAGTTCCTTGGATGCAAGCATATATATCATACATCCTCAGGAAAGAAATACCCGATGATCCAGTTGAGGCAAGGCGAGTAATTCGACGCTCTAAAGCTTTCACGGTAATCAAAGGAGAATTGTACAAGCGAAGTATTTCAGGCGTACTGCAAAGGTGTGTCACACCCGAAGAAGGAAGAATAATTCTGAAGGATGTACACGAAGGAATATGTGGCCACCATGCGAGTAGTCGAGCTATTGCAGCCAAGGTTTTTCGGGCAGGATTCTACTGGTTGACAGCAATCGAGGACGCCAAGGAAATAGTAAGAACTTGCGACGCGTGTCAAAGGTTTGCCGCAAAACCTCACTCTCCAGCAGCAGAACTAACACCAATACCATTGTCGTGGCCCTTTGCCCAATGGGGACTTGATATGGTGGGCAAGTTACACAAATCTTGGCCAGGAGGAAAGGAGTACATGCTAGTAGCTGTCGACAAATTTACAAAGTGGATAGAAGCGAAGCCGATAAATTCACCAGACGGAGCATCCGTAGTAAAATTCGTAAAAGGCCTCGTCTTCAGATTTGGAGTGCCCCATAGCATCATCACAGACAATGGCAGTAATTTCACATCCCATGAATTCAAAGATTATTGCAGAGAAGTGGGTATCAAGTTACACTTTGCGTCAGTTGCGCACCCGCAGACCAACGGCCAAGTCGAGAAAGCTAATGGAATCATCTGCAACGGCATTAAGAAACGCTTATTAGCGCCACTGGAGAAAGATTGACACACCTGGCTAGAGGAGCTGCCCAGTATATTATGGAGCATACGAACAACACCAAACACAGCAACACAAGAAACTCCGTTCTTCTTGGTTCATGGAGCAGAAGCAGTATTACCAATCGAGATAGAGCATGACTCTCCACGAGTCGTGGAATATGATGAAGAGGTGTCGAGAAAAGCGCTAGACGATGACGTCGATGCACTCGACGAGGCTAGAGACGAAGTACTGTCTCGGGTAACCAAATACCAACAGGACTTGAAGAATTACCACAGTCGACGTTTGCGGCCAAGATCTTTTCAGGTAGGAGACCTAGTTCTTCGGCTCACGCAAAAAAGTCATGAAAAACTCGAGTCACCATGGCTTGGCCCTTACATTGTCACGGAAGTAATCGGAGGAGGAGCATACAGGATAAAGGACAAGAAGACAGGGGTGGAGGAGCAAAACCCCTGGAACATGGCGCAACTCAGGCGGTTCTACGCCTAGAGCTGAAATATAGTCCTTGTAAAACTTCAATGTACTGAAACGCCCGCGAGTTTTTAGATGCACTCTTTTCCTTTTTCGGGGCATCGAGTGGGGCCGGGAAAGGTTTTTAATGAGGTGGGCTCGCGGTGCTGCAATATAATAAAGATAGTGTCAATATAACTTTTCTTTATCGACACGCTCAAAGTCTCCGATCCGACGAATTTCAATATAGTTCCTCGAAAAAAGAAAAGCCTCGCCTTGGTATTAAAATACCTCGCGAGTCAATAAAAATACAAAATAGTACTCAACAAAGAAGCTCGGGGGCTGATACTCGCTAAAACTACATATTGAATAAATGCCTTGGTTCAAAACCTCGCAATACACAAAATACAGTAAATAGCCACAGAAACACTCGGGGGCTAGACAAATATAGAAATACGATGATTTCTTCACAATATAATCACAATCATGGGTTACAAAGAAGAGTTATCTACCAGAGGAAAATAATTAGTCATGATTCAATATGTCATCAAGGGTAATTCTGTTTTCTTCAGGAGCAGTGCCAAGAAAATCAGCATAATGACCATCTGCAAAAAAGTCGGCATCCATCCGAAGAAGGTCTTCAATCATTTCTTCGGCTATAGGCGAAACCTTCGTGTTAATTCGGTCGACACCAACTCTTCGGCGCCTTACCTTCTCATGAACTTTCGCAACAACTTGGGTCAGGTCAAGCTTTGAGTGGCAGATCTGAAGCATGATAAGGGCAAATCTGGCGCCAGCTACCAGTTGAGCTCTGACAAAATCATGGATCTTGTGGGAATCCTTAAATTTCCCCATTAACTCGGGAAGAGTTTGTGGTTGAACGTTCCGAGGAAACATGGAGTTATAAACCATAGACAAGGTCCTGGTACAGAAGTCAAGGAAGTCGCGAGTTTGAGAGGCGTGATCCTGAAATCTGACAATCTGGCGGGTCCTCTCTGGGGTAGCCCAAAACAGATAACCATGGTCAAGGGCAAGGTTAACAAGGAGGTTCGTCCTAGTATTTACCCTCTCTTCTTGGGCAACAGCATCAGTAAAGGAACCTATTAAAACAACAGAGCAGAAAACTTTAAGAGACGCACCATGAAGACGGAAGATATCGGAGGATGAAACAAGCATACCCGACATATCCACACTGGCTTCATTCATTAACTCGAGCATGAAATTTTCTCGAGTAGTCGCCTTTTCAGCCTCGGAAGTAGCGATTTCCTTAGCAGCCACGGCCTCGCGAGCTTGCTGAAGTGCAACTTTTTCGGCTTCAGATGACTTACGAGACTTTTCCATGATCACAAGTGTTTGCTTCTTTGCATACTGAAGTTGCTGCCGAAGTTCATCCAATTCTTGCGGCAAGGAATCTTCGACAGGTGTAGTATCAGCAAGAGTTCTCCTTGAGCGAGAAGAAGAAGGCGAAACATTGGAAGGAGCGGAAGATGGAGTATAGTTATCAAATACCAACTGAAATTTAATAAAACAAGACAACATCAATCAACAAGCAAAGATAGAGTTTTCATTAATCTTTCGGAATAGTTACAAAGGCCTTACAGTGGAGCTAATGAAGTACGTGTCGCCAAAAAACTACTTTGGCGACAAGAGCAAAAGAAACAGAGAAAGAAAAACAAAGAAGCGTGCAACTAGACCTCCGGCCTTGATGAGCTAGGAGTTGAAGCTGGTTTGATCCCGAGATAGGCCAAGATTTTCTTCGTGTTGGGCTTGGCTGCCTTAATCAGCGACCTCCATCTTGACTGTTCTATCTGATCGGTGTCGCCAACTTTCATCCAATCAACAGTTTGTTGGCTGTCAGCAACCAGGGCAACAGTGCTCTCGACAGCAATCTTCATATTTTCCTGGCGCATCTTCAGTCCAAGGTCTTCTGATGAATTGAAGCTCTTGGCAAGGGCAAGGAAAGTCGGGGGCTCCTCTTTCTTCGGGAAGAAGTAGGGGAACATCGTCGACCATCCTGCACTAGCATTTGCCACGCCTTCACGAATTTCGGACCCATGAAGCTCCAGATAAGAAAGTGCGTCGAGGAGAGGATCATTGTCGGGATTCTCCAGATCAAACTCTTGGTTTGTTTGGCCTGCCACAGGAAACAAAACGTTGGTCAAAAACAAGAAACAGCGGGTCGCATAAAAATAGAAGGGATCAATAATATTACTTTGAGTGCATCGACTTTGTGATTTCAGGCGCTTGAGGATCCCCTGCTCACGCTCAGCCTGTGCAGCTTTGTGCTCGTCTAAAGCAGTTTCAGCATCCTCAAGTCTTTTCTGCAGATCCTCGACACTAGCAGCTTTTGCTTTGGCTTCATCAGCCTCTGCTTTGGCTTCGCTAGCAACAAGTTCGGCCTTCTTGCGGGCCGCTTCACTTTGCTCCAGTTTTTGAGCAAGTGCGTCGGCACGCTTGTTGGCCTCTGCAAGTTTCTCTGTCGAAATAAAAAAAAGAGGAAAGGTCAAAAATGGCGACAAATGACAAGAGCAAGAAGTCAAAAATTATTACCTTCAGTTCTGCTGGCATATTCACGGTACCCAATGAATTGGGATCCGATGCGGATAAGCTCTTTGATCATGGGTTGTCAAAAAAGAACAAAGAAAGAGAAACATCGATATGAAAAAAGAGTGAAGGCGTGAAAAAGCAAAATAGAGGAAATATAGATATTGGCAAGAAAATTCAAAAACTTACATCATCCAAGAGCAAAGTGGAAGAGCTACCCAATTGAGGGGCAGGCTCAATGATCGTCTCAACCCTCGTCCTTTTTGGTGAAGGAGCACGGGGGCTTGATGGCGGAGTAGTGGTGACGACGTTTTGTTGAGGAGGCGAAGATTCTTCTCCTTCAACTAGCGTGTCCGAAGCAAGTAAAGTATGTGACGTGCTCGTACGAGGAGCCACGTCAACAGTTGGTACTTCTTCCTCGTCATCGCTGTAATTAAAAGAAGACAGCATAAAAAAGCAAGACAAGACAAACATTTCGGGTACAGAAATAAGGAAAAATAAAAATGACTTACGAGCTGACGAGGGATTCAAGATAAGGATCATAAGTTGCCTTCTGGTGTGAAGGATCAACTTCTTCGGCTTTGGAAGTGCCGGAGTCTTCGACATCATTCCTTTTCCTTTTGCCTTTCGGGGAGACAGCGGGAGGAGGAGATTGTGCCGACGAAGTACCTTCGGAATTACCCGCAGATTTTCGTGAATCCACGGGTTCGTTCACAAAGGATGGAGCTTCTTGATTGTCATCTGTGACAATAGCCCTTTCTTCGACTTCTCCACCCTCAGGAAGAGGAGGAAGCGAGACAAGGTCAGGATGATTCTGCGCAAAATAAAATAAGGAGAGACGTCAGAAAAGAAGTTACAAAAAAGTTAACAAAGCAACAACAAGACAATTAGTCAAAGATTACCTCGGGAAGTGGGTTGGCGGCGCAGAATGGCGTCACTCGACAAGAAGAAGGAACAACATCTTTTTTGCTGAGAGATGAAATTTTTCGGACAAGTCTTTCTAAGTCCTTGACCTCCAAATTCACCGACAGTCGGTCTACGTCCTTGTCGCCGGCATATTTCCAGAGAGGATGCTTGCGAGCCTAAAGCGGCTGCACCCTAGTCCTAAGAAAGTATGCAGTGATTTGGATGCCTGATAACTCCTTGCCGCGAGTATTTTGTAACTCGTGGATACGAGCCATCAAGGTTTCTGTCGACGCCCTTTCTTCTTCGGTGGCCTCCGCGTCCCATGAGCGGCGGCGAAAGATTTTTTCGGCACCATCAAAAGGAGGGATATTGTCTTCTGCGCATCCGTGGTTCTCCTCCTGAATGTACAACCACTTCTTGCGCCATCCTTGAACTGAGTCAGGAAGCTTGACGTCGAAGTAGTCGACAGTGGGTCGAACAGAAATTACAATGCCGCCTATATTATAGGCGACATTGGGCGAGCCATTGCGGCGGCAGAAGAAAATGCGTTTCCATAGCGCCCAGTTAGGCTGGACGCCAAGGAAGGCTTCGCACAAAGTGATGAAAATGGAAATGTGGAGGATTGAATTCGGCGTGAGGTGGTGGAGTTGCAAACCATAGACAAAGATCAGTCCACGGAGAAAAGGATGAATGGGGGCGGAAAGACCACGGATGAGGTGATCGACAAAACTTACCCGGTATCCCATTGGAGGGGTTGGGTAGCTTTCCTCACTGGGGAAGCGCAATGCTTGGGGTTTCTTGGTGATCCCCAGCTTCTTCAGCAGGTTGACGTCTTGAGTGGAAATTTTGGATCTTTCCCACTCCGCCGTTCCAAGATCCGCGGCGGCCATGGAGGATTCCGGCGTACTGTGCCTGGTCGATCGGCGAGGTGGCATCAACAATGGCGCAGGATTCGCAGTTGAAGGTGAGGAGCTCAGGAAGTTGTGGATTGCAAGAGGAAATTTGCAGATGAGAGAAGGAAGACGGCGCGGGCGGAAGTGTCCAAGGAGGAAGAAGATGAATTTATATAAGGGTGCGGTGAAACGACGAACCGTTGGATAAGGAAAATATGTGACAGATGATAACCACGTGGCGTCAAGGGTAAAAAAGTAATTCAACGTCGCGGAAGTTACGGTGTGTGCGCCAGAAAAAGCGGAGGACGTGTGTCCCCCACTTGCACGACGTGTCAACGTGGTGGAAACAATGGACCCACAAGGCAGAAAAATCACGACTATTAACAGAGATGACATAAATTTGACTAAGGAAAGCATGCCGACAAGAAAAATAAAAGAAGATTGGCGACAGGAGAAGTTGTTGAATACTTCGGGAGCCTTTGATCAAATACAAGTTTTTGCCCAAATGCTCGGGGGCTACTTCGACAAAAGTAAAATTTCGAGTATGGAAATATAGAAATTGTGGGAGCCTACAACCAAGCACAAGTCCTTGGCTGTAGCCTCGGGGGCTACTCCCATCGGGAGCGCTGTTCGCGCACCCGAGAGATGAAAAGAAGATCATATCGAGAAATAATGACAATATGGCGACAAGGTGGACTAAAATGTTGAGCCTACAACCAAGCACAAGTCCTTGGCTGTAGCCTCGGGGGCTACTCCCATCGGGAATGCTGTTCGCGTGCCCGATGAAATTAAAAAAGAAAGATAGAAAAGCAAAAGAGTATATTTCGAGTTATAATTAACTCTACATATACTCCCATCGGGAGAGCAATATAAGTCATCTTTGACTCAATAAAATGTGCCATTCCAATAGCCGAAAAAGCACTCGACAATATATTCTCAGAACGCCAAAGTTGCGATCAATTTCTGAATGCCGCAAATTTGCGAAGGTAAGACCCCAGATCCGTTCTGCTGGGCATGGCATCGCCGAAGACTGCGCTCTGCTACTTTTATCCGTATCAACAGATACGAAGAAAAATCCTAACGGACGCGTTAGGTACCCGATAAATTTTACTGGGACTCGACAGAATGGTAAGACCTTAAGCGGCGCCTGTCGAAGTTTACACCAGTATCCCAAGGTCATGTCCAGGGACGTGATCTTGAAGTAGGTTTTTGCGGATTGCCACGAGAGCAGTTAACTAGTACCTGATCCATCAGATGAACTAGCCCCAACTACCATTATCCCTGTACAATATAGAATTTTATGTGAAGAAATATAGAAAAGTTAAAGCTATCGACTAAAAATAAACAGTGGAGATTTTCCCTGACTCTACGATTCAAGCAAAATCTCGGGGGCTACTAACATAGGCATCCCAAATGGGCCTGCCGAAGATAGTACCCGGGGTTTACTGAAGGCCCACTACCCGAAGAATAAGAAGATTCGGGAGCCCAAGATATATTAAGGAAAGTTAGAGTTGTAATAGGAAGTGTTATTTGTAATCTGGCGGGATGAGTTAGAAACCGTCCCGGACTCTGTAACTTGTACAGCACGAATCCCTCAGCTCCACCTCCTATATAAAGGGGGAGTCGAGGGATGAAGAGATCATCGAATCATTGTTACAAACCCAAGTTTTCATAATCGTCGAGTACTTTTCGGCTGAAACCTTCGAGATCTACTTGCCCTCTACTTCCAACTAAACCCTAGCCTACAATCCATAGGCATTGACAAGTTGATACCTTGTCAATATGTATCTGAAAATAGCTCTCTCAATTTCACAGCTCCAACTCTCTGAACTTTTGATCTATTCACTCTGAACTTCACCTTACAAAATAATTCTTTGAAACAAGCCTAGAAGCAACGCAATAATCAAATTTACACACAACAAATAGCAGGAGGAACAAGGAATGTACACATTGCACCACAATGGTTTTCTGTGCAACGAGGATGAATAGAACTCGTTTCAAATGCCAAAGAAAATGACATTTTACAAAAAAATGTAAGCCCATCTCCACACAAACTGTTCCATGGAAAAACTGAACCTCTCACACGGACGAAACGAACTTCCAAATTTATCTAGAACACTTTGTTTTACATACTTCCAATATAATTCTTTTGTGCACTACAGTCTAGCCAGAGGTTGCTTACGAAGCAAAGAAGGAGCTCATTGACCATGTCGAGTAATTGCTCCTGAATGAAATGGTTTTCTTCAGGGATGTATGTGACCTTCAGACCTGGGCAAACTTCCCCATGACACGATCTTTCAAGACAGATCTCGATCCGGGGGACTTGCATGCATAATCTCTCAATGTGATAGCAAACACTGGGTACTGGAACTTTGGATCTTCAATTGGACGTTTCTTATGGGAATAGACCTACAACATACAAAGCTTTTGTGTTAAAAAAATTCTTAACTGTTGTAGCTGCCGAAATAAGTAGCAATTCTGCTTTCAGAAAACAAGTAGCTAGTTCAGCAATATAGGCAGTTCAGTTAAGCAACAATTCAGTACCAGCACCATACAGATGTAATGGTTTGCATCCCGTCAAACGAGTGTGCCCTGCCGACACGTGGAATAGAGTATGTGAACTTCCCGTCAAAAGAAAATGAACTCTTTTTTTTTCTTCGGTGAAGTATCTTTTATTTTGAGTTAATTCTTTGAAGAAAAAAGGACTTCGTGTAAAATTTAACTTTTTGCCGGTGTGTTCTACTAAACTAAACTTCTCCCAGAGACAAAAGGTGGACTTCCACACAAGGACGATGTGAACTTTACCAATAAAATAATTGATGAGACTGACAACCGTGAAAGAAGAAGCGAATTTCGCGCATAGATGAACTGAACTACTTGACTGATTCGGAAGACGAGGTGAACTGACAGCTCGTTCAAAGTGAACTTTTCAGGGCATTCAAATGAATAATCTGAACTCCCGAAAAATAAAAATTGATTGCCCCTATGAATAATCTGAAAGTGAAAGTCACCAGCGGTTTTTCTTTACTGTACTTCCCTGTTTGATACAATGATCTTCCAAACAAAAAAAAATTCTCAGCTTCCTGGGAAAATATTTTAATGCATTTGATATTTTCCAAATTCAAAAGCTGAACTGCTCAATATGCATTTGATATTTTCCAAGTTTGATACTATGAGTTGGCAATCATATTCTAAAAAAGGAAGCAATTTATGAATACATTTATCTGCAATTTATTCATTTTTTGTTATTCAGATGAAAATGAAATGAACTTCCACAAGTGCAAAAAGAACTTACCATGTGTTAAAAGTGAACTGGCTAACAATTAGGTGATCTTTTCAGCGAGACGAGGTGAACTACCTACAGATTCAAAGGGAACTTTCTGGGGCGTTCATATTGAACTACCCGCATGTAATTCACCAGATAATTCACATGCTAATCTCGTGTTCCCACATATCAAAATAGGAAATAACAACAAAGCTTCTCGTGATCAGCAACCTACTACGCACACAGAATAATTGTTGTTCCTTTTGAAAAGAACCGATGTGGTTTTATCACACTGGATTTCGAATTTTTACACGAACGAGTTTCAAAAATGTGAACTTTTTTCACCATACAACTATTATGTGCAGAATAAACTCAATTCACTCCCAGAACAATTATGTGCACAAGAAAACCAAAGTAGGAACCACAGTTCATAGTGATTAGCATTGGGAGGAGCAGGCTGACCTGGGCATGGGAGTCTGTCAACTGCCTTAGTTGAAGCAGTCGACTCTTGGGATGGCGCTGGGTGGACTCCTGTGTCAGGCACGGTACGCTGACGTTGTTTGCCGTACCATGGGCTGGACTCAACAGCGACGGTGGTCCTGGCCTTCAGGAGGAGGAGAAACCGACTGCAGAGTGAACTTCCCATTATATACTTCTACACACATCTGCATATCGTGGGATGCAAGCATTTAACTCGAAAAGGAGAAGAGTGAACTTCCCGTTATATAAGTCTAATGAAACATTAACCATGTCAAATTCTTTTCTGCCACAAGAGATAGAAAAAATACACAGACAAGATAAGTTGAGATGGACGGAGTGAGCGCCTCACTTTTTAGACACAACCAAAGTGAGCTTCGCTGATAAAACAAGAACTTTTGTCAGCATTGCAGTGAACTTTGTGACTTCAAAATGTGAATTCAGCAGTTAGTAGTTCACTTATTTGACCGACATCTGAACTTTCAGCATAACACACATAGCCCAAAAGCATTGCATCAGCTGAGAGAGGACACTGCAAGTATCTTGTGCACAAAAACATTGAGAATTTCCTCAAATTCTCTATTGTTTCAGAATAATTTTAATGTTCTTAGAGAAATTAACTGTGCCTGTACTGCACGTTATGGTTCACATGATAGAATTATCCAAGAATATCTATGTTTTAAAACAAGGCAATAGCAGCAACAGAATATAAATTACTTTTGATTCATCTGTTTGAGAACAAAATGGACTGCTCTTGCAAGGAATTAAGACCTCTGATACTGTTAGTATAAACAGGCAGTCTTCTTTAGCAAACTGAACTTCTACCTTGTTATAGCCAGAAACGCATCGGCACGTACATACTAGTAAGACTGAATCCCCAGTCCAGGCATCGTGAACTACCCAGTATTGGAAATAAATAACAGTGCACTGTCTAAACTGAAACGAATGAACTTCCTAAAACTAACAAAGGTCCTAACTTTAGGCATGCTTACAAAATACACATCAATTAAATTCCCATTCATTCACCTGGAGACCAAGACTAGATGGACAAAAGAAGAGAACTCATGTATCTGAAGTAGTCAACAAAGGTGAACTTTCGTAACAATAAAAAAGTAACCATTCATTCTCTCTCTCTCTCTCTCTCTCTATATATATATATATATATATATGTGTGTGTGTGTGTGTAGTAAACAAGAGAACGCACATTAGGAACATGTTCTAGAAAAAACTCACTTCAAAAGTAACAGAAAGGGCGAGGATCTTAGAGAGACTAAGATAAAGAGAACAACCATTTTTTTAGAGAGAGGTTCAGGAGCCAAGCGCGACGCAGTTCCGTGCGCGACGACACTGCTAGTGGGCCTGCGGTCGTGCTTGTTAACTCCTGCAGCATTCGTTAGTAAACCATCAAGCGGTGTAGTAGGCTGCTCGCTGTTGCTCGGTTGCTCTGTTGCTTATCCATCCAAATATCCCACATAAGCATCTTTTAATCTAATGAAGAGAAAGAAAAGTACCAACACTTAGCGTGGCATCAACAACATGAATTAGTTTAGTAACTACAGTAGAAGCACCCACAACCAGACAGGCCTCACAATCCTATATTGACTCCTGCTGCTTGACAAATTGCTATTACTTAAAACTTTTCGCACCAACAAATTAAGTTGAATACTGAAGAAACAAGTTAACTTCCAAAATTTGCCAACTCCCCGAATACAAAGTGAACTTTTCTGACATAAAGAATTGAACTTCTAGCGCGGGATTACTCTGACCCTAATTTGTGTCCATGAATCAATACTTTTGTTTGTTTCAATAGGTTTCAGAGTGGATACAGGAAATAAACCAACAATATAAACACATTATAGGGTAGCAACAAGGATGGGAAAAAACCGAGCAGGAGAGAGGTACTGCTGCGATGCTGGTTTACCTTGCTGAGGAAGGCTCCGATGGAGGATGTTGGCGGTGGCGAGTGAACTGTTGAGCTGGACGACATGAACTCCCCTGCTGCTTCACATTTTTTAACGAACCTCTGTAGATTAACAAGTGAACTTCATTTTTTACTTGTACAATAAACATAAATTATTTTCTGTAGGGTCAAATGGAATTGTTCCAACCAAAAAATAGTGTTGTATATAGAGAAAACATGAGAATGCCAGCAGGTGAGCTAGTATTTTGCCCCGTACATAGACATATCAACCGGAAAAACGTGAGAATATTAATCAAACACAAATCTGAACTGTCAACGTACATAAAGTGAACTAAAAAACACATAGGTAAGCTCACTAAAACAAACTCCGCGAAAATAAAAGGTGACATTTTGCCATATGAATAGTGTGAACTTCTTTCTTTTAGTTAATGAACACATCAACAGTATATGTATCAAAAGTAAGATCCAGACAATATGCATATTTTTCGAGGTGAACTCATGTATTAGAAATTGGAGAGTTCAGAAGTAGTAGAGAAAAAAGTCAACAAAATGATCAAACTCCTAGGATTAAAAAGTGAACGTCGTGACTGAGTAAACTTCATATGTGAACTAGGTGAAATTGTTTTTATGTGCTGTAATCGTCTAACATTTGCTCAAATACAAAGCTAGCAAACAATCTTTATGTGAAAATTCACACAACGCAGCAGTTAAGAAATATAGTGCAACACCAGCAGCAGTTTTAATATCTGAATTTCTTGCACTAACTCTCTGAACGCACATGTTTTCTAAATAGGCAGAACAGTCATTACCTAAATTTGCAATAAGTGAACTGCCCGGATGTATCGAGTGCACTTCCCTGATGTATATGATGCTGACACGTTGACAACAACGGATCCATATTAAGAGAGCTCCAAGTATTGCCAGATTTACTCCAAACGCCATCTTAAGAGAGCTCCAAGTATTGTCAGATTTACTTCCTGGAATAAAAGGTAGAGTATACCTGCATCAGTGCAATGGTTATATTTGGATTAGTATGTAGAGACTATGGTTAGGACCAGAAGAGAGAAGAGACTAAATATTAAGATTGAAGAAACAAAGGTCTAAATATCCCACGTAAATAAATTTGAAACTTCCGTTATTACCAAAACAAGTACTAGTTTAGTTCGACAGGGGCAGTAGTTTAGTTAACACTAGCAGCAGCCGAGGCGCACGCTCCTGGACGTGGCTCTCTGCCTAGACCGGCGGTTCAGAGTTGGGGTGAGGGAATTTCAGAGTTGAGGGAGAGGGGAGTTCAGATTCAGAGGAGGGAGAGGGGCAACTCGGATGGACATGCTACATTCCTGTTCTTTGATTATGTTGGCTGCTTTATCTGACAAAACAACATAGAAGTAAACTTCCAGGGCCCTAGGATGAACTTCTCACATTGGTGAACCACTATAGTTAAATAAGTGGAATTCTAATTTTTCTTAACCTTTGCTCACTATTATCAGGAAAGTACGAAATGCCATTGCATGGATGGCATAATGAAACATAAATTAACTCAGAGATGAACTTCTCCATGTACATGTAGTGAACTTTTTATACAAAGAATGCACTACCATAATAGCATATATCATATGAAGTGGACTTTGGCTTTTCAGTAAACAAACCGATATAGCTTTATTCACAGTAAACCGAACCTCTTTTGCAAGTCAAATCGAATTTTTTCGACCAAAAACTGTATACTAAAAAGGGGAACTTCCTGGTAACATAAATATGAACTTTGGCATAGAAAATTTGCACTTCCAAGCAATTACAATGTGAACTTTCCGAGAAAATGGACAAGGCTAACTCCCAGGAAAAAAGGAGGTGAACTTCAAGCATGATTATAAAACAAACATCAACAGATTCCTATATTTTTTTTACCTCCAGAGATGAAAGTTCACAGCATACGTAACAAAAAAATTAAGACGGCAGCCGCAATACACACATAGTAGTTCACTATTTCAATAAGCGAGTTCGAGAGCAACTTAGCCTGGGAGTGAACTAAACTGAGAGCGAACTTGATTATTTATGTAAGGTGAACTTCCACTGTACAAACAGAGATATTTTTGTTTTTCTGTTTATATAAAATGGATACTTTTATAGTAAACACAACACCAAACTTCGGCATGCTGATCAACTGCATTTTACGATTAAAACATATACTTTTTTGAAGAGGCGGTGTTTGCTTTTAAGGTTGAGGAAACAACATTACGTGTGCACTTCTCGAATGCAAATAATGAACTTATAAATATCAAAGAATGAACTTTTGAAATTGCTTTTAATGCTAATGTCCAAAATTTGTTCTTATGTGGATGAGGTGAACTTGTATTTTCAAACCTATCATATTTGTTCCATAATCAGTAGATGCAAAGGGTAAGTGTCCTCTAAACTGTTTGCACAAGCAGACAGATGTAGAGTAATACATGGAAATAAACTCCAGCTGGATTGCTGCATCTGAATAAATCATATATAAGGAAATATCATAGGTCATTGTTTGGAAATGCATACCAAACGCAAAGGGTCTTCATTTTCATACACTTATTTTCTTGAAAATGCCAAACATGCTTTGCCATCAGGAGCCTCGAAGGTCCTGCCACACAGAAGATAAGAGTTTATTATCTAGAGCTCATTGTATTGACCTACAAAAACAATGGAATAACAGCATTGTTATAGAAGTTGATTCACAAGATATATTTGAGTTTTAAGACATGATAAAAACAAGTGAGCTTCCCCTCATAGAGGAAGTGAACATTTAGCAAATAAAAAGTGAACCTACGAACCACAGTGCTTTATAAGTAACTGCAATTGCCCTGTACTTGTAACGAACTCCGCGGTAGGAAGGAAGTGAACTTCAGACAACTAAAGATCGAAGCAAAGTGCAAACTCCATAGATGCAATTTTTATAACGGATACTTTTTCCACACAGGAACTTCCATTTTTCAGGTAGTGAAACGGTTAAAAACAAAGAGTGAACATCCTTAGCTATTGCAAAGCCAAAACAATTGTAAATTAGGAGCAACTTCTTGTGGAAATTATTTTTCGAAACATAATTCATGTTTGTACACATGGAAGCAAACACCTGTAAGGCACAAAGTCAACGAATAATGAACTGCTAATATTAACAGAAGTGCACTTTTTGTCGCTTACTAAGTTAAGCACCAAAAGAAGTCTAGCGAACTTGCAAGAGAATACATTTTTCTACCAAGAAAATAGTGAACTTAGCACTAGTACAAACTGAACTTTAATAACAGTAAATTTGGAAACTTCATATATTGAATGACAGGCAATAAAGTGAATCAGGGAACTTGGATTGGTCCACTAGCCAAAATCATCTACGACTACGAGCATCACCGCCCGGAGTTCAGAGCAGCAGCGAGGCAAGGGCATGGTTGTGAGGTCATTGCTGCGGCCATGTACCAGGAGCAATGGTTGCATCTCTGTGCCTATATCTGAACTTCACATTTTCTAATTTGTGAACTTCAAAATTCAGCTAACGTTATTCCCAATGGAAATTTCTATTTATATTTCCTGAGGTTGGATGATTACATCTCCAAATTCAATGAGTCAACTTCTCGAATTCAAAGAGTAAACTTCTGATAGTATTGTTTTGGTGTTGTAATCATCCAACCTTTCTGCAAACAAAACACCCACAATCTGTGAAAAAAATCTCACACGCACATATCCAGTAGCAGCAAATCAGTGGCGGTGGCTTCCAAGGCCAGTGAGCAGGGCAACAGTTAAGGGTGCGTTTTTCCAGTGAGCAGGGTAGCGCGCCGCGGGGATCCAGGCGGGAGGGGAGGGAGAGGCGACGACCGGGATTTACTAGGTTAGCGAGGTGAACGCCGGTGGACTCGCGACGCAGCGCATGTGGGCTCTAGGGGCAGCGCACGCGGTCGACCACCGATGCACGGCGCGGAGGTGGAGGATTTCCCGGCGGCGCGTGTCGGAGGCGGGAGCCCTCCCGGCGGTGCGCGGTGTAGGCGGGGGCCCTCCCGGCCGGACGCGTTGGAGGCGCGGGGGTGGGGCTCCCGGCGGCGCGCGTTGTAGGCGGGGGCCTCCCGGCGGCGGGCGGTGTAGGCGGGGGGGCCTCCCGGCGACAGGCGGTGTAGGCAGGGGGCCTGTCGGCGGCACGCGGTGGAGATGGGAGCCTTCCCGATAGCGGGGGGCCTCCCGGCGGCGGGCGGTGTAGGCGGGGAGCCTCCCGGCGACAGGCGGTGTAGGTGGGGGGCCTGCCGGCGGCACGCGGTGGAGGAGGGGAGCCTTCCCGATCGCGCGCGGTGGAGGTGGGAGGCAACGTGGCGTGTGGCTGTTTCCAGCGACGACAAAGAAGGTCGTTCTGATGGGGTTCAGTCGGTTCACTAGGGGGTGGTGGGGCGGTTCGGGTGGATAGCTAGGTATGAATAGTTCGGTTTGTTTGTAGGGGTTCAAGAATAGCTATTCTAGAACCCCTCTTAAGGGGGGTTCGAGAATAGTTGTGCTCTATATATATATATATATATATATATATAGCAAGACTATTCTCGAACCCCCTTAAGAGTGGTTCTAGAATAGCTATTCTAGAACCCCCCCAGGATGTTATAGACTAGTTATTCTACAACCCATCTCTAAAGACCTTCTAAACCCGACACAACCACCCAATCCCATCCAACCTTCCGCCGGCCCAACCCACCCACCTCCCGGCAACCCCACCCCACCTAGCTACCGCCCGCCAACCCCACCCCACCTCGACCCCACCCTACCTCTCGTCGACCCTACCCCACCACCACCACCCACCAACCCCACACCTCCAACTTCTGAAGATCCCACCCACACCACCTCTCGATGACCCCACCCTACCTTACCTCCCGTCGACTCCATCCCGCCTACTATCAAACCCACGCCACATACCGACGAACTCATTTTTGAAAGTTCGCTTCATTTTTTGGAAGTTCGCTTCATTTTTTGGAAGTTCACTTCACTTTTTTTGGGAAGTTCACTTCATTTTTCGGAAGTTCACTTTTCTTTTTTGGGAAGTTCACTTCATTTTTTGGGAAGTTCACTTCATTTTTTGGGAAGTTCACTTCATTTTTCGGAAGTTCGCCTTACTTTTTTGGAAGTTCACTTCATTTTTTGGGAAGTTCACTTCATTTTGGAAGTTAACTTTACTATTTTCGGAAGTTCACTTCATTTTTTTGGGAAGTTCACTTCATTTTTCGGAAGTTCACTTTACTTTTTTGGGAAGTTCACTTCATTTTTTTTGGAAGTTCACTTCATTTTTCGGAAGTTCACTTTACTTTAGTCGGAAGTTCACTTCATTTTTTTTAGGAAGTTCACTTCATTTTTCGGAAGTTCACTTTACTTTTTTCGGAAGTTCACTTCATTTTTCGGGAAGTTCACTTCATTTCTCAGAAGTTCACTTTACTTTTTTTGGAAGTTCACTTTACTTTTCCCGGAAGTTCACTTCTTTTTTGGGAAGTTCACTTTATTTTTCGGAAGTTCACTTTACTTTTTTGGGAAGTTCACTTCATTTTCGGGAAGTTCACTTAAATTTTTTTCGGAAGTTCACTTTACTTTTTCCGGAAGTTCACATCATTTTTCGAAAGTTCACATTACGTTTGTCAAACAAGTTGAAATACTTTTTTTTGTCAAAATTCACTTAGGTTAAAACAGTAGTTCACTTTGTACACTACGAGGAAGTTCACTTGGCACCACGTAGAAGTTCACCTTTTTGCACGCCGATAAAATTACTTCTTGTGGGAATTCACTTTTGTAAAAAATGAATTTCACTTTGTACCGCGTGGAAGTACACTTTCCATCTCATCGAAGTTCACTTTAAAATACGTCATACAACTACATTTTGTTGAAATTCACTTTGGTCAAAATGACAGTTCACTTCGTAACGTCCCGACGTTCACATTGTACCTCGAGGAAGTTCGCTTTAAAAAATTCAAAACGAAAAAGTTGCACCTAATCAATATCTTTTCAACAAAATTTCAGTTGGAACATTCCGACAAGTGGTTCGGAAATAAATTCCCAAAAACTGTAAATAAAAATAAGAAATAAGGAAAGTAGAATCATGTTTTTTCAAATCTGCTCTTAAACTGTGAATAATTGGTGAAAAATATATATATATATAAGTTGCGTCTAGTCAATACCTTTCCAATGGCATATCATATGAATCAATCCAATAAACCGTTTGGAAATTAGACCTCAAAAAACTGCACGAAATTAGTGAAATCCGTGAAAATGTTGTTTTGTACATTCGAAATTATTTTTAAACAATAAAGAATTTGGAAAAACAATGAAAACGAAAAAGATGCGAAATTACAATACGAATCCAATAGTATATTATATGCATCATTTCGATAAGCAATTCAAAGATTAAATTAAAAATACTGTCCGCATAAATATTTAATTATAATGTTCAGGAAAGTAGAATTATGTTTTTTCAAATCTGCTCTTTAACTGTAAAGAATTGGGGAAAATGATTGATACGTCCAAAACGTATCTACTTTCCCGAACACTTTTGCTATTGTTTTGCCTCTAATTTGTGTATTTTGGATGCAACTAACACGGACTAACTTTGTTTCGTGAAGCCTCAGTGTCTCGTTTTTGTGCAGAAATCCAACTTTCGGGAAAATCCTCGGAATTTATGCAGAAGGCCCTATTTTCCCAGAGAACTGACGGAGCCAGAAGGATGAACCAGGTGGAGGCCCGAGGGCCCCACACCATAGGGCGGCGCGGCCTAGGGGGGGCCCGCGCGGCCCTGTGGTGTGGCCCCCTCGACCGGCCTCCGACGCCCTCCTTCGGACTATTTATCGGCCTCGACCTAAAAACGCACGGAGAGAAGTCGAAGTCGCCAGAAACCCTCCAGAACGCCGCCACATCGCGAAACTCCGTCGCGGGAGCCAGAAGTCTCCGTTCTGGCACTCCGCCGGGACGGGGAATTGGAGGAGATCATCGCCATCATCACCGCCAACGCCTCTACATCAACTAGCCATGTTTCCCCCATCCATGTGTGAGTAATTCCCCCACTGTAGGCCGAAGGGGATGGTAGGGATTGGATGAGATTGGTCATGTAATAGCATAGGATTGTTAGGGCATAGTGCCTAGTGTCCGTAATTGGTACTTTGATGATATTGTTGCAACTTGTTATGCTTAATGCTTGTCACTAGGGCCCGAGTGCCATGATCTCAGATCTGAACATGTTATTGTTTCGTCAAGATAATCATTGTTTATGGTCTTACCTATAAGTTGTATACACATGTCGCTGTCCGGAACCGATGGCCCCGAAGTGACAGAAATCGGGACAACCGGAGGGAATGGTAGCGATGTGAGGATCACATGTGTTCACGGAGTGTTAATGCTTTGCTCCGGTACTCTATTAAAAGGAGTACCTTAATATCCAGTAGTTTCCCTTGAGGCCCGGTGATGACCCACAAGTATAGGGGGTGTATCGTAGTATCTTCGATAAGTAAGAATGTCGATCCCAACGAGGAGCAGAAGGTGTTGACAAGCAGTTTCGATGAAGGATTCACTGTAAATGCTCACAGACAAGTATTCAGGGGGTTTTGATGTAACAGTTGAATAAAGTACGAGTATGTAAAGTGCGAGAGTAACAATTGCAGCGAGTGGCCCAATCCTTTTTAGCACAAAGGACAAGCCGGTTTGTTTACTTATAATGACCAAACGTTCTCGAGGACACACGGGATTTTAGTCTAGTGCTTTCGCTACATACGGCTAAATAATCTTCATTGTTATGATAAGTGTTGTGTGGGTGAACCTATGCTAATGTACCGCCCTTCCTAGGACTAATACATACTTGTGATTATACCCCTTGCAAGCATCCGCAACTACAAGAAAGTAATTAAGAATAAATCTAACCACAGCCTTAAACTCTGAGATCCTGCGATCCCTCCTGCATCGATATACCAGCGGGGGTTTAGGTTTCTGTCACTCCGGCAACCCCGCAATTGGCAAACGAGTACAAGATGCATTCCCCTAGGCCCATAAATGGTGAAGTGTCATGTAGTCGACGTTCACATGACACCACTAGAAGAGTAACACCACAACTTAAATATCACACCATTGAATATTACTCAACCATAGTTCACTACTAACATTTAGACTTCACCCATGTCCTCAAGAACTAAACGAACTACTCACGAGACATCATATGGAACATGATCAGAGGTGATATGATGATGAATAACAATCTGAACATAAACTTGGTTCAATGGTTTCACTCAATAGCATCAACAACAAGTAGAGATCGATACCGGGAGAGTTTCCCCTATCAAACAATCAAGATCAAACCCAAATTGCTACGGCGGTGACGGTGTCCAGCGGTGATGACGGCGGTGATGATGGTGGAGATGATGATGATGGTGATGGCGATGATGTCCAGCTCGATGACGGTGACGATGGCGTCGATTTCCCCCTCCCGGAGGGAATTTCCCCAGCAGATTCCTGCCCGCCGGAGAGCTCTTTTCTCTCTGGTGTTCTCCGCCTCGCGAGGCGGGCTGTAACTCCTCGCGAGGTACCCTCTGCGGCTTAGGTTTTCGGGACGAAGGATTTCGCGAAGAAAAGGAGGCGAAAGGGGTCGGGGGCCCCCCGGACCACACGGCGGCGCGGCCAGGGCACAGGGCCGCGCCGCCCTAGGGTGTGGGCCCACCCTGGGTCCTCCTGGCCCCTCCTTCTGGCTTCCTTCGTCATCTTGAAAAATAGGATTTTTGGTATAATTTCCTCCCACAGTTGATCTTCCGAAATATTGCGTTCTGACGGTGCTTTTTCCAGCAGAATCCTGGCTCCGGTGCTTGATCCTCCAATAATGATGAAACATGCAAAATAGATGAAATAACATAAGTATTGTGTCCCAATATGAAATATATCAATGAATAACAGCAAATTATGATATAAAATAGTGATGCAAATTGGACGTATCAACTCCCCCCAAGCTTAGACTTCGCTTGTCCCCAAGCGAAACTGAACTCGATAGACATGACCACATGTTTATGGAGTGAAGAGTCGATAAATAAAATACGGACAAGAAGCATCATATTCATTCACACAGGACATTATAGTAAACAACCTCTTATAACTCATATTGAAACAAGTATAAGGTAATCACAAGTAAAGGTGCATGAGAAATCATGATTGGTGATGGCAAACTTCGTTCTTGGTCAGAGAACAATTAACAGATTATATTTATCTCATTGAGCAGCGCTCTCATGTTAAAGTTTATAAGGCACAACTTGCATACTCAATCATAATGGTCTTCTCATGATCATTGATAACTTGCAAAGCTATATTCATTCAGATAAAACTTGTACTAAACAAGGAAGAATAAAAGACATGATGTAGCAAATCACAATATAATGGTTTGATCACAACTACTCAAATGCTTGCTTGAGATGGAGGGAAATAGGTTTACTGACTCAACATAAAGTAAAAGACAGGCCCTTCGCAGAGGGAAGCAGGGATTAAATCATGTGCTAGAGCTTTTTCAGTTTTGCAATCATATAAAGAGAATAAAAGTAACATTTTGAGAGGTGTTTGTTGTTGTCAACGGTAGTAGCGGGTACTCTAACCCCCTTGCCAGACAACCTCCTAAGAGTGGCTCCCATATTATTTTCATTTTGTGTGGCACTCCTTCCAACCTTTCTTTCACAAACCATGGCTAACCGAATCCTCGGGTGCCTGCCAACAATCTCATACCATGAAGGAGTGTCTTTTTATTTTAGTTTTATTATGATGATGACACTCCCCCCAACCTTTGCTTACACAAGCCATGGCTAACCGAATCCTTCGGGTGCCATCCATCAATCACATACCATGGAGGAGTGTCTATTTGTTTAATTAATTTGGGACTGGGAATCCCATTGCCAGCTCTTTTTGCAAAATTATTGGATAAGCGGATGAAGCCACTAGTCCATTGGTGGAAGTTGCCCAACAAGATTGAAAGATAAAACACCACCTACTTCCTCATGAGCTATGAAACATTAACACAAATAAGAGATACTAAGTTTTGAATTGTTTAAAGGTAGCACATGAAGTATTTACTTGGAATGGCAGAAAATACCATGTAGTAGGTAGGTATAGTGGACACAAATGGCATAGGTTTGGGTTAAGGTTTGGATGCACGAGAAGTAATCCCTCTCAGTACAGGTCTTTGGCTAGCAAGGTTAATTATCAAGCATAAGAGTCGAGGGAAACAAACAAACATACATATGATAGAAACAATCATGCATCTTCCTTGTAAGCACAAACAATTTTAACTTCAGAATAGTAAGCTATGAGCTAACAAGAAAGACAATGAAACATCTACATGTATTTCTCTTTTCTATTAAACCTCAAAGTGTTGTTGCTATTGACCAATGCTAAGTTTGCCAAAACCAAATAGATTTATTCAATGCTCCCAAAGTGATACCAATACTAACAACAAGGTGAATCATATAGTAGAGATTGCAAACTAAAATAAGATGTGCAATATGTAAATGATAAGACTTCTCATTAATATTCCATAACGATAACTCACACCAAGGGATACATAGATAACCAACTAAAGGAGAGATACTTCCAAACACAACCCATCTTATATGATAACTTCCCTACTCATGATATGACACTACTTGACAATAAAAGTAAAAGGTAGTGATAATGTGATACCGCGGCACTCCCCCAAACTTGGAACAAACCAAGGGGATGCCAATACCGATGATGAATTACTCCTTCGGCGATGGTGGTGATGAATTCCTGACAAGCTTCTCAATAAGCTCCTGAAGCTCGTCAATCCTGTGTATGAGATTGCGAATCATCTCTGAGTTGTGCTCGACGCGGTTAAAGAGTACATACGATGGCGAGTCCCAGCTCTTGGAGTTATTTCCCCACTCTTCAGCCTCAGGCTCCTTCTCTCCTGCAATGTTAGAGCGATCTATATCCCACTGGCTAGGCAATGCTGCCTTGGGAGTCCCTTCAATTTGATTATTGAAAATTAGATTGTGGAAGGGGTGATGAGTGCCTGATGGAGATGTTTTCGGAGCTAGGTAATGACGTGGAACCCCTCCTCCAGTGCGAATTCTCGCGCTCTTGTTTGCACTAAAAGGGTTGTCCACCACCTTGATGCTTGCGATAGTAGCACACGGGTGTGCGCGCGAATCTTCCTCCACCTCTTCTTCATCCTCTTCCTTGACGTCCTTGTCTTCCTCTTTCCCCCAAGATCTCGATCATCTTCATCCGGAAACTCCTTGCCCTTGTTCTTGGAAACCATGGTGCTTCTAAACTGAAAACAGATCCTGGCAGAAACAGCTCGAAACAAAACACGTCGAAAACACGATATACGGACCTCCAGGGGTCCGGGGGATTATATAGCAAAATTTTTCACGACAAACGGAAAGTACCAGATCGAACCAGAGTCGGAAAGGGGCAACGGAGCGGCCAAACCATAGGGCGGCGCGGGCCCTGGTCAGGCCGCGCCGGCCTATGGTGCCACGCCCTCGTGCGTCCTTTCCACTCCGTTTCGAACTCGTAATTTTTCATATTTTCCGAAAACAGCGAAAATATTGTTCGGAAAGTAAATTGCGTACTTTTCATTACCAGTACTGTTACCTATTCAAAGTCGAGTTCTGGCGGACTGTCAATTTGCCCTTTGATGAAAGCTTCCGGTGTTTCCACTTGAATAATATCAACATCAACATTATAAGAATCACCCGAGATATAATGCTTGAGTCTTTGTCCATTCACCACTTGCGTAGCATTGCCTTGGAGAGAGCTAATTTTAATTGCTCCGGAACGATACACTTCCTCGACAACATATGGTCCTTCCCATTTCGAGAGTAATTTCCCTGCAAAGAATCTTAGACGAGACCGATACAATAGGACTTTATCCCCAATATTAAATTCTTTTTTGATAATCCTCCTATCATGCCATTTTTTAACTTTCTCTTTAAAGAGTTTAGCATTTTCATAAGCTTCACTTCTCCATTCATCTAGAGAACTCAATTGCAATAACCTCTTGTCACCGGCAAGTTTAGGATCTTTATTTAATTCTCTAACAGCCCAATAAGCTTTGCGCTCTAGTTCTAAAGGTAAATGACAAGCTTTCCCATAAACCATTTTATAAGGTGACATTCCCATGGGATTTTTATATGCAGTTCTATAAGCCCAAAGTGCATCCTTCAATTTACTAGCCCAATTCTTTCTAGTTTTATTAACAGTCTTTCCCAAAATAGATTTAATCTCTCTATTTGATAATTCTACTTGACCACTAGTTTGAGGATGATAAGCGGAAGCAATTCTATGATTAATACCATACCTAGCAAGAGTTTTTCTAAAACCTCCATGAATAAAATGAGAACCTCCATCAGTCATAATATATCTAGGTACTCCAAATCTAGGAAAAATAATATCTAAAAGCATTCTTAAAGAGGTCTCACCATCAGTACTTTTTGTAGGTATAGCTTCCACCCATTTAGTAACATAATCAACAGCAACAAGTATATGAGTGTTACCTTCCGAAGACGGAAAAGGTCCCATGAAGTCAAATCCCCAGCAATCAAACGGTTCAATAACAAGAGTATAATTCATGGGCATTTCATTGCGTCTGGAGATATTACCAACCCTTTGGCATTCATCACAAGATAAAATAAACTTTCTCGCATCCTTGAAGAGAGTTGGCCAATAAAAACCTGATTGTAGAACCTTTTGCGCGGTTCTTTCTCCGGCGTGATGTCCTCCATACGCACTACCATGACATTTACTCAATATCTCCTGTTGTTCATATTCGGGAACACATCTTCGCATAATACCATCCACTCCTTCTTTATATAAGTGTGGGTCATCCCAGAAATAATGCCTCAAATCATAAAAGAATTTCCTCCTTTGCTGAGCTGAAAAGGTTGGAGGCAAGTACTTGGAAACAATAAAGTTAGCATAATCAGCATACCAAGGACTGTCTCGCGAGCTCACCTTTATTACTGCCAATTGTTCATTTGGAAAACTATCATTAACAGGAACAGGATCATAAGCAATATTTTCCAATCTAGACAAATTATCAGCAACAGGATTATCAGCACCTTTCCTATCTACAATATGTAAATCAAATTCTTGCAAAAGAAGTACCCACCTAATAAGCCTCGGCTTAGCATCTTTCTTTGTCATAAGGTATCTAATTGCAGTATGAATAGTAACTTTTGAATCAACAATATAAGATCTAAATTTATCACAAGCAAAAACTACAGCTAATAATTCATTTTCAGTTGTAGCATAATTTCTTTGAGCAGCATCAAGAGTTTTACTAGCATAATGAATAACATTCAGTTTTTTATCTACTCGCTGTCCAAGAACAGCGCCTACAGCAAAATCACTAGCATCACACATAATTTCAAAGGGTAAGTTCCAATCAGGAGGTTCAACTATAGGAGCAGTTGTTAAGGCTTTCTTAAGAGTTTCAAAAGCTTCCTTACAATCATCATCAAAAACAAATGGTACATCTTTTTGAAGAAGATTAGTAAGAGGCTTTGAAATCTTGGAGAAATCTTTAATAAATCTCCTATAAAACCCAGCATGACCAAGAACACTACGAATACCTTTTACATCCCTCGGATAGGGCATCTTCTCAATTGCTTCAACTTTAGCTCTATCAACTTCAATACCTTTCTCAGAAATTTTATGTCCCAATACAATTCCTTCATTAATCATAAAGTGGCATTTCTCCCAATTAAGAACAAGGTTAGTTTCTTCACATCTCTGCAAAACTTTATCAAGGTTTCGCAAGCAACTATCAAAAGAATTCCCATAGACGGAAAAATCATCCATGAATACTTCTACAATACTTTCGCAAAAACCATGAAAAATAGCAGACATGCATCTTTGAAAAGTAGCAGGAGCATTACATAAACCAAAAGGCATGCGTCTATAAGCATAAGTTCCATAGGGACAAGTAAAAGTGGTTTTCTCTTGATCTTTAGCTTTAACAGCAATTTGTGAAAACCCAGAATAACCATCAAGAAAACAAAAATGAGTATTTTTAGACAATCTTTCCAGCATTTGATCAATAAATGGTAAAGGGTAATGATCTTTCTTAGTAACTTTGTTAACTTTTCGAAAATCAATGCACATTCTATACCCTACAACTACTCTTTGAGGGATGAGCTCATCATTATCATTAGGCACAACAGTCATACCTCCTTTCTTGAGAACGCAATGCACATGACTAACCCATCTACTATCAGCAATAGGATATATAATACCAGCTTCAAGAAGTCGTAATACCTCATTCCTTACCACTTCCTTCATCTTTGGAATTAGATGACGCTGATGTTCAAAAACAGGCTTTGCATCATCTTCCATATTAATAGCATGTTGGCAAATAGAAAGAGAAATCCCTTTCAAATCATCAAGAGTGTAGCCAATAGCGCCTCGGTGCTTCTTCAATATTTCCAATAACCTTTCTTCCTCAATCTCTGAAAGCTTAGAACTAATAATAACAGGATATATTTTCTTATCATCAATATGAGCATATTTAAGATTATCAGGTAAAGGCTTTAAATCAAAAACAGGATCTTCCTTTGGTGGCGGTGTTGTACCCAAATCTTCCACCGGTAAATCATGCTTGAGAATAGGTTGGCGAAGAAAAATTTCCTCAAGCTCATCTCTTTCTTTCCTAAAAATTTCACTCTCGCTATCCTCCAAATGTTGCTGCAAAGGATTATTAGGAACAAGAACAATAGATGCACATTGCTCCATTTTAAAATCATTACTAGGCAAATCAGCTTTATAAGGAGTTTTAGTAAATTTAGAGAAGTTAAACTCATAAGATTCACCGGCAAATTTAGTCAAAATTTTCTCTTTCTTGCAATCTATTATAGCTCCACAAGTATTTAGAAAAGGTCTACCAAAAATAATAGGACAATAATCACTAGCAGCAGAACCAAGTACCAAGAAGTCAGCAGGATATTTAATCTTACCGCATAAAACTTCCACATCTCGAACAATACCAATTGGAGAAATAGTTTCTCTATTAGCCAGCTGAATAACCACATCAATATCTTCAAGTTCACAAGAATCAATTTCGTGCATAATCTCCGTGTAAAGCTCATACGGAATAGCACTAACACTTGCACCAATATCACATAATCCATAATAGCAATGATCACCAATTCTAACAGATAGCATAGGAACACTAGCTTGTTTGGGTTTATTAGGATGTGAAACAATATTAGAAGCATCTTCACAGAAAATAATATGAACATCCTCCACATTTTCAGTCACAAGATCTTTAACTATTGCAACAGCAGGTTCAACTTTTATTTGTTCTTCAGGTTCTACAGGTTTCTTTTCACTTTTATGAACCGCACTATTTATAACAGAGTACTCTTTCATTTTAGCAGGGAAAGGAGTTTTTTCAATATAAGCTTCAGGAATAACATGATCAGCAGTTTCAACTACAACGCATTTATTAATAGATGAATCAATTTTATCTTTATACGGTTCATGATACTTATCAAAATTCTTCTTTGGCAATTCATAATGAGAGGCAAAGGCTTTATAAAGATTTACAGCAACTTGAGAATCAAGACCATATGTAGCACTCATATTACGAAATTTATCAGTATCCATAAAAGCTTCAATGCATTTATAATCATAAATTATACCTGATTCTCTATCCTTGTCGTTCTCCCATCCTTCAGTATTTTCTTGGATCCGATAAAGAAGGTCCCTTTTAAACTCTTCTTTGTTGCGTGTAAATGATCCAGAACAAGAAGTATCCAGCAAGGTCTTGTCTTGAAAAGAAAGTCTTGCGTAGAAATTATCAATAATAACATTACCAGGAAGCTCATGAATGGGGCATTTGAGCATTAAAGACTTCAATCTCCCCCAAGCTTGGGCAATACTCTCTCCATCATGAGGCCAAAAATTATATATGCGATTCCGATCCTTATGAATTTCACTTGGAGGATAGAACTTAGAATAAAACCGGGGCACAATATCATTCCATTCAAGAGAATCCCCATTATCCAGTAATTTATACCAATGCGCCGCCTTACCGGACAGCGATAAAGAGAATAATTTCTTCCTCACTTCATCCATAGCAATACCTGCACATTTGAATAACCCGCATAATTCATGCAAAAACAGTAAATGATCACCGGGGTGGACAGTTCCATCCCCTTCATAGCGGTTATCCATAACACGTTCAATAATTTTCATAGGTATTTTATATGGTATCACTTCCTCACCTGGCGCCTCATCCACTACCGTTGCAGTAGTAGTAGATTTCCCAAATAGAAATTGAAGAGAAGATCTCTCCATAATGACTTATAGCAGCAGGCAGAAATAAAATCAGCACAACAGTAAAGGTTTTCCTTACAAATTCGACTGACCAATAGCGCTTCACTCCCCGGCAACAGCGCCAGAAAATAGTCTTGATGACCCACAAGTATAGGGGGTGTATCGTAGTATCTTCGATAAGTAAGAATGTCGATCCCAACGAGGAGCAGAAGGTGTTGACAAGCAGTTTCGATGACGGATTCACTGTAAATGCTCACAGACAAGTATTCAGGGGGTTTTGATGTAACAGTTGAATAAAGTACGAGTATGTAAAGTGCGAGAGTAACAATTGCAGCGAGTGGCCCAATCCTTTTTAGCACAAAGGACAAGCCGGTTTGTTTACTTATAATGACCAAACGTTCTCGAGGACACACGGGATTTTAGTCTAGTGCTTTCGCTACATACGGCTAAATAATCTTCATTGTTATGATAAGTGTTGTGTGGGTGAACCTATGCTAATGTACCGCCCTTCCTAGGACTAATACATACTTGTGATTATACCCCTTGCAAGCATCCGCAACTACAAGAAAGTAATTAAGAATAAATCTAACCACAGCCTTAAACTCTGAGATCCTGCGATCCCTCCTGCATCGATATACCAGCGGGGGTTTAGGTTTCTGTCACTCCGGCAACCCCGCAATTGGCAAACGAGTACAAGATGCATTCCCCTAGGCCCATAAATGGTGAAGTGTCATGTAGTCGACATTCACATGACACCACAAGAAGAATAACACCACAACTTAAATATCACACCATTGAATATTACTCAACCATAGTTCACTACTAACATTTAGACTTCACCCATGTCCTCAAGAACTAAACGAACTACTCACGAGACATCATATGGAACATGATCAGAGGTGATATGATGATGAATAACAATCTGAACATAAACTTGGTTCAATGGTTTCACTCAATAGCATCAACAACAAGTAGAGATCGATACCGGGAGAGTTTCCCCTATCAAACAATCAAGATCAAACCCAAATTGCTACGGCGGTGACGGTGTCCAGCGGTGATGACGGCGGTGATGATGGTGGAGATGATGATGATGGTGATGGCGATGATGTCCAGCTCGATGATGGTGACGATGGCGTCGATTTCCCCCTCCCGGAGGGAATTTCCCCGGCGGATTCCTGCCCGCCGGAGAGCTCTTTTCTCTCTGGTGTTCTCCGCCCCGCAGAGGCGGCTGTAACTCCTCGCGAGGTACCCTCTCTGGCTTAGGTTTTTGGGATGAAGGATTTCGCGAAGAAAAGGAGGTGAAAGGGGTCGTGGGCCCCCCAGACCACATGGCGGCGCGGCCAGGGCCTGGGCCGCGCCGCCCTAGGGTGTGGGCCCACCCTGGGTCCTCCTGGCCCCTCCTTCTGGCTTCCTTCGTCATCTTGAAAAATAGGATTTTTGGTATAATTTCCTCCCACAGTTGATCTTCCGAAATATTGCGTTCTGACGGTGCTTTTTCCAGCAGAATCCTGGCTCCGGTGCTTGATCCTCCAATAATGATGAAACATGCAAAATAGATGAAATAACATAAGTATTGTGTCCCAATATGAAATATATCAATGAATAACAGCAAATTATGATATAAAATAGTGATGCAAATTGGACGTATCACCCGGCTGCCACCGGCTGGTAGGACAAAAGATGTTGTGCAAGTTTCTCATAGCGAGCACGCACGACTATATATGGAACACATGCCTATTGATTGCTTTGTGCTTGGACACCGTTTTATTATTATCTGCAAATGCCCTGCTATGATTGTTACATGAGTTTCTCTCATCCATGCAACGCCCGTCATCCGTCCCCGTGCCTACAGTATTTTAATCCTGCTGTTTACTAAAATCACTACTGCTGTCTTTGTTACTCTGCTGCTGTTATTTCACTACTGCTACTGCTATAAAACTGTTACTACTGATAAACCCTTGCGAGCAAGTCTGTTTCCAGGTGCAGCTGAATTGACAACTCCGCTGTTAAGGCTTTCAAGTGTTCTTTGTCTCCCCTTGTGTCGAATCAATAAATTGGGTTTTACTTCCCTCGAAGACTGTTGCGATCCCCTATACTTGTGGGTCATCAAGACTATTTTCTGGCGCCGTTGCCGGGAGCATAGCTTTATTTGGAAGTTCACTTGGATTAATATTGTTCGCTGCAAATTCTCCATCATGGGTAAACCTCGCGATACTAAAATCGCCATATTGCCATCCACTACAAGAAAAGGTACAATTCTGAGTACCTCTGCTACACTTGATTCACCATCTGTGATTGATAAACTTGTTTCACCGCCACATGCTTCACATGCGGGTACTTCTACTGAATCTGAAAACTCTCATAATATTTCTGCTGTGCTTGATGATAGTGGTTCATTGGGATCTTTTCTAGATGCTACAATTGCTAGGTCTAGACAAATTGAAAATACTGAAACTCCTAATGCTACTACACCTGTTAATTCACCTGAACTTGATTATTTTAGTGATGATCCTGATGAAGATTATGTGGAGCTTAATGATGATTTTATTGAAAAATGCAATGCTACTACTGATGCAAGAAAAATTAAAAAGTTGCTTGCAGAACATGCTGTTAGATATAAACTGTCTCCTGATCCTAAGTTTGCCACATCTCCTATAAACATTAAGGATAAGGATTATGATTTTTCTCTTGATCTATCTCATATAGCTATTGTTGAGAAAACACCCTTTTGTGGTACTGAAAAGGAAAGTGCTGTTGAACACATGACTGAGTTATCTACTCTAAGTAGCTTGTTTTCTGATGATGTCAAGATGCGTACTTACTTTGTTGCTAAAATTTTTCCATTCTCATTAAAGGATGACGCTAAAACTTGGTATAATAATTTGCCACCTAATTCTATTAAAAGTCCAAAAGAATTGCTTGATGTTTTCTTCCGCAAATACTTTCCTGCTAGTGCTCAACATATTGCTTTGCAGAGAATTTATAATTTTGATCAGGGAGATGAAGAGAAATTGCCTGAGGCTTGGGCGAGATTTTGCTCTCTTATTAGAGCTCGGCCTGATCATGATCTGGAAAAGCATGATTTACTTGATATATTTTATAGTGGACTAACCATTGAGTCTAGGGCATACCTGGATAGTTGTGCTGGTTGTGTTTTCAGGAAAAGAACTCCAGACGACGCTGAAGAATTATTGGCTAAAATAAGCCGGAATCATGATGATTGGACTAAGCCTGAACCAACTCCAACGCCAATATTGAAGAAGAGGGGTTTAATTAAATTGAATGATGAAGATATGAGGGAAGCCAAGAAGTCTCTCAAGGAGAAAGGTATTAAATCTGAAGATGTGAAGAATCTACCTCCTATAGAAGATATATGTGAGATAATTCCCCCTTCATCCATGATTGAGGTAAACTCCCTTCAACGCTTTACTAGGGAAGATATTCCGTATTCGAAACCTCATGCACAATGCTTAGATGAGTTTGATAATTATATTGTTAAGCAAGAAAATTTTAATATGAGAGTAGAGAATCATTTAATGGAAAATTCTCGAGCTATTAGTGAATTGCATGATATTGTAGAGAGAACCTCCAATGATGTTAAGATGCTTGTTAAACATTTTCATATGATTCAAACGCAAATTGATCAACTCACTAAAGTGCAAAATGACTTGTTAGGGAATAATTCTAAAGAGAAACATGCTTATGAAGTAACAACTAGAGGTGGTGTCTCTACCCAGGATCCTCTATATCCTGAAGGGCATCCCAAAAGAATTGAACAAGATTCTCAACGCATTGAACCTAGTGCTCCTTCTAAGAAGAAAAAGAAGAAGAAACATAAAAATGTTGTAGAATCCTCTGAACCTGCTAATGATCCTAATAGTATTTCTATTTCCGATGCTGAAACTGAAAGTGGAAATGAACATGATAATGGTAATGATAACGATAAGAATGATGCTTCTGATAAAGAAGAGGTAGAAGATGAACCCGAAAAGCATGCTAAAAATAAAAAGTATACTAAAGAAGATTTTATTGCTAAGAAACATGGTAATGAAAGAGAACCTTGGGTGCAAAATCAAATGCCTTTTCCGGCTAAGAAACTAAAATCAAAGGAAGAAGAACACTATAATAAATTTTGCGATTGGATGAAACCTTTATTCTTGCAAATCCCTTTGACTGATGCTATTAAATTGCCTCCTTATTCAAAGTATATGAAAGATATTGTTACTAACAAAAGGAAAATCCCCAATGAGGAAATTTCCACTATGCTTGCTAATTACTCTTTCAATGGCAAAGTGCCAAAGAAGTTGGGCGATCCAGGTATACCTACTATTCCTTGTTCTATTAAGAATAATTATGTTAAAACTGCTCTATGTGACTTGGGAGCCGGTGTTAGTGTTATGCCTTTTTCTCTTTATAAGAGACTTTACTTAGATAAGTTGATACCTACTGACATATCTTTGCAAATGGCTGATAAATCTACTGCTATTCCTGTTGGTATATGTGAGGATGTTCCTATTCAACTTACTACTAACTGCTTGATATTAACTGATTTTGTTGTGTTGGAAATGCCTGAAGATGATAATATGTCTATTATTCTTGGGAGACCTTTTCTTAACACCGCAGGGGCTGTTATTGATTGCAATAAAGGGAAGGTTACTTTTAATGTTGATGATAAGGAGCATACCGTCTATTTCCCCAAGAAGATTGATAAAGTATGTGGAGTCAATACTATTTTTAATGTGAGAACTATCAAAGTGGGAACTATTGATTGTCCTATATATGAGCCTAAGGAAGAATATCAAACTCTCCTGATTGGATCCATATCAATACAATTCAAGGTAACATGATTGATTTGAGGTTTATTTCTTCTTATGCTATGTAAAATTTATTTGGTGGCAAGACTTGATCAACCTTGTTAACGAATACTTTTTATATGCATAGGGGAGGTAAACAACATCTCTTTCTTCCTCCACTTGCTCTAGTTGCTGTAGCATTTTTAATTTGCAAAGTTCCTTAGTTAATTGGAGATTTCAAAAAATTTCCTGGCCAGTAATAATAAACTTAATACCCAGAAATGTGCATTTTTCAAAGTTTTCAAAAATTCACAAAAATTATACCGTTGGTCCTATTTTTCGACGAGGCACCTGGGAGCACCAGAGGATGACCTGTGGGGCACCACAGGGTGCCACACCACAGGCCGGCGCGGCCAAGGAGGTGGGCGCGCTACCATGTGGTGTGGGCCCCTCCTTGCCCCACTATCTCATTTCTTTCTCCCAGCACCTTCTCTCTCCCGGAAAAACTCGTACCAGGTTCCTCTCACTCGCGTTTTTGCTCAAGAGCTCCAGATTTCTCGATCTCTTTGCTCAGCCCAGATTTCCTGCTGAAATTTGGCACATTTGCTCCTTGGTATGTGACTCCTCCACCCATCCAAGTAGAATTTTGTTTGGTTGAGTATATCTTGAATATTTTGCTACTGTAGGTAACATGTTTAGTGAGCTTGCATGCTTGTTCTAAGTGGTAGAAACTAGTTTTGATGCATGATTAGTACTCTACCAAGTTCCTATGGTAGTTTCCCTTGATTATATGTCACCAAATCAAATTTTTATATTGCTTGTTGAAAATTTCAGAGAAGCTATGAAGAAGTTCAACTTTGGAGAGTTGTTCAAGAAAGGAACAACCAGCACTGGGAGGCCTTCTAGGGCCACCACCCGGATTAGGCGATCGTACAATGAGGATATCATCGCGCCTAGCTTTGCGCCCGAAGAGGACAACGGGGCTCCTAATGCTTCGTCTTTTCCATGCTATGATTTTCTGAGGAATGCAGGGACATTGGAGGATTTTTTCATCCTTGTCAACAGGGCGGGGTTAACCACCTATGTGGGAGATGAAAGGGAGCAATACTACATGCTCACCAAAATCTTCGTCGAGAGTTTCAAGTTCAACAACAAACAATATGAGCCGACAGTTGCATTCAAGATCTATGGTAATCCTGTTACTATGAAATTGGAGGATTTTTGTCGTGCATTGGATATTGTCCCTGTAGGTACAGCAAGTAGGATTGATGACAACCCCCAGGACTTGTTGGAGCTCTATCGAGGGATTACCGATGATGATTGTCGCACCATTCAGCGTGGCAAGATAAGAAACATTCAACTCCCCGCCATTAAGTATTTTGCGTATTACATTGCTACTAGCATTCTTGGTAGGGAGAACACTAGCAATATTTCTAGTTACCATCTTGCTTTCTTGAATATTGCACTTACTGGTCAGACATCTTATCATCTTGGTTCTCTTATTGCTCGCCGCCTGACTAACAGGGGGCCTATTTTTGGAGGAACTATTGCACTGCGTGTTTTAACTTATCTAAGGCTTCCTCTTGATCCTAATGATGTGCCATTGGCCCCTAGGAAACTCGATATTGCTGCTATGAAGAGTCATCATTTTGTTACTGCTGATTCTACTTTAGATAATATGGTCTATAGAATGTTGTTTGCTGACGGGGATGAGAAGGAAATCCCTCTTCCCCAACCAGGTTTGTTCAGTATTGACAGGCAATCATGGTCGTGCACTAAGGAGGAGGTGGATGAACATATGAAGATACAAGACTTCCACCAGCAACATGACTCTGAGGACGCCGGGGCCTCCCACGACCACACCGTCACGTATCCGGGTGCTTCTTCCAGCACATACCCGGAATACGATCCATCTTCGTCGTACTACGGAGACACTACCTCATGGGATCGATGGGATTGAACTCCACTTAGGCCAAAAGCCTAAGCTTGGGGGGAGGTATACCGGCATCACTCATTTTTTGCATATTATGGTTGCTGGATACTTGCACATACTTGTTTTGTTCGTTTGAGTGGTTTTCTAATGAGAGGAAGATGATATTTGGGGAAGTGCTGCCTGAAAACAGATTCTGGACTGTTACTAGAAAAATTCGTGCGCACAGCCAGAGCGTTATTTTGAGCTGCCAATTTTTGTGCAGGTTCCCCAGGTTGTTATCTAACTTTCATTAGTTGAACACTTTTCGATCTGAGCAACGTAAGATTTTTGTAAAAATCGATTTCTGTACTGTTGTCAGGTTTTGGCAGATTTCTGTCATCCTGTTGTTATGTGTTTCTTTTAGTTTGCTATTTCTTGTTTTTGCTTTGTTTCTTTCCCAAAACACAAAAAGACCAAAAATATTTCTGTTGTTTCTCTTCACCATTTGTTTACTTTGGTTTCTTGCATTTGTTTCGCTTTATTTGCTATTTCTAGTTTGCTACAAGAAAACCCAAAAAGAGTTTGCTTTGTTTGTTTGTTTCCTCTTGTTCTTGTTCTCAAATTCGAAAACACCAAAAATATTTGCTGTTCTTCTTTGGTTTGTAAAGTTCTTTATGAGTTCAATTGTCTTCGGTGGCTGGAGCGTGGTTTTCATTTTATATTATCCAAGCTGCACAAGTGAAAAGGCGATAATGACGATCTACGACAATTGGATTGTGGTGAGAGGCTGGTATGAACTCTATTTGTTTTCATTTTTGTAAATATACTCATCCATGTGAGCATGCGTAGTTGGTTCATGTGAGGTATATGTTATTTGAGAAAGTCTAGTAGTTTATGATCTCTCATGTTTAGCTCCAATCTATTAATATGAGTAGCATGTTATGGATGTTTGTTTGCATTGTTTTATTCATAAGTAAGTATGGCGTTGTGGTATCCTCCTCTGAATAATTCATTTATATCGACTTGGCACATGCTCACGCATGCATATGGCTGAACAAAAAGTCAATTAAGCCTCGATGATCTATATTGCTTCAGAGTTCTTGTATCACTGTTATGCCTCCGTTAATTTATTTTGCCGCAAGCATGATTATGACAGTTACTGCTCTCTTGATTTGTCGCTCCCTAGTCTATTGCTAGCCTTCACTTATACTGAGCGGGAACGCTGCTCGTGCTTCCAAACACCTGAAAACCAAGTTGTTCCAAAAGTGTCCACCATAAATACCTATGCATGGCATTTCAAACCATTCCAAGTAAATTCTCGTGCGCTACCTTTAAAACCTTCAAAATGCTTCTAAATTTGTGTTTATGTTTCATAGCTCATGAGGAAGTATGTGGTGTTTAGCTTTCAACCTTGTCCTTTACTTTTGACGGACTCTCGTATGGACTAGTGGCACATCCGCTTATCCAATAATTTTGCAAAAAGAGCTGGCAATGGGATTCCCAGTCCCGAATTAATTAACTTAAATAGACACTCCTCCATGGTTTGTGATTGTTGGACGGCACCCGAAGGATTCGGTTAGCCATGGCTTGTGTAAGCAAAGGTTGGGGGGAGTGTCATCATCATAATAAAAATAAAATAAAAAGGCACTCCTTCATGGTATGAGATTGTTGGCAGGCACCCGAGGATTCGGTTAGCCATGGTTTGTGAAAGAAAGGTTGGAAGGAGTGCCAAATAAATATGCAATAATTCATGGGAGCTGCTCTTGAAAGTCCGGTTGGCGAGGTAGTTAGTGTACCCATTACCATTCGTTGACAACAACAAACACCTCTCAAAATAATTTTACTCCTGTCTTTATAAAAATGAAAAGCTCTAGCGCATGTTAATCCCTGCTTCCCTCTGCGAAGGGTCAATCTTTTACTTTTATGTTGTGTCTCCATTATTTCTTTGAGCACTATCTTGAGAGCACAATTGTCATTCTTAGTATAATATGCTTGTCTCAAAATATGATTGATTGTGGTATAACTTTGATGCATTTATCTTTTGACAATCACTACTTCTAGTCTTTCTATGAACTCCAGAGGTGCCCGGGCATTTATGTTTTGCCAATCAAATACAGGCAAGCGAGATACCACTTTATCATGCTCTATTATGAACATTGCAATCCTGCTTTTATACATGATTCATGATGCTTATTATTAATTGTTGGTACCTCTTCATGATTGACATAGCTTTTAGATGATCTTATTTGCATGTATCTCATTATGAACTGCTTAAGTATTAGCCATAGCATGAGAATATATACATCATATGAGCAAATGTGTTCGTGAAAGTTCTTTTATCGCTCAGTTGTTAACTGAATTGCTTGAGGACAAGCAATAAGCTAAGCTTGGGGGGAGTTGATACGTCCAAAACGTATCTACTTTCCCGAACACTTTTGCTATTGTTTTGCCTCTAATTTGTGTATTTTGGATGCAACTAACACGGACTAACGCTGTTTTCAGCAGAACTGCTCTGGTGTCTCGTTTTTGTGCAGAAATCCAACTTTCGGGAAAATCCTCGGAATTTATGCAGAAGGCCCTATTTTCCCAGAGAACTGACGGAGCTAGAAGGACGAACCAGGTGGAGGCCCGAGGGCCCCACACCATAGGGCGGCGCGGCCCAGGGGGGCCCGCGCGGCCCTGTGGTGTGGCCCCCTCGGCCGGCCTCCGACGCCCTCCTTCGGACTATTTATCGGCCTCGACCTAAAAACGCACGGAGAGAAGTCGAAGTCGCTAGAGACCCTCCAGAACGCCGCCACATCGCGAAACTCCGTCGCGGGAGCCAGAAGTCTCCGTTCTGGCACTCCGCCGGGACGGGAATTGGAGGAGATCATCGCCATCATCACCGCCAACGCCTCTACATCAACCAGCCATGTTTCCCCCATCCATGTGTGAGTAATTCCCCCGCTGTAGGCCGAAGGGGATGGTAGGGATTGGATGAGATTGGTCATGTAATAGCATAAGATTGTTAGGGCATAGTGCCTAGTGTCCGTAATTGGTACTTTGATGATATTGTTGCAACTTGTTATGCTTAATGCTTGTCACTAGGGCCCGAGTGCCATGATCTCAGATCTGAACATGTTATTGTTTCATCAAGATAATCATTGTTTATGGTCTTACCTATAAGTTGTATACACATGTCGCTGTCCGGAACCGATGGCCCCGAAGTGACAGAAATCGGGACAACCGGAGGGAATGGTAGTGATGTGAGGATCACATGTGTTCACGGAGTGTTAATGCTTTGCTCCGGTACTCTATTAAAAGGAGTACCTTAATATCCAGTAGTTTCCCTTGAGGCCCGGCTGCCACCGGCTGGTAGGACAAAAGATGTTGTGCAAGTTTCTCATTGCGAGCACGCACGACTATATATGGAACACATGCCTATTGATTGCTTTGTGCTTGGACACCGTTTTATTATTATCTGCAAATGCCCTGCTATGATTGTTACATGAGTTTCTCTCATCCATGCAACGCCCGTCATCCGTCCCCGTGCCTACAGTATTTTAATCCTGCTGTTTACTAAAATCACTACTGCTGTCTTTGTTACTCTGCTGCTGTTATTTCACTACTGCTACTGCTATAAAACTGTTACTACTGATAAACCCTTGCGAGCAAGTCTGTTTCCAGGTGCAGCTGAATTGACAACTCCGCTATTAAGGCTTTCAAGTGTTCTTTGTCTCCCCTTGTGTCGAATCAATAAATTAGGTTTTACTTCCCTCGAAGACTGTTGCGATCCCCTATACTTGTGGGTCATCAATGACCTATATGAAAAAGTTGTGCCTAGTCAACAGTTTTCCAATGGCATATCATATGCATCAATCCGATGAACCGTTTAGAAATTAGACCTGAAAAACTGCACGGAATTAGTGAAATCCGCGAAAATACTGTTTTGTATATTCAAAATTATTTGTAAACAATAGAGAATTTGGAAAAACAATGAACACTAAAAAGATGATAAATTACTGTACGAATCCAACGGTATATTACATGAATCATTCCGATAAGCAATTCAAAGATTAAATTAAAATTACTGTCCGCATAAATATGTAAATCTAGTGTTCCGGAAAGTAGAATCATGATTCTTTTTCAAATCTGCTCTTAAACTATAAAGAATTGGAGAAAACGATCTATATAAAAAAGTTGCGCCTAGTCAACAGCTTTCCAATGGCATATCATATGCATCAATCCGATGAACCTTTTGAAAATTAGACCTAAAAAACTGCACGGAATTGCTGAAATCCGCGAAAATGTTATTTTGTATATTCAAAATTATTTTTAAACAATAGAGAATTTCGAAAAACAATGAACAAGATAAAGATGCGAAATTACTATACGAATCCAACGATATATTATATGAATCATTCCGATAAGCGGTTTGAAAATCAACATGAAAATACTGTCTGCACGAATATGCAATTCTGGTATTCCGTCGAGAAGTTCACTTGTGAAACACGCGGAAGTTCAGAAAGGGTTCGAGAATAGTTATTCTCGAACCGGTTCGAGAATAGCAGACATATATATATATATATATATATATATATATAGGGTCGCACTATTCTGAAACCGGTGCTCAAAATAATATTCTGAGCACCAACCGGCCTATAAGGAGGTGATCCGCGCTGGAAAATCGCACCGAACGGTTCCACATAAAAAAATGAACCACGCCAACCACGCCTCCACCCAGCCGGCCAGGCCCGCCCCCTTCCCCGGCTGGAGAGCCGCCGCTGGCGAGGATGCCTTCTTCCCCGGCCAGCCCGCCGCCTTCCCCTTCCTTCGGACTGCAGCACCACTGCTTTCCCCTGCCGTTTTTCGTTGTCCCCGCATCTGAGAGCTCCGGTCGCGCCGCCGGCCGCCGCCCCCTCCTGCATCTCCAGTATTCCGTCGCGCCGCCAGCCTTGACTCCGGGAAGCGCAGCCGCCGCCTTCCCCGCCCCCAGCAACCCCTGCAGCCGCCTTCCCCGCCCCCGGCGACCCCCACCGTTGTCCCCAGATACGGGATCAACCGCCGCTGCTGCTTGGAGAGGTCGCCCGCCGCCGTCGCCGCCTCGGAGGCCCATCGCGCCGCCACCTCGAGCGCTCGCGCGCTGCCGCTGGAGGGCTCGACGCCGCCACCATCTCAAGGCGCGCTGCCGCCCGGAGGTCCCCTGCCGCTCCTGGTTTCTCTCGCAGCCAGCCATCAGGCCTGCTTCCGGCGCTGCTGCTCTTCCCTGCACGACACAGGCCGTCGCCTCTCCCCGACCTCACGCGACGTTGTCATCAGCGACATGGCCGCTCCAGTTCTAGCCGCGTTTTTTCTAAAAAAATTTATCTTAGTTTATCTGATCGGGCAGTACAAGCAGTTGGAAAAAAGATGTGCAAGCACAGCAAAAAGAATGCCCACGAAGAAAACATAGTGCAGGGTAGTAAAAAGTTCGATTCAGAACTGAAATAGCAATTACATAAGATGTTCAGTGATGCTTGCCAACAGTACAATCGCATTGTGGTATGAAGTAAACAACTTCAGGCCATGGAAAATACCCGGAGAAAAGACATTAAATCATAAAATTGAAATTATGATTCAGAACTCGTAGGTAGTGATTAAATTGCATCTCCATCACTTCTGCTAAGCCATCCATTTATGAAGTACTACCATCAGACAAACAAATGATGGTGTTTCCGAGAGAGGCAGTTGATAAAATAAAGAACCTGGACAAATTATGTGATTTTTGCAACAGCCAACCATTCATGTAGTACTACACATCGCTGCAGGGAGAAAGTGTAGGAAAATTGAAGAAAAACAAATGATATTTAGTTAAGATTTTTGTATTAGATTGCGCACATATAAAACAGGACACTACACTTATTCCACACCAATGTATCTTTGAAAAATAAGAAGGCGAGAAGTTCAATTGATAAGTATTGAAAAGTACAGCCCGATGGTTATCGGAAGTACAAGTACACCAATGAAGCATCTCATAACAATATTACATGATGTATAGCTGGATTAACTACAAAGAAGTACATGCCATAAATTTAGGAAGTACACTAAAAACAGTCCAAGAAGAAGATAGTACGGTGAGGTGAAAAACCATCACGATTCCCCGATCCATCTCCACCTCCCACAATATTTCCCCTGCCACGATAGTACCCTCGAGCATGGTGGCTAGGCGCGCCCGACCAAACCATTGTCGGCCATGCGTCCCACCTAACCGCTGTCATTAGCGTCCCTCTTGCAGCTCTCGGCTTCCACGTATCTAAATGCTGCTATGTATACTTGTAGCTACTTCAGTGCATAGGCAAATAATAATAATTAATAAGAAAAGAGAAAAGGTGAGGTAGCACGGGTGTGGTTCTGCGGTTGCTACGTATACTTCGTAGCTGCTATGTATACTTCGTAGCTAATGAATTTTGACCTCAAGCTTAAACTAATGTGTCTAAGTCACATTGTTCATTTCACTAAATACTTGTATTGGCGGTTAACACCACAAAGTACAAAAGAAAGTTGCAATTCTTGTGTATAATATCCTTTTTGATTTATAGCTTTAATCTTAGTCACGAAGCACAAAACAAAGTTGTAATTTGCTTCGGCTTGTATGTGGTGTTCATCAAATACTCCATGGTATGGCTACGAGTACTATTTTTTATCTTAATTTGGCCGGATAAATACAAAATAGTCATTTCATATGTACAACAATTCACGAACATAAGTACAATTATTTGTCGCGAAGAAGTACACATATTAAACGCAAAGAAGTACAATTATTCATCGCAAAAAGAAGTATAATTATTCGTCACGAGAAGAATACAAAATCGTGGAGAATTACATGGATAAATAATGAGAAGTTCAATTAATAAATGTCGGGGAGTACACACCTTGCGGTCAAGAAGAACAAGAAAACACATGTTTGTCAACAAAAAAATACCAAAAAAACATCAAGAAAAATGTTGTAGCATATGCTTCCGAAAGAAGTAGACTCCACGGGAAGTACAAGCGTAGATTCGAGGAAGTACGAGTATATGAGTCCGCAAGTTCAGGTCTATCGTTTCGTTAAGTACAACCCGTTGTCTAGAGAAGTTCAAGTCGGTCCTCAGAATATTAAACTAGTTCTCATTCCATATAAACCTTCTTGGTAATTAAAATGTCTGCTGGGAAGTACAACCAATAGCGCCGGGAAGTACAAGACTTCGGGTTTAGAAAGTACAAGGCTTCTCTTCCAGGAAGTTCACAGTACACGTAAAGTGGTAAAAACATAATAAAAATCATCTAATTATTTACCTCACGGGAAGTACAAGCAGTGATTTCCAGATGTACAAGTGGTGACTACGGGAAGTACAAAGGGTTGGTTTTGGAAGTGGAAAAGAAAATTATAGTTGATTTACTAAACACTTTATGAATCGCGCCGAGAAGTACAACCACATTGCTCGAAAAGTACATGCTCATGTCGCGGGGGAGTTCAAATACTTGACGCTGAGAATTACTACCATTCAACACGAGTAGTACAACCACTTAACATAGTAAGTAAAAAAACCGGCAAGATCTAAATGCACAAAAACAAAATAATCCCATCATCCGCGAGGAAGTTCGAATACTCGATGATGAGAAGTACAACCATTCAACACAGGCAGTACAACCACTTATTTAGGAACTACAAGAAAGCCGATAAAAATCCTAATATACAAAATAATCTTGTCATCCGCGAGGACGTACAAAGACTTAAAGCTAAGAAGTACAATCGTTCGACACAAGAAGTACACCCACTTAATATAGGAAGTACAAAAAACCGACAAAATCCTAATGCACAAAAAATAAAAAATAAAAATCCTCATCCGCGGGAAGTACAATCTGTGATTCCGAGAAGTACAAGCGGCGACTGCAGGAAGTACAAGCGGTAACTACGGGAAGTAGACAGTGTTCAGATAAAATTTATTAGTTTTTCTGAACAGCTTCGTGAAACAGCATCAAGAAGTACAACCGCATTGCCCGAGCAGTACAAGCTCATGTCGGCGGAAGTTCAATGCTCTGTTTTTTGCGAGGCGGAAATCTATTGTGAAAATCTCATTGTTTTGTTCACTAACCAACTCAACCATTGCCACCCAAAGCTTTATATGATAGAGTATGAGTCTAATTTCATTACCTACAACATTTCACAACAAATAAATGGATCTAATTCATCGAATTCGAGTCATTATCTCGCAAAGTATACCGGAAACATGATTTCAAAACTTCTAAAATTACTTTTAAACCGTTTGGATTTGGCAAAAATGGTAGATACGAAAAAGATGCGCCCTTTCAACACCTTTCCAACCGTATATCATTTGCATTGTTTCAATATACCGGATGGAAATCGCGGGCAAAATCATTCGGTGCCCGTCACATAAACCGGGCGGACAGTAATTCAAGTTGTTCTCTTAAACTGTAAGGAATCAGAGAAAACAATTGGAATAAGAAAGTTGCACCTAGTTCATAGCTTTCCAACGCCATATTATTTGCATCATTCCAACAAACGGTTGAAAAAATTCATCTAAATTACTGTCCGCTCGTTTTTTAGTACGTCCGAAATTCGGTATTTTCAAAATTGTTCAAAAACTGTGAGGATTTTGAAAAAACTTCAAACATGAAAAAGTTGCGCAATTTCATTATCTATCCAACGGTATATCATTTGTACATTTCCGATAAGCGGTTCGAAAATCAAACTAAAAGTTCGTTTTCTGGTCATATAGAAGAGTTTTCGTATTTTCAAAATTAAATTTAAACCGTGCTGAATCTGTGAAAGTTGTGAACATGAAAAAGTTGCGGTTTTTCATTATCTATCCAACGGTATATCATTTGCATAGTTCTGACAAATGGTTGAAAAAATCGTAGTGTAATCAGTAGCTCTTAAGAAAATGGGAAGTTCAAGTAAGTTCCGACAAAAAGGTCAACCCTCTTATCCAGGAAGTTCAACCTTGTGTCCAGGAAAGTACAAGTCGGTGCTCAGAATATTATTCTGCAACCGGTTGCAGAATAGTGTATATATATATATATATATATATATATATATATATATATATATATATATATATATATATATATATATAGTGCAGGCAATGAACGAGATGGGGTAGAAATTAATAAATCACTTACAGAACGTAGCAACTGATGATAGATTTGTCGAGCTCGCGCAGATTGAACAGCTGGAACAATTCACTCCGATGAATTGTTATATAGTAATGTTTGAAGTGATGCTCATGTCTAACTTCCGCATAAATATAGTCTTTGGCGTTTTTAAGTTTTATGTAACCCTTGTACCAATTTAGCAGACCTGTCATTTGTCGAGGTAGATCCTCTTCCTGCGCAGGCTCGACGAGAGGCTCATTCGGCACATATGTAAATACTACGTCCAGACGGGACCTTCGTACTGCTCAGGCATTCAAAAAAGATGACCTTCTCTTCTTTGGTCAGAGCGTAGCTGGCACGACCTTGAAACCATTTCGGATGCCGGTCATCAGGGTCTTTCAAACGTTGCTGGTCCTGCCGTGCTTCCTTTGTATCATTTGTCTTCCCATACACGCCCAAGAAGCTTAGGAGGTTCACGCAAATATTCTTCGTAACATGCATCACGTCGATTGCAGAGCGGACATCTAGGACTTTCCAATATTCTAGCTCCTAGAATATAGATTTCTTCTTCCTCATGGCTGCGTGCCCGTCAGCTCCCTTCGGAACTGATTGTCCGCCAGGACCCTTTCTAAAGATGACTTTCAAATCCTTGACCATATCAAATACCTCCTCGGCACCGGTGCGTTCGCAGCTTCGGCCGGTGATCTGCCTTGCCGTTGTAATGCTTGCCTTTCTTTCTTACTGGATGAATTTTCGGAAGAAATCGAGGATGCCCAAGGTACACGTTCTTCTTACAATTTGGCAAATGTACACTTTCAGTCTCATGTAAGCAGTGCGTGCATGCATTGTATCCCTTATTTGACAGTCCCGAAAGGTTAGTAAGAGCAGGCCAATCGTTGATGGTTACGAAAAGCAACGCTCGTAGGTCAAATTCCTCTTCTTTGTGTTCATCCCACACACGGACACCAGGTCTGCCCCACAACTGTAAAAATTCATCAACTAATGGCCTTAGCTACACATCGATGTCATTGCCGGGTTGCTTCAGACCTTCGATGAGTACTGGCATCATAATGAACTTCCGCTTCATGCACAACCAAGGAGGAAGGTTGTAGATGCATAGAGTCACGGGCCAGGTGCTATGGCTGGAGCTCTGCTCGCCAAAAGGATTCATGCCATCTGTACTTAGACCAAATCTTATGTTCCTTGTGTCAGCTGCAAAATCTTTGAACTCTCTGTCGATCTTTCTCCATTGCGTTCCATCTGCGGGGTGTCTCAACTCCCCGTCCGACTTACGGTCCTCTTTGTGCCATCGCAACAACTTGGCATGCTCTTTGTTCCTGAACAGATGTTTCAACCGTGGTATTATAGGAGCATACCACATCACCTTGGCGGGAACCCTCTTCCTGGTTTTCTTGCCCTCAACATCGTCACCAGGGTCATCGCCTCTGATCTTATAACGCAATGCAGTGCATACCGGACATTCATTCAAATTCTCGTATTCACCGCGGTAGAGGATGCAGTCGTTGATGCATGCATGTATCTTCAGAACCTCTAAACCTAGAGGGCAGACAACCTTCTTTGCTTTGTACGTACTGGCGGGCAACTCGTTATTCTTTGGAAACATATTCTTCAACATTTTCAGCAAGTTTTCAAATGCCGAGTCAGCTACACCTGCCTGTGCCTTCCGTTTCAGCAAATCCAGTGTGCAGCCCAGCTTTTTCAGACCATTATCGCATTCGGGGTACAGCGACTTTTTGTGATCCTCTAACATGCGATCCAAATTCTCCCTCTCCTTTTCAGTTTCGCAGCTTCTCCGTGCATCAGCAATGGTCCGACCAAGATTATCAGCGGGCTCATCACGTGCCTCTTCTTCACCTTCCCCTTCACCTTCCCCTTCACCTTCAGCATCCTCCATGAAAGTATCACCGAAATGATCAAGATAGTTTTCATCGATGAAATCATCCCCTTCTTCATCTTCTTCCATTATAACCCCTCTTTCTCCATGCTTGGTCCAACAATTATAGCTTGGCATGAAACCGTGCTGAAGCAGGTGCAGGTGAACTTCTCTTGAGGAAGAGTAACCCTTCTGATTCTTACAGTCAACACATGGACAGATAACAAAACCCTTCTGCTTGTTCGCATTAGCCACTACGAGGAAATCTTTCAAACCCGTAGTGAACTCGTCGGAGAGTAGGTTACCGTACATCCATTGCCGATTCATCTGCATTATTATAATATAAAATATGTAATTAACCATCATGCATTTGTTAAACTAACTAGCTACAAACAATAGAAATTAAACAATGAACTACACACATGAATATTTTATCAATGACACATATATATGAAAGGTTCAAGTTGCTAACCGCGATCGAGGAGGAAAAAATAAATGAGGAAGCTCAAGTGTGGCTCCGACACTTCATATCATGTTTGTTTCATGCTCTTGGGGCATTTTATCAAACACTTTGTGTGCATAAGAGGAGCCAAAAGCAAACCTACACCCCCATGTGAAGTTTGTGAAGAGAAGTGGCACCAAATGGCTAAGTGATGTGGGCTGAACGGTATATGTAGGGGTGGGGCTTTAGTCGCGGTTGGCCTGGCCCACCGCGACTAAAGGCCTTCAGGAACCTTTAGTCGCGGTTGGCCAGGCCAACCGCGACTAAAGCGCCTCACGTGCACCAGCTGGCCACCGAGCGCCCTGGGCCCAGGCCTTTGGTCGCGGTTAGGGAGGCGAACCGCGACTAAAGACTCCATTAGTCGCGGTTCCTATACTTTCGCGACTAATGGGGCTGGACGGAAGCCTCTTTTTCTACGAGTGATAGGACCAGGTGCCCGCAGATTTTGGGTGTTAGGGCATCTCCAACCGCGCGACCCAAACGGACGCGCTGGGCCGTCCGTTTTGGGCCGTTTGGGTCGCCGCCCGGACACGCGGACAGCGCCCCGCGTCCGCGTGTCCGTTTGGGTCGCACGCTGCGCCCAACGCGGCGACCCAAAGAGACGCCACGTGGTTCGTCTTCCTTGCGCGGCGCTGATACGTCTCCAACGTATCGATAATTTCTTGTGTTCCATGCCACATTATTGATGTTATCTACATGTTTTATGCACACTTTATGTCATATTCGTGCATTTTCTGGAACTAACCTATTAACAAGATGCCGAAGTGCCGCTCTCGTTTTCTCGCTGTTTTTGGTTTCAGAAATCCTAGTAACGAAATATTCTCGGAATCGGACGAAATCAACGCCCGTGTTCCTATTTTACCGGAAGCATCCAGAACACACGAGAACCGCCAGAGAAGGGAGGCAGGGCCACCACACCACACCCCGGCGCGGCCTAGGGGGGGGGCGCGCCCCCCTAGGGTGTGGGCCCCCCTTCGACCTTCCTGCGCCGCCTCTCCGCCTATAAAAAGCCCCTGGATCAGAAAACCCTACACCAATTGACGAAACCCACGAAAACCTTCCAGAGCCGCCGCCATCGCGAGGCCAAGATCTGGGGGACAGGATCTCTGTTCCGGCACGCTGCCGGAGCGGGGAAGTGCCCCCGGAAGGCTTCTCCATCGACACCGCTGCCATCTCCACCGCCATCTTCATCACCGCTTCTGCTCCCATGAGGAGGGAGTAGTTCTCCATCGAGGCTCGGGGCTGTACCGGTAGCTATGTGGTTAATCTCTCTATGTACTTCAATACAATGATCTCATGAGCTGCTTTACATGATTGAGATTCATCTGAGTTTTGTATCACTACTATCTATGTGCTACTCTAGTGATGTGTTATTAAAGTAGTTCTATTCCTCCTGCACGTGTGTAAAGGTGACAGTGTGTGCACCGTGTTAGTACTTGGTTTATGCTATGATCATGATCTCTTGTAGATTATGGAGTTAACTATTGCTATGATATTATTGATGTGATCTATTCCTCCTACATATGCATGAAGGTGACAGTGTGCATGCTATGCTAGTACTCGGTTTAGTCTGTTGATCTATCTTACACTAAAGGTTACTAAAATATGAGCATTATTGTGGAGCTTGTTAACTCCGGCATTGAGGGTTCGTGTAATCCTACGCAATGTGTTCATCATCCAACAAGAGTGTAGAGTATGCATTTATCTATTCTGTTATGTGATCAATGTTGAGAGTGTCCACTAGTGAAAGTGTAATCCCTAGGCCTTGCTCCTAAATACTGCTTGTTTACTGTTTTACTGTGTTACTACTGCTGCAATACTACCACCATCGACACAAGAGACTTCTTGCTTTGTGGTTGCAGGGTTGCATGAGAGGGATATCTTTGACCTCTTCCTCCCTGAGTTCGATAAACCTTGGGTATCCACTTAAGGGAAACTTGCTGCTGTTCTACAAACCTCTGCTCTTGGAGGCCCAACACTGTCTACAGGAAAGGAGGGGGAACGTAGACATCAAGCACTTTTCTGGCGCCGTTGCCGGGGAGGGAAGGTAAACGGCACTCACACATTGGCAAGCCCGGCAACTAAGCACTTTTCCTCCCTCGTCAACTACGCGCCAAGCACTTTTCTGGCACCGTTGCCGGGGAGGAAAGGTAAAAGGCACTCATACTTCGGTTCCAGGTAAAGTACTTTTCTGGCGCCATTGTGTTTGTGCTCGAAGCTATTTCCTTTAGATCCTGCAATTGCATCTTTTTGTTTCTTGTTTACACTAGTTTGGCATAATGGACAACAATGAGCTTCTTATTCTATTTCCTGATTTAAAACATGGATTGTTTGATGCGAAAATTAAAAAACCTATGGAATCTTATTTGCATGCTGGTAGTAATATTAGTATGAACGCTTTGAACACCATTGTTGATAATAATATAGAAAGTTCTAAGCTTGGGGAAGCTGGTTTTGATGAGCATGATCTTTTTAGTCCCCCAAGCATTGAGGAGAAAATTTTCTTTGATGATACTTTGCCTCCTATTTATGATGATTATAATGATATTGGTCTTTTAGTGCCGCCTACTATGGAGAGTAATTTTTATGATGATAATACTATGCCTCCTACACTTGATGAGAATAATAATGATAGCTACTTTGTTGAATTTGCTCCTACTACAATTAATAAGAATAACTATGCTTATGTTGGGAGTAGTAATAATTTTATGCATGAGACTCATGATAAGAATGCTTTATGTGATAGTTATATTGTTGAGTTTGCTCATGTTGTTACTGAAAGTTATTATGAGAGAGGAAAATATGGTTGTAGAAATTTTCATGTTACTAAAACACCTCTCTATGTGCTGAAATTTTTGAAACTATACTTGTTTTATCTTCCTATGCTTGTTACTTTGCTCTTCATGAACTTGTTTATTTACAAGATTCCTTTGCATAGGAAGCATGTTAGACTTAAATGTGTTTTGAATTTGCCTCTTGATGCTCTCTTTTGCTTCAAATACTATTTCTTATGAGTGCATCATTAAAACTGCTGAGCCCATCTTAATGGCTGAAAAGAAAGAACTTCTTGGGAGATAACCCATGTGTTATTTTGCTACAGTACTTTATTTTTATTTTGTGTCTTGGAAGTTGTTTACTACTGTAGCAACCTCTCCTTATCTTAGTTTTGTGTTTTGTTGTGCCAAGTTAAGCCGTTGATAGAAAAGTAAGTACTAGATTTGGATTACTGCACAGTTCCAGATTTCTTTGCTGTCACGAATCTGGGTCCACCTCCCTGTAGGTAGCTCAGAAAATTAAGCCAATTTACGTGCATGATCCTCAGATATGTACGCAACTTTCATTCAATTTGAGCATTTTCATTTGAGCAAGTCTGGTGCCATTTTAAAATTCGTCAATACGAACTGTTCTGTTTTGACAGATTCTGCCTTTTATTTCGCATTGCCTCTTTTGCTATGTTGGATAAATTTCTTTGATCCACTAATGTCCAGTAGCATTATGCAATGTCCAGAAGTGTTAAGAATGATTGTGTCACCTCTGAATATGTTAATTTTTATTGCGCACTAACCCTCTAATGAGTTGTTTCGAGTTTGGTGTGGAGGAAGTTTTCAAGGATCAAGAGAGGAGTATGATATACTATGATCAAGAAGAGTGAAAGCTCTAAGCTTGGGGATGCCCCGGTGGTTCATCCCTGCATATATCAAGAAGACTCAAGCGTCTAAGCTTGGGGATGCCCAAGGCATCCCCTTCTTCATCGACAACATTATCAGGTTCCTCCCCTGAAACTATATTTTTATTCCATCACATCTTATGAGCTTTTTCTTGGAGCGTCGGTTTGTTTTTGTTTTTGTTTGTGTTTGAATAAATTGGATTACATCATGCTTGTGTGGGAGAGAGACACGCTCCGCTGGTTCGTATGAACACATGTGTTCTTAGCTTTTAGTATTCATGGCGAAGTTTCTTCTTCGTTAAATTGTTATATGGTTGGAATTGGAAAATGATACATGTAGTAATTGCTATAAAAGTCTTGGGTAATGTGATACTTGGCAATTGTTGTGCTCATGTTTAAGCTCTTGCATCATATGCTTTGCACCCATTAATGAAGGAATACATAGAGCATGCTAAAATTTGGTTTGCATATTTGGTTTCTCTAAGGTCTAGATAATTTCTAGTATTGAGTTTGAACAACAAGGAAGACGGTGTAGAGTCTTATAATGTTTTCAATATGTCTTTTATGTGAGTTTTGCTGCACCGGTTCATCCTTGTGTTTGTTTCAAATAAGCCTTGCTAGCCTAAACCATTGTATCGAGAGGGAATACTTCTCATGCATCCAAAATACTTGAGCCAACCACTATGCCATTTGTGTCCACCATACCTACCTACTACATGGTATTTTCCGCCATTCCAAAGTAAATTGCTTGAGTGCTACCTTTAAAATTCCATCATTCACCTTTGCAATATATAGCTCATGGGACAAATAGCTTAAAAACTATTGTGGTATTGAATATGTAATTATGCACTTTATCTCTTATTAAGTTGCTTGTTGTGCGATAACCATGTTTACTGGGGAACGCCATCAACTCATTGTTGAATTTCATGTGAGTTGCTATGCATGTTCGTCTTGTCTGAAGTAAGGGCGATCTACTCTGAGTTGAATGGTTTGAGCATGCATATTGTGAGAGAAGAACATTGGGCCGCTAACTAAAGCCATGTTCCATGGTGGAAGTTTCAGTTTTGGACAAACATCCTCAAATCTCTAATGAGAAAAGAATTAATTGTTGTTGAATGCTTAAAGCATTAAAAGAGGAGTCCATTATCTGTTGTCTATGTTGTCCCGGTATGGATGTCTAAGTTGAGAATAATCAAAAGCGAGAAATCCAAATGCGAGCTTTCTCCTTAGACCTTTGTACAGGCGGCATAGAGGTACCCCTTTGTGATACTTGGTTAAAGCATATGTATTGCGGTGATAATCCAGGTAGTCCAAGCTAATTAGGACAAGGTGCGGGCACTATTAGTACACTATGCATGAGGCTTGCAACTTATAAGATATAATTTACATGATGCATATGCTTTATTACTACCGTTGACAAAATTGTTTCATGTTTTCAAAATCAAAGCTCTAGCACAAATATAGCAATCGATGCTTTTCCTCTATGGAGGACCATTCTTTTACTTTCAATGTTGAGTCAGTTCACCCATTTCTCTCCACCTCAAGAGGCAAACACTTGTGTGAACTTTGCATCGATTCTTACATACTTGCATATTGCATTTGTTATATTGCTTTGCATTGACAACTATCTATGAGATATACATGTTATAAGTTGAAAGCAACCGCTGAAACTTAATCTTCCATTGTGTTGCTTCAATACCTTTACTTTGAATTATTGCTTTATGAGTTAACTCTTATGCAAGACTTATTGATGCTTGTCTTGAAGTGCTATTCATGAAAGGTCTTTGCTTTATGATTCACTTGTTTACTCATGTCATATACATTGTTTTGATCGCTGCATTCACTACATATGTTTTACAAATAGTATGATCAAGATTTTGATGGCATGTCACTCCAGAAATTATCTGTGTTATCGTTTTACCTGCTCGGGACGAGCAGAACTAAGCTTGGGGATGCTGATACGTCTCCAACGTATCGATAATTTCTTGTGTTCCATGCCACATTATTGATGTTATCTACATGTTTTATGCACACTTTATGTCATATTCGTGCATTTTCTGGAACTAACCTATTAACAAGATGCCGAAGTGCCAGTTCCTGTTTTCTGCTGTTTTTGGTTTCAGAAATCCTAGTAACGAAATATTCTCGGAATCGGACGAAATCAACGCCCAGGTTCCTATTTTACCCGGAAGCATCCGTAACACACGAGAACCGCCAGAGAAGGGAGGCAGGGCCACCACACCACACCCCGGCGCGGCCTAGGGGGCGCGCCCCTAGGGTGTGGGCCCCCTTCGACCTTCCCGCGCCGCCTCTCCGCCTATAAAAGCCCCTGGATCGTAAAAACCCTACACCAATTGACGAAACCCACGAAAACCTTCCAGAGCCGCCGCCATCGCGAGGCCAAGATCTGGGGGACAGGATCTCTGTTCCGGCACGCTGCCGGAGCGGGGAAGTGCCCCCGGAAGGCTTCTCCATCGACACCGCTGCCATCTCCACCGCCATCTTCATCACCGCTTCTGCTCCCATGAGGAGGGAGTAGTTCTCCATCGAGGCTCGGGGCTGTACCGGTAGCTATGTGGTTAATCTCTCTATGTACTTCAATACAATGATCTCATGAGCTGCTTTACATGATTGAGATTCATCTGAGTTTTGTATCACTACTATCTATGTGCTACTCTAGTGATGTGTTATTAAAGTAGTTCTATTCCTCCTGCACGTGTGTAAAGGTGACAGTGTGTGCACCGTGTTAGTACTTGGTTTATGCTATGATCATGATCTCTTGTAGATTATGGAGTTAACTATTGCTATGATATTATTGATGTGATCTATTCCTCCTACATATGCATGAAGGTGACAGTGTGCATGCTATGCTAGTACTCGGTTTAGTCTGTTGATCTATCTTACACTAAAGGTTACTAAAATATGAGCATTATTGTGGAGCTTGTTAACTCCGGCATTGAGGGTTCGTGTAATCCTACGCAATGTGTTCATCATCCAACAAGAGTGTAGAGTATGCATTTATCTATTCTGTTATGTGATCAATGTTGAGAGTGTCCACTAGTGAAAGTGTAATCCCTAGGCCTTGCTCCTAAATACTGCTTGTTTACTGTTTTACTGTGTTACTACTGCTGCAATACTACCACCATCAACTACACGCCATCAAGCTATTTTCTGGCACCGTTGCTACTGCTACTATATATTTATACCACCTGTATTTCACTATCTCTTCGCCGAACTAGTGCACCTATTGGTGTGTTGGGGACACAAGAGACTTCTTGCTTTGTGGTTGCAGGGTTGCATGAGAGGGATATCTTTGACCTCTTCCTCCCTGAGTTCGATAAACCTTGGGTATCCACTTAAGGGAAACTTGCTGCTGTTCTACAAACCTCTGCTCTTGGAGGCCCAACACTGTCTACAGGAAAGGAGGGGGAACGTAGACATCAGGCGCTGCGCCATGGCAGGCCTCGACGGGACAGCCATGGTGGGCGGTGGAACGCGTGGGAAAGTTCCCGCGCGCACCAAGGTTCCCGCGCGCGCGAAAACGCCATTGGCGCGAGCGACCGCCCAAGTTTCCCGCCAGGCCGCCGGCTATAAAAGACGGCGGCGGTCTCACACAGACCGCAACACCATCCTCTCCCCTCCACCTTCTCCGTCACCATGCCGTGCACCCTGCAGGCCACATGGGCCAAGCTCTCCCTCGCCGCCCGGGCCAGGTTCCCGCGGACGGTGGAGGAGGAGCGCGCGGACTCGCGGTGGGTCGCCGATGACGAGGCGCTCCGCGTCGCTGCCGAGGCGGCGGCACAGAAGGCCGGTGACGCGGAGATGGTGGAGGCGGCCGCGGAGGGCTGGCACGAGACCGCGGACGGCGGCCGGGTACGAGGCCGCGGAGGAGGGCGGCCGCCGCGGAGGAGCCCGTCAACGAGGAGGACCTCGCGCCGGCGAACATCAACGCTGCCATCGAGGAGCGACTCGCCGACCTCACGCGCGTGACGAAGGAGCACGAGGGCATCCGGCGGGCCGGCCGCCGCCGCTTAGGCGACCTCCTCGGCGAAGAACGAGCTGCTCGCTATGCGAGCAGCCCGTCACCTTATCCGGATGCCGTCCCCGAGCGGCGCGCCCGGGAGGATGCTGAGTCGGCGGAGCGCGGCCGGCAAGAGCGCATGTGCCGGCGGCAGAGAACCACGAGGCCCTGTGCCGCCGGACGCGTCCGCCCGGGAGGCGCGCACCGCTATGGAACGCGCCGCTCTGCATGAGGTGGAGCTATGCGGGAAGCGGATGATTCTCGCCGCAGAGGCGGAGCGCGAGCGCGCCAAAGGTGCGCGGACGGAAAGGAGGAGGATGGTGGCCTCCGCCCGCGCCGCCGTCGCCGCCGCCCGCGCCGTCGCCTTCGCGCCTCGCGCGCTCGCCGCTGCCGCGCCACCCTGCCCGTAAGCTGGAGTGGAATCCTCACGCGTACAGGCCGCCCGCGTCGAGTGAAATCCACGGCCCCGACGGCGAGCCGGCGAGGAGTCGCCGGCGAGCCCACCGGCCCCGTACGTATTTAGGATAGAAGTAGTAGCTACAAAAAAAAATGTAATGAGTTCTTTTTAATGAAAAATATTGTTCATGCCTATGACACGCGGGCCAGGGGCGGACAAGGGGTGGACGCGAGCGACCAGCCTTTCGCGTCCGCGGCCACGCAAACCCGGCCAAGATTTGGGCCGGGTTTGCGTCGATCCGGACGCCGCGGGCATCCATTTTAGGGATGGGTCCGCGCGCTGGGCCGGTTTTTTGTCCGGCTGGACCCATCCGGACGCGCGGGCGCGGGATGGGTCGCCCGGTTGGAGATGCCCTTAGGGAGCGAGGAGTTGCCCGCAGATGTCGAATTGGAAGATCCAGACGGCGCCGGCGATGCAGGCCCCATGGTACAGCTCAAGGTTTCACTCAGCTGGTTCTCAAGTCAGATCTATAATTCCCATTGTACAATTTGATGGAGAATTTGAAGCCGCACCTCCGCTGATGCCATCTCCCGATTCCACCTCCAGCATTGAGTTTCCAGGTATAGATTCGGGCTGGATCGAACGAGAAGACGCCATGCGGTCGGAAATTCCGTCTACAGCCCAAGCCGGAGCGGTGATTCCGGTAGCTATGGGAGCAGCGGCGGCGGCGGTGAGCTATGTCGAGGACCGGGCGGAAGTTCCAGGACATCGACGGAAGATGCCGCTAGCTTCCAGCCTCGCAGGTTTGCCGCCACCCCCGGGGTCATGGGACAACAGGTGAGTCGACTTAGGTTTTTAACATCTGCAAATTCTGCTCAGGTGTGGTTCTTACATGGCGAGTAGGAATTGAGGGATCGGGTCAGGATCGGGTGATATCGTACTGCTTGGGTTTTCCACAATATTCAACCATGTTGTTTGCGTATAAGGATGCTTTGAATAGCTCATAGTTCCGTCTAGAATCACATTTATTAGACAGTGGCGACTAAAAAACACAGCACTATCTACACCAGCTTAGAACAGAGATTAATACAAGGCATGGTCCAATTGATATTGCAGGGGATGTGATATTGAACCACAAGAGTTGGAGAATGACATTCCATATGGTCTATATACTGAAACTAACGCATCACCGCATACGGGGGAGAAGAGGTACTGATTATTCAGAGGCTGAAGGATCAGTACTCCTGAGCATATATAATGCATTATCCTCCTGCTTAGGACGTCCTGATGACTGATTTATCTGCACCTGTTTATGCAGTTCACCAGAAGAGGAAGAACTGAATACACAAGAGGATTATGGTGTTTATGCCAATGTGGGATGTATGAGCATATGGGTATGATTTGTTGCCATGTTATAAGGGTAAGTTATCTATCTACTAGGTACCATGGAAATACCATCCAACCGGGGATTGGTGAAACAGTCATGAATGAGGACTATATGCTAACAAATTTTACGTTGTGATGTGGTTGCAGGTCCTATCCTTCTTGGGAAGAACCGAAATACCAGGTTGTCACATAATGCAGAGATGGACCAGAAATGCATGCATTGTACCAGAAGGATAGTCATGCGGTGCAGTCTACAAGTTTCCGCCACACCACGCTCTACGGGAACTGCACTTGAGATGGTATAGTTAGGTGACTCGAATCCAGAGTCATTCGAAGTTGCTATGAGCAGTATGTTAGATGCAATGCCCAAGATCTCAGAGGCAAGCAGGATAAGTGATGGTCTGGGGCTGGAACAGAGGATTCATGCATCAGGTATGGGCGAAATCATCGATGACACATCTGCTCATGGTGATGCTCCAAAACGGATTAGTCTCAACCCAGACATGATTGCTCCATACAAGAAGGAAGATTTAGGCCGACCCACCTCAGCAAGAGCCAAGCCTGGATATGAGGTGAGTGTGCCAAGGACTCGTTTTTGCTCCTTGTGCTGCAACAGGTAACATAATGCTGGGAGATGGGGAGATGCCCCTCTGTTGAGAGGAGCTCTAAGAAGCCTAGGCGAGAGGCACGGTGCTCCAACTGTGGAATTGCTGGTCATAAGAAAAATGTTTGTCTATCAAAGCGGTATATGGTGACGAACCAGTGAGATAACTCGCTGTTTGTTCCTCAGGCTAACACATTTCGTGTTCACTGATTTTTTTGGCGCGACCCAATTATAACATTGGTATTATTCATTGGCTGATTAGACCTACATTTGTAATAGGCAGTACATATGGCGGGTGTTCTGTCAGTCATGTAATGAGTCTAGTTTTTTGTGTGCATGTAACACTTTACAGATTTGACAGTGTACCGTGGGGGTGTTCCCTTTTTTTCTGAATGAAGCATGGCATGCTGATTTGATATCGAGGGAATGACCAGGGTGTAGGAGGATACTCGGAGCGCTATATCATGTTTAATGTGTGAGCTAGAGATGGCTTGGATTGGACCACATCTAAGAAACAAGCCGATTTGTTAAGGACCGCATCTTGTTGTACGACATTCTATTTCTCGTTAGCATATAGTCCTCAGTCTTCACTTTGTTAAGGACCCCATGGAAAAAACATTAGGGTTCGGTATTAGTTATAGACTGAGAATGGTTTTAAGGATCTGATATGTGTATCAAATTTTACTTCAGTCTCATCCTCATATTAAATTAGAGAACATCCTCATATTAAATTGCTGGTCATAAGAAAAATGTTTGTCTATCAAAGGGGTATATGGTGACGAACCAGTGAGATAACTCGCTGTTTGTTCTTCAGGCTAACACATTTCGTGTTCACTGATTTTTTTGGCGCGACCCAATTATAACATTGGTATTATTCATTGGCTGATTAGACCTACATTTGTAATAGGCAGTACATATGGCGGGTGTTCTGTCAGTCATGTAATGAGTCTAGTTTTTTTTTTTGCATGTAACACTTTACAGATTTGACAGTGTACCGTGGGGGTGTTTCCTTTTTTCTGAATGAAGCATGGCATGCTGATTTGATATCGAGGGAATGGCCAGGGTGCAGGAGGATACTCGGAGCGCTATAACATGTTTAATGTGTGAGCTAGAGATGGCTTGGATTGGACCGCATCTAAGAAACAAGCCGATTTGTTAAGGACCGCATCTTGTTGTACGACATTCTATTTCTCGTTAGCATATAGTCCTCAGTCTTCACTTTGTTAAGGACCCCATGGAAAAAACATTAGGGTTCGGTATTAGTTATAGACTAAGAATGGTTTTAAGGATCTGATATGTGTATCAAATTTTACTTCAGTCTCATCCTCATATTAAATTAGAGGACATGTCGATGATTTATGCCCTATTTTGATGGGTTGCATTTCAACAACTAGTCGTTAGGTAATACCGATGGTGTTCATTCGTGGATTAAGGACTATATTATCAATACCCGACGAGGATACATTTTTTAAGTAAGTACTCTATGGTAATTCACCGTGTACAATTTGATTATTGTGGCAAGGACCTTATGGGTTTTAATGGACTTGGTAATCAGAACGCGTATCTTTTTCGATGTGCTTTGTCTCCTTTTTTTTAGATGAAACTAACCTTGTTGTGTTTTATACCTTTTCTGGTGGGGCGCATGTCAACAATTTTATCGCTTCATATCGACCCCTCACTAACGTAATCATGGATTAAGGACTCTATGGCACGACCCGATGTACGTCTCGAGTAATTTGATAAGGACCACATGGCATAAATATCAACATGTAAACCTGCTTATAGCTTAGGTAAGGACCACATGCTAAAATATTAGTTGTTGAAATAGATTTGGGGTGGGGGTATCCTCTTAAGGTATTTTTTTGCGTATTGTGTCCTCTTTGAGATGAGACTACAGGCCGTGAAGTGGGTTTACGCCTTTTTTTTATGGTGCCAACATATTCATTATTATCGATACCTGACGAGGATACATTCTTTAAGTACTCTATGATACTTCACCGTGTACAATAAAATCAAATTGCTAAGGACCTTATGAAAACTACGCGACTTGATAATTAGACCACGTAGTTTTTTCTAAAGGTTGTGTCTCCTATTTTGAGATGAAACTAACCATGTGCTTGCTTTATGCCTTTTTTGATGGGGCGCATGTCAACAATTCTACCGCTTCATGTTGACCCCTTACGAACGTAGTCCTCCATTAAGGACTCTATGGTACATCCTGATGTACGTCTCGGGTACTTCGATAAGGACCACATGGAATAAATATCAACACGTCAATCTGTTTATCGCTTAGATAAGTACCACATGTTAAACTTTTAGGTGTCTACATTGAGTTGGGGTGGGGGCACCCTCTTAAGATATTTTTACTTGCGCATTGTATGCTCTTTTTGAGATGAGACTATAGGCCATGAAGTGGGTGTACACCTTTTTTTGATGGTCACGTGCCAACATATTCATGATTATCGATACCCGGAGAGGATACATTCCTTAAGAAAGTACTCTATGATACTTCACCATGTAAGCCTCGATTAAGGACTGGATTAAGGACTCTATGGCACGACCCGATGTATGTCTCGTATTAAGAGGACTCTACGAGATACAAGAATGTACCACATGGGATATTTTTTAAGGACTGCATGCTTCGAACAATTTGTTTTTTCTTAGATGCCCTATAGCCATTGGTATACAAGATTTGCTACAAATCTACAAGATTTCCTACAATTTTTGGTCTTTCCTTTTCCATTGTTCTTGATGGTGAGGATCTTGATGCTACGTTTCGCGTGGCCATGAAAGGACACCACACAGGTTATGCATCATATGATTCAACACCATGGTGTGTCGCTTCGGGTACTTATTTTTTTCTAGGAGCTTATGATATGACACGGTCATACCCTCGACCCATATCGCAGCCACCTCAGACGAAACTGGTGAATCGTATCTCTGTTGTTCTAGCTTCTTTTCGGTGTTCTATTACATAAGCTAGCAACAAGCTCAAGAACCCCGAATAAAGAAACACCAAGAAGTAACAAGAATATAGGGATGCAAGATATGCAAATGATTGAGCTCCCTAAGATGATGCGATCAAGTTACTCAACCGAAAGCCCCTCTTGATAGTGCGGCTATCTATCCTGTAACCCGGTCTCTCAACAACCACCTTGAGACCTTTAAAAGGAAAACCTAGCAATGCCATACCTTTGCCTTGCGCATCACGCTTGATCTTGATGATGACATTTCATGCTTCATGCAAGCCGGAATGCCCACTTGATCATTGTCGCTTCTTGAAGACTCATGATTTCTCCCCCATACATCACTATGGCAAAGCTTCATTTGAAGCACATCTTCACAAGTCCATTATCACTAAATGGACGGCAAGCTTCAAGCATGATATCTTCTATATGATCATCTTGAACTTGTCCTTCACAACCTTGATGACATCCAAGCTTGATGCCATCCCCTCATGGGCTATATGAGATCATACTCTTGATGCATGCCCATGAAACGATACCTAACCCACATGAACAACACAAATGCATATATATAGTGAGTTATCTCATGAAGCATAATTGAGAAGGCTTACCTCCTACAATCTAGATCACATGATCCAAAGTGGTACTATCCTTATACTTCATGTGTTGACCAACTTGAATTCAATCTTCACTCTTAGTCTTGGTCAACCTTGTATCTCTTCATGGTCTGTCATAATATCTTAATAATTCAAAGGTAAGTTAGAGCATGGTGAAAGTTCAGAGATGGTAAACCTAGAGGGGGGTGAATAGGTTTCTACAGATTTTAATTCTTTCTTTGCAATATTAGGATTTGCGGAATATAAAGGTGAGCCTAATGCAAACTAGGTGAAACAACCTATATGAGGATACAACTAACTCGAACACGGAGGCTCTCACAGGCAGTTAAATCACAAGTAAAGAGATCGGTTAGAGATAACCGATAGCACGAGGAGATGAGGGTTTATTCCCGTGTTCCCTTCCTTTGCAAGAAGGTACGTCACGTTTGGAGGAGTGGAGGTCCCACGAAGGATTCCCCGCGCCACGAAGGCTCACCATATTCTCCGGAGCCTATCCCACGAAAGAATAGCTCACTCACTTGTGGTAGACTTTGAGGTAGCCTCCAAACCTTCACAATCTTGTCAGGAGCAATTCCACAGCCCGGATGCTTCCGGACCACTCTTGCACACCTAGGGTTTCCAAGGAACCCTAGATAGCAAGCTTCTTGATGAATACAAGGGGGAATGAGATTTGGCTTGGTAGAACTGTAGATCGGGTCCTCCTCTATCGTTTCCTCGGAGGGATTTGAGTTTGGGTGGAGGAGGAGGGAGATCTGAGGCTTTTGGTGTTTCTAACAATGGAGTATGAGAGAGAGAGCTCAAGAACAGCTTGTAGTGTAGTGCCTACCCTTCCAGAGGTAGGAGAAGGGCTATTTATAGTGTCACTTTAAATATGGCCATTGCTCACTTGACACATCATCAGATTCCTCGAGAAACCCGGTCGACCGGATTTGGCGCCGGACAGGCCGGCGCACAGACCGGTCAGACCGGGTGATGTCTACGCACGCTTCTATTCCTGTAGACAGTGTTGGGCCTCCAAGAGCAGAGGTTTGTAGAACAGCACCAAGTTTCCCTTAAGTGAATCACCCAAGATTTATCGAACTCAGGGAGGAAGAGGTCAAAGATATCCCTCTCAAGCAACCCTGCAATCACGATACAAGAAGTCTCTTGTGTCCCCAACACACCTAATACACTTGTCAGATGTATAGGTGCACTAATTCGGCGAAGAGATAGTGAAATACATGTAGTATGGATGTATATGAGTGGTAATAGCAATCTGAAATAAATATGGCAGCGAGTAAACATGCAACAGAACAGTAAATAAACGGAGATTCGATGTTTGGAAACAAGGCCTAGGGATCATACTTTCACTAGTGGACACTCTCAACATTGATCACATAACTGAATAAACAAATACTACTTTCTCTACACTCTCTTGTTGGATGACAAACACCATTCATTATGTAGGGCTACAAGAGCACCTCAATGCTGGAGTTAATAAGCTCCACAACATTCGATGTTCATATTTAAATAACCTTAGAGTGCATGATAGTCCAACACAATTATACCGAGTACTAACATAGCATGCTCCTGTCAACACTAGCTATGAAAGGGAGAATAGATCACATCAATACCATCATAGTAATAGTTAACTTCACAATCTACAAGAGATCACAATCATAACCTACGCCAAGTACTACATGATGCACACACTGTCCACATTACATCATGAAGGAGGAATAGACTACTTTAATAACATCACTAGAGTAGCACATAGATGATATTCAACTAGATCACAAAGCTCATGATCACATAAAGATCACATGGGATAGAGAGATGAACCACATAGCTACGGTAGAGCCCTCAACCTCGATGGAGAACTACTCCCTCCTCATCATAGGAGACAACAGCGTTGATGAAGATGGCGGTGGTGTCGATGGAGATGCCTTCCGGGGGCACTTCCCCGTCCCGGCAGGGTGCCGGAACAGAGACTTCTGTCCCCCGAATCTTGGCTTCGCGATGGCGGCGGCTCTGGAACTTTTCTCGTATCGTGGCTTATTCCTTTAGGGTTTTCGCGACGGAGTCCTTAAGTAGGCGGAAAGGCAGCCTCGGAGGGGCCCTGGTGGGGCCACACAATAGGGGGGCGCGTCCCACCCCTTGGCCGCGCCGCCCTGGCGTGTGGGGCCCCCTGGCTCCCCTCTGGTCTCTCTCCGGTGTTCTGGAAGCTTCGTGGAAAAATAAGATACTGGGCGTTGATTTCGTCCAATTCCGAGAATATTTCCTTACTAGGATTTCTGAAACCAAAAACAGCAGAAAACAGGAACTGGCACTTCGGCATCTTGTCAATAGGTTAGTTCTGGAAAATGCATAATAATGACATAAAGTGTGAACAAAACATGTAGGTATTGTCATAAAACTAGCATGGAACATAAGAAATTATAGATACGTTGGAGACGTATCAAGCATCCCCAAGCTTAGTTCCTACTCGCCCTCGAGTAGGTAAACGATAACAAGGATAATTTCTTAAGTGACATGCTACCAACATGATCTTGATCAATACTATTGTAAAGCATATGAGATGAATGAAGTGACTCAAGGCAATGGTAAAGACAATGACTAAACAACTGAATCATATAGCAAAGACTTTTCATGAATAGTACTTTCAAGACAAGCATCAATAAGTCTTGCATAAGAGTTAACTCATAAAGCAATAGATTCAAAGTAGAAGGTTTCGAAGCAACACAAAGGATGATTAAGTTTCAGCAATTGCTTTCAACTTGTAACATGTATATCTCATGGATAGTTGTCAACATAAAGTAATATAACAAGTGCAATTAGTAAACATGTAAGAATCAATGCACACAGTTGACACAAGTGTTTGCTTCTAAGATAGAAAGAAGTAGGTAAACTGACTCAACATAAAGTAAAAGAATGGCCCTTCGCATGGATTACTATTTTTGTGCTAGAGCTTTTCATTTTTAAAACATAGAAACAATTTTGTCAATGGTAGTAATAATTCATATGCGTTATGTATAAGACATCCTATAAGTTGCAAGCCTCATGCATAGAATACCAATAGTGCTCGCACCTTGTCCTAATTAGCTTGGATTAACACAGATTATCATTGCATAACATATGTTTCAACCAAGTGTCACAAAGGGGTAACTCTATGCCGCCTGTACAATGGTCTAAGGAGAAAGTTCACATTGGATTTCTCGCTTTTGATTATTCTCAACTTAGACATCCATACCGGGACAACATAGAAAACAGATAATGGACTCCTCTTTTAATGCATAAGCATTCAACAACATATAATATTCTCATAATAGATTGAGGATTAATGTCCAAACTGAAACTTCCACCATGATTCATGGCTTTATTTAGCGGCCCAATGTTCTTCTCTAACAATATGCATACTCAAACCATTTGATCATGAAAATCGCCCTTACTTCAGACAAGACGAACATGCATAGCAACTCACATGATATTCAACAAAGGTGTAAAAAGTTGATGGCATCCCCAGAAACATGGTTACCGCTCAACAAGCAACTTATAAGAAAGAAGATACATAGCAACATATTCAATACCACAATAGTTTTTAAGGCTATTTTCCCATGAGATATGTATTGCAAAGGCAAAGAATAGAACTCAAGTAATGTACTTTGGAATGGCAGAGAAATACCATGTGGTAGGTAGGTATGGTGGACACAAATGGCATAGTTTTTGGCTCAAGGATTTGGATGCACGAGAAGAATTCCTCTCAATACAAGGCTAGGCTAGCAAGGTTGTTTGAAGCAAACTCAAGTATAAAACGGTGCAGCAAGACTCACATATGAACATATTGTAAGCATTATAAGACTTTACATCGTCTTCCTTGTTGTTCAAACACCTTAACCAGGAAATATCTAGACTCTAGAGAAACCAATCATGCAAACCAAATTTTAACAAGCTCTATGTAGTTCTTCATTAATAGGTGCAAAGTACATGATGCAAGAGCTTAAACATGATCTATATGAGCACAACAATTGTCAAGTATCAAATTATTCAAGACATTATACCAATTACCACATGAAGTATTTCCTGTTTCCAACCATATAACAGTGAACGAAGCAGTTTTCAACCTTCGCCATGAACATTAAGAATAAAGCTAAGAACATATGTGTTCATACGAAACAGCGGAGCGTGTCTCTATCCCAAACAAAGAATGCTAGGATCCGATTTTATTCAAACAAAAACAAAAACAAAAGCAAACAGACGCTCCAAGTAAAGTACATAAGATGTGACTGAATAAAAATATAGTTTCACTAGAGGTGACCTGATAAGTTATCGATGAAGAAGGGGATGCCTTGGGCATCCCCAAGCTTAGATGCCTGAGTCTTCTTGAAATATGCAGGGATGAACCACGGGGGCATCCCCAAGCTTAGACTTTTCACTCTTCTTGATCATAGTATATCATCCTCCTCTCTTGACCCTTGAAAACTTCCTCCACACCAAACTCAAAACAAACTCATTAGAGGATTAGTGCATAATCAAAATTTCACATGTTCAAAGGTGACACAATCATTCTTAACACTTCTGGACATTGCCCAAAGCTACTGGAAGTTAATAGAACAAAGAAATCCATTCAACATAGCAAAACAGGCAATGCGAAATAAAAGGCAGAATCTGTCAAAACAGAACAGTCCGTAAAGACGAATTTTTCTGGGGCACTTAACTTGCTCAGATGAAAAAGCTCAAATTGAATGAAAGTTGCGTACATATCTGTGGATCACCCACGTAAATTGGCAGATTTTTCTGAGTTACCTACAGAGAATTCTACTCAAATTCGTGACAGCAAGAAATCTGTTTCTGCGCAGTAATCCAAATCTAGTATGAACCTTGCTATCAAAGACTTTACTTGGCACAACAATGCAATAAAATAAGATAAGGAGAGGTTGCTACAGTAGTAACAACTTCCAAGACACAACAAAACAGTAGCAAAATAAACAGATGGGTTATCTCCCAAGAAGTTCTTTCTTTATAGCCATTAAGATGGGCTCGGCAATTTTAATGATGCTCACATAAGTATGAGAGTTGAAGCAAAAGGAGAGCATCAAGAAGCAAATTCAAAACACATTTAAGCCTAACCCACTTCCTATGAAAAGGAATCTTGTAAATAAACAAATTCATGAAGCATAATGCAACAAGCATAGAAAGATAAAACAAGTGTAACTTCAAGATTTTCAGCAAAAAGAGAGGTGTTTTAGTAACACGAAAATTTCTACAACCATATTTTCCTCTCTCATAAATATTTTCAGTAGCATCATGAACAAACTCAATAATATAACTATCACATGAAACATTCTTATCATGAGCTACATGCATAAAATTATTACTCTCCACATAAGCATAATCAATTTTATTAGTTGTAGTGGGAGCAAATTTAACAAAGTAGCTATCATTATTATTCTCATCAAGTGTAGGAGGCATAGTATAATCATAATAAAATTTACTCTCCATAGTAGGCGGCACCAAAAGACCAAAATCATTATAATCATCATAAATAGGAGGTAAAGTATCATTAAAGAAAATTTTCTCCTCAAAACTTGGGGGACTAAAGATATCATGCTCATCAAAACCAGCTTCCCCAAGCTTAGAATTTTCCATAGCATTAGCAACAATGGTGTTCAAAGAGTTCATACTAATATCATTTCTACTAGCATGCAAATAAGGTTCCATAGGTTTTTTTTAATTTTCGCATCAAACCATCCATGTCTTAACTCAGGAAATAGATTAAAAAGCTCACAGTTGTTTTCCATTATGCCTTACTAGTGTAAAACAAGAAACAAAAAGATGCAATTGCAGAATCTAAAGGAAATAGCACTCACAACGGCACCAGAAAATAACTTAGTTACCTGGGACCGGAGTATGAGTGCCTTTTACCTTTCCTCCCCGGCAACGGCGCCAGAAAATAGCTTAGTAGTCGGAGGATGTGAGTACCTTTTACCTTACCTCCCCGGCAACGACGCCAGAAAATAGCTTGATGTCTATGCACGTTTCTATTCCTGTAGACAGTGTTGGGCCTCCAAGAACAGAGGTTTGTAGAACAGCAGCAAGTTTCCCTTAAGTGAATCACCCAAGGTTTATCGAACACAGGGAGGAAGAGGTCAAAGATATCCCTCTCAAGCAACCCTACAATCACGATACAAGAAGTCTCTTGTGTCCCCAACACACCTAATACACTTGTCAGATGTATAGGTGCACTAGTTCGGCGAAGAGATAGTGAAATACAAGTAGTATGGATGTACATGAGTGGTAATAGCAATCTGAAATAAATATGGCAGCGAGTAAACATGCAACAGAACAGTAAATAAACGGAGATTCGATGTTTGGAAACAAGGCCTAGGGATCATACTTTCACTAGTGGACACTCTCAACATTGATCACATAACTGAATAAAAAAATACTACTTTCTCTACACTCTCTTGTTGGATGACAAACGCCATTCCTTGTGTAGGGCTACAAGAGCACCTCAATGCCGGAGTTAACAAGTTCCACAACATTCGATGTTCATATTTAAATAACCTTAGAGTGCATGATAGTCCAACGCAATTATACCGAGTACTAACATTGCATGCGCCTGTCAACATTAGCTATGAAAGGGGGAATAGATCACATCAATACCATCATTGTAATAGTTAACTTCACAATGTACAAGAGATCACAATCATAACCTACGTCAAGTACTACATGATGCAGACACTGTCCACATTACATCATGAAGGAAGAATAGACTACTTTAATAACATCACTAGAGTAGCAAATAGATGATATTCAACTAGATCACAAAGCTCATGATCACATAAAGATCACATGGGAGAGAGCGATGAACCACATAGCAACGGTAGAGCCCTCAGCCTCGATGGAGAACTACTCCCTCCTCATCATAGGAGACAGCAGCGTTGATGAAGATGGCGGTGGTGTCGATGGAGATGCGTTCCGGGGGCACTTCCCCGTCCCGGCAGGGTGCCGGAACAGAGACTTCTGTCCCCCGAATCTTGGCTTCGCGATGGCGGTGGCTCTGGAACTTTTCTCGTATCGTGGCTTATTCCTTTAGGGTTTTCGCGACGGAGTCCTTAAGTAGGTGCAAAGGCAGCCTCGGAGGGACCCTGGTGGGGCCACACAATAGGGGGTGCGCCCCACCCCTTGGCCGCGCCGCCTTGGCGTGTGGGGCCCCCTGGCTCCCCTCTGGTCTCTCTCCGGTGTTCTGGAAGCTTCGTGGAAAAATTAGATACTGGGCGTTGATTTCGTCCAATTCCGAGAATATTTCCTTACTAGGATTTCTGAAACCAAAAACAGCAGAAAACAGGAACTGGCACTTAGGCATCTTGTCAATAGGTTAGTTCCGGAAAATGCATAATAATGACATAAAGTGTGAACAAAACATGTAGGTATTGTCATAAAACTAGCATGGAACATAAGAAATTATAGATACGTTGGAGACGTATCACCGGGCCACCGACCGGACTGGCCGGTTTCAACCGGAGCTGGGACCGGGGCTCGATCGGGCGGGCTTCTGGAGCTACTGGATCGTGCCTGGTTGGCTCAAGCGCGGAGACCGGTTGGACGCCGGAGCACCCCGGTCTGGAACCCGGTGCGACTGGGCCAGGGACCGGATTGGCCGGTCCAAACCGGGCTGGCGACCGGACGCTGACCGGGTGCGCACCCACCCTTACTGGATTCTGTCCAGTTGGCACAAGCGCTGGGGCCGGTCGGCGCCGGGCTGGCCGGTGCCAGGGCCGGTCTGACCGGGCCAGGGACCGGCCATGCACTGGAAACCCCTTGTTGATTTTTCATCGAAGTGGGGGGTCTCCCATTGCCTTCTTGTTCCATTGATATACCATTGTACCTCTTTGACTAATACCTGGGAATCATCTTGTAGACATGTATTAGTCCAAATACTCTAGCACGGTGTCATAGTTACCAAAATAATGGATAAGGGTAAAATACCCTTACAATCTCCCCCTTTATGGTATACGATGACAAACCGAGCTAGAGTCACATATAGATATTATGATAAGCTTTAAACCTTGATTCCATATAAAATATTGAGATAGCTCCCCCATAATGTGTGCACTTGGAGAATTTTTGTTTGAATGCAAAGTGCAACATTTGTGGAACATGAGAAGCTCCCCCAATATCTTTAGGAAACAAGCATGGTATGGAGATGTGCAGATCAAGATATATAAGCATAGCACACATAATCATCCTAACATAGAGATTAAGGATATAGGTACATGTCCATACACGAATTACTTAAAGTAGCAAATGGTTCTTGGAATGAAAAAGGCAACCAAATAAGCACAAGCCAAATAAGAAGCAAATAAAATGGCAAGCATGGCTTGTGCAACCAAGGACCCCGCGTAATCCTAGACTCTACTCTCTTCTCCCCCTTTGGCATCGGAACACCAAAAAGGCGAAGAAAAGAGGAGAGATGCTAGCGCTCCCATCAATAGAACTCGTGCCCCACGGCGGGAGAGCTGCCATCACCATCACCATCATCATCATCCTCTTCATCATCATCATCACCATACTGATCCTCGTCTTCATCATCATTGTTCATATGGCCAGAAGTATCAGGGTCCTGAGCATGGCGGGGAGGATGACCACCAAAAATGTACAAGGAGGGATCAAAGTTCTGGAGCATCTCATCAGTAATGGGAGGCATCTCCCAATTAGGTGCATGCACAGGCTCCATCTCGGGGCCAGGAGGAGGAACAGGGGCATTCCTTGCAGCCATGAACTCATTTTGGCGCCTCCTTGTCTCCTGGTTCAAAGCAAGACTTTGATGTGCAACATCATTGGTGTTTTTGCACATCTGCCACAGGCTGGAGAGGATCCGTGAGACACCATGCTGTGGGCGCCTAGAGTAGCTGGAGCTAGCAGGATCATGACTTTCCTTGGACCGGCGCTTAGAAGGCATCATGAAGGCGATGTCCGGTCTATCTCCTTGGATAGGTACCTTGAAGGCTTCCATCTTGACCCGTTCACCTTGCGTATTGAGAGGTGCTTGCACAACCTTGTTGATGAGCAGCTGAATGTACTGAGGATAGTTAGGAGTCATCCTTTCGTGAATAGAGCGCCTCAGTTCATAGTAGAGGAGATCACAGCCATCAATGGTCTTCTGGTGCTCAGGGTGGCAGTAGTACATCAAGTTCAGATGGTATGCACGACATTCACTTGTATCGCCGGACTTGCTGATGAGATTCTCACGGAATAGCTTGGAAAGTAAAAGGTAGGAGTAGTACATGCCAGAAATAGTGGGAGGGCCAGCTGTGGGTTCCGGAGGATAGCAAAAGGCAATGTCCCCTTTATTGAACCTCTGCTGAGAGTATATCTTGAAACCACGAGCACGACCACCACCAAACCCCATGGCTTCACAGAAATCAAGATAGTTGCAAGTGTATTTCTCTTTGCCTGTCATCCATGTCATAGTGCGAGCTGCATCATCATGTAAAAACACTGTGCAGTGAAATTGCCTCACCAGGATTGGACAATAGCACCCATCAGTAGGCGTCAGGCACATGAGCTCATACATCCCCATCCGCTTCAAGGTCTGAACCACAAAGCGATACTTGGTGGCTTCATGCATTGTAAGAACATCTTTGATGGCCTTGGGCATCACAATGGTAGCATTCTTCATGTGCTCTCGGGTGTCGTAGTACTCTTCCCACATCACTTGCTGTGTCTTGGTCCAGAAATTTTTATCTCCCCCTGTGTAAGTGGGTGCCTCATAGCGATAGGGGTTGTCCTCAATAAGTCTTCTCCATGCACCAACATGTACATCGCCAACATTAAACGATGGCAATGTCTCAGTAAGATCATCTTCTTGTGCTGCCTGTTTATCTCTTTTCTTGTTGGCAATTGACCTGGTTCTTCCAGATGAGCTGCCAGGGCCAGTAGGCGGAGGTGCACCGGAAGGCACACGACCGCTAGTACGTCGTGCTGGAGGCCCCGTATGCCTTCCTCTCTTGGCATCAGTGCCACGGTCCTCACCACTCCAATCATCCGAAGACATGGTCCTCCTTGCTCAAGGGAACAAGAAGAACACCTAGGTAGAGCTTGAGGGCCAAATCCCCAAAATCTCCAAATGTAGCTTGAGAGACACCAAATCCCTTGGTGGAGATGCTTGAGAGATCCCGATCTATGATTGGGTGAAGTTTGAGGGGATTCTAGTGGTGGGAAGGCCCTAGGGAGAGGTGGAGATGGTGGAGGCGGCGGCCATGGTGGCTATGGTGAAAGGGGGGAAGTGAGTAAGAAGATCCCCAAGGCTTAACTTCCTCCCCACTTATTCCAGCCGCACGACCGGCGCACCGGCCGGTCGACCAGGCCACAGACCAGTTGTCCCGGCGCCGAGGCCGGTCCGACCGGGCCCTAGGCCGGTGATGTCTACGTTCCCCCTCCTTTCCTGTAGACAGTGTTGGGCCTCCAAGAGCAGAGGTTTGTAGAACAGCAGCAAGTTTTCCCTTAAGTGGATCACCCAAGGTTTATCGAACTCAGGGAGGAAGAGGTCAAAGATATCCCTCTCATGCAACCCTGCAACCACAAAGCAAGAAGTCTCTTGTGTCCCCAACACACCTAATAGGTGCACTAGTTCGGCGAAGAGATAGTGAAATACAGGTGGTATGAATATATATGAGCAGTAGCAACGGTGCCAGAAAATAGCTTGCTGGCGTGTAGTTGATGGTGGTAGTATTGCAGCAGTAGTAACACAAAGAAACAAGAAACAAGCAAATGAGCAGCGATATTTAGGAACAAGGCCTAGGGATTACACTTTCACTAGTGGACACTCTCAACATTGATCACATAACAGAATAGATAAATGCATACTCTACACTTTTGTTGGATGATGAACACATTGCGTAGGATTACACGAACCCTCAATGCCGGAGTTAACAAGCTCCACAATAATGCTCATATTTTAGTAACCTTTAGTGTAAGATAGATCAAAAGACTAAACCAAGTACTAGCATAGCATGCACACTGTCACCTTCATGCATATGTAGGAGGAATAGATCACATCAATATTATCATAGCAATAGTTAACTTCGCAATCTACAAGAGATTATGATCATAGCATAAACCAAGTACTAACACGGTGCACACACTGTCACCTTTACACACGTGCAGGAGGAATAGAACTACTTTAATAACTTTGCTAGAGTAGCACATAGATAGTAGTGATACAAAACTCATATGAATCTCAATCATGTAAAGCAGCTCATGAGATTATTGTATTGAGGTACATGGGAGAGAGATGAACCACATAGCTACAGCGGAGCCCTCAGCCTCGGGGGTGGATTACTCCCTCCTCATCATGGAGGCAGCGATGGCGGTGAAGATGGCGGTGAAGACGGCGGTGGAGATGGCTCCGGGGGCAATTCCCCGTCCCGGCAGGGTGCCGAAACAGAGTTCTGTCCCCCGAATTGGAGTTTCGCGATGGCGGCGGTGCCCCTGGAGTCTTTCTGGAGTTTCGTCAATTGGTCCTGCGGTTTTAGGTCGAAAGGGCTTTTATAGGCGAAGAGGCGGCGTAGGGGGGCACCTGGAGGCGCCACACCCTAGGCCGGCGCGGCCTAGGCCTGGCCCGCGCCGCCATGTGGTGTGGTGGCCCCCTGGCCCCTCTCCGACTCTTCCTCGGTGTTCTGGACGCTTCCGGGAAAAATAGGAGGTTTGGCGTTGATTTCGTCCAATTCCGAGAATATTGCCCGAACAGCCTTTCTGGAACCAAAAACAGCAGAAAACAGCAACTGGCCTCTCGACATCTCATCAATAGGTTAGTTCCGGAAAACGCATAAAAATGATATAAAGTGTGAACAAAACATGTTGGTATTGTCATAAAACAAGCATGGAACATCGGAAATTATAGATATGTTGGAGACGTATCAGCATCCCCAAGCTTAGTTCCTACTCGTCCTCGAGTAGGTAAACGATAAAAGATAATTTCTGAGGTGACATGCTACCAACATAATCTTAATCATACCATTGTAAAGCATATGAGATGAATGCAGCGATTCGAAACAATGTAAATGCAATGAGTAAACAATTGAATCATATAGCAAAGACTTTTCATGAATAGTACTTTCAAGACAAGCATCAACAAGTCTTGCATAAGAGTTACTCATAAAGCAATAAATTCTTAGTAAAGGTATTGAAGCAACATAATGGAAGATTAAGTTTCAGCGGTTGCTTTCAACTTGTAACATGTATATCTCATGGATAGTTGTCAATGCAAAGCAATATAACAAATGCAATAAGCAAGTATGTAAGAATCAATGCACCGTTCACACAAATGTTTGCTTCTTGAGGTATAGAGATAGGTGAACTGACTCAACAATAAAAGTAAAAGAATGGTCCTTCAAAGAGGAAAGCATCGATTGCTATATTTGTGCTAGAGCTTTTATTTTGAAAACATGAAACAATTTTGTCAACGGTAGTAATAAAGCATATGTATCATGTAAATTATATCTTACAAGTTGCAAGCCTCATGCATAGTATACTAATAGTGCCCGCACCTTGTCCTAATTAGCTTGGACTACCGGATCATCACAATGCACATGTTTTAACCAAGTGTCACAAAGGGGTACCTCTATGCCGCCTGTACAAAGGTCTAAGGAGAAAGCTCGCATTGGATTTCTCGCTATTGATTATTCTCAACTTAGACATCCATACCGGGACAACATAGACAACAGATAATGGACTCCTCTTTTATGCATAAGCATGTAACAACAATTAATAATTTTCTCATATGAGATTGAGGATATATGTCCAAAACTGAAACTTCCACCATGGATCATGGCTTTAGTTAGCGGCCCAATGTTCTTCTCTAACAATATGCATGCTTAACCATAGGGTGGTAGATCTCTCTTACTTCAGACAAGACGGACATGCATAGCAACTCACATGAAATTCAACAATGAATAGTTGATAGCGTCCCCAGTGAACATGGTTATCGCACAACAAGCAACTTAATAAGAGATAAAGTGCATAATTACATATTCAATACCACAATAGTTTTTAAGCTATTTGTCCCATGAGCTATATATTGCAAAGGTGAATGATGGAATTTTAAAGGTAGCACTCAAGCAATTTACTTTGGAATGGCGGAAAATACCATGTAGTAGGTAGGTATGGTGGACACAAATGGCATAGTGTTGTTTGGCTCAAGGATTTGGATGCATGAGAAGTATTCCCTCTCGATACAAGGTTTAGGCTAGCAAGGTTGTTTGAAGCAAACACAAGCACGAACTAGTACAACAAAACTCACATAAAAGACATATTACAAGCATTATAAAACTATACATCGTCTTCCTTGTTGTTCAAACATCTTACTAGAAAATATCTAGACTCTAGAGAAACCACTCATGCAAACCCAAATTTTAACAAGCTCTATGTATTTCCTCACTAATGGGTGCAAGGTATATGATGCAAGAGCTTAAACAAGAGCACAACAATTGCCAAGTATCACATTACCCAAGACATTATAGCAATTACTACATGTAGCATTTTCCAATTCCAACCATATAACAATTAACGAAGCAGTTTCAACCTTCGCCATGAACATTAAAAGCTAAGAACACATGTGTTCATACGAACCAGCAGAGCGTGTCTCTCTCCCACACGAGCATTTATTCAAACAAAAACAAAAACAAGAAACATACAGACGCTCCAAGTAAAGCACATAAGATGTGACCGAATAAAAATATAGTTTCAAGAGAAGGAACCTGATAATTTGTCGATGAAGAAGGGGATGCCTTGGGCATCCCCAAGCTTAGACGCTTGAGTCTTCTTGATATATGCAGGGGTGAACCACCGGGGCATCCCCAAGCTTAGTCTTTTCACTCTTCTTGATCATAGTATATCATCCTCCTCTCTTGACCCTTGAAAACTTCCTTCACACCAAACTTCTCATAAACTTCATTAGAGGGGTTAGTACATAATCAAAAACTCACATGTTCAGAGGTGACACAATCATTATTAACACTTCTGGACATTGCTCAAAGTTACTGGAAGGTAATGGAACAAAGAAATCCACCCAACATAGCGAAAGAAGCAATGCGAAATAAAAGGCAGAATCTGTCAAAACAGAACAGTCCGTAAAGACGAATTTCTAATAAATACTTCCGTTGCTCAGATCAGAAAACTCAAAACTAATGAAAGTTGCGTACATATCTGAGGAACACGCACGTAAATTGGCATATTTTTTTGATTTTTCTACAGAGAAAACAGCTCAGATTCGTGACAGATAGAAATCTGTTTCTGCGCAGAAATCCAAATCTAGTATCAACCTTCGATTAGAGGCTTCACTTGGCACAACAAAACACAAAACTAAGATAAGGAGAGGTTGCTACAGTAGTAAACAACTTCCAAGACACAAATATAAAACAAAGTACTGTAGCAAAATAACACATGGGTTATCTCCCAAGAAGTTCTTTCTTTATAGCCATTAAGATGGGCTCAGCAGTTTTAATAATCCATTCGCGGGAAATAGTATTTGAAGCAAAAGAGAGCTTCAAGAGGCAAATTCAAAACAAATTTACGTCTAACATGTTTCCTATGAAGAGGAATCTTGTACACAAATGAATTCATGAAGAACAAAGTGACAAGCATAAGAGGATAAAACACGAGTAACTTCAAGATTCTCAACATAAAGAGGGGAAACTTAATATTATTAAGATGCATATAACCATATTTCCCTCTCTCATAATAACTTTCAGTAGCATCATTGATGAAATCCACAATATACCCATCACTTAAAACATTCTTATCATGGTTCATATGCATAGAAGTATCATTAATTTTGGCATAAGAAGAGTTATTCTCATTAATAGTAATTGGAGCAAGATTATTATCAAGAATTTGAACATGGTAAACAAGTTGCACATTAAAAGAATTGTTTTTGGTAATCCAATCATGACTATGACAAGTTTCATAAGGATAATTATAACCTATATCATAGCATTCTTTATAATAATCATCAAAGATCGGAGGCACAGTGTCATCATAAGAAATAGAATAGTTATCTTTCACAGTCGGTTTATCTATGACCATACCATCATTGTTATTAGAAGGAGATGTATCAAACACATAATGATCAGTAGCAAAAGGATTTTCAAACAACTCTTCCCCAAGCTTACAGCTTTCTATATTATTATGGGAGGAAGCATGGATAGCACTGACACTATGGCAATTATTATCATCATTTTCAGAATTAGTTTCCCAGAGATTTGCAATATCAAAAGTAGTGTGTTCATTCAAATCATGATTGCTAATGTATGTAAAGGGCATAGGAAGATCATCGTATTCAGATTCATTATCACAATAATCATTAGGAGCAACATACTTACGGTTACCTAGCGTTATCTCATTCACGCGGGGATACGCCGTTACCTCTTTCTTTTTATTCTCCTTCTTCTTCTTCTTCTTCTTCGTTCCCTTCTTCTTCTTCTTCTTCTCTTCCTTCTCCTCATTTCCTTCTTTAGGAGGAAGAGGCTTGAAGGGTAGCTTGTCCGCATAACCTGATTTACTTCCAGAAACAATAGAAGAAACTTGGAAGGATTCCTCCTTTTCATTAATTAGTTCAAAACACATGGCGGTCCTATCATATTTTGGCAAGGTGTCGTCTTCTAAAATATTTTGTATGTAAGTATTTGTATGGCTATTATCAATGCAATAAGAAAAACACCCATGCAGGACATCATCAATATCAAGATCACTCATATATAACAAAGAGATTTTTCTCGACAGTTCTTCACACCCTAAAAATAAAGTAAGTTCATCATGCTGATTAGGAGTAATTTCATCATCACAATACAAATTTGCAGCACTCATTGGGTTCAAATTATCATTGGAGGAGCATTGAAAATTAAAATGACCCACTTCATGGCAAACTTCACAAATAAAAGGATAGAGGGCACAAACTTTTTTACCAAGATCATCTAGAGCCCTAAGCCACTTCCTAGTTTTTTCATTAATATGATGGATGCAATATTCATCTTTGACTTGATTAATTCCATAAGGTCTATGCATTCCACAAAAATTAACATGCTTATAAGAAATAGCATTTTTAGGAGTTTGAGCATGCTTATTGCAATAATTAACAACAATTTCATTCTTCATGCAAGCCTCTTTAAAAGGTTCATGATACTTATCAAAATTATTTTTAGGCAATTCAAAATGAGAAGCAAAGGCTTTATAAAGATTTGCAGCAACTTGAGAGTCAAGACCATAAGTAGCACTCATATTTCGAAATTTATCGGTATCCATAAAAGCTTCAATGCATTCATAATCATAATTTATACCTGACTCTTTACCTTCATTGTTCTCCCATCCTTCAGCATTGTCCTCAATCCGATCAAGAAGATCCCACCTAGCTTCAACCTCTTTGCTTGTGAAAGATCCTTCCGAACACGCGTCCAGATAGTCCTTGTGTTGTCCTGAAAGCCTCGCATAAAAATTATTAACAATAACATTACGGGGGAGCTCATGAATGGGACATTTGAGCATTAGAGATTTCAATCTCCCCCACGCTTGAGAAATACTCTCTCCATCACGAGGATAAAAGTTATAAATATAATTCCTATCAATATGCACTTCATGCGGAGGATAAAATTTAGAATAAAAGAGAGATGCAATTTCCTCCCAACCAAGAGAATGCCTATTCTCCAACAATTTATACCAATGCGCCGCTTTACCAGACAGCGAAACGGAGAATAGCTTCTTCTTCACTTCATCCATAGAGATACCTGCACACTTGAATAACCCGCATAATTCGTGCAAAAACAGTAAATGATCTCTAGGATGGACAGTTCCATCCCCTTTATAGTGATTGTCCATAACACGTTCAATAATTTTCATCGGTATTTTATACGGAATACTTTCAGCAGGTGGATTCAAAATATCAGAAGCATCATTAGAGTTATCGCATATGGGAGATAAAGCATTATCAGAACAAATTTTCTCCCCTAAAGATGGGAAGCTAAAAAGATCACAAAAACTAGCTTCCCCAAGCTTAGACTTCTTCATAGCATTAGCAGTAATTGCGTTCATACTAATAACATCGCTACTAGCATGCAAATAAGGTTCCATAGGTTTTTTAATTTTCGCATCAAACAATTCTAAATCAGGAAAAAGACTAAAAAGCTCACCAATTTTTTTGTTGTTTTCCATTATGCCTAACTAGTGTAAACAAGAAACAAAAAGTTGCAATTGCAGGATCTAAAGGAAATAGCTTCGAGTACTTACAATGGCGGAAAATAGCTGGGTAGCCGAGGTCCGGAGTGTGAGTACCTTTTACCTTTCCTCCCCGGCAACGGCGCCAGAAAAGTGCTTGATGTCTACGTTCCCCCTCCTTTCCTGTAGACAGTGTTGGGCCTCCAAGAGCAGAGGTTTGTAGAACAGCAGCAAGTTTTCCCTTAAGTGGATCACCCAAGGTTTATCGAACTCAGGGAGGAAGAGGTCAAAGATATCCCTCTCATGCAACCCTGCAACCACAAAGCAAGAAGTCTCTTGTGTCCCCAACACACCTAATAGGTGCACTAGTTCGGCGAAGAGATAGTGAAATACAGGTGGTATGAATATATATGAGCAGTAGCAACGGTGCCAGAAAATAGCTTGCTGGCGTGTAGTTGATGGTGGTAGTATTGCAGCAGTAGTAACACAGTGAAACAGTAAACAAGCAGCGATAGCAGTATTTAGGAACAAGGCCTAGGGATTACACTTTCACTAGTGGACACTCTCAACATTGATCACATAACAGAATAGATAAATGCATACTCTACACTTTTGTTGGATGATGAACACATTGCGTAGGATTACACGAACCCTCAATGCCGGAGTTAACAAGCTCCACAATAATGCTCATATTTTAGTAACCTTTAGTGTAAGATAGATCAAAAGACTAAACCAAGTACTAGCATAGCATGCACACTGTCACCTTCATGCATATGTAGGAGGAATAGATCACATCAATATTATCATAGCAATAGTTAACTTCGCAATCTACAAGAGATTATGATCATAGCATAAACCAAGTACTAACACGGTGCACACACTGTCACCTTTACACACGTGCAGGAGGAATAGAACTACTTTAATAACTTTGCTAGAGTAGCACATAGATAGTAGTGATACAAAACTCATATGAATCTCAATCATGTAAAGCAGCTCATGAGATTATTGTATTGAGGTACATGGGAGAGAGATGAACCACATAGCTACAGCGGAGCCCTCAGCCTCGGGGGTGGATTACTCCCTCCTCATCATGGAGGCAGCGATGGCGGTGAAGATGGCGGTGAAGACGGCGGTGGAGATGGCTCCGGGGGCAATTCCCCGTCCCGGCAGGGTGCCGAAACAGAGTTCTGTCCCCCGAATTGGAGTTTCGCGATTGCGGTGGCGCCCCTGGAGTCTTTCTGGAGTTTCGTCAATTGGTCCTGCGTTTTTAGGTCGAAAGGGCTTTTATAGGCGAAGAGGCGGCGCAGGGGGGCACCTGGAGGCGCCACACCCTAGGCCGGCGCGGCCTAGGCCTGGCCCGCGCCGCCATGTGGTGTGGTGGCCCCCTGGCCCCTCTCCGACTCTTCCTCGGTGTTCTGGACGCTTCCGGGAAAAATAGGAGGTTTGGCGTTGATTTCGTCCAATTCCGAGAATATTGCCCGAACAGCCTTTCTGGAACCAAAAACAGCAGAAAACAGCAACTGGCCTCTCGGCATCTCATCAATAGGTTAGTTCCGGAAAACGCATAAAAATGATATAAAGTGTGAACAAAACATGTTGGTATTGTCATAAAACAAGCATGGAACATCGGAAATTATAGATATGTTGGAGACGTATCAGCCGGCCAGGCAATTTTGCCTCAATTTGCATTGTTTTGCCTCGTTTTTGCCCCTATTCTTTGTGCAATTGTATGTGAATGCTCAGATGATGACATGTACAAATAGATAGATAGACGATGATGAGATGAGCATAGACATGGGGTTGAAAACACAAAGTTCTCTAGGCATACCCATTGGAGTGAAAATAAGATCATAAGTCATTTTTGAAGTGATTCGAAATAGTAACAATGGGCATGATTCGAAATATATATCAAGAATCATAAGTCATTTTTGAAGTGATTTTTGCAATAAGATCATTTAGTCTTGTATAGTCGAATCAAGTTGCAATTGAGACTTAATGAGGGGCGGGGGATTACTCCCCCTATGTGAAAGTGCAAATGTCATGAGACCTCGAAGAGACATGCTTGGGTCCATATAATGACATTGGGTCTATTTATGTTGCACACATAGGTATGCATCATACCAAGACATGGTAAGATGACTATCCCCATATGTGTTGTGCCTCTAAGCTAGATAGCTAGATAAATGCAAGAATATAGTGCAAGAAGTTATTCAATCTAAGTTTTTAGGATCAAGAATACCAATTTCTCCTCTCAAGTTAACAAACCGGGCTTCATCCAAAGGCTTAGTGAAAATATCCGCCCTTTGTTATGTTGTCCCCACATGAGTGAGATCAATGTCCCTATTGGCAACATGGTCATGTAGGAAGTGATGGAGAATGTCAATGTGTTTGGTGCGACAATGTTGAACCGGGTTATTGGCGATCTTTATTGCACTTTCATTGTCACATAGAAGAGGCACCGTACCAAGAGACACACCATAGTCTTTCAACGTTTGCTTCATCCATAACAATTGAATGCAACAAGATGCCACGGATATATATTCGGCTTCGGCGGTGGATAAAGCGGTGGAGTTTTGTTTCTTGGATGACCAACTCACTAATGACCGGCCAATAAATTGGCAAGCCCCGGAGGTAGACTTATGGTCAACCTTATCACCGGCCCAATCGGAATCCGAATAGCCAATGAGTTCAAAGGTTGACCCCTTTGGATACCATAGCCCGAGATTAGGAGTGAGAACAAGGTATCTTAGAATCCATTTGACCGCCATCAAATGGCTCTCCTTAGGAGCAGATTGAAAACGAGCACACATCCCTACACTTAGCATGATATCCGGCCTAGAGGCACAAAGGTAGAGCAAGGATCCTATCATGGAGCGGTATACCTTTATATCCACATCCTTCTCACCATCACATGAGCCAAGTTGCCCCTTTACGGGCATGGGCGTCTTCATTGGACTTGCATTGGTCATGTTGAACTTCTTGAGAATGTCCTTCACATACTTTTCTTGAGAGATCAAGGTGCCTTTTGCAAGTTGCCTCACTTGGAAGCCTAGGAAGAACTTCAACTCTCCCATCATGGATGATGTCTACAGGTGCTTCTATTCTTGTAGACAGTGTTGGGCCTCCAAGAGCAGAGGTTTGTAGAACAGCAGCAAGTTTTCCCTTAAGTGGATCACCCAAGGTTTATCGAACTCAGGGAAGAAGAGGTCAAAGATATCCCTCTCAAGCAACCCTGCAACCACAAAGCAAGAAGCCTCTTGTGTCCCCAACACACCTAATAGGTGCACTAGTTCGGCGAAGAGATAGTGAAATACAAGTGGTATGAATGAATATGAGCAGTAGTACGGCGCCAGAAAAGTGCTTGCTGGCGTGCAGTTGATGGTAGTAATATTGCAGGAAGTATAAATGCAGTAAAACAGTAAACAAGCAGCGATAGCAGTATTTAGGAACAAGGCCTAGGGATCATACTTTCACTAGTGGACACTCTCAACATTGATCACATAACAGAATAAATAAATAGATGCTAGACTCTACACCCTCTTGTTGGATGATGAACACCACTAACTATGTAGGATTACACGAACCCTCAATGCCGGAGTTAACAAGCTCCACAATATTCAGTGTTCATATTTAAATAACCTTAGAGTGCATAACAGATCAACATAACCAAACCAAGTACTAACATAGCATGCACACTGTCACCTTCACACTACGAAAGGAGGAATAGATCACATCAATACTATCATAGCAATAGTTAACTTCATAATCTACAAGAGATCACAATCATAGCCTACGCCAAGTACTACACGATGCACATACTGTCACCATTACACCATGCAGGAGGAATAAACTACTTTAATAACATCACTAGAGTAGCACGCAGATATATTGTGATACAAAACACATTGCAATCATAAAGGGATATAAATAAGCACTTCACTATGCCATTCATAACAGTGAATAAGTATTCTGTGAAATATAGCCTAAGAGACCGACACGGTCCACACACTGTCACCTTTACACACGTGGGACAAGGAGTCTCCGGAGATCACATAAGTAAAATCCACTTGACTAGCATAATGACATCTAGATTACAAGCATCATCATATGAATCTCAATCATGTAAGGCAGCTCATGAGATTATTGTATTGAAGTACATAGGAGAGAGATGAACCACATAGCTACCGGTACAGCCCTTAGCCTCGATGGAGAACTACTCCCTCCTCATGGGAGACAGCAGCGTTGGTGAAGATGGCGGTGGTGTCGATGGAGAAGCCTTCCGGGGGCACTTCCCCGTCCCGGCGGCGTGCCGGAACAGAGACTCCTGTCCCCCAGATCTTGGCTTCGCGATGGCGGCGGCTCTGGAAGGTTTCTCGTACCGTGGCTTTTTCGTATCGAGGTTTTAGGTCAGGGACCTTTATATAGTCGAAGAGGCGGCGTCAGAAGGTCAACGAGGCGACGACACAACAGGGGGGCGCGGGCCCCCCCTTGGCCGCGCCGCCCTACTGTTTGGTGGGCCTGTGGCCCCCCTCTGGCGGCTCTCGGGTGTTCTGGAAGCTTCATGCAATCCTAAGATGTTGAGCGTTGATTTCGTTCGATTCCGAGAATATTTCCTTACTAGGATTTCTGAAACCAAAAACAGCAGAAAACAGCAACTGGCCCTTCAGCATCTCGTCAATAGGTTAGTTCCGGAAAACGCATAAACATGTTGATATCATCAATAATGTGGCATGGAACATAAGAAATTATCGATACGTCGGAGACGTATCAATGGACATCTCAAATTTCCTAGTCATCAATAGCTCAAAAGCTTTGTTATGATTGGGGTTAGTTCCACCAAATATAATATCATCAACATATATTTGACATATAAATAAGCCACCCCCTTTAACCTGTTTGGTGAAAAGGGTGGAATCGACCGTACCCATGCAAAACCCATCATGTAGTAAGAAATCCCTAAGGAACTCATACCAAGCACGTGGAGCTTGCTTGAGACCGTAGAGTGCCTTATGGAGTAAATACACGTGGTTGGGTCGGCTTGGGTCTTTGAAACCCAGGGGTTGAGCTACATATGCAGTTTCTTTTAGAGGACCATTCAAAAATGCACTTTTTACATCCATTTGATATAGTTTGAAATTGTGGAAAGATGCAAATGCAAGCAAAAGACGAATAGCTTCAAGACGGGCTACCGGCGCGAAGGTATCCTCAAAATCCTTATCTTCTATTTGGGCAAACCCTTGCGCCACTAACCTTGCTTTATTTCTAATAACAATGCCATTCTCATCTTGCTTGTTCTTGAATACCCATTTGGTCCCAATAACATTGATGCGATGATCCTTGGGTCTCTCAACTAGAGACCATACTTCATTACGAGTGAAACACTCCAACTCTTCTTGCATGACAATAACCCAATCCGGATCAACCAAGGCTTCATGTACCTTGAGTGGCTCAAAACTAGACACAAAAGCATGATGTTGACAATAAGTGATTGATGGCGTGTAACTCACACGTTCGTTGGGAACCCCAAGAGGAAGGTATGATGCGCACAGCAGCAAGTTTTCCCTCAGAAAGAAACCAAGGTTTATCGAACCAGGAGGAGCCAAGAAGCACGTTGAAGGTTGATGGCGGCGGGATGTAGTGCGGCGCAACACCAGGGATTCCGGTGCCAACGTGGAACCTGCACAACACAACCAAAGTACTTTGCCCCAACGAAACAGTGAGGTTGTCAATCTCACCGGCTTGCTGTAACAAAGGATTAACCGTATTGTGTGGAAGATGATTGTTTGCAGAAAACAGTAGAACAAGTATTGCAGTAGATTGTATTTCAGTAAAGAGAATTGGACCGGGGTCCACAGTTCACTAGAGGTGTCTCTCCCATAAGACAAACAGCATGTTGGGTGAACAAATTACAGTTGGGCAATTGACAAATAAAGAGAGCATGACAATGCACATACATATCATGATGAGTATAGTGAGATTTAATTGGGCATTACGACAAAGTACATAGACCGCCATCCAACTGCATCTATGCCTAAAAAGTCCACCTTCAGGTTATCATCCGAACCCCCTCCAGTATTAAGTTGCAAAACAACAGACAATTGCATTAAGTATGGTCCGTAATGTAATCAACAACTACATCCTTAGACATAGCATCAATGTTTTATCCCTAGTGGCAACAGCACAACACAACCTTAGAACTTTCTGTCACTGTCCCAGGTGTCAATGCAGGCATGAACCCACTATCGAGCATAAGTACTCCCTCTTGGAGTTACAAGCATCTACTTGGCCAGAGCATCTACTAGTAACGGAAAGCATGCAAGATCATAAACAACACATAAGTATAACTTTGATAATCAACATAACAAGTATTCTCTATTCATCGGATCCCAACAAACGCAACATATAGAATTACAGATAGATGATCTTGATCATGTTAGGAAGCTCACAAGATCCGACAATGATAGCACAATGGGGAGAAGACAACCATCTAGCTACTGCTATGGACCCATAGTCCAGGGGTAGACTACTCACACATCACACCGGAGGCGACCATGGCGGCGTAGAGTCCTCCGGGAGATGATTCCCCTCTCCGTCAGGGTGCTGGAGGCGATCTCCTGGATCCCCCGAGATGGGATCGGCGTTGGCGGCGTCTCTGGAAGGTTTTCCGTATCGTGGCTCTCGGTACTGGGGGTTTCGTCACGGAGGCTATTTGTAGGCGGAAGGGCAGGTCAAGAGGCGGCACGGGGGCCCCACACCACAGGGCCGCGCGGCCAAGGGGGGGGGGGCCGCGCCGCCTTAGGGTGTGGCCCCCTCGTCGCCCCTCTTCGTCTCTCCTTCGGACTTCTGGAAGCTTCGTGGAAAAATAGGCCCCTGGGCTTTGATTTCGTTCAATTCCGAGAATATTTCCTTACTAGGATTTCTGAAACCAAAAACAGCAGAAAACAACAACTGGCACTTCGGCATCTTGTTAATAGGTTAGTTCCAGAAAATGCACGAATATGACATAAAGTGTGCATAAAACATGTAGATAACATCAATAATGTGGCATGGAACATAAGAAATTATCGATACGTCGGAGACGTATCAGCATCCCCAAGCTTAGTTCTGCTCGTCCCGAGCAGGTAAAACGATAACACAGATAATTTCTGGAGTGACATGCCATCATAATCTTGATCATACTATTTGTAAAGCATATGTAGTGAATGCAGCAATCAAAACAATGTATATGACATGAGTAAACAAGTGAATCATAAAGCAAAGACTTTTCATGAATAGCACTTCAAGACAAGCATCAATTAGTCTTGCATAAGAGTTAACTCATAAAGCAATAATTCAAAGTAAAGGCATTGAAGCAACACAAAAGAAGATTAAGTTTCAGCGATTGCTTTCAACTTGTAACATGTATATCTCATGGATATTGTCAACATAGAGTAATATAATAAGTGCAATAAGCAAGTATGTAGGAATCAATGCACAGTTCACACAAGTGTTTGCTTCTTGAGGTGGAGAGAAATAGGTGAACTGACTCAACATTGAAAGTAAAAGAATGGTCCTCCATAGAGGAAAAGCATCGATTGCTATATTTGTGCTAGAGCTTTGATTTTGAAAACATGAAACAATTTTGTCAACGGTAGTAATAAAGCATATGCATCATGTAAATTATATCTTATAAGTTGCAAGCCTCATGCATAGTGTACTAATAGTGCCCGCACCTTGTCCTAATTAGCTTGGACTACCGGATCATCACAATGCACTGTTTTAACCAAGCGTCACAAAGGGGTACCTCTATGCCGCCTGTACAAAGGTCTAAGGAGAAAGCTCGCATTGGATTTCTCGCTATTGATTATTCTTCAACTTAGACATCCATACCGGGACAACATAGACAACAGATAATGGACTCCTCTTTTATGCATAAGCATGTAACAACAATTAATAATTTTCTCATTTGAGATTGAGGATATATGTCCAAAACTGAAACTTCCACCATGGATCATGGCTTTAGTTAGCGGCCCAATGTTCTTCTCTAACATATGCATGCTTAACCATAAGGTGGTAGATCTCTCTTACTTCAGACAAGACGGACATGCATAGCAACTCACATGAAATTCAACAATGAATAGTTGATGGCGTCCCCAGTGAACATGGTTATCGCACAACAAGCAACTTAATAAGAGATAAAGTGCATAATTACATATTCAATACCACAATAGTTTTTAAGCTATTTGTCCCATGAGCTATATATTGCAAAGGTGAATGATGGAATTTTAAAGGTAGCACTCAAGAAATTTACTTTGGAATGGCGGAAAATACCATGTAGTATAGGTAGGTATGGTGGACACAAATGGCATAGTGGTTGGCTCAAGTATTTTGGATGCATGAGAAGTATTCCCTCTCGATACAAGGTTTAGGCTAGCAAGGCTTATTTGAAACAAACACAAGGATGAACCGGTGCAGCAAAACTCACATAAAAGACATATTGAAAACATTATAAGACTCTATACCGTCTTCCTTGTTGTTCAAACTCAATACTAGAAATTATCTAGACCTTAGAGAAACCAAATATGCAAACCAAATTTTAGCATGCTCTATGTATTTCTTCATTAATGGGTGCAAAGCATATGATGCAAGAGCTTAATCATGAGCACAAAAATTGCCAAGTATCACATTACCCAAAACATTTATAGCAATTACTACATGTATCATTTTCCAATTCCAACCATATAACAATTTAACGAAGGAGAAACTTCGCCATGAATACTATGAGTAGAAACCAAGGACATACTTGTCCATATGCTACAGCGGAGCGTGTCTCTCTCCCATAAAGTGAATGCTAGGATCCATTTTATTCAAACAAAACAAAAAACAAAAACAAACCGACGCTCCAAGAAAAAGCACATAAGATGTGATGGAATAAAAATATAGTTTCAGGGGAGGAACCTGATAATGTTGTCGATGAAGAAGGGGATGCCTTGGGCATCCCCAAGCTTAGACACTTGAGTCTTCTTGATATATGCAGGGGTGAACCACCGGGGCATCCCCAAGCTTAGAGCTTTCACTCTCCTTGATCATGTTGCATCATACTCCTCTCTTGATCCTTGAAAACTTCCTCCACACCAAACTCGAAACAACTCATTAGAGGGTTAGTGCACAATATAAATTGACATATTCAGAGGTGACACAATCATTCTTAACACTTCTGGACATTGCATAATGCTACTGGACATTAGTGGATCAAAGAAATTCATCCAACATAGCAAAAGAGGCAATGCGAAATAAAAGGCAGAATCTGTCAAAACAGAACAGTTCGTATTGACGAATTTTAAAATGGCACCAGACTTGCTCAGATGAAAATGCTCAAATTGAATGAAAGTTGCGTACATATCTGAGGATCATGCACGTAAATTGGCTTAATTTTCTGAGCTACCTACAGGGAGGTGGACCCAGATTCGTGACAGCAAAGAAATCTGGAACTGTGCAGTAATCCAAATCTAGTACTTACTTTTCTATCAACGGCTTAACTTGGCACAACAAAACACAAAACTAAGATAAGGAGAGGTTGCTACAGTAGTAAACAACTTCCAAGACACAAAATAAAAACAAAGTACTGTAGGTAAAAACATGGGTTGTCTCCCATAAGCGCTTTTCTTTAACGCCTTTCAGCTAGGCGCAGAAAGGGTGCATCAAGTGTTATCGAAGGGTGGTACTTCTACAGCGGGGTGTGGGCTTTTCTCAACCAGGCATAGTATATTAGATACATAAGTTTTAGCATCTCCCTTTTCATTAGTCTTAGGCGTGCTACTCTCATCAAACAAATTTTCAGGAACAAGCCAAGCATAGTTATTTTCTAGTGCATCATTCATAGCTAGGAGCTTACATGGTATTGGTGCTTTGATCTCCCCTCCATCATCAATATTATTAGTGTATCTTATTCTATCCATATCCATCTTTTCAAGGAGACTAACAAAATTAGTAGGAGAACCAAGCATATTAAATTTAGCAAAGACCTTTCTAGCTTCTCTTGCTAGACCACCAAATTCTCTAAGAAGGGTTTCTAATACAAAATCTTTCTTTTCCCCTTCTTCCATATCACCTAGCTTGAGAAACATGTGTTGGATTATAGGATTGAGATTAACAAATTTAGTTTCCATCATGCGAACTAAAGCAGCAGCAGCAATTTCATAAGTAGGCGCAAGGTCTACCAAGTGTCTATCCTCAAAATCGTCAATGGTACTAACATGGTTGAAGAATTCTTCTATATTATTTCTCCCAACTATAGACCCACGTCCTACCGGTATGTCTTTTGTGGTAAAATTAAAAGGAAACATGATGAATAAAGTAAAGTAAATGCAAGTAACTAATTTTTTTTGTGTTTTTGATATAGCAAACAAGATAGCAAATAAAGTAAAACTAGCAACTAATTTTTTTTGTATTTTGATTTAGTGCAGCAAACAAAGTAGTAAATAAAACTAAGCAAGACAAAAACAAAGTAAAGAGATTGAGAAGTGGAGACTCCCCTTGCAGCGTGTCTTGATCTCCCCGGCAACGGCGCCAGAAAATATGCTTGATGGCGTGTAACTCACACGTTCGTTGGGAACCCCAAGAGGAAGGTATGATGCGCACAACAGCAAGTTTTCCCTCAGAAAGAAACCAAGGTTTATCGAACCAGGAGGAGCCAAGAAGCACGTTGAAGGTTGATGGCGGCGGGATGTAGTGCGGCGCAACACCAGGGATTCCGGCGCCAACGTGGAACCTGCACAACACAACCAAAGTACTTTGCCCCAACGAAACAGTGAGGTTGTCAATCTCACCGGCTTGCTGTAACAAAGGATTAACCGTATTGTGTGGAAGATGATTGTTTGCAGAAAACAGTAGAACAAGTATTGCAGTAGATTGTATTTCAGTAAAGAGAATTGGACCGGGGTCCACAGTTCACTAGAGGTGTCTCTCCCATAAGACAAACAGCATGTTGGGTGAACAAATTACAGTTGGGCAATTGACAAATAAAGAGAGCATGACAATGCACATACATATCATGATGAGTATAGTGAGATTTAATTGGGCATTACGACAAAGTACATAGACCGCCATCCAACTGCATCTATGCCTAAAAAGTCCACCTTCAGGTTATCATCCGAACCCCCTCCAGTATTAAGTTGCAAAACAACAGACAATTGCATTAAGTATGGTGCGTAATGTAATCAACAACTACATCCTTAGACATAGCATCAATGTTTTATCCCTAGTGGCAACAGCACAACACAACCTTAGAACTTTCTGTCACTGTCCCAGGTGTCAATGCAGGCATGAACCCACTATCGAGCATAAGTACTCCCTCTTGGAGTTACAAGCATCTACTTGGCCAGAGCATCTACTAGTAACGGAAAGCATGCAAGATCATAAACAACACATAAGTATAACTTTGATAATCAACATAACAAGTATTCTCTATTCATCGGATCCCAACAAACCTAACATATAGAATTACAGATAGATGATCTTGATCATGTTAGGCAGCTCACAAGATCCGACAATGATAGCACAATGGGGAGAAGACAACCATCTAGCTACTGCTATGGACCCATAGACCAGGGGTAGACTACTCACACATCACACCGGAGGCGACCATGGCGGCGTAGAGTCCTCCAGGAGATGATTCCCCTCTCCGTCAGGGTGCCGGAGGCGATCTCCTGGATCCCCCGAGATGGGATCGGCGTTGGCGGCGTCTCTGGAAGGTTTTCCGTATCGTGGCTCTCGGTACTGGGGGTTTCGTCACGGAGGCTATTTGTAGGCGGAAGGGCAGGTCAAGAGGCGGCACGGGGGCCCCACACCACAGGGCCGCGCAGCCAAGGGGGGGCCGCGCCGCCCTAGGGTGTGGCCCCCTCGTCGCCCCTCTTCGTCTCTCCTTCGGACTTCTGGAAGCTTCGTGGAAAAATAGGCCCCTGGGCTTTGATTTCGTCCAATTCCGAGAATATTTCCTTACTAGGATTTCTGAAACCAAAAACAGCAGAAAAAGAATCGGCACTTCGGCATCTTGTTAATAGGTTAGTTCCAGAAAATGCACGAATATGACATAAAGTGTGCATAAAACATGTAGATAACATCAATAATGTGGCATGGAACATAAGAAATTATCGATACGTCAGAGACGTATCAGTGATACGTAATGCATGGTGTCTACGAGTTACCACTCCTCTTGATATGCTTCCAAGGACTTGATCTACTTTCATGTCACTTGCCCTTGTAGCCTCCTTGATCTTCCGAATGGTTCCTTCATGATCAATGAATTCATCTCTTGCTAATATTTGATCATGAGGGACAACTTGAGCTTGAACATGAGTTGCGGATGTTTCTTGATCATCATCATGGTCTTGCTCAGTGGGTTGAGGGCTTTCTTCTTGTTCTTCGGAAAGTGGCTCATCTTGAGTAGAGGATAAATCTTGAGTTGCACTTGATGGCTCAACTTGAGTTGAGCTAGGTGACATGGGTATACCCTTTGGGTACCCATTATTGGTATACCTGGATCGACTCAGCTCAATATGGAGAAGGCCCAACAAGGCAACCCGAAGAAGTAGTCGACTAGGACTCTTGTAAAACCCTAAGCTGGTTGCATATATAAAGCTAGCCAGGGCACCCGAAATAAGGAGGCCAACAGATAGACAACATAGCTCCGCTTATGGCGGCACCCTGTAAACATACATATGATCATATAGTGGATTGCTAGCAGCACGTATGGATCCTCCACCGAGGGAACCCGAAGCTGGGTACGTCGTGTGCCTAATCTCGCTCCCGGAATCTCCATCGTCGCTCTCCCGAAACCCAAGTCTACAATACGTAGGCATTGCCGAGGTGTTCCCTCGTGAATTGGCGCCGACCGTGGGGAATCGCGGCGACTGGATTTCGTTATCCGGGCGAGATCTTTCGTCTTCGACAATATCACATCTGGCAAGTCGTCAAACAGCAAGCAGCGGGCAATCAATCTACGATGCAATGCATCTAGCGGTCAAATAAAAAAGGGAAGAAGAGAAGCTTACGGGGATTTACGCCGAAAAAACACAGCGCAGGATCAAATTCCAAGGAAAAGTAATTCAGCTCAATCATAGTTCTTACGGTATACAAACTCAGCCAAGCCAAAGTTCAAAGAAAGGAAATCCAGATCGGGCACTAGTTTTCTGGAAAAATTAATTGAAGCAAATCACGGGCGGCAGTTCAAGTCCCAAGGAAATCAGGTGGACACACGAATCATCCGATCAAAGCAATCATCATGTTGCGTGAAGGAAAAAGCATCGGGTGTTGTTCACGAGTAAAAGAATCTGCTCCGATACGACTGAAGAAAAAAGCGTCGGGTGTTGCTGGATTTGGCGACCGCGGCTACAGCACGCTTTTCCTGCAAGTCAAAGCCCTTTCTTCGCTGACGAAAGCTAGAGCTAATTGTGTGTCCCAATTCTTTGTTGATGTCCGCTTAAAGCAGCAAGCAGTCCCGAGGAAAAAGAATCAGTCACATCAAGTCAAGCGAAAATTGACTTCAGGGAGGAACCCGACGAAATCAAGAGAGAACCCGACGAATCTTCTTCAGGGAGGAACCCGACGAAATCAAGAGAGAACCCGATGAAATCTTCTTCAGGGAGGAACCCGACGAAATCAAGAGAGAACCCGACGAATCTTCTTCAAGGAGGTCCCGAAAAATTATCTTCAAGGAGGTCCCGAAAAATTACCTTCAAGAAGGTCTCGAAGAATTATCTTCAAGAAGGTCTCGAAGAATTATCTTCAAGGAGGTCCCGAAAAATTACCTTCAAGGAGGTCCCGAAAAATTACCTTCAAGGAGATCTCGAAGAATTATCTTCAAGGAGGTCCCGAAAAATTATCTTCAAGGAGGTCCCGAAGAATTATCCTCAAGGAGGTCTCGAAAAATTATCTTCAAAGAGGACCCGAAGAATTGTCCTCGGGGAGGACCCGAAGAATTATCCTCAAAGAGGACCCGAAGAAATTTTCCTGAACGAGGAACTCGACGAAATTTTCATCAAGGAGGAACCCAAAAAAAAAAGGTGGACAAATCTTCGGGTCCATTGACTCGTCATATTGTTCCGAGCAAGAGCATCAGTGATGTACCTGACAATATAGAAGAACCAATATATTCGCCTGTCTTATCAAGCCCGAGAGAAAAATAGAAGAACCCGCAAAATGGGTCATTGCATCAGCCGAACAAGGCACTTGACAAAATATTCTCAGAGCGCCAAAGTCGCGAATAATCTCTGAATGCCGCAAAACTCTGCGAAGGTAAGACCCCGGGTCCGTCTTGTGTGGCGTGGCATCGCCAAAGACTGCGCTCTGCTACTTTTTTCCACATCAACAGATGTGAAGAAATATCCCAGCGGACGCGCTGTGGACCCGATAAAACATGATTGGGGCTCGACAGATGGTAAGACCTTAAGCGGCACCTATCGAGTTAGCACCAGTATCCCGAGATCATGTCCAGGGACGTGATCTTGAAGTAGGTTTTTGCGGATTGCCACTAGAGCAGTTAACTAGTACCTGATCTGTCAGATGAACTAGCCCCAATTACCATTATCCCTGTACAATATAGATATGGATGTCAAATAAAAATAGCAATGGCTTGGAGTCAATAAAAGAGGGGCTACGCCAAGTTCTTTATCGAGTAGTACAACTTGAGTCTATGCCCAGGTGCAAGCACCTGCGCATAGGCTCGGGGGCTACTCTTATCGAGAGTATTGTTCACCCTCCCGATAAGATACAAGAAAGAGGAAAAATTGTGGTGTCGATTAAAAGCAAGTTGACACCCAAGTGCAAACACTTGGTTATAGCCTCGGGGGCTACTCCCATCGGGAGCGCTGGTCGCGCACCCGATAGAAAGATAACTTCGACAGCATCTACGGCAATTAAGGTTTGTAGACTCAACTCGATTCTACGACTCGAGTGGAGCCTACTCCCATCGGGAGCACATGGATTTCATCAAGTCTTCCAGAAATATAGTTAAGTTCTTCATCGAGTAGTACAACTTGAGTCTATGCCTAAGTGCAAGCACTTACTCATAGACTCGAGGGCTACTCCCATCGGGAGCGCTGCCGCGCACCCGATAGAAAATAATTTCGAGAATCGTCGACATCATTTATGCTACACATGATCTACGACATGGACCTCGCCTTTGGAGATGATTATGCTTGGAGTCTCTACGCAAGTCTTCGACTTCCCTAGACACTCGGGGGCTACTGACATGGGTATACCCTTTGGGTACCCATTATTGGTATACCTGGATCGGCTCGGCTCAATATGGAGAAGGCCTAACAAGGCAACCCGAAGAAGTAGTCGACTAGGACTCTTGTAAAACCCTAAGCTGGTTGCATATATAAAGCTAGCCAGGGCACCCGAAATAAGGAGGCCAACAGATAGACAACATAGCTCCGCTTATGGCGGCACCCTGTAAACATACATATGATCATATAGTGGATTGCTAGCAGCACGTAGGGATCCTCCACCGAGGGGACCCGAAGCTGGGTACGTCGTGTGCCTAATCTCGCTCCCGGAATCTCCATTGTCGCTCTCCCGAAACCCAAGTCTACAATACGTAGGCATTGCCGAGGTGTTCCCTCGTCACTAGGCTCAACTTGAGGTGAGCCTGATACTTCTATTCCATCATCTTGATCATCATTATGAACTTCCATGGGCCGGATGTGTCCAATGCCCATATGCTTGATGGCACTAGATGGATCATCATCATTACCTACAAAACATGGAACAACTTGCTCCACTTGGGAGCCATTATCCTCCAAGAACACCACGTCACAAGATACTTCAATAGTCCCAATGGACCGGTTGTAGTATCTATAGGCGTGAGAGTTCTCCGCATATCCAACAAATATGCCCTCTATGGTTCTAGTTTCAAATTTACCGAGCTTCCCTTTGTTGTTCTTAACAAGACATTTGCATCCAAAGACACGAATGTACATGACATTAGGCTTGTTACCTGTGAGAAGCTCGTATGGAGTTTTGTTATGGAGGGGGCGGAGGAAGAGCCGGTTGGAGTAGTGGACAGCCGTAGAGATGGCTTCTCCCCAAAAGTTGTGGGGTGAGTTGAATTCACTCAACATGGTTCTTGCCATCTCAATGATAGTCCGGTTCTTCCTTTCAACAACACCATTTTGTTGAGGGGTGTATGGCGCCGAAAACTCATGCTTGATGCCCTCATCATCAACAAACTCTTGCATGGTGTAGTTCTTGAACTCGGTGCCATTGTCGGTCCAAATCGACTTGATCAAGGATTCATACGTACGTTGAGCTTTCTTGGCGAAGGTGATGAACACTCTATGGGTCTCATCCTTAGACTTAAGGAGAAAGACCCAAGAGTATCTTGAGTAATCATCAACAATGACAAGTCCATACTTGCTCCCACCAAGAGTATCATAATGTGATGGCCCAAAGAGATCCAAATGAAGGAGCTCCAAAGGCCTAGATGTGGTGACGATACTCTTGATAGGATGTTTCTTCTTGAGTTGCTTTCCGGCAACACATGCACTGCATACACGATCTTTCTCAAAAGAAATGCCGGTTAGTCCAACAATGTGCTCACCCTTTAGGAGTTGTTTAAGATTTCTCATGCTGACATGACCAAGGCGGCGATGCCACAACCAACCTTCGTCATGTTTGGCCGCCATTAGACATGTGGAGGGAGAGGGGCTCTCTTTCGAGAGGTCAACCACATAAAGGTTGTTCTCCACATATCCAACAAGGGCCAATTTGAGATTGTCACTCCTAAAGACTTTGACCCAATAATTAGTAAAATATGAATTGTAACCGGCATCGGCAAGATGATATATAGATAGCAAGTTATAGCCAAGGGAACAAGCATGACCATCTCAAGGAACAAGTCCTTAGAGATTGCCACCTTGACATACCCAAGTACCTTTCCCTTTGAGTTGTCACCAAAGTCGATGCTTGACTTCTTGTTGATATCCTCAATGAATTGATCAAGCACACCTCTTCCTCCTGTCATATGATTGGTGCATCCACTATCAAACACCCATTTTGGACCATCAGAGGAATACCCCTACAAAATCAAGTAGAGGATTTAGGAACCCATCGATTAATGGGTTCCTTTGCAATGGAAGCAATATCTTTTGGTACCCAAATTTTTTTTTTTTGGTACCCAAATTGAGTACTCTCTATAAGCATGGCCATTACGAGGGCCAACATAGTTAGCATAAACATCACCATAATAATCAAGAAATAAAGCATACACTACAAGAAAAGTTCTGATAGAGTCTCAAAATCGTCCGCTAAGGGGTATTTTTTGTCGCCTATGGGCCTAACCCGACGATATGGGTTCTGTTGTGGAAACTGCGTCAGGCAAAGTCCTACAACGATTTTTTCGGTCCGTCGCGCTTGGGCGCCCTTCCGCCACGGAAAATCGGACCGTTGCCCAAGTGTTTCCGGGAGCCCGTTGACTGCTGACATCATGCAAACTGACACGTGGCAGACGCCGTTAACTGGCAGTTAACGGCGTTAACCGGCTGAAACCCTGTGGTAGATGGTAGGCCCACACGAGGCCTGCCACGTCTTAAGCGGGCTGGCCCATTAAGTTTGCGGGCCGGGCCAGCTGACTTAGTTTGACCGGTCAACTATATAGCTGGGCTGGTCCATTAGTTACGTGGGCCGGGCCTAACCTCTAAGGTTGACTGGTCAAAACTTTAATGGGCCGGCCCAGTAAGCATGTGGGCCGGGCCGAATGCACTCATTTGACCGGTCAACAGGCAAAAGGGTCAGCCCACAAGACATGTGGGACCCACTTTCCTGGTATCGGGCCAGCCCATTTATAAAGTGGGGTCCACATTAAAGCAACTGGGCCGGCCTAAGAAGTTATTGGGCCGGCCCAATTAGCATGTGGGTCCCACTTTCCTGCTATCGGGCCGGCGCATTTCGTGCGTGGGGTCCACATTTGATCAAATGGGCTGGCCCAACAAGCCAGTGGGCCGGGCCAAAAGCACCGGTGGGTCCCACTTTCCTGTTAAAGGGCCAGCCCATTTAGTATGTGGGGTCCACCATATAGCAAGTGGGCCGGCCCAACAAGATGGTGGGCCGGGCCAAAAACACAGGTGGGTCCCACTTTCCTGTTAAAGGGCTGGCCCATTTAGTATGTGGGGTCCACCATATAGCAAGTGGGCCGGCCCAAGAAGATAGTGGGCCGGGCCAAAACACTGGTGGGTCCCACTTTCCTGTTAAAGGGCCGGCCCATTTAGTATGTGGGGTCCACCGTATAGTAAGTGGGCCGGCCCAACATGCTAGTGGGCCGGGCCAAAAACACAGGTGGGTCCCACTTTCCTGTTAAAGGGCCGGCCCATTTAGTATGTGGGGTCCACCATATAGCAAGTGGGCCGGCCCAACACGCTAGTGGGCCGGGCCAAAAACACAGGTGGGTCCCACTTTCGTCTTAAAGGGCCGGCCCGTTTAGTATGTGGGGACCACCACAAAAGCAATGGGCTGGCCCAACTAGTTAGTGGGCCGGCCCAGTAGTGGGTGGGGTCCACCTTAAAGCAAGTGGGCCGGCCCAATAAAAGTGTGGGGTCCACAGTAAATCAAGTGGGCTGGCCCAATAAGTAAGTGGGCCAGCCCGTTTAGTTGCTGTTTATATGCCGGCGTAAAAGGCGCTTTAGGATTTTGCGGGCCGGCACGTATGTGATTTCGCTTAATTGGGCCGTCTAAGGGATAGGAATTCGTGATTTAGATACTGAGAATATTTACGCAGCATTGATTTCTGTCGGATAGCCTCACTTACCACAAGCACCAAAGAAAAAATGCGCGAAAGAACTATAAAAACTAACTAAATATTACATCAGCTGCAAGGCTTTGAAAAAATATTACAGAACCCAGAGAAATTGAATGGTAATTAAACCTAGCAATACAATGAAGCGATCCGACAATCTTTTAAGTTGTCCATGCAGCACCTATATCTGAAACAAAGACATTACAAGTTAAGACAGCAACAATGGAAACGCAAAGACACTGCAATATTGTTTGCCAAAGAATTTGGAACTCATCATTTCGTCGTTATAACAAGATCATTGTAATGCGCACAATAAGCAAACAAAGAGTGCATGCCGCATACCAACAGCCAATATAACAGAGCATGTTAGAATGAAACAACAGACTTACTACTGTCGAGTCCCATGCAAACCAACATGTTCAGGGAGTACAAAATTGGCATGAACAACATAGTAGCAGGCTATAAATTTTGTAACAACGACTGAGCAAGATGAAGTTATGATGGCTACATCTACAGAGCAGGGAATGTAAACCAAAAATAGAAGTTACGATGGCAAAAGCTAAAGAGGAGGGAATGTGAACCAACATGTGCCAAGTGCAATTACTTCATTTTGGCCGTGAACTAAATAATACTCCTGAACTTATAGTGAAGGGGATGCAAATCAAGATGTTTCGGATATAAACTTGTAATGAGCAACACATAGAGGATAGTTAATGCTGGAGCTTAGGATGGACCAGATACAGAATATAGTGGGATCACCTGTGAACTTGTATAAGAGGGAATGCAAACCAATATGTTCAGCTTTCCATATGTGAGAGCGTCATGCCAAGTCAGAGAAACAAGTCAATAATGCAGCTTTTGAAGAACAAGATGGCACGCAAAATTATTATCTAGTAGTATGACAAGTTTATTTGTACTACAGGCTAGATAGCAGAGTGATAGCATGCCAAACTAAGTCCTTACTTTGTTAGCTTACAATGAACTAGATACAAAACAATGGCATCACCTGTAGTACAGGGAATGCAAGCCAACATGTTCATGGAGTAAAAAATTGGCACAAACAACATAGTAGCAGGCCATAATTTTTGTAACAACGACTGAGCAAGATAAAGTTATGATGGCTAGATCTATAGAGCAGGGAATGTAAACCAAATATAGAAGTTATGATGCCAAAAGCTATAGAGCAGGGAATGCGAACCAACATGTGCAATTACTTAAAATTGGCCATGAACTAAATAATAGCAGGATGTTACTATAATACCTATAATTTTTGTAACAACGACTGAGCAAGATATAAGTTATGATGGCTACATCTACAGAGCAGGGAATGCAAACCAAAATGTTCAATCGCTTAAAGTTAGCAATGAAGTAGAAAATAGCAACGTGTTACGGTCATAGCTAGGAATGAACTAAAAGAGCTTCAGACAAACAAGCATCTGAACCCAGAACATGGCGCTAAAACAAGGGACTTACATTAGGAGAAGCACTCTGTGGGAGTCACAGCAGATCTTCCTGGGGTTGATAGATCCGGTGATGAAGTACGCTACATGTGCTACTTGGGGTTGGAGAGACGGCCATTACACTTCGTGATTACTCATCTCATCTGCAAAAACGTAACGGCGCGTCGTTAGCACAAACAGGTTCCCCCAAGATTAAACAAGAACTTGCAGACAAGCAATAGAAAAGCGACAGTAGAAGAGTTTAGATCATGCAAGGCGCCGGTGAAGCAGATCCGGTTCATGCACAGCGGTGTCGGTGAGCAAGATACGATGCGGTGGACGACGGATCCGGCGAAGCGGCTTCGGTGGGGTGGACGATACCGCAGCTGAAGCAACTGCGGTAGACTGCTGGATGAGCATATGGTTTCGAGGTTCGGCGGGGATGATCCGGTCCGGTTGATGACGGCGTCGATGAAGCGGCTCTGGCAGGCAGCCGGATGACGAGGATCGCGAGGGCTCGGGTAGGCCAGGGAAGTCCGACGGGGATGTTCCGGTGCGGTGGTCGTGGAGGTGGGAGAGAGGGACTTGGGAAGTTCCGGTGGGTGGTCTGAAGGAAATGTAATTTTTTTGGGAGGGTTTCCGGGCTTGGGAGGTGGTGATCCAAAAAATGACGGGCAGACCCCCCCACCAACCGACTTTGCTGCCATCTCCACAGGGGTAGAATGGGAATTTGGAAGCGTGTGAAATTTTTGTATTTTGTGGGCGGGAAGTTTTGCCGCTATGAGATTTTGAATTTGGCCACCGTCCAAGTATAATGATAAAAAATTGTGAGACCGTACTAGTACCTCTGTTCAAGGCCGAGTGCAAAATCAAATCATCATCACGTTGAAAATTTGTTACCAACTTACCATGATCATGATCTACCTCTGAAAATGGGCACATCCACTAAAACTTGCAAAGTATAATGATACAAATTTGTGAGACCGTACTAGTACTTATGTTCAAGGTCGAGTGCAACATCAAATCATCATTACATTGAAAATTGTGTTACCATGATCATGATATTTCTCTGAATTTGGCGCATCCGCTAAATCTCGCAAAGGATAATGATAAAAAATGTGAGATTGTACTAGTTCTTATGTTCAAGGCCGAGTACAAGATCAAATCATCATCACGTTGAAATTTGTTACAATGATCATGACATATCTCTAAAATTGGTGCATCCGCTAAATCTTGCACGTGGCGCATCTCGGTGCGGAGCAACAGGTCGGTGCTATCAAGGTTGAGGCGTCGGTAGCGTCATCGGGCTCTCCTCTCTTGATAGATCTTCTACATGGCGCGGCGCACCACCCGCCGATAAGCAGTCACATGTGAGACCAAGGTGGAGATGTCCCCGGCATCCTCGAGGCGCGGCCGCCCTTCTACGAGCCAGCGTCGACTCAAGGTATGAATCCATGTGGTGCCTTAGATTTATTGTTCTTCTCTTATGATTATTTTGAGCCGAACATGTGTGCTCTTTCTCTGAATATATTGCTTGAAAAGCTTACCAAGTTACTTAAATTCACTTCGTTCTTAATCTTGCGAGCTAATATTGTTATTTTAATGAACGGTGGTGCGCGCAAGCAGAATTATTTGTGGGTGTGTTGAGCTGTTAGGCATAAGTCAAAATCCTCATCTAAACGAGGCCTCAGCTTAACACATAAAAAAGGTGTTCAATCTCGCCCACAATACCCTCTTCTTTCCTCTCCCTTTATTGGAACTTGTTTTGCAGACAAGGAAAGTGGCACGTGTAATGTGAGTAAAACCCTCTTAGCCAAAATCATCTACGAGCAAGATTTTCTATATTGTAGATGCCCCAATTGACTCTCATCCCCAAAGTAGTTTTTTATGTCAGTATAGACTTCTTTACTGGATGTATACTATCGTACATGGCATGCATTTGCCTAATGAGCAGCATTGTATTGCTATTCTAGCCAACCTGATCGATATGTCAAGCTTCATGCACGAGATGCCATGTTTAATTTACTCCCTCGCTCTGATCCATATTTCTTGATGTGAATTGAATGTGAATCGGAGGGAGTACTTTTCTTAGATAGTACTATATCATTTCAAAAAAAGTACTACTACATCACAAATGCATCAAAAGAGTACTACATCACAAGACCACCACGGTTGTACTAGTAGAGTTTAATGCTGAACTTCCAAAGGGATTAAGATTACACATATGAACTTTAAACATGACCAGGAGCATGAGGGCCAGCAGCAGGGGCGTTGACGTGGAGCAAGCTAGGCAAGACGTAATTCTGGAGGAAGAGGCCATATGATGCGTGCTTGGCCTTGGTTGCAGGGCGGTGTTTCCCCCTATGTACTTAGGCCTACACCCATCGCATGTTGGATCAGGCTGTGGATGTCCTTCTAGAGAAATTTGCCACATAATGGGCAAAATAGCTCCCCGCGCATGGAGAAACGAATTTCACCACCCTTCAGCCGCTTGAGAACATAGCGGCTTTTCCGGTCCCTGCGCACCTTGTTGTTGTCCATGTCATCAGAATACTCCTATGAATTATTAAGTACTACATAATCAGGTTTTTATGACAGATCGAATAAATACTCCACTAACATAATCAAACCTTAGAAACCCTAAAATTAAATGTGTAGAACAAGTAAATGGCAGAAGAAATCGTAATAAATCATGAGAAACCCGATGAACAACCATGAACATAAGCCACAACAATTGCAAGTCCACTAAGTATGAACACATAAATTGATTATATGACTACATGGCAGATTAGTCGAAATTAAACTAGAATCTGATCTTACGAATCGTAGAATCAATTACATCTACAAGAACAAGGTAGGATATCAAATCAATCAAGAACCAGGCTCGTGCAAACCATGTGAACAGCAATATGACACAAAGAGGGTTGGGACAGTTTCGGTAAAAGAGAAGTACCTCCTCGTCATCACCCTCAACATCCTCCTGGAACTGAACGTTTGGGCCGAAATCGTCGAAGGGGTCGAGGTTCGCGTCCAGCATCGGGCCTAGGAAGACCTCGCCGTGGTGGCCTGCAACGCCGTGCACATCTTCGGCGGGATAAACAACATTGGTATCCACCTTCTGCTCGACGGCCAGGACGCCCGTTTCGACCGAGGTCGAAGAACCAGACAAGCAGAGGAGACGAGCGGCATGGGTGCCCGGTGAAGCCTCACCCGTCGTGACGGCCAGGACGCCCATTTCGACCGAGGTCGAAGAATCCGACAAGCAGAGGAGACGAGCGGCCTGGGTGCCCGGTGAAGCCTCACCCACCGTGACGGCCACTACCGTAGAGGCATCCTCTGCGTGGGCGGTCGCCTATTGCTCCGCCTCGTATGCAATACCTATCTTCATGCTGCTGCGGTTGGAAACGGGAAAGTCGATGCCTCAGAGGTGCGGTGAGTGGATGGGGGGTTTTCACAGTGTGGGGGAGGCAAGTTGGGGGAGTGGAGAGGACGAGCTCGCGAGAGATGATGAGGCCAATTATGTTATAGCCTCTGACTCTCTGTATCCAGTAGTGGACGCGTGAAGTCATGCATGTGCTCGACTTTCCACTTTCTGGGAGACGTGTACGAAACTTTTTTTGGGACCATTTAACTTCATGTGGGACTCATGTATACCAATACTTCCAAACGTCATAAGTAATTCAAAATCATTCAGAATAATATGAGACCTTAACATTTTATTTTTTGTGTCAGATATTGTCTATGAAAAATAACATCCTTCAAAAAATAAATCCCCTATGCCAATCCAATCATGCCCGTCTACTCCAACTAGCTTCCTCGAGTAATTTGTCACCTTACATTCTTAAAATGAACCAAAATTTGGCACAGGGGTGCATCATCACATGGAAAATGATGTTACCATTCTGTCTTCCCATTTTTTTGAATTTTTCAAAATTGTCATGCCCTAACGGAAAAAATGTACTCCTTCTAAGAAGCATGTATCAGAATGGCATTACCAAAACCTAGGGGTGGGGTGGGGGGGGGCACATGGTGGTGTGATGATACATCACATTTGGACCACACAACACCATTTGGACCAACCAAAAAAAACACCCTACACAAACCCTGGTCAAAACTAGTTTGACCAATATTACAAAAGTTGTACGGAGTACATAATTCAGAAACAGTCAGAAATTACGAAGCATTCAGGAGTCCCCAAAGTCAGTGACTTTGAGTCACTTACAACTGTGGTCCACATATCAGTCACCCAAAGTCATGGCAAAGTCAGCTTGGCAAAGTCACCGACAGACAAAGCAAGCAGTGAACAGACAACTCCGTAGCACTGAAAAGACATCTCACAGAAAAGGCTAGTACTACCTTTTCTTCCCGGATAAGCAAAAATAGCTGATCGGTACTGACGAAATGCACCAGGTCCGCAATGTACTCCAGCTATACAAGTGAAGCATGCCTACCACTGAAGAGGAAATTCAAGATTCCACCAGATCCCCATATCACTCTTTTGCATAAAACACGGACATATCTTTTGCACAATTCACCACTTGTTGGTCTAATCTATCGCAGCTTCCATCAGTTGGTCATCCAATTAACGATTTAACGGATTAGAAAAATAAGCGGTGGAATTAGAAGTACTAGTAGCGAAATGTGCAAAATATACCGTCCTTCCCGAGGGGGTTTGTCCAGAAGAGGGCCGGATGACAATGTCCCGGGTGCATCCAGAAACGAGAGGGGTAGTTTCTAATACATGTAAGAAATTATTTTACAAAAAGGTACATATTAAGTAGTACAACTATTAGTACAGTACTACTATTTCGAGGGAAAATGCCATGTCGTGCGACCTCTAATCAATGAGTAGAAGTTGTAGGTGCGCATAACATGCATTGCTGAAATCTGGTTCCGCTGGAATTTGAGCTCAGCCGGGGCGGATTCTGCGAAGTTCGCCCGACGTCACTCATGTATCCCACCAAACTGCTCACTTCTTTCAATGTCTCTTCTCTTTCACTGCAGCTCTCCAATATCAGGTGCATCAACTTATCTTGTGCCTTCTGCCTCTCGAGAAGGGCAAGGATGGCGATGTCAGCATATTCAAGGTTCAACTTTTGGAGCTGTACTTTATCCTGAAGAAGGATTTTGTACTCTATATCAGACTTGTCTCTTTCGAGGCACACAGTCTTGAGTATGCTGCTGGCTTTCTCCGCTGATGCAATGTTCCTCTCTTTCTGCTTAATCAGCTCGTTCTTCAACATATCGCGCTCATTGCGAAGGCTGCAAATGAGCTCCACAAGAGTTTTCGAATTCTTCTTCTTGGCAGCCAAATCGTCTCGGAGGCGATCACACTCTAAGCTGAGCTCCTCGTTTTTTTCCATCAAGATGGCGACAGTGGTGTCGATAGTCAGCGCCGCTTCCTTCAGGGCGAAATCATCGGTAGCAAGTAAGCGCAAAGGAAGAAGAAGAAGAAGAAGAAGAAGAAGAAGAAGAAGATAACTACACAGTGCTTGGTGCTACCTCATTTCGCCGGGGTAGGGCCGGGTTGAAATCATCGGACGACGATGATTCCTTGGTCGTGGAAGTTGGTGCGATGGGCGTCGTTGGAACTTCCAACCCTTTAAGATGTATAACCATAGAGACTCTTAAAGAGCTTGAGCCCGGGCAAGAAGAAACGAAAGTACATGGCGAAGGAAACTAACCCGGTGAGCACAGCACGGACGCGTTTCGGCGACGGCGGCAGCGGCGGCGACGGCGACCCCACTTGGTTTCTGGAACCGTCTCTCGAAATTTCGAGCCGGCGTTTTTTATCCGCGTACTTGACCGCCGGCGACCTAAAGTTTGAACACATTAATTGCTGGACGAGAGAGCTATGAAAGAAACAAAAGTACATGGCGAAGGAAACTAACCCGGTGAGCACAGCACGGACGCGTTTCGGCGGCGGCGGCGGCGACGGCGAGCCCACTTGGTTTCTGGAAGCGTCTCTCGAAATTTCGAGCCGGCGTTTTTTCTCCGCGTACTTGACCGCCGACGACCTGAATTTTGAAGACATTGCTGGAGGAGAGAGCGACGAACAAATGTTTGTTAGGTGGAGAGAGGAAGAAAGTGAATGGAACAAGAGAGTTTAGCGTTTTGCCCTTATAGTCATAGTCGCTAACCGTGACGCGGGAATGTTGGTCGTCGGCGTTTAATGGTCTCCCGCGTGGAAACCGAAGCGGCCACGAGGCAGCGGCTGGCCACGCGGCGTCCAGTCGCCTACGCCGCCGTAAATGAGGGTAGTTGCCTACCACCACCAGGTGACATGCACCTTTTGCATGTCACCATGTGACATGCGGCCTAAATTCAAATTTAAAACATTGCGAAAAAAATCATGCATCCGGTGACATGCCCATGGCATGCCACCGATGAAGAGTTCTGTGCCATGCACTCTGGCACTCTGCGCCGTCTTGGATCAGAAAATGAGCGAAGAACGAGGACGAGGCACTAGTTCAAATTTAGGATGAAGTTTAAGTTTTATTTTGGTTTAAATTAGATTAGAGGGAGTAGTACTCTTACTTTATTACTCGTACTTGTGTTAATGTAGTAGTATTATTATGGTGGTGTACTTGCGTTCATGTACTTGTTTCAACTGTTTTGGTGAAGGAGACATGCATCACTTTTTTGGTGATGTATCTAGTCGTCATGTAGCCCTTGTCAAATTCCTCTGATATACTGATGGGAGGGCTTGTTCACCCCATACTGATGGGAGCCCTTGTCAAATCGTAATCATAGCCAAAAGGCGCATTTTTTCCCGATATTACTCGATGCTTAAGGCGCGGGTGGTTGTGGTTCAGTTATCTCCCTAATTTGCACCTGCTTTCCCGTTTCCACTAGTCGAAAGTCGAAACCTGGCCACATTAACCCAAGATCCTGAAGCCGCCGCCTCAACCCTAGCCGCCTCCAGTTGTTCCTCCTCCATAGATTGGTTCCCCCTCCTCCGGTTGGCTTCGCCGGCGTCAGGAGGAGTGGGGAACCCGATCTATGCGTGGAGTTTCGAATAAAAGTACTGTTTTCATTAGATTATATTAGATTATGTTAGGATTTTGGTAGCCGCCTTCTTGTTGGTTTCCCCTCAATGGAGATGGCATCGTCTGCAATAAGTGATCTTCGGCCTTTCGTTCGGCGATGAGATCTTCTTCCCGGCGTCAATGGTGGTCTTGAACGATCACAATTTTCTAGGTATGGGCCATTGGATCTTGCTTCGCCAGATGGATTTTGGATCTTTTGTCTTTGTTGCCGTGGGGAGGATTATCCTCGCAGTTTTTGTCCCGGCTGCTACGTCCTCGACAATGGTGATTCGTACTCTCGGCTCTCCATCGACGATGACAAAGCTAGTCGGTTATTATTCCCTGATATACTGGTGTTGGTACTCTTGCCGATGTTGTATGACTGCTTTAATGGTTGCGTGCGTGCACGCAGCTTTGGCATTGCGGCTCAAAAAATTATGGGAGAACTTTCATCGGTATCTACAGGTCTATGGTTAGTTATCTATTTTTGGCTGCCTTCAGAAAAGAACAAGATTGTGTTTTGGAAGAAGAAAAAAATTGAAGACCTCGAAGATTTGTTACTATCTTTTAGACTTTATTTTGTAATCGTTGGAGTCAGTTCATGTATCTCTACCATGTACTATTTGTTGCTATGAATATATGTGGTATTGATTGTCAAAAAAAAAAAAAACCAAGATCCTGAAAAACTGTTGGTCTATCCCGAGAAACGAGGAGGTTTAAGGAAACGAGGAGTCCAGCGCGTGCGGAAGGAGCTTTAATCGTGCGAGCATGCAGGGGCAAAATGAGGAAACTAGCGATTACTTTCTCTCCTGCCAGTCTTATTATACCTTAATAAATGGGCAAACTGAGCACGTTGTAGCTAATCCTTTTATTAATTATAAGCAGCTATATTAGTCAATAAGATTGCCTTATGTTTTTCCTCAGTTTTCGCCAAGCCCTTATTTGTAACCCGCAGAAGGAGCTCAGATGGGAGGATTCCAGTTTAGTTGACCGTTCCGTGCTGACGTGTGGGGCTAGTAGAAAGGGACCGCGTGGGACAGGACGAGACCGCGTTTGGTTGTACGTGAGCAGGAGCCGGGTTCTGTCTCTCTCGGCGCGAATTGGCATTTTTAAGAGCACCTTCTCCCCCTCTGTCTCTTTGTCTTTATTAACCAAATTAGTATCAAATCTAGAGAAGCTTGCATTTCTGTCTTTCTTCAATTATTTGTGCCTTTTGGCCCTCGTTGTTTGCCCAATATGGCAGCAAATCTAGTACTCCCTCTGGTCCATATGTATGTAGTTAAATCTAGAAGCAAATCTCCAGGGTAATGTACGCCAAATTCACAGTCATAGTAAATCTAGAAAACATAGTAGGGCCAACAAAATATAGTAGAATAGGGATCCCTCCATAGATAATAAGCCGCATACACAGCAGCCAACATAGTAACAGGTTCGAGGTTCTTCACAACACCATCATACTAACAACACTAGTTGAATGCCCGTGCGTTGCTACGACACAACAAAATTAAACTTAGACATATTAATTAAAACATTTGTAATTTCGTAATACATATATTACAGAAGTCTTCTAAAAGAGTTAGCAATCCCACACGCTTATCTCATATTTCTATGTGTATAGTCAGGACTGATTTCTTAGTCTAAACAATAATCTATATCTATACCTAATAATAAAGGGAGAAGCGTTTCCACGGTTTGGTCCGTCATGGTTTGGTCCTCGGTTGTGATTTTCGTCCGTCAAACATGGTTTCCGGGTCTTGCTCAGTTCAGGTCGATGGATAAGAGTCAGTCCAGGTTACGTATCACGTGTGGTCTCCGTTGCTACTGACTATCGTATTCGTATAGGTTAAGCTGAACTTTTTGTTCGTACATCTTGGTCCGGTCCAGCCAATAATCCCGTGGGGAGCAATCGAATAGAACACTCAACCTGAGTTACAGTTGGTGGCGAATCCCGTGAGAAGCCGGACCCGATCGACCTCTCATCTCCTATCAGACCACCTCTTGCACGCGAACTCACGTAGGAAATCTTCCGTGTATTCTATGAGCTTTTAAATATCGGATCGATCGATTGCTTTGCATCTAATCGATCGTTCGAACACGCAAGCTAGCGATTCGACGAGATGCGAAGCCAGAACCACGGTGGCGACCATGAAGGATGGAAGCAAAATCGACACGGTGAGGTCATAGGCGAGAAAGCTTTTTGAGGAATCGAGGTCACGCATGAGGAGGCGGCTCAGTGACTATCTACTGCATAATCAAGGTCGAAATCCCCTATCCTCGATCATGTGGCATGCTCAACCGTGCACCGGCCTCTTCTCCTCCCGTGGTGGTTTCAGTGGAGTCGAGGCCGGAAGGAGGTGATCGGCTACGTCCTGTCGTGGGCATTGCTCCGGTGGGCTCAGAGGACCAACGAGTGGAGCTGTAGGTTCGCATTGTCGCAGATAAAACCTCCCGGAGATCTTCGTTGAACAGAGAAGCTTCCTCGGCGAAATTTTGCACGATCTGCGGTGGCCATCCTGGACGCATCTACTCTGCGGGCCGCGAAGGAAGTAGTATACTCGGTCGCGGCCTTCCTCGCCATACCTCGCGGGCGCTGGACAGGCACTTGCAGCAGCTGATCGATCTCTTTCAAGGACATGTGCAGCACTGGGACGTTGTTGGATGCAGCTCTACGATTGACGATCAGGGCCCTTAGTCCCTTACTCAGAGGTGGATGAAACCGGCTCTCTTTCTACTGTCCAGCAGATGCTTGCCAGAAGCTCCAGGTTCCGGTAGCCGCACCAGCTAACCAAGAGAACCACGCATCACGATCAACTTGTCTCTAATTTGGTACATCCGAACACGGAACACATAGCTGTCTCTAGGGTCTTCTCAACGAGGTATGACAGTTCCAATCCTACCCGTGATGCCCAATCTAGATCATGAACCAACTACCTTGTAGCTTAATATATTTACTGGTCAATGTATGCACGAGACAACAATTGTAACTTCTGTATATTTCTTCTTCTATGCTGATTTTATTTTAAATGAATTTTTTCTAGCTGCAGAATGGTTTTTATTATTGACTATTCCTTCAAAGAATTGTTGATTTGTGTTCTGTTTGATATGTTTTGAGAAGTAGGATTCTACTCTCCGAACTTCGAACATAAGAATTCATTCTTTCTTAACTAGAGTGTTTCTCTGGGGAAAAGAAATAAAATACATGTTGAATACTTTTATTTTGTGTCTCAGGATAAGCTTCATGTCTCCAAAAGCCTAATTGCTTTTTTCATACAATTAGCCACCAAAAGTATTCTGCCTATAGTTAATTAGGATTTGGTGTATATTTGTAGGGTAGAACTTAGTGTACATGGTTTTAAAGTTGTGCTTATCATTCTTTTTAAACAGTAGTGGATGGTCATTGCGTACCATTTTTAGAATGAGTATATTTTGATGGGTGTTGGTAGGGAGGACCAAGTGAATGAATCAACACAATTTTAATTGGATGGGTTGTCAATTAGCTTTTTAGGTCAAATAGACGATATAATTAATAAAAATCAACCCGATGCAACGCACGGGCAATTTTCCTATAAAGATAATGTTTCTTTTCTTGCGAGACAAGATCTTATATCACTTCATCAACAACGTATCATACTGAATTCCCTTAAAATAAATATGATACTGAATTTCCTAAAAAAAAGATATTACATTAAATACTGGGGTTTAAAAAGTTCAGCACCTACTAATATAATGATCAGTGATAGGTATCAGTATCATATAATGATATCCGCCGAAGCATATATAGTACCTACTAATAAAGCATTGCCTAAACTCTGGAAAACACAGTTGCTGGCTAGCTACTCTTTTCTGTTTAAATGACACATGATGCGTCTGGTTACATTTCCATATGACCATGTGGCAGATTCTGCTTCCCTCGATGATTCTACTTATTCGAGCCGCTCCATCTGCCAAATGAAATGAAAATCAAAGTTAGCAAATTAGTCTACGTATATTGTGTTTAGATGTATCTGTGCTCCCCATGCTTACAACTTCTTGCAGTAATCGTGAAGAAGTTGCAAGGGTAAAAAGGACTGAGAGTCACAATCTGGTACATAATTTATATACTTAATACAGCAAAGCCACGTGCTATGTGTTCAGCTACAACAACTAAATATAACGATTCAAATGTTGCTAGTTTACCAGCTAGATAATGACATGGAGAAAGTAGGGAAGAGCAGAGTACCTTCCACATGCCATCATTTGGAAAGTGCATGTTCTGATATCCAATTCCTTTGTTTATGGTGCTTCTAAAAATGTTTCAGAATTTGAGGAGAAGAATTACCCGCAGCCGGATGATGCAAGGCACGATCCTAACAAACAACATCGGGGTGTACACTGTACATGATATTTGCTACGTTGACATATAGTTTGGAGGCACTATTGCAAATAATATGAGGTAGGGAAGGTTAAGGATAGAACCGCAAGTGTATATCTCCCATTTGAAAACATGAGAACAGAACCTGACGGAAAGCTCAAAACAGATAGAAGCAACCATGTGTGCATAGTTCACGCTTCACAAGTTATAATTTGAGGATGGGAAGCATCATTAGTGCATAAGACCTTAGAAAGAGCTTACATGTCTTCGGCGGAAATCTTTGTAAATATTCCAATCTCCACCGCGTGTTGTTTGCCTTCAGCCATTATAGCATGACAATTGTAATTTTGAAGAGATAAAGAATTAGTCAGGTGGTGGCAAGTTTAGAGAAGGTGGGATTCTTTCATAATTTTAATGTGCATCAAGATGCATAATTAAGCAATATAAAATAATTATCATACTACAACATATCAAATCCTGGCGTATAATAGCCCATGTATGAAACCGGTACTTCATCACAAGCTCTAGTAAAGTGGGTTATCATGCATATTAGAAAGAGAGATTTGTCCTGCATTTAAGCAAAATTTATAGAAAATTCGCTGCCTCCACCACACTCGTTAGTAGTCAAATTGGTAAACTAAACTTAATTATAGAAAATTCTGGTAGTATGCAATTCACATCAGCATAATACTTCTAGGTGAAGAACGTATGTGGTTTGTTCCTTGTGATCCTCTATGCGATTAACAGAAGGTAACTCCAGAGGCTGTGGCGCAGTGGCACCATTTCCATCTTAAAGAAATTCCACAGGGACCCTCCCACGCAACACTTTTTTCCCATATAAATTTAGGACCAAAAATCTGGATGTAAAACATCTGCATGGAAGCATTATACGCAGAAACTTATATTATTCGGCAGACAGTGTGGTGGAGGCGGCAAGGAGGAACAAGGAGGTTCGGAGGTGGTTGTAGTCAGCATATGCATCACCACCTTCTTACTCGGATTCCTCGTCTGCCAGAAGCTCTTCCTGTACATAATAATGTATGCAGATATGTATGTCGATATACAAATGTACGAATGTAAAGATAGTTGTGTAATTTAAATCCTAAGTAAATTGGCTCACTAAACGTGTAAATCTATTTGTGCCAGTAGTATGTAAATCTATTTGACACAAGAAACATGGAGTCAATTATCATATCTACTTCCTTTAGTTTTTTTTATCATATCTACTACAACCAAAGTTGCAAAAAATGGCGATTTTCCAGTGACCAAATCTTTTAGAGAATACATTACGTGTAACATTTGATTAGCCTGAATCTATATATCATAGAGTCCGGCGGAGATGATCTTAGTCTACAAACCGGCAGAGATGAAAGTTGCCTACGCGTACCATACCGTTCTAGCCTATTTTTGGGTGTGGTCTGAATCCAGCGAGTATGAGCCCGTAATCAATGGCCTCCTGCGTATGTGCAGGCTTCATTGAGTCTCTCATACGGAAGGACAAAAGATCGAGTAAGAATTAAGAAACTCACTCCACATCTGCCATATGTTTATATGTAGTGGTGTGCATAAGTAAACTACCAAAAACATAGTGAACGATGCATTCTGGTTTGCTTAGTCTCTAATCTTAGCAGAGATCACATGATTTTAATCCTAAACACGTCCAACTTGCAGCTATATTTTCAGTACCAAAATGTGGGCTGGTTACAAAGTGGCTCATGATTTTCGTAGTCAGTATAGACGCATGTTATTAAACAAATGGTAGCATATTATGCAGAATCTAGCAATCCCTCAATTGAACATGCTCATGTCTACTTAGGCACGTAGAGATATCTGAAATCTGAACAAGCGCATAAGAATATGAAAGATAGTTGTACCTATCCAACAGTCTGAACCAGCTAGCTCTTCAGCATTGGTGTTTCACCTGAGGCTGGCTAAGGAGCGACTCCAAGGACACGATCCATGATTGAAAGAAAACCGGCGGGGATGGATGAATTGGTGGCGGAGTCAAGGGAGAGGAGGGCGCAGCAGCGGCGCAGAGGTCGTCGCGGCGTCGGACGGTGGTGGGGCAATGAACCAGCGACGGCCCACGGATGCAGCGGGCGCTGACTGCAGTCGTCGGGAGGTGCACATGGCTGCACTGCCTAATTTCTGCATGCACATGTGTTTCCTTCATCTCGCTTCATCTCCTCCTAGGTTTCCTCGTGCAGTTCCGAGGACAGAGGCAAGCACGGGAGAAGATCGATCGGCCGGAAGGGCTATGCGAGGCAGATGATTGAAAAGAATGGAGGAAGATCCGATCGGCCAGCAGTGCTATGCGAGGCGGATGATTAAAAAGGAGCACCCGTATGAGGATGACAAGAGGAATTAGGGGCATTCCTTACCTTATAGCCTTAATTACCGGAAAACAAGTGTAATGCGTTCTGATTGACATGGAAAGAAGGAAAGCCGGGATTGTGTTTCGATATTGTTTTCGTGGGGCGAGATAGACGTCGGATGGTTTAGAGCGGTTGAAAATGTTTCCGATCTAATTTGTACCGTGATTGATTGAGACCATAATTGCCCTGAGCATTTGGAATGTCTGATATTTTTTCGGGGCAAGAAAATATATCTTTCCTAATTAATTGATAGCTTGATTGATTATACCATGATTGCTACGAAATTAGATCCGACGAAATGGAGACCGTGAGATTATATTAGACGGACAGGATGCTCCGAATGACGACCATCAAACGCGTTGAGTGTCAAACGACCAACTCCAATTTAATAGTAAAGATAACAACAAGGGATCCCTATCTAACAACAAAATAGAAGCTGCTTTGCAGTAGCAGCACACGTCCAGGACTCCGCCTACCCCATCTGCCTCTGCCTCCACTTGTTGCTCCCCTTGGAAGCCTTGGGCTTGAGTGGAGGCATGCGCCCGGCGGAGATCTCCACCCGCTGGACGCTGCGGAGGTGCATGCCGAGCGCCTTGTGCTTGGCGCGGAAGGAGTAGGGGTTCACCGACGCGCCGACCTTGGGGAAGATGTTGCCGATGTTCTCGGCATGCGTGAGGAGGCAGTTGAAGTCAGTGCCGCCGAGTCTTTTAGTGCAGAAGGGGCACCTGTAGACACCCTTGGCGACGTCGAGGTAGGAGACGTACTGGCCGACCTGCAGCCTCCGCAGCACCTGGCGAGTCTTGGTGTGATGGTCCTCGTCGTCGCTGCCGACGTCGCTGCCAGACACCTGATCCATATCAAACTGGAACTTGAGTGAAGGAGTTGCAACGATGTCTAACGTGCATGATAACAAAGTAAGGAAAAACAGAGCCAGCCTCAGTTAGAGTGGAGACGATTATATGTCTACAGGGATGGTGTTAGCGAACCAAAGCTCATGCACAACAGATTTGTACACAGCAATGGTTCGCTGAACCCACTCTGTAAAAATTTGTGCCCAACGATTCATCATAGGCAAAGAAACAGATTCCAGATCTGAATTTGAACAGATTCCAGATTATTTGCAAAATTAAACGGTTTATATCTTTTGACTCGTGCATAAAATAACTGATTGAGATCCCATGATTACTTGCATAAATTAACTGATTGAGATCTCATTATTACTTGCATAAATTAACCGAACGGCCGAACTCCAAATCTTCGACGAAATCAAGAAGGGGTCAAAGCAAAATGGAATAAAATCGGCGCAAATATTAACCCAATACTCATCCATCTACAGATCGGCACTAATAGTTACTAGGGAACCAGCAAAAATAGGGTTCAAAGAGGAATGGGGAACAAAAAAAGGGAGCAAACCATAGTTACCTCGTTCCATGGGTCGTCCATGCAGGTGTCGTAGGGGTTCGGAGGAGGGATGTACGGCACCATCCCGGCGGGATCCGACCGCCACCGGCGGCGGCGACGGCCGTTGAGGGGACGACATCGAAGAGGGAGGCGTCGCGCTTGGAGCCGATGGCGTCATGGACGATGGGATTCGCATTCTCCTTGCACATCATCTCGCCGGCAGAGAGGGAGAGGGTTTTTCTCTTTGGAAAAGATGATGATGGGACGTGAGAGGAAGCGTTGCATCAGCTAGTGAGAGAGACAGAGAGAGTGCGAGGAGGCGTCTATAAAGGCGAGGGGTGGTTAATGCGACCCGCGTCCTACGCGTCCACCATTTAACGTCTGCACGTCTTGGGCTTCTGCAACGCGACACGCATCCACGATTGCACGTCTTCGACTTCTACACCGCGACTCGCATCAGTACCCGTCAACAATTGCACGTCTTCCACTTCTGCACCGCAACACGCGTACTCGAGTCTAACCCTGGAAATTTAGATATACTCTCGAGTCTCATACTGTAGCATTTTTTGTGTGCTCAGTTTTCCCATTGAGTACTAATACTGGCTAGTGCAATATACTCAGTTTTACCTCAAGTGCCTGGTCAACAGAGAGTCAACAAATGGGATTAACTAGTTAAATGAGTCAACAAATGGATTATTAGTTCGTTTTCACGTGTTAAACTTGTCTAAATATTGGTCAAACCTAGGATTTGACCAAGATTCAAATGGGCAGAAAATTAAAAAAAAACAGAAAAATGAAAAACCAAAGCACATAGTCTTCTTATGTCATATAGTAAGCATTAAAGGTGATAAACAAGGTCTAGACATATTCAAACCATACAAATCATGTATCTACCCCCTAACCCCTAAACTCTGTCTTATGAAGTCAAGCATGAAGAGAAGTGGTTTTGGGTTTCAAACATGGAAATTTCAAAAACCTCCCAAAAACTTCATTTTAGAGTGACTAAGAATGATACATGCTTCCCTTTTCATTTTCATGTTTTAAACTTGTTTAAATCTTGGTCAAACCTAGGATTTGACCAAGATTCAAATGGGCAGAAAATAAAAAAAAAAACAGAAAAATGAAAAACCAAAGCACATAGTCTTCTTATGTCATATAGTAAGCATTAAAGGTGATAAACAAGGTCTAGACATATTCAAACCATACAAATCATGTATCTACCCCTAACCCCTAAACTCTGTCTTATGAAGTCAAGCATGAAGAGAAGTGGTTTTGGGTTTCAAACATGGAAATTTCAAAAACCTCCCAAAAACTTCATTTTAGAGTGACTAAGAATGATACATGCTTCCCTTTTCATTTTCATGTTTTAAACTTGTTTAAATCTTGGTCAAACCTAGGATTTGACCAAGATTCAAATGGGCATCAAAATTTAAAAAAATCAGAAAAATGAAAAACCAAAGCACATAGTTTTCTTATGCCATATAGTAAGCATTCACGTTGATAAACAAGGTCTATACATATTTAAACCAGACAAATCATGTATCTATACCCCTAAACCTTAAACTCTGTCTTATGAAGTCTAGTATGAAGAGAAGTCGTTTTGGGTTTCAAACATGGAAATTTCAAGAACATCCCAAAAGCTTCATTTTAGTGTGACTAAGAAGGATCAAGGCTTAGCTTTTCATTTTCATGTTTTAAACTTGTTTAAATCCTGGTCAAATATAGGTTTGACCAAGATTCAAATGGGCATAAAATAAAAATATAGAAAAATGAAAAACCAAAGCACATAGTCTTCTTATGTCATATAGTAAGCATTAAAGTTGATAAACAAGGTATAGTCTTATTCAAACTAGACAAATCATGTATCTACCCGCTAACCCCTAAACTCTGTCTTATGAAGTCTAGCATGAAGAGAAGTCGTTTTGGGTTCAAACATGGAAATTTCAAGAACATCCCAAAAGCTTCATTTTTAGTGTGACTAAGAAGGATCAAGGCTTACCTTTTCATTTTCATGTTTTAAACTTGTTTAAATCCTGGTTAAATCTAGGATTTGACCAAGATTCAAATGGGCATAAAATAGAAAAATAGAAAAATGAAAAACCAAAGCACATAGTCTTATTATGTCATATAGTAAGCATTAAAGTTGATAAACAAGGTCTAGACTTATTCAAACTAGACAAATCATGTATCTATCCGCAAACCCCTAAACTCTACCTTATGAAGTCAAGCATGAAGAGAAGTGCATGGTTTTGGGTTTCAAACATGGAAATTTCAAAAAACTCCCAAAAAATTCATTTTAGAGTGACTAAGAAGGATACATGCTTCCCTTTTCATTTTCATGTTATATACTTGTTTAAATCTTGGTCAAACCTAGGATTTTACCAAGATTCAAATGTGCATCAAAATTCCAAAAAAAATCAGAAAAATGAAAAACAAAGCACGTAGTTTTCTTATGTCATATAGTAAGCATTAAAGTTGATAAACAAGGTCTAGACATATTCAAACAAGAAAAATCATGTGTCTACCCCTAACCCTAAACTCTGTCTTATGTAGTCAAGCATGAAGAGAAGTGCTTTTGGGTTTCAAACATGGAAATTTCAAAAACCACCCAAAAGCTTTATTTTAGAGTGACTAAGAAGGATCCATGCTTATCTTTTCATTTTCATATTTTAAACTTGTTTAAATCATTGTCAAACCTAGGATTTGACCAAGATTCAAATGGGCATAAAATTAAAAAAATCAGAAAAATGAAAAACTAAAGCACATAGTCTTCTTATGTCATATATATAGTAAGCATTTAAAAGATGATAAATAAGGTCTAGACAATTCAAATAATACAAATCATGTATCTACCCCTAACCCTAAACTCTATCTTATGAAGTCAAGCATGAAGAGAAGTGGTTTTTGGTTTCAAACACGAAAATTTCAAAAACCTCCCAAAAGCTTCATTTTAATTAGACTAACTTATTAATTATGAAGGATCCAGGATTGATTACATTTTCATTGTCATGTTTTAAACTTGTTTAAATCTTGGTCAAACCTGGGATTTGACCAAGATTCGAATGGGCATAAAAATTAAGAAAAATCGTAAGAATGAAAAACCAAAGCACATAGCCTTCTTATGTCATATAGTAAGCATTCAAATTGATAAACAAGGTCTAGACATGTTCAAACCAGAAAAATCATGTATCTACCCCGAACCCTAAACTATGTCTTATGAAGTCAAGCATGCATGAAGAGAAGTGGTTTTGGGTTTCAAACATGAAAATTTCAAAAACCTCCCAAAAGCTTCATTTTAGAGCGACTAATAAGGATCGATGCTTACCTTTTCATTTTCATGTTTTTACTTATTTGAATCTTGGTCAAATCCTAGGTTTGACCAAGATTTAAACAAGTTTAAAACATGAAAATGAAATGGGAAGTGTGTATCCTTCTTAGTCAGTCTAAAATGAAGCTTTTGGGATGTTCTTGAAATTTCCATGTTTGAAACCCAAAACCACTTAAGACAGAGTTTTTGGTTAGGTGTAGATACATGATTTTTCTTGTTTGAATATGTCTAGACCTTGTTTATCAACTTGAATGCTTATGACATAAGAAGGCTATATATGTGCTTTGGTTTTCCATTTTTTTTTCATTTTTATGCCCATTTAAATATTGGACAAATCCTAGGTTTGACCAAGGTTTAATCAAGTTTAAAACATGACAATGAAAGGTAAGCATGAATCCTTTCTTAGTCACTCTAAAATGAAGGTACTTGAAATTTTTATGTTTGAAACACAAAACCCCAGTTCTCTTCATATGTTTGACTTCATAAGAGAGAGTTTAGGGTTAGGGGTAGATATGATACATGATATTTCTGGTTTGAATATGTCTAGACCTTGTTTATCAACTTGAATGCTTACTATATGACATAAGAAGGCTATAAATGTGCTTTGGTTTTTCATTTTTTTTTATTTTTTTTGAATTTTTACGCCCGTTTGAATCTTGGTCAAATCCTAGGTTTGACCAAGGTTAAAACAAGTTTAAAACATGGCAATGAAAAGGTAAGCATTGATCCTTCTTAGTCACTCTAAAATGAAGCTTTTGGGAGGTTTGTGAAATTTCCATGTTTGAAGCCCAAAATCACTTCTCTTCATATGCTTGACTTCATAAGACAGAGTTCAGGGGTTAGGGGGTATAGATACATGATTTGTCTAGTTTGAATATGTCTAGACCTTGTTTATCAGCTTTAATGCATACTATATCACATAAGAAAACTATTTGCTTTGGTTTTCTTTTTTCTGACTTTTTTTTTCAATTTTGATGCCCATTTGAATCCTGTCAAATCCTAGGTTTGACCAAGATAATTTAAACAAGCTTAAAACATGAATATGAAAAGGGGAGCATGTATCCTTCTTAGTCACTCTAAAATGTAGTTTTTGGGAGGTTTTTGAAATTTCCATGTTTGAAACCCAAAACCACTTCTCTTCACATGCTTGACTTCATAAGACAGAGTTTAGGGGTTAGGGGTATAGATACATGATTTGTCTGGTTTAATATGTCTAGACCTTGTTTATCAACTTTAATGCTTACTATATGACATAAGAAGACTATGTGATTTGATTTTTCATTTTTCTGTTTTTTATTTTTCTGCCCATTTGAATCTTGGTCAAATCCTAGGTTTGACCAAGATTTAGACAAGTTTAACACTTCTTGGGAGGGTTTTTCGAAATTTCCATGTTTGAAACCAAAACCACTTCTCTTCATGCATGCTTGACTTCATAAGACAGAGTTTAGGGTTAGGGTAGATATATACATGATTTTCTGGTTTGAATATGTCTAGGCCTTATTTATCAACTTGAATGCTTACTATATATATATGACATAAGAATGTTATGTCCTTTGTTTTTTCATTCTTTTGATTTTTTTATGAATTTCCATGCCCATTTGAATCTTTTGGTCAAATCCTAGAGGTTTGACCAAGATTGAAACAAGTTTAAAACATGAAAATGAAAAGGGAAGCTTGTATATCCTTCTTAGTCACTCTAAAATGAAGTTTTTGGGAGGTTTTTGAAATTTCCATGTTTGAAACCCAAAACCACTTCTCTTCATGCTAGACTTCATAAGACAATTTAATTAGGGGTTAGGGGGTAGATACATGATTTGTCTGGTTTGAATATGTCCAAACCTTGCTTGTTTATCAACTTTAATGCTTACTATATGACATAAGAATGCTTACCATATGTTTGAATTTTAAAAGCATATAGTCTTCTTATGTCATATAGTAAGCATTCAAAAGTTTTTCTTTGAGAGAGTAGCATGCATGCATTCAAAAGTTGATAAATAAGATTTGTACATATTCAAACCAGACAAATCATGTATCTACACCCCCTAACCCTAAACTCTGTCTTATGAAGTCAAGCATGAAGAGAAGTGCTTTTGGGTTTCAAACATGGAAATTTCACAAACCTCCCAAAAGCTTCATTTTACAGTGACTAATTAAGAAGGATCCAGGCTTACCTTTTCATTTTCATTTTTTAAACTGCTTGTTTAAATCTTGATCAAACCTAGGATTTGACCAAGATTCAAATGGGCATAAAAAATCAGGAAAAAATGAAAAAACAAAGCACATATATAGCCTTCTTATGTCATATATATAGTAAGCATTCAATTAAGTTGATAATTTTAAACAAGGTCTATACATATTCAAACCAGAAAAAAGCATGTATCTACCCATGCATATATATATAACCCTATACTTTTGTCTTATGAAGACGTCAAGGATGAAGAGAAGTGGATTTGGGTTTCAAACATGGAAATTTCAAAAACCTCCCAAAACATGTATATATCTACCCCTAAACCCTAATATATCTTTGTATTATGAAGCCAAGCATATGAAGAGAAGTGATTTTGGGTTTCAAACATGGAAACTTCAAAAACCTCCCAAAAGCTTCATTTTAGAGAGACTAAGAATGATCCATGCTTACCTTTTCATTGCCATGTTTTAAACTTGTTTTAACCTTGGTCAACCCTAGGATTTGACCAAGATTCAAATGGGAGTAAAAATTCAGAAAAATTTAAAAAAAATGAAAAACCAAAGCACATATATAGCCTTCTTATGTCATATAGTAAGCATTCAAGTTGATAAACAAGGTCTAGACATATTCAAAGCAGAAATATCATGTATCATATCTACCCCTAACCCTAAACTCTGTCTTATGAAGTCAAACATATGAAGAGAACTGGGGTTTTGGGTTTCAAACATAAAATTTTCAAGTACCTTCATTTTAGAGTGACTAAGAAAGGATTCATGCTTACCGTTTCATTTTCATGTTTTAAACTTGTTTAAACCTAGGATTTGACCAAGATTTAAATAGGCATAAAAAATTCGAAAGAAATCAAAAAATGAAAAACCAAAGCACATATATATAGCCTTCTTATATCATATAGTAAAAAATTCAAGTTGATAAACAAGGTCTAGACATATTCAAACAAGAAAAATCATGTATCTACACCTAACCATAAACTCTGTCTTAAGTGGTTTTGGGTTTCAAACATGGAAATTTCACAAACCTCCCAAAAGCTTCATTTTACAGTGACTAAGGAGGATCCATGCTTACCTTTTGGATTAAATGTTTGAAACCAAAAACCACTTCTCTTCATGCATGCTTGACTTCATAAGACAGAGTTTAGCTAGGGTTAGGGGGTAGATACATGATTTCCTGGTTTGAATATGTCTAGACCTTGTTTATCAACTTAATTGATTGCTTACTATATGACATAAGAAGACTACGTGCCTTGGTTTTCATTTTTTTTTGTTTTTTTTGAGTTTTATGCTCATATATTTGAATCTTGGTCAAATCTTAGGTTTGACCAAGATTTAAATAAGTTTAAAACATGAAAATGAAAAGGGAAGCATGTATCCTTCTTAGTCACTCTAAAATGAAGCTTTTGGGATGTTCTTGAAATTTCCATGTTTGAAACCCAAAACGACTTCTCTTCATGCTAGACTTCATAAGATCAACAGGGGGTAGATACATGATTTGTCTGGTTTGGATATACCTAGACCTCGTTTAACTTGAATGCATACGATATGACATAAGAAGACTACGTGCTTTTGTTTTTCATTATTCTGATTTTTTTGAATTTTGTGCCCACCCATTTGTATATCTTGGTCAAATCCTAGGCTTGATAATGATTTAAACAAGATTAAAATATGAAAATGCAAAGGTAAGCATGGATCCTTCTTAGTCACTCTAAAATGAAGCTTTTGGGAGCAAAACCACTTCTCTTCATATGCTTGACTTCATAAGACGGAGTTTAGGGGTTAGGGTGTATAGATACATGATTTGTCTAGTTTGAATATGTCTAGACCTTGTTTATCAACTTAATTGGCTTACTATATGACATAAGAAAACTATTTGCTTTGGTTTTTCTTTTTCCTGATTTTTTTCAATTTTGATGCCCATTTGAATCTTGTCAAATCCTAGGTTTGACCGAGATAATTTAAACAAGCTTAAAACATGAATATGAAAAGGGAAGCATGTATCCTTCTTTGTCACTCTAAAATGAAGTTTTTGGGAGGTTTTTCAAATTTCCATGTTTGAAACCCAAAACCACTTCTCTTCATATGCTTGACTTCATAAGACAGAGTTCAGGGGTTAGGGGGTATAGATACATGATTTGTCTAGTTTGAATATGTCTAGACCTTGTTTATCAGCTTTAATGCATACTATATCACATAAGAAAACTATTTGCTTTGGTTTTCTTTTTTCTGACTTTTTTTTCAATTTTGATGCCCATTTGAATCTTGTCAAATCCTAGGTTTGACCAAGATAATTTAAACAAGCTTAAAACATGAATATGAAAAGGGGAGCATGTATCCTTCTTAGTCACTCTAAAATGTAGTTTTTGGGAGGTTTTTGAAATTTCCATGTTTGAAACCCAAAACCACTTCTCTTCACATGCTTGACTTCATAAGATAGAGTTTAGGGGTTAGGGGTATAGATACATGATTTGTCTGGTTTAATATGTCTAGACCTTGTTTATCAACTTTAATGCTTACTATATGACATAAGAAGACAATGTGATTTGATTTTTCATTTTTCTGTTTTTTATTTTTCTGCCCATTTGAATCTTGGTCAAATCCTAGGTTTGACCAAGATTTAGACAAGTTTAACACGTAAATGAGTTAACTTGGATTTCCTACCCTTGAATCCATAGGAAACTTTGTTCTAATGCACTATTATAATCAATCGAGTTTTTACACCAACAGGTCTGTCACTTACGTGTGGTGCCCACGCTTGAGGTCCCACACTTCAGTGAGCACAAGTCACGTGCAATAGGTACGCAAACTCCCAGCCATCTTCTTTGTCAAGAGAAGACGCATCAGGATGCGTATTGGAAGTCTGTGGGTCCTTCTGGACCCTTCCGTTGTCCCTCTCACAAAAAAAAAACAAATCTCTCTCATTCTCGGCCTCGCTCGACTCGCTCGCTCGCTCGCTCGCACCTCCTGCTCACTGACAAACCCTGCACAAAAGTCAACATCATCACCTGAAAAAGGGGAGACACCATAATGCTCTCCCTTCTTCTCTCCTTCCGAGTGATCCCTCTTCCTCCGAGTTTCACTCGACGGGCAAACAACCATGTGCTGCATAGTGGAGTAATAAAAAGGTAGTACTCGTAGAAAAATCGATATACGAATCTGTAATTAAATAGGTTAAACTAGGGTTTTGCCCAGTTCTACAGATCAAGGGTTCAAAAAAATCCAACTACGGGGTTCGAACAACACGATTCTAATCCAAGAATTTTTTCGACCTAGATCACCCAAATGGCCTCAAACTATAGGGTTAGCATCTAGTGCAGTATGTGTGAAAATGTATGCACTATGTGTGCTATAACTTGTATGTCTTTCATATTTGAACCAAATTTGAATAAGTTTGAAATATTTGAAAAGGGGCTTTTGGCTTAAACGTTTGAAACCAAAAACCACTTCTCTTCATGCATGCTTGACTTCATAAGACATAGTTTAGCTAGGGTTAGGGGGTAGATGCATGATTTTCCTGGTTTGAATATGTCTAGACCTTGTTTATCAACTTAATTGAATGCTTACTATATGGCATAAGAATACTATGTGACTTGTTTTTTATTTTTTGATTTTTTTAAAATTTTATGCCCATCTGAATCTTGGTCAAATCCTAGGTTTGAACATGGTTTAAACAAGTTTAAATCATGAATATGAAAAAATAAGCATCTATATATCCTTCTTACTCACTCCAAAATGTAGCTCTTGGGAGGGTTTTCGAAATTTCCATGTTTGAAACCAAAACCACTTCTCTTCATGCATGCTTGACTTCATAAGACAGAGTTTAGGGTTAGGGTAGATATATACATGATTTTCTGGTTTGAATATGTCTAGGCCTTGTTTATCAACTTGAATGCTTACTATATATATATATGACATAAGAATGTTATGTCCTTTGTTTTTTCATTCTTTTGTTTTTTTATGAATTTCCATGCCCATTTGAATCTTTTGGTCAAATCCTAGAGGTTTGACCAAGATTGAAACAAGTTTAAAACATGAAAATGAAAAGGGAAGCTTGTATATCCTTCTTAGTCACTCTAAAATGAAGTTTTTGGGAGGTTTTTGAAATTTCCATGTTTGAAACCCAAAACCACTTCTCTTCATGCTAGACTTCATAAGACAATTTAATTAGGGGTTAGGGGGTAGATACATGATTTGTCTGGTTTGAATATGTCCAAACCTTGCTTGTTTATCAACTTTAATGCTTACTATATGACATAAGAATGCTTACCATATGTTTGAATTTTAAAAGCATATAGTCTTCTTATGTCATATAGTAAGCATTCAAAAGTTTTTCTTTGAGAGAGTAGCATGCATGCATTCAAAAGTTGATAAATAAGATTTGTACATATTCAAACCAGACAAATCATGTATCTACACCCCCTAACCCTAAACTCTGTCTTATGAAGTCAAGCATGAAGAGAAGTGCTTTTGGGTTTCAAACATGGAAATTTCACAAACCTCCCAAAAGCTTCATTTTACAGTGACTAATTAAGAAGGATCCAGGCTTACCTTTTCATTTTCATTTTTTAAACTGCTTGTTTAAATCTTGATCAAACCTAGGATTTGACCAAGATTCAAATGGGCATAAAAAATCAGGAAAAAATGAAAAAATGAAAAAACAAAGCACATATATAGCCTTCTTATGTCATATATATAGTAAGCATTCAATTAAGTTGATAATTTTAAACAAGGTCTATACATATTCAAACCAGAAAAAAGCATGTATCTACCCATGCATATATATATAACCCTATACTTTTGTCTTATGAAGATGTCAAGGATGAAGAGAAGTGGATTTGGGTTTCAAACATGGAAATTTCAAAAACCTCCCAAAACATGTATATATCTACCCCTAAACCCTAATATATCTTTGTCTTATGAAGCCAAGCATATGAAGAGAAGTGATTTTGGGTTTCAAACATGGAAACTTCAAAAACCTCCCAAAAGCTTCATTTTAGAGAGACTAAGAATGATCCATGCTTACCTTTTCATTGCCATGTTTTAAACTTGTTTTAACCTTGGTCAAACCTAGGATTTGACCAAGATTCAAATGGGAGTAAAAATTCAGAAAAATTCAAAAAAAAAAATGAAAAACCAAAGCATATATATAGCCTTCTTATGTCATATAGTAAGCATTCAAGTTGATAAACAAGGTCTAGACATATTCAAAGCAGAAATATCATGTATCATATCTACCCCTAACCCTAAACTCTGTCTTATGATGTCAAACATATGAAGAGAACTGGGGTTTTGGGTTTCAAACATAAAATTTTCAAGTACCTTCATTTTAGAGTGAGTAAGGAAGGATTCATGCTTACCGTTTCATTTTCATGTTTTAAACTTGTTTAAACCTAGGATTTGACCAAGATTTGAATAGGCATAAAAAATTCGAAAGAAATCAAAAAATGAAAAACCAAAGCACATATATATAGCCTTCTTATATCATATAGTAAAAAATTCAAGTTGATAAACAAGGTCTAGACATATTCAAACAAGAAAAATCATGTATCTACACCTAACCATAAACTCTGTCTTAAGTGGTTTTGGGTTTCAAACATGGAAATTTCACAAACCTCCCAAAAGCTTCATTTTACAGTGACTAAGGAGGATCCATGCTTACCTTTTGGATTAAATGTTTGAAACCAAAAACCACTTCTCTTCATGCATGCTTGACTTCATAAGACAGAGTTTAGCTAGGGTTAGGGGGTAGATACATGATTTCCTGGTTTGAATATGTCTAGACCTTGTTTATCAACTTAATTGATTGCTTACTATATGAAATAAGAAGACTACGTGCCTTGGTTTTCATTTTTTTTTGTTTTTTTTTGAATTTTATGCTCATATATTTGAATCTTGGTCAAATCTTAGGTTTGACCAAGATTTAAATAAGTTTAAAACATGAAAATGAAAAGGGAAGCCTGTATCCTTCTTAGTCACTCTAAAATGAAGCTTTTGGGATGTTCTTGAAATTTCCATGTTTGAAACCCAAAACGACTTCTCTTCATGCTAGACTTCATAAGATCAACAGGGGGTAGATACATGATTTGTCTGGTTTGGATATACCTAGACCTCGTTTAACTTGAATGCATACGATATGACATAAGGAGACTACGTGCTTTTGTTTTTCATTATTCTAATTTTTTTGAATTTTCTGCCCACCCATTTGTATCTTGGTCAAATCCTAGGCTTGAAAATGATTTAAACAAGATTAAAATATGAAAATGCAAAGGTAAGCATGGATCCTTCTTAGTCACTCTAAAATGAAGCTTTTGGGAGCAAAACCACTTCTCTTCATATGCTTGACTTCATAAGACGGAGTTTAGGGGTTAGGGTGTATAGATACATGATTTGTCTAGTTTGAATATGTCTAGACCTTGTTTATCAACTTAATTGGCTTACTATATGACATAAGAAAACTATTTGCTTTGGTTTTTCTTTTTCCTGATTTTTTTCAATTTTGATGCCCATTTGAATCTTGTCAAATCCTAGGTTTGACCGAGATAATTTAAACAAGCTTAAAACATGAATATGAAAAGGGAAGCATGTATCCTTCTTTGTCACTCTAAAATGAAGTTTTTGGGAGGTTTTTCAAATTTCCATGTTTGAAACCCAAAACCACTTCTCTTCATATGCTTGACTTCATAAGACAGAGTTCAGGGGTTAGGGGGTATAGATACATGATTTGTCTAGTTTGAATATGTCTAGACCTTGTTTATCAACTTTAATGCATACTATATCACATAAGAAAACTATTTGCTTTGGTTTTCTTTTTTCTGACTTTTTTTTCAATTTTGATGCCCATTTGAATCTTGTCAAATCCTAGGTTTGACCAAGATAATTTAAACAAGCTTAAAACATGAATATGAAAAGGGGAGCATGTATCCTTCTTAGTCACTCTAAAATGTAGTTTTTGGGAGGTTTTTGAAATTTCCATGTTTGAAACCCAAAACCACTTCTCTTCACATGCTTGACTTCATAAGACAGAGTTTAGGGGTTAGGGGTATAGATACATGATTTGTCTGCTTTAATATGTCTAGACCTTGTTTATCAACTTTAATGCTTACTATATGACATAAGAAGACTATGTGATTTGATTTTTCATTTTTCTGTTTTTTATTTTTCTGCCCATTTGAATCTTGGTCAAATCCTAGGTTTGAGCAGGATTTAGACAAGTTTAACACGTAAATGAGTTAACTTGGATTTCCTACCCTTGAATCCATAGGAAACTTTGTTCTAATGCACTATTATAATCAATCGAGTTTTTACACCAACAGGTCTGTCACTTACGTGTGGTGCCCACGCTTGAGGTCCCACACTTCAGTGAGCACAAGTCACGTGCAATAGGTACGCAAACTCCCAGCCATCTTCTTTGTCAAGAGAAGACGCATCAGGATGCGTATTGGAAGTCTGTGGGTCCTTCTGGATCCTTCCGTTGTCCCTCTCACAAAAAAAAACAAATCTCTCTCATTCTCGGCCTCGCTCGACTCGCTCGCTCGCACCTCCTGCTCACTGACAAACCCTGCACAAAAGTCAACATCATCACCCGAAAAAGGGGAGACACCATAATGCTCTCCCTTCTTCTCTCCTTCCGAGTGATCCCTCTTCCTCCGAGTTTCACTCGACGGGCAAACACCCATGTGCTGCATAGTGGAGTAATAAAAAGGTAGTACTCGTAGAAAAATTGATATACGAATCTGTAATTAAATAGGTTAAACTAGGGTTTTGCCCAGTTCTACAGATCAAGGGTTCAAAAAAATCCAACTACGGGGTTCGAACAACACGATTCTAATCCAAGAATTTTTTCGACCTAGGTCACCCAAATGGCCTCAAACTATAGGGTTAGCATCTAGTGCAGTATGTGTGAAAATGTATGCACTATGTGTGCTATAACTTGTATGTCTTTCATATTTGAACCAAATTCGAATAAGTTTGAAATATTTGAAAAGGGGCTTTTGGCTTAAACGTTTGAAACCAAAAACCATTTCTCTTCATGCATGCTTGACTTCATAGGACAGAGTTTAGCTAGGGTTAGGGGGTAGATGCATGATTTTCCTGGTTTGAATATGTCTAGACCTTGTTTATCAACTTAATTGAATGCTTACTATATGACATAAGAATACTATGTGACTTGTTTTTTATTTTTTGATTTTTTTAAAATTTTATGCCCATCTGAATCTTGGTCAAATCCTAGGTTTGAACATGGTTTAAACAAGTTTAAATCATGAATATGAAAAATTAAGCATCTATATATCCTTCTTACTCACTCCAAAATGTAGCTCTTGGGAGGGTTTTTTGAAATTTCCATGTTTGAAACCAAAACCACTTCTCTTCATGCATGCTTGACTTCATAAGACAGAGTTTAGGGTTAGGGTAGATATATACATGATTTTCTGGTTTGAATATGTCTAGGCCTTGTTTATCAACTTGAATGCTTACTATATATATATGACATAAGAATGTTATGTCCTTTGTTTTTTCATTCTTTTGATTTTTTTATGAATTTCCATGCCCATTTGAATCTTTTGGTCAAATCCTAGAGGTTTGACCAAGATTGAAACAAGTTTAAAACATGAAAATGAAAAGGGAAGCTTGTATATCCTTCTTAGTCACTCTAAAATGAAGTTTTTGGGAGGTTTTTGAAATTTCCATGTTTGAAACCCAAAACCACTTCTCTTCATGCTAGACTTCATAAGACAATTTAATTAGGGGTTAGGGGGTAGATACATGATTTGTCTGGTTTGAATATGTCCAAACCTTGCTTGTTTATCAACTTTAATGCTTACTATATGACATAAGAATGCTTACCATATGTTTGAATTTTAAAAGCATATAGTCTTCTTATGTCATATAGTAAGCATTCAAAAGTTTTTCTTTGAGAGAGTAGCATGCATGCATTCAAAAGTTGATAAATAAGATTTGTACATATTCAAACCAGACAAATCATGTATCTACACCCCCTAACCCTAAACTCTGTCTTATGAAGTCAAGCATGAAGAGAAGTGCTTTTGGGTTTCAAACATGGAAATTTCCCAAACCTCCCAAAAGCTTCATTTTACAGTGACTAATTAAGAAGGATCCAGGCTTACCTTTTCATTTTCATTTTTTAAACTGCTTGTTTAAATCTTGATCAAACCTAGGATTTGACCAAGATTCGAATGGGCATAAAAAATCAGGAAAAATGAAAAAATGAAAAAACAAAGCACATATATAGCCTTCTTATGTCATATATATAGTAAGCATTCAATTAAGTTGATAATTTTAAACAAGGTCTATACATATTCAAACCAGAAAAAAGCATGTATCTACCCATGCATATATATATAACCCTATACTTTTGTCTTATGAAGACGTCAAGGATGAAGAGAAGTGGATTTGGGTTTCAAACATGGAAATTTCAAAAACCTCCCAAAACATGTATATATCTACCCCTAAACCCTAATATATCTTTGTCTTATGAAGCCAAGCATATGAAGAGAAGTGATTTTTGGTTTCAAACATGGAAACTTTCAAAAACCTCCCAAAAGCTTCATTTTAGAGAGACTAAGAATGATCCATGCTTACCTTTTCATTGCCATGTTTTAAACTTGTTTTAACCTTGGTCAAACCTAGGATTTGACCAAGATTCAAATGGGAGTAAAAATTCAGAAAAATTCAAAAAAAATGAAAAACCAAAGCACATATATAGCCTTCTTATGTCATATAGTAAGCATTCAAGTTGATAAACAAGGTCTAGACATATTCAAAGCAGAAATATCATGTATCATATCTACCCCTAACCCTAAACTCTGTCTTATGAAGACAAACATATGAAGAGAACTGGGGTTTTGGGTTTCAAACATAAAATTTTCAAGTACCTTCATTTTAGAGTGAGTAAGGAAGGATTCATGCTTACCGTTTCATTTTCATGTTTTAAACTTGTTTAAACCTAGGATTTGACCAAGATTTAAATAGGCATAAAAAATTCGAAAGAAATCGAAAAATGAAAAACCAAAGCACATATATATAGCCTTCTTATATCATATAGTAAAAAATTCAAGTTGATAAACAAGGTCTAGACATATTCAAACAAGAAAAATCATGTATCTACACCTAACCATAAACTCTGTCTTAAGTGGTTTTGGGTTTCAAACATGGAAATTTCACAAACCTCCCAAAAGCTTCATTTTAAAGTGACTAAGGAGGATCCATGCATACCTTTTGGATTAAATGTTTGAAACCAAAAACCACTTCTCTTCATGCATGCTTGACTTCATAAGACAGAGTTTAGCTAGGGTTAGGGGGTAGATACATGATTTCCTGGTTTGAATATGTCTAGACCTTGTTTATCAACTTAATTGATTGCTTACTATATGACATAAGAAGACTACGTGCCTTGGTTTTCATTTTTTTTGTTTTTTTTTTGAATTTTATGCTCATATATTTGAATCTTGGTCAAATCTTAGGTTTGACTAAGATTTAAACAAGTTTAAAACATTAAAATGAAAAGGGAAGCATGTATCCTTCTTAGTCACTCTAAAATGAAGCTTTTGGGATGTTCTTGAAATTTCCATGTTTGAAACCCAAAACGACTTCTCTTCATGCTAGACTTCATAAGATCAACAGGGGGTAGATACATGATTTGTCTGGTTTGGATATACCTAGACCTCGTTTAACTTGAATGCATACGATATGACATAAGAAGACTACGTGCTTTTGTTTTTCATTATTCTGATTTTTTTGAATTTTGTGCCCACCCATTTGTATCTTGGTCAAATCCTAGGCTTGATAATGATTTAAACAAGATTAAAATATGAAAATGCAAAGGTAAGCATGGATCCTTCTTAGTCACTCTAAAATGAAGCTTTTGGGAGCAAAACCACTTCTCTTCATATGCTTGACTTCATAAGACGGAGTTTAGGGGTTAGGGTGTATAGATACATGATTTGTCTAGTTTGAATATGTCTAGACCTTGTTTATCAACTTAATTGGCTTACTATATGACATAAGAAAACTATTTGCTTTGGTTTTTCTTTTTCCTGATTTTTTTCAATTTTGATGCCCATTTGAATCTTGTCAAATCCTAGGTTTGACCGAGATAATTTAAACAAGCTTAAAACATGAATATGAAAAGGGAAGCATGTATCCTTCTTTGTCACTCTAAAATGAAGTTTTTGGGAGGTTTTTCAAATTTCCATGTTTGAAACCCAAAACCACTTCTCTTCATATGCTTGACTTCATAAGACAGAGTTCAGGGGTTAGGGGGTATAGATACATGATTTGTCTAGTTTGAATATGTCTAGACCTTGTTTATCAACTTTAATGCATACTATATCACATAAGAAAACTATTTGCTTTGGTTTTCTTTTTTCTGACTTTTTTTTTTCAATTTTGATGCCCATTTGAATCTTGTCAAATCCTAGGTTTGACCAAGATAATTTAAACAAGCTTAAAACATGAATATGAAAAGGGGAGCATGTATCCTTCTTAGTCACTCTAAAATGTAGTTTTTGGGTGGTTTTTGAAATTTCCATGTTTGAAACCCAAAACCACTTCTCTTCACATGCTTGACTTCATAAGACAGAGTTTAGGGGTTAGGGGTATAGATACATGATTTGTCTGGTTTAATATGTCTAGACCTTGTTTATCAACTTTAATGCTTACTATATGACATAAGAAGACTATGTGATTTGATTTTTCATTTTTCTGTTTTTTATTTTTCTGCCCATTTGAATCTTGGTCAAATCCTAGGTTTGACCAAGATTTAGACAAGTTTAACACGTAAATGAGTTAACTTGGATTTCCTACCCTTGAATCCATAGGAAACTTTGTTCTAATGCACTATTATAATCAATCGAGTTTTTACACCAACAGGTCTGTCACTTACGTGTGGTGCCCACGCTTGAGGTCCCACACTTCAGTGAGCACAAGTCACGTGCAATAGGTACGCAAACTCCCAGCCATCTTCTTTGTCAAGAGAAAACGCATCAGGATGCGTATTGGAAGTCTGTGGGTCCTTCTGGACCTTTCCGTTGTCCCTCTCACAAAAAAAAACAAATCTCTCTCATTCTCGGCCTCGCTCGACTCGCTCGCTCGCTCGCTCGCACCTCCTGCTCACTGACAAACCCTGCACAAAAGTCAACATCATCACCCGAAAAAGGGGAGACACCATAATGCTCTCCCTTCTTCTCTCCTTCCGAGTGATCCCTCTTCCTCCGAGTTTCACTCGATGGGCAAACACCCATGTGCTGCATAGTGGAGTAATAAAAAGGTAGTACTCGTAGAAAAATCGATATACGAATCTGTAATTAAATAGGTTAAACTAGGGTTTTGCCCAGTTCTACAGATCAAGGGTTCAAAAAAATCCAACTACGGGGTTCGAACAACACGATTCTAATCCAAGAATTTTTTCGACCTAGGTCACCCAAATGGCCTCAAACTATAGGGTTAGCATCTAGTGCAGTATGTGTGAAAATGTATGCACTATGTGTGCTATAACTTGTATGTCTTTCATATTTGAACCAAATTTGAATAAGTTTGAAATATTTGAAAAGGGGCTTTTGGCTTAAACGTTTGAAACCAAAAACCACTTCTCTTCATGCATGCTTGACTTCATAAGACAGAGTTTAGCTAGGGTTAGGGGGTAGATGCATGATTTTCCTGGTTTGAATATGTCTAGACCTTGTTTATCAACTTAATTGAATGCTTACTATATGACATAAGAATACTATGTGACTTGTTTTTTATTTTTTGATTTTTTTAAAATTTTATGCCCATTTGAATCTTGGTCAAATCCTAGGTTTGAACATGGTTTAAACAAGTTTAAATCATGAATATGGAAAATTAAGCATCTATATATCCTTCTTACTCACTCCAAAATGTAGCTCTTGGGATGGTTTTTCGAAATTTCCATGTTTGAAACCAAAACCACTTCTCTTCATGCATGCTTGACTTCATAAGACAGAGTTTAGGGTTAGGGGTAGATATATACATGATTTTCTGGTTTGAATATGTCTAGGCCTTGTTTATCAACTTGAATGCTTACTATATATATATGACATAAGAATGTTAAGTCCTTTTTTTTCGTTCTTTTGATTTTTTATGAATTTCCATGCCCATTTGAATCTTTTGGTCAAATCCTAGAGGTTTGACCAAGATTGAAACAAGTTTAAAACATGAAAATGAAAAGGGAAGCTTGTATATCCTTCTTAGTCACTCTAAAATGAAGTTTTTGGGAGGTTTTGGAAATTTCCATGTTTGAAACCCAAAACCACTTCTCTTCATGCTAGACTTCATAAGACAATTTAGTTAGGGGTTAGGGGATAGATACATGATTTGTCTGGTTTGAATATGTCCAAACCTTGCTTGTTTATCATCTTTAATGCTTACTATATGACATAAGAATGCTTACCATATGTTTGAATTTTAAAAGCATATAGTCTTCTTATGTCATATAGTAAGCATTCAAAAGTTTTTCTTTGAGAGAGTAGCATGCATGCATTCAAAAGTTGATAAATAAGATTTGTACATATTCAAACCAGACAAATCATGTATCTACACCCCCTAACCCTAAACTCTGTCTTATGAAGTCAAGCATGAAGAGAAGTGCTTTTGGGTTTCAAACATGGAAATTTCACAAACCTCCCAAAAGCTTCATTTTACAGTGACTAATTAAGAAGGATCCAGGCTTACCTTTTCATTTTCATTTTTTAAACTGCTTGTTTAAATCTTGATCAAACCTAGGATTTGACCAAGATTCAAATGGGCATAAAAAATCAGGAAAAAATGAAAAAATGAAAAAACAAAGCACATATATAGCCTTCTTATGTCATATATATAGTAAGCATTCAATTAAGTTGATAATTTTAAACAAGGTCTATACATATTCAAACCAGAAAAAAGCATGTATCTACCCATGCATATATATATAACCCTATACTTTTGTCTTATGAAGACGTCAAGGATGAAGAGAAGTGGATTTGGGTTTCAAACATGGAAATTTCAAAAACCTCCCAAAACATGTATATATCTACCCCTAAACCCTAATCTTTGTCTTATGAAGCCAAGCATATGAAGAGAAGTGATTTTGGGTTTCAAACATGGAAACTTCAAAAACCTCCCAAAAGCTTCATTTTAGAGAGACTAAGAATGATCCATGCTTACCTTTTCATTGCCATGTTTTAAACTTGTTTTATGTTGGGGGGATAACCCCCGGTATGCCAAAGGCATGCCAAACCGGATGGTTTGAGCCATCAAGATACCGGTTTAATGTTCTTACCGGAAGCCTAGTAGGAATCCGGGAGAGCAAGGCTAAGCCGGTATCCCCAAAGGGGTATGCCGGAACCCGGTATAGAAGATACCGGAAAGGAGAGCCTGTCGGCAGGTCTGGTCAAAGATTCTCTTCAGAGCAAGAAGACAAGGATGAGCCAAGCAAAGTAACTTTATTCAGAGCCCTGGCGCCAAAGAGAGAGGTGACGTCCAAAGAAGCCGGAGGACATCAGCAGCCCTGATAAAAGAAGGCCCCGGTGTCATCTATGATTAAAGTAGCTTTGTACAGTAGCTCTGTAAAGTAGTTTGTCCAGTCAAAGATGCCGTTAGGGTTTCTTGCAGTGTAAGCCACCCTCTCCCCTATATAAGGAGAGGGGGCAGCCCTTCTTCACGGGCAAGCAAGTATGTACGCGCGTGTGTAGGAAGGCAGAGCCTGTAACTTGTGAATCAATGAAAATGGTGATCTAGAGGGAGTTCTTCCTTGTGTCTTTCTTCTTCAACCTCTGGCCTTGGCCAGGTTCTTGAGGAAACCATCCGGAATCTCTTCCCACCTGATCGCAAACCCTCCCCCGAATCCTCTTGCGTCCATTCGGCCCCAATCTAAGCCATCCTATGGCATCTGCTCGTTCACCACGACGACAGTTGGCGCCCACCGTGGGGCATGAAGTGGCGCTTGATGGAGTTCACATTCGGGCGGGCGTCCTCGAGGTCTCCGGCGAGCGTACGGTGTCCGCGTTGGTGCAGAGCATCTACGCCATGGACTTCATCAACGACAACGCGGGCTGCTTCGCCAACGGCGGCGTCTTCCCCAAGAACGGCCGCATCATCGAGTTCGGCAGCCACCGCGTCTACCTCGGCACCGTCCCCGTGCGCCAGCGCCTCTCGCCGGTGATGGTGGCACCGGACCCGCCAAGATGGCTTTGTGCTGGCCGCCGCCGGCAGCGTTGAGGTAATGATGACCGGTGTGGCTGGTGCAGGAAAGGAGGTTGCGGCTGAAGGTGCCGGACGCGCGGTTTCGACCCGTGCGGCTAAGCCACCGCTGGAGCGCGGCGCAGGCGCAGCGGGAGCATCATCCGCGCCACCGGAGACACCGCTCCAGGCGGCGATGAACGTCCTCGCCACCCCCATCGCGCAGAACATCGACCCGGCAGCGGCTCAAGCGGAGCTGGAGGCGCAGCGCCAGAAGATGCTGGAGAGCGGCAAGGACATCGTCAGGGCGCAGCGCGAGCTGAGCCTAACCGTACGTGAGTACAACGCTGCCCATGGCTTTGCTTCTGTTAGCGCGCATGCTGCTAGGGTGCCGGAAAACCGGCTAAAAGCTCGCAACCTAGATCAAGATTTGCGCAAGGAGATTTTTGCCGGCAAGAGCGCCTCTGCATCTGTTAGCATCGTGGAAAAGCCAAAGTATAGCAGCCCGGATAAAACTATAAAAGCTGCTAAGGCTGCAGTAGAGCTATGTGAGTCGCTTTCCGGAGAGGCTTTGGTAAAGCAGCAAGAGCGCGTCAGAGAGCTGCTGGAAACCATAGAGCAGCAAAATGCTGAGCAGCTGGCTAAGCTGAACAAGGCAGCGGCCTCAAAATCCGCGCGTTCAACAAAGAATGCCGGTAGCAAATCCCATGGGCAGGCTTCGTCCCCCCATCCGGATAGAAGGAGAGAAAAAGAAGTGAATGCGCAGCAGATGACCGTGTACGATCCGGTTCTTGCCGGAAAGCAACAAGCCGGGCAACACGATGCCGGTAGAAAAAGCCAAGGGGCAGAGCGAGGCTACGCCGCAGGCTATGCCGGAAACAATCATGCCGGTAGATATGAGACAGGGCAAAGCCATCGAGATGCCAGTGCAGCCTACGACGCGGAGGAAATGGATCCCCCAAGGTACCGGCAGGCAAGGGCCGCGGTACCGGAATGTTACGATGAAGCCGATTCCACCAGACCGGCAGCATACCGGAACCCGTTGGGAGAACGCTTGGGAGAGAGATACTTACCGGAACGGGATGCGAGGCACCGTCTGGATAGAGTGTACTTGTCAGAAATGATCGAGGAGGAAGGTCCTCCAGGTCCAAAGTGTTTTGGCCCAAGGATCATGAAAGAAAAACCACCAGTTCGCAACTTTATGTTGCCCCGTGACACAAAAACGTATGACGGCACCACAAAGCCGGAAGATTGGCTCGCGGATTACGTGACCGCGGTATACGTTGCAGGCGGTGGAGGAACCGTAGCAGGAGGAGGAAACCGGCGTTGGGCCGTGAGGATCATACCATCGTTTTTGGTTGGACCGGCAAGAATCTGGTTAAACAACTTGCCGGCAGGAAGCATAAATGGCTGGCTGGATTTTGAGGAGGCCTTTGTGAGCAATTTCAGCAGCACCTATCAGAGGCCAAACAGGCCGCAGCAACTTGCTCTGTGTGTGCAGCGTCCGAACGAAACAGACCGGGATTATCTGGCCCGGTGGAACACCACAAGGAACTCCTGTGAAGGGGTAATCGAGGCACAAGCCATTGCTTGGTTTAGCAGTGGATGCAGAAGAGGTTCACCGTTGTGGCAAAAGTTGCAGCGCAACATGCCGACAACGTTGGCAGAAATGATACGTGTGGCGGATAGCTATGCATTGGGAGACCCAACGCAGCCGGCAGTGCAACCGGAGCCGGAACAGCTGCGCCACGAACAGCACCGGGACAACCGGAATAACAAAAGAAGAGAAGAGTTTCCGGATCGAAGGTACGGTCCGCAGCAAGTTGCTGCTGTGCAGGAAAACTTTGAGGCCAGCGACAGCCAGAGGCAAAAAACCGGATCGCAGCCATGGGCGGGTCCTAAGAAACAATGGGTGGAAAAGAAAACCTTGGGTCCAGAAGAAGAACTGGCAAGAACCCGCAAAATACACCATGGAAGCTGCCATGGATCAACCTTGCCGGTGGCACACGCCGAATCCGGCACATCCGTCAAACCATCTGACAAAGGATTGTACCTGGACCAAGTACTTGATGCAAAAAGGAACAGTGAAAGATGCGCGGCCACCGCAAGACATGCCGCAGCAGCAACAACAGCTACCGCCACCACCACCACTTACCGGGGCAAACGCCTTACCGGTGCAGCCAAACCGGCAGCAGTACCAGCAAGTTAACCGGGTGGAGCAAAATGATAACCAGCCACCTCCACCGGCACCTTTAGGCCGGAATGTTTACGAAGATCCGCATCTGTGCTGTGTTGTCTTTGTCACTGAGCCAACAGACCGGCAAAGTGTACACCGGCGCTCCATGGAGGTCAATGCTGTGATGCCGGCAGTTCCCAAGTACATGATGTGGTCCAATCAGGAAATTACCTGGTCATCCAAGGATCACCCAAAGATCATGCCTAATCCGGGTGGATATGCTCTTGTTGTGGACCCGATCATGAAAGGGCCGCAAACTCGAGTGAAGTTCAGCAAGGTGCTGATAGACAATGGCAGTAGCATCAACATCATGTACAAGCACACCATGCAAACGCTGGGCATAACAGAAAACATGCTTCAGCCAACGCGCACAACGTTCCACGGGATTGTTCCTGGCTTGTCCTGTGCCCCGATAGGAAAAGTTCGGGTGGACGTGGCATTTGGAGGACGTGACAATTGCCGGGTGGAAAATCTGGAGTTTGAGGTGGTGGATCTAGACAGCCCCTACCATGCATTGCTGGGGAGACCGGCATTGGCAGCCTTCATGGCCACCACTCATACGGCTTACCTCAAGATGAAGATGCCGGCACCTCGTGGGCCATTGACTGGTGGGAAACTATAAGATCTCACCGGAAACAGCATCTGCCGGATCAAACTTAGCAGAATCGCTGGTGATCGCGGAGGAAAAGAAAAGAATGCAGACAGCTGTTGCGCTGGCTCAATCCTCGCAAATGAGCTTAGCAGCAATGAGTGAAAACATGGGCACACCGGCATTCAAGCCAACCAATGAAACAAAGAACATTGTGCTGGATCCGGCTTACCCGCAGCGCACCGTTCGTATCGGTGCCGGCCTTGACCATGCATAGGATGGCGCGCTCGTCAGCTTCCTCCGTGAGAATCGGAATATGTTTGCCTGGTAAAATGATGATTTGGTAGGTGTTCCGAGGGAGCTGGCTGAGCACTCTCTAAACGTCCGGAAAGATGCCAAGCCGGTGCGGCAACCACTGCGCCGGTTCGCTGAAGACAGAAGAAAGATCATAGGAGAAGAGGTAACCAAGCTGCTAGTTGCCGGGTTCATTGTGGAGGTCACGCACACAGAGTGGCTGGCCAATCCGGTAATGGTTGAAAAGAAGAAAGATGAGAACCTGGAGGCAAAAGCTCCGAAGGTGTGGCGCATGTGCATCGACTACACCAACCTGAACAAGGCTTGCCCAAGAGATCCTTTTCCTTTGCCACGAATCGATCAAGTGATTGATTCAACTGCTGGGTGTGAGTTGTTGTCCTTCCTGGATGCCTATTCCGGTTTCCACCAAATTCCTTTGAAAAAGGAAGATCAAATAAAAACTGCGTTCATTACCCCGCACGGGGCTTATTGCTATGTCACTATGCCTTTTGGGTTGCGCAACGCTGGTGCAACGTACCAGCTTGTATGCGAGAAATGCTTGTTTGATCAAAGTGGAAAAAATGGACACGTCTCTGTGGATGACATCGTTATAAAAACTAAGGTTACGAACACTTTAATCGATGACATCCGGCAAACATTCGATACCCTAAGACGGTTCGGATGAAACTCAATCCGGCAAAATGCACCTTTGGTGTCCCCGCCGGCAAGCTGCTCGGTTTCTTAGTATCAAGCCGGGGCATAGAGGTTAATCCGGTAAAGATCCGAGCAATAGAAAGAATGGCTATCCCTCGAGAGTTAAAAGATGTGCAAAAGTTTACCGGAAGCTTGGCATCGCTAAGCCGGTTTGTAAGCAGGTTGGGAGAAAAAGCTCTGCCACTCTATGCTCTCATGAAAAAATCCGACACGTTCGTCTGGACCCCTCAGGCAGACGCAGCGTTTAAAGAGCTGAAAACAATGCTAGCCACAGCACCCATACTGGCTTCACCTCTAGAAAGAGAGCCTATGCTGTTATACATAGCAGCAACAAACCGGGTTGTGAGTGTAGTGGTTGTAGTTGAAAGAGAAGAGGAAGAAAAACCGTCCGTAGGCCGGTATACTACTTGAGCGAGGTGCTCTCCTCTCAAAACAAAACTACCCTCACTTCCAGAAAATGACTTATGGCGTGTACATGGCCGCCACCAAGCTCAAGCACTACTTTGAGGAGCACCCCATGAAAGTGGTGAGCGAAGCACCAATTTCCGACATCATGTGCAACAAAGATGCCAGCGGCCGGATTGCGAAATGGGCAATCCAGATATCACCGTACGTACCGGTGTATGAAAGAAGAGATGCCATAAAATCACAGGCTTTGGCTGATTTCCTTGTTGATTGGGCGGAGATGCAGTACAAGCCGCCTGATCGAGAGGATAGAATCCGGGAAGATGCAGTTTGAGGGATCCAAGCTCAAGGAAGGTCTAGGTGCCGGTGTGGTGCTCACTTCCCCAAAGGAGATCACCTCCGGTATGTTTTACAAGTGCATTTCAGGGCATCAAACAATGTCGCTGAATATGAAGCTTTGATCCATGGGCTTAAGGTCGCAAAAGAAATCGGTGCACACCGGATCATTTGCTACGGAGATTCAGACCTTGTGGTACAGCAGTGTTCCGGAGATTGGGATGCAAAAGATGCCAACATGGCCTCGTACCGGTTTCACGTGCAAAAGATTGCCGGATTCTTCGAAGGGTGTGAGTTTCACCATGTGCCGCGAGCAGAAAATGAGGCCGCGGATGCTTTGTCCAAGCTGGGCTCATCTAGGCAAGAAATTCCTCCCGGAATAGCTTTGGCTCACCTAAGAGTGCCATCGATCAAACCGAGCCCGGAGTCAGAATCAATTTTTGTACCAGAGTCACACGTAGTACCCATGGATATCGATGAAGGGAACCCGGGGACTGCTCCGGCAAGCTCGGGGACTGCTCCGGTAGGCTCGGGGACTGCTGTACCCATACCGGAAGAAACGATGCTGGTAGATAGCATGGAGATAGATGCACCGGTGTTTTTGGTTCGAGAAATACCATCATGGGTTAAACCTATTAAGGAATTCCTGATCGGCGGCACCTTGCCGGGCCGACGAAAATGAATCAAGGAAGATACAAAGAAGGTCCAAAGCTTACACATTCATCAATGGTGAGGTGTACAAGAGAAGCGTTACCGGTGTCCTTCAAAGATGTGTGGAACCGGAGGAAGGAAAAGAAATGCTTGAGGAAATTCACCAAGGAGAATGTGGGCATCATGCTTCATCGAGGGCTTTGGTAGCAAAAGTGTTCCGGCATGGGTTCTATTGGCCCATTTGCTTTGGAGAACGCTCGAGGATTTGGTAAGAAAATGCAACGGCTGCCGTGAGGTACGCCAAGCAAAACCATACCCCAAAGATCCGGTTTAAAAACAATACCGCTAACATGGCCATTTGCTGTTTGGTGCCTGGACATGGTTGGACCATTCAAAACTGCAAGAAGCAGCATGACTCACATCTTGGTCATGGTGGATAAGTTCACCAAATGGCTAGAAGTAAAACCTATCGCAAAGTGTGATGGGCATACAGCAGTGAAATTCCTAAAAGATGTCATTTTGCGGTATGGATACCCGCACAGCATCATCACTGATAATGGAACCAACTTTGCTCAAGGTGAGTTCAAAAGGTTCTGTGAAGACAACAACATCCGGCTGGATTTGTGCTCAGTGGCACATCCACAAGGCAATGGCCAAGTGGAAAGAATGAATGCTTTGGTGCTTTCCGGTATCAAGCCCAGACTCATTGATGCGGTGGAAAAGTCACCGGGATGTTGGCTCGATGAGCTACCATCAGTACTGTGGAGTATAAGAACAACCCCAAACCGGTCTACCGGATACACTCCTTTCTTCATGGTCTATGGAGCAGAAGCGGTGATACCAACCGATATCATTCATGATTCACCAAGGGTACAGCTCTATACCGAGCAGGAGGTCAAAGAGGCCAGAGAAAACGATGTGGACTTGCTAGAAGAAGCAAGAGAGCTGGCTTTGGCAAGAACAGCCATTTACCAGCAAAACCTAAGACGCTATCATAACCGGAAGGTTAACCCGAGAGTTTTCCGGGAAGGAGATCTTGTACTTCGCCTGGTGCAGCGCACTGAAGGCCGGCATAAGCTCTTGCCACCATGGGAAGGTCCCTTCATTGTAAGCAAGGTGCTTCACAATGATGCATACTACTTGATCGATGCACAGGAGTGGAAGAAAGGAAAGGCGGACAGGTCCGGAGAGGAGAGCAAGCGTCCATGGAACGTAGCTCTGTTGCGCCCTTTCTACTCTTGAAGTGGTGGTGACCAGCAGATATAATGAGCAAACACTTCAAAGGAAATCATCATGCGGCAGGGGTTTCCGGAGGAGCAGCACCGGCATCAGCGTCATCCAGAAGCTCTTCTTCGGCTTCATCCTCCTCCTCGTCGAGATAGTCCGTGACGCCAGGAGGGGGAGGGATGAAGGTGCGCATGTCGGCATACTCCGCGATGCGGTACGCGCGATCCTGCCGCTTGGCGGAGAGGATCGGGTCCAGATCCGTTTCTGCACCTTCGCGCACACCGGTAAGGGCGTCCAGATTGAGCTCCGGGTACCAGGAGCAGGCGACGCGGAGGGCGGAGTCCGCGCCAGCGCGGGCAGCAGAGCACTGCCACTCGCGGATCCTCTTGCCGGCACCTTTCAGACGGTCGCTGATGAGGGAGAAGGTGTCCGGCACCACCTCGCCAGGCCACAAAGTCCTGTATAGCTGGGTAGCTACATCAGGGATGTCCGAAAGATTGCGGTCTATGCAGCGCATATGGGACACCCGCGCGTTAAGCGCGACCAGATGGTCCTTGGGCGTCCATGGCACGGTAAGATCCGCTTGGCCCTTGTCCTTGCGCTGCGCGTCGACCTTCTTGACGGCATACCTCTGCGAGTCTGGAAAGAGGCCTGTGCAAAGAAAGAAAAAGCTTAAGAAAAAGAGTCCGGAAGAAAAAGAGTCCGGAAGAAACAGAGACCGGAGAGAAAAGAATCCGGAAGAAGAAAGACCGGACGGAAAGATAGCGGAAAGAAAATGGGGTCGAAGGAAGAAAGGCTTGTGTGCAGTAGTCAAAGTGTAAAAGAAAACAACTTACGGAGGGCAAGAGTGTCGGTCTGCAGGATCAGCTGATCGCACTCCTTGTGCCCCTCCTCCAGCCGCGCGGCCTTTTCCTCGGCACCCTTCCGGGCCTTGGCCATCTCCTCCAGCTCTGCCCGCAACACCACAGTGGCGTTGCAAGCATCCTCCAGAGCCTCGTCCAACTTGGCCGCTGCGGTCACTTCAGCGGCTTTGAGGACCTTGGCGTGGTCAAGCCCCAGCTGAATCAGCTGAGACTTGAGCTCCTGGTAGCTGGTCTTGAGGGCGTTCAGCTCCTCCTGGTGCTGCCGGCTGAGCTCATCCTTCTCCCCTGTAACCGGAAAAATGAATGTTAGCAAGGTTACACTGGTAAAAATGAAAAGAAACCAAGTTCAAAGGAAGGAAAAATAATACGTTGGGCCTCGGCGAGCTGCTCTTTCAGAGCATCGATGGAAGCTTCCGGGATCACTGTTGAACAGAAATTATGAATATCACAAGGAAAAAAGGCTTCCGGTAGCAAAGATGCCGGTGGAACAAAAACTTACCTTGGCACTTGTCATGTGCCTCAGCGAGCTCCCGGTGCTCCCACAAAAGCTCCTCGAAAAGGGCCTTCCGAGTGTCAGCGGTGACCTGTTCAAGAAAAAGAAGAAATGAGTTAAGTTTTGCGCTAAGAACAAAGTTCTTAACCCGAAACTCGGGGACTGGCAGTGCCAGTTTTGCGCGTTTCTAAGGTAAATTATGTGTTAAGAAGAAGAGGTTTAACCCGAAACTCGGGGACTGGCAGTGCCGGTTTCACGCTAAAATCTTAAGTTAAGTTTTGCGCTAAGAGCTGCGCTCTCACCACAAAACTCGGGGACTGGGAAGATAGACAAGAGAGAAACCGGCACGAACTAAGGAAAAGATAAGGCAGAACCGGAAACAAAGAAACCGGCAAAGGTTGAAAGTTAGTAGAACGTACCGTTAGATTGTTCGTGGAGTCATACCACGCGCTGTCAAGCTCTTTTACGGCAGCCCGGAGCCGCATGAAGTGCTCCTCAGAGCTCCGATCCCCGACAGGATCAGGTGCCGGCAGCCGATCCTTGCCCATGCCGCGGGTCGCCGGAGTGATGTCCGCGGCGTTCCACTTTTGGGCATACGGCAGGAGGTGCCCCAGGTCCCGGCCTTGGCGCTGGAACTCCGTAATGCGGCCAAGGAGGCCGGTGGCCTTCATGCTGGCGCTTTTGGCAGCCTTGGAGACGTGCAGCACCAAGGGCTGCTGGCCGCCCGAAGGGGCGCTGGAGGCCGTCGCCTTCCCCTTGATGAGCTTGGAGGGCTTGGGCGGCGGCGCGGTAGAAGAGGCCCCGGAAGTCTTGGCCGGCGGCGCGCCAGGAGCGGCCTTGGAGGGCTGGGCGCGAGGAGCCTCAGGCGGAGGCATGAGGATGGTGCGTGGAGAAGGGGGAGCGCTAGGAGCGTCACCCGTCTTGGAGCCTTCCGGCGCGGAAGATTCCGGCGCGGAAGTTGTCTTTTCGAGGACGGGAGGAGCAAAAGGCTCCGCCCGCCCGGCAGCTTCTTCTTCTCCGGCGCCGGTGTTGCTGGCGCCGGTGTCTTGGTGTTCCGGGAGGAAGGAAAGATCCTCCTCCGTGCGGTGATCTGACAGTGAAGGGGCCGCACGCCCCGATTTGTTGTGCCCCGAAAGGGAGGCAGAGGTGTTGCCGGCACCAGATGGTACCGGGCTTGAACGAGGAGGAGGGGTTGAGGTCCTTGCGGATCCCTCAGAGCCCGATGGCCTCGGGCCAAGTTTGAGAGCGGGGCTGAGAAAAAGAGAAAAGACAAGTGGTTGAGAAAAAGCAACCGGAAAAGGAACTTAGCAAAAAAGGAGGCAAGCCGGAAAATGAAATTACCCGGAAGCGGTTGGCATCGCTTTGCGCCCGTAGCGGCGCACGCCCACTTCTTTCTCCCCCACGGGCTCCGTCCGGAAGCGCTTGGAGGGAGGAGCATGGCTGGAGCCGGCAGTAGATGCCGGCTGCTTGTTCTTCTGGCCCTGGGCCATGAGTTTGTCCACAAACTCAATGCCGGCCTCGGCGCGTAGGGGCGGCACGCGCTCGTGGATCTGTGGGTTGAATATGGCTAAGAAGCGATTCGCAAGAAAGCGATAATGGCAAAGTATAAGAAGCCGGAAAAGAAAATACCTCGAGCACAACCAGCTCCTCGGGGTTTCCGGTGGGCTCCGGCGGGTCCCGGCCAAGGCGTGCAGCCGGGGTCTTCCCCATCTTCAGGTCCTTCCAAAAGATGTAGGGATCCGGGTCGAAGGAGTCAAAGGCACGCTTCCGGAGAGGTCCTCGCGGCTCTGCCTGGATAGAGGGGAAGCGGTCCCTGGCCTGAAACAAGGTAAAAAAGAAGGTTAGCAAAAGCAGAAACTTACCGGCAAGGACAACCCCAAGTTGCGCAATCTCTTACTTCTTGGGTCGGACGGTTAGAGGAACTGAGGGGAAGGAGGCCCCATTCCCAAGTAAAAGGCATAGCAGTTTGACAAATCTGCTTAGCCTTGAGAACAACATCTTTCTTGCTGAGAGCACGGCCGGTGATCTTGGTAGGATCGCCTGGGCCATACATCTCGCTCATCCTATGTGCGCGGCGCTTAAGAGGAAGCACCCGGCGCGATATGAAAGTCCGGATGACATCGTCGGAACAGATGTTGGTCTCCTTCTTCAAAGAGGCCAAGAAGCGCACTACCCGATTGGTTTCGGCATGTTCTGTCCTCGGGTTGTAGCTCCAGTTGGCTCTGCTGGGGGGCCCCTCTTGGTATGGAGGAAGGTTGATGCGATCGGCGCGGCCGGTGTTCTTCACGTAGAAGAAAGTTCCTTGCCAGGTGCGGCAAGACTCGAGGCCGGTAAACTTAAGAAAAGTGCTCCCTTGGCGGGAGCCGACGATGCAGGAGCCGCACTGCACGGGCGGCTTGGGCTTAGGAATCTCCTTGCCCTGGACGGAGTTGATCCGCAAGTTGAAGAAGCGGGCAAACGTCTCACAAGTGGGACGAATGCCGATGTAAGCCTCCATGAAGGTGGCATAACAAGAGAGATAGAAAATGGCGTTGCCAGGAAGGTGGTGAGGTTGGAGTTCGTAGAAATCTAGGAACTCCCGGAAAAAAGTAGAGGCAGGAAGGCCGAAGCCACGCTCAAAGTGAGCAAGAAAAACAACAAACTCGTCGTCTTCCGGATCCGGTTCGATCTTGTCATCCGGAATCCGACAGAAACTCCTTCCGAATCCTTCGAGACCGGTACAGCCAATCAATCTCGAACTCAGAACGTTGGAGCCCATCCAGGCTCCGCGAGTGGGTGGGGAAGGCTCCTCGCCGGAAGATTGGCTGGAGCTGCTAGAGGCTTGGCCAGAGCTGCTGGCCTCTTGGCTACCGGAAGCTTGGCTAAAGCTACCGGATTCTAGGTTGCCGCCGGACTCTTGGGGTTACCGGATTCCCGCTGGCTGCCGGAATCGGTTTCCATTGGATCCGAGGCCGTAGATTCACCGGGAGAAGGTCTACGGCGCTTAAGAGAAAGGGAAGAAGAGGATGCGGAGGAGGATTCCTCGTCGGACATCGCGAGGGTAGGTGGAGAAACAGAAATCCCAGACTCGAACCCCGCGTGAAGATCTACGAGTAAGAGGAAAACCAAAGAAAAAGGAGCAAATAAGAACACCAAAGGCTCAAGATCTGGAAAGCAAGCGAACGGCGAGTAAAGAGAAATTAATACCAACCTTGAGCGGCGCGGTCGCTGGGGAGAGAGTTTGCTGGCGGAGAAGCGGGTCTACAGCCGCCGGCGAGCACCGTCGACGGCGAGGCGGAGAAGCTCGCGAAGAAGCACAAATGCGGCAGACGCGAAGAAGTTGCTGCCGAAGATCTCCGCACAGCGAAGTCCGGCGGCGGCACGGCGTGAGTTCGCCGGGCACCGAAGCTCGAACGGGCGACGGCGGACGGAGAGCGGCGGAGGCGCAAAGGCGTGGAGCTCTGTGCGCGAAGGAGAAGAATGCGAAGAAGATGAAGAGGAACGGGCAGTTGCGTTTATATAAGAGAGAGAAAGTGGGCGTGGAACCGCTGGGCCGCGGCGGTTCGCCTCACGGCCCGCGACGGTTCGCGCCTTGGGCCACCACGTGGCGGAGGAATACACGCGCGAAAACGGAGGCCACACGGAGGCGCACGCGGGATCCCGAAAAGGTAGTGGGATCCGCTGCGGTGCATTAAATGCGTGCGCGGGAGTCGAAACGATGTGACAGCGGACACTGGCGCGTCAGTTACAGTGCGCATGTCACTGACAGGCGCGGGACCCGATATATTCTCGACTTCGCCGAGGAAGGAGTAAAGACACAAGGTGCCGGAGAAAAGAGGTGCCGGAACAAGCCTTGCGAAGAGAAGAAAAGGAACAAGGGTAAAGGTGCCGGAACCAAGCTCAAAAGATGAGTGGCTAAACCGGTATCTTAAAAAGATGAAAACCTGGCATGGTCCGTAGGATAGAATCCTCCAGACTATACCAGCTTCGGGGACTAATGTTGGGGGGATAACCCCCGGTATGCCAAAGGCATGCCAAACCGGATGGTTTGAGCCATCAAGATACCGGTTTAATGTTCTTACCGGAAGCCTAGTAGGAATCCGGGAGAGCAAGGCTAAGCCGGTATCCCCAAAGGGGTATGCCGGAACCCGGTATAGAAGATACCGGAAAGGAGAGCCTGTCGGCAGGTCTGGTCAAAGATTCTCTTCAGAGCAAGAAGACAAGGATGAGCCAAGCAAAGTAACTTTATTCAGAGCCCTGGCGCCAAAGAGAGAGGTGACGTCCAAAGAAGCCGGAGGACATCAGCAGCCCTGATAAAAGAAGGCCCCGGTGTCATCTATGATTAAAGTAGCTTTGTACAGTAGCTCTGTAAAGTAGTTTGTCCAGTCAAAGATGCCGTTAGGGTTTCTTGCAGTGTAAGCCACCCTCTCCCCTATATAAGGAGAGGGGGCAGCCCTTCTTCACGAGCAAGCAAGTATGTACGCGCGTGTGTAGGAAGGCAGAGCCTGTAACTTGTGAATCAATGAAAATGGTGATCTAGAGGGAGTTCTTCCTTGTGTCTTTCTTCTTCAACCTCTGGCCTTGGCCAGGTTCTTGAGGAAACCATCCGGAATCTCTTCCCACCTGATCGCAAACCCTCCCCCGAATCCTCTTGCGTCCATTCGGCCCCAATCTAAGCCATCCTATGGCATCTGCTCGTTCACCACGACGACATTTTAACCTTGGTCAAACCTAGGATTTGACCAAGATTCAAATGGGAGTAAAAATTCAGAAAAATTCAAAAAAAAATGAAAAACCAAAGCACATATATAGCCTTCTTATGTCATATAGTAAGCATTCAAGTTGATAAACAAGGTCTAGACATATTCAAAGCAGAAATATCATGTATCATATCTACCCCTAACCCTAAACTCTGTCTTATGATGTCAAACATATGAAGAGAACTGGGGTTTTGGGTTTCAAACATAAAATTTTCAAGTACCTTCATTTTAGAGTGAGTAAGGAAGGATTCATGCTTACCGTTTCATTTTCATGTTTTAAACTTGTTTAAACCTAGGATTTGACCAAGATTTAAATAGGCATAAAAAATTCGAAAGAAATCAAAAAATGAAAAACCAAAGCACATATATATAGCCTTCTTATATCATATAGTAAAAAATTCAAGTTGATAAACAAGGTCTAGACATATTCAAACAAGAAAAATCATGTATCTACACCTAACCATAAACTCTGTCTTAAGTGGTTTTGGGTTTCAAACATGGAAATTTCACAAACCTCCCAAAAGCTTCATTTTACAGTGACTAAGGAGGATCCATGCTTACCTTTTGGATTAAACGTTTGAAACCAAAAACCACTTCTCTTCATGCATGCTTGACTTCATAAGACAGAGTTTAGCTAGGGTACGTTAGGGGGTGTAGATACATGATTTTCCTGGTTTGAATATGTCTAGACCTTGTTTATCAACTTAATTGATTGCTTACTATATGACATAAGAAGACTACGTGCCTTGGTTTTCATTTTTTTGTTTTTTTTTGAATTTTATGCTCATATATTTGAATCTTGGTCAAATCCTAGGTTTGGCCAAGATTTAAACAAGTTTAAAACATGAAAATGAAAAGGGAAGCATGTATCCTTCTAGTCACTCTAAAATGAAGCTTTTGGGATGTTCTTGAAATTTCCATGTTTGAAACCCAAAACGACTTCTCCTTCATGCTAGACTTCATAAGATCAACACGGGGTAGATACATGATTTGTCTGGTTTGGATATACCTAGACCTCGTTTAACTTGAATGCATACGATATGACATAAGAAGACGTACTATACGTGCTTTTGTTTTTCATTATTCTGATTTTTTTGAATTTTGTGCCCACCCATTTGTATCTTGATCAAATCCTAGGCTTGATAATGATTTAAACAAGATTAAAATATCAAAATGCAAAGGTAAGCATGGATCCTTCTTAATTAGTCACTCTAAAATGAAGCTTTTGGGAGCAAAACCACTTCTCTTCATATGCTTGACTTCATAAGACGGAGTTTAGGGGTTAGGGGGTATAGATACATGATTTGTCTAGTTTGAATATGTCTAGACCTTGTTTATCAACTTAATTGGATTACTATATGACATAAGAAAACTATTTGCTTTGGTTTTTCTTTTCCTGATTTTTTTCAATTTTGATGCCCATTTGAATCTTTGTCAAATCCTAGGTTTGACCGAGATAATTTAAACAAGCTTAAAACATGAATATGAAAAGGGAAGCATGTATCCTTCTTTGTCACTCTAAAATGAAGTTTTTGGGAGGTTTTTCAAATTTCCATGTTTGAAACCCAAAACCACTTCTCTTCATATGCTTGACTTCATAAGACAGAGTTCAGGGGTTAGGGGGTATAGATACATGATTTGTCTAGTTTGAATATGTCTAGACCTTGTTTATCAACTTAATTGGCTTACTATATGACATAAGAAAACTATTTGCTTTGGTTTTTCTTTTTCCTGATTTTTTTCAATTTTGATGCCCATTTGAATCTTTGTCAAATCCTAGGTTTGACCGAGATAATTTAAACAAGCTTAAAACATGAATATGAAAAGGGAAGCATGTATCCTTCTTAGTCACTCTAAAATGTAGTTTTTGGGAGGTTTTTGAAATTTCCATGTTTGAAACCCAAAACCACATCTCTTCATGCTTGACTTAATTTATAAGACATAGTTTAGGGGTTAGGGGGTAGATACATGATTTGTATGGTTTGATATTTCTAGACCTTGTTTATCAACTTTAATGTTTACTATATGACATAAGATGACTATGTGATTTAGTTTTTCATTTTTCTGTTTTTTATTTTATTGTTCTGCCCATTTGAATCTTGGTCAAATCCTAGGTTTGACCAAGATTTAGACAAGTTTAACACGTAAATGAGTTAACTTGAATTTCCTACCCTTGAATCCATAGGAAACTTTGTTCTAATGCACTATTATAATCAATCGAGTTTTTACACCAACAGGTCTGTCACTTACGTGTGGTGCCCACGCTTGAGGTCCCACACTTCAGTGAGCACAAGTCACGTGCAATAGGTACGCAAACTCCCAGCCATCTTCTTTGTCAAGAGAAGACGCATCAGGATGCGTATTGGAAGTCTGTGGGTCCTTCTGGATCCTTCCGTTGTCCCTCTCACACAAAAAACAAATCTCTCTCATTCTTGGCCTCGCTCGCACCTCCTGCTCACTGACAAACCCTGCACAAAAGTCAACATCATCACCCGAAAAAGGGGAGACACCATAATGCTCTCCCTTCTTCTCTCCTTCCGAGTGATCCCTCTTCCTCCGAGTTTCACTCGACGGGCAAACACCCATGTGCTGCATAGTGGAGTAATAAAAAGGTAGTACTCGTAGAAAAATCGATATACGAATCTGTAATTAAATAGGTTAAACTAGGGTTTTGCCCAGTTCTACAGATCAAGGGTTCAAAAAAATCCAACTACGGGGTTCGAACAACACGATTCTAATCCAAGAATTTTTTCGACCTAGGTCACCCAAATGGCCTCAAACTATAGGGTTAGCATCTAGTGCAGTATGTGTGAAAATGTATGCACTATGTGTGCTATAACTTGTATGTCTTTCATATTTGAACCAAATTTGAATAAGTTTGAAATATTTGAAAAGGGGCTTTTGGCTTAAACGTTTGAAACCAAAAACCACTTCTCTTCATGCATGCTTGACTTCATAAGACACAGTTTAGCTAGGGTTAGGGGGTAGATGCATGATTTTCCTGGTTTGAATATGTCTAGACCTTGTTTATCAACTTAATTGAATGCTTACTATATGACATAAGAATACTATGTGCCTTGTTTTTTTATTTTTTGATTTTTTTAAAATTTTATGCCCATTTGAATCTTGGTCAACTCCTAGGTTTGAACATGGTTTAAACAAGTTTAAATCATGAATATGAAAAATTAAGCATCTATATATCCTTCTTAGTCACTCCAAAATGTAGCTCGATCTTGGGAGGGTTTTCGAAATTTCCATGTTTGAAACCAAAAACCACTTCTCTTCATGCATGCTTGACTTCATAAGACAGAATTTAGGGTTAGGGGTAGATATATACATTATTTTCTGGTTTGAATATGTCTAAACCTTGTTTATCAACTTGAATGCTTACTATATATATATGACATAATAATGTTATGTCCTTTGGTTTTTCATTCTTTTGATTTTTTATGAATTTCCATGCCCATTTGAATCTTTTGGTCAAATCCTAGAGGTTTGACCAAGATTTAAACAAGTTTAAAACATGAAAATGAAAAGGGAAGCTTGTATATCCTTCTTAGTCACTCTAAAATGAAGTTTTTGGGAGGTTTTAGAAATTTCCATGTTTGAAACCCAAAACCACTTCTCTTCATGCTAGACTTCATAAGACAATTTAATTAGGGGTTAGGGGTAGATACATGATTTGTCTGGTTTGAATATGTCCAAACCTTGCTTGTTTATCAACTTGAATGCTTACTATATGACATAAGAATGCTTACCATATGTTTGAATTTTAAAAGCATATAGTCTTCTTATGTCATATAGTAAGCATTCAAAAGTTTTTCTTTGAGAGAGTAGCATGCATTCAAAAGTTGATAAATAAGATTTGGACATATTCAAACCAGACAAATCATTTATCTACACCCCCTAACCCTAAACTCTGTCTTATGAAGTCAAGCATGAAGAGAAGTGCTTTTGGGTTTCAAACATGGAAATTTCACAAACCTCCCAAAAGCTTCATTTTACAGTGACTAAGAAGGATCCAGGCTTACCTTTTCATTTTCATGTTTTAAACTTGTTTAAATCTTGGTCAAACCTAGGATTTGACCAAGATTTAAATGGGCATAAAAAATCAGAAAAAAACAGAAAAATGAAAAACCAAAGAACATAGCCTTCTTATGTCATATAGTAAGCATTCAAGTTGATAAACAAGGTCTAGACATATTCAAACCAGAAAAAGCATGTATCTACCCCTAACCCTAAACTCTGTCTTACGAAGTCAAGCATGAAGAGAAGTGGTTTTGGGTTTCAAACATGGAAATTTCAAAAACCTCGCGAAAGCTTCATTTTAGAGTGACTAAGAAGGATCCATGCTTACCTATTCATTTTCATGTTTTAAACTTGTTTAAACCTTGATAAACCCAGGATTTTACCTATTTAATCATAGATTCATAGGTCAATTTTTTACTTTTTTATTATTACTATGCAGCACATGTGTGTTTGCCCGTCCAGTGAAACTCGGAGGAAGAGGGATCACACGGAAGGAGAAGAAGGGATAGCAGTCACGGGGCCCCTCTTATTATTTATGGTGTATATCTTTTTTCTGGTGATGTTGACTGTTGTGCACGTTTGTCAGTGCGCAGGAGGTGCGAGGCTGCGAGCGAGCGAGTCGAGCGAGGCCGAGAATGAGAGAGATGTTTTTTTCTTTTTCTTTTCCGTGAGAGGGACAACAGAAGGATCCAGAGACGACTTCCACTACGCATCCTGGTGCGCGTCTTCTCTTGACAAAGAAGATGGCTGGGAGTTTGCGTACCTACTATAGTACTACTACACAAGAAACATATACATGTCAAACTTTTCAATCATGACCCACATGCATTTTATGTATATATTCACAACTTTTAATGCATGCATGAAAACTCAGCAAAATATGTGCATTTTGGGTTGTCGCACATAAATGTGCTTTTACTTGTCTGCCACCAATCCAATTTTCATGTGAGGGGGAAACATGACACACGATGGACATTTCCAATGTTTCACGAATTAATTATCTCAATTTGCATCCATATATATATGCGCCTGGTTACTGAAAGATCGAACCAAAGGTGAACTTGAAACATTTTCATTTTCATGTTTTAAACTTGTTTAAATCTTGGTCAACCCTTGGATTTGACCAAGATTAATAAAAAATTCAAAAACATAGTCTTCTTATGTCATACAGTCAACATTCAAGTTGATAAAACAAGATCTAAACATATTAAAAGAAGAATCATGTATCTACCCCCTAACCCTAAACTCTATCTTTTGAAGTCAAACATGAAGATACGTGGTTTTGGGTTTACAAGATGGAAATTTCAAAAACCTCCGAAAAGCTTAATTTTGGAGTGACTAAGAAGGATACATGCTTACTTTTTCATTTTCATGTTTTAAACTTGTTTAAAGCTTGGTCAAACCTAGCTAGCTAGGATTTGACCAAGATTCAAGTGCGCATAAAAAATTCGAAAAAACCCCAAAAATGAAAAACCATAACACATAGTCTTCTTGCGTCACATATATTGTAAGCATTCAAGTGTTGATAAACAATATCTAGACATATCAAACAAGAAAAATCATGTATCTATACCCCTAACCCTAAATTTGTCTTATGAAGTCAAGCATGAAGAGAAGTGGTTTGGGTTTTCAAACATGGAAATTTCGAAAACCGCCCAAAAGCTTCATTGCGGACTGACTAAGAAGGATCCATGCTTACCTTTTCATTTTCATGTTTTAAACTTGTTTAAATTCTTGTTCAAACCTAGGATTTGACCAAGATTCAAATGGGCATAAAAACAATCGAAAAAATCAAAAATGAAAAACCAAAGCACATAGTCTTCTTATGTCACATAGTAAGCCATTCAACTTGATAACAAGGTCTAGACCTATTCAAACCAGAAAAATCATGTATCTACCCCTAACCCTAAACTCATCTGTCTTATGAAGTCAAGCATGAAGAGAAGTGGTTTTGGGTTTCAAACATAGACATTTCAAAAGCCTCCCAAAAGCTTCATTTTGGAGTGACTAAGAAGGATCCATGCTTAATTTTTCATTTTAATGTTTTAAACTTGTTTAAATCTTGGTTAAACCTATGATTTGACCAAAATTTGATTCGGCATAAAAATTCAAAACAAATCAAATAAATGAAAAACCAATGCACATAGTACATCTTCTTATGTCATATACTAAGCATTCAAGTTGATAAGCCAGGTCTAGACATATTCAAACTAGAAAAATCATGTATCTACCGCTAACCCTAAACTCGATTTGTCTTATGAAGTCAATCATGAAGAGGTGTTTTGGGTTTCAGACATGGAAATTTCAAAAACCTTCCAAAAGCTTCATTTTGAAGTTACTAATTAAGAAGGATCACTACAAGAAAAGTTTGGCAACTTTTCTTGTAGTGGATCCAGGCTTAATTTTTCATTTTCATGTTTTAAATTTTGGTCAAACCTAGGATTTGACCAAGATACAAATGGGCATAAAAATTCAGGGTAGCATCATACCCCCCTCCTTCCCGCGTAGAAAAAGTGTTAGGCGAGTAGTAGAATGGCATGACCAACAAGTTTCAAGTAAATTTTTTAATATGACCAAAATATACCAATTGATAGATGTGTTAACTTGGCTTCATGGGTGTGTGACCTAAGATTGAGCCATGGTACATTTTGCCAACAAAGTAGCAATTGATTGGGAGCGGTGTTTTGGAACATGGGTGCATATGCTCCCTATATTTTGAAATGCATCTTACATACATTTTAAATTTTTTAAAAATTGAAACTAAAAGTTCGCACATACATCTTCACGTGTTACGTGCTCACAAAGTGGTTTCATAACAAATCGACTTATCATGTGACGTGTGTAAAAAAGACAAAATTCAGTGCTAAAAATAATGCTTTTTACAAGATAAACTTTCTCTTTTTTATATAGACCATACAAAATATTGGTTTTTCGTGAAACTTGACGAACACACGTATATTATGGAGATGTACATGTAGAATGTTTTGTCCAAGTTTTTTGACATTTCGAAATATAATTTTTTGGTAGAGGGAGCATATGCACCCGGGAGCCGAATTGAATTTCCGCAATTGAGTTGGCTTTCTACCTTAGTAGGCGTGCATTGGAAGGATGCATTATGCCGGCAAAGTTTTCAAACATTCAAACTTTTCCGGTTTCTCATACAGTATTTGGCTCCTTGAGAAGCATTGATGTGATCATATAAGGTTATGCAAAACTTCGCCTTTCCCGTACTTACCCGAGCACTCGACACCCCTCGTCCCATGGCGACTCCTCCAGCCATAGCCCCGTGCACCCAGGCTCCACGACTCAGCCTCGGAGGGGTGTGCGCTAAAAGCTCGCAAATGTCTGTGTGCCATTGGTGCGCGATGAAGCAGGCGGCTCTGTGTCTTGCTATGGCTAGACTCCTGGCGCCCTTTGATCTAGGAGAGGGAGAGGAGGGAGAGGGGTCCCATGAAGCGGCGGTGGCCCAGGTATCGGCGGCAGCCCAGGCAGCAGCGGCAAAGTGGGCTGGTCGGAGCATAGGCATGCGCCGGGGGCGAACCTCGCCGGGTGAGGATGCTTCCATTGTGAAGAAGCACTTGCCATCCAGGGTTTCGGGTTCGCCAACAAACTCAGCGCCTCGGTCCATGGCGTTGCCGTCGTGGGGATGTCGGGGGCGGCGGCGACGTGCTGCAGCCCCAGCCTTTAGTGGGGACCAAAGTGCGACCGACCACATCACGGCGTCGGCAGCATTGGGGATGCCGATGGGCATCCAATGCCACACACAGATTTGGGAGGTTCTGGCCGGGCCGAGTTCCAAACTTCCATCATCGGAGCCGAGGGCTTGGTACTTCAAATTCCGAATCAGGCAATCCTTCGACCCCAATCAGCTTCTGCCTGTGGTCCAAATCCGAGATATCTTGGCGGCAGCTATGCTGGTTAAGCTTAGCTGGACAGCAGCAATCGACGATCTGCAAAACCTAGATGCCTTCCGAGGATTTGCAGCAGCCGTCAATGCACTCGTGGAGGCATCGCATGCTGGTAGCAGCGGCGAATGCGGGTATGTTGTTTTACTCCCTTTGTATGCTTTTGTCATAAAAATCAATTTGCTAATTCTCATTCGATTGAAAATTAGACCCATTCACCATCAACTCTCAAACAGTGGACACTAGTAATATGTAGAACTAGAAATTACACAAGATTTCTGTACTCCTAGTACTATTACTTCGACGCTACATGTTGTTTACACGAGGAAATTGCACAAACTACCCCTTATTGCTGCCTTCGTTGCGTAAAACACTTTTTTAAACTGTAATTTTTTTCCGCACAAACCACCAACTATCGTGTTCTGTTGCAGGGAGGTTCAAATTTAGGATTGAGCTGTTTAAGAGCAAATCAGATGATCGGGGACCACCAACTACTATAGTTTTAATTGCAAATAGATTCGATTTTGCAAAATTATGAAACGCACATAATGTTTGAATTACTACAATTTTTTTGAAGGTTTGATATTTTCATCATTTTTGTGTGAATCTTACACCAAGTAACACAACTTTCAGACGGAATACAAAATATTTTCAAACTTCCTAGATTTGATAGCTCAAATATTTTTAATTACTAGTTTTTCAGTATTTTAAAATGTCGAGACACTATATTTTGGCTGAATGTTAGAAAATATATTTCATGATTATCCCATATTAGTTAAGAAGTACATAAACTAGTAGTAGTAAAAAAGAACAGAGGGAGTTTATGGAGATACATCCATTAAGGGCATGTTAGTGTGTGTTGGTGTATTACTTATGCCTTCTTTGGTTAATACACTTCTCAAGTGATCCCCGCAAACCCTCTATTCTTGCCTAGAATACAAAAACTCCCCATCAAAGTATTAGTGCATTTTTTGGATGAGTATTCGAGAGGATTGGGTGAACACCAAGGATTTGCATAGGAAATTGGTACAGTTGAATCCTTGGCTGTTTGATTTGTAGGATTGTTTCCGATAGGAATTTTTCCTAAGGATTTCTTTGCACAGATTCCATAGAAAATTAATCATCTACTCATGCCTCTTTTTAAGAATGCTTTACTTTTCCTATGGTGGAATCAAACAAAGTTTGGATTCTATGAATTCCTATAGGATTGGAGTGGACATGACATTGCAATCCTACATTTCCCTATTCCTACATCTTTCGGTAGGCATTTGCCTAGAATAAATAACCATGTGTATTACGGAGTAGCAATAAAATATAGGTTTATTTCTCTAAAGCATCTTGCACTGTACTAGTACATGGCTTAAGAGACAATATTTTTACCATTTTTTTTGCGAGAAGACAATATTATTACCATAGTTACTAAGTACATTTTATTGGATGATGAAGTGATAGCCCTCATCAATGCATTGTGAATTATTAGGGCATGGGTCACACGTGATTTACGAGTACACCGCACGATCGAGAGCCGCCATCCCTCTTTGCTTTCTACCGATGCGGCGGAGCTCCTCCCCACAACCACGAATAACTGAAAGCCACAACTGCTGGGGAAAAGTCTTGCGCTGAGAAAACCTACAACCGTGGTTGAGTACATGTGTTTCTTAAGATACGAGTGCTCCAATGCATTTTTTTCTTTCCTTTTACTAATTTACCTTGAAAATCCTGCACGTCCACTTATTTGTGGACGGAGGGAGTATCACGCCAAGAGGAAGTAGGACAATAGTGGGCGCTTATAGCCCGCCTACGTGGTACTTTTGCCAGCTGTTGGCTCTTCTATTGTTCTTGCTCTAAAGAAACCCCGATTGTGAAAGGCCAAGGCGTACTTCTTTTGGTCACGCAAAATTCAAAATACTGCCATGGACATTGAATTGACATGACAACACATAGCTTGGGATGTCCAAATTTGCACGTTAGACCAGTGACTTGTTCTTCACCTTTTCAGAGGGAACAGTGACTTTTTATTATGGGTCTATACACTTTCCAAGAAACAGGAGGAGATGTTGTAGAGTGTAGAGGAGCGAAGTCAAGCGCCCCGCCCCCACCTGCCCTATTTCGGTTCACCTCCATCGTCTACCTCCGCCCCCGCCCGCACCAATCGACCACCTTCCATAGCACGCGCCAGTGCCGCCGCCATGCAGCTTTAGAATCAATTCCACCGCCCAGTTTGAGAGCCTCCGTTCTTCATCTTCCCCGCCACCTGCCGCCATCGAACCCAAATTAAACTCCAATCAGTTGAACCCAAACCTCATAGACCCACCCCCTGCCCTGCGATGGCGGCATCGAACAAGGAAAATGATGACTCTGAACTGTTTCAGAAGGTCTTTTCCGAAGGTCCCCTTGAAGAACTCGTAACAAGATGCGACGTCATCACCGCCGCGAGCCTCGTCGGTTCGTCCAAACTATTTTTCGACTCTGCAAATGATAGTGCAACTCTATCTTTTTCTCTCCCGTTTGGCCTGCCATGTGTTCTTCATTCTCACCCGACGAAGGTAGCACGGGATTGCAAGCTGACGCCACTGGACAGGTTCTCCTCCGACGCTGTGATGCCAGACGGTACGGGTAAGCAGTGGGTAGGTGCCAATGGAGATTGGGTTGCCATGGTTGACACTGGCTTTCCTGCTTGCAAATGGAAACTTGTCAACGTCTACACACGCCGTGAAATTCCTCTCCCTGTGCCGTTTAAAACCACCCACATTCCAAATATATACCACCACAACCTTCGTGCTATTATATTTCACAAGATATATATTTGCCAAGTTCCCACAGCTGCTGGGGGGTACAAAAATTTCTCTCTTGTTGCTGTTTTTGACATCAGAGTTGCCCTCCTTTGCGGCGAAGATTCTGGATGGACAGTTCTTACAGAGCCCAAGTCCCACATCTTTTACAATTACAGCGATGCAATTCTCCACAATGGGCTTGTGTTTGCCACAACTCATACTGGCACTGTTCACGCATGGAATCCTCAGCAAGCTGGTAATTTTCCTCCGGACGTAGTGTATGATGAGCTTCATTATTGATGGCTGTAAAGATAATTTTAATGCACAAACTTATTAATTTTCGAACCTGACTGATCTGACTTGGAGGCTTGGGGCATATTTGCTTCGGATGAAATTTCATTGGTATTTAGACTTTTTATTCGAGATGATTACCATAGAAAAATTTGAGGATTGTATAATTAGGAGTTTTATTCTCAGATTGAATTATGTTGGATTTTGACCTCTACTTGAACTTCTTGAAATGAATCCTTTGGTTTCCCATGTGATGTACTCAAATACACCAATATGCTGTATTATTGAATGGAAATGCCATTATATCATCCCTTCTGAATCCTAATGCGTTTTCCCAATTCTTACGTTTTCAGATTTGTGCAAACCAAACATACCCTTCTTAACAGTAATTTCGTTTTCAAGCAGGTCCTCCGCTGATCGTAGAGCCACCGCCCATTGTGTTTGAATGGCGGTGTGCACTTGATGATGCTCTTGGCCATGATCACGAGGTCGATTATGGCATGTGGTGGTTAGCAAGATCTATAGATGGTTCTAGACTTCTTCTGATCCATACACTGGGCATTGCTGATGAAAGGGAATATTCCTGTAAAGTTTGCCATACTGCTTCTGATCGTCGTGTTCATCATGGTCGCACTGTTGGCAACTATGCTTCTGGGTTTGGTTGCCTGGTGTTCACGAAGGACACTAGTAAGTTAAATGAAGGTATTCCATGGGAAAAGATTGATGACCTTGGAGAATATTCTCTTTTCCTTGGAGTGAACTATCCGATTATGCTGCCATTAGGCGGTGCAGATGTTGTCCCAGGATGTCTGACGAGAAGAAATTGTGTGTACACCTTGCCGAATGAAGCATGGCTTCGCAATTTGCAGCTGCCTGAAATATGCCGATTCAGTCTGAATCGTGAAGATTGCGCCGTTGGTTTCCAAACCAACGCCTTGGAGAAAACATGCAAAACAAAAAAAGATAGGTACCTGGTAAAGACACCGCTTTGGTTCATCCCAAACTTCGCCAACGCCCCGGATTGGAACAAGTGTGATGTTTAATTCTGAAACAGGGCCTGCAGCCATTGTAGCTACTGATAGTATGTAATTTCATAGCTAATGAACGAGGCAATTGTGGTCTACTAATTACAACTGTTTTGTAAAGAGGTGGTCTATAAGTATACCCCTCTCTTCATTGATGCATTTGTGGTCTACATGATGGTACTCTTAAATATATTGGTGTGGCTCCTCAACACATAATGTGGGGGTATTATTGTGTTAAAGTTGAAGGCTTGATCAACTATAGGTTCACTTCTCTAGTTACATTACTAGGTACTCCGGTTGGCTATGTTGTGATGAACACATTGTGTTCTGTTGTTCGGTGAAGACAAAAGTAGAACTATGGTATGCTTATGTTTAAGAGCAAGCGAGGGTTTAGCTTGAGATGTTAAAATTCAGATTTGAACTATTTTTTGATATGGAAATTTGAAATATATATGGTACTGTATATGATTATGTATAACAACAAGCGACGAAAGGGCTGATGCTCCTATTCCTTGTCGGCGGGAGGACTATGTGTGCGGCGACTTGAGCCAAATTAGAAGGCCATAGCTATGTTGATTAGTCCTTGAAGTTGGAGGGGCTAGGATTTCGGATGAGCGGAGTGGGGGAAGTTGTTGCTCATGGAACAAAAGTCCTTAAAATAGTAATGTTACTAGTATATAGGAGTACAAGGTATATGCTTGTACTATTTTAGTACTATAATAAGTATACCGGGTTCATCAAAAAGAATTATCTCGGGTTCACAACCACGTGGGGTCAAGGTGAGGGAAAGTTGGTCAGTACCTCTTACCGCTATATCCCCGCCCCAAGTTCTAATGCGCAAGTGCTGTTATTTTTTTAAAGGGAAATAGTGGTTCCTCTCCCCCAGAAACATGCCCCGCATCTCCACCTCCTAGTATCGTAGTACTACTACTGCATCTTCTCCAAAAAAAAACCCTCTTCTGTCTCTTTCTCCCGTTCACCCCTCTCTCCCTTGCATTAGATTACCGACTCCAATGAAGCAGAAGCGTAAGGTTGAGGAGATTCTTGATTGCTACCACCAGTCCATGGGGTGGGGCAACCTCCACTACCCACTGGTGGAGAACATAGCCGAGCGGGCGGATATCCTCAGCACTGGTCGCCTCGCTCGAGGCATGATCGGCATGCGGCATGCCATCCGCAGAGCGCATAAGGTTCCGTTCGGTTTACCGAGCCTACTCCACTGCGACCCCGAGACATGGCCAGACGACCGCGACAATACTGTAAGAGTATTTATTTATTTACTCATCTCGTTTCAGCTTGTGTTTTTTCAATCAACTTTTCTTATTGCCAAACATCATGCATGAATTTAGACTCAACATCATCACCTGATTTGGGAGTACTGTAAGGTTTGCTGCCTTCACTATGCACATGTACTCTTCGGAATTGCTTTATTTATCCATTACATCTGTGCTTCAGTTCTGCACAATCCGCTCTTCATTCTGTCGAATACCTTGCATGCATAGACAATTTTGAAACAAATCCTATTTGCAGGGCATTCACACGTTGCTGATGCCATTAGACAAGCCGACAGTTCCAGCATTTATCCATACCAAGGAGGAACTGGATGGACATGGACCCATGCACTGGGTGGGTTGTAACGGCGATCGGGTGGCATTTGTCCAAAGAGACGGGCACTTGACGATCCGCAACATATACATATCAGATACTATTATACCTCTTCCATCTCTGCAAGATGCAGGAATTTCTTTGGGCCCTACTAGTGAATGGTGGCATGGCAGCCCACCATTCCTGTTCAAATACAAAATAGATAAAAGTTTGGAACTGCTCAAAGTACGGATCGTCAAGAGGCCGTACAAAGATGATCTAGCAGGGCCATGGCATTACGAGGTAATCATTGTATTTGACGAATTGATCGCTATCCTTCAAGCGCCCCTAGAAAAGGAGTGGAATATCCTGAGAAACCCTGAATTCTTTGATAGAAACAGCTATGTCGATGCCATGGGCATTCCTGGATATGGTACAAGTTCACACCTACATCGTGTATACGCAGTTACATATCCGTATGGAGATGTTCTGGTTTGGGAACCATATACCTGTGGTGAGTCTTTGTTTTATGTCTTAACTAGTAAATGGCATGCTGCACATGTTGGACCAATTACGATTCGCAATACTGATGTATAAAAGTTGCGTTCTAAATGTTGTTCAAACTTTCAATACAACTAATAATTTGGTTATACCATCAAAATAAGTGTGAGCATACAGTTTATAAATATGAACAAAAATTTGGAACCTTTCTTAATCACTATCAAGTGGGACGTGTGATATCGGTGTGAGACTGCTCTGATTTTTCTTCACAATGGAAACATGACGGTTCTAGAAACAGTGGACACTGGTGTGGTATTTTTTTCACGCGAATACCTCTAATCCCAACCGTTAGATTTTGGACACCAACAGTTGGAATTGCTGCTACATGTCTTGTTAAAAACTGGTGCCTTATAGTAGTAGAAAATAGAAGATAGAAGAGAAGAGATAATTTTCAGTGTAGTTCCTACTTGCTGCATTGTGGTTGATCTTTGTGCATTGCAGGGACACATGCAGCCCCGCGTCTCATTGACGCCCCTGTCATTGAAGATGAAGAAGTAGAAGTGGCTGCAATTTTCGCTCAAATCGAGGGAGATGCTGTCATGGAAGATGATGAAGCAAATGTGGCTCAAGGCGATGGAGGTGCCGATGAAGATAATGATGCTGATGTAGAAGAATTAGAAGAAGAAGAATTAGAAGAAGATGAATTCGATGATGAAGAATTAGATGATGAAGAATTAGATGATGATGGTGATAATCATAATTATGAAGATGAAGATGTATTTCTTGGATTTTCTGACCAGCGCACTTGGTTCCTGGCACCAATGAGAGCAGAGTCCATTACTGGTGAATCTGATCTCACGTGGATTCAGGTTAAAGGTTATCGGCCCATCCTCGGTCCTTCAATATTACATATGGGTAACAAGCTGAGGTCTTATCCTTTGGTACGGTGCTACGTTTTCTTGAGATCTGCCCATACCTTGGACCCTGTAGAAGAGGCAAGGTGGGAAAGATTGAACAATTTGAAGGGGCGTTCTTTATTTCTTGGACTCAATCACCCAATTTTCATGCTACCCCCGCCAATCGACGCAGAGGCTGCAGAACCAGATTTCCAATTGTTCAAACCTGACTGTGTCTTTGCTACCCACAATCGCGCCCGTGATACATGGATACGTCCAAGGCCAAATTGGTGCAGAATGCACGTCAATGGAGGTCCTGCCATAGGCTCAAGATTGCAGTACAAAAAAGAGAAGATTGAACATAGAGCCGAAGCACCCATGTGGTTCGTCCCAACACTTCCACCTGTTTTTCCTTGAGAAATAAGAGACAGATGGTAACCTTATTTTATAGAGAAAACATAGTGTTCGTGAACTTAACCTCATGAACATTCGCTGTTCGGTTTTTGCTGAAATCAAAATTTTGCAGAGATGAAGATCTTTGTTTGAATCCCGTGCTGAACATATTTTTCACAAATTAGCTACCCGTATTGTGATGAATACATGCTGGTTTGTTGTTTGGTGCAATAGCAGACATGAAGATCTTTGTCCTGAATACCACAATGGACATCTTTTTTTTCTTCAAAAATTAGCTAAGCTCACGCTATTAGGCGCAAATGCCTATTAAGAGATTTGGTGCTCTTGGGCACCAGTGCTCCTGCTATTTTAGAAAAAATAAAAAATATATTTATTTGTTCAAAAAATTAGAAAAAAAATCATGGAGTAGCTAATGAATTGTCCCATAAACGTGCAAAATTTCAGTTTCAAATACAAAAAATTCTGGGCTACACAAAAGTAACAAACGTGTGGATCTGGGTATGCATATTTCAAATCTCCAAATTTCAACAGATTTTTTCTTTTTTGTGTAGTCTACAATATAAAGAATGTCATATTAAAATTTTACACGCTTGTAGGTTACTTTATTTATTATGTCTACATTCATTTTCAGATTTTTTTGAAACAAATATGTATGATATTTGATTTTTTTAAAACAGCAGGAGCACTGGTGCCCATTAGCCAAAGACACTTTTCGCAAATGCCTTCAATAAAGGAACGGATGGTGACCTTATTTTATAGAGAAACCATAGTGTTTGTGAACTTAAAGTCATGAACACACGCTGTTCGGTTTTTGGTGAAATCAAAATTTAGCAGAGATGAAGATCTTTGTTTGAATCCCGTGATGAACACATTTTTCCTAAATTAGCTACCAGTATTGTGATGAATACATGCCGGTCTGTTTTTCGGTGGAGTAGCAGACATGCAGGGGATCGAAAGAAACGGCAAAGTAGCCAGAAATCAGGGGTCAAATATAAATTCGAGAAAGGAAACGTTTATTCAACAGTCAGGCTGACATGTGGGACGTATCTTGCAGCCGCGGCCTCAACATTTATCATTCAGAGAGGATGACATGTGGGACCCACGAACCAGCATCGTTCTCGACGTTTCTCAAAGGGGGCAGGAGATCGAAAGAAAAAGGCAAGTAGCTCGAAATCAGGTGTCCAAAAAATCCAAGAAAGGAAAGGTTTATCGCACAAAGAGGCTGACATATTGTACCCAGTTTGCAGCAGCGTCATCAACGTTTCAAATGCGGTGGAGTTCGAAAGAAAATGGCAAATAGCCAGAAATTAGGGGTCAAAAATAAATCCAGCAAAGGAAACTTTTATCGTACAAAGAGGCTGACATGTGGGACCCAGCCAGCAGCGTCCTCAACGTTTCTAAGGTGGCAGGCAATGGAAAAAAGGCAAATAGCCAGAAATTAGGGGTCAAAAATAAATGCAACAATAGAAACTCTTATTGTTCATAGAGGCTGACATGTTGGACCCATGAGCCAAGGGGCCCTCAACGTTTCAAAGGCGTCACGGGATCAAAAGAAAAGAACCAAGTAGTCATTAATTAGGTGTCAAAAATAAATCCAAGAAAGTAAATGTTTTACTTTTCATAGAGGCTGTCATATGGGACCCATGAGCCAGCAGCGTCCTCAACGTTTCTAAGGCGGCTGGGGATCGAAAAAAAAGCGAAGTAGCCATTAATTAGGGGTCAACAATAAATCCAAGAAAAGAAATGTTTATTGTTCTTAGAGGCTGACATGTGGGAGCTATGCGCCAGCAGCGTCCTCATCGTTTCAAAGGCGGTCGGGGATCCAAAGAAAAAGGCAAATAGCCAGAAATCAGGTGTAAAAAAAAATCCAAGAAAAGAAATATTATTGTTCATAGAGGCTGGCATGTGGGACCCATGAGCCAGCAGCGTCCACAATTTCAAAGGCGGCACAGGATCGAAAGAAAAAGTCAAGTGACCAAAAATCAGGGGGTAAAAAATCCAAGAAAAAAACTTTATTGTACATAGAGGATGACATGCGGGTCCCATGAGCCAACAACTTACTCGTCGTTTCAGAGGGCCGAGGCGGCATGAGATCGAAAGAAAAAGGAAAGTGACCAAATATCAGGAGCAAAAAATAATCCATGAAAAGAAACTTTCATTGTACATAGAGGATGACATAGGGTCCCATGTTGTAGCAGCGGTCTGAACGTTTTAAAGACGGCATGAGATCGAAAGAAAAAGGCAAGTGACCAAATATCAGGAGCCAAAAATAATCCAAGAAAAGAAACTTTTATTGTACCTTTGAGAGTCGGCATGAGATTGAAAGAAAAAGGCAAGTGACCAAATATCAGGAGCCAAAAACCTAGAAAAGAAACTTTTATTGTACATAGAGTATGACATGCGGGTCCCATGACGCTGCAGCATCCTCAACGTTTCCAAGGCGGCAGGGGATCAAATGAAAAGGAAATAGCCAAAAAGCAGAGGGTGAAAAAAATCGAAGAAAAGAAACTTTTATTGTTCATAGTGGATGACATGTGGGACCCATGAGGCAGCAGCATCCTCAACGTTTCCAAGCAGCAGGGGATCGAAAGAAAAAGGAAATAGCCAAAAATCAGAGCGTGAAAAATAATCCAAGAAAAAACTTTTATTTTACATAGAGGATGACATGTGGGTCCCATTTTGCAGCAGCGGTCTCAACGTTTCAAATGCGGCTTGAGATCAAAAGAAAACGAAAGTAGCCCGAAATTAGGGGGAATAAAACTCCAAGAAAAGAAAGTTTTTTGTACATAGAGGATGACATACGGGTCCCAAGGCGGCAGGGGAACAAAAGAAAAAGGAAATAGCCAAAAATCAGAGGGTGAAAAAAAAAATCCAACAAAAACGAAACTTTTAGAGTTCATAGTTCATAGAGGATGACATGCGGGTCCCATGAGGCAGCAGCGTCCTCAACGTTTCCAAGGCGGCACACAGGACCAAAAGAAAAAGGATGTACCCCTGCTGGGCCTTTTGATCAAAAAATAATCCAAGATAAGGAAGATATAAATTGGGGCTGCCTAGCCATCTGGGCCTTCTAACCTGCTGGACGTCTTTTGACTCGTACAATTTCAGCCCACTCCAAAACAAGAAAGTCCTATGCTTCGCAAAAACAAAACAAAAACAAGGAGATTCATATTAGTTCGTTTATGTAAAAATAAAGATTTAATTTATCCGTTTGCAATAGCTCAGAGCGAAATACACTTTTTATTGTCTGCAAAATAATCAAGATATCACATGTTTCTTGTACGGGAGGCTGACATCGGGACCCATGAGCCAGGCGTCGTCAAAGTTTTAAAGGCGGCAGGGGATCGAAAGAAAAAATAAATCAAAAATCAGTTGGTAAAAAAATCGAAGAAAAGAAACATTTATCGTTCTGAGAGGATGACATGCGGGACCCATGTGGCAGCAGCATCCTCAACGTTTCCAAGGCAGCACGGGATCCAAAAAAAAGGCAAAATAGCCAGAAATTAGGGGTCAAAATAACTCCAAGAAAAGAAAGGTTTATCGTCCATAGAGGCTGACATGTGGGACCCATTAGCGAGCAGATTCTTCAACGTTCAAAGGCGGCAGGGGATCAAAAGAAAAAGGAAGTAGCCAGAAATTAGGTGTAAAAAATAACTCCAACAATGGAAACTTTTATTGTTCATAGAGGATGACATGCGGGACCCATGAGCCAGCAGCTTCCTCAACGTTTCAAAGGCGGCATGGGATCGAAAGAAAAAGGCAAGTGACCAAATATCAGGAGCTAAAAAAAATCCAAGAAAAGAAAGTTTTATAGTACATAGAGGATGACATGCGGGTCCCATTTTGCAGCAGCTGTATCACCGTTTGAGAGGCGGCAGGGGATCGAAAGAAAAAGGCAAGTGACCAAATATGAGGTGCCAAAAATAATCAAAGAAAAGAAAGTTTTCAACGTTTCAAAGGCGGCAGGGGATCAAAAGAAAAAGGAAGTAGCCAGAAATTAGGGGTCAAAAATAACTCCAAGAAAGGAAACTTTTATTGTTCATAGAGTATGACATGCGGGACCCAAGCGCCAGCAGCTTCCTCAACGTTTCAAAGGCGGCATGAGATCGAAAGAAAAAGGCAGGTGACCAAATATCAGGACCCGAAAATAATCCAAGAAAAGAAATTTACTGTACATAGAGGATGACATGTGGGACCCATTTTGCACAGGACCAAAAGAAAAATGAAGTAGCCAGAAATCAGGGGGTGAAAAAAATCCAAGAAAAGAAAGATTTCAATTGGGCTGCATCTGGACATCTGGGCCTTCGAACTATCCTGCTGGGCCTTTTGACTCGTACAATTTCAACCCACTCCAAAACAGGAAAGTTCGGTTTTTTCTCAAAAAAAAACAGGAAAGTCCTATGCTTCGCAAAAACAAAAAACAAGGACACTCAACATATAAGTTTGTTTATGTAAAAATGAAGATTTAATTTATCCGTTTGCAATAGCTCAGAGCGAAATACACTGTTTATTGTCTGGAAAATAATCAAGATATCACATGTTTCTTGTACGGGGAGGCTGACATCGGGGACCCATGAGCCAGCAGCGTCGTCAACGTTTCAAAGGCGGCAAGCGATCGAAAATAAAATAAAAAACTAAAAATCAGTTGGTAGAAAAATCCAAGAAAATAAAACATTTATCGTTCTGAGAGGATGACATGCGGGACCCATGAAGCAGCAGCATCATAACGTTTCCAAGGCGGCAGGGGATCAAAAGAAAAAAAAGGAAATAGCCAGAAATTAATTAGGGGTAAAAAATAAATCCACCAAAGGAAACTTTTATTGTTCATAGAGGATGACATCTGGGACAGACCTGACAACACAGACGTCCTCATCGTTTCAAAGGGGGCAGGGGATCAAAAGAAAAAGGCAAATAGCCGAAATTAGGGGTCAAAAATAACTCCAAGAAAGGAAACTTTTATTGTTCGTAGAGGATGACATGGGGGACCCATGAGCCAGCAGCTTACTCAACGTTTCAAAGGCGGCATGAGATCGAAAGAAAAAAACGCAAGTGACCAAATATGAGGTGCCAAAAATAATCCAAGATTTATTGTACATAGAGGATGACATGCGGGTCCCATTTTGCAGCAGCGGTCTCAATGTTTGAAATGCGGCTTGAGATCAAAAGAAAAAGAAAGTAGCTAGAAATTAGGGGGTCAAAAAAAAAATCCAAGAAAAGAAAGTTGATGGACATAGAGGTTGACATGCGGGTCCCATGTGCCAGCAGCTTACTCAACGTTTCAAAGGGGCCAGGGGATTAAAAGTAAAAGGCAAATAGCCAAAAATCAGAGGGTGAAAAAAAATCCAAGAAAACAAACTTTTATAGCACATAGAGGATGACATGCGGGTCCCATGAGCCAGCAGGTTCCTCAACGTTTCAAACGTGGCATGATATCGAAAGAAAAAGGCAAGTGACGAAATATCAGGAGCCAAAAATAATTCAAGAAAAGAAACTTGATTGTACATAGAGGATGACATGCGGGTCCCATGTGTAAGCAGCTTACTCAACGTTTCCAAGGCGGCAGGGCATCAAAAGAAAAAAGGAAATAGACAAAAATCAGAGAGTGAAAAAAAACCATAGAAAATAAACTTTTATAGCACATAGAGGATGACATGCGGGTCCCATGAGCCAGCAGGTTCCTCAAAGTTTCAAACGTGGCATGAGATCTAAAGAAAAAAATGCAAGTGACCAAATATCAAGAGCCAAAAATAATCCAAGAAAAGAAAGTTTTATAGTACATTGAGGATGACATGCGGGTCCCATTTAGCACCAGGTTCCTCAACGTTTCAAACGTGGCATGAGATCGAAAGAAAAAGGCAAGTGACCAAATATCAGGAGCCAAAAATAATTCAAGAAAAGAAACTTGATTGTACATAGAGGATGACATGCGGGTCCCAATTAGCAGCAGCGGTATCACCGTTTGAGAGGCTGCACGGGATCGAAAGAAAAAGGCAAGTGACCAAATATCAGGAGCCAAAAATAATCCAAGAAAAGAAATTTTATTGTACGTAGAGGATGACATGCGGGTCCCATTTTGCAGCAGCGGTCTCAACGTTTCCAAGGCGGCACAGAACCAAAAGAAAAATGAAGTAGCCAGAAATCAGGGGGTGAAAAAAATCCAAGAAGAAAGATTTCTATTGGGCTGCATCTGGACATCTGGGCCTTCGAACTATCCTGCTTGGCCTTTTGACTCGTACAATTTCAGCCCACTCCAAAACAGGAAAGTTCAGAATTTTCTAAAAAAACAGGAAAGTCCTATGCTTCGCAAAGACAAAAAAACAAGGAGATTCAACATATAAGTTTGTTTATGTAAAAATAAATATTTAATTATCCGTTTGAAATAGTTCAGAGCGCAATACATTGTTTATTGTCTGCAAAATAATCAAGATATCATATGTTTCTTGTACGGGGAGGCTGACATCGGGGTCCATGAGCCAACAGCGTCGTCAACGTTTTAAAGGCGGCAGGGGATGGAAATAAAAAATAAACCAAAAATCTGTTGGTAAAAAATCCAAGAAAAGAAACATTTTCGTTCTGAGAGGATGACATGCGGGACCCATGAGGCAGCAGCATCCTCAGCGTTTATTGTTCATAGAGGTTGACATGTGGGACCCGTGAGCCAGCGGCGTCCTCAACGTTTTAAAGGCTGCAGGTGATTGAAAGAAAAAATAAGCCAAAAATCGTTTGGTCAACAAAATCCAAGAAAATAAACATTTACCGTTCTGAGAGGATGACATGCGGGACCCATGAGGCAGTGATACGTCCCCGACGTATCCATAATTTCTGATGTTCCATGCTTGTTTTATGACAATACTTACATGTTTTGCTTGCACTTTATGATGTTTTTATGCGTTTTCCGGAACTAACCTATTAACAAGATGCCACAGTGCCAGTTCCTGTTTTCTGCTGTTTTTGGTTCCAGAAAGGCTGTTCGGGCAATATTCTCGGAATTGGACGAAATCAACGCAAAACCTCCTATTTTTCCTGGAAGCATCCAGAACACCGAAGAAGAGTCGGAGAGGGGCCAGGGGGCCACCACACCACATGGCGGCGCGGGCCAGGCCTTGGCCGCGCCGGCCTAGGGTGTGGTGCCCCCTGTGTGCCCCCTGCTCCGCCTCTTCGCCAAAAAAACCCCTTTCGACCTAAAAACACCGTACCAATTGACGAAACTCCAGAAAGACTCCAGGGGCGCCGCCGCCATCGCGAAACTCCAATTCGGGGGACAGAACTCTGTTCCGGCACCCTGCCGGAACGGGGAAGTGCCCCCGGAAGCCATCTCCATCGACGCCACCGCCTCCATCATGCTCCGTGAGTAGTTCCCTCATGGACTACGGGTTCTAGCAGTAGCTATGTCGGTATACTCTCCCCCATGTACTTCAATACAATGGTCTCATGAGCTGCCTTACATGATTGAGATTCATCTGATGTAATCGGTGTTGTGTTTGTTGGGATCCGATGGATGATACATTATGATTAGTCTATCTATAAAGTTTGTGAAGTTATTGTTGCTGCAATCTTGTTATGCTTAATGCTTGTCACTAGGGCCCGAGTGGCATGATCTTAGATTTAAGCTCTATATTATTGCTTAGATTGTATCTACAAGTTGTATGCACATGTCACTGTCCGAAACCAATGGCCCCGAAGTGAGAAGAATCGGGACAACCGGAGGGGATGGCGGTGATGTGAGGATCACATGTTTTCACGGAGTGTTAATGCTTTGCTCCGGTGCTCTATTAAAAGGAGTACCTTAATATCCAGTAGTTTCCCTTGAGGCCCGGCTGCCACCGGCTGGTAGGACAAAAGATGTTGTGCAAGTTTCTCATTGCGAGCACGTACGACTATATACGGAAAACATGCCTACATAATTAATAATCTTGATGTTCTATCTTAATGCTTTGATTCCTATCAATTTCCCAACTGTAATTTGTTCACCCAACACTTGTCACTTATTGGAGAGTTACCACTAGTGTAGATCGCTGGGAACCCCGGTCCATATCTCATCATTATATACTCGTTCTATATGTCATTGGAAGTAGTATCAACTATCTTCTGGTGCCATTGCTCTCATATTGCTATTACTGCTGCTGTGTTACTGTTACTACTGCTCTCATATTACTGCTACTTTCACATCACCCCTGTTGCTAGTGCTTTTCCAGGTGCAGCTGAATTGACAACTCAGTTGTTAAGGCTTATAAGTATTCTTTACCTCCCCTTGTGTCGAATCAATAAATTTGGGTTATACTACCCTCGAAGACTATCGCGATCCCCTATACTTGTGGGTCATCAAGACTGTTTTCTGGCGCCGTTGCCGGGGAGGCATAGCTCTACTCATAAGTTCACCTGGGGAGTACACTCTACCTCTCTCTCTGTTTTATTTTATTTTGTTTTGCTTAGTTTACTTTTGCCTAGTTTATTTGTGCTTAGTTTATTTCTGTCTAGCATTATTTTGCTTAGTTTACTTTTGCTTAGTTTCTTTTTGTCTTGTTTTATTTGTCTCATATACCCAAAAATCCATAAAAATTTGAAAAACCAAAAAATTAAAAACTGCTGTTATGGGAGAACCTACAACCTACTTGGAGCTTATAGAATGTTATAATAATTATAGAGAATCAAGAACTGGTAAAATAATGAGTGCTATGATAGAGAAATTAAATACAATTGCTAGAATCTTGCTTAGACGCCATGATATAAACTATTGCTCTCAACAGGATACTAAACATCTTAAATTTCAATGTGGCTTTAGTGAGGAATATTTTATTAAGAGCTATAACCGGAATTGCTATATTCATTATGGGTTCGAAGAGGTAGAACAATTTGTCTTATTTATGGGAGCGTCCGAGATAGAATCCTTCATGGTTGAGAATTATGAAACTTGTGCTATTTGTAAGGACCTTAAAGATTATGTCTCTACTATCCTTAATTCTTGCATAGAATGCTACAGTAGGAATCCTTATATCCTTGATTATAAAGAGAGACACATTAATGCACAAGAATGCACTCACAATTTGCAGGAACCTGTGGAAGAAGAAACTGATGAACCTCAAAGCTCATTGGATGAAAAAGAGGAGGAAATTGATGAACCTGAAAGCTCATTGGATGAAAAAGAAGAGGAGAGCGATGAACAAAAGGAGGAAGAATGGATTAGCTACCCATGCCAACCTTCTAATGAGAGTAACTCTTTATCTCTTACATTATTTGATTGTCCTCCATGCTTACCGAAAGAGGTTGAATGTTATGTTCTTGTGGATTCTCTTGAAATATTCCCTATGAGTAAAACTTGTGAGAATAATTATGCTACTGTTATTTATGATAATCCATGCTACTTTGATAAATCTTATGATAATGCTTTGTTTGTGCCTGATGTCGAAATGCATGGTACTAAAGAATTTTGCTTAGCAAATGTTTATGATAAAGCTCTAGATGATGGTCCTATGTTACTTGATACTATTAATTGTACTACTAATGAAAATGGGATTGGAGAGTCCTTGACTTATTCTATGAGTCCCATATCTCTTGAGATTGATCAACTACCTTGTTATATTATTAATAAAAGTAAGTTTGAAAGTTTTAATTCCACTATTCTTGAACTTGATGAAAATTATGTGTTTGGAAATCATGAAAAGTATGCTGCATGTGATAGTTATATTGTTAAGTTTGTTCATGAAGCTACTGAAAATTATTATGAGAGAGGAAAATATGGTAGTAGAAATTTTCATGGTACTAATACACCTCTCTATATGCTGAAATTGTTGAAATTACACTTGTTCTATCTTCCTATGCTTGTTACTTTGCTTTTCATGAACTTGTTTATTTTACAAGATTCCTTTGCATAGGAAGCATGTTAGACTTAAATGTGTTTTGGATTTGCCTCTTGATGCTCTCTTTTGCTTCAAATACTATTTCTTGCGAGCGCATCATTAAAACTGCTGAGCCCATCTTAATGGCTATAAAGAAAGAACTTCTTGGGAGATAACCCATGTGTTATTTTGCTACAGTACTTTGTTTTATATTTGTGTCTTGGAAGTTGTTTACTACTGTAGCAACCTCTCCTTATCTTAGTTTTGTGTTTTGTTGTGCCAAGTGAAGCCTCTAATCGAAGGTTGATACTAGATTTGGATTTCTGCGCAGAAACAGATTTCTATCTGTCACGAATCTGGGTCCAATTTTCTGTAAAAAAATCAGAAAAATATGCCAATTTACGTGCGTGATCCTCAGATATGTACGCAACTTTCATTAGTTTTGAGTTTTCTGATTTGAGCAACGGAAGTATTTTATTAAAATTCGTCTTTACTGGCTGTTCTGTTTTGGCAGATTCTGTCTCTGTTTTTTGCATTGTCTCTTGTGGACTTTAAGCGAGGTTTTCTAGACGTAGAGGGCTGTAGCTAATGTTTTATTGAGTTCTTGCAATGTACCACTACAGGACCAAGGTGGATTCAAATTTTTTGAGTACTAACCCCTCTAATGAAGTTTATGAGAAGTTTGTTGTGAAGGAAGTTTTCAAGGGTCAAGAGAGGAGGATGATATATGATCAAGAAGAGTGAAAAATCTAAGCTTGGGGATGCCCCCGTGGTTCATCCCTGCATATTTCAAGAAGACTCAAGCGTCTAAGCTTGGGGATGCCCAAGGCATCCCCTTCTTCATCAACTTATCAGGTTCCTCCCCTGAAACTATATTTTTATTCAGTCACATCATATGTGCTTTACTTGGAGCGTCTGTGTATTTATTTTCGTTTTGTTTTTGTTTGAATAAGATCGGATCCTAGCAATCCTTGATTGGGAGAGATACACGCTCCGCTTTTTCATATGAACACTTGTTCTTCATTTTACTTTTAATGTTCAATGATAAAATTTGGAAGCTACAATACTTATTGGTTATTTGGTTGGGAAAAGAAAATGCCTCATATGTTGTGGATAATTTGACACTTGGCAATTGTTTTGAGCTCTCAGGTAGATCATAAGTTTTTGCATGTAGTTTAAACCTATTAGTGGAGAACTACCGTAAAGCTTGTTAAAATTGGTTTGCATAATTGATCTCTCTTAAGGTCTAGATATTTTCTGGTAAAAGTGTTTGAGCAACAAGGAAGACAGTGTAGAGTATTATAATGCTTGCGATATGTTCTTATGTAAGTTTTGCTGTACCGGTTCATACTTGTGTTTGCTTCAAACAACCTTGCTAGTCCTAAGCCTTGTATCGAGAGGGAATACTTCTCATGCATCCAAAATCCTTGAGCCAACCACTATGCCAATTGTGTCCACCATACCTACCTACTATGTGGTATTTCCTGCCATTCCAAAGTAAATTGCTTGAGTGCTACCTTTAAACAATTCAAAATTCTTCTCAATTTGTGTTAATGTTTTATAGCTCATGAGGAAGTATGTGGTGTTTAGCTTTCAACCTTGTCATTTACTTTTGACGGACTCTCATATGGACTAGTGGCACATCCGCTTATCCAATAATTTTGCAAAAAGAGCTGGCAATGGGATTCCCAGTCCCGAATTAATTAACTTAAATAGACACTCCTCCATGGTATGTGATTGTTGGAAGGCACCCGAAGGATTCGGTTAGCCATGGCTTGTGTAAGCAAAGGTTGGGGGGAGTGTCATCATCATAATAAAACTAAAATAAAGGCACTCCTTCATGGTGTGAGATTGTTGGCAGGCACCCGAGGATTCGGTTAGCCATGGTTTGTGAAAGAAAGGTTGGAAGGAGTGCCACCCAAAAATAAAAATTCATGGGAGCCGCTCTTGAAAGTCCGGTTGGCGAGGTAGTTAGTGTACCCATTACCATTCGTTGACAACAACAAACACCTCTCAAAATTTTATTTTTTTATGCTCTCTATATGTTTTCAAAACCAAAGCTCTAGCACAAATATAGCAATCGATGCTTTCCTCTTTGAAGGACCATTCTTTTACTTTTAATGTTGAGTCAGTTCACCTACTTCCTTCCACCTTAGAAGCAAACACTTGTGTCAACTGTGCATTGATTCTTACATACTTGCATATTTGCATTCATCATATTACTCTATGTTGACAATATCCATGAGATATACATGTTGAAAGTTGAAAGCAACCGCTGAAACTTATATCCTCCTTTGTGTTGCTTCGATGTCTTTACTATGAACTTATTGCTTTATGAGTTAACTCTTGTGCAATCTTTTGATGCTTGTATTGAAAGTACTCTCCATGAAAAGTTTTGCTATATGTTATCTACTCCCTCCGTGCAGAAATATAAGACGTTTTAGCTTTTTTCGGACCAGGTGAAAAACGTGTGAAATTACATCGCTACCCCTGTCTAAAGTTGAATCACGATCCCCCCGAGCGTCTTCCTGCTCCGCCTCCTGAGCGTGGTCGTCTTCCAGATCCGCCCCGAGCTCCCGACCCAGCTACTCCTCCGCCCCAGCCAGCTTCGAATCCCGATCCATCTACTTCACCTCCGCCCCGATCTCCCGATCCCCAGGTGGCCTGCTCTTCTGATCACCAAGTCGCCTGAGACCCAGGTCCCATGATCCCCAGATCGTCCAGGCATCTGATCCCCTGATGGTCTGGAGCCACCCATGTCCCCAGGACGGAGCGGAGAGGGCGGGCACGGGGAGCGGCCGTGCAGTCCATCAACGGCAACGAGGAACGGGTGGCGGCGGCCTCACTGTGATTTTGTGTTTCTCCTCCGGCCCTGCAACAATTGGTGATTCAGCAGTCAGTGTTAGACATGCAATATACCGACCTACCTGACGCCGCAATCTCTGCTGAGTCTCAGCTTCTGAAGCTCACTACGGAACAGGTCTACTGTACTTTGTGCATGCGCTGCTAGATAGTTGGATCTCAACTGTATTTAGATAAAATAGTTGATCTCAACTGTACACTCTGTAATCTCTATCTGAATCCCTCATGTAATCTCTCTATATATGAAACCCCACGAGGAGGAATACATGCATTGATTCAGCTGAATATCAAAGTATTTCAGTCAGCACACCAATAAAAAACTTAGAAGAACAAGATGTTACTCCAATTCTGGAAGAAAGAACGGCTGAAGTATTACCTGACCAATTCTGTAAACAAATCTTTTGATGGTGCATGTGAGAATGTCTCCAACATTAAGCTAGCCTGCAAACAAGAAATTAATGCTTATGGTTGTGTGGAGATAAAATAAGAATAAAGAACACTGCCTTTACTCCAATAGGATACTACACACTCACAAGTGACAAAGATCTACTCTTAGTAACAACAATTGTGGAATATTTACTTCATCAGAAGGAATTATCGCCAACACATAGTAAGAACAAATCTTTGTTTGTTTTAAGGAGAAGGGTGCAGCTAAGGAACTAGGATGCACATACAGGAGATTCAGTACAATAGTGCATGTTCACGTGTACAACTTGACTCAAACAACAACGACAACTGAACTCAACATCAATAGTTTTCTGCAATTTACCATAAAAATTCAGGAGTATTAACAAGAGAAAAAGTACCATCAGGCTTTTTCCTTTTCTGAATCAACTCGTCACTTTCTTTTGGCCTCATAGAGAAAGGATCACCACCCTTCCTTCTTAACCAAGTCTCAAAAGTTAAAGAATTTCCAGATTTTGGCAGGGGGTAATGCACACAGTAAATACTCCATGATTAAATACTGACAGAGACATTGTTACTGAACATTACTCACAGGATTATCATGGTTGAAAAAACACAGTTTACAGTCAGATTTTAAAACATGATTGAAATAAAGAAGAGTAAATAGTGGTTGAAAAAGCAACAATAAGTAGTTCATGTTAAGCCAGGTTTTAAAACATGGTGGGAAAAGGTTCTTTAAAACTTTTGAGTGTACCTTCCTAGGGCTAGGGTCGTGCTAGGCCGTCCTGCTATGGATGTGACGCGGTTTGAGAACCTTGAGCCCTTACCTCGCGCCATTGTTGGCCGGTCGTTGGGCAAGGCGTTTGCTTGTCGTGTGCTTGCTTGGGTGTGCATTATAAGCCGAAAGGCATCATTTGTTTGGTTTTCGGTCTGGTTTCCCTTATAAACTGTACTAAGGTTTTCCTCTTTTAAACTTCTCGAAAAAAGAAAAAAAAAGTAGTGAATGAATAGAAACCTAAGGGTTCACTAGTTGTACTTGGCGCCGGAAAACAAAGATAGAACAACTTCCTATGTTTACCATCAATAAATTTTAGTACCGCATACACCTACTAAGAAAACTATTTAAATGCGCAAATGCTTTAGAATACTGATCGGAGTACATTAGAACAACTCCGATCTTTGATCTTTCAATCTCTCACAATACTGATTAGTTTTGCTTCTGATTGAATTCCAAGATGAGAAGTATCTTATGCAATATTACATGATCTAATGCCATACAGCACAGGGAAGTATCTTAGAAGGATCAACAAATGAACTTAACAGGAAATCAACTCTCCGAGTGATTTGATACTACAGATTACTGACAAACTGGAATGCTCGTAATCTGACATCCTCAATTACTGACGGTACCAAAATAAGGAATAGAAACATAGGCCCTACCCACTGAACCATGGGAACCACGAACCTGTAGCCAAAATACAGGGGCATGCGCCCTCCCCTTGCTGCTCCGGCGCTTGAGACGCAAGCGCAGCTTGTGGAAGAGGAGCCCGGGGAAGTCGACAACGGCCGGAATCGAGCAGCCAAAACGGGCACCGCGTGGCTGGGGGAAAGCGGCACCACACGGTCCAGCGCCGGAGGCCAGGACGAGCAGCCCGAACGGACGACGCCGTCGGGCACAAGCACGCCCTTCTCACCACAGAGTATCTTCTATTCCAGGAGCTGGCCGGCTCGAGGTACTCGGCGCTCTCCAGGGACGGCACCTGGCAGCTCCGGCGGCATCGTCGTCGTTCCCCGTAGATCAGGCGCATCAAAGTACAACCTTTGACTGTGAAAGGAGGTGATTTCTACGGGTAATAACGTGGTGGTGGGGAGCGAGATGGGATTCCAGCACGGAGAAAGGCGGCGGTGGAGAGAGGGAAGGTAGGGACGGCAGCGACGAGGGCCATGGATGGGCGGCGATGGAGGGAAGGGAGAGTGAGCGCAGCAGAGGCGGAGGTAGAGGAGTGAGACCTCGACGCGACAGGGAGGGTATAATTGGAAACTCGAAAAGTTTCCATGCCTAAATTTTTTTGAACGTGGAATGCTACGACGTCTTATATTAAAAAACGGAGGGAGTACTTGTTAGCAACTATAGATCATTGCCTTGAGTCACTTCATTCATTTCATATGCTTTGTAATAGTATGATCAAGGTTATGTAAGTAGCATGTCACTACAGAAATTATTCTTTTTTATCGTTTACCTGCTCGGGACGAGCAGGAACTAAGCTTGGGGATGCTGATACGTCCCCGACGTATCCATAATTTCTGATGTTCCATGCTTGTTTTATGACAATACTTACATGTTTTGCTTGCACTTTATGATGTTTTTATGCGTTTTCCGGAACTAACCTATTAACAAGATGCCACAGTGCCAGTTCCTGTTTTCTGCTGTTTTTGGTTCCAGAAAGGCTGTTCGGGCAATATTCTCGGAATTGGACGAAATCAACGCAAAACCTCCTATTTTTCCCGGAAGCATCCAGAACACCGAAGAAGAGTCGGAGAGGGGCCAGGGGGCCACCACACCACATGGCGGCGCGGGCCAGGCCTTGGCCGCGCCGGCCTAGGGTGTGGCGCCCCCAGGTGCCCCCCTGCGCCGCCTCTTCGCCTATAAAAGCCCTTTCGACCTAAAAACACCGTACCAATTGACGAAACTCCAGAAAGACTCCAGGGGCGCCGCCGCCATCGCGAAACTCCAATTCGGGGGACAGAACTCTGTTCCGGCACCTGCCGGAACGGAAGTGCCCCGGAATCCATCTCCATCGACGCCACCGCCTCCATCATGCTCCGTGAGTAGTTCCCTCATGGACTACGGGTTCTAGCAGTAGCTATGTCGGTATACTCTCCCCCATGTACTTCAATACAATGGTCTCATGAGCTGCCTTACATGATTGAGATTCATCTGATGTAATCGGTGTTGTGTTTGTTGGGATCCGATGGATGATACATTATGATTAGTCTATCTATAAAGTTTGTGAAGTTATTGTTGCTGCAATCTTGTTATGCTTAATGCTTGTCACTAGGGCCCGAGTGGCATGATCTTAGATTTAAGCTCTATATTATTGCTTAGATTGTATCTACAAGTTGTATGCACATGTCACTGTCCGAAACCAATGGCCCCGAAGTGAGAAGAATCGGGACAACCGGAGGGGATGGCGGTGATGTGAGGATCACATGTTTTCACGGAGTGTTAATGCTTTGCTCCGGTGCTCTATTAAAAGGAGTACCTTAATATCCAGTAGTTTCCCTTGAGGCCCGGCTGCCACCGGCTGGTAGGACAAAAGATGTTGTGCAAGTTTCTCATTGCGAGCACGTACGACTATATACGGAAAACATGCCTACATAATTAATAATCTTGATGTTCTATCTTAATGCTTTGATTCCTATCAATTGCCCAACTGTAATTTGTTCACCCAACACTTGTCACTTATTGGAGAGTTACCACTAGTGTAGATCGCTGGGAACCCCGGTCCATATCTCATCATTATATACTCGTTCTATATGTCATTGGAAGTAGTATCAACTATCTTCTGGTGCCATTGCTCTCATATTGCTATTACTGCTGCTGTGTTACTGTTACTACTGCTCTCATATTACTGCTACTTTCACATCACCCCTGTTGCTAGTGCTTTTCCAGGTGCAGCTGAATTGACAACTCAGTTGTTAAGGCTTATAAGTATTCTTTACCTCCCCTTGTGTCGAATCAGGCAGCAGCATCCTCAACGATTCCAAGGCGGCAGGGGAAATATCCAGAAATTAATTAGGGGTTCAAAATAAATCCATCAAAGGAAACATTTATTGTTCATAGAGGATGACATGTGGGACCGACCTGTCAACAGCGTCCTCATCATTTCAGTGGGGGCAGGAGATCAAAAGAAAAAGGCAAATAGCCAGAAATTAGGGGTAAAAAATAACTCCAAGAAAGGAAACTTTTATTGTTCGTAGAGGATGACATGCGGGACCCATGAGCCAGCAGCTTACTCAACGTTTCAAAGGCGGCATGAGATCGAAAGAAAAAGGCAAGTGACAAAATATCAGGAGCAAAAGATAATCCAAGAAAAGAATCTTTATTGTACATAGAGGATGACATGTGGGTCCCATTTAGCAGCAGCGGTCTCAATGTTTGTAATGCGGCTTGAGATCAAAAGAAAAAGAAAGTAGCTAGTAATTAGGGGGTGAAAAAAATTCCAAGAAAAGAAAGTTGATTGCTCATAGAGGATGACATGCGGGTCCCTCGAGCCAACAGCTTACTCAACGTTTCAAAGGGGGCAGGGGATCAAAAGAAAAAGGCAAGCCAAAAATCAGAGGGTGAAAAAAATCCAACAAAGGAAACTTTTATAGCACATAGAGGATGACTTGCGGGTCCCATGAGCCAGCAGGTTCCTCAACGTTTCAAACGTGGCATGAGATCGAAAGAAAAAGGCAAGTGACCAAATATGAGGAGCCAAAAATAATTCAAGAAAAGAAAGTTTTATAGTACATAGAGGATGACATGTGGGTCCCATTTAGCAGCAGCGGTTTCACCGTTTGAGAGGCGGCAGGGGTTCAAAAGAAAAAAGAAATTGCCAAAAATCAGAGGGTGAAAAAAACCAAGAAAATGAACTTTTATAGTACATAGAGGATGACATGCGGGTCCCATGAGCCTGCAGGTTCCTCAACGTTTCAAACGTGGCATGAGATCGAAAGAAAAAGGCAAGTGAAAAAATATGAGGAGCCAAAAATAATTCAAGAAAAGAAACTTTTATAGCACATAGAGGATGACATGCGGGTCCCATGAGCCAGCAGGTTCCTCAACGTTTCAAACGTGGCATGAGATCGAAAGAAAAAGGCAAGTGAAAAAATATGAGGAGCCAAAAATAATTCAAGAAAAGAAACTTTTATAGCACATAGAGGATGACATGCGGGTCCCATGAGCCAGCAGGTTCCTCAACGTTTCAAACGTGGCATGAGATCGAAAGAAAAAGGCAAGTGCCCAAATATGAGGTTCCAAAAAAAACTCCAAGAAAAGAAAGTTGATTGCTCATAGAGGATGACATGCGGGTCCCATTTAGCTGCAGCGGTCTCACTGTTTGAGAGGCGGCAGGGGATCGAAAGAAAAAGGCAAGTGAGCCAAAAATAATTCAAGAAAAGAAAGTTTTATAGTCCATAGAGGATGACATGCGGGTCCCATTTAGCAGCAGCGGTATCACCGTTTGAGAGGCGGCAGGGGATCGAAAGAAAAAGGCAAGTGCCCAAATATGAGGTGCCAAAAAAAACTCCAAGAAAAGAAAGTTTTATAGTACATAGAGTATGACATGCGAGTCCCATTTAGCAGCAGCGGTATCACCGTTTGAGAGGCGGCAGGGGATCGAAAAAAAAGGCAAGTGACCAAATATGAGGTGCCAAAAAAAATCCAAGAAAAGAAAGTTTTATAGTACATAGAGGATGACATGCGGGTCCCATTTAGCAGCAGCGGTATCACCGTTTGAGAGGCGGCAGGGGATCGAAAAAAAAGGCAAGTGACCAAATATGAGGTGCCAAAAAAAACTCCAAGAAAAGAAAGTTGATTGCACATAGAGGATGACATGCGGGTCCCATTTAGCAGCAGCGGTCTCAACGTTTCCAAGGCGGCAAGGGATCAAAAGAAAAAGGAAGTAGCCAGAAATCAGGGGGTCAAAAAAAATCCAAGAATAGAAAGAATTTTGGTTCATAGAGGATGACATGCGGGACCCATGATCCTGCATCGTAAACGGCTCGATCGGAGAACGTTGAACGAGATGGCGCGATCGAGAAAAAAAACAATGCCAGAGAGGCTGCCATCTGGGCCCTACATCCCTCGGCGGTGCGGATTTGCGTTGACTCAGCCGGCGAACCCAAGATTTCGAGATGCACCACGTCCCGGGCCACCATACGCGACGTTTTGGCCGCTTTCGTCGGGCTAGGTGGCCTCAAAAACGAGAAAAAAAAAGTTTTGACATGCACCACGGAGGGACCCAAAATCGTCGGCCATGTTACACCAGCAACCACGGCGCGACTTCAACTTCGTCGGCCATGGCAACTTTTCTTGTAGTGATAGTGATTGTTTGGCCCCGTGAGGTCACCACTAGTGGCTTTTCCCTTTGGGGCTTTGCCATCATTAGTGACCTTCTTGTTCTTTTCTTGAGCGGGCTTCTCCTTCTTGTAGTTTTTCTTCTTGTAGGGCTTGGGAACATACCCAAGTCCATGCTTTTGATTGTTTGACCTTTGCTTACTCAAGAGGTCATCCAATCCCATCTTATTCTTGGTTGTGGTAAACTTGGCAAGTTCCTTCTTCAACCTAACATTTTCCTCAAGAATAGTTGCTTGCTCACAAGCCGATTCATTAGGATGATAGTTGAGACCATATTTGGTTACCAAAGATTCAAGATATGTATTGGTCTCAACATGCAAAGATAGTTCCTCTTGTAAACGAACATGTTCTGCAACAAGCTTAGCATGCTCACTAGTGAAAGAGGTGGAGGAACTAGCAACATCTTTATCAATAATGGGATCATTCATTGATTCAAGAGCCTTCGTGTAGGTTTCTTGGAGAAGATCATGGTTCTCTCCAAGTTTCTTGAGCTCATTCTTAACAAGCTTGTTAGTTCTTTCAAGGTGGTCAAGATCCCTAGTGAGAGAAGAATGAGCAACTTCAAGCTCCTCCTTTGAGGCATTGAGCTCTTGGGTCAATGATTGAGCCCTTTCAATAGTTTCAAGATCATTACCTTTATCTAGTTCATAAGTTTCAATTTGTTGCTTAAGACCTTGAGATATGCACCTTTCAGTTTTTAGCTCTTGTCTTAGGAGATTGAATCTCCGTTCCTTATCATTCAAATGATATTCTAATTCCTTAATGGACTCGTCCTTTTCTTTGAGGGAGTCCATCAAGAAATCAAACTTGACAAGAGCTTCACCACGAAGGGTGCATCTAACTTTGTAAAGTTATTTAAGCATGGCTAATTCTTCTTGATTTGCAGATTCATCATCAAGAACTCTAGTTAGAGAAGGTGGAGATTCCATTACCTTGGTTTCTCTTGCCATTAGACAAGAGCCAACAATCGTAGAGGGGAGAGAATCATCAGAGTCATCATCTTGAGTCATTCTTGCCATAAAGGAAGAACCGAAATCATTCTCCGTGGAGTAGTCCTTGGAGTAATCATATGTGAAGAGTGACCCGGGCTTGGAGAAAGCCAAACCGGCCACTCCGGCCTCCTTCTCCTCATCTTCCTCTTCTTCATCGGAGATGTACTCGGCCCCAACAAAAGCTCTTCCCTTGTTCTTCTTGTATCGATCGTTGATTGGGTTTGGCTTCACTCTTGGCTTGACCCCTTTGACAAACTTTGGCCTGTCTACCCTTTTCTCATAAGGGCACTCATTTGCAAAGTGGCTATCTTCATCACAGTTGTAGCAGGTTCTCTTCTTCTTCTTGTCATTGAGGAGCATTGGAAGCCTTGTCTTGTACTTCTTGGCAAAGAAGGCAAAGTCGGTAGCAATGTCACTAGTTGAAGTCATCTCTTCATCTTCTTCAATCTCATAGTATTCTTCTCTTTCACAGTCAGCTCTAGCTTTGAGAGCAAGGTTGTGTGACGCTTCATGGTTGCGTGAGTCTTCATCCACACGATTCATCACCATGAGCCTTTTCCTGTCTTGGCCATGCTTTCATTGGCGGCCACATAGGAGACTAGATCATCGGAGTTCAAATCAGCACTCTTGGTAATGATTTGCAAGTTGAGTGCAAGATTGGTGTCTTCTTAATTGACCGCAATCATGGCAATGACCTTGGACTTTCTAAATGCTTCATTCATCTCGAAGCCGTCATTGTACTTCTCAAGTCCAAGTCCCTTGACCCTCACTTTAAGAGCACCAAGCCTTGCATAAGCATCGGCCACTGATTCTCCTTCTCTAATCATGAACATGGTGGCCTCTTGCTTTGCGGACTCATAAAGAGCCGATTGGATCAAATCGGTTCCCTCTTGGAGTACTACGATCCGATCCCACAACTCTTTAGCGGAGTCAATGTCATTGACTTGATCAACGAGCTTGCGGTTGATGCCACTTCTAATCTTGTCACGTGCGTAGGCATTGAGTTGACGGTTGTAGAATTCGGTGGAGGTCAACCGAATGGGATCATGTGGCTCCCGGTATCCATGAACAATGATCTCCCATAGCTCCACACTGCAGCTACGAATATGAGATTCCATAGCAGATTTCCGAAAAGGAAAGTGAGTTCCATCAAAATGGGGAACGGTCCCACTATGGTTTATATGAGGCATGGGTGAAGTGTTTTTGGGATAGTCATGGTTGACTTCATGGAAGCTTCCTTGAGAGGCCGAAGCCCCACTAGGATTCCCATTAGTCAAGTTCTTAAGCATGGCAGTCATCTGTGCCATTTGGCTTTGTAGTTCATCCTCCTGTTTCTTCTTCTTGGCATCATATGCCAAGAATCTAGATTTCATTTCTCTAACCGAAAGGTTAGAGTCTTCATCTAGACCCTCGAATAGTTTTTCCATCTCACTCTTAAGGCGGTGAAGTCCTTAATAAGAGTCCTGGCTCTGTTACCAATTGAAAGTTCAGAGATGGTAAACCTAGAGGGGGGTGAATAGGTTTCTACAGATTTTAATTCCTTCTTTGCAATATTAGGATTTGCGGAATATAAAGGTGAGCCTAATGCAAACTAGGTGAAACAACCTATATGAGGATACAACTAACTCAAGCACGGAGGCTCTCACAGGCAGTTAAATCACAAGTAAAGAGTTCGGTTAGAGATAACCGATAGCACGCGGAGACGAGGGTTTATTCCCATGTTCCCTTCCTTTGCAAGAAGGTACGTCACGTTTGGAGGAGTGGAGGTCCCACGAAGGATTCCCCACACCACGAAGGCTCACCCTATTCTCCGTAGCCTATCTCACGAAGGAATAGCTCACTCACTTGTGGTAGACTTTGAGGTAGCCTCCAAACCTTCACAATCTTGTCAGGAGCAAATCCACAGCCCGGATGCTTCCGGACCACTCTTGCCCACCTATGGTTTCCAAGGAACCCTAGAGAGCAAGCTTCTTGATGAATACAAGGGGGAATGAGATTTGGCTTGGTAGAACTGTAGATCGGGTCCTCCTCTATCGTTTCCCCGGAGGGATTTGAGTTTGGGTGGAGGAGGAGGGAGATCTGAGGCTTTTGGTGTTTCTAACAATGGAGTATGAGAGAGAGAGCTCAAGAACAGCTTGTAGTGTAGTGCCTACCCTTTCAGAGGTAGGAGAAGGGCTATTTATAGTGTCACTTGAAATATGACCGTTGCTCACTTGACACATCATCAGATTCCTCGAGAAACCCGGTCGACCGGATTTGGCGCCGGACAAGCCGGTGCACAGGCCAGTAAGACCGGGCCACCGACCGGACTGGCCGGTTTCAACCAAGCTAGTACCGGGGCTTGACCGGGCGGGCTTCTGGAGCTACTGGATTGTGCCCAGTTGGCTCAAGCGCGGAGACCGGTTGGACGCCGGAGCACCCCGGTCTGGAACCCGGTCCGACCGGGCCAGGGACCGGATTGGCCGGTCCAAACCGGGCTGGCGACCGAACGCTGACCGGGTGCGCGCCCACCCTTACTGGATTGTGTCCGGTTGGCACATGCGCTGGGGCCGGTCGGCGCCGGGCTGGCCGGTGCCAGGGCCGGTCTGACCGGGCTAGGGACCGGCCATGCACTGGAAACCCCTTGTTGATTTTTCATCGAAGTGGGGGGTCTCCCATTGCCTTCTTGTTCCATTGATACACCATTGTACCTCTTTGGCTAATACCTGGGAATCATCTTGTAGACATGTATTAGTCCAAATACTCTAGCACGGTGTCATAGTTACCAAAATAATGGATAAGGGTAAAATACCCTTACACATGGCTAACTTGAGTTCCACACAAGAACTCCATCTTCATTTTCTTCTTGATCATATCATATTCGTCTTTTCAATTTATGATCTTGATGCCAATAGAAAAGTTATACCATTATATTCATGGCATCCACACTTGAATCCAACATATGGACTTCAAGAAATACATATGGAATATTCATTCATATCAAATAAATGAAAACGTTAGTCCATAATTACCAAAAACACACTTAGGGGCAATATACCCTTACAGCCGCCCCATGCAAATATCTTCTTCTCGATTAATGTCGCCCATTTTTTAAGGATACATGAAGGATTCTATGATATTACATAGTGAATGATATGAAGATTTTGGTAAGGACCGCATGTACTATAGAAGTAGAATCGACAAGACGATGATATCACAACTGCAAGTATGATAATGGCTAAAATAGATTCAACTGTGTAAGTCTTAAATAGTTTTTGTCTTTGGGGGCGGCATGCGAATATCTTCATGATTAATCCCGCTTGTGTATGAGGGTTACATGAATTAATCTATGATATTACCCTAACCCTATCCCGGTGTATGATATGGCTATTTTGTTAAGGATCGCATGGCTATACTAGGTCATGTAATAAGACGATGGGATCACACCCGGATGTATTAGTGGGGCTATAATAGATGCAACTGTGTAATTTTGTACTTGCCTCCTATGAGATGCAACTATATACTATGAAGGCATTTTATTTATTTCAGAGCTCCATGTCAATATGGGATTTTAAAATCGTTTTAGCCATTTTTCGTTCTTCTCGATTAATTTCGCCCCGTATTTGAGGATACTCGAAGGACTCTATGATATTGCATTGGGTACATTATGAAGATTTTGATAATGGACCGCATGTACTATACAAGGTCTAATAGACAAGACGACAATATCACACTTGCAGGTATGAGGAGGGCTAAAAGAGATTGAACAGTGCAAGTCTTAAATAGTTCTTGTCCAACTATGAGATGCAACAATGTACTGTGTGGATGATTCTTTGAGGGCGGCATGCCGATATGTTCTCGATTAGTGCCGCATGTATGAGGATACATGGAGGAATCTATGACATTACACTGTGAACGATATGAAGATTTTGATACGGACCGCATGGACTATAGAAGGTCTTCATTAGGGTATCCTTGGAAGCCAAACTGAACACAGCGTACCCTGAAGATATTGATCAAGAACTAGGCCGAGCACGAGGAGCGGCGCACTAGCATCAAGGCGCACCTTGAAGACCTCGACGACGAGGATGTCGATTACGAGGCGTAGAAGGAGGCGCACCAACAGCCGCCGCCTCTGCCTGTGGCCACAACATCAGGATGGCTTCGTCTTCCCCACGTCGCGTCCTGACTGGTGGCAATATCTCGGGGCTTCCACAAACTATGTGGACCCCTCCCCTGGGTGCCGTTTCTGGCTCCAGAGACCTACTACCAGACCGTGAAGGAGGAGACACGCCGGAGGACGACGATGACGGTGGCTACGAGCCGATGGAGGACGACCTCACAGAGTGACAAGGTATTAACTTGTCAATGCTTACAAGTTGTAGACTAGGGTTTCGCGGAATGTAGAGGGCAAATAGATCTCGAAGGTTTCAGCCGAAAAAGTGCTCGACTGCTTAAAACTAGAGTTTGTGTTGACAATGAATCGATCCTTTCTTTCTCCCTCCGCTCCCCTTTATATAGGAGGTTGAACCGAGGCTTTCGTATCATACAAGTTACAAACTAGCGAGAGACTCTTTGAGTTCGTCCCGTACAATTACAAATCTCTTTATTCCTAATCTATCTCCATCTTCCATACCGATGCTTTATTGGGCTTCTAGGCTTTGTAATCTTCGGGTCATAGGCCTTTAGTAATCCCCGGGTACCTTCTTCGGCAGGCCCATTCGGGATGCCTACGTCAGTAGCCCCCGAGATTTTTTTTGAATCGTAGATTCGAGTAAAATCTCCATCATAAAGTTAATTCATAATTTCTTCGAGTCACCACACATTTTCTCTAAAATATTTATATTTTGCGCAGGGATAATGGTAGATGGGGCTGGTTCATGTGACGGATCAGGTACCAGTTAACTGCTTTCGTGGCAAACCCGCAAAAACCTACTTCAAGGTCAAGTCCCCGGACTCGACCTCGGTATACTGGCGTAATTCGACATGTGCCGCTTAAGGTCTTACCATGAACCGAATTCCAGTCATATTTTATCGAGTACCTAACGCGTCCGCTGATACGTCCATTTTGCATCACTATTTTATATCATAATTTACTGTTATTCATTGATATATTTCATATTTAGAGATGATACTTATGTTATTTCAGCTATTTTGCATGTTTCATGATTATTGGAGAATTACTCACCGGAGTCAGGATTCTGCTGGAAAAAGCACCGTCAGGATACAATATTTCTGAAGATCAACAATTGACGGAAAATATTCCGAAGCTGCTATTTTTCCAAATGACGGAGCCAGCCAAAAGGGGAGGCCGAGGAGGGCCGCCATGGGCCCTCCCCATAGGCCGGCGCGCCGCCACATGGGGAGGGGCCCACGACCCCCCTCGGCCATCGCCCTTTCGCGTATGATATCTCCCAGAAACCCTAAGGTGCGGGGGGACATCGAGGATAGACACCGCCGCCTCCTCGAGGCGGAAAACACCAGAGAGAAAAGAACTCTCCGGCAGGAAGAAATCTACCGGGGAAATTCCATCCCAGAGGGGGGAAATCGTCGCCATCGTCACCTTCATCGACCTGGACTTCATTGGGATCATCATCATCGTCATTTCCTCCACCAACACCGTCATCTCCACCGCTGCACCTCGTCTCCGCTGTAACATCTAGGGTTGAATCTTGAGTATTTCATAAGGGAAACTCTCCCGGTGTTAATTACTCCTTGTTATTGATGCTATTGAGTGAAACCGTTGAATCAAGGTTTATGTTCAGATTGTTATCCATCGTCATATCACCTCTGATCATGTTCCATATGATGTCTTGTGAGTAGTTCGTTTAGTTCTTGAGGACATGGGTGAAGTTTAAATGTTAGTAGTGAACTATGTTGAGTAATATTTAATGGTTTGATATTTAAGTTGTGGTGTTATTCTTCTAGTGGTGTCATGTGAACGTCGACTACATGGTACTTCACCTTTATGGGCCTAGGGGAATGCATCTTGTATTCGTTTGCTAATTGTGGGATTGCCGGAGTGACATCAACCTGAACCCCCGTTGGTATATCGATGCATGAGGGATAGCAGGATCTCAGAGTTTAAGGCCGTGGTTAGATTTATCTTAATTACTTTCTTGTATTTGCGGATGCTTGCAAGGGGTTTAATCACAAGTATGTATTAGTCCTAGGAAGGGCGGTGCATTAGCATAGGTTCACCCACACAACACTTATCAAAACAATGAAGATTAATGAACTATATGAAGCGAAAGCACTAGATTAAATTCCCGTGTGTCATCAACAACGTTTGGTCATCATAAGTAAACAAACCGGCTTGTCCTTTGTGCTAAAAAGGATTGGGCCACTCGCTGCAATTATTACTCTCGCATTTTACTTACTTGTATTTTATTTATCTACTATATCAAAACCTCCTGAAAACTTGTCTGTGAGCATTTACAGTGAATCCTTCATCGAAACTGCTTGTCAACACCTTCTGCTCCTCGTTGGGTTCGACACTCTTATTTATCGAAAGTACTACGATACACCCCCTATACTTGTGGGTCATCAAGACTATTTTCTGGCGCCGTTTCCGGGGAGTGAAGCGCTATTGGTAAGTGGAATTGGTAAGGAAAACTTTTACTGTACGTGCTGTTTTATTTCTGCCTGCTGCTATAATTCATTATGGAGAGATCTTCTCTTGAATTCCTATTTGAAAAATCTACTACTACTGCAAAGGTAGTGGATGAGGCACCAGGTGAGAAAGTGATTCCATATAAAATACCTATGAAAATTATTGAACGTGTTGTGGATAACCGCTATGAAGGGGATGGAATTGTCCATGCTGGAGATCATTTATTGTTTTTACATGAATTATGCGGGTTATTCAAGTGTGCAGGTATTTCTATGGATGAAGTTAGGAAGAAACTATTCTCTATGTCGTTGTCTGGTAAAGCAGCGCATTGGTATAAACTGCTGAAGAATGGGTATTCTCTTGATTGGAAGGATATTTGATACGTCTCAAACGTATCCATAATTTCTTATGTTCCATGCTACTTTTATGATGATACTCACATGTTTTATACACATTATATGTCATTATTATGCATTTTCCGGCACTAACCTATTGACCAGATGCCGAAGAGCCAGTTGCTGTTTTCTGCTGTTTTTGGTTTCAGAAATCCTACAAAGGAAATATTCTCGGAATTGGACGAAATCAACGCCCAGGGTCTTATTTTCCCACGAAGCTTCCAGAAGACCGAGGGAGAAACGAAGTGGGGCCACGGGGCGCCGCCACACTAGGGCGGCGCGGCCTAGGGGGGCCCGCGCGGCCCTAGCGTGTGGGGCCCCCGTGACTCCTCCGACTGCGCCCTTCCGAGAGCCACGATACGGAAAACCTTCCAGAGACGCCGCCGCCGCCAATCCCATCTCGGGGGATTCAGGAGATCGCCTCCGGCACTCTGCCGGAGAGGGGAATCATCTCCCGGAGGGCTCTTCATTGCCATGATCACCTCCGGATCGATATGTGAGTAGTTCACCCCTGGACTATGGGTCCATAGCAGTAGCTAGATGGTTGTCTTCTCCTCATTGTGCTATCATGTTAGATCTTGTGAGCTGCCTATCATGATCAAGATCATCTATTTGTAATGCTACATGTTGTGTTTGTTGGGATCCGATGAATATTGAATACTATGTCAAGTTGATTATCGATCTATCATATATGTTGTTTATGTTCTTGCATGCTCTCCGTTGCTAGTAGAGGCTCTGGCCAAGTTGATACTTGTAACTCCAAGAGGGAGTATTTATGCTCGATAGTGGGTTCATGCCTCCATTGAATGCAGGACGGTGACGAGAAAGTTCTAAGGTTGTGGATGTGCTGTTGCCACTAGGGATAAAACATCGATGCTTTGTCTAAGGATATTTGTGTTGATTACATTACGCACCATACTTAATGCAATTGTCTGTTGTTTGCAACTTAATACCGGAAGGGGTTCGGATGATAACCTGATAGTGGACTTTTTAGGCATAGATGCATGCTGGATAGCGGTCTATGTACTTTGTCGTAATGCCCTGATTAAATCTCATAGTACTCATCATGATATATGTATGTGCATTGTTATGCCTTCTTTATTTGTCAATTGCCCAACTGTAATTTGTTCACCCAAGATGCTATTTATCTTATGGGAGAGACACCACTAGTGAACTGTGGACCCCGGTCCATTCTTTACATCTGAAATACAATCTACTGCAATTGTTCTTTACTATTCTTTGCAACCAAACATCATCTTTCAGACTATACGGTTAATCCTTTGTTTACAGCAAGCCGGTGAGATTGGCAACCTCACTGTTACGTTGCGGCAAAGTACTTTGATTGTGTTGTGCAGGTTCCACGTTGGCGCCGGAATCCCTGGTGTTGCGCCGCACTACACTCCGTCACCAACGACCTTCACGTGATCCTTGACTCCTACTGGTTCGATAAACCTTGGTTTCTTACTGAGGGAAACTTGCTGCTACACGGATCACACCTTCCACTTGGGGTTCCCAACGGGCGTGTGCTTTACGCGTATCAAGCTAAATTTCTGGCGCCGTTGCCGGGGACCTGAAGAAAAGTTACACCACAAAGATTTCTATCTCCCACGTCAACTGCACGCCAGCAAGTAAATTTCTGGCGCCGTTGCCGGGGAGATCAAGACACGCTGCAAGGGGAGTCTCCCACATCCAATCTCTTTACTTTGTTTTTGTCTTGCTTTACTTTACTTTATTTACAGCCACTAGTAGGAAAAGCCTCATCAGTGGCGCACGAAAAAGTGATTCTGTGGCGCATGGGTGGTGCGCCACAGAATTCTCGCCACAAAAATAAGGATTCTATGGCGCACCTGTCCATGCACCATAGAAAGTCTTATTTCTGTGGCGCACCACCGCCGGTGCGCCACAGAATTTTTTTTAAATTTTCAAAAAAAAGTGGCGGCCAGATCTAGATCTAGATCTAGATCTGGGGCCGTCGATTTTTTTTTAATTTTTCTGGAAGGTCGCCGGAGGTGGGTGGTTGGTTTCGTAGGTGGGGTGGATGGGGTGGGTGGGTGGAGGATGAGGCCGGCCGGAGGAGGTGATGGTGGTGGAATAGGAGGAGGTGGAGGTGGTGGTGGTGGTGGTGGAATAGGAGGAGGTGGAGGTGGAGGTGGAGGTGGTGGTGGTGGTGGTGGTAGAGGAGGAGGTGGTGGTGGTGGTTGTTGTTGTTATCGCCGGAGGAGGAGGAGAAGGTGGTTGTTGTGGAGGAGGTGGTCGCCGGAGGAGGTGTTGGTCATGGTCGCCGGAGGAGGTCGCCGGAGTAGGTCGCCGGAGTTGGTCGCCGGTGGAGGAGAGGAGAGAGGAGAAGTGGAGAAGTGGAGGAGAGGAAGAGAAGAGGAGAGGAGGAGAAGAGGAGAAGTGGAGAAGTGGAGAAGGGTAGAAGTGGAGAAGTGGAGAAGGGGAGAAGTGGAGAAGTGGAGAAGGGGACAAGGGGAGAAGTGGAGAAGGGGAGAAATGGAGGAGAGAAGGAGAAGTGGGCACCAGAAATTTCAAATTTCGAACGTTAATTCAGTGGCGCATGGGCACTTGGTGCGCCACAGATTTTTTTTTTCTTTTTTTGTATTTTGCAGCAAAAAATCTTTAACTGCCCGTAACTTTTTACTCTTTTCGAATTTGGAGATTCTTAAAATTGTCCAACCGGGCAAGCCCGGGTGAATTCGGATGTAGATTTTTCGTGGGAACATTTTGATATATTATGCGTTTTTTTCTAGTTCGTATGCAACCAGAAATCCAGTTTGATGATTTTCCCACGTAATTTTGCAAAAAAGTCGAAACTATTGTTTGTTAATTCTCAGTGGTAAAAGATGACATAATACATGGGCATCTTGAAGGAATTTATTTTTTGAAATTTTTATCTATTTTTTTTATTTTTTACAGAGGTAAAAAAGGCGATCCACGGGGGGGGGGGGTGGAGTTGCGTGGGGAGCCAAAAAAAGTTCTGTGGCGCATGGAACCCATGTGCGCCACAGAAATGTGTAGTTTCTGTGGCGCACCATCCCACGTGCGCCACAGAAAGTCTTAATTCAGTGGCGCACCAGGACTAGTGCGCCACAGAATGTCTTATTTCTGTGGCGCACGTGATCCTGTGCGGCATAGAAATAGTGAAACCAATGATTGGGGCTGGCCCCACCAAATTTCTGTGGCTCATGGATCCATGGTGCGCCACAAAATTAAGCTATTTCTGTGGCGCACCGTGCCTGGTGCGCCACAAAATAACTTTCTGTGGCGCATTTTTGGTGGTACGCCACAGAACTAAGCTCCACCTATAAGCATTTTCCTACTAGTGTGCTTTGTTTGCTCTTATATCAAAAACACACAAAAAATTAGTTGCTAGCTTTACTTTATTTACTGTCTTGTTCTCCATATTAAAAACACAAAAAAATTATTTACTTGCATTTACTTTATCTAGTTTACTTTATTTACTATTGCTAAAATGGGTACTGCTGAGAATACTAAGTTGTGTGACTTCACTAGCACAAATAATAATGATTTCCTATGCACACCTATTGCTCCACCTGCTACTGCAGCAGAACTCTTTGAAATTAAACCTGCTTTACTAAATCTTGTTATGAGAGAGCAATTTTCTGGTGCTAGTTCTGATGATGCTGCTGCCCATCTTAATAATTTTGTTGAACTTTGTGAAATGCAAAAGTATAAGGATGTAGATGGCGATATTATAAAATTAAAATTGTTTCCTTTCTCTTTAAGAGGAAGAGCTAAAGATTGGTTGCTATCTTTGCCTAAGAATAGTATTGATTCATGGACTAAATGTAAAGATGCTTTCATTGGTAGATATTATCTTCCAGCTAAAATTATATCTTTGAGAAGTAGCATAATGAAATTTAAGCAATTGGATAATGAACATGTTGCTCAAGCATGGGAAAGAATGAAATCTTTGGTAAAGAATTGCCCAACCCATGGACTAACTACTTGGATGATCATCCAAACCTTCTATGCAGGATTGAATTTTTCTTCGCGGAACCTATTGGATTTAACAACCTTTATGTCCATCACTTTGGGGGCGGCGACAAAGCTTCTTGATTATATGATGATAAATTACTCTGAATGGCACACTGAAAGGGCTCCACAAGGTAAGAAGGTAAATTCTGTTGAAGAAACCTCTTCCTTGAATGATAAGATTGATGCTATTATGTCTATGCTTGTGAATGGTAGATCTAATGTTGATCCTAATAATGTTACTTTAGCTTCATTAGTTGCCCAAGAAGAACATGTTGATGTGAATTTCATTAAAAGTAATAATTTCAACAACAATGCTTATAGGAATAATTCTGGTAACAACTATAGGCCATATCCTTCTGCTAATAGTAATGGTTATGGTAATTATTATGGGAATTCTTACAACAATAATAGGAATGTACCCCCTGGTCTTGAAGCCATGCTTAAAGAATTTATTAGTACACAAACTGCTTTTAACAAATCTGTTGAGGAAAAGCTTGATAAAATTGATATTCTTGCTTCTAAGGTTGATACACTTGCCTCTGATGTTGATCTTTTAAAATTGAAAGTTATGCCTAATAAGGATAATGATAATAAGATTGTTACTACAGCAAATTCCATCCAAGTTCGAATTAATGAGAATATTAGATTGATGGCTGAATTGCATGCTAGGTGGGAAAGAGAAGAAAACGAAAAACTTGCTAAAAAGAATAATGTAGCTAAAGTTTGGACTATTACCACCACTAGTAATGATAATGATTCACATATTTCTAAACCTCCTACTATCAATGGTAAAATAATTGGTGTTGGCAATGTTTCTACTCCTAGTGCAAAGCGTGCAAAACTGCCTGAAACTGTTGAAACTGCTGAAACTGTTTGTGATAAAACTGCTGAAATTTTTCAAAATATTGGGGACAATGATCCCATTGCTGTAGATCATAATGGTTTAGATTTTGATGATTGTCACATCTCTGAATTTATAAAGTTCTTACAAAAACTTGCTAAAAGTCCCAATGCTAGTGCTATAAATTTGGCCTTTACAAAACATTTCACAAATGCTCTCATAAAAGCTAGAGAAGATAAACTAAAACTTGAGACTTCTATTCCTAGGAAGTTAGAAGATGGTTGGGAGCCCATCATTAAGATGAGGGTCAATGATTTTGATTGTAATGCTTTATGTGATCTTGGTGCAAGTATTTCTGTTATGCCTAACAAAATCTATGATATGCTTGACTTGCCACCATTAAAAAATTGTTATTTGGATGTTAATCTTGCTGATAATGCTATAAAGAAACCTTTGGGGAGGATTGATACTGTTCATATTATGGTTAACAATAACCTTGTCCCCGTTGATTTTGTTGTCTTGGATATAGAATGTAAGGCATCTTGTCCCATTATATTGGGAAGACCTTTTCTTCGAACTGTTGGTGCTACTATTGATATGAAGGAAGGTAATATTAAATATCAATTTCCTCTCAAGAAAGGTATGGAACACTTCCCTAGAAAGAGAATGAAGTTACCTTATGATTCTATTATTAGAACAAATTATGATGTTGATGCTTCATCTCTTGATAATACTTGATTCACACTTTCTGCGCCTAGCTGAAAGGCGTTAAAGAAAAGCGCTTATGGGAGACAACCCATTATTTTACTTCTGCACTTTTGTTTTATATTTGAGTCTTGGAAATTGTTACTACTGTAGCAACCTCTCCTTATCTTTATTTTATTGCATTGTTGTGCCAAGTAAAGTCTTTGATAGTAAAGCCAATACTAGATTGGATTACTGCACAGAAACAGATTTCTTGCTGTCACGAATTTGAGTAAAATTCTCTGTAGGTAACTCTGAAAAATCTGCCAATTTACGTGCATGATCCTCAGATATGTACGCAACTTTCATTAAATTTGAGCATTTTCATCTGAGCAAGTTAAGTGCCCCAGAAAAATTTGTCTTTACGGACTGTTCTGTTTTGACAGATTCTGCCTTTTATTTCGCATTGCCTGTTTTGCTATGTTTGATGGATTTCTTTGTTCCATTGACTTTCAGTAGCTTTGTGCAATGTCCAGAAGTGTTAAGAATGATTATGTCACCTCTGAATACATGAATTTTCAATTATGCACTAACCCTCTAATGAGTTTGTTTCGAGTTTGGTGTGGAGGAAGTTTTCAATGGTCAAGAGAGAGGATGATATAGTATGATCAATAAGAGTGAAAAGTCTAAGGTTGGGGATGCCCCCGTGGTTCATCCCTGCATATTTCAAGAATACCCAAGCGTCTAAGCTTGGGGATGCCCAAGGCATCCCCTTCTTCATCGACAACTTATCAGGTCACCTCTAGTGAAACTATATTTTTATTCAGTCACATCTTATGTGCTTTACTGATGCGTGCAATTAACACACGTCCGTTGGGAACCCCAAGAGGAAGGTGTGATGCGTATAGTAGCAAGTTTTTCCTCAGTAAGAAACCAAGGTTTATCGAACCAGTAGGAGCCAAGAAGCTCGTTGAAGGTTGATGGCGGCGAAGTGTAGTGCGGCGCAACCCCAGGGATTCCGGCGCCAACGTGGAACCTGCACAACACAATCAAAGTACTTTGCCCCAACGTAACAGTGAGGTTGTCAATCTCACCGGCTTGTTGTAACAAAGGATTAGATGTATAGTGTGGAAGATGATGTTTGTTTGCGAAGAACAGTAAAGAACAATTGCAGTAGATTGTATTTCAGATGTAAAGAATGGACCGGGGTCCACAGTTCACTAGTGGTGTCTCTCTCATAAGATAAACTAGCGGGGTGACCCGCGCAATAGCGCGGCTAGCACTCGTAATTTTTAGTTATAGTAACTAATTCATTGACCTTGTATCATTTCCACCACACCATCAATCAATTTTGTCTAATCTTTTGTGTAGTGATTTTTCGATGTGAAGTAACACAAAAAAAATCTGTGATGTACCATCTTGACACATAAACCAGAGATCCTACGGATTATGATCCTTGCATATTGCTCGCATGAATTATATGATATCAGACCAATATGTGTGAGATCACTTTACACAAATGGTAAGCTAAGTAGATGAATAAATCGAGAAAACCATTTATGGGGGCTTTTGTATTTCTGCACCTCTCCGTGAATGATCATCAATTATCATTTTCTTGCTCACCGAACGTATATGCATTGACACATATACTTTTTTTGTGGGTATTTTGTATGATATATTAATCTTTTTTATCCTTATATAATGAAGGAACTATTTGAAACAGACATTTAATCTCAGGATACTGCGCACTTACAAAGACATCATAGATTAGGAATATTGAGCAGCATGGTGCATCGATCTTGCATCGATATTTTCCTATGCTTTCCTCGTATGGGCATGATAAATATGTGCAGTTGGCTCATCTAACAGGCCATTCATCTAGATTCCAAACTACGTGGCAGCCTTTCATGAGCTTCAGCAATTGCAAAGTCCATTTTGGAGATGAGAATGACAGTACTTCCCAATGAAATAGCATGAAACAAAGATTATATATGCATGGATACCATATGTGTTTATATTGAAGTTTACAAATATTTATGTTTGTCGCAACTGGTCCCTTGACATTAATTGTGTACTTTGTCAGGACAATATCTTGAAAGGTTGCTCTCATATTCTTGGCTTCACGGAAGTCTCTATTCGAATTATTTGGAACTTTTGGAAATAGGGAAAGGGCTATATCTTTGATCAGATAGATCCTCCTTTGCTAGAACAAAGTATATTTCAGAAAGCTTTGATCAAAGTTTCAAGGTTACATACGGATCAAAGCTTTGTATTTGTATAGAGTTTCTCTTGTAATTTTTCTTTAGGAGTCTTGTGCTTTACATACTGTAATGTTTTTCTTCTTTTAATAGAAAATTGAGCTAACATCATTGTTGAGCTAAAAATCTACGAACTGCTGACCTACTGTTTTAAGTACCAAAAAAGCAAGAAGTAAAAGTTACCTGACATCCTCCCAAAAGAGTTCACTCAATTTCTATTGTCATGTATTCTACAACCATTATGTGAAAGGATCTCGCACCTGCAAAACTGAAGAACTGATGAAATATATAAATACAGGCTTAGTTGCGGCAGTAAGATTTAGTTGTTTTTTCTACCATGGAGGGCAAGCAGAAGTAGCAGCATTATTATGATCATTCAGCCATTTGCAGGCAGGCGAATATTCATTAGTGGTGTGATATATTAAATTAAAGAACATGTAGAATGTATAATAAGAACTGTTCAATTTACACTTACCAAATTCACGGAGAAAATTCTCACACAATTTCTGCACCCTAGGAGCATCACAATGCAGAAAATCGTAGAAATAAATAATAAGCAATTGCTTCTCAATGTAAACTTTTGAGTCTAATAAAGCTTGCGGAATGATCATATTCATCCGAGAGATAAAAATCCAAAGTAAAAAAGTGTGTGTGTTCTTTTCAAATATTCCGACAAACATGCACCACAATTTGACCATGTACGTACCAATTTCACTTTATTGTGAGATATTGTAGCACTTGACCGAAGGTTAAAAGGAATGTAACCATCCATGTGTCCCGGGCCAGCTTATCACTCTCTTCCACTTTCAGATTGTCATTGTGTGTGTACGTTTACATCACCAGTTAATACCAAAGAAATTTGGATATACCAAGACTGCTTCGTGGCTCATTCTCCAGGATAGACCGTGAATTGGCATGCATAAGACAGGTGGGTGCATCCAGGTCAGACGTACGACAACTCACAGCAGCGGATCGAGGTTCACCTCTACATCGAATTTCTCCATACATATCAGACTCCAAATCATCACCCTCTTGATGCAAGGATACCCATGGTTGACCTGCAAGCATGTCTCAGTGTGTGGTGTTGAGAGCATGGTTATCAGGTACTGACCTGCTGAGGCCATACTTGGAGTCATCGAGCTCCAGCTTCACCAACAACACAAACTTCCTCGTTGTTGGGCGGCTGCCAGCAAGCACGGTGTGATCACGTTCGCCGTGGCCACCAGATGAACCAATTCCTGGAATTTAAGAAAAGGGATCGGGAGCTCTATGCTCTAGGAGAAGAAATTCTGTGGATATTGGTACTGCAAAAACATTGGTCAGAACAGCAGCAACCTCGTTTTCCTTGCTAAAATCAGGCTGCTGGAGTTCACGGACGATGGCTGGATGGTTGTACATCTAAGATTTTTGTTATCCATTAGTGTACTTGTGCAAACGAAACTTTCTGCTGTCATTACCATTAGGGCTGAGTCATTGAATATCCACGGCTCGATTCCAGCTTCCCGGATGTGGTGGAGCAAGGCCGCCGAAGTACGGCATGCTACGATTTTGATGGGAAAAGTGGCGAGCTTGCTACTGTTCTCTATGCCGCCATCACCAATAGGGCTGTCCAATGATCGACTGCATCATCTTTGGATTAGCTGGAAGAATATGAACTGGATTGGTCTTTAATGATCGCTGCCACATCAGGTTCGCATCACGGCTCTGATTTGAAAGAAAAATCTAATCTCGCGGATCTGCTTGTGTATGAAAGATGCCTGTTAAATCGACTTGGAAATATGAGTAAGTACTAGATCGCGTACGGATCAAATAATCAATCCGTCAGTCGTAGTATCGTACCTGACTGCTCCGCCTTTTCTCTGCTGCAGCCGAACGGAGATGTTGATGCATCACGGCTCCTTGCATGCTTGGAGCGACTTGGCCATGTTGGTGATTCTTTCATGCATGAGGTACAGTTTCAATCGGCCGGATAGTTAGGTGCAGATCCGATCGGCTATTTACGTGGGTAGGAAACCTTGTTGTGTACGTTTCGGTATTTTTCTGTGCGTAGGTATAAGCCGTATGCCTAATCTGATCCATTGGTTATGTAAAGTTTAATCTCCACCACCGATTGTTTGTTGTTTTAATTATATAACTAGCAGGGTGACCCGCGCATTTGCGCGCCTAGATTTTTTTATATTATTATGTGTTATGTTTGGGGTTCTTAGTTTTGGCCATTATTTATGAACATGAGATAGTATTGGAAAGCAATCTGCAGCGGACAATATGTTTATATTTATATCACCTTCATTCTAGCAAATATGGCTTATTTTTTACATTTTTGTCATCGTTTTTGCATTATGTTAAATGATGTTTTTAAGTATGCTGATTAAGGCTTTTTAATCTAGAAAGATTTAAAATATATGTATATAGCTATGCACAATGGAACATATTAAGGAAGAATTATTTTTGATAGTACAAAAATATGGTGATTCCTTCACCTCCTTAAACTTTGTTTTGTGCTCAAAAGTAACTTTCAATTTATTTTTGATTTGACAATATTTTCTTAAACTACAACTTTGAATATTTAGAATATTTGATCTGTAGTATGTCTCCGTTATCATGCTTCAAAGCTGGATAAAAAACAAATTAGAAGTAGTGTTAACAGCAAACAAAACTTTCGTTCGATATCTAAAGAAACTCCTAGTGTTTGAAACATATTCTCATTATTTTCACTTCAATGGTTTATGTTTGTCATCTGCTGGTTCGCTCAGCGAACTCCTGGATACCGTATGATTTTTGCCTTCAAATAGTTATTCATTCTAAGTTGTACGTTCCTAGAGAAGGCTGCAACGACATGAAAGCACGTATGGAGCTGTTGAGGATACTACCTAAAAGTTGACGGTGTATGTGCTATGCCTCTTTTGATCTGCTGGGTGTGATGACGGCGAGCCGGGCGAGGCGTATATTGGCTTCGTTGATGTGGAACTTTGGGTTAATCGGGCGTTCAAGCAGCTTTGGCTCGTACTGTACAGATCGCCGTGGAACTCGTGGTGCCGTCGCTCGCCTCCACCAGGCGTGTGTAAGGGATGCATTGATGCATTGCTTTTAATCGGGCGTGTGGAGCTGTGTATGGAGAGCGCTTCCGTGGCGCCGAATTCAGTCGATTGAGCAGCCAACTATACCTCATGGAGATCGTTGCCGTGGCGCCGCCGTCGGCCAGCTTGCCTGTCTTGGTCGAGCCCTCCGGCGTATGCCGCGCGCCGTCCATGCCGCTGCTGTGTCTGGCCAACGTGGACGCCGCGCCCTGCCATGAGCAGGGTGGATGCCATCGATATCGACAACTCCGACCCTTTGCTGACGCATCGAGCCCTCTAGCCGACTCTAGAAACCGATTGATTGTTCAGGTTGCTCTCTTTCTTTCAATGCCAGAGCACCGCTTCCTTCTCTTCATCCCGTGGATGGCCCCTTGCCCGCATGGAGAGCGCTGCCCGGGCGCCGCCGCCTCGAGCTCAACGCAACGCCTCATACATCTTGCATCTCTCTGTGAAGCCGTTGCGATCAAGAACTCGCCACCACGCCTGCGACCAAGGGTTCACCGTCGTCGCCTGCGTGCAAGAGCTCGCCGTGATGCAACCTGCCACGAAGAACTCAGCTGGCCGCTGCCGAAGACAACAATTACATCCATCAGATGAGATGGGATCGATCGGGCTTTACGCAGAAACTGGTGGTTTCAGATTTTGCTGCCTTCCTTTTCCTCCCCTTATTTATGGACGAAGCGGGCTAAGGATAGAGATTTGTTTGATCTGAGTTATTTAAATAGACAGAGGTGCTGTTGAGATATATAGCTGTGTAGACGTGAGGGGAAAGCACATTGTATATACGCGTAGATTGAGATCAACACCGGCCGAACACGCGTAATTTAGTCTTGCCCGTTTCATGTAAAAGGGGAGATGCATATGCGTTACGTGTCCTATGTCTTTTTTGTTGTTGAGGGATTCTAGCGTTATGTTTCATACCCCTTACCGATTTTTGTTTAAAGCGTTTAGTCAAGGGCTGCCGTAGATATGTAGTCTTCATCTGTTTTCGTTTTTTTTTTCTTAAACTGAAGAGTTACGGTCCAGCTAATCTAATCCATTAGTTTTGGGATCTCTTATCCTCACCGTTCCTTCTCTTGTACTTTAATTATATAATAGATAGATAGATAGCATGTTGGGTGAACAAATTACAGTTGGGCAATTGACAAATAAAGAAGGCATAACAATGCACATACATATATCATGATGAGTACTATAAGATTTAATCAGGGCATTACGACAAAGTACATAGACCGCTATCCAGCATGCATCTATGCCTAAATAGTCCACTTTCAGGTTATCATCCGAACCCCTTCCGGTATTAAGTTGCAAACAACAGACAATTGCATTAAGTATGGTGCGTAATGTAATCAACACAAATATCCTTAGACAAAGCATCGATGTTTTATCCCTAGTGGCAACAGCACATCCACAACCTTAGAACTTTCTGTCACTGTCCCAGATTCAATGGAGGCATGAACCCACTATCGAGCATTAATACTCCCTCTTGGAGTTACAAGTATCAACTTGGCCAGAGCCTCTACTAGCAACGGAGAGCATGCAAGAACATAAACAACATATATGATAGATTGATAATCAACTTGACATAGTATTCAATATTCATCGGATCCCAACAAACACAACATGTAGCATTACAAATAGATGATCTTGATCATGATAGGCAGCTCACAAGATCTAACATGATAGCACAATGAGGAGAAGACAACCATCTAGCTACTGCTATGGACCCATAGTCCAGGGGTGAACTACTCACACATCAATCCGGAGGCGATCATGGCGATGAAGAGCCCTCCGGGAGATGATTCCCCTCTCCGGTAGGGTGCCGGAGGCGATCTCCTGAATCCCCCGAGATGGGATTGGCGGCGGCGGCGTCTCTGGAAGGTTTTCCGTATCGTGGCTCTCGGTACAGAGGGTTTCGCGACGAAGGCTTTAAGTAGGCGGAAGGGCGGAGTCGGAGGAGTCGCGGGGGCCCCACACGCTAGGGCCGCGCGGGCCCCCTCTAGGCCACGCCGCCCTATTGTGGCGGCACCCCGTGGCCCCACTTCGTTTCTCCCTCGGTCTTCTGGAAGCTTCGTGGAAAAATAAGCCTCTGGGCGTTGATTTCGTCCAATTCCGAGAAAATTTCCTTACTAGGATTTCTGAAACCAAAAACAGCAGAAAACAGCAACTGGCTCTTCGGCATCTCGTCAATAGGTTAGTGCCGGAAAATGCATAATAATGACATATAATGTGTATAAAACATGTGGGTATCATCATAAAAGTAGCATGAAACATAAGAAATTATGGATACGTTTGAGACGTATCAAGCATCCCCAAGCTTAGTTCCTACTCGCCCTCGAGTAGGTAAACGATAACAAGGATAATTTCTGAAGTGACATGCTATCATAATCTTGATCAATACTATTGTAAAGCATATGAGATGAATGCAGCGATTCGAAGCAATGATGAAGACAATGAGTAAACAACTGAATCATATAGCAAAGACTTTTCGTGAATAATACTTTCAAGACAAGCATCAGTAAGACTTGCATAACAGTTAACTCATAAGCAATAAATTCTTAGTAGAAAGCTTTGAAACAACACAAAGGAAGATATAAGTTTTAGCGGTTGCTTTCAACTTCAACATGTATATCTCATGGATAATTGTCAACACAAAGTAATATAACAAGTGCAATAGGTAAACATGTAGGAATCAATGCACACAGTTTACACAAGTGTTTGCTTCTAAGATAGAAAGAATAGGCAAACTGACTCAACAATAAAGTAGAAGAATGGCCCTTCGCAGAGGGAAGCATGGATTACTATATTTGTGCTAGAGCTTTTCATTTTGAAAACAAGAAACAATTTTGTCAACGGTAGTAATAAATCATATGTGTTATGTATAAGACATCCTATAAGTTGCAAGCCTCATGCATAGAATACTAATAGTGCTTGCACCTTGTCCTAATTAACTTGGATTAACACGGATTATCATTGCATAACATATGTTTCAACCAAGTGTCACAAAGGGGTACCTCTATGCCGCCTGTACAGAGGTCTAAGGAGAAAGTTCGCATTGGATTTCTCGCTTTTGATTATTCTCAACTTAGACATCCATACCGGGACAACATAGACAACAGATAATGGACTCCTCTTTAATGCATAAGCATTTAACAACAGATAATATTCTCATAATAGATTGAGGATTTGTGTCCAAACTGAAACTTCCACCATGATTCATGGCTTTAGTTAGCGGCCCAATGTTCTTCTCTAACAATATCCATACTCAAACCATTTGATCATGAAAATCGCCCTTACTTCAGACAAGACGAACATGCATAGCAACACACATGATATTCAACAAAGGTAAAAGTTGATGTCGTCCCCAGAAACATGGTTACCGCTCAACAAGCAACTTATTAAGAAATAAGACACATAGCAACATATTCTTCACCACAATAGTTTTTAAGGCTATTTTCCCATGAGCTATGTATTGTAAAGGCAAAGAATAGAAGTTTAAAGGTAGCACTCAAGTAATGTACTTTGGAATGGAAGAGAAATACCATGTGGTAGGTAGGTATGGTGGACACAAATGGCATAGTTTTTGGCTCAAGGATTTGGATGCACGAGAAGAATCCCTCTCAATACAAGGCTAGGCTAGCAAGGTTGTTTGAAGCAAACTCAAGTATAAAATGGTGCAGCAAGACTCACATATGAACATATTGTAAGCACTATAAGACTTTACATCGTCTCCTTGTTGTTCAAACACCTCAACCAGAAAATATCTAGACTTAGAGAGACCAATCATGCAAACCAAATTTTAACAAGCTCTATGTAGTTCTTCATTAATAGGTGCAAAGTACATGATGCAAGAGCTTAAACATGATCTATATGAGCACAACAAATGCCAAGTATCAAATTATTCAAGACATTATACCATTTACCACATGCGGCATTTTCCGTTTCCAACCATATATCAATGAACGAAGTAGTTCAACCTTCGCAATGAACATTAAGAATAAAGCTAAGAACACATGTGTTCATATGCAACAGCGGAGCGTGTCTCTCTCCCACACAAAGAATGCTAGGATGCGATTTTATTCAAACAAAAACAAAAATAAAAGCAAACAGACGCTCCAAGTAAAGCGCATAAGATGTGACTGAATAAAAATATAGTTTCACTAGAGGTGACCTCATAAGTTGTCGATGAAGAAGGGGATGTCTTGGGCATCCCCAAGTTTAGATGCTTGAGTCTTCTTGAAATATGCAGGGATGAACCACGGGGGCATCCCCAAGCTTAGACTTTTCACTCTTCTTGATCATATTGTATCATCCTCCTCTCTTGACCCTTGAAAACTTCCTCCACACGAAACTCGAAACAAACTCATTAGAGGGTTAGAGCATAATTCATATATTCAGAGGTGACATAATCATTCTTAATACTTCTGGACATTGCACAAAGCTACTGAAAGTTAATGGAACAAAGAAATCCATCAAACATAGCAAAACAGGCAATGCGAAATAAAAGGCAGAATCTGTCAAAACAGAACAGTCCGTAAAGACGAATTTTTCAGGGGCACTTAACTTGCTCAGATGAAAATTCTCAAATTTAATGAAAGTTGCGTACATATCTGAGGATCATGCACGTAAATTGGAAGATTTTTCTGAGTTACCTACAGAGTACCCTGCCCAAATTCGTGACAGCAAGAAATCTGTTTCTGCGCAGTAATCCAAATCTAGTATTGACTTTACTATCAAAGACTTTACTTGGCACAACAATGCAATAAAATAAAGATAAGGAGAGGTTGCTACAGTAGTAACAACTTCCAAGACTCAAATATAAAACAAAAGTACTGTAGTAAAATCATGGGTTGTCTCCCATAAGCGCTTTTCTTTAACGCCTTTCAGCTAGGCGCAGAAAGTGTGAATCAAGTGTTATCAAGAGATGAAGCATCGACATCATAATTTGTTCTAATAATAGAATCATAAGGTAACTTCATTTTCTTTCTAGGGAAGTGTTCCATACCTTTCTTGAGAGGAAATTGATATTTAATATTACCTTCCTTCATATCGATGGTAGCACCAACAGTTCGAAGAAAAGGTCTTCCCAATATAATGTGACAAGATGCATTGCATTCAATATCCAAGACAACAAAATCAATGGGACAAGGTTATTGTTAACCATAATACGAACATTATCAATCCTCCCCAAAGGTTTCTTTATAGCATTATCAGCAATATTAACATCCAAATAACAATTTTTTAATGGTGTCAAGTCAAGCATATCATAGATTTTCTTAGGCATAACAGAAATACTTGCACCAAGATCACATAAAGCATTACAATCAAAATCATTGACCCTCATCTTAATGATGGGCTCCCAACCATCTTCTAACTTTCTAGGAATAGAAGTTTCAAGTTTTAGTTTCTCTTCTCTAGCTTTTATGAGAGCATTTGTAATATGTTTTGTAAAGGCCAAATTTATAGCACTAGCATTGGGACTTTTAGCAAGTTTTTGTAAGAACTTTATAACTTCAGAGTTGTGACAATCATCAAAATATAAATCATTATGATCTACAGCAATGGGATCATTGTCCCCAATATTTTGAAAAATTTCAGCAGTTTTATCACAAACAGTTTCAGCAGTTTTAGCAGTTTCAGGCAGTTTTGCACGCTTTGCACTAGGAGTAGAAACATTGCCGACACCAATTATTTTACCATTAATAGTAAGAGTTTTAGAAAAATGTGAATCATTATCATTACTAGTGGTGGTAATAGTCCAAACTTTAGCTACATTATTCTCTTTAGCTAGTTTTTCATTTTCTTCTCTTTCCCACCTAGCATGCAATTCAGCCATCAATCTTATATTCTCATTAATTCTAACTTGGATGGCATTTGCTGTAGTAAATTTTTTATTATTATTATCCCTATTAGGCATAACTTTCAATTTTAAAAGATCAACATCAGCAGCAAGAGTATCAACCTTAGAAGCAAGAATATCAATTTTACCAAGCTTTTCTTCAACAGATTTGTTAAAAGCAGTTTGTGTACTAATAAATTCTTTAAGCATGGCTTCAAGACCAGGGGGTACAGTCCTATTATTGTTGTAATAATTCCCATAAGAATTACCATAACCACTACTATTAGCAGAAGGATATGGCCGATAGTTGTTCCCAGAATTATTCCTATAAGCATTGTTGTTGAAATTATTATTTTTAATGAAGTTCACATCAACATGTTCTTCTTGGGCAACCAATGAAGCTAAAGGAACATTATTAGAATCAACATTAGATCTACCATTCACAAGCATAGACATAATCACATCAATCTTATCACTCAAGGAAGAGGTTTCTTCAACATAATTTACCTTCTTACCTTGTGGAGCCCTTTCCGTGTGCCATTCAGAGTAATTAATCATCATATCATCAAGAAGCTTTGTCGTTGCGCCTAGAGTGATGGACATAAAGGTACCTCCAGCAGCTGAATCCAATAGGTTCCGCGAAGAAAATTTTAATCCTGCATAGAAGGTTTGGATGATCATCCAAGTAGTTAGTCCATGGGTTGGGCAATTCTTTACCAAAGATTTCATTCTCTCCCATGCTTGAGCAACATGTTCATTATCCAATTGCTTAAAATTCATTATGCTACTTCTCAAAGATATAATTTTAGCAGGAGGATAATATCTACCAATAAAAGCATCCTTACATTTAGTCCATGAATCAATACTATTCTTAGGCAAAGATAGCAACCAATCTTTAGCTCTTCCTCTTAAGGAGAAAGGAAACAATTTCAATTTTATAATATCACCATCTACATCCTTATACTTTTGAATTTCACAAAGTTCAACAAAATTATTAAGATGGGCAGCAGCATCATCAGAACTAACACCAGAAAATTGCTCTCTCATGACAAGATTTAGTAAAGCAGGTTTAATTTCAAAAAATTCTGCTGCAGTAGCAGGTGGAGCAATAGGTGTGCATAAGAAATCATTATTATTTGTGCTAGTGAAGTCACACAACTTAGTGTTTTCAGGAGTATTCATTTTAACAGTAGTAAATAAAGCAAACTAGATAAAGTAAATGCAAGTATCTAATTTTTTTTGTGTTTTTAATATGGAGAACGCAAACAAGATAATAAATAAAGTAAAGCTAGCAACTAATTTTTTTGTGTTTTGTTTTAGTGCAGCAAACAAAGTAGTAAATAAAATAAAGCAAGACAAAAACAAAGTAAAGAGATTGGAAGTGGGAGACTCCCCTTGCAGCGTGTCTTGATCTCCCCGGCAACGGCGCCAGAAAAAGAGCTTCTGGCGTGCAGTTGACGTGGGAGATAGAAATCTTTGTGGTGTAACTTTTCTTCAAGTCCCCGGCAACGGCGCCAGAAAAAGAGCTTGATGCGTGCAATTAACACATGTCCGTTGGGAACCCCAAGAGGAAGGTGTGATGCGTACAGTAGCAAGTTTTCCCTCAGTAAGAAACCAAGGTTTATCGAACCAGTAGGAGCCAAGAAGCACGTTGAAGGTTGATGGCGACGAAGTGTAGTGCGGCGCAACACTAGGGATTCTGGCGCCAATGTGGAACCTGCACAACACAATCAAAGTACTTTGCCCCAACGTAAGAGTGAGGTTGTCAATATCACCGGCTTGCTGTAACAAAGGATTAGATGTATAGTGTGGAAGATGATGTTTGTTTGCGAAGAACAGTAAAGAATAATTGCAGTAGATTGTATTTTAGATGTAAAGAATGGACCGGGGTCCACAGTTCACTAGTGGTGTCTCTCCCATAAGATAAATAGCATGTTGGGTGAACAAATTACAGTTGGGCAATTGACAAATAAAGAAGGCATAACAATGCACATACATATATCATGATGAGTACTATGAGATTTAATCAGGGCATTACGACAAAGTACATAGACCGCTATCCAGCATGCATCTATGCCTAAATAGTCCACTTTCAGGTTATCATCCGAACCCCTTCCTGTATTAAGTTGCAAACAACAGACAATTGCATTAAGTATGGTGCGTAATGTAATCAACACAAATATCCTTAGACAAAGCATCGATGTTTTATCCCTAGTGGCAACAGCACATCCACAACCTTAGAACTTTCTGTCACTGTCCCAGATTCAATGGAGGCATGAACCCACTATCGAGCATTAATACTCCCTCTTGGAGTTACAAGTATCAACTTGGCCAGAGCCTCTACTAGCAACGGAGAGCATGCAAGAACATAAACAACATATATGATAGATTGATAATCAACTTGACATAGTATTCAATATTCATCGGATCCCAACAAACACAACATGTAGCATTACAAATAGATGATCTTGATCATGATAGGCAGCTCACAAGATCTAACATGATAGCACAATGAGGAGAAGACAACCATCTAGCTACTGTTATGGACCCATAGTCCAGGGGTGAACTACTCACACATCAATCCGGAGGCGATCATGGCGATGAAGAGCCCTCCGGGAGATGATTCCCCTCTCCGGTAGGGTGCCGGAGGCGATCTCCTGAATCCCCCGAGATGGGATTGGCGGCGGCGTCTCTGGAAGGTTTTCCGTATCGTGGCTTGATACGTCCATTTTGCATCACTATTTTATATCATAATTTACTGTTATTGATTGATATATTTCATATTTAGAGATGATACTTATGTTATTTCATCTATTTTGTATGTTTCATGATTATTGGAGAATCACGCACCGGAGTCAGGATTCTGCTGGAAAAAGCGCCGTCAGAATGCAATATTTCGGAAGATCAGCAATTGACGGGAATTATACTGAAAATCCTATTTTTCCAGAAGACGAAGGTAGCCAAAAGGAGGAGCCGAGGAGGGCCGCCATGGGCCCCCCTCATAGGCCGGCGCGGGCCCTGCCCTGGCCGCGCCCCTTGTGGGGAGGGGCCCACGACCCCCTCTGGCCTCCTCTCCTTCGCGTACTTCTTCGTCCCGAAAACCTAAGCTCCAGAGGAGATTCGCGAAGAGTCACAGCCGCTTCTGCGGGGCGGAAAACACCAGAGAGAAAAGAGCTCTCCGGCAGGCTGAAATCCGCCGGGGAAATTCCCTCCTGGAGGGGGAAATCGACGCCATCGTCATCGTCATCGAGCTGGATATCATCTCCATCATCATCACAATTATCTCCATCATCATCACCGCCATCTCGACCGCTGCACCTCGTCACCGCTGTAACAATTAGGGTTGGATCTTGATTGTTTGGTAGGGGAAACTCTCCTGGTATTGATTTCTACTTGTTATTGATGCTATTGAGTGAAACCATTGAACCAAGGTTTATGTTCAGATTGTTATTCATCATCATATCACCTCTGATCATGTTCCATATGATGTCTCGTGAGTAGTTCGTTTAGTTCTTGAGGACATGGGTGAAGTCTAAATGTTAGTAGTGAATTATGTTGGTTAGTATTCAATGTTATGATATTTAAGTTGTGGTGTTATTCTTCTAGTGGTGTCATGTGAACATCGACTACATGATACTTCACCATTTATGGGCCTAGGGGAATACATCTTGTATTCGTTTGCTAATTGCGGGGTTGCCGGAGTGACAAAAACCTAAACCCCCGTTGGTATATTGATGCAGGAGGGATAGCAAGATCTCAGAGTTTAAGGCTGTGGTTAGATTTATCTTAATTACTTTCTTGTATTTGCGGATGCTTGCAAGGGGTATAATCACAAGTATGTATTAGTCCTAGGAAGGGCGGTGCATTAGCATAGGTTCACCCACACAACTGATATGTCTCCGACGTATCGATAATTTCTTATGTTCCATGCCACATTATTGATGATATCTACATGTTTTATGCACACTTTATGTCATATTCGTGCATTTTCTAGAACTAACCTATTAACAAGATGCCGAAGTGCCAGTTCCTGTTTTCTGCTGTTTTTGGTTTCAGAAATCCTAGTAAAGAAATATTCTCGGAATTGGACGAAATCAACGCCCAGGTTCCTATTTTGCCCGGAAGCATCCAGAACACCCGAGAGCCGCCAGAGGGAAGCCCTGGGGGCCCCACACCACACCCTGGTGCGGCCAGAGGGGGGCCGCGCCGCCCTATAGTGTGGGCCCCCCAGGCCCCCTCCGAGGCTGCCCTTCCGCCTACTTAAAGCCTCTGTCGCGAAAACCCTATCACGTTCGACGAAACCCACAGAAACCTTCCAGAGCCGCCGCCATCGCGAAGCCAAGATCTGGGGGACAGGAGTCTCTGTTCCGGCACGCCGCCGGGACGGGGAAGTGCCCCCGGAAGGCTTCTCCATCGACACCGCTGCCATCTCCACCGCCATCTTCATCACCGCTGCTGCTCCCATGAGGAGGGAGTAGTTCTCCATCGATGCTCGGGGCTGTACCGGTAGCTATGTGGTTCATCTCTCTCCTATGTACTTCAATACAATAATCTCATGAGCTGCCTTACATGATTGAGATTCATATGATGATGCTTGTAATCTAGATGTCATTATGCTAGTCAAGTGAATTTTACTCATGTGATCTCCGGAGACTCCTTGTCCCACGTGTGTAAAGGTGACAGTGTGTGCACCGTGTGGGTCTCTTAGGCTATATTTCACAGAATACTTATTCACTGTTATGAATGGCATAGTGAAGTGCTTATTTATATCTCTTTATGATTGCAATGTGTTTTGTATCACAATTTATCTATGTGCTACTCTAGCAATGTTATTAAAGTAGTTTTATTCCTCCTGCACGGTGTAATGGTGACAGTGTGTGCATCCGTGTTAGTACTTGGTTTATGCTATGATTATGATCTCTTGTAGATTATGAAGTTAATTATTGCTATGATAGTATTGATGTGTATTATTCCTCCTACATAGCATGAAGGTGACAGTGTGCATGCTATGTTAGTACTTGGTTTAGTCGAATTGATCTTTCATGCACTCTAAGGTTATTTAAATATGAACATTGAATTGTGGAGCTTGTTAACTCCGGCATTGAGGGTTCGTGTAATCCTACGCAATGTGTTCATCATTCAACAAGAGTGTAGAGTATGCATTTTTCTATTCTGTTATGTGATCAAAGTTGAGAGTGTCCACTAGTGAAAGTGTAATCCCTAGGCCTTGCTCCTAAATACTGCTATCGCTGCTTGTTTACTGTTTTACTGCATTACTACTGCTGCAATACTACCACCATCAACTACACGCCAGCAAGCTATTTTCTGGCACCGTTGCTACTGCTCATATATATTCATACCACCTGTATTTCACTATCTCTTCGCCGAACTAGTACACCTATCAGGTGTGTTGGGGACACAAGAGACTTCTTGCTTTGTGGTTGCAGGGTTGCATGAGAGGGATATCTTTGACCTCTTCCTCCCTGAGTTCGATAAACCTTGGGTGATACACTTAAGGGAAACTTGCTGTTGTTCTACAAACCTCTGCTCTTGGAGGCCCAACACTGTCTACAGGAAAAGGAGGGGGCGTAGACATCAAGCTATTTTCTGGCGCCGTTGCCGGGGAGGAAAGGTAAAAGGTACTCACACTCCGGATCTCGGCTACTAAGCTATTTTCGCCGTTGTAAGTACTCGAAGCTATTTCCTTTAGATCCTGCAATTGCATCTTTTTGTTTCTTGTTTACACTAGTTTGGCATAATGGACAAGAATGAGCTTCTTATTCTATTTCCTGATTTAAAACATGGATTGTTTGATGCGAAAATTAAAAAACCTATAGAATCTTATTTGCATGCTGGTAGTAATATTAGTATGAACGCTTTGAACACCATTGTTGATAATAATATAGAAAGTTCTAAGCTTGGGGAAGCTGGTTTTCATGATCTTTTTAGTCCCCCAAGCATTGAGGAGAAAATTTACTTTGATGATACTTTGCCTCCTATATTTGATGATGAGAATAATAATGATAGCTACTTTGTTGAATTTGCTCCCACTACAACTAATAAAATTGATTATGCTTATGTGGAGAGTAATAATTTTATGCATGAGACTCATGATAAGAATGCTTTATGTGATAGTTATATTGTTGAGTTTGCTCATGTTGCTACTGAAAGTTATTATGAGAGAGGAAAATATGGTTGTAGAAATTTTCATGTTACTAAAACACCTCTCTATGTGCTGAAATTTTTGAAGCTACACTTGTTTTATCTTCCTATGCTTGTTACTTTACTCCTCATGAACTTGTTTATTTACAAGATTCCTATGCATAGGAAGCATGTTAGACTTAAATATGTTTTGGATTTGCTTCTTGATGCTCTCTTTTGCTTCAAATACTATATCTTGCGAGTGCATCATTAAAACTGCTAAGCCCATCTTAATGGCTATAAAGAAAGAACTTCTTGGGAGATAACCCATGTGTTATTTTGCTACAGTACTTTGTTTTATATTTGTGTCTTGGAAGTTGTTTACTACTGTAGCAACCTCTCCTTATCTTAGTTTAGTGTTTTGTTGTGCCAAGTAAAGTCTTTGATAGAAAGGTTGATACTAGATTTGGATTGCTGCGCAGTAACAGATTTCTTTGCTGTCACGAATTCCGACCTGCCTCTCTGTAGGTAGCTCAGAAAATTATGCCAATTTACGTGCGTGATCCTCAGATATGTACGCAACTTTCATTCAATTTGAGCATTTTCATCTGAGCAAGTCTGGTGCCATTTTAAAATTCGTCTTTACGGACTGTTCTGTTTTGACAGATTCTGCCTTTTATTTCGCATTGCTTCTTTCGCTGTGTTGGGTGGATTTCTTTATTCCATTACCTTCCAGTAGCTTTGGGCAATGTCCAGAAGTGTTAAGAATGATTGTGTCACCTCTGAACATGTGAGTTTTTGATTATGCACTAACCCTCTAATGAGTTTGTTTCGAGTTTGGTGTGGAGGAAGTTTTCAAGGGTCAAGAGAGGAGGATGATATACTATGATCAAGAAGAGTGAAGAGTCTAAGCTTGGGGATGCCCCGGTGGTTCATCCCTGCATATTTCAAGAAGACTCAAGCATCTAAGCTTGGGGATGCCCAAGGCATCCCCTTCTTCATCGACAAATTTATCAGGTTCCTCCCTTGAAACTATATTTTTATTCGGTCACATCTTATGTACTTTACTTGGAGCGTCTGTGTGCTTTTGTTTTTGTTTTTGTTTGAATAAATGCTTGTGTGGGAGAGAGACATGCTCCGCTGGTTCATATGAACACATGTGTTCTTAGCTTTTAATTTTCATGGCGAAGGTTGAAATTGCTTCGTTAAATTGTTATATGGTTGGAATCGGAAAATGGTACATGTAGTAATTGGTAAAATGTCTTGGATAATGTGATACTTGGCAATTATTGTGCTCATGTTTAAGCTCTTGCATCATATACTTTGCACCTATTAGTGAAGAAATACGTAGAGCTGGTTAATATTTGGTTTGCATGAGTGGTTTCTCTAGAGTCTAGATATTTTCTAGTGAGGTGTTTGAACAACAAGGAAGATGATGTATAGTCTTATAATGCTTGTAATATGTATTTTATGTAAGTTTTGATGTACTAGTTCGTGCTTGTGTTTGCTCCAAACAACCTTGCTAACCTAAACCTTGTATCGAGAGGGAATACTTCTCATGCATCCAAATCCTTGAGCCAAACAACACTATGCCATTTGTGTCCATCATACCTACCTACTACATGGTATTTCCTGCCATTCCAAAGTAAACTGCTTGAGTGCTACCTTTAAACAATTCAAAATTTATCACCTCTGATTTGTGTCAATGTTTTATAGCTCATGAGGAAGTATGTGGTGTTTATCTTTCAATCTTGTTGGGCAACTTTCACCAATGGACTAGTGGCTTCATCCGCTTATCCAATAATTTTGCAAAAAGAGCTGGCAATGGGATTCCCAGTCCCAAATTAATTAACAAAAATAGACACTCCTCCATGGTATGTGATTGTTGGACGGCACCCGAAGGATTCGGTTAGCCATGGCTTGTGTAAGCAAAGGTTGGGAGGAGTGTCATCATAATAAAACTAAAATAAAAAGGCACTCCTTCATGGTATGAGATTGTTGGCAGGCACCCGAGGATTCGGTTAGCCATGGTTTGTGAAAGAAAGGTTGGAAGGAGTGCCATCCAAAAATAAAATAAAATGGGAGCCGCTCTTTGAAGGTTTGTCTGGCAAGGGGGTTAGAGTACCCGCTACCATTCATTGACAACAACAAACACCTCTCAAAACTTTATTTTTATGCTCTCTTTATGTTTTCAAAATAAAAGCTCTAGCACAAATATAGCAATCGATGCTTTCCTCTTTGAAGGACATTTCTTTTACTTTTATGTTGAGTCAGTTCACCTATCTCTCTCCATCTCAAGAAGCAAACACTTGTGTGAACTGTGCATTGATTCCTACATACTTGCATATTGCACTTATTATATTACTCTATGTTGACAATATCCATGAGATATACATGTTATAAGTTGAAAGCAACCGCTGAAACTTAATCTTCCTTTGTGTTGCTTCAATGCCTTTACTTTGAATTATTGCTTTATGAGTTAACTCTTATGCAAGACTTATTGATGCTTGTCTTGAAGTGCTATTCATGAAAAGTCTTTGCTTTATGATTCACTTGTTTACTCATGTCATATACATTGTTTTGATCGCTGCATTCACTACATATGCTTTACAAATAGTATGATCAAGGTTATGATGGCATGTCACTCCAGAAATTATCTTTGTTATCGTTTTACCTGCTCGGGACAAGCAGAACTAAGCTTGGGGATGCTGATACGTCTCCGACGTATCGATAATTTCTTATGTTCCATGCCACATTATTGATGATATCTACATGTTTTATGCACACTTTATGTCATATTCGTGCATTTTCTGGAACTAACGTATTAACAAGATGCCGAAGTGCCAGTTCCTGTTTTCTGCTGTTTTTGGTTTCAGAAATCCTAGTAAAGAAATATTCTCGGAATTGGACGAAATCAACGCCCAGGTTCCTATTTTGCCCGGAAGCATCCAGAACACCCGAGAGCCGCCAGAGGGAAGCCCTGGGGGCCCACACCACACCCTGGCGCGGACCAGAGGGGGGCCGCGCCGCCCTATAGTGTGGGCCCCCCAGGCCCCCTCCGAGGCTGCCCTTCCGCCTACTTAAAGCCTCCGTCGCGAAAACCCTATCACGTTCGACGAAACCCACAGAAACCTTCCAGAGCCACCGCCATCGCGAAGCCAAGATCTGGGGGACAGGAGTCTCTGTTCCGGCACGCCGCCGGGACGGGGAAGTGCCCCCGGAAGGCTTCTCCATCGACACCGCTACCATCTCCACCACCATCTTCATCACCGCTGCTGCTCCCATGAGGAGGGAGTAGTTCTCCATCGAGGCTCGGGGCTGTACCGGTAGCTATGTGGTTCATCTCTCTCCTATGTACTTCAATACAATAATCTCATGAGCTGCCTTACATGATTGAGATTCATATGATGATGCTTGTAATCTAGATGTCATTATGCTAGTCAAGTGAATTTTACTCATGTGATCTCCGGAGACTCCTTGTCCCACGTGTGTAAAGGTGACAGTGTGTGCACCGTGTGGGTCTCTTAGGCTATATTTCACAGAATACTTATTCACTGTTATGAATGGCATAGTGAAGTGCTTATTTATATCTCTTTATGATTGCAATGTGTTTTTAATCACAATTTATCTATGTGCTACTCTAGCAATGTTATTAAAGTAGTTTTATTCCTCCTGCACGGTGTAATGGTGACAGTGTGTGCATCCGTGTTAGTACTTGGTTTATGCTATGATTATGATCTCTTGTAGATTATGAAGTTAATTATTGCTATGATAGTATTGATGTGTATTATTCCTCCTACATAGCATGAAGGTGATAGTGTGCATGCTATGTTAGTACTTGGTTTAGTCGAATTGATCTTTCATGCACTCTAAGGTTATTTAAATATGAACATTGAATTGTGGAGCTTGTTAACTCCGGCATTGAGGGTTCGTGTAATCCTACGCAATGTGTTCATCATTCAACAAGAGTGTAGAGTATGCATTTATCTATTCTGTTATGTGATCAAAGTTGAGAGTGTCCACTAGTGAAAGTGTAATCCCTAGGCCTTGCTCCTAAATACTGCTATTCTTTGCTTGTTTCTTGTTTCTTTGCGTTACTACTCTTTGCAATACTACCACCATCAACTACACGCCAGCAAGCTATTTTCTGGCACCGTTGCTACTGCTCATATATATTCATACCACCTGTATTTCACTATCTCTTCGCCGAACTAGTACACCTATTAGGTGTGTTGGGGACACAAGAGACTTCTTGCTTTGTGGTTGCAGGGTTGCATGAGAGGGATATCTTTGACCTCTTCCTCCCTGAGTTCGATAAACCTTGGGTGATCCACTTAAGGGAAACTTGCTGCTGTTCTACAAACCTCTGCTCTTGGAGGCCCAACACTGTCTACAGGAAAAGGAGGGGGCGTAGACATCAACAACACTTATCAAAACAATGAAGATTAATCAGCTATATGAAGCGAAACCACTAGACTAAATTCCCGTGTGTCCTCAAGAACGTTTGGTCATTATAAGTAAACAAACCGGCTTGTCCTTTGTGCTAAAAAGGATTGGGCCACTCGCTGCAATTATTTCTCTCGCATTTTACTTACTCGTACTTTATTTGCCTGCTATATCAAAACCCCCTGAATACTTGTCTGTGAGCATTTACAGAGAATCCTTCATCGAAACTGCTTGTCAACACCTTCTGCTCCTCGTTGGGTTCGACACTCTTATTTATCGAAAGTACTACGATACACCCCCTATACTTGTGGGTCATCAAGACTATTTTCTGGCGCCGTTGCCGGGGAGTGAAGCGCTATTGGTAAGTGGAATTGGTAAGGAAAACCTTTATTGTACGTGCTGTTTTTATTTCTGCCTGCTGCTATAATTCATTATGGAGGGGTCTTCTCTTGAATTCCTCTTTGGAAAATCTACTACTACTGCAAAGGTAGTGGATGAGGTGCCAGGTGAGAAAGAGGTTCCATACAAAATACCTATGAAAATTATTGAACGTGTTGTGGATAACCTCTATGAAGGGGATGGAACTGTCCATCCTGGTGATCATTTACTATTTTTACATGAATTATGCGGGTTATTCAAATGTGCAGGTATTGCTATGGATGAAGTTAGAAAGAAACTATTCTCTATATCACACATGCAGTAAAGCGGCGCACTGGTATAAATTGCTGAAGAATAGGGATTCTCTTAATTGGGAGGACATTGTGCCTTTATTTTATTCCAAATTCTATCCTCCAAGTGAAATTCACAAAGATCGGAACCACATATATAATTTCTGGTCTCATGATGGAGAGAGTATTGCCCAAGCTTGGGGGAGATTGAAGTCTTTAATGCTCAAATGCCCCATTCATGAGCTTCCTGGTAATATTATTATTGATAATTTCTATGCAAGATTGTCTTTTCAAGATAAGACTTTGCTGGATACTTCTTGTTCTGGATCATTTACACGCAACGAAGAAGAGTTCAAAAGGGACCTTCTTGATCGGATCCAGGAGAATACTGAAGGATGGGAGAATGACAAAGATAGAGAGTCAGGTATAAACTATGATTATAAATGCATTGAAACTTTTATGGGTACTGATGAATTTCGTAATATGAGTGCTACTTATGGTCTTGATTCTCAAGTCATTGCAAATTTTTATAAAGCTTTTGCCTCTCACTTTGAATTGCCTAGGAAGAATTTTGATAAGTATCATGAACCATACAAAGATAAAACTGATTCATCTATAAATAAATGTGCTATAATCGAAACTGTTGATCATATTCTTCCTGAAGCATATATTGAAAAAACTCCTTTTCCTGCTAAAATGAAGGAGTATTCTGTTATAACTAGTGCGGTTAATAAAAGTGAAAAGAAACCTATAAAACCTGAAGAACAAATAAAGGTTGAACCTGCTATTGCAATAGTTAAAGATCTTGTGACTGAAAATGTAGAAGATGGTCATGTTATTTTCTGTGAAGATGCTTCTAATATTGTTTCGCATCCTAATAAGTGTAGGAAAGCTAGTGTTCCTATGCTCTCTGTTAGAATTGGTGATCATTGTTATTATGGTTTATGCGACATTGGTGCAAGTATTAGTGCCATTCCTTATGAGCTTTATACAGAGATCATGCATGAAATTGGTTCATGTGAACTTGAAGATATTGATGTGGTTATTCGGCTAGCTAATAGAGAAACTATCTCTCCTATTGGCATTGTTCAAGATGTGGAAGTACTATGTGGTAAGATTAAATATCCTGCTGACTTTTTGGTACTTGGTTCTGCTGCTAGTAAGTCTTGTCCTATTATTTTTGGTAGACCTTTTCTAAATACTTGTGGAGCTGTTATAGATTGCAAGAAGGAAAAAATTGTGAATAAATTTGCTGGTGAATCTTATGAGTTTAATTTCTCTAAATTTGCCAAAACTCCTTATAAAGCTGAATTGCCTAATAATGATTTTAGAGTTGAACAATGTGCATCTATTGCTCTTGCTCCTAATAATCCTTTGCAGCAACATTTGGAGGATAGTGAGAGTGAAGTCTTTAGGGAAGAAAGGAATGAGCTTGATGAAATTTTCCTTCGTCAACCTATTCTTAAACATGACTTGCCGGTTGAAGATTTAGGTACAACACCACCACCAAAGGAAGATCCTGTTTTCGAATTGAAGCCACTGCCTGATAATCTTAAGTATGCTCATATTGATGATAAGAAAATATATCCTGTTATTATTAGTTCTAAGATTTCAGAATTTGAAGAAGAAAGGTTATTGGAATTATTGAAGAAACACCGAGGAGCAATTGGCTACACTCTTGATGACTTAAAGGGGATTTCTCCCTCTATTTGCCAACATGCTATCAATATGGAAGATGATGCGAAGCCTGTTGTTGAACATCAGCGCCGTCTAATTCTGAAAATGAAGGACGTGGTAAGGAATGAGGTATTAAAACTTCTTGAAGCTGGTATTATATATCCTATTGCTGATAGTAGATGGGTTAGTCCTGTGCATTGTGTTCCTAACAAAGGAGGAATGACTGTTGTGCCTAATGATAATGATGAGCTCATCCCTCAAAGAGTAGTTGTAGGGTATAGAATGTGCATTGATTATCAAAAAGTTAATAAGGTTACTAAGAAAGATCATTACCCTTTACCCTTTATTGATCAAATGTTAGAAAGGTTGTCTAAAAATATTCATTTTTGTTTTCTTGATGGTTATTCTGGGTTCTCACAAATTGCTGTTAAAACTAAAGATCAAGAGAAAACCACTTTCACTTGTCCCTATGGAACATATGCTTATAGACGTATGCCTTTTGGTTTATGTAATTCTCCTGCTACTTTTCAAAGATGCATGTCTGCTATTTTTCATGGCTTTTGTGAGAATATTGTAGAGGTATTCATGGATGATTTTTCTGTCTATGGGAATTCTTTTGATAATTGCTTGCGGAACCTTGATAAAGTTTTGCAGAGATGTGAAGAAACTAACCTTGTTCTTAATTGGGAGAAATGCCACTTTATGGTTAATGAAGGAATTGTATTGGGACATAAAATTTCCGAGAGAGGTATTGAAGTTGATAGAGCTAAAGTTGAAGCAATTGAGAAGATGCCCTATCCTAGGGATGTTAAAGGTATTCATAGTGTTCTTGGTCATGCTTGGTTTTATAGGAGATTTATTAAAGACTTTTCTAAGATTTCAAAGCCTCTTACTAATCTTCTTCAAAAAGATGTACCTTTTGTTTTTGATGATGATTGTCAGGAAGCTTTTGAAACTCTAAAGAAAGCCTTAACAACTGCTCCAGTAGTTGAACCTCCTGATTGGAATTTACCTTTTGAAATTATGTGTGATGCTAGTGATTTTGCTGTAGGCGCTGTTCTTGGACAGTGAGTAGATAAAAAATTAAATGTTATTCATTATGATAGCAAAACTCTTGATGCTGCTCAAAGAAATTATGCTACAACTGAAAAAGAATTATTAGCTGTAGTCTTTGCTTGTGACAAGTTTAGATCTTATATCGTTGATTCAAAAGTTACAATTCATACTGATCATGCTGCAATTAGATACCTTATGACGAAGAAAGATGCTAAGCCAAGGCTTATTAGATGGGTGCTTCTTTTGCAAGAATTTGATTTACAAATTATAGATAGGAAAGGTGTTGATAATCCTGTTGCTGATAATTTATCTAGATTGGAAAATATTGTTTATGATCCTATTCCTGTTAATGATAGTTTTCCAAATGAACAATTGGCTGTAATAAAGGTGAACTTGCGAGATAGTCCTTGGTATGCTGATTATGCTAACTTTATTGTATCCAAGTACTTGCCTCCAACCTTTTCAGCTCAGCAAAGGAGGAAATTCTTTTATGACTTGAGGCATTATTTTTGGGATGACCCACACTTATATAAAGAGGAGTGGATGGTATTATGCGAAGATGTGTTCCCGAATATGAACAACTAGAGATACTGAGTAAGTGTCATGGTAGTGCTTATGGAGGACATCACGTCGGAGATAGAACCGCGCAAAAGGTTCTACAATCAGGTTTTTATTGGCCAACTCTCTTCAAAGATGCAAGGAAGTTTATTTTATCTTGTGATGAATGTCAAAGGGTCGGTAATATCTCCAGACGCAATGAAATGCCTATGAATTATACTCTTGTTATTGAACCATTTGATTGTTGGGGATTTGACTTCATGGGTCCTTTCCCTTCTTCGGAAGGTAACACTCATATTCTTGTCGCTGTTGATTATGTTACTAAATGGGTGGAAGCTATACCCACAAAAAGTGCTGATGGTGAGACTTCTTTGAAAATGCTTTTAGATATTATTTTTCCTAGATTTGGAGTACCTAGATATATTATGACTGATGGAGGTTCTCATTTTATTCATGGTGGTTTTAGAAAAACTCTTGCTAAATATGGTATTAATCATAGGATTGCTTCCGCTTATCATCCTCAAACTAGTGGGCAAGTAGAATTATCAAATAGAGAGATTAAATCTATCTTGGGAAAGACTGTTAATAAATCTAGAAAGAACTGGGCTATTAAATTGAAGGAAGCACTATGGGCTTATAGAACTGCTTATAAAAATCCTATGGGTATGTCACCGTACAAAATGGTTTATGGGAAAGCTTGTCATTTACCTTTAGAACTAGAGCACAAAGCTTATTGGGCTGTAAGAGAACTAAATAAAGATCCTAAACTTGCCGGTAAGAAGAGATTGCTACAATTGAGTTCTTTAGATGAATGGAGAAGTGAAGCATATGAAAATGCTAAACTCTTTAAAGAGAAAGTTAAGAAATGGCATGATGAAAGAATTATCAAAAGAGAGTTTAATGTTGGAGATAAAGTCCTATTGTATCGGTCTCGTCTCAGAGTTTTTGCAGGGAAATTGCTCTCAAAATGGGAAGGACCATGTGTCATTGTGGAGGTGTATCATTCAGGGGCAATTAAAATTAGTTCTCTACAAGGTGGTGCCACACAAGTAGTGAATGGACAAAGGCTCAAGCATTATATCTCTGGAGATTCTTATAATGAAGTGTTGATGTTATCCAAGTGGTGACTCCGGAAGCTTTCATCAAAGGTCAAATTGACAGTTCTGCAGAGTTCGACTTTGAATAGGTAACAGTACTGGTAATAAAAAGTCCGCGTTTAACTTTCCGAACTATGTTTTTACTATTTTCGGAAAATATGAAAAATTACGAGATCAAAACGGAGTGGAGGAGATGCACGAGGGCGTGCCCCCATAGGCCGGCGCGGGCCCCAGCCTAGCTACGCCGCCCTATGAGGACATCGCCTCGTTGTCCCTCTCCGACTCTAGTTTGACCTGGTACTTTCCTTCTGTCGTGAAATTTTTTGCTATATAATCTCCCGGACCCATGAGAGGTCCGTATATCGTTTTCTCGTCGTGTTTTGTTTCGAGCTGTTTTCTGCCAGAATCTGCTTCAGATCTAGGGCCAGCATGTCTTCATCGGGAACTCCGAAGGACATCATATTTGAGGACGTCGTCAACCCGTACATGAATGAGCTGAAGATGCACCCCAAGGAGTTGCTGCTCGTAGATGGAGAGTTGCAGATTAAGGATGTCCAGGGTCCTAAAGGAGAAGGAAGCTTGGAAGACAGGGTGGAGAAACTAGAACAAGAGGTCTTCAACTACAAGAAGATGGCTGAGCATGAAGTGGACATCTTCCACAAGATTGTGTCTGAACTTATTGATGGACACAAGAATGAGACTGCAAAGTTGTGGGACGATATCTTCTCGCTTCACGACACTACCAACAAACTCCAAGATCAACTCTATGATGTTCAGAATCAAAACTGTGAGTATGAAAACATGTTTAAACACATAAGTTATGCTGCTAGTTTCAGGATTCCGGAGACCAAGATATCATTTGTTGATGGAGAGCCTCTTCCTTGGAAGTCTGATGATGGGAAGAATTCATCACCGAAGGAGTAATTCATCATCGGTATTGGCATCCCCTTGGTTTGTTCCAAGCTTGGGGGAGTGCCACGGTATCACATCATCACTACCTTTTTACCTTTTTATTATCAAGTAGTGTCATATCATGAGTAGGGAAGTTATCATATAAGATGTGTTGCGGTATGGAAGTATCTCTCTTTAGTTGGTTATCTATGTATCCCTTGGTGTGAGTTATCGTTATGGAATATTAATGAGAAGTTTTATCATTTACATATTGCACATCTTATTTTAGTTTGCAATCTCTATTATATGATTGATCTTGTTGTTGAGTATTGGTATCACTTTGGGAGCATTGATTAAATCTATTTGGTTTTGGCAAACTTAGCATTGGTCAATAGCAACAACACATTGAGTTTAAGTAGAGAAGAAGAAATACATGTAGATATGTTGTTTCATTATCTTTCTTTCCTGTTAGCTATGAGCTTAGTATTCTGAAGTTAAAATTATTCGTGCTTACAATAAAGATGCATGATTGTTTCTATCACATGTATATTTGTTTGTTTCCCTCAACTCTTATGCTTGCTAATCAACCTTGCTAGCCAAAGACCTGTACTGAGAGGGAATGCTTCTCGTGCATCCAAACCCTTAGACCAAACCTATGCCATCAGTGTTCACCATAACTGCCTATTATGTGGTATTTTACGCCATTCCAAGTAAATACTTCATGTGCTAGCTTTAAACAATTCAAAAGCTATTATCCCTTATTTGTGTCACTGTTTTATAGCTCATGAGGAAGTATGTGGTGTTTATCTTTCAATCTTGTTGGGCAGCTTTCACTAATGGACTAGTGGCTTCATCCACTTATCCTTTAATTTTGCAAAAAGAGCTGGCAACGGGGTTCCCAGCCCCAATTAATCAACTTTCATTAATAACTCTCTTCACATGTTTTGCTCTGATTCATCAGTAAGCAACTTAATTTTGCAATAGACACTCCTCCATGGTATGTGAAATGTTGGAAGGCACCCGAGGATTCGGTTAGCCATGGCTTGAGAAAGCAAAGGTTGGGAGGAGTGTCATCCTTAAATAAACTAAAGTACATGTGTAAACAAAAGAGAAGGGGGATGATCTACCTTGCTGGTAGAGATAACATCCTTCATGGGAGCCGCTCTTTGGAAGTCTGTTTGGCAAGGGGGTTAGAGTGCCCACTACCATTCGTTGACAACAACAAACACCTCTCAAAACTTTACTTTTATTCTCCCTATATGATTTCAAAACTTGAAAAGCTCTAGCACATGATTTAATCCGTGCTTCCCTCTGCGAAGGGCCTATCATTTATTTTCATGTTGAGTCAGTAAACCTATTTCCCTCTATCTTAAGCAAGCAATTGAGTTGTTGTGATCCAACCATCTATATTGTGATCTACTTAATCATGCCTTTTATTTCTTCCTTGTTTAGTACAAGTTTTATCTGAATGAATATAGCTTTGAAGATTATCAATGATTATGAGGAGATTATTATGATTGAATATGCAAGTTTTGCTATAAGCTTTAATATAAGAGCGCTGCTCGATAAATTAGTACAATCTGTTAAATGTTCTCTGACCAAGAACGAAGTTTGCCATCACCAATTATGATTTCCTATGCACCTTTACTTGTGATTTCCTTCTACTTGTTTCAAGTTGAATTATATGCGGAAGTTGTCTACTAGAATGTCTTGTGTAAATTAATATGATGCTTCTTGTCCGTATTTTATTTATCGACTCTTCACTCCATAAACATGTGGTCTTGTTTACTGAGTTCAGTTTCGCTTGGGGGCAAGCGAAGTCTAAGCTTGGGGGAGTTGATACGTCCATTTTGCATCACTATTTTATATCATAATTTACTATTATTCATTGATATATTTCATATTTAGAGATGATACTTATGTTATTTCATCTATTTTGCATGTTTCATGATTATTGGAGAATCGCGCACCGGAGTCAGGATTCTGCCGGAAAAAGCGCCGTCAGAATGCAATATTTCGGAAGATCAGCAATTGACGGGAATTATACTGAAAATCCTATTTCTCCAGAAGACGGAGGTAGCCAAAAGGAGGAGCCGAGGAGGGCCGCCATGAGCCCCCCTCATAGGCCGGCGCGGGCCCTGCCCTGGCCATGCCGCCTTGTGGGGAGGGGGCCCACGACCCCCTCTGGCCTCCTCTCCTTCGCGTACTTCTTCGTCCCGAAAACCTAAGCTCCAGAGGATAGTCGCGAAGAGTCACAGCCGCCTCTGCGGGGCGGAAAACACCAGAGAGAAAAGAGCTCTTCGGCAGGCTAAAATCCGCCGGGGAAATTCGATCCCGGAGGGGGAAATCGACGCCATCGTCATCGTCATCAAGCTGGACATCATCTCCATCATCATCACCATCATCTCCATCATCATCACCGCCGTCTCCACCGCTGCACCTCGTCACCGCTGTAACAATTAGGGTTGGATCTTGATTGTTTGGTAGGGGAAACTCTCCCGGTATTGATTTCTACTTGTTATTGATGCTATTGAGTGAAACCATTGAACCAAGGTTTATGTTCAGATTGTTATTCATCATCATATCACCTCTGATCATGTTCCATATGATGTCTCGTGAGTAGTTCGTTTAGTTCTTGAGGACATGGGTGAAGTCTAAATGTTAGTAGTGAATTATGTTGGTTAGTATTCAATGTTATGATATTTAAGTTGTGGTGTTATTCTTCTAGTGGTGTCATGTGAACGTCGACTACATGATACTTCACCATTTATGGGCCTAGGGGAATACATCTTGTATTCGTTTGCTAATTGCGGGGTTGCTGGAGTGACAGAAACCTAAACCCCCGTTGGTATATCGATGCAGGAGGGATAGCAGGATCTCAGAGTTTAAGGCTGTGGTTAGATTTATCTTAATTACTTTCTTGTATTTGCGGATGCTTGCAAGGGGTATAATCACAAGTATGTATTAGTCCTAGGAAGGGCGGTGCATTAGCATAGGTTCACCCACACAACACTTATCAAAACAATGAAGATTAATCAGCTATATGATGCGAAAGCACTAGACTAAATTCCCGTGTGTCCTCAAGAACGTTTGGTCATTATAACTAAACAAACCGGCTTGTCCTTTGTGCTAAAAAGGATTGGGCCACTCACTGCAATTATTTCTCTCGCATTTTACTTACTCGTACTTTATTTGCCTGCTATATCAAAACCCCCTGAATACTTGTCTGTGAGCATTTACAGAGAATCCTTCATCGAAACTGCTTGTCAACACCTTCTGCTCGTCGTTGGGTTTGACACTCTTATTTATCGAAAGTACTACGATACACCCCCTATACTTGTGGGTCATCATGGCTCTCGGTACAGAGGGTTTCGCGACGAAGGCTTTAAGTAGGCGGAAGGGCGGAGTCGCAGGAGTCACGGGGGCCCCACACGCTAGGGCCGCGCGCGCCCCGTGGCCCCACTTCATTTCTCCCTCGGTCTTCTGGAAGCTTCGTGGAAAAATAAACCTCTGGGCGTTGATTTCGTCCAATTCCGAGAATATTTCCTTACTAGGATTTCTGAAACCAAAAACAGCAGAAAACAACAACTGGCTCTTCGGCATCTCGTCAATAGGTTAGTGCCGAAAAATACATAATAATGACATATAATGTGTATAAAACATGTGGGTATCATCATAAAAGTAGCATGAAACATAAGAAATTATGGATACGTTTGAGACGTATCATTTACTTGGAGCGTCTGTTTGTTTTTATTTTTGTTTTGTTTGAATAAAATCGGATCCTAGCATTCTTTGTGTGGGAGAGAGACACGCTCCGCTATTGCATATGAACACATGTGTTCTTAGCTTTATTCTTAATATTCATTGCGAAGATTGAACTACTTCGTTCATTGATATATGGTTGGAAACGGAAAATGCTTCATGTGGTAAATGGTATAATGTCTTGAATAATTTGATACTTGGCAATTGTTGTGCTCATATAGATCATGTTTAAGCTCTTGCATCATATACTTTGTACCTATTAATGAAGAACTACATAGAGCTTGTTAAAATTTGGTTTGCATGATTGGTCTCTAGAGTCTAGATATTTTCTGGTTAAGGTGTTTGAACAACAAGGAGACGATGTAAAGTCTTATAATGCTTACAATATGTTCATATGTGAGTCTTGCTGCACCATTTTATACTTGAGTTTGCTTCAAACAACCTTGCTAGCCTAGCCTTGTATTGAGAGGGATTCTTCTCGTGCATCCAAATCCTTGAGCCAAAAACTATGCCATTTGTGTCCACCATACCTACCTACCACATGGTATTTCTCTGCCATTCCAAAGTACATTACTTGAGTGCTACCTTTAAACTTCTATTCTTTGCCTTTACAATACATAGCTCATGGAAAATAGCCTTAAAAACTATTGTGGTGAAGAATATGTTGCTATGTGTCTTATTTCTTAATAAGTTGCTTGTTTAGCGGTAACCATGTTTCTGGGGACGCCATCAACTTTTACCTTTGTTGAATATCATGTGAGTTGCTATGCATGTTCGTCTTGTCTGAAGTAAGGGTGATTTTCATGATCAAATGGTTTGAGTATGCATATTGTTAGAGAAGAACATTGGGCCGCTAACTAAAGCCACGAATCATGGTGGAAGTTTCAGTTTGGACACAAATCCTCAATCTCTTATGAGAATTTTATCTGTTGTTAAATGCTTATGCATTAAAGAGGAGTCCATTATCTGTTGTCTATGTTGTCCCGGTATGGATGTCTAAGTTGAGAATAATCAAAAGCGAGAAATCTAATGCGAACTTTCTCCTTAGACCTCTGTACAGGCGGCATAGAGGTACCCCTTTGTGACACTTGGTTGAAACATATGTTATGCAATGATAATCCATGTTAATCCAAGATAATTAGGACAAGGTGCGAGCACTATTGGTATACTATGCATGAGGCTTGCAACTTATAGGATGTCTTATACATAACACATATGATTTATTACTACCGTTGACAAAATTGTTTCTATGTTTTTAAAATGAAAAGCTCTAGCACAAAAATAGTAATCCATGCTTCCCTCTGCGAAGGGCCATTCTTCTACTTTATTGTTGAGTCAGTTTACCTATTCTTTCTATCCCAGAAGCAAACACTTGTGTCAACTATGTGCATTGGTTCTTACATGTTTACCTATTGCACTTGTTATATTACTTTGTGTTGACAATTATCCATGAGATATATATGTTGAAGTTGAAAGCAACCGCTGAAACTTATATCTTCCTTTGTGTTGTTTCAAAGCTTTCTACTAAGAATTTATTTCTTTATGAGTAACTCTTATGCAAGTCTTATTGATGCTTGTCTTGAAAGTATTATTCATGAAAAGTCTTTGCTATATGATTCAGTTGTTTACTTATTGTCTTCATCATTGCCTCGAATCGTTGCATTCATCTCATATGCTTTACAATAGTATTGATCAAGATTATGATAGCATGTCACTTCAGAAATTATCCTTGTTATCGTTTACCTACTCGAGGGCGAGTAGGAACTAAGCTTGGGGATGGTTGATACGTCTCAAACGTATCCATAATTTCTTATGTTCCATGCTACTTTTATGATGATACTCACATGTTTTATACACATTATATGTCATTATTATGCATTTTCTGGCACTAACCTATTGACGAGATGCCGAAGAGCCAGTTGCTGTTTTCTGCTGTTTTTGGTTTCAGAAATCCTACAAAGGAAATATTCTCAGAATTGGACGAAATCAACGCCGAGGGTCTTATTTTTCCACGAAGCTTCCAGAAAACTGAGGGAGAAACAAAGTGGGGCCACGGGGCGCTGCCACACTAGGGCGGCGCGGCCTAGGGGGGGCCCGCGCGGCCCTAGCGTGTGGGGCCCCCGTGACTCCTCTGACTCCGCCCTTCCGCCTACTTAAAGCCTTCGTCGCGAAACCCTCTGTACCGAGAGCCACGATACGGAAAACCTTCCAGAGACGCTGCCGCCGCCAATCCCATCTCGGGGGATTCAGGAGATCGCCTCCGGTACTCTGCCGGAGAGGGGAATCATCTCCCGGAGGGCTCTTCATCGCCATGATCGCCTCCAGATCGATGTGTGAGTAGTTCACCCCTGGACTATGGGTCCATAGCAGTAGCTAGATGGTTGTCTTCTCCTCATTGTGCTATCATGTTAGATCTTGTGAGCTGCCTATCATGATCAAGATCATCTATTTGTAATGCTACAGGTTGTGTTCGTTGGGATCCGATGAATATTGAATACTATGTCAAGTTGATTATCAATCTATCATATATGTTGTTTATGTTCTTGCATGCTCTCCGTTGCTAGTAGAGGCTCTGGCCAAGTTGATACTTGTAACTCCAAGAGGGAGTATTCATGCTCGATAGTGGGTTCATGCCTCCATTGAATCTGGGACAGTGACAGAAAGTTCTAAGGTTGTGGATGTGCTGTTGCCACTTGGGATAAAACATCGATGCTTTGTCTAAGGATATTTGTGTTGATTACATTACGCACCATACTTAATGCAATTTTCTGTTGTTTGCAACTTAATACCGGAAGGGGTTCGGATGATAACCTGAAAGTGGACTTTTTAGGCATAGATGCATGCTGGATAGCGGTCTATGTACTTTGTCGTAATGCCCTGATTAAATCTCATAGTACTCATCATGATATATGTATGTGCATTGTTATGCCTTCTTTATTTGTCAATTGCCCAACTGTAATTTGTTCACCCAACATGCTATTTATCTTATGGGAGAGACACCACTAGTGCACTGTGGACCCCGGTCCATTCTTTACATCTGAAATACAATCTACTGCAATTGTTCTTTACTGTTCTTTGCAACCAAACATCATCTTCCACACTATACGGTTACTCCTTTGTTTACAGCAAGCCGATGAGATTGACAACCTCACTGTTACGTTGGGGCAAAGTACTTTGATTGTGTTGTGCAGGTTAGACGTTGGCGCCGGAATCCCTGGTGTTGCGCCGCACTACACTCCGTCACCAACGACCTTCACGTGATCCTTGACCCCTACTGGTTCGATAAACCTTGGTTTCTTACTGAGGGAAACTTGCTGCTACACGCATCACACCTTCCACTTGGGGTTTCCAACGGGCGTGTGCTTTACGCGTATCAATATTATACCTCTATTTTATTCTAAATTCTATCCTCCAAGTGAAATTCACAAAGACCGAAACCACATATATAATTTCTGGCCTCATGATGGAGAGAGTATTGCCCAAGCATGGGGAGATTGAAGTCTTTAATGCTCAAATGCCCCATTCATGAGCTTCCTGGTAATATCATCATTGATAATTTCTATGCAAGACTTTCTTTTCAAGATAAAACCTTGCTGGATACTACTTGTTCTGGATCATTCACGCGCAACAAAGAAGAGTTTAAATGGGACCTTCTTGATCGGATTCAGGAGAATACTGAAGGATGGGAGAACGACAAAGGTAGAGAGTCAGGTATAAATTATGATTATGAATGGATTGAAACTTTTATGGATACTGATAAATTTTGAAAAATGAGTGCTCCTTATGGTCTTGACTCTCAAGTTGTTGCAAATTTTTATAAAGCTTTTGCCTCTCATTTTGAATTGCCTAGGAAGAATTTTAATAAGTATCATGAACCTTACAAAGATAAAACTGATTCACCTATAGGTAAATGTATTGAGGTTAAAACTGTTGATCACATTCTTCATGAAGCTTATATCAAAAAAATTCCTTTTCCTGCTAAAATGAAGGAGTATTCTGTTATAACTAGTGTGGTTAACAAAAGTGCGAAGAAACCTATAGAACCTGAGGAGCAAATAAATGTTGAACCTGATGTTGCAATAGTTAAAGACCTTATGACTGATAATATAGAAGATGGTCACATCATTTTCTGTGAAGATGCTTCTAATATTGTTTCACATCCTAGTAAGTCTAGGAAAGCCAGCGTTCCTATGCTCTCTGTTAAAATTGGTGATCATTGTTATTATGGTTTATGTGATATTGGTGCAAGTTCTAGTGCCATTCCTTATGAGCTTTACGTGGAAATCATGCATGAAATTGGTTCTTGTGAACTTGAAGATATTGATGTGGTTATTCGTCTAGCTAATAGAGAAACTATCTCTCCTATTGGCATTGTTCGAGATGTGGAAGTTCTATGTGGTAAGATTAAATATCCTGCTGACTTTTTGGTACTTGGTTCTGTTGCTAGTAAGACTTGTCCTATCATTTTTGGTAGACCTTTTCTAAATACTTGTGGAGCTATTATAGATTGCAAGAAAGAGAAAATTATGACTAAATTTGCTGGTGAAACTTATGAGTTTAATTTCTCTAAATTTGCCAAAGTTCCTTATGAAGCTGAATTGCCTAATGATGACTTTAGAGTTGAACAACTTGCATCTATTGCTCTTTCTCCTACTAATCCTTTGCAGCAACATTTGGAGGATCACGAGAGTGAAGTCTTTAGGGAAGAAAGGAATGAGCTTGATGAAATTTTCCTTCGTCAACCCATTCTTAAACATGACTTACCGGTCGAAGATCTAGGTACAACACCACCACCAAAGGAAGATCTTGTTTTTGATTTGAAACTGTTACCCGATAATCTTAAGTATGCTTATATTGATGATAAGAAGACATATCCTGTTATTATTAGTGCTAAGCTTTCAGATTTTGAGGAAGAAAGATTATTGGAAATATTGAAGAAACACCGAGGAGCTATTGGCTACACTCTTGATGACTTGAAAGGGATTTCTCCCTCTATTTGCTAACATGTGATCAACATGGAAGATGATGCAAAGCCTGTTGTTGAACATCAGCATCGTCTAATTCCTAAGATGAAGGATGTGGTAAGGAATGAGGTATTGAAACTTCTTGAAGCTGGTATTATATATCCTATTGCTGATAGTGGATGGGTTAGTCCTGTGCATTGTGTTCCTAAGAAAGGAGGAATAACTGTTGTACCTAATGATCATGATGAGCTCATCCCTCAAAGAGTAGTTGTAGGGTATAGAATGTGCATTGATTTTCGTAAGGTTAATAAAGTTACTAAGAAAGATCATTACCCTTTACCCTTTATTGATAAATGTTAGAAAGGTTATCTAAAAATACTCATTTCTGCTTTCTTGATGGTTATTCTGGGTTTTCACAAATTGCTGTTAGAGCTAAAGATCAAGAGAAAACCACTTTCACTTGTCCCTATGGAACTTATGCTTATAGGCGTATGCCTTTTGGTTTATGTAATGCTCCTGCTACTTTTCAAAGATGCATGTCTACTATTTTTCATGGCTTTTGTGAAAAGATTGTAGAGGTATTCATGGATGATTTTTTTGCCTATGGGAATTCTTTTGATAATTGTTTGCGAAACCTTGATAAAGTTTTGCAGAGATGTGAAGAAACTAACCTTGTTCTTAATTGGGAGAAATGCCACTTTATGGTTAATGAAGGAATTGTATTGGGACATAAAATTTCTGAGAGAGGTATTGAAGTAGATAGAGCTAAAGTTGAAGCAATTGAGAAGATGCCCTATCCTAGGGATGTTAAAGGTATTCGTAGTATTCTTGGTCATGCTGGTTTTTATAGGAGATTTATTAAAGATTTCTCTAAATTTCAAAACCTCTTACTAATCTTCTTCAAAAAGATGTACCTTTTGTTTTTGATGATGATTGTAAGGAAGCTTTTGAAACTCTAAAGAAAGCCTTAACAACTGCTCCTGTAGTTGAACCTCCTGATTGGAATTTACCTTATGAAATTATGTGTGATGCTAGTGATTTTGCTGTATGTGCTGTTCTTGGACAGCGAGTAGATAAAAAATTGAATGTTATTCATTATGCTAGTAAGACTCTTGATGCTGCTCAAAGAAATTATGCTACAACTGAAAAAAAGTTATTAGCCGTAGTTTTTGCTTGTGACAAATTGATACGTCTCAAACGTATCTATAATTCCTTATGTTCCATGCTAGTTTTATGACAATACCTACATGTTTTGTTCACACTTTATATCGTTTTGATGCGTTTTCCGGAACTAACCTATTAACGAGATGCCGAAGTGCCAGTTCCTGTTTTCTGCTGTTTTTGGTTTCAGAAATCCTAGTAAGGAAATATTCTCGGAATTGGACGAAATCAACGCCCAGCATCTTATAATTCCACGAAGCTTCCAGAACACCCGAGAGGGACCAGAGGAGAGCCACAGGGGGGCCACACAGGGTGGCGGCGCGGCCCAAGGGGGGGGGGGCCTGTCACTACTGCAAAAAGGCTTATAGCCGCCAGGTGATTAGTGACAGGCAAAATTATGCCTGTCACTAGTAACTATGCTACTGACAGGCACATATAAAAGGGTGTCACTGGTCATTTTTTCGGAAGCCATTCGGGATAAGAAAATTAGCTAGTGACTAGCTCGTAAAAGAGTCTGTCACTAGTCTTGCGCTGGTATTTCCCGTATCTTCCCTGGGCTGGCCATACCCGCATGCCATCTCTCCGTTCGGCAATCGATCGGAAGGCAGCTGCCACGAACAGCACCTTACGCGCGTTCGGCTGAAAACGTACTGCCGCGAAATCATCTCCTAGTAAAAAACCCATCGCTATAATGAGGGGCGACTCAGCCGGTCAAAAACCTCATCCCCTAACCTTGAACGCTGCCAGATCCTCCAACCGCCGCCCAGCTCCCTCAAACGCCGCCAGATCCTCCAACCGCCGCAGCCCAACGCCGCCAGCCCCTCCAACACCGCCGCCCAACGCCGCCGCCGGACGCTAGGACGCCCTCCCCAGACGGGAGCTTCACCAAAACCCACGCGTGGCCCTGCATCCGCAACACCGCCGCCCTAGGACGCCGCGCCACCAGCCCCTCCAAAGCCTCAGCCCTAGGACGCCGCGCTGCCGGCAATGACGCCGCTGCCCTAGGACGCCGCGCTGCCGCCCGATGCAAGGACGCCGCCCTGCATCCCAACGCCACGCCATTTCCCTTCGTCCTCAACACCACGCCATTTCCCTTCGTCCCCAACGACGCACCGCCCGTCAACCCGACGCAAGGACGCCGGTGCCGGAGGACGCCGCCCTGCACCTTCTATCCAGTGTCATCCACTGCTCCTCGAAGCCGAACTACAGCTAAAGGTACCTGAATATGCGCTTCCCAATTTGGCACAATATATTGCTTCCAAGTTTGCAGTCTGAAAGGCAAAGGTTATTTCTTTTAATCAGTTGTAATCTAGATATTGATGTTCTAATATGTCTCTAGCTCCACATACATCATTTATCGGATGATCCCCTACATGCAAATAATCTCCAGGTTTGACATGTACAAGCTTACAGGCCTTAAAACATATCTGAAGAAACCTTCTCTTTACACATCGTTCTCACAAAATTATCTTCGGTAAGCTTGTGGCTAGCTCTATTTAACATTCCGTATGAGCATGAAGTAAATATTTCCAGTAGTCATCTTTTGGTAAAAGTGTATCCAAATGTTTGGTTCATGCCTGCAATACAAAAATATGAAGGACCTAATACTGTCATTTTAAAGTTTAGAGAAAACTCATACAAGCAAGCTACAATTATGTGAGAAAGCCATGGTTACCTTTTTTTGGCCAGTCAGAACTTGTATGAATCGGTGCAATGAGATCCATGCGAGATTAAAAAAAAGTTAATCTCTACCTCCTACATTCCTCTCTAGGTGGCTGTAGTGTTCCCATATGCAGATGCGTTCTCTCTTTCTGTCCATGGCATCTCATTTTTGTTTCAAATTTGTGAGCATCAGTTTCAATCTCCTAAAATTACTGGGAAATAAATAGAAGTTAGGCACAATTATCTCTGATATGAAACTTGCTAGGCTATACTCTGTTTTTTGTTACAAGGTAAGTAAAATCATTGAAAACATATTCAAAAGAATGAATTGACCTACCACAGGAATCAGAGATGATTATATAAGGATGAGATTATATAAGTCTGAATTTGATAGATTATTTGACATCTGCCCCTTGGTATAGATTATTTGACATGTAGTTATGTCTTAGCGAGACTTGCTCTGATTAATGCTTTCTGTGATACATTCTTGTGAATTTTATTGCTCACACATAGAACTGTTTGTAGGAGTGGAAGAATCTTCGGATAGCTACGACTCATCTGTTGATGGTTCCGATTCACCTCTTGCTTCTGAAACTTAAGAAGCTACCGCAGAACAAACTAAGTCACAAGAACAACTATTGAAGGAGAAAAGGTCCTGCAAGCCTAGGAAACAAAGGCGGCTGCAACCCAATTGATCAAGCATGCATGATCACCGGAGAGGTATGGGACATTACTATTTGCACTATAGAACAATTCTAGACTAGCAATTGTATTAATTCTCTGTAAAAGTACACATAGAAGAGATAAATAGGTCTTGTTGCTCAATGACATGCCAATGACACGCCCTATTGGCAGATTATATGTAGCTAGTTCTCTGTCTAGCTTGGTCTAAGTTTTCTCTTATTCGAGTCTAAATGGCTAATGGTCATTATCGCAATTTAGTGCAAAATTGACAGTTTGACATCGTATACTAGCTACGGTCCTTTATGTTCCCTATGCTTCAGGTGTGTCCGATATTTCCCTTTTATTTGAGTCCAAGTCACTAGTGTTTATTACTGTTCTGGAATGCTTCTTCTTGTTCCCGCGGGTTAATTTAGAGAGCTCTAGTAAATACTTATGATGTAAATTTATAGAGTAATATGTTGAGGCCTGCACAGATGTTAATATATGATAACCCTTGTCGCAGATCTAGGCAAAATGTTGCCTAAATTATATCTAGGTTCATTGAGTCTGTGACAAGTAATTTCGATCGGAGCTACTAGTAACATTGTGGCAAAAAGTTGTTGGCTACTACTGTACTACTCTTCTCGTATTGATTAAATAAAATTCTTGGTTTAAATTTGCATATATGGGTGAAGCAGAAATCATAGGTTGCTCTTGAATCTTAATTAGCATATCATACTCTTTGTCATGGCGTGGAACTCTTAGTAGTCGAAGTCACTACACCCTCCAATTTGTGGGAATGACGGAGTGAGAGTTGGAGTAAATGTTGTTATAACTTTTTTTTAGCAAAGCAACCTTGGGCTATCCTTCACAGCATAAGAGAGCGTAAAAATTTGGCATACCTTTTTTCCTCGTAGTTGCTTTGATATGGTTACCATCCAAACTTAGATTAGCATCTGTATTGAAGCATAAAACAACCTACAAAAGAAGAACTAATGAGACGATTATGTGAAACGTGCTCATAGTATAGTAAATAAAATGAATTCACACTTTGGTGAGAAGAAGAAAGTTGGTGAACAACAATGTTGTATTAGAAAATCAGCTGACGTGTTTAACCTTCACACGATCAGTGTGCACTAGTAAATAATGAGATGGGTGATGCCATGTTTAACCATTGGTAATTTTGTTTTGCCTTCTCTTTGGTATAGTGTGCTTTGGTTCAACCTCTGCAATCTACAGAAATCTATTGCACTCTAATTTCAAAAATGGGGTGAGCATAAGCTGCTTTGATTTTGAATACTACAACACTACTGCTACAGCTAATGTTTTGTTTGTTGTGGGTTTTCTAGTTTTGGGTTTTCTAGTTTTACTGTTGGTGATATGTTTGCAAGTCTAATACACTGCTATATTGATTTATATCTTTATCTTGCGTTTGAGAAATATTTAAATTCAAATATGATTGCGCTGCTATTTTTCCAGGAAATGGGCTGCTTCATTCATTCATACATTCTACCATATTCAGTACATACGGTGGCCCTTATAACATCAGGTATTTCAAATATGACTGCTCTGTTTTTTGTTTCGCTGATTTACAAAAACTAAGGTGATGAAACTTGCAGAGCTATGCGGCAAAGCTTTAAGAATTCTTCGGTAGAAGGCAAGGCTAGGACCGATGGTGCTCAAGCTGGATACAATGAGTAGAGGATGTGGAAGTGCTGGGATGTTGGTATCTTTTGGTTTGCCGAGTAGAAGATGTGGAAGTGTCGGGTATTTGGTTTCTTTGGGTTGCTTGTAGTTGCAGTATAGTTCTTCCGGTTAGTTTCAAATTTTGTGTAACTTATCTTCAATCTTAGCTTTGGAGCGACATGTTTCCTGTGATACGATCACATTGTACAATGATTTTCTTGAATTTAATATGAGATTTTGCCTACGAAATGCTCTGTTGTACCTTGTACATGCTTGTTAGTGCATATTTCTAAAAATATATTTTTTAATATAAAAATTCATTACCGGTGACAGGCGGAATAATGGACTAGTCACTGGAGAACCCAACATGGTCGTGGACTTTACTCATGTCAATGACATGCATTTTTTTCTGCCTGTCACTAGTTCACCTACCAGTGACAGGCATTCTTCCCATCACTAGTGACAGGCAATACCAGTGACTACACACTAGTGACAGGCACATTGCCTGTCACTGATGAGCAAAATGTGCATGTCACTAGTGAGGGTTTCTGTAGTAGTGTGTTGTGTGGCTGCTCCTTAACCCCTCTGACTCCGCCTCTTCGCCTATTTAAAGCTCCCTGACCTAAATCTTCGATACGGAAAAGCCACGGTACGAGAAACCTTCCAGAGTCGCCGCCATCGCGAAGCCAAGATCTGGGGGACAGGAGTCTCTGTTCCGGCACGCCGCCGGGACGGGGAAGTGCCCCCGGAAGGCATCTCCATCGACACCACCGCCATCTTCATCAACGCTGATGTCTCCCATGAGGAGGGAGTAGTTCTCCCTCGAGGCTAAGGGCTGTACCGGTAGCTATGTGGTTAATCTCTCTCCTATGTACTTCAATACAATGATCTCATGAGCTGCCTTACATGATTGAGATTCATATGAGCTTTGTATCACTATTCATCTATGTGTTACTCTGGTGATGTTATTAAAGTACTCTATTCCTCCTTCATGATGTAATGGTGACAGTGTGTGCATCATGTAGTTCTTGGCGTAGGTTATGATTGTAATCTCTTGTAGATTATGGAGTTAACTATTACTATGATAGTATTGATGCGATCTATTCCTCCTTTCATAGTGTGATGGTGACAGTGTGCATGCTATGTTAGTACTTGGTATAATTGCAATGATCTATTATGCACTCTAAGGTTATTTAAATATGAACATCGAATGTTGTGGAGCTTGTTAACTCCGGCATTGAGGTGCTCTTGTAGCCCTACACAATTAATGGTGTTTGATAACCCACAAGTATATGGGATCGCAACAGTCTTCGAGGGAAGTAAAACCTAAATTTATTGATTCGACACAAGGGGAGGTAAAGAATACGTATAAGCCTTAACAACTGAGTTGTGAATTCAGCTGCACCTGGAAAAGCACTGGTAACAGGGGTGATGTGAAAGCAGCAGTAATATGAGAGCAGTACTAACAGTAACACAGCAGCAGTAGCAGTAATATGAGAGCAATGGCACCAGAAAATAGTTGATACTACTTCCAATGACATGTAGAAACGAGTATATGATGATGAGAGATGGACCGGGGTTCCCAGCTATCTACACTAGTGGTAACTCTCCAATAACAAGTGTTGGGTGAACAAATTACAGTTGGGCAATTGATAGGATTGAAATAGCATTAAGACAGAACATCAAGATTATTAGTCATGTAGGCATGTTTTCCATACATAATCATACGTGCTCGCAATGAGAAACTTGTACAACATCTTTTGTCCTACCAGCCGGTGGCAGCCAGGCCTCTAGGGAATCTACTGGAAATTAAGGTACTCCTTTTAATAGAGCACCGGAGCAAAGCATTAACACTCCGTGAAAACATGTGATCCTCAGATCTAAGCCTTCCCCTCCAGTTGTCCCAATTTCTGTCACTTTGGGGCCTTTGGTTCCGGACATAGACATGTGCATACAACTTGTAGATATAATCTAAGCAATAAGTATAGAGCTTAAATCTAAGATCATGCCACTCGGGCCCTAGTGACAAGCATTAAGCATAACAAGATTGCAGCAACAATAACTTCACAAACTTTATAGATAGACTAATCATAATGTATCATCCATCGGATCCCAACAAACACAACACCGATTACATCAAATGAATCTCAATCATGTAAGGCAGCTCATGAGATCATTGTATTGAAGTACATAGGGGAGAGAGTACCAACTAGCTACAGCTAGAACCTGTAGTCTATGGGGGAACTACTCACGGAGCATGATGGAGGCGGTGGCGTCGATGAAGATGGCTTCCGGGGGCACTTCCCCGTCCCGACAGGGTGCCGGAACAGAGACTTCTGTCCCCCGAATTGGAGTTTCGCGATGGTGGCGGCGCCCCTGGAGTCTTTCTGGAGTTTCGTCAATCGGTATCAATGTTTTAGGTCAGGACGGCTTAAATAGGCGAAGAGTCAGAGTCGGAGGGGCCACAGGGCCTCCTCACACTAGGCCGGCGCGGCCAGGGTGGAGCCCGCGCGGCCCTGTTGTGTGGGGCCCCCAGGGCTCCCCTCTGGTCCCCTCTGACTTTCTGGAAGGTTCCGGGAAAAATAAGGTTCTGGGCGTTGATTTCGTCCAATTTCGAGAATATTGCCCGAACAGCCTTTCTGGAACCAAAAACAACAGAAAACAGCAACTGGCCCTTCGGCATCTCGTTAATAGGTTAGTTCCGGAAAATGCATAAAAACATTATAAAGTGCAAGCAAAACATGTAAGTATTGTCATAAAACAAGCATGGAACATCAGAAATTATAGGTACGTTGGAGACGTATCAGTGTTCATCATCCAACAAGAGAGTGTAGAGTGGTTTTATTATGTGATCAGTGTTGAGAGTGTCCACTAGTGAAAGTATGATCCCTAGGCCTTGTTTCCAAGCACTGAAACTCCGTTTATTTACTGTTCTGTTGCATGTTTACTCGCTGCCATATTTTATTCAGATTTCTATTACCACTCATATACATACATACTACTTGTATTTCACTATCTCTTCGCCGAACTAGTGAACCTATACATCTGACAAGTGTATTAGGTGTGTTGGGGACACAAGAGACATCTTGTATCATGATTGCAGGGTTGCTTGAGAGGGATATCTTTGACCTCTTCCTCCCTGAGTTCGATAAACCTTGGGTGATCCACTTAAGGGAAACTTGCTGCTGTTCTACAAACCTCTGCTCTTGGAGGCCCAACACTGTCTACAAGAATAGAAGCACCCGTAGACATCAAGCACTTTTCTGGCGCCGTTGCCGGGGACGAATCAAGACACTCCATCAAGCCCGTCAACTGCCATCAAACCTCCCACGTCAACCACGCGCCAGTTGTGGACAGCACAAGTTTAGATCTTATATTGTTGATTCAAAAGTCACAGTTCATACTGATCATGCTGCAATTAGGTACCTTATGGAAAAGAAAGATGCTAAGCCAAGGCTTATTAGATGGGTGCTTCTTTTGCAAGAATTTGATTTACATATTGTAGATAGGAAAGGTGTTGATAATCCTGTTGCTGATAATTTTTCTAGATTGGAAAATATTGCTTATGACCCTGTTCCTGTTAATGATAGTTTTCCAACTGAACAATTGGCTGCAATAAAGGTAAGCTCACGAGATAGTCCTTGGTATGCTGATTTTGCTAACTTTATCGTTTCGAAGTACTTGCCTCCAACCTTTTTAGCTCATCAAAGGAGGAAATTCTTTTATGATTTGAGGCATTATTTTTGGGATGACCCACACTTATATAAAGAAGGAGTGGATGGTATTATGCGAAGATATGTCTCCGAATATGAACAACAAGAGATATTGAGTAAGTGTCATGGTAGTGTTTATGGAGGACATCACGCCGGAGATAGAACCGCACAAAAGGTTCTACAGTCAGGTTTTTATTGGCCAACTCTCTTTAAAGATGCAAGAAAGTTTATTTTATCTTGTGATGAATGTCAAAGAGTTGGTAATATCTCTAGACGCAATGAAATTCCTATGAATTATACTCTTGTTATTGAACCATTTGATTGTTGGGGATTTGACTTCGTGGGTCCTTTCCCTTCTTCAGAAGGTAACACTCATATACTTGTTGTTGTTGATTATGTTACTAAATGGATGGAAGCCATACCCACAAAAAGTGCTGATGGTGAGACCTCATTAAAAATGCTTTTAGATGTTATTTTTCCTAGGTTTGGAGTACCTAGATATCTTATGACTGATGGAGGTTCTCATTTTATTCGTGGTGGTTTTAGAAAAACTCTTGCTAAATATGGTATTAATCATAAAATTTCTTCAGCTTATCATCCTCAAACTAGTGGGCAAGTAGAGTTATCAAATAGAGAAATTAAATCTATCTTGCAAAAGACTGTTCATAAATCTAGGAAAAATTTGGTTAGTAAGTTGAAGGAAGCGTTGTGGGCTTATAGAACTGCTTATAAAAATCCTATGGGTATGTCTCCTTATAAAATGGTTTATGGAAAAGCCTGTCATTTACCTTTAGAACTAGAGCACAAAGCTTATTGGGCTGTAAGAGAACTTAATAAAGATCTTAAACTTGCTGGTAAGAAAAGGTTGCTACAATTGAGTACTTTAGATGAGTGGCATGATAGAAGAATTATTAAAAGAGAATTTAATGTTGGAGATAAAGTCCTATTGTATTGGTCTCGTCTCAGATTTTTTGCAGGAAAATTACTCTCAAAATGGGAAGGACCATATGTCATCGTGGAGGTGTATCGTTCAGGGGCAATAAAAATTGCTTCACTGAAAGATGATGCCACACAAGTGGTGAATGGACAAAGACTCAAACATTATATTTCTGGAGATTCTTATAATGAAGATGTTGATGTTATTCGAGTGGTGACTACGGAAACTTTTATCAAAGATCAAATTGATAGTTCTGCAGAGTTCGACTTCGAATAGGTAAAAGTTTGGGTAGTAAAAAGTCCGCGTTTAACTTTCCGAACAATATTTTTGCTATTTTTAGAAAATATGAAAAATTACGAGATCGAATCGGAGTGGAGGATACGCACGAGGGCGCGTCCCCACGTGGTGGCCGGGCCCCACTCTGGCCGCGCCACCATATGGGGACAGCTCCTCGGAGTCCCTCTCCCACTCAGGTTCGACCTGGTGCTTTCCTTCTGTCGTGAAATTTTTTGCTTTATAATCCCCCGGATCCCCCGAGGTCCGTATATCGTCTTCTCGTCGTGTTTTGTTTCGAGCTGTTTTCTGCCAGGATCTGTTTTTGATCTAGAAGCACCATGGTCTCCAACAACAAGGGCAAGGGGCCTTCGGAGGAAGATATTCAAGATCCCGAGTTGAAAGAAGAAGTCGAGAGTGAAGATGAAGGAGAAGTGGAGGAAGACCCGCGTGTATACCCGCGCGCCACCGTCGCAAGCATCGGGGTGGTGGCGAATTCGTTCAACCTCAAGAGAAGCGCACGGATTAGCAACGGAGGAAAAGTTCCACGTCACTTCCTAGCTCCAAGGACATCTTCTCCAGGCATCAATAACCCCTTCCATACTCTAATTCATACGAGTCGAATTGAAAGGATTCCTGTGGCAGAATTGCCTAGTAGTTGGGATATGGATCATTCTAACAACGCAGGAAGGATGAAACCTGAAGCTGAGGAGCGGGGAAACAACTCTAAGAGTTGGGACTCGCGGTCTGACATGCTTATTAACCACGTCGAGCACAACTCGGAGCTGATCCGCAACCTCACCTACGAGATTGATGAGCTAAAGGAGCTTGTTAAGAAGCTTATCAAGAATTCACCACCATCACCACCGAAGGAGTAATTCATCATTGGTATTGGCACCCCCTTGGCTTGTTCCAAGCTTGGGGGGAGTGCCGCGGTTTCACATCATCACTATCTTTTACCTTTTTACTATCAAAGTGTCATATCATGAGTAGGGAAGTTATCATATAAGATGGTTTGCAGTGTGGAAGTATCTCTCTTTTAATTGGTTATCTATGTATCCCTTGGTGTGAGTTATCGTTATGGAATATTAATGAGAAGTTTTATCATTTACTTTTTGCACACCTTATTTTAGTTTGCAATTTTTGTTATATGATTGATCTTGTTATTAGTATTGGTATCACTTTGGGAGCATCAAGTAAATCTATTTGGTTTTGGCAAACTTAGCATTGGTCAATAGCAACAATACTTTGAGGCTTAAGTAGAAAAGAGGGAAGTACATGTAGATACATTATTTCATTATCTTTCTTTCTTGTTAGCTAATGAGCTTAGTATTCTGAAGTTAAAATTGTTTGTGCTTACAAGGAAGATGCATGATTGTTTCTATCACATGTATATCTATTTGTTTCCCTCAACTCTTATGCTTGCTAATCAACCTTGCTAGCCAAAGACCTGTACTGAGAGGGAATGCTTCTCGTGCATCCAAAACCTTAAACCAAACCCATGCCATTTGTGTCCACCATAACTACCTATTATGTGGTATTTTGCGCCACTCCAAGTAAATATTTCATGAGCTACCTTTAAACAATTCAAAAGTTATTATCTCTTATTTGTGTCAATGTTTTATAGCTCATGAGGAAGTATGTGGTGTTTTATCTTTGAATCTTGTTGGACGGACTTTTACCAATGGACTAGTGGCATATACATTCGCTTATCCAATAATTTTGCAAAAAGAGCTAGCAACGGGGTGCCCAGACCCAATTAATAACTTTCATTAGTAATTCTCTTCACATGTTTTGCCCTGATTTATCAGTAAGCAACTTAATTTTGCAATAGACACTCCTCCATCGTATGTGAAATGTTGGAAGGCACCCGAGGATTCGGTTAGCCATGGCTTGTGAAAGCAAAGGTTGGGAGGAGTGTCATCTATAAATAAAACTAAAGTACATGTGTAAACAAAAGAGAAGAGGGATGATCTACCTTGCTGGTAGAGATAACGTCCTTCATGGGAGCCGCTCTTTGAAAGTCTGTTTGACAAGGGGGTTAGAGTGCCCACTACCATTCGTTGACAACAACAAACACCTCTCAAAACTTTATTTTTATGCTCTCTTTATGATTTCAAAACTTAAAAAGCTCTAGCACATGATTTAATCCCTGCTTCCCTCTACGAAGGGCCTATCTTTTACTTTTATGTTGAGTCAGTAAACCTATTTCCCTCTATCTCAAGCAAGCAATTGAGTTGTTGTGATCCAACCATTTATATTGTGATCTATTTAATCATGACTTTTATTCTTCCTTGTTTAGTACAAATTTTATCTGAATGAATATGACTTTTAAGGTTATCAATGATTATGAGAAGATTGTTATGATTGAGCATGTAAGTTCTGCCATATAAGCTCTAATATAAAGACTCTGCTCGAAAGATAAGTACAATCTATTAATTGTTCTTTGACCAAGGACGAAGTTTGCCATCACCAATTATGATTTCCTATGCACCTTTATTTGTGATTTCCCTTTACTTGTTTCAAGTTGATTTGTATGAGGAAGTTGTTTACTAGAATGACTTGTGTGAATTAATAAATGTGATGCTTCTTGTCCATATTTTATTTATCGACTCTTCACTCCATAAACATGTGGTCTTGTTTACTGAGTTCAGTTTCGCTTGGGGACAAGCGAGGTCTAAGCTTGGGGGGAGTTGATACGTCCATTTTGCATCACAATTTTATATCATAATTTACTGTTATTCATTGATATATTTCATATTTAGAGATGATACTTATGTTATTTCACCTATTTTGCATGTTTCATGATTATTGGAGAATTACTCACCGGAGTCAGGATTCTGCTGGAAAAAGCGCCGTCAGGATACAATATTTCTGAAGATCAACAATTGACGGAAAATATTCCAAAGCTCCTATTTTTCCAAATGACGGAGCCATCCAAAAGGGGAGGCCGAGGAGGGCCGCCATGGGCCCTCCCCATAGGCCAGCGTGCCGCCACGTGGGGAGGGGGCCCACGACCCCCCTCGGCCATCGCCCTTTCGCGTACGATATCTCCCAGAAACCCTAAGGTGCGGGGGGACATCGAGGATAGACACCGCCGCCTCCTCGAGGCAGAAAACACCAGAGAGAAAAGAGCTCTCCGGCAGGAAGAAATCTGCCGGGGAAATTCCCTCCCGGAGGGGGAAAATCGTCGCCATCGTCACCGTCATCGAGCTGGACTTCATTGGGATCATTGATGTCTACGGGTGCTTCTATTCTTGTAGACAGTGTTGGGCCTCCAAGAGCAGAGGTTTGTAGAACAGCAGCAAGTTTCCCTTAAGTGGATCACCCAAGGTTTATCGAACTCAGGGAGGAAGAGGTCAAAGATATCCCTCTCAAGCAACCCTGCAATCATGATACAAGAAGTCTCTTGTGTCCCCAACACACCTAATACACTTGTCAGATGTATAGGTGCACTAGTTCGGCGAAGAGATAGTGCAATACAAGTGGTATGCATGAACATGAGCAGTAGTAACGGCGCCAGAAAAGTGCTTGCTGGCGTGCAGTTGATGGTAGTAATATTGCAGCAAGTAAAGATGCAGTAAAACAGTAAACAAGCGATGATTGCAGTATTTGGAAACAAGGCCTAGCGATCATACTTTCACTAGTGGACACTCTCAACATTGATCACATAAACAAATAAGTTCTCTTCCTTTGTGCTACATATACTCTTGTTTGATAATGAACACCATTCGTTGTGTAGGGCTACAAGAGCACCTCAATGCCGGAGTTAACAAGCTCCACAACATTCGGCATTCATATTTAAGTAACCTTTAGAGCATAATAGATCTTTGCAACTTAAACCGAGTACTAACATAGCATACACACTGTCACCTTTACACTATGAAGGGGGAATAAATCACATCAATACTATCATAGTAATAATTAACTACATAACCTACAAGAGATTATGATCATAACCTATGCCAAGTACTACACGATGCACACACTGTCACCATTACACCGTTAAGGAGGAATAGACTACTTTAATAACATCACAAGAGTAGCACATAGACTAATAGTGATACAAAACTCATATGAATCTCAATCATGTAAGGCAGCTCATGAGATCATTGTATTGAAGTACATAGGAGAGAGATTAACCACATAGCTACCGGTACAGCCCTTAGCCTCGATGGAGAACTACTCCCTCCTCATGGGAGACAGCAGCGGTGATGAAGATGGCGGTGGTGTCGATGGAGATGCCTTCCGGGGGCACTTCCCCATCCCGGCGGCGTGCCGGAACAGAGACTCCTGTCCCCCAGATCTTGGCTTCACGATGGCGGCGGCTCTGGAAGGTTTCTCGTACCGTGGTTTTACCGTCTCGAAGATTTAGGTCAGGGACCTTTATATAGGCGAAGAGGCAGAGTAGGAGGGGGTACGGAGCCACCACACAATAGGGCGGCGCGGCCAGGGCCTGGGCCACGCCGACCACATGTGTGGGCCCCCCAGGGCTCCCCTCTGGCGGCTCTCGGGTGTTCTGGAAGCTTCGTGGAATTCTAAGATGCTGGGCGTTGATTTCGTCCAATTCCGAGAATATTTCCTTACTAGGATTTCTGAAACCAAAAACAGCAGAAAACAGGAACTGGCACTTCGGCATCTCGTCAATAGGTTAGTTCCGGAAAATGCATCAAAACGATATAAAGTGTGAACAAAACATGTAGGTATTGTCATAAAACAAGCATGGAACATAAGAAATTATAGATACGTTTGAGACGTATCAAGCATCCCCAAGCTTAGTTCCTACTCGCCCTCGAGTAGGTAAACGATAACAATGATAATTTCTTAAGTGACATGCTACCAACATAATCTTGATCAACATTATTGTAAAGCATATGAAGTGAATGAAGTGATAGTAAAGATAATGACTAAACAACTGAATCATATAGCAAAGACTTTTCATGAATAGTACTTTCAAGACAAGCATCAATAAGTCTTGCATAAGAGTTAACTCATAAAGCAATAGATTCAAAGTAAAAGGCATTGAAGCAACACAAAGGATGATTAAGTTTCAGCAATTTCTTTCAACTTGTAACATTTATATCTCATGGATAGTTGTCAACATAAAGCAATATAACAAGTGCAATAGGTAAACATGTAAGAATCAATGCATAGTTGACACAAGTGTTTGCTTCTAAGATAGAAAGAAGTAGGTAAACTGACTCAACATAAAGTAAAAGAAAGGCCCTTCGCAGAGGGAAGCAGGGATTAAATCATGTGCTAGAGCTTTTTAAGTTTTGAAATCATATAGAGAGTATAAAAGTGAAGTTTTGAGAGGTGTTTGTTGTTGTCAACGAATGGTAGCGGGTACTCTAACTACCTCATCAACCATACTTTCAAGAGCGGCTCCCATGAAGGACGTTATCAATACCAGCAAGGTAGATCATCCCTCTTCTCTTTGTTTACACATGTACTTTAGTTCAGTTTTTTTTTAGATGACACTCCTCCCAACCTTTGCTTTCTCAAGCTATGGCTAACCGAATCCTCGGGTGCCTTCCAACAATCACATACCCTGAAGGAGTGTCTATTTGCAAAATTAAGTTGCTTACTGATAGATCAGGGCAAAACACGTGAAGAGAATTATTAATGCAAGTTAATTAATTGGGGCTGGGAACCCCATTGCCAGCTTTTTTTGCAAAATTATTGGATAAGCGGATGAAGCCACTAGTCCATTGTGAAAGTCTGTCAAAAGTAAATGACAAGATCGAAAGATAAAACACCACATACTTCCTCATGAGCTATAAAACATTGACACAAATAAGAGATAATAGCTTTTGAATTGTTTAAAGGTAGCACATGAAGTATTTGCTTGGAATGGCAGAGAAATACCATGTAGTAGGTAGGTATGGTGGACACAAATGGCATAGTTTTTGGCTCAAGGATTTGGATGCACGAGAAGAATTCCTCTCAATACAAGGCTAGGCTAGCAAGGTTGTTTGAAGCAAACTCAAGTATAAACCGGTGCAGCAAGACTCACATATGAACATATTGTAAGCATTATAAGACTTTACATCGTCTTCCTTGTTGTTCAAACACCTTAACCAGAAAATATCTAGACTCTAGAGAACAATCATGCAAACCAAATTTTAACATGCTCTATGTAGTTCTTCATTAATAGGTGCAAAGTACATGATGCAAGAGCTTAAACATGATCTATATGAGCACAACAATTGCCAAGTATCAAATTATTCAAGACATTATACCAATTACCAAATGCAGCATTTTCTATTTCCAACCATATAACAATGAAGGAAGCAGTTTCAACCTTCGCCATGAACATTAAGAGTAAAGCTAAGAACACATGTGTTCATACGCAACAGCGGAGCGTGTCTCTCTCCCACACAAGCATGAATTTATTCAAACAAAAAAAACAAACAGACGCTCCAAGTAAAGTACATAAGATGTGACCGAATAAAAATATAGTTTCAATAGAAGAAACCTGATAAGTTGATGAAGAAGGGGATGCCTTGGGCATCCCCAAGCTTAGATGCTTGGGTCTTCTTGAAATATGCAGGGATGAACCACGGGGGCATCCCCAAGCTTAGACTTTTCACTCTTCTTGATCATATTGTATCATCCTCCTCTCTTGACCCTTGAAAACATCGTCCACACCAAACTCGAAACAAACTCATTAGAGGGTTAGTGCATAATCAAAAATTCACATGTTCAGAGGTAACACAATCATTCTTAACACTTCTGGACATTGCCCAAAGCTACTGGAAGTCAATGGAACAAAGAAATCCATCCAACACAGCAAAAGAGGCAATGCGAAATAAAAGGCAAAATCTGTCAAAACAGAACAGTCCGTAAAGACGAATTTTTTAGAGGCACTGGACTTGCTCTGATGAAAAAGCTCAAATTGAATGAAAGTTGCGTACATATCTGAGGATCACGCACGTAAATTGGCAGATTTTTCTGAGTTACCTACAGAGAACCCTGCCCAAATTCGTGACAGCAAGAAATCTGTTTCTGCGCAGTAATCCAAATCTAGTATCAACCCTACTATCAAAGACTTTACTTGGCACAACAATGCAATAAAATAAGATAAGGATAGGTTGCTATAGTAGTAACAACTTCCAAGAATCAAATATAAAACAAAAGTACTGTAGCAAAATAAAAACATGGGTTATCTCCCAAGAAGTGCTTTCTTTATAGCCATTAAGATGGGCTCAGCAGTTTTAATGATGCACTCCCAAGAAATAAGAGTTCAAGCAAAAGAGAGCATCAAGAAGCAAATTCAAAACAAATTTAAGCCTAACCCACTTCCTATGAAAAGGAATCTTGTAAATAAACAAGTCATGTAGGCATAATGCAACAAGCATAGGAAAACTAGACAAGCGCAACTTCGAGATTTTCAGCATATAGAGAGGTGTTTTAGTGACATGAAAATTTCTACAACCATATTCTCCTCTCTCATAATAATTTTCAGTAGCATCATGAACAAACTCAACAATATAACTATCAAATGAGACATTCTTATCATGAGTCTCATGCATAAAATTATTACTACTCCCAACATAAGCATAATCAATTTTATTAGTTGTAGTGGGAGCAAATTCAACAAAGTAGCTATCATTATTATTCTCATCATCAAATATAGGAGGTATAGTATCATCATAATAAACTTTATCCTCCATAGTAGGCGGCACCAGAAGACCACTATCATTATAATCATCATATATGGGAGGCATATCATAATCAACATAAACTTTCTCCTCAATACCCGGAGGGCTAAAGAGATCATTTTCATCAAAACCGACCTCCCCAAGCTTAGAATTTTCTATATCATTATCAACAATGGTGTTCAAAGCGTTCATACTAATATCATTGCTAATAGCATGCAAATAAGATTCCATAGGTTTTTTAATTTTCGCATTAAACCATTCATGTCTTGACTCAGGAAATAGTATAAAAAGCTCACAGATGTTTTCCATTATGCCTTACCAGTGTTTTAACAAGAAACAAAAAGAAGCAATTGTAGGATCTAAAGGAAATAGCTTCGAGCACACACACAATGGCAATAGAAAAGTACTCAGTTACCTGGGACCGGAGTATGAGTGCCTTTTACCTTTCCTCCCCGGCAACGGCGCCGGAAAAGTGCTTGATGTCTATGGGTGCTTCTATTCTTGTAGACAGTGTTGGGCCTCCAAGAGCAGAGGTTTGTAGAACAGCAGCAAGTTTCCCTTAAGTGGATCACCCAAGGTTTATCGAACTCAGGGTGGAAGAGGTCAAAGATATCCCTCTCAAGCAACCCTGCAATCACGATACAAGAAGTCTCTTGTGTCCCCAACACACCTAATACACTTGTCAGATGTATAGGTGAACTAGTTCGGCAAAGAGATAGTGAAATACAAGTGGTATGAATGAATATGAGCAGTAGTAACGGCGCCAGAAAAGTGCTTGCTGGTGTGCAGTTGATGGTAGTAATATTGCAGGAAGTAAAGATGCAGTAAAACAGTAAACAAGCGATGATTGCAGTATTTGGAAACAAGGCCTAGGGATCATACTTTCACTAGTGGACACTCTCAACATTGATCACATAAACAAATAAGTTCTCTTCCTTTGTGCTACATATACTCTTGTTTGATAATGAACACCATTCGTTGTGTAGGGCTACAAGAGCACCTCAATGCCGGAGTTAACAAGCTCCACAACATTCGGCATTCATATTTAAGTAACCTTTAGAGCATAATAGATCTTTGCAACTTAAACCGAGTACTAACATAGCATACACACTGTCACCTTTACACTATGAAGGGGGAATAAATCACATCAATACTATCATAGTAATAATTAACTCCATAACCTACAAGAGATTATGATCATAACCTACGCCAAGTACTACACGATGCACACACTGTCACCATTACACCGTGAAGGAGGAATAGACTATTTTAATAACATCACAAGAGTAGCACATAGACTAATAGTGATACAAAACTCATATGAATCTCAATCATGTAAGGCAGCTCATGAGATCATTGTATTGAAGTACATAGGAGAGAGATTAACCACATAGCTACCGGTACAGCCCTTAGCCTCGATGGAGAACTACTCCCTCCTCATGGGAGACAGCAGCGGTGATGAAGATGGCGGTGGTGTCGATGGAGATGCCTTCCGGGGGCACTTCCCGTCCCGGCGGCATGGCGGAACAGAGACTCCTGTCCCCCAGATCTTGGCTTCGCGATGGCGGCGGCTCTGGAAGGTTTCTCGTACCGTGGTTTTTCCGTCTCGAAGATTTAGGTCAGGGACCTTTATATAGGCGAAGAGGCGGAGTAGGAGGGGGTACGGAGCCACCACCCAATAGGGCGGCGCGGCCAGGGCCTGGGCCGCGCCAGCCACATGTGTGGGCCCCCCAGGGCTCCCCTTTGGCGGCTCTCGGGTGTTCTGGAAGCTTCGTGGAATTCTAAGATGCTGGGCGTTGATTTCGTCCAATTCCGAGAATATTTCCTTACTAGGATTTCTGAAACCAAAAACAGCAGAAAACATGAACTGGCACTTCGGCATCTCGTCAATAGGTTAGTTCCGGAAAATGCATCAAAACGATATAAAGTGTGAACAAAACATGTAGGTATTGTCATAAAACAAGCATGGAACATAAGAAATTATAGATACGTTTGAGACGTATCAATCATCATCATCATCTCCAACACCGACACCGTCAGCTCCACCACTGCACCTCGTCTCCGCTGTAACATCTAGGGTTGAATCTTGAGTATTTCATAGGGGAAACTCTCCCGGTGTTAATTACTCCTTGTTATTGATGCTATTGAGTGAAACCGTTGAATCAAGGTTTATGTTGAGATTATTATCCATCAACATATCACCTCTGATCATGTTCCATATGATTTCTTGTGAGTAGTTCGTTTAGTTCTTGAGGACATGGGTGAAGTCTAAATGTTAGTAGTGAACTATGTTGAGTAATATTTAATGGTTTGATATTTAACTTGTGGTGTTATTCTTCTAGTGGTGTCATGTGAACGTCGACTACATGATACTTCACCTTTATGGGCCTAGGGGAATGGATATTGTATTCGTTTGCTAATTGTGGGGTTGCCGGAGTGACAGCAACCTGAACCCCCGTTGGTATATCGATGCATGAGGGATAGCAGGATCTCAGAGTTTAAGGCTGTGGTTAGATTTATCTTAATTACTTTCTTGTATTTGCGGATGCTTGCAAGGGGTTTAATCACAAGTATGTATTAGTCCTAGGAAGGGCGGTGCATTAGCATAGGTTCACCCACACAACACTTATCAAAACAATGAAGATTAATCAACTATATGAAGCGAAAGCACTAGACTAAATTCCCGTGTGTCCTCGAGAACGTTTGGTCATCATAAGTAAACAAACCGGCTTGTCCTTTGTTATAAAAATGATTGGGCCACTCGCTGCAATTATTACTCTCGCATTTTACTTACTTGTATTTTATTTATCTGCTATATCAAAACCTCCTGAAAACTTGTCTGTGAGCATTTACCGTGAATCCTTCATTGAAACTGCTTGTCAACACCTTCTGCTCCTCGTTGGGTTCGACACTCTTATTTATCGAAAGTACTACGATACACCCCCTATACTTGTGGGTCATCATTCGCTAGGATTTTTCTTCGCGTCTGTTGACACGGAAAAAGTAGTAGAGCGCATTCGGGTGCGTACCACGCCTCACAGGACGGATCCTGGGGACTTACCTTCGTAAAATATTACGGCATCCAGAATTTTCATCGCGACGGACGCGCCCTGGGAATATATTGCCGAGTGCCTTTTTCGACTGTTGGAATTGCCAATTTCTTTGACATGCTAATGGTAATATCTTGATCTCCCGATGGGAGTACATGGAAAGTTATATGTAACTCGAAGATGTATGACAATGATTTCTCGCTTTATCTTTTGTCTTGCCATCTGATTTTTCCTTCTTCTTCTCATGTTTTATCGGGAGCGCTCCCGATGGGAGTAGCCCCCGAGGCTACATTCGAGTGCTTGCACTTGGGTGTAGGCTCAACTTGTAGGAGCCCGAGCCCACACATATCTTCTTCGTCTACTTCTGGTGAATACCGACGTTCTCTTCTCTCTTGACGTGCTCTATCGACTCGTGCTTGTGTTGTTGTGTCTCTCGCATCACCTTCTCATGGAGGATCTCGCGCTATCGTGACAGGTCGAGGACTGTTTCGCCGTGGTACACTTTCAGGTGGTGTGCTTGAGCTTGCGAACGCTGTTCCCATGGCTCCGACTCTTGCCATGGCCATTTGATACAATGCTTCTCTTGGATCTCCAGGAGGTGGCCTAGATGCCAATATGAAGGCTTGAGTCGCCATGTATCCAGCTTCCGGTTTTTTTGGGGATGATGTTCTATCGACATAAAGGACATGTCGAGGTTCTGGATCAGATGCTCTCGCTCATTCTCGGGTACATGCGCCAGTCGAGATCTTCCTATAGCGCGTGCTGCTCTATGGTTATCTCTCGAAGTTCCTGATTGTCGACTTAACTCAGCTCTTCGTCTACTCGGCGCAAAGGCTGCAGCTTTTCTTTGTTCAATATCACTCTTTGTTTTCAAGCTCTCGTCCAGCACGTGCGAGTCTATATTGATATGCTTGCAGCTCTTCCGCCGCGGCTGTGGTGGTCATCGGCTCTGTGCCATTCATGGCTCTTGATGATCTGTCTCAATCTGCTTGCAGAAGTTGTAATTTCTCACGAGGTGTAGGCCCAACATATTTATTTCCTAATCCTCGCGTAAGATCAGTGGGATCGATGTATGGATTTCCCAAATCATCGAAAGCCTCCGATGTTTCATCTTCTTGACGGCTTGACTCGATAATTGCACAGACCTGATGATATATTTTAGCTTTGTTTTCCTCTTCAGGATCGTTGACACCATCATATAGATCGGCGAAGACCTCCCGAATAGAAGTAGATCTGTCGACGAAGTCAAAGCTGTCGACACTTTCTGAGTCGCTGCTCAGATCTGAGTCTGCATATGACCCGAAGGACATGCCGCCGAACATGTTGGCGAGTTTTCCGCTTGAAGCGGGCTTGGTGAAGCTTGACGGTGAGATCTCTTCGTCTCCTGACTCGAAAGATGATGATGATCCCGAGAAATCAGAATCAGCCGCTAACAGTCCCGAGGAAATCGGTACCGCGAGACTATAAGATCCTTCTTTCCAGACACGGAAGTGGAAGCTCCCGAACGTCATCTCCATTGGCTCCTCCAGATGGGCATATGCATCCACACGGGCGAGAGGGTGAGGAACAAAATCAACGAGACCAGTTTTGATATGTTTACCTCCGTCCATCGCGTTGCTTGCTACCGATGATATTGAAGATGTTGTTGATGTCATCGAGATCAGCTCCTTCTCGCCTCCAATCCCCACAGACGGCGCCAATTGACAATGTATTAACTTGTCAATGCCTACAAGTTGTAGATTAGGGTTTTGCGGAAAGTAGAGGGCAAGTAGATCTCGAAGGTTTGAGCCGAAAAGGTGCTCGACTGCTTAAAACCAGGGTTTGTGTTGACAATAAATCGATCCTTTCTTTCTCCCTCGGCTCCCCTTTATATAGGAGGTTGAACCGAGGCTTTCGTATCGTACAAGTTACAAAATAGCGAGAGACTCTTTGAGTTCGTCCCGTACAATTACAAATCTCTTTATTCCTAATCTATCTCCATATTCCATATCGACGCTTTATTGGGCTTCTGGGCTTTGTAATCTTCAGGTCATAGGCCTTCAGTAATCCTCGGGTACCTTCTTCAGCAGGCCCATTCGGGATGCCTACGTCACCGAGGAGGAGGCCATCCATCACGCCATCCTCATCTCCAAGGCGGAGGAGCGAGCCAAGTGGATTGAGCTCGAGAAGGCCATCCAGTTGTGCAGCAGGCGGCCGCACCAACGCCAGTGCCGCCACCTCCTCCTCCTCCTCATTGGGATGGCCTAAGCTTCCAAATCCGTTTCCCACATGAGATGACCATTCAGCCTTCCCTGATCTCCAGTATTCTAAATGTGTGGTTTAATTCCACAATAATTTCACAACACCAAAATAATCCGTGTCTTTAAAAAAAATGTCCAAAACATCTCATCTCTTCTACTACATCTATCAATTTTTTGATGTCGAAAGTTCTGTCTGAATTCAAATGTACCTGGACACTCTTTAGTGCATATATACATTTAAATTTAGATGAACCTTTGCGACATCATTTAATGGACGGAGAGAGTATTTTATTTTTTGATAAAAAATAGTGTCAACACCCGGATTTTTAAGTCCAGATGCATGTTATGCCATACATCGCAATCCCAGGAATATTGTTGTTGCGAGACATAATAGTTGAATATCATAAGTCATCATTTATTACATACCGTAATCGTCTTACAAATAGAAATCACATGATCCAAATTACACAAATAGTTGATCTATTGATCAACGAACACAATTCATAGCGGAAGCGTAAAGATAAAGGGACTCTCTAGTCCACAGGCCAACGCTTGACGTCAGGAGTAGTCCTAGTTGTCGTAGACGTCCTGCTGTCCATCCTCTTCCTACTGCTGTTCCTCTTCATAGTCTGGCCATTTGAATAGCCAGGGACAAAGCCGTGAGTACTTTAAAGTACTCGCAAACTAATACTAATGTAAGTACTAAAAATTCTAGTAAGGGGATGCTAAGCTCTAGTTTCTTTTGCATAAAGCCAATTATAGTTCACAAGTATTTGAAATAAAAACTCTTCATGTGCTAACTAACTCAAGTGGGAACATTAGTGTCATTCCCACAACTCAGTTGTGTTTCAAGTCAAAGTCATCATCTCAGGTTCAAATCACAAGTCACCCTTCACATGTCACATTTTTGAAAATGGTCTGATGATGGAACAGTATGGCCTTTCCAACCGTCCATAACCGTGGACACGGCTATTCGAATAGTTCTACACTCTGCAGAGGTCGTACACTTGTGCCACACCATTTGCAATAATCCGTCAGGGTTAACTGGCCTTGATTTATCACACTCCGTGTGCGGACTACCAACCATAACCTTTCACTTACATATCCTAGTATAAGCATCTCTCCCCGTGAGCTTGGCCTCCCAGTGAAGACAAACTGTCAGCCTGGGAACTGCACAGGGCTTGGGCCGGACATTCACCTCATAATCACGTCATATCACATCATTCATATTTCTTTGGAGGCAGCCCTTGGCATAACCCCGATGACGCTTGTGTAGGGGGAACCCATACTAAGATACATAAACTTCTAGTTAAGCCCTACCCATATCAGGTATTGTGGGGGTACTTGTAAAATTGGAATGGTATCGCATCCGAACCCAACCATCAGTTTTTGTAAATTTCACCATGTCATTCACCAGTCACAATCACCTTCAAAATCTTTCAATAGAATGACTCATCATTCCAAGGTTTTCAAAGTCTTTTCATTTCACAAGTTCCCATCTAGAGTAGTCAATTTTAATTTAGCACTAGCATCTAAGTATGAGGGGTGCTAAGTAATTTGCTTTGCTTCTAGGCTAACATTGATACTCTTGTACTAATCCAATACTCACCAAGTGAATCATGAATCAAAAAGTACTTTGATAAAACAAAGGTAAGTAAAGCTTGTAAAGTAAAACTGGGAAATAGGATCATGAACATAAAGTAAATGGGTAATGCCTTGCTCATAGTGAGCTTTGCACTTTGCAAGAGTATTATCTTGCCTTGGGTTGTAAATTGGTCAAAGTGATCTTCTTCTCCTTGGAAGTAGACCTCCTCCTCCTCTGGATACTCCTCGGTACTAGCGTCTAAAATACGAATACGGGGTACACAATCATCATACCAAACTTATTTACTAAACTAGGCACACTTATGATTTACATAACTAGCATCACACATTACTATTAAGTGGGTATATGTGTTTTTCTTATTTAAGAAAAATAATTTCCTCTCATACTAATTAGGGTTTTACTTTTAATTACTTAAAGAAATAATTTCCTCTCATTATCTTTTTAAGATTTAATTTCTCTCATGAATAATATATGACCTAGTTTGACTAAGTCAACCTTTTCATACTCATCATTTAAGAAGATGATTTAAATGAGGTGAAACACCCCATACAATTTAATCTTAATATGGTAAAGATTTAATATCATCAAACAAATCATATGAGACCTAAATGACCAGAGTCTCTACCTCATTTTGAAATGTTTGTGACAAGATTTAAATTCCTCAAACAATCTTACATGAATTCATGTTGACCTAAGTCAACCGTTCATCATCATCATTTGAGAAAATGATTTAAATGAGGTAAAGTTCCTCATACAATTTAACAATTCTATTTGTGATTTAAAATCACCAAGCATTTCATGTGAGAGTATTTGACCAGGGGTCATTACTTCATATGAAAGTATTTGGGAAAAGATTTAAATGAAGTGAAACACTTCATATAATTTACATAATAGTTTTGGACAATATCCACTAACGAAAATAGCCATATAGTCTTTTATTTAATTTGGGCCATGATCACTCAAAGTAAGCATGGCATACTATTGCAGAAACAATTAGTACAAGTGAAATGTGATTTATAGGAGTTGGAATCAACTCAAAAGCATTTTGGTTGATTTTTAATAATTATTCTAAGTCAGAAAAGTCCCTGTCTTGTTTATTTTTATACTTTAATTCTATAACAGATCTAGGGTTCAAACCAGTGGCATGTTGTAGAACTTTTCACTAGCTTTCCAACAATATGAAATTTGTTAAATTTGGCCAAGCCAAACAGATTCTATGAATTTTCAAAGTTGGAGCCAGTATTGAATTTGAATTGAATTGATTAAACCGAATTTGAATTTAACGGGCTGGCGGGAAACAGAGTGGGCCGAAACTATTTGAAATGCAGCAATTCAGCCCAGTAACACGTCCAGCGCGCGTGGGCTTGCTGACAGCATGGGGGCCACCAGTCAGCGACTGCTACTTACCGAAACGGTACGGGAGGCTGAGAGGCGTTGGATCAAGATCTAATCGCACGGCTGGGCATCGTCGTCGTTGTTGACGCGAGAGGGTTGCTGCCGCGGCGGAGGTAGGGGGTCGGCGGCGTGCTGGAGCTCCGGCGAGGGGCGGCGCTGGTGCTAGGCGAGGTTGTCGTGGAAGGGGAAGAAGATCGCGCAGACGGCGTCTCCAATGGTGGTCGCAATCGGCGGCGGTGATCTCAGCTCCTCCGCGGACTCCGGCGACAAATTGAGCAGTTCTCGTGGCTAATTGAGTGAGAGGAGTGGACAAGGAGGATCAGAAGAGAGAGGGGAGCGATGTTGGTGTGAGGAGTTGGGCGCGGGAGCTTCTCCTTTTATAGGGGCCAGGGGTGCTGTGAGGCGCGGGCGAGGTTGACGGAGGGGCCAGGGGTGAATGGGCGCAGGAGGTAGGCGAAGTCACGGCGGTACTTTGAGCATTAATTGCGCGGTACGGCGAGGCGTACGACTGTCGGGCGATGGCGCGTACTGGCGCGGCCGAGGCGGGATTTCGTCCTTGTCTCCGGCGGCGGCGGGCACGGGTCGGCTACGTCAGCGTGTCCTTCGTGTTCCCCGTGCTGCGGTGAGACTCGTGGCGAGAGAGGGGGTCCGGGGAAGGCGTAGAGCGTCGAGGCGACGCGTGCACCGTGGGGCGCGCGGACGTGCACACGGCGACGTGGCCATGCCGCCCGTGTCGCACGGGACGTCGTGGGCGCGCGGTGGTGGGGTGCTTGTCGTCCACCATTCGACGAACGGTGACCACCGGCGTGCTCAGGGGACCAAGGGGAGCATATGGGGCAAGGTTGCTGGTGCTAGGGTTGAGAGAATAGAGAGGGAGTGAGGTGGCATGTCCATGGCCGGCATGGTTAGGTCTTGCCATGTGTGGCTCTTCTCCTAGGTTGCTATTGGGTTTAATATAGATACAAGGGACCAGGGGACAAGGTAGAGTGGAGTGTGCACTTAGGGTTAGGCCAACACTATGCCAAATAGTGTTTTGGATTTGTTCCATATTTGAAAATTGCAAACTTTGCCAAAATTGGTTGAGCTCATGTGGTTCCAAAATTTGAAAATGGTTCATTTGGATAGGTTGCAAATGACCAGAGACAAATACAAGTGGTGGTGGAATTTTCAAAATCAAAGAATTGCAAATTTGGATAAAGTGGGATTGTTGCATTTGATAAAAAGTTCCAACTTTGGATGAGCATAGAATTTGATCCAAGATGAATTTGGCATGGTGGTCTTTACAAAAGTTGTTCATCTTGATGTACTCTTGGATGACATGCAAAGAATTGAGAAAGTTTAGTTTGAAAATCTTGAGATACAAGGGCTCAAAGTGGTGACCAGAATATAAATGGCAGATTTGACTATTATTGTATGTGAGCCCATTTTGAGTTTGAATTTGATTTGATTTGTGTTTATTTGATTCCAAAAGTTGTAATAAATGTTTGGTAACATAAAACAACTAATGGTGAAGGCCAAAATGGTCTAGGTCAAAGATTTGTAAAAATGGCATAAACCGTATGTGAGGGTTTTGTGAATTTCTAACTTTTATTCTTTTATTTCTCTTTGCTTCATTTTGACAAGAGTGAGGTTTATTTGGTGTTAGATTGAGTTGGATAAAAGGTTCAAATCATTTTAGGACAATGGAGGTGCCTAATTCAAGATTGGATATTTTGGCTAAGTGCCACATATACCTTTATGCATATGTTTGATTTTATTTTATTTCTCACTTGAATTGGTTGGTAAGTACCTTGTTGAGTGTGTTGATGTATTTCAAAACATCTACCAAGGTCAACCCTCAAAGTTGGAGCATTTGCAAAAAGTAGCCATAGGCTTGCATGTGCCTTTTTCTTATTTAAGATTACCTCTTTTTATTTTGCTTTTCAAAGATTTGTGACAAGAGGGATGAGGTTTAGGGTTTAGTGGGGTTCACCATGGTTCACCACTATTTAGCAAAAATATTAAAGGTAGGGTTCAAGATTTACCTATTAGGGCTACATGCCCACATATGTCTTTTCCTTTTATTTTGGTTTCTCAAAATAGATCCAAATGATTTTTGAGAAGGTTAGGGTTTAAGGTTTTTCTTATTTGATTTCTTTCTCTTTTATTTTATTTGGTTGGTGATCGTCACTTGATCACTTTAGCATTTTAGGGTTTAGCACATAAGCATAATAAGACTCATCATGGCAAAACACAAGTATTAGGTATGAGCACTCTATGTAAGAAAAAGTTTTTGTTGGTTCTCATTTTTGGAAAAAGGAAATTCATTTTCTCTTTGTTTTAAAATTTGGGGTGTTACAAATAGAAAAAAAACACAGTTTTAAGGAAAAATAACGTATAGCACGCTAGCCTAGTCAGCCTACACAGCCAACCACGCACGGGAGCCTACACAGCCAACCACGCACGGGACCCCCAAGGCCCCAACCCTAGAACTAGACACAAGTCACACAACCATTTTTACCCTCGATGGATTCCAGACCACCTCCCCGCGCCGCCACTATCGATCCCCTTCCTCTCGCTAGAAGCACTACCCCCACCACGGCTTCCTCCAACCCAGGCTTCGCCGGCAGCCGCTCTACCACGACCCCGCGGCCACCTTCCGCCGCCACGGACCATAGCCACTCCTTCCCCCACGAGCCGCGCCACCACTCCTGGTCCTCCCCTAGCGACACGGGGCTCCCCGGAGACGCTATTTTTTCGGAGCTTGTTGCATCTGCCTTATTTTTGGTTTATCTACATTTTTGTGTTGCTATATAAAATTCGAATCTATTCTGGGTTATCTAACTCCTTCAAGTTGATCAAAATACTTTGTTCTCTAATTCTGCAGCAGGGATTTAGTTTCCCATTCTTTTCCTTTTCCCCGTTTTTCTTGCTGTGAGCTTGTTTTTACACACAAATCTCTGTACATGTATATCTCTTGAGAATTTTGCACACAGAATTTACAAATAAGGTTGAATTTATTTGGTTTCGGAAGCGAATCTTGTGCAGATTGTGTAAACACAGTTTGACTTGTTGCCCCAGTCCTTGAAAACCCACATGGCTTTATAAATGTGTAATCAGGACTCTATAAGACTATACACAGTACTTTTCGCTTACCTTATGGACTCGACCAGAACCTTGAAGAAAGTACTAAGCAGAACTTAGTACAGAATCTTATAAGGACTTTATAAGTTGGATTCAAATGCAGTACATATTGTACTCTATGTGGAGCACTTACGGAGACAAATATCATGATCACAAAATTTCGAAATTTGAAAAATACAAATAAATAAATTGAGGTGTTACCTTGTTATTATAGATAAAACTGATGAAACTACACAGGAACTCCAACACGAGTAAATTCTAATAAGAGGCGCCGCATATAAACGCTCCCGTGCGGCGTGCGTCGTGATTAGTAAAACGCATCGTGCCCTTTAAGAACGGATCACAACCTATCGCCTCGCTACCTTATCTTCCCGAGCGTTCTTCTCAGCCACACACACTCTTTCCTTTCTCTAGAGCAGCAGCGCCGTGCGGAAGAGGCATCGGAGAAGCGGAGGCTGCCGCCGACTGGATGCAGCGAGACACCGCCGGCAGGGCTGTGGCCGGACGCCGCCGCTGAGCGCGGGAGGAAACGTTCGTCGGTGGCGCTGGGATGCCGCCGGAGAGCAGGCAGTCTGGACTCCGGAGGCTGCCGCCAGCGAGGATGCAAGGAGACGCCGCCACGGAGCGCGGGGAGGAGGACTCCGTCGCGCTGACGAGCAGGTAATGTGGAGCCCGCCGCCGATGAGCGCTGTTCGTAGAGCCGGGCCGCCGCCGCCGAGTACACGGCGAGGGAGTTGACTGGTTCGACCGGAAGATGGAGGTGAAGCTGGGCGATAATGGATTCCGGTGGGTAGACGGATGTGCAGCTCGACAGTTAGTACAATATTTGGCAACACAGCTTGGCTCTCGCATGGCACTGTTGACGAAATTGTGAGATTGGGGAAGACGATACATGGAGAGATCGAAACGTCATGTAATTAGTCTGGCAATTAGGCTTAACTAATTTGGTGAGTAGTCTAATTTAATCCGGAAATTATGTTTAATTAATCTAGCAGCTGTGCTACTTAAGCATCTGATTAATTTGGCCATAATTAATTTGAATCTTGAAATTAGGGATAATTAACCTGGCAGGTACTGCCCAATTAATCTGGCAAGTAACAATTGAGGCTATCAACTAGACCTACTCGAGCTAATCTGGCAATTAGTGAGTACTACAAATTAACATGCCAGCTACTACTAATCTGGCAAATAGTGACCATTAAACCTGATAGCTTGGGCTAATTAATCTGGAAATTAGTCTTGCTTACGTCACCAGCCGCACGCGGAGGCTTTTATGCGGCGCCGCCGCCTAGTCTTGTCCAAGACAGAGAGAGAAAAAGATCCCACCTATCCCCTCCTACTGCCAAAAAGTCTGTCATGCACTCATGCGAGACGTATGTGTAGACAAAAGGGGGTCCACATGAAGGAATCTCGCTTTAATACATGAGTACAGAAAAGTCGGTATACAGGCAATACCATGCTATACAGAGAGGGGAGGCCCAGGCTGGTCACCGGTGGCTCGTATCCCTAGGAGACTGTAGCGGCTGGGATATAACCTGCGCCCCATTTCGCCTGCACCATCCGCAGGTCGCCGAAGCCCTCGTCCAAAACTGGTATCCTTTGCTCTCCGTCGCCCAGGAGCCGGGTATCCCGGGCGCGGCGAGGCCCATGTAGGCAAGTCGGGCGGGCATGTCCACGCCACTCACGTACTTGTCTCTGACCAGTAATCTGCCGGTGACGGAGCCTCTCTGGGCCGCCTTGTGGAAGTCCGGCGACTCCAGGAAGGTGTACAGCCACTTGCTCGCCTCGGTTTCCGCCTGCGCCTTGGCGTCCTCCCAAAGCGCCTGGAAGCTTCCGCTGCTCGGGTTGGAGTTGAGGTAGATGAACACCGGGCCCATGACCTTCTTCCAGTGCTCACCATCGTCGATCTTGGTCACGATATCGTTCCCGACGTAATGCGGTCCAAGAAATATCTGCCGAGGCGCAAGAACGTTCACTTAAAACACAATAATGCGCGCAGGAGTTTCAATCTTTGTATATGCAGGATTGCATGCTCACCGTGAGGGAGGTTGGGCCGACGTGCGAGGTGAGCTCGAGCTTAAGCGACCCACCGCTCTTGAATTCGTTACTCGGGGTGATGACCCACAAAACCACGGGGACGGGCCCGCCGCCGACCAGCCATGAACCTTGTTATATCCTTGTTGTCGAGCGAGTACTGGTACTTGTCGTCCACCTCCCCCCTGAACTGCGGCTCCAGGGGGTTGAGCAGCAGCACGGCCTCCTTGTACGCCAGCGGCTTGCCCCGGGGTGGGTCCCGGTCCGCCGCCCTGGGCATGTACCTCTGGATCCCGTCCGACACGGCCATGTAGTTGAACCTCGCCGTGTTGAGCTTGAAGGCGAGCCGGGCCACCGTGATGTTCAGCGCCGGCCAGTTGTCAGCGTGCTCCATGATGGCGTAGCAGTAGAACCCTGAGCTAACTCTCAGCATCACCAGCCTGCATCATGAGCATGATCAAGATAAGTTAATTGATCCCCTGCAGATCTTCTGTAAAGGAGTGATCACTCGGCGGGCGTACCGCTTGTCGACGGTGAGACGGACGCTGTTGAAGCTTGATGGGTCGTAGGTGCTTCTGAAGGACAGCTCCACTCTTCGCTTGAAGATACCACCCTGAACTCTGTACTGTCCAGGTCCAGCCTGCCCAAATTCTCCATCACATGTATGATTAAGACTCAATTCATCAAACTTATTCTTTGCCAACCGAACTGAAGAAATGAATTTTGTTAGGAGATTATCAGAACTGCTGCACTTGCTCTGTTTATTCAGCAATAACCTTCTTTTTTTTGTGTTTTTTTCAGAATGTACGGCAACATCATTTTACAGTTCACATTCATGTTCTTAATTAGTAGGATTACGAGGAGTGCTTCGGTGTCCCCCTTAGTTCCATGGTTTTGAAAAGTTAGAGCTGCTTCAGTTTTTTTTTTTATTTGTAGAGCTGCTCCAGCTTTTGGTACAAATACGTGAAGTTGCTTCCGCGAAACAAGAAAACACGGAGCAGGTGTTTATTTACGTCCCACTGCCGGTAAGTTACCAAAACGTCACGCAGGTCTTATCTTTCTCTCCTTCTCTCCGGAGCATATTTCCCAACGCCCAACTCTTTCCCGATTTACCAATGCTCCAGACGTAATGGATAACACCTCCCTTTTGTTTTCCCACGCTGCCTCACCCATGATGAAGTTGGTTGAGGCAGCAACAACAAGTTCTGGCGGCAGAATCGGACAAGTTTTACTCTGGTAGAAGGTACGTCGATCATTTGTCGGCAGCCTCAATTCGGTGACGGCAGGCGTGAATCGCGTTGTGGTGAAGTCAAATCAAGGAAAAGTCTGGGCATTAAAAAAACATGTCCGGGAGAGGAGAGGGGAGAAAGATAAGTCATGCGTATGTTTTGGTCACTTATCGATGTAGTGAGACGTAAATAAACATCGGTTTCGTATTTTCTTGTTCTGCTGAACTAACTTCACATATTTGTACCAAAAGGTAAAGTAGCTCTATAGATCATAAAAAAAAAGCGGAAGCAGCTCCAACTTTTTAGAACCATATGGAGCTGACGGAGGACACGGAAGCACTCCTCTAGGATTACGCATCCTTTCGATGCACATCATCAAATGGTGGTTCCAGCTAATTAACTGACCACACAGCAAGTCGATCCGGTGAAGAAATTTTCTGACATTAATATTGCACTCTGTAACTGCAAGTGCTCTGAAATCGGTAAGTTAAACTAAGAGTAACAGAAAGACCAAGTTAAATAACAGCACCCGTACGTGCATTGAGAGCACTCAGCAAAGATTAACCGACAGTTAGAACAGAAAGCAGCATGCACATTGCAACTACAGATTGTCCAGGAGCCTAAACAGTGGGAGAGATTTACACCATGCCATGAAGAGAGGCGACATAATGTACTACTTCTAGCTAGTTAAGGTAAGTAAATTATATCACTAGTAGCAGTGACTAGTACTGACTAGCTAGTGTGAGACAGTATTACTTACATGTCGATGCTGGCTCTTGGCTGACCGGACCCTGGAAAGTTCCAAAACACATTCCTAGAGCATGTTATTAGTGAGATCATCTCACTGTACTGAACATTTTAGATCCACTTGCAGAAGCTGAAGCTTCAAACTGTTTAAATGAGCTTAAAACTTTTTAAAAGAGATGAAACATCTGTCATTTGGTAAGCTGCTTGCTTTATGTGTATGCTGAAACAAGAACTGAATCATGCGTGCTGTTTATAACCTGATGCTGGACTGCTAGTCTTGCATATCATGTTGAACCAGGCAGGGCTAGGGTTAGTCGTGGGGGCTCAAGCAGGTGCAGGGCAGCGTCGAGAAGGAGGGGAATCGGAGAAGGAGGTTGAGGCGGAGCCTCACCGGAGAGCGGCGGTGCCGAGGACAGCCGGCATCGGCCTGGGCGGCAGCAGTCGGTGGCCCGGGCGCATCGCGAAGAGGGAATCGCTAGAGAGAGCTAGGGAGATGATAGTTTTGCAAAAACACCCTCCTCTAGCAAAGTGTTATTATCTCTCTGTTAAGTTACCTGGTAGTAGGACCCACTTAGCACCACTTCAGCAAATACGCCGCTACGCCGCGAGGTGTGACCACGTGTAAATCTCCAACGCGTATTCAGTGACCGTAAATTCATATTATGGTTGTACAGTGACCAAATTGATTTTGTGCGACAAGTTCCATGACTACCGGTGAATTTAACTCTATGTATGTTTGTAGTATATAAATGTTTTACCCGCCGGAGTTATTGTGGCCCTCGCCGAACTGGAGGAGGTTGGGCTCGCCGGCGTAGCGGACGCCGGTGATCTGTCCCTGCGGCTTCGACACTGAAACCTGCACGACGCCGTTGTCCACCAGCACCTGCGCCGCCGTGCATGCACGCCTACATTTCAAACATGCATCAGAAAGGAAGTATACTATTTTGGAGAAAAAAACGTACGGTGATCAAGATACGGCGACAAACTGATGTCTAACGAAAAAAGTAACATCGAGATCGACGCGATTATGTATGCATGGAGGAGGAGGAGGAGGAGGAGAAGGAGAAGGAGGAGAAGAAAGGGAAGGAGAAGGAGAAGGAGAAGCGTCGAAGGACCAAACTCACCTGGTGTCGCTGTACGCGTAACGCCGGCGCTGCCACGTGCCCTCGGCGCCGATGCCAGCGGCACCATTGTCGCCGCCACCGGTTGCAGCAGAAGCAGCACCAGCGACGACGTGACGGCGGCGAGCTGGACTATCTGAACCGCCGCCATCGTCATCGAGATCGAGCACGACGCCGGTACGGTGGATTCAACCAGTTTCCTAACAACTGCATGGCTTCTATAGACGTGTGGTAGCTTCCGCCATGCTGCCATTGCTAGCTGTTTGTTACGGAAACGATTGAAGGGAAGCGGCCGGGTTCGTTGCGCGCGGCGATGGACTTTCTACTTGGTTTTATAAAGGCGCCGCCCCGGGCTTGACGCCGGTGTACGTATCGAGTTGGTTGCGCCGGCAGCCACGCAAAGAAGCTCTCACCCAAATGAAAACAAACATCGACAATATACACTAGACTATGTGCTGTGTTTTAACCTGTTTATAACCTGATGCTGGACTGCTAGTCTTGCATATCATGTTGAACCAGGCAGGGCTAGCACTACTAGGAAAAAGGCTATAGTTGGAGGCAGAGGGTACCGGCGCACCACCATGGATATGCGCCGGTGACAAGTGTTGCCGGCGCACCTCTTTTCAGCCGCGCCGGGGATGCGGGCCTTCTGCCGGCGCACCAGAGGAGCAGGCTCGCCGGCGCTATTTCCTGGCATGGCCCCGGCCGATTCGGGCCAGGCCCAAGAATCATTGCCGGCGCACCGGCCCAGTGGTGCGCCGGTGGAAAATTTGCTATTGCCGGCGCACCCCTGGGCCGGTGCGCCGGCAATGATTTTTGGGCCTGGCCCGGGGGTGATATAGCCGAAAGGGCTATGTGCTGCCGGCGCACCCATGCCCTGGTGCGCCGGCAGTAACCTGGGCAGTTATTTCTGCTCAACAACCACTCCCCCACTACTACCACTCCACTTCTCCACACAAACCTGAGCCTTCTCCCAACCCACCTCATTTTTGCCCATTTCTATCCCCAATTTCACCAATTTCACCAAACAAAATCATATTTTTTGAGCAAATCTTCCCTTCCTACATGCATCTCCCACATCCCCCTATGTAGATCTAGATCTACTATCCCGCATTGACCGCTCAATCTAGATCTAGATCTAGAAAGTCGGCTTCCATACGCCGTGGTAGCGGCGCGACGTCTCGATCTTGTTCACGAGTATATCAAACCAATAGGTGATTAATGAACAAATTGAGGAATGAAATCAACGTATATTGGACATTAATTTGAAGCAAAGCTCGTGTGTGGCATATATATATATGTTGTGTTTGTGCTTCTGCTTGTGTGTGTTGGCGTTGAAAATGAGTTGCCAACGTTGCGCCGAAATGTTGATTCTTTAAGTTTCCGTTTCGGCACATTTCTGGCGCTCCTATGTCCTACCGTGTAGGAAGGTCATGCCGAAATTTTCCGTGAAAACTACCGACGGATGCATGGTTCTAATGAATTATGTAATCTTACCATACAGGCGATAATGGTTATCGAGATGAGTGAAAGCATCGTGATGAGATATCTGAAACACGCGATCATCGACATGTATGAAAATAACCGCACGGAGGTATTGTGTCCGTGCCGGAGATGCAAACGAGGGAAATGGTTTGACCCGTATTCAGGCAAATTGCAGGGGCACCTGCTCACTAATGGTTTCATGCATGGACACACTCAATGGATGAGTGATGATGGCGCGGAGGTCAATGGGGCGACGGCAGCAGGTGGTAAAAATGGCCGGCAAGAAGGAGGGCATCATGATATTGATGACGATGAAGAGTTTGTCGCACAGGACGATAACCTTGACGACGACAATAACCTTGACGACAACAATAACCTTGACGACGACGAAGAGGTGCCGCTAGCTTCAGTCGTGCGGGACCCTCATCTTCAAGATCTGCTTCTCGAAAAGACGAAAGGCGCCAAGCGGAAATCAAAGCTTGAGCAACTCGAGATAGACTCGAATACTCCGTTGTACGACTCAGGTCGCGGGTTGGGGAGTCTCGCTTGAGAGTAGCTCTCGATGTGTGCAGATGAAGGCGAAACACGGATGGACGGACACAAGCGTCGACGACATCCTGGAATACGTGAAAGATCTCCTTCCTGCCGGGAACACGTGTCCTGGTAGTCTAGCCGAGGCCAAGAGAATCACGTGCCCTCTCGACTTACCCCACGAAAAGTATCACGCCTGCATCAACGACTGTATCATGTATCGCAAGGAGCACATGGACAAGACCAAATGTCCTGTGTGTGAAGCTGAACGGTACAAGAAAGGGAAGAAGAAATCTCCTCAGAAAGTTGTGTGGTACTTCCCGCTCGCCCCCCGGCTTCAACGGTTCTACGCGGACCGCAAGGAAGCAAAGCTCATGCGCTGGCACGCAGAAAGAAAGGAGGCAGTGTTGAATGATAAAGAGCGGATTGAGCACCCAGGTCTTGACGCACCCTTCGGATGCAAGCCGGTGGAAAGCATTAGACAATGAATTCGGAAGTTTTGGGGCAGATCCCGAAACATCGGGTTGGGTGCGAGCACGGACGGATTCAATCCGTTCGAAAACCAGAGCAGCACACATAGCACATGGCCCGTGTTTGTATGGATCTACAACCTCCCGCCCTGGCTGTGCATGAAGAGGAAGTACATACAGATGAGTATGCTAATTCAAGGGCCGACACAGCCAGGAAACGATGTCAACATGTATCTCGAACTATTAAAGGAGGAGCTTGAAACGTTGTGGGCGGAGGAAGGGGTAGATACATGGGACGCCGTCGCGGAAGAATATTTCCCTTTGAGAGCCGCGTTGATCACGACGGTGCAGGACTACCTCGGATACGGTTACATTTCGTGCCAGGTGTGCCATGGACACAAGGCATGTGTCAGGTGCATGGAAGAGACGATGTTTTTGCAGCTTGGTAAGGATCCCGGCTCTTCGAAAACAGTTTACATGGGGCATCGAAGGTGGCTACAGAAAACTGACCCGTGGAGAAAGCGTGGAGATCTGTTCGATGGTACAAATGAACCCCAGGGACCTCCACGTAAGAAGAGCGGCGAAGAGATCGATACATTACGAAAGGTTGGAAGGAGTGCCCTGCGCCGGGAAAGATTCGTCAAAAGCACGGAGAGAAGAAGAAGAAAAAGGAAACGACGCCGCTCATTGGTGTATGGAAAAGGAGGTCCGTGTTTTGGGACTTGCCGTCTTTGGAAAATTCTCGATACACCTCACTGCCTTGATGTCATGCATATTACAAAGAACGTGTGCGAGAGCTTGCTTGGCACTCTTCTCAACATGCCGGACCGGACCAAAGATGGGCCGAAAGCAAGACACGACCTGAAAGTTTTGGGCATCAGGGAAGAGCTTCAGATCCCGCCGGCCCAAGAGGGACAGTCGGAGGAGGAGGCGGACGGCGGTCAAAAGCGCAAAAGGATTAAGCAGCCAGACTATTACTGTCCCCCTCCCCTTCACTTTTAGTCCGGCCGAGGTCGATCAATTTTTCAATTGCCTTCTAGGAGTCAGAGTGCCCTTCGGTTACTCCGGGCTAATAAGCAGATACATGGACCCCAAGAAACGAAACTTCAGCGGCATGAAGTCTCATGACTGTCACGTGATGATGACGCAGATTATTCCGGTTGCAATCCGAGGTATAATGGATGACCATGTCCGTGCAACGCTGACTGGGCTCTATAACTTCTTCGACGTCATAACTCGGAAGTCGATAAGCGTGAAGAAACTCGCAAGGCTCCGGGGAAGAGATCGTGGTGATCCTATGTGAGATGGAGATGTACTTCCCGCCGCATTCTTTGACGTGATCGTACATCTGTTGATCCATATCAACGATGATATCGTCGATCTAGGGCCGGCATTCTTACACAACATGATGCCGTTTGAAAGAATGAATGGGGTCATTAAAGGATACGTTCGTAACAGGTCACATCCGGATGGAAGCATCGTCAGGGCTGGCTCACTGAAGAGTGCATCTCTTTACGCACGAATTATCTAGACATCGAGGACCCGTTGGTTTGCCTCAAAACAAGCACGTCCGCGGGTTCGAGGGAGTAGGCCACAAAAATGGAAGGAAGGAACCGCACGTGCACATGTCCGGTCGGACTTCCGACTTTGACAGGCCAACTTAGTAGCGCTACAACACATAGACCTGATCGATCCTTGTTTGAAAGAGCACAAAACCATTATAGAGAACGAAGGCAAGCCGATGATGACGGAAGCAGAAATATACAGAGAGCACAACTCCTCTTTCGCGCGCTGGTTCAAAGACCACATTGATGCTAATCCCCCACCAATGGATTCTGACAAGGATAAACTAGTATTGGCCTTGTCACATGGCCCCGCGCCCAACATAATGACTTACCAAGCGTACGATATCAACGGGTACACATTCTACACGGAAGAAAAAAGACAAGAACAGTGTTTACCAGAACTCAGGGGTAACGATGGATTCCTGGACGGGTGACGTAAAGACTAGATACTACGGAAGAATCGAGGAAATCTGGGAGCTTAACTACGCTGGGGAGAAAGTGCCGATGTTCCGTATCAGATGGGCTAAGAGCGTCAGAAAAGAAGACCGGTATTTCACCACCATGTTTCTACCCGAAGCCAACAAATCAAAGTCCACGAACGCCACCGCGCAGAATGAGCCATGGGTACTGGCAGAACACGTGCACCAATGCTTCTTCATAACCGACCCATCCAGGCCTAGTCGTGTTATCGTGAGGAGAGGCAAGAGGACCATCGTCGGAATGGATGGAGTCGCCAACGAGGAAGACTTCGAAGGACAAGTCGGAGACCCAATGATGGAAGAATCCGAGGACGAAGAGACAACATACACCACAAGAAGAAGCAGGACCACGCTACCGAGGTCAGGTCGACCCTTCAAAAGAAGAAGTCACGACACGGGGCTAAATTATTCAACGACGAGCAAGAAAAGCAAGAAGAAAGCGAAACACTCTTCTCAATCGATGATGTAAAACTTTATTTGCAATCTATAACTCATATTTTGTGTAATTCATAACTACTCATATGGTCATGGCCAATATTTTATGTATGAATAATTAATATTGTGTTGGTCAATATTTTATGCATGCATGTATATAACTCATATTTTTTGTAATGCATAACTCATATTGCTTGGTTATTATCTTGAAAAGAGAAGGAAATAAAATAGTATAGGATTTGTGGGAAAAGAAAAGAAACATAAAAGAAAGTGAAAAGAAATAAAGAAAAGAATAAAAATAAAAGAATAAAAAGAAAGTGAAAAGAAATAAATAAAAGAATAAAAAGAAATGGCCAGCCAGGTTGGGGGACAAGTCCCAGGTATAGCTGGGCTCACCTTATTGCCGGCGCACCACCTGTTTGGTTCGCCGGGGGTATAGTTGTCCCCGGCGAACCAAACATCTGGTGCGCCGGCAATAAGGTGAGCCCAGCTATACCTGGGACTTAACCGCTGCGCGATCCTCTCTTCTCCCTCCCCATTCCCAGTCGATCGAGACGAACCGCGCCGCCACCGTCGATCTCGAGCGTCGCCGCCACCATCGATCTCGAGCGCCACCACGCGGAAGCCCTGGACCAAGATTCCTCGCTGCACGCCGGAGCCTCCGTGCAAGTAGGAGCAGGGCGTGGCCGCGGAGAGGAGGGGGATCTAGGGCATCACGCGCCGGCCGCCGTCGCCACCGTCGCCGAGAGGAGGAGGAGGGCGTTGCGCGCCGGCCACCATCACGGAGAGGAGCAGCACGCCACCATCACCGTTGGTAAGAACCCCCTTCCCCTCTCCATCCCCCTCTTCCTTCCCTCTCTGCCTCCGAATTCTTGCAGTAGTTCTTGATGTGCATTCGAATCCTTAGTGCTTGCAGTAGTTCTTGCAAGAATGCTTGATGTGCTCTGGTGGCAGTAAGAAAAAATTGAAGTTCTTGCCTCCAAAAATCCTTAGTTCTTGTAGTAGTTTATAGTTCTTGATGTGCTCTGGTCGATTTAGGGTCATTTAGGTTTATGCTCTCTGGTTGCAGTAAGAAAAAATTGAGATGTAGGATGCTACTGAAAATGCCTAATGCAAATGCTACTGAAATGCTACTGAAAATAAAAACTAGACGATGACAGTATGTTAGTTCTTCATTAAATGAAAATGAAAATGGTTTTGCTAGCTAAATGAAAATGAAAATGGTCATGTTCATGCTACTGTCAAATTATGTTAGCAATTCTCTGGTTCATTTAGCTAAATTAGTTTTGTTGCAGTAGCTAAAATGGTTTAGTTGCAGTAGCTAAAATGAAAATTGATTTAGCTGCAGTAGCTAAACTGGTTTTGCTATATAAACTTGCAGTAGCTAGTTTCATTTAGTTGATTTTTATTTTAGTGTTTGCTGCTGCATTATGCTTCTGGTTTGCTTCTGGTTGAGATGGAAATAAAAATAAAATGCTTTAATAAAATGCTTTATATACTAAGTGCTGTTGAAAAAAGAAATTGAGTTGGGGTTTTTTATTATAGTGTAAATGAAATGGAAATGCTACTGGTTCATTTAAAATAGTTCTCTGGTTTAGTTCACTATTGCAATGGAAATGCTTGATTTATATTTTGCAATTTGCTCTGAACATTTCTTGCACTTACAGTCAAACTGGCCCTTATGCAAATTTTGGGTCTTTTGATGTCCTCATTGACATAGACAGGAATTGCTTGGACAAGATTTGTAAGTAGAGGAATTAGTTAACAAGAAATTTCACAAAATTTGTTATCAACAAGGAGCTCAGGGAATTTTTATGCTTGCAGTACCTAGAGAATTTGATATATAAAATTCATTGGTTTGCTTCATGCTAAAGATGGGTTCATTCTTAATACAGAGAACATAGTCAGTATTTCTAATACACCTAGTTACTGTTATGTATTACCTAAACACTAGTTGGCAGTAGCAAATGCTACTACTGGTTTAGCTACTGGTTTACTTAATTTAAGAAGAACAAGTGCTATGTTCATTCTCTGGTTCATTTAAAATTGTGTTTTTGCAAATATATGATGTGCTGTTGCAAATGGACAGTAGCTAGCTAGGTTCATTTAGTTGATTTATAATTGGAGCTTTCTGATAATCCACAAATGAGAAATGACACATGTGAGCTTCTCTGGTTCATTTAAAAGAAAATGAAAATTGGTGCTATGTTCCTTATCTGGTTCATTTAAAACAAAATGAAAATGATAAGGTACCTAGTGTATTTTGTATAAGTGGGTACAAGCTCTGTTTGGCACTGTTTTAATTATGTAGCCAGAGAGTAGCATGGTGTTGATGTAAAATGGTTATGGTTTTTATTTTAGTGTTTGAATTCTGGTTTGAATCCAGGGCTAGAAAATGAAATGTTTGTTGGAGAAGAACTAGGCACTAGGCAGTATGTTAGTTTTTCATTATGTTTAATTTTCTAAACTCTGCAGTATTTAGATGTTTGGTATGATAGTAGCAACTACAGAAATAAATAAAGAAAAAGGCAGTAGTTGGAAATGTTGAGATGGATATGTTGTCTCTGGTTGTATTTGTTATACTAAATGCTTCTGGTTTGCTTCTGGTTGAGATGGAAATGTTGTCTCTGGTTGCAAATGTTGCTAGCATCTTGACTGGTGTGCTACATATTCCCCTGTAACAAGAATTTCCAACTGCTTATTAGTATTTGTTCAGTAGATGCTGTCAAGTGTTCACAAATGAGAAATGACACATGTTGTTGCTATGTTCACTCTCTGATGCTGGTTGGAAAAGAAATGAAAATAAAAAATGTATCATATATGTGAATTGCATTTCTGTTACAGGGATTGAGTTGCTATTGAGTGCCGGAATGTCGATTCATTTCCGTTCCGGCAATTCTAGCACTCGGCATGACCAATTTTTAGCAAAGGTCATGCCGAATTTTTCCGTGAATTCTAACTCTTTTTCATCTTCTATTAGTGCAAGCCACCATGTCGTCTCAAGAAGAGTTAGAGGAGCACTACAATAGGCACTTCTTTAGGACGGAGGAGGATGCCGAGGCCGCTGGTGTTGGCGGCGACGAGGACCATGAGATGGAGGATGCCACTGGGGGTAGTGCCGATGAGCCGAGCGGCAACGAGGCAAGCGCCGCCGCCGGGGGTAGTACCTACGAGCCTAGCGGCGATGAGGCAACCGGCGCCGCCGGGGGTGGCGGCGAGACAAGCGGCGACGATCCTAGCGGCGCCGCCGGGAGTAGTGGCACCGGGACAAGTGGAGCCAAGAGGCCGCGGAAGGCAAGGCGCCAAAACACGGTCGGCACCGGCAGAGACACAGTCAAAGAGGTGGACCCCGCCAGTGGTTTGCCGGTGGAGCCTAACGATGTTGCCAAGGGGTACGGCAACCAACTGGCATGTATCCTCCGAGAGGTCGTCAATCTCAACGAGACGGACCTCCGAGCTGAGAGCAAAGCGCCTTTGCGAGCCCAGCTCATTGCGAGGTTGCACGCACGATACAAGTTCCTAGGCGACTACGCCTCCAGTCATCAAACCAACAACATTGTGAACTCACAAGCCCTCCTGAAGTTCACCAAACACCTCAGCAGCTATAAGTACATGGTGCAGAAGCTGATTGCTGAGGGCAAAGGTTTCGAAGAGGTCCACTCTGCCTTTCCGCATGTCACCCAGGCGGACTTTGATGCTTTTGTGGCCAATGAAGAGCTACAAGCAACCAAGAATCGCAAGTTGTGGGGGAAGGAAATGCGGGAGCTTAACATCGGCAACCACAACCTTGGGAGCCGTGGGTACGAGGGAAAGGAGCCCTATTGGGCGAAGGAGGACGAGGCGTATGTAAATGCCGGCATTGAGAACCCCTGGCTCAAGTACAAGGACCCGCTTGAAAGAAGATTCATCAGGTCCCGGTACCATAAGAAGAAACTAACCGGGGAACTTGTCACGGACCCGAAGGTCGTAACCGACATAATTTGGTTCACGAACGACCAGAAGGTCCTGGCGTTGGAGAAAAAACTGGTAAGCAATTTACCGGTTTAATTAGATCAAGTATCGTTCATATAATAGTAGCAACATTTCTAAATGGTTCGCGTTTCTTCCGCAGGAAGAAGAAAGACAAAGACTTTCTCAAGGTGACGAAGGCTCCTTGACATAGGCATCCCAAATGGGCCTGCCGAAGATAGTACCCGGGGTTTACTGAAGGCCCACTACCCGAAGAATAAGAAGATTCGGGAGCCCAAGATATATTAAGGAAAGTTAAGAGTTGTAATAGGAAGTGTTATTTGTAATCTGGCGGGATGAGTTAGAAACCGTCCCGGACTCTATAACTTGTATAGCATGAATCCCTCGGCTCCACCTCCTATATAAAGGGGGAGTCGAGGGACGAAGAGAGAATCGAATCATTGTCTACAAACCCTAGTTTTCACAATCGTCGAGTACTTTTCGGCTGAAACCTTCGAGATCTACTTACCCTCTACTTCTAACTAAACCCTAGCCTACAATCCATAGGCATTGACAAGTCGATACCTTGTCAATTGGCGCCGTCTGTGGGAACTAGAGGCGTAAGGATCTGATCTCGATGGCACGTTCAAGATCTTCGACATCGTCAACCGCAAGCAACACAATGGATCGAGGTAAACAGATCGCTGCTGGTCTTGTCGATTTTGTTCCTCACCCACCCTCCCGTTTGGATGCATATGCGTATCTGGCGGAGCCCATGGAGATGATGTTCGGAAGGTTTCACTTTCGCGTCGAGAAGGAGGGATCGTATCGTGTCGAAATTCCGATTTCGTCGGGATCGTCGGCAGTCGATTCTGATTTTTCAAGCTATGCATCGTCAACCGAGTCAGGAGAAGAAGAAACTTCGGTGACACGCTACGTCAGCACCAGAGCAAGAGAGAAACTCGCCAGGATCTTCAGCGACATGTCGTTTGAGTCATCTGCGGACTCATATATAAGCGATGGCTCAAGCGATGTCGACAGTTATGACTTCATCGACAAATCTATCACAGTGGGCAAGGTCTTCATCAATCTCAATGATGATGTCACCAAACCCAACATAGATCTGAGTACAAAGTATCATCAGATTTATGCCATTGAAGATCAAGAGGAAACGTCTGAGGCTTTCGACGATCTGGGAAATCCATACGTCGATCCCTCCAATCTGCGACAAGGCCTGGGCAACAAATACGTCGGGCCAGAGCCGCGAGACAGAGTTTCGCTTTCGCAAGCGGCGTGGGACAGAGCCACGAGAGCTATGAACGGTACAGAACCAATGGCTACCACAGCCACACCAGAGGAATTGCAAGCATATCAATATAGGCTCGCACGAGCTGCCAGGGAATTGGAAAAACAGACAGCTGAGTTGAACAGGAGAAAGGAGGCAGCTTCTGCATCCAGCAGGAGAAGGGCAGATCTAAGTCGACAATCTAGAACTACGGGTGATAGCCACAGGGAGGCGCGGAACAGAGAAAGATCAAGGCTGCAGCATATACCCGAAGCAGAAAGAGAACACTTGGTCCAAAACCTCGACATGTCCTTCATGTCGATAGATACAAGAGGAAACATCATCCCTAAGACACCAGAGGCTGGGTATATGGCGACACATGCTTTTATCCTTGCATCTAAACCACCTCCAGGTGATCCAAGGGAAACACTGTACAATATGGCGGTAGCAGGAGTTGGAGCTATGGGGACAGTGTTTGTATCAACGCCTCCCGAAGGAGCGGCAAGGCAAAATAGTCCACGACCTGCAGCAGCAACAGCGGCACCACCTGAAGGACCAAGTGAAGCAAGAGACACAGCAGCACAAGCAAGGGTCGACAGAGCGCGGCAAAGCAGAAGGGATCATCGGCAATCTCCAGAACTTAACGACGAGGATATGTGCGGCTTACCATGCTTCACGAAGAGAATCCGAAAAACTCGAGTACCCTCAGGATTCAAGTTACCCGATAATTTCAAGAAGTTCGACGGCCTCCAAGATCCAGAGGATTGGCTAGTCGACTATCTGGAGACGGTGAAGCTAACGGGAGGAACCAGGGCAACATCTATGCAAAGCATCCAGGTGCATTTGAGTGGAGCCGCACGATCTTGGATAAAGAAACTCACTCCAGGATCCATCGACAGCTGGGAAAGTTTCGAGGACGTGTTCGTCAAGAACTTCAGATCCACGTGCAAAAAACCCGCGTCGTTAGAAGAGTTGAGAGCATGTCGACAAAAGCCAGATGAGCCAATGAGAAAGTACATCCAAAGGTGGAATATCATCAAAAACTCGGCAGAAAATATATCTGACGAGAGAGCAATAGATGCGTTTGTCGCAGGAGTCAGGCGTGGAGATTTTGTCGAGGACTTGGGAAGGACCAATCCAAAGACAGTATCCGCGTTAATGGAGATAGCAAATAAATGGGCAGATGGAGAAGACGCTGTCCACAACAAACGGCACAGGTCGCCAGAGGAGGACCGTGGTCGAAACTATCAACCGAGGCGAAGATTTCCTCGGCAGTACCAGAACTATGACGCTCCAGGACAAATTTCGGCAGGTTTTCGAACAAATACAGGAGGAAACAACAGAGATGATTATCAGAGAAGCAGTGAGCAGCGAGGCGATAACAGGGACGACTCTCGCAACAATAGGCAAAATAGCGGGCCTAGGTTCCCAAGGCCTTTCGTGTCCCCTGAAGAGATGATGAATGGACCGTGTCAGATGCACTTTTTCCTCGACAGCAACGGTAAAAGACAGTCAGGGCACTTGCAGAAAGACTGTCGAAATTTTCAGGCAATGTTGCGATACGCAGAAAACGCTAATGCGCGGGCAGCACAGAGAAATCCTCGAGAACCCAGAAGCGAGATTCACTTGCCGCCTCCTCCCGCGATTACAGACGACAATCGGCATCAGCTCAGAATAGCGGCAGCACCTGCACCACCACCTTATGTTGATCCTAACTCCAACGGAGCAGTGTCGATGATTCAGAAGGGAAGGCCGTCCAATAGAGCTCAGAAAGTAATCTCACGACAGGTGTTTATGGCAGAAAAAATGCCTCCACCAACAGTTGAGTATCTTAATTGGTCAGGACAAGATATTGGCTTCACCATAGCAGATCATCCGCAGCAAGTTCCTCGACCAGGGCAGTCAGCACTTATTCTGCCAGCAGTTATCGCGGGATTTGATGTCTCTCGAGTGTTCATAGACGGCGGCAGCAGCCTAAACCTTATGTATGCAGATACATTGAGGAAGATGAACATATCCTTAGCAAACTTGAAACCAACAGACACAAGGTTCCACGGCATCACACCAGAGAAACCAAGTTATCCATTGGGGAAGATCAATCTCGACGTTCAGTTTGGGACCCGAGAAAATTATAGAATCGAGAAGCTCGAATTTGAAGTCGTGGATTTTCCGTCGCAATACCACGCTCTGTTGGGACGACCAGCATATGCTAGATTTATGGCGGTGCCACACTATACATACCTGTTGTGGAGGTTGCCTGGACCAAAGGGACCAATCACAGTCAAAGGAAGCTTTGCCTTAGCCGATAAGTGTGACAAGGATTTTCACCGGCTGTCAGAAACTTTCGGGATGCAAGCTGAGTACTTGGCGTCAAAAAGCATGACTGATTACGACGTACTGCCAGACGTTGGAAGGCCAAACAAAGAATCAACTTTCAGTACCGAGAAAAATTCAAAAGAAGTGCAGATTCACCCAACAGACCCGAAAAAGACGACATCTATCGCAGACGACATGGATATCGCATAGGAAAGCGCGCTCGTCGAGTTCCTCCGTGAGAACTGGAAAATCTTCGCATGGTGTCCAGCTGACATGCCAGGAGTACCCAGGGAACTTGCCGAGCACCACCTAAACTTGGATCCAAATGGCGAGACCAATCAAACAACCTTTGCGGCGTTTCTCGGAACCAAACCGCAAAGCCATGCTGTCAGAAATTAATCGACTACGAGAAGCTGGTTTTATCAAAGAGATATTCATAGAAGCCACATGGGTAGCAAACCCAGTGCTGGTGCCGAAGAAAAACACTAATGTCCATCGCATGTGCGTCGACTTTACGTGTCTCAATAAACATTATCCAAAGGATCACTTTCCCCTCCCGAGGATCGATCAAATTATCGACTCCACGGCTGGATGTGAACGTCTTTCCTTCCTGGATGCATACTCTGGTTATAACCAGATCAGATTGAAAGAAGAAGATGAAGTAAAGACCGCGTTTATTACACCTTACGGCGTGTTTCGCTACAGAACAATGCCCTTCGGTCTAAAAAATGCGGGAGCAACATATCAGAGAATGATGCAGAAGTGTTTGGCGACACAGATCGGAAAAAACGTGCAAGTATACATCGACGATGTCGTCATAACGTCAAAAAAGGGGACAACACTGATCGAGGATCTCAAAGAAACTTTTGACAACCTCGACAAATTCTGCCTGAAGCTGAACCCGACGAAGTGTTCCTTTGGCGTCCCAGCAGGAGAACTTCTGGGGTTTCTAGTCTCAGCAAGAGGGATTGAAGCAAATCCCGATAAAATACAAGCTATCGTAACAATGAGGAAGCCAACAAAGTTAAAAGAAATACAACAGTTAACGGGGCGAGTCGCAGCTTTGAGCAGATTTGTCGCTAGGCTGGGAGAAAAAGCGTTACCATTCTACGCTCTGATAAAGCAAGGAGATAAATTCCAGTGGAACGAAGAAGCCGACAGAGCTTTCGAGGATTTGAAGCGCACAATCTCGACACCACCAATTTTGGTGGCGCCAAAAGAAAGGGAACCCCTCCTGCTGTATATCGCAGCCACGCCCCAAGTGGTGAGCACGGTGCTAGTTGTCGAAAGGGAAGAAGAAGGAAAACTCCACGGCGTGCAGAGGCCAGTATACTTCGTCAGCGAAGTTTTATCACCCTCAAAACAAAGGTACCCTCAGTACCAAAAGATAGCATATGGAGTGTTCACAACAGCACGAAAATTACGCCACTATTTTTCGGCACACCCGATCATAGTGGTCAATGAAGCTCCCTTGTCAAATATATTGAACAATCCAGAAGCTACGGGTCGTGTCTCCCTTTGGGGAATAGAACTTTCCCCTCGGGACATCACGTATGAAAAAAGAAAAGCAATCAAGTCGCAAATATTGCCGGACTTCATCGCAGAGTGGATGGAGTTGCAAAATACAGGACCTCCAGACTTGTCGAGAACCTGGACCATGAACTTTGACGGGTCCAAAAGACTAGAAGGAGCTGGCGCAGGAGTAGTACTCATATCACCTGAAGGCGACAAGTTGAAGTACATCCTTCGGATGACGTTCCCTAACGCATCTAACAATGAAGCAGCATATGAGGCTCTCATACACGGGATGAAGATGGCGAAAGCCTGCGGTGCAACTCGACTAAAAATCTTTGGCGACTCACAGTTGGTGGCTCAGCAAGTTATGAACCAATGTGACGCAGTCAATGATAGCATGTTGGCATACAAGGAGGTGTACAACGAGCTCGAGAAGCTGTTCGATGGATGCGAAGTAAATCATATTAGTAGATTGAGCAACGACGAAGCAGACGTTCTTGCAAACATCGGGTCGTAATGCCTTGCAGTCCCGCCAGGTGTATTCAGGGAAGAGATAACAGAGAGATCCACCAAGTCGACAAAATCAAAAAAGAAGGAGAAGAAACCCTCGGGGGCTACCAAGGAAAAGCAAGAGGAAGAAGAAGAAGATCAGGACCTGGTCATGGTGATACAGATACCGTGGATGCAGCCGTACATATCATACATCCTCAGGAAAGAAATACCCGACGATCCAGTTGAGGCAAGGCGAGTAATTCGACGCTCCAAAGCTTTCACGGTGGTCAAAGGAGAATTGTATAAGCGAAGTATTTCAGGCGTCTTGCAAAGGTGTGTCACACCCGAAGAAGGAAGAATAATTCTGAAGGATGTACACGAAGGAATATGTGGCCACCACGCAAGTAGTCGAGCTATTGCAGCCAAGGTTTTCCGGGCAGGATTCTACTGGCTGACAGCAATCGAGGACGCCAAGGACATAGTAAGAACTTGCGACGCATGTCAAAGGTTTGCCGCAAAACCTCATTCTCCGGCAGCAGAGCTAGCACCAATACCATTGTCATGGCCCTTTGCCCAATGGGGACTTGATATGGTGGGCAAGTTACACAAATCTTGGCCAGGAGGAAAGGAGTACATGCTAGTAGCTGTCGACAAATTTACAAAGTGGATAGAAGCGAAGCCGATAAATTCACCAGACGGAGCATCCGCAGTAAAATTCATAAAAGGCCTCGTCTTCAGATTTGGAGTGCCCCACAGCATCGTCACAGACAACGGCAGTAACTTCACATCACGTGAATTCAAAGATTATTGCGAAGAGGTGGGTATCAAGTTGCACTTTGCGTCAGTTGCACATCCTCAAACCAATGGGCAAGTCGAGAAAGCCAATGGCATCATCTGCAATGGCATCAAGAATCGCTTGTTAGGACCACTGGAAAAAGCTCGACATACCTGGCCAGAAGAACTACCAAGTGTGTTGTGGAGCATCCGAACAACACCAAACACAGCAACACAAGAAACTCCGTTTTTCTTGGTTCATGGAGCAGAAGCAGTATTACCAATCGAGATAGAGCACAACTCTCCACGCGTCGTCGAATACGACGAAGAAGTGTCAAGAAAAGCGCTAGAAGATGATGTCGACGCACTTGATGAAGCTCGAGATGAAGTACTGTCTCGGGTAACCAAATACCAACAGGACTTGAAGAATTACCACAGTCGACGTTTGCGGCCAAGATCTTTTCAGGTGGGAGACCTAGTTCTTCGGCTCACGCAAAAAAGTCATGAAAAACTCGAGTCACCATGGCTTGGCCCTTACATTGTCACGGAAGTAATCGGAGGAGGAGCATACAGGATAAAGGACAAGAAGACAGGGGTGGAGGAGCCAAACCCCTGGAACGTGGCGCAACTCAGGCGGTTCTACGCCTAGAAGTCGAAATATAGTCCTTGTAAAACTTCAATGTACTGAAACGCCCGCGAGTTTTCAGACGCACTCATTTCCTTTTTCGGGGCACCGAGTGGGGCCGGGAAAGGTTTTTAATGAGGCGGGCTCGCGGTGCTGCAATATAATAAAGATAGTGTCAATATAACTTTCTCTTTGTCGACATGCTCAAAGTCTCTGCTCCGACGAATTTCAATATAGTTCATCGAAAAAGAAAAGCCTTGCCTTGGTATTAAAATACCTCGTGAGTCAATAAAAATACAAAATAGTACTCAATAAAGAAGTTCGGGGGCTCATATTCACCATAAATATATAAATGCCTTGGTTCAAAACCTCGCAATATATAAATACAGTAAAGAGTCACCGAAATACCCGGGGGCTAGACAAACATACAAATATAATGATTGCTTCACAATATAATCACAGTCATGGGTTACAAAGAAGAATTATCTACAGGAGGAAAATAACTAGTCTTGATTCAGTATGTCATCAAGGGTAACTCTGTTTTCTTCAGGAGCAGCGCCAAGAAAATCAGCATAGTGACCATCGGCAAAAAAGTCGGCGTCCATCCGAAGAAGGTCTTCAATCATTTCTTCGGCTACAGGCGAAACCTTCGTGTTAATTCGGTCAATACCAACTCTTCGACGTTTTACCTTCTGATGAACTTTCGCGACAACTTGGGTAAGGTCAAGATTTGAGTGGCAGATCTGGAGCATGATAAGAGCAAATCTGGCGCCAGCTACCAATTGAGCTCTGACAAAATCATGGATACTGCGAGCATCCTTGAATTTTTCCATCAATTCAGGAAGAGTTTTTGGTTGGACGTTCCGAGGAAACATGGAGTTATAAACCATGGACAAGGTCTTGGTACAGAAGTCAAGGAAATCGCGAGTTTGAGAGGTGCGATCCTGAAATCTGACAATCTGGCGGGTCCTCTCTGGCGTAGCCCAAAATAAAGAACCATGATCAAGGGAAAGGTTAACAAGAAGGTTCGTCCTAGTATTCACCCTCTCTTCTTCGGCAACAGCATCAGTAAAAGAACCTATTAAAAGCAACGGAGAAGAAAACTTTAAGAGACGAAGCATGAAGACGAAAAATATCGGAGGATGGAACAAGCATACCCGACATATCCGCACTGGCTTCATTCATTAACTCGAGCATGAAATTTTCTCGAGTAGTCGCCTTTTCAGCCTCAGAAGTAGCGATCTCCTTAGCAGCCACGGCCTCGCGAGCTTGCTGAAGAGCAACTTTTTCGGCTTCAGATGACTTACGAGATTTCTCCATCATCACAAGTATCTCCTTCTTCGCATACTGAAGTTGCTGTCGAAGTTCATCCAATTCTCGCGACAAAGAATCTTCGACAGGTGTAGCATCAGCAAGAGTTCTCCTTGAGTGAGAAGAAGAAGGCGAAACATTGGAAGGAGCGGGAGATGGAGTATAGTTATCAAATATCAACTGAAATTTAAACAAGACAACATCAAACAACAAGCAAAGATAGAGTTTTTCATTAATTTCTCGGAATAATTACAAAGGCATTACAGTGGAGCTAAGGAAGTACGTGTCGCCAAATGACTACTTTGGCGACAAGAGCAAAAGAAACATAGAAAGAAAAACAGAGGCATGCAACTAGACCTCCGGCCTTGATGAGCTAGGAGTCGACGCTGGTTTAATCCCGAGATAGGCCAAGATCTTCTTCGTGTTGGGCTTGGCTGCCTTAATCAGCGATTTCCATCTTGATTGCTCTATCTGCTCGGTGTCGCCAACTTTCGTCCAGTCAATAGTCTGTTGACTGTCAGCAACCAAAGCGACAGTGTTTTCGACAGCAATTTTCATATTTTCTTGGCGCATCTTCAGTCCAAGGTCTTCTGGTGAACTGAACATCTTGGCAAGGTTAAGGAAAGTCGAGGGCTCCTCTTTCTTCGGGAAGAAGTAGGGGAACAACGCCGACAATCCTGCATTAGCATTCGACACGCCTTCACGAATTTCGGACCCATGCAGCTCCAGATAGGAAAGTGCGTCAAGGAGAGGGTCATCGACAGGATTCGTCAGATCAAAATCTTGGTTTGTTTGGGCTGTCAAGGAAACAAAGCGTTGGTCAAACAACAAGAAACAACGATTCTCATAAAAATAGAAGGGATCAGCAATATTACTGAAAGTGCGGCGACTTTGGGTTTTCAGGCGCTTGAGGATCCCTTGTTCACGAGAAGCTTGCGCAACTTTGTGCTCGTTTAAGGCAGATGTAGCATCCTCAAGTTTTTTCTGCAGTTCCTCGACACCAGCAGCTTTTGCCTTGGCTTCATCAGCTTCGGCCTTGGCTTCGCTAGCAACAAGTTCGGCTTTCTTGCGAGCCGCCCCACTTTGCTCAAGTTTTTGAGCAAGCGCGTCGGCACGTTCGTTGGCCTCTGCAAGTTTCTCTGTCGAGATATGAAAAAGAGAGAGAAGAAAAATCAAAAATCGCGACAAGCAACAGGAGCAAAAAGTCAAGGAAAAACGGCAAGTATAAAAGTCGTTACCTTCGGCTCTGTTAGCATATTCACGGTACCCAATAAATTGGGATCCGATGCGGAGAAGCTCTTTGATCATGGGCTGTTCAAGATGAACATAGCAAGAGAAACATCGGCATGAAAAAGAGAGTGAAGGCGTGAAAAAACAAAATAAAGAAAATATAGATATCGACAAACTTACATCATCTAAGAGCAGAGTCGACGAACTGCCCAACTGAGGGGCAGGTTCAACAATCTTTTCAACCCTTGACCTTTTTGGTGAAGGAGCAAGGGGGCTTGCTGGTGGAGTTGTGGTGACGACGTTTTGTTGAGGAGGCGAGGTTTCTTCTCCTTCAACTAGCGTGTCTGAGGCAAGTACAGTACGTGACGTGCTTGTCCGAGGAGCTACGTCAGTAGTTGGTACTTCTTCCTCGTCATCACTGTTGATAAAAAATCGGCAGCATAAAAAAGCAAGACAAGATAAACATCTCGAGTACAAAAATAGGGAGAAACAAAGATAACTTACGAGCTGACGAGGGACTCAATATAAGGATCATAAGCTGCCTTCGGATGAGAAGGAACAACTTTTTCAGCCTTAGAAGTGCCAGAATCTTCGGCATCATTCCTTTTCCTTTTGTTCCTTGGGGAAACAGCAGGAGGAAGGGATTGCGTCGACTCACTAGCTTCAGATTCAATTTCTTTTTCATGGGAAGCCGCAGATTTGTGAGAACCTGCGACTTCACTTTCAGGAATAGAAGAACCTTGGATATCTTCGGCAACGATAGCCTGTTCTTCGACTTCTCCATCCTCAGGAAGAGGAGGAAGGGAAGTCATAGTAGGATGGTTCTGCAAGAAAATAGCGACAAACGAAACATTAGAGCGATACCAATATAATGAGATGCAGGAAAAATTCGGAACAAGATAGAAACTCGAGAAGACAAAATACCTCGGGGAGAGGATTGGCGGCGCTGTACGGTTCCACGCGGCAAGAGGAGGGAATAGGATCCTTCTTGCCCAGGCGAGAAACTCTTCGAATCAACTTCTCCAAGTCTTTTGCAGAAAGATCACTGGAGATTCTGTTGGCGTCGTTTTCACCAGAATACGTCCAAAGGGGATTTTTGCGAGCCTGAAGAGGCTGCACTCTAGTCCTAAGAAAGTAGGCAGTGATTTGAACACCAGACAGCTCTTTGCCTCGAGTGTTTTGAAGCTGATGAATACAAGACATGAGTGCCTCTGTCGCCTTTTTCTCTTCTTCGGAAGCTTCGGCATCACAGGAGCGGCGGCGCTGAATTTTGGCACTTCCGTCGAAAGGAATTATGTTGTGTTCAACAGAGTTGGCGCTTTCTTCGTGAATATAGAGCCACCTTTTGCGCCATCCTTGGACAGAATCAGGAAGTCTGACGTCGAAGTAATTGACATCAGTTCGGACACAGATAACAACGCCGCCTATGTTATAGGTGACGTTGTGGGAGCCATTGCGGCGGAGGCAGAAAATGCGTTTCCACAGAGCCCAATTAGGAGGGATTCCGAGGAAGCATTCGCAAAGTGTGATGAAAATGGAAATGTGGAGGATGGAATTGGGGGTCAACTGGTGCAGTTGAATCCCGTAAACAAAAAGAAGGCCGCGGAGGAAATCATGAATTGGGGCCGAAAGGCCGCGGATGAGGTGATCAACGAAACTAACCCGGTACTCCATTGGAGGCTTGGGGTAGCTTTCTTCGCTGGGAAAGCGGATGGCGTCCTCCTTCTTCATGAGGCCAAGCCTCTTCAGCGTGTTGATGTCCTGGTTGGAGATTTTAGATCTCTCCCACTCAAGATCCTCGGCGGCCATCTTGGATTCTGGAGTGCTATGGCGAGTGAGTCGCATACGCGGTGGCATCAACAGTAATGGGCAAAGCAATGTTCGTGAGTGCGGAAGATCAGAGAGAGTTGGGCGCGGGGAAAGCTTTTGCGAAGAAGAACAGATGTGCGGCGCAAGCGAGGGAGTGAACGGAGGTTGAAGAAAGGTTTATATAAGAATCGGGTGAAGCAATGCACCGTTGGATGAAGGAATCGTGTGGTAAAAAAAGAGCTTCTAGATAAAAGGGTAAAAAAGTATTTTTACTGAGATAGGCGTTACCGTACGTGCGCCAGGAAAAGCGGAGGACGTGTGACCCCCACTTGCACGACCTGTCAACATGGTGGAAACAATGGACCCACAAGGCAGAAAAATCACGACTATCACCAGAGATGAAGCAATTTGATTAAGGGAAGCATGTCGACAAGAAAAACAAAAGAAGATTGGCGACAGGAGGAATTATTAAATACCTCAGGAGCCTTTGATCAAATACAAGTTTTTGCCCAAATGCTCGGGGGCTACTTGGATAAAAAGTGAAATTTCGAGTATGGCAATATAGAAATTGCGGGAGCCTACAACCAAGCACAAGTCCTTGGCTGTAGCCTCGGGGGCTACTCCCATCGGGAGCGCTGTTCGCGCACCCGAGAGATAAAAAAAGAAGAGAGAGATCATATTGGGAAATAATGACAATATAGCGACAAGGTGGACTAAAATGTCGAGCCTACAACCAAGCACAAGTTCTTGGTTGTAGCCTCGGGGGCTACTCCCATCGGGAACGCTGTTCGCGTGCCCGATGAAATTAACAAAGGAAATATAGAAAAGCAAGAGAGTATATTTCGAGTTATAATTAACTCTACATATACTCCCATCGGGAGAAAAATATAAGTCATATGAGACTCGATAAAATGTGCCATTCCAACAGCCGGAAAAGCACTCGACAATATATTCTCAGAACGCCAAAGTTGCGATCAATTTCTGAATGCCGCAAATTTGCAAAGGTAAGACCCCAGATCCGTTCTGCTGGGCGTGGCATCGCCGAAGACTGCGCTCTGCTACTTTTATCCGTATCAACAGATACGAAGAAAAATCCTAACGGACGCGTTAGGTACCCGATAAATTTGACTGGGACTCGACAGAATGGTTAGACCTTAAGCGGCACCTGTCGAAGTTTACACCAGTATCCCGAGATCATGTCCAGGGACGTGATTTTGAAGTAGGTTTTTGCGGATTGCCACTAGAGCAGTTAACTAGTACCTGATCCGTCAGATGAACTAGCCCCAACTACCATTATCCCTGTACAATATAGAATTTTATGTGAAGAAGTATAAAAAGGTTAAAGTCTTCGAATAAAGATAAACAGTGGAGATTTTCCCTGACTCTACGATTCAAGCAAAATCTCGGGGGCTACTGACATAGGCATCCCAAATGGGCCTGCCGAAGATAGTACCCGGGGTTTACTGAAGGCCCACTACCCGAAGAATAAGAAGATTCGGGAGCCCAAGATATATTAAGGAAAGTTAAGAGTTGTAATAGGAAGTGTTATTTGTAATCTGGCGGGATGAGTTAGAAACCGTCCCGGACTCTGTAACTTGTATAGCACGAATCCCTCGGCTCCACCTCCTATATAAAGGGGGAGTCGAGGGATGAAGAGAGAATCGAATCATTGTCTACAAACCCTAGTTTTCACAATCGTCGAGTACTTTTCGGCTGAAACCTTCGAGATCTACTTACCCTCTACTTCTAACTAAACCCTAGCCTACAATCCATAGGCATTGACAAGTCGATACCTTGTCACTCCTCGTCCCAGGCATCGACGGGCAGGGTAGCCTGGGACAAGCCTCTCGTACGGGCGCTAAACATCGTTAATGAGCATTCACCGACGAGAAGGCCGCATAGAGGCCGTGTGGCTGGCGCCGGTACAGGCTACAAGCATGGTCACTATGGCTTGTCGTCTGCGGCCGATAAAAATGCGCGTAATGAGAGGAAGTAGCGGGAGGCGGAGGAAATGAGGGAGTCAATCCTAGCCCAAGTCCAAGCTGGTTTGGTACCGCAACTGGTACCGCAACTCAAAGCTACACTCATACCTGAAGTCAAAGCTGAAGTCGCCGCTGGAGTCCAAGCAGATTTCAACGCTCTACAAGCGTGGTATGAGGGTGGCAAACAAGCCCCCCCCCCCCCCCCGAAAATGCAAGTGGTTAGCTTCAACGGCAGCAACTCGATGGTGCCGCCGTCCGCCGGCAATGACAATGTTATAATGGAGACTCCTCCGGCCGCCGGCAATGTCGCTGGTGCTAGGGATTCACCGTCGATGCCGGGTAGCAGCCCCTCCGTCACTTGCACGCCCGCCGCCGCATGTGCTGGCCCGTCGACATTAGCCGAGCTCAACGCCCTCACGGTAATTAACTAATGTGTACATCAAGTTAATATATTAGTTTCGTCATCCTTGCCCTCTCTCTAACGCCATACACATGTTCTCGCAGGCGCTCTCGACGCCATGCACCTTCTTGATGAGAGTAAACGACGAACTCAAAGACGTCGCGAGGGGGTCCATCATTCGGCCCCTGGATAAGAAGTGGCACACACGAGATATGGCGGATGACGTTTACCGGGTTGAAGTGGATCGGGCGTTACCGGGCTATGAGGATTTGTTTCCTCCTAATCAACCGCATGGTGCCGATGACGATAGCCCGTTGAATCTGGCCTCACTGAAGGGTTGGGTACTGCTATGGCCGAAGACCCTAATTCGGATCAACACCTACTCGGAGTCGACGGCAAGCAAAGACAAGCACCTTGCGGCGCCACATGTCAGCGTCCCTCCACGACAGCCAGCGGCGCCCGCGGTCATCGCCCCACCAGAACGGCCAGCTGCGCCAGAGGTCAGCGCCCCACCACAACAGCCAGCTGCGCCAAAGGCCGAGGAATATGAACGTGACAACTTCCAATGGGATATTCCTACGTCTTCACAAGTTGTCCATGAGGATGCGCCGGGCTTGAAATATGTGTGCTCCAAGAAGCTGTTCGATTCTCAAGAAACGGCTGATGAGGAGGAAAATCCTGAGGAGGTCGCCACCGCCGCCGTCAAAAATATGTTGAGCCCAAACACACTCCGTGCTACGGCCACTACGGCGATGGATGGTCCAGCACTACAACCCAAGAAGAGGAAGAGGGCAAATAAGAAGGACGCCCAAGACAAGGCGGCGGCCAAATCCAAGGACAAGGTCCCACTCCTTGACAAGTTGCCAAACAATTGGCGACCTCTGCATCACTTGGGTCAACCGATGCTGCCGGAGCATGTCGTGAAGAAACTCACCCCGGATATGAGGAGCTTGCATGAGACTGTCTTGCATGTGGAGAACCTTCTTCTCAAATCAAAAGATCCTGGTTACCCTCTCTTGGTGGTGAAGGTGCCAACTGGCATGAACTTCGTCGAGAAGTACCCCGCGGACTTGTGCTTCATCCGGTTCAACGACATCTTCAGCATCTATCGCATGCAAGCGCTCCACTTTAGTGTGGTTCGCCTAGTTGCTCTTAGCTTGTCTGCCCAGATTGTTAAGGAGGAGACGCCGACCATCGCGATAATGGACCCCTTCTATATGCGGGAGAGCATCATCTGCAACGCTGGGGATCGGGCGATTGCCACCCAGCAGGTCGAGGATTTCATGCTGGCGAACATTAAGAAGGGCGCCATTCTCATCCCTTACTTCCCCGAGTAAGTAATCACTCGCTAGTCCCCCATCACCATTCTATCCTATATCTCCATTTGCATTTCCAAAGGTTAATCCGTGTGTTTTCCGCAGAGACAAGTTCTGCACCCTCATCGTCGTGCACCCGCAACACTCGCATGCAGTCTATCTCGACTCGGGTAGGGACCGCAAGAAAGACTACTCCCACATCAGGGCCCTTCTCAATGGTGCTCTCACCGGCTTCGCCAACAAGGCAGCCCCCCTCAAAGTAGAGAGGAAATCCCGAGGAGGCTTGGTCTTAACCCACACAACCAACTTCCCCTGCCTCAGGCAGTCGACGCCCGACAATGGGATGGACGCGTGGTACGCCATCCTTCAGATGCAGGAGTACATAAAGTACGCAGATGACATGTTGCTGCCAGAGAATCTCAGAAACAGGTTTGCAAACATGGCGGATGTCCCTGATAGAGAGATTAGAAAGAACTGGGGTCGCATCCAGCAGTTCATTTGCACGATAATCCCGCAGGATGTCCACAATAGGTCTGGCGAGTTCTTCTACGGCTACGGTCTACCACCTAATGACGAGATAGAACTCCGCTTGGAGATGTCGCGTGATGAGAGGCCGTTCAACTCGCTTGAGGGCTGCCGTCCATTCCCCCCTAGGCGTACAACCTGATCCTACGACGGGAACACTTGCTAAAGCTTGAACGATATGTCCTTGAACTTCCGTACTGTAATAATTGCTATATATTCCCATAGAATCGACTAGTTGCTTTTATTTAGTTGTATGAATGTGCATGTGAACATGTGTCTGTAGTTTCATTTACTTTGCTATATATTTCAAGATTATGGCGTACATAGCTTAATAATTATTTGCATTTACTCGACCACTACTTGCCTCGTATTTGGAGTTCACCGATGATTAGAATGTTCGGTCAATCGTACACTCGGGGGTGGAGCCAGTGAACCTTGGTGCGACGGCCACAAGTATCAATCTATTGTGCATCCTACCTAGCCTCACTGACTCCATCCCTGGATGTTAATATTTGTTTCGACCGACAAAGTATGAGGCACGCTATTTAATTCGTACTACTTGTCTTCTATTTGAGTTCGCACTTCTTAATTGCATTGGCCGATGATTAAAATGTTCGGTCACTTGTACACTCCGGGGTGGGGCCAGTGAGGCTTGGTGTGATGGCCACAAATATCAATCTATTGTGCATCCTACCTAGCCTCACTGACCCCATCCCTGTATGTTATTATTTATTTCGACCAACAAAGTATGAGGCACATGCTATTTAGTTCATACTACTTGTCTCTTATTTGAGTTGGCACTTGTTCATTGCATTGGTACTAACGTTTTACTTGTCTTGTGAATGGAGATGCCGACGACATATGTCGTGTACAAGGGGAGGGTTCCTGGAGTCTACGACGACTGGGAGGACTGTCGGAGACAGGTGCACCGTTTCAGCGGCAACAGCTACAAGGGATACCCCACTAGGGTGGAGGCGGAAGGAAGATACGCCCGTTATCTAGCGGGAGAGATGAGGGACATGAGGAGGAACCGGATGAAGACCATGGCCTTCGTGATGATGGTCATCATGACCATGTTGGTCATGTTCTATGTGATTGTAGTTTAGGTTAGGACCTACATTGTGAGGTGTATGACGATACTTGTGACGACTATGTACCAAGACTTCTAACTTTGTGAAACTTCGTTGTTCGGTGTTGCATATGCACATATGTTGTATGAATCAACATTCCGAAACGAGACTTGCGTATTTGTGTACTGATACCGAAATGAAACTTGGCTCTCTATGTGCTTCTCATATTACATGTAATACTGTATAAATATGAACTGCGTTGTAAATATATACTGTTGTCTATCAAATATGTATTGTAATATGCTGGAAAAAAGCTGAAAAAAGAATTTTCGATTTTATTGCCGGCGCACCTAAATGACCTACTGCCGGCGCACGTGGAATGCGCCAGTGCTGGACGCACTACTGCCGGCGCACCTGATGGTGCGCCGGTGAAAATGGTTCTTTGTCGGCGAAGCGTCGAAGGAGCGCCGGCAGTATCCATCTATCGCCGGCGCACTGCCTGGTGCGCCGGCAGTGACCATTTATCACCGGCGCGTTCGCACCGGCGGGCTCGTGGTGCGCCGGCAATGGGCATTTTTGGTTCGCCGGCGGTAGCCCTTTTCCTAGTAGTGTAGGGTTAGTCGTGGGGGCTCAAGCAGGTGCAGGGCAGCGTCGAGAAGGAGGGGAATCGGAGAAGGAGGTTGAGGCGGAGCCTCACCGGAGAGCGGCGGTGCCGGGGACAGCCGGCATCGGCCTGGGCGGCAGCAGTCGGTGGCCCGGGCGCATCGCGAAGAGGGAAACGCGATTATGTATGCATGGAGGAGGAGGAGGAGGATGAGGAGAAGGAGAGGAGAAGGAGGAGAAGAAGGGGAAGGAGAAGGAGAAGGAGAAGCGTCGAAGGACCAAACTCACCTGGTGTCGCTGTACGCGTAACGCCGGCGCTGCCACGTGCCCTCGGCGCCGATGCCAGCGGCACCATTGTCGCCGCCACCAGTTGCAGCAGAAGCAGCACCAGCGACGACGTGACGGCGGCGAGCTGGACTATCTGAACCGCCGCCATCGTCATCGAGATCGAGCACGACGCCGGTACGGTGGATTCAACCAGTTTCCTAACAACTGCATGGCTTCTATAGACGTGTGGTAGCTTCCGCCATGCTGCCATTGCTAGCTGTTTGTTACGGAAACGATTGAAGGGAAGCGGCCGGGTTCGTTGCGCGCGGCGATGGACTTTCTACTTGGTTTTATAAAGGCGCCGCCCCGGGCTTGACGCCGGTGTACGTATCGAGTTGGTTGCGCCGGCGGCCACGCAAAGAAGCTCTCACCCAAATGAAAACAAACATCGACAATATACACTAGACTATGTGCTGTGATTTAACCCATACATGACAAGACCGCTCCAGACTGGGAAATCTTTTCGTGTAATTAACCTCCAAAAATGGATGAATGCGGTATATTCCTTTAAATAAATCAAGTGCCAGATCTCGCAATTAATATATATATCCTGCCTGTGTATATATCAACTTACCTATATCATTGCTTGAAGATGGGACGAATAATTAATCGCCGCCATCGATTGATTATAGCAAGTACTGATCTTACTGTATTTTAAATAGGAGGTTTTTAATTAATTCGATTTGGTTAACTCTTTCCAATATCTCAAACCCCTTCTCCTTTACATATAGCACACTACAAGACAATATTTTTGGAGGATTTTTTCATTAATGTAGGCAGATTTTTTTATGCCACATACCAGAATTGTTTTACGACGTATCTTCATGTTCGAATGATTTATGTACTCGATTTCTTAATGGGTGTGCTGGCCATCGGTTGCCAAACGTGGGGCGAAAAATTGGTCGCACTCCCGTCGTTGGATGTGGCACGCTCGTCTGTCCGATCATCTCATGCAGCGGAGACGTCGCTTCCAGCTACAAGAAATATTGCCTTCCGTGCTGCTCCCGTCGTTGTTGCTTGTTTTGTGTACGGAGCCCGCCATGTGCCGCTGAGAGCGCCCTGTGACTTGATGCACTAGATTTAGATGTGCGCCTTGGCGCACGACCCCGTGAAGCTCGTGTCGATGTAACAACGATAAAATTAACTGCATTTCTTAGGTTTTAAAAAAAGTTCTTGCTAAACTAAATTAGGACAATCAGAGCAGCAAATTGCTAAAAGTGATAATCGGTAAATAGGAGGAGTTGTGGAGATAATTTGAAGAGCTTCTTTTACAAAAAACGTTTGGAGTTTAAAGCAAACTAAATAGCGATAGAATATAATAATAGTTGCAACAGAAAACTATCAGTCATTTATTCAATGTCATGGTAGCATAAGATTGCTTCCGAGCACTATATTGGTAGCAAACAAATTTCAGCCCGTTCTTGTATAGGTTTATTTATAGCTTAATGACCATTAATCTATAAGTACGAATGGAGCGACAAATCTCTAACTTTGAAATAAAATTGAAGAGTCCAAACATGGTAACAAACTGAGAAATCATGAAACAATACATCCATCATACATAAAAGAAGGTGGATCAATACACAATCCGAACGTAAAAAATGGCCCACAGTAATGTATCAGTAATCTCCTATGCAAAAACTTGTATTTATGAAGCAGGGCAATGTCAAAACAACTAAGCTAGATGGTCCTACTCATGCAGGAAATTAAAACCTGGAAATGTAATTAACCTATGCATTGTTGCCTTGTGACTATATTAACGCAAAATTCTGAAATTATGGCATGAAAATCAAAAGATCCCAATATTAAGAAAATGCAATACATGAAGCCATACTGATTATATCATGATATTATTGATGCATACTTTTCTACCCACCTTAAAAATCTAAAACATATCACATTGCTTTCTTTCCAGTGTATAGGCATAAGACAAAATATATCAAATGGTACACCTAAAGCTTTGTAATATCTATAATGGGCATTTTCGTATTCGTAAACGACAAAAACCAAGATAAGTAGAAAGTGCGCTTCCGAAACTTATTGGACACCTTTCCATATAGATGCTTCCGATGGCATCTGCAAGCAAGAAACAAAAATTACAATCATGGAGTCAATGAGCGCAAGCTACGTACAAAATAATTAGTGCACAACCAGTTACATAAAATACTAAGCAATATGTACCTAATTATACGTCCACTCGAACATTTGCAGTGGAAGGTAAAAAGAGAAAATCTTCATCCATTTTATATCTCCACTCCATCTGATATTCACGGGCTGTTACCAAATTTAAGGAGTGTACACAAAATAGGCATGAAACACAACACACAAAATATTAAGGTTTGAACCAAGGGCAACCACTCCTGACTTTTAACAGGTTTGAAGTTTCAACATCTAGGAAATTAAAATTAATCAATCTCGTCATTAAGGAACATATATTCTAGCTTCCAATTGGTCTTAGGTGGTAAGTGAAGAATGCAACTGACCTAGTCATCATTCCAAAATGAAGTTCAAAACAAAAATATTCTTTCGGACTGAACGAAGAGAAGCAAGATAGTATATGTAAGGTATAGCTTGTACACTGAACCAGTATGTGTCAAAACCGACCAGATTTCCCTAGTGAAGCCACCATTTGAAGTAGCAATGCAAAGTCATTTCCTAAATCTGGAACATGGGCCTTCTGTAACACCCATCGTTTGAATTTTTTCCAAAACAGCAACTCAAATTACATAATAGAGAAGAATTAAAAAGCATTTTTGCTCAGACTCGACCCTGCTGGTAAACAACGGCAAATCCTAACAGAGTCAATCAAAGTAAGAAATAAAGGATATTTTTTTCAGGAGGGATCTCCATAATCTGCCATGAGCCGCACTGATTGAACTACTCGACTGTAAATTTGGTGGTACTTACTAAAATGGAATTTTCTTTGTAGATTATATACATGCTAAAAGTATATGCATGGAACATATGCGAACCTGTTCAGCTACAATATTCTCCAATGTCGCCAAAAAATTGACTACTAAATCTGAATGCTAGCAGAAGAACTACATCCATGTGAAAAAACCTACATTGTAATTTTGCAATATGAATATGAATTCTTCTATATAAGTTGCAAACCAATGAACATTACAGGGCATATATTATATAACTTTATCTAGTAAATATATAAGTTGCAAACCAATGAACGTTTTGAAGTAAGAATTTTTTTTGTTCAAACCAAAATAACATGGTAATATAATCTAGTAATCTCATATAAAAAGAGAAACCCCATATATGCACACAGATGTGATGATAGGCTGCCCACAAAAGCAACACCCCCACCCGGAGTAACCACAGCTTCCCATTGCTGGGGAGCTTCGTGTTTTGAGGAGACCTTATTGTCGGTCAATAATGGTCAGTGTTGTGCATGTGCAGTAGAGCTCCGCAACTGTGAATCTGAATTTACGTTATTAATATGTGATGGTGGTAATTTAGATTGTCATATGCAGTCCATTATTATATAAAATTCAATGGAAATAACAGAGGAGATTGATGAACACAACAACCGTTACATTTCAAATTTTACTTTATGACAACAGTCATAATTATTACAAACTAAATTACAAACTATTATCTTTTATGAGCATTGTGAAGTGGTTTGATGAAGATCATCAGTCCCTTCCATGGACTTGCTAATAATATACCTTGTTTGTACTTGCAAAGCTGCACTAATAAGTATATACCTATCTTCTTTCGAAGTGATATCCCAGAACCATCTTGGCTTAAATCTAACTGGAAATAATGTGATATTACTTCCATTTTCAAGAAGACGCAGGTTCTCTAATCAAAATTTGTAACTCCAGTTGCAATACAATTCAAAGTAAGTTTGTGCAGATATTTTTTTACTGAATCAATACTTTTGTACAACAGCAATGCAGAAGCTAGAAAAATATGCAAATTACACTGATGTTAACCATTAACTCAACATACAAGAAACCATGTTAACCATTATGACCAGATTTGACAAACCAAACAAATTTTTACCCACGCAGGTGACTTCCATCCTATAGTATAAAGAGGAGATGAGACTGCTGACATGCTTACATGTCTCTTTTTGAAAAGAAAAATTGCTACCCCAAAATGTACGAAAACAAATGACGGGCATTTGATAAACCCTTTATTGATATAATTGAAAATTTCAAAGCAGTAGTTCAAAAGGGAACCTATACCTTAAGATGGGAAGAAAGAACGAGAGACTGTATGAATGACTAATCGCCTCATAATTGAACAGATTATTATCAGTCTGAGTGGCCTGTATCCAGAATGCAGACAACAATTGATTTGCTTGATCTTCAGGGACGATCTTGGTTTCCTAGAAGATACATTAAAATGGCAATCATGATTAAATAGATGCATATCCCTCTATGTGGTCTCACCTGACCCAAAATAAACATCGCCAAAAAGCAAGGAACGAATGTAGATGAATTGGTGCTAAAATATTCTCGGGGCAGGGAAGGGGGTACCTCTGCAGAATTAGCTAGTGTTGCCCATCGATCAACAAAGAAGAAGACCAACTTTGAAAAATATGCCGGACTTTTCTGGGCCCAAACATGTTTATTATCCTCTTCGTGCATGCTTCTTTCTATTCCGTCATCGTACATCATATTTCCAGGCTTATCTGAACATAAACATTATTTCTCTCTCGACTGCCACATTTTTGTTTCATATAGGTACTCTAAATCACCCCTGTGATGGCTTGGATCTCGGACAATAACAACAGAAAATATGTGATGCGCCCCACATGAGTGTATCTGGATGTACGATGGATTTCAGTATCTGCTGGAGGAGTGCTTATGGGAACACCTGCTAAGAAGAGTTAAATTAAAATGTTAATAGATAATGGCAGAAGTTGCCCACTGACTACTATTCATAGATTAGAATTTTAGCAAGGATGGAAAGTAATCACTACAGTTAATTAATTATTTAAAGAGTATAAGAGATATACAGTTTCTAAACTTGGTTGTAGCCATATTTATTCAGTTAAATTATTCGATGAGTTCATGGAATAAATTAAGAACTGAACATAGGTTTGTTTGAAAATACTGATGTTAAAGAGGTTGTGTGGCAAAGTACCAGAAAACTTCCAATAATTTCTCTAGCAACATTAGGCATAGAAGGCAAATTCTCCAACGGCCGTCATTACTGGATCCAAGATTCAGAAATACAATGGTATCTAAATGACCACTGCCTTCTATGACAGAATGGCAAGCATGTGCACCCAATGATACAAAAATCAGTATGATAATTAAACACTACTTGGAGAGTTTGTCTCGAGTCAAATTCCATCAATTGACTTGTTGGTGAAAACCATGTTACCCTACTTCTGATCATATACATTACAGGCAAAAACAAAAATGGCAGATCATGGATTCCTAATCAAACCATGTCTCGCTAAGAGTAATCTGGGCCGCTAGCAGCGGCATGCAAGAACTCTAGACCACCAACAGTGGCAAATAAAGAGAGTAAGATAACAGTAAGCTATTACTGCTTACACTTACAGGCAGATGCAAACACTTACAAGCAGATGCAAACAGTGGCAAACCTCATAAATAGACTTGAGATGCTGATACAAGTCACACTCCAGGTGCCATTTCAGCAAACATATAGTAGATTGCATCCCACTTTTCTGTTCAACATAGAGATAAAGCATCTGACTTAGCAACTTAATTCTACGCATTTCTGATGCATTTAGTGCAAGCACACAATCAAGTAATCAACTGCAGAACTTGGAGCTATCTCAGTAAGACCATTAAAGCCACTTTCAAGGATAGAATAAATAAATATTCCGTAACCAACCTTTGTCAAGAAAAAATATGTCTGAAGGTAACAGGTAATTAAAGTTACTCCAAAATAATAATAATAATAATAATAATAAATATAAATATAAAACTAATGTGGACTTCAAATTTTTACTAAAAAAGGATTACCCTACAAATGGCATTTTATTCCACAAGCTACAACTTCTAATTTATAGGATACAAGGAACACACACACATACACCTTCTCAGTTTCCAAAAAACAAGGTGGTTCTGCAGCTGGAGAGGTGGATCACTGAGTTTGGAAGCTCGTGAGGATGCCCATTTCTGCCGAGTCTGGCATCCTATACAATCAAGAACAGAGATAAGTATATCACGGAATAGTTATATTTAACTAACAAAGTATCTTACACGGTATGAAAAGAATCCAACCTAATAAAATTAATATATATCCTTTTCATTACTACGTGGAGTACAAAAGATGGTATCAGTATTTATTAAAGAAAGAAAATGTGGGAAAGAAATACAGCTTAAATAAAAGTCCATGATGCTAGAACCTAGGGCAATGGATCAAACTGAGATGGAGGAAGCTGAGCTCACCTAGGAGACATTTAGTTTGTGTTTATTAACTCTATTTTCTATTATCTAAAAGGATACTAAGCATGAGGCTAGGAAGAAAGTAACACAAAGATGAAGAAATTCAAGTGCATCTGCCAAATGGGTAACGTGTAAGACTATTCTCACACTTATCTCAAGAACAAACCTATGTAAATAATATTATGCTACTTACCAAGAGGTTAGAGATAGCAAGGGAGGCATATTTCATCTCGCCACGTTACGGAGAGACAAGCAATGCCTTGCAGGACATGATTGGAGATGTCACCACCATGACCATGGTGTTGAGGCATTTCTCACCTCAGCCTATAGGCCACCGGCGTCAATCGTGATATGAGGCCGTGAAGGCAGGTGCAGAGAGGTAGCATGTATTACCAAAAAACCAACCATCAATGAATTAATCCTAAGAAAACAAATCCAATTAATAAAAACAATAAACTTGAATCCCAAACTTACTTAGCATAATTCCTTAATACATTCCTAACCGAGAAACCACACATAATCTTACCACAATCTTCTTCAGAGTGATATTCCTCAAACCTTGATAGTGGACGGCTTGGTTTGGAGCATGATGGAGGCAATGGATCAGGCCTCAAAAGGTCTAGACGTTCAAAATGCACAACCATCAATAATATATTAACATAGAGGAGGCGGACAAATAATGTTACTTCTAGTGTTGGTGCACCAGATGCAACAATATGAAAAAAAAACATCTCTAAAAATGAAAACAGAACTCACTTAACCCAGACAAATTTCTCTCGTCACCATCGAACAAACAGAAAACTTCCTCGTCAGCTAATCTTGGGTTACCACCAATGATGATGCTCAACACCAATTAACCTATGAGACAAATAAATACACATATAATAAATGATGATGCACCTTCTCGTTGTAGATAGATAAATAAGAATTCATGAGGTAAATATGAATTAGAAACTTCATGAATGGCATAAATACACATGTTGCAGAATTATGGAGGCTAGCGATGTACCAAACTGTTGTTGTTGACATGAGAAAAATTCAGAAGAAGAAAAAATAGTAAGCACAAACACCTGCTTGGAGTTCTATCAAACACCTCATAGGCATAGATAAAAAATAATCTGCATCGACAAAGAAAAGAGAAGTTATATAGTAGATGAAATTAAAGAGAGCAGGTGAGGAGTCAAATCAGGAAGCAAGAGAGGAGTGTGGGTACTCTGTCCTTCTTTCACAGAGCAAGCCGTATACATAGTTGACTCTATTTACTTATGCAATAGGAAAATCTGCATTAATTTAGTAACATTCACGACCAGAAGCTTTTGATTCAAATAGCTGCTAAATTATACCGGTTACCTAAGCTGAAGTGAGTCATCCCAATCAAGATGCAGATGCACACGAGGCTACTCGAACAGATCGGCTGGAAATCGTGGGGCGGGAGGAAGAACTGACCTGGGAGAGGGTTGTAGTAGCAGAGGACCTCGAGTTGCTTGCCGTCGCACGGGGAGCGGCCGTCGACGGCCATGACCCGGTAGATGGGCTGGTTCTAGCGTCGACCGCGCCTCTTCATCCTGCTCGACTGGATCGAACGGCGGTGGCTCGATGCAGCCGACGGTGCTTCCTCCGCCGCTGCTCGCGCACCTCCGCGCCATCACATCCGACTCGTGGCCGCCGCCCCTACCACCGCCGCGGCTCGCGCGGCTCCGCGCGCCCACATCCTGCCGCTTCGCCGTGAATCATGTGCGACTGGCGGGTCGAGGCGGCGCCCGGCGCTGATGCTGTCCGGCGGCTCGAGGCGGCGACCTGGGGAACGAGGGAGCAGGGCTGGAGGCGGCGGCCGGCGACGAGAACGGAGCAGGGGTGAGGGTGGGGCCGCGAGGCGACGGCTAGAGGCAGCGGCGGGCGACGAGGGTGGGCGCGGGGTGGGGGCGCGTGGAGGCTAGGGTTTTTTTTTTGCCCTCGGGGCTCGCTTTTATACCATGCCAGGCTGAAATACCGAAAATACCCCTACGGGGTGGAGATCCACTACCCGATGACAATGTGCACCGACAGAGATCCTACTCGCAGTGGCTGACGTGCGGGGCCGGCAAAGGTGGGGCCCACTTGCAGCCGGAGGCGGGTAACAATTGGCCGTTCAATGGGGTTAGCTAGTAGATTTTGAGCCAGAAATCAACGGCTGAGATTCGTTGCAAGGAAGATCCAACGGCTCACGTGCGAGGATCGCTGTGAAGCCCCCATGGGGGGGCAGCTATTATACCTTTAGATTCCTCGCACACTGCTAGTTGTTGCTAGTTCTAGCTTGATTGGTGCATGCACTGCATTAACAAACAGCATTGCTATTGTTAAACAAATTAACATACACTACAACACAGTAAGGTTTCCGGGGCAGCTTTAGAGCATCTCCAGTCGCGTCCCTCAAACCGTCCCCCAAAGCGCGTCGGATCGAGCGTTTGGGGGACGTGTTTTGTTCGTGCCGCGTTTGGGGATGTCGTTCCCCAGACGCGTCCCCCAAACGCCGCCCCCAAACATTAACAAAGGGTTTTTGAAAACACAACCATTTATTAATATAGCACACAAATAAATATGTTTGCGGAGATTGTTTTCAAATTAAAATACAACGAACAATAAAACAACAAATAAATAGGGCTAGATCAATGTGCCGTGGCATTTCCTTTGATCCTCCACAAATGCTCAACGAGATCAGCTTGAAGTTGATCATGAACATTGCTATCATGGAACTCTGCGTGCATGGCGAGGAAATCTGCAAAATCTGCAGGCAACTCATGATCAACCTCCGCAAGAGGGCCTTCACACTCATAGGGACCAACATGTGACCTGACATGATTCTTGCGGTCATCCTCGTAGATCATGTTGTGCGTGATCACACAAGCCTGCATCACCTCCCACATTTGGTTGTGAGACCAGCTTAGAGCAGGGTACCAGACAATTGCAAATTGAGCTTGGAGCACACCAAATGCTCGCTCGACATCCTTCCTGCAAGCCTCCTGTCGTGTAGCAAAGTGGAAATTCTTCTGACCTAATGGATTCGAGATTATTTTGACAAAAGTGGCCCATGTTGGATATATACCATCGGCTAGATAATAGCCTTTGGTATATTAGTGGCCATTGATCTCATAGTTGCATGGTGGAGCATGCCCTTCCACTAGTCTGCTGAACACCGGAGACTGCTGGAACACGTTGATGTCATTGTGTGATCCGGCCATGCCAAAGAAAGAATGCCAAATCCAGAGGTCATAATCTGCCACAGCTTCAAGCACCACAGTCCAATATCCATGACGCCCTTTGTATATACCTTGCCAAGCAAATGGACAGTTCTTCCATGACCAGTGCATGCAATCGATGCTTCCAAGCATTCCAGGGAATCCTCTGGCAGCATTTTGTGCCATGATCCTCGCAGTCTCTTCCTCAGTTGGCCCTCTCAAGTAGTATTTTCCAAACTTTCCCACCACAACTCGGCAAAACTTGTACATGCACTCAGTGGCAGTAGACTCACTCATGCGAAGGTAGTTGTCCCGTGTATCGGCAGGTGCTCCGTATGCAAGCATCCTCATGGCGGCGGCGCACTTCTGAATCGACGAGAACCCGACATCGCCTACAACATCGTGCTTGAGCTTGAAGTAGGGGTCAAACTCTCGAACGCCATGGAGGATATTCATGAACAGACCCTTGCTCATCCTATACCGGCGCCGAAAATTGTCGGCATGTGTTGCCTCATTTGTGAAGTAGTCGTTGTGCAGCATGGTATGCCCCTCCATCCTCTGCCGGGGCTTCGACTTCTTTCTCCCCGGCCTTGATCCTCCGCGGCGTGACCTCTTCCTCTTGGGGGGCCGCGATGATCAGCAAATGCTCCCGGAGGTCGTCGTCGAAGGCTTGCTCGTCCTCCAGCAGTAGGGCAATCATCTCGTCGTCGCTATCCATGTCTGAAGCAAAATCAATGGTTAAAATTGCGCCGCGGCAGACGATGCAACAAACAGCACCCAATCGCGCGTACATGGCAAGTCGTCGAGCACCTTGTGTGCGCGGAGGTGGGGCGGATTTGATGCCGCGTTCTGGGACGCGCAGGCGAAGCAGCGGCGGCGGAACGACCGGCGAAAGTACCAGCTGTGACGATGGTGCTGACTCTTAGAAGAGATCAGTCGTCGAAACGGCCAGCAAATCCAGCGGCGGCGGAGGGGTGGGAGGCGCGGGAGGGAAGGAGCGACAAGGAAAAAGGCGCGAACCAACGGTTTATGCAAATAGTCGCCGACATGAGGGAGCCCGCCTCACTTTTCGTTGTGTCCGGCGTGCCCAGAGCGTCCCCTATGGGACGGGGACGGCCTCGGGGCGCCGGACACCGTATCGGGGCGCGCCGGACAAAAAGCGGCTTTGGGGGATGCGGCTGGAACGTTTTTTTGTCCGGCGCGCCCCAAATTCCTTTGAGGGACGCGATGGAGATTCTCTTAAGTGCCCTAAAATATGTAAAATATATCCTTAATATTTTTTGGGGCACATAAAAATGTGCAGAATTTACCATCTACTCGGAAAGTATTAAGGACACTTTAAAAATATACCCTAATATGTATAAGCATTTGACGTACTTCTTGAATGTGTCTAAAAGCTATATCTATTAGGACACATATACATATATGTGCTCCTAGCAAAGTGCCCTAAAAGCCTCCCCGTGGTGTAGTATATACTAGACAACATATCTCACAAAGAAAAAAATTGAATTAAAATTACCTGTAGAACAAAGTAACTGGATATTGTATAACAAAAATCAATAAATTGAGGCTTGCACTAAGGGAAAGCAAGACTTTGCCGTGCAACACGGAATAGGTCGCACGGCCAATGCCATCGATGGCAAAGCTATCTTTGCCGTGCGTCTGGCCATTGTTGCACGGCACAGCTTTTGCCGTGCGTCTAACTCGCTGTCGTGCGTCGCAAGCTGTGCCGTGCGCTCTAACTTTGTAGTGGGCCGTTTTTTCTTTGCCGTGTGCATGGGCATTGCCGTGTGTCGCTCGCTTCGCCATGCGCCTAGGCGTTGCCGTGCGCCATCATTCTGCCGTGGCGCCCGCTTTGCCGTGCGCCCTCCCCCCAAAGCGCACGGAAAGGAACCTCCAGGCACGCCCACTGCCTTCCCAGGAGCACAGGCCTGCGCCACATGGTGCCTTTGCCGTGTGTGTGCACACGGCAAAGTGACCAAATGTCCTTTTCCGTGTGCATACACACAGCAAAGGCCCTGATCTATTTCCCGTAATTGATGTTTCATGATTATACCCTGCATTTCAAAACACCACAAACACATCAACAACACCAGAAATACATTAAACAGACAACAAAATAGGTCCACATGTTCATTTAGAGTCCACATAGCAAGTGAAAGTAGCAATTCATGCCATATAATGGCTAAAGTCCACATAGTCCATACATAAGGTCCATTACATGCATCTCATGCCATCAACCTTGTCCTACTCCATTGCTTCCCATGGTACCTTCTCCATTGCTTTGTCCTTCTCCTACAAGGTGAAAAGGAAAAGCATGACCTGAGATGCATTTTCAACAAGTATTAGCATGGCATGGCTACATTTTCAAGTCTAATGGCATGAAAAGAAAAGTCATGATTTTGGTACAATTTTTACAAGTCTAATGGCATGGCTACATTTTCAACAAGTGATGGCTAATATTTGCATATTGACATGGAATTGAACATGGCGGCATGGAATGGCTAAATTTTCAAGTTGAAAGTTTACAAGTGGCATGACATGGCTAAAAATAAAGTTTGGGCACAAGTGTCACAGAATTCTACAACCTAGAAACGCGTTGGGCACAAGTGTAGGAGAACTCACCTGGGATCAGGTTCCAGATGTTCTTCGTGTTGTTGATGGTGAAAGGTGTCACCGGGCTCTAAGTGGGTGGTGTCTGGATGAGCGACATGTTCGGCATCATCTTCTACTGCATGTTTGGCATCATCTGCAGCGACGTCTGCATCTGATGTTATGATTAGTCCATAAGACAAGAGAAGATAAGATGGAGATATGGAGTTAACCACTTACCCACGGGAAGGTGAAAGGAGGAGTAGGAAGCTGCTGACTCCCCGGTGGAGATAGAGCGGCTTGGCTCATCATCCAGCTCATCGTCTGCTGATGCTGCATCATCTGATGCTGGTGCTGCTGGTAGTCCCTAAGCTGCTGCTCCAGCTACGCCTGACGCTCCTGGGCCTGCTATTCCCTTGCTGCCATCTTGATACGTCGTAAACGTACCTATAATTTGTGATGCTCCATGCTTGTTTTACACCAATTCCAATATGTTTTGTTTACACTTCGTGACACTTTTATGCTTTTTCCGGCACTAACCCATTGACAAGATGCCACAGTGCCAGTTCCCTGTTTTCTGTTGTTTTGTATTTCAGAAAAGGTGTACAGAAAATATTCTCGGAATTGGACAAAACAATAGCTGAAGTTTCTATTTTACCGAAACAAAGACGGAGTCCAGAGGACAGACAGAGGGGCCAGGGGCCGACCAAACCACCCCTAGGCGTGGCCTAGCCTTGGCCCGCGCCTAGATATGGTTTGGGGCCACCTAGCGCCCACCGACCTCGCCCTTTCGCCTATAAATTCCCTTTGATGAGAAAACCCTGAATATACAAGCCTCCGTCCACGAAAAGTTTCGTCGCTGCTGCTATCGTCCAGACGAGTTTCAGGGGTCAAAAGTTCCTGTTCTGGCACCCTGCCGGGATGGGGATTGACCCCCGGAGCCATCTCCATCGACTCCACCGCCTCCACTTCGACTCCATGATGGTTCGTGAGTAGTTCCCCCTGGACTACGGGTTCTCAGTTGTAGCTAGTTGGTACTCTCTCTCCCATGTACTTCAATACACTGATCTCATGAGCTGCCTTACATGATTGAGATCCATATGATGTAATTGGCGATGTGTTTTTTGGGATCCGATAAATTGTGGAATTGTGATCAGATTGTTCATCATATTATCATACTATAGTTATTTAATAACTTGCATGCTCTCTGGTACATGTAGTTACCTTGATCAAGTAGTTGCCTGTATCTCCAAGAGGGAGTATTTATGCTCAATAGTGGCTTCATGCCTCTAGTTTTCTAGAAGAGTGCCAATAACTTCTAAGATTTTAGATGTGCTGTTGTTACTAGGGAGAAAACAACAATGCTTTGTCTAAGGATGATTCTATTGTTTACTTTATACACATTGCTTAATGCGATTATCTGTTGCTTGCAACTTAATACCGGAAGGGGTTTGGATGATAACCTGGAGGTGGATTATTAGTCATAGTGTTGGAGATATGCCCGAGAGGCAATAATAAATTAGTTATTGTTATATCTTAGTGTTCATGATAAATGTTTACACCCCATGCTATAATTGTATTAATCGGAAACATTAATACATGTGTGTTGTGTAAACAACCAGAGTCCCTAGTAAGCCTCTCGTTTAACTAGCTTGTTGATTAATAGATGATCATGGTTTCCTGATCATGAACATTGGATGTTATTAATAACAAGATCATATCATTAGGTGAATGATGTGATGGATACACACCCATAGTAAGCATAGCATGAGATCAAGTTATCAAGTTCAACTTGCTATAAGCTTTCAGATACATAGTAACCTAATCCTTTGACCATGAGATCATGTAAATCACTTATACCGGAAGGGTACTTTGATTACATCAAACGCCACTGCGTAAATGGGTGGTTATAAAGGTGGGATTAAGTATTCGGAAAGTATGACTTGAGGCATATGGATCAAGAGTGGGATTTGTCCATCCCGATGATGGATAGATATACTCTGGACCCTCTCGGTGGAATGACATCTAATTAGCTTGCAAGCATGTGACAAGGTCACAAGAGATGACATACCACGGTAACGAGTAAAGAGTACTTGTCGGAAACGAGGTTGAACTATGTATGGAAATACCGATGATCGAACCTCGGACAAGTAAAGTATCGCGTGACAAAGGGAATCAGTATCGTATGTAAATGGTTCAATCGATCACTACGTTATCATTGAATGTGTGGGAGACATTATGGATCTCCAGGTCCCGCTATTGGTTATTGGTCGGAGAGGAGTCTCGACCATGTCTGCATAGTTCACGAACCGTAGGGTGACGCGCTTAAGGTTCGATGTCGCATAAGTATATTCGGAATATGAGATGGAGACCGAAGTTTGTTCGGAGTCTCGGATGGGATCCAGGACATCACGAGGAGGTCCGGAATGGTCCGGAGAATAAGATTCATATAAGGGAAGTTGATTTCTAGGTTTCGGAAAAGTTCGGGATTTTTCCGGTGGAAGACCAGGAAGGTTCTAGAAGGTTCCGGGGGTCCCACCAGTGGGCCCACGACCCTAGGAGGCCTAGCATGGGCCGAGCGGATGCACCCTAGACTAATGGGCCAGGGGCACATGCCCATCAAGGCCCAAGTCGTCCACCCTTAGGGTTTTCCCCAAAACCCTAGGGGGGTCAACTTGGGGGTCGTCCGGCCCTAGATGGATTTGGGGTGTTGGGGGGCCACCCAAACCTACCTCCCACCTATATAAAGAGGGGAGGGGGCAGGGGGGCGCACACCCTTGAAACCCTAGCCCTGGCGCCCCCTCTCTCCTCCATAGTGCTGCTCCGGCTTGGCGAAGCCCTGCAACTTTTTCTCCTCCTCCACCACCACCACGCCGTCGTGCTGCTGGGATTCCGAGGGGATCTACCACACCTCTGCTGCCCGCTGTAACGGGGGAGGACGGGCTTCATCGACACCGTACGCACGACCGAGTACGGAAGTGCTACCGGATTGCAGCACATGATGATAGACTACATCAACAACGAGATCTAATCTCGTAGGCTTTGGAATCTTCGAGGGTTAGTCTCACATACATCTCGTTGCTTCGATCTTCATAGATTAGATCTTGGCTTTTCCTAGATTGGATCTTGGTTTTGTTCTTGTTCATGGTAGAATTTTTTTGTTTTCTATGCAACGAACCCATCAGTGGTATTAGAGCCGTGTCTATGAATAGATCTGTTGCACGAGTAGAACACAATGGATTTGTGGGCGTTGATGGTTTTTTTGTTTTTAGTTAGTGTACTTTGCATCTTGCGGGATGGTGGGATGAAGCGGCTCGGGCTAACTTTACATGACCGCGTCTCATGAGACTTGCTCCACGCTTGACATGCAACTTGTATTGCATAAGTGGCTTTGCGGGTGTCTGTCTCTCCCACCATAGTTAAGATTCAATTTACACTTTAAATTGACAACATTAGTATCACCATTGTGGTTCATGTTCGTAGGTAGATTGGATCTTACTCGAAAACCCTAAACCACGTAAAATATGCAAACTAAATTAGAGTCGTCTAACTTGTTTTTGCAGGGTTTGGTGATGTGATATGGCCATGATGTGATGATGATTATACTTGATGTATGAGATGTTCATTATTGTATTATGGCAACCGGTAGGAGCCTAATGGTTGTCTTTAAATTTGTTAAGACTTGCGTGTCTATTCATCATGTAATAGCTTTATTTCAAGTAGTTGTTATAGTAGCTATAAGTGATGGACAACCATGAAGCGGCGCCATGGACCTTGGTGCAATGGTGGTGATGATGGAGATCATGCTCGTGTTCTTTGGGGATGGAGATCAAAAGCACAAGAAGAAAGGCCATATCATATCACATATTATGAATTGCATGTGATGTTAATCCTTTATGCATCTTATCTTGCTTAGATCGCGACGGTAGCATTATAAGATGATCCCTCACATTAATATCAAGATAATAAAGTGTTATCCCCTCGTATGCACCGTTGCTACAGTTCATCGTTTTGAAGCATCTCGTGATGATCAGATGTGATAGATTCTACGTTCACATACAACGGGTGTAAGCCATGTTGCACACGCAGAAATACTTGGGTTTGCTTGACGAGCCTAGCATGTATAGACATGGCCTCGGAACACAGGAAACCGAAAGGTTGAACACGAGTCATATGGATGATATGATCAACATGTTGATGTTCACCATTGAAGCTACATCATCTCACGTGATGATCGGTTTTGGTGTAGTGGATATGGATCGTGTGACACTAAACAACTATGAGGGATGTTGTATTAAGTGGGAATTCATTAGTAATTAGATTAAAACATGAACCAATTATCATGAACATAGTATGAATAGTATTTTGAATTAAGTTTGTAGAATTGGCATCCGTTATCTACCATGCGCTAGTATTATAATTGAGATAGAAATACTGTTAAGTCTGACAAGAAATTTTACGGACTGGTACCGTATTGTTAAAGAATCAAGAAATGATTAAGTCCTATTGCAAACTTTTAGTAGACCTCACATTGTTGATTCAAAGAGCAATGGTCTCAATTAGTACCTAAAATCATCTTGTCTCTGTGAAACTTGAAGTTCAAATCCGTTTGAAAAGTAAGGAGCTGGAATTTTTTTTTCAGAAATAAGCAAGGTATGAGATATATGTGATATTTAAGACCTTATTGCAAGATGATAGAATATAATCTAGTGAGACTACATAAACTCATAAGTTTTATGGGAATGTACGAAGGTTGAAGATGCTAGGCGTCCCAATCCTCCAACTAGTTGGGCACTAACGATATTCACATATCCATGAAGTGATCGTCCTTAGTATGCACCGTTGCTAAGACTCATCGTTTCGAAGCATCACGTGATGATCGGGTGTTATAGATACTACGTGTGCATACAACGGGTGCAAGCCAGATTTGCACATGCGAATACTGAGGTTAAACTTTACGAGCCTAGCATGTACATGCATGGTTTCGGAAAGACGTCATGATTTGATGGATACAAAATTATGAGTGAAATTGTTCATCACATTAAAAGGTTACTAATAGTGAAATCCGGAACACTTGTCATGTGATGATCAATTTCAAAGTAACAACCTCAAGGTTATTGGTAATTGACCAATGGACCTAGAAGTTATTGAAGGTGAAGTGTTTTTCTGAGAATGAGGAAAGCTAAAAGAGAAACTACAAAAGATTTTTTGGCAGAAAGAAATAAAAGACTAGAAAGTCTAGCTCAGGTGTATATAGATGATATACATATTATGAATGTATTCCTTGTTTGGTCACACAATGAAATTCTTGGGTATTTGTACCATATTGGTTGGTATGAGGTGTCATACAAAACAACGCAATACAAGAATACAATGGCCTAAGTGACTGACAAGAAATATGGTAGGAATGCACGTCTGGAACAAAATAAAGTGTTATTGTGTTCGTTGTTGGCATTCTACCTAGCCCTTCAGATTTATAATAAAGAACTTTATAATTGTTGTTTTGTTCTAGTCAAATGAAAACAATGAGTTGTTCAGATTATGACAGTATTCCATGTACGATGGATAAGTTATTATAAATCTTTATGGTGAAGCACACATGCATAACACTGACGCTAAAATGCCATAAGGCAAATGATGTGAATTCCACTTATTAGTGGAACCTCCATTTAGGTCATGTTAGAAAGGAACGCATGAAGAAACTCCATGCAAATGGATTTTTGGAGTCATTTGATTTTTGAATCGTTTGGCGCTTGCAAATCTCTTCTAAAGAGAATGACTGAAATACTGTTGATAGGCCAAGAGTTGAACGGGCAACTAACTTAGTGGAAACTGTTTTGGTTGGTGCTCTTTTTATCTTGGGCGATCGTGTAAAATGTATTCTCATTTATCTCGTACCCTTGGAAAGTCGTTATAGTCGAAGATGGTGTCTTGGCCAACATGTATAGCTGATATCCAACATCATTGTCATTCATTAAATGTTTTAGCAACCAACCGCCGAAAGTCTCCATGTGGGCCTTTCTAATCCAGGATTCAGGCTTCCCCGAGTTGTCCGTGCGTAAAATATTCTTGTGCTCCTCGAAGTACGGAGCCACCAAGCTGGAATTTTGCAGAACTGTGTGGTGTGCTTCAGTCATAGAATGGCCGTCTATACATATCGTTGATTTCCTTCCGATTGTGCCTTTTCCACTTAGTCTCCCCTCATGCCGCGATTGAGGAAGACCAATTGGCTTAAGGTCAGGAACATAGTCAACACAAAACTCAATTACCTCCTCATTTCCATAGCCCTTGGCGATGCTTCCTTCTGGCCTAGCATGGTTACGAACATATTTCTTTAATACTCCCAAGAACCTCTCAAAGGGGAACATATTGTGTAGAAATACAGGACCGAGAATGGAAATCTCTTCGACTAGGTGAACCAGGAGGTGCATCATAATATTGAAGAAGGATGGTAGGAACACCAACTCGAAACTCACAAGACATTGGACCGAAACCTTGTTGGATTAATGATGAGATAAAATAAAATGACGCCATTATATTTTTGTGGATTATGCTTTAGAGACTACCTCTTTTACACTAAATAGAGAGTCATCATAATCCGTTGAAATGACACCATACGAGTTATGGCATGGGTATAAACCCTAATAGTCTTTTCCTAAATTTTGGTATGCATAGCATAAGTAAATAAATTTACAACCAAAATCGGATGAATGTCTTTATTGGTTATCCCAGAGAATTTATTGTGAATTCTTTCCACTATGGAGACAAAGACAAAAGTGTTTGTCGATGTTTCTTACTTATTTCCAAGAAATTGTTTCTAGCGAAGTATTTGAGTGGGAGGACAATGGAACTTGATAAGGTTTATGAACCTGAGCATGATGATCAGAGTAGCGTAGCATCGGAAATGGTTCCGGAAGCGGCCACGAAGATCATAGCTCCCATGTCTACAAAGAGTTATAGTCATGGAGATCGAAGTACCCACTGAACCTTGGAGGTATGGTTTACTTTGTGATCAAATAAATGATTTGTGGACAAAGGATTGATTTTGAACAATAATGAACCAACTACATACAAAGAAGTTATGATGGCCCTGACTCCGTTAAAATGGCTATGCGCCATGAAATCCAAGAAAGGTGAATACTTTTTGAAAGTAAATGGATCTATAAAATTGATGGACTTGGATGGAATATCCTTGAAAGAAGCTCGACTTGTCGAAAATTTGTTTACAACAAAGTTCAAAGAGTTGACTACGATAAGATTAGATCTTTCATAGCAATGCTTATAGTCTATGTGGCTTATTCTAGTAATCGCTACATAATTCTTTTATGAGATAGGATAGTAGGATTGCAGCAATACATTCCTTACCAGAAGTGTGTATGAAGGATGTATACTAGATACAAACCAAAAGTTTTGCTAGTTCGTGGAATACTAGATAGGTATACAAACTTCACTGGATGAAGTATGTATCACGGAGTTGGAGTCTTCACCGGATGAAATAATCAAAGAGTTTTAATTTCATCAGAAACGATGAAGATGCTTGCATTTGCAAGAAATTAAGTGGGAGAGCTGAGATATAGTTATAATATTATATGTGGATCACATATCATTGATTATAAATGATGTAATTATATACTTGATGTGATTAAAAGGTTTCATTGAGAATTAACTTCAATGAAAGGATATGGACTAAAACATATTGAGTGTCAAGATCTATGAAGAAAGATTGAAACACACAATAAGTTTAAGTCAAAGTACATAGAATAAATATTGAAGTAGTTCAATATAAAAATATAAGAAGGTGTTCTTTTCCATGTGAAGGTTTAACAAGACTTGAGTGTATTTGACACTCAATGAGTAAAAACACATGAGTGATTTTAGATCACGAATAATATGTACACAATCAGATGTCCTTTGCTCTAAAGTGTTACGAGCATATACCGGAATGATTCATGTAATGATCATTGGACAACAGTAAGAATATCCCTGAGTAATTTAGAAGAACCAAGGATATATATAGTTTTCTATGGGGTAATGACAAACAAATCGTTGTAAGGTGTTGCACCGATATTAGTTTGGTCACATATAAAAATGAATTTCAAATCTCAATTAGGATAAGTGTTGATTAAAAGGTATCACAATGAGCTAGAAGAAGTCTATGCTAGATTTAGATGAGTTCTAAATATTGTGACGGATTCTACAAACGAAGGTAGAGTACGTCATTGTTTTGACAATATTAGTGACATATTTCAGACCGCGGAATTAAGGTTCCACTAGAAGACTGAACATAATGCCGACTCATTTAGAAAATGAGTGATGCGTGGAGACGCAAATGAATTGCGAAATACATACGTTTCTGAGCGTGTCAGATTCATTGACTGAAAACTCTCCCGTGAGCAAAACATGATAAGCACCAGAAGGCCAAGGTGTTATATCTTTACAAATGTAAACTAGATTATTGACTCTAGTGCAAGTGGAAGACTGTTGGAGATATGCCCGAGAGGCAATAATAAATTAGTTATTGTTATATCTTAGTGTTCATGATAAATGTTTACACCCCATGCTATAATTGTATTAACTAGAAACATTAATACATGTGTGTTGTGTAAACAACCAGAGTCCCTAGTAAGCCTCTCGTTTAACTAGCTTGTTGATTAATAGATGATCATGGTTTCCTGATCATGAATATTGGATGTTATTAATAACAAGATCATATCATTAGGTGAATGATGTGATGGACACACACCCATAGTAAGCATAGCATGAGATCAAGTTATCAAGTTCAACTTGCTATAAGCTTTCAGATACATAGTAACCTAATCCTTTGACCATGAGATCATGTAAATCACTTATACCGGAAGGGTACTTTGATTACATCAAACGCCACTGAGTAAATGGGTGGTGATAAAGGTGGGATTAAGTATTCGGAAATTATGAGTTGAGGCATATGGATCAAGAGTGGGATTTGTCCATCCCGATGACGGATAGATATACTCTAGGCCCTCTGGGTGGAATGACATCTAATTAGCTTGCAAGCATGTGACAAGGTCACAAGAGATGACATACCACGGTAACGAGTAAAGAGTACTTGTCGGAAACGAGGTTGAACTAGGTATGGAGATACCGATGATCGAACCTCGGACAAGTAAAGTATCGCGTGACAAAGGGAATCGGTATCGTATATAAATGGTTCAATCGATCACTAAGTTATCGTTGAATGTGTGGGAGTCATTATGGATCTCCAGGTCCCGCTATTGGTTATTGGTCGGAGAGGAGTCTCGACCATGTCTGCATAGTTCACGAACCGTAGGGTGACGTGCTTAATGTTCGATGTCGCATAAGTAGATTCGGAATATGAGATGGAGACCGAAGTTTGTTCGGAGTCTCGGATGGGATCCAGGACATCACGAGGAGGTCCGGAATGGTCCGGAGAATAAGATTCATATAAGGGAAGTTGATTTCTAGATTCGGAAAAGTTCGGGATTTTTCTGGTGGAAGACCGGGAAGGTTCTAGAAGGTTCTGGGGGTCCCACCATTGGGCCCACGACCCTAGGAGGCCTAGCATGGGCCGAGGGGATGCACCCTAGCCTAATCGGCCAGGGGCACATGCCCTCAAGGCCCAAGTCGTCCACCCTTAGGGTTTTCCCCAAAACCCTAGGGGGATCAACTTCCCTTGAAACCCTAGCCCTGGCGCCCCCCTCTCTCCTCCATAGTGCTGCTCCGGCTTGACGAAGCCCTGCAGAGTTTTGTCCTCCACCACCACCAGCACGCCGTTGTGCTGCTGGGGTTCCGAGGGGATCTACCACACCTCCGCTGCCCGCTGGAACAGGGAGAGGACGAGCTTCATTGACACCGTACGCACGACCGGGTACGGAAGTGCTGCCGGATTGCAGCACAGGACGATCGACTACATCAACAACGAGATCTAATCTCGTAGGCTTTGGAATCTTCGAGGGTTAGTCTCACATACATCTCGTTGCTTCGATCTTCATAGATTAGATCTTGGCTTTACTAGATTGGATCTTGGTTTTATTCTTGTTCACGGTAGAATTTTTTTTCTATGCAACGAACCCATCAGTGGTATCAGAGCCGTGTCTATGCATAGATCTATTGCACGAGTAGAACACAATGGATTCATGGGCGTTGATGGTTTTATTGTTTTTAGTTAGTGTACTTTGCATCTTGCGGGATGGTGGGATGAAGCGGCCCGGGCTAACTTTACATGACCGCGTCTCATGATACTTGCTCCATGCTTGACATGCAACTTGTATTGCATAAGTGGCTTTGCGGGTGTCTATCTCTCCCACCATAGTTAAGATTCAATTTACTCTTTCAATTGACAACATTAGTATCACCGTTGTGGTTCATGTTCGTAGGTAGATTGGATCTTACTCGAAAACCCTAAACCACGTAAAATATGCAAACCAAATTAGAGGCGTCTAACTTGTTTTTGCAGGGTTTGGTGATGTGATATGGCCATGATGTGATGATGATTATATTTGATGTATGAGATGTTCATTATTGTATTATGGCAACCGGCAGGAGCCTAATGGTTGTCTTTAAATTTGTTAAGACTTGTGTGTCTATTCATCATGTAATAGCTTTATTTCAAGTAGTTGTTATATATAGTAGCTATAAGTTATGGACAACCATGAAGCGGCGCCATGGACCTTGGTGCAATGCTGGTGATGATGGAGATCATGCTCGTGTGCTTTGGAGATGGAGATCAAAAGCACAAGAATATTATGAATTGAATGTGATGTTAATCCTTTATGCATCTTATCTTTCTTAGATCGCGACGGTAGCATTATAAGACGATCCCTCACATTAATATCAAGATAATAAAGTGTTCTCCCCTCGTATGCACTGTTGCTACAGTTCGTCGTTTTGAAGCATTTCTTGATGATCGGATGTGATAGATTCTATGTTCACATACAACGGGTGTAAGCCATGTTGCACATGCGGAAATACTTGGGTTTGCTTGACGAGCCTATCATGTACATACATGGCCTCGGAACACAGGAAACCGAAAGGTTGAACACGAGTCATATGGATGATATGATCAACATGTTGATATTCACCATTGAAGCTACATCATCTCACGTGTTGATCGGTTTTGGTGTAGTGGATATGGATCGTGTGCCACTAACAACTATGAGGGATGTTGTATTAAGTGGGAGTTCATTAGTAATTAGATTAAAACATGAACTAATTATCATGAACATAGTCTGAATAGTATTTTGAATTAAATTTGTAGAATTGGCATCCATTATCTACCATGCGCTAGTCTTGTAATTGAGATAGAAATACTGTTAAGTCTGACAAGAAATTTTATGGACTGGTACCGTATTGTTAAAGAATCAAGAAATGATTAAGTCCTATTGCAAACTTTTAGTAAACCTCACATTGTTGATTCAAAGAGCAATGGTCTCAATTAGTACCTAAAATCATCTTGTCTCCGTGAAACTTGAAGTTCAAATCCGTTTGAAAAGTAAGGAGCTAGAAATTTTGTTTTCAGAAATAAGCAAGGTATGAGATATATGTGATATCTAAGACCTTATTGCAAGATGATAGAATATAATCTAGTGAGACTACATAAACTCATAAGTTTTATGGGAATGTACGAAGGTTGAAGAAGCTAGGCGTCCCGATCCTCCAACTAGTTGGGCACAAACGATATTCACATATCCATGAAGTGATCGTCCTTAGTATGCACCGTTGCTAAGACTCGTCGTTTCGAAGCATCACGTGATGATCGGGTGTTATAGATTCTACGTGTGCATACAACGGGTGTAAGCTAGATTTGCACATGTGAATACTGAGGTTAAACTTTACGAGTCTAGCATGTACAAACATGGTCTCGGAAAGACGTCATGATTTGATGGATACAAAATTATGAGTGAAATTGTTCATCACATTAAAAGGTTACTAATAGTGAAATCCGGAACACTTGTCATGTGATGATCAACTTCAAAGTAAGAACCTCAAGGTTATTGGTAATTGACCAATGGACCTAGAAGTTATTGAAGGTGAAGTGTTTTTCTGAGAATGAGGAAAGCTAAAAGGGAAACTACAAAAGATTTTTTGGCAGAAAGAAAGAAAAGACTAGAAAGTCCAGCTCAGGTGTATATAGATGATATACATGTTATGAATGTATTCCTTGTTTGGTCACACAATGAAATTCTTGGGTATTTGTACCATATGGGTTGGTATGAGGTGTCATACAAAACAACGCAATACAAGAATACAATGCCCTAAGTGACTGACAAGAAAGATGGTAGGAATGCACGTCTGGAACAAAATAAAGTGTTATTGTGTTCGCCGTTGGCATTCTACCTAGCCCTTCAGATTTATAATAAAGAACTTTATAATTGTTGTTTTGTTCTAGTCAAATGAAAACAATGAGTTGTTCAAATTATGACAGCATTCCATGTACGATGGATAAGTTATTATAAATCTTTATGGTGGAGCACACATGCATAACACTGACGCTAAAATGCCATAAGGCAAATGATGTGAATTCCACTTATTAGTGGAACCGCCACTTAGGTCATGTTAGAAAGGAACGCATGAAGAAACTCCATGCAAATAGATTTTTGGAGTCATTTGATTTTTGAATCGTTTGGCGCTTGCAAATGTCTTCTACAGAGAATGACTGAAATATTGTTCATAGGCCAAGAGTTGAACGAGCAACTAACTTAGTGGAAACATACATGATGATGTATGTGGTTCACTGGGCATAGTTGTGTGTGGGAGATTCGTCTACTTCATGAAAACTTCCAACAATGAATTGAGTATATATATGTGGATATATTTGATAAGGAAGAAGTTTGAAACATTTGAACGGATCCAAATAAATTTCAGCATGAAGTGGAAATCATCGTAATATAAAATTCAAATATCTATGATTGGATCATGGTGGAAATATTTTAATTACAGGTTTTAGCGAACATCTAAGAGAGTTATGAAATTGTTCTATGATACGTCTCCAACGTATCTATAATTTCTGATGTTCCATGCTTGTTTTATGACAATACCGACATGTTTTGTTCACACTTTATGTCATTATTATGCGTTTTCCGGAACTAACCTATTGACGAGATGCCGAAAGGCCAGTTGCTGTTTTCTGCTGTTTTTGGTTCCAGAAAGGCTGTTCGGGAAATATTCTCGGAATTGGACGAAATCAACGCCAAACCTCCTATTTTTCCCGGAAGGCTTCAGAACACCGAAGGGGAGTCGGAGGAGAGCCAGGGGGGCCCCACACCATAGGGCCGCGCGGGCCAGACCCTGGCCGCGCCGGCCTAGGGTGAGGCCACCCTGTCAGCCCTCCTGCGCCGCCTCTTCGCCTATAAAACCCCTTTCGACCTAAAAACGCAGGACCAATGGACGAAACTCCAGAAAGACTCCAGGGGCGCCGCCACCGTCGCGAAACTCCAATTCGGGGGACAGAACTCTGTTCCAGCACCCTGCCGGGACGGGGAATTGCCCCCGGAGCCATCTCCATCGACACCGCTGCCATCTCCACCGCCATCTTCATCACCGCTGCTGTCTCCCATGAGGAGGGAGTAGTTCTCCATCGAGGCTAAGGGTTGTACCAGTAGCTATGTGGTTAATCTCTCTCCTATGTACTTCAATACAATGATCTCATGAGCTGCTTTACATGATTGAGATTCATATGAGTTTTGTATCACAATTCATCTATGTGCTACTCTAGTGATGTTATTAAAGTATTCTATTCCTCCGGCATGATGTAATGTGGACAGTGTGTGCATCATGTAGTACTTGGCGTAGTATATGATTGTGATCTCTTGTAGATTATGAAGTTAACTATTACTATGATGGTATTGATGCGATCTATTCCTCCTTTCATAGTGTGAAGGTTACGGTGTGCATGCTATGTTAGTACTTGGTTTGGTTGTGTTGATCTATCTTGCACTCTAAGGTTATTTAAATATGAACATTGAATATTGTGGAGCTTGTTAACTCCGGCATTGAGGGTTCGTGTAATCCTACGCAATGGTGTTCATCATCCAACAAGAGTGTAGAGTATGCATTTATCTATTCTGTTATGTGATCAATGTTGAGAGTGTCCACTAGTGAAAGTATGATCCCTAGGCCTTGTTCCTAAATACTGCTATCGCTGCTTGTTTACTGTTTTACTGCGTTACTACTGCTGCGTTACTACTGCTTGTTTACTGTCCTGGGCAAAGCACTTTTCTGGTGCCGTTGCTACTGCTACTATTTATTCATACCACCTGTATTTCACTATCTCTTCGCCGAACTAGTGCACCTATTAGGTGTGTTGGGGACACAAGAGACTTCTTGCTTTGTGGTTGCAGGGTTGCATGAGAGGGATATCTTTGACCTCTTCCTCCCTGAGTTCGATAAACCTTGGGTGATCCACTTAAGGGAAACTTGCTGCTGTTCTACAAACCTCTGCTCTTGGAGGCCCAACACTGTCTACAGGAAAAGGAGGGGGCGTAGACATCATTCTACAACTCACGTTTCATGGAGTATCATAGTGATGATGGATTATCCGAGAGACATATCCAAACCTTGTTGGATTAATGATGAGATAAAATAAAATGACGCCATTATATTTTTGTGGATTATGCTTTAGAGACTACGGCTTTTACACTAAATAGAGCGTCATCATAATCCGTTGAAATGACACCGTACGAGTTATGGCATGGGTATAAACCCTAATAGTCTTTTCTTAAATTTTGGTATGTATAGCATCAGTAAATAAGTTTACAACCAAAATCAGATGAATGTCTTTGTTGGTGATGTCTACGCACGCTTCTATTCCTGTAGACAGTGTTGGGCCTCCAAGAGCAGAGGTTTGTAGAACAACAGCAAGTTTCCCGTAAGTGAATCACCCAAGGTTTATCGAACTCAGGGAGGTAGAGGTCAGAGATATTCCTCTCAAGCAACCCTGCAATTAAGATAAAAGAAGTCTCTTGTGTCCCCAACACACCTAATACACTTGTCAGATCTATAGGTGCACTAGTTCGGCGAAGAGATAGTAAAACACAGGTGGTATAGATGGTGGTAATATTGCAGGAAGTAAAGATGCAGTAAAACAGTAAACAAGCGAGGCCAGAAAATAGCTTGCTAGCGTGGGAAGCAATTCTCTGTGGTGTAACTTTCTATTAGAAAAACAAGGCCTAGGGATCATACTTTCACTAGTGGACACTCTCAACATTGATCACATAACTGAATAAACAAATACTACTTTCTCTACACTCTCCTGTTGGATGACAAACACCATTCATTGTGTAGGGCTACAAGAGCTCCCTCAAGCCGGAGTTAACAAGCGCCACAACATTCGGTGTTCATATTTAAGTAACCTTAGAGTGCATGATAGACCATTGCAATTATACCGAGTACTAACATACCATGCATCAATAATATCATAGTAATAGTCAACTTCATAATCTACAAGATATCACAATCATAGCTTATACCAAGTACTACATGATGCACACACTGTCACCATTACATCATGAAGGAGGAATAGACTACTTTAATAACATCACTAGAGTAGCACATAGATGATATTGAACTAGATCACAAAGCTCATGATCACATAAAGATCACATGGGAGAGAGAGATGAACCACATAGCTACGGTACAGCCCTTAGCCTCGATGGAGAACTACTCCCTCCTCATCATAGGAGACAGCAGCGGTGATGAAGATGGCGGTGGTGTCGATGGAGATGCCTTCCGGGGGCAATTCCCCGTCCCGGCAGCGTGCCGGAATAGAGACTTTTGTCCCCCGAATCTTGGCTTCGCGATGGCGGTGGCTCTGGAACTTTTCTCGTATCGTGGCTTATTCGTATCGAAGATTTAGGTCACGATGACTTATATAGGCGAAGAAACGGAGTCGGAAGGGGTCTGGGGGTCCCACACACCAGGGGGCGCCCCCCCCCCTCTGGCCGCACCGCCGTACTGTGTGGGGGCCCTGGGCCTCCCCTCTAGTCCCTCTCCGGTGTTCTGGAAGCTTCGTGGAAATATAAGATTGTGGGCCTTGATTTCGTCCAATTCCGAGAATATTTCCTTACTAGGATTTCTGAAACCAAAAACAGCAGAAAACAGGAACTGGCACTTCGGCATCTCGTTAATAGGTTAGTTCCGGAAAATGCATCAAAATGATATAAAGTGTGAACAAAACATGTAGGTAATGTCATAAAACTAGCATGGAACATAAGAAATTATAGATACGTTTGAGACGTATCAAGCATCCCCAAGCTTAGTTCCTACTCGCCCTCGAGTAGGTAAACGATAACAAGGATAATTTCTTAAGTGACATGCTATTAACATGATCTTGATCAATACTATTTTAAAGCATATGAGATGAATGAAGTGATTCAAAGCAATGGTAAAGACAATGATTAAACAACTGAATCATATGGCAAAGACTTTTCATGAATATTACTTTCAAGACAAGCATCAATAAGACTTGCACAAAAGTTAACTCATAAGCAGTAAATCCAAAGTAAAAGGCATTGAAGCAACACAAAGGATGATTAAGTTTCAGCAATTGCTTTCAACTTGTAACATGTATATCTCATGGATAGTTGTCAACATAAAGCAATATAACAAGTGCAATAGGTAAACATGTAAGAATCAATGCACACAATTGACACAAGTGTTTGCTTCTAAGATAGAAAGAAGTAGGTAAACTGACTCAACATAAAGTAGAAGAATGGCCCTTCGCAGAGGGAAGCATGGATTACTATTTTTGTGCTAGAGCTTTTCATTTTCAAAACATAGAAACAATTTTGTCAACGGTAGTAATAAATCATATGTGTTATGTATAAGACATCCTATAAGTTGCAAGCCTCATGCATAGAATACTAATAGTGCTCGCAGCTTGTCCTAATTAGCTTGGATTAACACGGATTATCATTGCATAACACATGTTTCAACCAAGTGTCACAAAGGGGTACCTCTATGCCGCCTGTACAAAGGTCTAAGGAGAAAGTTCGCATTGGATTTCTCGCTTTTGATTATTCTCAACTTAGACATCCATACCGGGACAACATAGACAACAGATAATGGACTCCTCTTTAATGCATAAGTGATGACCCACAAGTATAGGGGGTGTATCGTAGTACTTTCGATAAATAAGAGTTTCGAACCCAACGAGGAGCAGAAGGTGTTGACAAGCAGTTTCGATGAAGGATTCACTGTAAATGCTCACAGACAAGTATTCAGGGGATTTTGATATAGCAGATGAATAAAGTACGAGTAAGTAAAATGCGAGAGAAATAATTGCAGCGAGTGGCCCAATCCTTTTTAGCACAAAAGACAAGCCGGTTTGTTTACTTATAATGACCAAATGTTCTTGAGGACACACGGGAATTTAGTCTAGTGCTTTCGCTTCATACAGCTAATTAATCTTCATTGTTTTGATAAGTGTTGTGTGGGTGAACCTATGCTAATGCACCGCCCTTCCTAGGACTAATACATACTTGTGATTATACCCCTTGCAAGCATCCGCAAATACAAGAAAGTAATTAAGATAAATCTAACCACAGCCTTAAACTCTGAGATCCTGCTATCCCTCCTGCATCGATATACCAACGGGGGTTTAGGTTTCTGTCACTCCGGCAACCCCGCAATTGGCAAACGAGTACAAGATGTATTCCCCTAGGCCCATAAAGGTGAAGTATCATGTAGTCGACGTTCACATGACACCACTAGAAGAATAACACCACAACTTAAATATCATAACATTGAATATTACTCAACCATAATTCACTACTAACATTTAGACTTCACCCATTTCCTCAAGAACTAAACGAACTACTCACGAGACATCATATGGAACATGATCAGAGGTGATATGATGATGAATAACAATCTGAATATAAACCTTGGTTCAATGGTTTCACTCAATAGCATCAATAACAAGTAGAAATCAACACCGAGAGAGTTTCCCCTATTAAACATTCAAGATCCAACCCAAATCGTTACAGCGGTGACGAGGTGCAGCGGTGGAGATGGCGGTGATGATGATGGAGATGATGACGATGGTGATGGAGATGATGTCCAGCTCGATGACGGTGACGATGGCGTCGATTTCCCCCTCCGGGAGGGAATTTCCCCGGCGGATTCCTGCCCGCCGGAGAGCTCTTTTCTCTCTGGTGTTTTCCGCCCCGCAGAGGCGGCTGTGACTATTCGCGACTATCCCCTGGAGCTTAGGTTTTCGGGGCGAAGAAGTACGCGAAGGAGAGGAGGCCAGAGGGGGTCGTGGGCCCCCTCCTCACAAGGTGGCGCGGCCAGGGCAGGGCCCGCGCCGGCCTATGAGGTGGGCCCATGGCGGCCCTCCTCGGCTCCCCTTTCTGGCTCCCTTCGTCTTCTAGAAAAATAGTATTTTTCGTATAATTTCCGTCAATTGTTGATCTTCCGAAATACTGCATTCTGACGGTGCTTTTTCCAGCAGAATCCTGACTCCGGTGCGCGATCCTCCAATAATCATGAAACATGCAAAATAGATGAAATAACATAAGTATCATCTCCAAATATGAAATATATCAATGAATAACAGTAAATTTTGATATAAAATAGTGATGCAAAATGGACGTATCAACTCCCCCCAAGCTTAGACTTCGCTTGTCCCCAAGCGAAACTGAACTCAGTAAACAAGACCACATGTTTATGGAGTGAAGAGTCGATAAATAAAATACAGACAAGAAGCATCATATTAATTCACACAAGACATTCTAGTGAACAACTTCCTCATATAATTCAACTTGAAACAAGTAAAAGGAAATCACAAGTAAAGGTGCATAGGAAATCATAATTGGTGATGGCAAACTTCGTTCTTGGTCAAAGAACAGTTAACAGATTATACTTATCTATCGAGCGGAGCTCTTATATTAAAGCTTATATAGCACAACTTGCATACTCAATCATAATAATCTCCTCATAATCATTAATAATCTTCAAAGCTATATTCATCAGATAAAACTTGTACTAAACAAGGAAGAATAAAAGGCATGACTAAATAAATCACAATATAGATGGTCGGATCACAACAACTCAAATGCTTGCTTAAGATGGAGGGAAATAGGTTTACTAACTCAACATAAAGTAAAAGAGAGGCCCTTCGTAGAGGGAAGCAGGGATTAAATCATGTGCTAGAGCTTTTCAAATTTTGAAATCATATAAAGAGCATAAAGGTAAAGTTTTGAGAGGTGTTTGTTGTTGTCAACGACTGGTAGCGGCTACTCTAACCCCCTTGCCAGACAAACTCTCAAAGAGCGGCTCCCATAAAGTTTTATTTTTGGTTAACACTCCTTCCAACCTCTGCTTTCACAAACCATGGCTAACCGAATCCTCGGGTGCCTGCCAGCAATCTCATACCATGAAGGAGTGTCTTTTTATTTTAGTTTTATTTAGATGACACTCCTCCCCACCTTTGCTTTCTCAAGCCATGGCTAACCGAATCCTCGGGTGCCTGCCAGCATTCACATACCATGGAGGAGTGTCTATTTGTAAAATTACGAAAGTTAATTAATTTGGGACTGGGAACCCCATTGCCAGCTCTTTTTGCAAAGTTATTGGATAAGTGGATGAAGCCACAAGTCCATTGGTTAAAGTTGCCCAACAAGATTGAAAGATAAAACACCACATACTTCCTCATGAGCTATAAAACATTGACACAAATAAGGGACGATAAATTTTGAATTGTTTAAAGGTAGCACATGAAGTATTTACTTGGAGTGGCGCAAAATACCACATAGTAGGTAGTTATGGTGGACACACATGGCATTGGTTTTGGGTTAAAGGTTTGGATGCACGAGAAGCATTCCCTCCCAGTACAGGTCTTTGGCTAGCAAGGTTAATTAGCAAGCACGAGAGTTGAGGGAAGCAAACAAATATACATGTGATAGAAACAATCATGCATCTTCCTTGTAAGCACACACAATTTTAACTTCAGAATACTAAACTCATAGCTAACAAGAAGGAAAGATAATGAAACAACATATCTACATGTATTTGTTCTCTACTTAAACTCAAAGTGTTGTTGCTATTGACCAATGCTAAGTTTGCCAAAACCAAATAGATTTACTCAATGCTCCCAAAGTGATACCAATACTAACAACAAGATCAATCACATAATAGAGATGGCAAACTAAAATAAGATGTGCAATATGTAAATGATAAAACTTCCCATTAATATTCCATAACGATAACTCACACCAAGGGATACATAGATAACCAACTAAAGAGAGATACTTCCATACCACAACACATCTTATATGATAACTTCCCTACTCATGATATGACACTACTTGATAATAAAAAGGTAAAAGATAGTGATGATGTGATACCGCGGCACTCCCCCAAGCTTGGAACAAACCAAGGGGATGCCAATACCGATGATGAATTACTCCTTCGGTGATGATGGTGATGGTCCGTTCCTGCGATCCTTAAGGATCTCCTTCAGCTTCAGCTTTTCAGTTTGGCAATTCTGCACTAAGACTCGAAGAGATTCATTCTTATCTGAAAGTGGCGGTGGCAGCCTTGTGATAGGAATCGAGTAATACTCCAGCATTCTGCGAAGTCGGTTGTTCTCCTCAAGAAGTATCTCCACTTCCCTTCTCAGAGCACGGTATTGATCACAAAAATCATCGGTAACCCGTAGTGCTTCTTCCACGCAAGGGAAAGAGTCGAGGCCAAGAGCAGGCGGTAGAGGTCCCTGCAAGTTATGAGAAAAAGAACGTCCAGTGTTAACCGATCCCACCAATATTGGCTTACTCCCCACAGTTTGCCGCTTCCTTTTCATTGATGACGTCTCCTTCACTTCCTCCTTGAATTCTTCTTTCAGCTCGAAATCTTGAATATCTTCCTCCATAGGCTCCTTGTCTTTGTTGTTGGAGACCATGATGCTTCTAGATCAAAAACAAATCCTGGCAGAAAACAGCTCGAAACAAAACACGACGAGAAAACGATATACGGACCTCCAGGGGTCCGGGGGATTATATAGCAGAAATTTTCACGACACAAGGAAAGTACCAGGTCGAACAAGAGTCGGAGAGGGACAACGAGGGGCTCCCCTCATAGGGCGGCGAGGCCAGGCTGGGGCCCGCGCCGGCCTGTGGGGGCACGCCCTCGTGCGTCTCCTCCACTCCGTTTCGATCTCGTAATTTTTCATATTTTCCAAAAGTTGCAAAAACATTGTTCAAAAAGTTAAACGCGGACTTTTTCTTACCAGAACTGTTACCTATTCAAAGTCGAACTCTGCAGAACTGTCAGTTTGACCTTTGATGAAAGCTTCCGGAGTTACCACTTGAATAACATCAACATCTTCATTATAAGAATCTCCAGAAATATAGTGCTTGAATCTTTGTCCATTCACTACTTGTGTGGCATCACCTTGCAGAGAGCTAATTTTAATTGCCCCTGAACGATACACCTCCACAATGACATATGGTCCTTCCCATTTTGAGAGCAATTTCCCTGCAAAGAATCTAAGACGAGACCGATACAATGGGACTTTATCTCCAACATTAAATTCTCTTTTGATAATTCTTCTATCATGCCATTTCTTAACTTTCTCTTTAAAGAGTTTAGCATTTTCATAAGCTTCACTTCTCCATTCATCTAGAGAACTCAATTGTAGCAATCTCTTCTTACCGGCAAGTTTGAAATCTTTATTAAGTTCCCTTACAGCCCAATAAGCTTTGTGCTCTAGTTCTAAAGGTAAATGACAAGCTTTCCCATAAACCATTTTATAAGGCGACATACCCATGGGATTTTTATAAGCAGTTCTATAAGCCCATAGTGCGTCCTTCAATTTAATAGCCCAGTTCTTTCTAGATTTATTAACAATCTTTCCCAAAATAGATTTAATCTCTCTATTTGATAATTCTACTTGCCCGCTAGTTTGAGGATGATAAGCAGAAGCAATTCTATGATTAATACCATACTTAGCAAGAGTTTTTCTAAAACCTCCATGAATAAAATTAGAACCTCCATCAGTCATAATATATCTAGGTACTCCAAATCTAGGAAAAATAATTTCTAAAAGCATTTTTAAAGAAGTCTCACCATCAGCACTTTTTGTGGGTATAGCTTCTACCCATTTATTAACATAATCAACAGCGACGAGTATATGAGTGTTACCTTCTGAAGAAGGGAAAGGACCCATGAAGTCAAATCCCCAACAATCGAATGGTTCAATAACAAGAGTATAATTCATAGGCATTTCATTGCGTCTGGAGATATTACCAACCCTTTGACATTCATCACAAGATAAAACAAACTTCCTTGCATCTTTGAAGAGAGTTGGCCAATAAAAACCTGATTGTAGAACCTTCTGTGCAGTTCTATCTCCGGCGTGATGTCCTCCATAAGCACTACCATGACACTTACTCAATATCTCTTGTTGTTCATATTCGGGAACACATCTTCGCATAATACCATCCACTCCTTCTTTATATAAGTGTGGGTCATCCCAAAAATAATGCCTCAAGTCATAAAAGAATTTCCTCCTTTGCTGAGCTGAAAAGGTTGGAGGCAAGTACTTGGAAACAATAAAGTTAGCCTAATCAGCATACTAAGGGCTATCTCGCGAGCTCACCTTTATTACAGCCAATTGTTCATTTGGAAAACTATCATTAACAGGAACAGGATCATAAGTAATATTTTCCAATCTAGATAAATTATCAGCAACGGGATTATCAGCACCTTTCCTATCTATAATATGTAAATCAAATTCTTGCAAAAGAAGTACCCATCTAATAAGCCTTGGCTTAGCATCTTTCTTTGTCATAAGGTATCTAATTGCAGCATGATCAGTATGAATCGTAACTTTTGAATCAACAATATAGGATCTAAACTTGTCACAAGCAAAGACTACAGCTAACAATTCTTTTTCAGTTGTAGCATAATTTCTTTGAGCAGCATCAAGATTTTTGCTAGCATAATGAATAACATTTAATTTTTTATCTACCCGCTGTCCAAGAACAGCGCCTACAGCAAAATCACTAGCATCACACATAATTTCAAAAGGTAAATTCCAATCAGGAGGTTCAACTACAGGAGCAGTTGTTAAGGCTTTCTTTAGAGTTTCAAAAGCTTCCTTACAATCATCATCAAAAACAAAATGTACATCTTTTTGAAGAAGATTAGTAAGAGGCTTTGAAATCTTGGAAAAATCTTTAATAAATCTCCTATAAAACCCAGCATGACCAAGAACACTACGAATACCTTTAACATCCCTCGGATAGGGCATCTTCTCAATTGCTTCAACTTTAGCTCTATCAACTTCAATACCGCTCTCAGAAATTTTATGTCCCAATACAATTCCTTCATTAACCATAAAGTGGCATTTCTCCCAATTAAGAACAAGGTTAGTTTCTTCACATCTCTGCAAAACTTTATCGAGGTTTCGCAAGCAATTATCAAAAGAATTCCCATAGACAGAAAAATCATCCATGAATACCTCTACAATACTCTCACAAAAGCCATGAAAAATAGCAGACATGCATCTTTGAAAAGTAGCAGGAGCATTACATAAACCAAAAGGCATACATCTATAAGCATAAGTTCCATAGGGACAAGTGAAAGTGGTTTTCTCTTGATCTTTAGTTTTAACAGCAATTTGTGAGAACCCAGATTAACCATCAAGAAAGCAAAAATGAGTATTTTTAGACAACCTCTCTAACATTTGATCAATAAAGGGTAAAGGGTAATGATCTTTCTTAGTAACCTTATTAACTTTTCGATAATCAATGCACATTCTGTACCCTACAACTACTCTTTGAGGGATGAGCTCATCATTATCATTAGGCACAACAGTCAATCCTCCTTTCTTAGGAACACAATGCACAAGACTAACCCATCTACTATCAGCAATAGGATATATAATACCTGCTTCAAGAAGTTTTAATACCTCATTCCTTACCACATCCTTCATCTTAGGAATCTGACGACGTTGATGTTCAACAACAGGCTTTGCATCATCTTCCATATTGATAGTATGTTGGCAAATAGAGGGAGAAATCCCCTTCAAATCATCAAGAGTGTAGCCAATAGCTCCTCGGTGTTTCTTCAATATTTCCAATAACCTTTCTTCCTCAAATTCTGAAAGCTTAGAACTAATAATAACAGGATATATTTTCTTATCATCAATATGAGCATACTTAAGATTATCAGGAAATGGTTTTAAATTAAAAACAGGATCTTCCTTTGGTGGTGGTGTTGTACCTAAATCTTCTACCGGTAAATCATGCTTAAGAATAGGTTGACGAAGGAAAATTTCATCAAGCTCATTTCTTTCTTCCCTAAAGACTTCACTCTCACTATCCTCCAAATGTTGCTGCAAACGATTATTAGGAGCAAGAGCAATAGACACACACTGTTCAACTCTAAAATCATTATTAGGCGAATCAGCTTTATAAGGGGTTTTGGAAAATTTAGAGAAATTAAACTCATAAGATTCACCAGCAAATTTAGTCAAAATTTTCTCCTTCTTGCAATCTATAACAGCTCCACAAGTATTTAGAAAAGGTCTACCAAAAATGATAGGACAATACTTACTAGCAGCAGAACCAAGTACCAAAAAGTCAGCAGGATATTTAATCTTACCACATAGAACTTCCACATCTCGAACAATACCAATTGGAGAGATAGTTTTTCTATTAGCTAGCCGAATAACCACATCAATATCTTCAAGTTCACAAGAACCAATTTCGTGCATAATCTCCTTGTAAAGCTCATAAGGAATAGCACTAATACTTGCACCAATATCACATAAACCATAATAACAATGATCACCAATTTTAACAGATAGCATAGGAACACTAGTTTTTCTAGACTTATTAGGATGCGAAACAATATTATAAGCATCTTCACAGAAAATAATATGACCATCTTCCACATTTTCAGTCACAAGATCTTTAACTATTGCAATAGCAGGTTCAACTTTTATTTGCTCTTCAGGTTCTATAGGTTTCTTTTCACTTTTATTAACCGCACTATTTATAACAGAGTACTCCATCATTTTAGCAGGGAAAGGAGTTTTTTCAATATAAGCTTCAGGAATAACATGATCAATAGTTTCAATTACAACACATTTGTTTATAGTTGAATCAATTTTATCTTTATACGGTTCATGATACTTATCAAAATTCTTCTTAGGCAATTCATAATGAGAGGCAAAAGCTCTATAAAGATTTGCAACAACTTGAGAATCAAGACCATAAGTAGCACTCATATTACGAAATTTATCAGTATCCATAAAAGCTTCAATGCATTTATAATCATAATTTATACCTGACTCTCTATCTTTGTCGTTCTCCCATCCTTCAGTATTCTCCTGAATCCGATTTAGAAGGTCCCTTTTAAACTCTTCTTTGTTGTGTGTAAATGATCCAGAACAAGAAGTATCCAGCAAGGTCTTGTCTTGAAAAGATAGTCTTGCATAGAAATTATCAATAATAACATTACCAGGAAGCTCATGAATGGGGCATTTGAGCATTAAAGACTTCAATCTCCCCCATGCTTGGGCAATACTCTCTCCATCATGAGGCCAGAAATTATATATGCGGTTCCGATCTCTGTGAATTTCACTTGGAGGATAGAATTTAGAATAAAATAAGGGCACAATGTCCTCCCAATCAAGAGAATCACCATTCTTCAGCAATTTATACCAATGCGCCGCTTTACCAGACATCGATATAGAGAATAGTTTCTTTCTAACTTCATCCATAGCAATACCTGCACATTTGAATAACCCGCATAATTCATGTAAAAACAGTAAATGATCACCAGGATGGACAGTTCCATCCCCTTCATAGCGGTTATCCATAACACGTTCAATAATTTTCATAGGTATTTTGTATGGGACTTCTTTCTCACCTGGCGCCTCATCCACTACCTTTGCAGTAGTAGTAGATTTTCCAAACAGGAATTCAAGAGAAGATCTCTCCATAATGAATTATAGCAGCAGGAAGAATTAAAATCAGCACAAACAGTAAAGGTTTTCCTTACCAATTCCACTTACCAATAGCGCTTCACTCCCCGGCAACGGCGCCAGAAAATAGTCTTGATGACCCACAAGTATAGGGGGTGTATCGTAGTACTTTCGATAAATAAGAGTGTCGAACCCAACGAGGAGCAGAAGGTGTTGACAAGCAGTTTCGATGAAGGATTCACTGTAAATGCTCACAGACAAGTATTCATGGGATTTTGATATAGCAGATGAATAAAGTACGAGTAAGTAAAATGCGAGAGAAATAATTGCAGCGAGTGGCCCAATCCTTTTTAGCACAGAAGACAAGCCGGTTTGTTTACTTATAATGACCAAACATTCTTGAGGACACACGGGAATTTAGTCTAGTGCTTTCGCTTCATACAACTAATTAATCTTCATTGTTTTGATAAGTGTTGTGTGGGTGAAACTATGCTAATGCACCGCCCTTCCTAGGACTAATACATACTTGTGATTATACCCCTTGCAAGCATCCGCAAATACAAGAAAGTAATTCAGATAAATCTAACCACATCCTTAAACTCTGAGATCCTGCTATCCCTCCTGCATCGATATACCAACGGGGGTTTAGGTTTCTGTCACTCCGGCAACCCCGCAATTGGCAAACGAGTACAAGATGTATTCCCCTAGGCCCATAAAGGTGAAGTATCATGTAGTCGACGTTCACATGACACCACTAGAAGAATAACACCACAACTTAAATATCATAACATTGAATATTAGTCAACCATAATTCACTACTAACATTTAGACTTCACCCATGTCCTCAAGAACTAAACGAACTACTCACGAGACATCATATGGAACATGATCAGAGGTGATATGATGATGAATAACAATCTGAATATAAACCTTGGTTCAATGGTTTCACTCAATAGCATCAATAATAAGTAGAAATCAACACCGGAAGAGTTTCCCCTATTAAACAATCAAGATCCAACCCAAATCGTTACAGCAGTGACGAGGTGCAGCGGTGAAGATGGCGGTGATGATGATGGAGATGATGACGATGGTGATGGAGATGATGTCCAGCTCGATGACGGTGACGATGGCATCGATTTCCCCCTCCGGTAGGGAATTTCCCCGGCGGATTCCTGCCCGCCGGAGAGCTCTTTTCTCTCTGGTGTTTTCCGCCCCGCAGAGGCGGCTGTGACTATTCGCGACTATCCCCTGGAGCTTAGGTTTTCGGGGCGAAGAAGTACGCGAAGGAGAGGAGGCCAGAGGGGGTCGTGGGCCCCCTCCTCACAAGGCGGCGCGGCCAGGGCAGGGCCCGCGCCGGCCTATGAGGTGGGCCCATGGCGGCCCTCCTCGGCTCCCCTTTCTGGCTCCCTTCGTCTTCTGGAAAAATAGGATTTTTCGTATAATTTCCGTGAATTGTTGATCTTCCGAAATACTGCATTCTGACGGCGCTTTTTCCAGCAGAATCCTGACTCCGGTGCGCGATCCTCCAATAATCATGAAACATGCAAAATAGATGAAATAACATAAGTATCATCTCCAAATATGAAATATATCAATGAATAACAGTAAATTATGATATAAAATAGTGATGCAAAATGGACGTATCAATAAGCATTCAACAACAGATAAAATTCTCATTAGAGATTGAAAATTGATGTCCAAACTGAAACTTCCACCATGATTCATGGCCTTAGTTAGCGGCCCAATGTTATTCTCTAACAATATGCATACTCAAACCATTTGATCATGAAAATCGCCCTTACTTCAGACAAGACGAACATGCATAGCAACTCACATGATATTCAACAAACATGGTTACCGCTCAACAAGCAACTTATAAGAAATAAGATACATAAGCTACATATTCAATACCACAATAGTTTTTAAGGCTATTTTCCCATGAGCTATATATTGCAAAGACAAGGAATGAAATTTTAAAGGTAGCACTCAAGTAATTTACTTTGGAATGGCAGAGAAATACCATGTAGTAGGTAGGTATGGTGGACACAAATGGCATAGTTTTTTGCTCAAGGATTTGGATGCACGAGAAGAAATCCCTCTCAATACAAGGCTTAGGCTAGCAAGGTTGTTTGAAGCAAACTCAAGTATAAACCGGTACAACAAAACTTACATAAGAACATATTGCAAGCGTTATAAGACTCTACATTGTCTTCCTTGTTGTTCAAACACCTTAACCAGAAAATATCTGGACTTAGAGAGACCAATCATGCAAACCAAATTTTAACAAGCTCTATGTAGTTCTTCATTAATAGGTGCAAAGTACATGATGCAAGAGCTTAAAAATGATCTATATGAGCACAACAATTTCCAAGTATCAAATTATTCAAGACATTATACCAATTACCACATGAAGCATTTTCTGTTTCCAACCAAATAGCAATCAACGAAGCAGTTTCAACCCTCTCCATGAACATTAAAAGTAAAAGCGAAGAACACTAGTGTTCATATGAAAAAGCGGAGCGTGTCTCTCTCCCACACAAGCATGAATTTATTCAGAGAATGAAAATAACAAAACGAAAATAAAAGCACACAGACGCTCCAGGTAAAGTACATAAGATGTGATGGAATAAAAATATAGTTTCGCTAGAGATGACCTGATAAGTTGTCGATGAAGAAGGGGATGCCTTGGGCATCCCCAAGCTTAGATGCTTGGGTCTTCTTGAAATATGCAGGGATGAACCACGGGGGCATCCCCAAGCTTAGACTTTTCACTCTTCTTGATCATAGTATATCATCCTCCTCTCTTGACCCTTGAAAACTTAATCCACACCAAACTCAAAACAAACTCATTAGAGGGTTAGTGCATAATCAAAAATTCACATGTTCAGAGGTAACACAATCATTCTTAACACTTCTGGACATTGCCCAAAGCTAGTGGAAGTTTATGGAACAAAGAAATCCATTCAACATAGCAAAAGAGGCAATGCGAAATAAAAGGCAGAATCTGTCAAAACAGAATAGTCCGTAAAGACAAATTTTTCTGGGGCACATAACTTGCTCAGATGAAAAAGCTCAAATTGAATGAAAATTGCGTACATATCTGAGGATCACGCACGTAAATTGGAAAAAATTTCTAAGTTACCTACAGAGAATTCTACTTAAATTCGTGACAGCAAGAAATCTGTTTCTGCGCAGTAATCCAAATCTAGTATCAACATTACTATCAAAGACTTTACTTGGCACAACAATGCAATAAAATAAAGATAAGGAGAGGTTGCTACAGTAGTAACAACTTCCAAGACACAACAAAACAGTAGCAAAATAAAAACATGGGTTATCTCTAAAGAAGTGCTTTCTTTATAGCCATTAAGATGGGCTCAGTAATTTTAATGATGCTCACATAAGGATGAGAGTTGAAGCAAAAAGAGAGCATCAAAAAGCAAGTACGAAACAAATTTAAGCCTAACCCACTTCATATGAAAAGGAATCTTGTAAATAAACAAGTCAATGAAGAACAAAGTGAATAGCATAGGAAGACAAAACAAGTGTAACTTCAAGATTCTCAACATAAAGAGGGGAAACTTAATATTATTAAGATGCATATAACCATGTTTCCCTCTCTCATAATAACTTTCAGTAGCATCATGAACAAACTCAACAATATAACTATCACATGAAACATTCTTATTCACATGCATAAAAGTATCATTACTCTCCACATAAGCATAGTCATTATTATTAATTGTAGTGGGAGCAAATTCAATAAGACAGCTATCATTATTATTCTCATCACCATAATCATCATATATAGGAGGCATATTGTAATCATAATTAATCTTCTCCTCAATAGTAGGTGGACTGAAAATATCGTAGTCATCATTGTAATCATCATATATAGGAGGTAAAGTATCATCAAAGTAAATTTTCTCCTCCATGCTTGGGGGACTAAAAATATCATGCTCATCAAAACCAGCTTCCCCAAGCTTAGAATTTTCCATAGCATTAGCAACAATGGTGTTCAAAGCATTCATACTAATAACATTCCCATTAGCATGCATATAAAGTTCCATGGGTTTTTTAGTTTTCTCTTCAAACACATCATGTCCTAATTCAAGATAAAGTTCATAAAGATCTCTCAATTTGTTGTTGTTTTCCATTAAGCCTAACTAGTGAAAACAAGAAACAAAAAGATATAATTGCAGGATCTAAAGGAAATATCTTCGAGCACTCACACACCGGCAACAGTGCTAGGAAATAGCTTAGTAGTCGGAGGATGTGAATACCTTTTACCTTACCTCCCCGGCAACGGCGCCAGAAAATAGCTTGATGTCTACGCACGCTTCTATTCCTGTAGACAGTGTTGGGCCTCCAAGAGCAGAGGTTTGTAGAACAGCAGCAAGTTTCCCTTAAGTGAATCACCCAAGGTTTATCGAACTCAGGGAGGTAGAGGTCAGAGATATTCCTCTCAAGCAACCCTGCAATTAAGATACAAGAAGTCTCTTGTGTCCCCAACACACCTAATACACTTGTCAGATGTATAGGTGCACTAGTTCGGCGAAGAGATAGTAAAACACAGGTGGTATAGATTGTGGTAATATTGCAGGAAGTAAAGATGCAGTAAAATAGTAAACAAGCGAGGCCAGAAAATAGCTTGCTAGCGTGGGAAGCAATTCTCTGTGGTGTAACTTTCTATTAGAAAAACAAGGCCTAGGGATCATACTTTCACTAGTGGACACTCTCAACATTGATCACATAACTGAATAAACAAATACTACTTTCTCTACACTCTCTTGTTGGATGACAAACACCATTCATTGTGTAGGGCTACAAGAGCTCCCTCAAGCCGGAGTTAACAAGCGCCACAACATTCGGTGTTCATATTTAAGTAACATTAGAGTGCATGATAGACCATTGCAATTATACCGAGTACTAACATAGCATGCACACTGTCACCGTCAGGCTATGAAAGGGGGAATAGATCGCATCAATACTATCATAGTAATAGTCAACTTCATAATCTACAAAAGATCACAATCATAGCTTATACCAAGTACTACATGATGCATACACTGTCACCATTACATCATGAAGGAGGAATGGACTACTTTAATAACATCACTAGAGTAGCACATAGATGATATTCAACTAGATCACAAAGCTCATGATCACATAAAGATCACATGGGAGAGAGAGATGAACCACATAGCTACGGTACAACCCTTAGCTTTGATGCAGAACTACTCCCTCCTCATCATAGGAGACAGAAGCGGTGATGAAGATGGCGGTGGTGTCGATGGAGATGCCTTCCGGGGGCAATTCCCCGTCCCGGCGGCATGCCGGAACAGAGACTTTTGTCCCCCGAATCTTGGCTTCGCGATGGCGGCGGCTCTGGAACTTTTCTCGTATCGTGGCTTATTCGTATCGAAGATTTAGGTCACGACGACTTATATAGGCGAAGAAACGGAGTCGGAAGGGGTCTAGGGGTCCCACACACCAGGGGGCGCGCCCCCCCTCTGGCCGCGCCGCCATACTGTGTGGGGGCCCTAGGCCTTCCCTCTGGTCCCTCTCTGGTGTTCTGGAAGCTTCATGGAAATATAAGATCGTGGGCCTTGATTTCGTCCAATTCCGAGAATATTTCCTTACTAGGATTTCTGAAACCAAAAACAGCAGAAAACAGGAACTGACACTTCGGCATCTCGTTAATAGGTTAGTTCCGGAAAATGCATCAAAACGATATAAAGTGTGGACAAAACATGTAGGTAATGTCATAAAAATAGCATGGAACATAAGAAATTATAGATACGTTTGAGACGTATCAGTTGGTTATCCCAGAGAATTGATTGGGAATTCTTTCCACTATGGAGACAAAGACAAAATTGTTTGTCGATGTTTCTTACTTATTTCCAAGAAATTGTTTCTTGCGAAGTATTTGAGTGGAAGGACAATGGAACTCAATAAGGTTTATGAACCTGAGCATGATGATCAGAGTAGCGCAGCATCGGAAATGGTTCTGGAAGCGGCCACGAAGATCATAGCTCCCATGTCTACAAAGAGTTATAGTCATGGAGATCAAAGTACCCATTGAACCTTGTAGGTATGGTTTACTTTGTGATCAAATAAATGATTTGTGGACAAAGGATTGATTTTGAACAATAATGAACCAACTACATACAAAGAAGTTATGATGGGCCCTAACTCCGTTAAAATGGCTACGCACCATGAAATCCAAGATAGGTGAATACTTTTTGAAAATAAATGGATCTATAAAATTGATGGACTTGGATGGAATATCCTTGAAAGAAGCTCGACTTGTCGAAAAATTGTTTACGACAAAGTTCAAAGAGTTGACTACGATAAGATTAGATCTTTCGTAGCAATGCTTATAGTCTATGTGGATTATTCTAGGAATCGCTACATATTTCTTTTATGAGATAGGATAGTATGATGGCAGAAATACATTCCTTACCAGAAGTGTGTATGAAGGATGTATGCTAGATACAAACCAAAAGTTTTGCTAGTCTGTGGGATACTAGATAGGTATACAAACTTCACTGGATGAAGTAAGTATCACAGAGTTGGAGTCTTCACCGGATGAAATAATCAAAGAGTTTTAATTTCATCAGAAACGATGAAGATGCTTGCATTTGCAAGAAATTAAGTGGGAGCACTGAGACATAGTTATAATATTATATGTGGATCACATATCATTGATTATAAATGATATAATTATATACTTGATGTGATTAAAAGGTTTCATTGAAAATTAACTTCAATGAAAGGATATGGACGAAAACATATTGAGTGTCAAGATCTATGAAGATAGAATGAAACACATAATAAGTTTAAGTCAAAGTACATAGAATGAATATTGAAGTAGTTCAATATAAAAATATAAGAAGGTGTTATTTTCCATGTGAAAGTTTAACAAGACTTGAGTGTATTTTACACTCAATGAGTAAGAACACATGAGTGATTTTAGATCATGAATAATATGTACACAATGAGATGTCCTGTGCTCTAAAGTGTTACGAGCATATACCGGAATGATTCATGTAATGATCATTGGACAACAGTAAGAATATCCCTGAGTACTTTAGAAGAACCAATGATATATATAGTTTTGTATGGGGTAATGACAAACAAATCACTGTAAGGTGTTGCACCGATATTAGTTTGGACACATATAAAAATGAATTTCAAATCTCAATTAGGATAAGTGTTGATTCAAAGGTAGCACAATGAGCTAGAATAAGTCTATGCTAGATTTAGATGAGTTCTAAATATTGTGACGGATTCTACAAACAAAGGCAGAGTAAGTCATTGTTTTGACAATGACCAAGAGTGTTTGAGTCGAAGAGTTCTTGGAGAACTTGGTGTAGTTCCGATAGTGTCAGAACTTTGAAGCTATATTGTGTGTGACAATATTAGTGACATATTTCAGACTGCGGAATTAAGGTTCCACTAGAAGACTGAACATAATGCCGACTCATTTAGAAAATAAGTGATGCGTGGAGATGCAAATGAATTGCAAAATATATACGTTTCTGAGCGTGTCAGATTCGTTGACTGAAACCTCTCCCGTGAGCAAAACATGATAAGCACCAGAAGGCCAAGGTGTTATATCTTTACAAATGTAAACTAGATTATTGACTCTAGTGCAAGTGGGAGACTGTTGGAGATATGCCCGAGAGGCAATAATAAATTAGTTATTGTTATATCTTAGTTTTCATGATAAATGTTTACACCCCATGCTATAATTGTATTAACGGCAAACATTAATACATGTGTGTTGTGTAAACAACCATAGTCCCTAGTAAGCCTCTCGTTTAACTAGCTTGTTGATTAATAGATGATCATGGTTTCCTGATCATGAACATTGGATGTTATTAATAACAAGATCATATCATTAGGTGAATGATGTGATGGACACACACCCATAGTAAGCATAGCATGAGATCAAGTTATCCAGTTCAACTTGCTATAAGCTTTCAGATACATAGTAACCTAATCCTTTGACCATGAGATCATGTAAATCACTTATACCGGAAGGGTACTTTGATTACATCAAACGCCACTGCGTAAATGGGTGGTTATAAAGGTGGGATTATGTATTCAGAAAGTATGAGTTGAGTCATATGGATCAAGAGTGGGATTTGTCCATCCCGATGACTGATAGATATACTCTGGGCCCTCTCGGTGGAATGACATCTAATTATCTTGCAAGTTGTAACATCCCAAATTTTCAAACAAAGAAGAAACATGAATTTCCTTTTCCAAAAATTGGAACCAACAAAAACTTTATTTGAGTTCCATAATGTGCCTAGTGCTCAAGCATAAATATTGTGAGTTTTTCCATGATGCTTATGTGAACTACTTTGAAATGTTCCTAAACCCTAAACCTTGCTCATCTTTTCACCATCCAAGATAAAACAAAGAAAAGAAATTAAAATAAAAGAAAAGGCTCATGTGAGCTTATGGATATTTTTGCAAATAATAAACTATGCCATGTTCTACCATGTTTAGATGGTTTGAAAAACCTCAACAAACCCAACCTAGTACTTACCAACTAAATCAAAGGTGAAACAAAAAATAAAATGAAAATATACATAGAGGCATATGTGCCATATAGCCATAATGGCAAATCTTGACCTATGCCCTCATACTTTACCCAAATGATTTGAAACCATTACAAAACCCAATCTAACACTAGATGAACACTAAACCATGCCTAGGTGAATCAAAGAAAAACAAATGGAAAGAAAAGAAAATTGGAATATCAACCCATATGTGCTTATGGCCATTTTTGTAAATCTTTAACCTAGGCCATTTTGAATTGTGCCAATGGTTGGGAAACATCAATGAACCAATAAAAAACACTTTTGAATCAAAGAAACCCAAATCAAATCAAAGGAAAATTAAAAAAACAAGTTACATGTGATAATGGTCACATATGGCAATTTTAACATCTTACCCTCTTTGAGTCCCTGCGTTAAGAGTTTTCTAAACCAAACCCTCTCAAATCTTTGCACCTCATCCAAGACCTCATCAAGGTGAACAACTATGGTAAAGGCCAACATAGCAAAATCTTTCTCCATTGCTTAATATAAGGATGCCAAGTGGCAACACCCAATCTGATTTAAGATCATGCCTATTTTGAATTTTCACAAACCACTTCCATTTTGCACTCCACCACCAACATTGTGTGCCAAATAATATTTGAATCAACTCCACCAAAAATCTTTGAAAAATTCAAAAACAAGTCTCTTGCGGCCATTAACACAATCACCTCGTGTGCAATATTCAGTAAAGTTAATACTCTCTAAAACCCACTGGATTTTAGACTAAACCAACCCCACTCTGATCATCATTGACCTCCTCTTACACCCAGTACACCATGCCAGGCCTTGGAGACAATGGTCAAGCCAGGGTATGATCACAACTCAACCATGCCGAGCCCCTTTTCACTCATCATGCCATTTCCATCTCCTCTCCCATCCAGCCTACGCCACCATGTCATTGACCTCCCTCTCTCCCTCCTGAACTCGATGGTACCAGCCCTAGGAAAAGACGAGCACGGCACTGGCAAGAACATGACATGCCCAGACACGCCCAGGCCATGCCGGACGCGCACGGGCACGACACTGGACGCGCCAGAGCATGCCTTCGCGCCGTTGCATCCGTCCTCCCCTCGCTCCCTCCTCTCGCACGTGCAATCACCACCGCACCAGCTAGCTCCTGGACAACCCCACTGGCTCGCGGATGCCATGTCGCCGTCGTCCTCTTCCAAAGTCTCCGCCACGGTACTGCGGAGACATGGATGTCGCCTGCACGCCTCCGTCCACCCCCTGTCGCGCCAGCACGCTCGCTTCGCTCACCATGATGCCAGCAAGCCTACGCGCCCCCTCCCTTGCCCCTTAATCTCTCCAAACGCCATCGCCACCATGCACCTGCCCGCTCCCCCTCGGCCACCTCGTGCCCCTATAAATAGAGCCTCCCCCGAGCCATTTCTTCACACCATCGCCTTCCCCTCTCCTCTCTGACTCTCCTCGACTCCTCCCCACCCCACATTGCCGCCGGTAGCCACTCAATTTCTCACCGGAGTCTGCGGAGCCGCCGCAGACGCAGCCATCAATTGGAGCCACCTCTGGCGACGCCACCTGTACCAGACGCTCTGCCGTCCTCGACAACCTCCTCCTGCATCAACGCCGATGACCGCCGGCCTCCGGTGAACTCACCAACCCCCTACCCTCGCCGCGCTAGTAGCCTCCTCTCGCCAGAGACGACGACACCTCTTGTCCGTTCGATCCTACTCTAATCCAACGCTCCCTGGCTCACGTACCGTTTCGGTGGGTTAAGACCCGCTGACAAGCGGGGGCCACTGTCAGACGGCCCGTATGCATCGTGAGCATAGCTGGGCCGGCCCAACTCCTTTCCCGCGCGCCCATTTCGTTTGAATTTCGTTTAAATGAATTTAACCCAAATTTGAATACTGGTGCTTTGCTAGAAATTGAATAACTTCAAATCTACTGAGCCAAATTTGATGAACTTTATATCATTGGAAAGCTTGTGAAATTATCTAGCAAACCCCACTAGTCTCAAATCCTAGTTCGTTATAGATAACCTGCAATAAAAATAACAAGACAGTCACTTTTCAGAATTCAAACATTTTTATAAAATGAACCATGAATTATTTTGAGATGATTCCAACTCTCAAAAATCAAATTTCATATTGTATGTTTGAATATGTAAAAATATAACATAGTTGTTTCAGATGATCATGGGTTAGAATCAAATAATGGCTATGTAGTCATTACTAGCCCATTTAAATTATTTCAAATTTAGTAATTCAAATCTATGAGGTGTAGCATCTCATTTAAATCACTTTCACAAGTAATTCAAGTGAGTAGATGACATTAGTCTTCTTGACCTCATATGTTATTACTTGAGGATATTAAATCAAAGTAGTATTTAAATTGTATGAGAGGAGTACCTCATTTAAATCATTTTCCCCAAATGATAAATATGAAATGTTGACCTTGGTCAACTTGTACTCATAATTTATTATTTGAGGAGATTAAATCTTAACAAGATTCAATGAGAGGAAATTGTTTCTCAAAAGGAAGTAAATAGAAACCCTAGTAAATATTTCAATGAGAGGAAATTACTTTTCAAAGTAAATAAAAGTAAAACCCTAGTATGGATGATTGTGATGATAATAGGTCATCTTCTGTGAACCATTATGGTTACTAGTTTACTTAAGTATTTGTTTGTTGATTGTGTATCTCGTATTCATTTATAGACGCTAGTCCCGAGTGCTACGAGGAAGAAGAAGTCTACGAGGAAGAAGAATAAAACTTTGATCACTACACCAATCAAGGCAAGCTAGACTAATGCAAGCTATACTCTTGCAAGCTACACTAATTCCAAGCTCTACAAGAGCAAGGCACCCTTACATGTTACTTTGTGTTTAATGGCCCCAACCCAAGTTTTTACCTTGCAAGTTTTTGACTTGGTTTATCAAAGTTTATTTTTGATTCATGATTCACTTGGTCTAGATATGGAGTAGTACAAGAGCATCACACTTAGCCTAGAGAGCTACAAGTTAATTTGTAGCCCTCGTGACTAGTTGCTAGTGCTAAAACTAAAAGTGCCTACTCTAGATGGGAACATGTGAAAACCAATGACTTTGAAAACCATGGAATGATGAGTCATTCTATTGAAAGATTTTTGAAGGTGAATATGACAAGAATGACATGGTGACTTCGACAAAAACTGATGATTGGGTTCGGATGCGATACCATTCCAATTTTACAAGTACCCCCACAATACCTGATTATGGGTAGGGCTTAACTGGAAGTTTATGTATTTTAGTATGGGTTCCCTCTAAACAAGCGTCATAGGGGTTATGCCGAGGCTGCCTCCGTTGAAAGTGAAATGACGTGAAATGAGGTGAATGTCCGACCCAAGCGTTGTGCAGTTCCCAGGTTGACGGTTTGTCTTCACTGGGAGGCCAAGCTCATGGGGAGAGGTGCCTATACTTGGGTATGTAGGTGAAAGGTTATGGTTGATGATCCGCATACTGAGTATGATTATTCATGGCTATCCCTGACGGATGTAATCAAAAGTTGTGGCACAAGTGTACAACCTCTACAGAGTGTAAACCTATTCGAATAGCCGTGTCCACGGTTATGGACGGTTGGAAAGGCCATACTGTTCCGTCATCAGACCATTTTCAAAAATGTGACATGTGAAGGGTGACTTGTGACTTGAACTGGAAAGGTGAATTTGAATTGATCACAACAAAGTTGTGGGAATGACACTAATGTTCCCACTTGAGTAAGTTAGGCAAATGAAGAGTCTTTTATTACTAAAGTGCTTATGAAATAAAACTGGCTTTATGCAAATGAACCTAGAGCTTAGCACCCCCTTACCATAGTTGATAGTACTTACATTAGCATTAGTTTGTGAGTACTTTAAAGTACTCATGGCTTTGTCCCTGGCTATTCAAATGGCCAGACTATGAAGAGGAGCACCAGTACCATGAAGATGGACAGCATGACGTCTATGATAACTAGGACCACTCCTGACGTCAAAAGTTGCCTGTGGAACAGATGGACCGTGACCGCTACTTCGCTTCCGCTATGTGTTTTGTAATTGGATCTCTAGATCCACTGTGTTGTAGGACTGGATCATGTGATCCCTTGATGTAAGACAATTATAAGCTGTAATGAATGATGTTCTGTGATATCAATCTATTGTGTCTCACAAAAAGAATATTCCTGGGATTGCGATGTATGGCATAATAGGCATCTGGACTTAAAAATCCGGGTGTTGACACAAGCATGTGACAAGGTCACAAGAGATGACATACCACGGTAACGAGTAAAGAGTACTTGTCAGAAACGAGGTTGAACTAGGTATGGAGATTGTCAACACCCGTATTTTTAAGTCCAGATGCCTGTTATGCCATACATCGCAATCCCAGGAATATTGTTTTTGCGAGACATAATAGTTGATATCACAGAACATCATTCATTACAAACCATAATCGTCTTACAACAAGGGATCACATGATCCAGTCTTACAACAACAGTTGATCTAATGATCAATTACAAAACACATAGAGGAAGAAACGTAGTAGCGGTCCATATGTTCCACAGGCAACGCTTGACGTCAGGAGGTGGTCCTAGTTATCATAGACGTCCTGATGTCCATCTTCCTGGTACTGGTTCTCCTCTTCATAGTCTGGCCAATTGAATAGCCAGGGACAAAGCCATGAGTACTTTTAAAGTACTCGCAAACTATCACTAATAGAAGTACTGATAGCTCTAAGCATGGTTCTAAGCTTCTAGGTTTATTTGCATAAATCCAGTTTTATTTCATTAACACTTTATAGCAAAGACTCTTTACTTACCTAGACTTACTCAAGTGGGAACATTTGTGTCATTCCCACAACTCTATTGTGATTCAAGTCAAATTCATCTTTCAATTCACCATTCATTATTAGAAAATATCTGACAACGGAACAGTATGGCCTTTCCAACTGTCCATGACCGCGGACGCGGCTATTCGAATAGTTTTACACTCTGTAGAGGTCGTACACTTGTGCCACAATAATTGAAATAATCCGTTAGGGGTAACTGGCCCTGATTTATCACACTCAGTGTGCGGACTACCAATCATAACCTTTCATTTACATACCCTAGTACATGCACCTCTCCCTATGAGTTTGGCCTCCCAGCCATGGCAAACCGCCATCCTGGGAACTGCAAAGGGCTTGGGTCAGACATTCACCTCATTTCACGTCATTTCACTTTCAACGGAGGCAGCCTCGGCATAACCCCTATGACGCTTGTTCAGAGGGAACCCGTACTAACATACATAAGTTTCCAGTTAAGCCCTACCCAGATTCAGGTATTGTGGGGGTACTTAAAGATTGGAATTTTATCGCATCCGAACCCAACCATCAGTTTTTGTCAAAGAGTCACCTTGTCATTCAAAGATCACATTCACCTTCAAAACTTTCAATAGAACGAATCATCATTCCAAGGTTTTCAAAATCCTTTGCTTCACAAGTTCCCATCTAGAGTAGTCAATTTTAGTTTAGCACTAGCAACTAATCATGAGGGGTGCGAACTAAGTGTTAACTCTCTAGGCTAAGTTTGAAGCTCTTGTAGTATTCTACCTCTAGACCAATATCAATTATAATAAAAAGCTTTGGTAAACAAGGTAAATGATTGCAAGGTAAAAACTTGGGTTTGGACAAAACTCTTAAACAAAAGAATATTGCAAGAGTATCTTGCAAAGGTATAGCTTGTAGTATGGGAGCTTGTATTGGTAATAGCTTGCCTTGAGTGGTATAGTTGTCAAAGTGTTCCTCTTCTTCTTCGTAGAAGAACTCCTCCTCCTCGTAGCCTTCGGTACTAGCGTCTATAAACGAATACGAGGTATACAATCACCAAACAAGACTTAAGTACTTAACATTCAAGTGGCTCACTCAAGATAATCTATCAACACACCATTTTTAATATTGTGGTTGGCTTTGTTTTCTTTTTAAGAAAAATAATTTCCTCTCATTGAAATATTTATTAGGGTTTCTATTTATTTCCTTTGAGAAATAATTTGCTCTCATTGAATTTTACTAAGGTTTAATATCCTCAAATAATAAGTATGAGATCATGTTGACCAAAGTCAACACTTCATATTTACCATTTGGGAAAATGATTTAAATGAGATACTACATCTCATACAATTTAAATACTACTTTGGAAAATGATTTAATATTCTCAAGTAGTAACATATGAGGTCATGCGGACTAATGTCATCACCTCACATTGAATTACTTGGCATGATGATTTAAATGAGATGCTATATCTCATAGATTTCAATTACTATTTTTGAAATAATTTAAATGAGCTAGAAATGGCCACATGGCCACTATTTGAATTTAGCCCATGATAACATGAAACAACTATGACATATTTTTGCATAATCAATTAGAGTTTTTGAAATGTGGAATATGAGAGGTGGAAACACCTCAAAATTCATTATGGTTGATTTTTAATAATTGTTTGAATTTTGAAAAGGTGCTGACTTGTTATTTTCATTGTAAGTGATCTAAAATGATCTAGGGTTTGAGACTAGTGGGGTTTGCTAGATAATTTCATAAGCTTTCCAGAAATATAAAGTTTATCAATTTTGGCTTGGTATATTTTGTTTTATTGAATTTTGAATCAAGCACCAGTATTAAAATTTGGTTTAAACAAATAAACGAAATTCAAACAGGTGGGATTTGGCGGGAAACTAAACGGGCCATAGAAGGGGAGGGGTTAGCAGGCCGGCCTAGCTACGCGTCTTGCACGCAGCAGGCCGCCTGATAGCGGGTCCCGCCCGTTAGTGGCTCATCAACACCGAATCGGTAAGTTTGAAAGGGGGCCGTAGGATTAGAAAGGGGATCGACGGCCGAGGCTCATCATCCTCGACGGCGAGAGCAAACCCTAGCAGCGGCGGACCTAGGGGGTCGGCGGCACACCTGGGATCCGGCGATGATCGGTGACGAGGTAGGTCGGGGTTGTCGACGACGGCGAGGCAGATGGTGGTCGTGGGAGAGGCTAAGGTGGACGAAATTGTCGGCTTCGTCTAGCTACTACCGCGGCGGTCTCCGATGAAATTCCAGCGAGGGAGATGGCAATGTGGAGGGGCGAGGGGTCGAGGAGGCTCAGAGAGGAGAGGAGAGGCGAGTGGTGTGCAGAAATCAGCAAGGGGACGGCTCCTTTTATAGGGTCGCGAGGTGCTGCGGCGCACGGGCATGGCGGTGGCGTCGATGATGCTACAGAGAGGGAGGAGCGTGGGCGAGGATGCGATGCTGTTCAAGGCGTCACTGCGATCATCACAGGCGTCATGGCACGGAGAATGGTGGTCTGACGCGGCGGGGAACGTGATGGAAGCTGGTAGTGCCGTGGCGGAAGTCGTCGATGAGGACGAGGACGACAGTGCTAGCGCGGGCAGGTGACCGCATCTGGGAGCTTCCTGGTGTCGTGGCGAGGCTATGGGTGAGAGGAGAGGGCAGGGGAGGGCGACAGCGATGAGGCGAGGCGACGCTCTGGCGTGTCCATGCCGATCCTGGCGCGCCTGGACGTCATTGGGCACGTGTTGGCCAGGGCTTTGCTGTGCTCTTCTTGATCGATGGCGTGCACGAGCGTGTCCAGGGAAGTGAGGTGAGTCTCCAGGACAGGCTGATGTAGGCTAGATGGGAGAGGAGAGGGAGTTAGCAAGGTGATGGCATGAGCTCACTGCGTGGCAAGGGTTTAGTCAATTTTCTCTCATGAACAGTGGTGCAAGTGCTTGGCTTTGCTCAATGGGTGCAAGGAGAAGTCAATGATGACATAAGGAAGGAGGGTTTAGTCTAAAACCCTTTGGTTAATTGCATGTATGATCATTCTAGGTTAGTGCACACCAGGTGCTCGACACAATGGCCGCATGAAAAGTATTTTTGAATTTTGCCAAACTTTTTTATGGGTGTTATTCAAATAATGTTTGGTATCTATTGGTGGCCTTGGTTTGCAATTTGAAGTTGGTTTGAGAAAATTCATGTTTGATATGATCTTAATTTTGATTCAATGTTGCAACTTTGCAAGTTTATAATAAACAATTAAAAGGAATTTGCAGGGTTGGTCAACACCAAATATGTTCACCTTGATGAGTTTTTGGATGAGGTGCAAAGAGTTGAGCAAGTTTAGTTTATAAATCTCTGAATACAGGGGCTCAAAGTGGGTAAGATGTTAAAATTGTCACATATGACCATTATCATATGTGACTTGATTTTGATACTTTTGATTTGTTTTGCATTTCTTTGATTCAAATGTTATTATTTTGAGTTTAGTAATGTTTCTAAATCATCAACACAAGATAAAATGGCCTAGGTGAAAGATTTGCAAAAGTGTCCATAGGCTCATATGTGAATTCCATTTTTTTATTTTATTTTATTTTTCTTTATTTCTCTTTGATCCAAAAGTCATTGTTTGGGGTTGCTTGAGTGTTAGGTTGAGTTGAATAATGGTTCACATCCATTTTGTTAAAGTAAATATGGCATAGGTCATTATTTGCAAAAATAGCCATAACACTACAAGAAAAGTTCTGATAGACAACGTCTCAAAATCGTCCGCTAAGGGGTATTTTTCGTCGCCTATGGGCCTAACCCGACGATATGGGTTCTGTTGTCGAAACTGCGTCAGGCAAAGTCCTACGACGATTTTTTCGGTCCGTCGCGCTTGGGCGCCCTTCCGCCACGGAAAATCGGACCGTTGCAGAAGTGTTTCCGGGAGCCCGTTGACTGCTGACGTCATGCAAACTGACACGTGGCAGACGCCGTTAACTGGCAGTTAAAGGCGTTAACCGGCTGAAACCCCGTGGTAGATGGTAGGCCCACACGAGGCCTGCCACATCTTAAGCGGGCTGGCCCATTAAGTTTGCGGGCCGGGCCAGCTGACTTAGTTTGACCGGTCAACTATATAGCTGGGCTGGTCCATTAGTTACGTGGGCCTAACCTCTAAGGTTGACTGGTCAAAACATTAATGGGACGGCCCACTAAGCATGTGGGCCGGGCCGAATGCCCTCGTTTGACCGGTCAACAGGCAAAAGGGTCGGCCCACAAGACATGTGGGACCCACTTTCATGGTATCGGGCCGGCCCATTTACCAAGTGGGGTCCACCTTAAAGCAAGTGGGCCGGCCCAAGAAGTTATTGGGCCGGCCCAATTAGCATGTGGGTCCCACTTTCCTGCTATCGGGCCGGCCCATTTAGTACGTGGGGTCCACATTAGATCAAATGGGCCGGCCCAACAAGCCAGTGGGCTGGGCCAAAAGCACAGGTGGGTCCCACTTTCCTGTTAAAGGGCCGACCCATTTAGTATGTGAGGTCCACCATATAGCAAGTGGGCCGGCCCAACAAGATAGTGGGCCGGGCCAAAAACACAGGTGGGTCCCACTTTCCAGTTAAAGGGCCGGCCCATTTAGTATGTGGGGTCCACCATATAGCAAGTGGGCCGGCCCAACAAGATAGTGGGCCGGGCCAAAAGCACAGGTGGGTCCCACTTTCCTGTTAAAGGGCCAGCCCATTTAGTATGTGGGGTCCACCATATAGCAAGTGGGCCGGCCCAACACGCTAGTGGGCCGGGCTAAAAACACAGGTGGGTCCCACTTTCCTCTTAAAGGGCCGGCCCATTTAGTATGTGGGGTCCACCATGTAGCAAGTGGGCCGGCCCAACAAGATAGTGGGCCGGGCCAAAAGCACAGGTGGGTCCCACTTTCCTGTTAAAGGGCCGGCCCATTTAGTATGTAGGGTCCACCATATAGCAAGTGGGCCGGCCCAACAAGATAGTGGCCGGGCCAAAAACACAGGTGGGTCCCACTTTCCTCTTAAAGGGCCGGCCCATTTAGTATGTAGGGTCCACCACAAAAGCAATTGGGCTGGCCCAACTAGTTAGTGGGCCGGCCCAGTAGTTGGTGGGGTCCACCTTAAAGCAAGTGGGCCGGCCCAATTAGAGTGTGGGGTCCACCGTAAATCAAGTGGGCTGGCCCAATAAGTAAGTGGGCCAGCCCGTTTAGTTGTTGTTTATATCTTTTAGGCATAATAGTGACTTTAGGATTTTGCGGGCCGGCACATATGTGATTTCGCTTAATTGGGTCGTTTAAGGGATGGGAATTCGTGATTTAGATACTGAGAATATTTACGCAGCATTGATTTCTGTCGGATAGCCTCACTTACCACAAGCACCAAAGAAAAAATGTGCGAAAGAACTATAAAAACCAACTAAATATTACATCAGCTGCAAGGCTTTGAAAAAATATTACAGAACCCGGAGAAATTGAATGGTAATTAAACCTAGCAATACAATGAAGCGATCCGGCAATCTTTTAAGTTGTCCATGCAGCACCTATATCTGAAACAAAGACATTACAAGTTAAGACAGCAACAATGGAAAGGCAAAGACACTACAATATTGTTTGCCAAAGAATTTGGAACTCATCATTTCGTCGTTATAACAAGATCATTGTAATGCGCACAATAAGCAAACAAAGAGTGCATGCCGCATACCAACATCCAATATAACAGAGCATGTTAGAATGAAACAGCAGACTTACTACTGTCGAGTCCCATGCAAAACAAAATGTTCAGGGAGTACAAAATTGGCATGAACAACATAGTAGCAGGCTATAAATTTTGTAACAAAGACTGAGCAAGATGAAGTTATGATGGCTACATCTATAGAGCAGGGAATGTAAACCAAAAATAGAAGTTACGATGGCAAAAGCTAAAGAGGAGGGAATGTGAACCAACATGTGCCAAGTGCAATTACTTCATTTTGGCCGTGAACTAAATAATACTCCTGAACTTATAGTGAAGGGGATGCAAATCAAGATGTTTCGAGATATAAACTTGTAATGAGCAACACATAGAGGATAGTTAATGCTGGAGCTTAGGATGGACCAGATACAGAATATAGTGGGATCACCTGTGAACTTCTATAAGAGGGAATGCAAACCAATATGTTCAGCATTCCATATGTGAGCGTCATGCCAAGTCAGAGAAACAAGTCAATAATGCAGCTTTTGAAGAACAAGATGGCACGCAAAATTATTATCTAGTAGTATGACAAGTTTATTTGTACTACAGGCTAGATAGCAGAGTGATAGCATGCCAAACTAAGTCCTTACTTTGTTAGCTTACAATGAACTAGATACAAAACAATGGTATCACCTGTAGTACAGGGAATGCAAGCCAACATGTTCATGGAATAAAAAATTGGCACAAACAACATAGTAGCAGGCCATAATTTTTGTAACAACGACTAGGCAAGATAAAGTTATGATGGCTAGATCTACAGAGCAGGCAATGTAAACCAAATATAGAAGTTATGATGCCAAAAGCTATAGAGCAGGGAATGCGAACCAACACACTACAAGAAAAGTTGCCATGGCCGATGAAGTTGAAGTCGCGCCGTGGTTGCTGGTGTACCATGGCCGACGATTTTTGGTCTCTCCGTTGTGCATGTCAAAACGTTTTTTTTTCTCGTTTTTGAGGCCACCTAGCCCGACGAAAACGGCCAAAACGTGGCGTATGGTGTCCCGGGACGTGGTGCATCTCGAAATCTCGGGTTCGCCGGCCGAGTGAACGCAAATCCGCACCGCCGAGGGATGTAGGGCCCAGATGGCAGCCTCTCTGGCATTGTTTTTTTTCTCGATCGCGCCATCCCGTTCAACGCTCTCCGATCGAGCCGTTTACGATGCAGGATCATGGGTCCCGCATGTCATCCTCTATGAACCAAAATTCTTTCTATTCTTGGATTTTTTTGACCCCCTGATTTCTGGCTACTTCCTTTTTCTTTTGATCCCTTGCCGCCTTGGAAACGTTGAGACCGCTGCTGCTAAATGGGACCCGCATGTCATCCTCTATGTGCAATCAACTTTCTTTTCTTGGAGTTTTTTTTGGCACCTCATATTTGGTCACTTGCCTTTTTCTTTCGATCCCCTGCCGCCTCTCAAACGGTGATACCGCTGCTGCTAAATGGGACCCACATGTCATCATCTATGTAATATAAAACTTTCTTTTCTTGAATTATTTTTGGCTCCTCATATTTGGTCACTTGCCTTTTTCTTTCGATCCCCTGCCGCCTCTCAAACGGTGATACCGCTGCTGCTAAATGGGACCCGCATGTCATCCTCTATGTACTATAAAACTTTCTTTTCTTGAATTATTTTTGGCTCCTCATATTTGGTCACTTGCCTTTTTCTTTCGATCCCCTGCCGCCTCTCAAACGGTGATACCGCTGCTGCTAAATGGGACCCGCATGTCATCCTCTATGTACTATAAAACTTTCTTTTCTTGAATTATTTTTGGCTCCTCATATTTGGTCACTTGCCTTTTTCTTTCGATCCCCTGCCGCCTCTCAAACGGTGATACCGCTGCTGCTAAATGGGACCCGCATGTCATCCTCTATGTACTATAAAACTTTCTTTTCTTGAATTATTTTTGGCTCCTCATATTTGGTCACTTGCCTTTTTCTTTCGATCCCTGCCGCCTCTCAAACGGTGATACCGCTGCTGCTAAATGGGACCCACATGTCATCCTCTATGTACTATAAAACTTTCTTTTCTTGAATTATTTTTGGCTCCTCATATTTGGTCACTTGCCTTTTTCTTTCGATCTCATGCCACGTTTGAAACGTTGAGGAACCTGCTGGCTCATGGGACCCGCATATCATCCTCTATGTGCTATAAAAGTTTATTTTCTTGGATTTTTTTTCACCCTCTGATTTTTGGTTATTTCATTTTTCTTTTGATCCCCTGCCGCCTTGGAAACGTTGAGTAAGCTGCTGACTCATGGGACCCGCATGTCATCCTCTATGTACTATAAAACTTTCTTTTCTTGAATTATTTTTGGATCCTGATATTTGGTCACTTGCCTTTTTCTTTCGATCTCATGCCACGTTTGAAACGTTGAGGAACCTGCAGGGTCATGGGACCCGCATGTCATCCTCTATGTACTATAAAAGTTCATTTCTTGGTTTTTTTTCACCCTCTGATTTTTGGCTATTTCCTTTTTCTTTTGATCCCCTGCCGCCTTTGAACGTTGAGGACTCTGCTGGCTCATAGGTCCCACATGTCAGCCTCTATGTACAATCAAGTTTCTTTTCTTGAATTATTTTTGGATCCTGATATTTCGTCACTTGCCTTTTTCTTTCGATCTCATGCCACGTTTGAAACGTTGAGGAACCTGCTGGCTCATGGGACCCGCATGTCATCCTCTATGTACAATAAAACTTTCTTTTCTTGGATTTTTTTTGGCACCTGATATTTGGTCACTTGCCTTTTTCTTTCGATCTCATGCCGCCTTTGAAACGTTGACTAAGTTTTCTTTCTTGGAGTTATTTTTGACCCCTAATTTCTGGCTATTTGCCTTTTTCTTTTGATCTCCTGCCCCCTCTGAAACGATGAGGACGCTGTTGGCAGGTCGGTCCCACATGTCATCCTCTATGAACAATAAAAGTTTCCTTTGATGGATTTATTTTGAAACCCTAATCAATTTCTGGATATTTCCTTTTTTTCTTTTGATCCCCTGCCGCCTTGAAATCGCTAAGGATGCTGCTGCCTCATTGGTCCCGCATGTCATCCTCTCAGAACGGTAAATGTTTTCTTTTCTTGGATTTTGTTGACCAAACGATTTTTGGCTTATTTTTTCTTTCGATCTCCTGCAGCCTTTAAAACGTTGAGGACGCTGCTGGCTCACGGGTCCCACATGTCAGCCTCTATGAACAATAAACGCTGAGGATGCTGCTGCCTCATGGGTCCCGCATGTCATCCTCTTAGAACGAAAATGTTTCTTTTCTTGGATTTTTTACCCACAGATTTTTGGTTTATTTTTTCTTTCCATCCCCTGCCGCCTTTAAAACGTTGATGACGCTACTGGCTCATGGGTCCCCGATGTCAGCCTCCCCGTACAACAAACATGTGATATCTTGATTATTTTGCAGACAATAAACAGTGTATTGCGCTCTGAGCTATTTCAAACGGATAAAATAAATCTTTATTTTTACATAAACAAACTTATATGTTGAATCTCCTTGTTTTTTTGTTTTTGCGAAGCATAGGACTTTCCTGTTTTTTTTAGAAAATTCCGAACTTTCCTGTTTTGGAGTGGGCTGAAATTGTACGAGTCAAAAGGCCAAGCAGGATAGTTCGAAGGCCCAGATGTCCAGATGCAGCCCAATTGAAACCTTTCTTCTTGGATTTTTTTTCACCCCCTGATTTCTGGCTACTTCATTTTTCTTTTGGTCCTGTGCCGCCTTGGAAACGTTGAGACCGCTGCTGCAAAATGGGACCCGCATGTCATCCTCTATGTACAATAAAATTTCTTTTTTTGGATTATTTTTGGCACTCATGGGTCCCGCATGTCATCCTCTATGAACCAAAATTCTTTCTATTCTTGGATTTTTTTTGACCCCCTGATTTCTGGCTACTTCCTTTTTTCTTTTGATCCCTTGCCGCCTTGGAAACGTTGAGACCGCTGCTGCTAAATGGGACCCGCATATCATCCTCTATGTGCAATCAACTTTCTTTTCTTGGAAAATTTTTTGGCACCTCATATTTGGTCACTTGCATTTTTCTTTCGATCTCGTGCAGCCTCTCAAACGGTGATACCGCTGCTGCTAAATGGGACCCGCATGTCATCCTCGATGTAAAACTTTCTTTTCTTGGATTATTTTTGGCTCCTGATATTTGGTCACTTACCTTTTTTTCTTTCGATCTCATGCCACGTTTGAAACGTTGAGGAACCTGCTGGCTCATGGGACCCGCATGTCATCCTCTATGTGCTATAAAAGTTTATTTTCTAGGGTTTTTTCACTCTCTGATTTTTGGCTATTTCCTTTTTCTTTTGATGCCCTGCCGCCTTGGAAACGTTGAATAAGCTGCTTACTCATGGGACCCGCATGTCATCCTCTATGTACAATCAATTTTCTTTTCTTGAATTATTTTAGGCTCCTGATATTTCGTCACTTGCCTTTTTCTTTCGATCTCATGCCGCCTTTGAAACGTTGAGTAAGCTGCTGGCTCATAGGTCCCGCATGTCATGCTCTACGAACAATAAAAGTTTCCTTTCTTGGAGTTATTTTTGACCCCTAATTTCCTTTTTATTTTGATCCCCTGCCCCCTTTGAAACGATGAGGACTCTGTTGGCAGGTCGGTCCCACATGTCATCCTCTATGAATAATAAAAGTTAACTTTGGTGGATTTATTTTTGACCCCTAATTAATTTCTGGCTATTTCCTTTTTTTATTTTGATCCCCTGCCGCCTTGGAAACGTTGAGGATGCTGCAGCCTCATCGGTCCCGCATGTCATCCTCTCAGAACGATAAATGTTTTCTTTTCTTGGATTTTTTACCAACTGATTTTTGGTTTTTTTTTTATTTTCGATCCCCTGCCTTTGAAACGTTGATGACGCTGCTGGCTCATGGGTCCCTGATGTCAGCCTCCCCGTACAAGAAACATGTGATATCTTGATTATTTTGCACACAATAAACAGTGTATTTCGCTCTGAGCTATTGCAAACGGATAAATTAAATCTTTATTTTTACAACTTATATCTTGAATCTCCTTGTTTTTTGTTTTTGTGAAGCATAGGACATTCCTGTTTTTTTTTTTTGAGAAAAATCCGAACTTTCATGTTCTGGAGTGGGCTGAAATTGTACGAATCAAAAGGCCCAGAAGGATAGTTCGAAGGCCCAGATGTTCAGATGCAGCCCAATTGAAATCTTTCATTTCTTGGATTTTTTTTCACCCCCTGATTTCTGGCTACTTCATTTTTCTTTTGGTCCTGTGCCGCCTTGGAAACGTTGAGACCGCTGCTGCAAAATGGGACCCGCATGTCATCCTCTATGTACAATAAAGTTTCTTTTTTTTGGATTATTTTTGGCTCCTGATATTTGGTCACTTGCCTTTTTCTTTCGATCTCATGCCATGTTTGAAATGTTGAGGAATCTGCTAGCTCATGGGACCCGCATGTCATCCTCTATGTACAATAAAAGTTTGATTTCTTGGATTTTTTTTCATCCTCTGATTTTTGGCTATTTCCTTTTTCTTTTGATCCCTTGCCGCCTTTGAAACGTTTAGTAAGCTGCTGGCTCATAGGTCCCACATGTCAGCCTGTATGAACGATAAAGCTTTCCTTTCTTGGAGTTTTTTTTGACCCCCTAATTTCTGGCTACTTTCTTTTTCTTTTGATCTCAAGCCGCATTAGAAACGTTGGGACCCGCATGTCATCCTCTATGTACAATCAACTTTCTTTTCTTCGAGTTTTTTTTTACCCCCTAATTCCTGGCTACTTTCTTTTTCTTTTGATCTCAAGCCGCATTTGAAACGTTGGGACCTCTGCTGCAAAATGGGATAGCATGTCATCCTCTATGTACAATAAAAGTTTCTTTTCTTCGATTATTTTTCACCCTCTAATTTTTGGCCACTTGCCTTTTTCTTTCGATCTCATGCCGCCTTTGAAAATGTTGCGGAACCTGCTGGCTCATGGGACCCGCACGTTATCCTCTATGTACTATAAAAGTTTCTTTTCTTGGATTTTTTTCACCCTCTGATCTTTAGCTATTTCCATTTTCTTTTGATCCCTTGCCGCCTTGGAAACGTTGAGTAAGCTGCTGACTGATGGGACCCGCATGTCATCCTCTATGTACAATCAAGTCTCTTTTCTTGGATTTTTTTTACCCCCTTATTTTTGGTCACTTGCCTTTTTCTTTCGATCTCATGCAGCCTCAGAAACATTGAGGAAGCTGCTGGCACATGGGACCCACATGTCATCCTCTATACTATAAAAGTTTCTTTTCTTGGATTTTTTACCCTCTTATTTTTGGGTATTTCCTTTTTCTTTTGATCCCCTGCCGCCTTGGAAACGTTGATTAAGCTGCTGACACAAGGGGCCCGCATGTCATCCTCTATGTACAATCAACTTGCAAGATCTTGGAGCGAAAGAGCTTGTATAAGTGGGACCCATATGTCATCCTCTATGTACAATAAAAGTTTCTTTTCTTGGATTATTTTTTGCTCCTGATATTTGGTCAGTTTCCTTTTTCTTTTGATCTCATGCCGCCTCTGAAACTTTGAGTAAGGTGCTGGCTCATGGGACCCGCATGTCATCCTCTATGTACAATAAAGTTTCTTTTCTTAGATTTTTTTACCCCCTGATTTTTGCTAACTTGCCTTTTTTCTTTTCGATCATATGCCGCCTTTGAAATTGAGGTCGCCGCTGGCTCATGGGTCCCACATGTCAGCCTCTATGAACAACAAACCTTTCTTTTGTTGGATTTATTTTTTACCCCTAATTTCTGGCTATTTGCTTTTTTTTCTTTTGATCCCCTGCGACCTTTGAAACGATGAGGACGCTGCTGGCAGGTCGGTCCCACATGTCATCCTCTATGAAGAATAAAAGTTTCCTTTTTGGATTTATTTTTGACCCCTAATTTCTGGCTATTTGCCTTTTTCTTCTGATCCCTGCCGACTTCGAAATGATGAGGATGCAGCTGGCAGATCGGTCCCACATGTCAGCCTCTATGAACTATAAATGTTTCCTTTGTAGGATTTATTTTTTACCCCTATTTTCGGGCTACTTGCTTTTTTCTTTGAAACGTTGAGGACGCTACTGTCTCATGGGTCCCACATGGCATCCTCTCTGAATGATAAACCTTCATTTCTTGTTAACGATGTGTTTATCGCATTATTTTCGCAGACTAATACAAGCTCTTTCGCTCCAAGATCTTGCAAGTTAATAGAATAAATCATGGAATTATTAGGATATGTTTTAAATTTCAAATCCACTTTATGAATTTTTGAAAATACCGTGATCTATGTTGGTATGGAGCGATCAAGGATTTTCATATTGGCCATGAGCAGTTTCAAAAATTGCAACCCAATAATTCAAAATAAATACAAACAACTTTTATGTAGAATCTCCGTGTTTTTGTTTTTTTCCCAATCATAGGATCTGTGGTTCTTTAGAAAAGGGCCAATATTGCATGAGCAGAAAGGCCCATTTGTAGTTATTGGGCTTCGACAGCCGGAGCAAGTAGGCCTATAGAAAATACCTTGTAGATGCCCGTTGGAACCCAAAAGTATTTGTTGCCTAGACTTAGATGCCAAACTCAGCCTTATTGACATGAACCTTGCTATGCACACGACAATTTCAGTCCGATCCATGTACGAAACACAAGATCCAACCCTTCGTGTGAGGAAGGAGGTGGCAGCACACCTCCAGATGCTCAATCGTACATACGCATATCATATAGGAGTTGTCGTATGTACATCAGTTCCGTATTGACATGTTTTTTTCTTTGGTTCACATGTGGGGTCCGCACAGTCACCTAGGTCGCACATCTACTTCCTTGCTCGTAGTTGATGCATGTTCGGTTTGGGGATAGGGTGGAACCGAACACACCCCCGTGCCAGTGGATGTACTTTACCCTTTAGCGGCGAAAAAAATAGGAATGGTCCTCTCATGAGTATGATCAACAAGAGGTGGCTATATTATAAAGGACGTACACACATTGTAATTATAGTGCTGAAATAAGGTCAATCCTAAAACAGCCATGCATGGGTTATAATATGAAGGCAACACGAAATACAAAAGCAGGGCAGTGTTCAAATAAACTGATTCAAACTAGTACATACTAAAAACAGTGTACTACTTCTCAACACTTCAAGCATAATAAAAAAGTGTGTCACTGTTTTTTTAAAGGTAACACCGAACGGGCAATGTTTAAAGCAGGCTTAAACCACATAGCCGCTTGTCGGACACTATCCCAACCATCCTTGGGAAGGCTGATAACTCCCACAGTCTCACCTTCATCTGGCTGGAGGTTGCAGCGCAAAATTTTAGGGTATTGATTATGACGAATATTCATATGCCGTGTAGACGCAGCTTTTCCTCATGAATGGAACCAATGTGCCATCGGGAGCTTTGGATTCACGCTTCTTCAGGTTGGCAATGATCGGGTAATTGAGTCCGAGGAACAGAGAGTGGTCGCTGAGGCTGTTAACCTGCCTCCAAAGAAAGTCCCCTGCACGTGCAGTAGATAAGGGATCCGGCTCAAAGACGTAGGTGGCAACAGGAGGATACTGCCGTAGCTGAAGCCCATTAGCAGCATAGGGAATGTCAGGAGGTACTTCAGCATTGGCAATCCCAATCTTGTTTACTGTAAGGATGATCATCAATCGCTTGCCATCAGCAGATGGAGCGAGGAACCACGCGTACTGTTGATCATCCACCACCGGTGGCGGGATTACAAACGGGAGCATCAGGTTTTTTGCAATATTAGAAATGGAGACGAATAGGGTGTTACTGGCAACCATATTCAAACAGCAGCATTGTTCATCGTTCATGCTCACAGTATAAATACGACTATGTAAGCTAAGGACATTGGTCATTCATGTGTTCAAATCGAGTGTCCAATATCAGTTATACTACATCCATCCCACGAAACTAGTCTAAACTTCGCCAAAACTAGACAATAGTTAGTGTATACACAGTTATATACTACCTCTGTCCCACCGAAAGTGTCTGAGATTTGTCCAAATTCAGATGTATCTAGACAGTGAAAGCATATAGATACATTCAAATTTTGACAAATATATATCATCTTAAGTTTAAGTCCTGTGCTGTAGTTAATTCCCTTTGTCTTAAGTGATCTATTAGAGAGCTTCCCTGCGACCACCCGAAGGGTAAGAAATGTTGAACTGTATAAGTGGATTGCCTAGACCTTTCCATCAGTTCAGACTTTTGGTTGCGTTGGCTAGTCCATGAAGCTTTACATGGTGTCAGAGCCAGGGTCTCGAGTTCGAGTCCTGGCTTTCGCAATTTATCCTAAAATTGTTGTTGCCCCCTCGGAGTCCACGTATATTCCTCTTGAGCTATACCTCTGAGTCTTTCCACATGTTGACTTGTCTCCCATCACACATGAGGGGGGTGTTGAATTGTATAAGTGGATTGCCGCCCTTGCGAGCAGTTCGGACTTTTGGTTGTGTTGGTAGTGCATGAAGCTTGATAAGAAAGAAATGCTCTTTGTAGCTAACCCCAAGTCTGGTAACATTTGCAAAATAGGTATCAGATGCAGCTATCCATTCAGTAGAAGAATTTGCATTTTAGAGTTGAAGGTTCATAATCTCTTCTCTACTATTGATAGTAAAGGGTACACATGGTATTTGTTTACCTCATTTTCACGTTCTAAAAAAGGTACGCTATATGGTTGTGCTAAGTTAAACTGATTTAAGTCTGTTCAAGTTTATCGAAAATTATACTACCAACATCTAAAACATCAATATAGGTTCATATATTACAAAAGATGTTTAGATTTTCTTTTCTCGAACACATGCCTAGTCGTGCATCATTATATAGTAGAGCATACAGGGTTGTAGCAAGGCTACGAAAAACTGAGAAAGCAAAAAGAAAGAACTATACAGGGGACTAGAGGCAGCTAACTTTGTTAGGCCTGCAGTTGCTAAATCTTATATATATATGAGGTTGTAGATATTAGTCGTAAACTTACTCAAACTTAAATATCATTGAATTAGGAAAAAGATAACCTGAGTTATTTTGAATGAGGGGACGTCACAATCACTAATGAAAGATAATTGTGGGAAACTGAAATCTATTCAAGAAAATGGGAGAAAGAATGTATCAAAAACAAAATTAATTATACCATTCTGCAGATTGTTCACCGATATAAACAAAGAACTATTTGATCTGCATGTAGGTACATCCAATCAAGGCTTTTTCCCCGATCTCTAGAAAATATACGCTACGCATGTAATTACAAACGATTTTCTTCTATTTTTCTGTTTCTACGTTAACATTTGAGATACTTGTTAATTACATCCATATTCTGCAGTTGCATAGAGTTACTAATTCAGGAATGTATTCACATACGGAGTATACTATGTTTGTTGATGACTGACTAGTACTAATTCATTGCAAGCAACGGTTCATTCATATTCAGATAAAGGATGTGATCGTTAAGTCATATACTTATGAAAGTCCTTATGCATCTCTCTGATGCAGATGGCGGGGGTCTCTCGTCCTCCTTTTGGAGGCAAAATCAATTAGTTATATATGAAATAATGGGTGTAAAAGGTTATCAAAAAGGGTGCCTTCATAGTGCTACGTTATCTTTTGAGATACTGGTTAATTACACCCATATTCTCGATGGCGTAGAGTTACTAATTCAGGAATGCAATCACATACTGAGCATACTATGTTTGTTGGTGACTAATTAGTACTACTAATTCATTGCAAGCAACGGTTCATTCATATTCAGCAAAAGGGGGTGTGATCATTAAGTCATATAAGAAAGGTAAAATATAAACAAGGTAGTTCATGAATAACTTCATTGGTTAAGGCAGTGTATCATGCAATGCAACATAAGGACTGAAAAATACCATTTGCGGTGTTCCAGAAGTACGTGGAGCCGTCAGTTTTGTCCACCGCAAAAACGTGGCCACGGAGTTCAATGGCATCACAGTAATTTGGATAATCAGGTGCAGGTGTAAGGGCCTCCAGCATTCTCCAGTCGCCACCCCCTTCAAGGTAGAAAATCAATTTGTCGAACAAGGCGATGAGCTTGTAATCTGCGTACCTCCCACCTTTTGTGGGCACTTGACAGATTACAATCTTCAACAAATAAATTGCTGGACCCCAGTTAAAAGAGTATGCAGGTCGATATGAAACAATACTATGATGAATCTTCGAAGCAGGTAGGGATGGAAGGGAGATATGTCGCTCGGTGTAGACGTTCAAGAGGCACCACCCATGATGATCGGCGGCGGCGATCCAGTAGCCGTTCGCGCCAAGCCATTTTCTGTCTTGCATGAACGGCAGGGCGACAAAACAGCGAGGATGGTCGAGGGGCACCAGGTCGTACACGGTATCATGCAGACGAGATGTTGTCGCCATGTCCCAGTGTTCATCGAACCAATAAGCAGGCGGAGGCATCAGCAGGCAGGGTTCATACCAATGGTGCATCTTACCTTCATCCTTGCTGATCTGGTCGTAGAGCTCCCTGGAACATGCGGCAAGTCGGACGGTGTAGGTAACGTCCAGATGCGTAGCGATGAGGTCGATGTTGTCGCCGGTGAGAGCCTCCAAGTGGCCATCCCCGCCGCCCCGGCAAAGCCTATAATATTCCATCACGTGAAGATGGATTTAGGTGGATGGCGGATGCAACTGCGCTTGGGGTTTTCGGGGGAGAGGGCAAGCGCTATGGAAGGAACGATGCGGCGCGCGGCCGGCTGGGGTGAGGAGAGAAAGGTATAGTACTAGTGATGCGGCGTGGTGGGGATCGAGATCCTGCGCGTGCGCGTGATTCTGGGAGGGTGAAGAAGAAGATGATAGACATGCAAGGGGCAAAAACTAGGTAGTACTCTAGGCTGCTGCTGCGACTGGGCGCCGATTTGACTGTTGGTATACTAGCACGCCACCCATCTATAAATTTGCGATGACGTTTGGTGCAGTGATGTTTCGTCACATCAGGTTGACCAGAGAGCGGTTTTTTTACAGTTTCCATTTCGATATATTTTTCGCCAATAATCGTAGTTCTCTACATGCCAGAGACACGTACCTTAACACGTGGGCAGCATGCAACCGCACGAGTACCAAAATGAAATGAGAGATGTTTTAGAGCAGAACTTCATTTTTAATGCCTTTCCTATCTTGGTTTGGAAACCGGACAGAGCTTCAGTGACTTGATGCTTCCAAGATACATTGTGACTGTGTGCCACCATCTACCATCCATTTGAGATCCAACGTTCCAAACTATCTCTTATTTCGAAGCTAAAAAGGAAAAACTATACAGAAAATTTTGAAAAAATTCAGTAATATGTAGATGCCTTGTTTTAAAATCTATGAATATTTCTTCCCATTCGGACGACTAGCTGTGATTAAATAGCTTCTTACGTATTCGAGCACTAGTTTAAACTAAATATATATTTGCTCACAAACCTATGATTCAAATCGAATGAAACTTCACCAAAATATAAATCGAAATATGCATGATTTACTGGAAGTTTTTCAAATTTTTCATGGTCCATGGGGTCCTCCAAAGTGCAAGTTTTTTTTTCTTGGTTGGTACTTCAAAATCGAGTTTGGATGGTGGCAAGACTTGCACAAAGAGGATGTCAAAATTTTGGCCTTTGTGAACTTTGCAATCAACATCAAGTGTCGGACTCTCGAGAAAAAAATAAGAGTTGGCGCCCACCTTTCTTTCAACCGTTGGTTCTCAATCCGAGGGTGGTCCAACTAGCTCACAAAATTGGCTTGGTATTCATGGTCTTGAACCAATGATTTGGCATGGCTTTCAATCGGTATGAGAGGTGATGTATGGAGGTGATTCATATGAGAGGGCAATAAAGAAATGTTTTGTTCTCCTCGCAAAGCTAGTCTAGTTGGAAAGAAATGAATAATTGTTTTTCGCAACGTTGCATGATACTAATTCATGATACTACGCATTGAAGGTGTTGTATCATAAACTAGTATCATATGTATATGATACTAGTCTACGATACTTCCCATTGTGACTAGTCTAAGTGCTTTTGCACCATGAACACTAGCTATGCACAGACCTCAAAAAACACTTCTCCATTATTCTACTATTCACACTTTCTTTTTCTAATAGAACTACCATTGTTTTTAATATAATCTTGTGACGACAATATATATTTATAAATAGTCATTTATGTTTCGCATAAGCTCAAAGAGGGGTACTTAATTATGAGAGATATCTTTCAACTAATATGTTGTAGGGGTACTTTAATTATGTGAGTTATCGTGTGAAATGCTTACTAGAATGAGTACAAAAGGTGTTTGATAACATTACAGGCCACACGCCCAGTGTAGCCTGCATTGTAGGAGCATTACATGAATTTAACAACTACGGAGGAGTAGCCTAGGTAGAGATAACAGACAAAGGAAATAGTTCAACAGATAGTACAACACAACTACGGAACGGGAGTAGCCTAGGTAGAGATAAACATGCAAATGAAATAGTTCAACAGATACAAATCTTGCATTGCAACACGAGTATTACATAAAGTACATCAGCCTTTCTTTCTGGACCTGTGACGCGAAGGCAGGTTCCATTGCCGGGCGTTGACGAAGCTTGGGATGAACCACAACGGAACCTGCCGCCATGTCCATCTAATGTTGGTTTGGAAAGCAACAGTACAGTCTTCATTCAAACTGAAGCGGCAAATTTCTGGACAAGGAGGATATACAAGGCCTACTGCATGGTGCGATGTGTAAACAGAGTTGCGTCTCGCCATATTTGGACGGTCATGTTCTGCCCCGTCTTCTACTGGAATGATAATCGGATAGTTCACTCCAAGGAAGAGAGAATATGATCCAAGGGAATTAATCCTCCTCCATGGCCTCGGTGGCATCAACTGACTGGTGTCCATGCTGTACACCTCGCGGCCAAGTAAACCCTTACCATACCCGCGAATAGTGCGACCATGACGACCCTCAGAGGTAGCAGCAGCAGGTAAATTCCGAACCAGTCCAGTATAATCCCGCCCGTCAGCAAGAACGCCCTGTATGGACCAGAAAAAGTCTAGAACCATCAGGAGATCGTGCTAACCACCAGGAGCCAAGATTGTACGGAACTTGTTCATCAAGTTCTGGCAGAATAGGTGCCGTTCTGATCAACAAAGGACCTTGCAAAGGAAAGCACAGCTTGAAGTTAGTTCAGCAAAACTTGATTAGTTGATTACATACATGAATAATGATACTAGCTAAAATACTGCCTCCGATCCAAATTAATTGACTCAACTGGATGTGTCTAGCTAGATATGCACAAATTAATTGACTCAAGTTTGTCTAGCTAGATGCACTCGCTAGACAAAGCTGAGTCAATTTGATTTGGATCGGAGGGAGTACTTTATTTTGACTCAAAGGCATATCGCTGCTGATTTTGATTGAATATAGAGGGGGAAAGGTACAGGCATGACACGGAAACTGCACAACAAAAAGAAAAAGGCTAAAGCTAAATCTGAAACTAGCAGCTAATAGAGAAAACACATCATATGAGATGAGAAAAATTACCCCAAGAAAGTTGAGTCCATGCATAAACTTCGCCTGTCTGAGTTACAGCAAATACAATACCCTTGTGGATGATTGCATTGGAGTAGCCGAACCCTAAGAACTGGTTGTCAAGAACTATCCATCTGCTAGAAGCACAGTGAAGGACTGCAATTGCCGCGTTGAAGATGGTAAGAACAGAGAAACTAGTATAATTTTAAGCAGCTGTTGGAACTCGGCAAATAGCTATCTTCAGTAGTTGAAGATGTTGATCATTAGACTCGAACACAAGTTTATCCGGGGTGGATTTAAACTCATGTATTGGTGGTAGAGGAATCCGGCGACCAGTGTACACATTGACAAGCTCCCAATTCCAGGGGAAGCCAAGAAGGGCGATCCAATCTCCATTCGCGCCTGCCCACATGCCCGTACCACCATCTGGAATCACGGCATCGGAAGAGATCCTGTCTAGTGGCGTCAGTTGGCACAAGGTACCCTTGCGCTCTTTCGCATCATGCTGCTTGTCCTTCTGCGCACCCTGCTGCTTGAACTTGTGGACGCGGGAGAAGGGATTGTGCGCGGGCGGTACCTCACTTTGGTGAGTATGAAGAACACAGGGCATGCCAAATGGCTAAGATGCAGGCAGAGCTACACTTTGTGTTGCTGAATCATGATAAAACTTGCATGAACCGACGAGGCTCGCGGCGGTGATGACATCGCATCGGGATGCGATTTCTTCAAGGGGGCCATCAGGAAACACCCAAGAACTGCCACTCTCATTGATCGAACTCGCCATTGGAAGGATGCGGTCAAGTGGGTGTGGGGGTGTGGGAGTGGGAGGCTGGCGTTTGGGTATGAGGTATTGGAGGACAGTGCGAGCGGCAGCTGGTAGAGCGATATGGATAAAAGTCCACAACTCCTACTAGTACCATCAAACAGGTGGCTCGAGATGATCCGAAAAAGGCATGGCGGCGGTGGTGCAGGGGCTGATGGTGTAGGCGGGGTCGCCAGAGAAGATGGAGATGAAGAAGACGGAGAGGCAGGCAAAAAAACAATTTGAATTGAAATCAATATACGAGTACTACGGGCGTGCCTTCTCTCTCTGGTCTCTGCTGCACTTACTGCACCTGTCGTGAAGGCGTGTGACCCGAGAAGAAGCTAATGTACTGTATAGCTATCCTTGCACGCCATGGAGCTGTATTTTGTCTCATCAAATCAGCTCTAGACAGTTTCAGCAGAGAAAAGATCCTTTGCCATCATCATGATATATTACCACGGGCCCATGGCAGTGCACATTCATCTTGTACTACCATATACTGTACTGCTCTATATGTTGCACAAACCACCACTTGGACATTTTTTTTGCAGATTCCGCCAGTGCCTCCCGCTGTCCTCGTTTTTTCGGCAAAATAGACAGAAATAACCCAAAGTCAACAAGATTGGGAAAACAAAATTTCGACATACTAGTAGCAAGATTGGGTTATTTTGTCCAAATTCTCTTTTTTTTCTCTTGGCTGCCCTACCCTTGAATCCATGTCACTTACGTGTGTTGCCCATGCGTCAGGTCCCACACTTCAGTGAGCACAAGTGACGTGCTGTACCTACGCAAACTCCCAGCGATCTTCTTTGTCAAGAGAAGACGCATCAAGATTCAAGACCCGATCGCATTTCTTGCTTTCAGCCTGGGGTCCTCCTTGTAAAAGTTAGGGATTTAGATGTAATCTCATGCTTATTTTGTGTGCTGTTGTAAACTGTTGATTTTTTTATGTCCATTTGAATCTTGGTCAAATCCTAGGTTTGACCTAGATTTAAACAAGTTTAAAACATGAAAATGAAAAAGTAAGCCTGGATCCTTCTTAGTCACTCTAAAATGAAGCTTTTGGGAGGTTCTTGAAATTTCCATGCATGTTTGAAACCCAACACCACTCTTCTTCATGCTTGACTTCATAAGACAGAGTTTAGGGTTAGGGGTAGATACATGATTTTTTGTTTTGAATATGTCTAGACCTTGTTTATCAACTTGAATGTTTACTATATGACATAATTAAGAAGGCTATGTGCTTTGGTTTTCATTCTTTAGATTTTTTGTCTGGATTTCTATGCCCATTTGAATCTTGGTCAAATCCTAGGTTTGACCAAGATTTAAATAAGTTTAAAACATGAAAATGAAAAGGTAAGCATCGATCCTTCTTAGTCGCTCTAAAATGAAGCTTTTGGGAGGTTTTTGAAATTTCCATGTTTGAAACCCAAAACAACTTCTCTTCATGCTTGACTTCATTCATAAGATAGAGTTTAGGGGTTAGGGATATAGATACATGATTTGTCTGGTTTGAATATGTCTAGACCTTGTTTATCTATTTGAATGTTTACTATATGAGATAAGAAGAGGCTATGTGCTTTGGTTTTTCATTTTTTCGATTTTTTTCTGAATTTTTATGCCCATTTGAATCTTGGTAAAATCCTAGGTTTGACCAAGATTTAAACAAGTTTAAAACATGACAATGAAAAGGTAATTAATCATGGATCCTTCTTAAGTAATCAGTCAGTCTAATTAAAATGAAGCTTTTGGGAGGTTTTTCAAATTTCCATGTTTGAAACCTAAAACCACACTTCTTTTCATGCTTGACTTCATTTATACGGCACACAGTTTAGGGTTAGGGGATACATGACTTGTTTGATTTGAATGTGTCTAGACCTTGTTTATGAACTTGAATGCTTACTATATGACATAAGAAGCTTTTGAGATGTTCTTGAAATTTCCATGTTTGAAACCCAAAACGACTTCTCTTCATGCTAGACTTCATAAGATCGACCGAGTTTAGGGTCAGGGGGTAGATACATTATTTGTTTGGTTTGAATATGTCCAAACCTTGTTTATCAACTTTTGAATGCTTACTATATGACATAAGAAGATTATGTGCTTTCGTTTTTATTTTTTTATTTTTTATTTTATGCTCATTTGAATATTGGTCAAATCCTAGGTTTGACCAAGATTTAAACAAGATTAAAACATGAAAATGAAAGGGTAAGCCTGGATCCTTCTTATGCACTCTAAAATGAAGCTTTTGGGGTTTTTTAAAATGATCCTTCTTAGTCCATGTTTGAAACCCGAAACCACTTCTCTTCATGCTTGACTTCATAAGACAGAGTTTAATTAGGGGTTAGGGGTATAGATACATGATTTGTCTGGTTTGAATATGTCTAGATCGACCTTGTTTAACAACTTGAATGCTTACTATATGACATAATAAGACTATGTACTTTGGTGTCATTTTTTCATTTTTTTAATTTTCTGCCCATTTGAATCTTGGTCAAATCCTAGGTTTGAACAAGATTTAAACAAGTTTAAAACATGAAAATAAAATGGTAAGCATGGATCCTTCTTAGTCTCCCTAAAATGAATCTTTTGGTTTTTTTTTGAAATTTCGATGTTTCAAACCCAAAATCGCCACTTCTCTTTCATGCTTGACTTCATAAGACAGAGTTTAGGGTTAGGGGTAGATATATACATGATTTTTCTGGTTTGAATATGTCTAGACCTTGTTTATCATCTTGAATGCTTACTATATGGCATAAGAATGCTATGTGCTTTGGTTTTTCATTCTTTTGATTTTTTCTGAAGAATCGTGGTCAAATCCTAGGTTTGACCAAGATTTAAACAAGTTTAAAATATGAAAATGAGAAGGGGAGCCTGTATCATCCTTTTTATTAATTAGTCACTCTAAAATGAAGCTTTTGGGAGGTTTTTGAAATTTCCATGTTTAAAACCCAAAACCACCTCTCTTCATGCTTGACTACATAAGACAAAGTTTAGGGGTTAGGGGGTAGATACATGATTTGCATAGGTTGAATATGTCTAGACATTGTTTCTCAACTTTAATGCTTAGTACTATATGACATAAGAAGCTTTTGAGATGTTCTTGAAATTTCCATGTTTGAAACCCAAAACGACTTCTCTTCATGCTAGACTTCATAAGATCGACCGAGTTTAGGGTTAGGGGGTAGAGATACATTATTTGTCTGGTTTGAATATGTCCAAACCTTGTTTATCAACTTGAATGCTTACTATATCCAAGACTATATGCTTTTGTTTTTCCTTTTTCTGAGTTTTTTTTTTGAATTTTATGCCGATTTGAATCTCTTGGTCAGATCCTAGGTTTGACAAATTAAGATTTAAACATGTTTAAAATATGAAAATGAAAAGGTAAGCATGGATCCTTCTTAGTCACTCTAAAATGACGCTTTTGGGAGGTTTTTGAAATTTCCATGTTTCAAACCGAAAACCACTTCTCTTCATGCTTGACTTCATAAGACAGAGTTTAGGGTTAGGGGGCAGATACATGATTTGTCTGGTTTGGATATATCTAGACCTTGTTTATCAACTTGAATGCTTACGATATGACATAAGAAGACTATGTGATTTGGTTTTTCATTTTTTCGGATTTTTTTTGAATTTTGTGCCCACCCATTTGTATCTTGGTCAAATCCTAGGTTTGATAATAATTTAAACAAGTTTAAAACATGAAAATGAAAAGGGAAGCATGTATCCTTCTTAGTCACTCTAAAATGAAGTTTTTGGGGGGTTTTTGAAATTTCCATGTTTGAAACCCAAAACCACTTCTCTTCATGCTTGACTTCATAAGACAGAGTTTAAGGGTTAGGGGGTAGATACATGATTTGTCTGGTTTGAATATGTCTAGCCCTTGTTTATCAACTTTAATGCTTACTATATGACATAAGAAGACTATGTGATTTAGTTTTTCATTTTTCTGTTTTTATTTTATTTTTCTGCCCATTTGAATCTTGTTGGTCAAATCCTAGGTTTGACCAAGATTTAGACAAGTTTAACACGTGAAAACGAATAAGTAAGCCTGGACCCTTCTTAGTCACTCCAAAATGTACCAACTGATAGATGTGTTAACTTTGCTTCATGGAAAAAATAATGTCATGTAATTAAATGAGTTAACTTGGATTTCCTACGCTTGAATCCATAGGAAACTTTGTTCTAATGCACTATAATAATCAACCGATTTTTTACACCAACAGGTCTGTCACTTACGTGTGGTGCCCACGCGTGAGGTCCCACACTTCAGTGAGCACAAGTCACGTGCAATAGGTACGCAAACTCCCAGCCATCTTCTTTGTCAAGAGAAGACGCATCAGGATGCGTATTGGAAGTCTCTGGGTCCTTCAGGATCCTTCGGTTGTCCCTCTCACACAAAAAAAACAAATCTCTCTCATTCTCGGCCTCGCTCAACTCGCTCGCTCACTCGCTCGCACCTCCCTGCTCACTGACAAACCCTGCACAATCGTCAACATCGTCACCCGAAAAAGGGGAGACACCATAATGCTCTCCCTTCTTCTGACCTTCCGAGGGATCCCTCTTCCTCCGAGTTTCACTAGCTAGACGGGAAAACACACATGTGATGCATAGTAATAATAAAAAGGTAGAAAAATCGATATACGAATCTATAATTAAACAGGTTAAACTAGGGTTTTGCCTAGTACTACAGATCAAGGTTCAAAAAAATCCAACTACGGGGTTCGAACAACACGATTCTAATCCAAGAATTTTTTCTACCTCATCCAAATGGCCTCAAACTATAGGGTTAGCATCTATCTAGTGCAGTATGTGTGAAAATGTATGCACTACGTGTGCTATAACTTGTATGTCTTTCAAATTTGAACCAAATTTGAATAAGTTTGAAATATTTGAAAAGGGGCTTTTGGCTTAAACGTTTGAAACCCAAAATGACTTCTCTTCATGCTAGACTTCATAAGACCGAGTTTAGGGTTAGGGGGTAGATACATGATCTGTCTGGTTTGAATATGTCTAAACCTTGTTTATCAACTTTAATGCTAACTATATGACATAAGAAGACTATGTGCTTGGGTTTTTCATTTTTCTGATTTTTTTAATTTTATGCCCATATATTTGAATCTTGGCCAAATCCTAGGTTTGACAAAGATTTAAACAAGTTTAAAACATGAAAATGAAAAGGGAAGCCTGTATCCTTCTTAATTAGTCACTCTAATATGAAGTTTTTGGGAGGTTTTTGAAATTTCCATGTTTGAAACCCAAAACCACTTCTCTTTATGCTTGACTTCATAAGAAAGAGTTTAGGGTTAGGGGGTAGATACATGATTTATATGGTTTGAATATGTCCAAACCTTGTTTATCAACTTGAATATGCTTACTATATGACGTACATAAGAAGACTATGTACTTTGGTTTTTCAGTTTTCTATTTTTTTAAATTTTCTGCCCACTTGAATCTTGGTCAAATTAATCCTAGGGTTGACCATGATTTAAACAAGTCTATAACATGAAATGAAAAGGTAAGCATGGATCCTTCTTAGTCACTCTAAAATGAAGCTTTTGGGATGTGTTCTTGAAATTTCAATGTTTGAAACCCAAAACGACTTCTCTTCATGCTAGACTTCATAAGATTGACCGAGTTTAGGGGTTAGGGTATAGATACATGATTTGTCTGGTTTGAATATGTCTAGACCTTGTTTATCAATTTGAATGCTTACTATGTGACATAAGAAGAGGCTATGTGCTTTGGTTTTTCATTCTTTTGATTTTTTTCTGAATTTTTATGCCCATTTGAATCTTGATCAAATATATCCTAGGTTTGACCAAGATTTAAACAAGTTTAAAACATGACAATGAAAAAGGTAATTAATCATGGATCCTTCTTAATTAATCAGTCAGTCTAATTAAAATGAAGCTTTTGGGAGGTTTTTCAAATTTCCATGTTTGAAACCCAAAACCACACTTCTTTTCATGCTTGACTTCATTTATAAGACACAGTGTAGGGTTAGGGGTACATGACTTGTATGATTTGAATGTGTCTAGACCTTCTTCATGAACTTTTGAATGCTTACTATATGACATAAGAAGATTATGTGCTTTCGGTTTTTTTATTATTTTATTATTTATTTTATGCTGATTTGAATATTGGTCAAATCCTAGGTTTGACCAAGATTTAAACAAGATTAAAACATCAAAATGAAAGGGTAAGCCTGGATCCTTCTTATGCACTCTAAAATGAAGCATTTGGTTTTTTTTTTCAAATGATCCTTCTTAGTCCATGTTTGAAACCCGAAACCACTTCTCTTCATGCTTGACTTCATAAGACAGAGTTTAATTAGGGGTTAGGGGTATAGATACATGATTTGTCTGGTTTGAATATATCTAGATCGACCTTGTTTAACAACTTGAATGCTTACTATATGACATAAGAAGACTATGTACTTTGGTTTTCATTTTTTTCACTTTTTTAATTTTCTGCCCATTTGAATCTTGGTCAAATCCTAGGTTTGAACAAGATTTAAACAAGTTTAAAACATGAAAATAAAATGGTAAGCATGGATCCTTCTTAGTCTCCCTAAAATGAAGCTTTTGTTTTTTTTTGAAATTTCCATGTTCCAAACACAAAACCGCCACTTCTATTTCATGCTTGACTTCATAAGACAGAGTTTAGGGTTAGGGGTAGATATATACATGATTTTTCTGGTTTGAATATGTCTAGACCTTGTTTATCATCTTGAATGCTTACTATATGACATAAGAATGCTATGTGCTTTGGTTTTTCATTCTTTTGATTTTTTCTGAAGAATCTTGGTCAAATCCTAGGTTTGACCAAGATTTAAACAAGTTTAAAACATGAAAATGAGAAGGGGAGCCTGTATCATCCTTCTTATTAATTAGTCACTCTAAAATGAAGCTTTTGGGAGGTTTTTGAAATTTCCATGTTTGAAACCCAAAACCACCTCTCTTCATGCTTGACTACATAAGACAAAGTTTAGGGGTTAGGGGGTAGATACATGATTTTCATAGGTTGAATATGTCTAGACCTTGTTTCTCAACTTTAATGCTTAGTACTATATGACATAAGAAGCTTTTGAGATGTTCTTGAAATTTCCATGTTTGAAACCCAAAACGACTTCTCTTCATGCTAGACTTCATAAGATCGACCGAGTTTAGGGTTAGGGGGTAGAGATATATTATTTGTCTGGTTTGAATATGTCCAAACCTTGTTTATCAACTTGAATGCTTACTATATGACATAAGAAGACTATATGCTTTTGTTTTTCCTTTTTCTGAGTTTTTTTTTGAATTTAATGCCGATTTGAATCTCTTGGTCAGATCCTAGGTTTGACAAATTAAGATTTAAACAAGTTTAAAATATGAAAATGAAAAGGTAAGCATGGATCCTTCTTAGTTACTCTAAAATGAAGCTTTTGGGAGGTTTTTGAAATTTCCATGTTTGAAACCGAAAACCACTTCTCTTCATGCTTGACTTCATAAGACAGAGTTTAGGGTTAGGGGGTAGATACATGATTTGTCTGGTTTGGATATATCTAGACCTTGTTTATCAACTTGAATGCTTACGATATGCCATAAGAAGACTATGTGATTTGGTTTTTAATTTTTTCTGATTTTTTTGAATTTTGTGCCCACCCATTTGTATCTTGGTCAAATCCTAGGTTTGATAATAATTTAAACAAGTTTAAAACATGAAAATGAAAAGGGAAGCATGTATCCTTCTTAGTCACTCTAAAATGAAGATTTTGGGAGGTTTTTGAAATTTCCATGTTTGAAACCCAAAACCACTTCTCTTCATGCTTGACTTCATAAGACAGAGTTTAAGGGTTAGGGGGTAGATACATGATTTGTCTGGTTTGAATATGTCTAGACCTTGTTTATCAACTTTAATGCTTACTATATGACATAAGAAGACTATGTGATTTAGTTTTTCATTTTTCTGTATTTATTTTATTTTTCTGCCCATTTGAATCTTGTTGGTCAAATCCTAGGTTTGACCAAGATTTAGACAAGTTTAACACGTGAAAACGAATAAGTAAGCCTGGATCCTTCTTAGTCACTCCAAAATGTACCAATTGATAGATGTGTTAACTTTGCTTAATGGAAAAAATAATGTCATGTAATTAAATGAGTTAACTTGGATTTCCTACGCTTGAATCCATAGGAAACTTTGTTCTAATGCACTATAATAATCAACCGAGTTTTTACACCAACTGGTCTGTCACTTACGTGTGGTGCCCACGCGTGAGGTCCCACACTTCAGTGAGCACAAGTCACGTGCAATAGGTACGAGAACTCCCACCCATCTTCTTTGTCAAGAGAAGACGCATCAGGATGCGTATTGGAAGTCTCTGGGTCCTTCAGGATCCTTCGGTTGTCCCTCTCACACAAAAAAAACAAATCTCTCTCATTCTTGGCCTCGCTTGACTCGCTCGCTCGCTCGCTCGCACCTCCCTGCTCACTGACAAACCCTGCACAATAGTCAACATCGTCACCCGAAAAAGGGGAGACACCATAATGCTCTCCCTTCTTCTGACCTTCCGAGTGATCCCTCTTCCTCCAAGTTTCACTAGCTAGACGGGAAAACACACATGTGCTGCATAGTAATAATAAAAAGGTAGAAAAATCGATATACGAATCTATAGTTAAATAGGTTAAACTAGGGTTTTGCCCAGTACTACAGATCAAGGTTCAAAAAATCCAACTACGGGGTTCGAACAACACGATTCTAATCCAAGAATTTTTTCTACCTCATCCAAATGGCCTCAAACTATAGGGTTAGCATCTATCTAGTGCAGTATGTGTGAAAATGTATGCACTATGTGTGCTATAACTTGTATGTCTTTCAAATTTGAACCAAATTTGAATAAGTTTGAAATATTTGAAAAGGGGCTTTTGGCTTAAACGTTTGAAACCCAAAATGACTTCTCTTCATGCTAGACTTCATAAGACCGAGTTTAGGGTTAGGGGGTAGATACATGATCTGTCTGGTTTGAATATGTCTAAACCTTGTTTATCAACTTTAATGCTAACTATATGACATAAGAAGACTATGTGCTTGGGTTTTTCATTTTTCTGATTTTTTTAATTTTATGCCCATATATTTGAATCTTGGCCAAATCCTAGGTTTGAGAAAGATTTAAACAAGTTTAAAACATGAAAATGAAAAGGGAAGCCTGTATCCTTCTTAATTAGTCACTCTAATATGAAGTTTTTGGGAGGTTTTTGAAATTTCCATGTTTGAAACCCAAAACCACTTCTCTTCATGCTTGACTTCATAAGAAAGAGTTTAGGGTTAGGGGGTAGATACATGATTTATATGGTTTGAATATGTCCAAACCTTGTTTATCAACTTGAATATGCTTACTATATGACGTACATAAGAAGACTATGTACTTTGGTTTTTCAGTTTTCTATTTTTTTTAAATTTTCTGCCCACTTGAATCTTGGTCAAATTAATCCTAGGGTTAACCATGATTTAAACAAGTCTATAACATGAAATGAAAAGGTAAGCATGGATCCTTCTTAGTCACTCTAAAATGAAGCTTTTGGGATGTGTGATGTCTACGGGTGCTTCTATTCTTGTAGACAGTGTTGGGCCTCCAAGAGCAGAGGTTTGTAGAACAGTAGCAAGTTTCCCTTAAGTGGATCACCCAAGGTTTATCGAACTCAGGGAGGAAGAGGTCAAAGATATCCCTCTCATGCAACCCTGCAACCACAAAGCAAGAAGTCTCTTGTGTCCCCAACACACCTAATAGGTGCACTAGTTCGGCGAAGAGATAGTGAAATACAAGTGGTATGAATGAATATGAGCAGTAGTACGGCGCCAGAAAAGTGCTTGCCGGCGTGCAGTTGATGGTAGTAATATTGCAGGAAGTAAAGATGCAGTAAAACAGTAAACAAGCAGCGATAGCAGTATTTAGGAACAAGGCCTAGGGATCATACTTTCACTAGTGGACACTCTCAACATTGATCACATAACAAAATAAATAAATAGATGCTAGACTCTACACCCTCTTGTTGGATGATGAACACCACTAACTGTGTAGGATTACACGAACCCTCAATGCCGGAGTTAACAAGCTCCACAATATTCAATGTTCATATTTAAGTAACCTTAGAGTGCATGACAGATCAACATAACCAAACCAAGTACTAACATAGCATGCACACTGTCACCATCACACTACGAAAGGAGGAATAGATCACATCAATACTATCATAGCAATAGTTAACTTCATAATCTACAAGAGATCACAATCATAGCCTACGCCAAGTACTACACGATGCACACACTGTCACCATTACACCGTGCAGGAGGAATAAACTACTTTAATAACATCACTAGAGTAGCACACAGATATATTGTGATACAAAACACATTGCAATCACAAAGAGATATAAATAAGCACTTCACTATGCCATTCATAACAGTGAATACGTATTCTGTGAAATATAGCCTAAGAGACCCACACGGTGCACACACTGTCACCTTTACACACGTGGGACAAGGAGTCTCCGGAGATCACATAAGTAAAATCCACTTGACTAGCATAATGACATCTAGATTACAAGCATCATCATATGAATCTCAATCATGTAAGGCAGCTCATGAGATTATTGTATTGAAGTACATAGGAGAGAGATGAACCACATAGCTACCAGTACAGCCCCGAGCCTCGATGGAGAACTACTCCCTCCTCATGGGAGACAGCAGCGTTGATGAAGATGGTGGTGGTGTTGATGGAGAAGCCTTCCGGGGGCACTTCCCCATCCCGGCGGCGTGCCGGAACAGAGAGTCCTGTCCCCCAGATCTTGGCTTCGCGATGGCGGCGGCTCTGGAAGGTTTTCTCTGGTTTCGTCGAACGTGATAGGGTTTTCGCGACGGAGACCTTAAGTAGGCGGAAGGGCAGGTCAGGGGGCCACACGACAGGCCGGCGCGGCCAAGACCCAGCCCGCGCCGCCCTGGTGTCTGGCCACCTCGTGGCCCCACTTCGTAAGTCCTCCGATCTTCTGGAAGCTTCGTGTAAAAATAGGCCCCTGGGCATTGATTTCGTCCAATTCCGAGAATATTTCCTTACTAGGATTTCTGAAACCAAAAACAGTAGAAAACAGGAACTGGCACTTCGGCATCTCGTCAATAGGTTAGTTCCAGAAAACGCATAAATATGACATAAAGTATGCATAAAACATGTAGATATCATCAATAATGTGGCATGGAACATAAGAAATTATCGATACGTCGGAGACGTATCAGCTTCCCCAAGCTTAGTTCCTGCTCGTCCCGAGCAGGTAAACGATAAAAAAGATAATTTCTGGAGTGACATGCCATCATAACCTTGATCATACTATTGTAAGCATATGTAATGAATGCAGCGATCAAAACAATGGTAATGACATGAGTAAACAACTGAATCATAAAGCAAAGACTTTTCATGAATAGTACTTCAAGACAAGCATCAATAAGTCTTGCATAAGAGTTAACTCATAAAGCAATAAATCAAAGTAAAGGTATTGAAACAACACAAAGGAAGATTAAGTTTCAGCGGTTGCTTTCGACCTATAACATGTATATCTCATGGATATTGTCAATGTAAAGTAATATAACAAGTGCAATATGCAAGTATGTAGGAATCAATGCACAGTTCACACAAGTGTTTGCTTCTTGAGGTGGAGAGAAATAGGTGAACTGACTCAACATAAAAGTAAAAGAAAGGCCCTTCGCAGAGGGAAGCAGGGATTAAATCATGTGCTAGAGCTTTTCAAGTTTTGAAATCATATAGAGAGCATAAAAGTAAAGTTTTGAGAGGTGTTTGTTGTTGTCAACGAATGGTAGCGGGTACTCTAACTACCTTATCAACCAGACTTTCAAGAGCGGCTCCCATGAAGGACGTTATCTCTACCAGCAAGGTAGATCATCCCTCTTCTCTTTTGTTTACACATGTACTTTAGTTTAGTTTTTATTTTTTTATTTTTTAGATGACACTCCTCCCAACCTTTGCTTTCTCTAGCCATGGCTAACCGAATGCTCGGGTGCCTTCCAACAATCACATACCATGAAGGAGTGTCTATTTGCAAAATTAAGTTGCTTACTGATGAATCAGAGCAAAACATGTGAAGAGAATTATTAATGAAAGTTAATTAATTGGGGCTGGGAACCCCATTACCAGCTCTTTTTGCAAAGTTATTGGATAAGCGGATGAAGCGACTAGTCCATTGTGAAAGTCTGTCAGAAGTAAATGACAAGATTGAAAGATAAACACCACATACTTCCTCATGAGCTATAAAACATTGACACAAATAAGAGATAATAGCTTTTGAATTGTTTAAAGGTAGCACATGAGCAATTTACTTTGGAATGGCGGCGAAATACCATGTAGTAGGTAGGTATGGTGGACACAAATGGCATAGTGGTTGGCTCAAGGATTTTGGATGCATGAGAAGTATTCCCTCTCGATACAAGGTTTAGGCTAGCAAGGTTTATTTGAAACAAACAGAAGGATGAACCGGTGCAGCAAAACTCACATAAAAGACATATTGTAAACATTATAAGAATCTACACCATCTTCCTTGTTGTTCAAACTCTTCACTAGAAATTATCTAGACTTTAGAGAGACCAAATATGCAAACCAAATTTTAGCAAGCTCTATGTATTTCTTCATTAATGGGTGCAAAGTATATGATGCAAGAGGTTAAACATGAGCACAACAATTTCCAAATATCAAATTATTCAAGACATTTTACCAATTACTACATGTAGCATTTCCCGTTTCCAACCATATAACAATTAACGAAGCAGTTTCAACCTTCGCCATGAACATTAAAGCTAAGAACACATGTGTTCATACGAACCAGCGGAGCGTGTCTCTCTCCGACACAAGCATTTATTCAAACAAAAACACAAACAAAAGCACACAGACGCTCCAAGTAAAGTACATAAGATGTGACCGAATAAAAATATAGTTTCAACAGAAGAAACCTGATAAGTTGTCGATGAAGAAGGGGATGCCTTGGGCATCCCCAAGCTTAGATGCTTGAGTCTTCTTGAAATATGCAGGGATGAACCACCGGGGCATCCCCAAGCTTAGAGCTTTCACCCTTCTTGATCAGCGTTGTATCATCCTCCTCTCTTGACCCTTGAAAACTTCCTCCACACCAAACTCAAAACAAACTCATTAGAGGGTTAGTGCATAATTAAAAATTCACATGTTCAGAGGTGACACAATCATTCTTAACACTTCTGGACATTGCCCAAAGCTACTGGAAGTCAATGGAACAAAGAAATCCATCCAACACAGCAAAAGAGGCAATGCGAAATAAAAGGCACAATCTGTCAAAACAGAACAGTCCGTAAAGACGAATTTTAAAGTGGCACCAGACTTGCTCAGATGAAAATGCTCAAATTTAATGAAAGTGGCGTACATATCTGAGGATCACTCACGTAAATTGGCATATTTTTCTGAGTTACCTACAGAGAATTAGGCCCAGATTCGTGATAGACAGAAATCTGTTTCTGCGCAGTAATCCAAATCTAGTATCAACCTTTCTATCAAAGACTTTACTTGGCACAACAATGCAATAAAATAAGATAAGGAGAGGTTGCTACAGTAGTAACAACTTCCAAGACTCAAATACAAAATAAAAGTACTGTAGCAAAATAAACACATGGGTTATCTCCCAAGAAGTTCTTTCTTTATAGCCATTAAGATGGGCTCAGCAGTTTTAATGATGCACTCGCAAGAAATAGTAGTTGAAGCAAAAGAGAGCATCAAGAGGCAAATTCAAAACAAATTTAAGCCTAACATGCTTCCTATGCATAGGAATCTTGTAAATAAACAAGTTCATGAAGAGCAAAGTAACAAGCATAGAAAGATAAAACCAGTGTAACTTCAAAAATTTCAGCATATAGAGAGGTGTTTTAGTAACATGAAAACTTCTACAACCATATTTTCCTCTCTCATAATAATTTTCAGAGGCATCATGAACAAACTCAACAATATAAGTATCACATAAAGCATTCTTATTCACATGCATAAAAGTATCATTACTCTCGACATAAGCATAATCAATTTTACTAGTTGTAGTGGGAGCAAATTCAACAAAGTAGCTATCATTATTATTCTCATTATCAAATATAGGAGGCATATTGTAATCATAATCAAATTTATCCTCCATAACAGGTGGTACTAAAAGACCAATATCATTATAATCATCATAAATAGGAGGCAAAGTATCATCAAAGTAAATTTTCTCCTCAATGCTTGGGGGACTAAAAATATCATGCTCATCAAAGCCAGCTTCCCCAAGCTTAGAATTTTCCATATCATTAGCAACAATGGTGTTCAAAGCGTTCATACTAATATGTTCCATAGGTTTTTTAATTTTCGCATCAAACCATCCATGTCTTAAATCAGGAAATAGAATAAGAAGCTCATTGTTGTCCATTATGCCTAACTAGTGTAAACAAGAAACATAAAGATGCAATTGCAGGATCTAAAGGAAATAGCTTCGAGCACACACACTACGGCAACAGAAAAGTACTTCGTTACCTGGGACCGGAGTATGAGTGCCTTTTACCTTTCCTCCCCGGCAACGGCGCCAGAAAAGTGCTTCGTTGCCGGGATCCGGTGTGTGTGTGCCGTTTACCTTTCCTCCCCGGCAACGGCGCCAGAAAAGTGCTTGATGTCTACGGGTGCTTCTATTCTTGTAGACAGTGTTGGGCCTCCAAGAGCAGAGGTTTGTAGAACAGCAGCAAGTTTCCCTTAAGTGGATCACCCAAGGTTTATCGAACTCAGGGAGGAAGAGGTCAAAGATATCCCTCTCATGCAACCCTGCAACCACAAAGCAAGAAGTCTCTTGTGTCCCCAACACACCCAATAGGTGCACTAGTTCGGCGAAGAGATAGTGAAATACAAGTGGTATGAATGAATGTGAGCAGTAGTACGGCGCCAGAAAAGTGCTTGCCGGCGTGCAGTTGATGGTAGTAATATTGCAGGAAGTAAAGATGCAGTAAAACAGTAAACAAGCAGCGATAGCAGTATTTAGGAACAAGGCCTAGGGATCATACTTTCACTAGTGGACACTCTCAACATTGATCACATAACATAATAAATAAATAGATGCTAGACTCTACACCCTCTTGTTGGATGATGAACACCACTAACTGTGTAGGATTACACGAACCCTCAATGCCGGAGTTAACAAGCTCCACAATATTCAGTCTTCATATTTAAGTAACCTTAGAGTGCATGACAGATCAACATAACCAAACCAAGTACTAACATAGCGTGCACACTGTCACCATCACACTACGAAAGGAGGAATAGATCACATCAATACTATCATAGCAATAGTTAACTTCATAATCTACAAGAGATCACAATCATAGCCTACGCCAAGTACTACACGATGCACACACTGTCACCATTACACCGTGCAGGAGGAATAAACTACTTTAATAACATCACTAGAGTAGCACACAGATATATTGTGATACAAAACACATTGCAATCATAAAGAGATATAAATAAGCACTTCACTATGCCATTCATAACAGTGAATAAGTATTCTGTGAAATATAGCCTAAGAGACCCACACGGTGCCCACACTGTCACCTTTACACACGTGGGACAAGGAGTCTCCGGAGATCACATAAGTAAAATCCACTTGACTAGCATAATGACATCTAGATTACAAGCATCATCATATGAATCTCAATCATGTAAGGCAGCTCATGAGATTATTGTATTGAAGTACATAGGAGAGAGATGAACCACATAGCTACCGGTACAGCCCCGAGCCTCGACGGAGAACTACTCCCTCCTCATGGGAGATAGCAACGTTGATGAAGATGGCGGTGGTGTTGATGGAGAAGCCTTCCGGGGGCACTTCCCCGTCCCGGCGGCGTGCCGCAACAGAGAGTCCTGTCCCCCAGATCTTGGCTTCGCGATGGCGGCGGCTCTGGAAGGTTTTCTCTGGTTTCGTCGAACGTGATAGGGTTTTCGCGACGGAGACCTTAAGTAGGCGGAAGGGCAGGTCAGGGGGCCACACGAGGGCCCCACACGATAGGCCGGCGCGGCCAAGGCCCAGACCGCGCCGCCCTGGTGTCTGGCCACCTCGTGGCCCCACTTCGTAAGTCCTCCGGTCTTCTGGAAGCTTCGTGTAAAAATAGGCCCCTGGGCGTTGATTTCGTCCAATTCCGATAATATTTCCTTACTAGGATTTCTGAAACCAAAAACAGCAGAAAACAGGAACTGGCACTTCGGCATCTCGTCAATAGGTTAGTTCCAGAAAACGCATAAATATGACATAAAGTATGCATAAAACATGTAGATATCATCAATAATGTGGCATGGAACATAAGAAATTATCGATAAGTCGGAGACGTATCAATGAGTTCTTGAAATTTCAATGTTTGAAACCCAAAACGACTTCTCTTCATGCTAGACTTCATAAGATTGACCGAGTTTAGGGGTTAGGGTATAGATACATGATTTGTCTGGTTTGAATATGTCTAGACCTTGTTTATCAATTTGAATGCTTACTATGTGACATAAGAAGAGGCTATGTGCTTTGGTTTTTCATTCTTTTGATTTTTTCCTGAATTTTTATGCCCATTTGAATCTTGATCAAATATATCCTAGGTTTGACCAAGATTTAAACAAGTTTAAAACATGACAATGAAAAGGTAATTAATCATGGATCCTTCTTAATTAATCAGTCAGTCTAATTAAAATGAAGCTTTTGGGAGGTTTTTCAAATTTCCATGTTTGAAACCCAAAACCACACTTCTTTTCATGCTTGACTTCATTTATAAGACACAGTGTAGGGTTAGGGGTACATGACTTGTATGATTTGAATGTGTCTAGACCTTCTTCATGAACTTTTGAATGCTTACTATATGACATAAGAAGATTATGTGCTTTCGTTTTTTTTATTTTTTTATTTTTTATTTTATGCTGATTTGAATATTGGTCAAATCCTAGGTTTGACCAAGATTTAAACAAGATTAAAACATCAAAATGAAAGGGTAAGCCTGGATCCTTCTTATGCACTCTAAAATGAAGCTTTTGTTTTTTTTTAACATGATCCTTCTTAGTCCATGTTTGAAACCCGAAACCACTTCTCTTCATGCTTGACTTCATAAGACAGAGTTTAATTAGGGGTTAGGGGTATAGATACATGATTTGTCTGGTTTGAATATGTCTAGATCGACCTTGTTTAACAACTTGAATGCTTACTATATGACATAAGAAGACTATGTACTTTGGTTTTCATTTTTTTCACTTTTTTAATTTTCTGCCCATTTGAATCTTGGTCAAATCCTAGGTTTGAACAAGATTTAAACAAGTTTAAAACATGAAAATAAAATGGTAAGCATGGATCCTTCTTAGTCTCCCTAAAATGAAGCTTTTTTTTTTGAAATTTCCATGTTTCAAACCCAAAACCGCCACTTCTATTTCATGCTTGACTTCATAAGACAAAGTTTAGGGTTAGGGGTAGATATATACATGATTTTTCTGGTTTGAATATGTCTAGACCTTGTTTATCATCTTGAATGCTTACTATATGACATAAGAATGCTATGTGCTTTGGTTTTTCATTCTTTTGATTTTTTCTAAAGAATCTTGGTCAAATCCTAGGTTTGACCAAGATTTAAACAAGTTTAAAACATGAAAATGAGAAGGGGAGCCTGTATCATCCTTCTTATTAATTATTTACTCTAAAATGAAGCTTTTGGGAGGTTTTTGAAATTTCCATGTTTGAAACCCAAAACCACCTCTCTTCATGCTTGACTACATAAGACAAAGTTTAGGGGTTAGGGGGTAGATACATGATTTCCATAGGTTGAATATGTCTAGACCTTGTTTCTCAACTTTAATGCTTAGTACTATATGACATAAGAAGCTTTTGAGATGTTCTTGAAATTTCCATGTTTGAAACCCAAAACGACTTCTCTTCATGCTAGACTTCATAAGATCGACCGAGTTTAGGGTTAGGGGGTAGAGATACATTATTTGTCTGGTTTGAATATGTCCAAACCTTGTTTATCAACTTGAATGCTTACTATACGACATAAGAAGACTATATGCTTTTGTTTTTCCTTTTTCTGAGTTTTTTTTTCAATTTAATGCCGATTTGAATCTCTTGGTCAGATCCTAGGTTTGACAAATTAAGATTTAAAAAAGTTTAAAATATGAAAATGAAAAGGTAAGCATGGATCCTTCTTAGTCACTCTAAAATGAAGCTTTTGGGAGGTTTTTGAAATTTCCATGTTTGAAACCGAAAACCACTTCTCTTCATGCTTGACTTCATAAGACAGAGTTTAGGGTTAGGGGGTAGATACATGATTTGTCTGGTTTGGATATATCTAGACCTTGTTTATCAACTTGAATGCTTACGATATGACATAAGAAGACTATGTGATTTGGTTTTTCATTTTTTCTGATTTTTTTGAATTTTGTGCCCACCCATTTGTATCTTGGTCAAATCCTAGGTTTGATAATAATTTAAACAAGTTTAAAACATGAAAATGAAAAGGGAAGCATGTATCCTTCTTAGTCACTCTAAAATGAAGATTTTGGGAGGTTTTTGAAATTTCCATGTCTGAAACCCAAAACCACTTCTCTTCATGCTTGACTTCATAAGACAACGTTTAAGGGTTAGGGGGTAGATACATGATTTGTCTGGTTTGAATATGTCTAGACCTTGTTTATCAACTTTAATGCTTACTATATGACATAAGAAGACTATGTGATTTAGTTTTTCATTTTTCTGTTTTTATTTTATTTTTCTGCCCATTTGAATCTTGTTGGTCAAATCCTAGGTTTGACCAAGATTTAGACAAGTTTAACACATGAAAACGAATAAGTAAGCCTGGATCCTTCTTAGTCACTCCAAAATGTACCAATTGATAGATGTGTTAACTTTGCTTCATGGAAAAAATAATGTCATGTAATTAAATGAGTTAACTTGGATTTCCTATGCTTGAATCCATAGGAAACTTTGTTCTAATGCACTATAATAATCAACCGAGTTTTTACACCAACAGGTATGTCACTTACGTGTGGTGCCCACGCGTGAGGTCCCACACTTCAGTGAGCACAAGTCACGTGCAATAGGTACGCAAACTCCCAGCCATCTTCTTTGTCAAGAGAAGACGCATGAGGATGCGTATTGGAAGTCTCTGGGTCCTTCAGGATCCTTCGGTTGTCCCTCTCACACACAAAAAAACAAATCTCTCTCATTCTCGGCCTCGCTCGACTCGCTCGCTCGCTCGCACCTCCCTGCTCACTGACAAACCCTGCACAATAGTCAACATCGTCACCCAAAAAAGGGGAGACACCATAATGCTCTCGCTTCTTCTGACCTTCCGAGTGATCCCTCTTCCTCCGAGTTTCACTAGCTAGACGGGCAAACACACATGTGCTGCATAGTAATAATAAAAAGGTAGAAAAATCGATATACGAATCTATAGTTAAATAGGTTAAACTAGGGTTTTGCCCAGTACTACAGATCAAGGTTCAAAAAAATCCAACTACGGGGTTCGAACAACATGATTCTAATCCAAGAATTTTTTCTACCTCATCCAAATGGCCTCAAACTATAGGGTTAGCATCTATCTAGTGTAGTATGTGTGAAAATGTATGCACTATGTGTGCTATAACTTGTATGTCTTTCAAATTTGAACCAAATTTGAATAAGTTTGAAATATTTGAAAAGGGGCTTTTGGCTTAAACGTTTGAAACCCAAAATGACTTCTCTTCATGCTAGACTTCATAAGACCGAGTTTAGGGTTAGGGGGTAGATACATGATCTGTCTGGTTTGAATATGTCTAAACCTTGTTTATCAACTTTAATGCTAACTATATGACATAAGAAGACTATGTGCTTGGGTTTTTCATTTTTCTGATTTTTTTAATTTTATGCCCATATATTTGAATCTTGGCCAAATCCTAGGTTTGACAAAGATTTAAACAAGTTTAAAACATGAAAATGAAAAGGGAAGCCTGTATCCTTCTTAATTAGTCACTCTAATATGAAGTTTTTGGGAGGTTTTTGAAATTTCCATGTTTGAAACCCAAAACCACTTCTCTTCATGCTTGACTTCATATGAAAGAATTTAGGGTTAGGGGGTAGATACATGATTTATATGGTTTGAATATGTCCAAACCTTGTTTATCAACTTGAATATGCTTACTATATGATGTACATAAGAAGACTATGTACTTTGGTTTTTTAGTTTTCTATTTTTTTAAAATTTCTGCCCACTTGAATCTTGGTCAAATTAATCCTAGGGTTGACCATGATTTAAACAAGTCTATAACATGAAATAAAAAGGTAAGCATGGATCCTTCTTAGTCACTCTAAAATGAAGCTTTTGCGATGTGTTCTTGAAATTTCCATGTTTGAAACCCAAAACGACTTCTCTTCATGCTAGACTTCATAAGATTGACCGAGTTTAGGGGTTAGGGGTATAGATACATGATTTGTCTGGTTTGAATATGTCTAGACCTTGTTTATCAATTTGAATGCTTACTATGTGACATAAGAAGAGGCTATGTGCTTTGGTTTTTCATTCTTTTGATTTTTTCTGAATTTTTATGCCCATTTGAATCTTGATCAAATATATCCTAGGTTTGACCAAGATGTAAACAAGTTTAAAACATGACAATGAAAAGGTAATTAATCATGGATCCTTCTTAATTAATCAGTCAATCTAATTAAAATGAAGTTTTGGGAGGTTTTTCAAATTTCCATGTTTGAAACCCAAAACCACACTTCTTTTCATGCTTGACTTCATTTATTAGACACAGTGTAGGGTTAGGGGTACATGACTTGTTTGATTTGAATGTGTCTAGACCTTCTTCATGAACTTTTGAATGCTTATTATATGACATAAGAAGATTATGTGCTTTCGTTTTTTTATTTTTTTATTTTTTATTTTATGCTCATTTGAATATTGGTCAAATCCTAGGTTTGACCAATATTTAAACAAGATTAAAACATCAAAATGAAAGGGTAAGCCTGGATCCTTCTTATGCACTCTAAAATGAAGCTTTTGGTTTTTTTTTGAAATGATCCTTCTTAGTCCATGTTTGAAACCCGAAACCACTTCTCTTCATGCTTGACTTCCCAAGACAGAGTTTAATTAGGGGTTAGGGGTATAGATACATGATTTGTCTGGTTTGAATATGTCTAGATCGACCTTGTTTAACAACTTGAATGCTTACTATATGACATAAGAAGACTATGTACTTTGGTTTTCATTTTTTTCACTTTTTTAATTTTCTGCCCATTTGAATCTTGGTCAAATCCTAGGTTTGAACAAGATTTAAACAAGTTTAAAACATGAAAAGAAAATGGTAAGCATGGATCCTTCTTAGTCTCCCTAAAATGAAGCTTTTGTTTTTTTTTTGAAATTTCCATGTTTCAAACCCAAAACCGCCACTTCTATTTCATGCTTGACTTCATAAGACAGAGTTTAGGGTTAGGGGTAGAAGTATACATGATTTTTCTGGTTTGAATATGTCTAGACCTTGTTTATCATCTTGAATGCTTACTATATGACATAAGAATGCTATGTGCTTTGGTTTTTCATTCTTTTGATTTTTTCTGAAGAATCTTGGTCAAATCCTAGGTTTGACCAAGATTTAAACAAGTTTAAAACATGAAAATGAGAAGGGGAGCCTGTATCATCCTTCTTATTAATTAGTCACTCTAAAATGAAGCTTTTGGGAGGTTTTTGAAATTTCCATGTTTGAAACCCAAAACCACCTCTCTTCATGCTTGACTACATAAGACAAAGTTTAGGGGTTAGGGGGTAGATACATGATTTGCATAGGTTGAATATGTCTAGACCTTGTTTCTCAACTTTAATGCTTAGTACTATATGACATAAGAAGCTTTTGAGATGTTCTTGAATTTTCCATGTTTGAAACCCAAAACGACTTCTCTTCATGGTAGACTTCATAAGATCGACCGAGTTTAGGGTTAGGGGGTAGAGATACATTATTTGTCTGGTTTGAATATGTCCAAACCTTGTTTATCAACTTGAATGCTTACTATATGACATAGGAAGACTATATGCTTTTGTTTTTCCTTTTTCTGAGTTTTTTTTTTGAATTTAATGCCGATTTGAATCTCTTGGTCAGATCCTAGGTTTGACAAATTAAGATTTAAACAAGTTTAAAATATGAAAATGAAAAGGTAAGCATGGATCCTTCTTAGTCGCTCTAAAATGAAGCTTTTGGGAGGTTTTTGAAATTTCCATGTTTGAAACCGAAAACCACTTCTCTTCATGCTTGACTTCATAAGACAGAGTTAAGGGTTAGGGGGTAGATACATGATTTGCCTGGTTTGGATATATCTAGACCTTGTTTATCAACTTGAATGCTTACGATATGACATAAGAAGACTATGTGATTTGGTTTTTCATTTTTTCTGATTTTTTTGAATTTTGTGCCCACTGATGACCCACAAGTATAGGGGTGTATCATAGTATCTTCGATAAGTAAGAATGTCGATCCCAACGAGTGGCCCAATCCTTTTTAGCACAAAGGACAAGCCGGTTTGTTTACTTATAATGACCAAACGTTCTTGAGTACACACGGGATTTTAGTCTAGTGCTTTCGCTACATACAGCTGATTAATCTTCATTGTTTTGATAAGTGTTGTGTGGGTGAACCTATGCTAATGTACCGCCCTTCCTCGGACTAATACATACTTGTGATTATACCCCTTGCAAGCATCCGCAACTACAAGAAAGTAATTAAGATAAATCTAACCACAACCTTAAACTCTGAGATCCTGCGATCCCTCCTACATCGATATACCAACGGGGGCTCAGGTTTTTGTCACTGCGGCAACCCCGCAATTAGCAAACGAGTACAAGATGTATTCCCCTAGGCCCATAAATGGTGAAGTATCATGTAGTCGACGTTCACACGACACCACTAGAAGAATGACACCACAACTTAAATATCATAACATTGAATATTACTCAACCATAATTCACTACTAACATTTAGACTTCACCCATGTCCTCAAGAACTAAACGAACTACTCACGAGACATCATATGGAACATGATTAGAGGTGATATGATAATGAATAACAATCTGAACATAAACCTTGGTTCAACGGTTTCACTCAATAGCATCAATAACAAGTAGAAATCAACACTGGGAGAGTTTCCCCTATCAAACAATCAAGATCAAACCCAAATTGCTATAGCGGTGACGAGGTGCTGCGGTGGAGATGGCGGTGATGATGATGAAGATGATGGTGATGGCGATGGAGATGATGTCCAGCTCGATGGCGGTGACGATGGCGTCGATTTCCCCCTCCGGGAGGGAATTTCCCCGGCGGATTACTGCCCGCCGGAGAGCTCTTTTCTCTCTGGTGTTCTCCGCCCCGCAGAGGCGGCTGTGGCTCTTCGCGACGTACCCTCTGGAGCCTAGGTTTTCGGGACGAAGGGTTTCGCGAAGAAAAGGAGGCGAAAGGGGCTGTGGGGCCCCCACACCACAAGGTGGCGCGGCCAGGCCATGGGCCGCGCCGGCCTGTGGTCTGGCCCCACCTTGGGTATTCTCGACTCCCCCTTCTGGCTTTCTCCGTCATCTGGAAAAATAGGATTTTTGGTATAATTTCCTTCCACAGTTGATCTTCCGAAATATTGCATCCTGACGGTGCTTTTTCCAGCAGAATCCTGGCTCCGGTGCGCGATCTCCAAATAATCATGAAACATGCAAAATAGATGAAATAACATAAGTATTGTGTCCCAATATGAAATATATCAATGAATAACAGCAAATTATGATATAAAATAGTGATGCAAATTGGACGTATCAACTCCCCCCAAGCTTAGACTTTGCTTGTCCCCAAGAGAAACTGAACTCGGTAAACAGGACCACATGTTTATGGAGTGAAGAGTCGATAAATAAAATACGGACAAGAAGCATCATATTAATTCACACAAGGCATTCTAGTGAACAACTTCCTCATATAATTCAACTTGAAATAAGTATAAGGTAATCACAAATAAAGGTGCATAGGGAATCATAATTGGTGATGGCAAACTTTGTTCTTGGTCAGAGAACAGTTAACAGATTATACTTATCTATTGAGCAGCGCTCTCATATTAAAGCTTATGGTAAACTTGCATACTCAATCATATTAATCATTGATGACTTTCAAAGCTATATTCATTCAGGTAAAACTTGTACTAAACAAGGAAGAGTAAAGACATGATGAAGCAAATCACAATATAATAGTTTGATCACAACAACTCAAATGCTTGCTTGAGATGGAGGGAAATAGGTTTACTGACTCAACATAAAGTAAAAGACAAGCCCTTCGCAGAGGGAAGCAGGGATTAAATCATGTGCTAGAGCTTTTTCAGTTTTGAAATCATATAAAGAGAATAAAAGTAAAGTTTTGAGAGGTGTTTGTCGTTGTCAACGACTGGTAGCGGGTACTCTAACCCCCTTGCCAAACAGACCTCCAAAGAGCGGCTCCCATGAAGGACGTTATCTCTACCAGCATGGTAGATCATCCCTCTTCTCTTTTGTTTACACATGTATTTTAGTTTATTTAAGGATGACACTCCCCCCAACCTTTGCTTACACAAGCCATGGCTAACCGAATCCTCGCGTGCCTTCCAACAATCTCATACCATGGAGGAGTGTCTATTGCAAAATTAAGTTGCTTACTGATGAATCAGAGCAAAACACGTGAAGAGAATTATTAATGAAAGTTGATTAATTGGGGCTGGGAACCCCGTTGCCAGCTCTTATTGCAAAACTATAGGATAAGTGGATGAAGCCACTAGTCCATTAGTGGAAGCTGCCTAACAAGACTGAAAGATAAAACACCACATACTTCCTCATGAGCTATAAAACATTGACACAAATAAGAAGTAATAAATTTTGAATTGTTTAAAGGTAGCACATGAAGTATTTACTTGGGATGGCAGGAAATACCACATAATAGGTAGTTATAGTGGACACACATGGCATGGGTTTTGGTTTAAAGGTTTGGATGCACGAGAAGCATTCCCTCTCAGTACAGGCCTTTGGCTAGCAAGGTTAAATAGCAAGCATAAGAGTTGAGGGAAACAAACAAATATACATGTGATAGAAACAATCATGCATCTTACTTGTAAGCACAAACAATCTTAACTTCAGAATAATAATCTATGAGCTAACAAGAAAGGAAGACAATGAAACAACTATATGTATTTCTCTTTTTCTACTTAAACCTCAAGGTGTTGTTGCTATTTGACCAATGCTAAGTTTGCCAAAACCAAATAGATTTACTCAATGCTCCCAAAGTGGTACCAATACTAAAATCAAGATCAATCATATAGTAGAAATTGCAAACTAAAATAAGGTGTGCAATATGTAAATGATAAGACTTCTCATTAATATTTCATAACGATAACTCACACCAAGGGATACATAGACAAACTAAAGGAGAGATACTTCCACACAGCAACCCATCTTATACGATAACCTCCCTACTCATGATATGACACTACTTGATAGTAAAAAGTAAAAGGTAGTGATGATGTGATACCGCGGCACTCCCCCAAGCTTGGAACAAACCAAGGGGATGCCAATACCGATGATGAATTACTCCTTTGGCGATGGTGGTGATGAATTCCCGTCTTCAGACTTCGTCCTTCCTGCAATGTTAGAACGATCTATATCCCAATTGCTAGGCAATGTTGCCTTGGGAGTCCTTTCAATTTGATTATTGTAGATTAGATTGCGGAAGGGATGGTAAGTGCCTGAAGAAGATGTCTTTGGAGCTAGGTAATGGCGTGGAACTCCTCCTCCGGTGCTAATCCGTGCGCTCTTCTTGGCGTTGAACGGGTTTGACACCACTCCGATGCTTGCAATGGTGGTGCGCGGGCGTACTTGCGGAACTTCTTCGACTTCCTCTTCATCCTCCTTCACTTCTTCCTTCAAGTCGGGGTCTTGAATACCTTCCTCCGAAGGCTCCTTGTCTTTGTTGTGGGAGACCATGGTGCTTCTAGATCAAAGACAAATCCTGGCAGAAACAGCTCGAAACAAAACACGTCGAGAAAACGATATACGGACCTCCAGGGGTCCGGGAGATTATATAGTAAAAAATTTCAGAACAAACAGAAAATACCAGGTCGAACCAGAGTCAGAAAGAGGCGACGAGGCGGTGTCCTCATAGGGCAGCGCGGCCAGGCTGGGGCCCGCGTCGGCCTATGGGGGCACGCCCTCGTGCGTCTCCTCCACTCCGTTTCGATCTCGTAATTTTTCATATTTTCCAAAAACAGCAAAAAACATTGTTCGGAAAGTAAATTGCGAACTTTTCATTACCAGTACTGTTACCTATTCAAAGTCAAGTTTTGGCGGACTGTCAATTTGTCCTTTGATGAAAGCCTCCGGTGTTTCCACTTGAATAATATCAACATCAACATTATAAGAATCACCCGAGATATAATGCTTGAGTCTTTGTCCATTCACCACTTGCGTAGCATTGCCTTGGAAAGAGCTAATTTTAATTGCTCCTGAACGATACACCTCCTCAACAACATATGGTCCTTCCCATTTCGAGAGTAATTTCCCTGCAAAGAATCTGAGACGAGACCGATACAATAGGACTTTATCCCCAATATTAAACTCTCTTTTGATAATCCTTCTATCATGCCATTTCTTAACTTTCTCTTTAAAGAGTTTAGCGTTTTCATAAGCTTCACTTCTCCATTCATCTAGAGAACTTAATTGCAGCAACCTCTTATTACCGGCTAGTTTAGGATCTTTATTTAATTCTCTAACAGCCCAATAAGCTTTGTGCTCTAGTTCTAAAGGTAAATGGCAAGCTTTTCCGTAAACCATTTTATAGGGTGACATTCCCATGGGATTTTTATAAGCAGTTCTGTAAGCCCATAGTGCTTCCTTCAATTTACTAGCCCAATTCTTTCTAGATTTATTAACGGTCTTTCCCAAAATAGATTTAATCTCTCTATTCGATAATTCTACTTGACCACTAGTTTGAGGGTGATAAGCGGAAGCAATTCTATGATTAATACCATACCTAGCAAGAGTTTTTCTAAAACCTCCATGAATAAAATGAGAACCTCCATCAGTCATAATATATCTAGGAACTCCAAATCTAGGAAAAATAATATCTAAAAGCATTCTTAAAGAGGTCTCACCATCAGCACTTTTTGTAGGTATGGCTTCCACCCATTTAGTAACATAATCAACAGCAACAAGTATATGAGTGTTACCTTCTGAAGACGGAAAAGGTCCCATGAAGTCAAATCCCCAACAATCAAATGGTTCAATAACAAGAGTATAATTCATAGGCATTTCATTGCGTCTGGAGATATTACCAACCCTTTGACATTCATCACAAGATAAAATAAACTTCCTTGCATCTTTGAAGAGAGTTGGCCAATAAAAACCTGATTGTAGAACCTTTTGCGCGGTTCTATCTCCGGCGTGATGTCCTCCATAAGCACTACCATGACATTTACTCAATATTTCTTGTTGTTCATATTCGGGAACACACCTTCGCAGAATACCATCCACTCCTTCTTTATATAAGTGTGGGTCATCCCAAAAATAATGCCTCAAGTCATAAAAGAATTTCCTCCTCTGCTGAGCTGAAAAAGTTGGAGGCAAGTACTTGGAAACAATAAAGTTAGCATAATCAGCATACCAAGGACTGTCTCGCGAGCTCACCTTTATTACAACCAATTGTTCATTTGGAAAACTATCATTAACAGGAACAGGATCATAAGTAATATTTTCCAATCTAGATAAATTATCAGCAAAAGGATTATCAACACCTTTCCTATCTACAATATGTAAATCAAATTCTTGCAAAAGAAGTACCCATCTAATAAGCCTCGGCTTAGCATCTTTCTTGTCATAAGGTATCTAATTGCAGCATGATCAGTATGAATTGTGACTTTTGAATCAACAATATAGGATCTAAACTTGTCACAAGCAAAGACTACAGCTAATAATTCTTTTTCAGTTGTAGCATAATTTCTTTGAGCAGCATCAAGAGTTTTACTAGCATAATGAATAACATTCAGTTTTTTATCTACTCGCTGTCCAAGAACAGCGCCTACAGCAAAATCACTAGCATCACACATAATTTCAAAAGGAAAATTCCAATCAGGAGGTTCAACTACAGGAGAAGTTGTTAAGGCTTTCTTTAGATTTTCAAAAGCTTCCTTACAATCATCATCAAAAACAAAAGGTACGTCTTTTTGAAGAAGATTAGTAAGAGGCTTTGAAATCTTGGAGAAATCTTTAATAAATCTCCTATAAAACCCAGCATGACCAAGAACACTACAAATACCTTTAACATCCCTCGGATAGGGCATCTTCTCAATTGCTTCAACTTTAGCTCTATCAACTTCAATACCTCTCTCAGAAATTTTATGTCCCAATACAATTCCTTCATTAACCATAAAGTGGCATTTCTCCCAATTAAGAACAAGGTTAGTTTCTTCACATCTCTGCAAAACTTTATCAAGGTTTCGCAAGAAACTATCAAAAGAATTCCCATAGACAGAAAAATCATCCATGAATACTTCCACAATACTCTCACAAAAGCCATGAAAAATAGCAGACATGCATCTTTGAAAAGTAGCAGGAGCATTACATAAACCAAAAGGCATACGCCTATAAGCATAAGTTCCATAGGGACAAGTAAAAGTGGTTTTCTCTTGATCTTTAGTTTTAACAGCAATTTGTGAAAACCCAGAATAACCATCAAGAAAGCAAAAATGAGTATTTTTAGACAACCTCTCTAGCATTTGATCAATAAATGGTAAGGGGTAATGATCTTTCTTAGTAACTTTATTAACTTTTCGAAAATCAATGCACATTCTATACCCTACAACTACTCTTTGAGGGATGAGCTCATCATTATCATTAGGCACAACAGTCATTCCTCCTTTCTTAGGAACGCAATGCACAGGACTAACCCATCTACTATCAGCAATAGGATATATAATACCAGCTTCAAGAAGTTTTAATACCTCATTCCTTACCACCTCCTTCATCTTCGGAATTAGACGACGCTGATGTTCAACAACAGGCTTTGCATCATCTTCCATATTAATAGCATGTTGGCAAATAGAAGGAGAAATCCCCTTCAAATCATCAAGAGTGTAGCCAATAGCTCCTCGGTGTTTCTTCAATATTTCCAATAACCTTTCTTCCTCAATCTCTGAAAGCTTAGAACTAATAATAACAGGATATATTTTCTTATCATCAATATGAGCATATTTAAGATTATCAGGCAAAGGCTTTAAATCAAAAACAGGATCTTCCTTTGGTGGCGGTGTTGTACCCAAATCTTCCACCGGTAAATCATGCTTGAGAATAGGTTGGCGAAGAAAAATTTCCTCAAGCTCATCTCTTTCTTTCCTAAAAACTTCACTCTCGCTATTCTCCAAATGTTTCTGCAAAGGATTATTAGGGACAAGAACAATAGATGCACACTGCTCCATTTTAAAATCATCACTAGGCAAATCAGCTTTATAAGGAGTTTTGGTAAATTTAGAGAAGTTAAACTCATAAGATTCACCATCAAATTTAGTCAAAATTTTCTCTTTCTTGCAATCTATAATAGCTCCACAAGTATTTAGAAAAGGTCTACCAAAAATGATAGGACAATAATCACTAGCAGCAGAACCAAGTACCAAAAAGTCAGCAGGATATTTAATCTTACCACATAGAACTTCCACATCTCGAACAATACCAATTGGAGAAATAGTTTCTCTATTAGCCAGCTGAATAACCACATCAATATCTTCAAGTTCACAAGAATCAATTTCGTGCATAATCTTTGTGTAAAGCTCATAAGGAATAGCACTAACACTTGCACCAATATCACATAAACCATAATAGCAATGATCACCAATTCTAACAGATAGCATAGGAACACTAACTTGTTTGGGTTTATTAGGATGTGAAACAATATTAGAAGCATCTTCACAGAAAATAATATGACCATCCTCCACATTTTCAGTCACAAGATATTTAACTATTGCAACAGCAGGTTCAACTTTTATTTGTTCTTCAGGTTCTATAGGATTCTTTTCACTTTTATGAACTGCACTATTTATAACAGAGTACTCCTTCATTTTAGCAGGGAAAGGAGTTTTTTCAATATAAGCTTAAGGAAGAACATGATCAACAGTTTCAACTACAACGCATTTATTAATAGATGAATCAATTTTATCTTTATACGTTTCAGGATACTTATCAAAATTCTTCTTAGGCAATTCATAATGAGAGGCAAAAGCTTTATAAAGATTTGCAGCAACTTGAGAATCAAGACCATATGTAGCACTCATATTACGAAATTTATCAGTATCCATAAAAGCTTCAATGCATTTATAATCATAAATTATACCTGATTCTCTATCCTTGTCGTTCTCCCAACCTTCAGTATTTTCTTGGATCCGATCAAGAAGGTCCCTTTTAAACTCTTCTTTGTTGCGTGTAAATGATCCAGAACAAGAAGTATCCAGCAAGGTCTTGTCTTGAAAAGAAAGTATTGCATAGAAATTATCAATAATAACATTACCAGGAAGCTCATGAATGGGGCATTTGAGCATTAAAGACTTCAATCTCCCCCAAGCTTGGGCAATACTTTCTCCATCATGAGGCCAGAAATTATATATGCGGTTACGATCTTTGTGAATTTCACTTGGAGGATAGAATTTAGAATAAAATAAAGGCACAATGTCCTCCCAATCAAGAGAATCACCATTCTTCAGCAATTTATACCAATGCGCCGCTTTACCAGACAGCGATATAGAGAATAGTTTCTTTCTAACTTCATTCATAGCAATACCTGCACATTTGAATAACCTGCATAATTCATGCAAAAACAGTAAATGATCACCAGGATGGACAGTTCCATCCCCTTCATAGCGGTTATCCATAACACGTTCAATAATTTTCATAGGTATTTTATATGGTATCACTTCCTCACCTGGCGCCTCATCCACTACCGTTGCAGTAGTAGTAGATTTCCCAAATAGAAATTGAAGAGAAGATCTCTCCATAATGACTTATAGCAGCGAGAAATAAAATCAGCACAAACAGTAAAGGTTTTCCTTACCAATTCCACTTACCAATAGCGCTTCACTCCCCGGCAACGGCGCCAGAAAATAGTCTTGATGACCCACAAGTATAGGGGGTTGATACGTCTCCAATGTATCGATAATTTCTTATGTTCCATGCCACATTATTGATGTTATCTACATGTTTTATGCACACTTTATGTCATATTCGTGCATTTTCTGGAACTAACCTATTAACAAGATGCCGAAGTGCCAGTTGTTGTTTTCTGCTGTTTTTGGTTTCAGAAATCCTAGTAACGAAATATTCTCGGAATTGGACGAAATCAACGCCCAGGGTCCTATTTTGCCACGAAGCTTCCAGAAGACCGAAGAGGAGACGAAGTGGGGCCACGAGGCGCCCAAACCATAGGGCGGCGTGGCCCAGGCCTTGGCCGCGCCGACCTGTGGTGTGGGGCCCTCGTGCCCCCTCCTGACTTGCCCTTCCGCCTACTTAAAGCCTCCGTCGCGAAACTCCCAGTACCGAGAGCCACGATACGGAAAACCTTACTGTGACGCCGCCGCCGCCAATCCCATCTCGGGGGATTCAGGAGATCGCCTCCGGCACCCTGCCGGAGAGGGGATTCATCTCCCGGAGGACTCTACGCCGCCATGGTCGCCTCCGGAGTGATGTGTGAGTAGTCTACCCCTGGACTATGGGTCCATAGCTGTAGCTAGATGGTTGTCTTCTCCCCATTGTGCTTCATTGTCGGGTCTTGTGAGCTGCCTAACATGATCAAGATCATCTATCTGTAATTCTATATGTTGCGTTTGTTGGGATCCGTTGAATAGAGAATACTTGTTATGTTGATTATCAAAGTTATATCTATGTGTTGTTTATGATCTTGCATGCTCTCCGTTACTAGTAGATGCTCTGGCCAAGTAGATGCTTGTTACTCCAAGAGGGAGTATTTATGCTCGATAGTGGGTTCATGTCTCCGTGAACCTGGGGAAGTGACAGAAATCTCTAAGATTATGGATGTGTTGTTGCCACTAGGGATAAAACATTGGTGCTATGTTCAAGGATGTAGTAACTGATTACATTACGCGCAATACTTAATGCAATTGTCTGTTGTTAGCAACTTAATACTGGAGGGGTTCGGATGATAACCTGAAGGTGGACTTTTTAGGCATAGATGCATGCTGGATAGCGGTCTATGTACTTTGTCGTAATGCCCAATTAAATCTCACAATACTCATCATAATATGTATGTGCATGGTCATGCCCTCTTTATTTGTCAATTGCCCAACTGTAATTTGTTCACCCAACATGCTGTTTATCTTATGGGAGAGACACCTCTAGTGAACTGTGGACCCCGGTCCAATTCTCTATACTGAAATACAATCTACTGCAATACTGTTTTACTGTTTTCTGCAAACAATCATCATCCACACTATACATCTAATCCTTTGTTACAGCAAGCCGGTGAGATTGACAACCTCACTGTTTCGTTGGGGCAAAGTACTTTGGTTGTGTTGTGCAGGTTCCACGTTGGCGCCGGAATCTCTGGTGTTGCGCCGCACTACATCCCGCCGCCATCAACCTTCAACGTGCTTCTTGGCTCCTACTGGTTCGATAAACCTTGGTTTCATACTGAGGGAAAACTTGCCGCTGTACGCATCACACCTTCCTCTTGGGGTTCCCAACGGACGCGTGTTGTACGCGTATCAAGCACTTTTTCTGGCGCCGTTGCCGGGGACCTGAAGAAAAGTTACACCACAAAGATTTAGATCTCCCACGTCAACTGCACGCCAGAAGCACTTTTTCTGGCACCGTTGCCGGGGAGATCAAGACACGCTGCAAGGGGAGTCTCCACTTCCCAATCTCTTTACTTTGTTTTTGTCTTGCTTTATTTTATTTACTACTTTGTTTGCTGCACTAAATCAAAATACAAAAAAATTAGTTGCTAGTTTTACTTTATTTTGCTATCTTGTTTGCTATATCAAAAACACAAAAAAAAAATTAGTTACTTGCATTTACTTTATCTAGTTTGCTTTAGTTACTACTGCTGAAATGAGTAATCCTGAAGTTGAAGTTCGTTCATTTAAGCAACAAGGGGGAGAATGTTTAAAAGATGCTTGGTATAGAATCAGTGATGCCCATAATAGGTGCACTAAGAAACACTCCACACTATCCTACTCAGGAATTTTTATGTTGGTATCTCTAGCTGGAATAGATATGTTCTTGATTGTCTCGCGGGAGGTAACTTCCTAGGCGCTCCCGCTTTAGAAGCTAGTTGCATTATTGAGAGTTTATTTGGAACACCACCTGTTAATGAAACTAAAATTGAAATCTCTCTTGAGGATGTTATGAAAAAATTGGAAACCATAGAGAAAAATTTTCCGAGTGTAGAAACTAAATTGGAGATGTTACTTGATAAAACTGATGAACTTGATAAATCCTTAGGACGAATTGATGAAAGAATTAGTGTCCTAGGAACTTGTGTTGCCCATGATGATCAAATCAATAGGATTGGTGAGCTTGAAAAAGCTATGGGAACCTTGGGTTCAACCTTTTCATCTATAAAGTTTAGAGAAAAAGCTTATGTGGGTAAGGAGCAAAAGTTTATGTATGTCTCTAAAGTGCCTAAACCAAAGAAAAATTATTATAGGCCTAAAATTGACAAAGCCCTTAGTACCACTACAGATGGGGGAAATTATGATGCCAATGCATCATCTCTTGATAATACTTGATACACACTTTCTGCGCCTAGCTGAAAGGCGTTAAAGAAAAGCGCTTATGGGAGACAACCCATGTTTTTACCTACAGTATTTTGTTTTTATTTTGTGTCTTGGAAGTTTTTTACTACTATAGCAACCTCTCCTTATCTTAGTTTAGTGTTTTATCGTGCCAAGTAAAGTCGTTGATAGAAAAGTTCATACTAGATTTGGATTACTGCGCAGTTTCAGATTTCTTTGCTGTCACGAATTCCGACCTGCCTCCCTGTAGGTAGCTCAGAAAAATATGCCAATTTACGTGCGTGATCCTCAGATATGTACGCAACTTTCATTCAATTTGGGAATTTTCATTTGAGCAAGTCTGGTGCCATTTTAAAATTCGTCTTTACGAACTGTTCTGTTTTGACAGATTCTGCCTTTTATTTCGCATTGCCTCTTTTGCTATGTTGGATAAATTTCTTTGATCCATTAATATCCAGTAGCTTTATGCAATGTCTAGAAGTGTTAAGAATGATTATGTCACCTCTGAACATGTTAATTTTTATTGTGCACTAACCCTCTGATGAGTTGTTCTAAGTTTGGTGTGGAGGAAGTTTTCAAGGATCAAGAGAGGAGTATGATGCAACATGATCAAGGAGAGTGAAAGCTCTAAGCTTGGGGATGCCCCGGTGGTTCACCCCTGCATATATCAAGAGGACTCAAGCGTCTAAGCTTGGGGATGCCCAAGGCATCCCCTTCTTCATCGACAACATTATCAGGTTCCTCCCCTGAAACTATATTTTTATTCCATCACATCTTATGTGCTTTGCTTGGAGCGTCGGTTTGTTTTTTTTTGTTTTGTTTGAATAAAATGGATCCTAGCATTCATTGTATGGGAGAGAGACACGCTCCGCTGTAGCATATGGACAAGTATGTCCTTAGGCTCTACTCATAGTATTCATGGCGAAGTTTCTTCTTCGTTAAATTGTTATATGGTTGGAATTGGAAAATGATACATGTAGTAATTGCTATAATGTCTTGGGTAATGTGATACTTGGCAATTGTTGTGCTCATGTTTAAGCTCTTGCATCATATACTTTTCACCTATTAATGAAGAAATACATAGAGCATGCTAAAATTTGGTTTGCATATTTGGTCTCTCTAAGGTCTAGATAATTTCTAGTATTGAGTTTGAACAACAAGGAAGATGGTGTAGAGTCTTATAATGTTTACAATGTGTCTTTTATGTGAGTTTTGCTACACCGGTTCATCCTTGTGTTTGTTTCAAATAAACCTTGCTAGCCTAAACCTTGTATCGAGAGGGAATACTTCTCATGCATCCAAAATACTTGAGCCAACCACTATGCCATTTGTGTCCACCATACCTACCTACTACATGGTATTTCTCCGCCATTCCAAAGTAAATTGCTTGAGTGCTACCTTTAAAATTCCATCATTCACCTTTGCAATATATAGCTCATGGGACAAATAGCTTAAAAACTATTGTGGTATTGAATATGTACTTATGCACTTTATCTCTTATTAAGTTGCTTGTTGTGCGATAACCATGTTTCTGGGGACGCCATCAACTACTCTTTGTTGAATATCATGTGAGTTGCTATGCATGTTCATCTTGTCTGAAGCAAGAGCGATCTACCACCTTATGGTTAAGCATGCATATTGTTAGAGAAGAACATTGGGCCGCTAACTAAAGCCATGATCCATGGTGGAAGTTTCAGTTTTGGACAAAATCCTCAATCTCATATGAGAAAATTATTAATTGTTGTTACATGCTTATGCATAAAAGAGTAGTCCATTATCTGTTGTCTATATTGTCCCGGTATGGATGTCTAAGTTGAGAATAATCAATAGCGAGAAATCCAATGCGAGCTTTCTCCTTAGACCTTTGTACAGGCGGCATAGAGGTACCCCTTTGTGACACTTGGTTAAAACATGTGCATTGTGATGATCCGGTAGTCCAAGCTAATTAGGACAAGGTGCGGGCACTATTAGTATACTATGCATGAGGCTTGCAACTTGTAAGATATAATTTACATGATACATATGCTTTATTACTACCGTTGACAAAATTGTTTCATGTTTTCAAAATCAAAGCTCTAGCACAAATATAGCAATCGATGCTTTTCCTCTATGGAGGACCATTCTTTTACTTTCATTGTTGAGTCAGTTCACCTATTTCTCTCCTCCTCAAGAAGCAAACACTTGTGTGAACTGTGCATTGATTCCTACATACTTGCATATTGCACTTATTATATTACTCTATGTTGACAATATCCATGAGATATACATGTTATAAGTTGAAAGCAACCGCTGAAACTTAATCTTCCTTTGTGTTGCTTCAATGCCTTTACTTTGAATTATTGCTTTATGAGTTAACTCTTATGCAAGACTTATTGATGCTTGTCTTGAAGTGCTATTCATGAAAAGTCTTTGCTATATGATTCACTTGTTTACTCATGTCATATACATTGTTTTGATCGCTGCATTCACTACATATGCTTTACAAATAGTATGATCAAGGTTATGACGGCATGTCACTCCAGAAATTATCTTTGTTATCGTTTTACCTGCTCGGGACGAGCAGAACTAAGCTTGGGGATGCTGATACGTCTCCAACGTATCGATAATTTCTTATGTTCCATGCCACATTATTGATGTTATCTACATGTTTTATGCACACTTTATGTCATATTCGTGCATTTTCTGGAACTAACCTATTAACAAGATGCCGAAGTGCCAGTTGCTGTTTTCTGCTGTTTTTGGTTTCAGAAATCCTAGTAATGAAAAATTCTCGGAATTGGACGAAATCAACGCCCAGGGTCCTATTTTGCCACGAAGCTTCCAGAAGACCGAAGAGGAGACGAAGTGGGGCCACGAGGCGCCCAAACCCTAGGGCGGCGCGGCCCAGGCCTTGGTCGCGCCGACCTGTGGTGTGGGGCCCTCGTGCCCCCTCCTGACTTGCCCTTCCACCTACTTAAAGCCTCCGTCGCGAAACTCCCAGTACCGAGAGCCACGATACGGAAAACCTTACTGAGATGCCGCCGCCGCCAATCCCATCTCGGGGGATTCAGGAGATCGCCTCCGGCACCCTGCCGGAGAGGGGATTCATCTCCCGGAGGACTCTACGCCGCCATGGTCGCCTCTGGAGTGATGTGTGAGTAGTCTACCCCTGGACTATGGGTCCATAGCTGTAGCTAGATGGTTGTCTTCTCCCCATTGTGCTTCATTGTCGGGTCTTGTGAGCTGCCTAACATGATCAAGATCATCTATCTGTAATTCTATATGTTGCGTTTGTTGGGATCCGATGAATAGAGAATACTTGTTATGTTGATTATCAAAGTTATGTCTATGTATTGTTTATGATCTTGCATGCTCTCCGTTACTAGTAGATGCTCTGGCCAAGTAGATGCTTGTAACTCCAAGAGGGAGTATTTATGCTCGATAGTGGGTTCATGTCTCCGTGAATCTGGGGAAGTGACAGAAATCTCTAAGATTATGGATGTGCTGTTGCCACTAGGGATAAAACATTGGTGCTATGTTCAAGGATGTAGTTACTGATTACATTACACGCAATACTTAATGCAATTGTCTGTTGTTAGCAACTTAATACTGGAGGGGGTTCGGATGATAACCTGAAGGTGGACTTTTTAGGCATAGATGCATGCTGGATAGCGGTCTATGTACTTTGTCGTAATGCCCAATTAAATCTCACAATACTCATCATAATATGTATGTGCATGGTCATGCCCTCTTTATTTGTCAATTGCCCAACTGTAATTTGTTCACCCAACATGCTGTTTATCTTATGGAAGAGACACCTCTAGTGAACTGTGGACCCCGGTCCAATTCTCTATACTGAAATACAATCTACTGCAATCTTGTTTCTTGTTTTCTGCAAACAATCATCATCCACACTATACATCTAATCCTTTGTTACAGCAAGCCGGTGAGATTGACAACCTCACTGTTTCGTTGGGGCAAAGTACTTTGGTTGTGTTGTGCAGGTTCCACGTTGGCGCCAGAATCTCTGGTGTTGCGCCGCACTACATCCCGCCGCCATCAACCTTCAACGTGCTTCTTGGCTCCTACTGGTTCGATAAACCTTGGTTTCATACTGAGGGAAAACTTGCCGCTGTACGCATCACACCTTCCTCTTGGGGTTCCCAACGGACGCGTGCTGTACGCGTATCAGGGGCGTATCGTAGTATCTTCGATAAGTAAGAATGTCGATCCCAACGAGGAGCAGAAGGTGTTGACAAGCAGTTTCGATAAAGGATTCACTGTAAATGCTCACAGACAAGTATTCAGGGGGTTTTGATGTAACAGATGAATAAAGTACAAGTAAGTAAAATGCGAGAGAAATAATTGCAGCGAGTGGCCCAATCCTTTTTAGCACAAAGGACAAGCCAGTTTGTTTACTTATAATGACCAAACGTTCTTGAGGACACACGGGATTTTAGTCTAGTGCTTTCGCTACATACAGCTGATTAATCTTCATTGTTTTGATAAGTGTTGTGTGGGTGAACCTATGCTAATGTACCGCCCTTCCTAGGACTAATACATACTTGTGATTATACCCCTTGCAAGCATCCGCAACTACAAGAAAGTAATTAAGATAAATCTAACCACAGCCTTAAACTCTGAGATCCTGCGATCCCTCCTGCATCGATATACCAACGGGGGCTCAGGTTTCTGTCACTGCGGCAACCCCGCAATTGGCAAACGAGTACAAGATGTATTCCCCAGGCCCATAAATGGTGAAGTATCGTGTAGTCGATGTTCACACGACACCACTAGAAGAATGACACCACAACTTAAATATCATAACATTGAATATTACTCAACCATAATTCACTACTAACATTTAGACTTCACCCATGTCCTCAAGAACTAAACGAACTACTCACGAGACATCATATGGAACATGATCAGAGGTGATATGATAATGAATAACAATCTGAACATAAACCTTGGTTCAACGGTTTCACTCAATAGCATCAATAACAAGTAGAAATCAACACTGGGAGAGTTTCCCCTATCAAACAATCAAGACCAAACCCAAATTGCTACAGCGGTGACGAGGTGCTGCGGTGGAGATGGCGGTGATGATGATGAAGATGATGGTGATGGCGATGGAGATGATGTCCAGCTCGATGGCGGTGACGATGGCGTCGATTTCCCCCTCCGGGAGTGAATTTCCCCAGCGGATTCCTGCCCGCCGGAGAGCTCTTTTCTCTCTAGTGTTCTCCGCCCCGCAGAGGCGGCTGTGGCTCTTCGCGACGTACCCTCTGGAGCCTAGGTTTTCGGGACGAAGGGTTTCGCGAAGAAAAGGAGGCGAAAGGGGCTGTGGGGCCCCCACACCACAAGGTGGCGCGGCCAGGCCATGGGCCGCGCCGGCCTGTGGTCTGGCCCCTCCTTGGGTCTTCTCGACTCCCCCTTCTGGCTTTCTCCGTCATCTGGAAAAATAGGATTTTTGGTATAATTTCCTTCCACAGTTGATCTTCCGAAATATTGCATCCTGACGGTGCTTTTTCCAGCAGAATCCTGGCTCCGGTGCGCGATCTCCAAATAATCATGAAACATGCAAAATAGATGAAATAACATAAGTATTGTGTCCCAATATGAAATATATCAATGAATAACAGCAAATTATGATATAAAATAGTGATACAAATTGGACGTATCACCCACCCATTTGTATCTTGGTCAAATCCTAGGTTTGATAATAATTTAAACAAGTTTAAAACATGAAAATGAAAAGGGAAGCATGTATCCTTCTTAGTTACTCTAAAATGAAGTTTTTGGGAGGTTTTTGATATTTCCATGTTTGAAACCCAAAACCACTTCTCTTCATGCTTGACTTCATAAGACAGAGTTTAAGGGTTAGGGGGTAGATACATGATTTGTCTGGTTTGAATATGTCTAGACCTTGTTTATCAACTTTAATGCTTACTATATGACATAAGAAGACTATGTGATTTAGTTTTTCATTTTTCTGTTTTTATTTTATTTTTCTGCCCATTTGAATCTTGTTGGTCAAATCCTAGGTTTGACCAAGATTTAGACAAGTTTAACACATGAAAATGAATAAGTAAGCCTGGATCCTTCTTAGTCACTCCAAAATGTATCAATTGATAGATGTGTTAACTTTGCTTCATGGAAAAAATAATGTCATGTAATTAAATGAGTTAACTTGGATTTCCTACGCTTGAATCCATAGGAAACTTTGTTCTAATGCACTATAATAATCAACCGAGTTTTTATACCAACAGGTCTGTCACTTACGTGTGGTGCCCACGCGTGAGGTCCCACACTTCAGTGAGCACAAGTCACGTGCAATAGGTACGCAAACTCCCAGCCATCTTCTTTGTCAAGAGAAGACGCATCAGGATGCGTATTGGAAGTCTCTGGGTCCTTCAGGATCCTTCGGTTGTCCCTCTCACACAAAAAAAACAAATCTCTCTCATTCTCGGCCTCGCTCGACTCGCTCGCTCGCTCGCACCTCCCTGCTCACTGACAAACCCTGCACAATAGTCAACATCGTCACCCGAAAAAGGGGAGACACCATAATACTCTCCCTTCTTCTGACCTTCCGAGTGATCCCTCTTCCTCCGAGTTTCACTAGCTAGACGGGCAAACACACATGTGCTCCATAGTAATAATAAAAAGGTAGAAAAATCGATATACGAATCTATAATTAAATAGGTTAAACTAGGGTTTTGCCTAGTACTACAGATCAAGGTTCAAAAAAATCCAACTACGGGGTTCGAACAACACGATTCTAATCCAAGAATTTTTTCTACCTCATCCAAATGGCCTCAAACTATAGGGTTAGCATCTATCTAGTGCAGTATGTGTGAAAATGTATGCATTATGTGTGCTATAACTTGTATGTCTTTCAAATTTGAACCAAATTTGAATAAGTTTGAAATATTTGAAAAGGGGCTTTTGGCTTAAACGTTTGAAACCCAAAACGACTTCTCTTCATGCTAGACTTCATAAGACCGAGTTTAGGGTTAGGGGGTAGATACATGATCTGTCTGGTTTGAATATGTCTAAACCTTGTTTATCAACTTTAATGCTAACTATATGACACAAGAAGACTATGTGCTTGGGTTTTTCATTTTTCTGTTTTTTATTTATTTTATGCCCATATATTTGAATCTTGGCCAAATCCTAGGTTTGACAAAGATTTAAACAAGTTTAAAACATGAAAATGAAAAGGGAAGTGATACGTCCAATTTGCATCACTATTTTATATCATAATTTGCTGTTATTCATTGATATATTTCATATTGGGACACAATACTTATGTTATTTCATCTATTTTGCATGTTTCATCATTATTGAAGGATCAAGCACCGGAGCCAGGATTCTGCTGGAAAAAGCACCGTCAGAACGCAATATTTCGGAAGATCAACTGTGGAAGGAAATTATACCAAAAATCCTATTTTTCAAGATGACGAAGGAAGCCAGAAGGAGGAGCTGAGAAGACCCAGGGTGGGCCCACACCATAGGGCGGCGCGGCCCATGGCCTGGCCGCGCCACCATGTGGTGTGGGGGGCCCACAGCCCCTTTCGCCTCCTTTTCTTCGCGAAATCCTTCGTCCCAAAAACCTAAGCCACAGAGGGTACCTCGCGAAGAGTTACAGCCGCCTCTGCGGGGCGGAGAACACCAGAGAGAAAAGAGCTCTCCGGCGGGTAGGAATCCGCCGGGGAAATTCCCTCCGGGAGGGGGAAATCGACGCCATCGTCACCGTCATCGAGCTGGACATCATCTCCATCACCATCATCATCATCTCCACAATCATCACCGCCGTCTCCACCGCTGGACACCATCACCGCCGTAGCAATTTGGGTTTGATCTTGATTGTTTGATAGGGGAAACTCTCCCGGTATCGATCTCTACTTATTGTTGATGCTATTGAGTGAAACCATTGAACCAAGTTTATGTTCAGAATGTTATTCATCATCATATCACCTCTGATCATGTTCCATATGATGTCTCGTGAGTAGTTCGTTTACTTCTTGAGGACATGGGTGAAGTCTAAATGTTAGTAGTGAACTATGGTTGAGTAATATTCAATGGTATGATATTTAAGTTGTGGTGTTATTCTTCTAGTGGTGTCATGTGAACGTCGACTACATGACACTTCACCATTTATGGGCCTAGGGGAATGCATCTTGTACTCGTTTGCCAATTGCGGGGTTGCCGGAGTGACAGAAACCTAAACCCCCGTTGGTATATCGATGCAGGAGGGATCGCAGGATCTCAGAGTTTAAGGCAGTGGTTAGATTTATTCTTAATTACTTTCTTGTAGTTGCGGATGCTTGCAAGGGGTATAATCACAAGTATGTATTAGTCCTAGGAAGGGCGGTACATTAGCATAGGTTCACCCACACAACACTTATCATAACAATGAAGATTATTTAGCCGTATGTAGCGAAAGCACTAGACTAAAATCCCGTGTGTCCTCGAGAACGTTTGGTCATTATAAGTAAACAAACCGGCTTGTCCTTTGTGCTAAAAAGGATTGGGCCACTCGCTGCAATTGTTACTCTCGCACTTTACTTACTCGTACTTTATTCAACTGTTACATCAAAACCCCCTGAATACTTGTCTGTGAGCATTTACAGTGAATCCTTCATCGAAACTGCTTGTCAACACCTTCTGCTCCTCGTTGGGATCGACATTCTTACTTATCGAAAATACTACGATACACCCCCTATACTTGTGGGTCATCAAGACTATTTTCTGGCGCCGTTGCCGGGGAGTGAAGCGCTATTGGTAAGTGGAATTGGTAAGGAAAACCTTTACTGTTTGTGCTGATTTTATTTCTGCCTGCTGCTAGAAGTCATTATGGAGAGATTTTCTCTTCAATTTTTATTTGGGAAATCTACTACTACTGCAACGGTAGTGGATGAGGCACCAGGTGAGGAAGTGATACCATATAAAATACCTATGAAAATTATTGAACGTGTTATGGATAACCGCTATGAAGGGGATGGAACTGTCCATCCCGGTGATCATTTATTGTTCTTACATGAATTATGCAGTTTATTCAAGTGTGCAGATATTGCTATGGATGAAGTGAGGAAGAAACTATTCTCTTTATCGCTGTCTGGTAAAGCGGCGCATTGGTATAAATTATTGGATAATGGGGATTCTCTTGAATGGAATGATATTGTGCCCCGGTTTTATTCTAAGTTCTATCCTCCAAGTGAAATTCACAAGGATCGGAATCGCATATATAATTTTTGGCCTCATGATGGAGAGAGTATTGCCCAAGCTTGGGGGAGATTGAAGTCTTTAATGCTCAAATGCCCCATTCATGAGCTTCCTGGTAATGTTATTATTGATAATTTCTATGCAAGACTTTCTTTTCAAGACAAGACCTTGCTGGATACTTCTTGTTCTGGATCATTTACACGCAACAAAGAAGAGTTTAAAAGGGACCTTCTTGATCGGATCCAAGAAAATACTGAAGGTTGGGAGAACGACAAGGACAAAGAATCAGGTATAATTTATGATTATAAATGCATTGAAGCTTTTATGGATACTGATAAATTTCGTAATATGAGTGCTACATATGGTCTTGATTCTCAAGTTGCTGCAAATCTTTATAAAGCTTTTGCTTCTCATTATGAATTGCCAAAGAAGAATTTTGATAAGTATCATGAACCTTATAAAGATAAAATTGATTCATCTATTAATAAATGCGTTGTAGTTGAAACTGCTGATCATGTTATTCCTGAAGCTTATATTGAAAAAACTCCTTTCCCTGCTAAAATGAAGGAGTACTCTGTTATAAATAGTGCGGTTCATAAAAGTGAAAAGAAACCTGTAGAACCTGAAGAACAAATAAAAGTTGAACTCTTTGTTGCAATAGTTAAAGATCTTGTGACTGAAAATGTGGAGGATGGTCATATTATTTTCTGTGAAGATGCTTCTAATATTGTTTCACATCCTAATAAACCCAAACAAGCTAGTGTTCCTATGCTATCTGTTAGAATTGGTGATCATTGCTATTATGGATTATATAATATTGGTGCAAGTGTTAGTGCTATTCCTTATGAGCTTTACACGGAGATTATGCACGAAATTGATTCTTGTGAACTTGAAGATATTGATGTGGTCATTCAGCTGGCTAATAGAGAAACTATTTCTCCAATTGGTATTGTTCGAGATGTGGAAGTATTATGCGGTAAGATTAAATATCCTGCTGACTTTTTGGTACTTGGTTCTGCTGCTAGTGATTATTGTCCTATTATTTTTGGTAGACCTTTTCTAAATACTTGTGGAGCTATTATAGACTGCAAGAAAGAGAAAATTTTGACTAAATTTGCTGGTGAATCTTATGAGTTTAACTTCTCTAAATTTACCAAAACTCCTTATAAAGCTGATTTGCCTAATAATGATTTTAAGATGGAGCAGTGTGCATCTATTGTTCTTGTTCCTAATAATCCTTTGCAGCAACATTTGGAGGATAGCGAGAGTGAAGTTTTTAGGAAAGAAAGAGATGAGCTTGAGGAAATTTTTCTCCGCCAACCTATTCTGAAGCACGATTTACCAGTGGAAGATTTGGGTACAACACCACCACCAAAGGAAGATTCTGTTTTTGATTTAAAGCCTTTGCCTGATAATCTTAAATATGCTCATATTGATGATAAGAAAATATATCATGTTATTATTAGTTCTAAGCTTTCAGAGATTGAGGAAGAAAGGTTATTGGAAATATTGAAGAAGCACCGAGGAGCTATTGGCTACACTCTTGATGATTTGAAAGGGATTTCTCCTTCTATTTGCCAACATGCTATTAATATGGAAGATGATGCAAAGCCTGTTGTTGAACATCAGCGTCGTCTAATTCCGAAGATGAAGGAAGTGGTAAGGAATGAGGTATTAAGACTTCTTGAAGCTGGTATTATATATCCTATTGCTGATAGTAGATGGGTTAGTCCTGTGCATTGTGTTCCCAAGAAAGGAGGAATGACTGTTGTGCCTAATGATAATGATGAGCTCATCCCTCAAAGAGTAGTTGTAGGGTATAGAATGTGCATTGATTTTCGAAAAGTTAATAAAGTTACTAAGAAAGATCATTACCCTTTACCATTTATTGATCAAATGCTAGAAAGATTGTCTAAAAATACACATTTTTGTTTTCTTGATGGTTATTCTGGGTTTTCACAAATTGCTGTTAAAGCTAAAGATCAAGAGAAAACCACTTTCACTTGTCCCTATGGAACTTATGCTTATAGACGTATGCCTTTTGGTTTATGTAATGCTCCTGCTACTTTTCAAAGATGCATGTCTGCTATTTTTCATGGTTTTTGTGACAGTATTGTAGAGGTATTCATGGATGATTTTTCCGTTTATGGGAATTCTTTTGATAGTTGCTTGCGAAACCTTGATAAAGTTTTGCAGAGATGTGAAGAAACTAACCTTGTTCTTAATTGGGAGAAATGCCACTTTATGGTTAATGAAGGAATTGTATTGGGACATAAAATTTCTGAGAGAGGTATTGAAGTTGATAGAGCTAAAGTTGAAGCAATTGAGAAGATGCCCTATCCAAGGGATGTTATAGGTATTCGTAGTGTTCTTGGTCATGCTGGGTTTTATAGGAGATTTATTAAAGATTTCTCCAAGATTTCAAAGCCTCTTACTAATCTTCTTCAAAAAGATGTACCTTTTGTTTTTGATGACGATTGTAAGGAAGCTTTTGAAACTCTTAAGAAAGCCTTAACAACTGCTCCTATAGTTGAACCTCCTGATTAGAATTTACCATTTGAAATTATGTGTGATGCTAGTGATTTTGCTGTAGGCGCTGTTCTTGGACAGCGAGTAGATAAAAAACTGAATGTTATTCATTATGCTAGTAAAACTCTTGATGCTGCTCAAAGAAATTATGCTACAACTGAAAAAGAATTATTAGCTGTAGTCTTTGCTTGTGATAAATTTAGATCTTATATTGTTGATTCAAAAGTTACTATTCATACTGATCATGCCGCAATTAGATACCTTATGACAAAGAAAGATGCTAAGCCGAGGCTTATTAGATGGGTACTTCTTTTGCAAGAATTTGATTTACATATTGTAGATAGGAAAGGTGCTGATAATCCTGTTGCTGATAATTTGTCTAGATTGGAAAATATTGCTTATGATCCTGTTCCTGTTAATGATAGTTTTCCAAATGAACAATTGGCTGTAATAAAGGTGAGCTCGCGAGACAGTCCTTGGTATGCTGATTATGCTAACTTTATTGTTTCCAAGTACTTGCCTCCAACCTTTTCAGCTCAGCAAAGGAGGAAATTCTTTTATGACTTGAGGCATTATTTCTGGGATGACCCACACTTATATAAAGAAGGAGTGGATGGTATTATGCGAAGATGTGTTCCCGAATATGAACAACAAGAGATATTGAGTAAATGTCATGGTAGTGCTTATGGAGGACATCACGCCGGAGAAAGAACCGCGCAAAAGGTTCTACAATCAGATTTTTATTGGCCAACTCTCTTCAAGGATGCGAGAAAGTTTATTTTATCTTGTGATGAATGCCAAAGGGTTGGTAATATCTCCAGACGTAATGAAATGCCTATGAATTATACTCTTGTTATTGAACCGTTTGATTGTTGGGGATTTGACTTCATGGGACCTTTTCCGTCTTCAGAAGGTAACACTCACATACTTGTTGCTGTTGATTATGTTACTAAATGGGTGGAAGCTATACCTACAAAAAGTGCTGATGGTGAGACCTCTTTAAGAATGCTTTTAGATATTATTTTTCCTAGATTTGGAGTACCTAGATATATTATGACTGATGGAGGTTCTCATTTTATTCATGGAGGTTTTAGAAAAACTCTTGCTAAGTATGGTATTAATCATAGAATTGCTTCCGCTTATCATCCTCAAACTAGTGGTCATGTAGAATTATCAAATAGAGAGATTAAATCTATTTTGGGAAAGACCGTTAATAAAACTAGAAAGAATTGGGCTAGTAAATTGAAGGATGCACTCTGGGCCTATAGAACTGCTTATAAAAATCCCATGGGAATGTCACCATATAAAATGGTTTATGGGAAAGCTTGTCATTTACCTTTAGAACTAGAGCACAAAGCTTATTGGGCTGTTAGAGAACTAAATAAAGATCCTAAACTTGCCGGTGATAAGAGGTTGTTGCAATTAAGTTCTCTAGATGAATGGAGAAGTGAAGCTTATGAAAATGCTAAACTCTTTAAAGAGAAAGTTAAAAAATGGCATGATAGAAGGATTATCAAAAGAGAATTTAATATTGGGGATAAAGTCCTATTGTATCGGTCTCGTCTCAGATTCTTTGCAGGGAAATTACTCTCGAAATGGGAAGGACCATATGTTGTCGAGGAGGTGTATCGTTCAGGAGCAATCAAAATTAGCTCTCTCCAAGGTAATGCCACGCAAGTGGTGAATGGACAAAGACTCAAGCATTATATCTCAGGTGATTCCTATAATGTTGATGTTGATATTATTCAAGTGGAAACACCGGAGGCTTTCATCAAAGGGCAAATTGACAATCCGCTTAACTCGACTTTGAATAGGTAACGATCGGTAATGAAAAGTACGCAATTTACTTTCCGAACAATAATTTTGCTGTTTTTGGAAAATATGAAAAATTATGAGTTCGAAACGGAGTGGAAAGGACGCACGAGGGGGTGCCACCATAGGGCGGCGCGGCCTGACCTGGGCCCGCACCGACCTATGGTTTGGCCGCCTCGTCGCCCCTTTCCGACTCTGGTTCGATCTGGTACTTTCCTTGTGTCATGAAAATTTTTGCTATATAATCCCCCGAACCCCTGGAGGTCCGTATATCGTTTTCTCGACGTGTTTTGTTTCGAGCTGTTTCTGCCAGGATTTGCTTCGGATCTAGAGCCATCATGTCTTCATCGGAAACTCCGAAGGACAGCTCCTGCAAGGATGTTGGCAACTTGTACATGGAGGAGCTGAGGATGCACCCCAAGGAGTTGCTGCTCGTTGAAGGAGAACTGCAGGTCAAGGATGTCTAGGGTCCTAAAGGAGAAGGAAGCTTGGAAGACAGGATGGAGAAGCTAGAACAAGAGGTTTTCAAATACAAGAAGATGGCTGAGCGTGAGGTGGATATCTTCCACAGGATTGTGTCTGAACTCATTGCTGAACATGAGAAGGAAACTGCAAAGCTTTGGAGCGACATCCTCTCACTTCACGACACCACCAAAAAGCTCCAAGCACAACTCTATGATGTTCAGAATCAGAACTGTGAGTATGAAAACAGGTTTAAATACATAAGCCGTGCTGCTAGTTTTAGGATTCCCGAGACCAAGATGTCGTTTCTTGATGGAGAGCCTCTTCCTTGGAAGTTTGATGACGGGAGTTCATCACCACCATCGCCGCAGGAGTAATTCATCATCGGTATTGGCATCCCCTTGGTTTGTTCCAAGCTTGGGGGAGTGCCACGGTATCACATTATCACTACCTTTTACTTTTATTGTCAAGTAGTGTCATATCATGAGTAGGGAAGTTATCATATAAGATGGGTTGCAGTTTGGAAGTATCTCTCCTTTAGTTGGTTATCTATGTATCCCTTAGTGTGAGTTATCGTTATGGAATATTAATGAGAAGTCTTATCATTTACATATTGCACATCTTATTCTAGTTTGCAATCTCTATCATATGATTTACTTTGTTGTTAGTATTGGTATGACTTTGGGAGCATTGGACAAATCTATTTGGTTTTGGCAAACTTAGCATTGGTCAATAGCAACAACACTTTGAGGTTTAAGTAGAAAAGAGAAATACATGTAGATGTTTCACTGTCTTTCTTTCTTGTTAGCTCATAGCTTATTATTCTGAAGTTAAAATTGTTTGTGCTTACAAGGAAGATGCATGATTGTTTCTATCACATGTATATTTGTTTGTTTCCCTCAACTCTTATGCTTGCTAATTAACCTTGCTAGCCAAAGACCTGTACTGAGAGGGAATACTTCTCGTGCATCCAAACCTTAACCCAAACATATGTCATTTGTGTCCACCATACCTACCTACTACATGGTATTTTCTGCCATTCCAAGTAAATACTTCATGTGCTACCTTTAAACAATTCAAAACTTAGTATTTCTTATTTGTGTCAATGTTTCATAGCTCATGAGGAAGTATGTGGTGTTTTATCTTTCAATCTTGTTGGGCAACTTTCACCAATGGACTAGTAGCTTCATCCGCTTATCCAATAATTTTGCAAAAAGAGCTAGCAATGGGATTCCCAGTCCCAAATTAATTAAACTAAATAGACACTCCTCCATGGTATGTGATTGATGGACGGCACCCGAAGGATTCGGTTAGCCATGGCTTGTGTTAGCAAAGGTTGGGGGGGGAGTGTCATCATCATAATAAAACTAAAATAAAAAGGCACTCCTTCATGGTATGAGATTGTTGGCAGGCACCCGAGGATTCGGTTAGCCATGGTTTGTGAAAGAAAGGTTGGAAGGAGTGCCACACAAAATAAAAATAATATGGGAGCCGCTCTTTGAAGGTTGTTTGGCAAGGGGGTTAGAGTACCCGCTACCAGTCGTTGACAACAACAAACACCTCTCAAAATGTTACTTTTATTATCTCTATATGATTGCAAAACTGAAAATGCTCTAGCACATGATTTAATCACTGCTTCCCTCTGCGAAGGGCCTATCTTTTACTTTATGTTGAGTCAGTAAACCTATTTCCCTCCATCTCAAGCAAGCATTTGAGTAGTTGTGATCAAACCATTATATTGTGATTTGCTTCATCATGTCTTTTATTCTTCCTTGTTTAGTACAAGTTTTATCTGAATGAATATAGCTTTGCACGTTATCAATGATTATGAAGAGACCATTATGATTGAGTATGCAAGTTGTGCCTTATAAACTTTAACATGAGAGCGCTGCTCAACGAGATAAGTATAATCTGTTAATTGTTCTCTGACCAAGAACGAAGTTTGCCATCACCAATTATGATTTCTTATGCACCTTTACTTGTGATTACCTTATACTTGTTTCAAGTTGAGTTATATGAGGAGGTTGTTTACTATAATGTCTTGTGCGAATGAATATGATGCTTCTTGTCCGTATTTTATTTATCGACTCTTCACTCCATAAACATGTGGTCCTGTTTATCGAGCTCAGTTTCGCTTGGGGACAAGCGAAGTCTAAGCTTGGGGGGAGTTGATACGTCCAATTTGCATCACTATTTTATATCATAATTTGCTGTTATTCATTGATATATTTCATATTGGGACACAATACTTATGTTATTTCATCTATTTTGCATGTTTCATCATTATTGGAGGATCAAGCACCGGAGCCAGGATTCTGCTGGAAAAAGCACCGTCAGAACGCAATATTTCGGAAGATCAACTGTGGAAGGAAATTATACCAAAAATCCTATTTTTCAAGATGACGAAGGAAGCCAGAAGGAGGAGCTGAGAAGACCCAGGGTGGGCCCACACCATAGGGCGGCGTGGCCCATGGCCTGGCCGCGCCACCATGTGATGTGGGGGGCCCACAGCCCCTTTCGCCTCCTTTTCTTCGCGAAATCCTTCGTCCCGAAAACCAAAGCCACAGAGGGTACCTCGCGAAGAGTTATAGCCACCTCTGCGGGGCGGAGAACACCAGAGAGAAAAGAGCTCTCCGGCGGGCAGGAATCCGCCGGGGAAATTCCCTCCGGGAGGGGGAAATCGACGCCATCGTCAACGTCATCGAGCTGGACATCATCTCCATCACCATCATCATCATCTCCACCATCATCACCGCCGTCTCCACCGCTGGACACCGTCACCGCCGTAGCAATTTGGGTTTGATCTTGATTGTTTGATAGGGGAAACTCTCCCGGTATCGATCTCTACTTATTGTTGATGCTATTGAGTGAAACCATTGAACCAAGTTTATGTTCAGATTGTTATTCATCATCATATCACCTCTAATCATGTTCCATATGATGTCTCGTGAGTAGTTCGTTTACTTCTTGAGGACATGGGTGAAGTCTAAATGTTAGTAGTGAACTATGGTTGAGTAATATTCAATGGTATGATATTTAAGTTGTGGTGTTATTCTTCTAGTGGTGTCATGTGAACGTCGACTACATGACACTTCACCATTTATGGGCCTAGGGGAATGCATCTTGTACTCGTTTGCCAATTGCGGGGTTGCCGGAGTGACAGAAACCTAAACCCCCGTTGGTATATCGATGCAGGAGGGATCGCAGGATCTCAGAGTTTAAGGCTGTGGTTAGATTTATTCTTAATTACTTTCTTGTAGTTGCGGATGCTTGCAAGGGGTATAATCACAAGTATGTATTAGTCCTAGGAAGGGCGGTACATTAGCATAGGTTCACCCACACAACACTTATCATAACAATGAAGATTATTTAGCCGTATGTAGCGAAAGCACTAGACTAAAATCCCGTGTGTCCTCGAGAACGTTTGGTCATTATAAGTAAACAAACCGGCTTGTCCTTTGTGCTAAAAAGGATTGGGCCACTCGCTGCAATTGTTACTCTCGCACTTTACTTACTCGTACTTTATTCAACTGTTACATCAAAACCCCCTGAATACTTGTCTGTGAGCATTTACAGTGAATCCTTCATCGAAACTGCTTGTCAACACCTTCTGCTCCTCGTTGGGATCGACATTCTTACTTATCGAAAATACTACGATACACCCCCTATACTTGTGGGTCATCAGGAAGCCTGTATCCTTCTTAAATAGTCACTCTAATATGAAGTTTTTGGGAGGTTTTTGAAATTTCCATGTTTGAAACCCAAAACCACTTCTCTTCATGCTTGACTTCATAAGAAAGAGTTTAGGGTTAGGGGGTAGATACATGATTTGTATGGTTTGAATATGTCCAACCTTGTTTATCAACTTGAATATGCTTACTATATGACGTACATAAGAAGACTATGTACTTTGGTAAGCATGGATCCTTCTTAGTCACTCTAAAATGAAGCTTTTGGGATGTGTTCTTGAAATTTCCATGTTTGAAACCCAAAACGACTTCTCTTCATGCTAGACTTCATAAGATTGACCGAGTCTAGGGGTTAGGGGTATAGATACTTGATTTGTCTGGTTTGAACATGTCTAGACCTTGTTTATCAATTTGAATGCTTACTATGTGACATAAGAAGAGGCTATGTGCTTTGGTTTTTCATTCTTTTGATTTTTTTCTGAATTTTTATGCCCATTTGAATCTTGATCAAATATATCCTAGGTTTGACCAAGATTTAAACAAGTTTAAAACATGACAATGAAAAGGTAATTAATCATGGATCCTTCTTAATTAATCAGTCAGTCTAATTAAAATGAAGCTTTTGGGAGGTTTTTCAAATTTCCATGTTTGAAACCCAAAACCACACTTCTTTTCATGCTTGACTTCATTTATAAGACACAGTGTAGGGTTAGGGGTACATGACTTGTTTGATTTGAATGTGTCTAGACCTTCTTCATGAACTTTTGAATGCTTACTATATGACATAAGAAGATTATGTGCTTTTGTTTTTTTATTTTATTTTATGCTCATTTGAATATTGGTCAAATCCTAGGTTTGACCAGGATTTAAACAAGATTAAAACATCAAAATGAAAGGGTAAGCCTGGATCCTTCTTATGCACTCTAAAATGAAGCTTTTGTTTTTTTTTAAATGATCCTTCTTAGTCCATGTTTGAAACCCGAAACCACTTCTCTTCATGCTTGACTTCATAAGATAGAGTTTAATTAGGGGTTAGGGGTATAGATACATGATTTGTCTGGTTTGAATATGTCTAGATCGACCTTGTTTAACAACTTGAATGCTTACTATATGACATAAGAAGACTATGTACTTTGGTTTTCATTTTTTTCACTTTTTTAATTTTCTGCCCATTTGAATCTTGGTCAAATCCTAGGTTTGAACAAGATTTAAACAAGTTTAAAACATGAAAATAAAATGGTAAGCATGGATCCTTCTTAGTCTCCCTAAAATGAAGCTTTTTTTTGAAATTTCCATGTTTCAAACCCAAAACCGCCACTTCTATTTCATGCTTGACTTCATAAGTCAGAGTTTAGGGTTAGGGGTAGATATATACATGATTTTTCTGGTTTGAATATGTCTAGACCTTGTTTATCATCTTGAATGCTTACTATATGACATAAGAATGCTATGTGCTTTGGTTTTTCATTCTTTTGATTTTTTCTGAAGAATCTTGGTCAAATCCTAGGTTTGACCAAGATTTAAACAAGTTTAAAACATGAAAATGAGAAGGGGAGCCTGTATCATCCTTCTTATTAATTAGTCACTCTAAAATGAAGCTTTTGGGAGGTTTTTGAAATTTCCATGTTTGAAACCCAAAACCACCTCTCTTGATGCTTGACTAGATAAGACAAAGTTTAGGGGTTAGGGGGTAGATACATGATTTGCATAGGTTGAATATGTCTAGACCTTGTTTCTCAACTTTAATGCTTAGTACTATATGACATAAGAAGCTTTTGAGATGTTCTTGAAATTTCTATGTTTGAAACCCTAAACGACTTCTCTTCATGCTAGACTTCATAAGATCGACCGAGTTTAGGGTTAGGGGGTAGAGATACATTATTTGTCTGGTTTGAATATGTCCAAACCTTGTTTATCAACTTGAATGCTTACTATATGACATAAGAAGACTATATGCTTTTGTTTTTCCTTTTTCTAAGTTTTTTTTGAATTTAATGCCGATTTGAATCTCTTGGTCAGATCCTAGGTTTGACAAATTAAGATTTAAACAAGTTTAAAATATAAAAATGAAAAGGTAAGCATGGATCCTTCTTAGTCACTCTAAAATGAAGCTTTTGGGAGGTTTTTGAAATTTCCATGTTTGAAACCGAAAACCACTTCTCTTCATGCTTGACTTCATAAGACATAGTTTAGGGTTAGGGGGTAGATACATGATTTGTCTGGTTTGGATATATCTAGACCTTGTTTATCAACTTGAATGCTTACGATATGACATAAGAAGACTATGTGATTTGGTTTTTCATTTTTTCTGATTTTTTTTTTAATTTTGTGCCCACCCATTTGTATCTTGGTCAAATCCTAGGTTTGATAATAATTTAAACAAGTTTAAAACATGAAAATGAAAAGGGAAGCATGTATCCTTCTTAGTCACTCTAAAATGAAGTTTTTGGGGGGTTTTTGAAATTTCCATGTTTGAAACCCAAAACCACTTCTCTTCATGCTTGACTTCATAAGACAGAGTTTAAGGGTTAGGGGGTAGATACATGATTTCTCTGGTTTGAATACGTCTAGACCTTGTTTATCAACTTTAATGCTTACTATATGACATAAGAAGACTATGTGATTTAGTTTTTCATTTTTCTGTTTTTATTTTATTTTTCTGCCCATTTGAATCTTGTTGGTCAAATCCTAGGTTTGACCAAGATTTAGACAAGTTTAACACGTGAAAACGAATAAGTAAGCCTAGATCCTTCTTAGTCACTCCAAAATGTACCAATTGATAGATGTGTTAACTTTGCTTCATGGAAAAAATAATGTCATGTAATTAAATGAGTTAACTTGGATTTCCTACGCTTGAATCCATAGGGAACTTTGTTCTAATGCACTATAATAATCAACCGAGTTTTTACACCAACAGGTCTGTCACTTACGTGTGGTGCCCACGCGTGAGGTCCCACACTTCAGTGAGCACAAGTCACGTGCAATAGGTACGCAAACTCCCAGCCATCTTCTTTGTCAAGAGAAGACGCATCAAGATGCGTATTGGAAGTCTCTGGGTCCTTCAGGATCCTTCGGTTGTCCCTCTCACACAAAAAGAAAAACAAATCTCTCTCATTCTCAGCCTCGCTCGACTCACTCGCTCGCTCGCTCGCACCTCCCTGCTCACTGACAAACCCTGCACAATAGTCAACATCGTCACCCGAAAAAGGGGAGACACCATAATGCTCTCCCTTCTTCTGACCTTCCGAGTGATCCCTCTTCCTCCGAGTTTCACTAGCTAGATGGGCAAACACACATGTGCTGCCTAGTAATAATAAAAAGGTAGAAAAATCGATATACGAATCTATAATTAAATAGGTTAAACTAGGGTTTTGCCCAGTACTACAGATCAAGGTTCAAAAAAATCCAACTACGGGGTTCGAACAACACGATTCTAATCCAAGAATTTTTTCTACCTCATCCAAATGGCCTCAAACTATAGGGTTAGCATCTATCTAGTGCAGTATGTGTGAAAATGTATGCACTATGTGTGCTATAACTTGTATGTCTTTCAAATTTGAACCAAATTTGAATAAGTTTGAAATATTTGAAAAGGGGCTTTTGTCTTAAACGTTTGAAACCCAAAACGACTTCTCTTCATGTTAGACTTCATAAGACCGAGTTTAGGGTTAGGGGGTAGATACATGATCTGTCTGGTTTGAATATGTCTAAACCTTGTTTATCAACTTTAATGCTAACTATATGACATAAGAAGACTATGTGCTTGGGTTTTTCATTTTTCTGTTTTTTTAATTTTATGCCCATATATTTGAATCTTGGCCAAATCCTAGGTTTGACAAAGATTTAAACAAGTTTTAAACATGAAAATGAAAAGGGAAGCCTGTATCCTTCTTAATTAGTCACTCTAATATGAAGTTTTTGGGAGGTTTTTGAAATTTCCATGTTTGAAACCCAAAACCACTTCTCTTCATGCTTGACTTCATAAGAAAGAGTTTAGGGTTAGGGGGTAGATACATCATTTGTATGGTTTGAATATGTCCAAACCTTGTTTATCAACTTGAATATGCTTACTATATGACGTACATAAGAAGACAATGTACTTTGGTTTTTCAGTTTTCTATTTTTTTAAATTTTCTGCCCACTTGAATCTTGGTCAAATTAATCCTAGGGTTGACCATGATTTAAACAAGTCTATAACATGAAATGAAAAGGTAAGCGTGGATCCTTCTAAGTCACTCTAAAATGAAGCTTTTGGGATGTGTTCTTGAAATTTCCATGTTTGAAACCCAAAACGACTTCTCTTCATGCTAGACTTCATAAGATTGACCGAGTTTAGGGGTTAGGGGTATAGATACATGATTTGTCTGGTTTGAATATGTCTAGACCTTGTTTATCAATTTGAATGCTTACTATGTGACATAAGAAGAGGCTATGTACTTTGGTTTTTCATTCTTTTGATTTTTTTATGAATTTTTATGCCCATTTGAATCTTGATCAAATATATCCTAGGTTTGACCAAGATTTAAACAAGTTTAAAACATGACAATGAAAAGGTAATTAATCATGGATCCTTCTTAATTAATCAGTCAGTCTAATTAAAATGAAGCTTTTGGGAGGTTTTTCAAATTTCCATGTTTGAAACCCAAAACCACACTTCTTTTCATGCTTGACTTCATTTATAAGACACAGTGTAGGGTTAGGGGTACATGACTTGTTTGATTTGAATGTGTCTAGACCTTCTTCATGAACTTTTGAATGCTTATTATATGACATAAGAAGATTATGTGCTTTCATTTTTTATTTTTTATTTTTTATTTTATGCTCATTTGAATATTGGTCAAATCCTAGGTTTGACCAAGATTTAAACAAGATTAAAACATCAAAATGAAAGGGTAAGCCTGGATCCTTCTTATGGACTCTAAAATGAAGCTTTTGTTTTTTTTTAAATGATCCTTCTTAGTCCATGTTTGAAACCCGAAACCACTTCTCTTCATGCTTGACTTCATAAGACAGAGTTTAATTAGGGGTTAGGGGTATAGATACATGATTTGTCTGGTTTGAACATGTCTACATCGACCTTGTTTAACAACTTGAATGCTTACTATATGACATAAGAAGACTATGTACTTTGGTTTTCATTTTTTCACTTTTTTAATTTTCTGCCCATTTGAATCTTGGTCAAATCCTAGGTTTGAACAAGATTTAAACAAGTTTAAAACATGAAAATAAAATGGTAAGCATGGATCCTTCTTAGTCTCCCTAAAATGAAGTTTTTTTTTTTGAAATTTCCATGTTTCAAACCCAAAACCGCCACTTCTATTTCATGCTTGACTTCATAAGTCAGAGTTTAGGGTTAGGGGTAGATATATACATGATTTTTCTGGTTTGAATATGTCTAGACCTTGTTTATCATCTTGAATGCTTACTATATGACATAAGAATGCTATGTGCTTTGGTTTTTCATTCTTTTGATTTTTTCTGAAGAATCTTGGTCAAATCCTAGGTTTGACCAAGATTTAAACAAGTTTAAAACATGAAAATGAGAAGGGGAGCCTGTATCATCCTTCTTATTAATTAGTCACTCTAAAATGAAGCTTTTGGGAGGTTTTTGAAATTTCCATGTTTGAAACCCAAAACCACCTCTCTTCATGCTTGACTACATAAGACAAAGTTTAGGGGTTAGGGGGTAGATACATGATTTGCATAGGTTGAATATGTCTTGACCTTGTTTCTCAACTTTAATGCTTAGTACTATATGACATAAGAAGCTTTTGAGATTGTCGTCGTGGTGAACGAGCAGATGCCATAGGATGGCTTAGATTGGGGCCGAATGGACGCTAGAGGATTCGGGGGAGGGTTTGTGATCAGGTAGGATGAACTTCCGGATGGTTTCCTCAAGAACTTGGCCAAGGCCAGAGGTTGAAGAAGAAAGACACAAGGAAGAACTCGCTCTAGATCACCATGTTCATTGATTCTCACAAGTTACAGGTTTGTGATTCTCATGTTCCGCTCGTGCATGCCCGTAAGGAGGGCTGCCCACTCTCCTTATATAGGGGAGAGGGTGGCTTACAATGCAAGAAACCCTAATGGCATCTTTGACTAGACAAACTACTTTACAAAGTTACTTTACAAAGCTACTTTAATCATAGATGACACCGGAGTCCTCTTTAATCGGGGAGGCTGACGTCCTCCGGCTTCTTTCTCCGTCATCTTCTTCTTTATCGTCAGCCCTTCGTTTAAAGCTACTTTGCTTAGCTCATCTTTGTCTTCTAGCTCTGGAGAGGATCTTTGACCAGCCTTGCCGACAAGCTCTTCCTTCCGGTGGCCCGGTACCTTTTCTATCCGGTTCCGGTATCCCTCCTCTGAGGATACTGGCTTAGCCTGTTCAGCCAAACGCCTATCTTAGACTCCGGCATGAACATCTAACCGGTATCCTGATGGCTCAAACCATCCGGTTTGGATGCCTTTGGCATACCGGGGGTCATCCCCCCAACATTAGTCCCCGAAGCTGGTATAGTCTGGCGGATTCTATCCAACAGACCATGCCAGGTTCTCATGTCTTTGGATACCGGTTTAATCCATCCGGCCTTGGGCTTGGATCCGGCATCTTTGCCCGGATTTTCATTATCTTTCTTTTCAAGTCATTCTCCGGTGTCTTTTCTTCCGGTATCTTAGTCATTTAACGCATCCTCGGCGAAGTCGAGAATATCTCGGGCCCCGCGCGTGACAGAGACATGCGCACTGTGACTGACGCGCCAGTGTCAGTTGTCACTTCGCTTCGACTCCCGCGCGCCCATTTAATGCACCGCTGCGGATCCCACTAGCCGTTTTGGATCCCGTGTGTGCCTCCGTGTGGCCTCCTATTTTCTCGCGTGTACCTCTCCGCCACGTGGCGGCCCATGGTGCGAACCGCCGCGGCCCGCGAGGCGAACCGCCGCGGCCCAGCGGTTTTCAGCCCGCCTCCTTTCTTCTTTATAAGCGCAACCGCCGCTCCTTCTTCCTCTTCTCGCATTCTCCACTTCCTCGCGCATAGTGCTCATCGCCTCTGCGCCTTCGCCGTTCTCCGTCCGCCGTTGCCTGCTTGAGCTCCGTCGTCCGGCGAACTCACGCCGCACTTCCGCCGGACTTCGTCGCGCGGGAACCTTCTCCAGCGCCCTCACCGCATCCGCTGCATTCGCGCTTCCTCGAGTTCTTCCTCACCTCGCCGTCGGCGGACTTCCTCGCCGGCCGCAGGCTCACCGTATCTCCAGCGAACCTCTTCTTTTGCGACTCCGCCGCCTCAGGTTAGGCCCGATGCACCTCTATCTCTTCTCTTCTTGCATTTTCGATCTTGGGGGCGGTAGAGTATTTATCCCTTCTTTATTTTGCTTTTCCTCTTACTCGTAGATCTTCGTGCGAGGGTCTCTTTGGGGAAAACTGTTTTTGGTAGATCCCGGCGTCGCCTAGATCCATATGTCTAGCGAAGGGTCTCTCCCTGCCACCACCTCTAGTAATCAAGGCAGTAGCACTTCTGACGGGTTAACCGAAGATCTCGCCCGGATGGATCTGGCATCTAGCCGAGACCAAGAGGCCGGCACATCTAGCCGGGCCTCCGGAAAGGATAAGACACGCGGAGCCTGGAGGGGTTCTGACGTGACTCAGTTTGAGATCGACTGGCTCTACCGGTCTAGGAGGATTCCGGAAGGAGTCATCTGCCGGCTTCCAGGTGACGAGATTGAACCGGTGCTCGAACCCGGTGAGATCGTTGTTTTCCTTGCTCATTTTGAGCGTGGCTTCGGCCTTCCTGCCTCCGATTTCTTTCGCCAACTCCTTGACTTCTATCGACTCCAACCTCACCACCTTCCCGGCAATGCCGTTTTTTATCTTTCTTGTTTTGTGGCCTTCATGGAGGGCTACATTGGCATCCGTCCCGCTCGCGAGACGTTTGCCCGCTTTTTCTCTCTCCGGATCAACTCGGTCCAGGGCAAGGACATTCCCAAGCCCAAACCTCCCGTTCAATGCGGGTCTTGTATCATCGGCTCCCGCCAAGGGAGCCCCTTTTTTAAGTTTAACGGCCTCGAGTCTTGCCGCTTGTGGCAGACTACATTCTTCTATGTGAAGAACAAGAGCGCCACCGACCTCATCAACTTGCCGGCGTTCAACCCGGCACCGCCCGCCAAGACCAACTGGCAGTACAACCCTGGTACGGATCACAGCGAGACGAACCGGGTGGTACGCTTCATGTTGAAGTTGATGAAGGACACCAAAATCTGCTCCGACGATATCATCCGTGCCTTCATCTGCCGCCGGGTGCTTCCCCTTCAGCAGCGCGCTCACAAGATTAGTGAGATGTACGGCCCCGGTGATCCCACCAAGATCACCGGCCTGCCCTTGAGCAAGGAAGATGTAGTCCTAAAGGCTAGCCAAATCTGCCAAACGGACATGCCGGATGACTGGGAGTGGGGCCTTTGCCCTCTCTGCTCCAGAAATCCTCCATCCCAAGAAGTAAGAAATTGTGCGGCTCGGGTCGTGATACCGGTAACTTTTATTCTCGCAACTAATCCTCGTTTTTTCCTTTGTTTTCAGGCTAAGGCCCGCTTCCCCCGGATTGACTCAGACCGGCGAGGCCCTTGCCGGAAGAGGCCTCTGGACAAGTACGATCCGGATCCTGTCATTCATTGGCTGGATCTGAGGATGGGCCGCACTCCAGCTTCGCGCCTCGGCAAGTCTCCGCCGGAGCCAGCTGGTTCGTCTGATGACTTGACCTTGCTTGAGGTAGCTTTTCTATTCGTGTTCTTATATTCTTTTTGTTACTACCATTCTGTAGACATTCCCTCAGCCAGCATCAACCCACAGGTCCATGAGCATGTGCCCCCCCTGCAGGCCGAGGTTGGGGATGATTTTCTGGACAAACTCATGGCCGAAGGCCAGAAGAATGATCCTCCAGCTGCTGGCGCCGGCCCTAGCCATGCCCCCCCCTGCCAAACGCCCTCGGACAGAAGTCATTGGAGGGAAGCAGGTTAGCACCAAGCGCTACAAGCAGAAACGGATGCCGGTTTCTTCCGGGTAAGTTCTTCTTTTCTTTTTTGTGTTTTCCCCATCTTCACCAAGTCCCTTTCCGGTTGCTTTTTTCCAATCCGCTCTCTTTTTCTCTCTTTCAGTCCTGCGCTTGAGCTTGGCTCCAAGCCGGAGGGCTCTGCCGGCTCCGCAAGGACCTCAACTCCTCCTCCTCACTCAAGTCCGGTACCATCTGGTGCCGGCAACAGCTCTGCCTCCCCCTCGGGAGGCACTACAAGTTCGGGATGCGCGGCCCCAACACCTCCTGATCACCGCGCGGAGGAGGACTTCACCTCCCCTCCAGAAGCCCAAGACACCGGTGCCAGCAACATCGGCGCCGGCCAGACAGATGCCGGGCAGGCGGAACCTCTGGTTCCTCCTCCCCCGAAGAAAAAGAAGAAGCAGTCAAGCTCTTCCCCCACAGCGCCGGATACTTCCGCGCCGGTATCTTCTCCTCCTCCTGGGGCCACGCCGACACCGCCGCCAAGCCAAGGACCTTCCGTGGCCAAGCGAATGGCGCCAGCAGAGACCCCCAAGATCACCAAGTTCCTCAAGCCCGGGGCTTCCCGTGGCAAGGCTGTGGAGGGCGACGCCTCAGGCCGTTCGCGGGACGTGGTGTTGCACGTCGGGCCTGCTGCTGCTGCTGTCCAGGACAAGCCTACCGGCCTCCTAGGCTGGATCGTTGAGCTGAAACGCGCGGGCAAAGATCTGGGGCACCTTCTCCCCTACGCCCAGAAGTGGAATGAGGCGGATATCTCCGCATCTACCCGCGGCCTGGGGAAGGACCGCCTTCCGGCACCAGACCCTGCTGGGCCTCGGTCCACTGAAGAACACTTCACGCGGCTTAAACGCGCCGTGAAAGAGTTTGACAGTGCATGGTACGATGCTACCAACAACGTGGTGGTAAGTTTTGCTAAACCTCTTGTATTTTTGTTGATGCCGGTTTCTTTTCTTTCCGGATCTTGTCTATCCTCCCAGTCCCCGAGTTTCGTGTTGAGAGCGTAGCTCTTAGCGCGAAACTTCAACTAGAAACGCGCGAAACCGGCATAGCCAGTCCCCGAGTTTCGGGTTAAGATCTCTTGTTTCTTTCTTTCTCACAACCATCTTCCTTTGAACAGAGCACTGCTGACGCCCGGAAGCAACTCTTTGAGGAGCTTCTGTGGGAGCATCGGGACCTTGCCGAGGCCCACAGCCACTGCCAAGGTTTGTTTTGTTTCTTTTTCCTCCGGCATCTTTTCACCGGAATGTTTCCTTCTTTGATATTTACGCATCCTTTTGTTTAACAGTTGTTCCGGAAGCTACCATCGAGGCCCTGAAGGCCCAGGTTACCAAGCTTCAAGTTACCATCCTTTCTTTTTCCGCTAACCCGTTCGTTTTTTCATTTCATCTATTGTCGCTTGCTAAAACCTTTCTTTCCGGTACTTAGGCGAGAAAGAGCAGCTTCTCAAGGAGCACAACGAGGCACTGGACGCCCAGAAGACCGCCTTGAGGGAGCTGAAGGAACAGGCTATGCAAGCCGCGCTCCAGCACGATCAAGCTCTGAAGGACGCCCGGGTTGCAGCCGAGGCCAGGTTGGCGGAAGTCGTGGAGGATTCCACGAACTCCAATACCGTACTGACGGCAGAGCTGGAGGAGGAGAGGAAATCGCGGAAAGCAGCGGAGCGCCTTATTGATACCATGACCACTGATCACCGGGAATACGATCGGTTGGTTATGAAGATTGACGCGCTGGCTCTCCGTAAGTCCCTGCCTTGCCCCTTCTTTCGCTTATAAGCTTTCTCCTTCTGAAAATGTACTTTCGTTCCTTGTTCTTCCGACATGCTTTTTTCCGGTGTCTTGTGTTTATGCTTTTTCCTTCTTCCTGTAGAGCATTTCCCGGAATCCCAGGTCTACGCCGTGAAGAAGGTGAGGGAGGATCGGGTGGCGCGGGAATTTCCCAATTTGGACGCGCACTGGGATGGGTACGACTATCTTGTCGCCCTCTCCGCGCGAGTTCAACACATGCGCTCCGTCGACCGGCTCCTTGCCGACCTACCAGACGGCGCCATCCAAATCTTCAAGGTGCTGTGGCCTGAGGAGGAGCTGCCGGAGAACATCACGCTTACTGCCAACCGGCTCAAGGATGTCGGGCACCGGATTCGCGAGTGGCAATGCTCCGCGGCTCGTGCCGGAGCTGATACGGCACTGCGCTCCGCATGCTCCTGGTACCCTGATCTGAATCTGGATGCCCTTCAAGGCGTACGCGAAGATGCTCCTACGGACACGGATCCGGCGCTCACCGCGAAGCGGCAGGACCGGGCCTACCGGCTAGCTGAGTATGCCGAGGTCCGCACCTTCATCCCTCCCCCTCCTGGTGTCAGGGACTACCTCAGCGATGAGGAAGAAGAAGACGAGGGGGATGAAGATGAGGTTGCTGAGGACGTGCCACCGGAAGCTCCCGAGGCCGGCGCTGCGCCCCCTGAAGACGCTGAGGCCGGTGCCGCTCCACCTGATGCCCCCATCGCCTGAACAAGTTATCTGCTTCTGCTTGCTTCACAACAAACTTTGTTAAATTTGACCCCGGTATGCCGGGGTGTTTGATGTAAAACCTTATGTCCGCTTTTGCTTGCCACACAACATTTTATACCGGTAAGTTATACCGGTAGTTAATTATCTTAAGCTTGCGTTATCACATTTGCCTCTGGTTTTGCTTTTATCCTGCACCGCAAAGATTTCTAGATTGTTTCCGCATCCAATTCGATGCATACTTGGTTCTTTTGCCTTGGCTCTGCCTGCCTTCTCTGGGCGTTCTTTGGTGTATGAGCACAAGGTTCTTTCACCAAACAAGCATTTTCTTGAACTTAGAAATAACTTCGAAAATTTTGCAAAAAACCGGTTAAACCGGGGTTAGTTAAATTTTCCGGATTGTTCTTTCCTGCTCTCCCTCTTCGCAGTTCATGTGCTTATCTCCTACCGGTTTATCTTGCTTGCCATGAAGCCAGTTTGCGGACAGCAGCAGAGTCGAAGACTCCGGTAGGATTTAGCACACTACTAAACCGGAAAGAAAAAACATTCAATAAGCAACCGGTAAACTGAAAAAATAAACAAGTTACATGCAACCTTATTGGGGTAGTCCCCGAGATTCATTCAAGGTTCCGGCATCTTTTATTCATAGCATGTAAGGTACAAAAAGGAACTTCTTACACCACCACTTCAAGAGTAGAAAGGACGCAACAGAGCTACGTTCCATGGACGCTTGCTCTCCTCTCCGGATCTGTCCGCCTTTCCTTTTTTCCACTCCTGTGCATCGATCAGGTAATATGCATCATTGTGAAGCACCTTGCTTACAATGAAGGGACCTTCCCATGGTGGCAAGAGCTTATGCCGGCCTTCAGTGCGCTGCACTAGGAGAAGCACAAGATCTCCTTCCCGGAAAACTCTCGGGTTAACCTTCCGGTTATGATAGCGTCTGAGGTTTTGCTGGTAAATGGCTGTTCTTGCCAAAGCCAGCTCTCTTGCTTCTTCTAGCAAGTCCACATCGTTTTCTCTGGCCTCTTTGACCTCTTGCTCAGTATAGAGCTGTACCCTTGGTGAATCATGAATGATGTCGGTTGGTATGACCGCTTCTGCTCCGTAAACCATGAAGAACGGAGTGTATCCGGTAGACCGGTTTGGAGTTGTTCTTATACTCCACAGTACCGATGGTAACTCATCGAGCCAACATCCCGGTGACTTTTCCACTGCATCAATGAGTCTAGGCTTGATACCGGAAAGCACCAAAGCATTCATTCTTTCCACTTGGCCATTGCCTTGTGGGTGTGCCACTGAGCACAAATCCAACCGGATGTTGTTGTCCTCACAGAACCGTTTGAACTCACCTTGAGCAAAGTTGGTTCCATTGTCCGTGATGATGCTGTGCGGGTATCCATACCGCAAAATGACATCTTTTAAGAATTTTACTGCGGTATGCCCATCACACTTTGCGATAGGTTTTACTTCTAGCCATTTGGTGAACTTATCCACCATAACCAAGATGTGAGTCATGCTGCTTCTTGCAGTTTTGAATGGGCCAACCATATCGAGGCACCAAACGGCAAACGGCCATGTTAATGGTATTGTTTTTAAACCGGATGCTGGGGTATGATTTTGCTTGGCGTACCTCTGGCAGCCGTTGCATTTTCTTACCAAATCCTCAGCGTTTTCCAAAGCAGTGGGCCAATAAAATCCATGCCGGAATACTTTAGCTACCAGCGCCCTTGATGAAGCATGATGCCCACACTCTCCTTGGTGAGTTTCCTCAAGCATTTCTTTCCCTTCTTCCGGTTCCACACATCTTTGAAGGACACCGGTAACGCTTCTCTTGTACACCTCACCATTGATGAATGTATATGCTTTGGACCTTCTTTGTATCCTCCTTGACTCATTTTCGTCATCCGGCAAGGTGCCGTTGATCAGGAATTCCTTAATAGGTTTAACCCACGACGGTGTCTCTCGAACCAAAAACACCGGTGCATCTATCTCCATGCTATCTACCAGCATCATTTCTTCCGGTATGGGTACAGTAGTCCCCGAGCTTGTCGAAGCAGTCCCCGGGTTTACCGGTGCAGTCCCCGGGTTTCCTTCATCAATATCCATGGGTACTACGTGCGATTCCGGTACGAAAATTGATTCCGATTCTGGGCTTGGTTTGATTGATGGTGCTCTTAAGTGAGCTAGAGCTATTCCGGGAGGAATTTCTTGCCTGGACGAGCCCAGCTTGGACAAAGCATCCGCGGCCTCATTTTCTGCGCGCGGCACATGGTGAAACTCACATCCTTCGAAGAATCCGGCAATCTTTTGCACGTGAAACCGGTACGAGGCCATGTTGGCATCTTTTGCATCCCAATCCCCGGAACACTGCTGTACCACAAGATCTGAATCTCCATAGCAAATGATCCGGTGTGCACCGATTTCTTTTGCAACCTTGAGCCCATGGATCAAAGCTTCATATTCAGCGACATTATTCGATGCCCTGAAATGTACTTGCAAAACATACCGGAGGTAATCTCCTTTTGGCGAGGTGAGCACCACACCGGCACCCAGACCCTCTTTGAGCTTGGATCCATCAAAGTGCATTTTCCAGTATTCTATTCTCTGATCTGGCGGTTTGTATTGCATCTCCGCCCAATCAACGAGGAAATCAGCCAAAGCTTGTGACTTGATGGCATCCCTTCTTTCGTATGCCGGCACGTATGGTGATATCTGGATTGCCCACTTTGCAATCCTTCCGCTAGCATCCTTGTTGCACATGATATCGGAGATTGGTGCTTCACTTACCACTTTCATAGGATGTTCCTCAAAGTAGTGCTTGAGTTTTGTGGCGGCCATGTACACGCCATAAGTCATCTTTTGGAAATGAGGGTAGTTTTGTTTTGAGAGGGAGAGCACCTCGCTCAGGTAGTATACCGGCCTCTGGACGGTTTTTCCTTCCTCTTCTCTTTCAACTACAACCACTACGCTCACAACCCGGTTTGTTGCCGCTATGTATAATAGCATAGGCTCTCTTTCTAGAGGTGAAGCCAGTATAGGCATCGTGGCTAGCATTGTTTTCAGTTCCTTAAACGCTGTGTCTGCCTGAGGGGTCCAGACGAACTTGTCGGATTTTTTCATCAGAGCATAGAGTGGCAGAGCTTTTTCTCCCAACCTGCTCACGAACCGGCTTAGCGATGCCAAGCTTCCGGTAAACTTTTGCACATCTTTTAGCTCTCGAGGGACAGTCATTCTTTCTATCGCCCGGATCTTAACCGGATTGACTTCTATGCCCCGGCTTGACACCAGGAAACCGAGCAGCTTGCCGGCAGGGACACCGAAGGTGCATTTTGCCGGATTGAGTTTCATCCGGAACCGTCTTAGGTTATCGAATGTTTGCCGGATGTCATCGATTAAGGTGTTCTTTACCTTAGTTTTTATCACAATGTCGTCTACATAGACTTGCACATTTTTTCCAATTTGATCGAACAAGCATTTTTGCATACAGCGCTGGTACGTTGCACCAGCGTTGCGCAAACCAAAAGGCATAGTGACATAGCAATAAGCCCGTGCGGGGTAATGAACGCAGTTTTTATTTGATCTTCCTTTTTCAAGGGAATTTGGTGGAAACCGGAATAGGCATCCAAGAAGGACAACAACTCACACCCAGCAGTTGAATCAATCACTTGATCGATCCGTGGCAGAGGAAAAGGGTCTCTTGGGCAAGCCTTGTTTAGGTTGGTGTAGTCGATGCACATGCGCCACACCTTCGGAGCTTTTGCCTCCAGGTTCTCATCTTTTTTCTTTTCAACCATTACCGGATTGGCCAGCCACTCTGTGTGCGTGACCTCCACAATGAATCCGGCAACAAGCAGTTTGGTTACCTCTTCTCCTATGATTTTTCTTCTATCTTCAGCGAACCGGCGCAAGGGTTGTCGCACCGGCTTGGCATCTTTCCGGACATTCAAGGAGTGCTCAGCCAGCTCCCTCGGAACACCTACCAAATCATCAGTTGACCAGGCAAAGATATTCCGATTCTCACGGAGGAAGCTGACGAGCGCGCTTTCCTATGCTTGATCGAGTCCGGCACCGATACGAACGGTGCGCTCTGGGTAAGCCGGATCCAGCACAATGTCCTTTGTTTCATTCGTTGGCTTGAATGCCGGTGAGCCCAAGTTTCCACTCATTGCCGCTAAGCTCAATTGTGAGGACTGAGCCAGCGCAACAGCTGTTTGCATTCTTTTCTTTTCCTCCACGATCACCAGCGACTCCGCTAGGTTTGATCCGGCAGACGCAGTTTCCAGTGAGACCTTATAGTTTCCCACCACTGTCAAGGGCCCACGAGGTGCCGGCATCTTCATCTTGAGGTAAGCCGTATGAGTGGTAGCCATGAAAGCTGCCAGTGCTGGTCTTCCCAACAACGCATGGTAAGGACTGTCTAGATCCACCACCTCAAACTCAACATTTTCAACCCGGCAATTGTCACGTCCTCCAAATGCCACGTCCACCCGGACTTTTCCTATCGGGGCACAGGACAAGCCAGGAACGATCCCGTGGAACGTTGTGCGTGTTGGCTGAAGCATGTTTTCTGTTATGCCCAACGTACGCATGGTGTGCTTGTACATGATGTTTATGCTGCTGCCGTTATCTATCAGCACCTTGCTGAACTTAACTCGAGTTTGCGGCCCCTTCATGATTGGGTCCACAACAAGAGCGTATCCACCGGGTTCGGCATGATTTTAGGGTGATCCTTGAATGACCAGGTAATTTCCTGATTGGACCACAGCATGTACTTGGGGACTGCCGGCATCACAGCATTGACCTCCATGGAGCGGCGGTGTACACTTTGCCTGTCTGTTGGCTCAGTGACAAAGACAACACAGCACATATCCGGACCCTCGTAAACATTCCGGCCTAAAGGTGCCGGTGGAGGTGGTTGATCATCTTGCTCCACCCGGTTAACTTGCTGGTACTGCTGCCGGTTTGGCTGCACCGGTAAGGCGTTTGCCCCATTAAGTGGCGGTGGTGGTGGTAGCTGTTGTTTCCGCGGCATGTCTTGTGGTGGCTGTGCATCTTTTACCGTTCCCTTTTGCATCAAGTACTTGGTCCAGGTACAATCCTTCGTCAGATGGTTTGACGGGTGTGCCGGATTCGGTGTGTGCCACTGGCAAGGTTGGTCCATGGCAGCTTCCATGGTGTACTTTGCGGGTTCTTGCCAGTTTCTTTTCTGGACCCAGGGTTTCTTTTCCACCCATTGTTTCTTAGGACCCGCCCACGGCTGCGATCCGGTTCTTTGCCTTTGACTGCCGCTGGCCTCAGAGTTTTCCTGCACAGCAGCAACTTGCTACGGACCGTACCTTCGATCCGGAAAATCTTCCCTTCTTTTGTTATTCCGGTTATCCCGGTGTTGCTCGTGGCGCAGCTGCTCCGGCTCAGGTTGCACTGCCGGCTGCGTTGGGTCTCCCAACGCATAGCTATCTGCCACACGTATCATCTCTGCCAACGTTGTCGGCATGTTTCGCTGCAGCTTTTGCCACAACGGTGAACCTCTTCTGCACCCACTGCTAAACCAAGCAATGGCCTGTGCCTCGATTACCCCTTCAGAGGAGTTCCTTGTGGTGTTCCACCGGGCCAGATAATCCCGGTCTGTTTCGTTCGGGCGCTGTACGCACAGAGCAAGTTGCTGCGGCCTGTTCGGCCTTTGATAGGTGCTGCTGAAATTGCTCACAAAAGCTTCCTCAAAATCCAGCCAGCCATTTATGCTTCCTGCCGGCAAGTTGTTTAGCCAGATTCTTGCCGGTCCAACCAAAAACGATGGTATGATCCTCACGGCCCAACCCGATTTCCTCCTCCTGCTACGGTTCCTCCACCGCCTGCGACATATACCGCGGTCACGTAATCCGCGAGCCAATCTTCCGGCTTCGTAGTGCCATCGTATGTTTTTGTGTCACGTGGCAACATAAAGTTGCGAACTGGTGGTTTTTCTTTCATGATCCTTGGGCCAAAGCACTTTGGGCCTGGAGGACCTTCCTCCTCGATTATTTCTGACAAGTACACTCTATCCAGACGGTGCCTCGCATCCCGTTCCGGTAGGTATCGCTCTCCCAGGAGCTCTCCCAATGCATTCCGGAAAGCTACCGGTCTTGCAGAATCAGCTTCATCGTAACATTCCGGTACCGCGGCCCTTGCCTGCCGGTACCTCGGGGGATCTATTTCCTCCTCATCGTACGCTGCCCTTGCAGGTCGATAATTTTGCCCGGTCTCATATCTACCGGCATGATTGTTTCCGGCATAGCCGCCTCTGGCGTAGCCTCGTTCTGCCCCTTGGCTTTTTCTACCGGCATCATGTTGCCCGGCTTGTTGCTTTCCGGCAAGAACCGGATCATACACAGTCATCTGCTGTGCGTTCATGTCTTTTTCCCTTCTTCTGTCCGGATGGGGGGGCGATGCCTGCCCATGGGACTTGCTTCCGGCATTCTTTGTTGAACGCGCGGACTTTGAGGCCGCAGCCTTGTTCAGCTTAGCCAGCTGCTCAGCATTTTGCTGCTCAATAGTTTCCAGTAGCTCTCTAACACGCTCTTGCTGTTTTGCCAAAGCATCTCCGGAAAGCGACTCGCATAGCTCTACCGCAGCTTTAGCAGCTTTTATAGTTTTATCCGGGCTGCTATACTTAGGCTTTTCCACGATGCTAACAGATGCAGAGGTACTTTTGCCGGCATGAATCTCCTTGCGCAAATCCTGATCTAGGTTGCGAGCTTTTAGCCGGTTTTCCGGCATCCTAGCAGCATGCGCGCTAACAGAAGCAAAGCCATGGGCAGCGTTGTACTCACGTAGGGTAAGGTTCAGCTCGCGCTGCGCCCGGATGATGTCCTTGCCGCTCTCGAGCACCTTTTGGCGCTGCGCCTCCAGCTCCGCCTGAGCTGCTGCCGGATCGACGTTCTGCGCGATGGGGGTGGCGAGGACGTTCATCGCCGCTTGAAGCGGTGTTTCCGGTGGCGCGGATGACGCTCCCGCTGCGCCTGCGTCGCGCTCCAGCGGCGGCTTGGCCGCACGGGTCGAAATCGCGCGACCAGCACCTTCACCCACAGCTTCTTTTCCTGCACCAACCACACCGGTCATCATTACCTCGACGCTGCCGGCGGCGCGGCCAGCACAGAGCCATCTTGGCGGGTCCGGTGCCACCAGCACCGGCGAGAGGCGCTGGCGCACAGGGACGGTGCCGAGGTAGACGCGGTGGCTGCCAAACTCGATGATGCGGCCGTTCTTGGGGAAGATGCCGCCGTTGGCGAAGCAGCCCGCGTTGTCGTTGATGAAGTCCATGGCGTAGATGCGCTGCACCAACGCGGACACCGTACGCTCGCCGGAGATCTCGAGGACGCCCGCCCGAATGTGAACTCCATCAAGCGCCACTTCATGCCCCACGGTGGGCGCCAACTGTCATCGTGGTGAACGAGCAGATGCCATAGGATGGCTTAGATTGGGGCCGAATGGACGCTAGAGGATTCGGGGGAGGGTTTGTGATCAGGTAGGATGAACTTCCGGATGGTTTCCTCAAGAACTTGGCCAAGGCCAGAGGTTGAAGAAGAAAGACACAAGGAAGAACTCGCTCTAGATCACCATGTTCATTGATTCTCACAAGTTACAGGTTTGTGATTCTCATGTTCCGCTCGTGCATGCCCGTAAGGAGGGCTGCCCCCTCTCCTTATATAGGGGAGAGGGTGGCTTACAATGCAAGAAACCCTAATGGCATCTTTGACTAGACAAACTACTTTACAAAGTTACTTTACAAAGCTACTTTAATCATAGATGACACCGGAGTCCTCTTTAATCGGGGAGGCTGACGTCCTCCAGCTTCTTTCTCCGTCATCTTCTTCTTTATCGTCAGCCCTTCGTTTAAAGCTACTTTGCTTAGCTCATCTTTGTCTTCTAGCTCTGGAGAGGATCTTTGACCAGCCTTGCCGACAAGCTCTTCCTTCCGGTGGCCCGGTACCTTTTCTATCAGGTTCCGGTATCCCTCCTCTGAGGATACTGGCTTAGCCTGTTCAGCCAAACGCCTATCTTAGACTCCGGCATGAACATCTAACCGGTATCCTGATGGCTCAAACCATCCGGTTTGGCATGCCTTTGGCATACCGGGGGTCATCCCCCCAACAGAGATGTTCTTGAAATTTCCATGTTTGAAACCCAAAACGACTTCTCTTCATGCTAGACTTCATAAGATCGACTGAGTTTAGGGTTAGGGGGTGGAGATACATTATTTGTCTGGTTTGAATATGTCCAAACCTTCTTTTCATGCTTGACTTCATTTATAAGACACAGTGTAGGGTTAGGGGTACATGACTTGTTTGATTTGAATGTGTCTAGAACTTCTTCATGAACTTTTGAATGCTTACTATATGACATAAGAAGATTATGTGCTTTCGTTTTTTTATTTTTTTATTTTTTATTTTGTGCTCATTTGAATATTGGTTAATCCTAGGTTTGACCAAGATTTAAAAAAGATTAAAACATCAAAATGAAAGGGTAAGCCTGGATCCTTCTTATGCACTCTAAAATGAAGCTCTATGTTTTTTTTAAAATGATCCTTCTTAGTCCATGTTTGAAACCCGAAACCACTTCTCTTCATGCCTGACTTCATAAGACAGAGTTTAATTAGGCGTTAGGGGTATAGATACATGATTTGTCTAGTTTGAATATGTCTAGATCGACCTTGTTTAACAACTTGAATGCTTACTATATTACATAAGAAGACTATGTACTTTGGTTTTCATTTTTTTCACTTTTTAAATTTTCTGCCCATTTGAATCTTGGTCAAATCCTAGGTTTGAACAAGATTTAAACAAGTTTAAAACATGAAAATAAAATGGTAAGCATGGATCCTTCTTAGTCTCCCTAAAATGAAGCTTTTGTTTTTTTTTGAAATTTCCATGTTTCAAACCCAAAACCGCCACTTCTATTTCATGCTTGACTTCATAAGTCAGAGTTTAGGGTTAGGGGTAGATATATACATGATTTTTCTGGTTTGAATATGTCTAGACCTTGTTTATCATCTTGAATGCTTACTATATGACATAAGAATGCTATGTGCTTTGGTTTTTCATTCTTTTGATTTTTTCTGAAGAATCTTGGTCAAATCCTAGGTTTGACCAAGATTTAAACAAGTTTAAAACATGAAAATGAGAAGGGGAGCCTGTATCATCCTTCTTATTAATTAGTCACTCTAAAATGAAGCTTTTGGGAGGTTTTTGAAATTTCCATGTTTGAAACCCAAAACCACCTCTCTTCATGCTTGACTACATAAGACAAAGTTTAGGGGTTAGGGGGTAGATACATGATTTGCATAGGTTGAATATGTCTAGACCTTGTTTCTCAACTTTAATGCTTAGTACTATATGACATAAGAAGCTTTTGAGATGTTCTTGAAATTTCCATGTTTGAAACCCAAAACGACTTCTCTTCATGCTAGACTTCATAAGATCGACCGAGTTTAGGGTTAGGGGGTGGAGATACATTATTTGTCTGGTTTGAATATGTCCAAACCTTGTTTATCAACTTGAATGCTTACTATATGACATAAGAAGACTATATGCTTTTGTTTTTCCTTTTTCTGAGTTTTTTTTTGAATTTAATGCCGATTTGAATCTCTTGGTCAGATCCTAGGTTTGACAAATTAAGATTTAAACAAGTTTAAAATATGAAAATGAAAAGGTAAGCATGGATCCTTCTTAGTCACTCTAAAATGAAGCTTTTGGGAGGTTTTTGAAATTTCCATGTTTGAAACCGAAAACCACTTCTCTTCATGCTTGACTTCATAAGACAGAGTTTAGGGTTAAGGGGTAGATACATGATTTGTCTAGTTTGGATATATCTAGACCTTGTTTATCAACTTGAATGCTTACGATATGACATAAGAAGACTATGTGATTTGGTTTTTCATTTTTTCTGATTTTTTTGAATTTTGTGCCCACCCATTTGTATCTTGGTCAAATCCTAGGTTTGATAATAATTTAAACAAGTTTAAAACATGAAAATGAAAAGGGAAGCATGTATCCTTCTTAGTCACTCTAAAATGAAGTTTTTGGGAGGTTTTTGAAATTTCCATGTTTGAAACCCAAAACCACTTCTCTTCATGCTTGACTTCATAAGACAGAGTTTAAGGGTTAGGGGGTAGATACATGATTTGTCTGGTTTGAATATGTCTAGACCTTGTTTATCAACTTTAATGCTTACTATATGACATAAGAAGACTATGTGATTTAGTTTTTCATTTTTCTGTTTTTATTTTATTTTTCTGCCCATTTGAATCTTGTTGGTCAAATCCTAGGTTTGACCAAGATTTAGACAAGTTTAACACGTGAAAATGAATAAGTAAGCCTGGATCCTTCTTAGTCACTCCAAAATGTACCAATTGATAGATGTGTTAACTTTGCTTCATGGAAAAAATAATGTCATGTAATTAAATGAGTTAACTTGGATTTCCTACGCTTGAATCCATAGAAAACTTTGTTCTAATGCACTATAATAATCAACCGAGTTTTTACACCAACAGGTCTGTCACTTACGTGTGGTGCCCACGCGTGAGGTCCCACACTTCAGTGAGCACAAGTCACGTGCAATAGGTACGCAAACTCCCAGCCATCTTCTTTGTCAAGAGAAGACGCATCAGGATGCGTATTGGTCAAATCCTAGGTTTGACCAAGATTTAAACAAGTTTAAAACATGAAAATGAGAAGGGGAGCCTGTATCATCCTTCTTATTAATTAGTCAGTCTAAAATGAAGCTTTTGGGAGGTTTTTGAAATTTCCATGTTTGAAACCCAAAACCACCTCTCTTCATGCTTGACTACAGAAGACAAAGTTTAATTAGGGGTTAGGGGGTAGATACTTGATTTGCATAGTTTGAATATGTCTAGACCTTGTTTCTCAACTTTAATGCTTAGTACTATATGACATAAGAAGCTTTTGGGATGTTCTTGAAATTTCCATGTTTGAAACCCAAAACGACTTCTTTTCATGCTAGACTTCATAAGATCGACAGGGGTAGATACACGATTTGTATGGTTTGGATATATCTAGACCTTGTTTATCAACTTGAATGCTTACGATATGATATAAGAAGACTATGTGATTTGGTTTTTCATTTTTCTGTTTTTTTGAATTTTGTGCCCACCCATTTGTATCTTGGTCAAATCCTTGGTTTGATAATGATTTAAACATGTTTAAAATATGAAATGCAAAGCTAAGCATGGATCCTTCTTAGTCACTCTAAAATGAAGCTTTTTGGAGGTTTTGAAATTTCCATGTTTGAAACCCAAAACCACTTCTCTTCATGCTTGACTTCATAAGAGTTTAGGGTTAGGGGGTAGATACATGATTTGTATGGTTTGAATATGTCCAAACCTTGTTTATCAACTTGAATATGCTTACTATATGACGTACATAAGAAGACTATGTACTTTGGTTTTTCATTTTTCTAATTTTTCTAATTTTCTGCCTATTTGAATCTTGGTTAAATCCTAGGGTTGACCATGATTTAAACAAGTTTATAACATGAAATGAAAAGGTAAGGATGGATCCTTCTTAGTCACTCTAAAATGAGCCTCTTGGGAGGTTTATGAAATTTCCATGTTTGAAACCCAAAACCACTTCTCTTCATGCTTGACTTCATTCATAAGATAGAGTTTAGGGGTTAGGGGTATAGATACATGATTTGTCTGGTTTGAATATGTCTAGACCTTATTTAACAACTTGAATGCTTACTATATGACATAAGAAGACTATATACTTTGGTTTTTTATTTTTCTGATTTTTTAAATTTTCCGCCCATTTGAATCTTGGTCAAATCCTAGGTTTGACCAAGATTTAAACAAGTTTAAAACATGAAAATAAAATGGTATACATGGATCCTTATTAGTCTCCCTAAAATGAAGCTTTTGGGGTTTTTTGAAATTTCCATGTTTGAAACCCAAAACCACTATTTATCAACTCTAGGTTTGACAATGATTTAAGCAAGTTTAAAATATGAAAATGCAAAGGTAAGCATGGATCCTTCTTAGTCACTCTAAAATGTGGCTTTTGGGAGGTTTTTGAAATTTCCGGCCATGTTTGAAACCCAAAACCACTTCTCTTCATGCTTGACTTCATAAGACAGAGTTTAGGGGTTAGGGGTTTATAGATACATGATTTGTCTGGTTTGAATATGCCTAGACCTTGTTTAACAAATTGAATGCTTACTATATGACATAAGAAGACTATGTACTTTGGTTTTTCATTTTTCTGATTTTTTTTTATTTTTTGCCCATTTGAATCTTGGTCAAATCCTAGGTTTGACCAAGATTTAAACAAGTTTAAAACATGAAAATAAAATGGTAAGCATGGATCCTTCTTAATCACCCTAAAATGAAGGTTTTGGGGGGTTTTGAAATTTATATGTTTTAAACCCAAAACCACTTCTCTTCATGCTTGACTTCATAAGACAGAGTTTAGGGTTAGGGTTGAGGTAAAATTGAGTATATTGCACTAGGCAGTATTAGTACTCAAGGGGAAAACTGAGCACACAAAAAATGCTAAATTTCCAGGGTTAGACTCGAGTACGCGTGTTGCGGTGCAGAAGTGGAAGACGTGCAATTGTTGACGCGTAGACGCGGGTCGCGGTGCAGAAGTCGAAGACGTGCAATCGTGGACGCGTGTCGCGTTGCAGAAGCCCAAGACGTGCAGACGATCAATGGTGGACGCTTAGGACGCGGGTTGCATTAACCAGCCCTCGCCTTTATAGACGCCTCCTCGCACTCTCTCTGTCACTCACACTAGCTGATGCAACGCCTCCTCTCACGTCCCATCATCTTCTCCAAAGCAAAAAACCCTCTCCCTCTCTGCCAGCGAGATGTGCAAGGAGAATGCGAATCCCATCGTTAATGACGCCGTCGGCTCCAAGCGCGACGCCTCCCTCTTCGATGCCGTCCCCTCAACGGTCGTCGCCCCGGCAGGTGGCGATCGGATCCCGCCGGGATGGGATCCCTTTTTTGTTCCCCATTCCTCTTTGAACCCTATTTTTCCTGGTTCCCTAGTAACTATTAGTGCCGATCTGTAGATGGTTGAGTATTGGGTTAATATTTGCGCCGATTTTATTCCATTTTGCTTTGATCCTTCTTGATTTCGTTTAAGATTTGGAGTTCGGCCGTTCGGTTAATTTATGCAAGTAATAATGGGATCTCAATCAGTTAATTTATGGGATCTCAGTCAGTTATTTTATGCTCGAATCAAAAGATATCAACCGTTTAATTTTGCAAATATTCTGGAATCTGTTCAAAATCAGATCTGGAATCTGTTTCTTTGCCTATGATGAATCGTTGGGCACAAATTTTTACAGAGTGGGTTCAGCGAACCATTGCTGTGTACAAATCTGTTGTGCATGAGCTATGGTTCGCTAACACCATCCCTGTAGACATATAATCGTGTCCACTCTAACTGAGGCTGGCTCTGTTTTTCCTTACTTTGTTATCATGCACGTTAGTCATCGTTGCATCTCATTCACTAATAGTTCCCGTTTGATATGGATCAGCTGTCTGGCAGCGACGTCGGCAGCGACGACGAGCACCATGACGTCAAGACTCGCCAGGTGCTGCGGAGGCTGCAGGTCGGCCAGTACGTCTCCTACTTCGCCAAGGGTGTCTACAGGTGCCCCTTCTGCACTAGGAGGCTCGGCGGCACTGACTTCAACTGCCTCCTCACGCATGCCGAGAACATCGGCAACACCAACCCCAAGGTCGGCGCGTCGGTGAACCCCCACTCCTTCCGCGCCAAGCACATGGCGCTCGGCATGCACCTCCGCAGCATCCAGCGGGTGGAGATCTCCGCCGGGCGCATGCCTCCGCTCAAGCCCAAGGCTCCCAAGGGGAGCAACAAGTGGAGGCAGAGGCAGATGGGGTAGGCGGAGTCCTGGACGTGTGCTGCTGCTGCAAAGCAGCTTCTATTTTGTTGTTAGCTAGGGATCCCTTGTTGTTATGTTGTTAGTATGATGGTGTTGTGAAGAACCTCGAACCTGTTACTATGTTGGCTGCTGTGTATGCAGCTTATTATCTAGGGAGGGATCCCTATTATCTATCCCTATTCTACTATATTTTGTTGGCCCAACTTAGTTTTCTCGATTTACTATGACTGTGAATTTGTCGTACGGAGTACATTACCCTGGAGATTTGCTTCTAGATTTAACTACATACATATGGACCAGAGGGAGTACTAGATTTGCTGCCATATTGGGCAAACAACGAGGGCCAAAAGGCACAAATAATTGAAGAAAGACAGAAATGCAAGCTTCTCTAGATTTGATACTAATTTGGTTAAAAAAGACAAAGAGACAGAGGGGGAAAAGGTGCTCTTAAAATGCCAATTCACGCCGAGAGAGACAGAACCCAGCTCCTGCTCACGTACAACCAAACGCGGTCTCGTCCTGTCCCACGCGGTCCCTTTCTACTAGCCCCACACGTCAGCACGGAACGGTCAACTAAACGGGAATCCTCCCGTCTGAGCTCCTTCTGCGGGTTACAAATAAGGGCTTGGGGAAAACTGAGGAAAAACATAAGGCAATCTTATTGACTAATATAGCTGCTTAATTAATAAAAGGATTAGCTACAACGTGCTCAGTTTGCCCATTTATTAAGGTATAAGACTGGCAGGAGAGAAAGTAATCGCTAGTTTCCTCATTTTGCCCCTGCATGCTCGCACGATTAAAGCACCTTCCGCACGCGCTGGACTCCTCGTTTCCTTAAACCTCCTCGTTTCTCGGGATAGACCAACAGTTTTTCAGGATCTTGGGGTTTTTTTTTGACAATCAATACCACATATATTCATAGCAAAAAATAGTACATGGTAGAGATACATGAACTGACTCCAACGATTACAAAATAAAGTCTAAAAGATAGTAACAAATCTTCGAGGTCTTCAATTTTTTTCTTCTTCCAGAACACAATCTTGTACTTTTCTGAAGGCAGCCAAAAATAGATAACTAACCATAGACATGTAGATACCGATGAAAGTTCTCCCATAATTTTTTGAGCTGCAATGCCAAAGCTGCGTGCACGCGCGCAACCATTAAAGCAGTCATACAACATCGGCAAGAGTACCAACACCAGTATATCAGGGAATAATAACCGACTAGCTTTGTCATCGTCGATGGAGAGCCGAGAGTACGAATCACCATTGTCGAGGACGTAGCAGCCGGGACAAAAACTGCGAGGATAATCCTCCCCGTGGCAACAAAGACAAAAGATCCAAAATCGATCTGGAGAAGCAAGATCCAAAGGCCCATACTTAGAAAATTGTGATCGTTCAAAACCACCATTGACGCCGGGAAGAAGATCTCGTCGCCGAACGAAAGGCCGAAGATCACTTATTGCAGACGATGCCATCTCCATTGAGGGGAAACCAACAAGAAGGCGGCTACCAAAATCCTAACATAATCTAATATAATCTAATGAAAACAATACTTTTATTCGAAACTCCACGCATAGATCGGGTTCCCCACTCCTCCTGACGCCGGCGAAGCCAACCGGAGGAGGGGGAACCAATCTATGGAGGAGGAAGAACTGGAGGCGGCTAGGGTTGAGGCGGCGGCTTCAGGATCTTGGGTTAATGTGGCCAGGTTTCGACTTTCGACTAGTGGAAACGGGAAAGCAGGTGCAAATTAGGGAGATAACTGAACCACAACCACCCGCGCCTTAAGCATCGAGTAATATCGGGAAAAAATGCGCCTTTTGGCTATGATTACGATTTGACAAGGGCTCCCATCAGTATGGGGTGAACAAGCCCTCCCATCAGTATATCAGAGGAATTTGACAAGGGCTACAGGACGACTAGATACATCACCAAAAAAGGTGATGCATGTCTCCTTCACCAAAACAGCTGAAACAAGTACATGAACGCAAGTACACCACCATAATAATACTACTACATTAACACAAGTACGAGTAATAAAGTAAGAGTACTACTCCCTCTAATCTAATTTAAACCAAAATAAAACTTAAACTTCATCCTAAATTTGAACTAGTGCCTCGTCCTCGTTCTTCGCTCATTTTCTGATCCAAGACGGCGCAGAGTGCCAGAGTGCATGGCACGGAACTCTTCATCGGTGGCATGCCATGGGCATGTCACCGGATGCATGATTTTTTCGCAATGTTTAAATTTGAATTTAGGCCGCATGTCACACGGTGACATGCAAAAGGTGCATGTCACCTGGTGGTGGTAGGCAACTACCCTCATTTACGGCGGCGTAGGCGACTAGACGCCGCGTGGCCAGCCGCTGCCTCGTGGCCGCCTCGGTTTCCACGCGGGAGACCATTAAACGCCGACGACCAACCTTCCCGCGTCACGGTTAGCGACTATGACTATAAGGGCAAAACGCTAAACTCTCTCGTTCCATTCACTTTCTTCCTCTCTCCACCTAACAAACATTTGTTCGTCGCTCTCTCCTCCAGCAATATCTTCAAAATTCAGGTCGTCGGCGGTCAAGTACGCGGAGAAAAAACGCCGGCTCGAAATTTCGAGAGACGCTTCCAGAAACCAAGTGGGCTCGCCGTCGCCGCCGCCTGTGGTGACCCGGCATACCACTGCATGGTGTAGTATGCAAGTCTGATATAACACCAATGAAACACCGTTCCACTAGTATTATATCGCTCAGAGTGGTACAACAGAAACATATGCGGGTCCAAGGTATGTCTATAGAATTACAACACTGACTCTGTTACATAAGATCATCACAGCCTCCTACTTTACAATGAGGTAAAACTGCAAATAACTCCAGAAGAACGACTCGTAGTCTAGTCTTATCACGAACTCTATTTGTAGAGTATTTAACTAGCTATAGAGGCTAAGCATAGATTCTAGCTAAATAGGAGCTAGGTTTAGGAAGAAAGTTCCTTTCTATTGCTAATCTAGGTTTTCTCCTTGTTGGATGTGGTATCTGACTCATCTGACAGGGTCCTGTCTCTTGAAGTAGTTGTTGACTCCTCAGCCTTCGAGTTGCACTGTAGATCCTCCTTCGATGCCTCCATATCTAAGCAGGGGATTTAAGAGTGGTATGAGTACGAGCGTACTCAACAAGTTCATTATAGGAAAGAGGTGTTTAATGCACTAGCTATGGCATTAGACCAGAAAGTCTAATACCAATGCAGGTTTTCATAATCATTTCTTCAAAGGGTTGCTTTTATTCAGAAGAACTATGTCCGTCAGCCTTCACCGGTTTACTAGAACTTCATGGAGCTCCTTTCCGGCCGCGTTCGCAGTTCCATATCCCGGAACAGGGAGTGACAGGTCACGGTTCTTTACACTCTGCAGAGGTGTGTTGCTTTACCCATAAGAGATCTTAACCTTGGTGCCAACCGAGCCGCGTGCTCGTCCACACTTCCTTTGGTGTGAGGCCCGATATAAGGTCATAGCCAATCATATTCCTCCGCTGCCTCATACACCCACCCGTTGTTGCAAACTCCGACCCTGGGTCCTCGTCGGTCCACTTACACCCCTTAGGGACGGACCCCGACCACGACAACAGTTCAGGTCTCTACCATGAACTCCTTCGCCGGCAGCTGCAACCCATCAGAGACCGCAATTACCGTGGGGACTTTATCTGGACCCCCACCCTACCACTTGTCCTCTCTTGGATCAAGGGTACCACTTGTCCGTTCTTGGATCAAGGGTCTACGGTTGACATAGGCATCCCAAATGGGCTTGCCGAAGATGGTACCCGGGGTTTACTAGAGGCCCAATACCCGAAGAATAAGAAGATTCGGGAGCCCAAGATCTATTAAGGAAAGATAGAGTTGTAATAGGAAGTGTTATTTGTAATCTGGCGGGATGAGTTAGAAACCGTCCCGGACTCTGTAAACTTGTATAACACGAATCCCTCGGCTCCACCTCCTATATAAAGGGGGAGTCGAGGGACGACGAATCAATCGAATCATTGTCTGCAAACCCTAGTTTTCATAATCGTCGAGTACTTTTCGGCTGAAACCTTCGAGATCTACTTACCCTCTACTTCCAACTAAACCCTAGCCTACAATCCATAGGCATTGACAAGTTGATACCTTGTCAATTGGCGCCGTCTGTGGGAACTAGAGGCGTAAGGAGCTGATCTCGATGGCACGCTCAAGATCTTCGACATCGTCAACCGCAAGCAACACAATGGATCGAGGTAAACAGATCGCTGCTGGTCTTGTCGATTTTGTTCCTCACCCACCCTCCCGTTTGGATGCATATGCGTATCTGGCGGAGCCCATGGAGATGACGTTCGGAAGGTTTCACTTTCGCGTCGAGAAGGAAGGATCGTATCGTGTCGAGATTCCGATTTCGTCGGGATCGTCGGTGGTCGATTCCGATTTTTCAAACTATGCATCGTCAACCGAGTCAGGAGAAGAAGAAACCTCGGCGACACGCTACGTCAGCACCAGAGCAAGAGAGAAACTCGCCAAGATCTTCAACGACATGTCGTTTGAGTCATCTGCGGACTCATATATAAGCGATGGCTCAAGCGATGTCGACAGTTACGACTTCATCGACAAATCTCTCACAAGGCAAGGTCTTCATCAATCTCAACGATGATGTCACCAAACCCAACGTAGATCTGAGTACAAAGTATCATCAGATTTACGCAATTGAAGATCAAGAGGAAACATTCGAGGCTTTCGACACCGGGGAAATCCATACGTCGATCCCTCCAATCTGCGACAAGGCTCGGGCAACAAATACGTCGGGCCAGAGCCGCGAGATAGAGTTCAACTTTCACAAGCAGCGTGGGACAGAGCCGCGAGAGCTATGAACGGCACAGAACCAATGGCTACCACAGCCACACCAGAAGAACTGCAAGCATATCAATATAGGCTCGCAAGAGCTGCCAGGGAATTGGAAAAACAGACAGCTGAGTTGAACAGGAGAAAGGAGGCAGCTTCTGCATCCAGCAGGAGAAGGGCAGATCTAAGTCGACAATTTAGAACTACGGGTGATAGCCATCGGGAGGCGCGGAACAGAGCAAGATCAAGGCTGCAACACATACCCGAAGCAGAAAGAGAGCACTTGGTCCAAAACCTCGACATGTCCTTTATGTCGATAGATACAAGAGGAAACATCATCCCTAAGACACCAGAGGCTGGGTATATGGCGACACATGCTTTTATCCTTGCATCTAAACCACCTCCAGGTGATCCAAGGGAAACACTGTACAATATGGCGGTAGCAGGAGTTGGAGCTATGGGGACAGCGTTTGTATCAACGCCTCCCGAAGGAGCGGCAAGGCAAAATAGTCCACGACCCGCAGCAGCAACAGCGGCAGCACCTGAAGGGCCAAGTGGAGCAAGAGACACAGTAGCACAAGCAAGAGTCGACAGAGCGCGGCAGAGCAGAAGGGATCATCGGCAATCTCCGGAACTGAACGATGAAGATATGTGTGGCTTGCCATGCTTTACGAGGAGAGTCCGAAAAACTCGAGTCCCCTCAGGATTCAAGTTACCCGATAATTTCAAGAAGTTCGACGGTCTTCAAGATCCAGAGGATTGGCTAGTCGACTATCTGGAGACGGTGAAGCTCACAGGAGGAACCAGGGCAACAGCCATGCAAAGCATACAGGTGCACTTGAGTGGAGCCGCACGATCTTGGATAAAGAAACTCGCTCCAGGGTCCATCGACAGCTGGGAAAGTTTCGAGGATGTGTTCGTCAAGAACTTCAGATCCACGTGCAAAAAACCCGCATCGTTAGAGGAGTTGAGAGCGTGTCGACAAAAGCCAGATGAGCCAATGAGAAAGTACATCCAGAGGTGGAATATCATCAAAAACTCCTACAGAAAATATATCCGACGAGAGAGCAATAGATGCGTTTGTCGCAGGAGTCGCGTGGAGATTTTGTCGAGGACTTGGGAAGGACCAATCCAAAGACAGTATCCGCGTTAATGGAGATAGCAAATAAATGGGCAGATGGAGAAGACGCTGTCCACAACAAACGACACAGGTCGCCAGAGGAGGACCGCGGTCAAAACTATCAACCGAGGCGAAGATTTCCTCGGACGTACCAGAACTATGACGCTCCAGGACAAATTTCGGCAGGTTTTCGGACAAATACAGGAGGAAGCAACAGAGATGATTACCAGAGAAGCAGTGAACAGCGAGGTGATAACAGAGATGATTCACGCAACAGGCAAAATAGCGGGCCTAGGTTCCCAAGACCTTTCGTGTCCCCTGAAGAGATGATGAACGGACCGTGCCAGATGCACTTTTTCCTCGACAGTAACGGCAAAAGGCAGTCAGGGCACTTGCAGAAGGACTGTCGAAATTTTCAAGCAATGTTGCGGTATGCAGAGAACGCTAATGCGCGGGCAGCACAGAGAAATCCTCGAGAACCCAGAAGCGAGATTCACTTGCCGCCTCCTCCCGCGATTACAGAAGACAATCGGCATCAGCTGTAATAGCGGCAGCACTCGCACCACCACCTTATGTTGATCCTAACTCCAATGGAGCAGTGTCGATGATTCAGAAGGGAAGGCCGTCCAATAGAGCTCAGAAAGTAATCTCACGACAGGTGTTTATGGCAGAGAAAATGCCTCCACCAACAGTTGAGTACCTTAATTGGTCAGGACAAGATATCGGCTTCACGATAGCAGATCATCCGCAGCAAGTTCCTCGACCAGGGCAGTCAGCACTTATTCTGCCAGCAGTTATCGCGGGATTTGATGTCTCTCGAGTATTCATAGACGGCGGCAGCAGCTTAAACCTTATGTATGCAGATACATTGAGGAAGATGAACATATCCTTAGCAAACTTGAAACCAACAGACACAAGGTTCCACGGCATCACACCGGAGAAACCAAGTTATCCATTGGGAAAGATCAATCTCGACGTTCAGTTTGGGACCCGAGAAAATTATAGAATCGAGAGGCTCGAGTTTGAAGTCGTGGATTTTCCGTCGCAATATCACGCTCTGTTGGGACGACCAGCATATGCTAGATTTATGGCAGTGCCACACTATACATACTTGTTGTGGAGGATGCCTGGACCAAAGGGACCAATCACAGTCAAAGGAAGCTTTGCCTTAGCCGATAAGTGCGACAAGGATTTCCACCGGTTGTCAGAAAATTTCGGGATGCAAGCTGAGTACTTGGCGTCAAAAAGCATGACTGATTACGACGTACTGCCAGACGTTGGAAGGCCAAACAAAGAATCAACTTTTAGTACCGAGAAAAATTCAAAAGAGGTGCAGATTCACCCGACAGATCCAAAAAGACGACATCTATCGCAAACGACATGGATATCGCATAGGAAAGCGCGCTCGTCGAGTTCCTCCGTGAGCACTGGAAAATCTTCGCATGGTGTCCAGCTGACATGCCAGGAGTACCCAGGGAACTTGCCGAGCACCACCTAAACTTGGATCCACTAGCGAGACCAATCAAACAACCTTTGCGGCGTTTTTCGGAACCAAACCGCAAAGCCATCTTTGTCGTAAATCAATCGACTACAAGAAGCTGGATTTATCAAAGAGATATTCACAGAAGCCACATGGGTAGCAAATCCTATGCTGGTGCCGAAGAAAAACACTAAGGTCCTTCGCATGTGCATCGACTTTACGTGTCTCAATAAACATTGTCCAAAGGATCACTTTCCCCTCCCAAGGATCGATCAAATTATCGACTCCACGGCTGGATGTGAACGTCTTTCCTTCCTGGATGCATACTCTGGTTATAACCAGATCAGATTGAAAGAAGAAGATGAAGTAAAAACTGCGTTTATTACACCTTACGGCGTGTTTTGCTACAGAACAATGCCCTTTGGTCTAAAAAATGCGGGAGCAACATATCAGAGGATGATGCAGAAGTGTTTGGCGACACAGATTGGGAAGAACGTGCAAGTATACATTGATGATGTCGTCATAACATCAAAAAAGGGGGCAACGCTGATCGAGGATCTCAAGGAAACCTTCGACAATCTTGATAAGTTCTGCCTCAAACTGAACCCGACGAAATGTTCTTTCGGCGTCCCAGCAGGAGAACTTCTGGGGTTCCTAGTCTCAGCAAGAGGGATTGAAGCAAATCCCGATAAAATACAAGCTATCGTAACAATGAGGAAGCCAACAAAGTTGAAAGAAATACAACAGCTAACTGGGCGAGTCGCAGCTTTGAGCAGATTCGTCGCAAGGTTGGGAGAAAAAGCGCTGCCGTTCTACGCCTTGATAAAACAAGGAGATAAATTCCAGTGGAACGAAGAAGCCGACAGAGCTTTCGAGGATTTGAAGCGCACAATTTCGACACCACCAATTTTGGTGGCACCAAAAGAAAGGGAACCCCTCCTACTGTATATCGCAGCCACGCCCCAAGTGGTGAGCACGGTGCTAGTTGTCGAAAGGGAAGAAGAAGGAAAACTCCACGGCGTCCAGAGGCCAGTATACTTCGTAAGCGAAGTTCTATCGCCTTCAAAACAAAGGTATCCTCAGTACCAAAAGATAGCATATGGAGTGTTCACGACAGCACGAAAATTGCGCCACTACTTTTCGGCACATCCGATCGTAGTGGTCAATGAAGCTCCTTTGTCAAATATATTGAACAACCCAAAAGCTACGGGTCGTGTCTCCCTTTGGGGAATAGAACTTTCCCCTCGGGACATCACGTATGAAAAAAGAAAAGCAATCAAGTCGCAAGTTCTGCCGGACTTCATCGCAGAGTGGATGGAGTTGCAAAACACAGGACCCCCAGACTTATCGAGAACCTGGACCATGAACTTTGATGGGTCCAAGAGACTAGAAGGGGCTGGCGCAGGAGTAGTACTCATATCACCTGAAGGTGACAAGTTGAAGTACATCCTTCGGATGACGTTCCCTAACGCATCTAACAATGAAGCAGAATATGAGGCTCTCATACACGGGATGAAGATGGCGAAAGCCTGCGGTGCAACTCGACTAAAAATCTTTGGCGACTCACAGTTGGTGGCACAGCAAGTTATGAACCAATGTGATGCAGTCAATGATAGCATGATGGCATACAAGGAGGTGTATAACGAGCTCGAGAAGTTGTTCGATGGATGCGAAGTAAATCATATCAGTAGATTGAGCAACGACGAAGCCGACGTTCTTGCAAACATCGGGTCGCAATGCCTGGCAGTCCCGCCAGGTGTATTCTGGGAAGAGATAACAGAGAGATCCACTAAGTCGACAAAATCAAAAAAGAAGGAGAAGAAACCCTCGGGGGCTACCAAGGAAAAGCAAGAGGATGAAGAAGAAGATCAGGACCTGGTCATGGTGATACAGATACCGTGGATGCAGCCGTACATATCATACATCCTCAGGAAAGAAATACCCGACGACCCAGTTGAGGCAAGGCGAGTAATTCGACGCTCCAAAGCTTTCACGGTGGTCAAGGGAGAATTGTATAAGCGAAGTATTTCAGGCGTCTTGCAAAGGTGCGTCACACCCGAAGAAGGAAGAATAATTCTAAAGGATGTACACGAAGGAATATGTGGCCACCACGCAAGTAGTCGAGCTATCGCAGCCAAGGTTTTTCGGGTAGGATTCTACTGGTTGATAGCAATCGAGGACGCCAAGGACATAGTAAGAACTTGCGACGCGTGTCAAAGGTTTGCCGCAAAACCTCACTCTCCAGCAGCAGAGCTAGCACCAATACCATTGTCATGGCCCTTTGCTCAATGGGGACTTGATATGGTGGGCAAGTTACACAAATCCTGGCCAGGAGGAAAGGAGTACATGTTAGTAGCTGTCGATAAATTTACAAAGTGGATAGAAGCGAAGCCGATAAATTCACCAGACGGAGCATCCGCAGTAAAATTCGTAAAAGGCCTCGTCTTCAGATTTGGAGTGCCCCACAGCATCGTCACAGACAACGGCAGTAACTTCACATCCCATGAATTCAAAGATTATTGTGAAGAGGTGGGTATCAAGCTGAACTTTGCGTCAGTTGCACATCCTCAAACCAATGGGCAAGTCGAGAAAGCCAATGGCATCATCTGCAATGGCATCAAGAAGCGCTTGTTAGGACCACTGGAAAAAGCTCGACATACCTGGCCAGAAGAACTACCAAGCGTGTTGTGGAGCATCCGAACAACACCAAACACAGCAACGCAGGAAACTCCGTTTTTCCTGGTTCATGGAGCAGAGGCAGTACTACCAATCGAGATAGAGCACAACTCTCCACGTGTCGCTGAATATGATGAAGAAACGTCGAGAAGAGCGCTAGAAGACGACGTCGACGCACTTGATGAAGCTCGAGATGAAGTATTATCTCGGGTAACCAAATATCAACAGGACTTGAAGAATTACCACAGTCGACGTTTGCGGCCAAGATCTTTTCAGGTGGGAGACCTAGTTCTTCGGCTCACGCAAAAAAGTCATGAAAAACTCGAGTCACCATGACTTGGCCCTTACATTGTCACGGAAGTAATCGGAGGAGGAGCATACAGGATAAAGGACAAGAAGACAGGGGTGGAGGAGCCAAACCCCTGGAACGTGGCGCAACTTAGGCGGTTCTACGCCTAGAGTCGAAATATAGTCCTTGTAAAACTTCAATGTACTGAAACGCCCGCGAGTTTTCAGACGCACTCTTTTCCTTTTTCGGGGCACCGAGTGGGGCCGGAGAAGGTTTTTAATGAGGCGGGCTCGCGGTGCTGCAATATAATAAAGATAGTGTCAAAATAACTTTTCTTCTTTATCGACATGATCAAAGTCTTTGCTCCGACGAATTTCAATATAGTTCATCGACAAAAGAAAAGCCTTGCCTTGGTATTCAAATACCTCGTGAGTCAATAAAAATACAAAATAGTACTCAATAAAAAGCTCGGGGGCTCATATTCGCCATAAATATATAAATGCCTTGGTTCAAAACCTCGCAAATATACAAATACAGTAAAGAGTCACCGAAACACTCGGGGGCTAGACAAACAGAGAAATATAATGATTGCTTTACAATATAGTCATGAATTACAAAGAAGAAATATCTACAAGAAGAAACTAACTAGTCTTGATTCAATATGTCATCAAGAGTAACTCTGTTTTCCTCAGGAGCAGCACCAAGAAAATCGGCATAATGGCCATCGGCAAAAAAGTCGGCGTCCATCCGAAGAAGGTCCTCAATCATTTCTTCGGCTATAGGCGTAACCTTCGTGTTAATTCTGTCAACACCAACTCTCCGACGTTTTACCTTTTGGTGAACCTTCGCGACAACTTGGGTAAGGTCAAGATTCGAGTGGCAGATCTGGAGCATGATAAGAGCAAATCTAGCGCCAGCTACTAGTTGAGCTTTGACAAAATCATGGATACTGCGAGCATCCTTGAACCTTTCCATCAATTCAGGAAGAGTTTTTGGTTGGACGTTCCGAGGAAACATGGAGTTGTAAACCATGGACAAGGTCTTGGTACAGAAGTCAAGGAAATCGCGAGTTTGAGAGGTGCGATCTTGAAATCTGACAATTTGGCGGGTCCTCTCTGGGGTAGCCCAAAACAAAGAACCATGGTCCAGGGAAAGATTAACAAGGAGGTTTGTCCTAGCATTTACCCTCTCCTCCTCGGCAGCAGCATCAGTAAAGGCACCTATCAAAACAAAGAAGTGGAAACCTTTAAGAAACAATAGCATGAAGATGAAAGATATCAGCGGATGAAACAGGCATACCCGACATATCTGCACTGGCTTCATTCATTAATTCGAGCATGAAATTTTCTCGAGTAGTCGCCTTTTCAGCCTCGGAAGCAGCAATTTCCTTAGCAGCCACGGCCTCGTGAGCTTGCTGAAGAGCAACTTTTTCGGCTTCAGATGACTTACGAGATTGCTCCATCATCACAAGTGTTTGCTTCTTCGCATACTAAAGTTGCTGTCGAAGTTCATCCAGTTCTTGCGACAAGGTATCGTCGACAGGAGCAGTATCAGCAAAAGCTCCCCTCGCGCGAGAAGAAGAAGGCGAAACATTGGAAGGAGCGGAAGATGGAGTATAGTTATCAAATATCAACTGAAATTTAAACAAGACAACATCAAACAACAAGCAAAGATAGAATTTTTCATTAATCTCTTGGAATAATTACAAGGGCATTACAGTGGAGCTAAGGAAATACGTGTCACCAAATGACTACTTTGGCGACAAGAGCAAAAGAAACAGAAAGAAAAACAGAGGCATGCAACTAGACCTCCGGCCTTGACGAGCTAGGAGTCGACGATGGCTTAATCCCGAGATAGGCCAAGATCTTCTTTGTGTTGGGCTTGGCTGCCTTAATCAGCGACTTCCACCTTGACTGCTCTATTTGCTCGGTGTCGCCAACTTTCATCCAGTCAATAGTCTGTCGACTGTCAGCAACCAACGCGACAGTGTTCTCAACGGCAACCTTCATATTTTCTTGGCGCATCTTCAGTCCAAGGTCTTCCGGTGTATTGAACATCTTGGCAAGGTTGAGGAAAGTCGCAGGCTCCTCTTTCTTCGGGAAGAAGTAGGGGAACAATGCCGACAACACTGCGCTAGCATTCGACACACCTTCACGAATCTCGGACCCATGAAGCTCCAGATAGGAAAGTGCGTCAAGGACAGGGTCATTGACAGGATTCGTCAGATCAAAATCCTGGTTTGTTTGGGCTGTCAAGGAAACAAAGCATTAGTGAAAAGACAAGAAACAATGATTCTCATAAAAATAGAAGGGATCAGCAAACTTACTGAAAGTGCGGCGACTCTGAGATTTCAGGCGCTTGAGGATTCCTTCTTCACGAGAAGCTTGCGCAGCTTTGTGCTCATCTAAGGCAGTTGTAGCATCCTCAAGTTTTTTCTGCAATTCCTCGACACCAGCAGCTTTCGCCTTGGCTTCATCAGCTTCGGCCTTGGCTTTGCTAGCAGCGAGGTCAGCTTTCTTGCGAGCCGCCTCACTTTGCTCAAGTTTTCGAGCAAGTGCGTCGGCGCGTTCGTTGGCCTCTGCAAGTTTCTCTGTCGAGATATGGAAAAGAGAGAGAAGAAAGATCAAAAATCGCGACAAGCAACAGGAGTAAAAAATCAAGGAAAAACAGCAAGTATAAAAGTCGTTACCTTCGGCTCTATTAGCATATTCACGGTACCCAATAAATTGGGAACCGATGCGGAGAAGATCCTTGATCATAGGCTGTTCAACGTGAACACAGCAAGAGAAACATCGGCATGAAAAAGAGAAAAGGTGTGGAAAAACAAAATAAGGAAAATATAGATGTCGACAAGCTTACATCATCTAGGAGCAGAGTCGACGAACTGCCCAACTGAGGGGCAGGTTCAACAATCTTTTCAACCCTTGTCCTTTTTGGTGAAGGAGCAAGGGGGCTTGATGGTGGAGTAGTGGTGACGACGTTTTGTTGAGGAGGCGACGTTTCTTCTCCTTCAACTAGCGTGTCTGAGGCAAGTACAGTACGTGACGTGCTTGTCCGAGGAGCCACATCAGTAGTTGGTACTTCTTCTTCCTCATCACTGTTGATCAAAAAATCGGCAGCATAAAAAGCAAGACAAGATAAATATTTCGAGTACAAAAATAGGGAGAAATAAAGACGACTTACGAGCTGACGAGGGATTCAACATAAGGATCGTAAGCTGCCTTCGGATGAGAAGGAACAACTTCTTCAGCCTTAGAGGTGCCAGAATCCTCGGCATCATTCCTTTTCCTTTTGTTCCTTGGAGAAACAGCAGGAGGAAGGGATTGCGTCGATTCACTGGCTTCAGACTCAATTTCTTTGTCACGAGAAGCCGCAGATTTGTGAGAACCCGCGACTTCACTTTCGTGAAACGTAAGAACCTTGAGTATCTTTGGCAACGATGGCCTGTTCTTCAACTTCTCCACCCTCAGGAAGAGGAGGAAGGGAAGTCATAGTAGGATGGTTCTGTAAAAAATAGTGACAAAAGGGAAATTAAAGAGATGACAATACAATGAGATGCAGAGAAAGTGCGGAACAGGATAAAAACTCGGGAAGACAAAATACCTCGGGGAGTGGATTGGTGGAGCTGTACGGTTCCACGCGACAAGAGGAAGGAACTGGGTCCTTGCCTAGGCGAGAAAGTCTTCGAACCAACTTCTCCAAGTCCTTGGTGGAAAGATCACCGGAGATTCTGTTGGCATCATTTTTACCAGAGTACGTCCAAAGGGGATTTTTGTGAGCCTGAAGAGGCTGCACTCTAATCCTAAGGAAGTAGGCAGTGATTTGAACACCAGACAGCTCCTTGCCTCGAGTATTTTGAAGCTGACGAATGCGAGACATGAGTGCCTCTGTCGCCTTTTTCTCTTCCTCAGAAGCTTCAGCATCCCAGGAGCGGCGGCGCTGAATTCTGGCACTTCCGTCGAAAGGAATTATGTTGTGCTCAACGGAGTTGGCGCTTTCTTCGTGAATGTAGAGCCACTTTTTGCGCCATCCTTGGACAGAATCAGGAAACTTGACGTCGAAATAGTCGACATCAGTACGAACACAGATAACAACGCCACCTATGTTATAAGTGACGTTGTGGGAGCCATTGCGGCGGAGGCAGAAAATGCGTTTCCACAGAGCCCAATTGGGAGGGATTCCGAGGAAACATTTGCAAAGCGTGATAAAAATAGAAATGTGAAGGATGGAATTGGGGGTCAACTGGTGCAGTTGAATCCCATAAACGAAAAGAAGGCCGCGGAGGAAATCGTGGATTGGGGTCGAAAGGCCGCGGATTAGATGATCAACAAAACTAACCCGGTACTCCATTGGAGGATTGGGGTAGCTTTCTTCGCTAGGAAAGCGAATGGCGTCCTCCTTCTTCATGAGGCCAAGCCTCTTCAGCATGTTGGTGTCTTGGTTGGAGATTTTGGATCTCTCCCACTCAAGATCCTCGGCGGCCATCTTGGATTCCGGAGTGCTGTGGCGAGTCAGACGCGCGCGCGGTGGCATCAACGGCAATGGGCAGAGCAATGTATGTGCGTGCGGAAGATCGGAGAGAGTTGGGCGCAGGGGAAGTTTTGCGAAGAGGAACAGGTGAGCGGCGCAAGCGAGGGGATGAACGGAGGTTGAAGAAAGGTTTATATAAGAATCGGGTGAAGCAGTGTGCCGTTGGATGAAGAAATCGTGTGGTGAGAATAGATCTTCTAGATACAAGGGCAAAAAAGTATTTTTACTGAGATAGGCGTTACCGTACGTGCGCCAGAAAAAGCGGAGGACGTGTGTCCCCCACTTGCATGACGTGTCAACGTGGTGGAAGCAATGGACCCACAGGGCAGAAAAATCACGACTATTCGAGAAGGATGAAGTAAATTTGATTAAGGGAAGCATGTCGACAAGAAAAATAAAAGAAGATTGGCGATAGGAAGAATTATTCAATACTTCGGGAGCCTTTGATCAAAAAACAAGTTTTTGCCCAAATGCTCGGGGGCTACTTCGACAAAAAGTAAAATTTCGACTATGGCAATATAGAAATTGCGGGAGCCTACAACCAAGCACAAGTCCTTGGCTGTAGCCTCGGGGGCTACTCCCATCGGGAACGCTGTTCGCGTGCCCGATGAAATTAACAAAGGAAAAATAGAAAAGCAAGAGAGCATATTTCGAGTTATAATTAACTCGACATATACTCCCATCGGGAGAACAATATAAGTCATATTTGACTCGGTAAAATGTGCCATTCCAACAGCCGGAAAAGCACTCGACAATATATTCTCAGAACGCCGAAGTTGCGATCAATTTCTGAATGCCGCAAATTTGCGAAGGTAAGACCCCAGATCCGTTCTGCTGGGCGTGGCATCGCCAAAGACTGCGCTCTGCTGCCTTTATCCGTATCAACAGATACGAAGAAAAATCCTAACGGACGCGTTAGGTACCCGATAAATTTGACTGGGACTCGACAGAATGGTAAGACCTTAAGCGGCACCTGTCGAAGTTTGCACCAGTATCCCGAGATCATGTCCAGGGACGTGATTTTGAAGTAGGTTTTTGCGGATTGCCACTAGAGCAGTTAACTAGTACCTGATCCGTCAGATGAACTAGCCCCAACTACCATTATCCCCTGTACAATATAGAATTTTATGTGAAGAAATATAAAACAGTTAAAGCTCTCGAATAAAAATAAACGGTGGAGATTTTCCACTGATTCTACGATTCAAGCAAAATCTCGGGAGACTCGACATAGGCATCCCAAATGGGCCTGCCGAAGATGGTACCCGGGGTTTACTAGAGGCCCAATACCCGAAGAATAAGAAGATTCGGGAGCCCAAGATCTATTAAGGAAAGATAGAGTTGTAATAGGAAGTGTTATTTGTAATCTGGCGGGATGAGTTAGAAACCGTCCCGGACTCTGTAAACTTGTATAACACGAATCCCTCGGCTCCACCTCCTATATAAAGGGGGAGTCGAGGGACGACGAATCAATCGAATCATTGTCTGCAAACCCTAGTTTTCATAATCGTCGAGTACTTTTCGGCTGAAACCTTCGAGATCTACTTACCCTCTACTTCCAACTAAACCCTAGCCTACAATCCATAGGCATTGACAAGTTGATACCTTGTCAACGGTAAAGCGCATCCATTGATGTACAAGAGGTGGAAATACAATTGACTATTCCGTCCCACTCCAGATCTTATGGTTAACACGGGTATTACGGCACAAGAATCACTGGCGACATTTGTTGTTTAATCCTAGATGGATATAAACCCTTGCAATGGAACCTCCACCATATCAACACAATCCATGGTTCCATTGCCCACCACATAGTCATATTCATAGTTATGAAAGTAGTGGTTTTGATTTTTATGCAATAGTGATAATCATAGTACTTTGCAAGTAATTTGATAAAGATACTCAAATGACATGAGCAAGTGATGAACTTGCCTTTCTTGACTGCAAGATTATGTAGTCAAGGTCTTCGATACGCAATAACTCCAAATTCTGAAATAGCATCATCGTCCGGTAAGGACGATGTTTAAAAGATTGGCAAGGATGCAATAATGCATAAGTAGGAGATGCAATCGCTCTAAGCGTGACCTAACCCCGATGATTTAGGATTAGTGAGTTGAAATGATTTGTTTAGGGTGTGTTGCACTTTTACAGTGGTTCACAAACAAGGTTCTTATTAGGGTTGTGTTGTTTTAGAATCATAAGCAAGTGGTAAAATGCATAGTAACAATCATACACACTAAAGGATAGTAGTTGTATAATAAGTGGAAGACAATTGTCAATTTTAAGTCCTATAGTGTATGGTTGATGATTATTTGTTATATACTTCAAAAGAATAACTTTTGAAGAACATGTTGTTTAATAAAGAACAAGTATGATAATTATGGTTGTGGTTTCTATGGTTTAGTATGGTTTCAAAATTAGCTTCTTGAGTAAGTATTAGATGGATCCTAACAAGGTTGGAAGCACATCTTAGGCGATTCATTAAACTTGGGTGCTATCAAGGTTGGTATACCTTGCTGGTGATAGTCAAGCTAGGGTTTATAGATCCTATTAAGAAGGTTTGATGGCTACTTCTTATTTACTTCAAAAGAATAACTTTTGAAGAACATACTTCTTAAGCAATAAGAAGTATATCAATTAGGGTTGAGGTTGTCTAAGTTTTATTATTGGATTCACTAAGTTAGGAATAGTTGGTTCCTAAACAGGATGGTTCATAATCATCTAGTAGTTGCATGGTTTAGTTAAATAGGACCATATAGAGTGAATTAATACATAAGGTTTCTACTTTAGTTGATCAAAGTGGTGTGCTATTAATCAATGATGATTAATGGTGATGGCATGAAAATAACAAGTTTGGGTTCCCTTTTCATTAATACTACATGGTTGCTATTAGAGTTTTAATCAAATTGGTATACAAAGCATAACAATATATGAGCATACAATTAATAATAGTTGACACCATCTTAGCATGTAAAGAATAATTGTTAGCTTTAGGTACATGTGTTAAATTTGGGACTTAATAGATTATCTACCATAATAAAATAAGTAACACATAAATTCTAGCTATGACCTTCTACATAACATCCAATCCGACATGTCTTATAGGCAACTATCAGATCATGATCATGTAAAGTTAAATCAAACAATTCCAAGAGATGTGTAAGTGTATGACTTAAAGTGTGGTTGGATTTTATATCTTTAGGTTTAATGGTAACTCATAATATTGTTTTAGAAAATAGAAGGGATAGCAACTTATAGTATATTTTGGTTCAAGTAATATATTTTTAGGGTTGAACGAATTTCCTACAAAGTATTAAATTGTTTTGAATTTAATTTACTAGTTTAAGTTAAAGAAGATATTCATCAAAAATATATGCAAATGCTAGAATATAGTTTCACATTGGCCAATATTTATTTTATATGTTTTATGCAAATTTTAAATGACATTTATGAATTCAAAAATAAAAATCTATGTTTTGTTTATTAAATCATGTCAAGATTATAATAAGAAAATTATTACATGATTAAGGTTGACATACAATTTTAACATTTTTTTAAATCAATTAGTATTAATATGAATAATATTCCTATTTTTCTTTAGAAATTAGATTGCCAGGGATATACATACATACGAGTGGATTAGTTATTATGATTAGAGTTATTTGGGCCAATAGCATACACGTGTCAATTAATCTAGATGGATTGGACCCAGCTCAAGTGCTCGCACGCACACGAACCTGATGCGCACTCTTCCTATCGCTATCCTCGCCTCTTCGCACGCACGCGAACAGCACGCCTCCGCGATGCAGCCGCCGCCTGTCGTCACTCCGGTCATCGCCGGCCGTCTCCGGCGCCGCTGTCCGTCAGCGAAGCTCCGCCATCCTCTCCTCCCCTGGTTTCCCTTCACCACGACGCCCGGTCGCCAACATGCGCGCGCCCGCGAGGATCCCAGCCCCGCCATGCCGCCACTTTCTTCTGGCCGGTTCCGGCCATCTCTGGCGCTGGCTTGGTATGGATTTGTTTCGCCTCACCTCTCTCTACCCCTCACCCTGGTCGATTTGATTCTCGTGGCCTCTCCCGTTTGCCCCCAACTTGAAAACCCTAGCTACTGCCGGCCGATTTGGCCATCGCCGGCCTCCTCCTCCGACGCTGTTCCCCGGCGTGGCCTCACCACAGACCTCCCTGCCATATACCACTGCCTCAGCGCCGCCCCTTTCCCGCACGCGTGCTTCACGGCAACCCTAGCCCACGGTTGGCTCGGTCGCCGGCGTGTTTCCGTCGCCGCCGCGGGCAGACTGCTGCGATGACGGTGAATTGGTGGTGTTGTGCTGTGGTGTTGTTGTACTGGTGGAGCGGTGTGGTGTTGGTGGTGACTACTGCATCCACGACGCCGGCCGGACGGCGTCTACGACTGCAACCCCGACGTCCGTGTACTGGTGGTGATGCACTGGTGGGGAATTGCTGTTGTGCTGGTGATGATTATTTCATCCTCGACGCCGGCTGGACGGTGCCGCGGACGCAACCCCGGCGTCGGCCTCTTCCTCTATTCGACTACACCACTGTGAGCTATTCCCCCTCTCTCTCTCTGTATTCTCTATGGCTATGAATTTGTTGACCAAGAACTTGAGTGTGCTTGGCCTCTTGACTTGGAAATAAACCTCCTTGTGGTTGACAGCCCGCTCGTCCTTGCTTCTTCATATTCTTCCTGGTGATCTTGCTCATCTTGGTGTTCTAGCTGGTTAGACTAGTGCAAGTGGTTGCTAGTGTAACTTTTCTACATGGAGCAGGTTGTGGTACGGTTGAGCTGATCCTTTTATGCACTAGTGCTATTGCTGTGGCTGAGACAGCTCACGGTTTGCATGTAGTGTGTGTGCTGCCTGTGTGTATGGTTCCTTTATCTAGTGCAAGAAGACAATCTTGCTTTCTCTTTCTCCTTGTGCAAGCAATGACTGTTTGCTTTTATCCCGTGTTGGCCTTTCTGTTGTGTAGACTAAGTGAAACTAGCTAGTTGTATGGTACTGCTACATATGGACCTTCCTGACTAATATAATTCAGTGAGCTAAACAACTCAAGTGTAACTTTCATGTTAATCAAGCTTCTGCTTAATTAAAAAAAATGTTGTTAAATGTTATGATCATTTTGACTTTTCAATGTCAAACATGATCTAGATAAATACTTTTGTGGGCTTTATGGTTTCTAGCTAGATTAGAGGGAGATTAAGATAATATCGCATGGTTGCCTAGAATTGAACGGAATCAATCAATTGTTGTCTGCTTGTCCCTTGTTGCCTGAGAGATGATTAGTGATTGTCAATGAAAATGCCTCGTTGTTGCCTTTTATAGAATAGTGATCACCCTTCTCGGATTGTCTCTTGTTGCCTATTAAAGATTTACTCCCTCTAATCACCGTTTGGGTATTAAGACAAGTTCTTAATTCCTAATAGCTAGTTTCCAATATTAAAATGTCTCCCAAAATGCGGAGACAGACATTTTAACCTTAACACAACATTTCTTTGTCTTTATTGTTTATTTTGCAGCTAGAGGATAAGAAAATTGGGAAGATTTGGAATATGAAGATTTAGTTTAGAAATTTCTTGTATTCTTTTATAATTTTCTATTTCTTTTCTAACTTGTAATTTATTGAATAATGTTATTTGTAATAAAGTTTGAATTATTTATTCATTTGGAATTATCAAATGTGTTTACTATTACATATTATGTTTATATACTTGTTTAGGTTTAAAGTTCCAATTCAAATTCTTATTTGAATTTCTACCTTTCATATTTGAATTTGAATTCAAATTGTTCCCCTAAAACACATGAATTCACAAAGATCATGTCGAAATTTGTCACACTCACATCGATGACTAACTCAATTCCACCGATGTAAGAGAAACCTCGATCACTTTGGAGGTTTTAAACAAAAACGCGAAAATTCCCCGGATTTTCTATGCATGAATGCAATGCACACATCTGTTTCCTCTATTTTTGTAACCCCATTACCTGGGATATTACAGTCTCTACCCCTTAAACTAAACTTCGTCCTCGAAGTTTGAACTCTCTCACGTTTCTGGAGTGTGGATCTGACTTGTATAGACTAAAACTTTTCTCGAACTCCATATTGATCTCACTGGATATAATTGAATATATCCCTTGTCCAGATTCTTCCTGGAATCCATTAGGGTTTGTCTCTGAACCATGGTTCTTTACTTCAATTCCATGATTTCTTTTTAATATTATAATCTTGTTTCATTTTCCATTGAAGATTCAATGATTGAGACTTCTTCTTGTCCTAACAGTCTTAATTGAGGACTAATTGGATAACATTTTCCTATTTGATAAAATAGGTCTTTGTTTTCCCTTACTACCAAAAGTGCAATAAAGGTACTTGGTAAGGTACTTACCATGGAAATGGTCGTGATGGTTTATTTCCCTAATAATAGATTAGACTCATTTGGTCCATCCAATCATGGTTTATAGTTGATACCTATAACTATTTTGGGTTCTTTAGGTTCCATGAAAGGAATCATTCGATTAGTCTTTGATATTGGTATGTTCAATTGTCTTCATTCTTTGGCCATCTTGGGATTTATTGGTCTACGGTATTTCCTTCGTCCAACTTCATTAAACTTAGCTTACTTGAGCTTCCGTACTTCTGAGTAAATTTTACTCACTTTCTCAATTTATAGTCCACTTCTTACTTCCTCGAGATATGCACCTCGGCTTCTGGTCTGACATCCTTCTGAAAGTAGTGTTCAACACTCTTATGAAAATAAGATCGAACTTCCTCTCAGTTCAGACCTTCTTCTTCTATCTTGCTTAAAAATATTGAGTTATTGTACATCCAACTCAATCTTTACTCTACCCCTTAGAGTTTTCTTATGGTCTTCAACTCCTTTTTCTTCCAATCATAGAACTTATGGTTAGAATATTGGTCTAGGTGTAGCTTATGGTTTATATTCTTCTAAGGTCTCGCGAAGAATATCTATGGTGTATCCACTCAATTGTGGACATCCAATGCGAATCCTTCGATTAAATGATTATAGGTCATTGCTATTTGGTTAACAAAATTATTTGTTCACAACTTCTTGGTAAAAATAATCCAATGGTGGACTACTTGATACCAGTTGTGGCTATTTGTTATCTAAAAATGGATTCTATTATGGGTTCTGATCAACTAAACGAGACATCTTCTACTTTATCTCGCAGTATTGATTCTATACCAATTGGGGTCTTCTGATATCAACTATGGTCTTCTTATATCTGCTATGGTTTCATATATTATCTTCCTTTATACAGGGTTTATTTTGCAAGAAAACCACTAGCTGACACTATGAATATAGTATCCTAAGTGATTTCCCCTGCATTCCCTCTTCTATAATGACTATGGTTCTACTTCTACTTCTCCATAGTCATCATATTTCTCACCTTCATGCTTCTAATGTACTAAAGTACTCCTCTGTTGAGGTAAAGCATGAGTTTTGATTGGTACTTCCTTCTGAATATTGTGGTTGCTTCCCACAACTTTGTTTCCTTTATCTGATGAACCTTCATCTTGTCTTCAGAATCTTCAGTATTCGTCACTTCCTCACACGTTTACCATTACCCTCTAGATCTATAACACCAAGTGAGGACTTGATATTGCAACATGCATTTGCATATCAACGCCAAACTTCATGTATGGATCTAGTCAAACAATGAAAATCCATTAAAATCCAAGAAGATTTAGCTTTGTGTTTATAGTACACACCATCATAAGCCTGAATATAATACTTGAGTATGACATCTCTAAACATCAGGCTGAGATGTGTAGTATATAACACCACATAAGATAGGTTTATATCGTGATACTTAGCACGAATATAGGGGACTCTACTATTTGTCTCAACATTTAACTTAATTGCACATTTGCAATGAGATAAACTTGAAACAAAGTGGCCTAGGATAGTTAAGGTTAACCTAGTTTTGTTTGGAAGTACTAACAAAATATTATACCATATATAAGTGCTATTGAGGACTACTTTGTATGATACCACTAGTTTTAATATGGTTACTCTGAATACATATTTATTAGGATCTAGTTCCTATACTTCTAAGCATTTCTACCATAAGCATATGGTCATGATGTGCTTGGCACACTTCCCATATTTTTGGAATACAATTCTTACACTATTGTTGAACAACTGGCTTCTTATTGTTCTTCTCCTAATATTGATGTTCTAGTCCATCACATAATGATTCTCAGGTGAATCATATATGATTACTATCACTACTTTGTAAGTAGACATGTTTTATTTCTATCTCTCTTGCTTACCTCCCATGATTGACTCATCATGGTCTATACTACCTCATATGACTCATAGTTATCATTTACTATCAATTGTTTCACATGTCTAGATAATTTTAACTTACTCATTACTTATCTGGGTCTACATCTTCTATTAGGATATCTTAATTATCTAACTTGATATCACTCCTATTACATGTCTGAATAATTCTTACTTAACCATAACATGTGTTGATACACATCTTCCAATAGGATATCTTCCTTATGGTTGTATCCTCTCTTTGGACTATCATGTATTGTATACCAACTGTGATCTACTCATCTATTGTTTAAGGACTTCATGGTGTACTATATGTTTGGGATTAGCTAACTTTACTTAGTAAAGATAGATAAAAAAATGTTGACTCAAGTGTGTCAGGATTATTCTCAAGTGAATACCCATCTCAAGTCATAAGAATATTTCGTTTAACTAAGACAACTTCCTATAGACACTACCAATCCTATAGGTCTCATTTAAAGGGTTTTAATCCTAGGTCAAAGCATTTGCTCTGATACCAGCTGTGGTGACCCGGCATACCACTGCATGGTGTAGTATGCAAGTCTGATATAACACCAATGAAACACCGTTCCACTAGTATTATATCGCTCAGAGTGGTACAACAGAAACATATGCGGGTCCAAGGTATGTCTATAGAATTACAACACTGACTCTGTTACATAAGATCATCACAGCCTCCTACTTTACAATGAGGTAAAACTGCAAATAACTCCAGAAGAACGACTCGTAGTCTAGTCTTATCACGAACTCTATTTGTAGAGTATTTAACTAGCTATAGAGGCTAAGCATAGATTCTAGCTAAATAGGAGCTAGGTTTAGGAAGAAAGTTCCTTTCTATTGCTAATCTAGGTTTTCTCCTTGTTGGATGTGGTATCTGACTCATCTGACAGGGTCCTGTCTCTTGAAGTAGTTGTTGACTCCTCAGCCTTCGAGTTGCACTGTAGATCCTCCTTCGATGCCTCCATATCTAAGCAGGGGATTTAAGAGTGGTATGAGTACGAGCGTACTCAACAAGTTCATTATAGGAAAGAGGTGTTTAATGCACTAGCTACGGCATTAGACCAGAAAGTCTAATACCAATGCAGGTTTTCATAATCATTTCTTCAAAGGGTTGCTTTTATTCAGAAGAACTATGTCCGTCAGCCTTCACCGGTTTACTAGAACTTCATGGAGCTCCTTTCCGGCCGCGTTCGCAGTTCCATATCCCGGAACAGGGAGTGACAGGTCATGGTTCTTTACAATCTGCAGAGGTGTGTTGCTTTACCCATAAGAGATCTTAACCTTGGTGCCAACCGAGCCGCGTGCTCGTCCACACTTCCTTTGGTGTGAGGCCCGGTATAAGGTCATAGCCAATCATATTCCTCCGCTGCCTCATACACCCACCCGTATTTGCAAACTCCGACCCTGGGTCCTCGTCGGTCCACTTACACCCCTTAGGGACGGACCCAGACCACGACAACAGTTCAGGTCTCTACCATGAACTCCTTCGCTGGCAGCTGCAACCCATCAGAGACCGCAATTACCGTGGGGACTTTATCGGGACCCCCACCCTACCACTTGTCCTCTCTTGGATCAAGGGTACCACTTGTCCTCTCTTGGATCAAGGGTCTACGGTAAAGCGCATCCGTTGATGTACAAGAGGTGGAAATACAATTGACTATTCCGTCCCACTCCAGATCTTATGGTTAACACGGGTATTACGGCACAAGAATCACTGGCGACATTTGTTGTTTAATCCTAGATGGATATAAACCCTTGCAATGGAACCTCCACCATATCAACACAATCCATGGTTCCATTGCCCACCACATAGTCATATTCATAGTTATGAAAGTAGTGGTTTTGATTTTTATGCAATAGTGATAATCATAGTACTTTGCAAGTAATTTGATAAAGATACTCAAATGACATGAGCAAGTGATGAACTTGCCTTTCTTGACTGCAAGATTATGTAGTCAAGGTCTTCGATACGCAATAACTCCAAATTCTGAAATAGCATCATCGTCCGGTAAGGACGATGTTTAAAAGATTGGCAAGGATGCAATAATGCATAAGTAGGAGATGCAATCGCTCTAAGCGTGACCTAACCCCGATGATTTAGGATTAGTGAGTTGAAATGATTTGTTTAGGGTGTGTTGCACTTTTACAGTGGTTCACAAACAAGGTTCTTATTAGGGTTGTGTTGTTTTAGAATCATAAGCAAGTGGTAAAATGCATAGTAACAATCATACACACTAAAGGATAGTAGTTGTATAATAAGTGGAAGACAATTGTCAATTTTAAGTCCTATAGTGTATGGTTGATGATTATTTGTTATATACTTCAAAAGAATAACTTTTGAAGAACATGTTGTTTAATAAAGAACAAGTATGATAATTATGGTTGTGGTTTCTATGGTTTAGTATGGTTTCAAAATTAGCTTCTTGAGTAAGTATTAGATGGATCCTAACAAGGTTGGAAGCACATCTTAGGCGATTCATTAAACTTGGGTGCTATCAAGGTTGGTATACCTTGCTGGTGATAGCTGGCTAGGGTTTATAGATCCTATTAAGAAGGTTTGATGGCTACTTCTTATTTACTTCAAAAGAATAACTTTTGAAGAACATACTTCTTAAGCAATAAGAAGTATATCAATTAGGGTTGAGGTTGTCTAGGTTTTATTATTGGATTCACTAAGTTAGGAATAGTTGGTTCCTAAACAGGATGGTTCATAATCATCTAGTAGTTGCATGGTTTAGTTAAATAGGACCATATAGAGTGAATTAATACATAAGGTTTCTACTTTAGTTGATCAAAGTGGTGTTCTATTAATCAATGATGATTAATGGTGATGGCATGAAAATAACAAGTTTGGGTTCCCTTTTCATTAATACTACATGGTTGCTATTAGAGTTTTAATCAAATTGGTATACAGAGCATAACAATATATGAGCATACAATTAATAATAGTTGACACCATCTTAGCATGTAAAGAATAATTGTTAGCTTTAGGTACATGTGTTAAATTTGGGACTTAATAGATTATCTACCATAATAAAATAAGTAACACATAAATTCTAGCTATGACCTTCTACATAACATCCAATCCGACATGTTTTATAGGCAACTATCAGATCATGATCATGTAAAGTTAAATCAAACAATTCCAAGATATGTGTAAGTGTATGACTTAAAGTGTGGTTGGATTTTATATCTTTAGGTTTAATGGTAACTCATAATATTGTTTTAGAAAATAGAAGGGATAGCAACTTATAGTATATTTTGGTTCAAGTAATATATTTTTAGGGTTGAACGAATTTCCTACAAAGTATTAAATTGTTTTGAATTTAATTTACTAGTTTAAGTTAAAGAAGATATTCATCAAAAATATATGCAAATGCTAGAATATAGTTTCACATTGGCCAATATTTATTTTATATGTTTTATGCAAATTTTAAATGACATTTATGAATTCAAAAATAAAAATCTATGTTTTGTTTATTAAATCATGTCAAGATTATAATAAGAAAATTATTACATGATTAAGGTTGACATACAATTTTAACATTTTTTTAAATCAATTAGTATTAATATGAATAATATTCCTATTTTTCTTTAGAAATTAGATTGCCAGGGATATACATACATACGAGTGGATTAGTTATTATGATTAGAGTTATTTGGGCCAATAGCATACACGTATCAATTAATCTAGATGGATTGGACCCAGCTCAAGTGCTCGCACGCACACGAACCTGATGCGCACTCTTCCTATCGCTATCCTCGCCTCTTCGCACGCACGCGAACAGCACGCCTCCGCGATGCAGCCGCCGCCTGTCGTCACTCCGGTCATCGCCGGCCGTCTCCGGCGCCGCTGTCCGTCGGCGAAGCTCCGCCATCCTCTCCTCCCCTGGTTTCCCTTCACCACGACGCCCGGTCGCCAACACGCGCGCGCCCGCGAGGATCCCAGCCCCGCCGTGCCGCCACTTTCTTCTGGCCGGTTCCGGCCATCTCTGGCGCCGGCTTGGTGTGGATTTGTTTCGCCTCACCTCTCTCTACCCCTCACCCTGGTCGATTTGATTCTCGTGGCCTCTCCCGTTTGCCCCCAACTTGAAAACCCTAGCTACTGCCGGCCGATTTGGCCATCGCCGGCCTCCTCCTCCGACGCTGTTCCCCGGCGTGGCCTCACCACAGACCTCCCTGCCATATACCACTGCCTCAGCGCCGCCCCTTTCCCGCACGCGTGCTTCACGGCAACCCTAGCCCACGGTTGGCTCGGTCGCCGGCGTGTTTCCGTCGCCGCCGCGGGCAGACTGCTGCGATGACGGTGAATTGGTGGTGTTGTGCTGCGGTGTTGTTGTACTGGTGGAGCGGTGTGGTGTTGGTGGTGACTACTGCATCCACGACGCCGGCCGGACGGCGTCTACGACTGCAACCCCGACGTCCGTGTACTGGTGGTGATGCACTGGTGGGGAATTGCTGTTGTGCTGGTGATGATTATTTCATCCTCGACGCCGGCTGGACGGTGCCACGGACGCAACCCCGGCGTCGGCCTCTTCCTCTATTCGACTACACCACTGTGAGCTATTCCCCCTCTCTCTCTGTATTCTCTATGGCTATGAATTTGTTTACCAAGAACTTGAGTGTGCTTGGCCTCTTGACTTGGAAATAAACCTCCTTGTGGTTGACAGCCCGCTCGTCCTTGGGTGTTTATTTTGCAGCTAGAGGATAAGAAAATTGGGAAGATTTGGAATATGAAGATTTAGTTTAGAAATTTCTTGTATTCTTTTATAATTTTCTATTTCTTTTCTAACTTGTAATTTATTGAATAATGTTATTTGTAATAAAGTTTGAATTATTTATTCATTTGGAATTATCAAATGTGTTTACTATTACATATTATGTTTATATACTTGTTTAGGTTTAAAGTTCCAATTCAAATTCTTATTTGAATTTCTACCTTTCATATTTGAATTTGAATTCAAATTGTTCCCCTAAAACACATGAATTCACAAAGATCATGTCGAAATTTGTCACACTCACATCGATGACTAACTCAATTCCACCGATGTAAGAGAAACCTCGATCACTTTGGAGGTTTTAAACAAAAACGCGAAAATTCCCCGGATTTTCTATGCATGAATGCAATGCACACATCTGTTTCCTCTATTTTTTTAACCCCATTACCTAGGATATTACACCGCCGCCGCCGAAACGCGTCCGTGCTGTGCTCACCGGGTTAGTTTCCTTCGCCATGTACTTTCGTTTCTTTCGTCGCTCTCTCCTCCAGCAATTAATGTGTTCAAACTTCAGGTCGCCGGCGGTCAAGTACGCGGATAAAAAACGCCAGCTCGAAATTTCGAGAGACGGTTCCAGAAACCAAGTGGGCTCGCCGTCGCCGCCGCTGCCGCCGCCGCCGAAACGCGTCCGTGTTGTGCTCACCGGGTTAGTTTCCTTCGCCATGTACTTTCGTTTCTTCTTGCCCGGGCTCAAGCTCTTTAAGAGTCTCTATGGTTATACATCTTAAAGGGTTGGAAGTTCCAACGACGCCCGTACTGCACCAACTTCCACGACCAAGGAATCATCGTCGTCCGATGATTTCAACCCGGCCCTACCCCGGCGAAATGAGGTAGCACCAAGCACTGTGTAGTTATCTTCTTCTTTTTCTTCTTCCTTTGCGCTTACTTGCTACCGATGATTTCGCCCTGAAGGAAGCGGCACCGACTATCGACACCACTGTCGCCATCTTGATGGAAAAAAACGAGGAGCTCAGCTTAGAGTGTGATCGCCTCCGAGACGATTTGGCTGCCAAGAAGAAGAATTCGAAAACTCTTGTGGAGCTCATTTGCAGCCTTCGCAATGAGCGCGACATGTTGAAGAACGAGCTGATTAAGCAGAAAGAGAGGAACATTGCATCAGCAGAGAAAGCCAGCAGCATACTCAAGATTGTGTGCCTCGAAAGAGACAAGTCTGATATAGAGTACAAAATCCTTCTTCAGGACAAAGTACAGCTCCAAAAGTTGAACCTTGAATATGCTGACATCGCCATCCTTGCCCTTCTCGAGAGGCAGAAGGCACAAGATAAGTTGATGCACCTGATGTTGGAGAGCTGCAGTGAAAGAGAAGAGACATTGAAAGAAGTGAGCAGTTTGGTGGGATACATGAGTGACGTCGGGCGAACTTCGCAGAATCCGCCCCGGCTGAGCTCAAATTCCAGCAGAACCAGCTTTCAGCAATGCATGTTATGCGCACCTACAACTTCTACTCATTGATTAGAGGTCGCACGACATGCCATTTTCCCTCGAAATAGTAGTATTGTACTAATAGTTGTACTACTTAATATGTACCTTTTTGTAAAATAATTTCTTACATGTATTAGAAACTACCCCTCTCATTTCTAGATGCACCCGGGACATTGTCATCTGGCCCTCTTCTGGACAAACCCCCTCGGGAATGACGGTATATTTTGCACATTTCTCTACCAGTACTTCTAATTCCACCGCTTATTTTTATAATCCGTTTAATCGTTAATTAGATGACCAACTGATGGAAGCTGCGATAGATTAGACCAACAAGTTGTGAATTGTGCAAAAGATATGTCCGTGTTTTATGCAAAAGAGTGATATGGGGATCCGGTGGAATCTTGAATTTCCTCTTCAGTGGTAGGCATTCTTCACTTATAGCTGGAGTACATTGCGGACCTGGTGCATTTCGTCAGTACCGATCAGCTATTTTTGCTTATCCGGGAAGAAAAGGTAGTACTAGCCTTTTCTGTGAGATGTCTTTTCAGTGCTACGGAGTTGTCTGTTCACTGTTTGCTTTGTCTGTCGGTCACTTTGCCAAGCTGACTTTGCCATGACTTTGGGTGAATGATATGTGGACCACAGTTGTAATTGACTCAAAGTCACTGAGTTTGGGGACTCCTGAATGCTTCGTATATTTCTGACGGTTTCTGAATTATGTACTCCGTACAACTTTTGTAATATTGGTCAAACTAGTTTTGACCAGGGTTTGTGTAGGGTGGTTTTTTTTTGGTTGGTCCAAATGGTGTTGTGTGGTCCAAATGTGATGTATCATCACACCACCATGTGCCCCCTTCCCCCACCCCACCCCTAGGTTTTGGTAATGCCATTCTGATACATGCTTCTTAGAAGGAGTACATTTTTTCCGTTAGGGCATGACAATTTTGAAAAATTCAAAAAAAATGGGAAGACAGAATGGTAACATCATTTTCCATGTGATGATGCACCCATGTGCAAAATTTTGGTTCATTTTAAGAATGTAAGGTGACAAATTACTCGAGGAAGCTAGTTGGAGTAGACGGGCATGATCGGATTGGCATAGGGGATTTATTTTTTGAAGGATGTTATTTTTCATAGACAATATCTGACACAAAAAATAAAATGTTAAGGTCTCATATTATTCTGAATGATTTTGAATTACTTATGACGCTTGGAAGCATTGGTATACATGAGTCCCACATGAAGTTAAATGGTCCAAAAAAAAAGTTTCGTACACGTCTCCCAGAAAGTGGAAAGTCGAGTACATGCATGACTTGACGCGTCCACTAATGGATACAGAGAGTCAGAGGCTATAAAATAATCGGCCTCATCATCTCTCGCGAGCTCGTCCTCTCCACTCCCCCAACTTGCCTCCCCCACACTGTGAAAAACCCCCATCCACTCACCGCACCTTTGAGGCATCGACTTTCCCGTTTCCAACCGCAGCAGCATGAAGACAGGTATTGCATACGAGGCGGAGCAATAGGCGACCGCCCACGCAGAGGATGCCTCTACGGTAGTGGCCGTCGCGGTGGGTGAGGCTTCACCGGGCACCCAGGCCGCTCGTCTCCTCTGCTTGTCTGATTCTTCGACCTCGGTCGAAATGGGCGTCCTGGCCGTCACGACGGGTGAGGCTTCAACGGGCACCCATGCCGCTCGTCTCCTCTGCTTGTCTGATTCTTCGACCTCGGTCGAAACGGGCGTCCTGGCCGTCGAGCAGAAGGTGGATACCAACGTTGTTTATCCCGCCGAAGATGTGCACGGCGTTGCAGGCCACCACGGCGAGGTCTTCCTAGGCCCGATGCTGGACGCGAACCTCGACCCCTTCGATGATTTCGGCCCAAACGTTCAGTTCCAGGAGGATGTTGAGGGTGATGACGAGGAGGTACTTCACTTTTACTGAAACTGTCCCAATCCTCTTTGTGTCATATTGCTGTTCACATGGTTTGCACGAGCCTGGTTCTTGATTGATTTGATATCCTACCTTGTTCTTGTAGATGTAATTTATTCTACGACTCGTAAGATCAGATTCTAGTTTAATTTCGACTAATCTACCATGTAGTCATATAATCAATTTATGTGTTCATACTTAGTGGACTTGCAATTGTTGTGGCTTATGTTCATGGTTGTTCATAGGGTTTCTCATGATTTATTACGATTTATTCTGCCATTTACTTGTTCTACACATTTAATTTTAGGGTTTCTAAGGTTTGATTATGTTAGTGGAGTATTTATTCGATCTGTCATAAAAAACCTGATTATGTAGTACTTAATAATTCATAGGAGTATTCTGATGACATGGACAACAACAAGGTGTGCAGGGACCGGAAAAGCCGCTATGTTCTCAAGCGGCTGAAGGGTGGTGAAATTCGTTTATGCATGCGCGGGGAGCTATTTTGCCCATTATGTGGCAAATTTCTCTAGAAGGACATCCAAAGCCTGATCCAACATGCGATGGGTGTAGGCCTAAGTACATAGGGGGAAGCACCGCCCTGCAACCAAGGCCAAGCACGCATCATATGGCCTCTTCCTCCAGAATTACGTCTTGCCTAGCTTGCTCCACGTCAACGCCCCTGCTGCTAGCCCTCATGCTCCTGGTCATGTTTAAAGTTCATATGTGTAATCTTAATCCCTTTGGAAGTTCAGCATTAAACTCTACTAGTACAACCGTGGTGGTCTTGTGATGTAGTACCCTTTTGATGCATTTGTCATGTAGTAGTACTTTTTTTCAAATGATATAGTACTATCTAAGAAAAGTACTCCCTCCGATTCACATTCATTTCACACCAAGAAACAAGGATCAGAGCGAGGGAGTAAATTAAACATGGCATCTCGTGCATGAAGCTTGACATATCGATCAGGTTGGCTAGAATAGCAATACAATGCTGCTCATTAGGCAAATGCATGCCATGTACGATAGTATACATCCAGTAAAGAAGTCTATACTGACATAAAAAACTACTTTGGGGATGAGAGTCAATTGGGGCATCTACAATATAGAAAATCTTGCTCGTAGATGATTTTGGCTAAGAGGGTTTTACTCACATTACACGTGCCACTTTCCTTGTCTGCAAAACAAGTTCCAATAAAGGGAGAGGAAAGAAGATGGTATTGTGGGCGAGATTGAACACCTTTTTTATGTGTTAAGCTGAGGCCTCGTTTAGATGAGGATTTCGACTTATGCCTAACAGCTCAACACACCCACAAATAATTCTGCTTGCGCGCACCACCGTTCATTAAAAATAACAATACTAGCTCGTAAGATTAAGAACTTAAGTAACTTGGTAAGCTTTTCAAGCAATATATTCAGAGAAAGAGCACACATGTTCGGCTCAAAATAATCATAAGAGAAGAACAATAAATCTAAGGCACCCACTTCATTGGCAGAAGGGGCGCGACACCACATGGATTCATACCTTGAGTCGACGCTGGCTCGTAGAAGGGCGGCCGCGCCTCGAGGATGCCGGGGACGTCTCCACCTCGGTCTCACATGTGACTGCTTATCGGCGGGTGGTGCGTCGCGCCATGTAGAAGATATATCAAGAGAGGAGAGCCCGATGACGCTACCGATGCCTCAACCTTGATAGCACCGACCTGTTGCTCCGCACCGAGATGCGCCATGTGCAAGATTTAGCGGATGCACCAATTTTAGAGATATGTCATGATCACTGTAACAAATTTCAACGTGATGATGATTTGATCTTGTACTCGGCCTTGAACATAAGAACTAGTACAATCTCACATTTTTTTTTATCATTATCCTTCGCGAGATTTAGCGGATGCGCTAAATTTAGAGAAATGTCATGATCATGGTAACACAATTTTCAATGTAATGATGATTTGATGTTGCACTCGACCTTGAACATAAGTACTAGTACGGTCTCAAAAATTTGTATCATTATACTTTGCAAGTTTTAGTGGATGCGCCCATTTTCAGAGGTAGATCATGATCATGGTAAGTTGGTAACAAATTTTCAACGTGATGATGATTTGATGTTGCACTCGGCCTAGAAGAGAAGTACTAGTACGGTCTCACAATTCTTTTTATCATTACACTTTGCAAGATCTAGCGGATACACTAATTTCAGAGATAGATCATGATCATGGTACTGACCGATATTCAAGGTGATGATGATTTGATTTTGCACTCGGCCTTGAACAGAGGTACTAGTACTGTCTCACAATTTTTTATCATTATACTTGGACCTTAGCCAAATTCAAAATCTCATAGCGACAAAACTTCCCGCCCACAAAATACAAAAATTTCACACGCTTCCAAACTCCCATTCTACCCCTGTGGAGATGGCAGCAAAGTCGGTTGGTGGGGGGGTATGCCCGTCATTTTTTGGATCACCACCTCCCTAGCCCGGAAACCCTGCCCAAAAAAATTCATTTCCCTCAGACCACCCACCGGAACTTCCCAAGTCCCTCTCTCCCACCTCCACGACCACCGCACCGGAACATCCACGCCGGACTTCCCTGGCCTACCCGAGCCCTCGCGATCCTCGTCATCCGGCTGCCTGCCGGAGCCGCTTCATCGACGCCTTCATCAACCGGACCGGATCATCCCCGCCGAACCTCGAAACCATATACTCATCCAGCAGTCTACCGCAGTCGCTTCAGCTGCGGTATCGTCCACCCCACCGGAGCCGCTTCGCCGGATCCGTCTTCCACCGCATCGGATCTTGCTCACCGACACCATTGTGCATGAACCAGATCTGCTTCACCGGCGCCGTGCATGATCTAAACTCTTCTACTGTCGCTTTTCTATTGCTTGCCTGCAAGTTTTTGTTTAATCTTGGGGGAACCTGTTTGTGCTAATGACGCGCCGTTACGTTTTTGCAGATGAGATGAGTAACCATGAAGTGTAATGGCCTTCTCTCCAACCCTAAGTAGCACATGTAGCGTACTTCATCACCGGATCTATCAACCCCAGGAAGATCTGCTGTGACTCCCACAGAGTGCTTCTCCTAATGTAAGTCCCTTGTCTTAGCGCCATGTTCTGGGTTCAGATGCTTGTTTGTCTGAAGCTCTTTTAGTTCATTCCTAGCTATGACCGTAATACCTTGCTATTTTCTACTTCATTGCTAACTTTAAGCGATTGAACATTTTGGTTTGCATTCCCTGCTCTGTAGATGTAGCCATCATAACTTCTATCTTGCTCAGTCGTTGTTACAAAAATTATAGGCTGGTACTATTTTGTTCATGCCAATCTTGTTCTCCCTGAACATGTTGGTTTGTATTCCCTGTACTACAGGTGATGCCATTTTTATTTCTATCTACTTCATCGTAAGCTAACAAAGTAACTGCCCATATGTGTTGCTCATTACAAATTTATATCCCGAAACAAATTGATTTGTTTCCCTTATCTACAAGTTTATGAGTGATGCCATTATAACTCCTATCTGTTTTATTCCTAGCTATTATAGTAACATCATGCTATTTTTTAGTTCATGGCCAATTTTAAGTAATTGCACATGTTGTATCACATTCCCTGCTCTATAGCTTTTGGCATCGTAACTTCTATATTTAGTTTACATTCCCTGCTCTGTAGATCTAGCCATCATAACTTTATCTTGCTCAGTCGTTGTTACAAAAATTATGGCCTGCTACTATGTTGTTTTTGCCAATTTTTTACTCCATGAACATGTTGGCTTGCATTCCCTGTACTACAGGTGATGCCATTGTTTTGTATCTAGTTCATTGTAAGCTAACAAAGTAAGGACTTAGTTTGGCATGCTATCACTCTGCTATCTAGCCTGTAGTACAAATAAACTTGTCATACTACTAGATAATAATTTTGCGTGCCATCTCGTTCTTCAAAAGCTGCATTATTGACTTGTTTCTCTGACTTGGCATGACGCTCACATATGGAAAGCTGAACATATTGGTTTGCATTCCCTCTTATAAAAGTTCACAGGTGATCCCACTATATTCTGTATCTGGTCCATCCTAAGCTCCAGCATTAAGTATCCTCTATGTGTTGCTCATTACAAGTTTATATCCCGAAACATTTGCATCCCCTTCACTATAAGTTCAGGAGTATTATTTAGTTCACGGCCAAAATGAAGTAATTGCACTTGGCACATGTTGGTTCACATTCCCTCCTCTTTAGCTTTTGCCATCGTAACTTCTATTTTTGGTTTACATTCCCTGCTCTGTAGATGTAGCCATCATAACTTCATCTTGCTCAGTCGTTGTTACAACATTTATAGCCTGCTACTATGTTGTTCATGCCAATTTTGTACTCCCTGAACATGTTGGTTTGCATGGGACTCGACAGTAGTAAGTCTGATGTTTCATTCTAACATGCTCTGTTATATTGGCTGTTGGTATGCGGCATGCACTCTTTGTTTGCTTATTGTGCGCATTACAATGATCTTGTTATAACGACGAAATGATGAGTTCCAAATTCTTTGGCAAACAATATTGTAGTGTCTTTGCCTTTCCATTGTTGTTGTCTTAACTTGTAATGTCTTTGTTTCAGATATAGGTGCTGCATGGACAACTTAAAAGATTGCCGAATCGCTTCATTGTATTGCTAGGTTTAATTACCATTCAATTTCTCTGGGTTCTGTAATATTTTTTCAAAGCTTTGCAGTTGATGTAATATTTAGTTAGTTTGTATAGTTCTTTCGCGCATTTTTTCTTTGGTGCTTGTGGTAAGTGAGGCTATCCGACAGAAATCAATGCTGCGTAAATATTCTCAGTATCTAAATCACGAATTCCCATCCCTTAAACGGCCCAATTAAGCGAAATCACATATGTGCCGGCCCGCAAAATCCTAAAGCGCCTATTATGCCGGCATATAAACAGCAACTAAACGGGCTGGCCCACTTACTTATTGGGCCAGCCCACTTGAATTACGGTGGACCCCACACTCTAATTGGGCCGGCCCACTTGATTTAAGGTGGGCCCTACCCACTACAGGGCCGGCCCACTAACTAGTTGGGCCAGCCCAATTGCTTTTGTGATGGACCCCACGTACTAAATGGGCCGGCCCTTTAAGAGGAAAGTGGGACCCACCTGTGTTTTTGGCCCGGCCCACTATCTTGTTGGGCCGGCCCACTTGCTATATGGTGGACCCTACATACTAAATGGGCCGGCCCTTTAACAGGAAAGTGGGACCCACCTGTGCTTTTGGCCCGGCCCACTATCTTGTTGGGCCGGCCCACTTGCTGCATGGTGGAACCCACATACTAAATGGGTCGGCCCTTTAACTGGAAAGTGGGACCCACCTGTGTTTTTGGCCCGGCCCACTGGCTTGTTGGGCCGGCCCACTTGCTATATGGTGGACCCCACATACTAAATGGGCTGGCCCTTTAACTGGAAAGTGGGACCCACCTGTGTTTTTGGCCCGGCCCACTATCTTGTTGGGCCGGCCCACTTGCTATATGGTGGACCCCACATACTAAATGGGTCGGCCCTTTAATAGGAAAGTGGGACCCACCTGTGCTCTTGGCCCGGCCCACTGGCTTGTTTGGCCGGCCCATTTGATCTAATGTGGACCCCACGTACTAAATGGGCCGGCCCGATAGCAGGAAAGTGGGACCCTCATGCTAATTGGGTCGGCCCAATAGCTTTTTGGGCCAGCCCATTTGATCTAATGTGGACCCCACGTACTAAATGGGCCGGCCCGATAGCAGGAAAGTGGGACCCACATGCTAATTGGGCCGGCCCAATAACTTTTTGGGCCGGCCCAGTTGCTTTAAGGTGGACCCCACTTTGTAAATGGGCCGGCCCGATAACAGGAAAGTGGGTCCCACATGCCTTGTGGGCCGGCCCTTTTGCCTGTTGACCGGTCAAACGAGTGCATTCGGCCCAGCCCACATGCTTACTGGGCCGGCCCATTAATGTTTTGACCAGTCAACCTTAGAGGTTAGGCCCGGCCCACGTAACTAATGGACCAGCCCAGCTATATAGTTGACCGGTCAAACTAAGTCAGCTGGCCCGGCCTGCAAACTTAATGGGCCGGCCCGCTTAAGACGTGGTAGGCCTCGTGTGGGCCTACCATCTACCACGGGCTTTCAGCCGGTTAACGCCGTTAACTGCCAGTTAACGGCGTCTGCCACGTGTCAGTTTGCATGACGTCAGCAGTCCACGGGCTCCCGGAAACACTTGGGCAATGGTCCGATTTTCCGTGGCGGAAGGGCGCCCAAGCGCGACGGACCGAAAAAATCGTCGTAGGAATTTGCCTGACGCAGTTTCCACAACAGAACCCATATCGTCGGGTTAGGCCCATAGGCGACGAAAAATACCCCTTAGCGGACGATTTTGAGACGTTGTCTATCAAAACTTTTCTTGTAGTGACATGTGCAATTACTTAAAATTGGCCATGAACTAAATAATAGCAGGATGTTACTATAATAGCTAGGAATAAAACAGATAGGAGTTATAATGGCATCACTCATAAACTTGTAGATAAGGGAAACAAATCAATTTGTTTCGGGATATAAAGTTGTAATGAGCTACACATATAGGCAGTTACTTTGTTAGCTTACGACGAAGTAGATAGAAATAACAATGGCATCACCTGTAGTAAAGGGAATGCAAACCAACATGTTCAGGGAGAACAAGATTGGCATGAACAAAATAGTAGCAGCCTATAATTTTTGTAACAACGACTGAGCAAGATAGAAGTTATGATGGCTACATCTACAGAGCAGGGAATGCAAACCAAAATGTTCAATCGCTTAAAGTTAGCAATGAAGTAGAAAATAGCAACGTGTTACGGTCATAGCTAGGAATGAACTAAAAGAGCTTCAGACAAACAAGCATCTGAACCCAGAACATGGCGCTAAAACAAGGGACTTACATTAGGAGAAGCACTCTGTGGGAGTCACAGCAGATCTTCCTGGGGTTGATAGATCCGGTGATGAAGTACGCTACATGTGCTACTTGGGGTTGGAGAGATGGCCATTACACTTCATGATTACTCATCTCATTTGCAAAAACGTAACGGCGCATCGTTAGCACAAACAGGTTCCCCCAAGATTAAACAAGAACTTGCAGGCAAGCAATAGAAAAGCGACAGTAGAAGAGTTTAGATCATGCACGGCGCCGGTGAAGCAGATCCGGTTCATGCACAACAGTGTCGGTTAGCAAGATCCGATGCGGTGGACGACGGATCCGGCGAAGCGGCTCCGGTGGGGTGGACGATACCGAAGCTGAAGCGACTGCGGTAGACTGCTGGATGAGCATATGGTTTCGAGGTACGGCGGGGATGATCCGGTCCGGTTGATGACGGCGTCGATGAAGCGGCTCCGGCAGGCAGCCGGATGACGAGGATCGGGAGGGCTCGGGTAGGCCAGGGAAGTCCGGTGGGGATGTTCCGGTGCGGTGGTCGTGGAGGTGGGAGAGAGGGACTTGGGAAGTTCCGGTGGGTGGTCTGAGGGAAATGAATTTTTTTTGGGAGGGTTTCCGGGCTAGGGAGGTGGTGATCCAAAAAATGACGGGCATACCCCCCACCAACCGACTTTGCTGTCATCTCCACAGGGGTAGAATGGGAATTTGGAAGCGTGTGAAATTTTTGTATTTTGTGGGCGGGAAGTTTTGCCGCTATGAGATTTTGAATTTGGCTACCGTCCAAGTATAATGATAAAAAATTGTGACACCGTACTAGTACCTCTGTTCAAGGCCGAGTGCAAAATCAAATCATCATCACATTAAATACCGGTTACTATCATCGTGATCTATCTTCTTATCCCATTCAAAAACCCGTCTGAAATATTTCAGGATTGGCGGGAGATTTTGCCGCCCGACTGAGATTTGATTTTGAATATGGCTATGTTCAAGTAATATAATATAATACTAATATAAAGATGGTACACCTGGTTAAGTACTAATTGCTCTGCTCTGGCAGTCAAGGCCAGCAGCCACATCAAGCCATCATCATTACAAACAAAATCAGTCAAATCTAGAAGCTAGTATAGAAAAAAGCATAGCAGCATAATAAATCCAGAAAACTAAGTACGGAGTATAATACATAAACTGCATACAACAGCCAAAAGCACCCAATAACAATGTTAATGTTCACGACAAACTAATCTGAAAATAATACAAGACGCAATGCATGGCTAACATGAAGATTAGGATACCCCAGGATGAATGAATCTGATCTTCATTCAACATATATTTCTTCGTCACTCCGTTCTCTGATCTGAAGGAAATATTCATTGAATTCCTTCCGTCTGCAGTGTGCAGCCAATACATCCTCCAAACGGTATGGCCTTTGTTCATTTCTCATACCGTAGTTTCCTAATCTATCCACACGTATTGTCCACTCATCCCAGGCCTTTATATCATCAAAGTACTCTCTGATATAACCCAAATCTGCGTAGTAGATGCAGCCAGGTCGAAGTGTTGGGTGCACTCTGGTGTCGACAGAGATACACCGGATATAATGGACGATGAAGGCACGACTGCCAATGTTATTGACGGCATGGAGAGAGCGGCTCTCAGTGTCCACACGGTACACCAATGGTTGACCTTCCTCAAAATGCTTGTTGTCCAACAACACAAGCAGCAAAGCACCATCCGACTTCACAAGGTAGAACTTGTTATTTCCAAGTTCTGGAAATGAAAATAGTGTATCCATGTTGACACTGCTCGCGCGCTGCTCCAACTGGACATTGTTGGTGCACACTAATTTTCCGAACTCAAAATTGTTCACAGCTATTGCATACAATTCACCGTTGAACGGGGTAATGCAACGCAGAGAATGGTGCTCGGTCGAAAATCTTCCTTCTCCCCAATCTTCATCTATACCCTTAGTTGGAGTGCTCTCATCGACCCAAGCAATTTCTGCCGGGTAGTCTTTGGAAACGAAGACCATAGTCGAGGACTTCATTACAGCGACTGACTTCAGAATAACATATGGCATATGCGCCTCAAACCTAGTATTCAATGTATTTGTGAGTGGGTTCAGAAGTCGTATCTTGTGCGGCTGGTTCTTCTGGGCAAGCACGATGATGCCACGGTAAAAGCCGACGAAGTAGTATCTAAAATATATTGATGAAGATAACATTCAGCACTAAGATGTTTACGATTGAAAATAAAAATAGAATAACTCTATAGATATGGAGGAATTGAACCTTGCATGAACTTCCGTTAGATCGATGGTGACGTAGCAGGATGTGCTGAGGTGGAGGAAGGTGAAATCAGCAGTGCGTGGAAGGGCGTGTTCTACCATGATCCATTCATGCAGGTGCACGTCGGGTTCTGGTAAACCTGAGCGCCAATTTCTACAAACTTTCCTCAAAGCAGAGTAGGTGTCCATGTACTCCTCGTTTGCCAGTAAGCAGTCCCCGATCTTGTGAAGTGGTCCGTCAGCCCTGAGAGAGGCCCAGTCCACGGAGGCGCCGCGCTTGGATGCGCCGCCCTCGGAGGCGACGGTCTCGGGGGGCGACGGCCGCCGGCGCATTCTTCTTGTCCATCGCCGGCAGGGAACGCGCGTAGGGCGGTTGGTGTTTTTTCATTCGATTTGGAGAAGTTGATGGGACATGAGAGGCGTGGTTGCGTGTGTGAGTGAGAATGAGACTGTGTGCAGAGGGAGGGACAGAGGGGCTCTGTACAGGCAACGTGACGGTTGGTCTCGGCAGTTTCTCAAAAAAGCTAGACGTTTGGTCTGAACACGCGCACCGCCTAACCGCTGCGCACCACGACACGCGTCCGTGGTACTGCACGTCTGCACCGTTATGTGTACTCAGTTCTACCGTCGAGCCTTACACTGGAAAAATATATGTACTCCATACTCAGTTTTCCCCTCGAGTACTAATACTGGCTAGTGCAATATACTCAGTTTTACCCTCAAGTGGCTGGTCAACAGTGAGTCAACAAACGGGATTAAGCTGTCTAATTGAGTAATTTCATGCGCAAAAGAATAAAATCATAGTGCCTCCTACTCATGGAGTCTTATTAAGAAGAGGAGGTCTAACACGTGGAAAACAGAATAGCACACCACATGTCCGAAATGATGGAAAGGGCTAGGCAATCCACTTATTATAGATCTCAACAAAAAACACATGGAACTAGTATATTAAACTTATGCAGTAGCCAACGCAACCAAAAGTCAGAAGTGCAGGCTGAGTCCCAAAGGCACAACACAATACGGAAAATTGCAAACTTATATAAAAGGGGCTATGCAACCCACTTATACACACATTAATAGCCATCCTCGTGTGTGACAAGATAAATTCAACACTGGATTCGGAGGTAGGCACATGAAGCTTTACAAGGGCCAATGGGGCACCAACAAATTAAGGATGAATTGAACCACACCATCAACAATTCAAACTCGAGACCTTGGCTCTAATACCATTTAAGTTCAAACTAATTGAAAAGGCTAGACAACCAATTTATAAAACATCCACAGAGTTGATCCCAGCCGCAGATAAATGCATCCACCGACAAAATAGGAACATTGCCTCAGTCTCAGGAAAATTTCACAATACCAAGGTACTCACATGTCAATGTCAGTGTTCATCTCTAATTATCTATGGCATTTTATTAGTCTTTGAGAGATTATAACGAACTTGATTGGCCTCCTGCAGTAGGGCATCACATGCTTCCGATCTCGATCTCAACATATCAACTTGGGGTCTTAACACATCTGCTGTAGCTCGTTCTCTTTGGAGTTGTTCCTCCAGAACTTGTGCAGAGAAAGACTTGGACTTGGACTTGGACTTGGACTGCAAAAACCCAGCATTTCGCAGGAAAGTGTTTTTGGTGATATCTTTATTTAAGTACCATGGTAAATGTCTCCATACATTCTTCTAGAGTTTTTTCCATACCGTCTTTCCCGGGTTTTGCCATCTCCAATTTCATATTTGCCTGAAAAGTTTGCAGTCGTGTAAAAATTAAAGTTATTACAGAGAAACATGCAGACGGTAGATTTAATGTGTATGAACTACTTTTAATCCTACAAGTTGGTATGCCTGATTACACATCAAATGCATTTTCACAAAAAAGCCTAAAAGATCATATTGACATGCCCATTATTGCTCCTACAAATTGGCAAGTGTGTCGTTAAAAAAATTAAATCATAAAGAAGACTTACAATAACACTTTCTGCGAGTTCTCCTATCACATTATGTTTGTTCTTCTGGCATGCCTCGAACTGCTCTGCCAGAGTCATCTCTTTGTCTGGTTGCATGTTGTTTGCATGATCTACTTTCTGCATTTTTGTACAATCATATAGAAATCAAATAACGTGGTTAAAATGGAGGATGGAAATATAACATGCACATGGAGTTCTACACAATTTACGAGTAACATATGTAGCAGTACAGACCAGCGGGGCATTACTTTTTGCCAGAGATGCCCAACCAAGTGATGAGATCCTGTACGGCTTGGTAAACGTTGTTTCAAGTGGTTAGCCTGGTTCCTTCTAGACAACGTCTGCAAAAGGAGACTAGTGAGACACTGGCGCAAAATAAGTATTCGGAATTTAATCTGGTTTCACGGTCCTCATAAGCCATACCACATTCTTTGGATCAGACCAGTGCTTGACAAGATCTCCCCACTGCTCGTCAGTCATACAGGGTGCAGGAGACTTTGTTCGAACATTGGCAGTAATCTGGCCAGTGAAGTATGTCGCCTTAAGCTTATAGCGGTGCTGGCGCAACAATTCTTTGAATATGGAAGCGATGACAAACTTTACATCCTCATTATCCTCATCGAATTCAAACCTTAACTGCTCACAACGGTGGAATGATTGGTGAGTTATATAGCATAGAAACAACAGTAAGCTACAAGAAATGGGACAGATCAACGTGGAATAATTTATCATTACCAGGAGAAGCATGACTTACATGTAAATTATGCACTAAACTCTCGAACTGTGAAGGGGTGTCAATGTGTTGCTTCCACAATGGGAAGGTAGGAAGTTCATTCCTGATAAAATAGCCAATATGTGATACAAGATATGAAGATTCATGCGGATGAAGTGGCCTTCTGCCACCTACAATAGATGTGATGCAAAATCTTGAACCCATTCCGGAAATCTTAGCTGCAAGTTTTCTTCCTACCGTTGGCCCCCTCGTTTTTATTGATCGTGGCAAACCTACCAAGTTAAGCATTACATTAAGCTATCATGGTATATAGATACATAAGGGAGCATTAAACTACAAGTCTTGAAAAAAGTATTACCTTTTTTGGCGTGGGTCTCGTCATCGGGAGAGGAGTTGTCTTTCGCAGGACTAAGGGTCGGAGGGAGATCATCACCAGTTTGCTGGTGTTGTGGCAGCACTGTTTGGACATTTGAGGCTGTATCATCTGGGACTAGCATCATGTGTCCTTGGCCATTATTACCTACCACCACTCCTGATGATGCCAATTGTTGGCTCGAATTTGCTGTGGAAACTGGTTCTGTTGGCAATTGTTGCTGAGAAACAGTATTGGCAACTGGTGGTTGTGAAATGTGTGGGCTGGTACATGTCGGGGCTACATGTCGATTCGATGGTTTGTGGTTTTTACGAGACCTTTTACTGTTATCATTCTCGGCCTGTTTGCCACCTCGTGTCAGTCTTTTGTTAGACCTTGTAATAGGAGGAGCAGCACGAGCATCAGGCTTAACCCTTTTTTTATTACGCATTGTCACCTATCCTCCGGTATCAGCCTGAGGTTCCTGTTGAGTGTTCTTCCTCCTGTTCGTTCTTGAAAAGTTCTTGCCCGAATCTGCAGATGCCTGTCACAAATAAATGATATTTCAATGTACAATATTATATGATGATGATATGCAGATGGAATGGAAAAACAGTAAGGCAACATATGCCAAAACATATATGATGCGTTAACTAAGCAGGAAAAATTGTAGTAATGAGATTGAACATGGCATGGGTAACATATTTGGTAGGACTGGGATACAACAAATGGAAGTTGGGACAAATAATTCAATGACAAGACAGAGAAAACTCACCTTGTTGTGTTGCAGAGGATAGTCGACCAGGGCATCTTCCTAAGTCAGCTCGCCATCACAATCAGCAGGATCAAATTCTGAATCAGAGGAATGTTCTGTATCCTTTGTGAGGGAGGTGGGTGGCGTTTTTGCACTAGACCTTGTAGAAGGATGTAGTGTTAGGCCCAACGAGGCTGCAACTCAGCTATTATGCAGGATAGTTTGCCTCCTTTGCACTTCGTACTCATTCTCGAGTGGAAGACCTAACATGCATTGGCGAGAAATGCAGATGAGATTTATCATGGAACTGTGCATGTAAGAACAAATTAATAGTAGCAGTGAGACTGCCCAAAAGGTGTAATGACAAACAAACTATGGCTCAAAAATAATTGATGTTCATATTGTCAAGCTTCATGCACTAGCCAACGCAACCGGAAGTCCGGACTGATGGAAAGGGCAAACAAATTATGGCTCAAAAATAATTTACGTTGGGCAACAGAGGGCAGCAGCAACAATTTTTAGGATAAGTATGAATGTCAAGCTTCATGCAGTAGCCAACGCAACAAAAAGTCCGAACTGATGGAAAGGGCTAAGCAATCCACATATACACTCAAACATATATAAGTGTCATTTCATGCCAATGGTTAACCATATGGAATGGCGTGTGCTTAATATAATTGCCTAGGGTCTTCCAAGTTCCAACAGATCGGTCTATTGGATGAACTTGCTAGAGCATGCAATTCGAAATGGTATCAGACCTACAAGGTCCTGAGTTCAAATCCTAGCAAGTAGCAATGCAGTATTCAAAATAAATATTTCCAGCCTTCCTAAAAAATATCTAATGATACATGCCTAAGGCTCGGTCTATTGAATGAGCGGTTTTATCACTTAGCACCACAAGTTGGGGATTTTTTATCACAAAACACTAACATTTGGGGAAATTATTTCACATAACACATTATTTGTCATTAGTTGGCTTGACAAGAGCATCACCCTACAGCGTGACACCAATTTACAGTACATGAGCATGTTTGCTACAAACAAATGAATTTTGGTGTGAAATTTTGTAGACACTCTGTGGAAATGAGAATATGAGTCACACTTGTTACATATGCTACACACAAAATGAATTACCATATGACAAATATCCATTGAAATTATAACCACACAAGAACATGAGATTTGGGTAATATATTCTGTACCAACATAAGGTTTTGATAATGTGTACCAATACAACTACCCTGGACATAAGATTTTTTTGAACTGTCTGGACATAAGATTAAACTACTAGTGTTGACAAACAGCTTTGTATTTAGCGTTTAACAGAAAATACCACAAAATAAAGTCTAATTGTCTTTCACCTGCTGTCACTCTTAAACTGACGGTGTCCTGAAGTCACTAATGGGCTATCAAACAGAGATCATGTATTCTGCGAAACAATTACCCCAAATGTTGGTGTTTTGTGATACAAATTTCTAGGGTTGTGGTTCTGTGATAAAATAAAATCCCGAACTTCTGGTGTTAAGTGATAAAACCTCATTGGATGAACTGGCTAGAGCATGCAATTCCACATGGCGCACAAAGAGTTGCAAATAGAAAAAATACAGGCAGTTTAATACTATCAATAAATTGCTCTGCTAGCTTGACTGCTATCATAACCTTTGTAAAACGTACTACCACCATCCCGAAGTTTTTACCAAAAATCATTATTAACATGCAAAATACAAATTTAATATCATTAAATAGATAATGAATATATTTTCGTATGGTATCTACGAAATATTATATTTCTTGATAGATTGTTCTGAAAGTTTGGTCAAACTTTACTTGGTTTGACTTTTATAAATAAGCCTTCAGGTTTGGGGTGGAGGTAGTATACTTCAAACCCCAAAAAAGTACCGCACAGAAGTGATATTTGGAAAAGAAAAGTGTAACGAAAGCGGACATAAGCTCTGCCTCTTCATCAGCAGATGTAAGGTTACGATCAGCAGAATTCCGAGATAAAAAAAAATACAGGCAGTTTAATACTATCAACAAATTGCTCTGCTAGCTTGACTGCTATCATAACCTTTGTAAAATGCATACTTCAAACCCCCAAAACATATCACACAGAAGTGATTCTCGGAAAAGAAATGCACAGCGAAAGCGAACATAACCTCGATCTTCCTCTCGATCAGTAGATGTAAGGTTGAGATCTCATATAGCTAGGCGGCAAACAACTATCTACACTGATCTAATATCAGCAAGAAGGCATTGCAAGAAAGCAACGAAAACTAGTGTCAGAAATCAAATGCATATAACAAAAGCGGACATGTAAAGTATTCATCAACCTTCGTCTGAGGCCAGGGCGGATTTACTCTTTGGTTGGGGGTGGTCGACTTTGGGGCCGCGTTTTTTGCCCATCTCGATCTCCGGTGAGGTGGACTACAGAGTCGGGGAAGCAGATCCGGAGCAGATATGGCGCGGTCAACGTCGGCGTCGAGGAAGCTAATTCGGCTTGTTAGACAGCAAGGGAGGTCCACCGGTAAAAAGTGGTCGGTCACTACGGTGGCCGGTGAGGAGGCAGTGATGGTGAGGAGGGGCGGTAGGCACGGCCGTCGTCGTGGGAGTGTGCCTGGTAGAAGCATGAGAAAGATGTGGTGTTTGAATTGTGCTCTACAGGGAAATATCCTCTGTTGACCGATGTTTTATAGGCCGACGGGCAAACCGCAGGTTTTGGGGTAGCTTGAAAATGGGACGCGCCAACAATTTCGGCGCGTGTTTTGCGGCAGAGATGAAAGTCACCCATAAGAAACTTTCCTCATGGAATACCTTTTTCTTGTTGGTTGGTCGTGTGGACAACATATATAGTGGGAGATGCCCATAGCTAGCTAGGCCATTCATATCAAACTCGAGTGATTATCACTAAGTTTACAATGAATATATTTCACGACACTCACTATTGGCCGGATAGTAGAAAATATATTTCATGAATATCCCATATTAGTTAATTTATATTATTTCAATTGCTAAAATATTTTCATATTCTTTTAGAGTTCTAAAAACACACTACACAATGACAATGGATATTACCACTACCTTCTAGGTCCCGGCCATCAGATTTAGGGCTCCTTTGATTCATAGGATTTGCATAGGAATTGTGTAGGATTTGGTTCCTATGGAAAATTTTCCTATACATGTTGTTTGATTCATAGGAATATATCCTATAGGAAAAATTCCTATGGAAATCTTGTAGTGTAATTCCTATAGGAAAAAAACATTAGCTCATACCTCATGAAAAATTCCTTTGCTTCAATCAAACATACTTCATCTTCCTATGGGATTCAAATAGACATGCCATTTAATCCTATGACTTTCCGATTCCTATGCTTTTTCTATCCTTTGAATCAAAGGAGCCCTTAGAGAAAAGTAGCTTAGCCAGAGATTTAGACCTTTGTGCAACAAATACATGAGTGGGTGATATGTGCAAAAGAACAGGTTAACTGAGTGTTCTGTGCAACAATGACAACAATAAGTGGAGTTTCGTGCAAAGGATAAAAGGTGCAAAAGGGATCACACGGAAGGAGAAAGAGAAAGGGAGAGCAGTGCCTCACGGGGCCGCTGTTATTTATGGTGAAAAGAAATGCTTCACTTTTTTCGGTGAGTAATGTTGACTGGCACACAGGGTTTCAGTTCTGTAGACCTGCAGTGCAGGCTACGCGCCCGTCTAATATTATTTTTTTTCAGCGACAAATGGGAGAGAGAGAGAGAGAGAGAGTCTTGACGATGCATCTTTACTTGACAAAGAAGATTGCTGGGAGTTTGCCTACCTACCGCATGTGACTTGTGCTCACTGATGTGTGGGACCTACACGCATGGGAACCACACGTAAGTGACCGACCTACTTTATTCTAGGGGTGCCCGTCAAGCTAATACATAGTCTGCAACATGAAACTCTATTCGCTTATAAAATCTGAACTTTGAAATCCAATTTAATTTAAGTCTATTATTGGTCATATCAAGTAAAAAATTACATTCTGAAACTTGTTCAATGCTTTCTCATAAATTATTATGGTAGTTTTTTAAAATCAAATGCTAATTGATTTGAGATAAAAACATATATTATTGCACAACAATGAGATATTAAAATATCTATTTGTAAATAAAAATAAGAAGTCAATGTTGTGGTAAGTTAGGAGGTTCAAAGGGTAAACCAAATATAACGTTTTGTTCAATCTCATAGTTAATATTACCAAGTTTGATTCTCCCTGGACAACACTGTTTGTTATAGTGTTCCCTAATTGGACATGGTGGTGCATCTTGCCATTTCTAACACTGTTGATGACTAGACTTTTCAAGTTTTCGGTATACAAAATCGTTTTTCATTTTCTAGATGATAAAATATGTTTATTTTGTACATGGGGTAGATAAAATATGGGTCAAAATTGCGCATCTACATTTTTAAAATAAATTAGGCCATATTTTAATGCCAATTCCCATATTTACGGTTTTTAGTGCTTTCTAGCTAGTTTCGCACATTTAAATGACTTTATGCTGATTTATTGAAAGTAAATCAAATTTGAATTGTAGGTGTGTTATAACTTGGTCCTACAAGTCCCCACAAATCATTTTTAGATACATATTACTTACTATATATAGAAACCAGTGATAGTACTAAAATATTCAACCCCTTTGCAAGGATAATCATGTCGACCATTTTGACCTGGTTTTAAAATAAATAAATGAAAATGAAGAAAACCTCAAAAATGAAACCCTTCTGCATGGAGTGTGCTTGTATGTGTTAGTTGACAGGGAAAATAATAAGCATGTGATAGGGTAGTGAAAAACAAAATGTCTTGACACAAAGCAGACTATCGTGTATGAAGATTCCTGGTTTGCAAGCCAAATGATATAGTTATGGCCATATTTGTGGCATAGTTTGTTACAATGTGCCCAAATTAGGCATGGTGGTGCATCTTGCCATTCCCAACAATGTTGCTGACTAGACTTTTCAACTTTTCGGTATATAAAACTCATTTTTCAATTTCTAAATGACAAAATAGGTTTATTTTGTGAATGGGGTACATAAGATATGGCTCAAAATGGCGCCTCTACATTTTTAAGATAAATAAGGCCACATATTAGTGAAAATTCCCAACGCTTTACGTTTTTAGTGCTTTCTAGCTAGTTTCACACATTTAAATGACTTTATGCTGATTTATTGAAAGTAATTCCAATTTGAAATGTAGGTGTGTTATAACTTCGTCCTATAAATCCCCAAAAATCATTTTTGGATACATATTACTTACTATATACAGAAACATGTGATAGGGTAGTAAAAAACAAAATGTCTTCACAAGACGGACTATAGTGTGTATGAAGATTCATGTGCTTTGGTTTTCATTTTTTTGATTTTTTCTGAATGTTTGACCAAGATTTAAGCAAGTTTAAAACACATGAAAATGAAAAGGTAAGCCTGGATCCTTCTTAGTCATTCTGAAATCTCAATGTTTGAAACCCAAAACCACTTTTCTTCATGGTTGGCTTCATAAGAAAGAGTTTAGGGTTAGGGGTAGATCGATACATGCTTTTTTCTGTTTTGAATATGTCTAGACCTTGTTGATCAACTTGAATGCTTACTATATATGACATAAGAAGGCTATGTACTTTGGTTTTCATTTTCTGGTTTTTTTGAATTTTATGCCCATTTGAATCTTGGTCGAATACTAGCTAGGTTTGACCAAGATTTAAACAATTTTAAAACATGAAAATGAAAAGGCAAGCATGGATCTTTTTTAGTCACTCTAAAATGAAGCTTTTGGGAGGTTCTTGAAATTTCCATGTTTGAAACCAATAAGACTTCTCTTCATGCTAGACTTCATAAGATCGACCGACTTTATGGTTAGGGGGTAGATACATGCTTTTTCTGTTTCGAATATGCCTAGAACTTGTTCATCAATTTGAAATTTCCATGTTTGAAACCCAAAACCACTTCTCTTCATGCTTGACTCCATAATATAGAGTTTAAGGTTAGGGCCAGGGTAGATACATGATTTTTCTAGTTTGAATATGTCTATACCATGTTTATCAACTTGAGTGCTCATGCATTATATGACATAAAAAGGCTATGTGCGTTTTTTTATTTTCTTATACCTGATAACCCACAAGTATAGGGGATCGCAACAGTCTTCGAGGGAAGTAAAACCCAAATTTATTGATTGGACACAAGGGGAGGTAAAGAATACTTATAAGCCTTAACAACTGAGTTGTCAATTCAGCTGCACCTGGGAAAGCACTAGTAACAGGGGTGATGTGAAAGCAACAGTAATATGAGAGCAGTAGTAACAGTAACACAGTAGCAGTAACAGTAATATGAGAGCAATGGCACCAGAAAATAGTTGATACTACTTCCAATGTCATGTAGAACGAGTATATGATGATGAGAGATGGACCGGGGTTCCCAGCTATCTACACTAGTGGTAACTCTCCAATAACAAGTGTTGGGTGAACAAATTACAGTTGGGCAATTGATATGATTGAAATAGCATTAAGACAGAACATCAAGATTATTAATCATGTAGGCATGTTTCCCATATATAGTCATACGTGCTCGCAATGAGAAACTTGTACAACATCTTTTGTCCTACCAGTCGGTGGCTGCCGGGCCTCTAGGGAATCTACTGGAAATTAAGGTACTCCTTTTAATAGAGTACCGGAGCAAAGCATTAACACTCTGTGAAAACATGTGATCCTCATATCTAAGCCTTCCCCTCTAGTTGTCCCAATTTCTGTCACTTTGGGGCCTTTGGTTCCGGACATAGACATGTGCAAACAACTTGTAGATACAATCTAAGCAATAAGTATAGAGCTTAAATCTAAGATCATGCCACTCGGGCCCTAGTGACAAGCATTAAACACAACAAGATTGCAGCAACAATAACTTCACAAACTTTATAGATAGACTAATCATAATGTAACAATCCATCGGATCCCAACAAACACAACACCGATTACATAAGATGAATCTCAATCATGTAAGGCGGCTCATGAGATCATTGCATTGAAGTACATGTGGGAGAGAATACCAACTAGCTACAGCTAGAACCCGTAGTCCATGGGGGAACTACTCACGGAGCATGATGGAGGCGGTGGCGTTGATGGAGATGGCTTCCGGGGGCACTTCCCCGTCCCGGCCGGGTGCCGGAACAGAGACTTCTGTCCCCCGAATTGGAGTTTCGCGGTGGTGGCGGCGCCCCTGGAGTCTTTCTGGAGTTTCGTCAATCGGTATCGAGGTTTTAGGTCACAAGGGCTTAAATAGGCGAAGAGTCGGAGTCGGAGGGGCCACGGGGCCACCTCACACTAGGGCGGCGCGCCCCCCTCCTGGGTCGCGCCGGCCACACGTGTGGGGCCCCCAGGGCACCCCTCTGGTCCCCCTTTGACTTTCTGGAAGGTTCCGGGAAAAATAAGGTTCTGAGCGTTGATTTCGTCGAATTCCGAGAATATTGCCCGAACAGCCTTTCTGGAACCAAAAACAACAGAAAACAGCAACTGGCCCTTCGGCATCTCGTTAATAGGTTAGTTCCGGAAAATGCATAAAAACATTATAAAGTGCAAGCAAAACATGTAAGTATTGTCATAAAACAAGCATGGAACATCAGAAATTATAGGTACGTTGGAGACGTATCAGCATCCCCAAGCTTAGTTCCTGCTCGCCCTCGAGTAGGTAAGCTTAATTTCTGTAGTGACATGTTACTTACATAATCTTGATCATCCTATTATAAAGCATATGAGATGAATGCAGTGACTCAAGGCAATGATCTATAGTTGCTAACAAATAGATAACATATAGCAAAACTTTTCATGAATAGTACTTTCAATACAAGCATCAAAAGTCTTGCATAAGAGTTAACTCATAAAGCAATAAATTCAAAGTAAAGGCATTGAAGCAACACAGAGAAAGATTCAAGTTTCAGCAGTTGCTTGCAACTTTCAAAATGCATATCTCATGGATAATTGTCAGCACAAAGTAATATGATGAATGCAAATAAGCAAGTATGTAAGAATCAATACACAGTTGACACAAGTGTTTGCTTCTAAGATGGAAGGAAGTAGGTAAACTGACTCAACATAAAGTAAAAGAATGGCCCTTCGCAGAGGGAAGCAGGGATTAAATCATGTGCTAGAGCTTTTTAAGTTTTGAAATCATATAGAGAGCATAAAAGTAAAGTTTTGAGAGGTGTTTGTTGTTGTCAACGAATGGTAATGGGTACTCTAACTACCTCGTCAACCAAACTTTCAAGAGCGGCTCCCATGAAGGACGTTATCTCTACCGACAAGGTAGATCATCCCTCTTCTCTTTTGTTTACACATGTACTTTAGTTTCATTATTTATGGATGACACTCCTCCCAACCTTTTGCTTACACAAGCCATGGCTAACCGAATCCTCGGGTGCCTTCCAACATTCACATACCATGAAGGAGTGTCTATTTGCAAAATTAAGTTGCTTACTGATGAATCAGAGCAAAACATGTGAAGAGAATTATTAATGAAGGTTGATTAATTGGGGGCTGGGAACCCCGCGCCAGCTCTTTTTGCAAAATTATTGGATAAGGGATGAAGCCACTAGTCCATTGTGAAAGTCTGTCAAAAGTAAATGACAAGATTGAAAGATAAAACATCACATACTTCCTCATGAGCTATAAAACATTGACACAAATATGAGATAATAGCTTTTGAATTGTTTAAAGGTAGCACATGAAGTATTTACTTGGAATGGCAGGAAATACCACATAGTAGGTAGATATGGTGGACACAAATGGCATAGGTTTTGGCTCAAGGTTTTGGATGCACGAGAAGCATTCCCTCTCAGTACAAGGCTTTGGCTAGCAAGGTTGTTTGAAGCAAACACAAGTATGAACCAGTACAGCAAAACTTACATAAGAACATATTGCAAGAATTATAAAACTCTACACTGTCTTCCTTGTTGCTTAAACACTTCTACTAGAAAATATCTAGACCTTAGAGAGACCAATCATGCAAACCAATTTCAACAAGCTCTATAGTAGTTCTCCACTAATAGGTTTAAACTACATGATGCAAGAGCTTAATCATGATCGACTTGAGAGCTCAAAACAATCGCCAATTATCAAATTATTCAAGACAATATGAAGCATTTTCTGTTTCCAACCAAATATCAATAAGTGCAATAGCTTTCAACTCCGCCATGAACATTAAAATAAAGCTAAGAACACAGTGTTCATATGAAAAAGCGGAGCGTGTCTCTCTCCCAAACAAGGATTGCTAGGATCCAAATTTATTCAATCATAAACAAAAATAAAAACAAACAGACGCTCCAAGTAAAGAACATATGATGTGACCGAATAAAAATATAGTTTCAATAGAAGAAACCTGATAAGTTGATGAAGAAGGGGATGCCTTGGGCATCCCCAAGCTTAGACGCTTGAGTCTTCTTGAAATATGCAGGGATGAACCACGGGGGCATCCCCAAGCTTAGACTTTTCACTCTTCTTGATCATATATCATCTTCCTCTCTTGACCCTTGAAAACTTCCTTCACACCAAACTTCTCATAAACTTCATTAGAGGGGTTAGTACTCAAAAAACTTTAATCCACTTTAGTCCTGTAGTGACACATTGCAAGAACTCAATAAAACATTAGCTACAGCTCTCCACTTCTAGAAAGCCTCACTTAAAGTCCACAAGAGACAATGCAAAAAACAGAGACAGAATCTGTCAAAACAGAACGGCCAGTAAACACGAATTTTTAGAAGGTACTTCCGTTGCTCAAATCAGAAAACTCAAAGCTAATGAAAGTTGCGTACATATATGAGGAACATGCACGTAAATTGGCAGATTTTTCTGTTTTACCTACACAGAGCCCTGCCCAAATTCATGACAGATAGAAATCTGTTTCTGCGAAAAATTCCAAATCTAGCATCAACCTTCTATTAGAGACTTTACTTGGCACAACATTGCAATAAAATAAAGATAAGGAGAGGTTGCTACAGTAGTAACAACTTCCAAAACACAACAAAACAGTAGCAAAATAAACACATGGGTTATCTCCCAAGAAGTGCTTTCTTTATAGCCATTAAGATGGGCTCAGCAGTTTTAATGATGCACTCGCAAGAAATAAGAGTTGAAGCAAAAGAGAGCATCAAAAAGCAAGTTCAAAACACATTTAAGTCTAACCCAGTTCCTATGCATAGGAGTCTTGTACACAAATAAATTCATGAAGAAGAAAGTGACAAGCATAGAAAGATAAAACAAGAGTAACTTCAAAATTTTCAGCATATAGAGAGGTGTTTTAGTACCATGCAAATTTCTACAACCATATTTTCTCTCTCATAATAATTTTCAGTAGCTTCATGGATAAACTCAACAATATAACTATCACATGCAGCATACTTTTCATGATCCATAAACATATAATTCTTATAAAGCTCAAAAATAGCGGGATTAAAACTTTCAAATCCACTTTTATCAATAATATAATAAGATGATTGATCAATCTCAAAAGATATGGGACTCATAGATAAAGTCAAGAACTCTCCAATCCCATTATCATTAGTAGTACAATTAATATTATCAAGTAACATAGGACCATCATCTAGAGATTTATCATAAACATTTGCTAAGCAAAACTCTTTAGTACCATGCATTTCGACATCAGGCATAAACAAAGAATTATCATAAAATTTATCAAAGTAGCATGGATTATCATAAATAACAGTAGCATAATCATTTTCACAAGTTTTACTCATAGGGAATATTTCAAGAGAATCCACAGGAACATAACATTCAACCTCCTTTGGTAAGCGTGGAGGACAATCAAATAGTGTAAGAGATAAAGAGTTACTCTCATTAGAAGGTTGGCATGGGTAGCTAATCCATTCTTCTTCCTTTTGTTCATCACTCCCCTCTTCTTTTTCATCCAATGAGCTTTCAGGTTCATCAATTTCCTCCTCTTTTTCATCCAATGAGTTTTCAGGTTCATCAATTTCTTCTTCCACTGGTTCCTGCAAATTGTGAGTGCATTCTTGTGCATTAATGAGTATCTCTTTATAATCAATGATATAAGGATTATCACTCTAACTTTCTATGCAAAAATTAAGGATAGAAGAGACATAATCTTTAAGGTCCTTACAAACAACACAAGTTTCATAATTTTTAGCAATGAAGGATTCTATTTCAGAGGCTCCCATAAATATGACAAATTGTTCTACCTCTTTGAACCCAAAATGAAGATATATATTCCAATTATAGTTCTTAATTAAAACTTCCTCACTAAAGCCACATTGAAATTTAAGATGTTTAGTATCCTGTTTAGAGCAACAGTTTATATCATGGCGTTTAAGCAAGATTTTAGCAAATGTATTCAATTTTTCTATCACAGCACTCATAACTTTTCCCGTTCTAGATTCTCTATAATTATTACATAATTCAATAAGCTCCAAATAGGTTGTAGGTTCTCCCATAGCAACAGTTTTTAATTTTTTGGTTTTTCAAAATTTTATGGATTTTTGGGTATATGAGGAAAATAAAACAAGACAAAAACAAACTAGACAAAAGTAAACTAAGCAAAATAATACTAGACAGAAATAAACTAAGCACAAATAAACTAGATAGAAGTAAACTAAGTAAAACAAAATAAAATAAAACAGAGAGAGAGGTAGAGTGTACTCCCTAGGTGAACTTATGAGTAGAGCTATGCCTCCCCGGCAACGGCGCCAGAAAATAGTCTTGATAACCCACAAGTATAGGGGATCGCAACAGTCTTCGAGGGAAGTAAAACCCAAATTTATTGATTCGACACAAGGGGAGGTAAAGAATACTTATAAGCCTTAACAACTGAGTTGTCAATTCAGCTGCACCTGGAAAAGCACTAGTAACAGGGGTGATGTGAAAGCAGCAGTAATATGAGAGCAGTAGTAACAAAGTAACACGAGTAGCAAGAATAATATGAGAGCAATGGCACCAGAAAATAGTTGATACTACTTCCAATGTCATGTAGAACGAGTATATGATGATGAGAGATGGACCGGGGTTCCCAGCTATCTACACTAGTGGTAACTCTCCAATAACAAGTGTTGGGTGAACAAATTACAGTTGGGCAATTGATAGGATTGAAATAGCATTAAGACAGAACATCAAGATTATTAATCATGTAGGCATGTTTCCCATATATAGTCATACGTGCTCGCAATGAGAAACTTGTACAACATCTTTTGTCCTACCAGCCGGTGGCTGCCGGGCCTCTAGGGAATCTACTGGAAATTAAGGTACTCCTTTTAATAGAGTACCGGAGCAAAGCATTAACACTCCGTGAAAACATGTGATCCTCATATCTAAGCCTTCCCCTCCAGTTGTCCCAATTTCTGTCACTTTGGGGCCTTTGGTTCCAGACATAGACATGTGCAAACAACTTGTAGATACAATCTAAGCAATAAGTATAGAGCTTAAATCTAAGATCATGCCACTCGGGCCCTAGTGACAAGCATTAAACACAACAAGATTGCAGCAACAATAACTTCACAAACTTTATAGATAGACTAATCATAATGTAACAATCCATCGGATCCCAACAAACACAACACCGATTACATAAGATGAATCTCAATCATGTAAGGCAGCTTATGAGATCATTGCATTGAAGTACATGGGGGAGAGAATACCAACTAGCTACAGCTAGAACCCGTAGTCCATGGGGGAACTACTCACGGAGCATGATGGAGGCGGTGGCGTTGATGGAGATGGCTTCCGGGGGCAATTCCCCGTCCCGGCAGGGTGCCGGAACAGAGATTTCTGTCCCCCGAATTGGAGTTTCGCGATGGTGGCGGCACCCTTGGAGTCTTTCTGGAGTTTCGTCAATCGGTATCGAGGTTTCAGGTCACCAGGGCTTAAATAGGCAAAGAGTCGGAGTCGGAGGGGCCACGGGGCCACCTTACACTAGGGCGGCGCGCCCCCCTCCTGGGCCGCACCGGCCACACGTGTGGGGCCCCCAGGGCACCCCTCTGGTCCCCCTTTGACTTTCTGGAAGGTTCCGGGAAAAATAAGGTTCTGGGCGTTGATTTCGTCGAATTCCGAGAATATTGCCCGAACAGCCTTTCTGGAACAAAAAACAACAGAAAACAGCAACTGGCCCTTCGGCATCTCGTTAATAGGTTAGTTCCGAAAAATGCATAAAAGCATTATAAAGTGCACGCAAAACATGTAAGTATTGTCATAAAACAAGCATGGAACATCAGAAATTATAGGTACGTTCGAGACGTATCAATACCCATTTGAATCTCGTTCAAATCCTAGTTTTGACCAGGATTTAAACAGGTTTAAAACATGAAAATGAAAAGGTAAGCCTGTATCCTTCTTAGTCACTCTAAAATGAAGCTTTTGGAAGGTTTTTGAAATTTCCATGTTTGAAACCCAAAACCATTTCTCTTCATGCTTGACTTCATAAGATAAAGTTTAGGGTTAGGTGTAGATACATGATTTGACTGGTTTGAATATGTCTAGACCTTGTTTATCAACTTCAATTCTTACTATATGACATAAGAAGACTATGTGCTTTGGTTTTTCATTTTTTTGATTTTTTCTGAATGTTTATGCCCATTTGCATCTAAAGGTGAGAGAACACGTTAAAGGTTATTCTAACAAAGGTCATGCTTGGAATCTTACCTATGTATTATTGTACATCACAAATGTGAAATGAAAATATGTGCATCTCTATAAACCATAAACCCTAACCCTAACTATATAGAAAAAGATGAACAATCGATGCTTTTCGATTGCCTTTTTTGATCCACCTTTGGCTGGATTTCAAATTTGGGGGGGGGGGTAGGGGACGAGTGTGTTTCTTTGGATGCCTCTCTCGTATTTGCTAGTTTTTGGGGGTCACAAAAATTCAAGGTAGCATCATGCCCACCCCCTCCCTTCACGCGCGGAAAAAGTGTTAGGCGAGTAGTAAAATGGCATGAACAACAAGTTTCAAGTAAATTTCGAATATAACCAGAATGTACCAATTGATAGATGAGTTAACTTGGCTTCATGGAAAAAATAATGTCATGTAAACGAGTTAACTTGGCTTTCCTACCCTTGAATCCATAGGAAACTTTGTACTAATACAGTATAATGATCACCCGAGTTATTACACCAACAGGTCTGTCACTTACGTGTGGTTCCCATGTGTGAGGTCCCACACTTCAGTGAGCACAAGTCATGTGCGATCGGTAGGCAAACTCCCATCTTCTTTGTCAAGAGAAGACGCATCAAAACTCCCCCTCTCTCTCTCTCTCTCTCCAGTTATCCACCTCCGCTGGCTGCTGGTTTTGGCATTGCGTTTCTACCTCAGCTCGGAGGCCATGGTGTGCACGCACTGTAGCCATGGCGATTTGGTCGCGCTAAGTGGTTCGTCCCCGGCTGCGACGAGGATCAATCTGGGCGGTGGCTGTTAAGGACCCGATCGCATTTCTTGCTTTCAGCGTGGGGTCTTCCATGTAAAAGTTAGGGATTTATATGAAATTTCCTGTTTATTCTGTGTCTTGTTGTAAACTGTGCTCTGGTGCGTATTGGAAGTTTGAGTCCTTCAAGATCTTTCGGTTGTCCCTCTCTCTCTCTCAAAAAAAGAAAAAAACATCTCTCTCATTATCGGCCTCGCTCGCTCGCACCTCCTGCGCACTGACAAACCCTGAAAAAGGTCAGACACCATAAATAAGAGGGGCCCCCTCACTTCTCTCCTTTCATCTCCTTCCATGTGATCCCTCTTCCTCCGAGTTTCACTGGACGGGCAAACACATGTGCTGCCTAGAAATATTCGACCCCTTTGCATGGATAATCATGTCGACCATTTTTACCTGGTTTTGAAATAAATAAATAAAAAAAATGAAGAAAACCTCAAAAATGGAACCCTTCTGCATTGAGTGCTTATAGGTGTACTAGTTGACAGGGAAAATAAGAAACCTGTGATAGGGTAGTAAAAAACAAAATGTCTTCACAAAACGGACTATCGTGTATGAAGATTCATGGGTTTCAAGCCAACAAATGGCGTAGTAATGGCCATATTTGTGGCATAGTTTGTTATAATGTGCCCAAATTGGGCATGGTGGTGCATCTTGCCATTCCCAACAATGTTGCTGACTAGACTTTTCAACTTTTCAGTATATAAAAAATAAATTTTCATTTTCTACATGTAAAAATAGGTTTATTTTGTGAATGGGGTACATAAGATACGGCTCAAAATGGCGCCTCTACATTTTTAAGATAAATTAGGCCACATATTAGTGGAAATTCCCAACTCTTTATGTTTTTAGTGCTTTCTAGCTAGTTTCACACATTTAAATGACTTTATGCTGATTTATTAAAAGTAATTCCAATTTGAAATGTAGGTGTGTGTTATAACTTCGTCCTATAAATCCCCAAAAATCATTTTTACATACATATTACTTACTATATGTCTAGACCTTGTTTATCTACTTGAATATGCTTACTATATATATATGACGTAAGAAGACTATGTGCTTTGGTTTTTCATTTTTTTTATTTTTCCTGAATTTTTTTGCCCATTTGAATCTTGTTCAAATCCTAGGTCTGACCAATATTTAAACAAGCTTAAAACATGAAAATGAAAAGGTAAGCTTGGATCCTTCTTAGTCACTCTAAAATTAAGCTTTTGGGAAGTTTTTGAAATTTCCATGTCTGAAACCCAAAACCACTTCTCTTCATGCTTGACTTCATAATTAAGACAGAGTTAAGCGTTAGGGGGTAGATACATGCTTTTTCTGTTATGAATATGTCTAGACCGGCCATGTTCATCAAGTTGAATGCTGCTTACTATATATGACATAAGAAGGTTGTGTGCTTTGGTTTTTCATTTTTTTGTTTTTTTTTTGAATTTTTATGCCCATTTGAGTTTTGGTCAAATCCTAGGTTTGACCAAGATTTAAACAAGCTTAAAACATGAAAATGAAAATGTAAGCATGTATCCTTCTTAGTCACTCTAAAATGAAGCTTTGGGGGGGGGGTCATGAAATTTTCATGTTTGAAACCCAAAACCATTTCTCTTCATGCTTGACTTCATAAGACAAAGCTAGTTTAGGGTTTTAAGGGGTAGATACATGATTTGTCGGGTTTGAATATATCTAGACATGCTTGTTTATCAACTTGAATGCTTACTATATGACATAAGATCGAAGACTATATGTGCGTTGGTTTTTTATTTTTTAATTTGTTCTAAATGGATGACCATTTGAATCTTGGTTAAATCCTATGTTTGACCAAGATTTAAACAAGTATAAACATGAAAATGAAAAGGTAAGCTTGGATCCTTCTTAGTCACTCTAAAATTAAGCTTTTGGGAAGTTTTTGAAATTTCCATGTTTGAAACCCAAAACCACGTACTTCTCTTCATGCTTGACTTCATCAGACATAATTAAGGGTGTTAGGTGGTAGATACATGCCTTTTCTGTTTTGAATATGTCTAGACCTTGTTCATCAACTTGACTGCTTACTATATATATATATATATGAAATAAGAAGGCTATGTGCTTTGGTTTTTCATATTTTGATTTTTTTGAATTTTTATGCCCATTTGAATCTTGGTTAAATCCTAGGTTTGACCAAGATTTAAACAAGCTAGCTAGTTTAAAACATGAAAACGAAAAGGTAAGCATGGATCCTTCTTAATTAGTCATTCTGAAATGAAGCTTTTGGGATGTTTTTGAAATTTCCGTCTCTGAAACCCAAAACCATTTCTCTTCATGCTTGACTTCATAAGACCGAGTTTAGGGTTAGGGCCAGCTAGGGTAGATACATGATTTTCTAGTTTTAATATTTCTAGACCATGTTTATCAACTTGAATGCTCATTATATGACATAAAAAGGCTATGTGCTTTGGTTTTTTTTTTTTTTTTTTTTTTTTTGAATTTTTATGCCGATTTGAATCTTGGTCAAATCCTAGATTTAAACAAGTTTAAAACATGAAAATGAAAAGGTAAGCCTGGATCCTTCTTAGTCATTCTAAAATGAAGCTTTTGGGGGGGTTCTTGAATCTCAGTATAATGTTTGAAACCCAAAACCACTTCTCTTCATGGTTGACTTCATAATACATATAGTTTAGGGTTAGGGGTATATACATGATTTGTCGGGTTTGAATTTGTCTAGACATGCTTGTTTATCAACTTGAATGCTTACTAGCTATATGACATAAGAAGACTGTATGTGCGTTGGTTTTTCATTTTTTGTTTTTCTGAATGTTTATGCCCATTTGAATCTTGGTGAAATCCTAGGTTTGACCTAGATTTAAACAAGTTTAAAACTAGGTATTTAAAAAGGTAAGCCTGTATCTTTCTTAGTCACTCTAAAATGAAGCTTTTGGGAGGTTTTTGAAATTTCCATGTTTGAAACCCAAAACCATTTCTCTTCATGCTTGACTTCATAAGACAAAGTTTAGGGTTAGGTGTAGATACATGATTTGTCTGGTTTGAATATGTCTAGCCTTGTTTATTAACTTCAATTCCTACTATATGACATAAGAAGACTATGTGCTTTGGTTTTTCATTTTTTCATTTTTTCTGAATGTTTATGCCCATTTGAATCTAAAGGTGAGAGAGAACACGTTAAAGGTTATTCTAACAAAGGTCATGCTTGGAATCTTACCTATGTATTATTGTACATCACAAATGTGAAATGAAAATATGTGCATCGATCTCTATAAACCATAAACCCTAACCCTAACTATATAGAAAAAGGTGAATGTTTATCGGGTTTGAGTTTTTATGCCCATTTGAGTCTTGGTCAAATCCTAGGTTTGACCAAGATTTAAGCAAGTTTAAAACACATGAAAATGAAAAGGGTAAGCCTGGATCCTTCTTAGTCATTCTAAAAATGAAGCTTTTGGGGGGTTCTTGAAATCTCAATGTTTAAACCCAAAACCACTTCTCTTCACGGTTGACTTCATAAGACAGAGTTTAGGGTTAGGAGTAGATACATGATTTGTCAGGTTTTAATATCTCTAGACCTTGTTTATCATCTTGAATGCTTATATATGACGTAAGAAGATTATGTGCTTTGGTTTTTCTTTTTTTTTGTTTTTTCTGAATTTTTATGCTCATTTGAATCTTGTTGGTCAAATCCTAGGTTTGACCAAGATTTAAACAAACTTGAAACATGAAAATTAAAAGGTAAGCCTGGATCCTTTCCTAGTCACTCTAAAATTAAGCTTTTGGGAAGTTTTTGAAATTTCCATGTTTGAAACCCAAAACCACGTACTTCTCTTCATGCTTGACTTCATCAGACATAATTAAGGGTGTTAGGTGGTAGATACATGCCTTTTCTGTTTTGAATATGTCTAGACCTTGTTCATCAACTTGACTGCTTACTATATATATATATATATGAAATAAGAAGGCTATGTGCTTTGGTTTTTCATATTTTGATTTTTTTGAATTTTTATGCCCATTTGAATCTTGGTTAAATCCTAGGTTTGACCAAGATTTAAACAAGCTAGCTAGTTTAAAACATGAAAACGAAAAGGTAAGCATGGATCCTTCTTAATTAGTCATTCTGAAATGAAGCTTTTGGGATGTTTTTGAAATTTCCGTCTCTGAAACCCAAAACCATTTCTCTTCATGCTTGACTTCATAAGACCGAGTTTAGGGTTAGGGCCAGCTAGGGTAGATACATGATTTTCTAGTTTTAATATTTCTAGACCATGTTTATCAACTTGAATGCTCATTATATGACATAAAAAGGCTATGTGCTTTGGTTTTTTTTTTTATTTTATTTTTTTTGAATTTTTATGCCGATTTGAATCTTGGTCAAATCCTAGATTTAAACAAGTTTAAAACATGAAAATGAAAAGGTAAGCCTGGATCCTTCTTAGTCATTCTAAAATGAAGCTTTTGGGGGGGTTCTTGAATCTCAGTATAATGTTTGAAACCCAAAACCACTTCTCTTCATGGTTGACTTCATAATACATATAGTTTAGGGTTAGGGGTATATACATGATTTGTCGGGTTTGAATTTGTCTAGACATGCTTGTTTATCAACTTGAATGCTTACTAGCTATATGACATAAGAAGACTGTATGTGCGTTGGTTTTTCATTTTTTGTTTTTCTGAATGTTTATGCCCATTTGAATCTTGGTGAAATCCTAGGTTTGACCTAGATTTAAACAAGTTTAAAACTAGGTATTTAAAAAGGTAAGCCTGTATCTTTCTTAGTCACTCTAAAATGAAGCTTTTGGGAGGTTTTTGAAATTTCCATGTTTGAAACCCAAAACCATTTCTCTTCATGCTTGACTTCATAAGACAAAGTTTAGGGTTAGGTGTAGATACATGATTTGTCTGGTTTGAATATGTCTAGCCTTGTTTATTAACTTCAATTCCTACTATATGACATAAGAAGACTATGTGCTTTGGTTTTTCATTTTTTCATTTTTTCTGAATGTTTATGCCCATTTGAATCTAAAGGTGAGAGAGAACACGTTAAAGGTTATTCTAACAAAGGTCATGCTTGGAATCTTACCTATGTATTATTGTACATCACAAATGTGAAATGAAAATATGTGCATCGATCTCTATAAACCATAAACCCTAACCCTAACTATATAGAAAAAGGTGAATGTTTATCGGGTTTGAGTTTTTATGCCCATTTGAGTCTTGGTCAAATCCTAGGTTTGACCAAGATTTAAGCAAGTTTAAAACACATGAAAATGAAAAGGGTAAGCCTGGATCCTTCTTAGTCATTCTAAAAATGAAGCTTTTGGGGGGTTCTTGAAATCTCAATGTTTAAACCCAAAACCACTTCTCTTCACGGTTGACTTCATAAGACAGAGTTTAGGGTTAGGAGTAGATACATGATTTGTCAGGTTTTAATATCTCTAGACCTTGTTTATCATCTTGAATGCTTATATATGACGTAAGAAGATTATGTGCTTTGGTTTTTCTTTTTTTTTGTTTTTTCTGAATTTTTATGCTCATTTGAATCTTGTTGGTCAAATCCTAGGTTTGACCAAGATTTAAACAAACTTGAAACATGAAAATTAAAAGGTAAGCCTGGATCCTTTCCTAGTCACTCTAAAATTAAGCTTTTGGGAAGTTTTTGAAATTTCCATGTTTGAAACCCAGAACCACTTCTCTTCATGCTTGACTTCATAAGACAGAGTTAAGGGTAAGGGGTAGATACATGCTTTTTCTATTTTGAATATGTCTAGACCTTGTTTATCAACTTGAATGCTTATTTTATATGACATAAGAAGGCTATGTGCTTTGGTTTTTCATTTTTCTGGTTTTTTAAATTTTATGCCCATTTGAATCTTGGTCAAATACTAGCTAGGTTTGACCAAGATTTAAACAATTTAAAAACATGAAAATGAAAAGGCAAGCCTAGATCTTTTGTAGTCACTCTAAAATGAAGCTCGTGGGAGGTTCTTGAAATTTCCATGTTTGAAACCAATACGACTTCTCTTCATGCTAGACTTCATAAGATCGACCGAGAGTTTATGGTTAGGGGGTAGATACATGATTTGTCTGGTTTGAACACATGTCTAAACCTTGTTTATCAACTTGAATGCTTACTATCTATATGTCATAAGAAGCTAGACTATGTGCTTTTGTTTTTCATTCTTCTAATTTTTTTGAATTTTATGCCTATTTGAATCTTGGTCAAATTCTAGGTTTGACCAGGATTCAAACAAGTTTAAAATATGAAAATGAAAAGGTAAGCCTGGATCCTTCTTAGTCACTCTAAAATGAAGCAGCTTTTGGGATGTTCTTGAAATTTTCATGTTTGAAACCCAAAACCACTTCTCTTCATGCTTGACTTCATAAGACAGAGTTTAGTGTTAGGGGTAGATACATGATTTGTCTAGTTTGAATATGTCTAGACCTTGTTTATCAACTTGAATTCTTACTTTATGACATAAGAAGGCTATGTGCTTTGGTTTTTCATTTTTCTGATTTTTTTGAATTTTATGCCCATTTGAATCTTGGTCAAATACTAGCTAGGTTTGACCAAGATTTAAACAAGTTTAAAACATGAAAATGAAAAGGTAAGCCACGGTCCTTCTTAGTCACTCTAAAATGAAGCTTTTGGGAGGTTTTTGAAAATTCCATGTTTGAAACCCAAAACCACTTCTCTTCATGCCTTACTTCATAAGACAGAGTTTAGGGTCGTTAGGGAGTACATACATGATTTGCCTGGTTTGAATATGTCTAGACCTTGTTTATCATCTTGAATTCTTACTATATGACATAAGAAGACTATGTGCATTGGTTTTTCATTTTTTCGTTTTTTTATTTTCCTGCCCATTTGAATCTTGGTGAAATCCTAGGTTTGAGCAAGATTTAAACAAGTTTAACACGTGTAAACGAATAAGTAAGCATGGATCCTTCTTAGTCACTCCAAAATGTACCAATTGATAGATGTGTTAACTTTGCTTCATGGAAAAATTAATGTCATGTAAATGAGTTAACTTGGATTTCCTACCCTTTAATCCATAGGAAACTTTGTTCTAATGCACTATAATAATCAACTGAGTTTTTACACAACAGGTCTGTCACTTACGTGTGGTGCCCATGCGTGAGGTCCCACACTTTAGTGAGCAAAAGTCACGTGCAGTAGGTACGCAAACTCCCATCCATCTTCTTTGTCAAGAGAAGACGCATCAGGATGCGTATTGGAAGTCTCTGGGTCCTTCAGGATCCTTCGGTTGTCCCTCTCACACAAAAAATCTCTCTCATTCTCGGCCTCGCTCGACTCGCTCGCACCTTGATACGTCTCCGACGTATCGATAATTTCTTATGTTCCATGCCACATTATTGATGATATCTACATGTTTTATGCACACTTTATGTCATATTCGTGCGTTTTCTGGAACTAACCTATTAACAAGATGCCGAAGGGCCAGTTGCTGTTTTCTGCTGTTTTTGGTTTCAGAAATCCTAGTAAAGAAATATTCTCGGAATCGGACGAAATCAACGCCCAGGTTCCTATTTTCCCCGGAAGCATCCAGAACACCCGAGAACCGCCAGAGAGGGGGCACAGGCCCACCAAACCCTAGGCCGGCGCGGCCAAGGGGGGCCCGCGCCCCCCTATAGTGTGGTCGCCCTGTTGACCTCCTGACGCCGCCTCTTCGCCTATATAAAGCCCCTCGACCTAAAACCTCGATACGGAAAAGCCACGTTCGACGAAACCCACAGAAATCTTCCAGAGCCACCGCCATCGCGAAGCCAAGATCTGGGGGACAGGAGTCTCTGTTCCGGCACGCCACCGGGACGGGGAAGTGCCCCCGGAAGGCTTCTCCATCGACACCACCGCCATCTTCATCAACGCTGTTGTCTCCCATGAGGAGGGAGTAGTTCTCCATCGAGGCTCGGGGCTGTACCGGTAGCTATGTGGTTAATCTCTCTCCTATGTACTTCAATACAATGATCTCATGAGCTGCTTTACATGATTGAGATTCATATGAGTTTTGTATCACAATTCATCTATGTGCTACTCTAGTGATGTTATTAAAGTATTCTATTCCTCCTGCATGGTGTAAAGTGGACAGGGTGTGCATCATGTAGTACTTGGCGTAGTTTATGATTGTGATCTCTTGTAGATTATGAAGTTAACTATTACTATGATGGTATTGATGCGATCTATTCCTCCTTTCATAGTGTGAAGGTTACGGTGTGCATGCTATGTTAGTACTTGGTTTGGTTGTGTTGATCTATCTTGCACTCTAAGGTTATTTAAATATGAACATTGAATTGTGGAGCTTGTTAACTCCGGCATTGAGGGTTCGTGTAATCCTACGCAATGGTGTTCGTCATCCAACAAGAGTGTAGAGTATGCATTTATCTATTATGTTATGTGATCAATGTTGAGAGTGTCCACTAGTGAAAGTATGATCCCTAGGCCTTGTTCCTAAATACTGCTATCGCCGCTTGTTTACTGTTTTACTGTGTTTCTACTGCCTGCTATATCACCATCCATCACTACGCGCCAGCAAGCACTTTTCTGGCACCGTTGCTACTGCTCATATATATTCATACCACCTGTATTTCACTATCTCTTCGCCGAACTAGTGCACCTATTAGGTGTGTTGGGGACACAAGAGACTTCTTGCTTTGTGGTTGCAGGGTTGCATGAGAGGGATATCTTTGACCTCTTCCTCCCTGAGTTCGATAAACCTTGGGTGATCCACTTAAGGGAAAACTTGCTGCTGTTCTACAAACCTCTGCTCTTGGAGGCCCAACACTGTCTACAGGAAAAGGAGGGGGGGCGTAGACATCAAGCTATTTTCTGGCGCCGTTGCCGGGGAGGAAAGGTAAAAGGTACTCACACTCCGGATCTCGGCTACTAAGCTATTTTCGCCGTTGTAAGTACTCGAAGCTATTTCCTTTAGATCCTGCAATTGCATCTTTTTGTTTCTTGTTTACACTAGTTTGGCATAATGGACAAGAATGAGCTTCTTATTCTATTTCCTGATTTAAAACATGGATTGTTTGATGCGAAAATTAAAAAACCTATGGAATCTTATTTGCATGCTGGTAGTAATATTAGTATGAACGCTTTGAACACCATTGTTGATAATAATATAGAAAGTTCTAAGCTTGGGGAAGCTGGTTTTCATGATCTTTTTAGTCCCCCAAGCATTGAGGAGAAAATTTACTTTGATGATACTTTGCCTCCTATATTTGATGATGAGAATAATAATGATAGCTACTTTGTTGAATTTGCTCCCACTACAACTAATAAAATTGATTATGCTTATGTGGAGAGTAATAATTTTATGCACGAGACTCATTATAAGAATTCTTTATGTGATAGTTATATTGTTGAGTTTGCTCATGACACTACTGAAAGTTATTATGAGAGAGGAAAATATGGTTGTAGAAATTTTCATGTTACTAAAACACCTCTCTATATGCTGAAATTTTTGAAGCTACACTTGTTCTATCTTCCTATGCTTGTTACTTTGCTCTCCATGAACTTGTTTATTTACAAGATTCCTTTTCATAGGAAGCATGTTAGACTTAAATTTGTTTTGAATTTGCCTCTTGATGCTCTCTTTTTGCTTCAACTACTATTTCTTGCAAGTGCATCATTAAAACTGCTGAGCCCATCTTAAAGGCTATAAAGAAAGAACTTCTTGGGAGATAACCCATGTGTTATTTTGCTACAGTACTTTGTTTTATATTTGTGTCTTGGAAGTTGTTTACTACTGTAGCAACCTCTCCTTATCTTAGTTTTGTGTTTTTTTGTGCCAAGTAAAGTCGTTGATAGCAAGGTTGATACTAGATTTGGATTACTGCGCAGTTTCAGATTTCTTTGCTGTCACGAATTCCGACCTGCCTCCCTGTAGGTAGCTCAGAAAATTATGCCAATTTACGTGCGTGATCCTCAGATATGTACGCAACTTTCATTCAATTTGGGTATTTTCATTTGAGCAAGTCTGGTGCCATTTTAAAATTCGTCTTTACGTACTGTTCTGTTTTGACAGATTCTGCCTTTTATTTTGCATTGCTTCTTTCGCTGTGTTGGGTGGATTTCTTTGTTCCATTACCTTCCAGTAGCTTTGTGCAATGTCCAGAAGTGTTAAGAATGATTGTGTCACCTCTGAACATGTGAATTTTTGATTATGCACTAACCCTCTAATGAGTTTGTTTTAAGTTTGGTGTGGAGGAAGTTTTCAAGGGTCAAGAGAGGAGGATGATATACTATGATCAAGAAGAGTGAAAGCTCTAAGCTTGGGGATGCCCCGGTGGTTCATCCCTGCATATTTCAAGAAGACTCAAGCATCTAAGCTTGGGGATGCCCAAGGCATCCCCTTCTTCATCGACAAATTATCAGGTTCCTTCTCTTGAAACTATATTTTTATTCGGTCACATCTTATGTACTTTACTTGGAGCGTCTGTTTGTTTGTTTCTATTTTTGTTTTTGTTTGAATAAATGCTTGTGTGGGAGAGAGACACGCTCCGCTGGTTCGTATGAACACATGTGTTCTTAGCTCATAATATTCATGGCGAAGTTTCCTCTTCGTTAAATTGTTATATGGTTGGAATTGGAAAATGCTACATGTAGTAATTGCTATAATGTCTTGGGTAATGTGATACTTGGCAATTGTTGTGCTCATGTTTAAGCTCTTGCATCATATACTTTGCACCTATTAGTGAAGAAATACATAGAGCATGCTAAAATTTGGTTTGCATAATTGGTCTCTCTAAGGTCTAGATAATTTCTAGTAAGGTGTTTGAACAACAAGGAAGACAATGTATAGTCTTATAATGCTTGTAATATGTCTTTTATGTAAGTTTTTCTGTACTAGTTCATACTTGTGTTTGTTTCAAACAACCTTGCTAGCCTAAAACCTTGTATCGAGAGGGAATACTTCTCATGCATCCAAATCCTTGAGCCAAACAACCACTATGCCATTTGTGTCCACCATACCTACCTACTACATGGTATTTCCTGCCATTCCAAAGTAAATTGCTTGAGTGCTACCTTTAAACAATTCAAAATTTATCACCTCTGATTTGTGTCAATGTTTTATAGCTCATGAGGAAGTATGTGGTGTTTATCTTTCAATCTTGTTGGGCAACTTTCACCAATGGACTAGTGGCTTCATCCGCTTATCCAATAATTTTGCAAAAAGAGCTGGCAATGGGATTCCCAGTCCCAAATTAATTAACAAAAATAGACACTCCTCCATGGTATGTGATTGTTGGACGGCACCCGAAGGATTCGGTTAGCCATGGCTTGTGTAAGCAAAGGTTGGGAGGAGTGTCATCATAATAAAACTAAAATAAAAAGGCACTCCTTCATGGTATGAGATTGTTGGCAGGCACCCGAGGATTCGGTTAGCCATGGTTTGTGAAAGAAAGGTTGGAAGGAGTGCCACCCAAAAATAAAATAAAATGGGAGCCGCTCTTTGAAGGTTTGCCTGGCAAGGGGGTTAGAGTACCCGCTACCATTCGTTGACAACAACATACACCTCTCAAAACTTTATTTTTATGCTCTCTTTATGTTTTCAAAACCAAAGCCCTAGCACAAATATAGCAATCGATGCTTTCCTCTTTGAAGGACCATTCTTTTACTTTTATGTTGAGTCAGTTCACCTATTTCTCTCCATCTCAAGAAGCAAACACTTGTGTGAACTGTGCATTGATTCTTACATACTGGCATATTGCATTTGTTATATTACTTTACATTGACAATTATCCATGAGATATACATGTTATAAGTTGAAAGCAACCGCTGAAACTTCATCTTCCTTTGTGTTGCTTCAATGCCTCTACTTTGAATTATTGCTTTATGAGTTAACTCTTATGCAAGACTTATTGATGCTTGTCTTGAAAGTACTATTCATGAAAAGTCTTTGCTTTATGATTCAGTTGTTTACTCATGTCATTACCATTGTTTTGATCGCTGCATTCATTACATATGTTTCCAATATGATCAAGTTTATGATGGCATGTCACTTCAGAAATTATCTTTGTTATCGTTTTACCTGCTCGGGACGAGCAGAAACTAAGCTTGGGGATGCTGATACGTCTCCGACGTATCGATAATTTCTTATGTTCCATGCCACATTATTGATGATATCTACATGTTTTATGCACACTTTATGTCATATTCATGCGTTTTCTGTAACTAACCTATTAACAAGATGCCGAAGGGCCAGTTGCTGTTTTCTGCTGTTTTTGGTTTCAGAAATCCTAGTAAAGAATTATTCTCGGAATCGGACGAAATCAACGCCCAGGTTCCTATTTTGCCCGGAAGCATCCAGAACACCCAAGAACCGCCAGAGAGGGGGCACAGGCCCACCAAACCCTAGGCCGGCGCGGCCAAGGGGGGGCCGCGCCCCCCTATAGTGTGGTCGCCCTGTTGACCTCCTGACGCCGCCTCTTCGCCTATATAAAGCCCCTCGACCTAAAACCTCGATACGGAAAAGCCACGTTCGACGAAACCCACAGAAACCTTCCAGAGCCGCCGCCATCGCGAAGCGAAGATCTGGGGGACAGGAGTCTCTGTTCCGGCACGCCGCCGGGACGGGGAAGTGCCCCCGGAAGGCTTCTCCATCGACACCACCGCCATCTTCATCAACGCTGCTGTCTCCCATGAGGAGGGAGTAGTTCTCCATCGAGGCTCGGGGCTGTACCGGTAGCTATGTGGTTAATCTCTCTCCTATGTACTTCAATACAATGATCTCATGAGCTGCTTTACATGATTGAGATTCATATGAGTTTTGTATCACAATTCATCTATGTGCTACTCTAGTGATGTTATTAAAGTATTCTATTCCTCCTGCATGGTGTAAAGTGGACATGGTGTGCATCATGTAGTACTTGGCGTAGTTTATGATTGTGATCTCTTGTAGATTATGAAGTTAAATATTACTATGATGGTATTGATGCGATCTATTTCTCCTTTCATAGTGTGAAGGTTACGGTGTGCATGCTATGTTAGTACTTGGTTTGGTTGTGTTGATCTATCTTGCACTCTAAGGTTATTTAAATATGAACATTGAATTGTGGAGCTTGTTAACTCCGGCATTGAGGGTTCGTGTAATCCTACGCAATGGTGTTCGTCATCCAACAAGAGTGTAGAGTATGCATTTATCTATTCTGTTATGTGATCAATGTTGAGAGTGTCCACTAGTGAAAGTATGATCCCTAGGCCTTGTTCCTAAATACTGCTATCGCTACTTGTTTACTGTTTTACTGCGTTTCTACTGCCTGCTATATCACCATCCATCACTACGTGCCAGCAAGCACTTTCCTGGCACCGTTGCTACTGCTCATATATATTCATACCACCTGTATTTCACTATCTCTTCGCCGAACTAGTGCACCTATTAGGTGTGTTGGGGACACAAGAGACTTCTTGCTTTGTGGTTGCAGGGTTGCATGAGAGGGATATCTTTGACCTCTTCCTCCCTGAGTTCGATAAACCTTGGGTGATCCACTTAAGGGAAAACTTGCTGATGTTCTACAAACCTCTGCTCTTGGAGGCCCAACACTGTCTACAGGAAAAGGAGGGGGGGCGTAGACATCACACCTCCTGCTCACTGACAAAACCTGCACAACAGTCAACATCATCACCCGAAAAAGGGGAGACACCATAATGCACTCCCTTCTTCACTCCTTCCGAGTGATCCCTCTTCCTTAGAGTTTCACTCGACGGGCAAACACACATGTGCTGCATAGTAATAATAAAAAAGTAGAAAAATCGACCTACGAATCTATGATTAAATAGGTTGATCTAGGGTTTTGCCCACTACTACAGATCAAGTTCAAAAATATCCAACTACTGGTTAGATTTTGGGCTACTAATGTGCGTTGGTTTTTTATTTTTTATTTTTTTCTGAATGTTTATGCCCATTCGAATCTTGGTCAAATCCTATGTTTGACCAAGATTTAAACACGCATAAACATGAAAATGAAAAGGTAAGCTTGGATCCTTTTTAGTCACTCTAAAATTAAGCTTTTGGGATGTTTTTGAAATTTCCATGTTTGAAACCCAAAACCACTTATCTTCATGGCTGACTTCATAAGACAGAGTTAAGGGTTAGGGGGTAGATACATGCTTTTTCTATTTTGAATATGTCTACACCTTGTTCATCAACTTGAAGGCTTACTATATATATATGATATAAGAAGGCTATGTGCTTTAGTTTTTCATTTTTTTATGTTTTTTGAATTTTTATGCCCATTTGAATCTTGGTCAAATCCTAGGTTTGACCAAGATTTAAACAAGATTAAAACATGAAAATGAAAAGGTAAGCCTGAATCCTTCTTAATTAGTCACTCTAAAATGAAGCTTTGGGGGGGGGGGGTCTAGAAATTTCCATGTTTGAAACCCAAAACCATTTCTCTTCATGCTTGACTTCATAAGACAAATCTAGTTTAGGGTTAGGGGGTAGATACATGATTTGTCGGGTTTGAATATGTCTAGACATGCTTGTTTATCAACTTGAATGCTTACTATATGACATAAGAAGACTATATGTGCGTTCGTTTCTTATTTTTAAATTTTTTCTGAATGTTTATGCCCATTTGAATCTTGGTCAATCCTATGTTTGACCAAGATTTAAACAAGTTAATTTAAAACATGAAAATTAAAAGGTAAGCATGGAACCTTCTTAGTCACTCTAAGATGAAGTTTTTGGGTGGTTATTGAAATTTCCATGTTTGAAACCCAAAACCACTTCTCTTCATGTTTGACTTCATAAGACAGATCGAGTTTAGGGTTAGGGACATGGTAGATACATGATTTTTCTTGTTTTAATATGTCTAGACCATGTTTATCAACTTGAATGCTCATTATATGACATAAAAAGGCTATGTGCTTTGGTTTTTCATTTTCTGGTTTTTTTAATTTTTATGCCCATTGAATCTTGGTTAAATCCTAGGTTTGACCAAGATTTAAAAAAGTTTAAAACATGAAAATGAAAAGGTAAGTCTGGATCCTTCTTAGTCATTCAAAAGTGAAGCTTTTTGGGGGTTCTTGAAATCAAAATGTTTGAAACCCAAAATCACTTCTCTTCATGGTTGACTTCATAAGACAGAGTTTAGGGTTAGGGGGTAGATCGATACATGATTTGTCGGGTTTGAATATGTCTAGACATGCTTGTTTATCAACTTGAATGCTTACTATATGACATAAGAAGACTATATGTGCGTTGTATTTTCATTTTTTTGTTTTTTCTGAATTAATGTTTATGCCCATTTGAATCTTGTCAAATCCTAGGTTTGACCAAGATTTAAACAAGTTTAAAACATAAAATGAAAAGGTAAGCCTGGATCCTTCTTAGTCATTCTAAAATGAAGCTTTTGGGGGGTTCTTGAAATCTCAATGTTTGAAACCCAAAACCACTTCTCTTCATGGTTGACTTCATAAGACAGAGTTTAGGGTTAGGGGTAGATACATGATTTGTCGGGTTAATTTGAATATGTCTAGACATGCATGCTTATTTATCAACTTGAATGCTTACTATATGACATAAGAAGACTATATGTGTGTTGGTCAAATCCTATGTTTGACCAAGATTTAAACAAGCATAAATCCTGAAAATGAAAAGGTAATTAAGCTTGGATCCTTCTTATTCACTCTAAAATTAAGCTTTTGGCGGGAAGTTTTTGAAATTTCCATGTTTGAAACCCAAAACCACTTCTCTTCATGCTTGACTTCATAAGACATAGTTAAGGGCTAGGGGTAGATACATGCTTTTTCTGTTTTGAATATGTCTAGACCTTGTTCATATCGATCAACTTGAATGCTTATTATATATATATGACATAAGAAGGCTATGTGCTTTGGTTTTCATTTTTTGATTTTTCTGAATGTTTATGCCCATTTGAATCTTGGTGAAGTCCTAGGTTTGACCAAGATTTTAGCAAGTTTAAAACACATGAAAATGAAAAGGCAAGCCTGGATCCTTCTTAGTCATTCTAAAATGAAGCTTTTGGGGGGTTCGATCTTGAAATCTCAATATAATGTTTGAAACCCAAAACCACTTCTCTTCATGCTTGACTTCATAAGACAGAGTTAAGGGTTAGGGGTAGATCGATACATGCTTTTTTCTGTTTTGAATATGTCTAGACCTTGTTGATCAACTTGAATGCTTACTATATATGACATAAGAAGGCTATGTGCTCTGGTTTTCATTTTCTGGTTTTTTTGAATTTTATGCCCATTTGAATCTTGGTCGAATACTAGCTAGGTTTGACCAAGATTTAAACAATTTTAAAACATGAAAATGAAAAGGCAAGCATGGATCTTTTTTAGTCACTCTAAAATGAAGCTTTTAGGAGGTTCTTGAAATTTCCATGTTTGAAACCAATAAGACTTCTCTTCATGCTAGACTTCATAAGATCGACCGACTTTATGGTTAGGGGGTAGATACATGCCTTTTCTGTTTTGAATATGCCTAGAACTTGTTCATCAATTTGAAATTTCCATGTTTGAAACCCAAAACCACTTCTCTTCATGCTTGACTCCATAATACAGAGTTTAAGGTTAGGGCCAGGGTAGATACATGATTTTTCTAGTTTGAATATGTCTAGACCATGTTTATCAACTTCAGTGCTCATGCATTATATGACATAAAAAGGCTATGTGCGTTTTTTTATTTTTTTATACCCATTTGAATCTCGTTCAAATCCTAGTTTTGACCAGGATTTAAACAAGTTTAAAACATGAAAATGAAAAGGTAAGCCTGTATCCTTCTTAGTCACTCTAAAATGAAGCTTTTGGGAGGTTTTTGAAATTTCCATGTTTGAAACCCAAAACCATTTCTCTTCATGCTTGACTTCATAAGATAAAGTTTAGGGTTAGGTGTGGATACATGATTTGACTGGTTTGAATATGTCTAGACCTTGTTTATCAACTTCAATTCTTACTATATGACACTAGCTAAATACCCGTGCGTTGCTACGGAAAACATAATTGAATAAATAGTAAGTGAGAATAAAATCATATAATCCAGTTGAAAATATAATAACATAATATCGAAGCAACAGTTTCCTTTGCTCCTACAAAGTGTCGTTGCTGGCTTCTCCCCTCGTGCATCCCACGTCCCATATTTATGTTCATCTTACCTTCAATTCTTGTGGCTTTGTCTAGTTACTTCTATTTGAACCTCCAGAAGGATAAACAATTACCAAGTGAAGAAAACACTTGAAAATCTGCCAGGGAAATTTGAATTGTTTTATGTACACTATAATAGTTACATGTTTCGAATCTTATGCATGTTTAAATGTTTAATAGTACCGCTCCGCATGTTGAAGCTGATGCACAATCGATTATTCTCTTCGTTACAACAACAAAACGATGTATCAGGTAAAAGAAAAACCGGATAATTGAACACGGTGAACATACCTGCTTATGGCGGAACGGGGCACTGCAGGAATCGACCGAAGTGCTGACGATAGGGTACCCTCGTCGTAGCCATAAAGGGTCATCGGCGTAGACTACGCCGGAGGTTGCCTTCGGTGTAGCTCCTCGGCGAAGGTCCTCATCGGCGGAAACACGTGGGCCGTCAACGTAGACACGGCCCTCGGCATAGCCCGTTTACGCTGATGATCAGAGCGGGCCCTCGACGTCTGGACCATTAGCGCAGGAATGGCCGGTGGCGTCGTCCATTAACGGACATTGTCGCTATGCCGACGGCATTGCCCTCGGCATAAGAGGACGCGTGGCGCGAGCAGGGATGCCCAGGGCAGCCGCTACACTGACGGCCTTGCCCATGCCTACGTCGATGGCCGGCGATGCGCCGAGGGCAGCCGTCGGCGTAGCGTTGCCTACGCCGACAACTCTTTTGGCGGGCTGGTCTGGCAGGCCCATACGCTTACGGCCCCGACTTTTGGCCGTCGGCGTATGAGCAGGACGTCGGCGTCCGCCATTCCTGTAGTGAGGTCAAACACCATTTGAATTTTTTTTAGGCAGCACCATGTCAGCCTAGGTATTAGATTTTTTCTAACCGCTCGTATTGCCAGTCTTAATTTGTTCTGACATTGTATTTGATAGATGAATGTTCCCTGCGTTGCTGCGAATTGAAGGATTTTTGTGGATTCGTAGAAGTACTGGTTTTCTCATGCCAGTGATAAATACTACTGAAAAACAGTTCGCGTGCCCCAAAATATTGATATACAGCGACGATGGATTGATTGTGGGAGAAATTTAGTAGAAGAAATCATCCAAATATTTGTGAAGCCCTCCAGCGTTTTACGTAAAATAATAAAAACCCAAATGCAATAGATTATTCTCTTCTTATTGAATGATTTTTGACACCTAATAACTCATAGAAGTGTAGCTCAACCTGCTATATGCACTTGTTCGATTAGTATCAACCTTGTAGTCAATGAGTCACACACACGCGTGGCAAGCATACGAGCAGATCATCTCAAACCTAGATAGCAGTTATTACCTTAATTGATTAGAGAACAGATCTGTGAAAGAAATCTGAAGCTGGCGACACATGTGTGCCAAGGAAGCTAGCTCCAGGATGATCGATCGTATTTTTGCCGTGGGGTAGCGACAACAGCAAAGCAGCTCGGCCTCCCCTCCTTCCGCCCCTGTGCCTTCTCTTCCCTCGTGTCCTGGCTTCAACCAAGCTCGTGATCCGTTTAGCCGGGCGGTATGCCAGCTGTGGAGGGAAACATATGCAGGGCTAGGGGAAGCGGGGCGGAGGAGGCCACCTCCCACGGTAGGAGTGTTCATCTGGGAGCTCGGATGCGGTGTCGCCGGCGTCGGGGGAGAGAAAGGCGACGATCTTGTGTTCATAATCGAGCTCTTAAGCCAAAATCGTAGGATGCCAGGGCAACCGGCAACGACTATCAGGGATGAGTCAGGTCGTGCAGCTCTTGAATTGTTCCCGTGAGCGTCATGTGGCCTGGTTGGATTGTGGGTTGATTTGTCATGTATTGAGGGGCTAAGAGGCAAAATGATTTTTATGATCCGCGATTTTCGCGAGAGAACCAAATCCAAGTTGGTGAAGATCATGATTTGGGCTGGCATAGTAGTTATTACCTTTGCAATTGCGGTTCGAATCTATCCGATCTTTATCTTTTTGCTCAAAGAACGAAGAAAACCCCTTGTCGAAGCCCTTTATGATAAGCTTCATCTCAAACCTAGATAGCAGTTATTACCTTAATTGATTAGAGAACAGATCTGTGAAAGAAATCTGAAGCTGGCGACACATGTGTGCCAAGGAAGCTAGCTCCAGGATGATTGATCGTATTTTTGCCGTGGGGTAGCGACAACAGCAAAGCAGCTCGGCCTCCCCTCCGTCCGCCCCTGTGCCTTCTCTTCCCTCGTGTCCTGGCTTCATCCAAGCTCGTGATCCGTTTAGCCGGGCGGTATGCCAGCTGTGGAGGGAAACATATGCAGGGCTAGGGGAAGCGGGGCGGAGGAGGCCACCTCCCACGGTAGGAGTGTTCAACTGGGAGCTCGGATGCGGTGTCGCCGGCGTCGGGGGAGAGAAAGGCGACGATCTTGTGTTCATAATCGAGCTCTTAAGCCAAAATCGTAGGATGCCAGGGCAACCGGCAATGACTATCAGGGATGAGTCAGGTCGTGCAGCTCTTGAATTCTTCCCGTGAGCGTCATGTGGCCTGGTTGGATTGTGGGTTGATTTGTCATGTATTGAGGGCCTAAGAGGCAAAATGATTTTTATGATCGGGAGGACGCACACGTACCAACAACGGGTTCCAATTTAATAGTTAATTAAGAAGATTTTGAATTGGATCGGATTAAAAGATTGGGCCCAAATAAAACCTCCCACGGTAGGAGTGTTCATCTGGGAGCTCGGATGCGGTGTCGCCGACGTCGGGGGAGAGAAAGGCGACGATCTTGTGTTCATAATCGAGCTCTTAAGCCAAAATCGTAGGATGCCAGGGCAACCGGCAACGACTATCAGGGATGAGTCAGGTCGTGCAGCTCTTGAATTGTTCCCGTGAGCGTCATGTGGCCTGGTTGGATTGTGGGTTGATTTGTCATGTATTGAGGGGCTAAGAGGCAAAATGATTTTTATGATCGGGAGGACGCACACGTACCAACAACGGGTTCCAATTTAATAGTTAAGAAGATTTTGAATTGGATCGGATTAAAAGATTGGGCCCAAATAAAAATCAGGCCCAAGTGTGACACCAGGCAGCCACCTATTGCAATTTAATAGTAAAGATAAGAAGACTATGTGCTTTGGTTTTCAATTTTTTTTGATTTTTTCTGAATGTTTATGCCCATTTGAATCTAAAGGTGAGAGAACACGTTAAAGGTTATTCTAACAAAGGTCATGCTTGGAATCTTACCTATGTATTATTGTACATCACAAATGTGAAATGAAAATATGTGCATCTCTATAAACCATAAACCCTAACCCTAACTTTATAGGAAAAGATGAGCAATCCATGCTTTTTGATTGCCTTTTTTGATCCACCTTTGGCTGGATTTCAAATTGGGGGGGGGGGGGTAGGGGACGAGTGTGTTTCTTTGGATGCCTCTCTCGTATTTGCTAGTTTTGGGGGGTCACAAAAATTCAGGGTAGCATCATGCCCACCCCTCCCTTCACGCGCGGAAAAAGTGTTAGGCGAGTAGTAAAATGGCATGAACAATGATGTCTACTCACGCTTCTATTCCTATAGACAGTGTTGGGCCTCCAAGAGCAGAGGTTTGTAGAACAACAGCAAGTTTCCCTTAAGTGGATCACCCAAGGTTTATCGAACTCAGGGAGGAAGAGGTCAAAGATATCCCTCTCAAGCAACCCTGCAATCACGATACAAGAAGTCTCTTGTGTCCCCAACACACCTAATACACCTGTCAGATGTATAGGTGCACTAGTTCGGCGAAGAGATAGTGAAATACAAGTGGTATGAATGAATATGAGCAGTAATAACGGCGCCAGAAAAGTGCTTGCTGGCGTGCAGTTGATGGTAGTAATATTGCAGGAAGTAAAGATGCAGTAAAACAATAAACAAACGATGATTGCAGTATTTGGAAACAAGGCCTAGGGATCATACTTTCACTACTGGACACTCTCAACATTGATCACATAAATAAATAAGTTCTCTTCCTTTGTGCTACATATACTCTTGTTTGATAATGAACACCATTCGTTGTGTAGGGCTACAAGAGCACCTCAATGCCGGAGTTAACAAGCTCCACAACATTCGGCATTCATATTTAAGTAACCTTTAGAGCATAATAGATCTTTGCAATTTAAACCGAGTACTAACATAGCATACACACTGTCACCTTTACACTATGAAGGGGGAATGAATCACATCAATACTATCATAGTAATAATTAACTCCATAACCTACAAGAGATTATGATCATAGCCTACGCCAAGAACTACACGATGCACACACTGTCACCATTACACCGTGAAGGAGGAATAGACTACTTTAATAACATCACAAGAGTAGCACATAGACTAATAGTGATACAAAGCTCATATGAATCTCAATCATGTAAAGCATCTCATGAGATCATTGTATTGAAGTACATAGGAGAGAGATTAACCACATAGCTACCGGTACAGCCCTTATCCTCGAGGGAGAACTACTCCCTCCTCATGGGAGACAGTAGCGGTGATGAAGATGGCGGTGGTGTCGATGGAGATGCCTTCCGGGGGCACTTCCCCGTCCCGGCGGCATGCTGGAACAGAGACTCCTGTCCCCCAGATCTTGGCTTCGCGATGGCGGCGGCTCTGGAAGGTTTCTCGTACCGTGGCATTTCCGTATCGAAGATTTAGGTCAGGGGGCTTCTAATAGGCGAAGAGGCGGAGTCGGAAGGGTTACGGGGGCGCCACACAATAGGGGGGCGCGCCTGGCTCCTTGGCCGCGCCGCCCTACTGTCTGGTGGCCCTGTGGCTCTCCTCTGGCCCCCCTCCGGTGTTCTGGAAGCTTCGTGGAATTATAAGATGCTGGGCGTTGATTTTGTCCAATTCCGAGAATATTTCCTTACTAGGATTTCTGAAACCAAAAACAGCAGAAAACAGGAACTGACACTTCGGCATCTCGTCAATAGGTTAGTTCCAGAAAACGCATCAAAACGATATAAAGTGTGAACAAAACATGTAGGTATTGTCATAAAACTAGCATGGAACATAAGAAATTATAGATACGTTTGAGACGTATCAAGCATCCCCAAGCTTAGTTCCTACTCGCCCTCGAGTAGGTAAACGATAACAATGATAATTTCTTAAGTGACATGCTACTTACATAATCTTGATCATACTATTGTAAAGCATATGAGATGAATGCAGCGATTCGAAGCAATGATGAAGACAATGAGTAAACAAATGAATCATATTTAAAAAGACTTTTCATGAATAGTACTTTCAAGACAAGCGTCAATAAGACTTGCATAAGAGTTAACTCATAAAGCAATAGATTCAAAGTAGAAGGCATTGAAGCAACACAAAGGATGATTAAGTTTCAGCAATTGCTTTCAACTTGTAACATATATATCTCATGGATAGTTGTCAACATAAAGCAATATAACAAGTGCAATAGGTAAACATGTAAGAATCAATGCACATAGTTGACACAAGTGGTTGCTTCTAAGATAGAAAGAAGTGGGTAAACTGACTCAACATAAAGTAGAAGAATGGCCCTTCGCAGAGGGAAGCATGGATTAAATCATGTGCTAGAGCTTTTTAAGTTTTGAAATCATATAGAGAGCATAAAAGTAAAGTTTTGAGAGGTGTTTGTTGTTGTCAACGAATGGTAATGGGTACTCTAACTACCTTATCAACCAGACTTTCAAGAGCGGCTCCCATGAATGACGTTATCTCTACCAGCAAGGTAGATCATCCCTCTTCTCTTTTGTTTACACATGTATTTTAGTTTTATTATTTATGGATGACACTCCCCCCAACCTTTTGCTTACACAAGCCATGGCTAACCGAATCCTCGGGTGCCTTCCAACATTCACATACCATGGAGGAGTGTCTATTTGCAAAATTAAGTTGCTTACTGATAGATCAGGGCAAAGCATGTGAAGAGAATTATTAATGCAAGTTAATTAATTGGGGCTGGGCACCCCATTGCCAGCTCTTTTTGCAAAATTATTGGATAAGCGGATATGCCACTAGTCCATTGGTGAAAGTCTGTCAGAAGTAAATGACAAGGTCGAAAGATAAACACCACATACTTCCTCATGAGCTATAAAACATTGACACAAATAAGAGATAATAGCTTTTGAATTGTTTAAAGGTAGCACATGAAGTATTTGCTTGGAATGGCAGAGAAATACCATGTGGTAGGTAGGTATGGTGGACACAAATGGCATAGTTTTTGGCTCAAGGATTTGGATGCACGAGAAGAATTCCCCTCAATACAAGGCTAGGCTAGCAAGGTTGTTTGAAGCAAACTTAAGTATAAAACGGTGCAGCAAGACTCACATATGAACATATTGTAAGCATTATAAGACTTTACATCGTCTTCCTTGTTGTTCAAACACCTTAACCAGAAAATATCTAGACTCTAGAGACCAATCATGCAAACCAAATTTTAACAAGCTCTATGTAGTTCTTCATTAATGGGTACAAAGTACATGATGCAAGAGCTTAAACATGATCTATATGAGCACAACAATTGCCAAGTATCAAATTATTCAAGACACTATACCAATTACCACATGCAGCATTTTCTGTTTCCAACCATATAACAATGAACGAAGCAGTTTCAACCTCCGCCATGAACATTAAGAGTAAAGCTAAGAACACATGTGTTCATATGCAACAGCGGAGCGTGTGTCTCTCCCACATAAGCATGGATTTATTCAAACATAAACAAAAAAATAAAAATAAACAGGCGCTCCAAGTAAAGTACATAAGATGTGACCGAATAAAAATATAGTTTAAATAGAAGAAACCTGATAAGTTGATGAAGAAGGGGATGCCTTGGGCATCCCCAAACTTAGACGCTTGAGTATTCTTGAAATATGCAGGGATGAACCACGGGGGCATCCCCAAGCTTAGGCTTTTCACTCTTCTTGATCATATATCATCCTCCTCTCTTGACCCTTGAAAACTTCCTCCACACCAAACTCGAAACAAACTCATTAGAGGGTTAGTGCATAATCAAAAATTCACATGTTCAGAGGTGACACAATCATTATTAACACTTCTGGACATTGCCCAAAGCTACTGGAAGTCAATGGAACAAATAAATCCATCCAACACAGCAAAAGAGGCAATGCGAAATAAAAGGCAGAATCTGTCAAAACAGAACAGTCCATAAGATGAATTTTTCAGGGGCACTTAACTTGCTCAGATGAAAATGCTTAAATTGAATGAAAGTTGCGTACATATCTGAGGATCACGCATGTAAATTGGAAGATTTTTCTGAGGTACCTACAGAGAACCCTGCCCAAATTCGTGGAAGACAGAAATCTGTTTCTGCGCAATAATCCAAATCTAGTATGAACCTTGCTATCAAAGACTTTACTTGGCACAACAATGCAATAAAATAAAGATAAGGAGAGGTTGATACAGTAGTAACAACTTCCAATACTCAAATATAAAACAAAAGTACTGTAGTAAAATAAACACATGGGTTATCTCCCAAGAAGTGCTTTCTTTATAGCCATTAAGATGGGCTCAGTAATTTCAATGATGCACTCCCAAGAAATAAGAGTTGAAGCAAAAGAGAGCATCAAAAAGCAAATTCAAAACACATTTAAGTCTAACCCACTTCCAATGAAAAGGAATCTTGTAAATAAACAAATTCATGAAGCATAATGCAACAAGCATAGAAAGATGAAACAAGTGTAACTTCAAGATTTTCAGCAAAAAGAGGTGTTTTAGTAACACGAAAATTTCTACAACCATATTTTCCTCTCTCATAAAGATTTTCAGTAGCATCATGAACAAACTCAACAATATATCCATCACTTAAAACATTCTTATCATGGTTCATGTGCATAAAATTATTACTCTCCACATAAGAATAATCAATTTTATTAGTTGTAGTGGGAGCAAATTCAACAAAGTAGCTATCATTATTATTCTCATCATGAAATATAGGAGGTATAGTATCATCATAATAAACTTTATCCTCCATAGTAGGCGGCACCAGAAGACCACTATCATTATAATCATCATATATGGGAGGCATATATGAGATCATTTTCATCAAAACCGACCTCCCCAAGCTTAGAATTTTCTATATCATTATCAACAATGGTGTTCAAAGCGTTCATACTAATATTACTACTAGCATGCAAATAAGGTTCCATAGGTTTTTTAATTTTTGCATTAAACCATTCATGTCTTGACTCAGGAAATAGTTTAAAAAGCTCACAGATGTTTTCCTTTATGCCTTACTAGTGTTTAACAAGAAACAAAAAGATGCAATTGCAGGATCTAAAGGAAATAGCTTCGAGCACACACACAACGGCAACAGAAAAGTACTCAGTTACCTGGGACCAGAGTATGAGTGCCTTTTACCTTCCTCCCCGGCAATGGTGCCAGAAAAGTGCTTGATGTCTACGCACGCTTCTATAACTGTAGACAGTGTTGGGCCTCCAAGAGCAGAGGTTTGTAGAACAGCAGCAAGTTTCCCTTAAGTGGATCACCCAATGTTTATCAAACTCAGGGAGGAAGAGGTCAAAGATATCCCTCTCAAGAAACCCTGCAATCACGATACAAGAAGTCTCTTGTGTCCCCAACACACCTAATACACTTGTCAGATGTATAGGTGCACTAGTTCGGCGAAGAGATAGTGAAATACAAGTGGTATGAATTTTCACCATGTGCCGCGCGCAGAAAATGAAGCCGCGAATGCTCTGTCCAAGCTGGGCTCATCCAGGCAAGAAATTCCTCCCGGGATAGCTTTAGCTCACCTAAGAGCACCATCAATCAAACCAAGCCCGGAATCGGAATCAATTTTTGTACCGGAATCACATGTAGTACCCATGGATATTGATGAAGGAAACCCGGGGACTGCACCGGTAAACTCGGGGACTGCTCCGGCAACCTCGGGGACTGTTGTACCCATACCGGAAGAAATGATGATGGTAGATAGCATGGAGATAGATGCACCAGTGTTTTTGGTTCGAGAGACACCATCGTGGGTTAAACCTATTAAGGAATTCCTGATCAACGGCATCTTGCCGGATGACGAAAATGAGTCAAGGAGAATACAAAGAAGGTCCAAAGCATACACATTCATCAATGGTGAGGTATACAAGAGAAGCGTTACCGGTGTCCTTCAAAGATGTGTGGAACCGGAAGAAGGAAAAGAGATGCTTGAGGAAATTCACCAAGGAGAATGTGGGCATCATGCTTCATCAAGGGCGCTGGTAGCAAAAGTATTCCGGCATGGGTTTTATTGGCCCACTGCTTTGGAAAACGCTGAGGATTTGGTAAGAAAATGCAATGGGTGCCAGAGGTACGCCAAGCAAAATCATACCCCAGTGTCCGGTTTAAAAACAATACCGTTAACATGGCCGTTTGCTGTTTGGTGCCTCGATATGGTTGGCCCATTCGAAACTGCAAGGAGCAGCATGACTCACATCTTAGTCATGGTGGATAAATTCACCAAATGGCTAGAAGTAAAACCTATCGCAAAGTGTGATGGGCATACAGCGGTAAAATTCTTGAAAGATGTCATTTTGCGGTATGGATACCCGCACAGCATCATCACTGACAATGGAACCAACTTTGCTCAAGGTGAGTTCAAAAGGTTCTGTGAGGACAACAACATCCGGTTGGACTTGTGCTCAGTGGCACACCCACAAGGCAATGGCCAAGTGGAAAGAATGAATGTTTTGGTACTTTCCGGTATCAAACCTAGACTCATTGATGCAGTGGAAAAGTCACCGGGATGTTGGCTCGATGAGCTACCATCGGTACTGTGGAGTATAAGGACAACTCCAAACCTGTCTACCGGATACACTCCGTTCTTCATGGTTTATGGAGCAGAAGCGGTCATACCAACTGACATCATTCATGATTCACCAAGAGTACAACTCTATACTGAGCAAGAGGTCAAAGAGGCCAGAGAAAATGATGTGGACTTGCTAGAAGAAGCAAGAGAGCTGGCTTTGGCAAGAACAGCCATTTACCAGCAAAACCTCAGACGCTATCATAACCGGAAGGTTAACCCGAGAGTTTTCCGGGAAGGAGATCTTGTGCTTCGCCTAGTGCAGCGCACTGAAGGCCGGCATAAGCTTTTGCCACCATGGGAAGGTCCCTTCATTGTAAGCAAGGTGCTTCACAATGATGCATATTACCTGATCGATGCACAGGAGTGGAAAAAAGGAAAGGCGGACAGGTCCGGAGAGGAGAGCAAGCGCCCATGGAACGTAGCTCTGTTGCGTCCTTTCTACTCTTGAAGTTGTGGTGTAAGAAGTTCCTTTTTGTACCTTACATGCTATGAATAAAAGATGCTGGAACCTTGAATGAATCTCGGGGACTACCCCAACTTAAGTTGCATGTAACTTGTTTATTTTTTCAGTTTACCGGTTGCCTATTGAATGTTTTTTCTTTCCGGATTAGTAGTGTGCTAAATCCTACCGGAGTCTTCGACTTTGCTGCTGTCCGAAACTCGGCTTCATGGCAAGCAAGATAAACCGGTAGGAGATAAGCACATGAACTGCGAAGAGGGAGAGCAGGAAAGAACAATCCGGAAAATTTAACTAACCCCGGTTTAACCGGTTCTTTGCAAAATTTTGAAGTTATTTCTAAGTTCAAGAAAATGCTTGTTTGGTGAAAGAACCTTGTGCTCATACGCCAAAGAACGCCCAGAGAAGGCAGGCAGAGCCAAGGCAAAAGAACCAAGTGTGCATCAGATTGGATGCGGAAACAATTTGGAAATCTTTGCAGTGCAGGATAAAAGCAAAACCATGAGCAAATATGCTAAGGCAAACATAATATAATTAACACCGGTGTAACATACCGGCATGAACTGTTGTGCAACAACCAAAAGGAGACTTAAAGTTTTACATCATAATCCCCGGCATACCGGGGCAGAATTTAACGAACATTGTCTTGAGGCACGCAGGGCCAAACAGCACGACAAGGTAAATTTTAAGGCAGGTAATCAGGCAGCAGGAGCTTCCGGAGGAGCGTCGCCAGCACCAGCGTCGTCTAGAGGCTCCTCCTCGGCTTCATCCTCCTCCTCGTCGAGATAGTCCTTGACGTCAGGAGGGGGAGGGATGAAGGTGCGCATGTCGGCGTACTCCGCAATGTGGTACGCACGATCCTGCCGCTTAGCAGTGAGGATCGGGTCCAGATTGGTTTCCGCGCCTTCGCGCACGCCGGTAAGGGCGTCCAGGTTAAGCTTCGGGTACCAGGAGCAAGCGACGCGGAGAGCGGAGTCCGCTCCAGCACGGGCAGCAGAGCACTGCCACTCGCGGATCCTCTTGCCGGCGCCCATGAGACGATCGCTGATGAGGGAGAAGGTGTCCGGCACCACCTCGCCAGGCCACAGAATCCTGAAGAGCTGGGTAGCTACATCAGGAATGTCAGATAAATTGCGATCTATTGCGCGCATGTGAGACACCCGCGCATTCAGCGCGACCAGATGGTCATAGGGCGTCCATGGCACGGCGAGATTCGCTTGGCCTTGGGCAGTGCGGTGCTCGTCAACTCTCTTGACAGCATACCTCTGGGAGTCCGGAAAGAGGCCTGTGCAAAGAAAGAAAAAGGCTAAGGAAAGGAATTCGGAAGAAAATGCATCCGGAAGAAAGATGCATCCGGAAGGAAAGATGTAACCGGGAGGCAAGATAGCGAAAGAGAAAATGAAGTCGGAAGAAAAAACGATCGTGTGCAGTAGTCAAAGGATGCAAAAGGAAATAACTTACGGTAGGCAAGGGTATCAGTTTGCTGGATCAACTAGTTGCACCCCTTCTGCTCCTCCTCCAGGCGTGCAGCTCTCTCCTCGGCACCCTTCCGGGCCTTGGCCAGCTCCTCCAGCTCAGCTCGCAATACCACAGTGGCATTGCTGGCGTCCTCCAGAGCCTCGTCCAACTTGGCCGCTGCATTCGCTTCAGCGGCTTTGAGGGCCTTGGCATGATCAAGCCCCAGCTGGATGAGCTGGGACTTGAGCTCCTGGTAGCTGGTCTTGTGGGCGCTCAGCTCCTCCTGATGCTGCCGGATGAGCTGGTCCTTCTCCCCTACAAACCGGAAAAGAGGGTGTTAACAAAGTTATGCTAGTAAAGATGAAAAGGAAACCAAGTAACAGGAGAAAGGAGAAAATCATACGTTGGGCGGCGGCGAGCTGCTCCCTGAGAGCATCGATGGAAGCTTCCGGGATCACTGTTAAGCAAAAATTATAAATGTCAGAAGAAAAAAAAAGGTTTCCGGTAAAAAGATGCCGGTTGTACAAAATTACCTTGGCACTTATCGTGTGCCTCAGCGAGCTCCCGATGCTCCCATAGAAGCTCCTCGAAGAGGGCCTTCCGAGCGTCAGCCGTGAGCTGTTCAAGAAAAAGAAATAAGTTCAGTGTTGCGCTAAAAACAAAGTTCTTAACCCGAAACTCGGGGACTGGCAGTGCCGGTTTCGCGCATTTCTAAGATAAGTTTTGCGCTAAGAACAAAGTTCTTAACCCGAAACTCGGGGACTGGCAGTGCCGGTTTTGCGCGTTTCTAAGACAATTTGTGCGCTAAGAACAAGGTGTTTAACCTGAAACTCGGGGACTGGCAGTACCGGTTTCACGCTAAGTCTTTAAGTTAAGTTTTGCGCTAAGAGCTGCGCTCTCACCACAAAACTCGGGGACTGGGAAGATAGACAAGAGAGAAACCGGCATGAACTAAAGATAGAGCAAAGCCGGAAGCAAGGAAACCGGTAAAGATTGAAGAAAGTTAGTAGAACGTACCATCAAGTTGTTCGTGGAATCGTACCACGCGCTGTTGAGCTCTTTCACGGCGCTGCGAAGCCGCATAAAGTGCTCCTCGGAAGACCGGTCCTCGACAGGGTCAGGTGCCGGCAGCCTGTCCTTGCCCAGGCCGCGGGTCGCCGGAGTCATGTCCGCGGCATTCCACTTTTGGGCGTAGGGCAGAAGGTGCCCCAGGTCCCGGCCTTGGCGCTGGAACTCAGTAATACGGCCAAGGAGGCCGGTGGCCTTTGTGGCGGTATCCTTGGCGGCCTTGGCGACGTGCAGCACCAGGGGCTGCTGGCCGCCGAAAGGGGCGCTGGAGGCCGTCGCCTTCCCCTTGATCAGCCTGGAGGTCTTGGGCGGCGGCGCAGTTGGAGCAGCCCTGGAGGGCTTGGCGCGAGGAGCGTCTGGCGGTGGCATGAGGATGGTTCGTGGAGAAGGGGGAGCGCTAGGCGCGTCACCCGATTTGGAGCCTTCCGGCGCGGAAGATTCCGGCGCGGAAGTTGTCGTCTTTTCAAGGACGGGGGGAGCCGGAGGCTCCGCACGCCCGGCAGCTTCTTCTTCTTCGACGCCGATGTTGCTGGCGCCGGTGTCTTGGTTCTCAGGGAGAAAGGAAAGATCCTCCTCCGTGCGGTGATCTGACGATGAAAGGGCCGCACGCCCCGAATTTGTTGTGCCCCCCGAGAGGGAGGCAGAGGTGTTGCCGGCACCAGATGGTGCCGGGCCTGAGTGAGGAGGAGGGGTTGAGGTCCTTGCGGATCCTTCAGAGCCCGATGGCCTTGGGCCAAGCTTGAGCGCAGAGCTGAAAAAAAAAAGACAAATAGTTGGGAAAAAGCAACCGGAGGAAGAACTTGGCAAAAAAGAGGCGAGTCAGAAAATGAAAAACTCACCCGGAAGCAGTTGGCATATGTTTGCGCCCGTAGCGGCGCACACCCACTTCCTTCTCCCCCACGGGCTCAGTCCGGAAGCGCTTGGAGGGAGGGGCCTGGCTGGAACCGGCATTAGATGCCGGCTGCTTGTTCTTTTGGCCCTGGGCCATGAGTTTGTCCACAAACTCAGAGCCGGCCTCGGCGCGCAGGGGCGGCACGCGCTCATGGATCTATGAGTTGAAAATGGTTAAGAGGCAACTCGCAACGAAGCAATAACGGTAAAGTACAAGAAACCGGAAAAGAAAGTACCTCGAGCATGGTCAGGTCATCGGAGGACCCGGTTGGCTCCGGCGGGTCCCGGCCAAGGCGCGCAGCTGGGGTCTTGCCCATCTTCAGATCCTTCCAAAAAATGTAGGGATCTGGGTCGAAGGAGTCAAGGGCGCGCTTCACCGGAATCCCACGTCGCTCGGCTTGGATCAGGGGGAAGCGGTCCTTGGCCTGAAACACGAAAAAAGGAAAGTTAACAAAAGCAGAAAGTTGCCGGCAAAAAACTACCCCAATTGCGTAATCCCTTACTTCTTGGGTCGGAGGGTTAGTGGTGCTGAGGGGAAGGAGGCCCCATTCCCATTCAAACGGCATAGCAGTTTGGCAAATCTGCTTAGCCTTGCGAACAACATCCTTCTTGCTAAGAGGACGGCTTGTGATCTTGGTAGGATCGCCAGGGCCGTACATCTCGCTCATCCTATGCACGCGGCGCTTCAGAGGAAGCACCCGGCGCGATATAAAAGTGCGGATGATATCATCAGAGCAGATCTTGGTCTCCTTCTTCAGAGAAGCCAAGAAGCGTACTACCCGGTTGGTTTCGGCGTGATCCGTCTTCGGGTTGTAGCTCCAATTGGTTCTACTAGGAGGCCCCGCTTGGAACGGAGGAAGATCAATAAGATTGGCGCGGCCCTCGTTCTTCACATAGAAAAAGGTTCCTTGCCAAGCGCGGCAAGACTCGAGGCCGGCAAACTTAAGAAAAGTGCTCCCTTGACGGGAGCCAACGATGCAAGATCCGCACTCCACGGGCGGTTTGGGCTTAGGGATTTCCTTGCCCTGGACGGAGTTTATCCGCAAACAAAAGAAGCGGGCAAACGTCTCGCGAGTGGGACGAATGCCGATATAGGCCTCCATGAAGGTGGCATAGCAAGAAAGGTAGAAGATGGCGTTGCCAGGAAGGTGGTGAGGTTGGAGTTTACAGAAATCTAAAAACTCCCGGAAGAAAGGGGAGGCAGGAAGGCCGAAGCCGCGCTCAAAGTGAGCGAGAAAAACAACATATTCACCGGGCTCGGGGTCCGGTTCGATTTCGTCACCGGGAATCCGGCAGACTACTCCTTCCGGAATCCGGCGGGACCGGTATAACCAGTCGATCTCATACTCAGTAACATTGGAGCCCATCCAGGCTCCGCGAGTGATTGGGGAAGGCTCTGCGCCGGAAGATTGGCTAGAGCTACAAGAGGCTTGGCCAGAGCTACTCGCTTCTTGGCTACCGGAAGCTTGGCTAAAGCTACCGGATTCTAGATGGCCACCGGACTCTTGGCGGCTACCAGATTCCTGCTGGTTGCCGGAATCGGTGTCCATCGGATCTGAGGCCGTGGATTCGCCGGGAGATTGTCTACGGCGCATAACGGAAAAAGAAGAAGAAGATGCGGAGGAAGATTCCTCGTCAGACATTGGATGGCTAGGCAGAAAAACAGAAATCCCACACTTGGACCCCGCGTGAAGATCTACGAGTAAGAAGAAAACCAAAGAAAAGGAGGAAATAAGAACAGCGTAGACCCAAGATCTGAAAAGCAAGCAGATGGTGAGCAAAATAAGATTGCTACCAACCTTGAGCGGTGCGGTCGCTGAGGAAGACTTTCACCGGCGACGGAGAAGACCTGCGGTCGCCAACGACCACCGTCGACGGCGAGGCGGAGAAGCTCGCGAAGAAGTGCGAATGCAGCGGGCGCGGTGAAGGTGCTGCTGAAGATTCCCGCACAGTGAAGTCCGGCGGAAGCACGGCGTGAGTTCGCCGGGCGCTGGAGCTTGAGCGAGCGACGGCGGACGAAGAGCGGCGGAAGAGCAAAGGCGAGGAGCACTGTGCGCGAAGAATGGGGAATGCGAAGAAGAGGAAGAAGAAGGGGCGGTTGTGCTTATAAAGGAGAGAGAATGTGGGCTGAAAACCGCTGGGCCGCGGCGGTTCGCCTCGCGTCCCGCGACGGTTCGCGCCTTGGGCCGCCACGTGGCGAAGAGGTACACGCAAGAAAATGGGACGCCACACGGAAGCACACACGGGATCTAAAACGGCTAGTGGGATCCGCAACGGGGCATTTAATGACCGCGCGGGAGTCGAAGCGAAGTGACAACTGACACTGGTGTGGCAGTTAACAGTGCGCATGTCACTGACAGGCGCGGGGCCCAAAATATTCTCGACTTCGCCGAGGAAGGAGTAAATGCGAAGGATGCCGGAAAAGAGAGATGCCGGAAGAAGCCTTGCAAAGAAAGAAGAGACAAAAAGGGCAAAGATGCCGGATCCAAGCTCAGGCCGGAGAGGTTAAACCGGTATCATGAAAAGATGAAAACCTGGCATGGTCCGTAGGATAGAATCCTCCAGACTATACCAGCTTCGGGGACTAATGTTGGGGGGATAACCCCCGGTATGCCAAAGGCATGCCAAACCGGATGGTTTGAGCCATCGAGATACCGGTTTAATGTTCTTACCGGAAAGTAAGGTAAGGGTTTAGGCTAAGTGAAGCTAAGCCGGCATCCCCAAGGGGGTATGCCGGAACCCGGTAAAGAAGATACCGGACTGAAGGGCCTGTCGGCAGGACTGGTCAAAGATTCTCTTCAGAGCTAGAAGACAAGGATGAGCTAAGCAAAGTGGCTTTAATCAGAGCCCTGGAGCCAAAGAGGGGGATGACGCTAAAAGAAGCCAGAGGACATCAGCAGCCCTGATTAAAGAGGACCCCGGCGTCATCTATGATTAAAGTAGCTTTGTAAAGTAGTTTGTCCAGTCAAAGATGCCATTAGGGTTTCTTGCACTGTAAGCCACCCTCTCCCCTATATAAGGAGAGGGGGCAGCCCTCCTTACGGGCGACGCACGGTAGTAGGAAGGCACGAACCACAACCTTGTAACCATGTTGAGATGAATGAAGCTCGCGATCTAGTAAAGAGTTCTTCCTCTTGTCTCTCTTCTTGTATACCGGCCTTTGGTTGTGTTCTTGAGGAAAGCATCCGGAAGTTCTTCCCATCTAATCGCAAACCCTCCCCCGAATCCTCTAGCGTCCATTCGGCCCCAATCTAAGCCATCCTATGGCATCTGCTCGTTCACCACGACGACAACAACACAATCCAAATACTTTGCCCCAACTTAACAGTGAGGTTGTCAATCTCACCGGCTTGCTGTAGTTCACCCAACATGCTATTTATCTTATCGGAGAGACACCACTAGTGAACTGTGGACCCCGGTCCATTCTTTTACATCGAATACAATCCACTGCAATACATGTTCTTACTGTTCTTCGCAAATATCATCTTCCACACTATACATCTAACACAGTTCACTAGTGGTGTCTCTCCGATAAGATAAATAGCATATTGGGTGAACAAATTACAGTTGGGCAATTGACAAATAAAGAGGGTATGACAATGCACATACATATCATGATGAGTAGTGTGAAATTCAATTGGGCATTACGACAAAGTACATAGACCGCTATCCAGCATGCATCTATGCCTAAAAAGTCCACCTTCGGGTTAGCATCCGCACCCATTCCAGTATTAAGTTGCAAACAACAGACAATTGCATTAAGTATGGTGCGTAATGTAATCAACTCAAATATCCTTAGACAAAGCATTGATGTTTTATCCCTAGTGGCAACAGCACATCCACAACCTTAGAACTTTCTGTCACTATCCCAGATTAAATGGAGGCATGAACCCACTATCGAGCATAAATACTCCCTCTTGGAGTTACAAGTATCAACTTGGCCAGAGCCTCTACTAGCAACGGAGAGCATGCAAGATCATAAACAACACATATATGATAGATTGATAATCAACATAACATAGTATTCCATATTCATCGGATCCCAACAAACGCAACATGTAGCATAAAAAATAGATGATCTTGATCATGTTAGGCAGCTCACAAGATCCAACAATGATAGCACATGAGGAGAAGACGACCATCTAGCTACTGCTATGGACCCATAGTCCAGGGGTGAACTACTCACACATCAATCCGGAGGCGATCATGGCGATGAAGAGTCCTCCGGGAGATGATTTCCCTCTCCGGCAGGGTGCCGGAGGCGATCTACTGAAACCCCCGAGATGGGATTGGGGGCGGCGGCGTCTCCGAAAGGTTTTCCGTATCGTGGCTCTCAGTACTGGGGTATTCGCGACGAAGGCTTTAAGTAGGCGGAAGGGTAGGTTTAGGGGCATCACGAGGGGCCCACACATCAGGGCGGCGCGGGCCCCTCCTTGGCCGCGCCGCCTTAGTGTGGTGCCACCTCATGGCCCCACTTCGTATCTCCTTCGGTCTTCTGGAAGCTTCGTGGAAAAATAAGACCCTGGGCATTGATTTCGTCCAATTCCGAGAATATTTCCTTTGTAGGATTTCTGAAACCAAAAACAGCAAAAAACAACAACTGGCTCTTCGGCATCTCGTCAATAGGTTAGTGCCGGAAAATGCATAAATATGACATAAAGTATGTATAAAACATGTGAGTATCATCATAAAAGTAGCATGGAACATAAGAAATTATAGATACGTTGAGACGTATCAAGCATCCCCAAGCTTAGTTCCTACTCGTCCTCGAGTAGGTAAACGATAACAAAGATAATTTCTGAAGTGACATGCTATCATAATCTTGATCAATACTATTTGTAAACATATGTAATGAATGGTAAAGACAATGATTATACAACTGAATCATATAGCAAAGACTTTTCATGAATAGTACTTTCAAGACAAGCATCAATAAGACTTGCATAGGAGTTAACTCATAAAGCAATATATTCTTAGTAGAAAGTTTTGAAGCAACACAAAGGAAGATATAAGTTTCAGTGGTTGCTTTCAACTTCAACATGTTTATCTCATGGATAATTGTCAACACAAAGTAATATGATGAATGCAAATAAGCAAGTATGTAAGAATAAATGCACAATTAACACAAGTGTTTGCTTATAAGATGGAAGGAAATAGGTAAACTGACTCAACATAAAAGTAAAAGAATGGCCCTTCGCAGAGGGAAGCAGGGATAAAATCATGTGCTAGAGCTTTTCAAGTTTTGAAATCATATAGAGAGCATAAAAGTAAAATTTTGAGAGGTGTTTGTTGTTGTCAACGAATGGTAGTGGGCACTCTAACCCCCTTGCCAGACAAACCTTCAAAGAGCGGCTCCCATGATTATTTATTTTTGTGTGACACTCCTTCCAACCTTTGCTTTCACAAACCATGGCTAACCGAATCCTCGGGTGCCTTCCAACAATCTCATACCATGAAGGAGTGTCTATTAAGGTTAATTAATTTGGGGCTGGGAAACCCATTGCCAGCTCTTTTTGCAAAATTATTGGATAAGCGGATGAAGCCACTAGTCCATTGGTGAAAGTTGCCCAACAAGATTGAAAGATAAACACCACATACTTCCTCATGAGCTATAAAACATTGACACAAATAAGAGATAATAAATTTTGAATTGTTTAAAGGTAGCACACGAAGTATTTACTTAGAATGGCAGAAAATACCATGTAGTAGGTAGGTATGGTGGACACAAATGGCATAGTTTTTGGCTCAAGGATTTTGGATGCACGAGAAGTATTCCCTCTCAGTACAAGGCTTAGGCTAGCAAGGTTATTTGAAGCAAACACAAGTATGAACCGGTACAGTAAAACTTACATAAGAACATATTGCAAGCATTATAAGACTCTACACTGTCTTCCTTGTTGTTCAAACCCTCACCAGAAAATATCTAGACTTTAGAGAGACCAATCATGCAAAACCAAATGTCAACAAGCTCTACAGTATTTCTTCACTAATCGGTGCAAAGTATATGATGCAAGAGCTTAAACATGAGCACAACAATTGCAAGTATCAAATTATTCAAGACATTATACCAATTACCACATGTAGCATTTTCTGTTTCCAACCATATAACAATTAACGAAGCAGTTTCAACCTTCGCCATGAACATTAAGAATAAAGCTAAGAACATATGTGTTCATATGCAACAACGGAGCGTGTCTCTCTCCCACACAATGAATGATACGATCCAATTTTATTCAAATAAAACAAAAACAAGAACATAAAGACGCTCCAAGTAAAGCACATAAGATGTGACGGAATAAAAATATAGTTTCACTAGAGGTGACCTGATAATTTGTCGATGAAGAAGGGGATGCCTTGGGCATCCCCAAGCTTAGATGCTTGAGTCTTCTTGAAATATGCAGGGATGAATCACGGGGGCATCCCCAAGCTTAGAGCTTTCACTCTCCTTGATCATATTGTATCATCCTCCTCTCTTAATCCTTGAAAACTTCCTCCACACCAAACTCAAAACAAACTCATTAGAGGGTTAGTGCATAATCAAAAATTCACATATTCAGAGGTGACATAATAATTCTTAACATTTCTGGACATTGCACAAAGCTACTGAAAGTTAATGGAACAAAGAAATCCATCAAACATAGCAAAACGGGCAATGCGAAATAAAAGACAGAATCTGTCAAAACAGAACAGTCTGTAAAGACGAATTTTTCTGGGGCACTAAACTTGCTCAGATCAAAATTCTCAAATTGAATGAAAGTTGCGTACATATCTGAGCATCACACACGTAAATTGGCAGATTTTTCTGAGTTACCTACAGAGAATACTACTCAAATTCGTGATAGCAAGAAATCTGTTTCTGCGCAGTAATCCAAATCTAGTATGATCTTTACTATCAAAGACTTTACTTGGCACAACAATGCAATAAAATAAAGATAAGGAGAGGTTTCTACAGTAGTAACAACTTCCAAGACTCAAATATAAAATAGAAGTGCAGAAGTAAAATAATGGGTTGTCTCCCATAAGCGCTTTTCTTTAACGCCTTTCAGCTAGGCGCAGAAAGTGTGTATCAAGTATTATCAAGAGACGAAGCATCAACATCATAATTTGTTCTAATAATAGAATCAAAAGGTAACTTCATTCTCTTTCTAGGGAAGTGTTCCATACCTTTCTTGAGAGGAAATTGATATTTAATATTACCTTCCTTCATATCAATAATAGCACCAACAGTTCGAAGAAAAGGTCTTCCCAAAATAATGGGACAAGATGCATTGCATTCAATATCCAAGGCAACAAAATCAACGGGGACAAGGTTATTGTTAACCGTAATGCGAACATTATCAATCCTCCCCAAAGGTTTCTTTGTAGAATTGTCAGCAAGATTAACATCCAAATAACAATTTTTCAATGGTGGCAAGTCAAGCATATTATAGATTTTCTTAGGCATAACAGAAATAATTGCACCAAGATCACATAAAGCATTACAATCAAAATCATTGACCTTCATCTTAATGATGGGATCCCAACCATCTTCTAACTTCCTAGGAATAGAAATTTCAAGTTTTAATTTCCCTTCTCTAGCTTTAATGAGAGCATTTGTAATATGTTTTGTAAAGGCCAAATTTATATCACTAGCATTAGGACTTTTAGCAAGTTTTTGTAAAAACTTTATAACTTCAGAGATGTGACAATCATCAAAATCTAAAACATTATGATCTAAAGCAATGGGATCATTGTCCCCAATATTTTGAAAAATTTCAGCAGCTTTATCACAAGAAGTTTCAGCAGTTTTAGCAGTTTCAGGCAGTTTTTCACGCTTTGCATTAGGAGTAGAAACATTGCCAACACCAATTATTTTACCATTGATAGTAGGAGGTGTAGCAACATGTGAAGCATTAGCATTACTAGTGGTGGTAATAGTCCAAACTTTAGCTACATTATTCTCTTTAGCATTTTCTTCTTTTTCCCACCTAGCACGCAATTCAGCCATCAATCTAATATTCTCGTTAATTCGAACTTGGATGGCGTTTGCTGTAGCAAATGACTTAATATATTTATTTTCATTAGGCATAACTTTCAATTTTAAAAGATCAACATCAGCAGCAAGACTATGAACCTTAGAATCAAGAATATCAATTTTACCAAGCTTTTCTTCAACAGATTTGTTAAAAGCCGTTTGTGTACTAATAAATTCTTTAAGCATGGCTTCAAGACCAGAGGGTACATTCCTACTGTTGTTGTAAGAATTCCCATAAGAATTACCATAACCATTACCATTATTAGAAGGATATGGCCTATAGTTGTTACTAGAATTATTCCTATAAGCATTGTTGTTGAAATTATTATTTTTAATGAAGTTCACATCAACATGTTCTTCTTGAGCAACCAATGAAGCTAAAGGAACATTATTAGGATCAACATTAGTCCTACCATTCGCAAGCATAGACATAATAGCATCAATCTTATCACTCAAGGAGGAGGTTTCTTCAACAAAATTTACCTTCTTACCTTGTGGAGCTCTTTCCGTGTGCCATTCAGAGTAGTTGGTCATCATATTATCAAGAAGCTTTGTTGCGGCGCCTAGAGTGATGGACATAAAAGTACCTCCAGCAGCTGAATCAAATAGGTTCCGCGAAGAAAAATTCAATCATGCATAAAAGGTTTGGATGATCATCCAAGTAGTCAGTCCATGGGTAGGGCAATTTTTAACCAAAGATTTCATTCTTTCCCATGCTTGAGGAACATGCTCATTATACAATTGCTTAAAATTCATTATGCTACTTCTCAAAGATATAATTTTAGCAGGAGGATAATATCTACCAATGAAAGCATCCTTACATTTAGTCCATGAATCAATACTATTCTTAGGCAAAGATAGCAACCAATCTTTCGCTCTTCCTCTTAAGGAGAAAGGAAACAATTTCAATTTTATAATGTCACCATCTACATCCTTATACTTTTCCATTGCACATAGTTCAATAAAATTATTAAGATGGGCAGCAGCATCATCAGAACTAACACCGGAAAATTGCTCTCTCATAACAAGATTCAGTAAAGCAGGTTTAATTTCAAAAAATTCTGCTGTAGTAGCAGGTGGAGCAATAGGTGTGCATAGGAAATCATTACTATTTGTGCTAGTGAAGTCACACAACTTAGTATTTTCAGGAGTACCCATTTTAGCAATAGTAAATAAAGCAAACTAGATAAAGTAAATACAAGTAACTAATTTTTTGTGTGTTTTTAATATGGAGAACGACAAACAAGATAGTAAATAAAGTAAAGCAAGTAACTAATTTTTTTGTATTTTGATTTAAGAGAGCAAACAAAGCAGTAAATAAAATAAAGTAAAGCAAGACAAAAACAAAGTAAAGAGATTGGAAGTGAGAGACTCCCCTTGCAGCGTGTCTTGATCTCCCCGGCAACGGCGCAATAAATTTAGCTTGTTGACGCGTAAAGCACATGCCCGTTGGGAACCTCAAGTGGAAGGTGTGATGCGTACAACAGCAAGTTTCCCTCAGTAAGAAACCAATGTTTATCGAACCAGTAGGAGTCAAGGAGCACGTGAAGGTTGTTGGTGGCGGAGTGTAGTGCAGCGCAACACCAGGGATTCCGGCACCAACGTGGAACCTGCACAACACAATCCAAATACTTTGCCCCAACTTAACAGTGAGGTTGTCAATCTCACCGGCTTCCTGTAAAAAAGGATTAGATGTATAGTGTGGAAGATGATATTTGCGAAGAACAGTAAGAACAAGTATTACAGTGGATTGTATTCGATGTAAAATAATGGACCGGGGTCCACAGTTCACTAGTGGTGTCTCTCCAATAAGATAAATAGCATGTTGGGTGAACAAATTATAGTTGGGCAATTGACAAATAAAGAGGACATGACAATGCACATACATATCATGACGAGTAGTGTGAAATTCAATTGGGCATTACGACAAAGTACATAGACCGCTATCCAGCATGCATCTATGCCTAAAAAGTCCACCTTCGGGTTAGCATCCGCACCCCTTCCAGTATTAAGTTGCAAACAACAGACAATTGCATTAAGTATGGTGCGTAATGTAATCAACTCAAATATCCTTAGACAAAGCATTGATGTTTTATCCCTAGTGGCAACAGCACATCCACAACCTTAGAACATTCTGTCACTGTCCCAGATTAAATGGAGGCATGAACCCACTATCGAGCATAAATACTCCCTCTTGGAGTTACAAGTATCAACTTGGCCAGAGCCTCTACTAGCAACGGAGAGCATGCAAGATCATAAACAACACATATATGATAGATTGATAATCAACATAACATAGTATTCCATATTCATCGGATCCCAACAAACGCAACATGTAGCATTACAAATAGATGATCTTGATCATGTTAGGCAGCTCACAAGATCCAACAATGATAGCACATGAGGAGAAGAAGACCATCCAGCTACTGCTATGGACCCATAGTCCAGGGGTGAACTACTCACACATCAATCCGGAGGCGATCATGGCGATGAAGAGTCCTCCGGGAGATGATTCCCCTCTCCGGCAGGGTGCCGGAGGCGATCTCCTGAATCCCCCGAGATGGGATTGGCGACGGCGGCGGCGTCTCTGGAAGGTTTTCCGTATCGTGGCTCTCGGTACTGGGGTATTCGCGACGAAGGCCTTAAGTAGGCGGAAGGGTAGGTTTAGGAGCGTCACGAGGGGCCCACACAACAGGGCAGCGCGGGCTCCTCCTTGGCCGCGCAGCCTTAGTGTGGCGCCACCTCGTGGCCCCACTTCGTATCTCCTTCGGTCTTCTGGAAGCTTCGTGGAAAAATAAGACCCTGGGCGTTGATTTCGTCCAATTTCGAGAATATTTCCTTTGTAGGATTTCTGAAACCAAAAACAGCAGAAAACAGCAACTGGCTCTTCGGCATCTCGTCAATAGGTTAGTGCCGGAAAATGCATAAATATGACATAAAGTATGTATAAAACATGTGAGTATCATCATAAAAGTAGCATGGAACATAAGAAATTATAGATACGTTTGAGACGTATCAGTTGCTCCTAGAGGCGCTCCCGAGAGTAGGTAGCCCCCTTCGTCGCTCGCTCGATAGATCGGTAGCCTGCCGACGTCGATCAAGGTCAGCTTGCTCTTTAGCTAACCGAGCTCGGTTTTTCTCTAGAATGACATGATAAGCACTAAGGGTGCCTGCCGATACTCCGATGGGGAGTCGGGTGTTATTGATTACGGTGTTGCAAGTCGCATCCCACTCTTCCCTAGAGACAGTGAAAGTGCTATCGGAATTGCTGCCGCTGGCTTCGCCATCTCGTCGTCGCTCGCCATTGGCGTGCGGGGTGTGCTCACCCGTGGAGATATCATCTCCTGTTTGAGAGTTGATGATGACGCAGATTTGGTGATGAGTCGCTTGCATCGTGACTGAAGGGATGGCGTTGTCGATGAGTTATTCGTCAGACGAATACTTGACACCACACACGAACGGAGAGGCGTCCAAGCCAAGTCCATGTCCGGTGTCGCAGTCGAGGCATTAGTACAATGTCAGATCCGATGAGATAGAATCATTAGACCCGACAGACATGGTGGACATGGTTCGTCGTGATGACGATGATGACATAGAGGCCGGAGTCGACACCGAAGGTGCGGTTGATAGATCGACCACGGTTGGTGATGAAGCAGTGGACGTAGTTGTCGATGAAGTCGTAGATTTTGCTGCGCCAGAAGCAATCGGGTCCGGGAGCCGAAGAACACCTCCAGAGTCGACGCGGAAGTGAACGCTCCCGAACGTCATGTCCATCCCGCCGCGCAGGCCTGAAAAGGCTGAACGCGACGCCTCGGTGTGTGGAGCGAACTCGAAGGACCCGAAGCAGATCGTGTTCCCCAAGTTTGGTGACGATGGAGCCGATGGTTGTGGTGATACCGGTGAAGATGTAACTGACACGATCGGAACAGTCGATGAAGTGCCTTGTACCAGCAAGTGATACGTCTCAAACGTATCTATAATTTTTGATGTGCTATCCTTGTTTTACACCAATTTATATATGTTTTGCTCATGCTTCGTTGCACTTTTATACATTTTCCGGCACTAACCTATTAACAACATGCCACAGTGCCAGTTCCCTATTTTCTGTTGTTTTGTATATCAGAAAAGTTGTACATGAAATATTCACAGAAAATCCGAAGTCACTATTTTACCGTAACGAAGACAGAGTCCGGAGGGAGACGAAGAAAGGCTACAGGACGGCTAGACCAACCCTACGCGCGGCCTAGGTGTGGCCCGCGCCTAGGGGTGGTGTGGCCCCCCTGGCCTCCACCGACCTCGCCCTTCCGCCTATTTATTCATGATCTCGGGGAAACCCTGAACACCCGAGCCTCCATCCACGAAAAGTTCCTCCCGGCATCCTGCCGGAGGGGGAAATCATCATTGGAGGCATCTACATCACCATGCCCGCCTCCAAAGTGATGCATGAGTAGTTCATCCATGGACTATGGGTCCATAGCAGTAGCTAGATGGTTGTCTTCTCCAATTTGTGCCTCATGTTTAGATCTTGTGAGCTGCCCTACATGATCAAGATCATCCTTATGTAATGCTACATGTTGTGTTTGCTGGGATCTTATGAATATTGAGTACTATGTTGAGATCGCTCATATTCTTGTCATATGTTATTTGTGATCTTGCATGCTCTCCGTTGCTAGTAGATACTCTGGCCAAGTAGATGCGTGTGACTCCAAGAGGGAGTATTTATGCTCGATAGTAGGTTCATGCCTCTAGTTTTCGGGAAGAGTGACAATAACTTCGAAGATTGTAGATGTGGTGTTGCTACTAGGGAGAAAACAACAATATTATCCAACGGTAATTCTATTCTTTACTTTACACACATTGCTTAATGGGATAATATGTTGCTTGCAACTAAATACTAGAAGGGGTTTGAACGATAACCGGAAGGTGGATTATTAGTCATAGACGAAGTTGGATTATGGTCTATGTATTATGTTGTAATGCCCAAATCTCATAGTAATCATCTTGTCATGTATGGTCGGTATTCTGTTAATTGCCCAACTGTAATTTGTTCACCCAACATGTTATTTGTCTTTATGGAGAGACACCTCCAGTGAACTATGGACCCCGGTCCTTTCCTTTACACAAATAAATTCATCTACTGCAATCCTGTTAAGTTTACTTACTGCAAGCACTGTTCTCTTTAATTAATGCAAACATCTCCTTCCACTCGATACATTTAATCCTTTGTGTTAAGTTTACTTACTGAAAACCTCACTGTAAGTTGGGGCAAAGAATTTTGGTTGTGTTGTGTGTGGGTTCCACGTTATTGCTGACGCCGGTAGTGCGCCCTGCCACTAGTCAGCTAGAAACACCTTCAGAAGTAACGCCTTTCTCTTAATGGTCAATTAAATCTTGGTTTCTTAGTGAGGACTTGTTGTTGTGCTCATCATACCTTCCTCTTGGGGTTCCCCAACGGTTTGCAATATGCGCTCATCAGTAGGGTTCCCACAGACGGCGCCAATCGACGAAGGAGCTCCTCGACAATGCCCACCATGAGGGGCTTAGGGTTGGTGTCCTGCAGGTTAACACGAGACATCGGATACCAAACGAACAGGGAGCGAGATTTACGCAGGTTCGGGGCCCTCGATGAGGTAAAACCCTTACTTCCTGCTTGTCTGATCTTGATTTATCGAGTAAAAATAGGTTACAATGGGGTAGTCGATAGACTGCTATGGTGAACTCACCGAGAGGCAAGGTTTCTAGGGTTTGTGTCTGCTAGATTGTGCGGGTTTCGTGTGTTGTTGTTCGACAGGCCCTCTCCTGGCCTTTATATAGTAGTGCAGGTCCCGAGAGTCCTGTCCAAACTCGACTAGGTTACATCAAGATCCAATCTACTCTTTCCTTTATTAACACCGTGTCACCATGTTCGTCAAGAATCCGTCTTCTTGTAAGTTTTCTCCGTTGTAACCGACGAATTGGCCCACCTTAGATCAGGGCAATCTTCATGGGCCCCTTGTTGGGCCAAAGGAGGTAGACTAATGTCAGGTACCCGAAAGGGTAATGCCCACATCACTCCCCGAGTCGAAATAGGTGGCAATCGAATACTTGGGGAAATGGAGATGAGTGTGTTGGAACAGGATGTTGGAAAAGATCAATTGAAACAAATATATTAGACGGCTAGCGGATGTGTACTTACTCGGGAAAGAAAGGCAAAAGGATGTTGTCCTTCCTCTTGTTGTCCAAGAAGAACTTCTGTAGGTACAACTTCGTCCGGGCCTATGTCGTTGATCCGACCAACTAGATGTCACACATGTAGTAGGGATCCGCTACCGCGATGTACGGGGTACTCTCTCTCTCTCTCTTGATCCTCATCGCCAGATTGAGCGCGAAATAGGCAAACCAAGTTATAGTCCAACCTTCTCGAGTGAAACAGCTTAAAGATGTCCTCGTACGCTATAAAGAACAGATCCGTGGGGGCATCCGTGACGAAGCCATATCCCTTGGCACCTTGACCGTGAAATCCGGGTAATTCGGATCTTTGTCCTTAAGAAGGAGTTCCTCTAGGTGCAGGATACCCTCATGCAAAGACAACATAGGTTCGGAAACGCCGTGCTAGGGCAGAAGAAGGGCCTCCCTTGTGGTACGTCGGCCAGGAGGTTGAAAAAAGATGACGCATGCAGGCTAGCAACAGAGCTCGGAGCAGCCGCCCTTCGGCTATGTGAGTCGGCGGCGGGACGGCCTGAGACCGTCGAAGGGCCACCGATGATGTGCTCCAGGTCGCAATACCACTGGATCCCCGTCGAGCACCAGACCCATACCAGCAAGGGAGGCATCCCCAACCTCGCTCATCACCTCGACGGCTAGAGAATAAGAATCCAGCCAGGCCAGGACGTCCGGAACCGCAGCAACAATTATTGAAGGAAGAGAAATGGGAATAGAGGTGTGAGAGTGATGACAGCCTAAGCAACGCTTCAACATGGATTTGGATGAGGGGTGCCGGCATAGATCTGCTGCAAATCTTTCTCTGGTCTTCCATCCCACAGCCATGGCCATGAAGAAGGTTGATTGAAGAAATAATCCAACACATTCGGATCCGACCACCCGATTATTTGCCTTGGAGAAGAAAAGAAAGAGAAGCCCTAAAGCTACTAGAAACCAGGCCCCTCTCCCACCCGTCGCCGGCCACCTTGGTCGTTGGCGGCGAGGGAGAGAGAGGCTGGCATTGAGATATGGAGAAAGGTTCAAAGAAAAAAAGAGACCACACGTACGGGTCAAGTCTCCACGGGGTAGGTGTTCTCGAAAGAACTCTGCTGGTCAAATCTTGACATGTCACCACAATTTTACATTGCATCATTTGCACCTAATTAAGATAATTCAGATGAGTTAGGTGTTCAATTTATAGCATTGCAGCTTGCTGCCATAATAGATTTTTTTGCACGTGTAGAAGTACCACAAGATTGCCCTGATATGAATGTAGCAGCCACACGCCCGGCTCACGATTTATACACCACCGCCTATATATCGAGTGCTTTCTCTCCGATCATCAAGAATCATGTCTATCATCACCTACACTCATGTCCTGCGAGGAACTATTAGAAGAGAAAGAAAGAAAATGCAAGAAGAGCAACAAGGCAATGAGCTTGAGAATATGAGACATCGGCAAAAGTACTCCTCCAACGAAGATGGAGCGTTGTAAGCGTAACGCACTGCCCGTTTCTCCGATGCTACGATCCCGTATATTCCACTCGTACTTAAGAGCTCTAGCCGGTGGGCAAGCATGACGAGTATAGCCACTAGTCAGATCCTTGCACCAGGCTAGAATAATGGGAATATAATTAATTCATGTGTAATGGCATTATGTGAAAACCTGTGGATCAAAGTTTACATAGTTTTTTTTACTCTACATAGAATGAAATTATATGTAGGACTCATTTTAGGGCATGGTGGGATCACCGAGTTGCCCAGCGAAGCTAGGAGTACTTGTGGTTGGAATCTTCCATTTGTAGGTAAGCGCTCTAGCCTCTAGCTAGCCAGTGGCAGAAAGCAATGCACGTACTACTCGCCATTGGTCAGTAAAATATATTCGCGAAACCGTACCGTCCAGCCACAATGCAAAAACTCATGAGACGGAGCACTAGGCTGCCCCCAACGGAACGGAACCGGCTCAAAATCGGAACGAGCTCCTTTGCCACTTGTCCCCGTAGGAAACGGAAGTGCCAGTACTAGCTAGGAGCATCGTTTTCTGTGGTACAGCCTTGCATGTGCGACTGAAATGAAATAAACGATGGTACTACCGGCCCTCGATCTGTTTTGATTATCCGGGAACGAGCGAGGTCAGAGATGGGGAGCCGCGCGCGGTCTTGGGCGGGACTCTAAAAATAATCGTCCGGGCTCGGCATCCAAGTCTCGTGTGTGCCATCGAGATCCAAGCGAAACAAAAGACTAGACGCTCTCAAGGCGATCTAGGGTTTCTGACCTGGGCACGGAATTTTTTTCCGACGAGGGTTCGTTTCTCAGCCTCGTACGACTGAAGCGCCCCTGCATCCCACGGTGGCCGCCACAGCTTGGTTTCCTCTCGATCCCGACGGTAGCAAGGTTTCCCAGGGCGGCTAGGGTTCTGGCCAGGAAGATCTTTTCCGTCCAAGGAAAGATGGGCAGTACAGCGAAATCAAACAATCAGGCTAGCGGATCTGGAGGAAAGAAAGAAGAAGCGATCGGGGATATGCTGACCCGGTTAGGTATTGAAGATGATGAGCTGGATGATCTGATCTTTGAAGAGGAGGAGTCTGCTCCAAAGCAGGGGATCAAGTGGATGGCTCTAGCGAGGATACACACAACGAACAACTTCAGTCCTATAACTTTTGAACAACATATGCTAAACGCATGGTCCCCAGCTCAGAGGATAGAATTCAACCATCTTGAAGGGAATCTGTTCACGGTGCAGTGTTTTTGTCTGGGGGATTGGTTGAAGGTAACTGAAGGCGGGCCGTGGCTGTTTCGCCAGAATATTGTCTGTATAGAGGAATATGATGGTCTGGTAGATCCTGATACTATTGATCTCCATTGTTTTGATACATGGCTTCAAATTCATAAATTGCCGGTTGGATACCGTAATGTTGCTCTGATCAAGAACCTCACAGAAAAGAAAGTTGGGAAGGTGATCAAGATTGAAACAGATGTGCAAGGGATGGGCAATTTTGTTCGTGTCAAAATAAGATTGGATGTGAGGAACGTTCTGGCCAGATTTGTTTCCATTGTGCGAGAAGGTCAACGTGAATTCTATAAAATACAATATGAGAAGGTTCCTCGATTTTGTGGGGCATGTGGTCTGTTTGGCCATAGCCACTTGGAATGTGGCACTGGAGAGCATGATGAGGACAATCTTAAGTGGGGGGATTTTCTGAAAGCTGATTGGGAGACCTGGTACGGGCGTAGTTTCAACAACTCTCGTGGAGGAGGACGTGGTGGTGGCCGCCCGGGCAGGTTTGGAGGAGGGTTTGCAGCCAGGGGAGGGCGTGACCCAGGGGGACGTGGTCAAGCTCTGGTTCCTTGGCGACACAATGCTTTGGGAGCCACGGTTGCTAATCCGGAGGCTGATTTGGAGGATACGGCTTCTAGCCCGGGTAAAGTGAAGGATATGGATCTAGACAAAAATGGTTTGAATAACCCAGCTGCTAAGAGATCTCTTGAGATGGGAGAATTACATGATACTGATAAGGGTATTCTGCCTGATATTGATATTCCAAGTGGTACTGCGATGTTGGTTAAGGACGGAAATAATGATGTTGATCTTCCAAAGGGGGAGGTAGAGAAGGACATATCGAAACGCACAAAGAAGGATGGAGCTAACTCCCCTTCACTAGGATCGGCGGAGTCCCGTGAGGGCTCTGTCCGGTCGCAATGAGGATATTAGGCCTGAACTGTCAAGGTCTTGGCAACGACCCGACAGTTCGTACGCTTGTGGACCTTCACAAGCGATGTTGCCCGGATGTGATGTTTTTGTCGGAGACACATCTGGATGTTTACCCAGCTGAATGTTTAAGGAAAAGGTTGAAGATGGATTCTAAAATCTGTAATCCGAGTGATGGCAGGAGTGGTGGTTTACTAATGCTGTATAAGAAAGATATAAAAGTGGAGTTAATCTTCTCGGCACCCATGTATATAGATGTGAAGATTATCGAGAGAGATGATAAAGTCTGGAGGTTTACTGGCATCTATGGGGAGTCTCGTTGGGAGCACAAATACAAAACTTGGGATAAGATCAGGGAACTCAAAAATAACTCTCAGCTTCCTTGGGTCATTTTAGGAGATTTCAACGAACTTTTGTATTCTCATGAGAAGGAGGGAGGTAACCCCAGACCGCAGAGGTGTATGCAGGCTTTTAGAGATTGTCTGGTGGATTGTTCTCTGGAAGATATGGGGTTTTCGGGTGACAGTTTTACTTGGAAGAGAGGGAAAATTCGTGAACGGTTGGACAGAGCTGTATCAAATGGAAGCTGGACTGCCATGCACCCTGGAGCAGTTGTGCAGCATCTAGGATATATTAAATCTGATCATAGACCAATTCTTCTTGACACTGATTTTCAGAATGTACAGGTTCATCCTAAATCGGGACCCCAACGGTTTGAGGCAAAGTGGTTGATGGAAAGTGAGTTCAGAGAGGAAGTGAGACGTGCATGGGACTCAGCAGCGTCGGTAGATGACGGTGTGATGGGCCGGCTGGGCCGTATGCATTCGGCCTTGCATGCATGGGATAGCCAAATTCTCAGGAAGCCGAAAAGACGGCTACGCAAAGCTCAGCGCGAATTGGAAAAAGCTATGAATGGCCCTTTATCAGATGAGAATGAAGCAAAAGCTAAGGAAATGGCTAATCTTATTGAGCTCCTTTTAGAACAGGATGAAGTATATTGGGCGCAGCGATCGAGGTCAAATTGGTTGCATCAGGGGGATCGAAATACTACTTTTTTCCATAATTATGCTTCGGCCAGACGCAAAAAGAACTTCATCTCCAGGCTGAAAAATGAAAACAATGAATGGGTTGATGGTACTGACTCTCTTAAGCCCCTTATTCTTGATTATTTCTCCAATTTGTTTTCTTCTGAGATTAATCATGTAGACCCGGATATGATGGAGAAGGTTTTGCCGAGAGTGGATGCAGATATGAATGAGGTTCTGTTGGCTCCTTTTGCTGAAGATGATGTGAAGAAAGCAATTTTTAGTATCGGAGACCTGAAAGCTCCTGGGCCGGATGGACTTCATGCTGTCTTTTATAAAAAATTCTGGGATATTTGTGGTACTGAAATAACAACGGAAGTCCTACAGGCGCTGAATTCTGGAGTCATCCCGGAGGGATGGAATGATACTACAGTGGTTCTTATCCCAAAGATTGACGATCCAGAAAATATCTCCCAATTCCGCCCTATCAGTTTATGTAACGTTATTTACAAAATTATTTCGAAGATCCTTGCTCATAGGCTTAAAGGAATTCTTCCGGAGGTAATCTCGCCAACCCAGAGTGCATTTGTCCCTGGTCGCTTGATAACTGATAATGTGCTGGTGGCCTATGAGTGTGTTCATGCTATTAAAAATAAGAGAAGTGGTTCCAATGGTACTTGTGCAGTAAAACTGGATATGCACAAGGCGTATGACCGTGTAGAGTGGGTTTTTTTGGAAAATATGATGAGAAGAATGGGGTTCGCTGAGAGATGGATTGGACTGATGATGGCTTGTGTGTCCTCTGTGAGATACCAAGTCAGGTTTAACTCGGAGGAAACGGAGATGTTTGTACCTACCAGGGGGCTAAGACAAGGGGATCCACTATCTCCTTATTTGTTCCTGTTATGTGCGGAAGGATTATCTAGTCTCTTATTGCATGAAGAAGAAGTTGGTGGCATCGATGGGGTAAGGGTGTGCAGGAATGCACCATCAGTCTCACATTTACTTTTTGCTGATGATTCTCTTATCCTTATGAAGGCAGATATGAATAATGCAACTTCCCTGCAATATGTTCTTGATACCTACTGTGCTAATTCTGGACAATTGGTGAGTGTGGCCAAGTCTAGTATTTTTTTCTCTCTGAATACCAATGTGTTGGTTAGGGCAGAGATGTGTGTTGCTCTACATATTGATACTGAGGCGATTTCTGATAAGTATTTGGGGCTACCAGCTCTTGTTGGTGCTGATAAAAGTGATTGTTTCCTCCACCTAGTGGAGAGGATTATAGAACGTATTAATGGATGGAAGGAAAAATTGCTGTCTATGGGTGGGAAGGAAATTTTGTTGAAATCAGTGGCCCAAGCGATCTCAGTTTATGCTATGTCTGTCTTTGAAATTCCGAAAGGTGTCTGCAAACGAATGATGTATGCTATCTCTAGTTTCTGGTGGGGAGATGATGAAAACAGTAATCATATGCACTGGTTTGCCTGGTGGAAACTTTGTTATCCAAAGAAGGAGGGCGGCATGGGCTTTAGAGACTTTCACTCCTTTAATCTTGCAATGCTCGCCAAACAAATTTGGAGGCTGATCTCATACCCAGAATCACTATGTGCAAGGGTACTGAGAGCAAAGTATTTCCCAGATGGAGATATTCTGAAAGCAGGACCAAAGGCAGGGGCTTCTTATACTTGGCGCTGTATTCTTGCGGCCTTGCCAACTTTCAAAAGAGGGTACATATGGCGTGTTGGGACTGGTGAGGCAATTAACATCTGGAATGATCCGTGGATCCCCTCGAGCCCGGATAGGAAAATTGTCTCTCCTAGAGCTGGAGCAGTTTACACAAAGGTGAGTGAGCTTATTTCCCCGGTTACTGGTAGATGGGATGAACAATTGCTAGGGGAGCTTTTTAATGAAGTTGATCTTTGGACCAGATAACTCGAATTCCTTTAAATGTACATGGTTTCGATGATTTTATTGCTTGGAATGCAAACTCCCATGGACGCTTTACGGTGCGATCAGCCTATTACTTACAATGGAAGCACCAAGCACATCAGCTTGCTTTACCGGGCTCTTCCTCTTTAAACCCGGTATGGAAAAACATTTGGAGTTTGAAGCTACCAAGTAAAATTAAAATTTTTGTTTGGAGGAGTTTACATGGCATCATTCCTCTGAAGAGTATTTTAACAAACCGGCATGTTGGGACTAGTGGTGAGTGCCCGATATGTCACTTGGAGGCTGAAGATGTGCGGCATCTCCTTTTCAAATGTCCGGCGTCAATCCAGATTTGGGAGGCGCTGGAGTTACATAATGTTATTCAAGATGCTATGTCTGTGGACAGAGATGGCTCGGCAATTTTGGAGCATCTCATGTGTAGAACAGAAAATGAATTTGAAGGATTTACAGAGATTCAACTGAAGGAGGTTGTGGCGACGACATGTTGGTATTTGTGGTGGCTACGTCGGCGGAGAACTCATGATGAGCCGACTCCACCACCAAATAGATGCAAGTTCTCCATCCTTTCTATAGTGACAAACTCTGGTAATGTATATGGGAAAAAGAAGCTCACAAATGTTAAGTGGGTCAGACCTGAGGTTCGACATGTGAAGCTTAATGTTGATGCCTCCTTTCATGAAGATGCTAAAGCCGGATCAATGGGTGCTATTCTTCGGGATTATAGGGGAGAATGCATTGCAGCATCATCCTCTTATATCGAAAATGTGAATTCGGCAACAATGGCTGAGGCTTATGCTATGAAGGAGGGTCTTGACCTGGCTTGTCGTATGGGGTGCAATAATATTATTGCGGAATCGGATTCCCTGGAAGTGATCGCAGCTATGAATGATTCTGAGACTTGGTGGTGTGAGGCGGCTGCTGTGTTTGCAGAATGTGTGGACAAAGTGACTACTATCGGCGCTGTTTCTTTTATGCATATTGGGAGGGAAGCCAATCAAGTTGCTCATGAACTAGCTAGGGACTCTTATTCTTCTAAATTATCTTGTACTTGGGTCGATGAGCCCCCTAGATTTATTTTAGAGAAACTCCTAAACGATGTAATCATGTGATTTGACGGCAGCAGGTTCCAGACGCACTCTTTTCCTTCCAGGGTACCGAAGGGGGCTGGAAGGTTTTTAATGAGGCGGCCTGCTTGCGTAATATAGTGCTTTAAAGTTTCAAAAAAGTCTCGTGTGTGCCGGCTTCTGGCGCGTTGGACGGCCGCCGGGCGCCGAGCGGCGGGCGGCGCGAGCCAAATGGACGATCTCCTCCCCGCTGCAGCTACGGCACGTACTCCCATCATCGGGCGCGCGCGAGCCAAATGCAGCATGGGCCGAGAGCGGTCGACCAAGAGCGAGCGTGTCCGTCCGGACTCCGGCCAATCACAGGGGCTCATCACTCCGATCAGGACGCGCGCCTATCGCACGCACCGGCAGGCCACGGGATCTCGGCTGATGATCCCAGCGGCATTGTCGACACGCGACGTTTCTTAACTGCAGCTCGATCATGAAAACGGAGTAAACTAACCTGCACACAGATCCGGACTCAGGTAGGTTTGTAGAGTAGAGCCGTACTCAATGGATAAGACTTTAGAGCATCTCCAACGGAGGCTCTAAAATTTGGCGCTGTAAAAGTTGTTTGCAGCGCGCTCGATCCGGATATAGCGCGCGACGCTGGCGCGAGCTTCGCCGGAGGCTCTATTTTACAGCGCAACCAAAAAAGCCAAAAACAGCCCTTCGCCAGAGGCTGTAAAATAGAGCTCCAGAAACAAGTTTTTTCAACATACATACAACAAACAAGATCAAACACCCACAAATAAATCTGAAAAAATCAACTAAATTACTGTGAATTATCCATTAGCTAGAAATTGATCTCAAGCTAGCAATCGAATCCCCGGGCGCGGCCGAAATCAGTCTGTGCGTGTGTGCGCGGCGACAGCAATCGAGTCCGTTGCCGCGGTCCGTTGCGTGCCGCGCGAGCTTCAGCTCTAGCTCCGCCAGCGAGTGCCGCAGCCGCGCCGTCTCCTCCACCGCATCGTCCCGCACCAGGCGCCACTGCTCGCCTCCGTCGCCGCCCTCCGAGGCCGAGGCTGAGGTCGCCATCGTCGACGGCGACGAGCGCGGGGTGGAGCACCGGGTGAGGGACACGAAGAGCGAGCGGATGACGGCCCCCGGCGATGCGGACGCCACGGCGCGCTGCTTGAAGAGGCAGTTGGAGCAGGACACCCGCGCGGGAGATGGGGAGGTTCTGGCGGGGCGGCCGTGGCGCGGCGGCCCTGGTGGCGCGGGAAATGGGGGAGGTCGGGCGCAGCAGCCCTGGCGGCGGGAGATGGGGGAGGTTGGGCGCGTCGGCCATGGCGGCGGGAGATGGGGGAGGTTGGGCGCGGCGGCCCTGGCGGCGGGAGATGGGGAGGTTGGGCGCGGCGGCCCTGGCGGTGGGAGATGGGGGAGGTTGGGCACGTCGGCCATGGCGCGGCGGGAGATGGGGCAGGTCGACGGGGCAGCCATGGCGCATGAGGCGAGGGGGAGCTCGAGCGGGGCGTGGCATCGGCTTGGATTTCAGCGTCAGTTTTCTTCCCGCGGTGGAGAAGCCAACTTACAGCACGCGCCAGTTGACGCACCAAATATACAGCTTTGGATAGCGCAAACTACAGCGCGCACTAAAATATTTACAGCGCGGCCTACTTTGCAGCGTCTGCTGGAGGGCGCAAAAACGCGTTTGGCGCTGTATATTGGCAGTTTTTTTAGCGCGCGTCCAGTTTACAGCCTCTGTTGGAGATGCTCTTACTAATTAGTAAATCCAAGTAGTATGATAGTATTAGTAGGAGTATTCACTAGTACTACTACTACTACAACATAGTACTATGTGAATAGTATATTTTATTGTGTGTCTAATGATATTGAATTAGTATTTTACATGTTAATATCTTTGTGTAAGAGCTTGGTTAAACTTTGCATGGTTTGGCTTTTGTGAAAATATTATAAAAGGCTCATTCATTGGAAAGGACACAGTGTAGTACTTGATGATGAGACTCATCATACGCCGCGCGTGAAACATAAACCAAGTCTGCTCATAGTGGAGAGTAATTTAGACTAGTAACATATGTCATGTTACTAGTCTAGGTTACTACTCCCTCCATACCGGATTAAAAGGCAATTAACTTGACGCAGCAGGATTAAGGCAAACGTGGATTGGTTGAGATTTGCTTCGTTAGTCCATTAGCGGGAGTAATTAGAGGAGCTGAACCATCTGTTGGGCCCACAGGCGCTCCCTGCATGGAGTAGAGATTGTGCATGCATTGGCCGAAGGCAAGTCGCGCGCTAGAGAAAGGGAAAGGATGAGCGGAAAGGTAGGAAACCACCCCATGCGGTACAGTAATTGAGGAGAGTAAATTCTCCTAATTGCCTAATAATTCAGTTTGCCTTCTATGGGGAAATTTGGGTTATTATCCGGTATCACTACAAGAAAAGTTCTGATAGACAACGTCTCAAAATCGTCCGCTAAGGGGTATTTTTCGTCGCCTATGGGCCTAACCCGACGATATGGGTTCTGTTGTGGAAACTGCGTCCGGCAAAGTCCTACGACGATTTTTTCGGTCCGTCGCGCTTGGACGCCCTTCCGCCACGGAAAATCGGACCGTTGCCCAAGTGTTTCCGGGAGCCTGTTGACTGCTGACGTCATGCAAACTGACACGTGGCGAGGCAGATTAAGCGCGATTAACGGCGTTAACCAGTGAAACCCCGTGGTAGATGGTAGGCCCACACGAGGCTGCCACGTCTTAAGCGGGCCGGCCCATTAAGTTTGCGCCGGGCCGGTGACTTAGTTTGACCGGTCAACTATATGGGGGCTGGTCCATTAGTTACGTGGGCGGGCCTAACCTCTAAGGTTGGTGGTCACAACTTTAATGGGCCGGCCCACTAAGCATGTGGGCCGGGCCGAATGCACTCGATTGACCGGTCAACAGGCAAAAGGGCCGGCCCACAAGACATGTGGGACCCACTTTCCTGGTATCGGGCCGGCCCATTTACAAAGTGGGGTCCACATTAAAGCAACTGGGCCGGCCCAAGAAATTATTGGGCCGGCCCCCTGAGCATGTGGGTCCCACTTTCTGCTATCGGGCCGCCCATTTAGTACGTGGGGTCCACATTTGATCAAATGGTGCAGCCCAACAAGCCGATGGCGGGCCAAAAGCACTTAGGTGGGTCCCACTTTCTGTTAAAGGGCCACCCATTTAGTATGTGGGGTCCACCATATAGCAAGTGGGCGGCCCAACAAGATAGTGGGCAGGCCAAAAACACGAGTGGGTCCCACTTTCCGGTTAAAGGGCTGGCCCATTTAGTATGTGGGGTCCACCATATAGCAAGTGGGCCGGCCCAACAAGATAGTGGGCGGGCCAAAACACCGGTGGGTCCCACTTTCTGTTAAAGGCGGCCCATTTAGTATGTGGGGTCCACCATATAGCAAGTGGGCGGCCCAACACGCTAGTGGGCGGGCCAAAAACACAGTGGGTCCCACTTTCCTCTTAAAGGGCGGCCGTTTAGTATGTGGGGTCCACCATATAGCAAGTGGGCGGCCCACCAAGATAGTGGGCACGGCCAAAAACACTGGTGGGTCCCACTTTCGTCTTAAAGGGCCGGCCCATTTAGTATGCGGGCTCCACCGCAAAAGCAATTGGGCTGGCCCAACTAGTTAGTGGGCCGGCCCAGTAGTGGGTGGGGTCCACCTTAAAGCAAGTGGGCCGGCCCAATTAGAGTGTGGGGTCCACGATGTAAATCAAGTGGTGGCCCAATAAGTAAGTGGGCCAGCCCGTTTAGTTCTTTGTTTATATGCGGCGTAAAAGGCGCTTTAGGATTTTGCGGGCGGCACGTATGTGATTTCGCTTAATTGGGCCGTTTAAGGGATAGGAATTCGTTATTTAGATACCGAGAATATTTACGCGACATTGATTTCTGTCGGATAGCCTCACTTACCACAAGCACCAAAGAAAAAAAATGCGCAAAAGAACTATAAAAACTAACTAAATATTACATCAGCTGCAAGGCTTTGAAAAAATATTACAGAACCCAGAGAAATTGAATGGTAATTAAACCTAGCAATACAATGAAGCGATCCGACAATCTTTTAAGTTGTCCATGCGGCACCTATATACGAAACAAAGACATTACAAGTTAAGACAAAGCAACAATGGAAACGCAAAGACAACTCTTTGCCAATATTGTTTGCCAAAGAATTTGGAACTCATCATTTCGTCGTTATAACAAGATCATTGTAATGCGCACAATAAGCAAACAAAGAGTGCATGCCGCATACCAACAACCAATATAACAGAGCATGTTAGAATGAAACAATGAGACTTACTACCTGTCGAGTCTCATGCAAACCAACATGTTCGGGGAGTACAAAATTGGCATGAACAACATAGTAGCAGGCTATAAATTTTGTAACAACGACCGAGCAAGATGAAGTTATGATGGCTACATCTACGAAGCGAGGGAATGTAAACCAAAAATAGAAGTTACGATGGCAAAAGCTAAAGAGGAGGGAATGTGAACCAACATGTGCCAAGTGCAATTACTTCATTTTGGCCGTGAACTAAATAATACTCCTGAACTTATAGTGAAGGGGATGCAAATCAAGATGTTTCGGGATATAAACTTGTAATGAGCAACACATAGAGGATAGTTAATCTTTGGAGCTTAGGATGGACCGGATACGAGAATATAGTGGGACCACCTGTGAACTTGTATAAGAGGAAATGCAAACCAATATGTTCACCTTTCCATATGTGAGCGTCATGCCAAGTCAGAGAAACAAGTCAATAATGCAGCTTTTGAAGAACAAGATGGCACGCAAAATTATTATCTAGTAGTATGACAAGTTTATTTGTACTACGAGGCTAGATAGCGAGTGATAGCATGCCAAACTAAGTCCTTACTTTGTTAGCTTACAATGAACTAGATACAAAACAATGGCATCACCTCAGTACGGGGAATGCAAGCCAACATGTTCATGGAGTAAAAAATTGGCACAAACAACATAGTAGCGAGGCCATAATTTTTGTAACAACGATCGAGCAAGATAAAGTTATGATGGCTAGATCTACGAGAGCGGGGAATGTAAACCAAATATAGAAGTTACGATGCCAAAAGCTATAGAGCGAGAATGCGAACCAACATGTGCAATTACTTAAAATTGGCCATGAACTAAATAATAGCAGGATGTTACTATAATACCTATAATTTTTGTAACAACGACTGAGCAAGATAGAAGTTATGATGGCTACATCTACAGAGCAGGGAATGCAAACCAAAATGTTCAATCGCTTAAAGTTAGCAATGAAGTAGAAAATAGCAACGTGTTACGGTCATAGCTAGGAATGAACTAAAAGAGCTTCAGACAAACAAGCATCTGAATCCAGAACATGGCGCTAAAACAAGGAACTTACATTAGGAGAAGCACTCTGTGGGAGTCACGGCGAGATCTTCACAGGGTTGATAGATCCGGTGATGAAGTACGCTACATGTGCTACTTGGGGTTGGAGAGACGGCCATTACACTTCATGATTACTCATCTCATCTGCAAAAACGTAACGGCGCGTCGTTAGCACAAACAGGTTCCCCAAGATTAAACAAGAACTTGCGGGCAAGCAATAGAAAACGACGGTAGAAGAGTTTAGATCATGCAAGGCGCCGGTGAAGCGAGATCCGGTTCATGCACAGCGGTGTCGGTGAGCAAGATACGATGCGGTGGACGATGGATCCGGCGAAGCGGCTCCGGTGGGGTGGACGATACCGCAGCTGAAGCGGCTATGATGGCTGTTGGATGAGCATATGGTTTCGAGGTTCGGCGGGGATGATCCGGTCCGGTTGATGACGGCGTCGATGAAGCGGCTCCGGCAGGCAGCCGGATGACGAGGATCGCGAGGGCTCGGGTAGGCCAGGGAAGTCCGGCGGGGATGTTCCGGTGCGGTGGTCGTGGAGGTGGGAGAGAGGGACTTGGGAAGTTCCGGTGGGTGGTCTGAAGGAAATGTATTTTTTTTGGGAGGGTTTCCGGGCTAGGGAGGTGGTGATCCAAAAAATGACGGGCAGACCCCCCCACCAACCGACTTTCTTTGCCATCTCCACGGGGTAGAATGGGAATTTGGAAGCGTGTGAAATTTTTGTATTTTGTGGGCGGGAAGTTTTGCCGCTATGAGATTTTGAATTTGGCCACCGTCCAAGTATAATGATAAAAAATTGTGAGACCGTACTAGTACCTCTGTTCAAGGCCGAGTGCAAAATCAAATCATCATCACGTTGAAAATTTGTTACCAACTTACCATGATCATGATCTACCTCTGAAAATGGGCACATCCACTAAAACTTGCAAAGTATAATGATACAAATTTGTGAGACTGTACTAGTACTTATGTTCAAGGTCGAGTGCAACATCAAATCATCATTACATTGAAAGTTGTGTTACCATGATCATGATATTTCTCTGAATTTGGCGCATCCGCTAAATCTCGCAAAGGATAATGATAAAAAAATGTGAGATTGTACTAGTTCTTATTTTCAAGGCCGAGTACAAGATCAAATCATCATCACGTTGAAATTTGTTACAATGATCATGACATATCTCTAAAATTGGTGCATCCGCTAAATCTTGCACGTGGCGCATCTCGGTGCGGAGCAACAGGTCGGTGCTATCAAGGTTGAGGCGTCAGTAGCGTCATCGGGCTCTCCTCTCTTGATAGATCTTCTACATGGCGCGGCGCACCACCCGCCGATAAGCAGTCACATGTGAGACCGAGGTGGAGACGTCCCCGGCATCCTCGTGGCGCGGCCGCCCTTCTACGAGCCAGCGTCGACTCAAGGTATGAATCCATGTGGTGCCTTAGATTTATTGTTCTTCTCTTATGATTATTTTGAGCCGAACATGTGTGCTCTTTCTCTGAATATATTGCTTGAAAAGCTTACCAAGTTACTTAAATTCACTTCGTTCTTAATCTTGCGAGCTAATATTGTTATTTTAATGAACGGTGGTGCGCGCAAGCAGAATTATTTGTGGGTGTGTTGAGCTGTTAGGCATAAGTCGAAATCCTCATCTAAACGAGGCCTCAGCTTAACACATAAAAAAGGTGTTCAATCTCGCCCACAATACCCTCTTCTTTCCTCTCCCTTTATTGGAACTTGTTTTGCAGACAAGGAAAATGGCACGTGTAATGTGAGTAAAACCCTCTTAGCCAAAATCATCTACGAGCAAGATTTTCTATATTGTAGATGCCCCAATTGACTCTCATCCCCAAAGTAGTTTTTTTATGTCAGTATAGACTTCTTTACTGGATGTATACTATCGTACATGGCATGCATTTGCCTATTGAGCAGCATTGTATTGCTATTCTAGCCAACCTGATCGATATGTCAAGCTTCATGCACGAGATGCCATGTTTAATTTACTCCCTCGCTCTGATCCATATTTCTTGATGTGAAATGAATGTGAATCGGAGGGAGTACTTTTCTTAGATAGTACTATATCATTTCAAAAAAAAAGTACTACTACATCACAAATGCATCAAAAGAGTACTACATCACAAGACCACCACGGTTGTACTAGTAGAGTTTAATGCTGAACTTTCAAAGGGATTAAGATTACACATATGAACTTTAAACATGACCAGGAGCATGAGGGCCAGCAGCAGGGGCGTTGACATGGAGCAAGCTAGGCAAGACGTAATTCTGGAGGAAGAGGCCATATGATGCGTGCTTGGCCTTGGTTGCAGGGCGGTGTTTCCCCCTATGTACTTAGGCCTACACCCATCGCATGTTGGATCGAGTTTGTGGATGTCCTTCTAGAGAAATTTGCCACATAATGGGCAAAATAGCTCCCCGCGCATGCGAAACGAATTTCACCACCCTTCGACCGCTTGAGAACATAGCGGCTTTTCCGGTCCTGCGCACCTTGTTGTTGTCCATGTCATCAGAATACTCCTATGAATTATTAAGTACTACATAATCAGGTTTTTTATGACAGATCGAATAAATACTCCACTAACATAATCAAACCTTAGAAACCCTAAAATTAAATGTGTAGAACAAGTAAATGGCAGAAGAAATCGTAATAAATCATGAGAAACCCGATGAACAACCATGAACATAAGCCACAACAATTGCAAGTTGATGCTGTCCAGGACTGGCGCGTGGTTGACGAGGGAGGAAATTCCTGTTGTGTAGCTTTCTGGTCCCCGGCAACGGCGCCAGAAAATAGCTTGATGTCTACTTCCCCCTCCTTTTCCTGTAGACAGTGTTGGGCCTCCAAGAGCAGAGGTTTGTAGAACAGCAGCAAGTTTTCCCTTAAGTGGATCACCCAAGGTTTATCGAACTCAGGGAGGAAGAGGTCAAAGATATCCCTCTCATGCAACCCTGCAACCACAAAGCAAGAAGTCTCTTGTGTCCCCAACACACCTAATAGGTGCACTAGTTCGGCGAAGAGATAGTGAAATACAGGTGGTATGAATATATATGAGCAGTAGCAACGGTGCCAGAAAATAGCTTGCTGGCGTGTAGTTGATGGTGGTAGTATTGCAGCAGTAGTAACACAGTAAAACAGTAAACAAGCAGCGATAGCAGTATTTAGGAACAAGGCCTAGGGATTACACTTTCACTAGTGGACACTCTCAACATTGATCACATAACAGAATAGATAAATGCATACTCTACACTTTTGTTGGATGATGAACACATTGCGTAGGATTACACGAACCCTCAATGCCGGAGTTAACAAGCTCCACAATTAATGTTCATATTTTAGTAACCTTATAGTGTAAGATAGATCAACAGACTAAACCAAGTACTAACATAGCATGCACACTGTCACCTTCATGCATATGTAGGAGGAATAGATCACATCAATATTATCATAGCAATAGTTAACTTCGCAATCTACAAGAGATCATGATCATAGCATAAACCAAGTACTAACACGGTGCACACACTGTCACCTTTACACACGTGCAGGAGGAATAGAACTACTTTAATAACTTTGCTAGAGTAGCACATAGATAGTAGTGATACAAAACTCATATGAATCTCAATCATGTAAAGCAGCTCATGAGATCATTGTATTGAGGTACATAGGAGAGAGATTAACCACATAGCTACCGGTACAGCCCCGAGCCTCGATGGAGAACTACTCCCTCCTCATGGGAGCAGCAGCGGTGATGAAGATGGCGGTGGAGATGGCAGCGGTGTCGATGGAGGAGCCTTCCGGGGGCACTTCCCCGCTCCGGCAGCGTGCCGGAACAGAGACTCCTGTCCCCCAGATCTTGGCGTCGCGATGGCGGCGGCTCGGAAGGTTTCGTGGTTTTCGCCAATCGTATCGGGGTTTTCGATCCAGGGGCTTTATATAGGCGAAGAGGCGGCGCAGGAGGGTCGAAGGGCGACGACACCATAGGGCGGCGCGGCCAGGGCTGGGCCGCGCCGGCCTATGGTCTGCAGGGCCAGTGCCCCCTCTGGTCCTTCCGGGTGTTACGGATGCTTCCGGTGAAAATAGGAACTTGGGCGTTGATTTCGTCCGATTCCGAGAATATTTCGTTACTAGGATTTACGAAACCAAAAACAGCGAAAACGAGACGGCACTTCGGCATCTTGTTAATAGGTTAGTTCCAGAAAATGCACGAATATGACATAAAGTGTGCATAAAACATGTAGATAACATCAATAATGTGGCATGGAACATAAGAAATTATCGATACGTCGGAGACGTATCAGCATCCCCAAGCTTAGTTCTGCTCGTCCCGAGCAGGTAAAACGATAACACAGATAATTTCTGGAGTGACATGCCATCATAATCTTGATCATACTATTTGTAAAGCATATGTAGTGAATGCAGCGATCAAAACAATGTATATGACATGAGTAAACAAGTGAATCATAAAGCAAAGACTTTTCATGAATAGCACTTCAAGACAAGCATAAATAAGTCTTGCATAAGAGTTAACTCATAAAGCAATAATTCATAGTAAAGGTATTGAAGCAACAGAAAGGAAGATGAAGTTTCAGCGGTTGCTTTCAACTTGTAACATGTATATCTCATGGATAGTTGTCAATGTAAAGCAATATAACAAATGCAATATGCAAATATGTAAGAATCAATGCAAAGTTCACACAAGTGTTTGCCTCTTGAGGTGGAGAGAAATAGGTGAACTGACTCAACAATTAAAGTAAAAGAATGGTCCTTCAAAGAGGAAAGCATCGATTGCTATATTTGTGCTAGAGCTTTGATTTTGAAAACATAAAGAGAGCATAAAAATAAAGTTTTGAGAGGTGTATGTTGTTGTCAACGAATGGTAGCGGGTTCTCTAACCCCCTTGCCAGACAAACCTTCAAAGAGCGGCTCCCATTTTATTTTATTTTGGGTGGCACTCCTTCCAACCTTTCTTTCACAAACCATGGCTAACCGAATCCTCGGGTGCCTGCCAACAATCTCATACCATGAAGGAGTGCCTTTTTATTTTAGTTTTATTATGATGACACTCCTCCCAACCTTTGCTTACACAAGCCATGGCTAACCGAATCCTTCGGGTGCCGTACAACAATCACATACCATGGAGGAGTGTCTATTTTTGTTAATTAATTTGGGACTGGGAATCCCATTGCCAGCTCTTTTTGCAAAATTATTGGATAAGCGGATGAAGCCACTAGTCCATTGGTGAAAGTTGCCCAACAAGACTGAAAGATAAACACCACATACTTCCTCATGAGCTATAAAACATTGACACAAATCAGAGGTGATAAATTTTGAATTGTTTAAAGGTAGCACTCAAGCAATTTACTTTGGAATGGCGGAGAAATACCATGTAGTAGGTTGGTATGGTGGACACAAATGGCATAGTGGTTGGCTCAAGTATTTGGATGCATGAGAAGTATTCCCTCTCGATACAAGGTTTAGGCTAGCAAGGTTGTTTGAAGCAAACACAAGTATGAACTAGTACAGCAAAACTCACATAAAAGACATATTACAAGCATTATAAGACTATACATCGTCTTCCTTGTTGTTCAAACTCAATACTAGAAATTATCTAGACCTTAGAGAAACCAAATATGCAAACCAAATTTTAGCATGCTCTATGTATTTCTTTATTAATGGGTGCAAAGCATATGATGCAAGAGCTTAATCATGAGCACAACAATTGCCAAGTATCACATTACCCAAGACATTTATAGCAATTACTACATGTATCATTTTCCAATTCCAACCATATAACAATTTAACGAAGAAGAAACTTCGCCATGAATATTATGAGCTAAGAACACATGTGTTCATACGAACCAGCAGAGCGTGTCTCTCTCCCACCCAAGCATGATGTAATCAAACACAAACAAAAATAAAAGCATACAGACGCTCCAAGTAAAGCACAAAAGATGTGACCGAATAAAAATATAGTTTCAAGAGAAGGAACCTGATAATTTGTCGATGAAGAAGGGGATGCCTTGGGCATCCCCAAGCTTAGACGCTTGAGTCTTCTTGATATATGCAGGGGTGAACCACCGGGGCATCCCCAAGCTTAGAGCTTTCACTCTTCTTGATCATAGTATATCATCCTCCTCTCTTGACCCTTGAAAACTTCCTTCACACCAAACTTCTCATAAACTTCATTAGAGGGGTTAGTACATAATCAAAAACTCACATGTTCAGAGGTGACACAATCATTCTTAACACTTCTGGACATTGCTCAAAGCTACTGGAGTTTAATGGAACAAAGAAATCCATCCCACATAGCAAAAGAGGCAATGCGAAATAAAAGGCAGAATCTGTCAAAACAGAACAGTCCGTAAAGACGAATTTCTAATAAATACTTCCGTTGCTCAGATCAGAAAACTCAAAACTAATGAAAGTTGCGTACGTATCTGAGGAACACGCACGTAAATTGGCATATTTTTCTGATTTTTCTACAGAGAGAAAATCCCAGATTCGTGACAGATAGAAATCTGTTTCTGCGCAGAAATCCAAATCTAGTATCAACCTTCGATTAGAGGCTTCACTTGGCACAACAAAACACAAAACTAAGATAAGGAGAGGTTGCTACAGTAGTAAACAACTTCCAAGACACAAATATAAAACAAAGTACTGTAGCAAAATAACACATGGGTTATCTCCCAAGAAGTTCTTTCTTTATAGCCATTAAGATGGGCTCATCAGTTTTAATGATGCACTCGCAAGAAATAGTATTTGAAGCAAAAGAGAGCATCAAGAGGCAAATTCAAAACACATTTAAGTCTAACATGCTTCCTATGCATAGGAATCTTGTAAGTAAACAAGTTCAAGAAACATAATGCAACAAGCATAGAGAGATAAAACAAGTGTAGCTTCAAAAATTTCAGCACATAGAGAGGTGTTTTAGTAACATGAAAATTTCTACAACCATATTTTCCTCTCTCAAAATAACTTTCAGTAGTGTCATGAGCAAACTCAACAATATAACTATCACATAAAGCATTCTTATCATGAGTCTCATGCATAAAATTATTACTCTCCACATAAGCATAATCAATTTTATTAGTAATAGCGGGAGCAAATTCAACAAAGTAGCTATCATTATTATTCTCATCAAGTGTAGGAGGCATAGTATAATCACAACAAAATTTACTCTCCATAGTAGGTGGCACCAAAAGACCACTATCATTATAATCATCATATATGGGAGGCAAAGTATCATCAAAGAAAATTTTCTCCTCAATGCTTGGGGGACTAAAAATATCATGCTCATCAAAGCCAGCTTCCCCAAGCTTAGAATTTTCCATATCATTAGCAACAATGGTGTTCAAAGCGTTCATACTAATATCATTGCTACTAGCATGCAAATAAGATTCCATGGGTTTTTTAATTTTTGCATTAAACCATTCATGTCTTGACTCAGGAAATAGAATAAAAAGCTCACAGATGTTTTCCATTATGCCTTACTAGTGTAAACAAGAAACAAAAAGATGCAATTGCAGGATCTAAAGGAAATAGCTTCGAGTACTTACAATGGCGCCGGAAAATAGCTTAGTAGCCGAGATCCGGAGTGTGAGTACCTTTTACCTTTCCTCCCCGGCAACGGCGCCAGAAAATACTTGATGCTGTCCAGGACTGGCGCGTGGTTGACGAGGGAGGAAATTCCTGTTGTGTAGCTTTCTGGTCCCCGGCAACGGCGCCAGAAAATAGCTTGATGTCTACTTCCCCCTCCTTTTCCTGTAGACAGTGTTGGGCCTCCAAGAGCAGAGGTTTGTAGAACAGCAGCAAGTTTTCCCTTAAGTGGATCACCCAAGGTTTATCGAACTCAGGGAGGAAGAGGTCAAAGATATCCCTCTCATGCAACCCTGCAACCACAAAGCAAGAAGTCTCTTGTGTCCCCAACACACCTAATAGGTGCACTAGTTCGGCGAAGAGATAGTGAAATACAGGTGGTATGAATATATATGAGCAGTAGCAACGGTGCCAGAAAATAGCTTGCTAGCGTGTAGTTGATGGTGGTAGTATTGCAGCAGTAGTAACACAGTAAAACAGTAAACAAGCAGCGATAGCAGTATTTAGGAACAAGGCCTAGGGATTACACTTTCACTAGTGGACACTCTCAACATTGATCACATAACAGAATAGATAAATGCATACTCTACACTTTTGTTGGATGATGAACACATTGCGTAGGATTACACGAACCCTCAATGCCGGAGTTAACAAGCTCCACAATTAATGTTCATATTTTAGTAACCTTATAGTGTAAGATAGATCAACAGACTAAACCAAGTACTAACATAGCATGCACACTGTCACCTTCATGCATATGTAGGAGGAATAGATCACATCAATATTATCATAGCAATAGTTAACTTCGCAATCTACAAGAGATCATGATCATAGCATAAACCAAGTACTAACACGGTGCACACACTGTCACCTTTACACACGTGCAAGAGGAATAGAACTACTTTAATAACTTTGCTAGAGTAGCACATAGATAGTAGTGATACAAAACTCATATGAATCTCAATCATGTAAAGCAGCTCATGAGATCATTGTATTGAGGTACATAGGAGAGAGATTAACCACATAGCTACCGGTACAGCCCCGAGCCTCGATGGAGAACTACTCCCTCCTCATGGGAGCAGCAGCGGTGATGAAGATGGCGGTGGAGATGGCAGCGGTGTCGATGGAGGAGCCTTCCGGGAGCACTTCCCCGCTCCGGCAGCGTGCCGGAACAGAGACTCCTGTCCCCCAGATCTTGGCGTCGCGATGGCGGCGGCTCTGGAAGGTTTCTGTGGTTTTCGCCAATCGTATCAGGGTTTTCGATCCAGGGGCTTTATATAGGCGAAGAGGCGGCGCAGGAGGGTCGAAGGGCGACGACACCATAGGGCGGCGCGGCCAGGGCCTGGGCCGCGCCGGCCTATGGTCTGGGGGCCCGGTGCCCCCTACGGTCCTTCCCGGGTGTTCTGGATGCTTCCGGTGAAAATAGGAACTTGGGCGTTGATTTCGTCCGATTTCGAGAATATTTCGTTACTAGGATTTCTGAAACCAAAAACAGCAGAAAACAGGAACTGGCACTTCGGCATCTTGTTAATAGGTTAGTTCCAGAAAATGCACGAATATGACATAAAGTGTGCATAAAACATGTAGATAACATCAATAATGTGGCATGGAACATAAGAAATTATCGATACGTCGGAGACGTATCACAAGTCCACTAAGTATGAACACATAAATTGATTATATGACTACATGGCAGATTAGTCGAAATTAAACTAGAATCTGATCTTACGAATCGTAGAATCAATCACATCTACAAGAACAAGGTAGGATATCAAATCAATCAAGAACCAGGCTCGTGCAAACCATGTGAACAGCAATATGACACAAAGAGGGTTGGGACAGTTTCGGTAAAAGAGAAGTACCTCCTCGTCATCACCCTCAACATCCTCCTGGAACTGAACGTTTGGGCCAAAATCGTCGAAGGGGTCGAGGTTCGCGTCCAGCATCGGGCCTAGGAAGACCTCGCCGTGGTGGCCTGCAACGCCGTGCACATCTTCGGTGGGATAAACAACATTGGTATCCACCTTCTGCTCGACGGCCAGGACGCCCGTTTCGACCGAGGTCGAAGAACCAGACAAGCAGAGGAGACGAGCGGCATGGGTGCCCGGTGAAGCCTCACCCGTCGTGACGGCCAGGATGCCCATTTCGACCGAGGTCGAAGAATCCGACAAGCAGAGGAGACGAGCGGCCTGGGTGCCCGGTGAAGCCTCACCCACCGCGACGGCCACTACCGTAGAGGCATCCTCTGCGTGGGCGGTCGCCTATTGCTCCGCCTCGTATGCAATACCTATCTTCATGCTGCTGCGGTTGGAAACGGGAAAGTCGATGCCTCAGAGGTGCGGTGAGTGGATGGGGGGTTTTCACAGTGTGGGGGAGGCAAGTTGGGGGAGTGGAGAGGACGAGCTCGTGAGAGATGATGAGGCCGATTATGTTATAGCCTCTGACTCTCTGTATCCAGTAGTGGACGCGTGAAGTCATGCATGTACTTGACTTTCCACTTTCTGGGAGACGTGTACGAAACTTTTTTTTGGGACCATTTAACTTCATGTGGGACTCATGTATACCAATACTTCCAAACGTCATAAGTAATTCAAAATCATTCAGAATAATATGAGACCTTAACATTTTATTTTTTGTGTCAGATATTGTCTATGAAAAATAACATCCTTCAAAAAATAAATCCCCTATGCCAATCCGATCATGCCCGTCTACTCCAACTAGCTTCCTCGAGTAATTTGTCGCCTTACATTCTTAAAATGAACCAAAGTTTGGCACAGGGGTGCATCATCACATGGAAAATGATGTTACCATTCTGTCTTCCCATTTTTTTTGAATTTTTCAAAATTGTCATGCCCTAACGGAAAAAATGTACTCCTTCTAAGAAGCATGTATCAGAATGGCATTACCAAAACCTAGGGGTGGGGTGGGGGCCCGGGGCACATGGTGGTGTGATGATACATCACATTTGGACCACACAACACCATTTGGACCAACCAAAAAAAACCACCCTACACAAACCCTGGTCAAAACTAGTTTGACCAATATTACAAAAGTTGTACGGAGTACATAATTCAGAAACCGTCAGAAATATACGAAGCATTCAGGAGTCCCCAAAGTCAGTGACTTTGAGTCACTTACAACTGTGGTCCACATATCAGTCACCCAAAGTCATGGCAAAGTCAGTTTGGCAAAGTCACCGACAGACAAAGCAAGTAGTGAACAGACAACTCCGTAGCACTGAAAAGACATCTCACAGAAAAGGCTAGTACTACCTTTTCTTCCCGGATAAGCAAAAATAGCTGATCGGTACTGACGAAATGCACCAGGTCCGCAATGTACTCCAGCTATATAAGTGAAGCATGCCTACCACTGAAGAGGAAATTCAAGATTCCACCAGATCCCCATATCACTCTTTTGCATAAAACACGGATATATCTTTTGCACAATTCACCACTTGTTGGTCTAATCTATCGCAGCTTCCATTAGTTGGTCATCCAATTAACGATTTAACGGATTAGAAAAATAAGCGGTGGAATTAGAAGTACTAGTAGCGAAATGTGCAAAATATACCGTCCTTCACGAGGGGGTTTGTCCAGAAGAGGGCCGGATGACAATGTCCCGGGTGCATCCAGAAATGAGAGGGGTAGTTTCTAATACATGTAAGAAATTATTTTACAAAAAGGTACATATTAAGTAGTACAACTATTAGTACAGTACTACTATTTCGAGGGAAAATGCCATGTCGTGCGACCTCTAATCAATGAGTAGAAGTTGTAGGTGCGCATAACATGCATTGCTGAAAGCTGGTTCCGCTGGAATTTGAGCTTAGCCGGGGCGGATTCTGCGAAGTTCGCCCGACGTCACTCATGTATCCCACCAAACTGCTCACTTCTTTCAGTGTCTCTTCTCTTTCACTGCAGCTCTCCAATATCAGGTGCATCAACTTATCTTGTGCCTTCTGCCTCTCGAGAAGGGCAAGGATGGCGATGTCAGCATATTCAAGGTTCAACTTTTGGAGCTGTACTTTATCCTGAAGAAGGATTTTGTACTCTATATCAGACTTGTCTCTTTCGAGGCACACAGTCTTGAGTATGCTGCTGGCTTTCTCCGCTGATGCAATGTTCCTCTCTTTCTGCTTAATCAGCTCGTTCTTCAACATATCGCGCTCATTGCGAAGGCTGCAAATGAGCTCCACAAGAGTTTTCAAATTCTTCTTCTTGGCAGCCAAATCGTCTCGGAGGCGATCACACTCTAAGCTGAGCTCCTCGTTTTTTTCCATCAAGATGGCGACAGTGGTGTCGATAGTCGGCGCCGCTTCCTTCAGGGCGAAATCATCGGTAGCAAGTAAGCGCAAAGGAAGAAGAAGAAGAAGAAGAAGAAGAAGAAGATAACTACACAGTGCTTGGTGCTACCTCATTTCGCCGGGGTAGGGCCGGGTTGAAATCATCGGACGACGATGATTCCTTGGTCGTGGAAGTTGGTGCAGTACAGGCGTCGTTGGAACTTCCAACCCTTTAAGATGTATAACCATAGAGACTCTTAAAGAGCTTGAGCCCGGGCAAGAAGAAACGAAAGTACATGGCGAAGGAAACTAACCCGGTGAGCACAGCATGGACGCGTTTCGGCGATGGCGGCAGCGGCGGCGACGGCGAGCCCACTTGGTTTCTGGAACCGTCTCTCGAAATTTCGAGCCGGCGTTTTTTATCCGCGTACTTGACCGCCGGCGACCTGAAGTTTGAACACATTAATTGCTGGAGGAGAGAGCGACGAAAGAAACGAAAGTACATGGCGAAGGAAACTAACTCGGTGAGCACAGCACGGACGCGTTTCGGCGGCGGCGGCGGCGATGGCGAGCCCACTTGGTTTCTGGAAGCGTCTCTCGAAATTTCGAGCCGGCGTTTTTTCTCCGCGTACTTGACCGCCGACGACCTGAATTTTGAAGACATTCTTTGGAGGAGAGAGCGACGAACAAATGTTTGTTAGGTGGAGAGAGGAAGAAAGTGAATGGAACGAGAGAGTTTAGCGTTTTGCCCTTATAGTCATAGTCGCTAACCGTGACGCGGGAAGGTTGGTCATCGGCGTTTAATGGTCTCCCGCGTGGAAACCGAGGCGGCCACGAGGCAGCGGCTGGCCACGCGGCGTCCAGTCGCCTACGCCGCCGTAAATGAGGGTAGTTGCCTACCACCACCAGGTGACATGCACCTTTTGCATGTCACCGTGTGACATGCGGCCTAAATTCAAATTTAAAACATTGCGAAAAAAATCATGCATCCGGTGACATGCCCATGGCATGCCACCGATGAAGAGTTCCGTGCCATGCACTCTGGCACTCTGCGCCGTCTTGGATCAGAAAATGAGCGAAGAACGAGGACGAGGCACTAGTTCAAATTTAGGATGAAGTTTAAGTTTTATTTTGGTTTAAATTAGATTAGAGGGAGTAGTACTCTTACTTTATTACTCGTACTTGTGTTAATGTAGTAGTATTATTATGGTGGTGTACTTGCGTTCATGTACTTGTTTCAGCTGTTTTGGTGAAGGAGACATGCATCACCTTTTTTGGTGATGTATCTAGTCGTCATGTAGCCCTTGTCAAATTCCTCTGATATACTGATGGGAGGGCTTGTTCACCCCATACTGATGGGAGCCCTTGTCAAATCGTAATCATAGCCAAAAGGCGCATTTTTTCCCGATATTACTCGATGCTTAAGGCGCGGGTGGTTGTGGTTCAGTTATCTCCCTAATTTGCACCTGCTTTCCCGTTTCCACTAGTCGAAAGTCGAAACCTGGCCACATTAACCCAAGATCCTGAAGCCGCCGCCTCAACCCTAGCCGCCTCCAGTTCTTCCTCCTCCATAGATTGGTTGCCCCTCCTCCGTTGGCTTCACCGGCGTCAGGAGGAGTGGGGAACCCGATCTATGCGTGGAGTTTCGAATAAAAGTATTGTTTTCATTAGATTATATTAGATTATGTTAGGATTTTGGTAGCCGCCTTCTTGTTGGTTTCCCCTCAATGGAGATGGCATCGTCTGCAATAAGTGATCTTTGGCCTTTCGTTCGGCGACGAGATCTTCTTCCCGGCGTCAATGGTGGTCTTGAACGATCACAATTTTCTAGGTATGGGCCTTTGGATCTTGCTTCGCCAGATCGATTTTGGATCTTTTGTCTTTGTTGCCGTGGGGAGGATTATCCTCGCAGTTTTTGTCCCGGCTGCTACGTCCTCGACAATGGTGATTCGTACTCTCAGCTCTCCATCGACGATGACAAAGCTAGTCGGTTATTATTCCCTGATATACTGGTGTTGGTACTCTTGCCGATGTTGTATGACTGCTTTAATGGTTGCGTGCGTGCACGCAGCTTTGGCATTGCGGCTCAAAAAATCATGGGAGAACTTTCATCGGTATCTACAGGTCTATGGTTAGTTATCTATTTTTGGCTGCCTTCAGAAAAGTACAAGATTGTGTTCTGGAAGAAGAAAAAATTGAAGACCTCGAAGATTTGTTACTATCTTTTAGACTTTATTTTGTAATCGTTGGAGTCAGTTCATGTATCTCTACCATGTACTATTTGTTGCTATGAATATATGTGGTATTGATTGTCAAAAAAAAAAAACCAAGATCCTGAAAAACTGTTGGTCTATCCCGAGAAACGAGGAGGTTTAAGGAAACGAGGAGTCCAGCGCGTGCGGAAGGAGCTTTAATCGTGCGAGCATGCAGGGGCAAAATGAGGAAACTAGCGATTACTTTCTCTCCTGCCAGTCTTATACCTTAATAAATGGGCAAACTGAGCATGTTGTAGCTAATCCTTTTATTAATTATAAGCAGCTATATTAGTCAATAAGATTGCCTTATGTTTTTCCTCAGTTTTCGCCAAGCCCTTATTTGTAACCCGCAGAAGGAGCTCAGACGGGAGGATTCTAGTTTAGTTGACCGTTCCGTGCTGACGTGTGGGGCTAGTAGAAAGGGACCGCGTGGGACAGGACGAGACCGCGTTTGGTTGTACGTGAGCAGGAGCTGGGTTCTGTCTCTCTCGGCGCGAATTGGCATTTTTAAGAGCACCTTTTCCCCCTCTGTCTCTTTGTCTTTATTAACCAAATTAGTATCAAATCTAGAGAAGCTTGCATTTCTGTCTTTCTTCAATTATTTGTGCCTTTTGGCCCTCGTTGTTTGCCCAATATGGCAGCAAATCTAGTACTCCCTCTGGTCCATATGTATGTAGTTAAATCTAGAAGCAAATCTCCAGGGTAATGTACTCCGTACGACAAACTCACAGTAATAGTAAATCGAGAAAACAAAGTAGGGCCAACAAAATATACTCCAGTAGAATAGGAATAGATAATAGGGATCCCTCCCTAGATAATAAGCTGCATAGTGCATACACAGCAGCCAACAGGTTCGAGGTTCTTCACAACACCATCATACTAACAACATAACAACAAGGGATCCCTAGCTAACAACAAAATAGAAGCTGCTTTGCAGCAGCAAGACTACGTCCGTAGACTCCGCCTACCCCATCTGCCTCTGCCTCCACTTGTTGCTCCCCTTGGGAGCCTTGGGCTTGAGCGGAGGCATGCGCCCGGCGGAGATCTCCACCCGCTGGATGCTGCGGAGGTGCATGCCGAGCGCCATGTGCTTGGCGCGGAAGGAGTGGGGGTTCACCGACGCGCCGACCTTGGGGTTGGTGTTGCCGATGTTCTCGGCATGCGTGAGGAGGCAGTTGAAGTCAGTGCGGCCGAGCCTCCTAGTGCAGAAGGGGCACCTGTAGACACCCTTGGCGAAGTAGGAGACGTACTGGCCGACCTGCAGCCTCCGCAGCACCTGGCGAGTCTTGACGTCATGGTGCTCGTCGTCGCTGCCGACGTCGCTGCCAGATAGCTGATCCATATCAAACGGGAACTATTAGTGAATGAGATGCAACGATGACTAACGTGCATGATAACAAAGTAAGGAAAAACAGAGCCAGCCTCAGTTAGAGTGGACATGATTATATGTCTACAGCGATGGTGTTAGCGAACCATAGCTCATGCACAACAGATTTGTACACAGCAATGGTTCGCTGAACCCACTCTGTAAAAATTTATGCCCAACGATTCATCATAGGCAAAGAAACAGATTCCAGATCTGATTTTGAACAGATTCCAGAATATTTGCAAAATTAAACGGTTGATATCTTTTGATTCGTGCATAAAATAACTGACTGAGATCCCATAAATTAACTGATTGAGATCCCATTATTACTTGCATAAATTAACCGAACGGCCGAACTCCAAATCTTAAACGAAATCAAGAAGGGATCAAAGCAAAATGGAATAAAATCGGCGCAAATATTAACCCAATACTCAACCATCTACAGATCGGCACTAATAGTTACTAGGGAACCAGCAAAAATAGGGTTCAAAAAGGAATGGGGAACAAAAAAGGGAGCAAACCATAGTTACCTCGTTCCATGGGTCGTCCATGCAGGTGTCGTAGGGGTTCGGAGGCGAGATGTACGGCACCGGGTCATAGGGGTCCCATCCCGGCGGGATACGACCGCCACCGGCGGCGGCGACGGCCTTTGAGGGGACGACGTCGAAGAGGGAGGCGTCGCGCTTGGAGCCGACGGCGTCATGGACGATGGGATTCGCATTCTCCATGTCCATCTCGCCTGCAGAGAGGGAGAGGGTTTTTTGCTTTGGAGAAGATGATGGGACGTGAGAGGCGGCGTTGCATGAGCGAGTGAGAGTGACAGAGATAGTGCGAGGAGGCGTCTATAAAGGCGAGGGGTGGTTAATGCGACCCGCGTCCTACGCGTCCACCATTTAACGTCTGCACGTCTTGGGCTTCTGCAACGCGACACGCGTCCACGATTGCACGTCTTCGACTTCTGCACCGCGACTCGCGTCAGTACCCGTCAACAATTGCACATCTTCCACTTCTGCACCGCAACACGCGTACTCGAGTCTAACCCTGGAAATTTAGATATACTCTCGAGTCTTATACTGTAGCATTTTTTGTGTGCTCAGTTTTCCCCTTGAGTACTAATACTGGCTAGTGCAATATACTCAGTTTTACCTCAAGTGCCTGGTCAACAGAGAGTCAACAAATGGGATTAACTAGTTAAATGAGTCAACAAATGGGATTATCGATTCGTTTTCACGTGTTAAACTTGTCTAAATATTGGTCAAACCTAGGATTTGACCAAGATTCAAATGGGCAGAAAATTAAAAAAAAACAGAAAAATGAAAAACCAAAGCACATAGTCTTCTTATGTCATATAGTAAGCATTAAAGGTGATAAACAAGGTCTAGACATATTCAAACCATACAAATCATGTATCTACCCCCTAACCCCTAAACTCTGTCTTATGAAGTCAAGCATGAAGAGAAGTGGTTTTGGGTTTCAAACATGGAAATTTCAAAAACCTCCCAAAAACTTCATTTTAGAGTGACTAAGAATGATACATGCTTCCCTTTTCATTTTCATGTTTTAAACTTGTTTAAATCTTGGTCAAACCTAGGATTTGACCAAGATTCAAATGGGCATCAAAATTTAAAAAAATCAGAAAAATGAAAAACCAAAGCACATAGTTTTCTTATGCCATATAGTAAGCATTCAAGTTGATAAACAAGGTCTATACATATTTAAACCAGACAAATCATGTATCTATACCCCTAAACCTTAAACTCTGTCTTATGAAGTCTAGCATGAAGAGAAGTCGTTTTGGGTTTCAAACATGGAAATTTCAAGAACATCCCAAAAGCTTCATTTTAGTGTGACTAAGAAGGATCAAGGCTTAGCTTTTCATTTTCATGTTTTAAACTTGTTTAAATCCTGGTCAAATATAGGTTTGACCAAGATTCAAATGGGCATAAAATAAAAATATAGAAAAATGAAAAACCAAAGCACATAGTCTTCTTATGTCATATAGTAAGCATTAAAGTTGATAAACAAGGTCTAGTCTTATTCGAACTAGACAAATCATGTATCTACCCGCCAACCCCTAAACTCTGTCTTATGAAGTCTAGCATGAAGAGAAGTCGTTTTGGGTTCAAACATGGAAATTTCAAGAACATCCCAAAAGCTTCATTTTAGTGTGACTAAGAAGGATCAAGGCTTACCTTTTCATTTTCATGTTTTAAACTTGTTTAAATCCTGGTTAAATCTAGGATTTGACCAAGATTCAAATGGGCATAAAATAGAAAAATAGAAAAATGAAAAACCAAAGCACATAGTCTTCTTATGTCATATAGTAAGCATTAAAGTTGATAAACAAGGTCTAGACTTATTCAAACTAGACAAATCATGTATCTATCCGCAAACCCCTAAACTCTATCTTATGAAGTCAAGCATGAAGAGAAGTGCATGGTTTTGGGTTTCAAACATGGAAATTTCAAAAAACTCCCAAAAAATTCATTTTAGAGTGACTAAGAAGGATACATGCTTTCCTTTTCCTTTTCATGTTATATACTTGTTTAAATCTTGGTCAAACCAAGGATTTTACCAAGATTCAAATGTGCATCAAAATTCCAAAAAAATCAGAAAAATGAAAAAACAAAGCACGTAGTTTTCTTATGTCATATAGTAAGCATTAAAGTTGATAAACAAGGTCTAGACATATTCAAACAAGAAAAATCATGTGTCTACCCCTAACCCTAAACTCTGTCTTATGTAGTCAAGCATGAAGAGAAGTGCTTTTGGGTTTCGAACATGGAAATTTCAAAAACCACCCAAAAGCTTTATTTTAGAGTGACTAAGAAGGATCCATGCTTATCTTTTCATTTTCATATTTTAAAATTGTTTAAATCATTGTCAAACCTAGGATTTGACCAAGATTCAAATGGGCATAAAATTAAAAAAATTAGAAAAATGAAAAACTAAAGCACATAGTCTTCTTATGTCATATATATAGTAAGCATTTAAAAGAAGATAAATAAGGTCTAGACAATTCAAATAATACAAATCATGTATCTACCCCTAACCCTAAACTCTATCTTATGAAGTCAAGCATGAAGAGAAGTGGTTTTTGGTTTCAAACACGAAAATTTCAAAAACCTCCCAAAAGCTTCATTTTAATTAGACTAACTTATTAATTATGAAGGATCCAGGATTGATTACCTTTTCATTGTCATGTTTTAAACTTGTTTAAATCTTGGTCAAACCTGGGATTTGACCAAGATTCGAATGGGCATAAGAATTAAGAAAAAAGTCGTAAGAATGAAAAACTAAAGCACATAGCCTTCTTATGTCATATAGTAAGCATTCAAATTGATAAACAAGGTCTAGACATGTTCAAACCAGAAAAATCATGTATCTACCCCTAACCCTAAACTATGTCTTATGAAGTCAAGCATGCATGAAGAGAAGTGGTTTTGGGTTTCAAACATGAAAATTTCAAAAACCTCCCAAAAGCTTCATTTTAGAGCGACTAATAAGGATCGATGCTTACCTTTTCATTTTCATGTTTTTACTTATTTGAATCTTGGTCAAATCCTAGGTTTGACCAAGATTTAAACAAGTTTAAAACATGAAAATGAAATGGGAAGTGTGTATCCTTCTTAGTCAGTCTAAAATGAAGCTTTTGGGATGTTCTTGAAATTTCCATGTTTGAAACCCAAAACCACTTAAGACAGAGTTTTTGGTTAGGTGTAGATACATGATTTTTCTTGTTTGAATATGTCTAGACCTTGTTTATCAACTTGAATGCTTATGACATAAGAAGGCTATATATGTGCTTTGGTTTTCCATTTTTTCATTTTTATGCCCATTTAAATATTGGACAAATCCTAGGTTTGACCAAGGTTTAATCAAGTTTAAAACATGGCAATGAAAAGGTAAGCATGAATCCTTTCTTAGTCACTCTAAAATGAAGGTACTTGAAATTTTTATGTTTGAAACACAAAACCCCAGTTCTCTTCATATGTTTGACTTCATAAGAGAGAGTTTAGGGTTAGGGGTAGATATGATACATGATATTTCTGGTTTGAATATGTCTAGACCTTGTTTATCAACTTGAATGCTTACTATATGACATAAGAAGGCTATATATGTGCTTTTGTTTTTCATTTTTATTTTTTGAATTTTTACGCCAGTTTGAATCTTGGTCAAATCCTAGGTTTGACCAAGGTTAAAACAAGTTTAAAACATGGCAATGAAAAGGTAAGCATTGATCCTTCTTAGTCACTCTAAAATGAAGCTTTTGGGAGGTTTGTGAAATTTCCATGTTTGAAACCCAAAATCACTTCTCCTCATACTTAACTTCATAAGACAGAGTTTGGGGTTAGGGGTAGATACATGTTTTGTGTGGTTTGAATATGTCTAGACCTTGTTTATCAACTTGAATGCTTACTATATGACATAAGAATACTATGTGCTTTGCTTTTTCATTTTTCTGATTTTTTAATTGTTAAACCCATTTGAATCTTGGTCAAATCCTAGGTTTGAGCAAGATTTAAACAAGTTTAATACATGAAAATGGAAAGCTAAGCATGAATCATTCTTAGTCACTCTAAAAATCTTTCGGTCTGCAGAAGAGTCGAATCTGCAATCAGTAGTTACAAAAGCGACCCACCTTAGGGATGGATAATAAGACTTGGGCAATATAAACGTTGATACTTACTTTGTGATACTAAAATATGTGTATCTAGACATATTTCAGTTGTAGATACATCCATTTTAACATCAAGTAATATGGATCGGAGGACTAGCTAAAGAACAATGAGAGGCAGTGTTTCTCTCCCCCAGCCTACTTGGCGGAGTGGCCCTCCATCAGGACGTACAGGTGGTGATTCCGCTTCTCTCGTTGGAATTCCTTATCCCCCAGCCTACTCGGCGACGTGCGCTCCTCAGTGACCTGCGCGAGGGCGCCTCGGTGACCTACGCAAAGGTGGCTGGACTCGGAGCGCATCGACTTCCTTCTGCGGTGCCTGGATTGGATCGACCATCCCGCGCGTGTCCTCCACCATATTGTTTTTCTTCAAGATGCTGTCATCCATCATCTTCTTCACCGCATCATGTTGGGTGTTGAGGCTCCCGTTGAGAGCTTGAACGCACCTGTTTGATAGCTCGACGTTTTCTTCGTGAAGAAAGCCGCACTCGATCTTAAGCATCAAATTCTCGCCCTTGAGCTTCTTGATGACAGAGTTCGTTTCCTCACTTGATGGAACGCTCACATCATGCAGCTTGCCCCGGCCGGTGACCTCGTCCTTCAAAGTATCGACATCATCGCGAAAGTTGGAGGCGAGTTCCACGAGAGTTTTAAGCTCATCTCTGAAACACACCGATGCTTCCTGCATGGCAATATCATCAGTACCGAAACAAAGTGACGAGAGGAAGACGAAAATGTCCAATCAGTGGTAACCTCTAAGCGCAGGAGACAGGGGTTGAAGTCGTCATGAGAAGATGTCAGGGTGCGTCGTGGGGCACTGAGATATGTATAAAAAGGATTAATACGGAATAAAGAGTTGGGACCTCCGGGCCAGGAAGAATCAAGAAACATGGCGATGGAAACCAACCAGGAATCTTCGACCGCACGACTGACGCCGTTCCGAGACGAGCGCGAAGCAGGGCCTTCGTTTTCTGGCGGGCCCTTTCTCGCGGCCAGCATCTGGATAGACCGCCGGTGAGAACTCTCCGCGTCCTTGGTCAACACTAGATGGTGCTTCTTCAAGCGAGATGGTGGCCTTGACTTCGGAGGCATCGCTGGAAGTCGAAGGAGACTGGAAGTGAAGCAAGAAGGGGATGGAAGAAGTACTCCCCCCTATTAAAACCAGACAACCGTCTACTGCCCTCGCTTCGAGCAACCTGGTCCGCCCATCCTAAATCAACGGCCGAGAGGGGGCTCCCTTGCGAACTGAGATCCAGTGACTTTACCCAACAGAAGTTACCATGAACTTTACCTATACGAGCCATCAGGTTAAGATCCAACGAACATGGTCGATCTAAAATTTGAAATTAAAATTTATGTAGCTCAGAAAAAAACAGAAAAACTTTACATTAAGACGTATTCTCGGAAAGTTCCAGTCCATTTAAAATATTAGTTTAGTTTAAGTTCGAAATTTGGATCAACCGCGAGCGTTGGATCTTGATCGAATGGCTCACGTGTGTAAAGTCGCATGGTGACTTCTCTTAGTGAAGTCACTGGATCTCAGTCCGCGAAGGGTCAGGACGCGGGAGCAGAAGCAAATGAATCGAGAGCGGTCCGGAGTATCCTGTCCGTCCACCGTAAATCAACGGGACAGAGCGGCTACCTTCTCTTCGAAGGCTCTGGCGCGCAACCCGAGGAATGGACATCTGTCGGCTAGTATAGAATTTTATAGCACGCCATTAATCGAGCTAGCAGTACTGTACTACTGGAGTACAACTCTGATGGACGTCCAAAGCTCTGAATAGTCAGGGGAAACAATGAATGCGAGCTAGGGTAGTACAGTACTACTGTAGTAGTGAAGCAATGGGGATTATCTGGAGCAAGTACGGAGTACCGAGTACAGTACTACAAAAGTGTTGTTCGTTGTTTTCGCAGTTCATTTTAGCGTAACGTCAGTGTTGTCGAACCAGTTGTTAGATTTTGGGTAATTATTGTTAAGTTGTTGCTTCTTAATTAAAATTTATCAAAGTCATGTACTAGACTAGATCGATTTGTGAGAACATCCCAAAAGCTTCATTCATTTTAGAATGACTAAGAAGGATCCATTCTTACCTTTTCTTTTCATGTTTTAAACTTGTTTAAACCTTGGTCAAACCTAGGATTTGACCAAGATTTAAATGGGCATAAAAATTCAGAAAAAATCAAAAAATGAAAAACCAAAGCACATATATAGCCTTCTTATGTCATATAGTAAGCACTGGAGTTGATAAAAACTCTGTCTTATGAAGTCAAACATATGAAGAGAACTGGTTTTGGGTTTCAAACATGGAAATTTCACAAACCTCCCAAAAGCTTCATTCTACAGTGACTAAGAAGGATCCAGGCTTACCTTTTTCATTTTCAATTTCTTAACTTGTTTAAATCTTGGTCAAACCTAGGATTTGACCAAGATTCAAATGGGTATAACAATTCAAAAAAAACGGAAAAAAACCAAAGAACATAGTCTTTTGATGTCATATAGTAAGCATTCAAGTTGATAAACAAGGTCTAGACATATTCAAACCAAACAAATCATGTATCTACCCCCTAACCCTAAACTACGCCTTATGAAGTCAAGCATGAAGAGAAGTGATTTTGGGTTTCAAACATGGAAATTTCAAAAACCTCCCAAAAGCTTCATTTTAGAGTGACTAAGAAGGATCCATGCTTACCTTTTCATTGCCATGTTTTAAACTTGTTTTAACCTTGATCAAACCTAGGATTTGACCAAGATTCAAATGGGAGTAAAAATTCAGAAAAATTCAAAAAAAATGAAAAACCAAAGCACATATATAGCCTTCTTATGTCATATAGTAAGCATTCAAGTTGATAAACAAGGTCTAGACATATTCAAAGCAGAAATATCATGTATCATATCTACCCCTAACCCTAAACTCTGCCTTATGAAGTCAAACATATGAAGAGAACTGGGGTTTTGGGTTTCAAACATAAAATTTTCAAGTACCTTCATTTTAGAGTGAGTAAGGAAGGATTCATGCTTACCGTTTCATTTTCATGTTTTAAACTTGTTTAAACCTAGGATTTGACCAAGATTAAATAGGCATAAAAAATTCGAAAGAAATCAAAAAATGAAAAACCAAAGCACATATATATAGCCTTCTTATATCATATAGTAAAAAATTCAAGTTGATAAACAAGATCTAGACATATTCAAACAAGAAAAATCATGTATCTACACCTAACCATAAACTCTGTCTTAAGTGGTTTTGGGTTTCAAACATGGAAATTTCACAAACCTCCCAAAAGCTTCATTTTACAGTGACTAAGGAGGATCCATGCTTACCTTTTGGATTAAACGTTTGAAACCAAAAACCACTTCTCTTCATGCATGCTTGACTTCATAAGACAGAGTTTAGCTAGGGTTAGGGGGTAGATACATGATTTCCTGGTTTGAATATGTCTAGACCTTGTTTATCAACTTAATTGATTGCTTACTATATGACATAAGAAGACTACGTGCCTTGGTTTTCATTTTTTTTGTTTTTTTTTAATTTTATGCTCATATATTTGAATCTTGGTCAAATCTTAGGTTTGACCATGATTTAAACAAGTTTAAAACATGAAAATGAAAAGGGAAGCATGTATCCTTCTTAGTCACTCTAAAATGAAGCTTTTGGGATGTTCTTGAAATTTCCATGTTTGAAACCCAAAACGACTTCTCTTCATGCTAGACTTCATAAGATCAACAGGGGGTAGATACATGATTTGTCTGGTTTGGATATACCTAGACCTCGTTTAACTTGAATGCATACGATATGACATAAGAAGACTACGTGCTTTTGTTTTTCATTATTCTGATTTTTTTGAATTTTGTGCCCACCCATTTGTATCTTGGTCAAATCCTAGGCTTGATAATGATTTAAACAAGATTAAAATATGAAAATGCAAAGGTAAGCATGGATCCTTCTTAGTCACTCTAAAATGAAGCTTTTGGGAGAAAAACCACTTCTCTTCATATGCTTGACTTCATAAGACGGAGTTTAGGGGTTAGGGTGTATAGATACATGATTTGTCTAGTTTGAATATGTCTAGACCTTGTTTATCAACTTAATTGGCTTACTATATGACATAAGAAAACTATTTGCTTTGGTTTTTCTTTTTCCTGATTTTTTTCAATTTTGATACCCATTTGAATCTTGTCAAATCCTAGGTTTGACCGAGATAATTTAAACAAGCTTAAAACATGAATATGAAAAGGGAAGCATGTATCCTTCTTTGTCATTCTAAAATGAAGTTTTTGGGAGGTTTTTCAAATTTCCATGTTTGAAACCCAAAACCACTTCTCTTCATATGCTTGACTTCATAAGACAGAGTTCAGGGGTTAGGGGGTATAGATACATGATTTGTCTAGTTTGAATATGTCTAGACCTTGTTTATCAACTTTAATGCATACTATATCACATAAGAAAACTATTTGCTTTGGTTTTCTTTTTTCTGACTTTTTTTTCAATTTTGATGCCCATTTGAATCTTGTCAAATCCTAGGTTTGACCAAGATAATTTAAACAAGCTTAAAACATGAATATGAAAAGGGGAGCATGTATCCTTCTTAGTCACTCTAAAATGTAGTTTTTGGGAGGTTTTTGAAATTTCCATGTTTGAAACCCAAAACCACTTCTCTTCACATGCTTGACTTCATAAGACATAGTTTAGGGGTTAGGGGTATAGATACATGATTTGTCTGGTTTAATATGTCTAGACCTTGTTTATCAACTTTAATGCTTACTATATGACATAAGAAGACTATGTGATTTGATTTTTCATTTTTCTGTTTTTTATTTTTCTCATTTGAATCTTGGTCAAATCCTAGGTTTGACCAAGATTTAGACAAGTTTAACACGTAAATGAGTTAACTTGGATTTCCTACCCTTGAATCCATAGGAAACTTTGTTCTAATGCACTATTATAATCAACCGAGTTTTTACACCAACAGGTCTGTCACTTACGTGTGGTGCCCACGCTTGATGTCCCACACTTCAGTGAGCACAAGTCACGTGCAATAGGTACGCAAACTCCCAGCCATCTTCTTTGTCAAGAGAAGACGCATCAGGATGCGTATTGGAAGTCTGTGGGTCCTTCTGGATCCTTCCGTTGTCCCTCTCACAAAAAAACAAATCTCTCTCATTCTCGGCCTCGCTCGACTCGCTCGCTCGCTCCCTCGCACCTCCTGCTCACTGACAAACCCTGCACAAAAGTCAACATCATCACCCAAAAAAGGGGAGACACCATAATGCTCTCCCTTCTTCTCTCCTTCCGAGTGATCCCTCTTCCTCCGAGTTTCACTCGACGGGCAAACACCCATGTGCTGCATAGTGGAGTAATAAAAAGGTAGTACTCGTAGAAAAATCGATATACGAATCTATAATTAAATAGGTTAAACTAGGGTTTTGCCCAGTTCTACAGATCAAGGGTTCAAAAAAATCCAACTACGGGGTTCGAACAACACGATTCTAATCCAAGAATTTTTTCGACCTAGGTCACCCAAATGGCCTCAAACTATAGGGTTAGCATCTAGTGTAGTATGTGTGAAAATGTATGCACTATGTGTGCTATAACTTGTATGTCTTTCATATTTGAACCAAATTTGAATAAGTTTGAAATATTTGAAAAGGGGCTTTTGGCTTAAACGTTTGAAACCAAAAACCACTTCTCTTCATGCATGCTTGACTTCATAAGACAGAGTTTAGCTAGGGTTAGGGGTAGATGCATGATTTTCCTGGTTTGAATATGTCTAGACCTTGTTTATCAACTTAATTGAATGCTTACTATATGACATAAGAATACTATGTGACTTGTTTTTTATTTTTTGATTTTTTTAAAATTTATGCCCATTTGAATCTTGGTCAAATCCTAGGTTTGAACATGGTTTAAACAAGTTTAAATCATGAATATGAAAAATTAAGCATCTATATATCCTTCTTACTCACTCCAAAATGTAGCTCTTGGGAGGGTTTTTCGAAATTTCCATGTTTGAAACCAAAACCACTTCTCTTCATGCATGCTTGACTTCATAAGACAGAGTTTAGGGTTAGGGGTAGATATATACATGATTTTCTGGTTTGAATATGTCTAGGCCTTGTTTATCAACTTGAATGCTTACTATATATATATGACATAAGAATGTTATGTCCTTTGTTTTTTCATTCTTTTGATTTTTTATGAATTTCCATGCCCATTTGAATCTTTTGGTCAAATCCTAGAGGTTTGACCAAGATTGAAACAAGTTTAAAACATGAAAATGAAAAGGGAAGCTTGTATATCCTTCTTAGTCACTCTAAAATGAAGTTTTTGGGAGGTTTTTGAAATTTCTATGTTTGAAACCCAAAACCACTTCTCTTCATGCTAGACTTCATAAGACAATTTAATTAGGGGTTAGGGGGTAGATACATGATTTGTCTTGTTTGAATATGTCCAAACCTTGCTTGTTTATCAACTTTAATGCTTACTATATGACATAAGAATGCTTACCATATGTTTGAATTTTAAAAGCATATAGTCTTCTTATGTCATATAGTAAGCATTCAAAAGTTTTTCTTTGAGAGAGTAGCATGCATGCATTCAAAAGTTGATAAATAAGATTTGTACATATTCAAACCAGACAAATCATGTATCTACACCCCTAACCCTAAACTCTGTCTTATGAAGTCAAGCATGAAGAGAAGTGCTTTTGGGTTTCAAACATGGAAATTTCACAAACCTCCCAAAAGCTTCATTTTACAGTGACTAATTAAGAAGGATCTAGGCTTACCTTTTCATTTTCATTTTTTAAACTGCTTGTTTAAATCTTGATCAAACCTAGGATTTGACCAAGATTCAAATGGGCATAAAAAATCAGGAAAAAATGAAAAAATGAAAAAACAAAGCACATATATAGCCTTCTTATGTCATATATATAGTAAGCATTCAATTAAGTTGATAATTTTAAACAAGGTCTATACATATTCAAACCAGAAAAAAGCATGTATCTACCCATGCATATATATATAACCCTATACTTTTGTCTTATGAAGACGTCTAGGATGAAGAGAAGTGGATTTGGGTTTCAAACATGGAAATTTCAAAAACCTCCCAAAACATGTATATATCTACCCCTAAACCCTAATCTTTGTCTTATGAAGCCAAGCATATGAAGAGAAGTGATTTTGGGTTTCAAACATGGAAACTTCAAAAACCTCCCAAAAGCTTCATTTTAGAGAGACTAAGAATGATCCATGCTTACCTTTTCATTGCCATGTTTTAAACTTGTTTTAACCTTGGTCAAACCTAGGATTTGACCAAGATTCAAATGGGAGTAAAAATTCAGAAAAATTCAAAAAAATGAAAAACCAAAGCACATATATAGCCTTCTTATGTCATATAGTAAGCATTCAAGTTGATAAACAAGGTCTAGACATATTCAAAGCAGAAATATCATGTATCATATCTACCCCTAACCCTAAACTCTGTCTTATGAAGTCAAACATATGAAGAGAACTGGGGTTTTGGGTTTTAAACATAAAATTTTCAAGTACCTTCATTTTAGAGTGAGTAAGGAAGGATTCATGCTTACCGTTTCATTTTCATGTTTTAAACTTGTTTAAACCTAGGATTTGACCAAGATTTAAATAGGCATAAAAAATTCGAAAGAAATCAAAAAATGAAAAACCAAAGCACATATATATAGCCTTCTTATATCATATAGTAAAAAATTCAAGTTGATAAACAAGGTCTAGACATATTCAAACAAGAAAAATCATGTATCTACACCTAACCATAAACTCTGTCTTAAGTGGTTTTGGGTTTCAAACATGGAAATTTCACAAACCTCCCAAAAGCTTCATTTTACAATGACTAAGGAGGATCCATGCTTACCTTTTGGATTAAACGTTTGAAACCAAAAACCACTTCTCTTCATGCATGCTTGACTTCATAAGACAGAGTTTAGCTAGGGTTAGGGGGTAGATACATGATTTCCTGGTTTGAATATGTCTAGACCTTGTTTATCAACTTAATTAATTGATTGCTTACTATATGACATAAGAAGACTACGTGCCTTGGTTTTCATTTTTTTTTTTTGAATTTTATGCTCATATATTTGAATCTTGGTCAAATCTTAGGTTTGACCAAGATTTAAACAAGTTTAAAACATGAAAATGAAAAGGGAAGCATGTATCCTTCTTAGTCACTCTAAAATGAAGCTTTTGGGATGTTCTTGAAATTTCCATGTTTGAAACCCAAAACGACTTCTCTTCATGCTAGACTTCATAAGATCAACAGGGGGTAGATACATGATTTGTCTGGTTTGGATATACCTAGACCTCGTTTAACTTGAATGCATACGATATGACATAAGAAGACTACGTGCTTTTGTTTTTCATTATTCTGATTTTTTGAATTTTGTGCCCACCCATTTGTATCTTGGTCAAATCCTAGGCTTGATAATGATTTAAACAAGATTAAAATATGAAAATGCAAAGGTAAGCATGGATCCTTCTTAGTCACTCTAAAATGAAGCTTTTGGGAGCAAAACCACTTCTCTTCATATGCTTGACTTCATAAGACAGAGTTTAGGGGTTAGGGTGTATAGATACATGATTTGTCTAGTTTGAATATGTCTAGACCTTGTTTATCAACTTAATTGGCTTACTATATGACATAAGAAAACTATTTGCTTTGGTTTTTCTTTTCCTGATTTTTTTCAATTTTGATGCCCATTTGAATCTTGTCAAATCCTAGGTTTGACCGAGATAATTTAAACAAGCTTAAAACATGAATATGAAAAGGGAAGCATGTATCCTTCTTTGTCACTCTAAAATGAAGTTTTTGGGAGGTTTTTCAAATTTCCATGTTTCAAACCCAAAACCACTTCTCTTCATATGCTTGACTTCATAAGACAGAGTTCAGGGGTTAGGGGGTATAGATACATGATTTGTCTAGTTTGAATATGCCTAGACCTTGTTTATCAACTTTAATGCATACTATATCACATAAGAAAACTATTTGCTTTGGTTTTCTTTTTTCTGACTTTTTTTTCAATTTTGATGCCCATTTGAATCTTGTCAAATCCTAGGTTTGACCAAGATAATTCAAACAAGCTTAAAACATGAATATGAAAAGGGGAGCATGTATCCTTCTTAGTCACTCTAAAATGTAGTTTTTGGGAGGTTTTTGAAATTTCCATGTTTGAAACCCAAAACCACTTCTCTTCACATGCTTGACTTCATAAGACAGAGTTTAGGGGTTAGGGGTATAGATACATGATTTGTCTGGTTTAATATGTCTAGACCTTGTTTATCAACTTTAATGCTTACTATATGACATAAGAAGACTATGTGATTTGATTTTTCTTTTTTCTGTTTTTTATTTTTGTGCCCATTTGAATCTTGGTCAAATCCTAGGTTTGACAAAGATTTAGACAAGTTTAACACGTAAATGAGTTAACTTGGATTTCCTACCCTTGAATCCATAGGAAACTTTGTTCTAATGCACTATTATAATCAACCGAGTTTTTACACCAACAGGTTTGTCACTTACGTGTGGTGCCCACGCTTGAGGTCCCACACTTCAGTGAGCACAAGTCACGTGCAATAGGTACGCAAACTCCCAGCCATCTTCTTTGTCAAGAGAAGACGCATCAGGATGCGTATTGGAAGTCTGTGGGTCCTTCTGGATCCTTCCGTTGTCCCTCTCACAAAAAAAACAAATCTCTCTCATTCTCGGCCTCGCTCGACTCGCTCGCTCGCTCGCTCGCACCTCCTGCTCACTGACAAACCCTGCATAAAAGTCAACATCATCACCCGAAAAAGGGGAGACACCATAATGCTCTCCCTTCTTCTCTCCTTCCGAGTGATCCCTCTTCCTCCGAGTTTCACTCGACGGGCAAACACCCATGTGCTGCATAGTGGAGTAATAAAAAGGTAGTATTCGTAGAAAAATCGATATACGAATCTGTAATTAAATAGGTTAAACTAGGGTTTTGCCCAGTTCTACAGATCAAGGGTTCAAAAAAATCCAACTACGGGGTTCGAATAACACGATTCTAATCCAAGAATTTTTTCGACCTAGGTCACCCAAATGGCCTCAAACTATAGGGTTAGCATCTAGTGCAGTATGTGTGAAAATGTATGCCCTATGTGTGCTATAACTTGTATGTCTTTCATATTTGAACCAAATTTGAATAAGTTTGAAATATTTGAAAAGGGGCTTTTGGCTTAAACGTTTGAAACCAAAAACCACTTCTCTTCATGCATGCTTGACTTCATAAGACAGAGTTTAGCTAGGGTTAGGGGGTAGATGCATGATTTTCCTGGTTTGAATATGTCTAGACCTTGTTTATCAACTTAATTGAATGCTTACTATATGACATAAGAATACTATGTGACTTGTTTTTTATTTTTTGATTTTTTTAAAATTTTATGCCCATTTGAATCTTGGTCAAATCCTAGGTTTGAACATGGTTTAAACAAGTTTAAATCATGAATATGAAAAATTAAGCATCTATATATCCTTCTTACTCACTCCAAAATGTAGCTCTTGGGAGGGTTTTTCGAAATTTCCATGTTTGAAACCAAAACCACTTCTCTTCATGCATGCTTGACTTCATAAGACAGAGTTTAGGGTTAGGGGTAGATATATACATGATTTTCTGGTTTGAATATGTCTAGACCTTGTTTATCAACTTGAATGCTTACTATATATATATGACATAATAATGTTATGTCCTTTGGTTTTTCATTCTTTTGATTTTTTATGAATTTCCATGCCCATTTGAATCTTTTGGTCAAATCCTAGAGGTTTGACCAAGATTTAAACAAGTTTAAAACATGAAAATGAAAAGGGAAGCTTGTATATCCTTCTTAGTCACTCTAAAATGAAGTTTTTGGGAGGTTTTTGAAATTTCCATGTTTGAAACCCAAAAACACTTCTCTTCATGCTAGACTTCATAAGACAATTTAATTAGGGGTTAGGGGGTAGATACATGATTTGTCTGGTTTGAATATGTCCAAACCTTGCTTGTTTATCAACTTGAATGCTTACTATATGACATAAGAATGCTTACCATATGTTTGAATTTTAAAAGCATATAGTCTTCTTATGTCATATAGTAAGCATTCAAAAGTTTTTCTTTGAGAGAGTAGCATGCATTCAAAAGTTGATAAATAAGATTTGGACATATTCAAACCAGACAAATCATGTATCTACACCCCCTAACCCTAAACTCTGTCTTATGAAGTCAAGCATGAAGAGAAGTGCTTTTAGGTTTCAAACATGGAAATTTCACAAACCTCCCAAAAGCTTCATTTTATAGTGACTAAGAAGGATCCAGGCTTACCTTTTCATTTTCATGTTTTAAACTTGTTTAAATCTTGGTCAAACCTAGGATTTGACCAAGATTTAAATGGGCATAAAAAATCAGAAAAAACAGAAAAAATGATAAACCAAAGAACATAGCCTTCTTATGTCATATAGTAAGCATTCAAGTTGATAAACAAGGTCTAGACATATTCAAACCAGAAAAAGCATGTATCTACCCCTAACCCTAAACTCTGTCTTACGAAGTCAAGCATGAAGAGAAGTGGTTTTGGGTTTCAAACATGGAAATTTCAAAAACCTCGCGAAAGCTTCATTTTAGAGTGACTTAGAAGGATCCATGCTTACCTATTCATTTTCATGTTTTAAACTTGTTTAAACGTTGATAAAACCCAGGATTTTACCTATTTAATCATAGATTCATAGGTCGATTTTTTACTTTTTATTATTACTATGCAGCACATGTGTGTTTGCCCGTCCAGTGAAACTCGGAGGAAGAGGGATCACACGGAAGGAGAAGAAGGGATAGCAGTGACGGGGCCCCTCTTATTATTTATGGTGTATATCTTTTTTCTGGTGATGTTGACTGTTGTGCAGCGTTTGTTAGTGCGCAGGAGGTGCGAGGCTGCGAGCGAGCGAGTCGAGCGAGGCCGAGAATGAGAGAGATGTTTTTTTCTTTTTCTTTTCCGTGAGAGGGACAACAGAAGGATCCAGAGACGACTTCCACTACGCATCCTGGTGCGCGTCTTCTCTTGACAAAGAAGATGGCTGGGAGTTTGCGTACCTACTATAGTACTACTACACAAGAAACATATACATGTCAAACTTTTCAATCATGACCCACATGCATTTTATGTATATATTCACAACTTTTAATGCATGCATGAAAACTCAGCAAAATATGTGCATTTTGGGTTGTCGCACATAAATGTGCTTTTACTTGTCTGCCACCAATCCAATTTTCATGTGAGGGGGAAACATGACACACGATGGACATTTCCAATGTTTCACGAATTAATTATCTCAATTTGCATCCATATATATATGCGCACAGTTCTTGAAAGATCGAACCAAAGGTGAACTTGAAACATTTTCATTTTCATGTTTTAAACTTGTTTAAATCTTGGTCAACCCTTGGATTTGACCAAGATTCATAAAAAATTCAAAAACATAGTCTTCTTATGTCATACAGTCAACATTCAAGTTGATAAAACAAGATCTAAACATATTAAAAGAAGAATCATGTATCTACCCCCTAACCCTAAACTCTGTCTTTTGAAGTCAAACATGAAGATACGTGGTTTTGGGTTTACAAGATGGAAATTTCAAAAACCTCCGAAAAGCTTAATTTTGGAGTGACTAAGAAGGATACATGCTTACTTTTTCATTTTCATGTTTTAAACTTGTTTAAAGCTTGGTCAAACCTAGCTAGCTAGGATTACCAAGATTCAAGTGCGCATAAAAAATTCAAAAAAACCCCCAAAAATGAAAAACCATAACACATAGTCTTCTTGCGTCACATATATTGTAAGCATTCAAGTGTTGATAAACAATATCTAGACATATCAAACAAGAAAAATCATGTATCTATACCCCTAACCCTAAATTTGTCTTATGAAGTCAAGCATGAAGAGAAGTGGTTTGGGTTTTCAAACATGGAAATTTCGAAAACCGCCCAAAAGCTTCATTTCTGACTGACTAAGAAGGATCCATGCTTACCTTTTCATTTTCATGCTTTAAACTTGTTTAAATTCTTGTTCAAACCTAGGATTTGACCAAGATTCAAATGGGCATAAAAACAATCGAAAAAATCAAAAATGAAAAACCAAAGCACATAGTCTTCTTATGTCACATAGTAAGCCATTCAACTTGATAACAAGGTCTAGACCTATTCAAACCAGAAAAATCATGTATCTACCCCTAACCCTAAACTCATCTGTCTTATGAAGTCAAGCATGAAGAGAAGTGGTTTTGGGTTTCAAACATAGACATTTCAAAAGCCTCCCAAAAGCTTCATTTTGGAGTGACTAAGAAGGATCCATGCTTAATTTTTCATTTTAATGTTTTAAACTTGTTTAAATCTTGGTTAAACCTATGATTTGACCAAAATTTGATTCGGCATAAAAATTCAAAACAAATCAAATAAATGAAAAACCAATGCACATAGTACATCTTCTTATGTCATATACTAAGCATTCAAGTTGATAAGCTAGGTCTAGACATATTCAAACTAGAAAAATCATGTATCTACCGCTAACCCTAAACTCGATTTGTCTTATGAAGTCAATCATGAAGAGGTGTTTTGGGTTTCAGACATAGGATTTGACCAAGAAACAAATGGGCATAAAAATTCAGGGTAGCATCATACCCCCCTCCTTCCCGCGTAGAAAAAGTGTTAGGCGAGTAGTAGAATGGCATGACCAACAAGTTTCAAGTAAAATTTTTAATATGACCAAAATATACCAATTGATAGATGTGTTAACTTGGCTTCATGGGTGTGTGACCTAAGATTGAGCCATGGTACATTTTGCCAACAAAGTAGCAATTGAGTTGGCTTTCTACCTTAGTAGGCGTTCATTGGAAGGATGCATTATGCCGGCAAAGTTTTCAAACGTTCAAACTTTTCCGGTTTCTCATACAGTATTTGGCTCCTTGAGAAGCATTGATGTCATCATATAAGGTTATGCAAAACTTCGCCTTTCCCGTACTTACCCGAGCACTCGACACCCCTCGTCCCATGGCGACTCCTCCAGCCATAGCCCCGTGCACCCAAGCTCCATGACTCAGCCTCGGAGGGGTGTGCGCTAAAAGCTCGCAAATGTCTGTGTGCCATTGGTGTGCGATGAAGCAGGCGGCTCTGTGTCTTGCTGTGGCTAGACTCCTGGCGCCCTTTGATCTAGGAGAGGGAGAGGAGGGAGGGGGGTCCCATGAAGCGGTGGTGGCCCAGGTATCGGCGGCAGCCCAGGCAGCAGCGGCAAAGTGGGCTGGTCGGAGCATAGGAATGCGCCGGGGGTGAACCTCGCCGGGTGAGGATGCTTCCATTGTGAAGAAGCACTTGCCATCCAGGGCTTCGGGTTCGCCAACAAACTCAGCGCCTCGGTCCATGGCGTTGCCGTCGTGGGGACGTTGGGGGCGGCGGCGACGTGCTGCAGCCCCAGCCTTTAGTGGGGACCAAAGTGCGACCGACCACATCACGGCGTCGGCAGCATTGGGGATGCCGATGGGCATCCAATGCCACACACAGATTTGGGAGGTTCTGGCCGGGCCGAGTTCCAAACTTCCATCATCGGAGCCGAGGGCTTGGTACTTCAAATTCCGAATCAGGCAATCCTTCGACCCCAATCAGCTTACGCCTGTGGTCCAAATCCGAGATATCTTGGCGGCAGCTATGCTGGTTAAGCTTAGCCAGGACAGCGGCAATCGACGATCTGCAAAACCTAGATGCCTTCCGAGGATTTGCGGCGATCGTCAATGCACTCGTGGAGGCATCGCATCTTTGGTAGCAAGCGGCGAATGCGGGTATGTTGTTTTACTCCCTTTGTATGCTTTTGTCATAAAAATCAATTTGCTAATTCTCATTCGATTGAAAATTAGACCCATTCACCATCAACTCTCAAACAGTGGACACTAGTAATATGTAGAACTAGAAATTACACAAGATTTCTGTACTCCTAGTACTATTACTTTGATGCTACATGTTGTTTACACGAGGAAATTGCACAAACTACCCCTTATTGCTGCCTTCGTTGCGTAAAACACTTTTTTAAACTGTAATTTTTTTCCGCACAAACCACCAACTATCGTGTTACATTGCAGGGAGGTTCAAATTTAGGATTGAGCTGTTTAAGAGCAAATCAGATGATCGGGGACCACCAACTACTATAGTTTTAATTGCAAATAGAATCGATTTTGCAAAATTATGAAACGCACATAACGTTTGAATTACTACAATTTTTTTGATGGTTTGATATTTTCATCATTTTTGTGTGAATCTTACACCAAGTAACACAACTTTCAGACGGAATACAAAATATTTTCAAACTTCCTAGATTTGATAGCTCAAATATTTTTAATTACTAGTTTTTCAGTATTTTAAAAAGTCGAAACACTATATTTTGGCTGAATGTTAGAAAATATATTTCATGATTATCCCATATTAGTTAAGAAGTACATAAACTAGTAGTAGTAATAAAAAACAGAGGGAGTTTATGGAGATACATCCATTAAGGGCATGTTAGTGTATGTTGGTGTATTACTTATGCCTTCTTTGGTTAATACACTTCTCAAGTGATCCCCGCAAACCCTCTATTCTTGCCTAGAATACAAAAACTCCCCATCAAAGTATTAGTGCATTTTTTGGATGAGTATTCGAGAGGATTGGGTGAACACCAATGATTTGCATAGGAAATTGGTACAATTGAATCCTTGGCTGTTTGATTTGTAGGATTGTTTCCGATAGGAATTTTTCCTAAGGATTTCTTTGCACAGATTCCATAGAAAATTAAACATCTACTCATGCCTCTTTTTAAGAATGCTTTACTTTTCCTATGGTGGAATCAAACAAAGTTTGGATTCTATGAATTCCTATAGGATTGGAGTGGACATGACATTGCAATCCTACATTTCCCTATTCCTACATCTTTCGGTAGGCATTTGCCTAGAATAAATAACCATGTGTATTACGGAGTAGCAATAAAATATAGGTTTATTTCTCTAAAGCATCTTGCACTGTACTAGTACATGGCTTAAGAGACAATATTTTTACCATTTTTTTTGCGAGAAGACAATATTATTACCATAGTTACTAAGTACATTTTATTGGATGATGAAGTGATAGCCCTCATCAATGCATTGTGAATTATTAGGGCATGGGTCGCACGTGATTTACGAGTACACCGCACGATCGAGAGCCGCCGTCCCTCTTTGCTTTCTACCGATGCGGCGGAGCTCCTCCCCACACCCACGAATAAGCGAAAGCCACAAGCTGGGGAAAAGTCTTGCGCCGAGAAAATCTACAACCGTGGTTGAGTACATGTGTTTCTTAAGATACGAGTGCTCCAATGCATTTTTTCTTTCCTTTTACTAATTTACCTTGAAAATCCCGCACGTCCACTTATTTGTGGACGGAGGGAGTATCACGCCAAGAGGAAGTAGGACAATAGTGGGCGCTTATAGCCCGCCTACGTGGTACTTTTGCCAGCTGTTGGCTCTTCTATTGTTCTTGCTCTAAAGAAACCCCGATTGTGAAAGGCCAAGGCGTACTTCTTTTGGTCACGCAAAATTCAAAATACTGCCATGGACATTGAATTGACATGACAACACATAGCTTGGGATGTCCAAATTTGCACGTTAGACCAGTGACTTGTTCTTCACCTTTTCAGAGGGAACAGTGACTTTTTATTATGGGTCTATACACTTTCCAAGAAACGGGAGGAGATCTTTGTAGAGTGTAGAGGAGCGAAGTCAAGCGCCCCGCCCCCACCTGCCCTATTTCGGTTCACCTCCATCGTCTACCTCCGCCCCCGCCCGCACCAATCGACCACCTTCCATAGCACGCGCCAGTGCCGCCGCCATGCAGCTTTAGAATCAATTCCACCGCCCAGTTTGAGAGCCTCCGTTCTTCATCTTCCCCGCCACCTGCCGCCATCGAACCCAAATTAAACTCCAATCAGTTGAACCCAAACCTCATAGACCCACCCCCTGCCCTGCGATGGCGGCATCGAACAAGGAAAATGATGACTCTGAACTGTTTCAGAAGGTCTTTTCCGAAGGTCCCCTTGAAGAACTCGTAACAAGATGCGACGTCATCACCGCCGCGAGCCTCGTCGGTTCGTCCAAACTATTTTTCGACTCTGCAAATGATAGTGCAACTTGATCTTTTTCTCTCCCGTTTGGCCTGCCATGTGTTCTTCATTCTCACCCGATGAAGGTAGCACGGGATTGCAAGCTGACGCCACTGGACAGGTTCTCCTCCGACGCTGTGATGCCAGACGGTACGGGTAAGCAGTGGGTAGGTGCCAATGGAGATAGGGTTGCCATGGTTGACACTGGCTTTCCTGCTTGCAAATGGAAACTTGTCAATGTCTACACTCGCCGTGAAATTCCTCTCCCTGTGCCGTTTGAAACCACCCACATCCAAATATATACCACCACAACCTTCGTGCTATTATATTTCACAAGATATATATTTGCCAAGTTCCCACAGCTGCTGGGGGGGTACAAAAATTTCTCTCTTGTTGCTGTTTTTGACATCAGAGTTGCCCTCCTTTGCGGCGAAGATTCTGGATGGACAGTTCTTACAGAGCCCAAGTCCCACATCTTTTACAATTACATCGATGCAATTCTCCACAATGGGCTTGTGTTTGCCACAACTCATACTGGCACTGTTCACGCATGGAATCCTCAGCAAGCTGGTAATTTTCCTCCGGACGTAGTGTATGATGAGCTTCATTATTGATGGCTGTAAAGATAATTTTAATGCACAAACTTATTAATTTTCGAACTTTGGACTGATCGACTTGGAGGCTTGGGGCATATTTGCTTCGGATGAAATTTCATTGGTATTTAGACTTTTTATTCGAGATGATTACCATAGAAAAATTTGAGGATTGTATAATAGGAGTTTTATTCTCAGATTGAATTATGTTGGATTTTGACCTCTACTTGAACTTCTTGAAATGAATCCTTTGGTTTCCCATGTGATGTACTCAAATACACCAATATCTTTTGTATTATTGAATGGAAATGCCATTATATCATCCCATCTGAATCCTAATGCGTTTTCCCAATTCTTACGTTTTCAGATTTGTGCAAACCAAACATACCCTTCTTAACAGTAATTTCGTTTTCAAGCAGGTCCTCCGCTGATCGTAGAGCCACCGCCCATTGTGTTTGAATGGCGGTGTGCACTTGATGATGCTCTTGGCCATGATCACGAGGTCGATTATGGCATGTGGTGGTTAGCAAGATCTATAGATGGTTCTAGACTTCTTCTGATCCATACACTGGGCATTCTTGATGAAAGGGAATATTCTGTAAAGTTTGCCATCTTGCTTCTGATCGTCGTGTTCATCATGGTCGCACTGTTGGCAACTATGCTTCTGGGTTTGGTTGCCTGGTGTTCACGAAGGACACTAGTAAGTTAAATGAAGGTATTCCATGGGAAAAGATTGATGACCTTGGAGAATATTCTCTTTTCCTTGGAGTGAACTATCCGATTATGCTGCCATTAGGCGGTGCAGATGTTGTCCCAGGATGTCTGACGAGAAGAAATTGTGTGTACACCTTGCCGAATGAAGCATGGCTTCGCAATTCGCAGCTGCCTGAAATATGCCGATTCAGTCTGAATCGTGAAGATTGCGCCGTTGGTTTCCAAACCAACGCCTTGGAGAAAACATGCAAAACAAAAAAAAGATAGGTACCTGGTAAAGACACCGCTTTGGTTCATCCCAAACTTCGCCAACGCCCCGGATTGGAACAAGTGTGATGTTTAATTCTGAAACAGGGCCTGCAGCCATTGTAGCTACTGATAGTATGTAATTTCATAGCTAATGAACGAGGCAATTGTGGTCTACTAATTACAACTGTTTTGTAAAGAGGTGGTCTATAAGTATACCCCTCTCTTCATTGATGCATTTGTGGTCTACATGATGGTACTCTTAAATATATTGGTGTGGCTCCTCAACACATAATGTGGGGGTATTATTGTGTTAAAGTTGAAGGCTTGATCAACTATAGGTTCACTTCTCTAGTTACATTACTAGGTACTCCGGTTACCTATGTTGTGATGAACACATTGTGTTCTGTTGTTCGGTGAAGACAAAAGTAGAACTAGGGTATGCTTATGTTTAAGAGCAAGCGAGGGTTTAGCTTGAGATGTTAAAATTCAGATTTGAACTATTTTTTGATATGGAAATTTGAAATATATATGGTACTGTATATGATTATGTATAACAACAAGCGATGAAGGGCTGATGCTCCTATTCCTTGTCGGTGGGAGGACTATGTGTGCGGCGACTTGAGCCAAATTAGAAGGCCATAGCTATGTTGATTGGTCCTTGAAGTTGGAGGGGCTAGGATTTCGGATGAGCGGAGTGGGGGAAGTTGTTGCTCATGGAACAAAAGTCCTTAAAATAGTAATGTTAGTATATAGGAGTACAAGGTATATACTTGTACTATTTTAGTACTATAATAAGTATATCGGGTTCATCAAAAAGAATTATCTCGGGTTCACAACCACGTGGGGTCAAGGTGAGGGAAAGTTGGTCAATACCTCTTACCGCTATATCCCCGCCCCAAGTTCTAATGCGCAAGTGCTGTTATTTTTTTAAAGGGAAATAGTGGTTCCTCTCCCCCGGAAACATGCCCCGCATCTCCACCTCCTAGTATCGTAGTACTACTACTGCATCTTCTCCAAAAAAAAACCCTCTTCTGTCTCTTTCTCCCGTTCACCCCTCTCTCCCTTGCATTAGATTACCGACTCCAATGAAGCAGAAGCGTAAGGTTGAGGAGATTCCTGATTGCTACCACCAGTCCATGGGGTGGGGCAACCTCCACTACCCACTGGTGGAGAACATAGCCGAGCGGGCGGATATCCTCAGCACTGGTCGCCTCGCTCGAGGCATGATCGGCATGCGGCATGCCATCCGCGGAGCGCATAAGGTTTCGTTCGGTTTACCGAGCCTGCTCCACTGCGACCCCGAGACATGGCCAGACGACCGCGACAATACTGTAAGAGTATTTATTTATTTACTCATCTCGTTTCAGCTTGTGTTTTTTCAATCAACTTTTCTTATTGCCAAACATCATGCATGAATTTAGACTCAACATCATCACCTGATTTGGGAGTACTGTAAGGTTTGCTGCCTTCACTATGCACATGTACTCTTCGGAATTGCTTTATTTATCCATTACATCTGTGCTTCAGTTCTGCACAATCCGCTCTTCATTCTGTCGAATACCTTGCATGCATAGACAATTTTGAAACAAATCCTATTTGCAGGGCATTAACGCGTTGCTGATGCCATTAGACAAGCCGATAGTTCCAGCATTTATCCATACCAAGGAGGAACTGGATGGACATGGACCCATGCACTGGGTGGGTTGTAATGGCGACTGGGTGGCATTTGTCCAGCAGGACGGGCACTTGACGATCCGCAACATATACATATTAGATACTATTATACCTCTTCCATCTCTGCAAGATGCAGGAATTTCTTTGGGCCCTACTAGTGAATGGTGGCATGGCAGCCCACCATTCCTGTTCAAATACAAAATAGATAAAAGTTTGGAACTGCTCAAAGTACGGATCGTCAAGAGGCCGTACAAAGATGATCTAGCAGGGCCATGGCATTACGAGGTAATCGTTGTATTTGACGAATTGATCGCTATCCTACAAGCGCCCCTAGAAAAGGAGTGGAATATCCTGAAAAACCCTGAATTCTTTGATAGAAACAGCTATGTCGATGCCATGGGCATTCCTGGATATGGTACAAGTTCACACCTACATCGTGTATACGCAGTTACATATCCGTATGGAGATGTTCTGGTTTGGGAACCATATACCTGTGGTGAGTCTTTGTTTTATGTCTTAACTAGTAAATGGCATGCTGCACATGTTGGACCAATTACGATTCGCAATACTGATGTATAAAAGTTGCGTTCTAAATGTTGTTCAAACTTTCAATACAACGAATAATTTGGTTATACCATCAAAATAAGTGTGAGCATACAGTTTATAAATATGAACAAAAATTTGGAACCTTTCTTAATCACTATCAAGTGGGACGTGTGATATCGGTGTGAGACTGCTCTGATTTTTCTTCACAATGGAAACATGACGGTTCTAGAAACAGTGGACACTGGTGTGGTATTTTTTTCACGCGAATACCTCTAATCCCAACCGTTAGATTTTGGACACCAACAGTTGGAATTGCTGCTATATGTCTTGTTAAAAACTGGTGCCTTATAGTAGTAGAAAATAGAAGATAGAAGAGAAGAGATAATTTTCAGTGTAGTTCCTACTTGCTGCATTGTGGTTGATCTTTGTGCATTGCAGGGACACATGCAGCCCCGCGTCTCATTGACGCCCCTGTCATTGAAGATGAAGAAGCAGAAGTGGCTGCAATTTTCGCTCAAATCGAGGGAGATGCTGTCATGGAAGATGATGAAGCAAATGTGGCTCAAGGCGATGGAGGTGCCGATGAAGATAATGATGCTGATGAAGAAGAATTAGAAGAAGAAGAATTAGAAGAAGATGAATTCGATGATGAAGAATTAGATGATGAAGAATTAGATGATGATGGTGATAATCATAATTATGAAGATGAAGATGTATTTCTTGGATTTTCTGACCAGTGCACTTGGTTCCTGGCAACAATGAGAGCAGAGTCCATTACTGGTGAATCTGATCTCGCGTGGATTCAGGTTAAAGGTTATCAGCCCATCCTCGGTCCTTCAATATTACATATGGGTAACAAGCTGAGGTCTTATCCTTTGGTACGGTGCTACGTTTTCTTGAGATCTGCCCATACCTTGGACCCAGACGAAGAGGCAAGGTAGGAAAGATTGAACAATTTGAAGGGGCGTTCTTTATTTCTTGGACTCAATCACCCAATTTTCATGCTACCCCCGCCAATCGACGCAGAGGCTGCAGAACCAGATTTCCAATTGTTCAAACCTGACTGTGTCTTTGCTACCCACAATCGCGCCCGTGATACATGGATACGTCCAAGGCCAAATTGGTGCAGAATGCACGTCAATGGAGGTCCTGCCATAGGCTCAAGATTGCAGTACAAAAAAGAGAAGATTGAACATAGAGCCGAAGCACCCATGTGGTTCGTCCCAACACTTCCACCTGTTTTTCCTTGAGAAATAAAGAGGCAGAGATGGTGACCTTATTTTATAGAGAAAACATAGTGTTCGTGAACTTAACCTCATGAACATTCGCTGTTCGGTTTTTGCTGAAATCAAAATTTTGCAGAGATGAAGATCTTTGTTTGAATCCCGTCTTTGAACATATTTTTCAGAAATTAGCTACCCGTATTGTGATGAATACATGCTGGTTTGTTGTTTGGTGCGATATGAGACATGAAGATCTTTGTCCTGAATACCACAATGGACATCTTTTTTTTCTTCAAAAATTAGCTAAGCTCACGCTATTAGGCGCAAATGCCTATTAAGAGATTTGGTGCTCTTGGGCACCAGTGCTCCTGCTATTTTAGAAAAAATAAAAAATATATTTATTTGTTCAAAAAATTAGAAAAAAAATCATGGAGTAGCTAATGAATTGTCCCATAAACGTGCAAAATTTCAGTTTCAAATACAAAAAATTCTGGGCTACACAAAAGTAACAAACGTGTGGATCTGGGTATGCATATTTCAAATCTCCAAATTTCAACAGATTTTGTCTTTTTTGTGTAGTCTACAATATAAAGAATGTCAGATTAAAATTTTACACGCTTGTATTTATTATGTCTACATTCATTTTCAAATTTTTTTGAAACAAATATGTATGATATTTGATTTTTTTTTAAACAGCAGGAGCACTGGTGCCCATTAGCCAAAGACACTTTTCACAAATGCCTTCAATAAAGGAACGGATGGTGACCTTATTTTATAGAGAAACCATAGTGTTTCTGAACTTAAAGTCATGAACACACGCTGTTCGGTTTTTGGTGAAATCAAAATTTAGCAGAGATGAAGATCTTTGTTGAATCCCGTGATGAACACATTTTTCCTAAATTAGCTACCAGTATTGTGATGAATACATGCCGGTCTGTTTTTCGGTAGAGTAGCAGACATGCAGGGGATCGAAAGAAACGGCAAAGTAGCCAGAAATCAGGGGTCAAATATAAATTCGAGAAAGGAAACGTTTATTCAACGATCGGTGACATGTGGGACGTATCTTGCAGCCGCGGCCTCAACATTTATCATTCAGAGAGGATGACATGTGGGACCCACGAACCAGCATCGTTCTCGATGTTTCTCAAAGGGGGCAGGAGATCGAAAGAAAAAGGCAAGTAGCTCGAAATCAGGTGTCCAAAAAATCCAAGAAAGGAAAGGTTTATCGCACAAAGAGGCTGACTTATTGTACCCAGTTTGCAGCAGCGTCATCAACGTTTCAAAGGCGGTGGAGTTCGAAAGAAAAAGGCAAATAGCCAGAAATTAGGGGTCAAAAATAAATCCAGCAAAGGAAACTTTTATCGTACAAAGAGGCTGACATGTGGGACCCAGCCAGCAGCGTCCTCAACGTTTCTAAGGTGGCAGGCAATGGAAAAAAGGCAAATAGCCAGAAATTAGGGGTCAAAAATAAATGCAACAATAGAAACTCTTATTGTTCATAGAGGCTGACATGTTGGACCCATGAGCCAGCAGGGCCCTCAACGTTTCAAAGGCGTCACGGGATCAAAAGAAAAGAACCAAGTAGTCATTAATTAGGTGTCAAAAATAAATCCAAGAAAGTAAATGTTTTACTTTTCATAGAGGCTGTCATATGGGACCCATGAGCCAACAGCGTCCTCAACGTTTCTAAGGCGGCTGGGGATCGGAAAAAAAAGCGAAGTAGCCATTAATTAGGGGTCAACAATAAATCCAAGAAAAGAAATGTTTATTGTTCTTAGAGGCTGACATGTGGGAGCTATGCGCCAGCAGCGTCCTCATCGTTTCAAAGGCTGTCGGGGATCCAAAGAAAAAGGCAAATAGCCAGAAATCAGGGGTAAAAAAAATCCAAGAAAAGAAATATTATTGTTCATAGAGGCTAGCATGTGGGACCCATGAGCCAGCAGCGTCCACAATTTCAAAGGCGGCACAGGATCGAAAGAAAAAGGCAAGTGACCAAAAATCAGGGGGTAAAAAATCCAAGAAAAAAACTTTATTGTACATAGAGGATGAGATGCGGGTCCCATGAGCCAACAACTTACTCGTCGTTTCAGAGGGCCGAGGCGGCATGAGATCGAAAGAAAAAGGAAAGTGACCAAATATCAGGAGCAAAAAATAATCCATGAAAAGAAACTTTCATTGTACATAGAGGATGACATAGGGTCCCATGTTGTAGCAGCGGTCTGAACGTTTCAAAGACGGCATGAGATCGAAAGAAAAAGGCAAGTGACCAAATATCAAGAGCCAAAAATAATCCAAGAAAAGAAACTTTTATTGTACCTTTGAGAGTCGGCATGAGATTGAAAGAAAAAGGCAAGTGACCAAATATCAGGAGCCAAAAACCAATTAAAGAAACTTTTATTGTACATAGAGTATGACATGCGGGTCCCATGACGCTGCAGCATCCTCAACGTTTCCAAGGCGGCAGGGGATCAAATGAAAAGGAAATAGCCAAAAAGCAGAGGGTGAAAAAAATCGAAGAAAAGAAACTTTTATTGTTCATAGTGGATGACATGTGGGACCCATGAGGCAGCAGCATCCTCAACGTTTCCAAGCAGCAGGGGATCGAAAGAAAAAGGAAATAGCCAAAAATCAGAGCGTGAAAAATAATCCAAGAAAAGAAACTTTTATTTTACATAGAGGATGACATGAGGGTCCCATTTTGCGACGGTCTCAACGTTTCAAATGCGGCTTGAGATCAAAAGAAAACGAAAGTAGCCCGAAATTAGGGGGAATAAAACTCCAAGAAAAGAAAGTTTTTTGTACATAGAGGATGACATACGGGTCCCAAGGCGGCAGGGGAACAAAAGAAAAAGGAAATAGCCAAAAATCAGAGGGGTGAAAAAAAATCCAAGAAAAAGAAACTTTTAGAGTTCATAGTTCATAGAGGATGACATGCGGGTCCCATGAGGCAGCAGCGTCCTCAACGTTTCCAAGGCGGCACACAGGACCAAAATAAAAAGGATGTACCCCTGCTGGGCCTTTTGATCAAAAAATAATCCAAGATAAGGAAGATATAAATTGGGGCTGCACAGCCATCTGGCCTTCTAACTCTTGGACATCTTTTGACTCGTACAATTTCAGCCCACTCCAAAACAAGAAAGTCCTATGCTTCGCAAAAACAAAACAAAAACAAGGAGTTTCATATTATTTAGTTTATGTTAAAATTAACATTTAATTTATCCGTTTGCAATAGCTCGAGAGCGAAATACACTTTTTATTGTACGCAAAATAATCAAGATATCACATGTTTCTTGTACGGGAGGCGACATCGGGACCCAAGAGCCAGCGGCGTCGTCAAAGTTTTAAAGGCGGCGAGGATCGAAAGAAAAAATAAATCAAAAATCAGTTGGTAAAAAAATCGAAGAAAAGAAACATTTATCGTTACGAGAGGATGACATGCGGGACCCATGTGGCAGCGGCATCCTCAACGTTTCCAAGGCGACACGGGATCCAAAAAAAGGCAAAATAGCCGTAGAAATTAGGGGTCAAAATAACTCCAAGAAAAGAAAGGTTTATCGTCCATAGAGGCCGACATGTGGGACCCATTAGCGAGCAGATTCTTCAACGTTCAAAGGCGGCGAGGATCAAAAGAAAAAGGAAGTAGCCAGAAATTAGGGGTAAAAAATAACTCCAACAATGGAAACTTTTATTGTTCATAGAGGATGACATGCGGGACCCATGAGCCAGCAGCTTCCTCAACGTTTCAAAGGCGGCATGGGATCGAAAGAAAAAGGCAAGTGACCAAATATCAGGAGCCAAAAAAAATCCAAGAAAAGAAAGTTTTATAGTACATAGAGGATGACATGCGGGTCCCATTTTGCGGCGGTTGTATCACCGTTTGAGAGGCGGCAGGGGATCGAAAGAAAAAGGCAAGTGACCAAATATGAGGTGCCAAAAATAATCAAGGAAAAGAAAGTTTTCAACGTTTCAAAGGCGGCAGGGGATCAAAAGAAAAAGGAAGTAGCCAGAAATTAGGGGTCAAAAATAACTCCAAGAAAGGAAACTTTTATTGTTCATAGAGGATGACATGCGGGACCCAAGCGCCAGCAGCTTCCTCAACGTTTCAAAGGCGGCATGAGATCGAAAGAAAAAGGCAGGTGACCAAATATCAGGACCCGAAAATAATCCAAGAAAAGAAATTTCTGTACATAGAGGATGACATGTGGGACCCATTTTGCACGGGACCAAAAGAAAAATGAAGTAGCCATAAATCAGGGGGTGAAAAAAAATCCAAGAAAAGAAAGATTTCAATTGGGCTGCATCTGGACATCTAGGCCTTCGAACTATCCTGCTGGGCCTTTTGACTCGTACAATTTTAGCCCACTCCAAAACAGGAAAGTTCGGTTTTTTCTCAAAAAAAAAACAGGAAAGTCCTATGCTTCGCAAAAGCAAAAAACAAGGACACTCAACATATAAGTTTGTTTATGTAAAAATGAAGATTTAATTTATCCGTTTGCAATAGCTCAGAGCGAAATACACTGTTTATTGTCTGGAAAATAATCAAGATATCACATGTTTCTTGTACGGGGAGGCTGACATCGGGGACCCATGAGCCAAGCCGGCGTCGTCAACGTTTCAAAGGCGACAAAGCGATCGAAAATAAAATAAAAAACTAAAAATCAGTTGGTAAAAAAATCCAAGAAAATAAAACATTTATCGTTCTGAGAGGATGACATGCGGGACCCATGAAGCAGCAGCATCCTAACGTTTCCAAGGCGACACGGGATCAAAAGAAAAAAAGGAAATAGCCAGAAATTAATTAGGGGTAAAAAATAAATCCACCAAAGGAAACTTTTATTGTTCATAGAGGATGACATGTGGGACCGACCTGCCAACAGCGTCCTCATCGTTTCAAAGGGGGCAGGGGATCAAAAGAAAAAGGCAAATAGCCAGAAATTAGGGGTCAAAAATAACTCCAAGAAAGGAAACTTTTATTGTTCGTAGAGGATGACATGGAGACCCATGAGCCAGCAACTTACTCAACGTTTCAAAGGCGGCATGAGATCGAAAGAAAAAAAACGCAAGTGACCAAATATGAGGTGCCAAAAATAATCCAAGATTTATTGTACATAGAGGATGACATGCGGGTCCCATTTTGCAGCAGCGGTCTCAATGTTTGAAATGCGGCTTGAGATCAAAAGAAAAAGAAAGTAGCTAGAAATTAGGGGGTCAAAAAAATCCAAGAAAAGAAAGTTGATGGACATAGAGGTTGACATGCGGGTCCCATGTGCCAAACACTTACTCAACGTTTCAAAGGGGCCGAGGGGATCAAAAGTAAAAGGCAAATAGCCAAAAATCAGAGGGTGAAAAAAAATCCAAGAAAACAAACTTTTATAGCACATAGAGGATGACATGCGGGTCCCATGAGCCAGCAGGTTCCTCAACGTTTCAAACGTGACATGATATCGAAAGAAAAAGGCAAGTGACGAAATATCAGGAGCCAAAAATAATTCAAGAAAAGAAACTTGATTGTACATAGAGGATGACATGCGGGTCCCATGTGTAAGCAGCTTACTCAACGTTTCCAAGGCGGCAGTGCATCAAAAGAAAAAAGGAAATAGACAAAAATCAGAGAGTGAAAAAAAAACCATAGAAAATAAACTTTTATAGCACATAGAGGATGACATGCGGGTCCCATGAGCCAGCAGGTTCCTCAAAGTTTCAAACGTGGCATGAGATCGAAAGAAAAAAACGCAAGTGACCAAATATCAGGAGCCAAAAATAATCCAAGAAAAGAAAGTTTTATAGTACATAGAGGATGACATGCGGGTCCCATTTAGCACCAGGTTCCTCAACGTTTCAAACGTGGCATGAGATCGAAAGAAAAAGGCAAGTGACCAAATATCAGGAGCCAAAAATAATTCAAGAAAAGAAACTTGATTGTACATAGAGGATGACATGCGGGTCCCAATTAGCGGAGCGGTATCACCGTTTGAGAGGCTGCACGGGATCGAAAGAAAAAGGCAAGTGACCAAATATCGAGCCAAAAATAATCCAAGAAAAGAAATTTTATTGTACGTAGAGGATGACATGCGGGTCCCATTTTGCAAGCAATGGTCTCAACGTTTCCAAGGCGGCACAGAACCAAAAGAAAAATGAAGTAGCCGAGAAATCGGGGGTAAAAAAAATCCAAGAAGAAAGATTTCAATTGGGCTGCATCTGGACATACGGGCTTTCGAACTATCCTGCTTGGCCTTTTGACTCGTACAATTTCAGCCCACTCCAAAACAGGAAAGTTCAGAATTTTCTAAAAAAACAGGAAAGTCCTATGCTTCGCAAAGACAAAAAAACAAGGAGATTCAACATATAAGTTTGTTTAGTAAAAATAAATATTTAATTATCCGTTTGAAATAGTTCAGAGCGCAATACATTGTTTATTGTCTGCAAAATAATCAAGATATCATATGTTTCTTGTACGGGAGAGGTGACATCGGGGACCCATGAGCCAACGAGCGTCGTCCAACGTTTTAAAGGCGGCGGGGGATGGAAAGAAAAAATAAACCAAAAATACGTGGCAAAAAATCCAAGAAAAGAAACATTTTCGTTACGAGAGGATGACATGCGGGACCCATGAGGCGACATCCTCGGCGTTTATTGTTCATAGAGGTTGACATGTGGGACCCGTGAGCCGGCGGCGTCCTCAACGTTTTAAAGGCTGCAGGTGATTGAAAGAAAAAATAAGCCAAAAATCGTTTGGTCAACAAAATCCAAGAAAATAAACATTTACGATTACGAGAGGATGACATGCGGGACCCATGAGGCAGCGGCATCCTCAACGATTCCAAGGCGGCGGAAATATCCAGAAATTAATTAGGGGTTCAAAATAAATCCATCAAAGGAAACATTTATTGTTCATAGAGGATGACATGTGGGACCGACCTGTCAACATCGTCCTCATCGTTTCGAGAGGGGCAGGAGATCAAAAGAAAAAGGCAAATAGCCGTAAATTAGGGGTAAAAAATAACTCCAAGAAAGGAAACTTTTATTGTTCGTAGAGGATGACATGCGGGACCCATGAGCCGGCAGCTTACTCAACGTTTCAAAGGCGGCATGAGATCGAAAGAAAAAGGCAAGTGAAAAAAGATCGGGAGCAAAAGATAATCCAAGAAAAGAAACTTTATTGTACATAGAGGATGACATGTGGGTCCCATTTTGCGGCTGGTCTCAATGTTTGTAATGCGGCTTGAGATCAAAAGAAAAAGAAAGTAGCTAGTAATTAGGGGTGAAAAAAATCCAAGAAAAGAAAGTTGATGGACATAGAGGATGACATGCGGGTCCCTTGAGCCAACGGCTTACTCAACGTTTCAAAGGGGGCGGGGATCAAAAGAAAAAGGCAAGCCATAAATCGGAGGGTGAAAAAAATCTAACAAAGGAAACTTTTATAGCACATAGAGGATGACATGCGGGTCCCATGAGCCAGCAGGTTCCTCAACGTTTCAAACGTGGCATGAGATCGAAAGAAAAAGGCAAGTGCCCAAATATGAGGTGCCAAAAAAAACTCCAAGAAAAGAAAGTTGATTGCTCATAGAGGATGACATGCGGGTCCCATTTAGCTGCAGCGGTCTCACGGTTTGAGAGGCGGCAGGGGATCGAAAGAAAAAGGTAAGTGAACGAATATGAGGTGCCAAAAATAATCCAAGAAAAGAAAGTTTTATAGTACATAGAGGATGACATGCGGGTCCAAATTAGAAGCGGCGGAATCACAGTTTGAGAGGCGCCAGGGTATCTCAAGAAAAAAGACATTGCCAAAAATCGAGAGGGTGAAAAAAAACCAAGAAAATGAACTTTTATAGTACATAGAGGATGACATGCGGGTCCCATGAGCTGCGGGTTCCTCAACGTTTCAAACGTGGCATGAGATCGAAAGAAAAAGGCAAGTGAAAAAATATCGGGAGCCAAAAATAATTCAAGAAAAGAAAGTTTTATAGTACATAGAGGATGACATGCGGGTCCCATTTAGCGGTATCACCGTTTGAGAGGCGGCAGGGGATCGAAAGAAAAAGGCAAGTGAAAAAATATGAGGAGCCAAAAATAATTCAAGAAAAGAAAGTTTTATAGTACATAGAGGATGACATGCGGGTCCCATTTAGCAGCAGCGGTATCACCGTTTGAGAGGCGGCAGGGGATCGAAAGAAAAAGGTAAGTGACCAAATATGAGGTGCCAAAAATAATTCAAGAAAAGAAAGTTTTATAGTACATAGAGGATGACATGCGGGTCCCGATTAGCGACGGCGGTATCACCGTTTGAGAGGCGGCAGGGGATCGAAAGAAAAAGGCAAGTGACCAAATTTGAGGTGCCAAAAAAAACTCCAAGAAAAGAAAGTTGATTGCACATAGAGGATGACATGTGGGTCCCATTTAGCAGCAGCGGTGTCAACGTTTCCAAGGCGGCAAGGGATCAAAAGAAAAAGGAAGTAGCCAGAAATCAGGGGGTCAAAAAAAAATCCAAGAATAGAAAGAATTTTGGTTCATAGAGGATGACATGCGGGACCCATGATCCTGCATCGTAAACGGCTCGATCGGAGAACGTTGAACGAGATGGCGCGATCGAGAAAAAAAATAATGCCAGAGAGGCTGCCATCTGGGCCCTACATCCCTCGGCGGTGCGGATTTGCGTTGACTCGGCCGGCGAACCCGAGATTTCGAGATGCACCACGTCCCGGGCCACCATACGCGACGTTTTGGCCGCTTTCGTCGGGCTAGGTGGCCTCAAAAACGAGAAAAAAAAAGTTTTGACATGCACCACGGAGGGACCAAAAATCATCGGCCATGGTACACCAGCAACCACGACGCGACTTCAACTTCGTCGGCCATGGCAACTTTTCTTGTAGTGTATGGAGGGAGTACCTTCATAGTAGTAGTGGGTAGTAACTTATATGTGGTGTCATGCATTGTGTCATTTATTATGTTGTAGACTCATTTTGCCTTGGGGTGTGTGATGTTATGGTAACATAGCTAGTTACCACCTCACTCTCTTTATTCATTTATTCGCATGCCATGTCACCAAAATGACTTGAGATGTGTCATGTTACTAGCTATGTTACTCTCACAACGAGCAGTCTAACGCCATCGACCCGAACGTCGACTTCTGTGTCTAAAAAGAACAAGACATTTATATTGGCACTACACCTGGATCAACAAGCTGAAATTTGACTTTTTTTCACATGAAAACGCTTGCACATTTGTAAAAAAGGTCAGCCTGTGGATTGGTCCACCGTGAACCCGTCAATCCTTTTAAAAAATATTTTTATACGCATCTGAAAAACAATATTCGTTGCGTTGCAATAATTTGTTCCGTTAGCGCAAATATTACAATCCTGTCTTACCAAACAAAATAACTCACTACAACTCCACTGTTTTAAAGTTTAAAACATTCTAGCACTTTTAATTAGACTTCTAGGACATTTTACAATTAATACAAATATTTATATAAACGGATGGAGTACCATTTTAAGTCAACTTTATATACAAAATCCTAAGATTATGGACGCGTATCGGGAGTGAACACGCAATCCCAAACTCTCGCAAAAAATGCTAGGGAGTTTCTTAGTGTATGCCCCCCTAGCAACTTAGCCGCGTGGCGGAGGAAAAAAAAGGTAACCATCCACCATACACTTGAACATCTGATGGCTTACGATGAGTTTGCTACGCCAACTAAATTTTACATGTTTTCGATTAAATATAAAATTTCAAAGTTGTTACCATGCTATTCTATTTAGTGCACAAAAAGGATACCTATTAGGTAATATTCATGGTTTATAGAATTCTCGAATATCGAACGGATCTTAATGCTTTTCAACTGAGTAGTGGTTTTTTGATGGCGAGTTGTGAATCAACAAAGCCGTAAGAAAAGAAGAGGTTAGCTCATTGCTTCATCCTCCATTCTAGGACAAACGACGCTTTAGAAAATGTGTTGTCAAACTTTTCTATGATTTATTATTTTGTTTAGATTGACTACATTGCCATTACATTCTTCATCAAAAAATATATTTTAAAATTTTTATTATTTCCTCTATGTTCCATATTATTTATACAAAGTTACACTTTATGAATTAAGAAAAGTGGAAAGTTCTGAACAACTTAACAAGATGTATATTCTACTTGTGTGTATCTCTGCCTTGGGGAAGGCTCGTTAGTTTGATGGAGATGAACGCTTCTGAAGCGAGGAGACAAGGTACTCGTTGAGGGTCTCCTATTCCGTCATAAGGTGACTCGGTGATGCTTGCTGCAGGAATCTAAAAAATAGAGGAATAAGAAAATACATGAATGCAATACCATATCCATTCAAATCTTATAGGGTTTTATATGCAACATAGTCTGTTTGATCCCATCATAAGAGAACCAAATAGTTCTTAAAATGATATTTGAGTGAATGTTAAATTTTCTATGAAATATAGTACAAAATATTTTCTAAGCAAACATTGCACTTATTATGGATCGGAGGAAGTACAAGATTCATTCCTACAAATCAAACAATCACTATGATTTTTAAGGATTTAAATCCTTCAAAATTCCTATGAAATCCTTTGAATAAAAGTGACCCTAAATAGTGGCATTGTTAAAATTAAAATGTTTATGTGAACTTCTTTTCCAATGACCGTACGTGTAGAAAGAGCAATGGTACACTTACGTGCAATATGTTTACAAAATGGGCTACAAAATGACTTGGTGAGGAGTCGTGCATCACCAGTTGCTGGAAAAAACAACCAACTCCAATGCTTTTCCAACGGCATCGGGCTACGACTAGTCTGTAAGTCACTTCCGTAAGTTTAGTCCGTAGATCTAGGACCATGGGTGTAAAAAATGATGATAATTAGGAGAATTTTCCGATTTTAAGGAGTTAAGGTATTTCATATCAACATGTTTTGTTTTTCTTCAGAAACGATATGTCTTTTATTTATGAAACTTTACAACACATGAGCTACAAATATATTAGGTCCTTTCTAAAATATGTCTTTTTTAGAAAGCTAATAACTTTCTAAAAGAGCTTAGTAACTTTCTAAAAAGGCTTATTTTTTGGAACGCAGGTAGTGTATATTGTTTTTTTTTCCGATTTGTGTACCTTTTGTCAACATTTGTACGAATGTCACTGTTCATTGGGGACCATGTACTCCAGTAGCAAGAACACCTCCCTTCTCCTCTTCACCATAAAAAACCGTGTCACCGTAGTCATAGCGGAGTGAACCGAGGCACATAGCCTGATGGTTGGGATCGGCTGATGCATACCGCCCGCTCAAGTTTGAATCTCCGTATTAGCAATTTGGTGTTATGCACACAATCACTTCTAGTAAAAAACAGCGCTTTTGGTTTCTTTCCCTTAAAGCCAAATCATTTTTTTAGTCATAGCGGAGAATTTTTTTATGAAAATATAGAGGAAAACAATAATAAACAAATAAAACAACCTAGAGTAGTAGTTTTATCCTTCCTGAGGGTAAAGTAGGAAGGGATCACGCTTTCTTCACCACCTTCCCCCTGATGCCACCTTCTCCTGTTGGCCGCGGCACAGCTCAGCAGCAGCCGAGCCTCCTCCTCCCATCTCCAATTCTTTTGTCTCTCTCTCTCTCGGTGTTAAAATCCCAACGCGGCCGCCGTACGCGCATTGCCTCCTTCCTTCCGAGCACCTGCTGGCTCGCTTCGCTTCTCCTCCCGCTCCTCCCTTCCCCAGGCCGTTCTTGGAGGGAGCCCGTAGCTAAAGTAGTGATCTTGGAGCTGCTGCCGGTGGGGGTCTGCAATGGGGAGGAGCGGCCATGCCTGCTCCCTTCTCGCGCCGCTGCTGCTCCTGCTGCTGTCGCTGGGCTCCGCCGCTGCGCAGAAGGGCTCGACCTGGAAGACGCTGAGTGGTACGTATGCTCGCTGCACTTCCCCGCGTTCCTTGTTCGTTTGCCCACTCTCTGCGCCCGCGATCTGATTCTGATCTGCTGATTTCTACGCGGTTTTTAGCTGGCAAGATCGTATCTTTCTTGCTGTTTCGATGTATGAGCTGGATCTTTAGGATTAAGATGAATCGAGTGACCGTTCTTGCTCAACCTTCTGTTGTATCTTCGGCGAAATGGTCTTTGCTGGATTTCAGCGCTGTCTCAAGGCTTGAGATTCCTGATTGGAAGCTTGGGGTTGGGGGCCGGCCATGAATGATGCCCCTCCTTTTCTTCTTTAATTATTTTTGGTACTTTGGGCAGTGCCCTTTTTAGCTGACAGAACATCTGGTTTAGGATGCGACAGCGACTAGTTTGTATGACATGTGTAAGCTTACTAGCTTCTTACAAGTGACAGATTAGATTAAATCACTAGCTATAGGCCTTTACTCTTCATCAACTGCTTATGGATTGTCTGTCCAAATCGGTGGATATCAGTTTTGAGGAATGGTTTTCTTCTTGATGCATCGGTTGCAATGGTCGGTCAACTCAGTTGGTCCTGCATGTTAACTAGTAGTAATTTGCAGCCAGCATCTCATCTTATTGTAACTAGTTCTGCATTTAATTTGTAACCGTTTATATCTAGTTTCTGCTGTGGGCAGTACACTTATGATCCACTGTTTCTGGCCGTCCTCAAGACTAACACTCGTCTTCTTGGTTCAGGTGATCCTCCAGCAGTCATTGCTAAGGGTGGGTTCTCGGGTCTATTTCCCGATTCCAGTGACCTTGCTTATGCGTTTGCTGCCAGCTATCAGGACTCGGTCCTTTGGTGCGATGTTCGGTTGACCAAGGATGGTGTTGGCATCTGCCTTCCGGACATAAAAATGGAGAACTGCACAAGCATAGCAAATGTTTTCCCAAAGGGGCAGAACACCTACCGTGTGAACGGTGTATCTACCAAGGCCTGGTTCTCAGTGGATTATGACAGCATTCAGCTATCCAATGTATCTTGTAAGTGCAAATGCCGTTTCTAGCTCTAATGGTTTCAGCATTTCCGCTGAATCTTTCTGATACTTGATTAGCTCAGTTGATTTTGCTTTCCTCACCTGAAGTCAAATTTTATTACAGTGGAACGATCGATCTATTCTCGTACACAAAGATATGATGATGTCTTCCAAGTAATTCCAGTTGAAGTTGTACTGTCGCAATATAAGGCTCCTGCTTTTTGGTTAAATGTTCAGGTAACAGCAAACTTTGGTTGCTTTCAGTGCACTACAAATTTAAGTGATCCTCCTCTTACAGTTTGTCTTGTTTCTGCAAAACTCAGCACGACAGTTTCTACAGCCAATTCAATCTGAGCATGAGAAGCTATATCCTGTCTCTGTCAAAGCAATACACGGTTGACTACATCTCATCGCCTGAAGTGAGCTTCCTGAAAAGCTTACTTGGGAGAGTTAGCAGCAAGACAAAGCTTGTGTTCCGTTTTCTTGATGAAGGCATTGTGGAGCCATCTACTAATCAGACATATGGCTCAATACTAAAAAATCTGACATCTATCAAGACTTTTGCTTCTGGGATACTTGTTCCCAAAAACTATATCTGGCCTGTTGCGGCAGATAATTATCTGAAACCTGCTACTTCAGTCGTTGATGATGCTCATAAGGCAGGCTTAGAAATTTATGCTGCTAATTTTGCCAATGACTTTGGGCTCAGCTACAACTACAGCTATGATCCAGTAACAGAATATCTTGGCTTCGTTGATGGTGCCTTCTCTGTGGATGGTGTCTTGACTGATTTCCCGATCACTGCTTTAGAAGCCATTGGTGAGTCCACCTTCTATCATTTCTTCACAATGCTGTAAATGTTCCTTCAAGAAATCCACACACCCAAGCAGGCCACTTGGTCAGGATGACCTTTCATCTATTACTATGTTCTAAATTCTAATCAAGAAACAATCCACTTTCTACATTGATATATCTGATCATAGCTTCTGTGGTCTTGACTATTGAGCTGTTGTATGTTTTGTTGCTGCAGGTTGCTTTACTAACCTGAACGACACCAAGGTAGATCATGGTATGCTTCCTTTCTCTATCCATTATTAACTTGCCAATCTAGTACTCTTATTGAACTCCAGCCTTCGCATTTGCATTGCAGGGGCACCTCTAGTTATCTCCCACAATGGTGCTAGTGGTGACTACCCAGACTGCACTGACCTAGCTTATAAAAAGGCAGTTACTGATGGAGCAGATGTCATTGACTGTGCTGTTCAAGTGACAAAAGATGCCATACCAATATGCATGAGTTCCATTGACCTGAAAGATGTTTCTACTGTTGTAACTTCACAATTTGCTTCTCAAGCGGTTGTCATAGAAGATATTAAGCCTGTCGCTGGAATCTATACATTCAACCTCACTTGGGAGGATATTGCAAACAACCTGAAGCGTAAGTCAATCTGAACTTTTTTTTTGGTAAACCTGATATTTGTTTTCTTATGCTGATAAGAAACAATTTATTCAACACTAAGTTATGTATGTAATTATGCACGCTTATGACATGCCATTTCATTGTTGTACAAGTCAATCATCTGGTGAATAATTCATGGTCCATCTATTAAGTTTCTTCCATTCGCCAATCACTTAAGTTAAGACTGAAATTTCCATATTCACAGCTATGATATCAAACCCGTGGACCGGCTTCGCCCTATCAAGAAGTCCCAGAAACAGGAACGCAGGGAATTTCATGAAATTATCAGACTTCTTAACGTTTGCAAAAGGAGAGGATTTGGCAGGAATCATGATTACAGTGGAGGTAAGCATTTAAATATATGGGAAGGGGAAGCATATAGTGCAAACCCATATTTTGGTGGTAATGTGCTAACTCAGAGTTATTGAATTTTGGTTTTGGGTGAGGCTTCGATGTAACACTTCCCATGTCCTGTATTTCCTGTTGAGTGTCCTAGAAAAAAAGACGAGCGGTGAACACTATTAATTTTAGAGAACACATTTATATAGGAGTTGTGACTACTAGCTAGTTCATTTGGTGCTTACTTCAGTCTTGATTTACTCCCCTTTTGGATTTTTGCAGCGTGCTTCATTCATGGCAGAGAAACTTGGTTTTGGTGTGGTAGATGCAGTGATCAAAGCTCTTGATGATTCTGGTTACAGCAAACAGACCGCCCAGAAAGTCATGATTCAGTCGACAAACAGCTCAACTCTAGTGAAGTTCAAGCAGGAAGCCAAGTATAACCTTGTCTACAAGCTCGACGAAGATGTCAAAGATGCTGCACCTTCCGCCGTTGCAGCTATCAAGCAGTTTGCTGATGCTGTTTCTGTTAGCACCATGTCTGTTTACCCTGCGACCAGCAATTTCTTGATAAACCAGACCAACCCTCTTGCGAAGACCCTGCAGTCTGCTGGCCTTCCAGTTTATGTTCATCTGCTCATGAACGAGTTCCCTTCGCAACCTTGGGACTTCTTCTCAGACGCAACGACACAGATTAATGCCTTTGTGCAGAAAGGCGGAGGGGGAGTGGATGGAGTCATCACTGACTTTCCTGGGACAGCTCACAGATACAAATGTACGTTGTCGGTAACATTCTCTTGTAGCGCACTGCATCCCCTCTTGACCGGTTCACGATGTATTATTTGCTCACACTGCATCTTGGATTTTATTTGCGCAGTGAACTCCTGCAAGAACATGGGAGACAAGACGCCATACTACATGCTGCCTCCCCAGCGCGGCGGCCTCCTTGAGACCATCGATAAAGCTGCGCAGCCACCAGCAATGGCCCCACAGAAGGACTTGGCAAGCGCTGAGGTGGTAGAGGCAGCCCTACCTCCTGCCAGCAGCACCACAGCTCCAGCGTCCTCGCACGGGACCTCCAGAATACGCACCGACGTTTCGTTCCTCGCCACGCTGCTGATGCTGTGCGCCTATCTGCTGATCTGAGGATACTCTTGCACATGCGACGAATGGGTATTAGAGCTCCCAGAGTCAGCGCCGAGCTACCAGTAGTTATTCTTTTTGCCACTTCTATGTAGCGATTCATTTTCTTTCTTGGCTGTATTTCGGGCGGTGGATGTTCGACTTGATGATAGCCTGATGGTGGCACTTCTGCGGGCTTTTGCCCCTAGTTAAACATTCTGGTAAATATGTGTGGTGCACTGCGTTGCTCCAGCAGCCTTCTTCTGTGCCTGCTTTTGGATTCAAATTGTTACAGTGAGATTCCACTGATTCCATTTAGCTCCCAAAAATCTGAGGCATCACCTTTCATTCATTCTGTACACATGTGTTTTCCATCTGAAATGTGATCCTCAACTGAACTCCATGTTCTGTACTTGTGATCGAGATGCTTTGTGATCACCCAGATCCATGTGAGAACTGAGAATACCACCTGGACAGCCATCCGATCTATATCCGACGCCTGTCCGGTGTTAATGCCTCTATGCCAGTCAGTTGCTTGTGTGGCCACGGCTGCCGCAGCCGGTTGGTTCGCCTGCCTTCCGCCGTCGCCCAATATGGCGTCTGCACCTACGCCGGCGACGCCCAAGGCCCCGGCGGGGCCAGCGGGTAGGTACGCCGTGTACGTCGCGGCCGTGCCGTTGCGAGCTCCCCAGGGGCCAGCCCAGGCCCTGATGTCGGCGGGCTACTCGCTCGGCCTGTGGGACCTTCAGCACTTCATGGTGCTCCTCCGGCCTGACCCGCCCAGAAGCCAGGTGAGGCCAGCCCAAATCCATCCTCCCCACGAGAAGATCTTCATGGCGGATGGCTCACCTTGGTTGCTGTGTTGCAGGCGCCGTTGGTGTTCGATTTCCAGCCTCGAGACCCCGAGGATGCTCTGGCGGCGTTGGCAGCCCTGTCGCGGAGCAAAATTCCCGGTAACAAACGCCGATTTTTCAGTTCACAGCAATCTGGAAAAAAGTTCCAACATAAAGTTTAAGCAGAGTTAGTATTCCATCAATCTGTGACGACGAACAGGAGTGGTTCGGAGAAGAACGCTGCGGAGGATCCCGGACAGGAGGAGCTGGTTCGTCGGGCTCTGCGACGGCGACGCCGCGGACGCCGCCGAGAGGTTCAGCGAGCGGTGGTCGACTGACCTGGTGGTGGGGGAGCACGACTGCCGGGACTACACCAACGGTCTGCGTTGCAACTTTACACATTGAATTGGCGATCTTGCGACACCGTGAACCTATCTCAATCGTTTCTATCTTTCTCCCACTGCATGATCCGGTAGGGCTCGTCGAAGTCTTGACGGGAGAAAAACGTGTCCTGGAGTCGCTCAGAGCATCATCAGGCGCCAACGAGGTGGCACCTTGGTGGGAATTGCTTTCTTCTTTATTATCTCTGATGCACTCGTATTGTTTAGTGTAATCTTGCTCATGATATCATTTTAAAATATATCTGCCATGAATTGTTTACTAAGAGGTGAGACGAACTTGGATTGTTAGGTTCCGTTCAGCATGTCTCTACTTTCGTCTGACAGAGTCCATTCTGGTGCTTGCTCACTGTTCCTGAAATAAGTTATCAACCTACTTTGCAGATGGATGGTCTATCAGAATGCCGTTCAGTGATCTCTAATCGGGCACTCAGATACCATCTGCAGTAGCAGCAAGTGAATCTTTGAAGCCTTCTCGGTTAACGGCTTAAAGAGAAATGAAGGCACTTTGAGGAATTCCTTGGCTGGAGCTGGAAGCAAGAGTAGCAAATCTATGTAATCAGGTGATGTTTGCTGAACTACAGAGTCAATTTGTTATCAGTAGTTCGTATGCCGTACCTGAAAACATAATTACAATGAAATGCTTACTAGGAAGATGGAGGGTAGAGACAGAATGATACCTATAGCAGTATGTGGACAATGCCGACAAATGTCTTTTTTTCCGCTGTGTGCATCTTGATGGCTAGACTGTTCTTTACATCATGTTCTTGTAGAGGCTGGGTGTATTTAATATCAATTTGGTATTAATAAATTCCCTTTATAAAAAATAACCATAGCAGTATGTGGACAATGCCGACAATGTCGATAGCTTTTACATGCAAACAAGAATTTCGCCTGAATTAAGGTTACAAAACGATACTCGTCAATCAAGAGGCCATCACTTCGTTTCTCCTCCATCAGAAGTGGCCTCGTCATCCACGACAGCGAAAGCATAATCTCTACTGTAGCTATCTCCCTGCTGACCGTAACACCCAATGCCCCTTAAACAGTGTCAAGTTGCACACTTGGTGTCTCAGGACATGATCACCAGCTCCTGTTGTTGGGCAGCCACCTCCCCTTAAATTCCAAGAAACAACTTGCAGGGCAATGTCGATTGGCGATTGCCAGCTACTTTTGACACGATTACAGTTACAGAGACAGAAGGGTTGACTATATCCATTAAATCTTTCTTGGAAGCCTGATAGGTGGAGGCAATCTAGATTCATCAATCTTTTATCGAGATCTTGTCAAATCATAGGTTATCACCTAACAATACCAGGTATTCCGGAGTGACATTGCATCCATGATGGATGGACGGATGGCCCGGGAGGTGGCGTTTTGGCACACGCGTGCATATGCACCCATTATAGAAAAGAATAAAAAAACAAATTTCAAAATGTCAAAAAAATCTGATATAATTTTTTTGGTATACATCGTGACATTCTAAGTTCGTTCACAAGTTTTTATGGAAAAACAACATATTGTGTGGTGTGTACAAAAAAAACAAAAAAATGTCATGTACGTAGTCGTGTTACAGCATCAAAATTTGTCTTTTTTTTACAGGAGCCATAGAAAAATGTTTTTTTTTGAAAACTTGTGTACCAACATAAAATATCTAGATGTACTTGTAAAATTTTAGTTTAATTTTTTTTGACACTTTAAAATATGGATTCACATAATGGAAGTATATGCTTCTATGAGCCAAAGTGCATTTCCCGGATGGCCCGTGCCTACACTGAGATGACTGACCCTTACCGAGAAGGTGGCAACTGAAAACCTTCTAGTCAATTAGCGATATGCATGCAACACTAGGGTTGAACCCGGTGCTCTAAGCTGGCCACTAAAATAGTAAATCCTGATCTGCACCGTCCTTTCACTTTCTGTCTGTAGCCAGCTGCGAAATCCCAGTATGTTCTGAAGGTTCTACTCTTTCATCTGCACCATCCAATCTAGTAGTACTAATATTTTTTCAGCTTCAGCTCAAGTATAGAAAATTATGACATTCAAAAAATTGTAGGGGTTGCACAGTAAATCAATCGATCTAAACATAAAAAAAGTAGAAATCAAGACCGTGTTGAAATTGATGTGTTTTATGTGCAATATTGATCCTGATGAATTTATTTGTTCTTTTTTTGTATGCAAATTCATGCTATAAAATCATATGCAAGATCGTGCACTAGATTTACCAGAAATAAAGCAACTTAATTGGCCAACGAACAAATATTTCAGGCTAAAATTGGAGCTAGCCAAACATGTATTTTTCTGTGGCTGATAATCACTGCCACATCTTCGACTCCTTGTATAATATGTTCAAGAATTTTTTCCACCAACTATGCCTTTAGAAACTACTCAAGATTAAGTTACCCAACTTGCAAAACTACCATCACTAACCTTGGAGATTCAGATATACTCATCATTTCAATGGAGATTTTTTTTTTTTTTTTTTTGAAACGAGGCGAAAGCTTTGCCTTTCATTGATATAAGGAAAACTGGCCGAAAAAACCGTTACAACATAACACCACATGCCAGGGTCGATGACCAACCAGGTCGACACCACACCTCAACGCAATAGGTGGAGGCGACAGAACGAAGACACCGCTCCAACTACCTCGCCGGCCCCAAGGCCGCGCAAGAGCGTTGTGAAGCTTCATGCACTAGTCAACACAACCACAAGTCCGAACTGATGGAAAGGGCTAGGCAACCACTTATACATCTCAACACCCCTCCTCATGTGTGACCGGAAGAAGAGAAGAGGAGGTAACACGTGGAAAGCAGAATAGCACACCTATGGACATAGGGGTGGGCAAATATTGCGGAAGTCAGGACTTGAACTCGAGACTCTGGGCTCTGATACCATGTGAAGCTTCATGCACTAGCCAATGCAACCACAAGTCCGAACTGATGGAAAAGGCTAGGCAACCACTTATACATCTCAACAAGCGTCACCCACACCCGATCTCTTGAGGGATCTATGCTCATCATTTCAATGGAGTATTTCAAGGTGGGGAATTTGACGAAACACGCTAACCATAATGGTCCTTGTAGCATAGTGATATTGTGACGTCTCACATATGAGACAGGCAATTGCCAGCAGGTTCTTCTGGAGTGGAGGCAATATTTGGATATCTGGAGGGTCCCTAAATTGCACTATGTATGATACCCACCGGCCTGGGTGGTCAGCGTATTCAGAATGGGGCTCAACTTCTCAAGTGCCAATCCTGAGGCTGAACTTATCTCATGTGAGGGAGATATTGTTTTTGGAACATCCATTGTCAGCCAATCTTCTCCCGTCACCTCTCTCTATGTACCGTAACTGTGATGTCACCATGGCTTTCTAGATGTAGGGACGGCACAGCACATAGCTGTAGCATACAGTCATTGGCCATTTGCATCTATTTCCTGAAATTCTTGCTAATTTTGCTAGGTAGAACCGTAGAAGTGACCTGCCATGGTCTGTATCATCTCTTAGAAATCAGTTGCCATCAGCAGAAGATATCTGGGTTCTTCTTTTGGAAAATGGAGGTGGTATACCCTCGCCTGTGCAGTGGTGACCGAAAAGTTTTATTCACTACCAAACGTCCATCAGTAAGATAGATGAGTAAGTTCGTTATTTTTTATCAGGCAGTGAACACCCTATATGACTTTCAAGTGAACAAAATTTAGCCTAGCTCAGAACTATAGATATCTGAACTTGTAGCTTTATTGCAGTTTACAGGTTCAGGAAAGTGGCACGAGTGAGTATAAACCCAGAGGCCTCACTGAAATGAGTGTATCTGATTATATAAGGGAAAAAAAAATCCAAAGGGGGAAATGGTAGGATAAGAAGAGAATGACTATAGCATGTAATTGGCATTAAATTGTACTGGTCTCTTAGATTAACCAAGAATTGCTATACATAAGCACGACAGTCCACTTACCAGGACCAGGAGTCCAGGACACTCCTGTAGCTGTAGTTTTTTCTCTTGCTGACGGAAGCAGTACATCCAAGATACAATACTCTTTACATTAGCATCCAAGAAGTGGCTTCCTCACCCAGGAAAAAACGAGGCCGAATCTCTTCTGTAGCTATCTCCATGCTGACCCTAACACCCAATGCCCCTCAAACAGTGGCAAGTTGCACACGCATGATGTCTGAGGACATGATCACCAGCTCCCATTGTTGTCCAGTCACCTTTGGCCCACCCCCTCACCTTCAATTCCAAGAAACAATTTGCAGTGCAATGTGGATTGGCGATTGCCAACTACTTTTTACACGACGACAGAGACAGAAGGAATGTATCTGGGGGTTGACTATCTCGATTAAATCTTTCTTTGAAGCCTGATAGGAGGATGCATCGATCTTTATCGAGATCTTGTCAAATCAGAGGTTATCACCTACAAGACCAGGTAATCTGCAGTGACATTGCATCCATGATGGATGGATGGATGGTGCCCCTACCTACACTGAGATGACTGGCCCTTATCAACAAGGAAGCAACTAAAAACCTGGCGATCAATTAGTGATATGCATTCAACAGTGGGTTTAGAACCGGTGCTTAGCTGGCCACTAAAATAGTTTTTTTTTAGATAAAAGGCATGGACTGCCCGACTTTAAATTAATAAAGCCCTCAGGTTCAACACAAACAAAGGTAACACATTACATGCTGTGGCATACAGCTTCGCCAAACAAACGAACTAGACCAAACAGCTAACATCAGGGGCGCCGGAGAAGCTCAGGTGTCTTGGTCATCCCTTCTTGGAGCCGCCGCGTCGTGCAGAAGTTTGAGCTCGACGATCGCGTGATCTATCCACGGCCGATCCAGGGGCTTTGCCAGGGGCTTCCACATCTGAAGAAAGAGCATCATTTTAAAGATAATATTAGCGGGGTGTTTCATAAATTTCGACTCAATGGTCATCTTGTTTCTAAAGAGCCACAACGCCCAAGATTGGGCAATAAAAAGAAGCCAAACACATCTTTTAAATCTACCCGAGAGACTAGAGATGATAGCGAACAGTTGCGCAAAGTTAGCAGGGCACCAGCTGCATCCCAACAGCTGGCGGGACACGCTCCAAGCAAAGATAGCAGTAGAGCAGGTGAAGAAAATATGCGCGGCATCCTCCGGCCTACCACACAGTTTGCAACAGCCGTTGCCGGGCCCATGACGGGACAAGATGTTGAGGCTCGTGGGTAACTTGTCCAGCACAAGTTGCCAGGCAAAGATCTTGTTCTTTAGAGGAATCCGAGCAGCCCAAACATCCCGAAAGTGAGCAATGGAAGCCCCCTGAGCCAGCTTCAAATACATTGACCTGACAGAGAAGCAACCTGAGGGCTCCAGAGACCAGGTTACCCTATCCTGGCCCGGAACAAGGTGAATTTGATCAATGATGGATCTCAACAGGTGCCAGTCAGCGATGCCAAGCTGATCAAGCGATCTGCGGAAGGACAGGGCACCCCCGCCTCTGCACACTTGCCCCACGGTAATCATTTGCGAGTCGGAGATGCTGAATAAAGTAGGAAACCTGTCCTTTAGAGCCACGTCCCCAAACCATTTGTCCATCCAGAACAGAGTGCGGTTGCCGTCCTGCACCAAGCGGCTAGCCCCCAATTTGAAAAAGTGCTTGATCTTATGCAAGCTTCGCCAGAATTGGGAACCCCCATGTCCCGATCCTGCGAAGATGTTGTTCGCTGAGGGATACTTAGCACGAATAATCTGCACCCAGATCGGATTCTCAGGTTGGAACAACTTCCACACCCACTTCAGCATGAGAGCAATGTTCATCTTTTTGGAATTAAGGAGTCCCAGCCCTCCACATTCCTTAGGCCGGCAGACTGTCGGCCAGTTGACAAGGTGATAGCGCCTCTTGGGGCCAGATCCTTCCCAATAAAACCTGGCCCGGTGCGAGTCAAATTTAGCGCGAATCCCATCCTGTAACAGGAACAGCCGGTAAGCCGTCCACCCGAAGACATGAACTTACCCCACCACGGTTCAACCCTGCCAGCCAGCTTTCGGACAAGGAAAAGCCATTGCTCCATGGTGAGCTTTCTGTCGGATATGGGGAGGCCCAAGTAGATGAAGGGGAAGGCCCCACGCTTGCAGTTCAGCCAGTCAGCCACTTGCTGTTTGCGGAGCTCGGATGCACCCATAACCACCACCTCGGATTTATGGTAATTGATTTTAAGACCTGACATATCTTCGAAACACATCAGTAAGAATTTCAGGTTGGCGATCTGAGCGTCGTCGTCTTGGATCATGATCAGGGTGTCGTCAGCGTATTGCAGGTCGTAATCCCCCCAGGGATCAAGTGTGGAATCACCCCAGCGATATGCCCCGCTGCCGCTGCAGAAGAGAGAATGATGGACAGCGCTTCCGCCAAGAAATTAAACAACAGAGGGGAGAGGGGGTCCCCTTGTCTAACACCTCTCTTGTTACAGAAGAAGGGGCCCACTTCTCCGTTGATAGATATCGCCGTTTGTCCTCCCATAACCAGCTGCGAAATGCGATGGACAACCCCGACATCAAAGCCCTTTGCCCGAAGGACCTCTTGCAGGAAATTCCAGTTGACGTGGTCGTACGCTTTCTCAAAGTCCAACTTAAGCAGCAGACACCCTTGCTTTCGGATTTTAAGCTCGTGGACTATCTCGTGGAGCGCGAGAACTCCATCCAGGATAAACCTGCCTTTGATAAACGCGGTTTGATTGGGGCTAATAATACGATTAGCTATGGGGTCAAGCTTAGAGGCCAGGGCTTTGGACACAATCTTGAACACCACATTGATCAAAGCAATCGGCCGGAACTGAGTAATCTTGTCTGCCCCAGGGACCTTAGGAATCAGCGAGAGAACCCCAAAGTTAAGTCTCGCTATGTCAATCCTCCCTAGGATGAAGTCGTTGAGTATGTGTAGAACCCCGAGCCTGACTAAGCCCCAGAACTTCTTAAAGAAGAACACTGGAAACCCATCCGGGCCTGGGGCCGAGTCGGATTTCATGTCCATGACTAACTCTTCCAACTCCTTCTCCGAAAAGGTTCTCATCAGGTTGTCGTTCTCTTCCTGAGAGACACGGTTCTCGTTACTCCAGGCATTGGGGTGTAGCCCACACACCCTGGCCTCTTCCGTCCCCATGAGGTTCCGATAGAACTCATAGATGTGTTGCTGTATGAGGGTTTTTTCCGTGATAAACCCTTGCTCTGCTAACAGCAAGGAGATGCAGCACTTCCTACGACGCCCGTTCGCCAAAGCATGGAAGTACTTGGTGTTGGCGTCTCCCTGTAAGACCCAACGGGCGCGGCCCCTTTGTCTCCAGTATTCTTCTTCCGCTCTAAAACTTCAAGCAGCTGGTCTTCCAAGTGGTACCTGAGAGCCCACTCTTCCTCATCAATCCCCACGACATCCGCTTTCTCGTCCAAGGATTTAATCTGGGACAACAGACCTTCTTTAAAAGGCTCTGGTCTCCCTCCCTTTGTTGGCATTCCAGCCCCTGAGCTGTTGCCTGAGCCCCCCACTCATGAAACTCCACCAGTCCAGGATGTCTCTGCCACCCACTCTATTGGCCAAGGAGGTCCACCTCGTCCCCACGAAATCCTGGAAGCCTGGTAGGAGAAGCCAGCTAGACTCAAAGAAGAATCTGTTGCTCCTAGGCGGGTTCCCATCCCCGGAGTCAAAAACCAAGGGTGTGTGATCAGAGCCCAGGCTAGTTTCGGCCGAAACCGTACAGAGCGGAAAGTGAAGCTCCAGCGCTGGCGAGATGAACACCCGGTCCAACACACAGCGGACTGGATTAAGCTGCTTATTGCTCCATGTGAAACGCGCCCCTGTACGCGGGATCTCTCGTAAGCCCCAGCTCGCGATGTGCTCATTGAATAAGTCTATTCTGGCCCAGTTAACCCGATCGTTGTTTTTGTCATGGGCAGCCCTGATCAAGTTGAAATCTCCCCCCATGAGTATAGGAACCTCAGACGCATCAACCTTGTTGGAAATTTCCTGCAGGAAATCCGCGGAACGAGAGTGATCCGCGGGACCATATATGCCCATGACCTTGCAGCGAAGCTTATCCGCACGACAGATGATGTCTGTGCTGATGAAGTACCGGCCCCTCTCGATGCTCCCAACATCGAAAGTGCTATCGCGGAAACCCATCAACATGCCCCCTGAATGACCGCAGGCGGGAAGCCAGCACCACACGAACTTATCTCCAATCTCAAGGCTACTGAGCTCCTGATCCGTTAAGTCTTGTTTGATCGTTTCTTGCAGGCAGAAAATGTCAATTCTGTGCATCCGGAGATAGTCCTTAAGCAAGGTCCGGCGTCCCCTAACACCGAACCCGCGAATGTTCCAGAAAAGGGCTCTCATTGCTTAACCCCTGTCCGACCCCGTGCTTGGCGGGTTAGTATCCTTCTTACTGTGACCGGCGATTTCTTCTGAATCTTCTTCTTCTTCACCTGCCTAATCGCCTTTGCACGGCTCCCACAAGACCCAACTGGAGGAGAGGACGTGTTGCTGGGTTGCTTGTGCTCGCCTTTATCCTCGGCCTCTTTCTTCTGTAACGCCTCTGCCAAGGCTTTGTCCCTTGCCAGCGCCAGTTCCGCCTGAGCCAGCTCGCGGGCCCGCATCATAGACAAAAGCGGGGCGGGATTGCCCGCCGCAGAAGGAAAAACGATGCAACTGTCGCGGGCGACCGACAAGAGAGAAGAATCGGGAATGTCTTGAAGAATGACGAAATTGTCAACCGATTTGGACGTACCTGGCGTTTTGTCCTTAGCGCGCTGGATCGCCTTCTCCAGAATTGGTGTTGCTGACGAACCCGAGCCCCGCGTGCTGGTCCTTGCCGCTGCCACCGGCGACGCTCTACTACTTGGCGCCCGGCTGATCGGGGCCGCCAGCTCCGCCGCAGCAACTCCTTCCGCCCACAGCTCCCCTTCCAGCGCCTTCTCCTCGATCCTACGAGATTCCCCTCCCTCCGGGACCGGAGCGTCCCCATCAGGAAACGCCAGCTGTTGAGCCACCATCTTGAGGGCAAGAGATGGGCGATCAGCATTAGCCTTGCTTCTTCTTTCTTTGGAGCGCATGGCCTGAGGGTCAGACTCCCAAGTTACAGGGGTGGAAATGCCGGCCTCGATACGATCCTCCTCAGGTAACTGCTGCGCCTTCCAGAGGGACGGGCGGCTCTTGACCGAATCTCCACCCGCCACCGGGGAATCTTGGAAGGAGACCAGCGACGGAGATAGAGAGGGAAGGTCCCCGACTGAACCCTCCTGTCTCCGGATGATTCCACCGGGGTCGAGGACGGACGCAGCATCTCCCCAAGCACTGGGAAGATATCACCACCTTCTGTTAGGTTAGAGACATACTGACTGAACGCCGTGTTGGGGAGCTTCGCACCTTTGCCCCCTGGCAAGGCATCATGGGCCAAGATGGGGACAGACTTGCGTTTGGGCTCAGAGGCCGAGCCGCCCCCAACCAAGGTCACACCCTTGTCCTTCTTGAGATTCTTGCCCCTCCTTCCGTCCCAGCCCTCCCCTTCAGATTCTTCCAGGTCTTCCTCTCTATCATCAGACAACTTCCGCTGCGGCGGCGGAGGGTCAGAAGGCTCCTCCCTCTCCCCATCCTCCCTAACAATGCGAACCTTGAACCCCTGGGAGTTGACGAAGAACACCGTGGAAGGGGGAAGGCGCACCGGTGCCCTACAGCCGATCTTCACCCTCACCGGGTCCAACGGAGATTCAAGCGATTGAGCATCCACAACAATGGGGCGACCCAGTTCCCTGGTCGCCAGGAGAATCCGCACCGCCTGCCTGTAAGGGGGAGGCACATCAAAAAGTTTGATCCAACATTCCTCCAGCTGTTCCGCCGCCGCGGGGTCCCCGGCATTGGAGGTGACAATAACGTGCAGCTTGCTCGAGGGAAGAGTAAGGCCCCCGCCCCTAATAGCCATGCACAGGCTTTCTTTGGACGGGAAGAACATCGAGAAGTCCGAACGATTGATTTTCTGCACGCGCCACTCCCAGTCTTCATCGACCAAATCTTTGAGTTCCTCCTCCATCTGGGCCGCCGACAAATCTCCTCCTTCCAGGATCACGAGAGCCGCATTCGGCGCGGGGGGCAGCAGTTCCTCTTCTGGCACGTCACAGCAAGTGAATCCCTTGCCATCCACTCCATATCCGGCCCAGAAAGGATCAGACGCCTTCGACAGCGAGGCACACATGGCCGACAGATGGCCGCTCGTGTTGCACTTAACACAGAAGGGTTCGTCCTTGCAGTCTGCTTGAATGTGACCCGTCTTCCTGCAATGGTAGCAGACTATGTGTGCAGTGTCGCCCGTCGCCGGAGTCCCACCCTCCGTCGGCGCACGGCTCGGGTTTCCCCGCTCCCCATGAGCGGAGCCCGAGGGTCTAGGTGCAGCCCGACCCGAATCGCGCCCCTGCTGATTCTGGGCCGAAGACTGGTGGAAACGGCGTTGCTCCCGACCCCTGCGCTCCCTGGCCCGCCCTTCCTCCTCGCGTCGCCGCTGCGCTTCGCTGTCCCGCTGAAACTGTTGGCGATGCTGCTCTTCTTGCTCGCGGTCCAACCTTTGGCGGAGATCTAGCTCCCTGCGCCTCCCCTCATCGCCGCCCACATGCTCGAACGGGCGCTTCCCCCTCCTCTCCCTCTCCATCCTCACGAGCTTCTGCACCGACGCGGTGGAGCCACTCACACCCACAGAGATGAGTTTCTTCGCACGGAAGCGGTGGCGTTGGATGTCTCTTGCGGCGGCTGGGAACCCTAACTCCCGATCTAGGGTTCCAACCGGTAGCCACCACCAGTTAAGTACCTCCCTGGGAGGGGTAAAACTGTCCGCGTCGCTGCCCGAAAGGCGAGCCTCCATCTGAGCCGCACACAATTGCCCCTGGGCCACGTGTCCCGCATCCGACGCACCCGCAGATACCATGGATTGAAAGGCCGACCTCGCCCCACCAGGCCCAGCGGCCGTTGGCCCAGCCCAACAAGCCCCAGCGGCCGCAACGACCGGGCCCATCACTGGAAACCCTAGCTACAACCTCTCGCCCTCCTCCGACGGCGGCGCCGCCGGCTCCCTGACGAGCGGCACCGGAATTTCCCCGATGAGGACCTCTGGCAACGGCGAGGAGGACCCTTCCTCCAGCACCTGCACTACCAGAGGCGCCGCGGAGCCGCGCAACTGAGGAAGAGGAGGGAACTCCGCCTCCGAATCCAGGCGCACCTGTGGACGCCGGCTCTCCCCATTGCACAGATCTGGCAGCGCCGCCACAGAGTCTGCCGGCGGGAGCCCTTCTCCGGCCGTACGGACGAAGGCGCCCTCCATGAATGCCCCCAAGCACGGAGATCGACGGCACGCACCGCCAACCTCCGCCTCGACATCCTCCTGCTCCTCAGACGAAACCTCCTCGATCTCACCCAGGATCGCGAACGAGTTGGCCGTCGCCCTTCTCACCGCCTCCCGGCGAGCCGCGGCGCGCTTCCTCCGCGCGAGGGCGGCCCTCGGAGGGGGAGCCCTCTCCCAGCTCCGGTCGCCTACCAGATCGCCCTCGGAGTCGCCCTCCGCCACCACGCGCGCCTTGAGACACATCCTCCCCCGGTGTATAGCCCTGTCATCACTCGAGGAGATCGATCGATCGACCCAGGAAGCTGAAGGTCGAGCCATCGAGCGAGCACGCGGCATCTGGTCCCTATCTACCGATCGACCATCATATGATCGTATCGAGCAATGCCTCGACGGGTGGCGTAGGTGACCGCAGACGGTGGGGAAGAAGCAGCTAGGCTCGCTTATGTGACGCACGACCGCCACTAAAATAGTAAATCCTGATCCGCACCTGGCTTTCACTTTCTGTCTGTAGTCAGCTGCAAAATCCCAGTACCTTCCGTAGGATCTTTCAGCTGCACTATCCAATCTTTCAGTATATTTTGCTTTTGCTCAAATATAGATTAATCATGATGTGCAAAAAATGGCATTGATTGTACAATAGATCAACTGGTCTAAAGTATTGATCCTAATGGATCTATGCGTTTTTTTTTCTTAGGAAAAGCTAAACTGTAAATCATATGCAAGACTGTGCTATAGATATACTAGAATTGAAGCTACTTTAGTTTGTCAAAAACAAAAAAATTGGGGTTAAAATGACTTAGCTAACCATGCATATATTTTTCTGTGGCTGATAATCGTCGCCACATCTTCGACCCCGTGCATAATATATTCAATGAACATTCTCCACCATCTATGCCTCTAGAAACTACTCAAGACTGTGTTACCCACTTGCAAAATTACCACCACTAACCTTGGATATTCAGATACACTCATTTCAGTGTGATGTTGGCATATAGGTGGGAGTTTGACGAAACACGCTAATCATCATGGTCCTTGTTGCGTAGCGATATTGTGACGTCTCACATATGTGACAGGCGGTTGCCAGCACGGTCTTCTAGAGTGGAGGCAATATTTGGATATCCGGAGGGGGGCCCTGAATTGCACTATGTATGATCCTCATCGGCCAGTCGACCATCGTGGTCAGCGTATTCAGATTGCTGGGACTCAACTTCTCAAGTATCAAATCCTGAGGCTGGAACTGATCTCAAGTACCTCCAGCGGCGCTGAGCGGCCGTTTGTGTCCGGCTTTGACCGAAAATGCGTCTGGCATCCTCTCCAGCGGCGTGACGCAAAGTGACCGGGCCGTCCGCGGAGACGCAAACCTGGCCCAAATATGCGCTAGGTTTGCGTCTTTGTGGACGCTGCGCGAACGCGCAAAGTGTCGGCTCGCGTCTTCACCGGACCCGCCTGGCAGCGAGTCTGCACCGAGGGCACCGCTTCGGCGGTCAGCGCTTCCGCGTCTGCGCAGCAGTCTTCGCCATCAATGGCACGGCTACCTGTTCTGCGCGCGCACTGGCGGACGACGGCTGGGCTTCTTTGCCGCCTTCAATGGCATCGTATCCCGCGCGCGGCCGCCCTTAAAAGTCAACCGACCGCGTCGCTCCTTCGCCCACACCACACCTCCACTCGCACCACCACCGCTGCAGCGCCATGGGGAAGAAAAACGACTTCGAGGCCTCCGTCAGCGGCACCAAGAAGATCCCGCTCCCCGTCACGGTGGGGAGGCTCATGCACGGCAAATGGATGCCGTGCGACGACGCCTGGTCCGGCGTGCAGCTGCCTGGCGGCTGGCGGCTCAGCTGCCGCCGGGTGCCCATCCCTCCAATACCTGCGCGTGAGCCTGATCGAACCGCGGAGATCCGGCGCAGGAGGCGGTATCTTCCGGCGGACCTCCGCGCCGATCCGGCGTACGCCATCGACTTGGAGCTTTGGCGTACGTACCTGTCCACGGAGACGGACAAGAGACGAAGGGCAGGCTTTATGGGCGACAGGGATTATCCCTTCGGCCCTGCACCGCCGGCTCGTCGACAGCAGGCGCCGACGCGTCGTCAGCAGGCGCCGACGCGACGTCAGCAGGCGCCGACGCGACGTCAGAAGACGCAGCACAACGACGCCGACGACCGCGAGGACGACGACGATGAAGCCTACGCCGCGTACGACGACGACTACGTCGAGGCGCTCGCGTACCATAGCGAGGAGGTGAAGGACGACAGCGACGTAGTCGTCGCTGTCGTCTTCCACGAATGGCAGCAGGCCATGGCGGAGGGCCGGAACTTCGACTTCCCGGAGAACATGACGGACGTCGTCCTCGTCTCCGAGTACGACGCGCCTGTGCAGCAGCCGCTGCCCCGCTACGCCACCACCGTCATGACGCCGGGCCTGTCGGCGGATGAAGCACTTCGACAGGCGCTCCTGGAGTCGGCGGCGCCTCCTCCACCGCCGCCACCGCCGCCACAGCCTTATCCCTGGGCGCCTCCTCCACCGCCGCCACAGCCGTATCCCTGGGCGCCTCCTCCACCGCCGCCACAACCTTATGTCTGGAGCCGTAGCCCTGGGCGCCTCCACCGCCGCCATAGCCGCAGCCTCCTCAACCTCGAGCACCGGAGGCGCGCCCGGCGTACGCTCCCCCGGATGGCTACTGGCCGTGGGTCATACCGGAGCTCATCGTGGTCGACAACGATGAGGAGCAACACAGCGACGATGAGCAGCAGTAGGAATTTAGTTTTTTTTAAATGTTTTAAGTATGTAAATTATGTTTCATGTTTTAAAAAAATGATTCGTCCTAAAAAAATGCGTCGTGCCGCTGGAGCCACCCCGACGCAAACGGACGCGCGGTCGATTTCGACCAAAAGGGCAGACGCAAACGGGAGCGCGGACGCTAAAATGCGTCGCGCTGCGAGGGAGATACTGGCTTGGAACATCCATTCACTCGTTCCTCTCCCCAGTCCCCTCTCTGTATGTGCCGTAACTGCGATGCCCCCATGGTCCATGGCTTTGCAGATGTACAGAACAGCAGAAAACATCGGTTTGCCAAAAAAAAAAAAAAAAACACAGAACATCGCTATAGCGTACAGTCATGATCCATTTGCATCTATGTGCTGAAATTCTTGTTAGTTTTGCTAGTTAGAAGTGACCTGCCAAGGTCTGTATTATCTTGCTGAAATAATTAGCCATCAGTAGAAGATATCTGTTTTTTTCCTTTTGGAAAATGGAGGTTGATATACCCTCGCCTGTGCATCGGCCAACCAAAAGTTTTAGTTACTACATAACGTCCATCGAGAAGAAATACGAGTAACTTCGTTATCTTCTGAGCAGGCAGTTAGCAAAGCTGTGTGTGGGCAGGAAACATGAATTTAGAGGGAATAGAATTTAGCCAAACTGAGAAGTCAGAACTACAGATATCTGAACTTGCAGCGATGTGCTTCAGGATAAGTGGCACGAGTACAAACATTCAGTCCTCTGGGCTCATTCAGATACAGAAAGAACAAGAAAAAGCGAGATTATGAGAAGAAAAATCCAAAGGGGAAAAATCTAGTAGGAGAAGAGAATAACAGTAGCATGACAATTGCCATTAAACTAGAGTGATCTCTTAGATTAACCAAGAATTGTATACATATAAGCAGGCCAGCCCACTTACCAGGACACATGTAGCTGTGATCTTCTTGTTGTTGTTGAAACGGAACAAGTACATCGAAGATACAATACTCTATGCATCAATCTAGTACCCAGCATCGTATAGATATCTATCTATGCACGTACACCATCCACACACCACACATACGTACGTACAGTCCTACTCTGCCTGTAGGTCCTCCTGGGTACGGCTACGCGTAGATGGCGTAGCGCATGCTCTCGCGCACCATGAGGTGGCTGACCTCGTCGGCGCGCGGCCGCCACGCGCTGGCCGCCCAGGCCTCCTCCGTGGACACGCCGTCGCCGTCGAAGCGGACGGCGCACGCGAGCGCCAGCAGCGCCCTGGCCAGCGCGCCGGCCACGCTCGGCGCCACCGTGGCGCCAGGCGCGGCACCGCCGTCCTCCGCGGCGACGACGGCATCCAGCGCGCTCTCGTCCACCACCCGAGCCGTCGTCCTCCTCCCCCTCCGCCGCCGCCACCGCAGGCCCTGCCGGACCACCGACACCACGTCGCCCCACATGCCGCCGATCGACCAAGAAACAGCAGGAGGATTGATCGATCGATCGGTCACGTAGCCTTGTAGATATACCCTCACGACGAGAGCTCGGCGAGGACACGGCAGCCGAAGCACATCCTTCCGTGCACGCACGCTCACACTCACACAGCTCGCGCCACCCCAACGGAGCACCCGATGCTTCGCGCAACCAGCTGCGTCATCCGCACACACAGCATCTCGGTATTGGTGGAGTTGTGGCCGAAGATCACATGTATGTATATTATGCTTGCTCCGAGGAAAGTAGAAGGCTAGCTCACGGTGGAAGGTCGCATGATCGCGGTGGGTATATATGGAGGAGGGATGGAGGAAGAGGAGACAGCGGGAGGAAGAAGATGGTGGTGGGGAGAGGGGAGCACTGGATCGATCTTAGCTGATCACTAAAGCTGGAAGCACGTACTAGTGGGGGAGATTCCGCGGGCGCCCTATGCGTCCTGGCCTGGGTGTGTGCTCTGTGGTGCTTGTTTCTTTCACCCTAGTACGTGTGTCGTGACAGGGCCGCCCCCCGCCCGGGAGAGACGTGAACCTTTACATGCCAAACTAATGCTCTGCTACGCTCTATGTGCAACTTTTTCTTGTTCCATACTAGCACTCGTACTAATGTACTCCCTCCGTCCTTGAGATGTTATTATAACTGAATATATGGATTACATACTAAATAGCTCGCCGAAACCGAAAATTCAATTTGGCTCTCGGGTGCGTATGCTCCCTCTACCAAAATATTATATTTTGAAATGTCGAAAATTTTTGACAAAAAAATCTACATGTACATGTCCATAATATACGTGTGTTCGTCAAGTTTCGCGAGGAACCAACATTTTTTGTGATCTATGTAAAAAAAAAATCTTCTGAAAAGCCTTATTTCTAGCATTGAATGTTGTCTTTTTTACACACGCTACACGGTAAGTCGACTTTTCATGTAACGATTTTGTGAGCGCATAGGACGTGAAGATGAACGTGCGGATTTTTCGTTTCATGATTTTTGAAATTTCAAAATATCTGTAGCATGTATTTCAAAATAAAGGGCGCATATACTCCCATGTGCCGAAACACCACTCTATTGTGGAACGGGGGAGTAGCTGTTCTTTGCTTACGGTATGATAGGTTGCTTTGCCGTCTCAATCGAGTATGCCTTATTCCACATTTAACTTCACTTAATCAATTTTGTTTATCCTGACATCTCGGGCCACAACACGCAACACAACTGAAAACCAGTTACTGGGAATTATGTTAAAATATCTTACCCATTTAACCTACAAATACAGTGACACATATTCCAAAATATCATATCCATAGGACCATGAGAACCCTTGTAATTATCTTCCAATATTGTGAGATAGGAAGAGGTGTTTAAATAGGAAAGTATTTTGAAGGGAGGTGAACTGATCACAGCTATATAACATTTTTTTAATTCCGCAGTTCCTTAAAATTTGGCACAAACAAAGTTAAATGGTGAAAACTACTAAGAAAACATTGACAGTGTCTTGGACTCATGGAGTGACATTCTTTGAACGCTATATTGGCAACTGAACGAACAAATTGTGCAAGCTTCCTAGGACTGCATACACACAAAAGGAATTTACAACCGGAACAAGTTGTGTATACTAGAGAGTTCCTATATTCCATCTCTTTAGAGATAAAAGTATACCATGTTTTGTCAAAGTTCAGCAGGACGCATTCGTCCAGACATTTTGCATTTGTCAAGATCTCGGCAGGGCATCGGAACAAATTTTATTCGTGGAGGATCATGTCAAATCTAAGTCGCTGTTGGATAATGTATGGCTGGTTTTGTGCCTATGCGTGTTAGGCTGTTAGCTGTGTGCTGATGAGAGACCGAAGAGAGATCGTGTCGTGGCCCATGAGGGAAACAATGGACAGAGAATCAACCATCCCTATCATGTTTAGCCTTCTCTGCCTACTTCAATTTTTTTTACTTCTCTGGGTTTTTTTTACCACAGTTTCTGGTTCTCTGATTATTTTTTCCGGGCAGTTCTCTGGGTTACAAGTGCCATACGGATTCCATTTCCTTTCCATCAATTTCTTTCAGAGAACAGTCATTATAATTTTACATGGGTACTTTTTTCCTGCTAGCATGAAAATATCAGCAGTATTGTTAGAATCTTCCGGCAGACAAAACTTGGATGAGGTATTTTGGCATCGAAAGTCAATATCTTATTTCACGAGATGGTGTTGGTTCTTTTTAGTGACAAGTACATGGGGGTTATCTTTTGTAGATATTTATTTTGGAAACACACAAATACGGCAGTTTTTCAGACCAGGTGTACCATGCATGACCTCTTTCAAGTTTGATGCTCTATATAGCTTTTTGATTCTAATCCTACCAATTGGACAAAAATATGAACAAACACAAATAGTAGCCACAAAAGGACAAAGGTATTTTTCAGTCAGAAAATGCAGATGCAGACAAAAAGATAAACCACTTTATTATCTGCGTGAATAAAAACTAGAGTATCTTTTAGAACTTGAAGGAAATGGATGCACATAAAGAACATGGAGTCTCAACCACCGATGAACAAAATGACTTTTCTGATACCATTGGCTCTTTTACCTTAGGATATAGTGATTGATATTGTCTTACCAATTAACTTAAGCTAGCAAGATGTGACCCGAGACATAAAATGGGAGCTTGCATGTTCCTTTTACCTTTTTTCTTTCCAAGCATTCTCATAGGTTGGCTATAGGGAATCGCCACCATAGATTTCCAAAAAGGTTGAGAGTTTATTTTGTTTGTGTTTAAAATCTGCGTGATTAACATATCAGGGGTTGTTATCACCAGATTTGGTCAAATCAGGAGGTGGGCCGTAAGAGAGATGGGCTTGGAAGATTACACGTGGAAGATCTCTGAAGCGGCCTTGCACGAGGAGTTTGGGCTGGATTGCCCGTGTATCTTTAATTATGGTAGATTGTATCTTAGATTAAAAGTTAGAGTTTGTATCGTGCACGGTGGGGATTATTCCCACGTTAGAAAGTCCCCTGGACTATAAATATGTATCTAGGGTTTATGGAATAAACAACAACCAACGTTCAACCAAACAAATCAATCTCGGCGCATCGCCAACTCCTTCGTCTCGAGGGTTTCTACCGGTAAGCGACATGCTGCCTAGATCGCATCTTGCGATCTAGGCAGCACAAGCTCCACGTTGTTCATGCGTTGCTCGTACTGAAGCCTTGTTGATGGCGAGCAACGTAGTTATCATAGATGTGTTAGGGTTAGCATAGTTCTTCGCGTAACATGCTATCGTAGTGCAACCCTTGCATGTCTAGCCGCCCTCACACCTATCTTAGGTGTGGGGGCGGCACCCCGCTTGATCATTATTTAGTAGATCTGATCCGTTACGGTTGCTCCTTGTTCTACAAGGATTAGTTTAATATCTGCAATAGTTAGGCCTTACAAAGGGGGGGAGGATCCAGCGGCACGTAGGGTGTCGTTCGCTAGTCCTAAACAGGATGTTCCGGGGACCAACTTCGTGTTGGTTTTTAGGCCTTGTTTAGGATCGGCTTACGATCACCGTGCGTGGCCGCGAGGCCCAACCTGGAGTAGGATGATCCGATTATGCGGTGAAAACCCTAAATCGTCGTAGATCTCATTAGCTTTATCTTGATCAAGCAGGACCACCATATATTCATGCACCCCGTACGAATCATGGGTGGATCGGCTCCTTGAGCCGATTCACAGGATAACCTGAGAGCCGATCGAGGCTCGTATTTAATGTTTACGTGTATGCCATGCAGGAAACTAAGCGAGGCATCTCCATCACCTTCCTGACCAGGTATAGGTCAGGTGGCACGCCCTTGCAATCAGCATCGGACGTGTGACCAGAAGGCTTTGCGGGCCGTCGCTCGGAGGGACCTCAGCCAGCCGCAGCTCTAGGTTGTTCCCGGCTCTACGGTGTTGCCCGTCGCTGCCCGCCGGTGGGTTTCTGACGACAACACATTCTGGCACGCCCGGTGGGACCAGCTTCTACATCAACCACATCGCCATCTACATCCGAGATGGCGGACGGCACGCCAGTCACCTACGAGGAGCTGCCCGACGAGCTCAAGAAGAGGTATGACGAGATCAAAGTCACCCTCGAAGCCGACCTCATCGGCTCTTTTCAGAGAACCCGTTCACATGGCATCAGATGGAAGGGGTTCTCACCGCAAGGTGCACTCGATGGGATAGACCTCTCTGCCCCGTCGGAGGAACGCACCAGGTCCCTGCGGCAGGAGATCAACTACTTGGTGGCTCACTCGCTACACCGCCAATCTGAGAACCTGGTCAACACGTTGGAGCGTGTCGCTCTTCGCGTGATCCAGGAGATCATGAGGCACCAGTACTCGCCGTCAGGACCAGCTCTCGGGACGCATCAAGGAGAGTTGCCACTCCAGTCCCGTCTACCGCTGCCATATGCGTTGGCAGCACCAGAAGTGCCGGCTACACCGGCATTCGTCGTCTACAAGATCGGTGGTGACCCTAGTGATTACCAGTTCTTGCCCGAGGCGCCTAAGGAGATCCCTCACGGGTACACGTGCACGTATGTGCCAGATTGTGGCAACTGGGCACTCACAAACCAGGCCACAACATCAGGGACTTACGGGAAAACGGGAGGGACGTCGGCGACAGAGCTTGAGAAGCGACGTGGCTGACTAAGTACGCCACCCCGACGAACCTCCGAGCTCAGCTCCTGTAGTTGGCTCGAGCTGGAAAAGCAAACATGGCTGGCTAAGTACGCCACCCCGGCGAATCTTCGAGTTCAACTCCTGCAGCCGGCACGGCGGATCAGATCGGTACCATGCGAGAGACCAGTTCGGCATGGTGCCGAAAAGGAGGGCAATCGGCTATTCCAAGCCGTACCCCGACGACTACGAGATGATCCCGCTACCACCCAAATATCGGCTCCCTGATTTCTCCAAATTCAGTGGATCAGATGGTTCCAGCTCCATCGAGCACGTCGGCCGATATTTGGCGCAACTAGGACCGGCTTCAGTGTCGGATCAACTACGCGTGAGGCTCTTCTCACAGTCCCTCACCGGATCGGCTTTCGGATGGTACACCTCTTTGCCACCAGACTCCATCCGGACTTGGAAGCAGTTGGAAGAGCAGTTCCATATGCAGTACCATTCAGAGGCTTCCGAGTCTGGCATTGCCGATCTAGCACAACTACGTCAGAAGCGCGGAGAAACTGTGACAGAATACATCCAGCGCTTCAGGAATCTTAGGAACCGATGTTATTCGGTTCATATAACTGAAAAAGAAGCAGTCGAGTTGGCAGTAGCAGGCCTTGCAACACAGCTCAAGGACATGGCCTCCCAAGCAGATTATCCCTCATTGGCGCACATGGTTCAGAAACTGTTAGCATATGAACAGCGCCACCCGGACCTGTACCAAGACAAGTTCAAGCGTGCAGTAGTCCTGGTCGATGCAGAGGAAGACGAAGTTCCTGCGGGAGACCAAGAGGTAGCAGTGGCTGAATGGACTCGGGGAGGAACCCCCGTGTCCTGCAAATGGGTAAAGCCACCAGGCCCACCCAGGGGATTTGATTTTGACGTGACCAAGACTGAGCAAATCTTCGACCTCCTGCTCAAAGAGAAGCAGTTGACGATTCCTGAAGGTCTCAAATTCCCCACGGTGCAAGAGCTGAACGGAAAGCCATACTGCAAATGGCACAACTCGCTCTCCCATGCCACCAACGACTGCAGGGTATGGCGTCAGCACATCCAAGCGGCGATAGAAAAAGGGCGTCTAATTTTCAACCAGTACGCCATGAAGGTCGACACCCAGCCTTTCCCCGCCGTTAACATGGTAGAGTGCATTTACCCTGAAGGTTGCCAGCCAGGATCCTCGTTCAGCATCAACATGGTAGGACCTGGGAACCACTCTGGCAAAGATGGAGACGAGGGCAGCTGCTCTCGTAGCAAGGACACAGAGGAGGCCGCTCCACGCGATCGGCTCCATCATGATGGCAAGCGCTACGTCACAGAGGGAGAAGTGAAGAACATAAGATATCAGCGACCCCTCTCTGATCACCTCCTCAACAAGTATGTAAGTCAGTATGACCAACGCCGACGGTCCAGCTATGATATTGAAGGAGATCGTCTGGCTAGAGAAGCCAGAAGACATCGTCGGCACGATCGCGATGAGGAGGAGCACGAGCGCCGTGCCACGGAAAAATCAAGGGAGCAAGACGACAGCGACAGACACTGGGACTGCCCCTTCTTCAGACACTGCTGGGATTCAGGAATGAGCCGATTGCCCACAATCGGCAATTGCCCAGAATGCAACCAGAAGAAGAAGGAGGCAGCCAACGTGTCTGTGTTCAGGCGCTTAGGGCCTCTCCCGCCACAAAGCAAACATGCTGAGTCCCCTCGGTGGGCAGATCTCGAGGATTCCGAAGATGAGGGACAAGAAGAAGAAGAAGACAGGTACCACCGTCCAAGGTGGTGCCCTGATGGACTCAGCCGTTCACAAAAGCGCAGGGTTCAGCGATTGCGCGGCCTGGAGGAAGCCGAAAGGTTATACCTGCATACTTTAAGGAAGGCACGACCTGATCTGGCTGCGAAAGTTCAGCGGACCCTGGATGAAGAGGGTCGTCCACGGAAAATGGAGTGGCGCCCCAAGCAAAGGAAAGCCGATGATGAAACATCGGCTGGTACGAACATGGTGCTCGTCCTTCCGACGGAACTTAGTACCCCACGATTCTACGATGCACTCAAGGTGGACGACAGCAGGCGCATCAAGTCAGAGGTTGGGCTGGTTTATCCACCAGCCTGACCGAGTAGCAAGATTGAACCAATGAGCAAACGGGGCGAGGCTGATCCTTGTGATCGGCCCCAAAAAATTATGAAGGAACATTACAGAACCTTCAGTCAGCGCTCCAATGGATATGGAGGCCGATTCCAGCAATCGGCCAAAATTATCTTCACCACGTGTTCTGCTTGTGTTCAGCATTGATCCACGGGGCAGCGGCCACGTCGGCAGATGAAAGTCAGCATGAATCCTTACGGAGCCGACGTGCAAGTGCAGTGCCCTGGCTAACCATAGAAGCCGATATCTGCAGTCATTTGGCAGATTCGGCTCGGGGGGCATACAGGCAGATAAACATGTGTAAACATGCGTGCAGTGAAACATTCTGGGGCCGATTAGAAAAATCGGGCCAAATAAAAAAAAATTTATGACGTACAGCCGATGCGCAGCCATCGACTCTAGTACAGTTACACAAGACCTGCCAGCTATGTTCTCAAGGCCCAGATTTTCGCCAAGATGGTTTTCAGTTCGGCTTCTGTTTCCAGCCTTGGCTTCAATGAGTCGACAACCCTTTGCGCCAAGTTCAGCAGTAACATCAGTTAGGCACGCAAGGCAGCCTCTTTCTCATTAGGCTGGTGGTGTTTCATCTACAAGATCTGGGGCAAGTTTGGCTGATTCTTCCTGGTGGTTATCTCGGATTATCAGATTACCTGAGGTCAGAGCCTTTTTGTTTGATCTGTGCATCCTTGCCGTCATTCTCGCCTTGATTAAGGCTCGGGGGGCAGCTCGCCCTAAAATATCTTTAGAGAGCCGATTTTGTTGGAATCGGCTGTTTCTGCAACGTGGAAACCAATGGCGACGCAGTCGGCTCGTTTTGGATGGGGCTCGGAGGGCGACTCGCCCGAGAGGTTCTTGGCTTTGGGAGCCGATTTTGTTGAAATCGGCTGGCTCTGCATTACGATTCGGAAGCCGATAAGTGGCACATTTGGTTGGCTCACTACTGTTCTCGCCTTGATGAAGGCTCGGGGGGCAACGGACTACATAGATATTTGGTTTTTAAGAAACCGATTGAGATTTTCATCGGCTGACCCTCCATCATGACCTCCTGCAAAGGGATTGGGCAGGTTTGAAGAGTATTGGCTTCAATGTCGAGTCGTTTCAGCAGCGGTTCTGGGGCTCTTTTAAAGTGACCAAAGTCATGATCACTCCGATGTCAAAGAAATAAAGAGCGGATTATGAGGAACCAATGCGTGGCAATCGGCTCGTTAAACATGGACTGAGTTGACAATCGGCTAAATTAGCATAAAAGGAATCGGCAAAGTCAAATTGGAGAAGTTCTTCATAGATAAGCAAGATTTCTTACAAAGGAAGAGTCAATTGCTCATGGAGAGAGGTACAAAAGAGGGGTCTGCTGACCAAACTGTTACTACTAGACCTACACTAGTGGATCCTATCTACGGACCATCGCTGTCCTCATCGTCGTCCTCAGAACTCTCATCGGCACTGCTGCCGATGGGCTCCTCGTCGCTGCTCTCGTAGCCCTCTACGGGAGCTTCATCCTCCTCGTCATCATCGCTCTCGTCGTCATCCCACCACATGCGGAGGCGTTTCGCCGGTGGGTAGCCCTCGAGGGAGTCGTCGTCGTCTTCCTCCTTCTCTTCTTCGGAAGAGGGACAACCGTCCCAGGGGAACAGGTCATCCTCGCTTTCCGATTCCAGTTCCCCATCGGCTAGGAACTGGAGATCTTCGTCCCCGCTGGTCATCCTCGGACCAGATGGAGGAGGCATGGTCCTCCTGGTCCCATTCTTCGGGTGCGCGTACGTCCGGAGGTGTCTCGCGTGAAGAGGAAGACCCATAGGAAAGACCGGAAGAGGAAGAGGAGGAAGAAGACATGGTGGCGCAGGAGGGTTTTTTGGGTGCCGATGGCTGGAACAGAGGAAGGGGATAAAGAGAGCTAATCAATCGGCACAGTTAAATAATGGGAAGCATGGTGGAAATTTAATGCCATCGCAGTTTTCGAGGAAGTGATGCCAAAGTTATCAAATTTTGCAGAGAAGCTGGAAAGACAAGGCATCATGATGAGGAATACTGCGACAGCTCTGCTCTGCCACGACATGACCCTTCGAAGGAAAAACAGAGTGGTTTTGAAATTATCATTGCCAAAACCAGGGGGCATGTGTTATCACCAGATTTGGTCAAATCAGGAGGTGGGCCGTAAGAGAGATGGGCTTGGAAGATTACACGTGGAAGATCTCTGAAGCGGCCTTGCACGAGGAGTTTGGGCTGGATTGCCCGTGTATCTTTAATTATGGTAGATTATATCTTAGATTAAAAGTTAGAGTTTGTATCGTGCACGGTGGGGATTATTCCCACGTTAGAAAGTCCCCTGGACTATAAATATGTATCTAGGGTTTATGGAATAAACAACAACCAACGTTCAACCAAACAAATCAATCTCGGCGCATCGCCAACTCCTTCGTCTCGAGGGTTTCTACCGGTAAGCGACATGCTGCCTAGATCGCATCTTGCGATCTAGGCAGCACAAGCTCCACGTTGTTCATGCGTTGCTCGTACTGAAGCCTTGTTGATGGCGAGCAACGTAGTTATCATAGATGTGTTAGGGTTAGCATAGTTCTTCGCGTAACATGCTATCGTAGTGCAACCCTTGCATGTCTAGCCGCCCTCACACCTATCTTAGGTGTGGGGGCGGCACCCCGCTTGATCATTATTTAGTAGATCTGATCCGTTACGGTTGCTCCTTGTTCTACAAGGATTAGTTTAATATCTGCAATAGTTAGGCCTTACAAAGGGGGGGAGGATCCAGCGGCACGTAGGGTGTCGTTCGCTAGTCCTAAACAGGATGTTCCGGGGACCAACTTCGTGTTGGTTTTTAGGCCTTGTTTAGGATCGGCTTACGATCACCGTGCGTGGCCGCGAGGCCCAACCTGGAGTAGGATGATCCGATTATGCGGTGAAAACCCTAAATCGTCGTAGATCTCATTAGCTTTATCTTGATCAAGCAGGACCACCATATATTCGTGCACCCCGTACGAATCATGGGTGGATCGGCTCCTTGAGCCGATTCACAGGATAACCTGAGAGCCGATCGAGGCTCGTATTTAATATTTACGTGTATGCCATGCAGGAAACTAAGCGAGGCATCTCCATCACCTTCCTGACCAGGTATAGGTCAGGTGGCACGCCCTTGCAATCAGCATCGGACGTGTGACCAGAAGGCTTTACGGGCCGTCGCTCGGAGGGACCTCAGCCAGCCGCAGCTCTAGGTTGTTCCCGGCTCTACGGTGTTGCCCGTCGCTGCCCGCCGGTGGGTTTCTGACGACAACAGGGGTACAACCAAAACTCAGGACCTTTTATGGATGGATGGTGGGCAATATTTTTGCTGCCTTTGTGCCTTTGCTAACTCAAGTGTATGCTAGGTTTCTTTCCAAAATCAGCCTTACCAAAAAAATTGTCACGAAATTTTGGCATTATTTAGATGGTGGCCATATGCTGGCATGTCCTTATATCACTTTGTCAAATCTTGTTCATATTTATTGCCAATTTTGACCAAATCACAGGAAAACAATGCTTGAACCAAAATTTTGGCTTGCCAACTTTTTGGTGGCGTGAAGTTGGGCTAAAACCATACACAACCCATCTAGAAATCTCTTGTCGAAAATGGAAACCTACTGGAATCATTGGTGGGGCAAGGCATGCCCCCATGCACTAAGTATAATGGTCCATACATGCCTAAACCTAATTATGTGATCCACTATCTAAAGCAAGCACAAAAGATCATAATTAATCTTCCTTGTATGCATGCCCCAGTGAATGAAGAATACTTAATTAGCAAGAAATAATAGTTAACCAACTGATAGTTCCGCAGGTAGTGCAGTGAATGATCGATCAATGTGTGCAGGTTAACATCACCTGAGGTTTATGTATGATCGTCTCTATCCTTGGTTCCAACTCATGCATGGATATTGACAGATTGACAGATCTTTTACTGACTGAACTTTTGATCTTTCCTTTTCTTCTTTGGTTTAATATTTTTTTGTGGCTGTGAGAGGAACAACATACAGTTTGACTTTATCGTCCCCCCCCCCTCCATTCTGCTTTTTTTTTTGTGGAGTGCGGGCTCCACGGAACATTTTACCCATCGAAACGTTGCAGAATGTCGACAACGTATTTGGTAGAGGTGCTCTTGCAATCTAACTCTACTAGAAGGCCTTGTTTGTCAATATCTTTGAAATTTCATTTGCCAATAAATTTGGTGTAAATAATGCAAACAGATAACACATTATACAATGAGAGCTGAGTGTTGTACTTTTCTAATTAATCCGATTAACGCACTGGACTACCCAAGTAGTATGTGAACTCCACATATCTATACATAAGAAAGCTGTAATCGAGTACGGTCGTACGGGTGCACCTACACACCGCTACCCCTGGGGTTTTTGTACTAAATTGCAACAAAAAAAAAGTAAGAAAAGTTATCTAGCGGTATGCTAGATAAGTAGCCATAATAAAAAATTAAGAAAATTACGAGTGTACTACTACATCATAATATGCCCTCAGATGGAAAACTCATGTGGCATATACAGAAATAACAAGTGGTAGCAAATATAATGTGAATATAAAATTCATCAATTTTTTTGGTTCCTCCCAAATAGCACATTTATACCTCAAACTTTACATGTCAATATAAATTTTGTACTACAACATGTAGAATTTTGTTTTCTAAATTCCAGTACACCAACAATCTCTACAAGAAATGAGGGTATAGGCACTATACATCGATCTAAAACGTCTAATTCCAATTCCATAGTCTCTAGCTATAAATCTGAAGTTGTATGTAAAAATATATTTAATGCCCATGATACGACTAAAATACAATGCATTGGAATTTCTCAAGTTGCATACTTGCACTGAGTGAGACGGTGCTATACGCCAGCTCATTGCAAATACTCTTATAATTGTAATGTTGTAGCAGCAGCTCACCTCATCTTTCTTGGTCCAGGTCCCTACTTTTATAGGCCAGCACACACATGGGTTTATGCCACTTGGGCCAGAAACATGTCCAGTGTTCAACACTCTCCCTCAAGATGGATGGTAGATATCTATCAATCTTATCTTGTCACATGTCAAGTTGCATTCCCTTGTTCCCAGTCCTTTTGTCAAGCAATCAGCAATCTGCTTCCCTGAACTGACATGAGTAAGGTTGATGATCCCAGCATCAAGTTTCTCCTTGATGAAGAAGCGATCAATTTCCACATGTTTTGTCCTATCATGCTGGACTGGATTATTTGCAATACTTATGGCTGACTGATTCTCACACCAAGCTCTCAATGGCCTCTTTCTCAGAATCTTCAACTCGCTCAGGAGATGCTTCACCCAAAGCATCTCACACACCCCTTTAGATAAAGCTCTGTATTCAGTTTCTACCGTTGATCTAGAAACAACTGTTTGTTTCTTGCTTCTCCATGACACCAGATTTCCTCCCACAAAGACACAATAGCCTGACGTTGATCTTTTATCATCTCGACAACCAGCCCAATCAGAGTCACTATAGCCATCCACCTCAAGGTGTCCACTCTTTGCAAACCACAACCCCTTTCCTAGAGTTCCCTTCAAGTATCTCAAGATTCTGTGCACTATATCAAGATGCCCACTCCATGGTTCATGCATGTATCTGCTCACCACACCCACAACATATGTAATGTCAGGCCTGGTATGACACAAGTACAAGAGCTCGCAACCAATTTATGATATTTTTCCTTATTCACTAGCTCACCTGATTGTGCAGTCACTTGATGATTTTGTTCAATTGGGGTAGGGGCTGCATGACATCTCATCATGCTCACGTCACTCAAGAGATCTAGGGTGTATTTTCGTTGACATAAAGATATTCTCTTCTCTGTCCGAGCCACTTCTATGCGAAGGAAATATTTTAGGTTGCCCAAATCTTTCATCTCAAACTCCTTGCTCAGACACTCCTTCAATCTCTTTATTTCCTTCATCATCTCCAGTGATGATAATGTCATCCACATAAACTGCAAGAATGGTGATCCTCCACTCAGCGTGTCTATAGAACATCGTGTGGTCACCATTGCATTGACCATACCCCATACCACACACAACTCGTCTAAACCTATCAAACCATGCCCTTGGAGATTGCTTCAGACCATACAAGGATTTCTTGAGCCTGCATACTTTTCCCTTAGTCTGTGAGGTACCAAAACCTGGTGGTATCTCCATGTACACTTCTTACTGCAGGTCACCATGTAAGAAGGCATTCTTGACATCTAATTGATGCAACTTCCACCCAAAGTTAGCAGCACATGAAACCAACATTCTTATTGGTTCATCTTCCCCACTGGAGCAAACGTCTCATCGTAGTCAATTCCATAAGTTTGACTAAACCCTCTAGCGACCAATCTGGCCTTATACCTTTTTACCTACCCTTCAGGATTCTGCTTCACAGAATAAATCCACTTACAACTCATTGCCTTTTTCCCTGATGGAGTGTGCTTATCACCCATGTCTTGTTTTTCTTCAGTGCTTTAACTCTTATATCATCGCTTCGTGCCACTTCGGATCTTGCTTTGCTTTCTTCCAATCATTTGAAATTGACACGGTTTGTAGAGAGGCCACAAAAGCTCTATAGGAAGGAGACAAAGCCTCGTAGGAAACAAATTTTCTAATGTCATGTTCATCAGAAACAGTTTGTAGAGCATGCATTTCGCAAAGAGCCTCCTTGCCACATCACCCTTTCTGGCTGCTTCACGTGTCTCCTTTCGCAATGCAATTGGCAGATCCACTGTGTCAGATGAGCTGCTAGCACTGCCTTGTTGCTCCCCTTGCACATGTGGCTGATGAGCTCACATCACTACCTTCCTGCTCCCCCTGCATATGTGGCTATCGTCGAGTGTACACTTGGAGATTCTGCGGCCACAGATCCTGAATAGGAACAGGAACCTAGGGAGAATCAAGCAGAATCGTACCCACTATTGGTTGGACCTGAACATGCACATCACCATCAGGTTTAGTACCCATAGTGTTGTGAATATACTTCATAGGTATACCATCGACATGGTCCGATTCCGGCAAACCCGGGTGGCCCACAGATGGTGGTGATGGCATATGGCCCACTGGGCAGCCCAATTGCTGTGGATCAAGATGGAAGATGTCCAGCCCAGGAACAAGGAGCCGAATCCTAGCCGACCTATGAAGGTAGCCGGATCCGAACCGCCCTATGAAGGTAGCCGGATCCGAACCGCCCTACGAAGGTAGCCGGATCCGAACCGACCTACAGAGGTACCCGGATCCGAACAGACCTACAGAGGTACCCGGATCTGAACCGACCTACAAAGGTACCCGAATCCTTGGAGGTCTATGCCAGGAGTCAGATCCATGAAGGACCATGAAGGAAGCCGGATCCATGACGACAAGTTAGGAATAGATGGATCCTTGACGTACACGTCAATGTAATATTCCGTAGTTAGGCAACTTGTATTCCGAGTAGGACTCTCCATAGAAACCCTAGATCCGGGCGCCTATATAAGCCGGATCCCGGGAGCCCTAGAGGCAGATCTTGAACTAGAGATGAGACAACCACAACTCATTGTAACAACGCGAAAGCACTCAGATAATTCCAGACAAGCAGCAGTAGGCCCTGTCATCGAGCAGGTGTTCCGAAGCTAGGTAAATCGCGTACCACCGTCCCGAGTGCTCTCCGCCCTATGGCCCCTACTTCTTCTCCCCCTCGTGAGGATACCTCCTCTGTGGTATTGTCGAATAGGCAACGACAGTTGACGCCCACCGTGGGGCCAGCGGCGTCTGGAGGCCGGAACCGGGAGGGTTCCACCATGGGAAGCTTCAACTTTCCGATCGTCCTTCTGTCGAATTCTGGATTCCGACTAGGACAGGCCCCATCAAGTTCTTCATCATCCCAATCGGCGGGTTACACATCTTGATCGGCGAGACCGTCGATTTTGACGGAAACGCACTGGTAAGTACTGCAGCTACGACCGCCGCTGCGCTGGACGAAGCTGCAAAGATTCGATCTGAGTTGCTGGACCTTCCTAAGGAAGACTCCGCGTTAGATCTGAAAATTTCAAATCCTGGTTTTGGTACTCGGATCCGCACCTATATTTTGGTTGCCGGATCCATACCTATTTTTGGTTGTTGGATCCGAGCCTACGTTTTTGGTTGTCGGATCCGCACCTATATTGTTGGTTGTCGGATCCGCGCGAAGGTTTTTGGTAGTCGGATCCACACCTAAATTTTTGGTTGCCGGATCCGCGCCTACGTTTTTGGTAGTCGGATCCGCACCTATATTTTTGGTTGCCGGATCCGCGCCTACGTTTTTGGTAGTCGGATCCGCATCTATATTTTGGTAGCCGGATTCATACCTATTTTTGGTAGTCGGATCCGCACCTATATTTTTGAAGGTGGATCCACACCTAATTGTTGTTAGCCGGATCCACACCTAAATTTTTGGAAGTCGGATCCACACCTAAATTTTGGTAGGTGGATCCGCACCTAATTGTTGTTAGCTGGATCCGCACCTATATTTTGGTGATCAAATCCACACCTACAGGACCACCACGATAATCAATCTCGCACCAGCTTGACGGAACGCCAAAGAAAAACCACCATGACCGACGTTGAGTCCGCTCGAAACAGCTAAGTTCTTATTTATATTTAATATTTTATAATTTTATGATCATGAGATTAAGATTGGTTCACTCAAGTCATGAGTCTTTTACCGCTTTCACTATTGATATATCTTTTCCATGATTTGCCTCGCGCTCGTGAAAAACTTTGTACTGTTTTTGCTGCATAAGGCTCCAGTATGCTACAAAAATTTCCGCCTTCGGGCGTTAGCTTGAGTTTTCTGGCCTACACATTTTCTGTTGTTTATATGTGGATTTCTTAGTAGTGACATTTCGGTACTTAAAGCCGGCCTCTGTTTCTGAGGTTCTTGATTGTTTCGCTATTAAGCGCTATCGTCTCAGGAGATGTTTAGTGCTTGCAGTTTGCCGTCTCGCGAAAAGTCAAGCATATAAACCAGAAGAACGGATAAACCAGCACTTGCTTAAAACATATAAATTGCATTAACTCTTCAAGATAGTCGAATTTTTTCCGCCTTGACAGTTTTATGTTGTTCAACTGCTGCATAGTTTCAGCTTTTAAAACATTTGTTTAAAGGCCGTTTTTGTTCTGCCTTACATTTGTTCGTTGAACATGATCAAAGAAACAATTTAATACAAATATGTTTTTATGTTTATGTATCAGGTACATGACACTTGGACATACAACAGTCCTCGATTTAAGGTGTTTTCAAGCAGGTCTAGCACCGCGCGAAGCCCCAGGGGAAGCTAGCTGGATCCATATGAGAGAAGGTTAGGCGGATCCGTGGCGTGCACAGCTGGAAAAGAAACTTGAGTTTTGATTCCGCTATGCTTAGTCGGAACCATCCCTTGGGGGCTGCGGTTTGATCTTAGGTGAAAAGTGTGTTTCCTTTCGGGTATCAGTGTTGGAAATTTCCGCCTAGATGCTTGGGATTTACGCTATTTCTAGGTCACATATAAAGATAAATCTACTCTAAGTGCTCCAGGCCGGATTTTCAAGTAAATTCACCTTGGCTCTCGGGGGCTACATCGATGAAGTTCTCTTTGGAGCAACAAGCCGAAAAATTTCCACCTTAACGCTTGGGGACTAAGTTTCTGAGCATTGAGTCTCCTTGGAGCAAGCTGACTCAACGCTAGGGGGCTACATACATATGGTTATGTTAAGAAAATTTTCAAAGATGGCGAAAATCTGGCTAACTAGTCGGATCCATATCTATTTTTGGTAGCCGGATCCGCACCTATATATTTGGTAGCCGGATCCGCACCTAATTTTTGGTAGTCGGATCCGCACCTAATTTTTTGGTAGCCGGATCCGCACCTAATTTTTGGTAGCTGGATCCGCACCTATATATTTGGTAGCCAGATCCGCAACTAATTTTTGGTAGCCGGATCCGCACCTAATTTTTGGTAGTCGGATCCGCACCTCAATTTTGGTAGCCGGATCCACACCTAATTTTTGGTAGTCGGATCCGCACCAATATTTTTGGTAGCCGGATCCGCACCTATATTTTGGGATAGTCGGATCCGCACCTATATTTTTTGGTAGTCGGATCCACACCTATATTTTGGCTAGTCAGATCCGAACCTACATTTGGCTAGTCGGATCCATACTGAAGATTACGTTGGATGGTATCTCCGAAGAATCTGACCATTGGATCATGAAGTTTCCGACCAATACTTGGTTGGAGATATGAAGTTTGGAGTCCTTCAAGATTCTCTATTATTCGTTCCAGCCAAAGGATGAAGATACATGCACAAGCTGAGCTGGATGAAAGAACGGTGAATCTCGGAGAACTCCGGGGGCTAGTGTTGTGGATATACTTCATAGGTATACCATCGAAATGGTCCAATTCCGGCAAGCCCGGGTGGCCCATAGATGGTGGTGATGGCATATGGCCCACCGGGCGGCCCAATTGCTGTGGATCAAGATGGAAGATGTCCAGCCCAGGAACAAGGAGCCGGATCCTAACCGACCTACGAAGGTAGCCGGATCCGAACCGCCCTACGAAGGTAGCCGGATCCGAACCGCCCTACGAAGGTAGCCGGATCTGAACCGACCTACAGAGGTACCCGGATCCGAACAGACCTACAGAGGTACCCGGATCCGAACCGACCTACAAAGGTACCCGGATCCTTGGAGGTCTATGCCAGGAGTCAGATCCGTGAAGGACCATGAAGGAAGCCGGATCCATGACGACAAGTTAGGAATAGGTGGATCCTTGACGTACACAGCAATGTAATATTCCGTAGTTAGGCAACTTGTATTCCGGGTAGGACTCTCCATAAAAACCCTAGATCCGGGCGCCTATATAAGCCGGATCCCGGGAGCCCTAGAGGCAGATCTCGAACTAGAGACGAGACAACCACAACTCATTGTAACAACGCGAAAGCGCTCAGATAATTCCAGACAAACAGCAGTAGGCCCTGTCATCGAGCAGGTGTTCCGAAGCTGGGTAAATCGCGTACCACCGTCCCGAGTGCTCTCCGCCCTATGGTCCCTACTTCTTCTCCCCCTCGTGAGGATACCTCCTCTGTGGTATTGTCGAATAGGCAACGACACATAGAATTGCCCTTAGTGTGAGACACTACCTTCTCCCCCTCATGACCATCTTGCAGAGAGTAAAGTTGGTCAAGTTCTGCAAACAACGAGCTCAGATCAGTTTGCTCACCATATAATGGCATGGATTCCCTGAAGGTGACATCCATACTTACAAACATGCATTTCGCAGAGGGACACCAACATTTATACCCCTGCTGACTAGAGGAATAACCAACAAAAACACATTTTACTGCTCGTGGGTCTAACTTCCCAATCGATGGTCTATGATCCTAAACAAAGCATGTACTGCCAAATAATTTCGGAGGGACAACAAACTTATTTTTCCCAAACAACAACTCGCATGGGGATTTCATACCGAGTATCCTGGAGGGTGTCTTGTTAATAAAAAATGGTTGTCGTGACTGCTTCACTCCACAGGAACTTGGGCACATTCATTGTGTACATCAGCAAGCGAGCTACTTCCAAAACGTGTCTGTTTTTCCGCTCTGCCACACCGTTTTGGGGAGGGGTATCTGGGTAATTCATTTGATGAAGAATACCTTGTTCAGACAAGAAGGCCCCAAATGTGGTGTCCAAATACTCCGTGCCATTGTCAGTCCTGAGCACCTGTACATGTACTTGAAACTGATTCTTTACATATGCATGGAAGTTCTGAAAACAGTGAAACACCTCATCCTTGTGGCACATCAAATAAACCCAAGTCATACAAGATTAGCAGTCAATAAAGGTAACAAAGTACTTCATTCCATTCACTGACACCACTGGGGAAGTCCATACATCTAAATGAATAAGCATAAAAGGAGATATGCTCTTAAGCCCTTACTCACATATGAGGCTCGTGTATGTTTGGCATATTTGCAATCATCACATCTTAACTTGCCCTTGATTGTTCCACACATAATATTAGGAAATATTCTACTCATCTTATCGAAAGACACATGCCCCATCCTATAGTGATGGATCATAGTCTGTTTTTCCTTGTCCTCCATGGTTGCAGAATACACCAACTCTGGTTGCACCCCCTTTTCCACATACCAGAGCCCCTTACACCTGGTGCTAGTCCCAACCATCTTCCTCGTCTCCCGCTCCTGAATCACGACACCAAACTTGTTAAGAGTCACACTACAGTCTATATCATCAATAAGAGCACTCAGAGAGAGCAAATTAACAGGAAACGTTGGGACGTGTAAAACAAATGACAAAGAGATGTTTGAAGTGCACTTTACTGTGCCTTCTCGAACAAAAGGTTGTTTTGTACCATCAGCAGTTTGAATGGCGCCTTTGTGAGTAGGAGGATATTTAATGTAAGACTCAAACACACCAAATTTACCCGCAACATGCTTAGATGCGCCAGAGTCTAGAATCCATTATGTATCATTCTGATTAGTAGCAAGGGATGCTTTTTCAGAATTACCTTCATCCGTGGAAACCAAGTTAGCAAAGTTTCCATAGGCAGCACCATCCACTTCTGCATCCTTTGACGTCGCATTGTCCACTTCAGTGGCCATGTGTGCACTCTGACCACCGGAGTTTCTGGTGTGTCCTCCTCTACCTCTAGCAGTTTGACATCCTGGGTATCCACCTCTACCTCCTGCCATCCTGCTACTTCCCGCTTTGTTATATCCCCTGCATCTACCACGAGTTGGGCAGTACCACTTCAGGTGACCAGTCTCCCCATAAATGAAACATTCCCTAGTCTCTTTCCACTCTCTACGCTCGGTCACGACAAACGTTGGAGCTGGCACAACTTTCTCATCTGCTAGTTCCAGAGAGAGCCGCACCTCCTCTTGAGCCATTGCTGCAATGGTCTCGTCAAGAGTGGGCAAGGAGGTGTGGTGCAGCTGAGATGCCTTTCTGCCATCAAAGCACTTACTTAGCCCCTCCACAAACTTGAGCACACGCCTATGTGCTATCCACTTGTGCCCTGAATCGATGGAGGCTGCATCATAGAGTTCGAGAGGGTCATAGTTCTTCTGATCAGCCCATAAGGCTTGCAGCTCTGCCACATATGCCATCAATCTGAGCAATGAGCATGACATTTCCCTTACCAGAGTACTGGATGGACAAGGTCTTCCATATTTCAGCAGCTGTGGACAAGCCCTCCACGGAACGCCCAATGAGGGCACCACCGAGTTCAACAACCACCCAATAAGCAGAGAGTTGACGGTTTTCCACTTCTTTCCCTCAACACTAGTCTTGTCTCCTGGTTCTTTGACAGTCCCTAATAAGTAACCATCAAGATCTTTTTGATCCACGGCCAACATTGCCCTCTGACACCAACTCAAATAGTTGGTAACCCCCTCTAGCTTGATGTCCGTGGGTGATAGGTCAATCTTCTGAACCACTTACTGTCAGGGATCAATGGCCTCAGAGCCACCCCTTTTGAGAGAAACAATGTGAGCTTCTCGAGAGCCTTTGCAAGGCCTTTGGACTCACCCATCTGCACTCTCACCCTCACCCAGCAAAAACAACAAACAACTTCGAGGCACGCTTATTGACGAGGGATTAACTCGTCAATGCCTATGTATTGTAGACTTGGGGTTTCGTAAGAAGTAGAGGGCAAGTAGATCTTGAAAGTTTAGCCCACAAAGGTGCTCGACTCCAATATTACGGTGGTTAGGGTTACGATGTATTCAGTCCTTTATTTCACCCTCGGCTTCCCCTTTATATAGGAGGTGAAGCCGAGACTTTTCTGTGTCGTACAAGTTACAAATCATTGGGCCATGTTGGGACTTTCCCTATATTGATACAAGTTTCCTATAATAACTTTATCTTCCTAATCCGAGGATCTCCAATCTTCCGGGCCTCCAAAGCTTCGAGTCCATGGGCTTCCTGCTTTCCCGTGGACCAGGGGTACTTATTCGGCATGCCCTGTAGGTATACCTATGTCAGTAGCCCCCGAGATTTTACTTGAGTCGTAGAGTCGAGTGTGTAGGGATTCGTTGCATAGAAAACAAAAAATTTCCTATCGCGAACACGCAATCCAAGCCAAGATGCAATCTAGAAGACGGTAGCAACGAGGGGATTATCGAGTCTCACCCTTGAAGAGATTCCAAAGCCTACAAGATGAGGCTCTTGTTGCTGCGGTAGACGTTCACTTGCCGCTTGCAAAAGCGCGTAGAAGATCTTGATCACGGCGCCACGAACGGGAAGCACCTCCGTACTCGGTCACACGTTCGGTTGTTGATGAAGATGACGTCCACCTCCCCGTTCCAGCGGGTAGCGGAAGTAGTAGCTCCTCTTGAATCCGGCAACACGACGGCGTGGTGTCGGTGGTGGTGGAGAATCCCGGCGGAGCTTCGCTAAGCGTGCGGGGAAGAAGGAGGAGTGGGGCGGCTAGGGTTTGGGGAGAGGGGGGCGCCGGCCACTATAGGGGTGCGGCCACCTTGTGGTGTTGGGGTGGCCGGCCCCCCCTCCCCTTGGCCCTCATTATATAGGTGGAACACCCAAGAGTTGGTCTACAAGTCTTCGAATAAGACCCCAAACCAAAACCTTCCATATCACATGAAACCTACCCAAGCTAGGACTCCCACTAGAGGTGGGATTCCCACCCTTCCTTGGGAGGGGGTGGCCGGCCCCCTTAGGGGAGTCCACTTGGGACTCCTCCCCCCTTAGGGTTGGCCGGCCATGGTGGTGGAGTCCCTTTGGGACTCCGCCTTCCAAAGTGGTTTCTTCCGGATTTTTCTAGAACCTTCTAGAACCTTCCATAGAACCTTTCGGATCATTTTAAATCTTATAAAATGACTTCCTATATATGAATCTTATTCTCCGGACCATTCCGGAACTCCTCGTGATGTCCGGGATCTCATCCGGGACTCCGAACAAATATTCGAACTCCATTCCATATTCAAGTTCTACCATTTCAACATCCAACTTTAAGTGTGTCACCCTACGGTTCGCGAACTATGCGGACATGGTTGAGTACTCACTCTGACCAATAACCAATAGCGGGATCTGGAGATCCATAATGGCTCCCACGTATTCAACGATGACTTTAGTGATCGAATGAACCATTCACATACGATACCAATTCCCTTTGTCACGCGATATTTTACTTGTCCGAGGTTTGATCATCGGTATCACTCTATACCTTGTTCAACCTCGTCTCCTGACAAGTACTCTTTACTCGTACCGTGGTATGTGGTCTCTTATGAACTTATTCATATGCTTGCAAGACATTAGACGACATTCCACCGAGAGGGCCCAGAGTATATCTATCCATCATCGGGATGGACAAATCCCACTGTTGATCCATATGCCTCAACTCATACTTTCCGGATACTTAATCCCACCTTTATAAGCACCCATTTACGCAGTGGCGTTTGATGTAATCAAAGTACCTTTCCAGTATAAGTGATTTACATGATCTCATGGTCATAAGGACTAGGTAACTATGTATCGAAAGCTTATAGCAAATAACTTAATGACGTGATCTTATGCTACGCTTAATTGGGTGTGTCCATTACATCATTCATACGATGATATAACCTTGTTATTAATAACATCCAATGTTCATGATTATGAAACTAATCATCCATTAATCAACAAGCTAGATAAGAGGCATACTAGGGACTCTTTGTTGTTTACATATCACACATGTATCAATGTTTCGGTTAATACAATTATAGCATGGTATATAAATATTTATCATAAACATAAAGATATATAATGACCACTTTTATTATTGCCTCTTGGGCATATCTCCTTCAGTCTCCCACTTGCACTAGAGTCAATAATCTAGTTTACATTTGTAAAGATATAACACCTTGGCCTTCCGGTGCTTTATCATGTTTTGCTCACGGGAGAGGTTTTAGTCAACGGATCTAACATGCTCAGAACCGTATGTATTTTGTAATTCATTTGCGTCTCAACGCATCACTCATTTCCAAATGAGTCAGCATTAAATATGTTTGGTCTTCTGGTGGAACCATAATTCCGCGGTCTAATATTGTCACACACAATATAGCTTCAAAGTTCTGACTCTGTCGGAACTACACCAAGTTCTAAAAGAACCTCTTGACTTAACATCCTTTGTTATTGTCAAAACAATGACATACTCTGCCTTCTTTTGTAGAATCCGTCACAATATTTAGAACTCTTCTAAATCTAGCATAGACAACTTCTAGCTTATTGTGCTACCTTTTAAACAACACTTAGTCTAATTTGAAATTGAAATTTTATTTTCATATGTGACAAAACAAATATCGGTGCAACACTTTACAGCGATTTGTTTGTCATTTCTTCATACAAAAACTATATATATATATATTCTTGGTTCTTCTTAAGTACTCAAGAATATTCTTACTGTTTTTCAATGATCATCACATGAATCATTCTGGTATATGCTCCTAACTTTTTAGAGCACAAGATATCTGATTATGTACATATTATTCATGATCTAAAATCACTCATGTGTTTTTACTCATCGAGTGTCAGATACACTCAAGTCTTGTTAAACCTTCACATGACAAGAACATTTTCTTAATATTTCTATATTGAACTACTTCAATATCCATTTTATGTACTTTGACTTAAACTTATTATGTGTTTCAATCTATCTTCATAGATCTTGACACTAAATTTGTTTCAGTCCATATCCTTTCATTGAAGTTAATTTCTCAATGAAACCTTTTTAATCAAGTATATAATTACATCATTTATAACCAACTATATGTCATCTACATAAAGTATTATAAATATGTCTCAGCGCTCCCACTTAATTTCTTGCAAATGCAAGCCTCTTCATCATTTCTAATGAAATCAAAAACTCTTTGACTATTTTATCTGGTGAAGATTCCAACTCCGTGATACTCACTTCATCCAATTGAAGTTTGTATACCTATCTAGTATTCCACGGACTAGCAAAACAATTGGTTGTATCTTGTATACACCTTTAATACACACGTCTGATAAGTAATGTATTTTGCCATCCTACTAGCATATCTCATAAAAGAAATATGTAGTGATTACTAGAATAATTCACATAGACTATAAGCATTGCTACGGAAGATCTAATCTTATCGTAGTCAACTCTTTGAACTTTGTCGTAAACAACTTTTCGACAAGTCAAGCTTCTTCAAGGATATTTCATCCAAGTCCATAAATTTTATAGATGTATTTACTTTCAAAAAGTATTCATCTATCTTGGATTTCATGGCGTATAGCCATTTTAACGGAGTCAGAGCCCATCATAACTTCTTTGTTTGTAGTTGGTTTATCATTGTTCAAAATCAATACTTTGTCCACAAATCATTTATTTGATCACAAAGTAAACCATACCTACAAGGTTCAATATGTACTTCGATCTCCATGGCTAAAACACTTTGTAGTCATGGGAGCCATGATCGTCGTGGTCGCTTCCGGAACCAATTTCCGATGCTGCGCTACTCTGATCATTATGCTCAGGTTCATAAACCTTATCAAGTTCTATTGTCCTCCCACTCAAATACTTCGCTAGAAAACAATTTCTTGGAAATAAGAAACATTGACAAACACTTTTGTCTTTTATTCCATAGTGGAAAAAAATTCCCAATCAATTCTTTGGGATAACCAACAAAGACATTTATCCGTTTTTGGTTGTAAACTCTTAGACCAAAAATTAAAGAAAGGACTATTACGGTTTATACCCATGCCATAACTTGTATGTTGTCATTTCAATGGATCATGATGATGCTCCATTTAGTGTAAAAGCGGTAGTCTCTAAATCATAATCCAAAAAAATTATAATGGCATTAATATTTTAACTCATCATTGACCCATCAAGGTTTGGATACATCTCTTGGATACTTCATCATCACTATGATACTTCAAGAAATGTGAGTTGTAGAACAATTTCATAACTCTCTTAGATGTTCGCTAACACTCGTAATTCAAATATTTCCAATATGATCCAATCATAGATATTTGACTTTTCTATTACGATGATTTCTACTTCATGCTGAAATTTATTTGAATCCATTCAAATGTTTCAAACTTCTTCCTTATCGAATATATCCACATATATATACTCAATTCAGTGTTTGAAGTTTTCATGAAGTAGAAGAATCTCCCGCACACAACTATGCCCAGTGAACCATATACATCATCATGTATGTTTCCACTAAGTTAGTTGCCCGTTCAAAAATTTGGCCTATGAACGGTATTTCAGTCATTCCTTTTAGAAGAGATTTGCAAGCGCCAAATGATTCATAAATCAAATGACTCCAATAATCCATTTGCATGGAGTTTCTTCATGCGTTCCTTTCCAACATGACCTAAATGGCGGTTCCACAAATAAGTGGAATTCAAATCATTTGCCTTATGGCATTTTAGCGTCAGTGTTATGTATGTGTGTTTCACCATTAAAATTTATAATAACTTATCCATCGTACATGGAGTAATGTCATAATTTGAACAACTCATTGTTTTTATTTGACAAGAGCAAAATAACAATTATTAAGTTCTTTATTATAAATTCTAAGGGCTAGATAGAATGCCAACGATGAACATAATAATACTTTATTTTTTGTTCCAGACGTGCATTCCTATCATATTCCTTGTTAGTCACTTAGGCCATTGTATTCTTGTATTGCGTTGTTTTGTATGACACTTCATACCAACCAATATGGTACAAATACCCAAGAATTTCATTGTGTGACCAAACGAGGAATACATCCATAACATGTATATCTTTTATATACACCTGAGCTAGACTTTCTAGTCTTTTCTTTCTTTCTGCCAATAATCTTTTGTAGTTTCTCTTTTAGCTTTCCTCATTATTCAGAAAAACACATTAACTTCAATAACTTCTCGGTTTGTTGGTCAAATACCAATAACCTTGAGGTTCTTACTTTGAAGTTGATCATCATATGACAAGTGTTCCGGATTTCACTATTAGTAACCTTGTAATATAATGAACAATTTCACTCATAATTTTATCCATTGTATCATGATGACTTTCTGAGACCATGTCTGTACATGCTAAGCTCATAAAGTTTTAACCTTGGTATTCGCATGTGCAAATCTGGCTTGCACCCGTTGTATGCACACGTAGAATCTATAACACCCGATCATCACGTGATGCTTCGATACGACGAGTCTTAGCAACGGTGCATACTAAGGATGATAACTTCATGGATATGCGAATATTGTTAGTGCCCCAATAGTTGGAGGATTGGGATGCCTTGCGTCTTCAACCTTCGTACATTCCCATAAAACTTATGAGTTTATGTAGTCTCACCAAATTATATTCTATCATCTTGCAATAAGGTCTTAGATATCACATATATCTCATACCTTGATTATTTCTGAAAACTAAATTTTCAGCTCCTTACTTTTCAAACAGATTTGAACTTCGATTTTCATGGAGACAAGATAACTTTATGTACTAATTGAAACCATAGCTCTTTGAATCAACAATGTGAGGTTTACTAAAAATTTGCAATAGGACTTAATCAATTCTTGATTCTTTAACAATACGGTACCAGTCCGTAAAGTTTCTTGTCAGATTTTAACAGTATTTCTATCTCAATTACAAGACTAGCGCATAGCAGTAAACGGATGCCAATACTACAAAATTAATTCAAAATACTACTCAGACAAAGTTTATGATAATAAGTTCATGTTTTAATCTAATTACTAATGAACTCCCACTTAATACACCATCCCTCATAGTTGTTAAGTGGCACACGATCCAAATCCACTACACCAAAACCGATCATCACGTGAGATGATGTAGCTTCAATGGTGAACATCAACATGTTGATCATATCATCCATATGACTCGTGTTCAACCTTTCGGTTTCCGTTGTCCCGAGGCCATGTCTGTACATGCTAGGCTCGTCAAGCAAACCCAAGTATTCTGCGTGTGCAACATGGCTTACACCCGTTGTATGTGAACGTTGAGTCTATCACATCCGATCATCACGAGATGCTTCGAAACGACGAACTGTGCAACGGTGCATACGAGGGTAGAACACTTTATTATCTTGATATTAATGTGAGGGATCATCTTATAATGCTACCGCCGCGTTCTAAGCAAAATAAGATGCATAAAGGATTAACATCACATGCAATTCATATGTGATATGATATGGCCCTTTTGTCTTTGCGCCTTTGATCTTCATCTCCAAAGCACGGACATGATCTCCATCATCAACGGGCATGATCTCCATCATTGTCGGTGTGGCGTCAAGGTTCATGGCGCCGTCTTCATGGTTGTTCACCTCATGTAGCAACTATTACAACTACTTTGAAATACTACTCAACATGAAATTTAAAGACAACCATAAGGCTCCTGCCGGTTGCCATAATACAATAATGATCATCTCATACATATTCATCATCACATTATGGCCATATCACATCACCAAACCCTGCAAAAACAAGTTAGACGTCTCTAATTTGGTTTGCATATTTTACGTGGTTTAGGGTTTTCAAGAAAGATCTAATCTACCTACGAACATGAACCACAACGGTGATACTAACGTTGTCAATGGAAGAGTAAATTGAATCTTCACTATAGTGGGAGAGACAGACACCCGCAAAGCCTCTTATGCAATACAAGTTGCATGTCGAACGAGGAACAAGTCTCATGAACGCGGTCATGTAAAGTTAGTCCGAGCCGCTTCATCCCACTATGCCACAAAGATGCAAAGTACTCAAACTAAAGATAACAAGAGCATCAACGCCCACAAAACCATTGTGTTCTACTCGTGCAACCATCTATGCATAGACACGGCTCTGATACCACTGTAGGGATTCGTTGCATAGAAAACAAAAAATTTCCTATCGCGAACACGCAATCCAAGCCAAGATGCAATCTAGAAGACGGTAGCAACGAGGGGATTATCGAGTCTCACCCTTGAAGAGATTCCAAAGCCTACAAGATGAGGCTCTTGTTGCTGCGGTAGACGTTCACTTGCCGCTTGCAAAAGCGCGTAGAAGATCTTGATCACGGCGCCACGAACGGGCAGCACCTCCGTACTCGGTCACACGTTCGATTGTTGATGAAGACGACGTCCACCTCCCCGTTCCAGCGGGCAGCGGAAGTAGTAGCTCCTCTTGAATCCGGCAGCACGACGGCGTGGTGTCGGTGGTGGTGGAGAATCCCTGCGGAGCTTCGCTAAGCGTGCGGGGAAGAAGGAGGAGTGGGGCGGCTAGGGTTTGGGGAGAGGGGGGCGCCGGCCACTATAGGGGTGCGGCCACCTTGTGGTGTTGGGGTGGCCGGCCCCCCTCCCCTTGGCCCTCATTATATAGGTGGAACACCCAAGAGTTGGTCTACAAGTCTTCGAATAAGATCCCAAACCAAAACCTTCCATATCACATGAAACCTACCCAAGCTAGGACTCCCACTAGAGGTGGGATTCCCACCCTTCCTTGGGAGGGGGTGGCCGGCCCCCTTAGGGGAGTCCACTTGGGACTCCTCCCCCCTTAGGGTTGGCCGACCATGGTGGTGGAGTCCCTTTGGGACTCCGCCTTCCAAAGTGGTTTCTTCCAAACTTTTCTAGAACCTTCTAGAACCTTCCATAGAACCTTCCGGATCATTTTAAATCTTATAAAATGACTTCCTATATATGAATCTTATTCTCCGGACCATTCCGGAACTCCTCGTGATGTCTGGGATCTCATCCGGGACTCCGAACAAATATTCGAACTCCATTCCATATTCAAGTTCTACCATTTCAACATCCAACTTTAAGTGTGTCACCCTACGGTTCGCGAACTATGCGGACATGGTTGAGTACTCACTCTGACCAATAACCAATAGCGGGATCTGGAGATCCATAATGGCTCCCACATATTCAACGATGACTTTAGTGATCGAATGAACCATTCACATACGATACCAATTCCCTTTGTCACGCGATATTTTACTTGTCCGAGGTTTGATCATCGGTATCACTCTATACCTTGTTCAACCTCGTCTCCTGACAAGTACTCTTTACTCGTACCGTGGTATGTGGTCTCTTATGAACTTATTCATATGCTTGCAAGACATTAGACGACATTCCACCGAGAGGGCCCAGAGTATATCTATCCGTCATTGGGATGGACAAATCCCACTGTTGATCCATATGCCTCAACTCATACTTTCCGGATACTTAATCCCACCTTTATAACCACCCATTTACGCAGTGGCGTTTGATGTAATCAAAGTACCTTTCCGGTATAAGTGATTTACATGATCTCATGGTCATAAGGACTAGGTAACTATGTATCGAAAGCTTATAGCAAATAACTTAATGACGTGATCTTATGCTACGCTTAATTGGGTGTGTCCATTACATCATTCATACAATGATATAACCTTGTTATTAATAACATCTAATGTTCATGATTATGAAACTAATCATCCATTAATCAACAATCTAGATAAGAGGCATACTAGGGACTCTTTGTTGTTTACATATCACACATGTATCAATGTTTCTTTTAATACAATTATAGCATGGTATATAAACATTTATCATAAACATAAAGATATATAATAACCACTTTTATTATTGCCTCTTGGGCATATCTCCTTCAGAGTGGAATCTCCATCTTGTATTTGTTTAATAATACTTCGAGTTGTATTCCAGTTTTACTCAATGTCTATATTGTACAGGGATAGTGGTAAATGAGGTTGGTTCATCTGATGGGTCCGGTATCAGTTAATTGCTCTCGTGGAAAAACCGCATAAACCTACTTCAAGCTCAAGTCCCTGGACTCGAACCTGGGATACTGGTGTAATTCTATATGTGCTACTTCATGACTTACCGTGAATCGAATTCCAGCTATTTTATCGAGTACCCAACGCGTCTGTCGAGATTTTTCTTCACATCTGTTGATGTGGATAAAGTGGGAGAGCGCATTCATGTGCGATGCCACGCCACACAGGATGGATCCTGGGGTCTTACCTTCATGACCCTTTTGCGAGTCACGGCATTCAGAGTTTCTATCGCGACGAACGCGCTCTGAGAATAAATTGTCGAGTGCCTTTGTACGGCTGATGGAATACTCCATTTCTTCGAGTTGATGTATTATACTGAATAATATCTTGGCTCCCGATGGGAGTACATGACGAGTTATATATGACTCGAAGATGTACGCAGATTCTTCGGATCCATTATATATTGTCTTTTCAATTTTCTTTCTTTACATCTATATTTTATTCGGTGCGCGACCAGCGCTCCCGATGGGAGTAGCTCCCGCGGCTACATCTGAGTGTTTGCACTTGGTTGTAGCTCAACTTTTGCTATTTAACCAACTCTATATTTTCATCATCATTACTTTGTCTTATCAGCAGTATATTCAATACTGCTGATAAGAGTAGCCCCCAAGCATATGGTCGTGTGCTTGCAGCTGGACATAGGCTCCCGATTTTCTGCTTCTGGCCATATATTGCCTCGACTACTCGAAGATCTTTTCAACCATGACTTCGACGCTGACGAAAACCATGTGTTGTCACCTCAGGAAGACACGACTGCCCGGTGGACCACTGTTTGGTGGGTCCAAAATCTCTGCCCTTCACCCACGTCGCGCAAGTGGGGCTCACACGTTCTCCGACATTCTTGGCACACTCGCAGTAACTTCCTTGTTTCCAAAATAAACTGTAAAAAATATTTTTACCACGCTGCCACGTGTATGGCTAAGATCGTTCCGTATACATCGAACGCTTGAACCACTTCGTCTCCAAGGTTATAAAGGTTTACCTTGGAACTCATTTTCCCCCTTCGCTCCGCCGCACAGTTCATTCGTTCTTGCCATTGCCCTAGCCTCTCAGCTCCATTTGCACGCATATCTTCCAAGATTCTCCTTCAATCCCACTCTACGCCGCCACCATGACCAAGCGAACCAAGCGCATCAGGCCTAGCGTCGCCGGCAGCTCCGCTCGTGTGGAGAAAGAGAGGGTTTCTGGCTGGGAGAGATCTAAGTTCTCCAAGGGCGACCAGCGCACACTCAAGAAATTTGTTCTGCTGGTGAACGATGGGGCGATGCAAATCCCAGGAGATGAGGCTGTCCCAAATCCTCCGGATGGTTTCCGGGTAACGTTCCTTGACTTCCTCCTCCGCGGTTTGGCCGTTTCAGTCTACGAATTTCTTGGTGGACTGTTGTTTGTCTATGGGATTCAGTTGTACCAGCTGACTCCTAATTCTATCCTTCATATTTCTATCTTTGTCACCCTTTGTGAATGTTTCCTCGGCATTCATCCATATTTGTGCCTTTGGAAATGCATATTCTACCTTCGCCGAAACCATTTGAGGAACGCCATCTACAATATAGGTGGTGTTTGCATCTATGTGCAACCGGAGGCCGGTTATTTTGATCTCAAATTCGCCGACTCCATCCAAGGCTAGCGCAAGTAGTGGTTGTATGTCAAGGACGAGTCGAATATCACTCAAGAATATGGCCTTGCTCCCTTTGACTTGTCTCAAGAAATTTTGAGGCCCAAGTCTTGGGATGCAGAAGCTACACCAGAGGAAATAGGGGCCATCGAGTCCCTGATTGCTCGGATCCAAGCACTGCAGAACACTCAAGGGGAGGAAATGTCGGGTGTACAAATCATTGCACATTTTCTGTGAATTCGAGTACAACCTCTTCAGGCTCACGCAAGTCCCCTCTGGCTGTATTCGGGTGCTGGTGATGCTGTTAGGATTTCTGAAGATCTCTCCATGAAGGACTTGGAGAAACTAATACGCCGCTTCACTTCACTCGGCAAGAAAAGTCTTGTCCCTTCTTCCTATCGCGTGGAACCATTTAGTGGTATCCATGCCCTTCCAGTTGTAAGTGCTTTTTCTCTCTCGAATTGTATTACTTCTCTTTCTAATTTGATAGTTTTGTTGTGTTGACTCGCCCTTTCATCATGCAGAACCACCAAATTCTTTATTCTCTTCCTCCACTCCCCGAAGGTGGGGATGTACCTGAGCGAGCCATCGTCACCGATGACTCGCAAGAAACCTCTGTTCGCGAGAGTGAACCCACAGAATCTGAAAAGAGTGCGGGTTCCTCTGACAAAATTTCGGAGTCTGTACATGCTTCTGGCTCCTCCCAAACAAATTCTCTTCCTTCCGTGGCTTCCCCAGAGAAGCGCAAGAGGAAAAGAACACATGATGGGGAAGATTCTGGCACATCAAAGATATCTCAACCAGCTGTCGGAGAATCTTCTCCCGAAGAACAATAAAACTTCAACCCCTTCGCTTCTGCTGCCAACGTGAGCTCGTAAGTTTTATCTTCCTTCCTCCCAGCTATATTGACTTGCATTCTTGTTCGTGTGCTAATTTTTTTAATGTGCGGATAGGGATGATGAAGAGCTTCTGGAACTCGACGTTTCTAGGCCAGCAAACACGAGCACATCTCACACGCTGGTCCTTTCCGAGGATCCACCAGTTGCTCCAGAACCTTCGGCACCACCACACAGCCCGGATTGTCTTCTCCTGTAGGAGTCGACCTAGAAATGCATCTGGCACGGCCCGTTCAAAAGTTCTTCGGGTGAGACGTTATACGTCCTCGGGAACCTGGGTCGACTATTTTGTCTGCTGGAACATGGTGCATCTCTATTATCAGTTTGTTGCTCATTACTCATGTGATAATCACCGCGATGGTTTCCACCATTGTTACCTCGGAAGCCAGACGATACTTGCCCAGGACCGTCATATTCCGCGAAGTTGCGGAAACATTGCCTGTGCTGGTTGTTGTTTCTATTGCGATCTTCCTCGGGTGACCGCTGTCATTTATTGTGGACAGCGTCTTCACTGTCCGCCCATCTATTTGCTATTTCCATGAGCTCTGCTACCGTTCTTGAGTTAGATCTGCCCAATTCTTTGATGAGATTCCTTCTGCGGATGCCCACGATGAACACGTCGATTGCCCTTTCATCGGACACGTGTTCAGCCGAGTTTTTGATGATACTCTACCGCTGGATATGCAATCTCATTGTTTCATCTAGTTTTTGCTTGCACGTCCTTAACTGCTCTATTGATGCTGGTTTTTTGCAAGTGAACCAAAATTTCTTCACGAACAAGTCCTCAAAAGTTTCCCATCTATATATGGATCCTTCTGGCAGCTTCCTCATTCAAGATGTTGCGGCTCCGCTCAGGTGAACTTGGATGCTTTGCATAGCTGCCGCTCTTGTGCCGCCTATCAGTTTCACTGTTTCCAGATAGTCGACCAACCAATCCTCCGAATCTTGAAGTCCGTCGAACTTTTTATAATTTTAGGGTAGTTTAAAGATAGTGGACACTCGAGTTTTGTGAACCCTTCGGGTAAAGCAAGGGAATCCACACAAGTCTTCATCGCTATCCTCTGCTGCCTGACGACTTTCTCAGGTTCTGTTTTCTTAACCTCTTTCCTCTCGCGCCATGTCGACTCGAGCTTGAGATGTGGTGTTTCACGCGTCGCCTTCTCTTGGACCGTCTCGTGTTGCTGCTACGGTGCTTCGGGGACTATTTTGTTTTGGAATATTTCGGCGTGGAGCACTTTTGGGTTGCTGTACTATTTCTCTTCCTGCTATTTCCGCACCCATAACACCGACTCCTGCCATAGCCATTTGATACAACAATGATCGAGGGTCTCCTTGAGGTGGTCTGGATGCCATCAGATATGCGTGTGTTGCCATGTATCCTGCCTATGGCATTTTCGGGATAATATGCCCTCTCGTATCTATCGACATGAAGGACATGTCAAGGTTTTGGATCAAGTTATCTTGCTCAGCTTCGGGTATGCCTGCCAACTGAGACCTTGCTCTTCCATGGCTATCTCTCTGATTATCTGTTGAGTTTCTCGAGTGCTGACTCAAGTTAGCTCTGCGCTCGCTGGAAGCATCTGTTGCAGCCCTTCTTTCATCTAGTTTCCGCTGTAGTATTTCCAACTCACGTCTGAAACGAGTAAGTTCATATTGATATGCTTGTAGTGCTGCCGCCGAAGCTTGTGTGGTCATCGGCTCCGTGCCATTTATAGCTCTTGTAGCTCTATCACATGCTTCCTGCGACAGCTGCACTTTTTCTCGTGGTTCAGCTCCAATATACTTGCTTCATGTTCCACGCGTAAGATTTGTGGGGTCAACGTAAGGGTTGCCCAGATCGTCGAAAGCCTCCGATTCTTCGTCTGCTTCACGGCCTGCTCCCGTGATTACACAAATCTGGTGATATGTTGCAGTTGCGCTTTCATCGAACTCATGATAGGTGACACCGTCGTATGGATCGGCGAAGACCTTCCTTCTAGCAGTGGAGTTGGTGGTGTTGGTGAAGTCGAAGTTGGTGAACCTTTCCGAGTCGCTATCTTGAGATAGATTGGTTTCCGTGACCGACCCGAAAGTCATATCACCGAACAGATCGGTGAGTACTCCATCGTCGGCAGGCTTGGTGAAGCAAGACAGCGAAACTTCTTCGTCGCCTGACTCAACGGATGATGTTGACGATCCCGAGTAATCGGGCTTGACCGCCAATGGTCCCGAAAAAATCGGTGCCGAAAAACGGTGTGATCCTTCTTTCCCGACGAGGAAGCGAAAACTCCCAAAAGTCATCTCCGTCGACTCCTCCAGATTGGCATATGCATGCAACGGGCGGGAGGGTGAGGAACAAAATCAACGAGATCCGGTTGGACTCGTTTATCTCCTTCCATCGTGTTGCTCGCTGCCGATCATGATGTTGATGATGTCATTGAGATCAGAACCTTGCAACCTCCAATTCCCATAGACGGCGCCAATTGACGAGGGATTAACTCGTTAATGCCTACGTATTGTAGACTTAGGGTTTCGTAAGAAGTAGAGGGCAAGTAGATCTCGAAAGTTCAGCCGACAAAGGTGCTCGACTCCAATATTACGGTGGTTAGGGTTACAATGTTTTCGGTCCTTTCTTCACCCTCGGCTTCCCCTTTATATAGGAGGTGAAGTCGAGGCTTTTCCGTGTCGTACAAGTTACAAATCATCGGGCCACGTTGGGCCTTTCCCTATATTGATACAAGTTTCCTATAATAACTCTAGCTTCCTAGTCCCGGGATCTCCAATCTTTTGGGCCTCCAAAGTTTCGAGTCCATGGGCTTCCTGCTTTCCTGTGGACCAGGGGTACTTATTCGGCATACCTTGTAGGCATACCGATGTCACTTACCAGCAACCTCCTTTCACCAGCAGCAGGCACACACAACTTGAGAAACCACCTCGTGCTTCACTCCTGGACGAGCAGCTGCACGCAGCAGCAAGAACCACAATCCAGCTTGTCATCCTCCTTCCCCTTGCACGCAGCACCACCTCGTCTCCTCCCCGCCACTCAGAACCACTGTAGTTCCCTACCTGAACCTACTGTCGCCTTGCTCTGATACCATGTTGGAGCAATAACTCACCTCATCTTTCTTGGTCTTGGCGGCTGGTGTGGTTTCTACTCTCTTAGGGTTAGCTCTCCTCCAACTTCATTCTTTTATAGGTCAGCACACACATGGGCTTGATCCACTTGGGCCAGAAACATGTCCAGTGTTCAACATGTAAAGATGAGGTATTTACCAATAATTACTCTTAAGATCTACTCCACATGGTATGGTGTTTTTGTTGTGGAGAAAACATGATAATAGGGGTATCTCTTCTCCAGTAATCGCGACACAACTATAGTAGGGGTGGGTACGTCAGTCTAACAATGAAAGCCACCTGCCAAAATTGATGCATCGATGTTTAAATAGGTTCGATCATCTTGCCGGAACACAACTTCATATCACAAAGATATTGAGGGAGGCTTGGTTAATGACTAGATTATTTGAGTCCAACTCCAAACTTTTATTTCGGAAATCTATCCGACTTGTACGAGAGTCCTTGACTCTTGATTCCCTGAACTTGTCTTGTAACTAGGGCCTAGGGGTCATTGACAAAATGTTCAAATCTACTCTTGTGGTATTTCTTTAGCATATACATGTGTTGGTAGGTGCGAAAATATTTTTGGTGGATGATCTTTGATTCACTAGCTAGTACATGATGGACTAGGAGATGTGCACGGATCACGCTGGACTAGACCACATATCTACCATAAAATGAAAAACCTCAAATGTAGCCCGGTTTTGTTTTCCCTTTTTCAAACTTCAAAACTTTTGATTTTAAAGTTTCATAAAATTTCAAAAAAAAAAAACGTAGACGTGGAGAATGTGGAAATCTATTGGTTTGTAAATTTTCAGACTGAAATACATCATATATTTCCCTCAGTAAAAATAACAAAGTCTCACAAAATGATAAAATCTAGATTTTAGTGTATTGTTCATTACTATTCACCAATACTTAAATCAAGATTTATTATTTTTGCTGAGCCTAAAATACAACATATTTCAATCTGAAAATTTACACACTTGAAGATTACAATATTATCTACATCACAATATTTTTTGAATTTGTTTACATGTTTAAAATGAAAGTTGTATAGGTTTGAAAAGTGTCCTACATGTAGCTGAGCTACAAAAGTCCATTCTCATCTCGAGTCTTCTTTCATTGAGTTCCATTGTAGATTATTCTTTTGTCCTACTTTTTTTTTACGAAACACGTTACAATCAAAGACGCTTTACCATGTTTAAAATGAAAGTTGTATAGGTTTGAAAAGTGGCCTACATGTAGCTGAGCTACAAAAGTCCATTCTCATCTCGAGTCTTCTTTCATTGAGTTCCATTGTAGATTATTCTTTTGTCCTACTTTTTTTTTACGAAACACGTTACAATCAAAGACGCTCACAGAGCCTCACACATAGTGCACACACTCATTTCTATGAACCACGCACGCACACCCTACCCTTATGAGCACCTCCTAGAGACTACGTCGAAGATCTGATCCGACGGGTCTTGAGATTAACGAAGTAACCACATGTGTCTCACTGCCGACGGAAACGTCGCCTCCCGCTGAAGAATATTCCGCCTTTATGAGACGCCAAAGTATCAAATCGGGGATTTGAACTCTGGTGAACTGGTGGTGCCACTACCCTTCTAACCATCCAACCACAGGTTGGTTCTCATTTTTTGTCCTACTTGTTGTCCATATCAATGCTTGGATATCTTTTAACACTAATAATACGTCCATGATATGCCACAAAACGAAAAACAAAATATGAAACATGGTTCACAGAAGTTATATGCTCTGATTTATGGGGATGGGTCATAGTTGCTTCCTTCTATGTCCGTATGTTCTCACATGTCAACATTCAAACAAAAAATATAAAGAAGAGTGAATAAATAGCCACCAATCTGAAACTTCATATTTCTACTATATTATTACTACTATTAACATTATTATTATTATTATTATTATTGTTGATTACCTATATGGCTTAAATTTGACAATTTTCCACGTGGATGCCAAATAGGACCTCTAGGTATGATTAATTGTTTCCAAAACACACGAAACTAATGCATTTAACTGAATTTAAACATAGTATTTTTCTCGAACACACGCTTCATATCTCTACTATATTATTATTACTACTACTATTATTATTATTATTATTATTATTGATTACCTATATGACTTAAATTTGACAGTTTGCCATGTGGATGCTATGTGGGACCTCTAGGTATGATTAACTATTTCCAAAACACACGAAACTAATGTATTTAACGGAATTTAAAAAGTTTTTTTTTGGGACCACAAGGCCAAAGCCAGAGGATAGCAAAATAAATAAAAAGAACTAAAGAGAACATGTACATGGCCAGCACCCACTAGCCAAGCCTCAGAACATCAGGAGGCCGAGTGTAGAGAGGCAGGCGACCGAGTGCCTTGGCACCGGCGAGCAGTCACAAGACCGATTTTGCTCCCTTCTGAACCTTACTTACAATTATGTGTTTGAATCACATAAATCATATTTCAGTTGAGAAAAACGGAGGAAGTACAACTTTGTTGTACGCAAGAAAGAGTGTAAGAAGCTAATAATTGCGAAAATACGTTGGTGAACCTGGGAGCAAGCGCAGCCTATATTTTTAAACAATTAGTAATTTAGAAAAAGGTCAAAAACATTCAAATCTTTTTGGGAATCAAAGAAATCATGTATTGTACTCGTATACGAAAGATTCACCATGGAATAACTTCTCTTATTTTCTGGGTGAAAAAAAAAACAGACTTGAAGGTCCTATATTAAAGTACTATTCACGCTATATTCGTCATAGATTTGTTTTTTTTGCCTGAAGTCAATGTGAATCATTTCTTGGCCAAACAATTTTATATGAGTACAATACTGAATAATCTTTGATTTCCAAAAGAATTCAATTTTTTACTTTATTTAAATTACTATATTTTTTTGGAGTACATAGGGTGCGCCTGCACCTGAGAGCACAAAGTGCAGGTCACCAATAATTGCCTCTTTGATTCCGTATTAAAATAGAGCAGATCACTGACCCGATCGATCCAGTCCAAAGCCGCATCATCTTTACGCCCAACCTTGTGCTCACTTTTCATTTCCATCCCGTCCACCTGCTCTATCGATCGCCAAAATATGATACGATACTCTCATATATATCCAGGAGATCAGTTCATCGGTCCAATCCAGTTTGCTTCATGGGCAATCTAATCACTTTTCCTCCCCCAGATCCATCATTGCGAAACTTCTGTTCCTGACACGTATCGAGTCTTGACCGAGTCTTCACCTATACTAGATCCGTAAGTGTTTAAGTGTTTGTGTTGGACAGATGCTGCTGTGGATTTGCGCAAGCTAGTCCCGACGAGCCTGCAATTCTCTCTCGATATTGTTGTTTATGTTGCCAATTGCTTTCTGTATCCCTTTTTTTGTTTTCTTGCTTGGTGTATTTTTTTTCTAGTTTCCGTATAGTAATAACTAGGAAATATACCCGTGCGTTGCAATGGAAGAGATAAATATGTTTTGCAACGGTTGCCGAGCGTTGGCCACGTGGAGCTGATAATGCCACCATGATGACAAGCTCATACTCTGTGTAGTTACATCCATCTCTCATCGGTTGATGAAGTGGATATAGTGTTTTTTGCGCTTGTGGTCATGCACCGTCCGTCCAACCTCCTCGTTGAACATGGTTCGTGATTGCTACATGTGGGATCACGATGAACAACCCGTCAGGATGGGATGATTGAAGTTTGCACAGTCATTATCGATGAATAATTTATTATATTATTTGGTATAGATTCTTTACTTCTTTGCAAACAAAATCAAGTAGTTTCGCAAAAACTTGCACATTACAAATCGACATAAATTTAAAACTGAAAATTAAAAGAAAATTAAAGATGAGCTAGATTTTAACGAACTAAATATGAGCTAGATTTTAGAAACTGCAAATTAAAGTAAATTACTATCTCCGGTCAATATTATTTCCCAAACACAAAGCAGCACGCCTCCCGCTAGCTAGCGCTGGCCGCATCCCAGGCACAATCTGTGTGCAGACACTCCAACATCAACAACAACCTAGGTAAGTAGCACGAACGACAAATCTTTTTCCCCACCGCTTCCTTCAGGCGAGTTCAAGGCTTTTTTCCCCCAAATTTCCGCCTCATCCAATCCTTCCCTAGAATTTCCATCTTAACCTCTGGCCATGGATCACCACGCCACGGCTGGAACCGCATGCTATCTTTGGATTCTGCTTCCTCCGTGCTGGATGTCACTGCGTCCCCCGAATTGGGCATGGCTTCCTTCGATCTCCACCGCTTCGGCAGCGAGGACCCCGAGCGTAGTGGCTCCAGGCGTTGCTGCTAGGCTTTAAGGGCATCTCCAGCGGCGCGATGTATTTCAGACATCTAAAATGTTCGCAAGCGTCCGTTTGCATCGTCTGGCGGACGCGGAAATGATCGCGCGTCCCTTTGCGTCTGGGGTGGGCTCCAGCGGGGCGACGCATTTTTTGCGCATGCCAGATTTCAAAAAAAGATGAACTAGCATCGACTTTGCACGAAATTTACAGCCGTAAATTGAGGTCTGCAATATGTTCATCACACTTTGCATAAGGTAGGGCGCAAAGTGGAGCAAAAGGGGCAGAACAAGGCCTGAACAACAATAAAAAAAAGGTCCAAAAGGAGGCCAAGGTGTTGGGCGCATGGCGATGTCGATCAGGTCTCGCGCGCGGATTTCGGCACGCCTCTTCATGAACCATGCCCTGGTGTCGTTGTCGACGCCGCTCAAGTCGGCAAGCATGATCCTTGTGTCTTCTGCACACAATTTGGCCTCGGCGTCTACCTTTTTGGCCTCGACGTCCAGCCTTTGGACCTCAATGACTTCCTTCGCGAGGTTGTGGTAGATGGAAGCTGCAACCTCTTTTTCCAGACACCTCTTCTCGTCCCTAGCAGCCATGGCGGCACGGTTGTCGGCCATTATCTTCTCCATGCTCTGGGTGAACGCAATGGCCTACGTCTCCTGGACAAGATCGGCCTTGGTAGACTTATGGCCTCGTGGACGAGGTGGAAGGGCTGGACGGCTTTGATCGTCGTCTTCGCCGTCGAGGAGGTTGATCGCTGTCTCATTCCTCACAGCTTCGTTGTACGACGCGAAGCTTCTCATCCACTTGTTGGCGTTCTTGAGCACGTCCCATCAATGGACCATATGGAAACCCTTTTTATGCGTCGCCCTGAACTTCTCCAAGGCGCGGGATACCTGCAATCATAGCCGCCAATGATGTACATACAATGATGCAAATAGTGTAGAATGATGATGGTTGTATCGTGTTTACCACTGTCATGACGCCAGCGCCGCTTACGGGGCTGTTAATAGCATGTTCGACCGCCGAGCAGAACTTGCTTGTCTCTTGTTTGATGTACTTCCATCTTTTCCGGAGGGACTCTTCCGTCCGAGGGCTTGTGATATGGTAGCGCGGATGCAGCCTGGTCTCATTGTACTGCTGCAAGACCTTGGCCCAATAGACCTTGCCCTTTTGATGCGCGCCATTAATACAATCATGGCTCGTTGCCAGCCACGCTTGACACAAACACTTATCCTCATCGTCGACGAAGCCTTGTGTCCTCAGGCTCTTCCCCTTCTTCTTCGTAGCAATGTCAGGCTGTGTTGGCGCGTCGTCGAAGTCGTCGACAGACACGGGTGTTGGCTGCGTCTGTTGGTGGCGAACAGCCGTGCGGTTTCGATGTCCTCCGCATCTTGCGTTGCTGCCCAGTCTCATGCGGGCCTATCCCGGCCAGATCACCGCGAACGAAGCCACCGCCGTAGATAATTTCATGGATGTCTGAGTCATGGCGGTCCTTCCAATAGTCCTACGAATGACCGGACATCACACGCATGATACACGACACTCACACACATTGACAGAGTTGACGTACCGGATCGTCCATCGTCGGGGCAGGCGGCGCCATTTCGTCGACCAGGATGCGGGGCTGTGGCATGCTCTCCTCCGGCACCTGGCGCGTCTTCTGTGTCGCGCCCGGGCAGGAGTCGCCGCTTCTAGGCGTCCGGTTGAGGTCGGGAACCGCCGCCCCGTTGAACTGCTCCAGCACCCCAGTCAACTGCACTGGCGGCAGGCCGGAGGCGAACCGCGACGCCGGGTGGCCCTGCAAGGGAGCGGGAGTTTCAGGGCGCAGCTGGGAACTTACCGAGCTCACCGACGAGGCCGGAGGAGCGACGCCGGCGATCTCCTCTCTCTTGACGAGCATGTAGCCCTCTGCTATGGTCGGATGTAGGGCTACTTGCATGACACCGGCTTTGATCTGCATCTGCCATGCCTGCTGGTTGGCGACCGCGGCAGTCTTGATCTTCTGGTTCTTGCGCCGGCCGTGACGCTTCGCGGCCTCGATGATTTTCTCATCCGCGGAGAGCACCTTCTTTGCCGCCTTCGGCTTTGCCTTCCGTCCGCCGCCGGTGGCGGCCTGATACGTCTCCAACGTATCCATAATTTCTGATGTTCCATGCTTGTTTTATGACAATACTTACATGTTTTGCTCGCACTTTATAATGTTTTTATGCGTTTTCCGGAACTAACCTATTAACAAGATGCCACAGTGCCAGTTCCTGTTTTCTGCTGTTTTTGGTTCCAGAAAGGCTGTTCGGGCAATATTCTCGGAATACGACGAAATCAACGCCAAACATCCTATATTTCCCGGAAGCATCCAGAACACCGAATGAGAGTCGGAGGAGAGCTAGGGGGCCACCACTCAGGTGGGCCGCGCAGGCTACACCCTGGCCGCGCTGGCCTGGTGTGGGGCCACCCTGTCGCCCCTCCTGCGCCGCCTCTTCGCCTATATAAGCCCTTTCGACCTAAAAACTCGATACCAATTGACGAAACTCCAGAAAGACTCCAGGGGCGCCGCCGCCATCGCGAAACTCCAATTCGGGGGACAGAAGTCTCTGTTCCGGCACCCTGCCGGGACGGGGAAGTGCCCCCGGAAGCCATCTCCATCGACGCCACCGCCTCCATCATGCTCTGTGAGTAGTTCCCCCATGGACTACGGGTTCTAGCAGTAGCTAGTTGGTACTCTCTATCCCATGTACTTCAATACAATGATCTCATGAGCTGCCTTACATGATTGAGATCCATCTGATGTAATCGGTGTTGTGTTTGTTGGGATCCGATGGATGATACATTATGATTAGTCTATCTATAAAGTTTGTGAAGTTATTGTTGCTGCAATCTTGTTATTCTTAATGCTTGTCACTAGGGCCCGAGTGGCATGATCTTATATTTGAGCTTTATAATTATTGCTTAGATTGTATCTATAAGTTGTATGCACATGTCGCTATCCGGAACCAATGGCCCCGAAGTGACAAGAATCGGGACAACCGGAGGGGATGGCGGTGATGTGAGGATCACATGTTTTCACCAAGTTTTAATACTTTGCTCCGGTACTCTATTAAAAGGAGTACCTTAATATCCAGTAGATTCCCTTGAGGCCCGGCTGCCACCGGCTGGTAGGACAAAAGATGTTGTACAAGTTTCTCATTGCGAGCACGTATGACTATATATGGAAAACATGCCTACATGATTAATAATCTTGATGTTCTTTCTTAATGCTATTTCAATCCTATCAATTGCCCAACTGTAATTTGTTCACCCAACACTTGTCACTTGTTATTGGAGAGTTACCACTAGTGTAGATCGCTGGGAACCCCGGTCCATCTTTCATCATCATATACTCGTTCTATATGTCATTGGAAGTAGTATCAACTATTTTCCGGTGCCATCGCCTCTGTGTTATTGCTACCGCTGCTGTGTTACTGTTACCATTGCTCTCATATTACTGCTGCTTTCACATCACCCCTGTTACTAGTGCTTTTCCAGGTGCAGCTGAATTGACAACTCAGTTGTTAAGGCTTATAAGTATTCTTTACCTCCCCTTGTGTCGAATCAATAAATTTGGGTTTTACTTCCCTCGAAGACTGCCGCGATCCCCTATACGTGTGGGTTATCAAGAATGTTTTCTGGCGCCGTTGCCGGGGAGGCATAGCTCTACTCATAAGTTCACCTGGGGAGTACACTCTACATCTCTCTCTGTTTTTATTTTCTTTTATTTTGTTTTGCTTAGTTTACTTTTGTTTAGTTTATTTGCGCTTAGTTTATTTCTGTATAGTATTACTTTGCTTAGTTTCTTTTTGTCTTGTTTTATTTTTCTCATATACCCAAAAATCCATAAAAATTTGAAAAACCTAAAAATTAAAAACTGCTGTTATGGGAGAACCCATAACCTACTTGGAGCTCATAGAATATTATAATAATTATAGAGAATCAAGAACTAGTAAAGTAATGAGTGCTGTGATAGAAAATTGAATACAATTGCTAAAATCTTGCTCAAACGCCATGATATAAACGGTTGCTCTCAACAGGTACTAAACATCTTAAATTTCAATGTGGCTTTAGTGAAGAAGTTTTAATTAAGAACTATAATTGGAATAGCTATATTCATTTTGGGTTCGAAGAAGTAGAACAATTTGTCATATTTATGGGAGCCTCTGAGGTAGAATCCTTCATGGTTAAAAATTATGAAACTTGTGTTGTTTGTAAGGACCTTAAAGATTATGTCTCTTCTATCCTTAATTTTTGCAATGAAAGTTACACTGATAATCCTTATATCATTGATTATAAAGAGAGACTCATTAACGCACAGGAACGCACTCACAATTTGCAGGAACCTGTGGAAGAAGAAATTGATGAACCTGAAAGCTCATTGGATGAAAAAGAAGAAGAAATTGATGAACCTGAAAGCTCATTGGATGAAAAAGAAGAGGAGAGTGAAAAACAAAAGGAGGAAGAATGGATTAGCTACCCATGCCAACCTTCTAATGAGAGTAACTCTTTATCTCTTACACTATTTGATTGTCCTCCATGCTTACCGAAAGAGGTTGAATGTTATGTTCCTGTGGATTCTCTTGAAATAGTACCTATGAGTAAAACTTGCGAGAATAATTATGCTACTGTTATCTATGATAATCCATGCTACTTTGATAAATCTTATGATAATGCTTTGTTTGTGCCTGATGTCGAAATGCATGGTACTAAAGAATTTTGCGTAGCAATTGTTTATGATAAAGCTCTAGATGATGGTCCTATGTTACTTGATAATATTAATTGTACTACTAATGAAAATGGGATTGGAGAGTCCTTGACTTTATCTATGAGTCCCATATCTCTTGAGATTGATCAATCATCTTGTTATATTATTGATAAAAGTGGGTTTGAAAGTTTTAATCCTATTATTTTTGAGCTTGATAAAAATTATATGTCTATGGATCATGAGAAACATGCTTTATGTGATAGTTATATTGTTGAGTTTGTTCATGAAGCTACTGAAAATTATTATGAGAGAGGAAAATATGGTTGTAGAAATTTGTATGGTACTAAAACAACTCTCTATATGCTGAAAATTTTGAAGTTACTCTTGTTTTATCTTCTTATGATTGCCACTTTGTTCTTCATGAATTTATTTGTGTACAAGATTCCTTTGCATAAGAAGCATGTTAGGCTTAAATTTGTTTTGAATTTGCTTTTTGATGCTCTCTTTTGCTTCGACTCTTATTTCTTGCGAGTGCATCATTAAAACTGCTGAGCCCATCTTAATGGCTATAAAGAAAGAACTTCTTGGGAGATAACCCATGTGTTTATTTTGCTACTGTTTTGTTGTGTTTTGGAAGTTGTTACTACTGTAGCAACCTCTCTTTATCTTTATTTTATTGCATTGTTGTGCCAAGTGAAGCCTCTAATCGAAGGTTGATACTAGATTTGGATTTCTGCGCCGAAACAGATTTCTATCTGTCACGAATCTGGGCTGTGTTCTCTGTAGGTAACTCAGAAAAATCTGCCAATTTACGTGCGCGTTCCTCAGATATGTACGCAACTTTCATTAGTTTTGAGTTTTCTGATTTGAGCAACGGAAGTACCTCTTTAAAATTCGTCTTTACTGGCTGTTCTGTTTTGGCAGATTCTGTCTCTGTTTTTTGCATTGTCTCTTGTGGACTTTAAGCGAGGTTTTCTAGACGTGGAGAGCTGTAGCTAATGTTTTATTGAGTTCTTGCAATGTGTCACTACAGGACCAAGGTGGATTCAAATTTTTTGAGTACTAACCCCTCTAATGAAGTTTATGAGAAGTTTGGCGTGAAGGAAGTTTTCAAGGGTCAAGAGAGGAGGATGATATATGATCAAGAAGAGTGAAAAGTCTAAGCTTGGGGATGCCCCCGTGGTTCATCCCTGCATATTTCAAGAAGACTCAAGCGTCTAAGCTTGGGGATGCCCAAGGCATCCCCTTCTTCATCAACTTATAAGGTTTCTTCTATTGAAACTATATTTTTATTCGGTCACATCATATGTGCTTTACTTGGAGCGTCTGTGTGCTTTTATTTTTGTTTTTGTTTGAATAAGATCGGATCCTAGCAATCCTTGTGTGGGAGAGAGACACGCTCCGCTTTTTCATATGAACACTTGTTCTTCGTTTTACTTTTAATGTTCAATGATAAAAGTTGGAAGCTGTTGCATTTATGATTATTTGGTTGGAAACAGAAAATGCCTCATAATGTCTTGGATAATTTGACACTTGGCAATTGTTTTGAGCTCTCAAGTAGATCATGATTAAGTTTTTTTCATGTAGTTTAAACCTATTAGTGGAGAACTACCGTAGAGCTTGTTAAAATTGGTTTGCATGATTGGTCTCTCTTAAGGTCTAGATATTTTCTGGTAAAAGTGTTTGAGCAACAAGGAAGACTGTGTAGAGTATTATAATGCTTGCAATATGTTCTTATGTAAGTTTTGCTGTACCGGTTCATACTTGTGTTTGCTTCAAATAACCTTGCTAGCCTAAGCCTTGTATCGAGAGGGAATACTTCTCATGCATCCAAAATCCTTGAGCCAACCACTATGCCATTTGTGTCCACCATACCTACCTACTATGTGGTATTTCCTGCCATTCCAAAGTAAATTGCTTGAGTGCTACCTTTAAACAATTCAAAATTTATCACCTCTGATTTGTGTCAATGTTTTATAGCTCATGAGGAAGTATGTGGTGTTTATCTTTCAATCTTGTTGGGCAACTTTCACCAATGGACTAGTGGCTTCATCCGCTTATCCAATAATTTTGCAAAAAGAGCTGGCAATGGGATTCCCAGTCCCAAATTAATCAAACTAAATAGACACTCCTCCATGGTATGTGATTGTTGGACGGCACCCGAAGGATTCGGTTAGCCATGGCTTGAGAAAGCAAAGGTGGGGAGGAGTGTCATCATAATAAAACTAAAATAAAAAGGCACTCCTTCATGGTATGAGATTGTTGGCAGGCACCCGAGGATTCGGTTAGCCATGGTTTGTGAAAGAAAGGTTGGAAGGAGTGCCACACAAAAATAAAATAAAATGGGAGCCGCTCTTTGAAGGTTTGTCTAGCAAGGGGGTTAGAGTGCCCACTACCATTCGTTGACAACAACAAACACCTCTCAAAACTTTACTTTTATGCTCTCTTTATGTTTTCAAAACCAAAGTTCTAGCACAAATATAGCAATCAATGCTTCCCTCTGCGAAGGGCCATTCTTTTACTTTATGTTGAGTCAGTTTACCTACTTCCCTCCATCTTAGAAGCAAACACTTGTGTCAACTGTGCATTGAATCTTACATACTTGCTTATTTTCATTCATCATATTACTTTATGTTGACAATTATCCATGAGATATGCATGTTGAAAGTTGAAAGCAACTGCTGAAACTTATATCTTCCTTTGTGTTGCTTCGATGCCTTTACTTTGAATTTATTGCTTTATGAGTTAACTCTTGTGCAAGACTTTTGATGCTTGTCTTGAAAGTACTCTTCATGAAAAGTTTTGCTATATGTTATCTATTTGTTAGCAACTATAGATTATTGCCTTGAGTCACTTCATTCATTTCATATGCTTTGTAATAGTATGATCAAGGTTATGTAAGTAGCATGTTACTACAGAAATTATTCTTTTTATCGTTTACCTACTCGAGGACGAGTAGGAACTAAGCTTGGGGATGCTGATACGTCTCCAACGTATCCATAATTTCTGATGTTCCATGCTTGTTTTATGACAATACTTACATGTTTTGCTCGCACTTTATAATGTTTTTATGGTTTTTCCGGAACTAACCTATTAACAAGATGCCACAGTGCCAGTTCCTGTTTTCTACTGTTTTTGGTTCCAGAAAGGCTGTTCGGGCAATATTCTCGGAATTCGACGAAATCAACGCCAAACATCCTATTTTTCCCGGAAGCATCCAGACCACCGAAGGAGAGTCGGAGGAGAGCCAGGGGGCCACCACACAGGTGGGCCGCGCGGGCTACACCCTGGCCGCGCCGGCCTGGTGTGGGGCCACCCTGTCGCCCCTCCTGCGCCGCCTCTTCGCCTATATAAGCCCTTTCGACCTAAAAACTCGATACCAATTGACGAAACTCCAGAAAGACTCCAGGGGCGCCGCCGCCATCGCGAAACTCCAATTCGGGGGACAGAAGTCTCTGTTCCGACACCCTGCCGGGACGGGGAAGTGCCCCCGGAAGCCATCTCCATCGACGCCACCGCCTCCATCATGCTCCGTGAGTAGTTTCCCCATGGACTACGGGTTCTAGCAGTAGCTAGTTGGTACTCTCTATCCCATGTACTTCAATACAATGATCTCATGAGCTGCCTTACATGATTGAGATCCATCTGATGTAATCGGTGTTGTGTTTGTTGGGATCCGATGGATGATACATTATGATTAGTCTATCTATAAAGTTTGTGAAGTTATTGTTGCTGCAATCTTGTTATTCTTAATGCTTGTCACTAGGGCCCGAGTGGCATGATCTTAGATTTGAGCTTTATAATTATTGCTTAGATTGAATCTACAAGTTGTATGCACATGTCGCTGTCCGGAACCAATGACCCCGAAGTGACAAGAATCGGGACAACCGGAGGGGATGGCGGTGATGTGAGGATCACATGTTTTCACCAAGTGTTAATGCTTTGCTCCGGTACTCTATTAAAAGGAGTACCTTAATATCCAGTAGATTCCCTTGAGGCCCGGCTGCCACCGGCTGGTAGGACAAAAGATGTTGTACAAGTTTCTCATTGCGAGCACGTATGACTATATATGGAAAACATGCTTACATGATTAATAATCTTGATGTTCTTTCTTAATGCTATTTCAATCCTATCAATTGCCCAACTGTAATTTGTTCACCCAACACTTGTCACTTGTTATTGGAGAGTTACCACTAGTGTAGATCGCTGGGAACTTCGGTCCATCTTTCATCATCATATACTCGTTCTATATGTCATTGGAAGTAGTATCAACTATTTTCCGGTGCCATCGCCTCTGTGTTATTGCTACCGCTGCTGTGTTACTGTTACCATTGCTCTCATATTACTGCTGCTTTCACATCACCCCTGTTACTAGTGCTTTTCCAGGTGCAGCTGAATTGACAACTCAGTTGTTAAGGCTTATAAGTATTCTTTACCTCCCCTTGTGTCAAATCAATAAATTTGGGTTTTACTTCCCTCGAAAACTGCCGCGATCCCCTATACTTGTGGGTTATCACGGCCCGCTTTGCTTCCGTCGGAGCTCCAGCCTCCATTCTGGCTATGGTCGTGCCTACGGGGGAGTGTGGGGCGGTGGCGGGTGCGAGGGTTTGCTCCGCATCCATGGCGGTGGTTGTGGCGGCGAGGACGTCCATCGCTTCTGGATTGCTCGTGCCGGTCTAGTTTGCAATTTCGCGTGGGGAATGGTCAGTGGCGGGAATAATATCGGCCTCCCTGCCACTGACGCGCGGGTTCTGCGTCTTTTTTGGCGGACACTCCACGCGACCGTCGAGCGCCCACGGAGACGCAAACCTGGCGCATAGGACGGTCTGATCACTTTGCATCGCTCCACTGGAGCAGGCCCCAGACGCATTTCCGGTCGCGCCACTGGAGATGCGGACGGGTTTAGGGCATCTCCAACCGCGCGACCCAAACTGCGCCCGCGCGTCCGGATGGGTCGAGCCGGACAAAAACGCGGCCCAGCGCGGGGACGCACCACAAAAGCGGACGGCCGCGGCGTCCGGAACGACGCAAACCCGACCCAAATCTGGGCTAGGTTTGCGTGGCCGCGGATGGCACGCGCCGTCCGCTCGCGTCCGGGCGCTGGTCGCCCCGTCTCCCTGGGGCCCACCTGTCGGTGACCAGGGAGTCTATTAAATGGGTACTGGAGGGGATCTGACCCTCCACTCCAGTCCCCACTTCACTCCCCGCAGCGAAACCGCCGCCATGGACAAGCGACGGTTCGCCAACGACGACGAGGCGAGCAGCAGCCGCCGTCGCCCGCCGGCGCTGCGGGCTGCGGGAAGAAACCGAGGCGGCCTCCACGCCGCGGCGGTGCGGCATTGCCGCAACCGCCGCCTCTCCTGCTCGAGCCGAAGCCCGAGTCCTCGGAGGAGGACCCGGACCTCCGCGCCGCGCTGATGATCTCGGCGGCGGAGGAGGAGGCGAAATGGCCGCACCTCCATGCGGCCATTCGCACCTCCGAGATGGAGGAGGTGGCCCAGCGGGAGGTCGAGGAGGCGGAGGGCTGGGAGCTCTACGCCCAGGCCCGCCGGGCGCGACGGGGAGGAGGAGGAGGCGGCGCGGCGGGAGGAGGCCGGGCGCCGCGCCGACGAGAGCGCCGCCGGGAGCAGCGGCGGCAGAGGACAAGCGCCGCGCGGAGCAGCGGCGGCGCCAGAGGCCACGCGCCGCGCTGGCGGGGAGAGGGAGCAGCGCCTCGGGGAGGAGGCGCTCGCTCCGTGCGCCGCCGCAGCCTCGGGTGGCTCCGGACCCCCACTCGGCCTAGGAGGAGGCCCTGTGGTCTCCGTGGCCGGAGTCCCGGCGCGGTCCAGCCACAACAGCGCGTCGCCGCCCGGGGACGTTGTCCATGACGACGACGTCGCCGACGACGCCCACAGGGGCTAGGCGGCGCACCGGCGGCCACCGCGCCGCCGACCAAACCCTAATAGAAGGTTTTTTATATTAGTTTAAATTTAAAAGCCCATATAGGGCTTCTTTTGTTAGTTTTATTTGCCCAAAATAGGGCTATGTACAAATTTGCCCAAAATAGGGCATATGTTCAATGAAATTTCGTTTAAATTCGCATTTTTTTTGTTTTCGTGTTTCTCCGGTTATGCGATGTGTCCGCTCGTTGGGTGCAGCGCGCGACCCAAACGGACACGCGGACGCAGGCCGCTGTCCGCGTGTCCGCTCGGCCACTCAAACGGTCTAAATCGGACGGTCCAGCGTGTCCGTTTGGGTCGCGCGGTTGGAGATGCCCTTATGTCCGTGGCTCCCTAGCCTCGTCGCCGGCGCCTGCATCATGGCCATGGGCGGCTTCATGTCCGGCGTCTCACCTTGATGCTTTCTCTATGTCGATTTCCATCAGTGTGACCGGTCAAAGCACTGAGACCGACTTCCAAGCAAGTAGCAGGAGGCGCGGAACCAGGTGACTGTTACACTCGACAAGACCGGGATGGCAGCCTCACCCCGCCGCAACGATTTTCTTTTGCCCAAGCGTACTCCGGCGACGTTTCTTTATTCTCTACACAGAGGATCGGGTCCGGTCCGGCACGACCTGCTGCTTGCGTGTCCCGGCGAGGTATCCTTGTCGTGTCGGCACGGCGCGATGGGTGCTGCTTCATGCCCAGGAGCTGTGCGAGCATTGCTTCTTGCCCGGGATATGTCCAAGCGTTGGGCTTGAGATCGACTCGATCCAGCTTTCTCATCGGTAGGCAACGAAAACTAGCGGGGTTATATTGACTCTGCTTGGATGAGTCTGATTCAATGCAGGCAATCTATTGCTCTCATATTTTAAAACTCACAAAATCAAAAGGAGAAGGACTCGGTTTAGATCGTGATCTGGATAGAAGCGTTCCTCGCGACTTAGGAAACCATGATGTACACACGATGTGTAAAACCAGGAAATACCAGCGACGAACCAGCAAAAATAAAATCCAATCGGTATACAATTTACCAGTGGCACGATGGGTAATTTTATATCAACTTTCAGGGTAGTTTTCATAACGTACCACCGAACCAAATGACGGAAACACTTCTTACTTTATTATTAGGTATAGATATTGATATAAATATAGATTTAGTGTATGTTTTCTCGAGGAAAATGTTTGGTGTATGCTCAAAACGGAGAAGAGAGAAATCACTACAGAAAAATTACGTACGCCGACGGCCTGGGGAGAGGAGCCGTGTGGCCGTCGGCTAAGAAATGTCGTCGGTGTAGATGGACCTAAGCCGACGGTAGCCATCAACATAGATTGTTTCGTCGGCGTTGGCTGAGGGTGGGCGACTGGGCGTCGATGTAGCTCTACCACGTGGGCTCTCGCAACATCCATCATGACGGACTACGAGACAACATCAGGTCGACATCTACCGACGGCATTGCCATCGGGACAGATAATTTATTTTCTTTGTCGAGCTGATCGGTACATTTATTTTTCAGCAATTATTATTTTCAATCGAAGAGTAGTTAACTTTGCTTGTGTTTCTTCATTCTTGTATATGTTCTTTTATAGTCATTTCTGTTCTTTTCATAGTCCTTACCTGTTCTGAATATTCTTAGCTAGCCAGTGTTCAGTAATTATGCCTGTTTGTAGAACCACTTGGTTTTGAGGAAAGACGGCAGCGCTGCTTCGTTTCATTCAGAGAGAACCGAGACAAATGCCGGAGAGTGTATAGACTATAGAGGTAGAGATTAAACACAAATACAATCATAGAACGCTAAATCTATACCTACTAATAAAGGAAGTAAGGTTTCTTCCCAATTTTTTCGTCCGTTTTATTATTACCTTTGTTTATCTGTCTAAATTACTTCTCTTGCCACCGCTAAACTAACTTGAAACGTTTTTTGCTCGTAGCGATTTGTTTCTGTGCGTGAGTTCACCTCCGTGATTGTGGTCCGCTCCGTACTGGGCCTCGTAGGGCGCAGTTGCACAGCTGGGCCAAGAGTCATGTACATTAAGAAATTGTCTCATGGGGCCAAGACTCACGCACGTTTAGAAATTATCTCATGGCACCAGAAAACCAGGCAAATGCCGTTCAATAGTCCCACCTCGTTCCGTCAAATTGAGTCACGCCAACTTATATATGCCAGTTTCCCAGAATCAACGAGCCGTCCCTAATAACAAAGCAGCAGCCACATTGTTCGTTACACTCTCAGGAGAGATTTAGATAAACCATGCATGCCCCAAAGTGCCCCAGTGGGAGGAAAACCACGCTGCAAGTTGTGTGAGCAAAATTAAAGAAGCATTTACATGCTCTTCACGATGAATGGAACGACGTTGGGTCGGTATGGATGGGTCTCTTTGTGTGCGAGAGGAGAAAAATTGAGGACATGCTGGACCCCCTAGCTTGCAGCAAGAAAAAATCACTCTCTCAAAGACGAGAAAAAGTGAACAGCGTATGTAAACGAGATGAAAAAGCTTGGCTTAATTCTGAAGATTTTAACTTTGAAGGGTTTTTTTTAACCGGAGGCAAAAGCGCCTTGCCTCATCCATATATTAATAAAAAAATGCTTAGGTTTTAGGACAAAAATCAAACGAAAACCTAAAATAACAGGATCATGTCCATAGAAACAATAAACACACACACACACCCTCAATCAAGCTTAATATAGACCCGAAGAACAGGCTGCACCCAATCTATATTTTTTTCTTTTCTAATTGTGCTTTTCACTCAAGTCAAAAATAAAATTTGGAACAATCTTAATTACAAAAAACTGCATTTTCTCCTGGTATACCCATTTACTAGGATGCTTGGTAAACTCGATTATCAACCACATTTACCGTACGGTCGGGAAACTAGGTGAACTACCATTAACACAAACCTCCGCTTCCTATAGTACGAGGCCTCAATTGAAACTGACTGGCTTTTTATTAAATATTTGCTTACACACAACAATTCTGCAACACAGATTTTTATCTTCCGTTGCAACGCACGGGTATTTTCCTATACAGACAAAAGAAAAGAAGGCGCTGATCATGCTTTGCCTTGATCAGACCACCGCCAGAATAACAACCACTCTCCCGGCGTGATCGACTTCTCGATCACCCGCGCAGCACTCCATTCTTTAAGCTTAAGGAAGATCTTCTCCGTTTGTAGAACCACTTGATTAGGGCATCTTAATTTATAGACTGCATGTAGTTGTTAGTCTTCAGTTTCTAGTCCCTACTAGCAGTGATTTACTGTTCTGCGCAGCAGCAAATATGGAAGTAGCCTCACATCTTGTCACACTCGCCCCCTTGCCGGTGTGATTGCGGACGTGAGGTCCTGGATCTCGCCTGACTTGGAGGAGAATAAGAACAGAGAGAGAGATAGCGGGTAGAGGTTTTCCTTCTATTCCGAAGTTCAGACTTTGATCCATCCATCTCCGAATGCCGCTTCTTCTTTTGTACTCCCAACCGTCGTTGCCAGCCCATGACCACCAGGCCCATGGTCCCTCACATTCAGGCCCATCTATTCTATGGCACCGGGTGTGACAATACCGCCCCCAAGAAACATTGCTTGTCCCCAAGCAATGGCATGAGCTGGTGGTGGCTCAAACACCCCCGACCTAACCCTCCCCCAGGTGGCGGCATCGCGCCACTCAGTGGAGCCTCTCCTCACCGGCCCTCCAGCCCCCCTCCAGCCCCTCCCTCCCCTCGTCGCCGCCAGAGGTGTCGCTGGGCAAATCCCGCGCGGCATGGCAGTGGCGGGGGTTTCAGCTTGTCGCGACCATGGGGGGTGGGGGCGGCGCTCCTGATATCTTTTGTGGTGGTGGTGGTGCGTGGCATCGGTCGCCGGAAGGCGAGGCGGCGGCGGTGGTGGCGTGGCCGGATCTTGGCCCTTGCGACCTAGAGGCGGCCGTGGTTGATGCGCCTTCTCCTCCGCGCGACGGGCTGCTCCGCCCGCATCACATGGGAGCCGGGGCGGCGGCCCCGGGCATGGCGGCGGCGACCTCCTCTCCGGAGGTGGACGGTCTCGGTGGGATCTGGGGTGGGGGATCTTGGGATCCCACACAGATCTCCGGCGGTGAAGATCCAGTTGACGACGAGCTTAGGGTGACGGGGCAGCTGGTGAAAACCGCGGTTCGCTCTCGGTCTTGGCGGAAGATGGCAGCGTCGCTTGGCCTTGTTACCTTGTCGAAGGCAACGTCTTTGCTTGTCTCGTCACTACACTCGGGGAGTTGGAGATGTGCGGCTGACGGTAAAAATCGTGCCCTGACCCTGGTCATGGCGGGCGATGACGACGTTACGCGTCGTTACCTTCTTGAACCATCACAACCTGCATCTACCCACTCGTGCTGCTCCGGGGGAAACCCTAGATCTAGGTCTCCCGGATCGGACGATGGCGACGCTACCTGCGTCGTTCTACCTCTTGGGGCATCGTTTTTGGAGCAGCTGTTGGACGTTGACGGATATTGGTAGAGTGGTATTCATCTACCACATTGATGGCGCTGAGTCTCGGTGGTATGGTGCTGCAGGGTATCGATGACGGATGCGGATGATGTATGCGTGCAGGATGGTGGAGCCGTCTAGCGTCATGGTGGCATCGACGGCATGTCTTGCAAGGTTAATGCGATAATCTCTCTTGAAGATGGGGTCGATGAAGACGGCGATAGCAACTTCTGTGGCGTCTGCGTTGGCGTGCGCTGAGAGTCTGCTTGGCTGGATGTGCTTCTCACCTGCTATTCGGCGGCTTGGGAAGGCATTTGATTTTTTGGATGATGTGAGTTAGTGTATTGTCACCCCCTTCATCCCACTGTAGGTTTAGCGAGGTGGTTTTGATGTTTATCTTTTGTATTGCTCTTGTAAGGTGTTGTGAATAATCTAATAAAAATGCCGTGTGCATCATCCAAGGGTAAGGGTGATATTTCCCCCGTTTCGAAAAAAACTATTGCAACATCATTCTTGCCTCAACCATGTCCGACCAGTAGCCTCCATTGCTCTTGTCATCGCTTCTGAAAATCTGTATGATTACATCTGGCATTAGACCTTTGATGCGAAGGTCCCGAATTCTGCGGACATCCCAAGCTGAGAAAACCATGGAGCACATGCTATTGTGTATCAAGGTTCAGATTAATTTGCATTTCAGCCTAGCTGTGTGAAAAACAGCACCGCACCATTTTTCGTCAAGAAGCAGATTGCTGCACTTGCGTATCAACTGTATTGGAATACACAGGTTGAGGCCAAAAGAGTGAGAAATGACAGATGCCATTCTCATGGAAATAATCTTCAGCCAGAGACTGGAAATATGTGGCATGTACATTTGAATATATGTAACACCATTCCTCAGACTTATGTACCAACAGACCACCCCAATAAGTGTTGCATTCCAAGGTAGTAGTTCTATGATATTGATAATCACCAATACGGTTCTAGTATAGTGCACAGGTGCAAACTGCATGAACAAGGGAGGGGCAAGCAATAATCATCAGCTCACCATGTTGCGCCACTTCAGGTTGCACTATCTCTCTGGCCAGCTGGTCATGAACACCAGGATTCCATGGTCTGTACTGAAATTTTCTGGCCAAATCTCCCCGCGGACACAAATTGGTGTACTCCCTTAACAATAGTTGTTGCAGCTGGCATTTTTCTGATAGTACTACAGGGAATACAACTCGAAATCCATCTATTCCATGCTTCAAGCGTGTTGGTTTGTCAAGCCACCTGTCAAGTTCATGTTGAGTATCCATACTCTGCTCGAGGAACAACGATGAATTGCCAATGCGAGTGATAACAACGATGGCTTGACTGGTAGACGGGGAGGGCCACTTTATATCTGATGTTCCCGCGCCTCTTTGCCTGTTGTGACAACCACTTCGCTACGGTGGCTGGGGTTAGGACAGAGGCGGGGTGGCACATCAGGTTCCGCCGGACCTTTGGCACATCTGAGGTGGTAGAATGGGAAAACCTCTGCAGGATTTTTGATCTACACCCACACTCCATGGGGGAGGACCAGGTGTCCTGGGGCTTGGAGCCATCCGGGACTTTCTCTACACACTCCTTATACCTTCGCCTGTCGCAAGGGGCGACGGTCACATTCTTCAAGGAGGTGTGGGCTACTAGAGTCCCCCCAAAGATAAGGGTCTTTCTTTGGCAACTCATTAGGGGGTGGCTTCCGTCGGCAGATCAGGTGGCCAAGAGGCATGGACCATCTGACGGGAGCTGCGCGATGTGTGGAATGTTGGAGGACTGCGACCACATTTTCTTCAGCTGCCACCTCGCGAGATTTTTGTGGGCTGGAGTTAGGGAGCTCCTCTCATGCACCTGGGATCCGACAGGGGTCGGGGACTTCATCTCCTTAGTGCAAGGCCTGTCCTGGCCCCTGCGTAGACTTGCTTGGTATGCCTTTGCGGCGTTAGCATGGACGCTTTGGAATATACGCAACAAGCTAGCTCTAGAGGGGAAAATGATCGCACATCCGGCTGACGCTATGTTCACGATGTCTATACACATGCAGAGCTGGAGGGTACTGGTCAGACAGCGGGACATGGTGCTTCTGGACGAGGTGCTGGGAGAGCTTAGGCGGCTTCAGGCGAGGACAAGGACCGGAGCTCCACGACAGGCGGTGTCCTAGTGTAGTATCTACCTTTTCTTTGTCCTTTCTTGGGTAGCCTGAGTGGCACTTGTATGGATTTATGGTACGCGTGTGTGTGCTTGGTCTCAGACGATATCTGTATGTGGTGGATTGCTTCGTTTGCCATGAGGGCTTTATATATAAAGCCGGGCTGAGGGCCTTATGTTTAAAAATTGAATGAGGAATTTTTTTTCCGGTCGGATTTGGTATCACACTCGCCTTGCCAATGTGATTTTTTTTAGATAAAAGGCACGAGGCACCGACTTTAAATTAAGAAAGTAGCCATTTTTACAAACCAAAACACAACAAAAAACAAACTATTGCGACATACAACTTCGCCAAACTAGATAGAGTAGCAACTAGGTCGGAACATAAAGAGCTACTACGCCTAGCATCCACAAGATGCAGGAGATGCGATCGCTCCACCAGCTTTAGCTTCAGCTCTTTAGTCTCATAGATGCGTAGAGCCTCTTAGCTCGTGCAGTCATCCATGGAAGACCCTCCTTGTCTCTTCCTTTGAACTTGATGCTTCAAAGCTGCAAAAGGATCATATTTTATATAAAACGTTAGTTGCGTGATTAATGAACTTCCTCTCTATGGTGAGCTGGATCATCAGAATGGACAAGATTGCGCTAGAAAATAAGCCCACAAGATCCTACGAGAAAGACCCGAGAAACTAGACAAAATGACATGAAAATGAGGCAAATTTGCCGGGCGCTAGTTGCAAGCAGCTGGCGCATGACACTCCAGGCAAACTTTGCAAGAGAATAGCTAAGGGCATCTTCAACGGGCCGACGCATTTCGGATGTCCGAAATGTCCGGTTGTGTCTGTTTGCGTCGGTCCACGGACGCCAGCGGCCCAGGGCTACCGTTTGCGTCGAGGGTAATTACCTCCAGCGGTGCGGACACATTTTTTTAGCGGAGACAGCGTCAAGGTTGTTAATGGCGGTTAACGTCCCGTCGAGGCCTGCCGCCGGTGATTACCGGTTCCTGCGCGACGACTGTCGTTCCCGCGCTTGCCCAATACATTGGCAAGTTTCGCGGCGTTTCACGCGCGTGAGAAACAACCAGCGCGGCAACGCCGTTTTCCGCCCCACCGTGGCTATATATGGTGGACACCGGCGGGGGTGACGGGCACACCTCAAACTAAACCCTAGCATCCATCCATGGCCAAGCACAGCCTAAGCTGGGATCAGGTTGTTCAGATGTGCCGCCAGGCCCACCCGGAGGAGGACGAGCAGCTAGTCACCGACGCGTTTCAGGCCGACCAGCTCGACCTGGAGGCGGAGGCAGAGGCGGTAGAGCGCGCGCAAGGGCGTGAGCACCTCACGGCGGCGAGGGCGGAAATCGCTGACACCAGGGCCGAGCTCGTCGATGCGAGGGCAACACTCCCGGAGGCGCCGGCAGGGATGGCGGCCCCTCTGGCGGCCCCACCTGCGGACGCCATCATCCACGACATCGCCGACGATGACGACGTCGTGCCCGACCGCTTCGACTGCGGCTGCGACCAGTTCATTATGGTCGCATCCTTCGAGACCCTAGATGAGGATGCCCTGCACCGTCAGGCTTGGGCCGGACGAGGAAGCCCACAGCTATGTGGTCGCCATGGCTCGGGGGTACATGTGCTCTGACCTGGATTCGCTCCAGTGGAGGGGCCCTTCTACCGCGCGGGTCGAGCAGGAGAACCGGGAGCTGGCAGGCGACATCGCTGGCAGGGACGAAGCGGTGGCAGAGGCGGCTAGGGACAGGGTCCGCTTCCATGCCCAGCTGGCGGCGTTGCAGGCGGCGGGTGCGGAGGTGACATCGCTGGCAGGGACAACAGCAAGTTTCCCTTAAGTGGATCACCCAAGGTTTATCAAACTGAGGGAGGTAGAGGTCAAATATATCCCTCTCAAGCAACCCTGCAATTACGATACAAAAAGTCTCTTATGTCCCCAACACACCCAATACACTTATCATGTGTATAGGTGACAAGGGATTAACTTGTCAATGCCTACGGGTTGTAGACTAGGGTTTAAGTTGGAAGTAGAGGGCAAGTAGATCTCGAAGGTTTCAGCCGAAAAGTGCTCGACGATATGAAAACTAGGGTTTGTGAGACAATGAATCGATGCCTTCTTTGTCCCTCGACTCCCCCTTATATAGGAGGCGGAGCCGAGGGATTCGTGATACACAAGTTATAGAGTCCGGGAGGGTTTCCAACTCATCCCGCAAGATTACAAGTATCGCTTCCTAATACAACTCTAGCTTTCCTTAATGATTATTTGGGCTTCCGATTCTTCTTATCCTTCGGGTCGTGGGCCTTCAGTAAACCCCGGGTACCATCTTCGGCAGACCCATTGGGGATGCCTATGTCAGTAGCCCCTGAGATTTTGCTTGAATCGCAGAGTCAGGGATAATCTCCAACTTTATATTCATTCAATAGCTCTGAACTTTACCACATATCTTTGGATACAAATTTATATATTGTACAGGGATAATGGTAGTTGGGGCTAGTTCATCTGACGGATCAGGTACTAGTTAACTGCTCTAGTGGCAATCCGCAAAAACCTACTTCAAGATCACGTCCCTGGACATGATCTCGGGATACTGGTGTAAACTTCGACAGGTGCCGCTTAAGGTCTTACCATTCTGTCGAGTCCCAGTCATATTTTATCGGGTACCTAACGCGTTCGTTAGGATTTTTCTTCGTATCTGTTGATACGGAAAAAAGTAGCAAACCGACGTTAGAGACCCCCGCCACGCCACGCAGAACGGATCTGGGGTCTTACCTTCGCAAAGTTTTGCGGCATTCAGAAATTGTTCGCAACTTCGGCGTTCTGAGAATATATTGTCGAGTGCTTTTTCGGCTGCTGGAATAGCACATTTTATTGAGTCAACGGATGACTTATATTGCGCTCCCGATGGGAGTATATGTAGAGTTATTTATATGACTCGAAATATGCTCAATTTTTCTTCTTTCTTTCTCTTTTTTTTATAATTTCATTGGGGACGCGAACAGCGTTCCCGATGGGAGTAGCACCCGAGGCTACAGCCAAGGACTTGTGCTTGGGTGTAGGCTCAAAGCCTTACGTTACCATATTTTCCTTCTCTCTCGAAGTTTTCATATCTATCGGGTGCGCGAACAGCGCTCCCGATGGGAGTAGCCCCCGAGGCTATGAGCAAATGCTTGTATTTGATCATATGCTCTTGCCATTTCTATTTTGTTATCTTCAAATTTTTCATTGTTCCAAAGTAGCCCCCGAGCATTTGATCAAAAACTTGTATTTGATCAAAGGCTCTCGAAATAATCCACAATCTTCTGCTGTCGCCATTCTTATGAAGCTGCTTAGCCGAATTTTTCTCTTGCCAAGGTGACATCATTGCTGACGATAGCCACGACCGCTGTATCGGGAAAACGCGAGAACTGCTCTCTCTCTCTGCCTTGCGGGCCCAAATTACTCATCAAGTTGACACGTCGTGCAAGTGGGGGACACACGTTCTCCGCTTTTCCTGGCGCACGTACTGTAACTGTTGTTCTTTCTCGTCTGAATGAAATTACTTTTTACCCCTTGTCTACGTGTACACCATCTATCCCGCAATCTCTTCATCCAACGGTGCGTCGATTCACCGCACCTCTTATTTAAGGTCATCGTCTTCCTCCGTCAATACTTTTGCTCGCGCTGCACCTCTGCTTCTCCTCTGCAAAATCCTCCACTGCTCCCATTGCTTCAAGCGCTCAACCACGCTCACACCTTTCTCCTCCACGCTCATTGATGCCACCTCGTGCGCGTCTGACCAGGCATAGCACTCCGGAATCCAAGATGGCCGCCGAAGATCTGGAGTGGGAGAGATCCAAGATCTCCAACCAGGACATGAACCTGCTGAAGAAGCTGGGGTTCACCAAGAAGGAGAACGCGCTCCGCTTCCCCAAGGAGGAGAGCTATCCATCACCTCCAATCGAATACCGGATCAGTTTCGTTGACCACCTCATCCGCGGTCTTTCTCCCCCTATCCATGAGTTTCTTCGAGGTCTTCTCTTTGTCTATGGGCTTCAGCTGCATCAGCTAACGCCCAATTCCATCCTTCATGTGTCGATTTTTATCACACTTTGCGAGTGCTTCCTCGGAGTCCAACCTAATTGGGCTCTGTGGAAGCGCATCTTCTGCCTCCGCCATAATGGCTCCCACAACGTCGCCTACAACATTGGCGGCGTTGTTATCTGTGTTCGTTCTGACGTCGAATACTTCGATGTCAAATTCCCCGACTCCGTCCAAGGGTGGCGGAAAAGATGGCTCTATGTGCACGAAGAGAGTTCCGACTCGGTGGAAAACAATATCGCTCCTTTCGACGGAGGAGCCAAAATCCTTCGCCGCCGTTCCTGGGATGCTGAAGCTACCGAAGACGAGAAATTGGCGACAGAGGCGCTGATGACTCGCATCCACGAGCTCCAGAACACCCGCGGCAAGGAACTGTCGGGTATTCAGATCACAGGCTATTTCCTTAGGATTAGAGTGCAGCCCCTCCAGGCTCGCAAAAGTCCCCTTTGGAAGTATACTGGTGAAGAAGATGTCGACAGGCTCTCCAAAGACCTTCCTGTGAAGGATTTGGAGAAACTAATCCGAAGAATCTCATCTCTCAGCAAGAAGGATACTATTCCATCCTCTTGCCGCATTACGCCATATAGTGGCGCCAATCCCCTTCCCGAGGTAATTTTTCCTCTTGTCTACTATATTGTCTTCTCAAATTTTTAGTATTTTGTCGACTACTATCTTGCTTAGCGTCTTTTGCATAAATTTTTGTCGACATTCTTTGTTTTTCGTAGAACCACCCTGTTCTGGCTTCTCTTCCTCCCCTTCCTGAAGGTGGAGAAGTCGAAGAACGTACTATTATCAACGATGACAACCAGGGTACTTCTCGCCCTGAGAGTGAAGTCGCGGGTTCTCAAAAATCCGCGGCTTCCTCTGAAAAAGAAGCCGAGTTTGAGGCCACTGCCTCGACACGCTCCCTTCTTTCCGCTGTTTCTCCAAGGAACAAGAGGAAAAGGGATGAAGTCGCTGATTCCGGCGCCTCCAAAGCCGAAGAAGATGGTCCTTCCGAAAGGAAGACAGCTTTCAACCCTTACGAGGATGCCCTTGTCAGCTCGTAAGTTCCCTATTGCTTTTTTTTTGTTGTTTTGCTCTCGATGTTTTTGTCTATCTTGATTCTTATATTGTCGCCATTTTTACTGCAGTGGTGACGAGGAAGAAGAGCAACCTATTGACGCGACTGCTCGAACGAGTACGTCGCGTACTTTAGTTGTGTCTGAAGCTCAGCCTGATGGAGATGAAACTTCGCCTCCTCAGCAAAACATTGAGCATCCAACTCCACCTGCAAGCCCCCGTGCTCCTTCACCGAAGAAGGCAAGGGTCGAGCCAACCAAGGAGCTTGCCTTACTGCCTGGTAGCTCCACGACTCCTTCCTTGGATGATGTAAGTTGTTCACTTCTTCTCTTCGATTTCGAATATTTCAATGCTGTCGACTCTTTTTTGTTTTTCGCTTCCCTTTTACTTTTTGCTGTCGAACTTTTCAATGTATTGATGCTTTCTTTTTCTATCTTTTTTTTGTCAGCCTTTGATGAAGGAATTCATCCGTCTCGGTACCCAATTCCTCGGGTACCGTGATCATGCCAAAAAAGCCGAAGGTACTATTTTGCTATTTCTTCTGGTAAATGGCCTCTCCATCCTTTCTTATCATGATTTTGATTACTGTGGACTATTTTGTCAGAAAATCTCATAGAAGCCAACAAGCGTGCTGATTCTCTTGCCCGTAAACTGGAGCAAAAGGAAAAGGCTCTCAAGAAGGCTGAATCTGATGCTGCTGTCATCGAAGATCTGCGAAAAAGACTTCATGAAGCAGAAACTGCTTTGAGCGACAACGTAGCCGAGCAAGCTGCTCGTGAAAAAGAAATCCTCAGTCGCTTGCAATCGCAGAGTCGACGTTTTGTTAGTAAGTATTCAAATCCTTGTTTATTTCTTCGAGTTGCTTCACTTTCTCGAGCGTTCTTATTGACGAGCTTCCTTTTGCTTGTTTTCAGGGAGAACTCATCAAGAGTATGACCTGGAATGTCCTGAAGGCGCCCAGCTTATCGACGCGCTTTCTCTCCTTGAAATCCATGGAGATGAGGCACATGAAGGCCTTGCTGACGCCGAAGCAGGTCTATCGAAGCTTTTCCCCTATTTCTTCCCGAAGAAAGAGGAGCCCAACACTTTTACTGCTCTCGCCAAATGCTTCAACCTGACGGAAGATCTTGGGCTCAAACTTCGCCAAGAAGACATGAAGATTGGCGTTGAAGGCACCATCGCTCTAGTTGCTGACAGCCAGCAAGACGTCGACTGGGCTAAAGTTGGCGACATAAAGGAGATGGAGACGAAGAAATGGCAATCTTTAATTAAAGCTGCCAAGCCACCCTCAAAGCCGATCCTTGCCTTCCTCGGTTGCAAACCAACTCCTGCTCCAAGCTCATCCAAGCCGGAGGTCAAGTAGACCACCCTGTCTTTCGTATTTTTCTCTTTTTCCTTTTGATGCTGTCGTCAAAGTAGCTTTTGGCGACACTTCTCCCACTAGTTCGCTAGGGTGTGCTCCATTGTAATGCCTTGTAAATATTCTGAAAATCAATGGAATTCTATTTTGCTTGATGATTGATGTCGAACCTTTTTCTTTCAGTTGATATTTGATAACTACGCTTCAACTCCTCGTGCCTCCGATGTTTTTCCTACTTCCTCTCGCTCGAAGAAAACGCCTATTGATAGCGAGTTTGGAGAAGATTCCTCGAGTAAGGGTTCAGCGCAGGAATTGGAGGAACTTCGTCAACAACTTCAGTATGCGAAGAAGCAAACACTTGTGATGATGGAGCAATCTCGAAAGTCATCCGAAAAAGAGAAAGTTGCACTGCAGCAGGCTCAGGAAGCCATAGCTGCCAAGAAGCCGCCATTTCTGAAGCTGCAAAGGCTACCACCCGAGAAAATTTTATGCTCGAGTTGATGAATGAAGCCAGTTTGGATATGTCAGGTATGCTTTTGCAAACCAAGACTTCTTCTGTTTTTTCGCTGTTTCCTCCTTTGAAATTCTTGTGCTGTCGCCAAATAGGTTCCTTTCTAGACACTGCTGCCGAAGACCAAAGGGTAGACACAAGGACAAATCTCTTGGTTAACCTTTCACTTGACCATGGTTCTCTGTTCTGGGCCACTCCAGAACGCACCCGACAGATTGTCAGATTTCAGGACCGCGCTTGTCAAGTTCGCGATTTTCTTGATTTTTGCACAAAAACCTTGTCCTTAGTTTACAGTACCATGTTTCCTCGGAACGAAATACCGGATACTCTTCTTGCTCCGATGGAAAAATTTCGGGATGCCCCTCGTATCCATAATTTTGTGCGAGCTCAACTGTCTGCTGGAGCAAGATTCGCCATGATTATGATACAGATCTGCTACCGAAAATTAGATCTGATGAAGATTGTCGCCAAGCAGTCGAAGCGAAAAAGGAACATCGACAAGATCAACGATATTGTAACTCCTGTCGCCGAAGAGATGATGGACGAACTTCTTCGGATGGACTCCGAGTTTTTTTAAGAGGGAGCTATGCTGAACATACGACAACTGCTGCAAACAACAAAGGTTTAACCATAGATAGTATATTAGGTATCAACTGAATTGTACTATATTGCGAGAGGTCATATATATTTTTGTGTCGAATTCTTCTTGACGATAAAGTTGTCTATATTGTAAAGTGTACTCTATATTGTGAAGCCCCCGAGCCTTTGGTTGGAGCTCATGTTTATTTTTTCGTCTCGATGAATTTTCTATTTTGCGAGAGTATGTATATATATTTTTGATGCCCTGGGTTATGAGCCCCCGAGCCTGTCAATGAAGAAAGATGTATATCACCAATATCTTTGACTATATTGCAGCACCGCGAGCCCGCCTCATTTAAAACCTTTTCATCCCCACTCGGTGCCCTGAAAAGGAAAAGAGTGCGTCTGAAAACTCGCGGGCGTTTCAGTATATTGTATTTTTACAAAGGAGGACTATATTTCGACTCTAAGCGTAGAACCGCGTGAGTTGCGCCACGTTCCAGGGGTTTTTCTCGGGAACCCCCGTCTTCTTGTCCTTGATCCTGTACGCTCCTCCTTCGATTACTTCTGTGACGATGTAAGGGCCAAGCCATGGCGACTCGAGTTTTTCAGTACTGTTTTGATTGAGCCGTAGAACTAAATCTCCGACCTGAAAAGACCTTGGCCGCAAACGTCGACTGTGGTAGTTTTTCAAGTCTTGATGGTACTTGGTGACCCGTGATAGTACTTCATCTCGAGCTTCGTCAAGTGCATCGACATCGTCCTCTAATGCTCTTCTGGACGCTTCTTCATCGTACTTCGTGACTCTTGGAGAATCATGCTCTATTTCTATCGGCAGTACTGCCTCTGCTCCATGGACCAGAAAAAACGGAGTCTCCAGTGTCGCTGTATTTGGTGTTGTTCGAATACTCCATAATACACTTGGCAACTCTTCTGGCCACGTATGTCGAGCTTTTTCCAGTGGTCCTAGCAAGCACTTCTTGATACCGTTGCAGATGATGCCATTGGCTTTCTCGACTTGACCATTGGTTTGTGGGTGCCCAACTGACGCAAAGTGCAATTTGATGCCTACTTCTGCACAGTATGCCTTGAATTCCTTGGATGTGAAGTTACTGCCATTGTCCATGACGATGCTATGAGGTACTCCAAACCGAAAAACAATGCTTTTCACGAACTTTATTGCGGACGCTGCGTCTGGTGAATTTATCGGCTTTGCTTCTATCCACTTGGTGAATTTGTCGACGGCGACGAGCATATACTCGTATCCTCCTAGCGAGGCCTTGTGTAACTTTCCCACCATATCAAGACCCCATTGAGCAAAGGGCCAAGACAATGGTATTGGCATCAGCTCCGCTGCCAGAGAGTGGGGTTTCGCGACAAATCTCTGGCACGCGTCACAAGTTCGTACTATCTCTTTTGCGTCCTCGATTGCTGTCAACCAGTAAAATCCAGCTCAGAAAACCTTGGCCGCAATAGCTCGACTGCTCGCGTGATGGCCACATATTCCCTCGTGTACATCCTTCAGGATTATCCTTCCTTCTTCGGGTGTAACGCACCTTTGTAACACACCCGAAATACTTCGCTTGTACAACTCCCCTTTGACCACCGTAAAAGCTTTGGATCGTCTAATAACTCGCCTTGCTTCAACTAGGTCGTCAAGTATCTCTTTCCTTAAGATGTATGATATGTAAGCTTGCATCCATGGAAGCTCCTGTTCCTCCTCTTCTAGTACTTCTTTAGGGGTTGTCGAGGTTTTCTCGTCTTTCTGCTTCTTCTGTACCTTCTTCGGCTTTGTAGACCTCTCAGTTATCTCTTCCCAGAACACACCTGGTGGAATTGCAAGGCACTGCGACCCGATGTTTGCAAGAACATCGGCTTCATCATTGCTCAGCCTGCTGATGTGGTTTACCTCGCATCCATCAAATAACTTCTCGAGCTCATTGTACACTTCCTTGTATGCCACCATGCTATCATTGATGGCATCACATTGGTTCATGACTTGCTGAGCCACCAATTGTGAGTCGCCAAAGATTTTTAGTCGAGTTGCGCCACAAGCTTTCACCATCTTCATCCCGTGTATAAGAGCTTCATATTCTGTTTCATTGTTAGACGCGTTTGGGAACGTCATCCGTAAAACATACTTCAATTTGTCGCCTTCAGGTGATACGAGTATCACGCCTGCTCCAGCTCCTTCTACCCTCTTGGACCCGTCCAAGTTCTCGATAAATCCGGGGGTCCTGTGTTTTGCAGCTCCATCCACTCTGCGATGAAATCTAGCAAAATTTGCGACTTTATTGCTTTTCTTTTTTCATACGTGATGTCCCAAGGAGAAAGTTCTATTCCCCAAAGGGAGACACGACCTGTAGCTTCTGGATTGTTTAGTATATTGGATAGAGGTGCTTCGTTGACCACTACTATTGGGTGTGCCGAAAAATAGTGCCGCAATTTTCTTGCAGTTGTGAACACTCCATATGCTAGCTTCTGGTACTGCGGGTACCGCTATTTTGAAGGCGATAAAACTTCACTGATAAAATATACCGGCCCTTGCACTCCATGGAGTTTTCCTTCTTCCTCTCTTTCGACAACTAGCGCCGTGCTGACCACTTGGGGTGTAGCCGCAATGTATAACAGGAGGGGTTCCTTCTCTTTTGGCGCCACCAAGATTGGTGGTGTCGAAATTGTGCGTTTAAGATCCTCGAAGGCTCTATCTGCCTCTTCGTTCCACTGGAACTTCTCTCCTTGTTTGATTAAAGCGTAGAACGGTAACGCCTTTTCTCCCAGCCTGGCGACGAATCTGCTTAAAGCTGCGACTCGCCCAGTTAACTGCTGTATTTCTTTCAACTTTGTTGGCTTCCTCATTGTTACGATAGCTTGGATTTTTTCGGGATTAGCTTCAGTCCCTCTTGCTGAGACTAGGAACCCGAGAAGTTCTCCTGCAGGGACGCCGAAAGAACACTTCGTCGGATTCAGCTTAAGACAAAACTTATTGAGGTTGTCGAAAGTTTCCTTCAGGTCCTCGATTAGCGTGGCCCCCTTTTTTGACGTTATGACGACATCATCAATGTACACTTGTACGTTTTTCCCGATCTGTGTTGCTAAGCACTTCTGCATCATCCGCTGATATGTTGCTCCCGCGTTTTTCAGACCAAAGGGCATTGTTCTATAGCAAAACACGCCGTAAGGTGTAATGAACGCTGTTTTGACCTCATCCTCTTCTTTCAATCTGATCTGGTTATAACCAGAGTATGCATCCAGGAAGGAAAGACGTTCACATCCTGCCGTGGAGTCGATAATTTGATCGATCCTCGGGAGGGGAAAGTGATCCTTTGGACAGTGTTTGTTGAGACACGTAAAGTCGACACACATGCGAAGGACTTTAGTGTTTTTCTTCGGAACCAACACTGGGTTTGCTACCCACATGGCCTCTGTATGCAGCTATTTAATGAAACCAGCTTCTCTGAGTCGATCAATTTCTGACAGCATAGTTTTGCGGTTTGGTTCCGAAAAACGCCGCAAAGGTTGTTTAATTAGTCTCGCAATTGGATCCAAGTTTAGGTGGTGCTCGGCAAGTTCCCTGGGTACTCCTGGCATGTCAGCTGGACACCATGCGAAGATTTTCCAGTGCTCACGGAGGAACTCGACGAGCATTTTCCTATGAGAGGTCCATGTCTGTCGCAATAGACGTCATCTTCTTCGGATCCGTCGGATGAATCTGCACCTCCTTGGAATCTTTCGCAGTGTTGAAGGCTGGTTCCTTGTTAGGCCTCCCTACATCTGGCAGCACATCATAATCAGTCGTAAGCCTTGACGCCATGTATTCTGCTTGCATCCCGAAAGTTTCTGACAGTCGATGGAAATCCTTGTCACATTTATCGGCCAACGCGAAGCTTCCTTTGACTGTGATTGGTCCCTTAGGTCCAGGTAACCTCCTAACAAGTATGTGTAATGTGGTACTGCCATAAATCTGGCATATGCTGGCTGTCCCAACAAGGCGTGATACTGCGACGGGAAATCCACGACTTCAAACTCCATCCTCTCCATCCTGTAATTTTCTCGGGTCCCAAACTGAACGTCGAGATTGATCTTCCCCAACGGATAACTCGGCTTCTCTGGCGTGATGCCATGGAAACGTGTGTTGGTTGGTTTTAGATTTGCTAGAGATATGTTCATCTTCCTTAGTATATTTGCGTACATAAGGTTTAGACTACTGCCTCCATCTATGAATACTCGAGATACATCGAATCCTGCGATTACTGCTGGTAAGATAAGTGCTGACTGCCCTGGTCGAGGAACTTGCTGCGGGTGATCCGCTATTATGAAGCCAATGTCTTGCCCTGACCAATTTAGGTACTCAATCGTTGGTGGAGGCATCGTCTCTGCCATGAACACCTGTCGCGAGATTACTTTCTGAGCTCTATTGGATGGCCTACCCTTCTGAATCATCGAGACCGCTCCGTTGGAGTTGGGATCGACGTATGGAGGTGGTTGTGGTGCTGCCGCTATTCTGAGCTGGTGTCGATTTTCGTCCGTAATTGCGGGAGGAGGTGGCAAGTGGATCTCACTCCTGGGCCCTTGAGGGTTTCTATTTGTCGCCTGAGCATTGGCTTGCCCTGCAAACCTTAGCATTTCCTGAAAATTTGGACAATCCTTCTGCAGGTGTCCTGACTGTCTCTTCCCATTGCTGTCGAGATAAAAGTGCATCTGACATGACCTGTTCATCATATCCTCGGGGGACACGAAAGGTCTCTGAAACCTTGGCCCATTATTTTGTCTATTATTTCGGGAGTCATCTCTACTGTCGCTTCGCTGCTCGTTGCTCCTCTGATAATCATCTCTATTGCTTCCTCTAGCGCTTCCTCGGAAGCCAGCCGAAATTTGGCCAGGAGCATCATAGCTCGAGTACTGTCGAGGAAATCGCCGCCTATTTTGATAATTTCGACCACGGTCCTCTTCTGGCGACCTGTGTCGTTTATTGTGGACAGCATCTTCTCCATATGTCCATCTGTTTGCTATCTCCATCAATGCTGACACTGTTTTTGGGTTGGTTCTCCCCAAGTCCTCGACAAAATCTCCTCGTCGAATTCCAGCTACAAACGCATCTATTGCTCTCTCGTCGGATATGTTCTCTGCCGAGTTTTTAATGATGTTCCACCTTTGGATGTACTTTCTCATTGATTCATCCTGCTTTTGTCGACACGCTCTCAACTCCTCTAGCGATGCGGGTTTTTTGCAGGTGGATCGGAAATTTTTGACGAACACATCCTCGAAACTATCCCAGCTGTCGATAGAACCCGGAGGAAGCTTCTTTATCCAAGATCGCGCAGCTCCACTCAGATGTATTTGGATGCTCTGCATGGCTGTTGCTCTGGTTCCTCCTATCAGCTTTACCATCTCGAGATAATCAACTAGCCAATCCTCTGGATCTTGCAGGCCATCGAATTTCTTGAAGTTGTCGGGTAATTTAAACCCTGAAGGAACTCGAGTTTTTCGGACCCTCCTTGTAAAGCACGGCAGCCCACACATATCCTCATCATCTATCTCTGGGGAGTGCCGATGTTCCCTTCTATTTTGTCGTGCTCTGTCTACCCTTGCTTGCGCTGCTGTGTCTCTTGATCCACTTGTTCTCTCAGGAACTGGTGCTGCCGCAGCAGTTCGTGGACTATTTTGCCTTGCTGATCCTTCAGGAGGCGTCGTTACAAACGCCGTTCCCATGGCCCCAACTCCTGCCATGGCCATATTGTACAATGCTTCTCTTGGATCTCCAGGAGGTGGCTTGGATGCGAGGATAAAGGCTTGTGTCGCCATATACCCAGCTTCCGGTGTCTTAGGGATAATGTTCCCTCTTGTGTCTATCGACATAAAGGACACATCGAGGTTTTGAACCAAGTTCTCCCTATCAGCCTCAGGTATGTTTTGCAGCCTAGATCTTGCTTTGTTCCGAGCTTCTCTGTGGCTATCTCCCAAAGTTCCTGAATGTCGACTTAACTCCGCCCTTCGCCTGCTTGATGCGGAAGCTGCCTCCCTTCTTCTGTTTAGAGCAGCTGTCTGTTTTTCCAATTCCCTTCCAGCTCTAGCGAGCCTATATTGGTATGCTTGCAATTCTTCCATTGTAGCGGTTGTGGCCATTGGTTCTGAACCATCCATAGCTCTTGCGGCTCTATCCCATGCTGCTTGTGGAAGTTGAACCCTAACACGTGGTGTAGGCCCGACATATTTGTTGCCTAAGCCTCGCCTTAGGTCAGAGGGATCGACATATGGATTTCCCAATTCGTCGAAAGCCTCTGATGTCTCCTCCTGATCGCGACTTGTTTCTCCAATGGCATAAATCTGATGATATTTTGAATTCTGAGCCTTGCTGGGTTTGGTGACACCATCATAGAGATTGGTGAAGACCTTGCCAACGGTAGTGGATCTGTCGATGAAGTTGAAGTCGTCGAAGCTGTTCGAGTCATCGATTATATCTGAGTCTGCAGATGACTCGAAGGACATGTCGCTGAAGATCTTGGCGAGCTTTTCGCTTGCCCTGGTGCTGATGAAGCGTGGCGATGAAGTTTCCTCGTCGCCCGATTCGGTTGAGGATGTTGAGCTTGAAAAATCGGAATCGACCGCCGATAATCCCGACGAGATCGGAATCTCGAGACGATACGCTCCTTCTTTTTCGACGCGGAAGTGGAACTTTCCGAACGTCATCTCCATGGGCTCCTCCAGATACGCAATGCATCCAAACGGGAGGGCGGGTGAGGAACAAAATCGACTAGACCAGTTTCGACCTGTTTACCTCGATCCATCGCGTTCCTTGCTGTTGACGAAGTCGACGATCTTGAACGTGCCATCGAGATCAGATCCTTGACGCCTCTAATTCCCACAGATGGCGCCAATTGACAAGGGATTAACTTGTCAATGCCTACGGGTTGTAGACTAGGGTTTAAGTTGGAAGTAGAGGTGATACACGTACAGCACACGACCGTTGGGAACCCCAAGAGGAAGGTGTGATGCGTACAGCGGCAAGTTTCCCTCAGTAAGAAACCAAGGTTTATCGAACCAGTAGGAGCCAAGAAGCACGTTGAAGGTTGATGGCGGCGAAGTGTAGTGCGGCGCAACACCAGGGATTTCGGCGCCAACGTGGAACCTGCACAACACAACCAAAGTACTTTGCCCCAACGAAATAGTGAGGTTGTCAATCTCACCGGCTTGCTGTAACAAATGATTAGATGTATAGTGTGGATGATGATGTTTGCAGAAAACAGTAGAACAAGTATTGCAGTAGATTGTATTCGATTAAAAGAATGGACCGGGGTCCACAGTTCACTAGAGGTGTCTCTCCCATAAGATAAATAGCATGTTGGGTGAACAAATTACAGTTGGGCAATTGACAAATAAAGAGGGCATGACCATGCACATACATGATATGATGAGTATTGTGAGATTTAATTGGGCATTACGACAAAGTACATAGACCGCTATCCAGCATGCATCTATGCCTAAAAAGTCCACCTTCAGGTTATCATCCGAACCCCTTCCAGTATTAAGTTGCAAACAACAGACAATTGCATTAAGTATGGTGCGTAATGTAATCAATAACTACATCCTCGGACATAGCATCGATGTTTTATCCCTAGTGGCAACAGCACATCCACAACCTTAGAACTTTCTGTCACTGTCCCAGATTTAATGGAGGCATGAACCCACTATCGAGCATAAATACTCCCTCTTGGAGTTAAGACTAAAAACTTGGCCAGAGCGTCTACTAATAACGGAGAGCATGCAAGATCATAAACAACACATAGATAATAGATTGATAATCAACATAGCATAGTATTCTCTATCCATCGGATCCCAACAAACACAACATATAGCATTACAAATAGATGATCTTGATCATGTTAGGCAGCTCACAAGACCCGACAATGAAGCACAATTAGGAGAAGACGACCATCTAGCTACTGCTATGGACCCATAGTCCAGGGGTGAACTACTCACTCATCACTCCGGAGGCGACCATGGCGTTGAAGAGTCCTCCGGGAGATGATTCCCCTCTCCGGCAGGGTGCCGGAGGCGATCTCCTGAATCCCCCGAGATGGGCACTAGTAGGAAAACCCTTATAGGCGGAGCTTAATTCTGTGGCGCACTACAAAAAATGCGCCACATAAAGTTATTTTGTGGCGCACCAGGCACGGTGCGCCACAGAAATAGCTTAATTTTGTAGCGCACCATGGATCCATGCGCCACAGAAATTTTGTGGGGCCAGCCCCAATCATTGGTTTCACTATTTCTGTGGCGCACTGGATCACGTGCGCCACAGAAATAAGACATTCTGTGGCGCACTGGTTCTGGTGCGCCACTGAATTAAGACTTATGTGGCGCACGTCGGATGGTGCGCCACAGAAACTACACATTTCTGTGGCGCACATGAGTTCCATGCGCCACAGAACTTTTTTTGACTCCCCACGCAACTCCACCCCGTGGATCGCCTTTTTTACCTCTTTACAAAATAAGAAAAATAGATAAAAATTTCAAAAAATAAATTCCTTCAAGATGCCCATGTATTATGTCATCTTTTACCACTGAGAATTAACAAACAATAATTTCGACTTTTTTTGCAAAATTGCGTGGGAAAATCATCAAACTGGATTTCTGGTTGCATACGAACTCGAAAAAAAACACATAATATATCAAAATGATCCCGGTTGGACAATTTTTAGAATCTCCAAATTCGAAAAGAGTAAAAAGTTACGGCCAGTTAAAGTTTTTTTGCTGCAAAATACAAAAGAAGAAGAAAAATTCTGTGGCGCACCTAGTGCCCGTGCGCCACAGAATTAACGTCCAAAAAATTCTGTGGCGCACCTAGTGCCCGTGCCCGTTCTGCCCTCCTCCACTTTTCCTCCACTTCTTCTCCACTTCTCCTCACTACTCCTCCACTTCTCCTCACTTCTCCTCACTACTCCTCCACTTCTCCTCACTTCTCCTCACTTCTCCTCCTCCTCCTCCTCCTCCTCCTCCTCCTCCTCCACCACCACCACCACCACCACCGGCGACTACTCCGGCGACCTCCTCCTCCTCCTCCTACTCCGGCGACCTACTCCGGCGACGACGACCTTCTCCTCCTCCTCCTCCTCCTCCTACTCCGGCGACCTACTCCGGCGATGACGACCTTCTCCTTCTCCTCCTCCTCCTACTCCGGCGACGACGACCTTCTCCTCCTCCCTCCGGCGACCACCTCCTCCTCTTCCTCCACCACCTCCTCTTCCTCCACCACCACCTCCTCTTCCTCCACCACCTCCTTCACCACCACCACCTCCTCCACCACCACCTCCATCACCACCACCACCACCACCACCACCTCCTCCAACACCACCACCACCACCACCACCACAACCTCCTCCTCCGGCCGTCCTCCTCCTTCACCCACCCATCCACCCACCTCCGGCTACCTTTCAGCGAAATTTAAAAAAAAATTAAAAAATTTCGGCGGCGCACCACCACCGGTGCGCCACAGAAATAAGTTTCTGTGGCGCACCACCGCCGGTGCGCCACAGAAATAAGACTTTCTGTGGCGCATGGGCCGATGCGCCACAGAAACCTTATTTTTGTGGCGAGAATTCTGTGGCGCACCGCCCATGCGCCACAGAATTGATTTTTGGTGCGCCACTGATGAGCCTTTTCCTACTAGTGGGGATTGGCGGCGGCGGCGTCTCTGGAAGGTTTTCCGTATCGTGGCTCTCGGTACTGGGGGTTTCGCGACGAAGACCTTAAGTAGGCGGAAGGGCAGGCCAGGAGGCGCCACGGGGGCCCCACACGCTAGGGCCGCGCGGGCAGGGTGATGACCCACAAGTATAGGGGGTGTATCGTAGTATCTTCGATAAGTAAGAATGTCGATCCCAACGAGGAGCAGAAGGTGTTGACAAGCAGTTTCGATGAAGGATTCACTGTAAATGCTCACAGACAAGTATTCAGGGGGGTTTGATGTAGCAGATGAATAAAGTACGAGTAAGTAAAGTGCGAGAGTAACAATTGCAGCGAGTGGCCCAATCCTTTTTAGCACAAAGGACAAGCCGGTTTGTTTACTTATAATGACCAAACGTTCCTGACGACACACGGGATTTTAGTCTAGTGCTTTCGCTACATACGGCTAATTAATCTTCATTGTTTTGATAAGTGTTGTGTGGGTGAACCTATGCTAATGTACCGCCCTTCCTAGGACTAATACATACTTGTGATTATACCCCTTGCAAGCATCCGCAACTACAAGAAAGTAATTAAGATAAATCTAACCACAGCCTTAAACTCTGAGATCCTGCTATCCCTCCTGCATCGTTATACCAACGGGGGTTTAGGTTTCTGTCACTCCGGCAACCCCGCAATTAGCAAACGAGTACAAGATGCATTCCCCTAGGCCCATAAAGGTGAAGTGTCGTGTAGTCGACGTTCACACGACACCACTAGAAGAATAACACCACAACTTAAATATCATAACATTGAATATTACTCAACCATACTTCACTACTAACATTTAGACTTCACCCATGTCCTCAAGAACTAAACGAACTACTCACGAGACATCATATGGAACATGATCAGGGGTGATATGATGGTGAATAACAATCTGAACATAAACCTTGGTTCAACGGTTTCACTCAATAGCATCAATAACAAGTAGAAATCAACACCGGGAGAGTTTCCCCTATCAAACAATCAAGATCAAACCCAAATTGTTGCGGTGACGATGTGCAGCGGTGGAGACGGCGGTGATGATGATGGAGATGATGATGATGGTGGTGGAGATGATGTCCAACTCGATGGCGGTGACGATGGCGTCGATTTCCCCCTCCGGGAGGGAATTTCCCCGGCGGATCTCAGCCTACCGGAGAGCTCTTTTCTCTCTGGTGTTCTCCGCCTCGCAGAGGCGGCTGTGACTCTTCGTGACCTATCCCCTCGAGCTTAGGTTTTCGGGACGAAGACGTTCGCGAAGAAAAGGAGGCGAGAGGGGGCTATGGGCCCCCTCCTCACAGGGCGGCGCGGCCAGGCCTTGGGCCGCGCCGGCCTATGAGGTGGGCCCACCTCGGGTCCCCTCGGCTCCCCCTTCTGGCTCCCTTCGTCTTCTGGAAAAATAGGATTTTTCATGTAATTTCCGTCAACTGTTGATCTTCCGAAATATTGCATTCTGACGGCGCTTTTTCCAGCAGAATCCTGACTCCGGTGCGCGATCCTCCAATAATCATGAAACATGCAAAATAGATGAAATAACATAAGTATTATCTCCAAATATGAAATATATCAATGAATAACAGCAAATTATGATATAAAATAGTGATGCAATTTGGACGTATCACAGGGCTTGGGCCGCGCCGCCTTAGTGTGTCGGCGCCCCGTGGCCCCACTTCGTGACTCCTTCGGTCTTCTGGAAGCTTCGTGTGAAAATAGGCCCCTGGGCGTTGATTTCGTCCAATTCCGAGAATATTTCCTTACTAGGATTTCTGAAACCAAAAACAGCAGAAAATAGCAACTGGCTCTTCGGCATCTCGTTAATAGGTTAGTGCCGGAAAATGCATAAATATGACATAAAGTATGCATAAAACATGTAGATATCATCAATAATGTGGCATGGAACATAAGAAATTATCGATACGTCGGAGACGTATCAGCATCCCCAAGCTTAGTTCCTGCTCGTCCCGAGTAGGTAAACGATAACAAAGATAATTTCTGGAGTGACATGCCATCATAACCTTGATCATACTATTGTAAGCACATGTAATGAATGCAGCGATCAAAACAATGGTAAATGACATGAGTAAACAAATGAATCATATAGCAAAGACTTTTCATGAATAGTACTTCAAGACAAGCATCAATAAGTCTTGCATAAGAGTTAACTCATAAAGCAACAATTCAAAGTAAAGGCATTGAAGCAACACAAAGGAAGATTAAGTTTCAGCGGTTGCTTTCAACTTGTAACATGTATATCTCATGGATATTGTCAATGTAAAGTAATATAACAAATGCAATATGCAAGTATGTAGGAATCAATGCACAGTTCACACAAGTGTTTGCTTCTTGAGGTGGGGAGAAATAGGTGAACTGACTCAACATAAAAGTAAAAGAAAGGGCCTTCGCAGAGGGAAGCATTGATTGCTATATTTGTGCTAGAGCTTTGGTTTTGAAAACAAGAAACAATTTTGTCAACAGTAGTAATAAAGCATATGTGTTATGTAAATTATATCCTACAAGTTGCAAGCCTCATGCATAGTATACTAATAGTGCCCGCGACTTGTCCTAATTAGCTCGGATTACCTGGATTATCACCGCAATACATATGTTTTAACCAAGTGTCACAAAGGGGTACCTCTATGCCGCCTGTACAAAGGTCTAAGGAGAAAGCTCGCATTGGATTTCTCGCTTTTGATTATTCTCAACTTAGACATCCATACCGGGACAACATAGACAACAGATAATGGACTCCTCTTTTATGCATAAGCATTCAACAATTATTAATTTTCTCATATGAGATTGAGGATGTTTGTCCAAAACTGAAACTTCCACCATGGATCATGGCTTTAGTTAGCGGCCCAATGTTCTTCTCTAACAGTATGCATGCTCAAACCATTCAACTCATGGTAAATCTCCCTTACTTCAGACAAGACGGACATGCATAGCAACTCACATGATATTCAACAAAGAGTAGTTGATGGCGTCCCCAGGAACATGGTTATCGCACAACAAGCAACTTAATAAGAGATAAAGTGCATAAGTACATATTCAATACCATAATAGTTTTTAGGCTATTTGTCCCATGAGCTATATATTGCAAAGGTAGAGGATAGAAATTTAAAGGTAGCACTCAAGCAATTTACTTTGGAATGACGGAGAAATACCATGTAGTAGGTAGGTATGGTGGACACAAATGGCATAGTGGTTGGCTCAAGGATTTTGGATGCATGAGAAGTATTCCCTCTCGATACAAGGTTTAGGCTAGCAAGGTTATTTGAAACAAACACAAGGATGAACCGGTACAGGAAAACTCACATAAAAGACATATTGTAAACATTATAAGACTCTACACCGTCTTCCTTGTTGTTCAAACACTTTACTAGAAATTATCTAGACCTTAGAGAGACCAATTATGCAAACCAAATTTTAGCAAGCTCTATGTATTTCTTCATTAATAGGTGCAAAGTATATGATGCAAGATCTTAAACATGAGCACAACAATTGCCAAGTATCACATTATCCAAGACATTTTACCAATTACTACATGTAGCATTTCCCGTTTCCAACCATATAACAATTTAACGAAGAAGATTCAAACTTCGCCATGAATACTATGAGTAAAGCCTAAGGACATATTTGTCCATATGCAACAGCGGAGCGTGTCTCTCTCCCACACAATGAATGATAGGATCCAACTTTATTCAAACAAAACAAAAATAAAAACAAACGGACGCTCCAAGCAAAGTGCATAAGATGTGATGGAATAAAAATATAGTTTCACTAGAGGAACCTGATAATGTTGTCGATGAAGAAGGGGATGCCTTGGGCATCCCCAAGCTTAGACGCTTGAGTCTTCTTGAAATATGCAGGGGTGAACCACCGGGGCATCCCCAAGCTTAGAGCTTTCACTCTCCTTGATCATATTGTATCATCTCCCTCTCTTGATCCTTGAAAACTTCCTCCACACCAAACTCAAAACAACTCATTAGAGGGTTAGTGCACAATTAAAATTTACATGTTCAGAGGTGACATAATCATTCTTAACACTTCTGGACATTGCTCAAAGCTATTGAAAGTTAATGGAATAGAAAAATCCATCAAGCATAGCAAAACAGGCAATGCGAAATAAAAGGCAGAATCTGTCAAAACAGAACAGTTCGTAAAGACGAATTTTATTGAGGCACTAGACTTGCTCAAATGAAAATGATCAAATTGAATGAAAGTTGCGTACATATCTGAGGATCACTCACGTAAATTGGCATAATTTTCTGAGTTACCTACAGAGAATTAGGCCCAGATTCGTGACAGCAAAGAAATCTGTTTCTGCACAGTAATCCAAATCTAGTATGAACCCTACTATCAACGACTTTACTTGGCACAACAATGCAACAAAATAAGATAAGGAGAGGTTTCTACAGTAGTAACAACTTCCAAGACTCAAATATAAAATAAAGATGCAGTAGTAAAAACATGGGTTGTCTCCCATAAGCGCTTTTCTTTAACGCCTTTCAGCTAGGCGCAGAAAGTGTATATCAAGTATTATCAAGAGACGAAGCATCAACATCATAATTTGTTCTAATGATAGAATCAAAAGGTAACTTCATTCTCTTTATAGGGAAGTGTTCCATACTTTTCTTGAGAGGAAATTGATATTTAATATTACCTTCCTTCATATCAATGATAGCACCAACAGTTCGAAGAAAAGGTCTTCCCAATATAATGGGACAAGATGCATTGCATTCAATATCCAAGACAACAAAATCAACGGGGACAAGGTTATTGTTAACGGTAATGCGAATATTATCAACTCTCCCCAAAGGTTTCTTTGTACAATTATCAGCAAGATTAACATCCAAATAACAATTTTTCAATGGTGGCAAGTCAAGCATATTATAGATTTTCTTAGGCATAACGGAAATACTTGCACCAAGATCACATCAAGCATTACAATCAAAGTCATTGACCTTCATATTAATGATGGGCTCCCAACCATCCTCTAACTTCCTAGGAATAGAAGCTTCGCGATTTAATTTCTCTTCTCTAGCTTTTATGAGAGCATTTGTAATATGTTTCGTGAAAGCCAAATTTATAGCACTAGCATTAGGACTCTTAGCAAGTTTTTGTAAGAACTTTATAACTTCAGAGATGTGGCAATCATCAAAATCCAAACCATTATAATCTAAAGCAATGGGATCATTGTCCCCAATGTTGGAAAAAATTTCAGCAGTTTTATCACAGGCAGTTTCAGCAGTTTTAGCAGTTTCAGGCAGTTTTTCGCGCTTTGCATTAGAAGTGGAAACATTGCCAACACCAATTATTTTACCATTAATAGTAGGAGGTGCAGCAACATGTGGAGCATTAGCATTACTAGTGGTGGTAATAGTCCAAACTTTAGCTATATTATCTTCTTTAGCATTTTCTTCTTTCTCCCACCTAGCACGCAATTCGGCCATCAATCTTATATTATCATTAATTCTAACTTGGATGGGCATTTGCTGTAGTAACAATTTTATTATTATGATTTTCATTAGGCATAACTTTCGATTTCAAAAGATCAACATCAGCAGCAAGACTATCGACTTTAGAAGCAAGTATATCAATTTTCCCAAGCTTTTCTTCAACAGATTTGTTAAAAGCAGTTTGTGTACTAATAAATTCTTTAAGCATAGCTTCAAGTCCAGGGGGTGTGTTCCTATTATTGTTGTAAGAATTCCCATAAGAATTACCATAGCCGTTGCCATTATTATAAGGATATGGCCTATAGTTGTTACTAGAATTGTTCCGGTAAGCATTGTTGTTGAAATTATTATTTTTAATGAAGTTTACATCAACATGTTCTTCTTGAGCAACCAATGAAGCTAACGGAACATTATTAGGATCAACATTTGTCCTACCATTCACAAGCATAGACATAATAGCATCAATCTTATCACTCAAGGAGGAGGTTTCTTCGACAGAATTTACCTTCTTACCTTGTGGAGCTCTTTCCGTGTGCCATTCAGAGTAATTAATCATCATATTATCAAGAAGCTTTGTTGCTTCGCCAAGAGTGATGGACATAAAGGTACCTCCAGCAGCTGAATCCAATAGGTTCCGTGAAGAAAAATTCAGTCCTGCATAAAAGGTTTGGATGATCATCCAAGTAGTCAGTCCATGGGTTGGGCAATTTTTAACCAAAGATTTCATTCTTTCCCATGCTTGGGCAACATGCTCATTATCCAATTGTTTAAAATTCATTATGCTACTTCTCAAAGATATAATTTTAGCAGGGGGATAATATCTACCAATAAAAGCATCCTTGCATTTAGTCCATGAATCAATATTATTCTTAGGCAGAGATAGCAACCAATCTTTAGCTCTTCCTCTTAATGAGAAAGGAAACAATTTTAATTTTATAATATCACCATCTACATCCTTATACTTTTGCATTTCACATAGTTCAACAAAATTATTGAGATGGGCAGCAGCATCATCAGAACTAACACCAGAAAATTGCTCTCTCATAACAAGATTCAGTAAAACAGGTTTAATTTCAAAGAATTCCGCTGTGGTAGCAGGTGGAGCAATAGGTGTGCATAAGAAATCATTATTATTTGTGGTTGTGAAGTCACACAACTTAGTATTTTCAGGAGTACCCATTTTAGCAATAGTAAATAAAGCAAACTAGATAAAGTAAATGCAAGTAACTAATTTTTTTGTGTTTTTGATATAGCAAACAAGATAGCAAATAAAGTAAAGCTAGCAACTAATTTTTTTGTGTTTTGATATAATGCAGCAAACAAAGTACTAAATAAAAGTAAAGCAAGACAAAAACAAAGTAAAGAGATTGGAGGTGGAGGCTCCCCTTGCAGCGTGTCTTGATCTCCCCGGCAACGGCGCCAGAAAACAGTTGCTGGCGCAAAGTTGACGTGGGAGTTAGAGATCTTTGTGCTGTAACTTTTCTTCAGGTCCCCGGCAACGGCGCCAGAAAACAGTCTTGATACGCGTACAGCACGCGACCGTTGGGAACCCCAAGAGGAAGGTGTGATGCATACAGTGGCAAATTTTCCCTCAGTAAGAAACCAAGGTTTATCGAACCAGTAGGAGCCAAGAAGCACGTTGAAGGTTGATGGCGGCGAAGTGTAGTGCGGCGCAACACCAGGGATTCCGGCGCCAATGTGGAACCTGCACAACACAACCAAAGTACTTTGCCCCAACGAAACAGTGAGGTTGTCAATCTCACCGGCTTGTTGTAACAAAGGATTAGATGTATAGTGTGGATGATGATGTTTGCAGAAAACAGTAGAACAAGTATTGCAGTAGATTGTATTCGATTAAAAGAATGGACCGGGGTCCACAGTTCACTAGAGGTGTCTCTCCCATAAGATAAATAGCATGTTGGGTGAACAAATTACAGTTGGGCAATTGACAAATAAAGAGGGCATGACCATGCACATACATGATATGATGAGTATTGTGAGATTTAATTGGGCATTACGACAAAGTACATAGACCGCTATCCAGCATGCATCTATGCCTAAAAAGTCCACCTTCAGGTTATCATCCGAACCCCTTCCAGTATTAAGTTGCAAAAAACAGACAATTGCATTAAGTATGGTGCGTAATGTAATCAATAACTACATCCTCGGACATAGCATCGATGTTTTATCCCCAGTGGCAACAGCACATCCACAACCTTAGAACTTTCTGTCACTGTCCCAGATTTAATGGAGGCATGAACCCACTATCGAGCATAAATACTCCCTCTTGGAGTTAAGAGTAAAAACTTGGCCAGAGCCTCTACTAATAACAGAGAGCATGCAAGATCATAAACAACACATAGGTAATAGATTGATAATCAACATAGCATAGTATTCTCTATCCATCGGATCCCAACAAACACAACATATAGCATTACAGATAGATGATCTTGATCATGTTAGGCAGCTCACAAGACCCGACAATGAAGCACAATTAGGAGAAGACGACCATCTAGCTACTGCTATGGACCCATAGTCCAGGGGTGAACTACTCACTCATCACTCCGGAGGCGACCATGGCGGTAAAGAGTCCTCCGGGAGATGATTCCCCTCTCCGGCAGGGTGCCGGAGGCGATCTCCTGAATCCCCCGAGATGGGATTGGCGGCGGCGGCGTCTCTGGAAGGTTTTCCGTATCGTGGCTCTCGGTACTGGGGGTTTCGCGACGAAGACCTTAAGTAGGCGGAAGGGCAGGTCAGGAGGCGTCACGGGGGCCCCACATGCTAGGGCCGCGCGGGCAGGGCTTGGGCCGCGCCGCCTTAGTGTGTCGGCGCCCCGTGGCCCCACTTCGTGACTCCTTCGGTCTTCTGGAAGCTTCGTGTGAAAATAGGCCCCTGGGCGTTGATTTCGTCAAATTTCGAGAATATTTCCTTACTAGGATTTCTGAAACCAAAAACAGCAGAAAAACAAGCGGCTCTTCGGCATCTCGTTAATAGGTTAGTGCCGGAAAATGCATAAATATGACATAAAGTATGCATAAAACATGTAGATATCATCAATAATGTGGCATGGAACATAAGAAATTATCGATACGTCGGAGACGTATCAAGAGGGCAAGTAGATCTCGAAGGTTTCAGCCGAAAAGTGCTCGACGATATGAAAACTAGGGTTTGTGAGACAATGAATCGATGCCTTCTTTGTCCCTCGACTCCCCCTTATATAGGAGGCGGAGCCGAGGGATTCGTGATACACAAGTTACAGAGTCCAGGAGGGTTTCCAACTCATCCCGCAAGATTACAAGTATCGCTTCCTAATACAACTCTAGCTTTCCTTAATGATTATTTGGGCTTCCGATTCTTCTTATCCTTCGGGTCGTGGGCCTTCAGTAAACCCCGGGTACCATCTTCGGCAGGCCCATTGGGGATGCCTATGTCAATAGGTGCACTTGTTCGGCGAAGAGATAGTGAAATACAAGTAGTATGGATGCTTATGAGTGGTAATTGTAATCTGAAATAAAAATATCAGCAAGCAAACATGCAACATAACTGGTTGTAAACGATGTTTCAATGCTTAGAAACAAGGCCTAGGGATCCTACTTTCACTAGTGGACACTCTCAACAATGATATCATAATTGAATACATAAATATTATATCTTCACTATGCTACTCTGAACCACTCTCCGGTTGGATAACAAACACAAATTCACCGGGTAGGGCTGCATGAGCACTCCTTAAAGTTCGTGTTCCCAATCTATGGATGTCCCACGCTATCACTTTGAGCATACAAAGATAGTACTAACAAGACACCACAATTTGTAAGTATTTCTGTAAAATTAATCCTAAGAGACGCACACGGTATGCACATTGTCACCTTCACACTGTGGGACAAGGTGTCTCCATAGATGACATAATAAAACCACTTGAGAAGCATAATAGATGAAGAATAACATCTACTTATTCAACTAGATTACAAAGCTCATAATCACATAAAGATCATACCATGGGAGAGAAAGATAGACCACATAGCTATCGGTAAAGCTCTCAGCCTTGGGGGAGAACTACTCCCTTCTCATCATGGGAGTCAGCAACAGCGATGGAGATGGCGGTGGAGCCGATGGAGACGGCTTCCTGGGGAAATTCCCCGTCCCGGAAGGGTGCCGGAACAGAGACTTCTGTCCCCCTAAAACTTGTCTTCGATGGCGGCGGAGCTACAGAACTTTTCGTGGATGGAGGGTGGTTTTTTTAGGGTTTTCGCGTTGAAGGAAATATATAGGCGGAAGGGCGAGGTCGGTGGGCACCCAAGGGGCCTACACCACCCCTAGGCGCAGCCAGAGGTGGGCCCGCGCCTAGGCATGGTGTGGCTACATCGGTGTCCTCTTCCGTCTCTGCTTTGGACTCCGTCATCGTGTCGGGACAAAATAGGAGGTTTTGCTTTTGTTTCGTCCAATTCTTAGAATATTTCCTGTACAACTTTTCCAAAATACAAAAATAGCAGAAAATAGGAACGGCCACTGTGGCATCTTGCCAATAGGTTAGTTCCAGAAAATGCATAAAAGTGCCACGAAATCATATAGAAATTGGTGTAAAACAAGCATGGAGCATCAGAAATTATAGATACGTTTGCAACGTATCAGCATCCCCAAGCTTATCTGAAAGATCGAGATGTCGCCTAGAGGGGGGGGGGTGAATAGGAAATTAAAAACTCTTACGAATTTGTCTTGTAAGAATGCGGAATTAAACTAACGTTTAGATTACAAGCACAAACCCTAAATATGCTAAGCTCAACTAAGTGTAACAATAACAACTAGAGCTAAACAAGATAGGCACAAGATATATGTAGCACAAGTGATAGAAATATATATGTACTTCAAGCACGATGGCTATCACAAGGAAAGAGAGCTCGGGTATAGAAATAATCGAGGCACGCGGAGACGAGGATGTATTCCCGTGTTCCCTTCCTTTGCAAGAAGGTACGTCACGTTTGGAGGAGTGGAGGTCCCACGAAGGATTCCCCAACGCCACGAAGGCTCACCATATTCTTCGAGCCACACTCACGAAGGATAATGGCCCTTTCCTTATGGTTAGCTTTTCCTCCACTCTGGAGATGGCAAGCTCCACAACCACTTCACAAGCTCCACGAAGGAGCAGCCCGAGTCTCTTCACAATCTTCCTGGAAGAGATCACCGGAGCACCAACCGCCAAGCCAACTAGGAGGTCTCCCTCCAAGAGTAACAAGCTCACGGTCTCTCACTCAAACTAATCTTGGTGGAGAGCTCAACACTATGAAATGATGCAAAGCAAGAACACTAGAGGTGTTCGAGTCCTTCACACTCAAATCCCACCCAAGCAACAAATGCTAGGATGATATTAGAGAGGAAGAACAATGGGAAAAGTCAACAAAAGACTCCAAGATCTAGATCCAAAGGGTACCCCTCACTTAGAGGAGAAATTGATCGGTGGGAAATGTAGATCTAGATCTCCTCTCTCAAATCCTCAAGAATGGGCAAGAATCATGGGAGGAATCAAGAGGGGAAGCAAGTTCTTCAAATAACAACAATGGAGGTGAAGAAGGGGAAGAACTAACTCAGCTCAAGGTGGAAGAAAGCTATTTATCGCAAAGGAGGAGAAATAACCGTTGGAGGAAAAAGACACAAAAAATCGCACATGAAAAAAACAGCCCAGCTGGCGCACAGGCTGGCTGACCAGATCCTGGGCTGAGGAGGCCGGCCAGCGGTCTGGCCCAGCCGGGGCAGCGACTCGCGGGGAAGCAGGCTGCGCGGTGGGGGTCAGCGGGCCAGGGGAGGCAGCAGGCTGCGCGGGGCGGGAGAAGGCCCAGCCCGGCAGGGAGGCCGGTCGGCCGGGCCGCACGCCGAGCGGGCCGGTCGAGCGCCGGGAGCTGGGCCGTACAAGGCTGGCAGGCCCACTGGAGGCGACCCGGCTGGCATAGGCGCCAGACCCGACGTAGACCGGGTGGGCCGGTGGCTCGGCCGGTCAGGCCGGTCGGCCGGCTGACCACTTCCTCCCCTTTTCCTTTTTGTTTCGCATTTTCTGTTTTTCTTTAATAACAAATGCTCCCGAACTCCGAATGGAATGAAACCAATTTTTTTTGAAAGATAACAACAAATGCTATCCTATAAAAAGTGAAAACACAAGAAACTATAGGACGGGATTTTATCATGAATATAAAAGGTAGAACCTTATATCATGAATAACCGGTAAAATCACTCAACCTTGAAAATGTCATAGAAGAGTCATACGAACTCCGTTTTCGATGAACTTGGGCTTGTTGTAAAGCTAGCAACAAGCTCAAGAACCTCACACAGAGAAACACCAAGAAGCAATAGGGATATGCAAAGTATGCAAAGGATTGATCTCCCTAAGACGATGTGATCAAGTTACCCAACCGAAAGCCCCTCTTGATAGTGCGGCTATCTATCCTATAATCCGGTCTCCCAACAACCACCTTGAGACCGGTAAAAGGAAAACCTAGTCAAGGCCATACCTTTGCCTTGCGCATGCCGCTTGATCTTGATGATAGCTCTTCAAGCTCCACTCAAGCCGGAATGCCTTACTTGATCATCGTTGCTTCGTGAAGACTCAGAAATGCTCCCCCATACACTATGATGGGAAAGCTCCATTGATGTACATCTTCACATGTCCATTATCATCAAATGGACGGCAAGCTTCAAGCATATGATCCTCTCAAGATGCTCAACTTGAACTTTCCCAACTCAACCTTGATGACGATCACCACTTGCCGTCATCCTCTCATGGGCTATATGAGATCTCATTTCTGATGCATGCACTACAAGAAATGTGCCATAATATGACGTTTTTTTTATGACTGGAAATCAAAATGTCATAGGTTTATGACGTTCCTAGCTTTGACCGTCCTTGGCCACTCCGGGGGGGGCAAAACCCTAGAAAATCGTGACGTTATTGGGCAAAAACGTCATTGGCAATTTAGGTCAAAACGTCATTAGCAAAATTAAGTGGCCTACGACGTTTTTCCAATGCCGATTGCGACAAATCAATAGCGTCATTGGCATTTGGCTCAATACAATGGTATGTGTTTGGCTGCCATGTCATCCATTTTGCCTATGTGTCCCTTTTCGGGTCCCACGCGCCTCACACGTGTCACTGGAAGCAACTGGCTTGAACTAACTGACATGTAGGACCAACTGATACTTGTGGGACAAAGGCGTCTTGTTATTTTTTTTCTCTGTGCCGTCCACCATTTTAATGGGCTGCTGGTGATATCCTCCTCTTTTGGGCTGTCCTCTACTAGGCTGCTGGCTGCTGGCCTACCCCACGGCGGCCCATCCGGGGGTTGAATTGCTGGCCCGACGGCCCATCCGGGGGTTGAATTGCTGGCCCGACGGCCCATCCGGGGTTGGAGTGGCTCCCGATGGAAATAACTGGCAAAAATTGCGCTTGCGGGGACTCGAACCCTCGACCTGGCGCTGCCGCACTACCACTCCCTACCGCTTTGCTACAATAGTGTTGTTGACACAAGTATGGTTATCCATGTATATAGACATGATAGACTAATCAGTTGTCTTAAAAATCCCTCCACCTCGACCAAAATCCCTCCGACCAGGTGCATCTAGCTAGGGTTCCTCCTCCGACCAAAATCCCTCCGACCAGGTGCATCTGTTGCATGGCGGCGCAGTTCCCAGCCTGCTCGGGCAGTTCTTCTAGGTCAGGAGCGTCGTCGCGTCGCCGCCGGCGGCCGGGCACGCCCATCCCGTATCGGCAGCGGCCATTCGATTATGAGCCCGCCGACGTATGTGACTGTGGCGAGAAGATGCCGCAATGGATTTCTTGGAGTGATCCGAATCCTGGGAGAAGATACCGGAACTGCAAAATTCGCTCGGTTAGTCTTCGAGCACGCCCCCCCGCCCCCATTCTGAATTTCGCCCGCCGTCTTCTGAAGTTTCTTTTCTACTATGGCTTACTTATCCTCTTTTGTTCTTCATCTGTCAGATTGCTGGTGGAATAGGGTGTAAAGTGTTTAAGTGGATTGATGATCCGCTGGATGCACGTCACAAAGAGTTAGTTCGTGATCTGCGTGATGCTGTTTGGGATCGAGATGAAGAAATTGAGAGGCTCCAGGTAGAAATTGAGAGGCTCCAGGAAGAAAAGTTTCTGCTTGCTGCAAGGAAACAGAGCAACCCTGAACCAAAGAAAATGGGAGGCTTCATGGTTTGGGTGCTATCTGTAGCTTTTGTCATCTGTTGTACCTGGGTGATGTGTAGGAACTGAAATTAGGGTGAATTCAGTGATCTGTTGGTCAGGAGGAGAAGAAGCTAGAGTATATGCTAGAGTTATTGTGTTGTAATTCCAACCATTTGTCTGTTCGTGCCACAATGTTTAGTTCCTGAATTTGAACCATGTCTATGTATGTGTGCAATTCTGTTCAGTTGAAAATGTGTTCTGTTGAAAATGAGTTCTGTTGAAAATGTGTAGCAGCTACTTTTGCACGGCGGCGCCACCCATATATGGTCGCCGGCGTCAGCCATGCACGGCGGCGCCGCCCATATATGGTCGCCGGCGTCAGCCATGTATTGAAAAAATTGGGCATGGATTCCCCTAAAAATTGGGCATGGATTACCCACAAATATGGGCACAAATTCTGGGAACAAATAGCTGACATATTCAACATAAATTCTGGGAATATTGAACATAAAAATTGGGCACAAATTCTGGGAACAAATAGCTGACATATTCTGGGAACAAATAGCTGACATATTCAACATAAATTCTGGGAACAAATAGCTGACATATTCAACACAAATTCTGGGAACAAATAGCTGACAAATTCTGGGAACAAATAGCTGACATATTCAACACAAACTGCTACTCATCTTCTTCGAAAACTTGACGCTTCCTAGTCCTATTTCCTCCATCATCATCATCATCATCCTCATCGCTGCAATATTGGTACATTGTCTGATCAACCTCCTCGATTTCTTCGGGCACAACCTCTTTGCTATGTTTCTTCAGTTTGTCCACAATGACTTTTTCAAGTAGCACACGTTCCTGGTCACTTCTCGTCCTACTCCGTGCAGTGCCTTCTTTTTCTTGCACAGGAACTTGACTGGAATCTTCATCTTGATATGATAGTACAGCAACACCGGGTCCCTGTTCATTTTCTTTTACACTCCATAGATGTCTATGGTGAAATTTCTGCACAACTTGCCATTTTCCTTTCAACTTGGTGTCTGGCACATAAAAGACCTTGGTTGCTTGTGATGTCAGAAGGAAAGGATCAGTCTTGTACCAAAACTTTTCTGTGTTAACACTCTTGAAGTGTCCATCATCGTCGAGCCCGGGTTTCCTACCACCAAGGTCAAACCAGTCACACCGGAAGAGGACAACTGACCGATGGACGCCACCGCTGGAGTTGTATTGCAATCTGATGATGGATTTGAGCTGACCAAAGAAGTCAATGCTGTTGCCATCATGATCTCCCTCAGAAATGATTCCACTATTTTGTGTCTTCCTGTTCTTCTCGCGGTCCAACAGTATGGTACCGAACACTGTCAACAACACATGCCGAATATAGTCTCACTCTAAAATCTGGTTTGCACGCCAAAGCATAGAGATCAGGACAGACATCATTTCGCATTTTTCCAATCTGCAAAAAATCAACCGGGGGTGAGTAACACACACAGCAAAATTATATCATGAACTTTTCCAATCTTCAGAAATAAACCAGCTAAAGATCTCACATGAGTCTGAAACCATCTAGCAAAGTTCTTGGCAAGCCATCTATCAACATTGATCTGACCACCTTGTTGGTTCAACTCTTGTTTGCACAGGCTGGAATGGCAACAGAAAATAGATCCTAATTATTATTTGGAGAGGCTGCAATAACCTATCTATATAAGGGGATGAAGAGAAACGTACTCGATGTATGGATCAACCTCAGGGCAACTTCGGAGCACATACCACACCATGTTGTCATAGTCCTCACCAGCAAACACATATTGAGAGGCTCCAATAAATTTCACACCGTGTTTGAAAACAGACACATCACCAATATGTGAATCATCCCGCTCCGGATTTCTGCTTGGACGGTTGAATCTTGTTTCAACATCGTCGAAGTATCTCGAGCAAAATGTCAGGCACTCATCAACAATATATGCTTCGGCAATCGATCCCTCCGGCCTGGCATTGTTCCGGACATAACGCTTCAATGTTAGCAACCTTCTTTCGACTGGGTACATCCAACCGTAATGCACTGGGCCTCTAAGCCTTGCCTCTTTTGGTAAATGGATGGCCAAATGCACCATCACGTCGAAGAAAGATGGGGGGAAGATCTTCTCAAGTTTGCAAAGAATAACTACGATTTCCTTTTCAAGTCTGTCCAGAACGTCTCTCTTCAGTGTTTTGCAGCACAGCTCTCTGAAGAAATTTCCAAGTTCAGCAACCGCTTCATATATGTCTTCATGGATTGTTCCTCGAAGGCCAGCCGGTAAGATCCTTTGAAGCAATATATGACAGTCATGGGTCTTCAGCCCTTGAAGCTTGCACTTATCAGCAGCAACACACTTGGATATGTTAGACGCGTACCCATCTGGAAACCTCACAGCTTTTATGAATTCACAAAAAGCATTTTTTTCTTGTTTACTCATTGTATACCACGCCTGTGGCATCTCAAAAGAGTCAGCTGAAACAGGGTGCAAATGCAAGTCACCTCTTATGCCCATGTCTTCCAAATCAAGCCTTGAATTCACAGTGTCTTTGGTCTTGCCTTGTATGTTCATGAAAGTACCAAGCAAATTGTCACAGATGTTTTTCTCGATGTGCATTACATCGAGATTATGCCTCAGCTTTAGATCTTCCCAGTATGGCAAGTCCCACAAACATGATCTACGGCTCCAACACTGACCGTCCTCACGTTTCCTTTTCTTCTGAAGCTTGCCTGGTATCACATCTCTAACCCTATCAAGCTGTTGCTTCAGCTCTTCTGGAGTGAATTCCGCTGGCTTCTCACGGCTTTCAGAAGCACCATCGAATTCTTTGCTATTTCTCCAAGGATGGTGCCGAGGTAGCCAACGGCGGTGCCCACTAAAGCAGATTTTGTTCCTTAATTTCTTGGAGCAATTCTCTTTGTCACAACGCACACATGCCTGGTAACCAGCTGTGGCCCTCCCTGACAATGTGTGCAGTGCCGGATAATCATGAATACACCATAAGATTGCAGCACGGAGATCAAACTTGTCTGGACTATTGGCATCATACGATTTTACACCTTTCCAGAGCTCCTGCAGCTCTTCCATCAAAGGCTCCATGAAGACATCAAAATCTTTTCCCGGAGAGGATGGACCAGGGATTAGCAATGCAAGCATGAAGTTGGACTGATCCATACATGCCCACGGTGGAAGGTTGTATGGCACCACGAATACAGGCCACATGCTGTAGGAGTTGCTCATATTCCCGTAGGGATTAAAACCATCCGTGGCAAGTCCAAGCCTTATGTTCCTGGCATCAGTGGCAAAGTCTTTATGAATATTGTCAAAATCCTTCCATGCATCCCCGTCTGCTGGATGACTGAGATCATTCTCCACGTCTTGCCGCTTCAGTTTGTGCCACAACTTCCTTTGATTGCTCCTTTGAAAGAAACATTCTTTGCAGCCTTGGAATCAATGGGAAGTGCCTTAGCACCTTCTCTGGGATCTTTCTCCTACCATCAGCATATTTCCATCTGGAGGCTTTGCACTTGGGGCAATTATTCTCCTTGGCATAATCCTTCCGGAACAATACATAGTTATTCGGGCACACATGGATACTCTCATAACCAAGTCCCAACCTGTCGACTATGCTAAGTGCCTCCTCGTATGACTTTGGTATTGAGCTATTAGGGTATTGCAAGGCCAAAATCAGGAGTATCGCGTTGAATGCAACGTTGCTAATCCGGTAGTACGACTTGGCCTGAAGTAACTTGACTGTGAGTGAAAACCTTGACATTGTACCCCCATCGCTGGCTGCGCGCTTGGCTTCCTCTATCAACTCAGCAAATATAGTGTCCTTTCCAGCACCTTGCGGTTCTGAGTTGTACAAATCAGCAAGCAGATCAGGAATTCTATCATCTTCGTAACCATCTTCCTCTTGCAAACCATAATAGTGTGCCTCTGCATCACCTCCACCAACATGGTGTGCCCCTGCATCACCTCCATGTCCAGCCTCAGGTTCACCTCCATGTCCAGCCTCAGGTTCACCTCCATGTCCATGTCCGGCTTCAGGTGCACCTCCTTGTCCTCCATGTCCAGCTTCAGGTACAGGATGTAATGGTTCTCCATGGAAGACCCATCGGTCATAAGTGCTTGCCATCCCAAAAAGAAGCAAATGAGACTCTACTACATCTAGAGGTTTTGTGCACCGGTTGAGACAGCTACGACATGGGCACAGCACCTGATCAACATTGGCAGCATTCAAGCGAACAAACTGCATAAACTCTGCCACTCCCTTTGTGTGTTCAGGGGAAAGCCTTCTAATTCTTGTTGTAATCCAGCGTCTGTCCATCTGCGGAAGAACAAAATGATGCAATTAGCACACACCTAACTGCACAGCAGTTCCAATTTCAAGCAATGCACAGCAGTTCAATTCGATTTTGTGAACTGATGAAGAAGAACAGATCGAGAGGGGAGAGATGAGAGGGGTGCAGACCGGGAGATGCGGAGGGGCTCGTCCTGGAGAGGGCGAGGGGCTCGTCCTGGAGAGGGCGAGGGGCATCTCGTCGGCGAGGCAGATGGACAGCAGATCCCTTGCTCGGACGCAGCGCCGGCACAACCACCACCGCCGTCACCTCGGACTCGGTACTTTAGTCCTAGTAACAGCACATATTGGATCACAGAGATTCGATATTGTGAACTGACGAAGAAGAACAGATCGAGAGGGGAGAGGTGAGAGGGGTGCAGACCGGGAGATGCGGAGGGGCTCGTCGTCGGAGAGGGCCGGGGCTCGTCGTCGGAGAGGGACGGGGCTCGTCGTCGGAGAGGGACGGGGCCGCCACCGCCGCCGCCGCCACCGCCGCTCGTCGTCGGAGATTCGAATTTCTGCTAGGTTATCGGAGGGAGTTGGATTCGGAAGGGATATTTGGGCTTCTCCTGGGCGCCAAAAAAACAAAAAGAGTGAGGGCTGGGACTCGAACCCAGCACCTCTAGATGTGTCAACGTGCCAGTTAACCAGTGGAGCTATTGGAGAGATCTTGTCAGCTTACCATCCTTTATCCTTTACATAGTGGAACTAAGGCAACTTTTTTTTTATAGTTATGGATATGATCTTGTTACATAATCTATCAGAGGGGATACTGATTTAGGACAACAGTTAATTTGTACAGGAGCATTAGCTAAGCAACAGGCTAATATATGACTAATAATTAATTACGGCTAGCAAACTATATATATCTATATATACTCCAGCATATATAGACCACCAAAAGCACATTATATTACACATATATAGTGCCAGCCTTGAGCTCAATAACATAGTACCAAAAGGACACGTTAATTATAGATACTACCGAGGAGGTTCAACGCTCATTTACTTGAGCACATTACATAGACTAACAGGCCATTAGATAGTACCAGATCGATCGATAAGAGGTTCAACGCTCATATTAGTTGAGCTCATACACACATATATATAGTACTACTAGCTTAATTAGAGAGGTTCAGCCTGCTAGCTCATTTCTCGAGCTTCCTGACATACAACTTGAGACCGCCCCGGGCGCGAATGCGGAACCAAAACACAAAGATATCATTTGCCTTCATCTTGCTCTTCCGCACCACAGCACTCCAGTTTGTTGTGATCACTGCACCGTCAAACTTCCCTTTGCCCTGGAAAATCCTCACTTTCACACCATGTCTCTCACTGTAAGAGACAAGAAAGTCATTATCTGGAAGCTGCATATTCTTCGAGATGTACTTCTTGGTAAACTTCCGGTTGAAGTACTGCAGATTATAAGATGCAAAACTTCGTTCAGATGAAGTAATTGTCAACATATAAAGATGCAAAAACATCCTTGATCGAGATGGAGTAATTATATTTACCATTCTGGAACAGCCTTCCACGGTACTTGCACTCTTTATAGTGCACACATAAAAAGGAATTGCGGGGCGCTTTTGGTCAACAAGATATCTCAGGGTATCAACTTGTGTAGGATTCATTTCCACTAGATTGGGATACATGCAAAAGTCATCCCATTCCTCACCTGCCTCTATCCTGGGACCTACATATATAAGGAAACCAGGGAATAAGGCCTAGTTTAAAGTTTTCCTAAAACTGAAGTATATCAAACCAACAGTATTTATAGAAACTGAAGTATTCCTTGAATGCTACAAATTGACTAGCTATTATGCCAAACCGAGACTAATTAAGCATTTGACCTATATCCTGCATCTATAACTACTATATATATATTTTACCTCGACGAGTCAGATGGACATCAGCAGGAGGAGGAGTAGCAACTTCCTCATGCTCAGCTGCACAATCCATTGCTGCAGCATCATCAGCTTTCTCTTGCTTGACGTGAACCCTATCTAGAGCACCATCCTCACCTTCGGAAGATGAGCTGATGTCGATGGTCTCAACGGCCTTCTTGGATGGGACCAAAATGGCAACTTCATAGTCATAGGGGTCCATGGTGTCGACCTAATAACAAGCAGTGAACAATTTGAGAACTATGAAACTATTAATTACACATTAATTAAAACTAAGTTGGGATGTTTAGGTTCAGATTGACATTCGCACTAGCAGCACTAGCACATGTTTTGAATCAATCTAAACCAGGAAAATCTACTCTAGCACTAGAATCTACTTTGAATCGATCAAACCCTAGGAAAATCGCCGCTCGGACAAAAAAACCCCAATTAAAATCCCCCGAGATTAAGTACGGCAAACCCTAGAAAATCCCCCGCTCATCCCCCAAATTAACCTGAGCTTCGGCCGACGGAGGCAGTGGAGCTTCGGCCGACGGAGCTTGACGGAGCTGCTTGACGGAGCTTCGGCCGACGGAGTTGGGAGAGGAAGAGGCGGCAGTGGCGGCTGGGTGAGAGAGAGTGAGACAGGGGAGAAAGTTGCTTTTGGTATAGGACATTTTGGGGTGGGTGGGGCAAAATGGCACCCACTGACGTGTGGGGCCATCTGACGGGTGGGTTGGGCCATTTCCGGTAATTTTATGTGGATTAGGGGCCAGCAGGTAAAATGGAACCCTCATTCTCTGTTTTTACTAATTATAATAAATCAGAAATTCCCTCCTCCGCCTCTCCGCTTCTTGACGGTTCCACTCCGCTTCTTGCCGGTTCCACTCCCACTAGACGGAAAACCCTCCTCCGCGCCAAGACGCTTCTGCCTCGCCGCTTCTGCCTCCTCCGCCGCTTCCTCCTCCGCCGCTTCTGCCTCCTCCGCGCCATGGACGCTGCTTCTTCTTCCTCTTCCTCTGTTCCGCAACCGCTTCTGCCTCCTCCGCCGTCAGCAATGCAGGCCATTACTCAGATCAGGACCTTCACCGTCCATGGCGGCAAGGAGATCGATGTTGTCTACACAAACGAGGAGGAGACGATGAGCAAGTACCTGAAGATGTACGCGCAGTGGTATGCGGAAGAAGAAGAGAACAAGTTTGTAGGATTGGATCTCGAGTACAGTCGGGAGGACCCCAACCACGAAGAAGACAACTACCTCGCCGTCGCTCAACTGTGCATGAGGAACCACGTCCTCGTCTGCCACTTTTCCTGGTTTGTAGACCTTAATCTTGCTCTGATTTACTTAATCTTGCTCTGATTTTGTTAATCTTGCTCAGATTTTAGTTAATCGCTAGTGCATGATGAACCAAGTCACCCTTGAGTGCTCTGTTTTAGTTAATCTTGATCTGTTTTAGTTAATCTCGAGTGCAACAAATTAAACTACAAACCGTGCTAGCTGCAAAACTAGTTTTGTTTCTGTGTTTTGTGTAACAAAAGCCACAAAGCATGGTGTGCTGATCTTGCAGATTGAATCTATCCATATGCTCATCTAGCATGTACTGGATTTCATTATACCAAATTAATTATCACAAAGCGAATTTCCGGAGTCCTGATCTTGCATTTAATAGACTTTTGTTAGTTTCAAAATTATATGATGCAAAATGATATTTCAATGACTAAAAAATTTGCACTTGCACATTTCATAAAAGTGTTGGTCATGCATTCTTTTAGTACCAAATGGATTATGACTAGATAATTTTCAGACTCTTGATCATGCACTTACTAAACTTATGTCAATTTTATTCAAGTTATGAGATTGCATAGACTAAACATTCGTATTCCCAAATTTTATTCAAGTGTTGATCTCGCAAGTACTAAATTTTTGCATCAAATTGAATCTATCCATATGCTCATCTAGCATGTACTGGATTTCATTATACCAAATTAATTATGACAAGCAAATTTCCGGAGTCTTGATCTTGCATTTAATAGAATTTTGTTAGTTTCAAAATTATATGATGCAAAATGAAATTTCAATGACTAAACAATTGCACTTACACATTTCATAAAAGTGTTGTTCATGCATTCTATTAGTACCAAATGAATTATGACTAGATAATTTTCAGACTGTTGATCATGAACTTACTAAACTTATGTAGTTTCAAATTTTATATTCAAGCTATGAGATTGCATATAGACTAGCTTTGTAGTCCCAAATTTTATTCAAGTGTTGATCTCGCAAGTACTAAATTTTTGCTTTCAGGACCAACGGGGAATGTCAGGCGCTGCGCTCATTCCTTCAAGATCAAGGAATTGTGTTCTGCAGCGTTGACAAGAGAGCAGATTTTATAAAGTTATATTACGAGAAGATTATAATTCCTTGGGAGAACTGGATCGATATCCAGGAAATTGTCAACGTCAAAGGTCTCAACGAGAGAGGAAACTTAATGAGGGATGGAATGGCTAGTCTTGCAACTAGCATCATCGACGAGTCGTACAGCCAGATGAAGAGCAAATTCCCTCCAGAGAGGCACAATTACTGGGAAGAGCAGCCATTGTCTGATTTAAACCTGGAGTATGCAGCTAAAGATGCTTACGTGAGCTACCAGCTCTACTTTAAGATATGGTTCTTCCTGCGTTACCTTGTGTTTTGCCCCGGTTGCAAGAAGGAAGACGAGCTGAGGGGACGTCTGTGTTGCAAATGCAAGGCAGCAGAGATCGAAGCTGAACATGCACAGAGAAATGCTGCAGCTGAAATAGCAAGGTTAAATGCTGAACTTGCAAGCGCGCTGGCTGAACTAGCAATCTTGAAGGCACCAGCTTCCTGCAGCGACAACACCCAGCAGACAAGTCCCCCTCATGGCAAACGGACGAAGATGAATGATGAGCAGTGGCTAGAGCGTAGTGATGCGCCGAAGAGTAGTGATTATTGGCAGAACCTGAGGAAGAAGTCGTGGACTGGTGCTGATCAGAAGAGTGATGATCCGTGGACGACGGAGATGAGTGATCAGCAGAGCCCGAAGAGTGATAATCCGTGGCGGACGAAGCCAGGCAATTACTGACGACTTCTCCAAGATCCATGCCTAGTTAATTATTTGTATTTGCTTGTCAAGAAACTTTGCTTCTATCGTCTCAGATTATCAGAGAAATCATACTTTTCCTGATGTGAATAGTACTGTCAGATCTGGTTGAATATTCACACCCAGATTTATCTTTTTTGTTTCTCTAAGTGTATGTCGAATTTGAATTTGAAGTTACATGTACATCTCCATAATATATGTGTATGCCTCAAGTTTCACGAGAAATCTAGGGGGGTAGACCCGCCGGGGCACACGTTCCGCTGTTTTGGGGGAAGGAGGGGGAGAACGACCGCCGGAGCACCGGAACCCCACCAAATCTTGCATGTGGACCTATGATATGTGTTAAAGTGTGGTGCAAGGTCTAATGGTGCAAAAGTAGCTCCCCTAAACTCTAAACCCTAAACTGGGGAGGCTTCGAGCACTAAAACCCCTCTAAAACCCTAAACCACGACACCGGAGCTGCAGAACCATGCATCATAAACCCTAACCCTAAACCTATACCCTAAACATATACCTAACCATAAATACTTACCTTTAACCTAAACCCTAGCCCTACCCCCTAAACCCTAGCCCTAACCCTACACCAAACCCTAACCAGTAGATCAGGCACACCCTCGATCGTGTGATAATGGCTCTAGCTGCGGGTATATGTGCCAAAGGGTCCCAATCTTGGTTCTCCATGTGTATATGTCCTAAACAAACCTAAAAGAATGAAAAGTTACATTGGTGCACCCTCGCGCGGAGAAATCTAGGGGGGCAGACCCGCCGGGGCACACGTTCCGCTGTTTTGGGGGAAGGAGTAGGAAACGGCCCGTTTCACCACATAGTTTGTCGGAACGAGGCCATATTTGGCACGTGCGTGGACCTTAGGATGGGAAGCAAGGCCCGTGTCGCGGATTTCCAATCCGAACCACGGGCGATGGTTTTTCCATTTTCGGGGTGCCGGAAGGGCTTTTTTTTGTGAAGGGGCTACATGGTGCGCATTTTAGTATTGCGCGAGACCTCCGCGCAGCGGTAGGATACCTCCTACGCACCACCTATCACATGCCGTATGCGTGCGGTAGCCATCTGGGAATCCCTCCCGCTTCCTGCGGTGTCCCGCCGAATCCGCTGGAAACTGACCGGATCTGAACTGGGGCGACACTTTCCTTCGCTCAATAAATGGAGGGAAAAATGTTTTTAGGTCTAGGACGCATCATTTTATGTGCTAAATGTTTTCCGTTTCGCGCGTTGGCGGACGGGTGCACGCGCGCGCCCGGTACGGCCATACCGCATGTCCCGGCGGCCCCGTTTTGCGCAGTTGGCAAAGCAAACGGAGCCAAAAAATCGAGCGGAGCCGCGTGGCGTCATTTTATGTGTCCTAGTAACCACTGCAAAAGACGGAACTGGGATACGGCAATTATCTTGGAGAACCCTTCACGAACAGGGCTATCTCGTCCGGAGTTCTATGGCTTTTAGGGGAAATGAGTAGGAAACGGCCCGTTTCACCACATAGTTTGTCGGAACGAGGCCATATTTGGCACGTGCGTGGGCCTTAGGATGGGAAGCAAGGCCCCGGTCGCGGATTTCCAATCCGAACCACGGGCGACGGTTTTTCCATTTTCGGGGTGCCGGAAGGGCTTTTTTTTGTGAAGCAGCTACATGGCGCGCATTTCAGTATCGCGCGGGACCTCCGCGCGGCGGTAGGATACCTCCTACGCACCACCTATCACATGCCATATGCGCGCGGAAGCCATCTGGGAATCCCACCCGCTTCCTGCGGTGCCCCGCCGAATCCGCTGGAAACTGTCCGGATTTGAACTGGGGCGACACTTTCCTTCGCTCAATAAATGGAGGGAAAAATGTTTTTAGGTCTAGGACGCGTCATTTTATGTGCTAAATGTTTTCCGTTTCGCGCGTTGGCGGACGGGTGCACGCGCGCGCCGTGCGGCCATACCGCATGTCCGGCGGCCCGTTTTGCGCAGTTGGCAAAGCAAACGGAGCCAAAAAATCGAGCGGAGCCGCGTGGCATCATTTTATGTGTCCTAGTAACCACTGCAAAAGACGGAACTGGGATACGGCAATTATCTTGGAGAACCCTTCACGAACAGGGCTATCTCGTCCGGAGTTCTATGGCTTTAGGGGAAATGAGTAGGAAACGGCCCGTTTCACCACATAGTTTGTCGGAACGAGGCCATATTTGGCACGTGCGTGGGCCTTAGGATGGGAAGCAAGGCCCCGGTCGCGGATTTCCAATCCGAACCACGGGCGACGGTTTTTCCATTTTCGGGGTGCCGGAAGGGCTTTTTTTTGTGAAGCAGCTACATGGCGCGCATTTCAGTATCGCGCGGGACCTCCGCGCGGCGGTAGGATACCTCCTACGCACCACCTATCACATGCCATATGCACGCGGAAGCCATCTGGGAATCCCACCCGCTTCCTGCGGTGCCCCGCCGAATCCATGAAAGCTGTCCGGATTTGAACCGGGGCGACACTTTCCTTCGCTCAATAAATGGAGGGAAAAATGTTTTTAGGTCTAGGACGCGTCATTTTATGTGCTAAATGTTTTCCGTTTCGCGCGTTGGCGGACGGGTGCACGCGCGGCCCGTGCGCGGGCATACCGCATGTCCCGGCGGCCCCGTTTTGCGCAGTTGGCAAAGCAAACGGAGCCAAAAAATCGAGCGGAGCCGCGTGGCGTCATTTTATGTGTCCTAGTAACCACTGCAAAAGACGGAACTGGGATACGGCAATTATCTTGGAGAACCCTTCACGAACAGGGCTATCTCGTCCGGAGTTCTATGGCTTTTAGGGGAAATGAGTAGGAAACGGCCCGTTTCACCACATAGTTTGTTGGAACGAGGCCATATTTGGCACGTGCGTGGGCCTTAGGATGGGAAGCAAGGCCCCGGTCACGGATTTCCAATCCGAACCACGGGCGACGGTTTTTCCATTTTCGGGGTGCCGGAAGGGCTTTTTTTTGTGAAGCAGCTACATGGCGCGCATTTCAGTATCGCGCGGGACCTCCGCGCGGCGGTAGGATACCTCCTACGCACCACCTATCACATGCCATATGCGCGCGGAAGCCATCTGGGAATCCCACCCGCTTCCTGCGGTGCCCCGCCGAATCCGCTGGAAACTGTCCGGATTTGAACCCGGGGCGACACTTTCCTTCGCTCAATAAATGGAGGGAAAAATGTTTTTAGGTCTAGGACGCGTCATTTTATGTGCTAAATGTTTTCCGTTTCGCGCGTTGGCGGACGGGTGCACGCGCGCGCCCGGTACGGCCATACCGCATGTCCCGGCGGCCCCGTTTTGCGCAGTTGGCAAAGCAAACGGAGCCAAAAAAATCGAGCGGAGCCGCGTGGCGTCATTTTATGTGTCCTAGTAACCACTGCAAAAGACGGAACTGGGATACGGCAATTATCTTGGAGAACCCTTCACGAACAGGGCTATCTCGTCCGGAGTTCTATGGCTTTTAGGGGAAATGAGTAGGAAACGGCCCGTTTCACCACATAGTTTGTCGGAACGAGGCCATATTTGGCACGTGCGTGGGCCTTAGGATGGGAAGCAAGGCCCCGGTCACGGATTTCCAATCCGAACCACGGGCGACGGTTTTTCCATTTTCGGGGTGCCGGAAGGGCTTTTTTTTGTGAAGCAGCTACATGGCGCGCATTTCAGTATCGCGCGGGACCTCCGCGCGGCGGTAGGATACCTCCTACGCACCACCTATCACATGCCATATGCGCGCGGAAGCCATCTGGGAATCCCACCCGCTTCCTGCGGTGCCCCGCCGAATCCGCTGGAAACTGTCCGGATTTGAACTGGGGCGACACTTTCCTTCGCTCAATAAATGCAGGGAAAAATGTTTTTAGGTCTAGGATGCGTCATTTTATGTGCTAAATGTTTTCCGTTTCGCGCGTTGGCGGACGGGTGCACGCGCGCGCCCGGTACGGCCATACCGCATGTCCCGGCGGCCCCGTTTTGCGCAGTTGGCAAAGCGAACGGAGCCAAAAAATCGAGCGGAGCCGCGTGGCGTCATTTTATGTGTCCTAGTAACCACTGCAAAAGACGGAACTGGGATATGGCAATTATCTTGGAGAACCCTTCACGAACAGGGCTATCTCGTCCGGAGTTCTATGGCTTTTAGGGGAAATGAGTAGGAAACGGCCCGTTTCACCACATAGTTTGTCGGAACGAGGCCATATTTGGCACGTGCGTGGGCCTTAGGATGGGAAGCAAGGCCCCGGTCGCGGATTTCCAATCCGAACCACGGGCGACGGTTTTTCCATTTTCGGGGTGCCGAAAGGGCTTTTTTTTGTGAAGCAGCTACATGGCGCGCATTTCAGTATCGCGCGGGACCTCCGCGCGGCGGTAGGATACCTCCTACGCACCACCTATCACATGCCACATGCGCGCGGAAGCCATCTGGGAATCCCACCCGCTTCCTGCGGTGCCCCGCCGAATCCGCTGGAAACTGTCCGGATTTGAACTGGGGCGGCACTTTCCTTCGCTCAATAAATGGAGGGAAAAATGTTTTTAGGTCTAGGACGCGTCATTTTATGTGCTAATTAAATGTTTTCCGTTTCGCGCGTTGGCGGACAGGTGCACGCGCGCGCCCGGTACGGCCATACCACATGTCCCGGCGGCCCCGTTTTGCGCAGTCGGCAAATTAAACGGAGCCAAAAAATCGAGCGGAGCCGTGCGGCGTCATTTTATGTGTCCTGGTAACCACTTCAAAAGACGGAACTGGGATACGGCAATTATCTTGAAAAACCCTTCACGAATAGGGCTATCACGTCCGGAGTTCTATGGCTTTTAGGGGAAATGAGTAGGAAACGGCCCGTTTCACCACATAGTTTGTCGGAACGAGGCCATATTTGGCACGTGCGTGGACCTTAGGATGGGAAGCAAGGCCCGTGTCGCGGATTTCCAATCCGAACCACGGGCGACGGTTTTTCCATTTTCGGGGTGCCGGAAGGGCTTTTTTTGTGAAGGGGCTACATGGTGCGCATTTTAGTATTGCGCGAGACCTCCGCGCAGCGGTAGGATACCTCCTACGCACCACCTATCACATGCCGTATGAGCACGGTAGCCATCTGGGAATCCCTCCCGCTTCCTGCGGTGTCCCGCCGAATCCGCTGGAAACTGACCGGATCTGAACTGGGGCCACACTTTCCTTTGCTCAATAAATGGAGGGAAAAATGTTTTTAGGTCTAGGACGCGTCATTTTATGTGGTAAATGTTTTCCGTTTCGCGCGTTGGCGGACGGGTGCACGCGCTCTCCCGGTACGGTCATACCGCATGTCCCGACGGCCCCGTTTTGCGCAGTTGGCAAATTAAACGGAGCCAAAAAATCGAGCGGAGCCGCGTGGCGTCATTTTATGTGTCCTGGTAACCACTTCAAAAGACGGAATTGGGATACGGCAATTATCTTGAAAAACCCTTCACGAATAGGGCTATCACGCCCGGAGTTCTATGGCTTTTAGGGGAAATGAGTAGGAAACGGCCCGTTTCACCACATAGTTTGTCGGAACGAGGCCATATTTGGCACGTGCGTGGACCTTAGGATGGGAAGCAAGGCCCGTGTCGCGGATTTCCAATCCGAACCACGGGCAACGGTTTTTCCATTTTCGGGGTGCCGGAAGGGCTTTTTCTTGTGAAGGGGCTACATGGTGCGCATTTTAGTATTGCGCGAGACCTCCGCGCAGCGGTAGGATACCTCCTACGCACCACCTATCACATGCCGTATGCGCGCGGTAGCCATCTGGGAATCCCTCCCGCTTCCTGCGGTGTCCCGCCGAATCCGCTGGAAACTGACCGGGAGGATTTGAACTGGGGCCACACTTTCCTTGGCTCAATAAATGGAGGGAAACATGTTTTTAGGTCTAGGACGCGTCATTTTATGTGCTAAATGTTTTCCGTTTCGCGCGTTGGCGGACGGGTGCATGCGCGCGCCCGGTACGGCCATACCGCATGTCCCGGCGGCCCCGTTTTGCGCAGTTGGCAAATTAAACGGAGCCAAAAAATCGAGCGGAGACGACATTCTAGCTAGGAGAATCCTTCACGATCGAACTGCCACGTTCAGAATCTTGATGTATATAGAATGGGATAAAGCTTGCATATGCCTTATGATAAGCATATAATTAGTGTGTGCAAGAGACATATATTATTTGACCTAATTAACCAAACATTTTCTGATTTTTTTTATATAATTTAATTATTAAGGATTCTAGGAGTTTCATATATCCCTATATTATTATCATTAAAGGAATGAAGGTGACACACGTTTAATTACATGATATTCTGTTTTAAAAAATATTTTAACCTACACCAAATTATATGCATTATTGCGCAATTAATTATTATTGTTTTGCACAAAAAAGCCCCAAAAATTCCCTCCAAAACCCCAAAACCCTCCAAAACCCCAAAACTCTCCCGCCCAGCTTCTCCCGCCAGCATCTCAAAAAAAAAAAAAAGCTTCTCCCGCCAGCTCCAGCGAAATGTTTTGAATCCGCCCGCCACTAACCTAAGCTGGAAAGGAGGGCAAATGTCCGAAACGCCACTAACCTAAGCTGGAAAGGAGGGACATTTCAGTCAAATCCCGTACGAGCTCCCTCAATTCCCCAATTCCCCTCCCACTCCGGTGCGATGCGAACCCCAATTCCCCTCCCACTCCGCTCATCCCCACCCGCCGACGGCCACCGACGAGCGGCGATCCGACGAGCGGACGAGTGGAGAGCTACCCGCCGACGACGGCCGCGCGTGCGTAGACGCTCGCCACAAGATCTTCAGGCGAGTTCCCTCCTCAACCCGACCCCTCGCCCCCACTTCTATGGCCTTTTCTTGGCCTGCTTAGGGTTTCGTCGGCCATGGCTAGGGTTACGGTTTGCTTGGCATGGCATGGTTAGGGTTAGGGATTTCGTGGCATGGCTTCTTTCCTTGGCTTGTCCAGGGTTAGGGTTGCTCGGCCTGTCATGGTTCTTGCTGCAACCAGTCCATGGTTGCTTCGGATCTTGCTTGGCATGTTCTTGCAGCAACCAGTCGATGATTGCTGCGGATCTTGCCTGGCTCAGGCTCTGTAGATTTTAGATTTGGTTTTCTGCAGTACCTATATGATTACCTGCTGCCGATCTTGCTTGCTATATGCAAGCAGTCCATGTTTGCTTCGGATCTTGATTGGCATGTGTCTTGCTGCAACCATCGATGATTCTTTGTGGATCTTGCTTGGCTCAGGCTCTGTAGAATTTAGATCTGGTTTACTGCAGTCCCTATATGATTACCTGCTGCCGATCTTGCTTGCTGTATCCAACCAATCAATTAGTGATGCGGATCTTGCCTCGCGTGGGTCTCGCTGCAACCAGTCCATGATTGTTGGGGGATTTTACTTGGCTTGGGCTCTGTAGATTGTACATCTAGTTTACTGCAGTCCATATATGATTAGCTGCTACAGATCTTTCTTGCTGCAACTAGTACATAATATGATTACCTGCTGCGGATCTTGCTTGGTACAGATCTTTACCAAGGCATGCCCTTTTATATTTCGTCGATGAACATTTATATTGCCCTTTTATCCTGTGTTGATGAAACTTCTCCCAAACAAAGTTTGGGAGCCCTGTTTATCTGTACATGCCTACAGCTTTTTCTGTGTACATGTCTATTGTTGTATTAAGGGATATGTCTAATGATTATAACCTGTTATCTTCTTAGGTAATACTATCAAGGTCTGACCTACTTCAAGGAGCAAGGTGAACCAGGTGATTGTTGATCCACATGAACCTATGTTGCTTGGTTCTTTAATTGCATCCATATGTTGTATCTACTGTCACTAATTGTTATTCTTTTCGTGCCAGCACATATCCAACCCATCAACATCAGGCATGGCAAAGACTGGGAAGAAGCGGTGGCTGGTATGCGGCTTCATCCTAACATCATTGTGTCTAATTGATGCTTTTAATCGGGTCTTTGGGGTTTTTGGCTCTGTCTGAATATTTCCGTACCCTAGGATTAAATGAAACTAAAAGTTGAAAATTGCTATGATTAAACAATTTACCTTAGTTGTTCGAGTTGGCTTGCTTCTATGCATTTCAACCATCAATCTAATGGTTACATATTTTTCTCATACATGTAAAGAAGCGCCCCTCACCGAGATAGAGAAGGACAGGGCTAGGACAATGATGCGGAACAACCATGTCTTACAATCCCTGGGTATCCCCGCTGTAGTGTCAATTTTTAGGAAGTCACATGGTGGTCGAGGTGGAGGTCGTTCCACACTTTCAAATGATGAGTCATCTGCCATAACACAAGGCGAGAGCTCAGATTATCATCCGAGCAATGACCAATTGGTTGACCAGGAGGATGGGGAGGTTGAAGGGAGTATAGGGGAACACATTGAGAAGGTGCATTCTGCTTATCATCTTTGGAGCACTGGCATTATTTGTATCTGTTTTCTTATTTCTGTTTTGCTATAACCTGTGATGTAATGCCATTTTGTTTTGCTATTTTTGCGAGGCATTGAAGGATCCCAAGAGTAGAAAGAAAAAGGCTTCTGTTAGAAAGACAAGCCCAGGGAGGAGTAAGAGGTTGCAAAAGGAACAAAGTTCAATGCCTCCTGTTAGAGTGTTTGCTGATGCTCCAGGAGGGGGAAAGAGGCATCTGGAACCTGTTGCTGAAGTTCCTTCCAAAAGAGTCACCAGGAGGACATCAAGTGAAGCGTACGCAACGAACAATGAAGATACTCCGCCCCGCAACAATCGCAGAAGCTCACCGCAGATTGATGAAAGGATCGATGAAGCAAGCACTGTTCGCAGGGACACAGGTCCTACTGCATCTGATGTCATGGTCCATCAGCACTTTGATTCTGATGGTTTTCTTGATCCTGAGGATGATGAAGGCAAGTTTTTGTTGGACAGCTGTCCACACTATCTACTGCCTTTTTTGTTTATCTTTATAAACTCTTTTGGTTGTGGGTGCTGCTTTCTGACATGATCTTTGTATGTATGCTATTCAGGTGGAACCACTGCTGCAGGTGGCCGTAAAAGGAAGGGCACCGGGCTGGAGCGGATTTGCAAGGGGATGGGAGTCAAGCTTACCATTGAGATTCCTCCAGGGCTGAAACGTCCTGAGAAGCCTTTGCCTGCTGTCAAGTTTGCATCGGAGGGTGGAATGCTTGCAAGAGGCCAGATGCCGCTCCTTCCGCATTTCAAGTTGTACAAGAGGGATGAGAATTTGTTGGCCGACTTCGTTGGAAAGATGGGGGTAATCTTCTTCATCACCAGTTCATTTGTTAGATGATAGGAGTGCTTGCTTGATTGTTCATAGTTCATGATAACTAACCTCGTCCTTGCCCTTGTTTGCTTTGTAGGCAAATTTCAACATGGACACAGAGTCGGAAGACATCCAGAAGGCTTGCTATGACGTACTGCGGAAAGTGTCGAAGAACAGGCGCTACATCCTGAAAAGGGACTACTTCGACAAAGTACCAGCAAATGAAGTCAGCATCAAGTCCCCTGTTAAGGATGTCTCAGATGAAGAATGGGAAGCTCTAACTGCTCTGTGGGTAACCCCAAGACACAGGGTATGTTCTTTGCTTCAGTTGCAGTCATTAGTGCTTGCATGGTAGACATGATGCTCATCGTTATAGTGTGCACATTGCTGAATATCATGATTGTGCCCTTCTGCAGAACACATGTACCAAGAACAAGGACAGTCGTGCTGCGGTCAAATTTGGCCAAAAGACTGGCTCTCGTAGCTATGCTGCTCATCTGTATGCAACTGTAAGAACACTCTTACAGAATTTCCTTTTGCATCTTACTCTTGTCTCCACAAGCTTATGTTCTGATTCTTGGTGAACATCATTTCCAGAGGGAGGAGCGCAGAGGTGAAGAGCTAGATGCAGTCGACATCTTTAAGGCGACCCATCACAGCAAGAAGGATGGTTTCTCTGAGGAAGCTCTAGCTGCAATAGTAAGTGACTTGTTCATTTCACTTTTGTGAACCATTCTTGGACCTGCGCGTTTCCTGAATTGATGAATCTTTTGGAAATGGATCTCCAGGCTGATATGGAAGCTGAGATGGCTATTCCTGTGCCAGAAGGTGCACCGCCAAGGTCTGCAGTCGCTGTTGTTGCAAAGGTTCTTATCAAGGAAGCCAAGCACAGCACTTTCCTGAAGAATGCTGGACTTCAGCCCAGTTCCACTGTCAAGCTCAACAAGCCCACCGCAGCTGCTGTATCGGCGCATGTTCATGACCTGGAAGCACAGCTGAAGAGGTCCCAGGAGGAAGCTGAACAGATGAAGCAGCAGTTTGCTGCCATCATGGAAGAAGCTGCTGCCCAGAAGGAGAAGCAAGCGGCAAATGAAGCCGCACAAGCTCAGCGTGACAAGGACTACATGGAGCTCCTCAAGCGGACTGAGGAAAGTGATAGGAGGCTTGCTCACATGATGTCCATCTTCGGAGCATCTGCGAATTAGCTCCTGCTGCTGGTCGTATCCCTTTTTTGTGTCCCGCCATGGAACTTGGTCATATCCTGGCAGCGTGACAATAACTTGGTCATATCTGTGAACTTCTTACTGTGAATCTGTGAACTTTCTTGACATGTTGGTGAATCTGTGAACCTGGTCATTTTGCTGCTGTCACTCTGCTGTGAAATTTGCAGATTTGAAATGTTGTCTTGTCGTCGTGGTGAACGAGCAGATGCCATAGGATGGCTTAGATTGGGGCCGAATGGACGCAAGAGGATTCGGGGGAGGGTTTGTGATCAGGTGGGAAGAGATTCCGGATGGTTTCCTCAAGAACTTGTCCAAGGCCAGAGGTTGAAGAAGAAAGACACAAGGAAGAACTCCCTCTAGATCACCATGTTCATTGATTCACACAAGTTACAGGCTCTGCCTACATACACGCGTGCCCGTAAGGAGGGCTGCCCCCTCTCCTTATATAGGGGAGAGGGTGGCTTACAGAGCAAGAAACCCTAACGGCATCTTTGACTGGACAAACTACTTTACCAGCTACTGTACAAAGCTACTTTAATCATAGATGACACCGGGGTCTTCTTTAATCAGGGAGGCTGACATCCTCCGGCTTCTTTCTTCGTCATCTTCTTCTTTATCGTCAGCCCTTCGTTTAAAGCTACTTTGCTTAGCTCATCCTTGTCTTCTAGCTCTGGAGAGGATGTTTGACCAGCTTGCCGACAAGCTATTCCTTCCGGGGGCCCGGTATCTTTTCTATCTGGTTCCGGTGTCCCTCTTATGAGGATTCCGGCACAGCCTGTTCAGCCAGACGCCTATCTTAGACTCCGGCATGAACATCTAACCGGTATCCTGATGGCTCAAACCATCCGGTTTGGCATGCCTTTGGCATACCGGGGGTCATCCCCCCAACATTAGTCCCCGAAGCTGGTATAGTCTGGCGGATCCTATCCAACAGACCATGCCAGGTTCTTATGTCCTTGGATACCGGTTTGATTCATCCGGCCTCACGCTCGGATCCGGCATCTTTGCCCGGATCCTCCTTATCTTTTCTTCGTAAGTCATTCCCCGGTATCTTGTCTTCCGGTATCTTAACCATTAAATACCTCCTCGGCGAAGTCGAGAATATCTCGGGCCCCGCGCCTGACAGAGACATGCGCACTGTGACTGACGCGCCAGTATCAGTTGTCATTTCGCTTCGACTCCCGCGCGCTCATTTAATGCACCGCTGCGGATCCCACTAGCCGTTCCGGATCTCTGTGTGCCCCCGTGTGGCCTTCTGTTTTTTCGTGTGTATCTCTTCGACACGTGGCGGCCCATGGTGCAAACCGCCGCGGGCCGCGAGGCGAACCGCCATGGCCCAGCGGTTTCCAGCCCACTTCCCTTCTTCTTTAAAAGCGCAACCGCCGCTCCTTCTTCATCTTCTTCGCATTCTCCACTTCCCTGCGCGCAGAGCTCTTTGCCTCCGTGCCTTCGCCGTTCTCCGTCCGCCGCCGCTCGTTCGAACCCGCCGCCCGGCGAACTCACTCCTCCGTTCGGCCGGACCTCCTCGTGTGGGAACCTTCTGCAGCGTGCTCACCGCGTCCGCTGCATTCGTGTTTCCTCAAGGACTTCTTCACCTCGCCGTCGACGGACTCCCTCACCGGCCGCAGGCTCACCATTCCTCCGGTGAACCTCTTCCTCCGCGACTCCGCCGCCTCAGGTTAGGCCCGATGCGACTTTACCCCTTTCTTTCTTGCACTTCGGATCTTGGGGGCGGTAGAGTATTTATCCGTTCTTTGTTTTGCTTTTCCTCTTACTCGTAGATCTTCGCGCGAGGGTCTGTTTGGGGAAAACTGTTTCTCGATAGATTCCGGCATCCCTAGATCCTCATGTCTAGCGAAGGGTCTCTCCCTGCTGCCACCTCTAGCAACCAAGATAGTAGCGCTTCCGACGGGTTAACCGACGACCTTGCCCAGATGGATCTGGCATCTAGCCGGAAACAAGAGGCCGGCACATCTAGCCGGGCCTCTGGAAAGGACAAGACACGCGGAGCCTGGAGAGGTTCCGACGTGACTCAGTTCGAGATCGACTAGCTCTACCGGTCTAGGAGGATTCCGGAAGGAGTCATCTGCCGGCTTCCAGGCGACGAGATCCAACCGGTGCTCGAACCCGGTGAGGTCGTTGTTTTTCTTGCTCACTTTGAGCGTGGCTTCGGCCTTCCTGCTTCTGATTTCTTTCGCCAATTCCTCAACTTCTATCGCCTCCAACCTCACCATCTTCCCGGCAACGCCGTTTTTTATCTTTCTTGTTTCGTGGCCTTCATGGAGGGCTACATTGGCATCCGTCCCGCTCGCGAGACGTTTGCCCGCTTTTTCTCCCTCCGGATCAATTCGGTCCAGGGCAAGGACATTCCTGCGCCCAAACCCCCCGTTCAATGCGGGTCTTGCATCATCGGCTCCCGCCAAGGGAGCCCCTTTTTTAAGTTCAACGGCCTCGAGTCTTGCCGGTTGTGGCAGACGACGTTCTTCTATGTGAAGAACGCGGGCGACGTCGACCTCATCAACCTGCCAGCGTTCAATCCGGCGCCGCCAGCCAAGACCAACTGGCAGTACAACCCCGGTACGGAGCACGCCGAGACGAACCGGGTGGTGCGCTTCATGATGAAATTGATGAAGGACACCAACATCTGCTCCGACGATATCATCCGCGCCTTCATCAGCCGCCGGGTGCTTCCCCTCCAGCAGCGCGCTCACAAGATTAGTGAGATGTACGGCCCCGGTGATCCTACCAAGATCACTGGCCTGGCCTTAAGCAAAGAGGATGTGGTCCTTAAGGCTAGCCAAATCTGCCAAACGGACATGCCGGAGGACTGGGAGTGGGGCCTTTGCCCTCTCAGCGCCAGGAATCCTCCGTCCAAAGAAGTAAGAAGATATGCGGCTCAGGTCGTATTACCGGTAGCTTTTGTACTTGCGTCTAATCTTTCTTTTTTCCTTTGTTTCCAGGCCAAGGCCCGCTTCCCCCGGATTGATTCTGACCGGCGAGGTCCTTGCCGGAAGAGGCCCCTGGACAAGTACGATCCGGATCCGGTCATCCATTGGCTAGATCTGAGGATGGGCCGGACTGCATCTTCTCGCCTCGGCAAGTCTCCGCCGGAACCTGCTGGTTCGTCTGACGACTTGACCATACTTGAGGTAGCCTTTCTGTTCGTTTTCTCATACTCTTTTTGTTACTGCTATTCTGTAGACATTCCCTCAGCCAGCAACAACCCACAGGTCCATGAGCACGAGCCCCCCCTGCAGGCCGAGGTTGGCGACGAGTTTCTGGATAAGCTCATGGCCGAGGGCCAGAAGAGCGATCCTCCTGCTGCTGGCGCTGGCCCCAGCCACGCTCCCTCTGGCAAACGTCCTCGGACTGAAGTCATTGGAGGGAAGCAGGTTGGCACCAAGCGCTACAAGCAGAAGCGGATGCCGATGTCTTCCGGGTAAGTTTTTATCTCTTTTATGCTCTCTTTGTTTCCACCGAGTTCTTTTCCGGTTGCTTTTTTCCAATATGCTCTCTTTTTTCTTTCTTTCAGCCCTGCGCTTGAGCTTGGCTCTGCCGGCTCCGCGAGGACCTCAACTCCTCCTCCTCAGTCAAGTCCGGTACCATCTGGTGCCGGCAACAGCTCTGCCTCCCTCTCGGGAGGCACTACAAGTTCGGGGCGCGCGGCCCCAACACCTCCTGATCACCGCGCGGAGGAGGACTTCACCTCCCCTCCAGAGACCCAAGACACCGGCGCCAGCAACATCGGCGCCGGCCAGACTGATGCCGGGCAGGCGGAACCTCTGGTTCCTCCTCCCGCGAAGAAGAAGAAGAAGCAGCCAAGCTCTTCCCCTACCGCGCCGGATACTTCCGCGCCGGTACCTTCTCCTCCTCCCAAGGCCACGCCGACACCGCCGCCCAGCCAAGGACCTTCCACGGCCAAGCAACCGGCGCCGTCGGGGACCCCCAAGATCACCAATTTCCTCAAGCCCGGGGCTTCCCGCGGCAAGGCTGTGGAGGGCGCCGCCTCAAGCGGCTCAGGGGACGTGGTGCTGCACGTCGGCCCTGCTGCCATCGCTGCCCAGGACAAGCCTACCAGCCTCCTGGGCCGGATTGTCGAGCTGAAGCGCGCGGGCAAGGACCTGGGGCACCTTCTCCCTTATGCCCAGAAGTGGAATGAGGCGGATATCTCCGCTTCTACCCGCGGCCTGGGGAAGGATCGCCTTCCGGCACCAGATCCTGCCGGGGCTCGGTGCACTGAAGAACACTTCTCGCGGCTTAAACGCGCCGTGAAAGAGTTTGACAGTGCCTGGTACGATGCTACCAACAACGTGGTGGTAAGTTCTGCTAAACCTCTTGTATTTTTGTTGATGCCGGTTTCTTTTCTTTCCGGATCTTATCTATTCTCCCAGTCCCCGAGTTTCGTGGTGAAAACGCAGTTTTCAGCGCGAAACTTTAACTAGAGGCATGTGAAACCAGCATAGCCAGTCCCCGAGTTTCGGGTTGAAACCTTGTTTCTTTCTTTCTCACAACCATCTTCCTTTGAATAGAGCACTGCTGACGCCCGGAAGCAACTCTTTGAGGAGCTTCTGTGGGAGCATCGGGACCTTGCTGAGGCCCACAGCCACTGCCAAGGTTTGTTTCTTTTCCCTCCGGCATCTTTTCACCGGAATGTTTCCTTCTTTGATACTTACGCATTCTTTTGCTTAACAGTTGTTCCGGAAGCTACCATCGAGGCCCTGAAGGCCCAGGTCGCCAAGCTTCAAGGTACCATCCTTTCTTTTTCTGCTAACCTGTTCCTTTTTTCATTTCATCTATTGTTGCTTGCTAAGACTTTTCTTTCCGGTACTTAGGCGACAAGGAGCAGCTCCTCAAGGAGCACAACGAGGCACTGGAGGCCCAGAAGACCGCCCTGGGGGAGCTCAAGGAACAGGCTATACAAGCCGTGCTCCGGCATGAGCAAGCCTTGAAGGACGCCTGGGTTGCAGCGGAGGCCAGGCTGGCGGAGGTCGTGGAGGACTCCACGAACTCCAACACCGTCTTGACGGCAGAGCTGGAGGAGGAGAGGAAGTCGCGGAAGGCAGCGGAGCATCTCATTGATACCATGACCACCGATCACCGGGAATATGATCGGTTGGTTATGAAGATAGACGCGCTGGCTCTCCGTAAGTCCTTGCCTTGTCCCTTCTTTTGCTTATAAGCTTTTTCCTTTGAAGATGTATCTTTGTTTCTTGCTTTTCCGACACACTCTTTTCCGGTGTCTCGTGTTTATGCTTTTCCTTCTTCCTGTAGAGCACTTCCCGGAATCCCAGGTTTATGCCTTGAAGAAGGTGAGGGAGGATCGGATTGCGCGGGAATTTCCCAATCTGGACGCGCACTGGGATGGGTACGACTATCTTGTCGCCCTCTCCGCGCGTGTCCAGCACATGCGCTCCGTCGACCGGCTTCTTGCTGACCTGCCAGCCGCCGCCATCCAAGTCTTCAAGGTCCTGTGGCCTGAGGAGGAGCTGCCGGGGAACATCACGCTCACCGCCGCGCGGCTTAATGATGCCGGGCACCGGATCCGCGAGTGGCAATGCTCCGCGGCTCGTGCCGGAGCTGACACGGCGCTGCGCTCCATGTGCTCGTGGTATCCTGCTCTTGATCTGGATGCTCTCCAAGGCGTACGCGCAGATGCTCCCACGGACACAGACCCGGCGCTCACCACGAAGCGGCAGGACCGGGCATACCGGCTTGCTGAGTATGCCGAGGTCCGCACCTTCATCCCACCCCCTCCTGGTGTCAAGGACTACCTCAGCGATGAGGAAGAAGAAGACGAGGGAGATGAAGATGAGGCTGCTGAGGACGCACCGCCGGAAGCTCCCGAGGCCAGCACTGCTCCCCCTGAAGACACCGAGACCGGTGCTGCTCCGCCTGATGTACCTGCTATCTGATTACCTGCTCTTATGCAATGTTTGCCTGTGATATGTTTCTTTGTCCTGGTTAACTTAAAACAATGTCCGTTAAATTCTGCCCCGGTATGCCGGGGTCTATGATGTAAAACTTTAAATCTGCTTTTGGTTGTGGTACAACATTTCATGCCGGTAAGTTATACCGGTAGCTAAATATTTCTAAGTTTGCCTTAGCATATCTGCTTTTGGTTCTGCTTTTATCCTGCACTGCAAAGATATCCCAATTGTTTCCGCATCCAATTTGATGCATACTTGGTTCTTTTGCCTTGGCTCTGCCTGCCTTCTCTGGGCGTTCTTTGGCGTATGAGCACAAGGTTCTTTCACCAAACAAGCATCTTCTTGAACTTAGAAATAACTTTGAAATTTTGCAAAAAACCGGTTTAACCGGGGTTAGTTAAATTTTCCGGATTGTTCTTTCCTGCTCTTCCTCTTCGCAGTTCATGTGCTTATCTCCTACCGGTTTATCTTGCTTGCCATGAAGCCGGTTTGCGGACAGCAGCAGAGTCGAAGACTCCGGTAGGATTTAGCACACTACTAAACCGGAAAGAAAAAACATTCAATAAGCAACCGGTAAACTGAAAAAATAAACAAGTTACATGCAACCTTATTGGGGTAGTCCCCGAGATTCATTCAAGGTTCCGGCATCTTTTATTCATAGCATATAAGGTACAAAAAGGAACTTCTTACACCACCACTTCAAGAGTAGAAAGGACGCAACAGAGCCACGTTCCACGGACGCTTGCTCTCCTCTCCGGACCTGTCCGCCTTTCCTTTCTTCCACTCCTGCGCATCGATTAAGTAGTACGCATCATTGTGAAGCACCTTGCTTACAATGAAGGGACCTTCCCATGGTGGCAAAAGCTTATGTCGGCCTTCAGTGCGCTGCACTAGGCGAAGCACGAGATCTCCTTCCCGGAAAACTCTCGGGTTAACCTTCCGGTTATGATAGCGTCTGAGGTTTTGCTGGTAAATGGCTGTTCTTGCCAAAGCTAGCTCTCTTGCTTCTTCTAGCAAGTCCACATCATTTTCTCTGGCCTCTTTGACCTCTTGCTCAGTATAGAGTTGTACCCTTGGTGAATCATGAATGATGTCGGTTGGTATGACCGCTTCTGCTCCATAAACCATGAAGAAAGGAGTGTATCCGGTAGACCGGTTTGGAGTTGTTCTTATACTCCACAGAACTGATGGTAGCTCATCGAGCCAACATCCCGGTGACTTCTCCACTGCATCAATGAGTCTAGGCTTGATACCGGAAAGCACCAAAGCATTCATCCTTTCCACCTGGCCATTGCCTTGTGGGTGTGCCACTGAGCACAAATCCAACCGGATGTTGTTGTCCTCACAGAACCTTTTGAACTCACCTTGAGCAAAGTTGGTTCCATTATCCGTGATGATGCTGTGCGGGTATCCATACCGCAAAATGACATCTTTTAGGAATTTCACCGCTGTATGCCCATCACACTTTGCGATAGGTTTTACTTCTAACCATTTGGTGAACTTATCCACCATGACCAAGATGTGAGTCATGCTGCTTCTTGCAGTTTTGAATGGGCCTACCATGTCAAGGCACCAAACGGCGAATGGCCATGTTAACGGTATCGTCTTTAAACCGGATGCTGGGGTATGATTTTGCTTGGCGTACCTCTGGCAGCCGTTGCATTTTCTTACCAAATCCTCAGCGTTTTCCAAAGCAGTGGGCCAATAGAACCCATGCCGGAATACCTTTGCTACTAGCGCCCTTGATGAAGCATGATGCCCACATTCTCCTTGGTGAATTTCCTCAAGCATTTCTTTTCCTTCCTCCGGTTCCACACATCTTTGAAGGACACCGGTAACGCTTCTCTTGTACACCTCCCCATTGATGAATGTGTAAGCTTTGGACCTTCTTTGTATCCTCCTTGATTCATTTTCGTCAGCCGGCAAGGTGCCGTTGATCAGGAATTCCTTAATAGGTTTAACCCATGACAGTATCTCTTGAACCAAAAACACCGGTGCATCTATCTCCATGCTATCCACCAGCATCATTTCTTCCGGTATGGGTACAGCAGTCCCCGAGCTTGCCGGAGCAGTCCCCGAGCTTGCCGGAGCAATCCCCGAGCTTGCCGGAGCAATCCCCGAGCTTGCCGGAGCAGTCCCCGGGTTCCCTTCATCGATATCCATGGGCACCACGTGCGACTCCGGTACAAAAATTGATTCTGATTCCGGGTTCGGTTTGATCGATGGTACTCTTAAGTGAGCCAAAGCTATTCCGGGAGGAATTTCTTGCCTAGATGAGCCCAGCTTGGACAAAGCATCCGCGGCTTCATTTTCCGCGCGTGGCACATGGTGAAACTCACAACCTTCGAAGAATCCGGCAATCTTTTGCACGTGAAACCGGTACGAGGCCATATTGGCATCTTTTGCATCCCAATCTCCGGAACACTGCTGTGCCACAAGATCTGAATCGCCATAGCAAATGATCCGGTGTGCACCGATTTCTTTTGTGACCTTAAGCCCATGTATCAAAGCTTCATATTCAGCGACATTGTTCGATGCCCTGAAATGTACTTGCAAAACATACCGGAGGTGGTCTCCTTTTGGTGAAGTAAGCACCACGCCGGCACCTAGACCCTCCTTGAGCTTGGATCCATCAAAGTGCATTTTCCAGTATTCTATCCTCTGATCTGGCGGTTTGTATTGCATCTCCGCCCAATCAACAAGGAAATCAGCCAAAGCCTGTGACTTTATGGCATCTCTTCTTTCATACACCGGCACGTATGGGGATATTTGGATTGCCCATTTCGCAATCCGGCCGCTGGCGTCCTTGTTGCACATGATGTCGGAAATTGGTGCTTCACTCACCACCTTCATGGGGTGCTCCTCAAAGTAGTGCTTGAGTTTTGTGGCGGCCATGTACACGCCATAAGTCATTTTTTGGAAATGAGGGTAGTTTTGTTTTGAGAGGGAGAGCACCTCGCTCAGGTAGTATACCGGCCTCTGGACGGTTTTTCCTTCCTCTTCTCTTTCAACTACAACCACTACACTCACCACCCGGTTTGTTGCCGCTATGTATAACAGCATAGGCTCTCTCTCTAGAGGTGAAGCCAGTATAGGTGCTGTGGCGAGCATTGTTTTTAGCTCCTTAAACGCTGCGTCTGCCTGAGGGGTCCAGACGAACGTGTCAGATTTTTTCATGAGAGCATAGAGTGGTAGAGCTTTTTCTCCCAACCTGCTTACAAACCGGCTTAGCGATGCCAAGCTTCCGGTAAACTTCTGCACATCTTTTAACTCTCGAGGGATAGCCATTCTTTCTATTGCCCGGATTTTTACCGGATTAACTTCTATGCCCCGGCTTGATACAAGGAAACCGAGCAGCTTGCCGGCAGGGACACCGAAGGTGCATTTTGCCGGATTGAGTTTCATCCGGAACCGTCTTAGGTTATCGAATGTTTGCCGGATGTCATCGATTAAGGTGTTCTTTACCTTAGTTTTTATCACGATGTCATCCACATAGACTTGCACATTTTTTCCGATTTGATCAAACAAGCATTTTTGCATACAGCGCTGGTACTTTGCACCAGCGTTGCGCAAACCAAAAGGCATAGTAACATAGCAATAAGCCCCGTGCGGGGTAATGAACGCAGTTTTTATTTGATCTTCCTTTTTCAACGGAATCTGGTGGAAACCGGAATAGGCATCCAGGAAGGACAACAACTCACACCCAGCAGTTGAATCAATCACTTGATCGATTCGTGGCAAAGGAAAAGGATCTCTTGGGCAAGCCTTGTTTAGGTTGGTGTAGTTGATGCACATGCGCCACACCTTCGGAGCTTTTGCCTCCAGGTTCTCATCTTTCTTCTTTTCAACCATTACCGGATTGGCCAGCCACTCTGTGTGCGTGACCTCCACAATGAATCCGGCAACAAGCAGTTTGGTTACCTCTTCTCCTATGATCTTTCTTCTATCTTCAGCGAACCGGCGCAAGGGTTGTCGCACCGGCTTGGCATCTTTCCGGACGTTTAAGGAGTGCTCAGCCAGCTCCCTCGGAACACCTACCAAATCATCAGTTGACCAGGCAAAGATATTCCGATTCTCACGGAGGAAGCTGACGAGCGCGCTTTCCTATGCTTGGTCAAGGCCGGCACCGATACGAACGGTGCGCTCTGGGTAAGCCGGATCCAGCACGATGTCCTTTGTCTCATTTGTTGGCTTGAATGCCGGTGAGCCCATGTTTTCACTCATTGCCGCTAAGCTCAATTGTGAGGACTGAGCCAGCGCAACAGCTGTTTGCATTCTTTTCTTTTCCTCCGTGATCACCAGCGATTCCGCTAGGTTCGATCCGGCAGATGCAGTTTCCAGTGAGACCTTATAGTTTCCCACCACAGTCAGTGGTCCACACAGTAAGCCGTATGAGTTGTGGCCATGAAGGCTGCCAATGCCGGTCTCCCCAGCAATGCATGGTAGGGACTGTCTAGATCCACCACCTCAAACTCCAGATTTTCAACCCGGCAGTTGTCACGTCCTCCAAATGCCACGTCCACCCGAACTTTTCCTATCGGGGCACAGGACAAGCCAGGAACGATCCCGTGGAACGTTGTGCGCGTCGGCTGAAGCATGTTTTCTGTTATGCCCAGCGTATGCATGGTGTGCTTGTACATGATGTTTATGCTGCTGCCATTGTCTATCAGCACCTTGCTGAACTTCACTCGAGTTTGCGGCCCTTTCATGATTGGGTCCACAACAAGAGCATATCCACCCGGATTCGGCATGATCTTAGGGTGATCCTTAGATGACCAGGTAATTTCCTGATTGGACCACATCATGTACTTGGGAACTGCCGGCATCACAGCATTGACCTCCATGGAGCGGCGGTGTACACTTTGCCTGTCTGTTGGCTCAGTGACAAAGACAACACAGCACAGATGCGGGTCTTCGTAAACATTCCGGCCCAAAGGTGCCGGTGGAGGTGGTTGGTTATCGTTTTGCTCCACCCGGTTAACTTGCTGGTACTGCTGCCGGTTTGGTTGCACCGGTAAGGCGTTTGCCCCGGTAAGTGGCGGTGGTGGCGGTAGCTGTTGCTGCTGCCGCGGCATGTCTTGTGGTGGCTGTGCATCTTTTACCGTTCCCTTTTGCATCAAGTACTTGGTCCAGGTACAATCCTTCGTCAGATGGTTTGACGGGTGTGCCGGATTCGGTGTGTGCCACCGGCAAGGTTGATCCATGGCAGCTTCCATGGTGTATTTTGCGGGTTCTTGCCAGTTTCTTTTCTGGACCCAGGGTTTCTTTTCCACCCATTGTTTCTTGGGACCTGCCCATGGCTGCGATCCGGTTTTTTGCCTCTGGCTGCCGCTGGCCTCAGAGTTTTCCTGCACAGCAGCAACTTGCTGCGGACCGTACCTTCGATCCGGAAAATCTTCTCTTCTTTTGTTATTCCGGTTATCCCGGTGTTGTTCGTGGCGCAGCTGTTCCGGCTCCGGTTGCACTGCCGGCTGCGTTGGGTCTCCCAACGCATAGCTATCAGCCACACGTATCATCTCTGCCAACGTTGTCGGCATGTTCCGCTGCAACTTTTGCCACAGTGGTGAACCTCTTCTGCATCCACTGCTAAACCAAGCAATGGCTTGTGCCTCGATCACCCCTTCACAGGAGTTCCTTGTGGTGTTCCACCGGGCCAGATAATCCCGGTCTGTTTCGTTCGGGCGCTGCACGCACAGAGCAAGTTGCTGCGGCCTGTTTGGCCTCTGATAGGTGCTGCTGAAATTGCTCACAAAAGCCTCCTCAAAATCCAGCCAGCCATTTATGCTTCCTGCCGGCAAGTTGTTTAGCCAGATTCTTGCCGGTCCAACCAAAAACGATGGTATGATCCTCACGGCCCAACGCCGGTTTCCTCCTCCTGCTACGGTTCCTCCACCGCCTGCAACATATACCGCGGTCACGTAATCCGCGAGCCAATCTTCCGGCTTCGTAGTGCCATCATATGTTTTTGTGTCACGGGGCAACATAAAGTTGCGAACTGGTGGCTTTTCTTTCATGATCCTTGGGCCAAAGCACTTTGGACCTGGAGGACCTTCCTCCTCGATCATTTCTGACAAATACACTCTATCCAGACGGTGCCTCGCATCCCGTTCCGGTAAGTATTTCTCCCCCAAGCGTTCTCCCAATGGGTTCCGGTATGCTGCCGGTCTTGCAGAATCGGCTTCATCATAACATTCCGGCACCGCGGCCCTCGCCTGCCGGTACCTCGGGGGATCTATTCCCTCCTCATCGTACGCTGCCCTTGCAGCTCGATAATTTTACCCGGTCTCATATCTACCGGCATGATTGTTTCCAGCATAGCCTCCTCTGGCGTAGCCTCGCTCTGCCCCTTGGCTTTTTCTACCGGCATCATGTTGCCCAGCTTGTTGCTTTCCGGCAAGAACCGGATCGTACACAGTCATCTGCTGCGCATTCACTTCTTTTTCTCTCCTTCTATCCGGATGGGGGGACGATGCCTGCCCATGGGACTTGCTACCGGCATTCTTTGTCGAACGCGCGGATTTTGAGGCCGCTGCCTTGTTCAGCTTAGCCAGCTGCTCAGCGTTCTGCTGCTCAATAGTTTCCAGCAGCTCTCTAACACGCTCTTGCTGTTTTGCCAAAGCCTCTCCGGAAAGCGACTCGCATAGCTCTACAGCAGCTTTAGCAGCTTTTATAGTTTTATCCGGGCTGCTATACTTAGGCTTTTCCACGATGCTAACAGATGCAGAGGCACTCTTGCCGGTAAGAATTTCTTTGCGCAAATCTTGATCTAGGTTGCGAGCTTTTAGCCAGTTTTCCGGCATCCTGGTAGCATGCGCGCTAACAGAAGCAAAGCCATGGGCAGCGTTATACTCACGTACGGTTAGGTTCAGCTCGCGCTGCGCCCTGACGATGTCCTTGCCGCTCTCGAGCATCTTCTGGCGCTGCGCCTCCAGCTCCGCCTGAGCCGCTGCCGGGTCGATGTTCTGCGCGATGGGGGTGGCGAGGACCTTCATCGCCGCTTGGAGCGGTGTCTCCAGTGGCGCGGATGATGCTCCCGCTGCGCCTGCGCCGCGCTCCAGCGGTGGCTTAGCCGCACGGGTTGAAACCGCGCGACCAGCATCTTCTGCCGCAGCTTCCTTTCCTGCACCAGCCACACCGGTCATCATTACCTCGACGCTGCCGGCGGCGCGGCCAGCACAGAGCCATCTTGGCGGGTCCGGTGCCACCAGCACCGGCGAGAGGCGCTGGCGCACGGGGACGGTGCCGAAGTAGACGCGGTGGCTGCCGAACTCGATGATGCGGCCGTTCTTGGGGAAGACGCCGCCGTTGGCGAAGCAGCCCGCGTTGTCGTTGATGAAGTTCATGGCGTAGATGCGCTGCACCAACGCGGACACTGTACGTTCGCCGGAGATCTCGAGGACGCCCGCCCGAATGTGAACTCCATCATGCGCCACTTCATGCCCCACGGTGGGCGCCAACTGTCGTCGTGGTGAACGAGCAGATGCCATAGGATGGCTTAGATTGGGGCCGAATGGACGCAAGAGGATTCGGGGGAGGGTTTGTGATCAGGTGGGAAGAGATTCCGGATGGTTTCCTCAAGAACTTGGCCAAGGCCAGAGGTTGAAGAAGAAAGACACAAGGAAGAACTCCCTCTAGATCACCATGTTCATTGATTCACACAAGTTACAGGCTCTGCCTACATACACGCGTGCCCGTAAGGAGGGCTGCCCCCTCTCCTTATATAGGGGAGAGGGTGGCTTACAGAGCAAGAAACCCTAACGGCATCTTTGACTGGACAAACTACTTTACCAGCTACTGTACAAAGCTACTTTAATCATAGATGACACCGGGGTCTTCTTTAATCAGGGAGGCTGACGTCCTCCGGCTTCTTTCTTCGTCATCTTCTTCTTTATCGTCAGCCCTTCGTTTAAAGCTACTTTGCTTAGCTCATCCTTGTCTTCTAGCTCTGGAGAGGATCTTTGACCAGCTTGCCGACAAGCTATTCCTTCCGGGGGCCCGGTATCTTTTCTATCCGGTTCCGGTGTCCCTCTTATGAGGATTCCGGCACAGCCTGTTCAGCCAGACGCCTATCTTAGACTCCGGCATGAACATCTAACCGGTATCCTGATGGCTCAAACCATCCGGTTTGGCATGCCTTTGGCATACCGGGGGTCATCCCCCCAACATGTCTTTTATATTTTGCTGTTGAATTTCCTAATTTAATATATGCACTGTTGGGCTATTGTGGGCTCTTAAAAGGCCAAGGCCCAAAGTAGCCTAGAAATATATGGGCTCTTAAAAGGCTAGAGCCCAACAAATAATTAATTGCATTTTCGAAAAACGGGAGTTGAAAAGGCCAAAAAAGGCCGAAGCCCAAAAAACTTGCAGGACCGTAAAAAGGCCAAAGCCCATAACTTTTATGGACCCAAAAAGGCCAAGGCCCAATATCTTTATGGACCCCAAAAAGGCTGTGGCCCAAAACCTTTGTGGACCCTATAAAAGCCTAGGCCCAAAATCTTAATGGACCCTAAAAGGCCAAGGCCCAAAACCATATTGGACCCTAAAAAGGCCAAGGCCCAAAACTGTAATGGGTCCTAAAAAGGCCACGGCCCAAAACTGTAATGGGTCCTAAAAAGGCCACGGCCCAAAACTGTAATGGGTCCTAAAAAGGCCACGGCCCAATGGAAATTGGCCCAGGCCCAGTAAGTACAGCAGCTAAAAAGGCCGTTGAAAAAAAAAGCTAAAAAGGCCGAGGTAATTGGGCCAGTTACGGGCCAAGGCCCAACAAAGCCGAAAAAAATAATCAGAACTAATGGGCTCAGCCCACATAAGGAGCTGAATGGACCGGGCTGAATTCAAATAACGACGTTTCTAATTCGTCACAATTTTGCCACGTCGGATTGCCACGCTGGACTCGGGGGCAGGTGCCCATGACGTTTTGGGAACGTCATGCAGTCAGTGACATTTTAAAACGTCACAAAGCTCTACGACGTTTTCAAGTGGAACATCTTAAGCACTCACTGCTGACTCCCAGCTTTCGACGTTTTGAAAGTTGTCACAATAACGTCACAAGTAGCCATTAGTGACGTTTCAGTGACACCTTTATTTCGTCAACTTATGGTAGATTTCTTGTAGTGATGCCCATGCATGCCCCTGGAAAGATACCATGTGACTTTACGTGGCACATTCTTCCTGCTTCATGTTTGACCAAACTTGAATATTTTCTTCACTCTTTGTATTGGTCAACCTTGTATCTTCTCATGCTCTATCATACTATCTTGATCGATGATCTTGATGCCAATACAGAAGGTGTATCTTTATCTTCATGGCATCCATACTTGAATCCAACACATGGAATACAAGTAGTACCTATGGAATATTCCTTCATATAAACTCAATGAAAATATTAGTCCATAGGGGTTGTCATTATTTACCAAAACCACACATAGGGGAAATGTACCCTTACATTAACTCATGCGCGTCCCCGAGTAGGTAAGTGATAACAAAAATAATTTTTGTGGGGACATGAAGCCAACACAATCTTGATCAAGTTATTGTAAAAGCATTGTGAGCTGGGATCAAAGTACTCTAAACATAGACATGATAGATATAATTCTAACAATAGAACTTAGCAACTACTACCTCCGTTTTAAGGAATAAGGCGTCCTCGTTTTACGTGCTTTTTTTTTGACTAAGAATTACTTTAAATATATAAAGATTTTTTTATATGAAATTAGCATCATTAGAAAGTGGTTTTCAATACTAATCTAATGGTGCTAATTACATATAATATAATCAAGATTTTGTTGCTCAATTTTGATGGTCAAAGTTCGTCTTGGAATACGCGTGCGCCTTATTCCTTAAAATAGAGGTAGTTTGTTACAACATGAGAAGTAACTCAAACAAAAGATCATGAATAATAGTGCACTGAAAGCAAATATTTGTTTTTTTTAGCATAGATAAAACATAGCAAAGTGGTAACCAGCTTGTCCTTTATGAAATAGCAAAACATAAATGCCAGGACACCTTTAGAGTTCAATGGGTGACTAGATACAAATAATTTTAGAACTAGCAATAACATAATCATGAATCAATCAATAATAATTTTTGGGACTATGCACTCAGAATGACAACTATACTCTCTTAATTGGTGCATAAAGGTAGAATATGAAGACTGAACATAAAAGTAAATGAAAGTCCATGCGCAGAGGGAAGCAAGATTACTCATGTGCTAGAGCTTTTTATTTTGAATAAAGTAGAGGTATTGAAAATGTATTTTGAGAGGTATGTATGTCTATGTCAATGAATTGGAATCAAATGATCTATCATACTTCCATGCTTAATGGCTTCAAGAGAGGCTCCCATAAAGAGAACAATAAAGTTCCTCTTCTCCTTTATTTGGACAAGCTAAGTTCATGATTTCTCAAGTACACAGTGTTATGAGATTTTGATTATGCGTTCAATTTGTATTTTAGTGGGCTGGGAAACCGCTTGCCTGCTCTTTTTGCAATATTAATGACTAGCACATTATGCATGCTAGTCAAGGTGTGAAGCCAAAATAAACATGAAAGACACAATAAAGCATTCAACACTTCCTCATGAGCTAAAACAAGAACACAAAACAGGTAAAAAAATTGAAGGTTTAAAGATAGCACACAAGCAATTCACTTTGGAGTGGCAGTGAAATACCACATATAGGTAGGTATGGTGGACACAATTGGCAAACTTTGGTTTTTGGGAGTTGGATGCACGAGTAGATCTCATACTCAGTACATGTGAAGGCTAGCAAAAGACTGGGAGCGACCAACTAAGAGAGCAATAATGGCCATAATCATGCATAGCGATAAAACATTATTAATCAAAGCATAAATTGATATTACAAGTCAAAAACTAAATGATCATAGATGCTTGAGGTGACTGCTTTTTAGTCATAACATGGTATAAGCATGTGCCAACTCAACCCAATTAAAGCATCGACGACGAATACCACAATATTATGCTTTTGTATGATGGAAACAACACATGATTCTTTCAATGGCACATTAAGCACTCTCAGCTATTTGAGACAAGTCATGCTACAACAATAACTACTAAGCATATAATTAAAATAACATCCAACATGACATGCTAAAGTCTAAGCCACAATCTAAACAAGCTTCCTTTTGCACCACTATAATCATGAAACATTTTACTCGTCTCCAACACCAATCAACTTACTTGAAGTAACTCTCATAGATAATAATCAATAAATACCAGAGAGCTAATCATACCTAACTAAAGAAAACTAACAAGCTCTGAACAAAATACGAGTGGAGAACAAGAGCTAAACGCAGTACTAGCAAAAGAGAACACCCGCAAAACAATAAGAGTGAAAACTAGAGTGTTCTATGCAATGAAAACGGAGTGTGTCTCTCTCCCACACAAGAATGTTAGGATCCAACCAAGTTGATTATATCAAACAAAAAAAAAACTAAAAACAAAAATGAACATGCTCCAAGAACAACACATAGTATATGAAGCAATAAAAATATAGTGCCTTGAAAGATGACCTCATATTTTTGTTGATGAAAAGGGAATTCCTTGGGCATCCCCAAGCTTTGACGCTTGTACCTCTTGGATATTTCTAGGGTGACATGGGCATCCCCAAGCTTGAGCTCTTATACATTGATGTGGGCATTACCCTTCGGGTAACTAATGTTATGATACCTCCTACGGCCCAACCAGGGGCCCATGAAGATCATCCATCGACCAAGGTTGGCCGTTATGTCGGTTCCAAAGAAGGATTCTTGACGAACAAGGCAAGAAGACGTAGAATAAGGAAAGTTTAGATGTAGAACTCTTTCTAACCTAGTCGAACCCGGGCAGAACTCTCGAGACCTGGCCTGCAATATAAGGGCCAAGAGAGGTCTGCCGAGGGACACACAATCACCACACCTAGAATCCCCTCAATTCTGGAGCTAGGTCATTATAAATCTTAGCCTCTCGACGAGATCTTAGTCTTACCCTTTGTCTACCCCATTGTAACCCGATAATTTCTATAATCAAGATCAGACAAGCACGAAGTAAGGGTTTTACATGATCGAGGGCCTCGAAACTGGGTAAATCTCTCTCCCCGTTTGTTTGGTATCCGATGTCTCGTGTCAGCCTGCAGGATTCCGTCAACCCTAAGCCCCAACAGGTGGGCATTGCCGAGGAGCACCCTCATCAATTGGCGCAGTATGAGGGAACCTTGTTGGCAAAAGGCTCATTGTCTGCTGTTTCACATGTTGTCTGCAAACTCATCAGCATCGCCGACGTTATCGTCAGCTCCTTCATTGTCAAGCTCGGGGAAATCGATTCGATTCGGGTCCTTCGATTTTACTCCACACAATGACTCGTCTCATCTGATCTTTTCGGATATGCAAGGCGGGTTGGATATGACGTTCGGAAGCGTCCACTAATGCATCAACGCCGAGGGCATCATTCAGTTGCCCGATCCGCTCGTCTCCAATACAGCAAGGATCCCATCGTCATCAGCGGCAGGATCGACTGCGTCGACTTCGGTCTCGGCCGATCTATCGGCTGAATTATCTGCATCAACGACAACGTCTTCACCGCCATCGACTCCGCGTCGATCGACGTCATCTATGTTTGTTGGATCCGATGATTCCATGTCATCCAATTTGACATCGTATTATTTCCTAAACTGCGACACCAAGCATGGATTGGGATCGGATGACACACTGTTCATCTGCAGTGCCAATTATTTCTTCGGCTGATGAAAGTATCGACAACATCGCCAGGACAGCTACCTGGAAGGTGGCGCATCATCATATCTATGATATTCTCAACTCGGGCGACGGAGAAGAAGGAGAACACGCACCACGTGCCAGTAGGCGTCGCAACGTCGAGAACAGCTCCAGTAACGATAATAGTGACTACACTATTACCGAGGAAGAATGGGAAGCGGCTCGAGCTGCAATAACCAACAATACTCGGCTCCCTTCTAGAACTTCGACAGGGACTCTTAACGCATAACATTCTGTCTTGGAGAGGAATCAGGTGCGATTGTCAAACGAGCAAGCAAGTCTCGATCGACGTCGGCTCGCGGCTGATCAATCCAGTGAGCGACGTAGAGCCTCACATGCTAGTGCATCTCAAAGCAACCAAGGTTCAGGAAGACATCGACCAAGGATGCCTCGGCTTCCGAAAGATGATGCAAGGGAGATACCTTCAAACTTGTCCAAATCCTTTATAACTATGGACACCGCGGGCATGCTAAGATCGAAAACTGTCAAGGGAGCAACTGCCAACCTCGCGGCTTATCTGATCAACCATCAGCCAACACCTGATGAGCCCATGGCGCAAGCTCATCGGGGGTGCTCTGGAAAGCCTCACGATCATTGGAGATAAACTAGTTCCTCGAAAGGAGAAGGCCACACACCAGAGCAGTGGTTCCAGGCATCGTTCGAAAGATGCTCGAGGTGATATCACTCAAAGCAGGATTGATAAAGCTCGGCGATGACGAGCTACAAGAGAAGGATATGATAGCGACGATTCCAAAGAAACTCAGGAATACGATGGCGAACTGCAAGGAGCCGATTTCTTAAGCTACAAGATCCGGGAGACGATGCCACCCAAGAGGTTCAAGCCTACTCCCACCGATGTCGCCAAATACGACGGGCAGTAAGAGACGAGGTCCTAGATAGATGATTATTCACAAATTGTGATCTTGCACAAAGGAAACCAAATAGCAGCAATGTAGTGCCTGCAGCTTTGCCTGAAATACTCGGCATGGAGCATGGTTGAGAGGCCTTCCAAAGGGTTCTATCAGATCCTGGGAAGATTTGGTTGACGCTCTCATAAAAAACTTCCAAGCAACGTACAAGAGGCCGGTCGGAATCGAAGAGCTACGTCATTATCAGCAGAAGTCGAGAGAGTCAATGCGCACGTACATCAGACTTTTTACTAAACTATTAGAGGTTGGTGAAGACGTTTCCGTTGATAGAGCAATCAATGCTTTCAGTGATGACATTCCACGGAAATCTTACATCGAGGATTGAAAGAAGCCAAAAACTATCACCAAATTGATGAAGATTGCCAACAGTTGGGCTGATGGAGAAGATCATGTAAGGAAACCTCATCCGCGCAGTGACAACGAAGACGACGACCAGCCGAGGCATGATTCGGGTCATCGACGAGATCGTCGCAAGAAGAGGAAAGATCACAGATACGATGATGCTAACATCGTAGTTGCTGGATATTCTGATCGATGATATGATCGGTATGATGATAGACGTGATGACCGCCAAGATAACAATCGCAACAATTCGGGAAGAAATCGCGGCAATTACAAGGGGCAACCTTCAAGGGTGCCAGAGCTGCCTTTTGTTGAGCAGCTAAATGCTCCATGTTACATACATGCATATATCGATCCCAAGGATGGCACTAAGAAGTCGAGTCAACTGCTCAGAGACTATGGACAGTTTATCGAAATGCAGAAGTTCTACGAGATAGGCAGGGGCAACCGTAGCAGCCGAAACCTCCACCACCGCCCCCACCTCAGCACCAAGTTCAGCAAGTTCAAACTCGTAATCCTAATGAGTCCTTTCCCCCACCATGTGGACAGATGAGCATGATTCACAAAACTAGTGTTTCGAGAAGAGAGATGAAGAAGCTCACGCAAGAAATCAACCTCACAGAAAGTACCATGGCAAATATTCTAGAGTATGTCGACTGGTCGTCGCAGAGCATCCTGTTTAGCAGGGCGGACCATCCGATGTCCATCCCAAAACCAGGTCATGTTGCCTTGGTAGTTGAAGCACAAATAGGAGGATTTAGTATGAGCAAAGTGTTCATGGATGACGAAAGTGGATTAAATCTGATATTCGCTAGCATAGTCAGAAACATGGGCATCACAATCAAAATGCTAGAAGAATCTGATACATGTTTTCAGGGCATCATTCCTACTTTGCCAGCGCATTCTCTTGGCAAGATTTTCTTGAATGTCATCTTCGGGAAACCCGACAATTTTAGGAAAGAAGGGATCAAATTCGAGGTAGTGAATGGAAGCTTGTTGATGAGAGATTGCAATTAAGATTAGCTAGTTGGAAAGGTAAATTACTTTTATTGAGAGGAAGATTGGTCCTTATTAATTCAGTGCTAAGTAACATGGTATTGTATATGATCTCTTTCTTCCAATTGCCCAAAGAAGTCCTAAAACAATTGGATTATTTTTGGTCAAGATTTTTTTGGCAAGGGGATAGTGAGAAAAATAAATATCGATTGACCAAATGGAGTATAATTTGCCGACCTAAAGATCAAGGAGGTCTTGGCATTCATGACCTCGAGGTCAAGAATAAGGCCCTCCTTGGTAAATGGCTTTTTAAGCTACTTACTGAAGAAGGGGTGTGGCAAACCTTACTCAAGAGAAAATATGTTGGCTCAAATGCTAGGTCCCACGTTTATTGGAAACCAGGTGATTCACATTTTTAGGCTGGCATTATGGCAACAAAGAAATTATTCTTTCCATATGGCTCCTTCTCTATTAGGAATGGATCGGAAATTGGATTCTGGGAGGACAAGTGGCTAGGTAATACCACCCTCCGTGAATAATATCCGGCTTTATACAATGTTGTGCGCCATAAAAGCGATACTCTCGCCAAGGTGATGGAATCTTCCCCACCTAATGTGATGTTCAGAAGGAGCATTGTTGGTCCTAGACAAGCATCTTGGAATGCTTTGCTTCAACATTTTTATTCGGTCTAGTTGACGCAGGAATCCGATGTGTTTCGATGGAATCTCACCGAAAATGGAAAGTTTTCGGTAGATTCGATGTACAAGGTTTTAATCCATCCTGAGGTTCAAGTCGATAGTAATAACAAAATTTGGAAGATAAAGATACCGCTTAAAACGAAGTTATTCGCTTGGTATCTTCGTCGCGGGGTCATCTTAACAAAAGATAACCTTGTAAAACGTAATTGGCATGGAAGTAAATCGTGTATCTTTTGTCATCAAGACGAGACGATCAAACACCTTTTCTTCCAGTGTAAATTCGCGAGGTCTATATGGTCAGTCATCCAGATATGTTATACCTTATATCCACCACGTACCGTTGCAAACATTTTTGGCAGTTGGCTTAATGGTGTTGATCCTAGGTTTAAGATACTTATTATGGTGGGAGCGATTGCCGTGATATGGTCGCTTTGGCTATGTAGAAATGACAAGGTTTTTAATGATAAAAATGCTTCTCTTTTGTAGGTTATCTACCGGTGTACGGCTATGCTCCGTTCTTGGTCACCTCTACAGTGTGTGGAGTTTTGAGACCTCTTTATGGAGGTTTGTACACGGTTGGAGGACACGGCGAGAGAAATTTTTTCCCAACAAAGGTGGCATAGAAATCTTCGGATTGAGCCTCATTCCTCTGTGGCGCTACCTTAGCTTTTCGTTTTTTACTATATGGATTGTACTCATTTTTATGGTATAAGTTTTGGCTCAAACGGCTGTGTGCATCCTAGTTATGCAGAAGCCGGGTGTAATGCTTAACTTAAATAATAAAATGCCCTTTATTGAAAAAAATGAGCTAGGCATGCTTTTATTCTAAATTCAACATATAATTAGGTTGATGAACCTTTAGTTTTATTTTATCAGCTATTGTTTGTAAACAATGTAACTATTTTTTCAAATTAATAAACCACGCCGCATGGCTTTCTAAAAACAAAACAGTCCGAGATGCCGATTGAACATCGGAAAAAACCGCGTCTCCGCCAAACCGCCAAGAACATTATCGCGCGGATCCACCACGAAATCCCGCCAAAGCTTGCTAGAACTCGCGGGCGAACGAATCCTTTGCTCGAAGCTCCCGAGCGAGCGATTCGTTTGCTCCCGAGCTCTCGAAGGTCCTCCTCGCGCGCAAGATTCGTGTGTCCACGCAGGGCCGACCCTTGGGAGGGTTGTAACATCCCAAGTTTCAACAACAATAAACAAGAAAGAAAAATTCCCAAACTCAAAATTTGCAATTAACAAAAACATTTTCTATGCATATAGTGCCACATATAGTTTCATGCATTTGAGTGAAATTCTTTTGTGCAATTGTCATGACGAGTGTTAGTATGATGATCAATTGCTATTGAACCCTAAAAAACGATCATCAAACCCTAAATTTAGAAGAAATGAAGAAAATGAGAAAAACCCATATCTCACTTACATACACATTATGCCAAATTGCAAATCTTCACCCTAGGCCATAATTGCTTGCTCTCTTGCTTGTAGAATACTCAAATATGATAAACTAACACAATTGCATCAATGAATCAAGAATCAAACACAAGGAAATCTCAAAATCTCCACACATATGATAATGGTCATATGGCCCCAAAATATTTTCTTCCCTACTTTACCCCTCTGGTTTTCTCTATTCCTAAACTAAACTTGGTCAACCAAAGCCATGTCATCCAAGACCATATCAAGGTGAGTAACTTTGATGTTGACCACCATGGCTAGAGTTGACTAGGTTGACCAGTATCAAGGTGACAAGTAGTGATGCTGAAATAAAGAGAAGATCATGTCACTTTTGCCATTTTGCAAAACAACTCCAAATTGAACCAAACCACCACCAATCCAACACCTTAATTATATAAATGAGATCCACCAAAAAGAAAACCAAAATTTCAAACAAAAAGTTCATGCGGCCATTTAATCAAACACTTGGCAGGCATAGTTTCCAAATTGTGTTACATGCTATTGTCCATCGGTTTCTTGCCTAAACCAACTTTAACCCGTGATCATTTGATCCCTCCGCCTCCCCTACATCGAGCTTGGTACATGCTAGGGCTTGGTAGAGTGGAAAAGTGAGGAGAAAGCCTCCATGTCAAGCACACCCGGCCAACTTTGGCCAAACCCTCTCTGGCCAGCCTCTCAACGTTTCTCCTTGTCCCAGAGCATCTTGGCATCACGAGGAACCTCACCGTACACGCCCCAGCAACGCCGAGCCACGGCATTGGCCAGAACGCGCGCGCCCAAGGCATGCCAGGACATGCCAGCACGCGCGCTCACCGCGCTCTGGCCGCGCCAGTACGTCGCGCAATCGAGCGACGTCGTCCTCCTCTGGCCAAGCTACCACTGCGTCGAGCATCTACTCCCCGCCCTCTACATGCTAGACAAATGCCCAGGCCTGCCCCTGCTCCGTCGCCGTCGTCCTCATCGACTTTCTGCCGCACGCCCCGCCGCAGACATTAGATGCGCCCGAGCCGTCTCTTCACGCTTTGGCCTCGCCAGCTACACGTTGAGCATCGCCAGGACACCAGCTAGCCGTAGCCGTCCTCGCCTTGCCCTTTGGATCGCCACTAGAGCCACGCCATGGCCGCTCCTTCTCAGCACCCCGCGGCACCCCTCGACCCTATAAACAGAGACCCTCCCAGCAAGCTCTCCTCACACCATTCCACTCCCCTCTCCTCACTGATCCTCCTCACCACCGTAGCTCGTCCAATTACTGCCGGAGGCACCTCAATTGCAAGATCGGAGCCGCCGGAGCCAGGACATCGACGCCATTGATCCACGCCGCCCCAAGCCTCGCCACTGCTACCAGGAGCTTCAGCACCCTCGACAACGCCGCCTCGCCCTCACCAGAACCCCGCGGAAACGCCGGTAGGCCCTCCGACCCCCTAGGCTCGCCGCCAGTGAGCTCGTCGCTCGTCGGAGACAATGACGATCACTGCCCGTTGGATCCTGTTCTAATCCAACGGCTCCTCTCGCGCGTACCGCTTCGCTGGTTAAAACGCCACTGACAGGTGGCCCCCACCTCGTCAGTGCGGCCCAAGCGCACCAGATGCTTGTTGGGCTGCGCAGTGAATTTAATTCCCGTTTCGGCCCAGTAACTCTTCCCGCCTAAGCCCACGAATTCAAATATGGATTTATTCATATTTCAAATTGTTCTGCAGATGGTTTAGTAATTTGTGAATATTTTGAAATCTTCCAAACCAAATTTAGCAAACTTTATATCGTTGGAAAGCCCATGAAATTATCTAACAAATGCCACTGGTCCCCCCTCCAAATTCAAAGTAGATTTAATTTGATAAAAAGAACAAGACAGGGACTTTTGTACATTCAAACTTTATTTAAAATTTAACCATAATAGATTTTTAATTGATTCCAACTCTAATAAATCACAAATGATGTCCTTTAATTGATTATGCAATAATATATACATGTTACTTGTATGATCATGGACTAGATCAAATAAAATAGCTATGTAGTCAATACTAGTGAAATTAATCTTGGAATTCAAACTCAACAAATAATATGAGAGCTACTCTCTCTTTTAAATCTTGATCCTAAGTGATATAACCAGGGGGAAGGACTTAGGCTAATGAACCCTTGATAAGTATTACTTAGAGATTTTAATTCATTTAAATGTTAGTATTAAACTATGTGAAGTGTAGCACTTCAATTAAATTATACTCACATATAATAGATATGAAATGTTGACTTTGGTCAACCTATATTTCATACCTGATTATTATATGAAGAGATTAAATCTTAATAAGAGGTAATGAGAAGAAATTAATTTCTCTAAGGATCTAAATACCAAATTAAAGAAATAGGAATAATGAGAGGAAATTATTCTTCTCTTAAATAAAGACTAATCAAATGATCCACCATGCCATGTTTGATTGATGATAGGATTAGTGTGTGGACTCTTTGAGTGTTTCTAGTTTAGTATGTGAGCTTGGTTTAGTATGTATACCTCGTATTCGTATATAGACGCTAGTAACGAGGAATACCAAGAGGAGGAGGCCTACTCTCAGGAAGAAGAGGAGAACTTCGATAACTACTCAGCTCAAGGCAAGCTAACCCTTGCTAAACACAAGTGCTTAGCTCTACAAGAGCAAAGGCACCATCACACTTTATATTATGTCTTACCTATCCCATGTTTTTACTTTACATTTACTTTTGCTTATTTATTTCAAAGTACTTTTTGATTTATGATTCACTTGGTCTAGAGTAGAACAATACTTGAAGTTAGATTAGCACAACTCAAGGCTAGATAGCACCCCTCATATGGTTGCTAGTGCTAATCAATTAAAATTGACTACTCTAGATGGGAATATGGTGAAGTGAAATGACTTTGAAAGAATGTAAAGTGGGGGTAGATATGAACAAGAGAAGATGGTGATTTTTGATAAAACTGATGATTGGGTTTGAATGCGATACCCTTCCAATTATACAAGTACCCCCACAATACCTGATTATGGGTAGGGCTTAACTGGAAACTTGTGTATTTTAGTATGGGTTCCCTCTAAACAAGCATCATAGGGGTTACGCCGAGGCTGCCTCCGTTAAGTGTGGAATGATGTTAAAATGAGGTGAATGTACGGCCCAAGCCCTGTGCAGTTCCCGGGTTAACTGCGGTTTCCACCGGGAGGCCAAGCTCATGGGGAGAGGTGCTCATACTAGCATATATAAGTGAAAGGTTATGGTTGATGATCCGCGTACTGTGTTACGATGATTCGGGGTTATCCTCGACGGATGTAATCAAAAGTTGTGGCACAAGAGTACAACCTCTGCAGAGTGTTAAACCTATTCGAATAGCCGTGTCCACGGTTACGGACGATTGGAAAGGCCATACTATCTCTGTTATCATAAATTTGATCTTAAAAAGGAATGATGAATTGAAAGGTGATATTGAGGTGAATCAATATGAGTTGTGGGAATGACACTAATGTTCCCACTTGAGTTAGTCTAGCACATGATAAGGCTTTACTAAATGTTTATCAAACTAAAACTTGGCTTTATGCAAATAAACCTAGAGCTTAGCACCCCCTTACTTCACTTAGTAAGTAATTACTCTAGTGTTAGTTTGCGAGTACTTTAAAGTACTCATGGCTTTGCCCTGGCTATTCAAATGCCAGACTATGAAGGAGAGCACCAGTATCAGGATGACGGACAACAGGACGTCTACGATAACTAGGATCGTCTTCTAACGTCAAGCGTTGCCTGTGGAATAGATAGTCCACTACTACTTTGCTTCCACTACTATTTGTGATGTTGAACAATATATTCGTGTAATATTGGATCATGTGATCTATGGTTGTAAGACAATATGTGTTGTAATAAATGATGACTCTATGCTACTTACTATTATGACTCGCAAAAACATTATTCCTGGGATTGCGATGTACGGCATAATAGGCATCTGGACTTAAAAATCCGAGTGTTGACAAGTTGGTATCAGAGCCATTGTTTGACCTTAGGAGACCCTAGTTAGAATGGACGTTCAAAAACGTAGCTTCAAAATTCCATGAATTGACTAGTTACGAAAACTTTATTCACCCTCTTACCTTGAAGAGTCTTTTACAAACTTTAAATTCATGCTGTTTCTTATGAGTGAATTAAAATTTGGAACACTTGCACCTCTCTAACTTAATCATCTAATCCTTCTACAGATGGATCACGTCGTCGATGCACAGCCTTTCCTCCAGACTGAGTTCTATCAGTTGGGGAACGGTGGAGAGATCATTTTCGAGAGGGACCTCTTCTCCCTCTCGGAATTCCTCGGGCGCCCACCACCGGAAGTCTTTGGTGGAATGATCAATGACCAGCCCGGTGGTCAACTCCAGTGGGTGATCATGGTGGACCTCCGTGGAAGGTTCACGCTCCCAATGAGCGCGAGGATCTAGTTCTCCTTCCGGGAGAACAACTGGGTGGATGGTCTCGCCCGTGGACTTCAGGAGGGGCTCGCACGTCTGTGCGGGCAAAACTTCATGGACTTCGAGGATAGCCGCTTTGTGCACTATGCAAGGCACAACTCCCTCGGGGTGCCAATGAACCTGTCGTCGCACCCGCAACTTCGCCACCATGTGGATCATCTCGACTTCATGTTGAATGAGACCCGCATCGACCTCGACAACTCCCGCGAATACGCCAACCACACTCACATCCAGTTGGCGCAGCAGGCGGAGACCATCAAGGTCATCGCCGGGGAACGAAGGGCTCTCCGCCGCGCCAACCAGAAGAAGGACTACGCCATCAACCGCCTCAAGGCCAGGATCGCCACACTGAAGGCGACCATCGCCACCCAAGCTGAACAGATCCAGGAGCTGGAGGGCGAAGGAGAAGGGGAGAACATCCAGGGGGACGGCTACTCCTACGTCAGCAACGACGATGACTACGAGGAGGTGGAAGACGATGACCTGGAGTTCCACCCTTACGAGGATGGCCACGAGCACCTTGCTGCCGGCCGGGTAGACAACGTCTACCCTATCAACGTCGATGGCGAGTAGTCCCGGCTGAGCACTTGCGTCCCGTGTTATCGGTCCTTTGTACCCGCCCCATGTATTGTAGTTTGTTGAAAGGGTTCTTCAAACCCTTCGGAACTATTGGCTTGTAATATTTGCTACCTCCATCACTATGTTTGTGTGTGTGTAATATTATTATTATTTTATGAATCAAGTTTTAAATTATGTGAAAAATTTTACCCCAAAATGAGCCATAGAAATTTCCCTCTCATCTCATGATCCAAATCCCCGTTCAGATGGCACCCCCAACTCGCAGCGAAACTGCAATGCTGCAAATGCTGCAACAGATGATGATAGAGAGAGAAGCTGAGAGAGCTGACCGCCAAGCCAACTTAGCTGCTCTTCAACAGATAGCTCAAGGAAATCAAGGCCACGGAAACCACGACCACCCAGGGTCGAAGCTGAAGAACTTCCAAAACACCAACCCACCGGTGTTCAGCAAGACGGAGGAACCCCTAGATGCTGATGATTGGCTCCAAACCATGGAGAACAATCTCGAGGTTGCCGGAGTTGAGGACAACGAGAAGGTGTTGTTCGCCACCCACTATCTGGCTGGACCTGCACGTGCCTGGTGGACAAGTGCTCGCGCATTGAATGCGGGGCAAATGATGACTTGGGAAGATTTCAAACTCAAGTTTAGCAAGTATCATGTGCCCCCGGGCCTGATCAAGAAGATGAGGGATGAGTTCAGGGAACTGAAGCAAGGCCGGATGACCGTGGTGGAATACCGCGACAAGTTCCTCACTTTGTCAAGGTACGCCCCGGATGAGACAGATACCGTCGAGAAGAGGAAGGAGAGGTTTCTGAATGGACTACATGATGAGATGCAGACTGTACTGATCAACATCCCCTTTGCTGACTTAGAAGCCCTCGTTGACTCCGCCATTCAGATGGAGGGGAAGATACACCAGCCAATGAAAACCGCAAGCGTCGCATGATGAACCAGAATGGGCCCAGCAATAACCACAAGTATCGCCCCAGCTCAAGTGGAGGGTTCGCCCCAAGAAACAACAAGCCCCCGATGCAGAACTCACGTCCGAGTTATCAGAACCGGAGTGGAGGAAACCCCAGGCCAGGAGGCCACAACAACTACAACAACAACAACCACAACAACAACTTCAACCGCGCTCCACCCCGCGCCCCCAACAACAACTCCAACACCGCTCCAAGGACTGGGAGCAATGCTGTTCCCATCACCCCCAAGGACAAGTCCACCTACAACTGCTATGAGTGCGGAGTGGCGGGGCACTTCTCCTATGAGTGCCCCAAGAAGCTCGCCAAGACTGCCGCCAACACCTCTGGCCCTGCTCAGCAGCAACGCCGTGTCACCACCAACAAGAAGTTCGCCCCCAACAACCCGAACAACCGCAATGGCCGCCTCGACCACATGAATGCAGAAGAAGCTCAGGAAGCCCCAGATGTTGTGCTGGGTATGTTCTCTGTTAACTCAATACCTGCAAGAGTGCTGTTTGATTCTGGAGCATCACATTCATTTGTTACCGAAGATTTTGCATGCACTAGTAAGATTCAACCCATCAGTTTGAAGCATGTCATGATAGTTCAAATACCTGGATCAACAACTAAAGCTAGAAAAATTTGCAAAGATGTGCCCATCAGAATTCATGAAATAGAATTTTATGCAAATTTGATTGTTCTGGGAGCCAAAGGTTTGGAAGTAGTCCTGGGAATGGACTGGATGGCGAAACATCATGGACTGATTGATTGTGCCAAGAAGGCCATCACCATGACTAGTAGCACCGGAATAATAGTCGAACACATATCTGAAAGGATGCCCCGAAAGTTTACCTGCAACCAAAGTCTAGCCAAACCCACCTTGGATCAGATCAGGGTCGTTTGTCGATACCCTGATGTGTTTCCGGATGATCTACCCGGTATGCCCCCAGATCGGGATATCGAGTTTATCATCGAGTTAATCCCTGGAACCGGACCTATAGCCCAGAGAGCCTATAGCATGAACCCGGCAGAGTTAGTGGAACTGAAGAAGCAACTGGATGATATGCTATTCAAAGGTCTGATTCAACCAAGTGCGTCGCCTTGGAGATCCCCAGTTTTGTTTGTGGATAAGAAGGACGGTGCCACTCGTTTGGTTACGGATTATCGTAAGCTCAACGATGTCACCATCAAGAACAAGTATCCGTTGCCCAAGATAGAAGATCTGTTTGACCAATTGACCGGAGCTCAAGTATTCTCGAAGATTGATCTGAGGACAGGATACCATCAGCTGAAGATTCGTGCCACCGATATCCCCAAAACTGCCTTTACCACCAGATATGGATTGTACGAGTACAATGTCATGTCATTTGGATTGACCAATGCCCCCGCTTACTTCATGAATCTCATGAATAAGATCTTTATGAACTTCCTAGACAAGTTTGTCGTTGTCTTCATCGACGACATCCTCATCTATTCCAAGTCCGAAGAAGAACACGAGCAACATTTGGAAGTGGTCCTAGATACCCTTCGGGAGCATCAGTTGTATGCCAAGTTCAGCAAGTGTGAGTTCTGGTTGAAAGAAGTAGGATTCTTGGGTCATATCTTGTCAGCCGGAGGAATTGCCGTTGACCCCGCAAAAATCAAGACTGTTGAAGAATGGAAAGCCCCAACCACTCAGACCGAAGTCCGTGCATTTCTCGGATTGGCGGGATATTACCGCCGATTCGTTGAAGGATTCTCGAGCATAGCAAGACCGATGACTCAATTGTTGAAGAAAGACAGGAAGTTTGAATGGACCGACAAGTGTGAAGAGAGCTTTCAACAGCTCAAGCTAAGATTGACATCAGCCCCAATACTAGTTATGCCGGACATTACCAAGCCATTTGATGTGTACTGTGACGCCTCCAAGATTGGTCTTGGATGTGTGCTGATGCAAGAAGGCAAAGTGATATCTTACCTGTCAAGACAGCTGAAGCAGCATGAACAGAACTATCCAACCCATGACTTAGAGCTAGCAGCTGTGGTGTTAGCACTGAAAGTATGGCGTCACTACCTCATGGGTAATCGATGCGAGATTTACTCGGATCACAAGAGCCTGAAGTATATCTTCACGCAGAAGGAGCTGAATATGAGACAGCGCAGATGGATAGAGTTAATCAAGGATTACGACATGGAAATCCACTATCACCCCGGCAAGGCCAATGTGGTAGCGGATGCTCTGAGTAGACTGCCGTGTCAGTTGAACTCCATGTTAGCAATTGAGCAACCCAGCCTGTTTGAAGAGTTTGAACAGTTTAGACTGGAACTGGTTAGCGAAGGATATCTCGCTAGCATTGAACTCCAACCCACCCTGATTAGCCAGATCAAGGAAGCTCAGAAAGGAAATGCTAGTATTGAGGGGATCAAGAGCCAAATAGCTGCCAGAAAAGCACCGGGATTCACCGTAGATGAAGAAGGAGTGCTATGGTATAACAAGCGCCTTTGCGTGCTGTCAGACTCAGAGTTGAAGCAAGTTATTCTGAAAGAAGCTCACGACACCCTATACTCCATTCACCCAGGAGGAACCAAGATGTACCAGGGTTTGAAGGAACAATTCTGGTGGCATGGAATGAAGAGAGAAATTGGAAGCTACATCGCCAAGTGTGACATCTGTCAAAGAGTCAAAGCAGAACATCAACGCCCGGCAGGACTATTGCAACCCCTACAGATTCCCGAATGGAAGTGGGATTCCGTAGGAATGGACTTCATCACCGGACTGCCCAAATCAAGTAAAGGAAATGATTCCATCTGGGTAGTGGTCGACAGACTGACCAAAGTCGCCCACTTCATCCCCGTCAAAACCACCTATCAAGGACCAAGACTCGCTGAGTTATATATCTCAAGGATAGTCAGCCTGCACGGAACCCCGAAGTCAATAGTATCCGACCGAGGATCTCAATTCACCTCCAGATTCTGGCAGAAGGTACATGAAGGACTCGGAACTCGTCTGAATTTCAGCACCGCCTATCATCCGCAGACAGATGGACAGACGGAACGAGTCAACCAGATACTAGAAGATATGTTGAGAGCATGTGTGCTAGAGTATGGATCTAAGTGGGAAGACTGCTTGCCGTACGCAGAATTCTCATACAATAACAGCTATCAAGCCAGCTTGCAGATGGCCCCCTTTGAAGCACTGTACGGAAGGAAGTGCCGTACCCCTCTGAATTGGTCGGAAGTAGGAGAGAGTCAAGTCTTTGGACCAGATATTCTCCGAGAAGCTGAAGAGAAGGTTCACAAGATCCGCGAGTACCTCAAGACAGCCCAATCAAGACAGAAGAGCTACGCCGACAAGAGACGCCGAGAGATGACATTCGAGATCAGAGATTTCGTATATCTCAAAGTGTCCCCTCTTAAAGGAATGCAGAGATTTCAGCTTAGAGGAAAGCTTGCACCCCGATATGTCGGACCTTTCAAAGTCCTGAGCCGCCGAGGAGAAGTATCCTATCAACTGGAGTTACCGGAAGAAATGTCAGCGGTACACAATGTGTTTCACATCTCGTTACTCCGGAAATGCCTAGAGGTACCTGAGAAGACGGAGGTTTTCAAGAACATCGATCATCGAGCTGTGGATATCAACTCAGATCTGACATACCGCGAAGTACCGATTCGCATCTTGGAAGAAGCCTTCAGAACCACCCGTACCCGAAGTATCAAGTTTCTGAAGATCCAATGGAGTAATCACACCGAGGAAGAAGCCACTTGGGAAAGAGAAGACTTCATGAGGACTGAGTACCCAGATCTCTTTAGTACCTAGTTTTCTCTCAGATCTCGGGATGAGATCTTTTGTAAGGGGGAAGGGTTTGTAACATCCCAAGTTTCAACAACAATAAACAAGAAAGAAAAATTCCCAAACTCAAAATTTGCAATTAACAAAAACTTTTTCTATGCATATAGTGCCACATATAGTTTCATGCATTTGAGTGAAATTCTTTTGTGCAATTGCCATGATGAGTGTTAGTATGATGGTCAATTGCTATTGAACCCTAAACAAAGATCATCAAACCCTAAATTTAGAAGAAATGAAGAAAATGAGAAAAACCCATATCTCACTTACATACACATTATGCCAAATTGCAAATCTTCACCCTAGGCCATAATTGCTTGCTCTCTTGCTTGTAGAATACTCAAATATGATAAACTAACACAATTGCATCAATGAATCAAGAATCAAACACAAGGAAATCTCAAAATCTCCACACATATGATAATGGTCATATGGCCCCAAAATATTTTCTTCCCTACTTTACCCCTCTGGTTTTCTCTATTCCTAAACTTAACTTGGTCAACCAAAGCCATGTCATCCAAGACCATGTCAAGGTGAGTAACTTTGATGTTGACCACCATGGCTAGAGTTGACTAGGTTGACCAGTATCAAGGTGACAAGTAGTGATGCTGAAATAAAGAGAAGATCATGTCACTTTTGCCATTTTGCAAAACAACTCCAAATTGAACCAAACCACCACCAATCCAACACCTTAATTATATAAATGAGATCCACCAAAAAGAAAACCAAAATTTCAAACAAAAAGTTCATGCGGCCATTTAATCAAACACTTGGCAGGCATAGTTTCCAAATTGTGTTACATGCTATTGTCCATCGGTTTCTTGCCTAAACCAACTTTAACCCGTGATCATTTGATCCCTCTGCCTCCCCTGCATCGAGCTTGGTACATGCTAGGGCTTGGTAGAGTGGAAAAGTGAGGAGAAAGCCTCCATGTCAAGCACACCCGGCCAACTTTGGCCAAACCCTCTCTGGCCAGCCTCTCAACATTTCTCCTTGTCCCAGAGCATCTTGGCATCACGAGGAACCTCACCGTACACGCCCTAGCAACGCCGAGCCACGGCATTGGCCAGAACGCGCGCGCCCAAGGCATGCCAGGACATGCCAGCACGCGCGCTCACCGCGCTCTGGCCGCGCTAGTACGTCGCGCACTCGAGCGACGTCGTCCTCCTCTGGCCAAGCTACCACTGCGTCGAGCATCTACTCCCCGCCCTCTACACGCTAGACAAACGCCCAGGCCTGCCCCTGCTCCGTCGCCGTCGTCCTCATCGACTTTCTGCCGCACGCCCCGCCGCAGACATTAGATGCGCCCGAGCCGTCTCTTCATGCTTTGGCCTCGCCAGCTACACGTTGAGCATCGCCAGGACACCAGCTAGCCGTAGCCGTCCTCGCCTTGCCCTTTGGATCGCCACAAGAGCCACGCCATGGCCGCTCCTTCTCAGCACCCCGCGGCACCCCTCGACCCTATAAATAGAGACCCTCCCAGCAAGCTCTCCTCACACCATTCCACTCCCCTCTCCTCACTGATCCTCCTCACCACCGTAGCTCGTCCAATTACTGCCGGAGGCGCCTCAATTGCAAGATCGGAGCCACAGGAGCCAGGACATCGACGCCATTGATCCACGCCACCCCAAGCCTCGCCACTGCTACCAGGAGCTTCAGCACCCTCGACAACGCCGCCTCGCCCTCACCAGAACCCCGCGGGAACGCCGGTAGGCCCTCCGACCCCCTAGGCTCGCCGCCAGTGAGCTCGTCGCTCGTCGGAGACGACGACGATCACTGCCCGTTGGATCCTGTTCTAATCCAACGGCTCCTCTCGCGCGTAACACTTTGCTGGTTAAAACGCCACTGACAGGTGGCCCCCACCTCGTCAGTGCGGCCCAAGCGCACCAGATGCTTGTTGGGCTGCGCAGTGAATTTAATTCCCGTTTCGGCCCAGTAACTCTTCCCGCCTAAGCCCACGAATTCAAATATGGATTTATTCATATTTCAAATTGTTCTGCAGATGGTTTATTAATTTGTGAATAGTTTGAAATCTACCAAACCAAATTTAGCAAACTTTATATCGTTGGAAAGCCCATGAAATTATCTAACAAATGCCACTGGTCCCCCCTCCAAATTCAAAGTAGATTTAATTTGATAAAAAGAACAAGACAGGGACTTTTGTACATTCAAACTTTATTTAAAATTTAACCATAATAGATTTTTAATTGATTCCAACTCTAATAAATCACAAATGATGTCCTCTAATTGATTATGCAATAATATATACATGTTACTTGTATGATCATGGACTAGATCAAATAAAATAGCTATGTAGTCAATACTAGTGAAATTAATCTTGGAATTCAAACTCAACAAATAATATGAGAGCTACTCTCTCTTTTAAATCTTGATCCTAAGTGATATAACCAGGGGGAAAGACTTAGGCTAATGAACCCTTGATAAGTATTACTTAGAGATTTTAATTCATTTAAATGTTAGTATTAAACTATGTGAAGTGTAGCACTTCAATTAAATTATACTCACATATAATAGATATGAAATGTTGACTTTGGTCAACCTATATTTCATACCTGATTATTATATGAAGAGATTAAATCTTAATAAGAGGTAATGAGAAGAAATTAATTTCTCTAAGGATCTAAATACCAAATTAAAGAAATAGGAATAATGAGAGGAAATTATTCTTCTCCTAAATAAAGACTAATCAAATGATCCACCATGCCATGTTTGATTGATGATAGGATTAGTGTGTGGACTCTTTGAGTGTTTCTAGTTTAGTATGTGAGCTTGGTTTAGTATTTATACCTCGTATTCGTATGTAGACGCTAGTAACGAGGAATACCAAGAGGAGGAGGCCTACTCTCAGGAAGAAGAGGAGAACTTCGATAATTACTCAGCTCAAGGCAAGCTAACCCTTGCTAAACACAAGTGCTTAGCTCTACAAGAGCAAAGGCACCATCACACTTTATATTATGTCTTACCTATCCCATGTTTTTACTTTACATTTACTTTTGCTTATTTATTTCAAAGTACTTTTTGATTTATGATTCACTTGGTCTAGAGTAGAACAATACTTGAAGTTAGATTAGCACAACTCAAGGCTAGATAGCACCCCTCATATAGTTGCTAGTGCTAATCAATTAAAATTGACTACTCTAGATGGGAATATGGTGAAGTGAAATGACTTTGAAAGAATGTAAAGTGGAGGTAGATATGAACAAGAGAAGATGGTGATTTTTGATAAAACTGATGATTGGGTTTGAATGCGATACCCTTCCAATTATACAAGTACCCCCACAATACCTGATTATGGGTAGGGCTTAACTGGAAACTTGTGTATTTTAGTATGGGTTCCCTCTAAACAAGCATCATAGGGGTTACGCCGAGGCTGCCTCCGTTAAGTGTGGAATGATGTTAAAATGAGGTGAATGTACGGCCCAAGCCCTGTGCAGTTCCCGGGTTAACTGCGGTTTCCACCGGGAGGCCAAGCTCATGGGGAGAGGTGCTCATACTAGCATATATAAGTGAAAGGTTATGGTTGATGATCCGCGTACTGTGTTACGATGATTCGGGGTTATCCTCGACGGATGTAATCAAAAGTTGTGGCACAAGAGTACAACTTCTACAGAGTGTTAAACCTATTCGAATAGCCGTGTCCACGGTTACGGACGATTGGAAAGGCCATACTATCTCCGTTATCATAAATTTGATCTTAAAAAGGAATGATGAATTGAAAGGTGATATTGAGGTGAATCAATATGAGTTGTGGGAATGACACTAATGTTCCCACTTGAGTTAGTCTAGCACATGATAAGGCTTTACTAAATGTTTATCAAACTAAAACTTGGCTTTATGCAAATAAACCTAGAGCTTAGCACCCCCTTACTTCACTTAGTAAGTAATTACTCTAGTGTTAGTTTGCGAGTACTTTAAAGTACTCATGGCTTTGCCCTGGCTATTCAAATGTCAGACTATGAAGGAGAGCACCAGTATCAGGATGACGGACAACAGGACGTCTACGATAACTAGGATCGTCTTCTAACGTCAAGTGTTGCCTGTGGAATAGATAGTCCACTACTACTTCGCTTCCGCTACTATTTGTGATGTTGAACAATATATTCGTGTAATATTGGGTCATGTGATCTATGGTTGTAAGACAATATGTGTTGTAATAAATGATGACTCTATGCTACTTACTATTATGTCTCGCAAAAACATTATTCCTGGGATTGCGATGTACGGCATAATAGGCATCTGGACTTAAAAATCCGGGTGTTGACAAGGGTCTGGCGAGGCGGCCGCCTCGGGCCCAGAAAAATTGGGGGCCCATATTTTCTATATAGGTTTACTATACATTGCAGAAAAAAGAGAGCAGTTTTACGATTTTAGATGGGCTTGGTCTGAAGTTGGACCTTTTCTTTTCCTACTGGTTTCCAATCCGGCTGGCCGGCCACGACTTAAGTCAACGCCTGAAATCCATTCCATCTATCGATATATGAAACATCGCCAATTTGCCCGAGCCCGACGCCTCGATTCCTTGCCTCCCCTCTCGCGATTCTTGGCTATCACCTAAGCCGCCTGGTTCCTGCCCTCGCTCTCGCCGATCGTGACCGACTGACCGGAAGACGATCTGATGACTGCTGCCCTCCTGCGGACTACGGTGCTGTCTGCTAGTCCGCCGGCCAGTGGTCATCGCAGTTGGCTGTCCCAGTCCAACCGTCATCAATCAGGCAATTATCCAATCTGCGTATTAGATTAAGATAGAAGGTAAGAACGCCCACTGCAGTTCTCTTGGAATTCTACTATATCTACTATATGATTGCCTATAATTCGGGTTCTGAATTTTGATTAGTAGTTGTTGTTCTTATTTGTAGGAGCGGGGTTAACTGGTTTGGCAACTCTATACATCGACAAAAAGTTAGTGACAAGTTTGATATTGATTCCATCGTCACGGACTTTGCTTCTAGAAATTGGCGGAGAAAATTTTAAGGTATCATGTAAACATTGTTTTATATGAATATTGAAGTTGTGTATACTTAAAAGTATTTATTTTTCATCATCTCATACATGTTAAAAAAAGTAGTAAGAGGGGCCCAAAATTTTAGTTTCGCCCGGGCCTCCCAAATCTCATGACCGGCCCTGTGTCCGCGAACCGGCGTCCCCGACCTGATGTCACCGGAGGAGAGCCGACCTTGTGCGACGGTGGCGACGTCGGGATCGCTGCTCCGGGGGGCTGGCGGCTCGAGGCCCTACATTCCCTCCATGTACACGCCTTCGTCTCGCAACCTGTTCGTCAAGTGAGTTCCGATTTCTCTGCTCCCTTTCTCTGCCTCTGGTGGCAGCTCGCTCGACGTAATGTCTGAACGGCAAATCTGCTTGTTTTATTTTGTCCGCAGGGCGACCGCTTCATCCCGTACAGAGGGTCGGTGCTGGAGCTGGACATTGCACGCTACCTTCTGACGGATCCGAGGAAGGGCAAGAAGAATAACTCAATAAGCCTGTTGGGGCAGCTGACCATGGCCCGCACAGAGAGCAAACCGCCGCAGTCGCCAGTTTTGCATGACCAGTTGCCTTTTCCATGGAATGAGCAGCCCGTGCCCGCCCGGATTTGGCGCCATCTCTCCTCTGGATCAAGCTGCATGCCACCTCCCACTGGTTGGGAGTCTGGCTGGCCACACGATGTAGAACTGTAGAAGCATCGGTTGATGATTATGAATGTAGTGGCCTTGTTGGTGGTGGCAAGTAGGATCATGTGGAGGGATAGGAGGTGGAGAGCCCAAGAACTGTTTGATAGACTAGCGAACTTGTTCACTTGTTTTAGTCCCTCTCCAGGTACATGTGTACATCCATACAATATTTTGATTGATCATTTTGTCGGTTTGAAATATTTAAATTACTGCTAGATTGCTCCTATTGTTGGAAATTTGTTGGATTGCTTGCACATTTTGGCTTGTTCCTCATCTGCTCTCTATGCTTTACTGATACGGTCATATCTGGAACATGGAGGGAGCCACAGCCTAGAGTGACCATCAGTTTGCAACAAGTACTTGGGGGCAAAGCTGATGCTAACAGCAGTGACAGTAGTCGGCAGCTCCTTATGCGTTATTGCGACAGTGACAGCTGGAATCTAGACTTTGAAGGCAGCAACGAATAGCTAAAGGTATTTCCAGGAAGTTGACAGCAGGCAGCAGCTCCTTGAAGTAGCCCAAGAGGCCTTGTTGCCTCGTTGACTCGCCTATCATGCCGTCAACTCTCAGGTCTATGTCATCAACCAAGCATTCTCCTTGATTTACGTGCTGACGAGGTGGCAAAATCCTTGTTCTTTTTGTGAACGTCAGTGTTAATTAGTTGTTCTTGCTGCACATCCTGTCAAATCCCAAAAAATGTACCATCCAAGTATCTTTTTTATTTTCATCCTACCTACCTATGTCGTAATCCAGTAGAAATGGTGTAGAATTTAAAAGCAATTGTGCTAACTAATCAATCAGTTTTTATTAGTTATTCCTCAAACTTACAACTTGATTTCATTCTGTGCATTTATCTGCTAAATTCTAGCTACGAGCTGTTTAAAACTTGTTTATTTCCACTATGATCATTAGAAGCAGATTTGTGCTACTGAGAAAAACTGAACAATGGAGTATCAATGAGTTCCATTTTTAGTGATTAAAAATGCTTATGATATTGAGGTATTCTGCAGGTAAACTTAACTCGAGATAAGGGGTTTCAGGTTTTAGTAGCTTTAGAATATATCACAGACCAGGGGCTTTGTTGATTTGTTCCACATAAGAGAACTTTTTTTTAAACATAAGGCCAAAGGCCCAGCTTTAAATTAATAAAGCCATAGCGGCAGAGTTACAAAGTGCTGAAAACAGCTTACAAACATCAAGGACAAAACACACTAAAGATAACAAAGAACGCAACTTGATCTTGATGTCATCATCTAGAGGGGGAGGCAAAGCTTAGGAGAAGCAATGCCGTGCAGCCCGCCACCGGAGAGCCCTGCCGACATCAAGTCTTGGCGCAACGCAGCCAGCCTGCCATCCGCCTCCACCTCCGAAGAAGGCCCCAACCTTCTCACCCTAGATCGTAGGGCGTCGAACCATCAGCAGGCGGAGCAGCTCACCCTAGAGCACGCAAGAGCACCTGGGCAGGGTGCCAAGGACCATCGCCAGACAAGATCACCGCACGCAAAGAACAACGAGCATCGCCACCGGCCACCTCACCGGCACCCCAAAAGACTTCAGCTTCCAGACAGAGCTCGCCGAAGAAGAGACGGCAAACGCCGCCACCAGCAGACCAAAACACACACGCAGAACGCCCACCTCCCGCCGTCCCAAGGCGACGTCTCCAAGGAGAAGAACGACGCCGGAGCGCCGTCGCCGCCCAATCCGTAGATCTAAGGTTTTCACCCGGGCACAAGGGGAGGGTGGGGGAAGGAGGATGTACCTCGGCATCGCCTCCAAAAAGGATGACGGCGTCCGAGACGTCGCCGACGCCGTGGCCGCCCCGCCGGCCAAGGATCTCTCCCGGCCAGAGCCCCCGAACCTGCCACCCCAACAAAGCCCGCGGATCCGGCGAGGACGCCAGGCTCCATGGCCTTGGGGTGGGAACTGCGCAGCCTCCGGCCGCCGACTTCAGATCTGACGCAGGGTCGACGGGGCAACCACCGCGCCGTGAGCTCCCTCCTCCACCTCCACGCCACCCACGACCATGGAGGCGGTCTCCAGCACCAGCCAGCGCCCCCCGCCGCCAGGGCCCGCGCCGCCCTCACCTCGCAGAGGCCGCCGCCTCAAGTGCCCAAGCCCCCTCCAGAGCGGACGACGGTCGACCACGCCCCGGCCCCGGCCGCTCCGGAGGAGCAGATCGAAGCAGGGTCGTCTCCCGCCCGGCCGCGCCGACACCAACAAGCCTCGCACGGCGTTCCTCCTCCGATCGCCGCGCCAGGAGCCGAGAGCTTAAATCCCCGCCGCCCCCTTCACCGGCGTCGCGGCCTTTGACCGGCGGCGTCTCCGGGGACGACGAGGAGGAGAGGTGTGGCTGGGGGAGGCGGCGGCGGCGGGCTAGGGTTTCGTCCCCCCGGTCGCCAGGAGGAGGCGACGCGGGGGTGCGAACCGTTTCCCCCCTTCGAAAATTGAGTGGTTGACATAAGAGAACTTCCTGCTCACAATCTAAAAAGCTAGGATGTGGGGCTGTCTAATATCACCTGGGCCTGATATGACTGAGGCTAGAGGCGGAGCTGAGGAGTTATGCACTGGTCACTGGTCCAAAGAGAGTAAAACTTTCAATATATTTACCATTTAACATTTCTCATACTATGATAGGTTCAAGCCATCATTTTAATTTTTTTTTAGCAAACTGTTCCTTCTTTTTATACTTATGAACTCGATGTACATCACTAACTTTATTTTAAAACTATTCAAATTGCAGAGAACTTAACTTCCACATGAGCCACTAATTGGTCGGTGTTCATTAGTCTCTCAAAGTCCCAACTGCTTTCATTATGTGCATTTCTCTTCTTTTTTTTTCGAGAAAACGCAAAGGACTCTTTGCATTTCATTTCATTGGAAAGATAGAAGTTTTACAATCCTCCTAAGAGGCAGGGTACATGAGCAGGAACTTAATGTACATCCCAGGTCGTCGGTAGCAAGATGCGCAGGCCTAAGGCACCAGCTCTTGCCCACAGCCTAGCCTCGTCCTTGATCAAGCAGATCCTAGCGGTGACAGAAGGTTGGGCACCCTCGAAGACGCAGTCGTTCCGCTGCTTCCACACCATCCAGGGAATGAGCAGGGCCATGGAGGAAAGTCCTTTGCGCATGGGTTTGGGAACATGCTGTCTAGAGCCCTGCCACCAATCGAGGAGAGTGGCGTCGCGGCTGGGTGCGGCACAGGGAAGCCGTAGCCAGGCGATGATCTCATGCCAAACCTGCCTAGCGAAGGTGCACCCAATGATCAGATGGCGCATAGTCTCGGACTCCTGATTGCACAAAGGGCAGGCGGTGTGGTGCGGTAATCCTCGTCTGGCCAAGCGATCGGCGGTCCAACAGCGGTCCAAGTCGGCGAGCCAATGAAAGAACTTGACACGCGGCGGCGCCCAACACTTCCAGATCATCCTCCACGAAGGGGAGGTGGTGGAACCGTGGAAGGAGGCCAAGTAGCAAGATTTCGCCGTGTATGTGCCACTGGCCGTCCATTTCCAAAGCAGGGTGTCGGGTTCCTCGCCAAGCGTGGTGTGCTCGATGGCCATCCAGATGCGCAGATATTGGCCAATCTCATGCACACCAAGAGTGCCATGGATGTCCCTTGCCCAGCTGTGTCCCTGGAGCCCGTCAGCAACGGTCCTAGTCCGCCTCCGGCGCTTGGGGATGCACTCATAAAGCAAGGGCGCAAGCTCTCTGATAGAGCGGCCTTGGATCCAGCGATCCTCCCAGAAGAGGGCAGTGGCTCCGTTGCCGAGCGACATCGTGGTGGAGGCGAAGAATAGGGCGCGCTCTTCAGCAGAAAACTGCAAGTCAAGGCCGCTCCAAGCTCTGTTGAGGTCCGTGTGAGAGAACCACAACCATCGCATACGCAAAGCCAGCCCCGTGAGCTCCAGATCATGCACGCCTAAGCCACCAAGCGAGATCGGTCGGCAGACGCGGCGCCAAGAGACATGGCAATTGCCACCCTTGGCCTCCTCGCGCCCCGCCCAGAGAAAGCCCCTTTCAATCCTCTCAAGTTGCTTGAGAGACTTTTTAGGCGGTGCGTGCACGAGCAGTTGATGAAGCGGCACCGCTCCCAGGACGGACTTGACGAAGGTGAGGCGCCCAGCTTTGTTCATCAGTCGGGCCTTCCAAGCGGGCAAGCAGCCTGCAACCCTGTCGACGACGGGCTGTAATTGCGCAGCGGTGGGGCGGCGAATGTGCAGTGGGATGCCCAGGTATGTGATCGGCAGATCAACGATGGGGCAGGCCAGGTGCTCAGTCACCGGCGCGGCCTCTTCCTCACTGCAGCGCAAGAGGGAGGCAGAGCTCTTGGCGTAGTTGACCTGCAGACCTGACACCCTGCCGAACAGGTGTAGGATTTCCTTGACAGCGATGACATCTCCCTCAGAGGGGTGGCAGAATAGAACCACATCATCGGCGTAGAGGGAGACGGCGGGCACCGGGCGTCGAGGGTGGAGCTGCTGCAGGATGCCGGTGTCAATCGCACGCTTGATGATCTTGCCGAGGACGTCCACGGCGAGCACGAACAACTGTGGCGATAGAGGGTCGCCTTGACGGAGTCCTCTTCGGTGCCAGATGGGCGGCCCAGGCTCACCATTGATGAGCACTCTTGTGCTAGCCGAGGAAAGCAGGATTACCAGCCACTCAAGGAATCTGTCCCCAAAGCCGTGTTGGCGCAGAACCTCGAACAAGAACGGCCAAGACAAAGAGTCGAAGGCACGCGCGAGATCGAGTTTGAGAAGGACTCGGGGTGCTCCAAGTTGGTGCAGCAGGCGCGCAGATTGCTTGACGAGGATGAAGTTGTCATGAAGGCTTCTTCCAGTGATGAAAGCGTTCTGGCAAGGACTGACCAGCTCCGCGAGCCTTGGCGCAAGACGCAGCGAGAGGACCTTTGCGAAGAGCTTTGCGACGAGGTGAATGAGGCTTATGGGGCGGTAATCGCTCAGGGAGCTGGCGTCAGCACGCTTAGGCAGCAGGGAAACTAGGGCTTGGTTGAGGCGACAAAAGCCCCGGCCTCTCATGTCGTGCAGCTGCTGGAACGCGGCCACAATATCTGGGCCGACGACAGCCCAACATGAGCGTAGGAACTCCGCCGTGAAGCCGTCCGGCCCCGGCGCTTTGTGGCCCGGCAAGCGCTTGACAGCACCCCAGATCTCATCGGCGGTGAAGGGAGCGTCCAACTCGTGGAGGTTGGTGGCGGGCTCGATGAGCGGCGTGAGGTCCAGGGTGCAGTCGCGGTCGACAGCGGTGCCTAACAGGGCGTCAAAGTGGTCGAAAGCAGCCTCTGCCATGTCGGTATGATCCGTGACCACGCGCCCACTGCTCAGGAGGCTGTGAATCCTATTCTTCTGGCGGCGGAAGGTACACTGCCTATGGAAGAAAGACGTGTTGGCGTCGCCATCCTTGAGGAAGGCAATGCGGGCTCGCTGTCGCGCGATCGTGCGCTCGAAGGAGGCCAGGCCCAAGTAGGTCACTTTTAGTTGCTTGCGCAGCCAGTCCTCGTGAGGCATGAGCAGGCGGTCCTCTTGTGCCTTATCGAAGCGCAGGATAAGCTCCCTAGAGACAGCCATCTTGTCCCTAATGTTGCCAACTGAGCGCGCGCTCCAGCTGGTCAACCTCCGCGCCGTGGCCTGTAACCTTAGCACCAAGCGACGGAAAGGGTCGTCGTCCGTGACGGAGGCCCAGGCTCCGGCCACCGTGTCCTGAAAGCCATCCATCCGTAGCCAAAACTCCTCGAAGCGGAAGCGACGATGAGTTGCCGGTGATGGATTGCAGTCAAGGAGCAGCGGGCTGTGATCAGAGACGACCGAAGCGAGGCATCTGAGGTGGCATTCGCCATGTAGGTCTTCCCAGTCTGTGGTGCAAAGGAACCTGTCGATGTGGCTCAGTGTTGGTGGGCTGCGTTCATTCGACCAGGTGAAGCGGCGCCCGTTGAGGTAGATCTCTTTGAGCACGAGGTCGTTGAGAAGCCGACGGAATCTGCCCATCATGCGACGATTGAGGTTGCCATTATTCTTATCCTCATCCTGGTAGATGAGATTGAAATCGCCGCATAGCAACCATGGTCCAGTGCACGCCGCGCGCACATCTCTCAGCTCCTGCAGGAAAGCGATCTTGTCGGCATCGTCTTGTGGCCCGTAAACCACAGAGAGCCACCATGGCGTGCCAGCGGCCGTGGACACCTTGGCCGTGATCGAGTTGGTGGTGAACATTGGGTCCGTGATCGAAACGGCCCTGCTCTTCCACGCCAGCAAGATACCTCCGCGCGTGCCAATGGCCGGTAGATACACGTAGTCATCAAATTCCGAACCTAGGGTTTCGAGGACAGTTGACGAGTAGATTAACTCCATCTTTGTTTCCTGGAAGCAAACGATAGAGACATCCATGGTGTCTACAAGCGATTTGATGGCAATGCGGCGAGCACGTGCGTTCATGCCACGCACGTTCCAGTTACCAATCCTAAGGCCGTAATCCATGAGACAAGGATCGACGGGAGGGGCGCGCAGCCCGGCTAGGCCACAAGCGGCCTGCCAGCCGCCGGGGCCACGAGGGGGGGCACGTTGAGGTCCGCCGGCAGCTCACGGTCGACGAGGGCAGCCATGGCCGAGAGGACGGGCAGTGGTATCGGAGTAGCAAAGATGCTATCGTACAGCTTCATCTCTGTGGCCGTGATCGCCTGATCCACCCCAACGATATCGAGCGTGCGCAAGAGCTGGACTTGGGCACGGCGCTCTGCAGTGGGCGGCGCAGCCATCGAAGCTCTCTTGCATATGGAAGCTGAGCGGCCCCGGCGTGGCGAGAAGTTGAGGGCTGGCCGGCGTGGGCGTCTTCCTGGGGTGGGCAGGGCAACAGATAGTTGCTTGGTGGCCGCGGCAAGGAAGTCTCCCAGCGTCCATGGCGTCGGTGGCGTCGGGGAAGCGGATGACTGATGAGGACGAGGGCGCAAACGGCGCAAGGTGATCGGCGGCGACGCGTAGCGCCTGTGCGGGGGAGAAGCATAAGGAGCAGCAGCTGGATGGGCCTGGCCGTCACAGTTGGTGGGCTGGGCCTCGGAGGGTGCTCCCATGTTTGGCCCAGAAACTTCCCGCGCAGGCGACGTGGAGGCGGGAGACGGATCAGTGGACGCATCATTTTCCTTGTCCTGCACGGTAAGAACTGGCCCCGCTGACCGGTCAGCAGGAGCGTCCAAGCTTGCTTCGGGATCAGCAGCAGGCGAATCTCCACTTTGTCCCGACAGGGGATCAGGTCCATGCGCTGGAGAAGGGGCCATAGGCTGCGAGTCTGGCACCTCGCTGATAGTGGACTGGTCTTTGTCGGCGCAGGAAGTCTCCGGAGCCTCAGACTCGTCGACGTGGCTGCCGCGTAGTGGAGAGTTTGAAATCTCCGGGGCCCCACCCGCAGGCGAGGTGGGAGTGGCATCCACTGCGGGAGCGCCATCTGGCGTTGGTGAGGCCACAACAGATCCTGTCGGGGGCAGGGTGGGGTCAGAGGCAGCCACAGCTTTGGGCCTGCTTTTGCCTTTGCGGCGCCTTGTCTTGTTGCTCTTTCCACTTTTGGACTGGCGGCGAGCTGGCCATGGAGCCATGGTCTTCTCCGGCGCCGGCGACGGTGGCGCCGCCGTGGAGGAGGTCCAGGAGCGGTTGATGGCCAGCCCATCGGCGCGAGCGCAGCGTGGCTCCCTCCAGCCAAGGCTGTCGACGGCCATGCCATCGGCCCTGCCTTGGGGCGCAGAGGCTGAGCGACGGCGCTTCCTGCCACGGCGGCGGTTCTGGCGCCCGGTTCCGCGTCCTCCGCCGTTCCCGCCGCCCGAACCATCCTGACCAGAGGCAGGGTTGCCAGCAGCCGCGACGTCGCGGTCAATCTCTGGGCGGATCACCTCGATGGAGATGGGGTACGTGAGGATGACCACGGATGGAGCACGGGAAGGGACGCGAGCAGGGACCTGCTCGACGATCTCAAGCATGGCGCGGGTGCGGATGGAAGCAGGGTCGTGGGTGCGCGCCGAGAGCCGAAACGTGGCAAGGTCGGCGCGGGAGCGGGTGCCGGGATGGAGCCTCTCGATCCAGCAAGAAGGCCCTAGGAGGTGCTCTGCCGTAGAGAGGTGCCAAGCTTGAGCAGGGATGCCGCGGAGCGCGAGCTCGACGCGGTACTCGAACCTGCTTGAGCCGGCGTGGGCAAGCTTGCACCAAGGGCGCAGCGAGAGGGTGAAACCAGGACCGTTGATGAAGTGGTCGCCGGCGATGCGGTTCTTGGTGAGCGTGGAAGAGAAGATGATCAGGAAGTCTTCAGGGTGATGGATGTGCACCAAAAAGTCCCCTTCTTCCAGGCCGAAGGAGTTGTAGAGCACGCGAGCCACCTGGTCGACGGTCACAGCAGGCCTGGTGCCGGTGATGGAGGCCACCATGGCGCGGGAGAGGGTGGCCTCAGACTCCTCCATCTCCAGCGAGCGCGAGATGATGACGCGCGGCGGGCTTGGGGGCGCCGCCGTGGCCACGGCCGTGCGCGGGGCAGGCGGCGGCGAGGGCTGCGGAGACCTCTGCGGGGCTCTGGGGCAGGTGCGTTGGCGGAGGTGGTGCCTGGAGCACGGTTGCCGGCGGCGCGTGGCGGGACTCGACCATGGCGGCGCGTCTCGCAGTGGCGGGACTCGTGGCCCAGGACGAAGCAGATCCAGCAGCGGACGTCGCTCGTGCAGTCCCTGACCCTGTGGCCAGGATCCAGGCAGCGGAAGCAGAGGCCTCCTTCCTCCTCAGGGGTGGGGCTGCGTCGCAGGCGAGGCGGGCTCGGGGCAGCCGCGGAGCGCTGGGGACGCCTGAACCGGCGGCGACGGCGGGGCTCTTGGAAGCCATCCGCGTCAACCACCGGGGCGTTGCTCACGCGGTGCACCTCAGAGCGCGGGCCGATGCGCGCAGACGCCGGGATGCGGCCGGCCGGCGGCGGGGGCGGGGGGGGGGGGGGGGGGGGGTGGGGCGCAGCGGCGGCGGCAGTCGCCGGGCTGGGGGAAGCCGAGCTGCTCGCGACGTCGCGGTAGGAGCGGCCGTTCGAGGCCTCCCCAGCGAAGCGCTGACGGCGGAGGCCGCCGGAGCGGGAGCTGGTGTCGGAGCTCGACATGGGGCGGAGCAAGAAGGGCTGGGCGCGTGGGGAAGGGCGGCGGCCGGCGGGGCTCGACGGCAGCGGAGCTGGTGGAGGTTAGGCTGGATTAGGGCGCGGGGAGAGGACCTACCATCGGGGCTCGTCGGCGGCGGGGCTACAGGTTGGGGGTGGGAGAGCTCAGGCTGCGTCTAGAAGGTACTAATTCGCATGCTCAACCATTAGTTTACCTACTTGATATCTTATATTGTAGGGACATTCTTAAACATGCTACTGCTCTCAAGTTTCCAATATAATAACTCGAAACAGATTTGCCTTTCACAGATAACTGAACAAAGCAATAAAAATCACATTAACTGAAGGTAAAGGGTTTTCGATTATTGTAATTTGACAAAATACGACTGATCATGACTTTTCCTTTACATAGAAAAATTGCTTGATCATAATCTAACTATCTATATTGCAGGAGTGTCCCATTCACCTGGGCCCTGATACATGTGAAGCTAGAGGTGGAACTGAGGATGTCACATTTCCGGCAATGCCAAAAGTCGCTTGATTTGTTGCAGCAAAGTTATGATCAATATTTCTTTCTACATTCATGGTGCCTTCCAAGACCTTCACTACCTCGGACATCATAGGTCTTCTTTTGCAATCAATCTGTAAGCACCACATCGCGAGTTTCATCATTTGAATTACATCATGCTTGTGTGCTTGCATGTCGTTACCGTTCTTGTCAATCAAATCTACCAAGTTATCGCACTTCACCTTTTCTTCCAGTAGGGTAATGAGATGGATGCTCTCTTCTGATCGGGAGGTGTCGATGTTCTTTCTTCCGCTGAGACTTCCATGACCACAACACCAAAGCTGTAGATATCGGCCTTCTCGGTGATCTGTGAAGTCAACCATTCAGGAGCTAAATATCCAGGTGTGCCTCTCATTCTAGTAACCACTTGGCTTATATCCCTATCGATGAGCTTGCACAGTCCAAAATCAGAAAGTTTTGCATTGTAGTTGTCATCTAATAGGATATTTTGTGGTTTGACATCCAAATGAGCAATTATTTTTGTGCATTCCTCATGAAGATAAGAGAGGCCCTTAGCTATTTGTGTAATGATCTTGCATCGTGTGCTCCAACCCAGAGGAGGAGCATTATTGTCATGTCGACGGTAGATCCACCTGTCCAAGGATCCTCTCGGCATATACTCGTATACCAAGAGCCTATGAGATTTTTCTGCACAGAAACCAATCAATCTCACCAGATTGATGTGATGGATGCTGCCGATTGTCTGAACCTCTGCTGAAAATTCTCGTTTTCCCTGGCCAGCTCGATCCAAACGTTTTACTGCAATACTGCCCTCCCCAAATTGTCCCTTGAAAACAGACCCAAATCCTCCTTCCCCAATTTATCAGTGAACTGCTCAGTTGCTACCTTTAGCTGTTGAAACGTGAACCTCATGGGTGTTCCTTGTAGCTCCCCACCAAACTCATGCTCTTCCTCCGTCAGCTGGTGCTTCCATTGTGCTCTTCGTGTACGTATATAGGAAGTGATTGTGAACAGCACGGCCACCAATATAACGCTGCCTACACTAGCTCCAATGGCAATAGCAACGATTGTCGGTCTGACTCTGGTCCTTTGACCAGCACGAGCAGCTGCAGGCGAAATCGTTAGGTTCATTGGGGGACAGAAGATGACCTGATACTTGGTGCCCGCTGGGCAAGAATGCGTAGCAGAATCATCTGAGAGGCGGCTGTACGCGTCTGGGCACATCCGCTTAAAGAAGCCTGAGTAGGTGCAGTTGCTGGAGCCAGTTCCGGTGGTGCATGTGTTGTTGCAACCCCCGGGCACCTTCATCTCCTCTGGGCACTGCGACGTGATGTTTGCCGCGCACCGCAGTCCCTTGCTGCACTCTTTCTCTCCTTGCACCGGCACCGGCAGGATTTCCATGGGTACATTGAAGCCGTCGACAAGAGAGATGTCGAACAGGTTTTGTGGGCTGCTAGTTTTGATCTCGACAACAGTGTAGGGTGGCTTACCTGAGATATTGCAGGCAAAATCACCCCCGCAGTCGCCCGTTTTGCATGACCCTTTGCCGTTGCTGCTAAACCAGCATCCCGTGCGCGCCCAGAGGCACCCGGTTATGCCGGCGGGCACATCCAGTGTCCACACCTGCCCGGACTCGAGTGACCTTGCGCCCCCGCCCACGGGCAAAGTGGCTGGCCACACGGTGTAGGAGCATCGGTTGGTGATGTTTAGTATGGTGGCCTCGGTGGCAACGATGAGCAGCAGCAGGAGGAGAGCGGAAGAGGCACCTGTGGCTAGCATATGTGTTTGCATCGGTTAACATGAACTGGAAGTTGGAGTTATAGTGACGACTCACAGATCGGAAGAAGTAATAGTGGAGCTACTGTAAGCAGGACAGCTGTGGTCTCTGCGAATCTTATAGGAGCTGCGTAGAATTTTTCAACATTGAAAGAAACTTAACACGCTGGAGCGAAAACTATGTCTTGGGGGCAAGCAGCCTGGAATGGAAGCCTTGTTGACTGGCCATCATGCCGTTAACCATGTCAACACTTCTCTTAATTACGTAGCTGTTTCTCACACACATTTTATAGCGCTGAATCAGAGGATGTTATTTATACGAGTATGTTGGCGATATATGGCGATATATGCGTGCAAGACCGTCAAATTCTTTCCACTACACATGTTTTGGGGACCCTCCAAATTTTGGAGTCATCAGACTTTTCGTCAGCCATATTGCTGTCTCTCTAGACGACACAGCTCCTTCTCCAAACGGCTTAAGAATACCTGCCAGCTCATCTAGCCGTTCCTGCTCCAAGAGCTTTGCACAAATCTCAAGAAGGGACTCCAGAGCATCAGCTCTCTGCTGCACAACGTTCAGATGATCAAACTCGGCAGGTGTGCTATCTGCACTTCGTAATTTCAGAGTGCTCACTGGTGATGATTCTTCTGTACCAGCATCTACATCACACATGCCTGGTTTTGTTCCTTGACAAGACCGTGGTGTCTTCACATCCTTTCGTTGCTCTTGCACTACTCCAATAGTCAGTTCCTCTTTTGGTATCGGTGCCTCGTTAAGCTCTTGACTTGCACTGTTAGCTGGGGCAGCCTCTACTGAACTGCGGGTTCTGATAGTTTTAAGACGTATTGTCTCATCAATCTGTCGATCACTTGTTGCTGTCAAGTTCTCCTCTGTATGTTGAAGTGATAAAACGTCCGTCCGTTGCTGTTCGCTGTTTCCGGTTTCAGGATCCACTGGTATTTGCAAAATGCAGGCATCCTGGGTACCAGCAGTTGATAGATCTGAGTTGTTTGCCGATCTGTCCATAGTTTGCTCTGCTGCTGTTTGTAATGCTTCGTTGGATCCGTTGGCTTTTCCGCCACTCTTTCTGCCGCCACTTGGCCTTCTTGACTGCTTGTCTCCCAGGTTACTCTTGGTGGGCTTTATTGGAAGGTAGATTGGGGAGCAGTTGGATGATTCAGCCACATAGGGAAGCAAATATGGGTGCCTCAATAGCTCTCCAGCCTGTAAAATTTACATTTAACTTTGCATGTTATTCATGTATCGGCGCCTTCGGTTAAAACTTTTGAACAAAGTTTCTGGTACTTACAGTTGGTCTATGCTCTGGATTTTTTCTTAGCATACTCTTCACTATCTGCTTCCTGTGAAAGATTACTTAACTGTGTAAAAATAAAGTCAATTTGCAGTACCGAGCGGTCATTTAAAATGAGTTACTCACAGTGACGATGAGTATATTGGGGGCATTGGAGATATTGAAGATCTGTTTATTTTGTTGACTAATGTTGCCATGTCCTTCACAAATAAAAAATACAGTAGTATTTTCATCAGTTGCCAACTCATATAAATCAAAACTGAAGTAGTGTACTCCCTCAATGTCAAAACATAGTGCATATTAGTTTTTCGTAAGTCAAACTTTGTAAATGTTGACCAAGTTTATAGAGAAAAATATCAACATTCATAATACCAAATCAATGTCATTAGATGCACCACAAAATATATTTTATATTATATTTATCTGGTATTGTATATGCTGATATTTTTTATTATAAACATAGTCAAACTCTACAAAGTCTGACTTACAAAAAACTAATAGCCGCTATATTTGTCATTGAGGGAGTATTAAAAGCATTGTGTTGTGTAAGCACTGACTGTCGCTTTGAACGCAGAGCGGTGTGCTAAAATCTCAAACATGCAGCAACCTGACAGGAAAAAACAAAGCACGATTTTTGAGCAGCTGTTTAATTCTGTCAAGCATTATCACAGAAGACTATAGTGGTGACTTGAAAAGAAATAATAGTACAGGGAGCTCACCAAGTGACCATATATCAGATTTGTAACCGTAAGGTATGTCCGCAAATATTTCTGGGCACATGTAGTTTGGGGTTCCTACAACCTGAAAAACATAAACTCCAAGATACGATAAGTGAGACTCAGAGTCTAGCTTGCCCGTGATATATTAGTTGATACATTTTACTTGGCCTGTGCACTTGTTTGAAACATACTGAAATGCTGTTCCTTATTTTCAAGAACATTTATCCTGATTTTACAGTCAATTTGCTTTCAACTGTCGTAGATAATGTGAGTGAAGATACAAAACATATGAGTGGAATGATGATAAGGGAAATTAAAGTTTTTTACATGAATCATGGTTATGCTTGTGCATTCCATGGTCCTGTGATTATACACAACGGGCATATGATTGTGAACGACTGAATTTGTTGTGCCAATTACATTTACATGAATACAGTGGGAGAGGGTTGAGCCGTACCGATGAAGCAAGGTCCTCCATGAGTAATTTCGCTAACCCGAAATCAGCTGTTCCAAGAGAGAATGAGTACACATGTCAGATACTTTCGTCTGAGAAATGAATGTGTAGAAATTGAGCACGTAGATATCTTACTGAGCCGTATGTTGTTATCCTTGGTTAACAGGATGTTGGAACACTGCAATCCAACAGGACACGGGGAAATCTTAGGCGATGGTCCGGATAAATCCATGGAGATTGGAGAGTGTTATTAGTATTACCTTGAGGTCCCGGTGGAGCACCCGGTTGCAGTGCAGGTAGTCGAGAGCCAAGAGCAACTGCGTGAACCACCGGCACACCCTCTGCACATGACACCAAACACGCAGTAAGTAAATTCTCTGAACCCTGAACAAATATTGCAGGTGTGTGTAACGAGGCACTAAACACTAGTGCCATTCTTTCATGTGGTTCCACCAGTGTTGTTACTCACCTCTTCAGAGAAGAGGACGCCTCTGGCCTTCTTGATCCTCTGCGCCCTGTAAAGAGGTCAAAGTTGGTAACTTAGCTCACCGGAAAGCATAGTACACTAGGAGGGGAACTGCAGCAGCAAGAGCTTACATGTCGCCTCCTTCGCAGTAGCTGGTGACGATGCAGACGGAGGTCCCCTGTTATTGCAACCACACACAAGAAAATTGAGTCTCGGCCTAGAGCAGAAACATCGCAATTAAAAGTTTCTACCCCGAATTTGGTGGGGTGGAATACAATAGAGTTTGCAGTAGTACCTCGTCGACCCATCCGTCCTTGTACTCGACGATGTAGGGGTTGCTGAGGCTGGCCATGAGAGACATCTGCGCAGGACAGCGAGGCGAAAAGAGCTTCAGAAAGAGGCAAACTCAGGAGACTGCTGCTCTTGAAGTGGGTGTGGAATTTCGTGGCTGAGGAGGGGTCGAGGAGCTGAGAATTGTTACCTCCTGGTATGCGGTCCGCTGGAACTTGTCGTTCTGCTTGGAGAGCCTGATTTTCTTCATGACGTAGCGCTTCTTGTCGGGCTTGTGGAGGACGAGGTAGGCGGTGCCGTAGGCGCCCCGGCCGATCTGCTCCACCACCTCGTACTGCTCCATGGCTCGCTCCGACGAGAGAGAGAGAGAGAGAGAGAGAGAGAGAGAGAGAGAGAGAGACCGATCCTCCCTGCTCTCTCCTTTCTACTCTTGCCCTGCTCTCTCTGTCTCTGCTGCTCGCTTTGGCTCTGTCTCTCTGCTCTCTCCTCTTGGTTCTCTCTGGTGCTCGCTTTGGCTCTGTCTCTGTGTGTTCTTGTCTAGTGGCGGCTGGTGCTCACGGCAGAGTATAAATGATGATGCTCAGGGCCCTCGTGAGGAGATGATGGCCGCAGCGTGCATGCACGCGTGTGGAAGGGCCGCAATAATGGCGGGCGCGCTCGCCCTGTCCGTCCTCCTGTAGAGAGGAAGAAGACGGGGACGAAATAGGGATTATTACAGGGTGCAGTGCGCGGCGCCTGTTTTAGATAAAAGGCACTAGGTGCCCGACTTTAAATTAATAAAGCCCCGCAAGGTTCAGACATAGTTATTACATGCTGCGGCATACAGCTTAGCCAACGAAGGAACATAACGGGGTCGGCCTCCCCTAACAGACCGAGAACCCAAAACGACTAGACAGGGGTAGATGTCCGGCACCAGCATCACGATTCGAGCTTCACGGATCCGCAGGAATGAGCTGGGCATGGATGCTTCTTAGCGCCGCGATCAACCACCTAAGCCAGGGACGGTCCGCTGGCTTTGCCACGCCGAGCCAGTGCTGCATAAATAACATAGTTTTAAAGGTAACATCAGCTGGGTGTCGGATAAGTTTAGACTCCATAGTAAGCTTATTTCTAATCACCCATAAGGCCCAAGATTGTGCAATGAACAGGCACCAGATCGTCCGCCTAGCTCTACCAGCAAAGTTGGAGATAATCGCAAAGAATTGGGGAAAAGAGGCTGGGCACCAGCTACAACCCAGGATCTCCCTAATGACGCTCCAGCGAACCTCGCCGTAGAGCACCCGAAGAAAATATGGTCTCAGCCTCCATCTCTCCACACAGTGGCGCACTTTCCATTACCCGACCATGTCCGGATAGGATGTTGGAGCTAGAAGGAAGGCGGTCAAGCACCAACCGCCAGGAGAAGATGCGGATCTTTAGCGGAATCTTAGCGGCCCAAACATCCTTGAAATGAGCAATCGTCGCCCGCGCGACAAGCGGGCATACATGGATTTCACCGAGTAAATCCCATTCTCCTCCAAGAGCCACGAAACCGTATCCCGGCCCCCGGGAGAGAGTGGTTGATCCAATCAAGGCAATAAGCTCGCCGTGGTCACCCGTGAGCTCCGTGAGGCACTGTCTACGGAAACGCATCGGCTCCAACCTGGTACACACCGAGCAACGGACTCCATCCGATCTAGAGCGATACTAAACAGGGCTGGGAACCTGTCTTTCGTAGGCCTGTCACCCGCCCATCTCGTCCATCCGTAAGCTCGTGCGTGTGCCATCACGGACGCAGTTGTCCGGCCCCAAGTTTGAACAAATGTTTGATTCTCGTGTAAGCTACGCCAGAACTGGGAGCCCTCACTCCCGTGGAGGCGTAGAAATCGTTCGATCTTAGGTACTTAGCGTTGATGATCCTTTTCCAGAGTTGATCGCCCCCTTGGTACAATTTCCACACCCACTTGAGCATCAGGGCAATATTCTTGAGTCTCGAGTTGACCAGCCCCAAGCCTCCGACCGCCTTGGGTCTGCAAACAGCTGGCCAATTGACAAGGTGGTACTTCCTTTTGGTGCCCACCCCTTCCCAGTAGAATTTGGCTCTATGAGTGTCGAATTTGGCGTGAATACCGTCTTGGAGCAAAAAGAGGCCCATGGCAAACGTGGGGAGGTTGTCTAAGCAGGTGTTGGATAAGATTAGACGCCCCCCTGACGACATAAACTTACCCCACCAGGGTTCCACTCTAGCCGCCAGCTTTCTAACGAGGAACAACCACTGTTCCATCGTCAGCCTCCTATCCGAAATCGGGAGCCCTAGGTAGATAAAAGGGAACTCACCCAACTTGCAATTCAGCTTATCTGCCACAGTCTGCTGGCGCTCCGGGGAAGTCCCCATGACTATCACCTCGGATTTGTGGTAATTAATCTTGAGTCCCGACATGTCTTCGAAGCAGAGCAAGATGAACTTAAGGTTAGCCAATTGCACGTCGTCGTCTTGGATCATGATGATAGTATCATCGGCGTATTGGAGATGCGTGATTCCCCCAGGAATCAGGTGAGGGGCGATCCCGGCAATGTGCCCAGCTTCGTTTGCCTTGGACAGAATAACTGAGAGCGCCTCCGCCATGAAGTTAAAAAGAAGCGGGGAGAGTGGGTCTCCCTGCCGCACTCCCCGCTTGTTCCGGAAGAAGGGCCCGATCTCCCCATTGATCGAGATCGCAGTCTGGCCTCCCGCCACCAGCTGGGAGATGCGGTGAACCACCCCAAAGATCAAAACCTTTGCAACGCAAAGACCTCCGTGAGGAAATCCCAATTAACCCTGTCGTAGGCTTTCTCGAAATCTAGCTTAAGCAGCACACACGCCTCTTTCTTTGACTTAACTTCGTGAACCAGTTCGTGCAGGGCCAACACCCCATCAAGGATAAAGCGACCCTTGATAAACGCTGTTTGGTTGGGACTAATGACTCTGTTCGCAATGGGGTCCAGCTTAGTAGCCACCGCCTTAGAGACAAATTTGAAAATCACATTGATAAGAGCGATTGGACGGAATTGAGTGATCTGGTCCGCCCCGGGGACCTTTGGTATCAGAGCAAGCACCCCAAAGTTGAGACGAGCAATGTCAATCCTGCCAAGGAGGAAATCATTGATGATATGCAAAACCCCCATCTTGACCAGTGGCCAGAACTTCTTGAAGAAGCTAACCGGGAAGCCGTCAGGGCCCGGGGCCGTGTCAGTCTTCATATCTTGCAGCAGGCAGTCGAGTTCAGCCTCCGAGTATGTGCGCATCACCTCTGCATTTTCATCCAACGAGACCCTTGTCTCCTCACCCCAAGCATTAGGGTCCAGCGAGCACACCCTAGCCTCGGTGGAGCCCAGCAGCTGGCGGTAGAAGTCGTAAATATGCTCTTGAACCTGTTATAACTTTATTTAATCGTCGGGTGGTTAAGGCGTGTTACATAAACTTGTTGTAATTAATCCGTCGGTTCATCATTCCATTCTCTCTCTCGCGGTGCAGGTGCAGCATCGTCCGTAGGCGTTAGTGGAGGGAACGTTGCCCCTACCGGCGGTGGTGGGGTGACCCTTTCCCCTTAATTTCCTCTCCCACCCCTCGTTCTATTTTCTCTCAATCTTACGGTATGTTGTCAGCTCCTTCACCTTTTGGCTCTGCTCGATCGTGTATGCTAGCGTGGTGGGGCTTGGCTGCTACCGCTGCCGCTTGCATTTGCCTGTGGAAAAAGAGGGCGTTCCCATTTGGAGCTTGGCAGCCCAGACACCGACCACACCGACTGTCTCACCTTGCAACTTTAATGGCCATCTTCTTCTCTCTCCGTCTTCATGGAGTAGCAGCCAGCAGTCCAGCACGGTGGGGCGTGACATGAGACATCTCCACTCGGCCAACCGACTCACAGATAGACCGCCTACATCGGCTCAAATGGTTAGATTCGACCGCCCGTCCGTTTACGCCTGGGCTACCTAGCGGCCCGACATAATTTTTAAAAGATTTTTCAGTCGAGAAAAACATAATTTACATAAAGAATGAAGGAAATGAAAAAACTAAAAGGTCCATGTAGCGCCAGCTATCCTAGCCTACTGCTTGTCCTCGTCGTCGATCACGACGAATTCCGGAATTTCCCACGACCAGTTGGCGGCCAGTGGAGCATACACCGGTGGTGGAGGTGGAGCAGCTGGTGCAACCCATGGATTAAAAAGGTGGCAGGTGTGGGGCCGAGTTCTGCAGCGCCCGTTCGAGGGGCTCATCTTCCGTGAGGCCTTCCGGCATTAAGTCGGTGGCGTACCGGGGCAGCGGCAGAGGCGCGTGCGGCACCTCCGACACAAGGATGCCGAGCCTCGCGATCTCATCGTTGGCCATCGTGACCGGCAGCTGGAACTCCCGGCCCTCCTCCATGGCCGACTGCCAGTCGTGCAAGACGTTGTGGACGAAGTCGTCGCTGTCGTCCTTGGCATCCTCATCGTAGTAGGCAAGTGCGGCGTCATCCCGGGGAGGCGTAGGAAGGGACGTCTGTCGTCTTTGACGTGGCACAACAGGGCGTACATGCGGCGAAGGCGGACCGAACGGGTAGTCCCGGTCGCCAAGGAATCATGCCTTCCTCCTCAGGTTCGTCTCGATCCGGCGCTAGGTAAGCCCTCGATAGTAGTCGACATCATAGGCGGAGTCGGTGCGAGCACGGATGGGACAGGCACCCGGCAGGTGTACGTCCCGCCAGTTGCCGCAGGGCATCAGTTTTCGTGCATCAACCGCACCATGTCAACGACGACCGGCACCTGTTCGGTTGCGCCTCCTTCTTCACGCCGCTGTCTGGCGCTTTGAAGTCGTTCTTCTTCTTCCCCATGGTAATGCGGCTCGCAGTGGTGGTTGTGGGACTGGAGGATGGCGGTGGTGTGGGCGATGGCATGGATGATGATGGTCGCCTTTCGCGCGAGGAACACGATGCAATTGATGGTGGCACGGAAGGCTAGCCGCCGCCCGCTAGGCCTAGTGCGCTTGCAGAAAGCGAGGCGACACCATTGATGGTGAAGGCTACTGCAAAGATGTGGAAACGAAGACCGTTGAAGCGGTGCGCTTTAAACAGGCCTCGTACCCAATGCCAGGTGGGTTCATGGGAGAAACGAGCGGTCACTCGGCGCGGCCGTGCAGTGTCCGCACAGATGCATCCAAAATGCAAATATGGGCTACATTTACGTCTTGGCGGACCGCTCGATCATTATGCGTCGGAGCACTAAATTAAGATAGAGATACATATTTCCAATCATCCACCGCAAACGCTCGTTACGCGTCCGATTACGTTTGGCTTTGGAGTTTGGAGGCGCCCTGAGGGAAGGATCGGGAAAGGTTTCCATGTTTCATACTGCCCATGGCATGTGACAACTGTAACTCCGTGAGCTGCTACACTAGTGTCTACTAGTGGTAGTGTGGTGGTTAATATACTACGCATTGACAGTGTTCTATAATTGTGCACAGTTGCCTTTCGGCCATCTATTCTGATCCGGGCATGTGCCATTCCCCGGGGTGCGTGCAGTGAGTCAGTGAGTGGATCATCCGCGGCCGTCGAAGTCAATGTCGAGATTTTTTTTTTTGAGAATTCAATGTCGAGATTTTGGGAGGCTGTTTTTCCTGCACGATCCAGCCCTGTGGTGGTCCAAGCTGAAAATGCTGACTCCAGCACGATGCATGAACTATTAGCCCGTCCACACATGATGCCCGAAACACATTTTTCTTGAAACGGCGCTTGCAAGGGCTCGAAATGCCCGTTGGCGAACACAACAAGCGCATCCGCATACGTCCCTTATTCCTCTTCTGAGGGCTGCTCAGGTGCTCCCCTTAAACGAAGTTGAAGAGTTATAGTTGGGCTTTTTTTGTGTGTTGGGTTCGCCGAAACCCATATCCAGCCCATGTATACCATCTATATTGATACAATATGTGTACATATCGTAAGAAAAAAAAAGTCACGTGAGCAACATCTCCGTAGATACGTACAAAAACGAGGTACAACACAACGCGGGTCATACGGGCATGTACAGGGCTATACGGACGGTGGACCTACACTAAAAATTGTGATCGCGCCCTCGCTTACAAACCGGTAGGAAAAGATCTTCACCGTTATTGTGTTTAACGCGTCTAGAATTTTCCCAGGGGAGGAGCACCGGGAGTAGAAGTGCTTTCTTCTATCTACATGGCCCGTCATTAGCATAGAAGCCACTATCTCTCCCGCCACCTAAAAAACTGAATAGCCGGCGCAAAACTTACTGACCAAGCCGCCCCAACTCCGACCCCTGTCGTCCCAACCCCCGCCGCAAAGAGCGCAGCTACCGCCGGACTCAAGCAGAAGGCCACGATTCTAAAGAAAGATGCCACATGTGGCACCTTCTTCGACCTCACCAAACAAGCTATGCAAATCCAGATGCTTGAGGCCGAGAGAAAGTTGCTCGCGGAGGAGAGCCAAATCATGGTCACCGGCTTAAGCGCTATGAAGACGAACCAAATGGCTTGGTTCGAAAAGAAGCGAGCTATTGGGTGATCAAACATCTATCTCAATCGTACTTTGCCTATTTTATATTGCAACTTGCGTCCTTTTGGACATGGAGTCAGCACTATTTATGTGAACTAATTAAATTTTTTAAAAGTAGCCTTTCTTGGGTTTATTCATAGTTTCTATCGCCTCTTTACCTCACATTTTGCCCTATTTGATGAAATTGCGGAAAAATAGACCGCTCGAGACGGACCAAATTTGTTGGGCCACTGGGGTAGCCCTCGACCCAAACATATACATGTGGTCAGACAACCGTTCTTGTGTTCGCGGCCCGACCCAATCGGACCAAAACAGACACAATTTGTGTTCAAAATGGACCAAGGCATGAAGATGCCCTAAGGCCCAACTGTGACCTCTAAATTTGGGTTGGCTATGCGGTTCGACAAAGAACCCGCGCGTCTACATCGTGTATCAATTTGTCGGTTCTGCCCCTCTAGCCAGCCACACACAGCGGCCAGACCTCCACTCTCCAACTGCCAACGTGGCCTGCAACGGCGAACTCCACCTCCAGTTTCAGCCCTTTCATAGTTGTACATGTCCAAGCCCCTCGCGGCCGTTGTCGGGTGGCCTTGCCATCGCCGTGGCCGCCTACGTCCCGGTCGCCACCGCCTCATATGGCGCTCGTGGTCCGTGCCGTCGAAAAATTGTATGACCAATTTCCACGCTAGCCGACAAGGTAATTTGCAGGCCATGTAGTTCACTTTTTTCGCTACATACACACGAAAATGCTTTATCATAGTGTATTGTAATTATCGTAGATCATGACAGATAGTTCAGACAAGTTTTTGTTCACACATGTCATCAACACATCGTCGGACGAGTCCGGTAATGACAGCGATATCATGGCGTCTTCTCGTATATGACCACGAAGAGAACCAAATGGAAAGGATCAAAGGCTCGATCCCGGGATAGTCCAGAGAATACCCGTAACCGTGAGGCCAGCCATGATCAACTCTAGCGGGACTACTTTCATCGTACCGATTAGTTGTTCAAGGCACCTCTTTTTCAGTGACCCTTTCGGATGTCAATTTTTTTTTCATGAAGATTCAACATGGAGTAGGTATTATGATGACTAGTTCCACTTAAAGAAAGATGCCACAGGTAAGTTTGGCTTCACTTCTCTCTAGGAATGCACCATGGTTGTTGAAAGGATCGTATGCCGCACCTAGAGGGGGGGGGGTGAATAGGTGCTAACCAATTTTTAGTTCTTTTTCAATTTAGGCTTGACACAAATGGTAAATTCTCTAGATATGCAACTAAGTGAATTTACCTATATGACAAGGCTACCAACTAAGCAAGATAACTAAGCAATAGAGAGAGAATAGGATAGAGGTAACCGAGAGTGGAGCACGCGATGACACGGAGATGATTCCCGTAGTTCCCTTCCTTTGCAAGAAGGTACGTCTACGTTTGGAGGAGTGTGGTTGCTACGAAAGCCAAACCAACAGCCACGAAGGCTTCACTCAGATCTCCGGTGAGCAACGCCACGAAGGCCTAGCCCACTTCCACTAAGGGATTTCCTCGAGGCGGAAACCGGGCCTTTACAAGGTTCTTGGGGCACACATCCACAACCAAATTGGAGGCTCCCAAATCTGTTACAACACAACAATCAACAACAATACATCAACACGAATCAACTAGGGAACCAAATAGGAACACTAGCATGAGATCCCTCAAACAAGAGAGGGGGAAATGAAGAACGCTTCGGTGAGGATGTAGATCGGTGTCTTCTCCTTCGAATCTCCAAAGATCAAGAGATTTGGTTGGGGGAGGAAGGAGATCTTGCAAATCTTGACTTTCTTTGAGTTGGCTCTAATGGAGGTGGCTTGGCAGAATTCTTGTGCAATGATTGAGCAAAGAGGCAAGGAGGAAGAAGGGGGGTATTTATACCCCCACTCAAAATGGAGCCGTTGCAGTTTCCGGGGTGCCGGATAATCCGGCCTAAGTAAGGGCCGGATAATCCGCCCCCCCCGGATAATCCGGTCTTCGGGGCAAAAGAGTGACAATGTCCGGCCAAATGTCCGGCCTCCTTCCAGAGTTGATTTTCTTCCAAATCCTTAGCGAAACGGGGGCCGGATATTTCCAAAATATCCGGCCCGGATAATCCGGCCCTGGTACAATACCGGGACATTATCCGGCCAAATGTCCGGCCCCCTTCCAGAGCCAAAATTCCTGAAACACTTAGCCAAAAACAGGGGGGCCGGATATTTCGACAATATCCGGCCCGGATTATCCGGCCTGGCCAAACTTTTTCTGAAACCTTTTTGACACACGATCAAATCCAACACACATGAATAAATATCTATGTAATCCCTGTACCACTTAAACAAACATTAGTGTATCATATATATTGACATCAAACACACAAAACATAATGTGAGAGATGTTCTTTCAATCTCCCCCTTTTTGGTGTTTGATGACAATATACGGATTTGCAAAAGAATCATTATAGAGACAAGCATGATGGCAAAACATAGAGGCACTCCCCCTACATGTGTGCATATAAGTAATTTGCATTTGAATACAAATACACAACACATAGAAGTATGGTGCCTCAACACAAGAGATATCCAACATGAGCTCTAACAAAAGACATTGACACATATGAAGTTGAGATAGGATGAAGGAAGTCATACCCATGTGTAGATATATAATACGGAGATATAGCATCACACATAATGAAATATCCTTGATCTCAACAAATAGAAATCCGAAAACCATAACAATGTCTCACACCACATAGCACATAGTTTTGAACGGCACACAAATAAACCAAATAGTTCAAATAAGCGGGAACACAAGCAATATAAGAATGATAAACGCCTATGCTTGTGCCCAAACCATGCAAATCCCCGAGAATCCTAATAGAACACTTCTCCCCTTTGGCATCGAGACGCCAAAAAGGGGACAAGCGCGATGCTACACGTCCCATGGGAATCACTCGGAGGCATAATCATCATCGGACTCTTGCACCTCTTCTTCTTCTTCTTCCTCTTCATCAGTGTCAGGAGCATCCGGAGAGCGACGGGAGGTGTTGGACCTTTGAAGGCAATCATCAAGATCACTCCATGGAACCTGTGCAGAGTGCCATCTAGTGTAACCCGGGTGAGCTGGAGGCTGAGGTGGGGGACCTTGATCACCACTGAGCTTGTGTAGAATAACCGCCTGAGTATGCTTAATCTCAGAACGCTCACGGCTAGCTGCATAGTTCTCCTTATGGATCTCAATGTTCATGCAAAGGATGTGACGCTGAAACCAACTAAGCCGGGTCACTTGCTTCCTCATAGCCGGGACATCGGGATGACGACCAGGAGCAATACCACTAGAACGAGCATCACCCATGAAAGAGTCAGGTGCAGGAACAGCAGAAGAGACTGGCTTGAGCTTGTAGGCCTTCTTGACATGGTGCTTCACCAACGGATACCCACTCAAATCTTCACTCACAGACACAGAGTTGTTGATGAGAAGCTGGATGTAGGGTGCATAAGGTATGGTGGTCCGGGAGACCATGGCATCACGGATCTCATGGAAGATAAAGTCCATGATATCAAGAGTGTAGTCCCTCACTTCATCACCATCACGAGCACACTTATAGCTGAGGTGCATAAGATCTACAAGAACTCCCCGGATAGCATCATTGTTACCACCACTTGGGCAAATGGTTGCCCGAAAGAACCGAAGCAACTGACTGTATATGAGAAGCAGCCCCTTTGTAAAACCAATCCTTCCCTCTGAGGTATAGAGATTTGCAAGTGCATTCTTATCTGCCTGTTGTGGTCCATGAAGACGACGACCCTCATCAATAGGGACTCCAAGAATACTGGCAAAGCGGCGCAGAGTGGCACTGCAGTGTGTGGAGCCAGACATCCATTCCATAGTGCGTTCCTCATCAGTCTTGATTGCCAAAGTGGCAAAGAATTGCTTCACCAACTCTGGGCTATAGTCACATTGAATCTTCATGATATCTTTCAAGCCCATTCTTCCAACAACCCAGATAGCATCTTCAAAGTGATCGTTTTCAGCTAGAATGTCCACATCAATGGCTTGCATGGGTCTCAGATTCTTCATTGGCTCATAGATGTCCTTGTAGATGTACATTTGCTCCATGCACCAATATCTCCTGCCCTCTATCTCTTCATCCCTTGGCACATCTTCATACCAGTTCTTCAAGCGGATAGCGGAATAAGAAACTGGATCCATGGCCTTGTAGTTCTCCCTCACTTCCTTGTTCTTCCTTCTTGAAGTGACCGACTTGCGAGGAGCATTGGGTGCAAACTCGTCACTAGATCGATCATGCCTCTGGCGTCTCCGACCACCCCGAGAAGCACCACCTGAGAGAAGCAAAGACGGGTAGCAAAGAGAAGGTAATGCTCATAAGTCATGTAAGATATAGTAAAATACTCGAGAAGCATGCTATAAGTTGGTACAAGTCTAGACATGATAGATTGAAGCAAAAGCTGCAGCGGCGATGAAGCTCCAGCCGGATAATCCGGTGCCACGGGGGCGGATAATCCGGCCCGGCCGGATAATCCGGCCTGCTCGAGGCGGATAATCCGGCCATGCGAGATGTGCAGATTTCCAATCAAAAACATGTCTAACACTAGATCGGCCTCATAGCATGCAAAAGGAGTACACTACTCATGGTTTGGAACAACTAGACACCAATTCCACCAAGAAAATAGCACATATAAAACACAACATCTAGGGTTAGAGATTGTGAATCATACCCACATCCATTGTGGAAACCGCTTGGAGGAGAAGGTAGCTAGGGAGGAGATGCACCCAATCCACCCAAGAACTCCGAGAGGGGCGGATGGAGCGTCTCCGGCGAGGAGGAGGAGATCCGGCGGCCTTGAGAGGAGAAAGAGGAGAGAGGCGCGAGGGGGGGATGGTTTGAACCGTTTTGCCCCCTGTGCCCTCGACTCAACCCTTTCAAGATCTGCCCAGGCCGGATAATCCGGCCCTAGCTTAGGGCGGATAATCCGGCCGGGCCGGATATTCCGGGGTGTCCTGGGGGCCGGATTATCCGGTGTTGGAAAATTCCAGAATCACCGGGAATCCGGCTCATCTTTCGTTGGTTATTTGCAAGTCCCATATATGATGTAATAAAGTATCACATCACATATAAGGTACAAATTTGCCAATAAGATGGAGCACCCTAGATCATCCGACCGAAAAACCCTCAAACTCCAAGTTTTTACCAAACATGACAAATGAGCAAGATGGAAATGGCTTATAGGGGAGAGTAGGCTTAGGTTTTAGAAGATACAAACTGTTAATGGTACATGGTCACTCAAGTTTGCAAGATATGAGCAAATAAGGCCAAACTAGAGTGATTTCCCATAAGAACATGGAGATGTCAATAAAATCCAATGAAAAACCAAACAACTCCAACTCCTCACAAAGAAGAGTGTGGTGGCCTAGGCCACCATATATGAGTGTTATGGTATGGCACCGCGAAGATATATCTTGGGTCCAAACCAATACTCATCATTTAAGCTCACATATCAAAATATGATATAACGAGAATGAAATCTTTAATGTTGGCATTATGGGGGGAGGGATAGCTCAATAATTTAAACCGCACTCCCCCTATTTCCATGCCCACATCTAAACCAAATAAGGTTTTGAGACGAAGGTGTGTTTGCAAGATGGTCAAGCTATACTCCTTGAATCAATGATATTTAGCTCATTCCTCAAATAAGTGAACCTTGCTTCATCAAGAGGCTTTGTGAATATATCGGCAAGTTGATCCTTGGTAGGAACATAGATAAGCTCAATATCACCCCGGGCAACATGATCCCTAATGAAATGATTCCGGATCTCAATATGCTTCGTTCTTGAATGTTGCACCGGATTATAGGCAATCTTGATAGCACTTTCATTGTCACATAATAGAGGCACTTTGTCACAAATGACACCGTATTCCTTTAAAGTTTGCCTCATCCATAACAATTGAGTGCATCCACTTGCGGCGGCAACATATTCGGCTTCGGCGGTGGAGAGAGATATGCAATTTTGCTTCTTAGAAGACCAACACACCAAGGATCTACCAAGGAATTGGCAAGCCCCGGAAGTTGATTTCCTATCATCCTTGTCACCCGCCCAATCCGCATCGGTATATCCATTGAGAATAAAACTTGAGCCTTTGGGGTACCAAATACCATATCTTGGGGTATCAACCAAATATCGAAAGATTCTTTTGAGAGCCATCATGTGGCTCTCCTTAGGAGAAGCTTGATACCTTGCACACACACCAACACTCAACACTATGTCCGGTCTAGATGCGCAAAGGTAAAGCAAGGATCCAATCATGGAGCGATATACCTTTTGATCCACTTCTTTACCATTGGGATCAAGTGCAAGATGACATTTGGTAACCATAGGAGTGGCCACACCCTTCAACTCGGTCATCTTGAACCTCTTGAGCATGTCTTGAAGATATTTTGCTTGGTTGATGAAGGTTCCTTCTCTCAATTGCTTGATCTCAAAACCAAGGAAAAACTTCATCTCTCCCATCATAGACATCTCGAACCTATTGGTCATAAGCTTTGAGAATTCATCATTGAAAGCTTTGTTAGTAGAGCCAAAGATAATATCATCAACATATAATTGGCAAACGAAAAGCTCCCCATTGACCCTCTTAGTAAAAAGAGTGGGGTCGATTAGCCCAACATCAAACCCACGGTCTACCAACAATTCCTTAAGGTGCTCATACCAAGCTCTAGGAGCTTGCTTGAGACCATAAAGTGCTTTATCAAGCTTGTAGACATGGTTAGGAAAGTTGAGATCCTCGAACCCGGGGTTGCTTAACATACACCTCTTCATGCAAAGGACCATTAAGAAAAGCACTTTTCACATCCATTTGTTGAAGCTTAAAGTTATGATGCGATGCATAAGCAAGAAGGATACGGATGGACTCAAGACGAGCCACGGGAGCATAGGTCTCTCCAAAGTCAATTCCTTCAACTTGAGAGAAACCTTGAGCCACCAATCTTGCCTTGTTCCTCACAATATTTCCAAACTCATCTTGCTTGTTCTTGAAAATCCATTTAGTGCCTATAACATTGCGGCACTCCTTTGGCTTCTCTACTAAGGTCCACACTTTGTTGCGCTTGAAGTTGTTGAGTTCCTCATGCATAGCTTCCACCCAATCCGAATCTTCAAGAGCTTCAAACACTTTCTTGGGTTCCACTACGGAGATATAGGCATGATGATTGCTAAAGTTAGCCAATTGCCTTCTTGTGGAGACTTTTGCTCGAACATCACCGAGGACCTTATCATGAGTGTGTCCACGAATTTCAAGGGTCCTATCTCTTCTTGCTAAACGACGGGCCTCGATCTCCTCCTTGGTTCTTCTTGGCCTTGGAGGTGTCACTTGATCATCTTGACCATTTGGGTCCCCGTCTTGACCTTCAACATGAGCTTCCTCAATTATTTGAGGTTGCTCATCCTCATGTGCTTGATCTTGAATGTTGAAAGGATACTCATCGGATCCATCATGAACCCGTGGTTGATCTTGACCTTGATCTTGTTCTTGATCTTGTCCTTGATCTTGCACACTAGGGGGAGGGTTTTGTTCTTGTTCTTGGGTTGGTGCATCATTTGCTTCACTTGATGGGGTTTGTTGATGTTGAGAAGATGAGGGCTCCACCGAGGTAGAGCATAGTCCTTCCCGAGACGCCACACCGTGTCCCTCAATGGGGCGGAAAAATCCCACACCCATTCTTACTATGGCATCTTGAGGTATTTCATCACCTGCACAAACATCAACTTGCCCCACTTGGGAGCCATCATTTTCTTCGAACTTCACACTACAAGATTCAATGATAATCCCGGAGGATACATCAAAGATTCTATAAGTGTGAGATTCGGCACCGTAACCAACAAATATACCCTCCAAAGCTTTAGGAGCAAATTTAGACAAACGAACTCCTTTGATTTGGTAGAAACACTTACACCCGAACACCTTGAAGTATGAGATATTAGGCTTGTTCCCGGTGAGTATTTCATATGGAGTCTTGTTCAAGCCCTTGCGGAGATAGAGCCGGTTGGAGGAGTGACATGCGGTGGAGATGGCTTCGGCCCAAAAGTTATAGCGGGATTTATACTCCGCCATCATAGACCTTGCCATATCCATAAGAGTCCGGTTCTTCCTCTCCGCAACACCATTTTGTTGAGGGGTGTAAGCAGCGGAATATTGATGACGAATCCCCTCATCACTAAGAAAATCATTGAGTGTGTAGTTCTTGAACTCGGAGCCGTTGTCACTTCTTATTGCCATAATGAGGAGGTTGTGTTGGCGTTGCACCTCGGTAGCAAAGTCAATGAATATTTGTTGAGTCTCATCTTTCGTCTTGAGAAAGTAGACCCAAGTGTATCTTGAGTAGTCATCGACAATCACCAAGCAATGTTTCTTCGCACCAAGACTTGCATGAGTAACGGGACCAAAGAGGTCCACATGAAGGAGCTCCAAGATCCTCTTGGAAGAGATGATGGTCTTGCTTGGATGCGGAGAGTCATGCATTTTGCCTTCAACACAAGCCCTACAAACACGATCTTTGGCAAAAGACACATTTTCCATTAGTCCCACAATATGGTTCCCCTTGTGAAGACTTTGCAAAGTTCTCATGTTGACATGGGCTAGGCGGCGATGCCACAACCAACCCACGTCCGCCTTTCCGAATAGGCACATCGCACTTGACGTGGTGGTCCCCGAAAAGTCCACCACATACAAGTTGTGTTCGCGATACCCAACGAATGCGACTTTTAGAGTCTTGCTCCACAAGAGGACCACAATATCATTATCAATAAAGACGGCGAAACCCATCTTGCCAAGGGCGGAAACGGAAAGCAAATTGTAACCAAGGGTTTTGACAAGCATGACATCCACAAGAGTAATGTTGTGTGCAACCACAACCTTGCCAAAACCCAATACCTCGGATGTAGAATTATCGCCAAAGGAGACGGTGATATCATTTATGTTAGGCCTCAACTCCTTGACGAGGTTCTTGCCGCCGGTCATATGACTTGTACATCCACTATCAAGTACCCATTTTGAACCTCCCGGCATAGTCCTACATGAGATCAATTCTTGGATTTAGGTACCCATTTTTCAATGGGTCCTCTTTTGTTAGCAACAAGGGTCTTTGGGACCCAAATAGACCAAGCAACATAACCATCATATGGACCAACATACTTAGCATAAACATCACCATAATAATCTTTAAAGAGAACATAGTGAGGATTATCTATTCCCGCACCATCATCATTAATGGTGTTGCCCTTTCGGGGTTCACCATTAGCTTTCTCATGTGCGGGCTTGGTCTTTTTCTTGCTTGCCTTTTTAGCCTTGGAATTAAAACCAAGTCCCTCCTTCCCATTGTTTGATCTTTGCTTACTCAAAAGATCATCCAACGAAAGTTTACTTTGGGGAGAGGAGGTCCTAGCAAGTTCATCTTTCAACCTAGCATTTTCCTCAATAACATTTGCATGATCACATGAAGGAGTAGAGGAGCTAGGCACATCATATGAGGCAAGCCTAATTTGAAGTTGCTCATAAGACTTGGATAAGAGAGTGTATTCACTCTTCAAAGCTTTGTGAGCTTTGTCTAGTTCATCTAGACCTTTCACAAGTTTCTCATGATCAACCTCAAATTGAGCCTTTTCCTTTTTAAGCACTTTAGACTTAGCCCTAGCAAGATCTCTAGCTTTTGTGAGCTTGTTAATTTTATCTTGAGGCTCTTCAAGAGTTTCTAGCCTCTCCTCAAGAGAGGCTATAGTTTCTTGACTTTCCTCAAGAGCATTTTTAAGAGCATGGATTTCAAGAGAGTCTTCTCTCTCTATTTGACCCTTTTTCTCAAGCAAATCACCTTGTTGAGCTATACGAACCATGAGGCTAGAAACATGCTTCTTAGTGTTACCTTGTAGGTTAAGAATGAAATCATCAAACTCTAGCATTTCTTGTTTCACTTTTAGACTATCATCATCAACCCCTAGATCACTAGATAAGTTAGGCATAGAGGGGTTAGGGGATGATACCTCGGAGGATTTAGCCATAAGGCAACTTTCTTCCTCCACATGAATGACCTCATTGGGGGATTCACTTGGTGATGAAGAGTTAGTGGAGAGGGAGGCAAGAGCGACCAATCCATTAGAGGTTGCATCTTCTTCATCATCAACATCATCATCTCCGGAGGTATACTCTTCTTGAGTTGATAGCACAATAGGTGTGTCCAAGGAGGACCTTGCCATGAAGCAATGTGCATTCTTGATATGAGGGTTCTCATTGGGAGATTCAAAGAGAGATGAAGAGGGGTGTTGGTGGTGGCGATGGCGGCCAATTCCTTTGAGCTTTCTTCATCTTCATCACCACTAGAACTTTCAACTTCATCGGTAGAATATTCTTCCCTTGTTACTAGCACAACTCTTGAGGGCCTCTTGCCCTTCTTGGTCTTGTTGTTGTAGAACTTCTTGTTGAGGGGCTTTGAATATTTGCCCTTTGAATCTTTGCTCTTGTCCTTGGGAATGAGCCTCCCATTATGAAGCTCTCTATTTTCATAGGGGCATTCGGCAATGAAGTGGCGCTTGTCATCACAATTGTAGCATGATCTTGTCTTTGGGCCAAAGCTAGTGAACCCACTTTTGTTGTTCCTCTTGATGTTGTCTTCCTTGGCCTTGGAGGGATCAATCCAAAACGACTTTGCATGGAAGGCCATGTGGTCATGGTAGTGGCATTGCAAATCTTCCGGATAGGTCATACTCCAAGATGCTCTATAAGATTCTTGAGGAACCACTTCTTCAACGGAGTTGACCACCAAGGCAAGGTTGGAACCTTTTGCCATTCCAATAGCACGATTGCGAGAGTCATGAGAGGTTTCCTCAAGCACCTTGAGAGCTTGCAACTCGTGCACAACTTGTTGAGAGGTGAGAGAGGAATAGCATTCCCTTCCCACAAGGGTCTTGACATCAATGGGTACAAATGGCATCATGCATTCAATGTACTTCTCCTTGATCCAAGAATCATTGATGTGGGTGGCACCAACAAGCCGGAAGGCATCGGCAACGGTGAGAAGTCTTCCATACATATCTTCATGATCTTCATCCGGGAGCCTCATGAACCCTTCGGCTTTATTCTTGAGAGCATTATACTTGTTCCTTCTTGTGCTCTCACTTCCAATGCAACTCGAGGTCAAACCATCCCAAGCTTCCTTGGCGGTGGTGTAGTTCCGACACGATGCAATTCCTTTGTCCCCACACTAGTTTGAATCATGTGCAAGGCGGTGACGTTGAGTTGACTATCAACCGCTTCTCTTCTAGTCAACTTGTCGGGGTTGTATGGCTTGAAGCCCTCCATGATGATTCTCCATAATTCATTGGAGGCACTACAAACATGAGAGCGGAACTCAAATCGCCAAGTATCGAAATTTTCAATAGAAAACTTAGGTGGGTCGCCCCTAATATTCAAATGAGGCATGGGAACCGGTATGTCGGGTGATTGGAAAGGTGGAGGTACTCGATTGTAGCTCTCACTTCCATTGGTTCCCCTAGGAGATGCAATGGGAGACTTATTAGAGTTTAAGTTATCACCTTCCACGGGTTTGGTAGATGAGGGTAAGTCCGAAGCCTCTCCCTCATGTAACACACCTGTGTCTTTTACCTCTACACTAGGAGCCTTGGGAAGGGCCGGAGCCAAAAGCTCGGCAATCATCTTTTTCATGCTTTCCATTTGGGCTTCCACGGAGGACTTCAACGAATTGAAGTCTTCCACGGAGACCATCTTGGCGGCCCCTTCCGAGGACTCCTCGTCCGGCATACTCTTAGGCGGTTAAGCCCGAAATAAGAGCCGAGGCTCGATACCAATTGAAAGGATCGTATGCCGCACCTAGAGGGGGGTGAATAGGTGCTAACCAATTTTTAGTTCTTTTTCAATTTAGGCTTGACACAAATGGTAAATTCTCTAGATATGCAACTAAGTGAATTTACCTATATGACAAGGCTACCAACTAAGCAAGATAACTAAGCAATAGAGAGAGAATAGGATAGAGGTAACCGAGAGTGGAGCACGCGATGACACGGAGATGATTCCCGTAGTTCCCTTCCTTTGCAAGAAGGTACGTCTACGTTTGGAGGAGTGTGGTTGCTACGAAAGCCAAACCAACAGCCACGAAGGCTTCACTCGAGATCTCCGGTGAGCAACGCCACGAAGGCCTAGCCCACTTCCACTAAGGGATTTCCTCGAGGCGAAACCGGGCCTTTACAAGGTTCTTGGGGCACACATCCACAACCAAATTGGAGGCTCCCAAATCTGTTACAACACAACAATCAACAACAATACATCAACACGAATCAACTAGGGAACCAAATAGGAACACTAGCATGAGATCCCTCAAACAAGAGAGGGGGAAATGAAGAACGCTTCGGTGAGGATGTAGATCGGTGTCTTCTCCTTCGAATCTCCAAAGATCAAGAGATTTGGTTGGGGGAGGAAGGAGATCTTGCAAATCTTGACTTTCTTTGAGTTGGCTCTAATGGAGGTGGCTTGGCAGAATTCTTGTGCAATGATTGAGCAAAGAGGCAAGGAGGAAGAAGGGGGGTATTTATACCCCCACTCAAAATGGAGCCGTTGCAGTTTCCGGGGGGCCGGATAATCCGGCCTAAGTAAGGGCCGGATAATCCGCCCCCCCCGGATAATCCGGTCTTCGGGGCAAAAGAGTGACAATGTCCGGCCAAATGTCCGGCCTCCTTCCAGAGTTGATTTTCTTCCAGTCCTTAGCGAAAAACGGGGGGGCCGGATATTTCCAAAATATCCGGCCCGGATAATCCGGCCCTGGTACAATACCGGGACATGATGCGGCCCAATGTCCGGCCCCCTTCCGTAGCCAAAATTCCTGAAACACTTAGCCAAAAACGGGGGCCGGATATTTCGACAATATCCGGCCCGGATTATCCGGCCTGGCCAAACTTTTTACAAACCTTTTTGACACACGATCAAATCCAACACACATGAATAAATATCTATGTAATCCCTGTACCACTTAAACAAACATTAGTGTATCATATATATTGACATCAAACACACAAAACATAATGTGAGAGATGTTCTTTCAGTTGTGAGGATGCTTGCGTATGGAGTTACCAGTGACCTAATTGATGAGTAAAATGCGCATGAACGAGCCCACTTGTATTGAGTCAACATACAGGTTCTGCAACACTGTGCTTCAGGTGTTTGGAGAAGAATACATGAGAGAAGCAAATCCTACCGACACTGCCCGGCTATTGTCCATCAACGAGTCAGGAGGATTTCCTGGTATGCTTAGAAGCATAGATTACATGCATTGAGAATGAAAGAACTGTCTATTTGCGTGACAAGGGCAATACCATGGTCATGCGGATGGGTGCACAATCATACTTGAGGTGGTTGCATCACAAGTTGACACTGTTTCTTCAGCATGGCAGGCTCACAATGACATCATTGTGCTTCAGCCATCTTCGGTATTCTCTAGACATGCGGAAGGAAACATTCCAATAGTCAACTATGAGATCAATGGCTACCCTTATGACAAAGGAGACTATCTAGCCGATGGTATACATCCTCACTGGTCCAGATTTGTGAAGACAATCTGCATCCCTAAAGACGAGAAAGAGAGCAAAAAGAGCAACAAGTTCGTAGGAAGGATGTAGTCCATGTGGAGCGGGCATCTGGTGTGTTGCAATCTCGTTGGGATATTGTTTGGCGCCCTACTAGAACATGGTGCATGGAGTAGATGTGGATGTCATGACTGTTTGTGTGACCATGCACAACACGATAGAGGAGGAGGAGCACAATGACGGTGTGTATGATGAAGGGTGGGATTTTTAGAGTGAGTTGGTTGGGCCCGAGCCCATACCACTGACAAACTTGGCTGATTTTCTTCAAGTGCATCATGAACTACGAGGCTGCGCAACTCACAACTAACTCCAACAAGTTTTGATTATATCCTTTCATATTTATTCTATTCGAGTTCAAATGATTGTAATAAACTATTTATTACCCATGACTTTATTTTTGTTTTCTGAGCTAGGATGTTTAAATGTCATTCACAATATTTTTATGTGTGCAAACATAAAAAAATGCCCAAAAACTAGGTGAAAACATAAATATAGCCACAAGCAGATCAAACTGGGGCGTTGTTCACAGCCACCCGAAAACAGACATGAGCCTCCAATCGATCCGCAAGGTCTCACAAACGGACAAAATAGAACACTTTTAATATCTGAAATGAAAGCGCATTTAGAGATATCCTAACACAGCCTCTGCATAAAGAAAGATACAAAAATATTTATATAACCCTTACATGATAACAAATCATGGACTTGAAGCTTTCTTGCAGGCATGTGTTATCACCAGATTTTGGCCAAATCAGGAAGTGGGCCGTAAGGGAGATGGGCTTGGAAGGTTACATGTGGAAGATCTCTGAAGCGGCCTTGGGCGAAGAATTTGGGCTAGATTGCCCGTATATCTTTAATTATGGTAGATTGTATCTTAGATTAAAGGTTAGAGTTTGTACCGTGCACGATGGGGATTATTCCCACGTTAGAAAGTCCCCTGGACTATAAATATGTATCTAGGGTTTATGGAATAAACAACAACCAACGTTCAACCAACCAAATCAATCTCGGCGCATCGCCAACTCCTTCGTTTCGAGGGTTTCTACCGGTAAGCAACATGCTGCCTAGATTGCGATCTAGGCAGCACAAGCTTTATGTTGTTCATGCGTTGCTCGTACTGAAGCCTTTTTGATGGCGAGCAACGTAGTTATCATAGATATGTTAGGGTTAGCATAGTTCTCCGCGTAACATGCTATCGTAGTGCGACCCTTGCATGTCTAGCCGCCCTTACACCTATCTTAGGTGTAGGGGCGGCACCCCGCTTGATCATTATTTAGTAGATCTGATCCGTTACGATTGCTCCTTGTTCATCAAGGATTAGTTTAATATCTGCAATAGTTAGGCCTTACAAAGGGCTGGAGGATCCAGCGGCACGTAGGGTGTCGTTTGCTAGTCCTAGACAGGATGTTCCGGGGATCAACCTCGTGTTGGTTTTTAGGCCTTGTCTAGGATCGGCTTACGATCACCGTGCGTGGCCGCGAGGCCCAATCCTGAGTAGGATGATCCGATTATGCGGTGAAAACCCTAAATCGTCGTAGATCTCATTAGCTTTATCTTGATCAAGCAGGACCACCATATATTCGTGCACCTCGTACGAATCATGGGTGGATCGGCTCCTTGAGCCGATTCACAGGACAACCTGAGAGCCGATCGAGGCTCGTATTTAATGTTTACGTGTATGCCATGCAGGAAACTAAGCGAGGCATCTCCATCACCTTCCTGACCAGGTATAGGTCAGGTGGCACGCCCTTGCAATCAGCATCGGACGTGTGACCAGAAGGCTTTGCGGGCCGTCGCTCGGAGGGACCTCGGCCAGCCGCAGCCCTAGGTTGTTCCCGGCTCTACTGTGTTGCCCGTCGCTGCCCGCCGGTGGGTTTTGGCAGCAACAGCATGATGCTAGAAATGCTAGCACAAGCAACACCGCCGGTGAACCACACATGATGCATGGTAATACCAAAAGAAGTGCTGGATCTTTTTTATGTTGTAGCTGCATCATTGGTGATAGGCTATGTACATTCGGTGTGGACTTCTGTTTGGGGATTTCATTTATTTATATGTCCGCACATAACCCGCTGATTTCTGTTCTTGTTGTATCTATATAATAATCCTTGAGATAAGAAGAATTCTACTCCATTTGTTAATTCTTTTTGGGATGCGGGAGTACGGTAGCATGCTGGAAAGAAATGCTACAAAAACCCTCAACCATCGGATTATTTAATTTCTGTAATGATTGATTGGTTTGGTTTGATGATGATTGGCTAATTGCTCCTCGTTGTCAGGTGTAGCTAGCTTTTGACTCGAAGCCCACCTGGTGTCCACGACGATGCATACTATACGCTGCTAGTGCTCCTCTACCTAAAATGTGGTTCCCTACTAATCCCTAGTTGATGGCCACGGCTCAAGGTGATTGATCGATGATGATGTTGCATCCACCCTACTAATGATGTATACGTGTCTGTTGGCGAGTCAAATCGTCTGTATAAGCAAACAAACCAATATAGCTTGTTTATTTAGTTCGAAACTCGTGGCACTAGATTTGATTGACAATCATGGGCTAAACTGTTTTTCTTGTCAGAACTTTTCATATTGTGATTCTTCTTATTGCGGGGCTCGAGATATGTTCACCTAACTTCGCTAGTTGGTTTCATTTCATAGGATAAGCTTGAGGTAAAATAACCGATGAAAAAACAGCTGATTCCTGAGCAAATACTTGAGAAAATAAAAATAAGTTTGTGTCTAGTTTTCGATCAACCAAGAATTAATTTATTTCTCGGTCATCTAATTTCACATGTAATTGACGTGCAGTTGGGAAAAAAAAGATGTGCAATTAAATACCCATGTGCAGTTACACATATTTGTATAAATCTCACGTGCGAGAATGGCGATATAAATCTAACGATCCTAAAGTTGATCTAGAAATAATTTAATTCTCGGTTGATCTGGAACTAGCAAATTTGTAAAAATAAGGCGGTCTCAATGAGAGTTTGTGTGTTTGCTCCCTTTTCATTAGAGAATCTGGCTAATGCATTCATTGTCCCGGCTGTCCCTGCGGGCGGCGTCGGCGGGATTTCCCAAGCCTAGCTCACATCAGCCCTCTCGTTCCTATCTCTATCGCCGCCAAGCAAAGCCCGTGCAGTGCTGGCAGCCACGGCCATGCCCCTACCCGCAGGCTAGGAGGGGAGGCACGGGGTTCTCCCTAATCAGTGGCAGTGCTCTCAGGTCGACTATGTTCCCGTGGCGGCGCGCCTTCCCTGGTGGCGAGATGGCGACGACATGGCCGCTTGGCGCCAGGGTGGTACAGTGGCTGGTGGCGGCACCCTCTCCTGGCCCAGAACTGGGCCTTTTGGGTCCAATCTAGGTCCAGGTGGGCCAAGCTCGGGCCTAAAAGTGCCATCACCAGCGGTCAGAGGAGTGGTTCTAGCCGGGGTTGGCCTGGACGGCAGCGCGCCTACTGCCACGCAACGACGATAGCTTCTTGGGGGAGGGGGGCTAGTCTGCTCCTAATGTTGCGTCTGGTCGGTTACCACCATTGGTGGTGGAGATTGTTCCCTCCCGCATTGCCGTTGTTCAACCGCTCCTTGTTCCTGTCTCTTCTCGATCTTGTCGGTCTCGTTACATTGCCTACGTTGAGATAACAGTGGTGATTGCAAGATCGTGGTGATTGCAAGATCGTGGTGACTGTGAGCTGGTGGAGCACAATGGAGCATATGGGGTCGTGGTTTTTGGAGGGTCAGGAGAAATCTCTATCGGATGGTCGGCACCGATGCAGTGACGCTCGCAGGCGCCGCCATTCCTTCTTGAAGGGCACCGGGTGTACCCCTTAGGACCAGTTTAAGCAGCATTGTCGTCGTCGCATCGCTTTTTAAAGATGTTGCTTGATATGCGCCGCTTCTGAGTGTTAAGAGTGTGGTGAAAATTCGTCGGAGGGTGCAACAGTTGCGGGTCTTCATTGTTTTCGCCTCTTCCTTTTTCTATTTTGTTTGGTTTTGCTTGTGTTGAGGCCACAACAGTTGAACGACGAAAGCTATTTCCAGTAATAGGGAATCTGGCACTTGCGCTAGCGAGGCGACCGTGTTTGACATTTTCGAATTTCGACGCCTCCTGTATTACGTACCAAGGCTACAAGGACGAGTGTACAACTGCTATATTAACTGCTTGGAACTGGTACTTCGAAGAAGAGCAGTACCGGGTTCTTCTGCTCCGGCCGGAGAGTACGATTTGATTTCTCTACATCAGACTTATCTACTACTATACTAGTATACGAGATGAAAAATACACTTATACTTTAGCAGTCAAGTCATGTACATCACGAGAAACTCCGTCGAGATGAAAAATAATGAGGTTGAGCTATTGCTTTCGAGTTTCGCCTAGGTAGAGAGAGACGAGCTATCCGCTCCTAGTAGAATGGATTGGTTGCCCGCTCGGGCGCGTCCCGTATGCAACCCGTGCAGCACCGTGCTAACACCAAACTCGTGTGTTCTATCTCTGTAGAAAGAAAAGGAAAAGAGGGCTACCAGCCTACCACCGTACTCTTGTGTAGTGAGAAGACAGACATCTTTTCTGTTAAAACCAAGGAAAAAAATAGGGCGCTATAACAAAATAGTGTGGGTCTAAAAATAATCTATTAGCATGTTATAGCGTGCTATTAACGCGAATAGCGCGCTATAGCGCCGAAATAGCGTATCGTCGGCTCTCCAAATATGCTATAGCGTGCTATTAGCGTTGAAATAGCGCTCTATTTTTTTCCATGGTTAAAACCGCGTACGGTGCTATAGTGAATCGAAACGAGTGGCGGGACGGTAACCGAGACCTCAACCAATGAACAACAGATGTGGAAGTTACTCTAAAAGTTAAATGTTGTGCCTAAGGTGCGTGTTTTCTGGTGAAGAGTATTGCGTGGTATTCTTCCGGTTGAGAGCACATATATCACAGATAGGTCGATGCAAGATCTGCCTAGCTAATGACGGGGATGTGATGCATGCTCTAATTAAATGTTCACATGCAAGGAAATTCTGGGACGAAGCTCTAGCTTGACTGAATTTCAGCCTTCCTAGGCTACATCCGATAACTATGTTTGTCGACCCGTTAATGCAAGGAAATGTTCACATATTGTCTTTGATAAACAGTCATGTGGATTTTCGCATTCTAGACGGATCAGGTGATACCATATGCGTGTGGCGATCGGCTTTATGTCTCGTTATTATTGTTGATTGCAAAGACTAGGTAGTATAGTGGTGCCCAACAAGTGGAGGCGACATCGTTGAGCGATTTGGTCTCGCTCTTCGGGTACCAGTTCTTGATCTATGTGGTTAAACCCTACGTAGCCTTCACTAACTAGGCCTGACAATGGATACAGTTGTGTCTCTTTTTTGTTGAAGGTATTGCTTGGAGTTTGCTCGAACCTACTCTCCGAAGTGAAGACTCACCATTCGAGCTCTGTTGCCTTCTATGAGATGTTGCTGTGGAGTGCCCCTTTGATGATCAAGGTGTTACAAATGGATTTTAGTGAAGCTGAAAATTATTGTAGTGTGACCTTGCTCTCGACATCATGAAATGCTTGCTGTGTTGTTTCTTTTCAGTAATCTGGTACAGTGGTTGAGAGCAGGTGTATCTCGTACTCACTTGCATGCTTAATGTCCGTTTGATATTTCATTAGACCTTTATATACATTTGGTGGCTATTCTAGCTGGCGCATTTCACCTTCACTACACATTTATGCATACAGATAAATGCGCATATGACTTACTCCTCATTTTTATACGTCACTAGATCTTTTCTTTTAATTTTTTTAAGCTTAAAGTAGCAATCTTATAGGGTCGCCGACATGATTCAATACCTACCTGGCTTGCTCCCCTCCCTCTCCTCTTTTCTTTGCTATATATTGCCGTGGAAGACATGTGTTCACGACTAGAGTAAAACGACACATTGCAGATAGAACACGACTTAGAAAAGAACATATCATGGAAAATTAACATAGAATGCCATATAGGAGAAAGAATTCCATCATGTTGGACGACTTTTTGTCAGCTTCTTAAGATGGGTATGTGAGGCATTAGGAATACATCAATTGCACGGATGCATTATCGAAGTCCTGTTGTTGTTCGAGCAAATAGAACCAGAAGGGGCAGAAGAAATCAATCAAGCACATGCAAGCACAGGCCTGTTCCTATGGCAGCCAGATCCGCTATCCCCGGGCCTAAAGTGGACCATCTATCTGTACATACATAAGTTGTAGAGGGGTCAGGGGAGTCCCTATTCATCGCTCCTTAGCGTACCTTTGTAGGACACGCACGCATGTACCTTGTTTTTGGGCCGGCCCATAATTCATTCGCTTGGATATGACATAATGTACCTCGCTCATTTGGTTCAGCATCCGGGCACTAGCGCTGTGGTTCCATCTTTGCTCCACCATGGCAAAAACATGAGTTCGAACTCCACTAGTTTCACGAATTTTTTTTTGAATCTGAACAAATTTAAAAACTTAAAGGAACTTGAATTTGAACAGCTTTCTAAACTTGAAATCGTTCAGTTTCAAAAAATAGTTAGATCAAAGAAATGTTCAAATTTGAAAAATTGCTCGAATTTGAAAATTGCTTGAATTTGAAAATTGCTCGAATTGAAAAAAAATTCAAAGCAGAAAATTGTCAGATGCAAAAAGTTGTTCAAATAAAAAAAGTTCAAATTTGAAATTTTGCTCGAATTTAAAATTTGTTCGAAATTAAAATTTGCTCGACTTTGGAAAATATGTTCAAAACAGAAAACGAAAAAAGCAGAAAAAGGAAAAAACTGAAAAATAAATAAACGAAAGAAAAAGGGAAAAATTAAAAAAAAAAGAAAAACCGATCGAAAATCGCAAAGAAAAGACCGAACCAGAAAATAACTGAAGAAAACGCAAAAACAGGAAAACCATTCTAGATGGGCCGCGACCCGCTCCTCCCGCACGGGTGCGGGTGTTATTCTGCCCCGCTGCTGGGCGGGATATAGGGGTTGTGGTTGTGGAGGCTATCAAGAATAATTACTGGGCAAACGGGCCTCGCTCATTTAGTACAGCATCCGAGCACTAGCCCTGTGGTTCCATCTTTGCTCCACCATGGCAAAAACATGAGTTCGAACTCCACCAGTTGCACAATTTTTTTTTGAATCTGAGCAAATTTTAAAACTTGAAAGAACTTGAATTTGAACAGCTTACTAAACTTGAAATCGTTCAGATTCAAAAAATGTTTAGATCAAAGAAATGTTCAAATTTGAAAAATTGCTCAGATTCAAAAATTGCTTGAATATGAAATTTGCTCGAATTGAAAAAATGTTCAAAATGGAAAAAGAAAAAAGCATAAAATTGTCAGATGCAAAAAGTTGTTCAAATCAAAAAAGTTCAAATTTGAAATTTTGCTCGAATTTAAAATTTGTTCGAAATTAAAATTTGCTCGACTTTGGAAAATATGTTCAAAACTGAAAACGAAAAAGCAGAAAAAGGGAAAAACTGAAAAATAAATAAACGAAAGAAAAAGGGAAAGCGAAAAAAAAGAAAAAAAGAAAAACCGATCGAAAATCGCAAAGAAAAGACCGAACCAAAAAATAACTGAAGAAAACGCAAAAACAAGAAAACCATTCTAGATGGACCGCGACCCGCTCCTCCCGCACGCGTGCGGGTGTTATTCAGTCCCGCTGTTGGGCGGGATATAGGGATTGTGGTTGTAGAGGCTGTCAAGAAGGCCTAAGAGATTCTGAAATAGTAAGAGGCTTGACTAGGTATTGAGCTCAAAACTCGTGAGGCCACAGCCTACAGTAAATTTGTAAGAAAAGGTTGATGAAGTAAAAAAAAGAGTCAAGTACAGGTCGACACTGATTCCATTTTTTTAAGAAAGGCAAAAGATTTGCCTTAATTTATTGAATGAAAAGGAAGCCAACGTCGAAATCAAAATTGCACAATAGCCCTGTAATAAATGACTCAATTGTTTTGCGCCGGTGAATATCCAAGATTCGCCTCCAACTTAATGCGGCCTAAAACGATGGGGGGGCATGGAGCCCTTTTTTTAGACTCTAGCATTGCGTTTATTCCATAGCTCCCAAGAAACGAGCATGATAAGCAAGGTCATGGCTTTCTTCCTTCTTGGGATGGGTATGCACGATGTGGAGACACCACGCTTCAACATCATGGAAGACCGTCCATACCACCAGTTCGAAGGACGAGAGGGCAAGCCAATCTCGCACCAGGGTTCACACTTTAGAAGATAACCAACAACGGAAGAGAAGGTGCGCCGCAGACTCGGGAGCTCTATTGGAAAGTTTACAATTACCGCAATTAGACCACTCACGACCGTGAAGGCGGTTGTAAGGGTATTTTACCCTTATCCATTATTTTGGTAACAATAACACCGTGCTAGAGTATTTGGTCTAATACATGTCTATGAGATTATTCCCAGGTATTAGCCAAATGAGGTAAAAAGGTGTATCAATGGATCAAGAAGGCAATTGGAGACCCCCACTTCGATGAAAATCAACAAGGGTCTCTCCAGCACCTGGCCGGCCAGAGGCCCGGTCAGACCGGCTCTAGCACCGGCTAGCCCGGCGTAGACCAGCCCCAGGACCGGTGCCAGCCGAGTGATGTCCAGTAAGCAGCGGAGCCTCACCAGTTTGCGCCCGGTCCAAGGCCCGGTCTGGACCGGCTCCGTCCGGTCACACGCCCGGTTGGGCCGGGTGATGGGCCGGGCGCCCCGGCGCCAACCGAACCCCACGCTGGTGCCAGCCGGGGGGTGTCCAGTATGTCCCAGAGCCCGCCCTGTCAGGGTCCGCCCCCCACTCCGGTTTGGACCGGCTGGCCCTGATGAGGACATCCCTACCTCACTACCACCTCTGTCATTACCAACTGAAGATGAACCTGCTGTGAAGGTCAAGTCCAATGAAGTTCGGATTGGACCTATTACAAGGGCTCGTGCGAAGCTACTTAAACAACATGTGAACTTGTTCCTAAACGATACTTTGATTGATCAGAATTTTATACTACCTAAGTCCCATTACTTATATATCATCAGGTATGAAGAGGAGACAAGCATCGCACGAGGAGGAGAAGAGCATCTGGACGTGAAGATGGACGTGGAGCTGGACAAGGAGCTGGACGTGAAGAAATCTCATGGACGCGCGAGGGAGGAGCGGGAGGCATGCGCGAGAGGAGAAGACGAAGTCCAGGCCGGCCCAGCACCTGGTCAGACCGGCCGCCACGCCGGCGCTCCCGGTCTCTGGCCCGGTCCGACCGGGCGGCAGGCCGGATCCACCTCGGCGCCAACCGGGCGCCACGCTGATGCCAACCGGCGGGGTTACTGTAACACAATTCCCGAGCCCGGTTGGAACCCGGTCCCTGGCTCGGTTTGAACCGGCCAGCTCGGTCCCAGGCCCGGTCGACCGGCCTCTAGACCGGCTGTGTCCGAGTCTGTCTCGACCAGATCTATTCTGGGTCGGTTATTCTCGTAGTTTTTCGACCAGAGGTCGTCCCGGACGCCTATATAAGTGCCCAGGACGCCCCTAGCTGTTTTAGACCACTTTTAAGATAAACCCTAGTTCTTAGTTGTTTGCTCTGCAAAACTATTGAATTCCCTACACCATATTGCTTGATATTGTGTAGATCCTGATAAAGTCTTGTGTGATCTGCTGTTCCATTGGGAATTAGACGGTTGCAACTTACCGCTTCGTGGTCGGCGGCTACGTGCGCAAGTGTGTGGAGTTGTGAATATCTTGCAGGGTTGAGAGCTGTTGCATTGGAGACAAGGACCAATCGAGAGACCTCGTTGCGTCATACAAGTTATCATCCACTACATCATCATGTTCCTCCGCTGCTATCACCCCGTGATCATCATCACCACCATTGCTTACTGAGAAGATCAGGCCACCCCTTATCATCTTGGTATCAGATTTCCAGTTTTCCTCGGTAAGCCATCCACAATCCACCCCATAGTGAGTTGTGAGTGTTTTCCTATCCAGAAAAAGCCAAAAATATTAGGGTTAGGGTTTGCCATAGCCTTAGATTGCACTAATTTCAAGTTTTAGTTGCTTTTCGTAGTTGTTTTGCGTATCTTTTTCTTGCATCTATTATTGTTAGGGTTTGAGTCTCTACTATCATCTACTAATAGTTATTGTTACTCCGAGTCCACATAGCGTACAGTGTGCTTTTCCCAACCATAGCCACAGCCTATCGATATACGTGACTAGGAACTTCCCCAAAAGAGACTAGTTTTACCGCTCGACAGGCTGCTCATTAGGGTTTTGGTGCTTTGCATATCTTGTTGGCCGTGTTATCAAGAAGTGTGTCATAAAATCAAAAAAAAATAGAAAATTGAAAAGAAGCAAAAAGAGCTACATAGCTGCGTGTTCTACAAAAAGAAAATACAAAAAGAAAAGTGAAGTACTAGTAGATTCAAGTGAAGGCCTAAGTTTTCTTTACTGCACCCGTAGTTGAAAAATCTTGTGCCTGTTTCGTTGAGCTTTGCTAGTGTCTCTCGAGTCCATTGCAACCTTTCCTCCATATAGTTGCATTGCCCCATTATATCGCCTTGTGTGAGTATCATTGGTTGTCTACGGTCAGCTCTAGAGCTTGTTATTGGTGCAAATAGGTAGCCTACCTATAGCCCCACACATACCCTGCTTTGTCGTGTGATTTGTTCTTATACCCTTGATATTCGCTTCGCTACATCTGTGCACTAGTTGTTCCTACAATTGGTAAGCAACACTAATTTACTTTGGAACGGTAAGATATCCTTTTCTTATTAGTTTTGAGTGAGTTGTGAGAGTACCACTATATATATTTTGATTTAGTGCACTAACCTACTAATCATGTCTGCTAGTGATCATAAAATTGTTAACCAGGAAAACAAGATTGCTGCAGACCTCATCACATGGAGGGAGTTTGAGGCTCTTCGTAATGAGATGCGACGTGAATTCCGCGCTCAAGACGATGTGCTTAATGGGAAGGTTGAAGAGATCAACCAAAAGTTGGATGCTACTAATGCGACCGTCACCACAATGGCTGATTAAGTGACGGATATACAACGCAATATTGCCGATATGCGCTTAGCTATTGAGAATTTCACCGCACAACAACAACAAGACGAAAACGAAGATCCTGAGTTTCAAGATGACGCACACAATGCTTGTGGTGCGCCACGTGGTAATCGTCCTCGAGGATGGGCTCTGCTTGACCGCCATGGTCGTGGACATGGTGAGGAAGATGGTTTGGGTAAGCCTAAGTTTTCCATACCTAAGTTTGAAGGAGGAGCTGATATTGAAGAATACCTCACTTGGGAGCTCAATATTGAGAAGTTATGGAACTTACATCCGAACTACACTGAAGATAGGAAGATCAAGCTTGCTTCTTCTGAATTTGATGGCTATGCATTGCGTTGGTGGGATGCTTTTATTCGTAACCGCACTGAGGATGGTGAGCAACCTATACGCACATGGTGTGCCATGAAGGAAGCAATGACTTCTCGCTTTGTGCCTACAAATTACTTGCGGAATATATACGATAAGTTGACTCTATTGAGACAAGGTGTGAAGACTGTGGATGAATACTACATGGAGATGGAGATGCTTATGCAGCGTGGCCGTGTCCGTGAGTCTCTCGATATGAAAATGCAGCGTTTCCTCAACGGTTTGAAGTATGATATCGAAGGCATTGTTCGTCACTACAGCTACACCAATATGAATCAATTGCTACATCATGCAAGAGAAGCTGAATCACAGTTGGCTGACGAAACAAAGATTAAAGGTCGAGCTTCAGGAGCTGGGCGTTTCACACCCCGCGCGGCCCCATCTACGGTGCCGGCACCTTCGACGCGCTCCGCCCCTTACTCTACTCCGCCTAGTAAGCCGGTCTCCAATGTGTCTAACACAAAGAAGTCCGAATCTGCTGCAAGTACGAGCGGCTCTAATATGTCTACTGCGTGTAACCGTGATATGGCTTGTCATACATGTGGTGGCAAAGGTCACTTCAAGAGAGATTGTCCTAACCGCAAAGTCATGATTATCAATGAGGACAATGAGTATGAGACTGGAGATGATGTTGATCCTAATGCTCCAGCAGATGATGACTATGACACTGATGGTGAAGATGCATATCCGTCTGATGCTCGCACCATTGTTGTGTCGTAGTGTGCTCTTAATGTATTGCCTAGTGCATCTACTCAGCGCTGCAATTTGTTCCAAACAAAGGCTTTAGTTGGTCCTGACAAGGCTTGCAAGGTCATTATTGATGGCGGGAGTTGCCGCAATTTAGCAAGCAAGGAGTTGTGTACCAAGCTGAAGTTGAAGTATCTACCGCACCCGCATCCATACTATATTCAGTGGTTGAGCGACAATGGTGAGATGAAGGTAAACCACATGGTGCGTGTTGAATTTGCTATTGGACCGTATAAGGATTGCATTGATTTTGATGTGGTTCCTATGACGGTGTGTCACCTACTATTGGGTCGGCCTTGGCTCTATGACCGTTCTGTGCAACACAATGGCCGTACCAATACATATCACTTGGAGTTCAAGGGCAAGAAAATCAACTTACAGCCTATGACACCACAGCAAATTGTCAATGAGTCTCGTCAGAAAGTTGAAGTAAACTTGGAGGATGCTTCTTTAGATAGGCAAGAGAATTGTAATGTTGTGAGTGAAATAACGAAAAGTGAGGGAGTGAATTCCTTGGTCTCATTAGCCACCAAAGAAGACATGAGAGAATTTAGCGAGGACCCTACAGCCATGCCTCTTGTGCTCTTGTACATGGGTACGGTTTTGGTTATAAACGACATGACCCCTCTTCCTCTTGGTGTTTCTAATGTTTTGCAGGAATTTAGCGACGTGTTTCCGGATGAGGTACCCGCAGGACTTCCACCATTGCGAGGTATTGAGCATCTAATCGACTTGATTCCCGGAGCTTCGCTACCCAATCGGGCACCATATAGAACAAATCCTGAAGAGACGAAGGAGATACAGAAGCAAGTACAAGCGCTGCTCGACAAAGGTTATATCCGCATAAGACTTAGTCCTTGTGTTGTTCATGTTATTCTTGTTCCTAAGAAAGATGGTACATGGCGTATGTGCGTCGATTGTAGAGCTATAAACAACATTACTATTCGATATCGTCATCCTATTCCCCGTTTAGAGGATATGCTAGATGAATTGAGTGGTACTGCTGTGTTCTCTAAAATTGATTTGCGTAGTGGTTATCATCAAATTAGGATGAAAGAAGGGGATGAGTGGAAAACAGCCTTTAAAACAAAATTTGGTTTATATGAGTGGTTAGTAATGCATTTTGGTTTGACTAATGCACCTAGTACTTTCATGAGACTGATGAACCATGTTTTGCGTGAATTTATTGGCAAGTTTGTGGTTGTGTATTTTGATGATATATTAATTTACAGCCGCAATGAATCTGATCATACTATACATATTCGACATGATTTGCAAGTGTTGCGTGATAATAAAATCTATGGTAATCTTGAGAAGTGCACATTTTGCAAAGATAAGGTCATATTTTTGGGTTATGTTTTCTCTAAGCATGGGGTAGAAGTAGATGTGTCTAAAATTGAAGCTATTCAAAATTGGCTTACTCCCATGAATGTGAGTCAAGTAAGAAGTTTTCATGGTCTAGCTGGGTTTTATAGAAGATTTGTGCCCAAACTTTAGTACTATTGCTGCACCTTTGAATGACTTGACTAAAAAGGGTGTTATATTTGAGTGGGGCGCAGCCCAAGATCATGCTTTTGATGAACTTAAGAGATTGTTAACTTCTGCACCGTTGCTTGCACTTCCTGATTTGAATAAGCAATTTGAGATTGAATGTGATGCTAGTGGTATTGGAATTGGTGGTGTGTTGATGCAAGAGGCTCTCCCAATTGCATATTTTTCCGAGAAACTTTATGGTGCTAAGTTGAACTATGCTATATATGATAAAGAATTGTATGCTTTAATTAGAGTTCTTGAGGTTTGGCAACATTACTTGTGGCCAAAAGAATTTATCATGCATTCTGATAATGAAGCTTTGAAATATCTGAAAGCCCAATCTACTTTGCATAAGCGTCTTGCTAAGTGGGTTGAGTTCATTGAGTCTTTTCCATACATTATTAAGCATAAGAAGGGAAAAGATAATATTGTTGTTGATGCTCTATCTAGGAAGAATATGCTATTAACTCAAATTGATGTTAAAATTCCTGGATTAGAAGTGCTATGTGATTTGTATGCTACTGATCATGATTTTGCTGAACCATATCGCTTATGTGCTCTTGGTAAAGCATGGGAAAAATATCACATACATGATGGGTTCTTGTTTCGAGCTAACAAACTATGTGTTCCAGAATCGTCTGTGCGTTTGCTCTTATTGCAGGAATCTCATGCTGGAGGTTTGATGGATCAATTTGGGCGTGAGAAGACGCTACTCATGCTCGCTGACCACTTTTATTGGCCAAAGATGAGGCGGGATGTGGACAGGTATGTGAAGAGGTTCATTACTTGCAACAAGTCCAAGTCCTAGCTGAAGCCTCACGGTTTGTATATTCCTTTACCGGCACCTACTACACCTTGGGAGGATATTAGTATGGATTTTGTGTTGGGTTTACCGCGTACTAAGAGAGGCCATGATTCTATATTTGTGGTAGTGGACAGATTTTCTAAGATGTCACACTTTATTGCCTGCCACAAAAGCGACGATGCGTCGCATATTGCTAACCTGTTTTTCAGAGAGGTTGTGCGACTACATGGAGTCCCACAGACTATTGTTTCTGATCGTGACGTGAAGTTTATGAGCTACTTCTGGAAGACGCTATGGAGAAAGCTGGGAACGAAGCTACTCTTCAGTACTACTTGTCATCCCCAAACTGATGGACAAACTGAAGTGGTGAATAGAACATTGTCACAACTGTTGAGATCCATGATCAAGAAGAACCTGAAGGAGTGGGAAGAGTGTTTGCCGCATGTGGAGTTTGCTTACAACAGGGCGGTACATTCTACCAGGGAGCTGTGTCCTTTTGAGGTGGTGTATGGTTTCAAACCCATTACTCCACTTGACTTGTTGCCTTTGCCCATACATGAGAGAGTTAATATGGAGGCATCCAAGAGGGCAGATTTTGTGTGAAAGATCCATGTGAAGACTAAAGAGTTGATAGAGAAGAAAGGCAAGAGCAATGTTGCAAGGATGAACAAGAAGCGCAAAGAGATTTTGTTCAAGCCTGGTGATATGGTCTGGGTACATTTTCGCAAGGATATCCAAGTTGCTTCCTCGTGGTGCTGGTCCTTACAAAGTGCTTGCCAAGATCAATGATAATGCATACTCGATAGATCTTCCACTTGATGAGTTTGGTGTCAGTAATTCTTTCAATGTTGCTGATTTGACACCATATGATGGAGAAGACCTTGGAGCGTCGAGGTCGACGCCTTTTGAAGGGGGAGATGATGAGGACATCCCTATCTCACTACCACCTCCATCATTACCAACTGAAGATGAACCTGCTGTGAAGCTCAAGTCCAATGAAGTTCGGATTGGACCTATTACAAGGGCTCGTGCGAAGCTACTTAAACAATAGGTGAACTTGTTCCTAAATGATACTTTGATTGATCAGAATTTTATACTACCTAAGTCCCATTACTTATGTATCATCAGGTATGAAGAGGAGACAAGCATCGCACGAGGAGGAGAAGAGCAGCTGGATGTGAAGATGGACGTGGAGCTAGACGTGAAGAAATCTCATGGACGCGCGAGGGAGGAGCGGGAGGCATGCGCGAGAGGAGAAGACGAAGTCCAGGCCGGCCCAGCACCCGGTCATACCGGCCGACGCGCCCGGTCTCTGGCCCGGTCCGACCGGGCGGCAGGCCGGATCCACCCCGGCGGCAACCGGGCGCCACGCTGATGCCAACCGGCGGGGTTACTGTAACACAATTCCCGAGCCCGGTTGGAACCCGGTCCCTGGCCCGGTTTGAACCGGCCAGCCCGGTCCCAGGCCCGGTCAACCGGCCTCCAGACCGGCCGTGTTCGAGTCTGTCTCGACCAGATCTATTCTGGGTCGGTTATTCTCGTAGTTTTTCGACCATAGGTCGTCCCGGACGCCTATATAACTGCCCAGGACGCTCCCTGATACGTCTCCAACGTATCTATAATTTCTGATGTCCCATGCTTGTTTTATGACAATACCTACTCCCTCCGTTCTGATTTAGTCTACATTCTAGAAAAAATGAGACAAATTAGTAGTGCACTTATTAGTACTACTTAGATATTTGAACAACCAATCCAACCTACATTGAAAATAACAACATCCAATAAAAAGAGTAAAAGCACCTAGTTTTCAGTGTTGTTGTCGACTAAAAGCTAGAATGTAGAGTATTTCAGAACAAATTTTAGAGCTAGAATGTAGACTATTTTAGAACGGAGGGAGTACATGTTTTGCTCACAGTTTATAATGTTTTTATGCGTTTTCCGGAACTAACATATTAACAAGATGCCACAGTGCCAGTTCCTGTTTTCTGTTGTTTTTTGTTCCAGAAAGGCTGTTCGGGCAATATTCTCGGAATTCGACGAAACAAAGACCCAGTATCTTATTTTTCCCGGAAGACCCCAGAACACCGAAGGAGAGTCGGAGGCGGGCCAGAGGGCCACCACACCATAAGGCGGCGCGGCCCCAGGCCTGGCCGCGCTAGCCTATGGTGAGGAGGCCCCAGGCACCTTCCTGCGCCGCCTCTTCGCCTATACGACCCCTTTCGACCTAAAAACGCGATACGGATTGACGAAACTCCAGAAAGACTCCAGGGGCGCCGCCGCAATTGCGAAACTCCAATTCGGGGGACAGAATCTCTGTTCCGGCACGCCGCCGGGACGGGGAAGTGCCCCCGGAAGCCATCTCCATCGACGCCACCGCCTTCATCATGCTCCGTGAGTAGTTCCCCCATGGACTACGGGTTCTAGCAGTAGCTAGTTGGTACTCTCTCTCCCATGTACTTCAATACAATGATCTCATGAGCTGCCTTACATGATTGAGATCCATCTGATGTAATCGGTGTTGTGTTTGTTGGGATCCGATGGATGATACATTATGATTAGTCTATCTATAAAGTTTGTGAAGTTATTGTTGCTGCAATCTTGTTATGCTTAATGCTTGTCACTAGGGCCCGAGTGGCATGATCTTAGATTTAAGCTCTATAATTATTGCTTAGATTGTATCTACAAGTTGTTTGCACATATTGCTGTCCGGAACCCGAGGCCCCAAAGTGACAGAAATTGGGACAACCGGAGGGGAAGGCTGTAATATGAGGATCACATGTTTTCACCAAGTGTTAATGCTTTGCTCCGGTGCTCTATTAAAAGGAGTACCTTAATAGCCAGTAGATTCCCTTGAGGCTCGGCTGCCACCGGCTGGTAGGACAAAAGATGTCATGCAAGTTTCTCATTGCGAGCACGTATGACTATATATGGAAAACATGCCTACATGATTAATAATCTTGATGTTCTGTCTTAATGCTATTTCAATCCTATCAATTGCCCAACTGTAATTTGTTCACCCAACACTTGTCACTTGTTATTGGAGAGTTACCACTAGTGTAGATAGCTGGGAACCCCGGTCCATCTCTCATCATCATATACTCGTTCTATATGTCATTGGAAGTAGTATCAACTATTTTCTGGTGTCAAAGCCTCTGTGTTATTGCCACTGCTGCTTTGTTACTGTTACTATTGCTCTCATATTACTGCTGCTTTCACATCACCCCTGTTACTAGTGCTTTTCCAGGTGTAGCTGAATTGACAACTCAGTTGTTAAGGCTTATAAGTATTCTTTACCTCCCCTTGTGTCGAATCAATAAATTTGGGTTTACTTCCCTCGAAGACTGTTGCGATCCTCTATACTTGTGGTTTATCAAGACTATTTTCTGGCGCCGTTGCCGGGGAGGCATAGCTCTACTCATAAGTTCACCTGGGGAGTACACTCTACCTCTCTCTCTGTTTTTATTTTATTTTGTTTTGTTTTGCTTAGTTTAATTTTGTCTAGTTTATTTGTGCTTAGTGTATTTCTGTCTAGTATTATTTTGCTTAGTTTACTTTTGTCTAGTTTCTTTTTGTCTTGTTTTATTATATACCTAAAAATCCACAAAAAATTGAAAAATCAAAAAATTAAAAACTGTTGTTATGGAAGAACGCATAACCATGTTGGAGCTTATAGAATTATATAATAATTATAGAGAATCAAGAGCGGGTGAAGTGATGAGTGCTGTGATAGAAAAATTGAATACAATTGCTAAAATCTTGCTTAAACGCCATGATATAAACTGTTGCTCTCAACAGGATACTAAACATATGAAATTCCAATGCGGCTTTAGTGAAGAAGTTTTAATTAAGAACTACAATTGGAATAACTATATTCATCTTGGGTTCGAAGAAGTAGAACAATTTTTTCATATTTATGGGAGCCTTTGAGATAGAATCCTTCATGGTTAAAAATTATGAAACTTGTGTTGTTTGTAAGGACCTTAAAGATTATGTCTCTTCTATCCTTAATTTTTGCATAGAAAGTTACAGTGATAATCCTTATATCATTGATTATAAAGAGACACTCATTAATGCACAAGAATGTACTCACAATTTGCAGGAACCTGTGGAAGAAGAAATTGATGAACTTGAAAGCTCATTGGATGAAAAAGAAGAGGAGAGTGATGAACAAAAGGAGGAAGAATGGATTAGCTACGCATGCCAACCTTCTAATGAGAGTAACTCTTTATCTCTTACACTATTTGATTGTCCTCCATGCTTACCAAAGGAGGTTGAATGTTATGTTCCTGTGGATTCTCTTGAAATATTTCCTATGAGTAAAACTTGTGAGAATAATTATGCTATTGTTATCTATGATAATCCATGCTACTTTGATAAATCTTATGATAATGCTTTGTTTATGCCTGATGTTGAAATGCATGGTACAAAAGAGTTTTGCGTAGCAAATGTTTATGATAAATCTCTAGATGATGGTCCTATGTTACTGGATAATATTGATTTTACTAATGAAAATGGGATTGGAGAAGTCTTGACTTTATCTAGGAGTCCCATATCTCTTGAGAATGATCAATCATCTTATTATATTATTGATAAAAGTGGATTTGGAAGTTTTAATCCCATTATTTTTGAGCTTGATAAAAATTATGTGTTTATGAATCATGAAAAACATGCTTTATGTGATAGTTATATTGTTGAGTTTATTCATGAAGCTACTTAAAATTATTATGAGAGAGGAAAATATGGTTGTAGAAATTTGCATGGTACTAAAACGCCTCTTTATACGCTGAAAATTTTGAGGTTACTCTTGTTTTATCTTCCTATGCTTGCCACTTTGTTCTTCATGAATTTATTTGTGTACAAGATTCCTATGCATAGGAAGTGGGTTAGACTTAAATGTGTTTTGAATTTGCTTTTTGATGCTCTCTTTTGCTTCAACTCTTATTTCTTGCGAGTGCATCATTAAAATTGCTGAGCCCATCTTAATGGCTATAAAGAAAGCACTTCTTGGGAGATAACCCATGTATTTATTTTGCTACTGTTTTGTTGTGTCTTGGAAGTTGTTACTAATGTAGCAACCTCTCCTTATCTTTATTTTATTGCAATGTTGTGCCAAGTGAAGTCTCTAATAGAAGGTTGATACTAGATTTGGATTTCTGCGCAGAAACAGATTTCTATCTGTCACGAATTTGGGCAGGGTTCTCTGTAGGTAATTCAGAAAAATATGCTAATTTACGTGCGTGTTCCTCAGATATGTACGCAACTTTCATTAGTTTTGAGTTTTATGATTTGAGCAACGGAAGTATGTCTTAAAAATTCGTCTTTACTGGCTGTTCTATTTTAACAGATTCTGTCTCTGTTTTTTGCATTGTCTCTTGTGGACTTTAAGTGAGGCTTTCTAGACGTGGAGAGCTGTAGCTAATGTTTTATTGAGTTCTTGCAATGTGTCACTACAGTACTAAAGTGGATTAATGTTTTTTGGGTACTAACCCCTCTAATGAAGTTTATGAGAAGTTTGGTGTGAAGGAAGGTTTCAAGGGTCAAGAGAGGAGGATGATATATGATCAAGAAGAGTGAAAAGTCTAAGCATGGGGATGCCCCCGTGGTTCATCACTGCATATTTCAAGAATACTCAAGCGTCTAAGCTTGGGGATGCCCAAGGCATCCCCTTCTTCATCAACAACTTATCAGGTTTCTTCTATTGAAACTACATTTTTATTCGGTCACATCTTATGTGCTTTACTTGGAGCGTCTGTGTGCTTTTATTTTTGTTTGTTTTTGAATAAATTCGGATACTAGCAATCCTTGTGTGGGAGAGAGACACGCTCCGCTTTTTCATATGAACACTTGTGTTCTTCGTTTTACTTTTAATGTTCAATGACAAAAGTTGGAAGCTATTGCACTTATTGTTATTTGGTTGGAAACAGAAAATGCCTCATATTGTCTTGAATAATTTGATATTTGGCAATTGTTTTGAGCTCTCAAGTAGATCATGCTTAAAGCTTGCACCATGTAGTTTAAACCTATTAGTGGAGAACTACCGTAGAGCTTGTTGAAATTGGTTTGCATGATTGGTCTCTCTAAGGTCTAAATATTTTCTGGTAAGTGTTTGAGCAACAAGGAAGACAGTGTAGAGTCTTATAATGCTTGCAATATGTTTTTATGTAAGTTTTGCTGTACCGGTTCATACTTGTGTTTGCTTCAAACAACCTTGCTATCCAAAGCCTTGTACTGAGAGGGAATGCTTCTCGTGCATCCAAAAACTTGAGCCAAAACCTATGCCATGTGTGTCCACCATACCTACCTACTATGTGGTATTTCTCTGCCATTCCAAGTAAATACTTCATGTGCTACCTTTAAACAATTCAAAATTTATTATCTCTTATTTGTGTCAATGTTTTATAGCTCATGAGGAAGTATGTGGTGTTTTATCTTTCAATCTTGTTGGGCAGCTTTCACCAATGGACTAGTGGATTCATCCGCTTATCCAATAATTTTGCAAAAAGAGCTGGCAATGGGGTTCCTAGCCCCAATTAATCACAAATAGACACTCCTCCATGGTATGTGAAATGTTGGAAGGCACCCGAGGATTCGGTTAGCCATGGCTTGAGAAAGCAAAGGTGGGAGGAGTGTCATCTAAAAAAAACTAAAATAAATAGACACTCCTTCATGGTATGTGATTGTTGGAAGGAACCCGAGGATTCGGTTAGCCATGGCTTGTGAAAGCCAAGGTTGGAAGGAGTGTCACCCAAAAATAAAAATAAACTACATCATGGGAGCCGCTCTTTGAAGGTGCATGCGGCAAGGGGGTTAGAGTGCCCACTACCATTCGTTGACAACAACAAACACCTCTCAAAATTTTACTTTTATGATCTCTATATGATTTCAAAACTTAAAAAGCTCTAGCACATGATTTAATCCCTGCTTCCCTCTGCGAAGGGCCTTTCTTTTACTTTATGTTGAGTCAGTTTACCTACTTCCTTCCATATTAGAAGCAAACACTTGTGTTAACTGTACATTGATTCTTACATACTTGCTTATTTGCATTCATCATATTACTTTGTGTTGACAATTATCCGTGAGATATGCATGTTGAAAGTTGAAAGCGACTGCTGAAACTTAATCTTCCTTTGTGTTGCTTCGATGCCTTTACTTTGAATTTATTGCTTTATGAGTTAACTCTTATGCAAGACTTTTGATGCTTGCCTTGAAAGTACTATTCATGAAAAGTTTTGCTATATGTTATCTATTTGTTAGCAACTATAGATCATTGCCTTGAGTCACTGCATTCATCTCATATGCTTTACAATAGTATGATCAAGGTTATGTAAGTAGCATGTCACTACAGAAATTATTCTTTTTATCGTTTACCTACTCGAGGGCGAGTAGGAACTAAGCTTGGGGATGCTGATACGTCTCCAACGTATCTATAATTTCTGATGTTTCATGCTTGTTTTATGACAATACCTACATGTTTTGCTCACACTTTATAATGTTTTTATGCGTTTTCCGGAACTAACCTATTAACAAGATGCCACAGTGCCAGTTCCTGTTTTCTGTTGTTTTTGGTTCCAGAAAGGCTGTTCGGGCAATATTCTCGGAATTCGACGAAACAAAGACCCAGTATCTTATTTTTCCTAGAAGACCCCAGAACACCGAAGGAGAGTCGGAGGCGGGCCAGAGGGCCACCACACCATAAGGCGACGCGGCCCCAGGCCTGGCCGCGCCAGCCTATGGTGAGGAGGCCCTAGGTGACATAGGCATCCCCAATGGGCCTGCCGAAGAAGGTACCCGGGGTTTACTGAAGGCCCACGACCCGAAGGATAAGAAGATTCAGAAGCCCAAGATACTATTAAGGAAAGCTAGAGTTGTAATAGGAAGCATTATTTGTAATCTTGCGGGATGAGTTAGAAACCTTCCCGGACTCTGTAACTTGTACATCACGAATCCCTCGACTCCACCTCCTATATAAGGGGGAGCCGAGGGACAAAGAAAGCATCAAATCATTGTCTCACAAACCCTAGCTTTCATATCGTCGATTACTTTTCGGCTGAAACCTTCGAGATCTACTTGCCCTCTACTTCCAACTAAACCCTAGTCTACAACCCGTAGGCATTGACAAGTTTATACCTTGTCAATTGGTGCCATCTGTGGGAATTAGAGGCGTCAAGGATCTGATCTCGATGGCACGTTCAAGATCGTCGACTTCGTCAACAGCAAGCAACGCGATGGATCGAGGTAAACAGATCGCAACTGGACCTGTCGATTTTTTTCCTCACCCGCCCTCTCGTTTGGATGCATATGCGTATCTGGAGGAGCCTATGGAGATGACTTTTGGAAGGTTCCACTTCCGCGTCGAGAAGGAGGGAGCGTATCGTCTCGAAATTCCGATCTCATCGGGATTATCGGCGGTTGGTTCCAATTCTTTGGACTCTACATCATCAATTGAGTCAGACGAAGAGGGGACTTCATTGCCATGCTTCATCAGCACCAGGGCAAGCGAAAAGCTCGCCAAGATCTTCAGCGACATGTCCTTCGAGTCATCTGCGGACTCCTATATAAGCGATGACTCGAGCAGCGTCGACAGCTTCAACTTCATCGACAAATCCACCACTGTGGGAGAGGTCTTCACCAGTCTTTATGATGGTGTCACCAAACCCAGCAAAGATTTGAACTCAAAATATCATCAGATCTATGCCATTGAAGAGCCAGGTCGCAATCAGGAGGAAACGTCTGAGGCTTTCAACGATTTGGGAAATCCATATGTCGATCCCTCTGACCTAAGGCGAGGTTTAGGCAATAAATACGTCGGGCCTACACCACGTGTTAGAGTTCAACTTCCACAAGCAGCATGGGATAGAGCGGCGAGAGCTATGGATGGTTCAGAACCAATGGCCACAACAGCCACGCCAGAAGAGTTGCAAGCATATCAATATAGACTCGCGCGAGCTGCAAGGGAATTGGAAAAACAGACAGCAGCCCTGAATCAAAGAAAGGAGGCAGCCTCCGCATCAAGCAGGTGAAGGGAAGAACTAAGTCGACAATCAGGAACTTCGGGAGATAGCCATAGAGAAGCTCGAAATAGAGCAAGATCAAGGCTGCAATACATACCTGAAGGCGAAAGAGAGCACTTGGTTCAAAATCTCGACATGTCCTTTATGTCAATAGGCACGAGAGGAAACATCATCCCCAAAACACCGGAAGCTGGGTATATGGCGACACAAGCCTTTATCCTCGCATCTAGACCACCTCCAGGAGATCCAAGGGAGGCACTGTACAACATGGCGATGGCAGGAGTCGGAGCCATGGGAACGGCGTTTGCAGCAACACCTCCCGAAGGAACAGCAAGGCAAAATAGTCCAAGACCCGCGGCAGCAGCAACAGTTCCCGAAGGAACAAGTGGGGCAAGAGACACGGCAGCTCAAGCAAGGGTGGACAGAGCAAGGCAAAATAGAAGGGAACATCGACATTCCCCAGAGCTAAACGACGAGGATATGTGTGGTTTGCCATGCTTCACAAGGAGGGTCCGAAAAACTTGGGTCCCTTCAGGGTTTAAATTGCCTGATAACTTCAAAAAATTCGAAGGCCTGCAAGATCCAGAGGATTGGTTAGTTGATTACCTCGAGACGGTGAAACTCACGGGAGGAACCAGAGCAACAGCTATGCAAAGCATCCAAGTGCATCTAAGTGGAGCCGCGCGATCTTGGATAAAGAAGCTTCCTCCAGGATCTATCGACAGTTGGGATAGTTTCGAGGACGTGTTCGTCAAGAATTTCCGGTCCACCTGCAAAAAACCCGCAACGCTAGAGGAATTGAGGGCGTGCCGACAAAAGCCAGACGAATCAATGAGAAAATACATCCAAAGGTGGAATATCATTAAAAACTCGGCAGAGAATATATCTGACGAGAGAGCAATAGATGCGTTTGTCGCAGGAATCAGGCGAGGAGATTTTTTCGAGGACTTGGGGAGAACTAACCCAAAGACAGTATCCGCATTAATGGAGATAGCAAACAGATGGGCAGATGGAGAAGATGCTGTTCACAACAAACGACATAGGTCACCAGAGGAGGACCGTGGCCGAAACTATCAAAATAGGCGACGATTCCCTCGGCAGTACTCAGGCTATGATGCTCCTGGGCAAATTTCGGCTGGCTTCCGAGCATGCGCCGGAGGAAACAATAGAGATGATTATCAGAGGAGCAACGAACAGCGAGGCGACAATAGAGAGGACTCTCGAAACAACAGGCAAAGTACAGGGTCAAGGTTCCAGAGACCTTTCGTGTCTCCCGAAGAAATGATGAACGGGCCGTGTCAGATGCATTTTTATCTCGACAATAACGGAAAAAGACAGTCAGGGCACTTGCAAAAGGATTGTCGAAATTTCTAGGCAATGTTAAGTTGGGCAGGGCATGCCAATGCCCATGTAGCGCACAGAAACCCTCAAGGACCCAGGAGTCAGATTCACCTGCCACCTCCTCCCGCAATTACGGACGACAATCGACATCAGCTCAGAATAGCGGCAGCACCTGCACCACCGCCTTATGTTGATCCCAATTCGAATGGAGCGGTCTCGATGATTCAGAAAGGCAGGCCATCCAATAGAGCTCAGAAAGTAATCTCGCGACAGGTGTTCATGGCAGAAAAGATGCCTCCACCAACGGTTGAGTATCTTAATAGGTCAGGGCAAGATATTGGCTTCACAATAGCGGATCATCCATAGCAAGTTCCTCGACCAGGGCAGTCAGCACTTATCTTACCAGCAGTAATCGCGGGATTCGACGTATCTCGAGTATTCATAGATGGAGGCAGCAGTCTAAACCTTATGTACGCAGATACATTAAGGAAGATGAATATATCTCTAGCAAATCTGAAGCCAACTGATACGCGTTTCCACGAAATTATGCCAGAAAAGCCTAGTTATCCGCTGGGGTAGATCAACCTCGATGTTCAGTTTGGGACCCGAGAAAATTACAGGATAGCGAGATTGGAGTTCGAAGTCGTGGATTTCCCATCACAGTACCACGCTTTGTTGGGGCGCCCAGCATATGCTAGGTTTATGGCGGTCCCACATTACACGTACCTATTGTGGAGGATGCCTGGACCTAAGGGACCAATCACAGTTAAAGGAAGCTTCACGCTAGCCGAAAAATGTGACAAGGATTTTCATCGACTCTCAGAAACCTTCGGGATGCAAGCAGAGTACATGGAGTCAAGGCTCACGACTGACTATGATGTGCTGCCAGATGTAGGAAGGCCAAACAAAGAATCAACTTTCAACACTGAGAAAAATTCTAAGGAGGTGCAGATTCACCCGACAGACCCGAAAAAGACGACGTCCATTGCAAAAGACATGGACCTCACATAGGAAAGCGCGCTCGTCGAGTTTCTCCGTGAGCACTGGAAAATCTTCGCATGGTGTCCAGCTGACATGCCAGGAGTACCTAGGGAACTTACCGAGCACCACCTAAACTTGGATCCATTAGCGAGACCAATCAAACAACCTTTGCGCCGTTTTTCGGAGCCAAACCGCAAAGCTATGCTGTCAGAAATCGATCGACTGAGAGAAGCTGGTTTGATCAAGGAGCTGCACACAGAGGCCACATGGGTAGCAAATCCAGTGTTGGTGCCGAAGAAAAACACTAAAGTCCTTTGCATGTGCGTCGATTTTACGTGTCTCAATAAACATTGTCCAAAGGATCACTTTTCCCTCCCGAGGATCGATCAAATTATCGACTCCACGGCAGGATGTGAACGTCTTTCCTTCCTGGATGCATATTCTGGTTATAACCAGATCAGATTAAAAGAAGAAGATGAGGTCAAAACAGCGTTCATCACACCTTACGGCGTGTTTTGCTATAGAACAATGCCTTTTGGTCTGAAAAACGCGGGAGCAACATACCAGAGGATGATGCAGAAGTGCTTAGCAACACAGATTGGGAAAAACGTACAAGTATACATCGACGATGTTGTCATAACATCAAAAAAGGGGACGACATTAATCTAGAATCTGAAGGAAACCTTCGACAACCTCGACAAGTTCTGCCTCAAGTTGAACCCGACGAAGTGTTCCTTTGGTGTTCCTGCAGGAGAACTTCTTGGGTTTCTAGTTTCAGCAAGAGGGATTGAAGCAAATCCCGAAAAAATCCAAGCTGTCGTAATAATGAGGAAGCCAACAAAGTTAAAAGAAATACATCATTTAACTGGGCGAGTCGCAGCTTTAAGCAGATTCATCGCCAGGCTGGGAGAAAAAGCGTTACCGTTCTATGCTTTAATCAAGCAAGGAGAGAAATTCCAGTGGAACGAAGAGGCAGATCGAGCCTTCGAGGATCTAAAGCGCACAATTTCGACACCACCAATCTTGGTGGCGCCGAAAGAGAAGGAACCTCTCCTGTTATACATCGCAACCACACCTCAGGTGGTTAGCACGGTGCTAGTCGTTGAAAGAGAGGAAGAAGGAAAACTCCATGGAGTACAAAGGCCAGTATATTTCATCAGTGAAGTTTTATCACCTTCCAAACAACGGTACCCGCAGTACCAGAAGTTGGCATATGGAGTTGTCACAACAGCAAGAAAATTGCGCCACTATTTTTCGGCACACCCGATAATAGTAGTCAATGAAGCACCTCTATCAAATATACTGAACAATCCAGAAGCTACATGTCGTGTCTCCCTTTGGGGAATAGAACTTTCCCCTCGGGACATCACGTATGAAAAAAGAAAAGCAATCAAGTCGCAAATTCTGCCAGATTTCATTGTAGAGTGGATGGAGCTGCAAAATACAGGACCCCCAGATTTGTCGAGAACTTGGACCATGAACTTCGATGGATCCAAGAGAGTAGAAGGAGCTGGCGTAGGAGTGATACTCATATCACCCGAAGGAGACAAATTGAAGTATGTCCTACGGATGACGTTCCCAAACGCATCTAACAATGAAGCAGAATATGAGGCTCTTATACACGGGATGAAGATGGCGAAAGCCTGCAGCGCAACTCGACTAAAAATCTTTGGCGACTCACAATTGGTAGCTCAGCAGGTTATGAACCAATGTGATGCAGTCAATGACAGCATGGTAGCATATAAGGAAGTGTACAATGAGCTTGAGAAGCTGTTTGATGGATGCGAAGTAAACCACATCAGTAGGCTGAGCAACGATGAAGCCGATGTTCTCGCAAACATCGGGTCACAATGCCTCGCAATCCCGCCAGGTGTGTTTTGGGAAGAGATAGCTGAGAGATCCACAAAGCCAAAGAAGGTGCAGAAGAAAAAGAAGGAGGAGAAAACTTCGGCGCCTCTCAACGAAGCTCCAGACGAAGAAGAGGATCGGGAGCTGGTGATGATGGTAGAAGTCCCATGGATGCAAGCGTACATATCGTATATCCTACGGAAAGAAATACCCGACGACCCAGTTGAAGCAAGGCGAGTTATTCGACGATCCAAAGCCTTTACAGTGGTCAAAGGGGAGTTATACAAACAAAGTATTTCGGGCGTGCTGCAAAGGTGCGTTACACCCGAAGAAGGAAGGATAATCTTAAAGGATGTACATGAGGGAATATGTGGTCACCACGCGAGAAGTCGAGCTATTGCAGCCAAGGTTTTTCGAGCTAGATTTTACTGGTTGACAACAATCGAGGATGCAAAGGAAATAGTACGGACCTGCGACGCGTGCCAGAGATTCGCCGCAAGACCCCACTCTCCAGCAGCAGAGCTGATGCCAATACCATTGTCTTGGCCCTTTGCCCAATGGGGTCTCGATATGGTGGGAAAATTACACAAGGCTTCGCCAGGAGGATACGAGTACATGTTGGTTCCTGCCGATAAATTCACCAAGTGGATAGAAGCAAAGCCGATAAATTCACCAGATGGAGCATCAGCATTAAAATTCGTGAAGGGCATCGTTTTTAGATTTGGAGTACCTCACATCATCGTTACAGATAATGGCAGTAACTTTACGTCCAAGGAATTCAAGGCATACTGCGCAGAAGTAGGCATCAAATTGCACTTCGCGTCAGTTGGGCACCCGCAAACCAACGGCCAAGTCGAGAAAGCCAATGGTATCGTCTGCAACGGTATTAAAAAGCGCCTGCTAGGACCACTTGAAAAGGCTCGACATACCTGGCCAGAAGAATTGCCAAGTGTCTTGTGGAGTATTCGAACAACACCAAACACGGCGACACAAGAAACTCCGTTCTTCTTAGTCCATGGAGTGAAGCAGTACTACCGATCGAAATAGAGCATGACTCCCCAAGAGTCAGAGAGTATGACGAAGAAACCTCAAGAAGAGCTTTGGAGGACGATGTGGATGCACTCGATGAAGCTCAAGATGAAGTACTCTCACGAGTCACCAAGTACCAGCAGGACCTAAAAAACTACCACAGTCGACGATTGCGACCAAGATCTTTCCAGGTCGGAGATTTGGTCCTACGGCTCAATCAACAAAGTACTGAAAAGCTCGAGTCGCCATGGCTGGGCCCTTACGTCGTCACAGAAGTAATTGAAGGAGGAGCGTACAGGATCAAGGACAAGAAGACAGTGGTTCCCGAGAAAAACCCCTGGAACGTGGCGCAGCTCAGGCGGTTCTACGCTTAGAACCGAAATATAGTCCTCCTTTGTAAAAATACAATGTACTGAAACGCGCGCGAGTTTTCAGACGCACTCTTTTCCTTTTCAGGGCACCAAGTGGGGCTGGAAGGTTTTTAATGAGGCGGGCTCGCGGTGCTGCAATATAATAAAAGATAGTGATGATATACATCCTTTTTCTTCGACAGGCTCGGGGGCTCATAACCCACGACAGCAAAATACATATGTTCTCACAAAACAATAAACTCTTCGAGAAGACAAAATAGTATAAGTCCCAGCCAAAGGCTCGGGGGCTTCGCAATATAGATTACACTCTACAATACAGACAACTTCATCAATACAAAGAATTCGGAAAAAATATAGACATAACTTTTTGCAATATAGTACAACTCAGTCAAGGCCTAATATACTATCTATGGATAAAACTTTTTTATTTGCAGCAGTTGTCTTGTGCTCAGCATAGCTCCCCTTGTCGAAGAATTCAGGATCCATCCGAAGAAGTTCATCCATCATCGCTTCGGCCACAGGAGTCACCATTTCATTGATTTCGTCGATGTTATTCTTTCGTCGCGATTTTTTGGCTAGGCAGTCAGAGACAATCTTCGCCAGATCTAATTGTGGATGACAAATATGTATCATGATCATGGCGAATCTTGCTCCAGCAGTCAACTGAGCTCGTACAAAGTTATGAATACGAGGGGCATCTCGAAACTTTTCCATCAATCCAAGAAGAGTATCAGGAGCTTCATCTCGAGGGAACATAGTCTTATAAACAAGGGTCAAGGTTCTCGTGCAGAAGTTAAGGAATTCACGAACCTGACAGGCGCGGTCCTGGAACCTGACGATCTGTTGGGTCCGCTCGGGAGTGGCCCAGAACAGACATCCGTGGTTAAGAGAAAGGTTAACGAGGAGGTTCGTTCTTACATTAACCCTTTCATCTTCAGCAGCAGTGTCGAGAACAGAACCTGTTAAGCAAAAGAACAAGAAATTCAAAAAACAAGGGGGTACAACAAAAGACAGAAGAAGTTCTGAGTTGAAAAAGCATACCTAACATATCCACACTAGCTTCAGTCATTAGCTCGAGCATACTATTTTCTCGAGTAGTTGCTTTTTCAGCTTCCGAAATAGCAGATTCCTTGGCAGTTATGGCTTCTTTAGCTTGTTGAAGGGCAATTTTCTCCCTTTCGGATGCTTTGCGGGATTTTTCCATCATCGCAAGAGTTTGCTTTTTCATGGACTGAAGTTGTTGGCAAAGTTCTTGCAAATCTTGCGAGGAGTGTTTGCTTGAAGAACCTTTGATAAGGTCATCCTCGACAAGTGTTCTCTTCGAGAACGAGGAAGCAGGAAAAGTATCGGCAGAATGAGGATTTGTGGAGTAGTTATCAAATATCAACTGAAAAAGAAAAATTCAGTATCAATGATCATGCAAAGCAGAACTCCATTAATCTTTGGAAAGTTTACACAGCTATTACAGAAGGAGTTTTCAAAAGAACTACTACGACAGTCGTCGCCAAAGCTATTGTGACGTCAATGCCAAGAGAAACAGTAAAGAAACAAAAAAGATAGAACATTCTACTAGACCTCCGGCTTCGACGAGCTAGGAGTAGGAGTCGGCTTGCATCCAAGAAAGGCAAGGATCTTCTTTGAGTTGGGCTTTGCAGCCCTGATCAGCGACTACCATTTTGTGGTCTCCATGTCTTGCGTGTCGCCAACTTTGGTCCAGTCAACGTTCTGTTGGCTGTCAGCAACCAGGGCGACAGTGCTCTCAACGGCAACCTTGATATTTTCTTGGCGAAGCTTCAGTCCAAGATCTTCTTCGGGATTGAAGCACTTGGCGAGAGCAAGAAAGGTTGCGGGTTCCTTTTTCTTTGGGAAGAAGTAAGGGTAGAGCCGCGACAACCCTTGCTTGGCTTGATCAATGCCTTCGCGTGCTTCATCTCCGTGAAACTCAAGGAAAGCAAGTGCGTCGAGAAGGGGATCATCGTCGGGATCTTCAAGTTCATATTCTTGAGATGTTTTCTCTGTCAAGGCAAAAATTTGTTGGTCCACAAACGAGTAAAGGAAAGCAAGTCCAAAGATTGCAAAATAGATCGGGCACTTACTGACAAAGCGACGGTTTTGCGATTCCAAACGCTTAGTAATCGCCTCTTCACGAGCAGTTTGTGCAGTTTTATGCTTGGCCAAAGCAGTCTCAGCGTCATGAAGCCTCTTTTGAAGTTCTTCGACACTGGCAGCGTCTGCTTTGGCCTTATCAGCATCTGCCCTAGCCTTACTAGCATCTGATTCGGCCTTCTTACGAGCCTCCTCACTTTGCTCTAATTTTTGAGCAAGTGTCTCGGCACGTTTGTTGGCCTCTGCAAGTTTTTCTGCCAAAATAGTCAAATACAGTCAAAATTACAACAAGAAAGGAATAAGAAATCATGAGTCGAGAGAAGCGGGAAGATATTACCTTCAGCTTTGCTAGCGTATTCACGGTACCCGACAAATTGGGCACCGAAGCGGATGAATTCCTTAATCAAGGGCTGTCAAAGATAGATAGAGAAAGAAAGCATTAGTATTGGGAAAAGCGCGATGGCATAAAGTGAAAAGAAGCAAACAGTGAAAACATCGACAATATCAGAAAATATTTAAGGACTTACATCATCCAAAAGAGGAGTCGAGGAGCTACCCAATTGTGAGGTAGGCTCTGTGATTGATTCAACTCTCGCCCTTTTTGGCGAAGGGACGAGGGGGCTTGCAGGAGGAGCAGGTTCGTCGGTGTTTTGGTGAGGAGGCGAAGATTCTTCTCCCTCAACTTGCACTTCAGAAACAACTAAAGTATGCGACGTACTCGTTCGAGCAGTCGCATCCAGAGCTGGAGTTTCTTCCTCGTCACCACTACGGTTAAATGGCGACATCATAAGAAGCAAGATAGGCAAAAATCTTTAAGAATCAAAATAGCGAGAGTCAAGGAGTAACTTACAAACTGACGAGGGCGTTAAGGTATGGATCGAAAGCTGCCTTTTGACATGAAGGAGCAGTTTCTTCGGCTTTGGAGGTGCCGGAATCTTCGACATCAGTCCTTTTCCTCTTGTTCCTTGGAGAAACAGCAGGAGGAGGAGAGTGTGCCGATGTGGTACCCTCGGATTCAGCCTTCTTTTCAGACGATCCCGCAGATTTTCGAGAACCTGCGGGTTCACTCTCAGGGCAAGGAGCACCCTGGTTGTCATCAGTGACAACGGCTCGTTCTTCGACTTCCCCACCTTCAGGAAGGGGAGGAAGGGAGACAATATCTGGATGGTTCTGTACAAAGCAAAGAGGGATGTCAATAAAGGAGTTATGCAAAGGATGTCAAACAAAAATAGAGAGTCGACAAAAGTTACCTTAGGAAGCGCATTGCTGGCGCTGTATGGTTTTACTCGACAGGAAGAGGGGACAGCAATTTTTTTGCTGAGGGAGGAAATTTTCCGGACAAGTTTTTCTAAATCCTTGACCGGCAAATCCACCGACATGCGATCCACATCATTGTCGCCAGTATACTTCCTGAGGGGATTTTTGCGAGCTTGCAGCGGCTGCACTCTGATCCTAAGGAAGTATGCTGTGATCTGAATACCCGACAATTCTTTTCCGCGGGTACTTTGAAGTTCATGGATGCGAGTCATCAGTGCTTCCGTCGCCGATTTATCTTCGTCGGTAGCCTCTGCATCCCAGGAGCGGCGGCGAAAGATCTTCTCTTCACTGTCAAAAGGAGGAATGTTGTCTTCGACAGACCCATGATTCTCCTCGTGGATATACAGCCATTTTTTGCGCCACCCTTGAACCAAGTCAGGGAATTTGACATCGAAGTACTCGACATCAGGGCGAACGCAGATAACAATGCCGCCTATGTTATAGGCGACATTGGGAGAGCCATTACGGCGACAAAAAAAAGATGCGTTTCCACAACGCCCAGTTAGGCTGGACGCCGAGGAAGGATTCGCACAGAGTGATGAAGATGGAAATATGGAGGATAGAGTTGGGAGTGAGATGATGCAGTTGCAACCCGTAAACGAAAAGCAACCCCCGCAGAAAATTGTGGATGGGGGCAGAGAGGCCACGGATGAGATGATCGACGAAACTAACCCGATACTCCATTGGATGGGTTGGGTAGCTCTCTTCGCTGGGGAAGCATAGCGCCTTTGGCTTCTGGCTGATCCCCAGTTTCTTCAGCAGATTGATGTCTTGGGTAGAGATTTTGGATCTCTCCCACTCAGCGCTCCCCAGATCTGCGGAAGCCATCTTTGATTCAGGGGTGCTATGCCTGGTCAGTCTGCGTGGTGGCATCAACAATGGCGCAGGAGTACAGCGTGAGAATGCTTGAGCTCAAGGAGTTATGGTGCGCAAGAGGGGATTTTTTGCAGAGGAGAGCAGAGGAGCGGCGCGAGCGAAAGCGCTGAAGGATGAAGATGGAGTCCTTAAATAGAGGTGCGGCGAAGCGGCGTACCGTTGGATGGAAAAAGTGTGAGGCAGATGATGCACACATAGAACAGGGGTAAAAAAGTAATTTCACCTTGCACGCGTTACAGTGCGTGCGCCAGGAAAAGCGGAGAACATGTGTCCTCCACTTGCACGACGTGTCAATACGATGCGTAATCTGGGCCCGCAAGGCAGTGAAAGAGAACTTCTCGCGATTTCCAGGAACAGCGGTCGTGGCTATCATCAGCAATGATGTCATCTTAGCAAGAGAAAATTTCGACTCAACAGTTTCATAAAAAAGGCGACAACAAAAGATACCGGAGAGCCTTTGATCGAATACAAGTTTTTGATCAAATGCTCGGGGGCTACTTTGGAAAAATGAAAGATTCGAGAAAGACAAAATAGAAATGGCGAGAGCCTATGATCAAATACAAGTATTTGTTCATAGCCTCGGGGGCTACTCCCATCGGGAGCGCTGTTCGCGCACCCGAGAGATTTGAAAAGACTATGCGACAGGTGAAAAATATAGCGACATAAGGCGTGGAGCCTACACCCAAGCACAAGTCCTTTACTGTAGCCTCGGGGGCTACTCCCATCGGGAACGCTGTTCGCGTGCCCGATGAAATTATAAAAAAAAAGAAGAAAGAAAAAGTGAGCATATTTCTGTTGACTGCCAAAACCCACCGGCGGGCAGCGACTGTCAACACCGTAGAGCCGGGAAGAGCCTAGAGCTGCGGCTGGCTGAGACCCCTCCGAGCGACGGCCCGCAAAGCACTTCTGGTCACACACCCGATGCTGATCGCAAGGGCGTGCCACCTGACCTATACCTGGCCAGGAAGGTGATGGAGATGCCTCGCTTAGTTTCCTGCATGGCATACACGTAAACATTAAATACGAGCCTCGATCGGCTCTCAGGTTATCCTGTGAATCGGCTCAAAGAGCCGATCCACCCATGATTCGTACGGGGTGCACGAATATATGGTGGTCCTGCTTGATCAAGATAAAGCTAATGAGATCTACGACGATTTAGGGTTTTCACCGCATAATCGGATCATCCTACTCTAGGTTGGGCCTCGCGGCCACGCACGGTGCTCGTAAGCCGATCCTAAACAAGGCCTAAAAACCAACACGAAGTTGATCCCCGGAACATCCTGTTTAGGACTTGCGAACGCCACCCTACGTGCCGCTGGATCCTCCCCCCCTTTGTAAGGCCTAACTATTGCAGATATTAAACTAATCCTTGTAGAACAAGGAGCAATCGTAACGGATCAGATCTACTAAATAATGATCAAGCGGGGTGCCGCCCCCACACCTGAGATAGGTGTGAGGGCGGCTAGATATGCAAGGGTTGCACTACGCAAGCATGTTACACGAAGAACTATGCTAACCCTAACACATCTATGATAACTACGTTGCTCGCCATCAACAAGGCTTCAGTACGAGCAACGCATGAACAACGTGGAGCTTGTGTTGCCTATATCGCAAGATGCGATCTAGGCAGCATGTCGCTTACCGGATAGAAACCCTCGAGACGAAGGAGTTGGCGATGCGCCGAGATTGGTTTGTTTGGGTGAACGTTGTGTTGTTGTTTTTTCCATAAACCCTAGATACATATTTATAGTCCAGGGGACTTTCTAACGTGGGAATAATCCCACCGTGCACGAGACAAACTCTAACTTTTAATCTACGATACAATCTACAATAATAAAAGATACACGGGCAATCTAGCCCAAATTCTTCGTGTAAGGCCGCTTCAGAGATCTTCCACGTGTAATCTTCCAAGCCCATCTCTCTTACGGCCCACTTCCTGATTTGGCCAAAATCTGGTGATAACACATGCCCCCCTGGTTTTGGCAATGATAATTCCAAAACCACTCTGTTTTTTCCTCTGAAGGGTCATGTCGTGGCAGAGCAGAGCTGTTGCAGTATCCGTTATCATTATGCCCTGTCTTCTCAGCTTCTCTGCAAAATTCGATAGCTCTGGCGTCATCTCCTTGGAAACTATAATGGCATTAAACTTCCACCAGGCTTCTCATTATTTAACTGTGCCGATTAATTAGCTCTCTTCATCCCCTTCCTCTGTTCCAGCCATCGGCACCCAAAAAACCCTCTTCTCCCTCGGCCATGTCTTCCTCTTCCTCTTCCTTCTCAAGCCTCTTCTCCCAATCCTCGCCGAAGAAGAAGAACGAGGACAGCCTTCACTCCGAGGTGAACCCCCTCTCCTCCGCCAATGAGAAGAAAGAAGGAGAAGAGGAGGAGGAGGAAGATGAATCTTCCTCTTCCGCCGGGTACCCGCCAACCAAGCGCTTCCGCTCCTGGGCGGACAGCGAGGATGATGATGATGACGAGGAGGAAGAGGCTTCGGCCAAGGGCTGGGGCAGCAGCGACGAGGAGCTCCCTGGGAGCAGCGCCGACGACACCGATGGCGGTGAGGACGAGGACAGCGACGACTAGTAGAATAGGACTAGTAGTAGCAGTGCACTAGGCACCAGATCCCCCTTTTGAGAGCCATCGGCTCTTTCTTGTAAAGCCGCTCCTTTGAATTAATGAAATTGTTCTTTCAATCAATCCAATTTCATTCCTTCCGCCTGTCTCGCCAAGACCGATAGCAATGTATCGGATTTCTTTTCTTTTGGACGCCCATGAAGCCGGACTCTCATGTCGATTAGCCCGTCGGTCAAGCACTTCTCAATTTCAGGCTGCGATTTGATATCTGACCATAATCCTTCGCAATCCCTTAGTCGATGACTGCTCATCGGCTATTTTTGAGAATCCAATCCCTTTGCAGCGACAGGACAGTCCAAAATCTGTAAAAACCGACGGCCTCCTTTCCTGATTCCTCTCCATAGCTTCAGCAATCTTCTTTCGCGACCGGAACTGCTTCCAGAGAGGATCACGATGCAGGATCAGTCGATGCAACTCCAATCGGTTTCTTAAGAACCAAATATCCATGTAGTCCGTTGCCCCCCCGAGCCTTCATCAAGGCGAGAACAGCAATGAGCCAACCACATGTGCCACCATCGGCCTCCGAATCGTAATGCAGAATCAGCCGATTCCATCAAAATCGGCGCTCTAAAGATCTTCTAGGGCGAGCTGCCCCCCGAGCCTCAATCAAGGCAAGAATACCGGCGAGGATGCATAGGTCGCTGATCAGCTTTCTTCTACTGAACGTCGACATTGATGTAAACCTTGAGCATCTAGCCAGTAGGCCTTGGTCTTGTGTAACTGTACTCGAGTCGATGGCTGTGCATCGGCTTCGCAAATTTTTTTTTATTTGGCCGATTTTTTGTAATCAGCCCCCAATGTTTCACTGCACGCATGTTTACACACATTTATCTGCACATGTTCATCTGACTGTATGCCCCCCGAGCCGAGTCTGCCAAATGACTGCAGATATCGGCTTCTATGGTTAATCAGGGCATTGCACTTGCACGTCGGCTCCGTAAGGATTCATGCTGACTTTCATCTGCCGACGTGGCCGCTGCCCAGTGGATTGTTGTTGAACACAAGCAAAACATGTGCTGAATATGTGGTGAAGATAATTTTGGCCGATTGCTGGAATCGGCCTCCATATCCGTTGGAGCGCTGACTGAAGGTTCTGTAATGTTCCTCCATAATTTATAAGGCCGATCACAAGGATCAGCCTTGCCCCGTTTGCTCATTGCTTTGTCTTTGCTACTCTATCAGGCTGGATAAAACCAACCCAACCTCTGACTTGATGCGCCTGCTGTCGTCCACCTTGAGTGCATCGTAGACTCGTGGAGCACTAAGCTCCGTCGGAAGGACGAGCACCATATTTGTACCAGCCGATGTTTCATCATCGGCTTTCCTTTGCTTGGGGCGCCACTCCATTTTCCGTGGACGACCCTCTTCATCCAGGGTTCGCTGAACTTTCGCAGCCAGATCCGGCCGTGCCTTCCTTAGCGTATGCAGGTATAACCTTTCGGCTTCCTCCAGGCCGCGCAATCGTTGAACCCTGCGCTTTTGTGAACGGCTGAGTCCGTCAGGGCACCACCTTGGACGGTGGTACCTGTCTTCTTCTTCTTCTTGTCCCTCGTCTTCGGAATCCTCGAGATCTGCCCACCGAGGGGACTCAGCGCGTTTGCTTTGTGGCGGGAGAGGTCCTAAACGCTTGAATACAGACACGTTGGCTGCCTCCTTCTTCTTCTGGTTGCATTCTGGGCAATTGCCGATTGTGGGCAATCGGCTCATTCCTGAATCCCAGCAGTGTCTGAAGAAGGGGCAGTCCCAGTGTCTGGCGTTGTCATCTTGCTCCCTTGATCCTTCCGTGGCGCGGCGCTCGTGCTCCTCCTCATCGCGATCATGCCGACGATGTCTTCTGGCTTCTCTAGCCAGACGATCTCCTTCATCATCATAGCTGGACCGTCAGCGTTGGTCATACTGACTCACATATTTGTTGAGGAGGTGATCAGAGAGAGGTCGCTGATATCTTATGTTCTTCACCTCTCCCTCTGTGACGTAGCGTTTGCCATCATGACGGAGCCGATCGCGTGGAGCGGCCTCCTCTGTGTCCTTGCTACGAGAGCAGCTGCCCTCGTCTCCATCTTTGCCAGAGTGGTTCCCAGGTCCTACCATGTTGATGCCGAACGAGGATCCTGGCTGGCAACCTTCAGGGTACGTGCACTCCACCATGTTAACGGCGGGAAAGGGCTGGGTGTCGACCTTCACGGCGTACTGGTTGAAAATCAGACGCCCTTTTTCTATCGCCGCTTGGATGTGCTGACGCCATACCCTGCAGTCGTTGGTGGCATGGGAGAGCGAGTTGTGCCATTTGCAGTATGGCTTTCCGTTCAGCTCTTGCACCGTGGGGAATTTGAGACCTTCAGGAATCGTCAACTGTTTCTCCTTGAGCAGGAGGTCGAAGATTTGTTCAGTCTTGGTCACGTCAAAATCAAATCCCCTGGGTGGGCCTGGTGGCTTTACCCATTTGCAGGGCACTGGGGTTCCTCCCCGAGTCCATTCAGCCACTGCTACCTCTTGGTCTCCCGCAGGAACTTCGTCTTCCTCTGCATCGACCAGGACTACTGCACGCTTGAACTTGTCTTGGTACAGGTCCGGGTGGCGCTATTCATATGCCGACAGCTTCTGAACCATGTGCGCTAATGAGGGATAATCTGCTTGGGAGGCCATGTCCTTGAGCTGTGTTGCAAGGCCTGCTACTGCCAACTCGACTGCTTCTTTTTCAGTTATACGAACCGAATAACATCGGTTCCTAAGATTCCTGAAGCGCTGGATGTATTCTGTCACAGTTTCTCCGCGCTTCTGACGTAGTTGTGCTAGATCGGCAATGCCAGACTCGGAAGCCTCTGAATGGTACTGCATATGGAACTGCTCTTCCAACTGCTTCCAAGTCTGGATGGAGTTTGATGGCAAAGAGGTATACCATCCAAAAGCCGATCCCGTGAGGGACTGTGAGAAGAGCCTCACGCGTAGCTGATCCGACACTGAAGCCGGTCCTAGTTGTGCCAAATATCGGCCGACGTGCTCGATGGAGCTGGAGCCATCTGATCCACTGAATTTGGAGAAATCAGGGAGCCGATACTTAGGTGGCAGCGGGATCATCTCGTACTCGTCGGGGTACGGCTTGGAATAGCCGATTGCCCTCCTTTTCGGCACCATGCCGAACTGGTCTCTCAGTATAGTACTGATCTGATCCGCTGTGCTGGCTGTAGGAGTTGAACTCTGAAGATTCGCCGGGGTGGCGTACTTAGCCAGCCATGTTTGCTTTTCCAGCTCTGAGCCAACTGCAGGAGCTGAGCTCTGGAGGTTCATCGGGGTGGCATACTTAGTTAGCCACGTCTGCTTCTCAAGCTCTGTTGCTGACGTTCCTCCTGTTTTCCTAGAAGTCCCTGATGTTGTGGCCTGGTTTGTGAGTGCCCAGTTGCCACAATCCGGCACATACGTGCACGCGTATCCATGAGGGATCTCCTTAGGCGCCTCGGTCAAGAACTGGTAGTCACTAGGGTCACCACCGATCTTGTAGACGACGAATGCCGGTGTAGCCGGCACTTCAGGTGCTGCCAACGCATATGGCAGCGGTGGACGGGACTGGAGTGGCAACTCTCCTTGATGCGTCCCGAGAGCTGGTCCTGACGGCGAGTATTGCTGCCTCATGATCTCCTGGATCACGCGAAGAGCGACACGCTCCAACACGTTGACCAGGTTCTCAGAGTGGCGGTGTAGCGAGTGAGCCACCAAGTAGTTGATCTCCTGCCGCAGGCCCCTGGTGCGTTCCTCCGATGGGGCAGAGAGGTCTATCCCATCGAGTGCACCTTCTGGTGAGAATCCCTTCCATCTGATGCCATGGGAACGGGTTCTCTGAAAAGAGCCGATGAGGTCGGCTTCGAGGGTGGCCTTGATCTCGTCATATCTCTTCTTGAGCTCGTCGGGCAGCTCCTCGTAGGTGACTGGCGTGCCATCCGCCATCTCAGCTGTAGATGGCGATGTGGTCGATGTAGAAGATTGTCCCACCGGGCGTGCCAGAATGTGTTGACTGCCAAAACCCACCGGCGGGCAGCGACTGTCAACACCGTAGAGCCGGGAAGAGCCTAGAGCTGCGGCTGGCTGAGACCCCTCCGAGCGACGGCCCGCAAAGCACTTCTGGTCACACACCCGATGCTGATCGCAAGGGCGTGCCACCTGACCTATACCTGGCCAGGAAGGTGATGGAGATGCCTCGCTTAGTTTCCTGCATGGCATACACGTAAACATTAAATACGAGCCTCGATCGGCTCTCAGGTTATCCTGTGAATCGGCTCAAAGAGCCGATCCACCCATGATTCGTACGGGGTGCACGAATATATGGTGGTCCTGCTTGATCAAGATAAAGCTAATGAGATCTACGACGATTTAGGGTTTTCACCGCATAATCGGATCATCCTACTCTAGGTTGGGCCTCGCGGCCACGCACGGTGCTCGTAAGCCGATCCTAAACAAGGCCTAAAAACCAACACGAAGTTGATCCCCGGAACATCCTGTTTAGGACTTGCGAACGCCACCCTACGTGCCGCTGGATCCTCCCCCCTTTGTAAGGCCTAACTATTGCAGATATTAAACTAATCCTTGTAGAACAAGGAGCAATCGTAACGGATCAGATCTACTAAATAATGATCAAGCGGGGTGCCGCCCCCACACCTGAGATAGGTGTGAGGGCGGCTAGATATGCAAGGGTTGCACTACGCAAGCATGTTACACGAAGAACTATGCTAACCCTAACACATCTATGATAACTACGTTGCTCGCCATCAACAAGGCTTCAGTATGAGCAACGCATGAACAACGTGGAGCTTGTGCTGCCTAGATCGCAAGATGCGATCTAGGCAGCATGTCGCTTACCGGATAGAAACCCTCGAGACGAAGGAGTTGGCGATGCGCCGAGATTGGTTTGTTTGGGTGAACGTTGTGTTGTTGTTTTTTCCATAAACCCTAGATACATATTTATAGTCCAGGGGACTTTCTAACGTGGGAATAATCCCACCGTGCACGAGACAAACTCTAACTTTTAATCTACGATACAATCTACTATAATAAAAGATACACGGGCAATCTAGCCCAAATTCTTCGTGTAAGGCCGCTTCAGAGATCTTCCACGTGTAATCTTCCAAGCCCATCTCTCTTACGGCCCACTTCCTGATTTGGCCAAAATCTGGTGATAACAATTTCGAGTTATGAAAATAACTCTACATATACTCCCATCGGGAGGGCAATATAAGTCATCCGTTGACTCAATAAAATGTGCTATTCCAACAGCCGAAAAAGCACTCGACAATATATTCTCAGAACGCCAAAGTTGCGAACAATTTCTGAATGCCGCAAAACTTTGCGAAGGTAAGACCCCAGATCCGTTCTGTGTGGCGTGGCGCCGTCTCTGATGTCGGTTTGCTACTTTTTTCCGTATCAACAGATACAAAGAAAAATCCTAACGGACGCGTTAGGTACCCGATAAATATGACTGGGACTCGACAGAATGGTAAGACCTTAAGCGGCACCTGTCGAAGTTTACACCAGTATCCCGAGATCATGTCCAGGGACGTGATCTTGAAGTAGGTTTTTGCGGATTGCCACTAAAGCAGTTAACTAGTACCTGATCCGTCAGATGAACTAGCCCCAACTACCATTATCCCTGTACAATATAGAAATTCGTGTGCAAAGATATGTGATAAAGTTCAGAGTTATCGAATAAATATAAATGTGGAGATTTTCCCTGACTCTACGATTCAAGCAAAATCTCGGGGGCTACTGACATAGGCATCCCCAATGGGCCTGCCGAAGAAGGTACCCGGGGTTTACTAAAGGCCCACGACCCGAAGGATAAGAAGATTCAGAAGCCCAAGATACTATTAAGGAAAGCTAGAGTTGTAATAGGAAGCATTATTTGTAATCTTGCGGGATGAGTTAGAAACCTTCCCGGACTCTGTAACTTGTACATCACGAATCCCTCGACTCCACCTCCTATATAAGGGGGAGCCGAGGGACAAAGAAAGCATCGAATCATTGTCTCACAAACCCTAGCTTTCATATCGTCGAGTACTTTTCGGCTGAAACCTTCGAGATCTACTTGCCCTCTACTTCCAACTAAACCCTAGTCTACAACCCGTAGGCATTGACAAGTTAATACCTTGTCACCAGGCACCTCCCTGCGCCGCCTCTTCGCCTATAAGACCCCTTTCGACCTAAAAACACGATACGGATTGATGAAACTCCAGAAAGACTCCAGGGGCGCCGCCGCCATTGCGAAACTCCAATTCGGGGACAGAATCTCTGTTCCGGCACGCTGCCGGGACGGAGAAGTGCCCCCGAAAGCGATCTCCATCGACGCCACCACCTTCATCATGCTCCGTGATTAGTTCCCCCATGGACTACGGGTTCTAGCAGTAGCTAGTTGGTACTCTCTCTCCCATGTACTGCAATACAATGATCTCATGAGCTGCCTTACATGATTGAGATCCATCTGATGTAATCGGTGTTGTGTTTGTTGGGATCCGATGGATGATACATTATGATTAGTCTATCTATAAAGTTTGTGAAGTTATTGTTGCTGCAATCTTGTTATGCTTAATGCTTGTCACTAGGGCCCGAGTGGCATGATCTTAGATTTAAGTTCTATAATTATTGCTTAGATTGTATCTACAAGTTGTTTGCACATATTGCTGTCCGGAACCCGAGGCCCAAAAGTGACAGAAATTGGGACAACCGGAGGGGAAGGCTGTGATATGAGGATCACATGTTTTCACCAAGTGTTAATGCTTTGCTCCGGTGCTCTATTAAAAGGAGTACCTTAATAGCCAGTAGATTCCCTTGAGGCCCGGCTGCCACCGGCTGGTAGGACAAAAGATGGCATGCAAGTTTCTCATTGCGAGCACGTATGACTATATATGAAAAACATGCCTACATGATTAATAATCTTGATGTTCTGTCTTAATGCTATTTCAATCCTATCAATTGCCCAACTGTAATTTGTTCACCCAACACTTGTCACTTGTTATTGGAGAGTTTCCACTAGTGTAGATAGCTGGGAACCCCGGTCCATCTCTCATCATCATATACTCGTTCTGTATGTCATTGGAAGTAGTATCAACTATTTTCTGGTGCCATAGCCTCTGTGTTATTGCTACTGCTGCTGTGTTACTGTTACTATTGCTCCCATATTACTGCTGCTTTCACATCACCCCTGTTACTAGTGCTTTTCCAGGTGTAGCTGAATTGACAACTCAGTTGTTAAGGCTTATAAGTATTCTTTACCTCCCCTTGTGTCGAATCAATAAATTTGGGTTTTACTTCCCTCGAAGACTGTTGCGATCCCCTATACTTGTGGGTTATCACCCCCCTAGCTGTTTTAGACCATGTTTAAGATAAACCCTAGTTCTTAGTTGTTTGCTCTGCAAAACTATTGAATTCCCTACACCATATTGCTTGATATTGTGTAGATCCTGATAAAGTCTTGTGTGATCTGCTGTTCCATTGGGAATTAGACGGTTGCAACTTACCGCTTCGTGGTCGGCGGCTACATGTACAAGTGTGTGGAGTTGCGAATATCTTGTAGGGTTGAGAGCTGTTGCATTGGCGACATGGACCAATCGAGAGATCTTGTTGCGTCATACAAGTTATCATCCACTACATCATCATGTTCCTCTGCTGCTATCACCCCGTGATCATCATCACCACCGTTGCTTACTGAGAAGATCGGGCCACTCCTTATTAGGCCCGGTCCCTGGCCCGGTCTGACCGGGCCCTGCGCCGGACGGCCAGGCCCCAGGCCCGGTTGACTGGGTTCCTCGAGGAAAATGCTGATGTGGCAAGTCATCAACAGCCATATTTCAAGTGACACTGTATATACCCCTTCTTCTGCCTCTGAAGGGGTAGGCACTACACTACAAGCTGTTCTTGAGCTCTCTCTCATACTCCATTGTTAGAAAAACCAAAAGCTTCAGATCTCCCTCCTCCACCCAAACTCAAATCCCTCCAGGGAAACGATAGAGGAGGACCCGATCTACTATTCTACCAAGCCAAATCTTATTCCCCCCTGTATTTATCAAGAAACTTGCTCTCTAGGGTTCCTTGGAAACCCTAGGTGGGCAAGAGAGGTCCGGAAGCATCCGAGCTGTGGATTTGCTCCTGACAAGATTGTGAAGGTTTGGAGGCTACCTCAAAGTCTACCACAAGTGAGTGAGCTATTCCTTCGTGGGATAGGCTCCGGAGAATAGGGTGAGCCTTCGTGGCGTGGGGAATCCTTCGTGGTACCTCCACCCCTCCAAACGTGGCGTACCTTCTTGCAAAGGAAGGGAACATGGGAATAAACCCTCGTCTCCACGTGCTATCGGTTATCTCTAACTGAACTCCTTACTTGTGATATAACTGCATGTGAGAGCCTTCGTGCTTGAGTTACTTGTATTCTCATATAGGTTGCTTCACCTAGTTTGCATTAGGCTCATATTTATATTCCGCAAAGCCTAATATTGCAAAGAAATAATTTAAATCTGTCGAAATCTATTCACCCCTGATACGTCTCCAACGTATCGATAATTTCTTATGTTCCATGCTTGTTTTATGACAATACCTACATGTTTTGTTCACACTTTACATCGTTTTTATGCATTTTCTGGAACTAACCTATTGACGAGATGCCGAAGTGCCAGTTCCTGTTTTCTGCTGTTTTTGGTTTCAGAAATCGTAGTAAGGAAATATTCTCGGAATTGGACGAAATCAACGCCCAGTATCTTATATTTCAAGGAAGCTTCCAGAGCACCGAAGAGGGGCCAGAGAAGAGCCAGGTGGGCCCCACACATGGTGGCGGCGCGGCCAAGGGGGGGCGCGCCCCCCTGGTGTGTGGAGCCACCAGACCCCCTCCGACTCCGACTCTTCGCCTATTTAAGCCTTCCTGACCTAAAACATCAAGACGAATAAGCCACGGTACGAGAAACCTTCCAGAGCCGCCGCCATCGCGAAGCCAAGATCTGGGGGACAGAAGTCTCTGTTCCGGCACCCTGCCGGGACGGGGAAGTGCCCCCGGAAGGCATCTCCATTGACATCACCGCCATCTTCATCACCGCTGCTGTCTCCCATGAGGAGGGAGTAGTTCTCCATCGAGGCTAAGGGCTGTACCGGTAGCTATGTGGTTAATCTCTCTCTCCCATGTACTTCAATACAATGATCTCATGAGCTGCCTTACATGATTGAGATCCATATGATGAGCTTTGTAATCTAGATGTCGTTATGCTATTCAAGTGGATTTTACTTATGTGATCTCCGGAGACTCCTTGTCCCACGTGTGTAAAGGTGACAGTGTGTGCACCGTGTGGGTCTCTTAGGCTATATTTCACAGAATACTTATTCACTGAGTTATGATTTGAGTTGGATGTCTCTATGAAATTGTGGTGTGTTAGTACCTCCTACGAATGCTCACAGTGACAGCGTGGGGTGTTTATTAGTACTTGGGAATACATCTTTAAGGTTTGCCTACATGATGAATTAGAGTTCATTATCTTGCTAGAGAGTAATTCAGGATAGCATAGTGAAGTGATTATTTATATTCCTTTATGATTGCACTGTTGAGAGTGTCCACTAGTGAAAGTATGATCCCTAGGCCTTGTTTCTAAGCATTGGAACACCATTTCCAACAAGTTCTGTTACATGTTTACTCGCTGCCATATTTCATTCAGATTGCTATTACCACTCATATACATCCATATTACTTGTATTTCACTATCTCTTCGCCGAACTAGTGCACCTATACATCTGACAAGTGTATTAGGTGTGTTGGGGACACAAGAGACTTCTTGTATCGTGATTGCAGGGTTGCTTGAGAGGGATATCTTTGACCTCTTCCTCCCTGAGTTCGATAAACCTTGGGTGATTCACATAAGGGAAACTTGCTGCTGTTCTACAAACCTCTGCTCTTGGAGGCCCAACACTGTCTACAAGAATAGAAGCGTGCGTAGACATCAAGCTATTTTCTGGCGCCGTTGCCGGGGAACGAAGAAAAGCTACACCACAGAGATTTCTGCCTCCCACGTCAACCACGCGCCAGTTGTGGACAGCAAGCTATTTTCTGGCGCCGTTGTCGGGGAGGAAAGGTAAAAGGCATTCACACTCCGGTCCCAGGCAACTAAGCTGTTTTCTGGTGCCATTGTAAGTGCTCGAAGCTATTTCCTTTAGATCCTGCAATTGCATCTTTTTGTTTCTTGTTTTTCACTAGCTAGGCATAATGGAAAGTAACAGTGAGCTTTTTAAGCTATTTCCTGAGTTAAGACATGGATTGTTTGATGCGAAAATTAAAAAACCTATTTTGCATGCTAGTAGTAATGATATTAGTATGAACGCTTTGAACACCATTGTTGCTAATGATATGGAAAATTCTAAGCTTGGGAAGCTGGTTTTGATGAGCATGATATTTTTAGTCCCCCAAGCATTGATGAGAAAATTTTCTTTGATGATACATTGCCTCCTATTTATGATGATTATAATGATAGTGGTCTTTTGGTGCCACCTACTATGGAGGATAAATTTTATTATTATTATACTATGCCTCCTACACTTGATGAGAATAATAATGATAGCTACTTTGTTGAATTTGCTCCCACTACAATTAATAAGAATGACTATGCTTATGTTGGGAGTAGTAATTATTTTATGCATGAGACTCATGATAAGAATGCTTTATGTGATAGTTATATTGTTGAGTTTGTTCATGATGCTACTGAAAATCTTAATGAGAGAGGAAAATATGGTTGTAGAAGTTTTCATGTTACTAAAGCATCTCTCTTTTTGCTGAAAATCTTGAAGTTGCGCTTGTCTAGTCTTTCTACGCTTGTTGCATTATGCTTCATGAATTTGTTTATTTACAAGATTCCTTTTCGTAGGAAGTGGGTTAGGCTTAAATTTGTTTTGAATTTGCTTTTTGATGCTCTCTTTTGCTTCAAATCTTATTTCTTGCGAGTGCATCATTGAAACTGTTGAGCCCATCTTAATGGCTATAAAGAAAGCACTTCTTGGGAGATAACCATGTTTTATTTTACTACATCAATTTTGTTTTATATTTGAGTCTTGGAAGTTGTTACTGCTGTAGCAACCTCTCCCTATCTTTATTTTATTGCATTGTTGTGCCAAGTGAAGTCTCTAATAGAAGGTTGATACTAGATTTGGATTTCTGCGCAGAAACAGATTTCTTGCTGTCACGAATTTGGGCAGTGTTCTCTGTGGTAACTCAGAAAAATCTGTTAATTTACGTGCATGATCCTCAGATATGTACGCAACTTTCATTAGTTTTGAGTTTTCTCATCAGAGCAAGTTTAATGCCCCAGAAAAATTCGTCTTTACGGGCTGTTCTATTTTGACAGATTCTGCCTTTTATTTCGCATTGCCTCTTTTGCTATGTTGGATGGATTTCTTTGTTCCATTAACTTTCAGAAGCTTTGTGCAATGTCCAGAAGTGTTAAGAATGATTGTGTCACCTCTGAACATGTGAATTTTTGATTATGCACTAACCCTCTAATGAGTTTGTTTTGAGTTTGGTGTAAGGAAGTTTTCAAGGGTCAAGCGAGGAGGATGATATATGATTAAGAAGAGTGAAAAGTCTAAGCTTGGGGATGCCCCCGTGGTTCATCCCTGCATATTTCAAGAAGACTCAAGCGTCTAAGCTTGGGGATGCCCAAGGTATCCCTTCTTCATCAACAATTTATCAGGTTTCTTCTATTGAAACTATATTTTTATTCCGTCACATCTTATGTACTTTACTTGGAGCGTCTATGTGTTTTTATTTTCGTTTTTGTTATTTTCATTCTCTGAATAAATGCTTGTGTGGGAGAGAGACACGCTCCGCTAGTTCATATGAACACATGTGTTCTTAGCTTTTAATGTTCATGGCGAAGGTTGAAACTACTTCGTTCATTGTTATTTGGTCGGTTCAGGAAATGTTGCATGTGGTAGTGGTATAATGAAACACTTGCATAATCTTGTAGATCATTGAGCTTTGATAACTTGATTCTTTGCAAACGTTTTGAGGTATTTAGATGGTAAGGCTTGTTGTTTAAATAAGTTAAAATCAGTAGTGGATTGTTGTCTTTAAGCTTGTGCCGTACTACAAACTCTATTTAAATAGTTGAAGGTGTAGTTGGACTTGATAGCTTTCCATGTCTGAGAGTTCATCGTAATAACTAAGTTATGCTGAAGGTCGAGGGAGCTAGCGGGGTACTTGTGCCATCGTGAACGGCCCTCCTTGGAGTAAATTTTAATCATGCTCTTAATGTTGAACCTGCTAGATGTTTGCAATAAGCTTGTGAGTTCTTTTTGACTAATGTTAAGCTACGGTTTTTGGCACTTCCACCATCCAAATTTGCTAGCCTCTTTGGTACTGTGCATTGCCTTTTGCTCACATTGAGAATTGTGCATACTTCGTCGATACATCCAAACCCGTGGGAGGACTTTCTCTTGTCCTCCTACACATAAGCCATACATCTTCCTCAAAACAGCCACCATACCTACCTACCACAGCATTTCCATAGCTGTTCCGAGATATATTGCCATGCAACTTCCATTTTACATTACATGTTGTCATTTATCATTTATATATTGCTCTGCATGATTCTATACAACTGATGTGTGGTTTACCCATGTTACGCTAGATCATTGCACATCCTGCTACACTGGCAGAGGCATACAGTTTCATACATCATGTTTTATTCATTATGAGTTATTTGTACCAAAAAGTGTGTTGTCATATTAGGATGTTGCCCCTAAAAGTGAAAAGAGCCATGGAGGCCATCAAAAAGAGAAAAAGAAAAGAAAGGAAAAAAATAGAAAAGAAAAAGAAAAAGAAAAAAAAGAAAAAAGAAAAAGGGGGCAGCATTACTATCTTTTATCCACACTTGTGCTCATGTTTTAGCACCTGCATTATTCATAGTCATCATTTGTGCTCGTGTTTAGCACCTACACTCCATATGAGAGAGTTTTCATGTTTTACTAGTATAACTATGTGGGGAATTTACACTATAAAACTTGGGTTGTATATTCCAATGATGAGCCTCCTCAAAAGTGCTCTAGGTCTTCGTGAGCAACCAAGTTGGATGCACCCCCACTAGTTCCATTGGAGAGCTTTCATACACATATAGCTCTATGTGCATCCGTTGCATGGCAATCACTACTCCTTGCATAGCTTCGATCATAAGACTTCCTCTTGTCTAATGATCACTTATAGCTTTGTAAGACTTTCTTCCATTTGGCCTTCCAAACCCCCATTAACGTTCTTTATGCCATAACATCCTGGTGCTAATACCAAATGCTTGCGCTCACCGGTTGAGTAGACTTCAAAATAGTTGATTCATGACGTTCATGTTTATGTTTACTTGACTGAATCATTGTTATGTTGTGAAAATTTACTTGATGCTTGGAATGAAGGATAGAACTTCTACGCTGAATACTTAACACATCTTTAATGAACTTTGTACGGTTTCATGTCTTTAAAGCAATAGTTCATGAAAACTTCTAGCTTGTTTAACTCTTGCATTATCATCTCTTATATCAATATAGACATTTGCTTTGAGTGATTTGATCTCAGCTCATATGCTTTACATCATTATTGGATCAAGATTATGTTGGTAGCATGTCACTTCAGAAATTATCTTTGTTATCGTTTACCTACTCGAGGACGAGTAGGAACTAAGCTTGGGGATGCTGATACGTCTCCAACGTATCGAAATTCTTATGTTCCATGCTTGTTTTATGACAATACCTACATGTTTTGTTCACACTTTACTTCGTTTTTATGCATTTTCCGGAACTAACCTATTGACGAGATGCCGAAGTGCCAGTTCCTGTTTTCTGCTATTTTTGGTTTCAGAAATCGTAGTAAGGATATATTCTCGGAATTGGACGAAATCAACGCCCAGTATCTTATATTTCAAGGAAGCTTCCAGAGCACCGAAGAGGGGCCAGAGAAGAGCCAGGTGGGCCCCACACATGGTGGCGGCGCGGCCAAGGGGGGCACACCCCCCTGGTGTGTGGAGCCACTAGAACCCCTCCGACTCCGACTCTTCGCCTATTTAAGCCTTCCTGACCTAAAACATCGAGACGAATAAGCCACGGTACGAGAAACCTTCCAGAGCCGCCGCCATCGCGAAGCCAAGATCTGGGGGACAGAAGTCTCTGTTCCGGCACCCTGCCGGGACGGGGAAGTGCCCCGGAAGGCATCTCCATCGACATCACCGCCATCTTCATCACCGTTGTTGTCTCCCATGAGGAGGGAGTAGTTCTCCATCGAGGCTAAGGGCTGTACCGGTAGCTATGTGGTTAATCTCTCTCTCCCATGTACTTCAATACAATGATCTCATGAGCTGCCTTACATGATTGAGATCCATATGATGAGCTTTGTAATCTAGATGTCGTTATGCTATTCAAGTGGATTTTACTTATGTGATCTCCGGAGACTCCTTGTCCCACGTGTGTAAAGGTGACAGTGTGTGCACCGTGTGGGTCTCTTAGGCTATATTTCACAGAATACTTATTCACTGAGTTATGATTTGAGTTGGATGTCTCTATGAAATTGTGGTGTGTTAGTACCTCCTATGAATGCTCACAGTGACAGCGTGGGGTGTTTATTAGTACTTGGGAATACATCTTTAAGGTTTGCCTACATGATGAAGTAGAGTTCATTATCTTGCCAGAGAGTAATTCAAGATAGCATAGTGAAGTGCTTATTTATATTCCTTTATGATTGCAATGTTGAGAGTGTCCACTAGTGAAAGTATGATCCCTAGGCCTTGTTTCTAAGCATTGAAACACCGTTTCCAACAAGTTCTGTTACATGTTTACTCGCTGCCATATTTCATTCAGATTGCTATTACCACTCATATACATCCATATTACTTGTATTTCACTATCTCTTCGCCGAACTAGTGCACCTATACATCTGACAAGTGTATTAGGTGTGTTGGGGACACAAGAGACTTTTTGTATCGTGATTGCAGGGTTGCTTGAGAGGGATATCTTTGACCTCTTCCTCCCTGAGTTCGATAAACCTTGGGTGATTCACTTAAGGGAAACTTGCTGCTGTTCTACAAACCTCTGCTCTTGGAGGCCCAACACTGTCTACAGGAATAGAAGCGTGCGTAGACATCAAGCTATTTTCTGGTGCCGTTGCCGGAGAATGAAGAAAAGCTACACCACAGAGATTTCTACCTCCCACGTCAACCACGCGCCAGTTGTGGACAGCAACCCCCCTCTCTCTAGGTTTACCATCTCTGAACTTTCAATTGGTATCAGAGCATGGACTCTTATTAAGGGCTTCACAGCCTTAAGAGCGAGATGGATAAGCTATTCGAGGGTCTGGATGAAGACTCTAAGCTTTCGGTTAGAGAAATGAAATCCAGATTCTTGGCATATGATGCCGAGAAAAAGAAAAGGGAGGATGAAGTACAAAGCCAAATGGCACAAATGACTTCCATGCTTAAGAACCTGACTAGTGGAACCTCTAGCGGGACTTCGGTTCCTCCGGAAGGTTTCCATCAAGTCAATCATGACTATCCCAAAAACACTTCACCCATGCCTCATATAAACCATAGTGGGAATGTTCCCCATTTTGATGGAACTCACTTTCCTTTTTGGAAATCTTATGGAATCTCATATTCGCAACTGCAGTGTGGAGTTATGGGAGATCATTGTTGATGGATACCGGAAGCCACATGACCCCGCTCGGTTGACCTCCACCAAGTTCTACAACCGTCAACTCAATGCCTCCGCACGTGACAAGATTAGGAGTGGCATCAACCGCAAGCTCCTTGATCAAGTCAATGACATTGACTCCGCTAAAGAGTTGTGGGATCGGATCGTAGTACTCCAAGAGGGAACTGATCTGATCCCATCAGCTCTTTATGAATCCGCAAAGCAAGAGGCCACCATGTTCATGATTATAGAAGGCGAATCCGTGGCCGATGCCTACGTAAGGCTTGGTACTCTTAGAGTGAAGGTCAAGGGACTTGGATGTGAGAAGTACAATGACGGCTTTGAGATGAATGAAGCATTCATAAAGTCCAAGGTCTTGTTGCTTATTTAGCCCTCGTCGAGCTTGCTTTAATCACCAAAGAGGTAATGACACCCCACCTCCTTGGGACGGAGAATTTGAGCTCATCCATGACGCACGCGGCGTCTGTCGGCCTTGTCTGGTAGCCTGTGGTGCCCATTATTTCCTCCCGAAGGCAGGACCCGGTTAGGCGGCATCCGATGCTCACTTGGTTGATCTTATCGCTCCAAGGGAGGCTCTCTGGATGAGAGAGGCTAGTGTCTCGGGAACCTCCGTGAGGGAGTTTCTCCCCAAGCCTGTCTTCCGCTCCAGCTTGATGCCTCCAAGAGGTTTTACGCCTCGTGGAGCCTCTCTCGGGAGTTGCCTCCCCGAGAGATTGCCTCTGGGTAATTACTATGGGCACAACAACCGTAGGTCTATGGCACCCTAGTTGCCAGGGATCTCACAGTAGCCCCCGGGCACTTGTCTCGCTCGTGGCCGATGGTGGTCATGAAGAGGCAAGTGGCCAACAGTTGCTGGCACGAATTTCTTTGCACGGGTCCACCGATAAGTGCAGTCGATTGCATCCGAGACGTGCACACCAAACGTCAGAAGATCCCCCACCGCAAGTTTGGAGACCGTGGCATGACAAGACGCGTCATTGGGGTAGCGCACAGAGTAATTCGGGCGCGTGTCACTTCCCGGTGATTAATGTGCGGCAATCGAAGCGCAAACGCACCCATCGGTCTGGGTATAAGGAGGGGAGAAGGTTTGCTGCCTCCCCCACTCCTCACTCTCCTCCTTCCTATCCTTAGATGGAACCAAGGCGGTCTTCAATCTTCCTGAAGGGAAAAGCCCCCGCCGCGCCGGAGGGTGTGAGCCTGGTGGTGAACAGACCAAGGGGTCGCCCTCTCGGGAGAGGGAAACGTGGTGGTCGAGGTAGAGGAGGCCACGGCGGCGGCCGTATTGGAGATGCGTCACTGTCGATGACCGTGGGGGGTGGCAAGTCTCTGCCGGAGAAGAGGCCACGCGGCCATCCTCGCGGAAGCCGAGACAAGACCGACCACCACAGGTGAGGCCGGATCTGGGTCCGGACGCATCACCATCTAGCTCGAAGAATAAGAAGAAGAATCCGGAGATGGATTGGTCCCGCAGCACTTGGGATCTCCTCGTCAAACTTGACGCTCCTGACTGGAATGAGAGGCTTCGTCTTCCTGAGCGCTTCACACGCGAGACCCTCCGCGATATGCCATGCGGCACGAGGCTGCATCACCCCGAAGGTTGGCGTCATTGGTATGTCGCGGCCGAGGGTCCCGCGCTTGGAGTCCTGGTGCTGGCGCTGGGCTGGAGGAGCTTTGTCGAGGAGAACGGCCTTGACCGCGGGTACAGCTTGAGGTTCTGCTACCACGGCGAAGGCAGCTTCTCCTTGAGCATCTGGGATGACTCTGGCCTCCGCGTCGAAGTTCCTTCCTTCCTGCTGGACTAATGAGCTCCCTTCGAAGATTCACCTGGCGGGAGGTTGGTCTTGCTCATGAAGAGGCCAGGCCATGCTACAGGAGGATAGAGTGTACTCCTTCTGGCGAAGGGAGTGTAAGTAGTAGCGGGATATTGTAGACATTTTGCCGTGAGGTGTAATCTGAATATGCACATGGTTTTGAATGAAGTCTTTTAATGTGCATCCCTGACCCGCGTGGAGGTTCTGTACCTCGTTGTGTTTAGCCACATATCGTCTCGGAGACTATCCTCCGGTCAAAGTGACATAGTGATTAGTTTGATCAGGACTGGGCACTTGCCACTTTCCAGACGAGGTAGCTGATGTAACTCGCGAGGGTGTACCTTTTAGTCCCCCGATAGTATCCTTAGAAGGAACAACAACGCATAAGAACCACGCAAAAAGTTTGCGAGAGTAGGGCAGAAGATACTTATCTTCGGAATGTAGTGCCCCCACAAAGGAACTTATCCCAGATCCTCTGCGAGGGTTGTCTTGTATGGTAGCACTGTTACTTCCTCGAGGAGGTAACTTAAGAGTCCATGGTTCCCGCATGGATCACTGTCAGTTCCTTATAAATGATGCCTCAGTGTCCATTTTCCACCTTGCATGGAGCACTATCGGTACCTCATAGAGGATGCCCTAGCGTCCATTTTCCACCTTGCATGGAGCACTATCGGTACCTCATAGAGGATGCCCTAGCGTCCATTTTCCACCGTGATGGAGCACTATCGGTTCCTCATGGAGGATGTCATATTGTCCATTTTTCCTGCACTCTGTATTCTTTGGTTCCCGTGCATGTGGTGCTCGAGATATCCAACGCACAAGTACCTTGTTGAGGTGGCCGTGACGGGTAGCGACCCCGAAACCAGAGCTCAGTAATCCAGGCTTGAGGCCTTAGGGGTTGATCCCGGATAGGACACCATCCCAGCCCCCGCTCGAGTGGTGCACGTCAGAGGGGAACTCTAGAATGTAAGAGGGTTTTCTCTAAGAGATTCTTTAGTTATGGCGAGAGCACATTAGATGTGGTGGCACGCATGTTTTTTGAAAATGTCTTTTGCTTTCGAATATGGCGAGAGCACATTAGATATGGTGGCACGTAATAGATCCACCGCGACAAGTGCACGGGTCCGAGGAAGCCTCAAAAAAGCAAAAAAACTGGCCCCCGCAACAGGTGCACGGGGCTCCCTCGGGGAGGGCTGAAACTCACACGGACAGGGGGTGTCGACGCTTACTGTGAGGTCCAGTTGGAGAAGGGCGCACACAATGCCATTGTGGCTCGGGGAGCTCGTAGAGATGGGCTAACCCAACTCGTACCGCCACGGGGTCACAAATAGAACTTTCCAAGATGTTGGATGTTCTAGGCGTTTGGCAGCACATCTCCGTCTTCATTCTCAAGGCGCACTACTCCAGGCCTTGAGACATGAGCGACCCTGAATGGTCCGTCCCACATCGGCGAGAGTTTGTGGAGGCCTTCCCGAGAGAGTACGCGCTCAACACAAGGTCGCCTACCTCGAGCGTGCGGATGCGGATGTTGCGGCTGTGGTAGCGACGCAGAACTTGCTAGTACCGGGCTGCACGAACGGCAACCCGGTGTCGTGCCTCCTCCAAGAGAGTGAGGTCGTCCTGCCGTAGCTCGTCTTGATGAGTCTCATTGAAGGCGAGGACTCTTGGAGAGTCGTGCTTGAGATCGGCGGGGATGACCGCTTCGGTGTCGTAGATGAGGAAGAAAGGAGTTTCTCCAGTAGGCTTCGAAGCCGTGGTGTGGATTGACCAGAGCACCCATTCTAAGGCGTCCAGCCACCCTTTGACACATGCCTTCAGCTTCTTCTGAAAGCTCCTTATCTTGAGCCCCTTGAGGACCTCGGCGTTGGCGCGCTCAGCTTGTCCATTGCTTCGTGGGTGTGCGACGGAGGCGTAGCAGATCCTGGTGCCCATGTCGGCACAGTAGGACTTGAAGAGCCCACTGGTGAATTGGCTGTTTTTGTCCTTGACGATCCGGTTGGGGACGCCGAAGCGGCAAACCAAGCCCTTGATGAACTTCACCGCGGATCTGGCCGGGATTGATCGTACAACTTCCACCTCCACCCACTTAGTGAACTTGTCGACAATGACGTAGAGGTACCGATAACCCCCGAGCGCTCGTGGGAACGGCCCGAGGATGTCCATCCCCTAGACCTCGAAAGGCCATGAGAGTGGAATGGTTGAAGCCCCTGTGCCGGTTGATGAATCTGCTTGGCGTGGAATTGGCATGCTTCGCAGGACTTGACGATCTCAATGGCGTCTTCGAGGGCCGTGGGCCAGTAGAATCCGCTGCGGAACGCCTTCCCAGCAAGAGTTCGTGCGGAGGAGTGCTGGCTGCATTCTCCGGTGTGAATGTCGTTGATGAGCTTCTTTCCCTCCTCGGAGGGGGGGGGGGGGGATGCAGCGCAGGGCGACCCCGTTAGGGCGCCTGTGGTAGAGCTCCCCGTCAATGAGGCCGTAGTTCTTGGCGCATCGTACCAGGATTTCTGCCGCCGCATCGTCATCCTCTGGAGGAAGACCTCCCTTGAGGTAGTCCCGATCTCATCGATCCACCCTGCCTCCTGGGGAACGATTGCCACGACGAGACGGTCGCTGGTAGGCGGGCCGCAGTCAGATGCCCTAGTGGTTGGTGGAGGTGGGAGATCCTCGGGGAGGTCTTCCAGAGACGTGGACGGAGGCCTCGTGGAGGGTTGGAACAACCTCTCCTCGAAGACCCCGCGCACTGAGCTTCTCTGCGGGACGCCCACTTGGCAATCTCGTCAGCTTCCCTATCATTGTCGCGGTGCGCGAAGGTTAGCCCCAACCCGAGAAAGCTCGAGGTAGGCTAGCATGTGGTCGTTCTTCGGCTTGTAGACCTTCCTAGAGAAGTGAACAAGGAGATGAGAGTCCCTGCACGGCAAGCCACTTGACGTCGAGAGCTACTGCAGCCCTGAGACCGGCGAGTAAGCCCTCGTACTCGGCGATGTTGTTGGAGCACTTGTCGGTGTCCTTGAAGCGGAGCTGGACCGCGTAGCGCAGCTTGTCACCTGTTGGGGAGGTAAGTATGGCTACGGACCCAGCCCCGTGCTCGTTGAAGGCTCCATCGAAGGTCATGGACTAGAGCCCAGCGCCGAGTTTGCCCGGCTGTTGGGTTTCCTCCTCTGCTTCCCCGTCGTCAGGGGATGCATCGGTCCATTCTACAGCGAAATCGGCAAGGGCTCGGCTCTTCTTGGTAGGAGTGGTGTTGAATGTAAGCTCGAAAGGCTGCAGCTCGATTGCCCATTCTGCTACTCACCCCGTTGCATTGGGGTTGCGCAGCACGGTCTCCAGCGGGTACTGGGTGACGACCTTGATCGAATGTGCCTGGAAGTAGGGTTGAAGCTTCCTTGACGCTATGAGGAGCGTGTAGAGGAGCTTCTGTTGCTCGGTGTACCGCTCGCGAGCATCGCGCAACACCGTGCTGATGAAGTAGACTGGGTGTTGCACGAACCGGGAGGCCAAGGTTTCTTCCGGGGAAGGCTCGAGAGCCTCCGCGAGGGTCGGCTTCCCGGAAGGTCCGTTGAGGCCATCCGGCTGAGCTGCCTCCGCGCGATCACCTGCAACATTTCCGGCACATTTTCAACAAGCGTACCTTCCTTGGAGAGGTCCTGGGGCTTGGGCTTGGACTTGGATGTCTTATTCTTGAGGGGTGGCCCTTCTCGTTCCGCCACCAGGACCCCACTGGCTGTGCGCGGGGAGGCCGCCAGGTACAGCAGCATAGGCTCGCGGGTCCGCGGCGCCACCCATAACCGGGGGACTAGTGAGGTACCTCTTGAGTGTCGCGAACGCCTCGTCTGCTTCTGGGGTCCACTTGAATTCACCTGACTTCTTCATGAGCTTGAAGAAAGGCATGGCCTTTTCGCCAAGGCATGCGATGAAACGTCCTAGTGCTGCTAGGCACCCCGTGAGGCGCTGAATGTCCTTGAGCTTCTGTGGTGGCTTTATCTCCTCGATGGCGCGGATCTTGTCGGGCTTAGCCTCTATGCCGCGGTGCGATACGAGGAATCCCAAGAGCTTGCCGAAGGTACGTCGAAGACGCATTTGGCGGGGTTGAGCTTGATGTTGACCTTGCGTAGGTTGGTGAAAGTCTCGCAGAGGTCTTCAATGAGAGTGTCTCCGTTGCAAGTTTTGACCATGATGTCGTCGACGTAGGCCTCCGTGTTCCGTCCTATCTGCTCGCCAAGAGCGATGCACATTAGCCTCTGGAAGGTGGCCCCGGCGTTCTTGAGATCGAAGGGCATGCCGGTGTAACAGTAAATGCCACACAGTGTAGTGAATGATGTCTTCTCTGCATCCTCCTTGGCCATCATGATCTGGTGGTAGCCTAAGAAGGCATCCAGGAAGCACAAGAGATCGCACCCGGCAATGGAGTCGACAATCACGTCGATGCGCCGTAGCGGGTATGGATCCTTGGGGCAGGCCTTGTTGAGCTCGGTGAAGTCGATGCAGAGGCATCCTCCCCCTGCTGGCTTGGGCACAATGATGGGATTGGCCAGCCAGTCAGGGTGAGCGACAAACTCGATAATCCTAGCCTCCTTAAGCTTTTCCACCTCTTCGATGATGAATTGCTGCTTCTGCGACGCCTGATGCCGCAACTTCTGCTTCACCGGGCGTGCCCCTGGGTAGACTGCTAGGTTGTTCTCAATCACCTTCATGGGTACACCAATCATATCCAACGGTGTTCTTGCGAACATGTCAGAGTTTTCCTGGAGGAAGGCGACGAGCGCGCTTTCCTATTTTTCCGGGAGGTTGGCGCCGATGATGACAGTGAGATCTGAGTCGTCAGAGCCCAAAGTCACCTTCTTGGTGGATGTCCTTTCCGATGTGAACTCTACCTTTCTCTTTCCTGGGAGCGAGACCAGCAACTTCTCGACGAGGGCTGCCACAAAAGCCGGGGGATTGACCTTGTGGAGAGTTGAGTCGGGACCCGACTCTTCCCGGTCCTGCGAGCCCCCAAGCATCTGTGTGTCCTCACCTTCCGCAGGGTGCGTGCACGTCTCCCTCATCGCAGCGGATGGTGATGATGTCTCCACCAGCCCCTGGCATCTTGAGGACGTTGTAAAAATGGTGGGTTGCCCCCATGAACCGCGATAGTGCTGGATAGCCCAGGATGACATTGTACGGCAGGTTTACGTGGGCGATGTCGATGTCGATGTGCTCAGTGCGGTAGCTGCCTGGGACGCCGAACATGATGGGGACCTGCACCTACCCCGTCCGTGACGCCAGAAAACGGCTTCGTAGCTCTCAAGCGGTCGCGGGATACGCCCAGCGTGTCGAAAGTTTGACGAAGAGGATGTTGAGACCCGCTTCACCGTCGATGAGAGTCCGGAAGACCGTGGATCTGCAGATGATGGGGGAGCATACCAAAGGGAGCGCTCCCACCAGGTCGGTGGTTCAGGGATGATCCCGAGAAGTGAAGGCGATGGTCTGCGGCGACCACTTGAGGTGTGGTGCGCACCAGATGGCACCATGGCAGCGACCGCTCGGGGGTGCTGCCACAGGTGCCCGGAAGGACCTGGAGTGCTTGCTCCGCCCAGGCGATGTGGCGAGGCACAACGGCGGCTGCCTTGCCCCGGTGGGCGTATTCTTCGGCCAACGCAAAGATCCTTCTTCTCCTAAGAGTGCCCACGGGTAAGGCAGCGAGGGCATTACGCAGCTGGACGTGCATGAACCCTTCCATGAAAGCATCGCTTAGGGTCACGTCGGGGAGTCTGCGGATCCCCCGAATAGCCGCCCCGAAGCGCCTGAGGTACGAGCGGAGCCTCTCTCTCCATGAAGCTGACGCACGGTGTAGAGGTCTCGTAGGGCGGCTTGACATTCTGGGATACACATCGGAGCAGCCCTTTGAGGGGCACGTCCGTTGCGGTGCCCGGACGGCTCAGGCCCCTGCCGCTAGTGTCAATTGTTCCGGTCACCAAGTGCGCCCCCATGGAGGGTGCACCTAGCGTGGCCGGCACGGCTATGCGGAGCTGGAGGCTCAGGCCCCCGACCGAGGAGCAGAGCCGGCGGCAGTGCCGGAGCGTCTTCTGCTCCGTCCGCGGGTGCTCTACCCGGGGCGCGGGTGAGCCCGTCGATGTAGAAGAGCCACTGATCGAGGCTGGTGCCGAGGGGGTGGGTGCGCAGGAGTTCCTGCGCCAGCAAGAGCGCCACCCCTGGCACGAGGTCACGGCATAGCGGGTGCGAGTCGAGCGGCTCGTCATTGTTGACCATGGTGATGAAGATGTCGGAGAAGAACGCTGGCGTGCTTGAGTCCCCTACCTGGCGTGCCAAATGCGGGAGATTTGTGTTCGCGAAGGAACACGGGTATCACCGAACCCCAAAGGTTCGAACACAGGGGACTCGGAAGGACGCCGGCGAACTCCGGACGTTGGTACTACAACAAGGGACACGACAGTTACCCAGGTTCAGGGCCCTCGGAGAGGTAAAACCCATACTTCCTGCTTTGGTGGTTGTATTGTGGGTCACAATGGAGAATATGAACGTACAGATATCTAGGGTTCCTGATAGCTCAAGATCCCCCTTCTACGGTAGCTAGGCAAGCCCTTATATAGAGGATCTGGTCCTCTTCCCCTCGAAATATCTTGAGGGGGAAGGGTTTCCACATCTCCAAACTAAGGGCGGGAATCTCTCCATCCTTTACAAGATGGACCTAGTCCATGCCTGATTAAAGTGTCGGTCCATGGCAGGGGCCGAAGACTTTGATGACGCCTCTGGTGGCGGCTTGTGCTGCTCATCCGGTCTTGCACCAAAGTGGCAAGGACATGGTCTTGTTGCTTTAGCCCTCGTCGGGCTTGCTTTAATCACCGAAGAGGTAATGGAACCCCACCTCCTTGGGATGGAGCTTTGGAGCTCATCCATGACGCACGCGGCGTCTATCGGCCTTGTCTTGTAGCCTGCGGTACCCATTGCTTCCTCACGAAGGCAGGACCCGGGTAGGCGGCATCCGATGCTCCCTTGGTTGATCTTATCACTCCAAGGGAGGCTCTCTGGCTGAGAGAGGCTGGTGGCTCAGGAACCTCCGCGAGGGAGTTCCTCCCCGAGCCTGTCTTCTGCTCCAGTTTGATGCCTCCAAGAGGGTTTTACGCCTTGTGGAACCTCTCTCGGAAGTTGCCTCCCCGAGAGATTGCTCCAGGGTATTTGCTATGGGCCCAGCAACCATAGGTCTATGGTACCCTAGTTATCAGGGATCTCAAAGTGACCTAGCTATTGCCGGTGTCGGATTCGTTGGTGAGGGTTTTGGCTAGGGCTGGCTCTTGGCCATTGATGATGGCGACGATCTGGTAGGTGTGGAGATAGGTAATAAGTTGGGCTTTCTACATGAGGTGGTTCTCGGTTGTGAGGCGTACGGTGACTATAGATGAGATCGGCGGCATCGCGGCCAGGATCGAGGAACAAGGGTTCGACATATGTTAGATGGGCTCTGGTACCAACGGAAACGGGAGAGAGAAAGAGATGGATGCAAGCCTCGATGGCCAAAAGCATCGAGTATTTATACATCTCAACCAGAGGAGAGAGAGAAAGAAATGGGTGCAAGCCTCGATGGCCAAAAGCATCGAGTATTTATACAGGTCAACAAGAGGTTGCCTTGACAGGCAAGATACAATCATAACAATACAATAACCTCATGTTTATCTAAACATCTAGCCTATCTATGGTACATATCCTACCCAACATATCTCTAGGTAGTTATGTTAACACGGCCAACCCCTTCCCTACCCTCCCTCACCTTCGTTGGAGGAGGCCGTCCAACGGCTGACAGCTGCCGGTGGGGAGTCCTTTTTTCCATTTTCTCAAGTGTCCTAGCATCTAGTCTCTTATCACATATGACTCTGAGATCCAATCCATCTACGGGTACGGGATTTCTCTGGCAATGATCTCGGATGGCAACACAACCCAACGCGGCATGATGTTGCTCTTGTCGTGGTCGTGCAAGATCCATAACCATGTGGCAGGTGCAGTCCATGGCAGGTTGTGCTTCGAGCGCCAGATCGTCGGCCATCTCATATGATGATCGGTGTTCGTCTAATTATTTCGTCTGCCGGTGCGCAAAATCCTACAGCAGCCTCGGGGTCAATACAAGAATGGCACCCCATAGCCGATGGATTTTTTGGACGGCACTTCCTAATGCAACACCGAAGCAGAAACCTTTTAGGAAACAAATGTGTTCGACCATTCAATTAGGAGAAGGTAAACAAACAGTTTATGTAAAAAAATACGTACAAGTGTTCTAGAAAATTATTTACATAGTGGTACCTGCTAGCAAATGGTAGCGGCAACACCGAGGGGTTTGGTGCCATTCTTTGGGTACTACTTCTTGATCTATGTGTTTCAAACCCTTGTTCCCGTCTTCATCGGTTGGACCTGTAAAGGAGTCAGTTGTTGAAGGTGTCGTTTGGACTTTGCTTGGACCTGCTCTCTGGAGCAAAGATCTATCATCCCCAAAAATGCTACTAGCTCTCGAACTTCATGGAGCTACACTTAAAAAAATAAAAACCACATTTTCTAATCTCAAAAGAAACCTATAAAAGAAATATATAAGAACATCTACGCATCTAGTATGTACGACACAAGTTTCCTCCAAATATGTTGTTATTTGTGATCTACGCACAAAAAAACAAATGTGGGATCAACAATTTTTTTTCATTTATAGAGCAACAATTTTGTCATTTTTAGCCCAGAATTATTAATACTTCGACGTGAAACTTTGCAGATCTGTAGATAATCAAAATATTTATCCACATACCCAAAAGCATAATTTTTTGAAACATATAAATACCAATTTTATTTTATTTTCCCAAAATATCTGGCTCCATGGAGCCCGGGCTCCAAAACGACGCACTCCTCATCATCCACCCTTCAATGGTTTGACCTGGCAACGGCAACACGTGTCTCCTTGGAGACGTTGTCCGGATGTTACAAATGGAAGGGACTGAAGCTGAAAATTATTGTTGAGTGGGTTGCTCGTGATGACATGGAATGGTTGTTATGTTGTTTCTTCTTAACAATCTACTATGTTGGATCATGTTGGCCGTTATCAAAGAACTTACTCGTGTCTTATCAATGCCCGTTGATTGTGGATTGCTCCTTTGTAGTATATTGGTGGCTTCCTAGCTAGACTTGATCCTTATTTTACATGTCAGTAGATCTTTTCTCTTCATTTTCGAGCTACCAGTAGCGAAATCACATGGTCACTGTCAGGATTCAATACCGGATATGATTGCTCCTCTCATCTCCCCTTCACCCTTCTGATTTGCTATATATTGCGGTGGATGTCCTGGTTGGAGCTGTACGTGGAGCAAAACAACACATCTCATAAATATAACATGGCTGCTTAGAAAAACATGCTACAAGGGATTAACATGAGATACCATAGAGGAGGAGGATTCCGGCCACCTGTTGTGTAGAGATGGAAAGTGTGTGATTTTGATGTTAGTTTAAGATGTGTCTATGAGCCATTAGGAATAAAATAGATGCAGCACTTGACAGTGGGTGTCCAACTGTTGGTGGACATATAGGGCCAGTATAGCCGAAAGCAATTAGACAGGGTTAGCTCGATACCAGTTTTTGAATTGGTTCAGTTTCAATGGGTGTGTGTGTGTGCGTGCACAAGGAATACTATACTCGAGAAGGGAGAGTAGACTAGAGTTTTGAGAGATACTCCCTACTGCCTCCGTTTCAAGGAATAAGGCGCCCTCGTTTTACGAGCTTTTTGTTTGACCAAAAATTAGTTCAAATAGATAAAGATTGTTTATATGAAATTAATATCATTAGAAAGTGCTTTTCAATACGAATCCAACGATACTAATTACATATAATATAATCAAGATTTTGTTGCTCAATTTTTATGGTCAAAGTTCGTCTTGGGATGCGCGTGCGCCTTATTCCTTGAAACGGAGGTAGTATTTGCTAAAATATAAGGCATATATATTTTTGACCTAAGTTAATTTCTGTAAGTTTGACCAAGTTTACAAAAATATTAACAACTATAGTACCAAGTCATTATAGATAGATCTATCTTGAAATATGTCTGCATAAGTTGTGCATATATACTCCCTCTATCTCAAAATATGATGCCTATAATATTTAGATAAAGTTAAACTTCTCAAAGTTTGATCAACTATGTAGAAAAGAGTGCCAACATTTATAATCCTAGATTAATATTTTTAGAACCATCATGAAATATATTTTCATATTATGTGCATTTAAAATTATAGATATTGATAGTTTTTGTATATATAGTTGTTCAAACTTTAAAAAGTTTGGCTTTAACTAAGATCCGTAGGTATCCTAATTTGGGAAGTGGGAGGACATAGATATTTTTCTCTATAAATTTGATCAAACTAAGAAAGCTTCAACTTATATCAAAATGTGTGCGTCTTATACTTTGGAATTTGGGGAGTAAAGCGGAAGAGAGACAAAGTTTAACCCCGTTCAATGAAGATCTAGCAATTAAAAATGAATTTACTTTGGAAAGCTTTTAATTTGACGGCATACTGATATCATGGTTTCTAGGTACATATTAAATTATTAATATATGTATTATGTGCAACATGCTACTTTATACAAATCCATTATTCTAGTTTTGATCACGTGATATGTTATATTCAAGCTAGCATGCGCAGACACACCACTAAATTTCATGTTCTGAGCTACGGATTTGGAGAATTCCTCATCGCCTATTTGCATCTCAAAACCATCAAAACCATAGTGGGAAATTAATTTGGATCTTGAATCACCAGTCACTAGCAGGAATGGGCACAGTAGCACGCCACACCCGATCGTGCAGTACGACGGTGTTAATAATTTTAAGACCACAATGTACTAAATAATAGAAATAATACAAAAATAGTAAAAATAGAACATGGATGCAAAAGATAGTACCACATAAATGGTTGGTTGATCTGAATTTTCCATGTCCATGCAAATAGAGAAGAACTAATACTGTCAAGGAATCAAGAACAAAATTTCAGACAATGTTCCATCTATGTTGTCCTCTCGGACTAAAATATGCAGAGTTTGTCAAAGTATTCTTTAACCTTATTGGGCAAACAAATTCTTACTGTATGAAGGAAATAACAACTATGTTATTATAAACTAAAACTACTGAAGTTTTTTGGTATTGCATGAACCTAAATGGTAATATCAACATATGCTGAATGCTCACTCTCAAGATGGTCAAAAAGGAATAACTCAAGTTCAGGGACATGAGGAAAAAGATGAAGACATATCTGAGAGGAATAACCCATGTCCAGGGACAGAAGGAAAGATGAAGACGCAATCTCCAACCACAAGAACAGGAGGTGTGAAAAAATCACCTTGCCTCAAGTAAGCGTGAAGGCACCTTGCGGAAGCCGTGCGAAAAAAAGAAGCTCGCTCCAAAGCAGAGAATCCGTCTCGCCTTCCTTGTCAACAGGAGAAAGCCTAAACCACCTAGAACATGCCGGATCGACGGCGTAGGATAACAACATGAAGGAGGGACACCTCGCCAGGCTCAACAACACACCACAACTGAAAAAAAAGCCCAAGATGTTGCATTCATAATAAAAATCTTCTATGAAACAAAGAATTACGACAATAAAAATAAACTAAATGTAAGTAATCAGAAATCATGCGGAAGGGCTTACCCTCAAGACGTGTCATGAAAGACTTGGTCATTCCGTTATTATTCTCTGTGTGAGATTGTAACACCCCAATTTTCAATAAAAAGAAAGTTAGAGAATTCCAGAAAGCAAAATTTCAAACCAACAAAAACTTTTTTATTTGCATATAGTACCATGCATAGGACTTGTGCATTTGAGTGATATGCCATGATGATTGCTTTTACTTGTATTTGATATGCTCTAAAACCCTAGTGTGATCATATGAAGATCACAAACCAAATAAAACAAAGAGGAAGAAATTCCATAAATTGAAAAACCCTAAAAACCCTAACTTATGCTCTATGGCATTTTTTATAAATTTTGACCCTAGACCTATTTGGTCTTCACCATTAGTTGAATAATGTTATTAAACACTTATTACAACTTTTGGAATCAAAGTTTTTCAATTCAAATGAAATTCAAACACAATTCCCACTCACATGTGATAATGGTCAAAACTGAAATTTATAGTCTGATCACCACTTTGAGCCCCTGCAATTCAATTTTCCCAAACCAATTCTTGCTAACTCTTTGCACCATTTCAAAGTCAACATCAAGGTGAACAACTTTGATGAAGATCACCCTGCCAATTTCATCTTTGATCAATAGCTATGCTCATCCAAAGTTGCAACATTTTAACAAGTGGAACAATCTCACACTTGTCAATTTTTGCAATTCTTGAATTCTACTTTTTCCACCACCACCTCAAATCACCTCTGGTCATTTACAACTAATACCAACACTCACATTTCAAAAAGGTTCACCTTTTGAATTAATTCAAATTTGGACAAATTTGCCATTTTCCAAATATGGCACTATTTGCACTATTTGCAAATAGTGAATCTACTCAACTCCTTCTACCCTAACCTACCCCATTTGGTTCCCTGGTCCCCTTAAACCCTAATTGGTGTATAGTAAGGCTAAGGAGAGGAGGAGAGCAACTAGGGCATGGCCATGCCGGCCATGTCCCGAGCCCGACAACCTCCCCCTCTCTCCATTGCTTCTCTGCCCTGGCTCCCTCGCCACCATGCGCCAACGAGACCCCTACGCCACCCTAGCATCGCCGTTGTCGAGCTCGACGACGACACACGCTGGAGACAGCGCGCCCAAACTCGCCCTGCATGCCGTGGATGTCGCACGAGAGCGCGCCCTGGACACGCGCCGCGCCACAACCTCGAGCACGCCCTGGTCCCTCCCTCGACAGGTTGAGCACCGCTGTGACACCTCAGCCACGCCAGACACGCGCCCCGCACCAACCCGTGACCGCCAGCGCCGGAGACGACGACCTGTTCCCGTAAACGCCGCGGCCGTCGTGGAAGCAATGCGACCCAACCGAGCCTCCCCCGACCAAGCTGTCGCTACCATTAGACTCGCCTGGACCCGTAGAGCACTGCCGCACCCTCGCCTAGCTCGACCGCTCGCCGGAGACGCCGCGAGCATGTCGACCACCACCCTGCCCCGCAACCCTCACTCGCTTCTATAAATACCGCGTTCCCTGGAAGCAACGGAGCACACCACCTCACTCCCCATCCTTCACCACTTCTCCTCGCACCGTTAGCCACCTCGATCGTCGCCGGAGCAAGGCCAATTGCAAGATCGGAGCCGCGGAAGCCCTGCAGCAATCGCCGGCGATCCCGACCACCTCAGGCGACGCCACCTGTACCAGGAGAACCGCCGTCGTCCACAACTTCGTCAAGCACACTGCCAACCCTAGCTGGAGCCGCCGTAAGCTCTCCGACCCCCTACCATCGCCGCCAGCATGTCGGGTTCTCGTCGGCGACGACGATGAACCACGGCCGTTGATCTGGATTCTAATCCGACGCTCCCCTTTAAAACGTACCGCTTCGGGCGTTATGAGCCACTGACGCCTGGCCCCCACCCTGTCAGGCAGCCCGCGCGTCTGTGGACCGTGGTGGGCTGGACTGGGCCGTTTTTATTCGAATCTGGCCCAGTTTCGTTTCCCGCCGGCCTTTTAATTCAAACTAGATTTAATTAATTCAAATAGTTTTGAATACTGCCTCCACTTTGAAAATCAATAGATTCAAATTGGCTAAACCAAATTTAGTGAACTTTATATGGTTGGAAAGCTACTGAAATTATCTAGCAAATGCCACTGGCCTCATGGTCAGATTCTTTGTATAATAAATGTGTTAAAAATAACAAGACAGGGACTTTTCCCTATTCAAATAATTCTTAAAAATCAACCAAAATAGATATTAAGTTAATTCCAACTCTAAAAGCTCACATTTGACTTACACTAATTGTTTATGTAATAAAATGGTGTGGTCACTTTGCATGATCATGCCCTAGTTTAATTAATGGATCATTTGACTAGTTTAACTAGTTGTTATTGTCCAAAACTATTAAAGTAAATTATGTGGAGTCTCACACTTCACTTAAACTTGTCTCACATGAATTCATGGGATGTTTGGACCCCTGGTCCCAAACTCTCTTATATGAATTATTTGAGATTTAAATCAAAGGTAGTGTTATTTAAATGGTATGAGGTGATCCACCTCCTTTAAATCATTTTCCCAGATGATGATGATGATGAACATTTGACTTAGGTCAATATGAGTTCATGCATGATTGTTGGAGAAATTAAATCTTAAGAAGATTTTCAATGAGAGGAAATTATTTCTCAAGAACCCTATGGAAACTATCAGTTACATTTGGAATACAAAGAAGTGAATTCTATTTAAACCCCACAACCCATGCACCCTAGTTTATTCATTTTGTGTGCATAGAGTAGTTTGTGTGTTTATATGTGATGTGTGGAATAGCCATTGAATTAGTGAGTAATTATACTCGTATTCAAAATTTAGACGGTAGCACCGGAGAGTACGCCGAAGAAGAAGGTTGCTATCAAGAGGAGGAGGAGGAACAGTTTGAGAACTACCAAGGCAAGCTAATATTCTTGCAAAGTGCAAAGCCCCTTGGGGCAAGGCACCATGTTTCTTACCTTTTCTTATATGAACCCATCCCAAGTTTTTACTTTACAAGTTTTTACTTGTTTTCTAAATGAGTTACTTTTATAGTTAACTTTGGTCAAAGTACAAGTTGATTACTAGAGTAGTGAGTTAGTCTTCCCCAAGCAAAGCAAGTTAGCACCCCTCATGAATTAGAGCTAGTGCTAATGAATTAAAACTTGACTACTCTAGATGGGAACAATGTGAATTTGAAGGATTTTTGAAACCTTGGAATGAAGATGCATTCCATTGAATGATTTTTGAAGGTGAATATGATCAAGAGAAGATGGTGATTTTTGATAAACAATGATGTTGGTTTGAATGCGATACCTTTCCAATTATTAAGTACCCCCACAATACCTGATTATGGGTAGGGCTTAACTGGAAGTTTATGCGTCTTAGTATGGGTTCCCTCTAAACAAGCGTCATCGGGGTTATGCCGAAAGCTGCCTCTACCACAAAAGAAATGATATGATATGATGCGAAATGAGGTGAATGTCCGGCCCAAGCCTTGTGCAGTTCCCAGGCTGACTGTCTGTCTTCACTGGGAGGCCAAGCTCATGGGGAGAGGTGCTCATACTAGGATTCGTAAGTGAAAGGTTATGGTTGATGATCCGCGTACTGTGTTACGATGATTCGGGGAAATCCCGACGGATGAAATCAAATGTTGTGGCACAAGTGTGCAACCTCTGCAGAGTGTAAACCTATTCGAATAGCCGCGTCCACGGTTACGGACGGTTGGAAAGGCCATACAGTTTCCGATGTCATATCTTTGAAAATGATGTTGAAAAGGATGATGGTGAAATGACTTGTGGTGAATTGAATTGAAATCACCACTTGAATGGTGGGAATGACACTAATGTTCCCACTTGAGTTAGTTAGCACCTGAATAAGCTTTTCTCAAAACTTTGTGAACTAAAACTAGCTTTATGCAAATAAACTAGAGCTTAGCAAACCATACTAGAATGTCTAGCACTTACATTAGTATTAGTTTGCGAGTACTCAACGTACTCACGGCTTTGTCCCTGGCTATTCAAATGGCCAGAGTATGAAGATGACCAAGGAGATGACCAGCAGGACGCCTACGACAACTAAGCGCCTTCCGACGTCAAGCGTTGGCCTGTGGACTAGAGAGTCCTTGTATCTTACGCTTCCGCTATGTTGAACTATGAACTTGTGTTTGTTCGTTGATCAATAGATCAACTATTCGTGTAATATGGATCATGTGATTCCAATTTGTAAGACTTATGGTTTGTAATGAATGATGACTGTGATACTTAACTATTATGCCTCGCAACAACAATATTCCTGGGATTGCGATGTATGACATAATAGGCATTCGGACTTAAAAATCCGGGTGTTGACAAGTTGGTATCAGAGCCATTGTTTGACCTTAGAAGACCTTAGTTAGAATGGGCGTTCTGAAAAATTTAACTTTGAAATCAAATGAAAGAAACTATTTGTGAAAATTTACTACACTCTTGTCTTTGAGACTTTGCCAAAATTTGATGAATCATGTCAATCTTATTTGAATCAACTTAAAACTTTGCCACACTTTGCACTCTCTAACTTACTCATCCAATTCTCTTTCAGATGGCGCTGAATGAACCCATCAACACCAAGTTTTACCAGCTTGGGAACGGAGGAAGCTTGATCTTCGAGCACGACCTCAACGCCCTCTCTGACTTCCTTGGACGCCCACACCCCGAGTTTCACGGGGTTCAGCTGGACGACATGCCCGGAGGAGAGTTGCAGTGGGTGATCACTGCCGACTTGAGGGGCAAGATGGAGCCTCCCACTTCTGAGAGGATCCTCTTCTCCTTCCGCGAGAGCAACTGGCTCGACGGACTCGCCCGTGGCCTACAGGAGGCACTTGCGCACCTCTGTGGACAGAACGTGGTGAGCATCCTCGCCTCTCGCTACGCCCACCTTGTGAGGCGTGATGCCGCGGGAGTGCCCATGGAGCTGCAGCCGCACCCGGAGTTGAGGCACCATGCTGAGCACCTGGACTTCATGCTCTACCAGACTCAGAGGGACCTCGACGCCACTCGCGCTTACGCGAACCAGACCCATGCTCACATCACCGAGCAGGGTGAGGCGATCAAGCTACTCAACAACGACCGCAAGAGCCTTCGCCAGCAGCGTGCCAAGAAGGACGCTACGATTCGCTGCCTTCGCGCCCGGATCGCGTCACTTGAGGCCACTGTCAAGGCCCAGGAGGATCAGATTCGTCAGCTGGAGGATGACGATGGAGGCATCGACATTCAGGGAGGAGACGCCTTTCTGAGTGACGACAACGACTTTGAGGAGGACGAGAACACCGAGGAGGAAGACTACGAGTTCCTGGAGGCAGGACCCGACGACTACGTCCCGATCGATGTCGATGATGAGGAGTAGTTGCACTAGTTCACTTATAATAGGTGTGAGTTGTATCCCGTCCCTTGTATCGTAGCATGAGAATGGTTCTCAAAACCATTGGAGTATGTGTGTAGTTTGTACTATGTGTTGCATGAATGAATGAATGCTATGTTTGTCATGAAAAGATTACAAGTTTTCAAATGTTTTTCAAACTTAACCAAAATGAACCATAGAATGTTCCCTCTTATCTCCTAATCTTCAACATCTTCAGATGGCCCCTCCGAATCGCACCAATGACGCGATGCTGCAACTACTGCAAACCATGCTTGCAGACCGGGAAACTGAAAGAGCCGAGCACCAAGCCAACCTCATCGCCTTGCAGAACATCGCCAACCAAGGCCATGGAAATCATGACCACCCCGGATCCAAGCTCAAGAACTTCCAAAACACCAACCCTCCGGTGTTTAGCAAGACTGAGGAGCCCCTCGACGCCGACGATTGGCTCCAGACTATGGAGAACAATCTTGAGGTAGCCGGAGTGGAAGCCAACGAGAAGGTGTTGTTCGCCACTCACTATCTCGCTGGACCAGCCCGCGCTTGGTGGACAAGCACCCGTGCCATGAACGGAGGTCAATTCATGACTTGGGAGGATTTCAAACTCAAGTTCAGCAAGTACCATGTACCCCCGGGTCTTATCAAGAAGATGAGGGATGAATTCCGTGAGCTGAAACAAGGTCGCATGACGGTGGTTGAATACCGCGACAAGTTTCTCACCTTGTCAAGGTATGCCCCTGATGAGACCGACACCGTTGAGAAGAGGAAGGAGAGATTCCTGAACGGACTGCATGATGAGATGCAGACTGTCCTCGTCAACATCCCCTTCGCCGACCTCGAAGCCCTTGTTGACTCTGCCATCCAGATGGAGGGCAAGTTAAACCAAGCCAATGAGAACCGCAAGCGCCGCATGGCAAGTCAGAGTGGATCAAGCCACCCCCAAAAGATTCGCCCTAGCTCAAGCGGAGGATTCACTCCGAGAAACAACAAACCCCAGATGCAGAACTCTCGCCCCGGTTATCAGAACCGGAGCGGGGGAAACTCCAAGCCAGGAGGCTACAACAACAACTACAACAACAACAACTACAACCGCGCTCCACCCCGAGCCCCTAACAACACCAACACCAACACCACTCCCAGAACCGGAAGCAATGCCGTTCCCGTTGTGAACAAGGAAGACAAGAGCACTATCACTTGTTATGAGTGTGGTGTAGTGGGGCACTACTCCAACGAGTGTCCCAAGCGTCTTGCCAAGCTCGCCGGCAACACCGCTGCACCTGCTCAGCAGCAACGCCGTGTCTCCACCGGCAAGAAGTTCGCCCCCAACAACCCCAACAACCGCAACGGCCGCCTCTACCACATGAACGCTGAAGAAGCCCAGGAAGCACCAGATGTTGTGCTGGGTATGTTTTCTGTCAACCACATCCCTGCTAGAGTGTTGTTTGATTCCGGAGCATCTCATTCCTTTGTCACCGAAGATTTTGCATCAACAAGTAAAATTCAACCCCTCAGTTTGAAGCATGTTATGATAGTTCAAATCCCCGGATCAACCACCAAAGCCAGAAAATTTTGCAAAAATGTACCAATCAAAATCCATGATGTAGATTTCTTTACAAATCTAATCATACTTGGAACCAAAGGTTTGGAAGTTGTCCTAGGAATGGACTGGATGTCCAAGCACAATGGATTGATAGACTGTGCCAAGAAAGCCATAACCATGACTAGCAGCACTGGTATCGTAGTTGAGCACGTCTCTGAAAAACTACCCAGAAAATTTACCTGCAACCAAAGTGTATCCAAGCCAACTCTGGATCAAATCAGGGTCGTGTGTCGCTACCCTGATGTGTTTCCGGATGATCTACCCGGTATGCCCCCGGATCGGGATATCGAGTTTATCATCGAGTTAATCCCCGGAACTGGACCCATCGCCCAGAGAGCCTACAACATGAACGCAACCGAGCTTGTGGAGCTGAAGAAGCAAATAGATGACATGTTAGCCAAAGGTCTGATTAGACCAAGTGCATTCCCCTGGAGATCCCCCGTCTTGTTTGTCGACAAGAAAGATGGTGCAAATCGGTTATGCACGGACTATCGTAAGCTTAACGATGTCACCATCAAAAACAAATACCCCTTACCCAAGATCGAAGACTTGTTCGACCAACTCACCGGATCCCGAGTTTTCTCCAAGATAGATCTTCGAACTGGATACCATCAACTGAAGATTCGAGCCACCGACATTCCAAAAACTGCCTTTACCACCAGATATGAGTTGTATGAGTACAACGTCATGTCGTTTGGACTAACCAATGCCCCCGCTTATTTCATGAATCTCATGAATAAGATCTTCATGAACTTTTTGGACAAGTTTGTCGTTGTGTTCATCGACGACATCCTCGTCTACACATGAGACAATGCCGATGGATCGAACTGATCAAGGATTACGACATGGAGATTCACTACCACCCCGGCAAGGCCAATGTGGTAGCGGATGCTTTGAGTCGACTGCCGTGCCAGTTGAACTCCATGCTCGCAACCGAACAGCCCAGCTTGCACCAAGAGTTTGAACAGTTCAGACTTGAACTTGTGAGTGAAGGATTCCTAGCCAGCATCGAACTGCAACCCACCTTGGTTGGTCAGATCAAGGAAGCCCAGAAGGACAACGCTAGCATTGACGGAATCAAGAAACAGATAGCCGCAGGAAAAGCCCCCGGATTCACCGTAGACGAAGCCGGAGTGCTTTGGTACAAAGAACGTCTCTGCGTACCATCGGACTCAAACTTAAAACAAGTAATCCTGCAAGAAGCCCATGACACCCTTTATTCAATCCACCCCGGAGGTACCAAGATGTACCAGGACCTGAAAGAACAATTTTGGTGGCACGGAATGAAGAGAGAGATCGGTAGCTATATCGCTAAGTGTGACATCTGTCAGAGAGTTAAGGCAGAACATCAACGACCCGCCGGACTGTTACAACCCCTCCAAATTCCGGAATGGAAATGGGACTCTGTAGGAATGGACTTTATCACCGGACTGCCCAAATCCAGCAAAGGCAATGATTCAATATGGGTAGTGGTCGATAGATTGACCAAAGTCGCCCATTTCATCGCCGTCAAAACCACCTATCAAGGCCCCAAGTTAGCTGAACTTTACATCTCCAGAATAGTCGCTCTGCACGGAACCCCCAAATCGATAGTGTCAGATAGAGGATCACAGTTCACCTCAAGGTTCTGGCAGAAAGTGCATGAAGGACTAGGCACCCGCCTAAATTTCAGCACCGCCTATCACCCTCAGACCGACGGACAGACCGAGAGAGTAAACCAGATACTGGACGACATGCTTAGAGCATGCGTACTGGAATACGGATCCAAGTGGGAAGACTGCCTACCTTACGCAGAATTCTCTTACAACAATAGTTACCAAGCCAGCCTACAGATGGCCCCATTTGAAGCCTTGTACAGAAGGAAGTGCCGTACCCCCCTGAACTGGTCAGAAGTCGGAGAAAGCCAAGTTTTCGGCCCAGATGTTCTTCGTGAAGCCGAAGAGAAAGTCCACAAGATCCACGAGTACCTCAAGACTGCGCAATCCAGACAGAAGAGCTACGCCGACAAGAGACGTCGGGAGATGACCTTTGAGATCGGAGACTTCGTCTATCTCAAAGTATCCCCCTTGAAAGGAATGCAAAGGTTCCAACTGAAAGGAAAGCTTGCACCCCGCTATGTCGGACCTTTCCAAGTCCTTAGCCGCCGAGGTGAAGTATCTTATCAACTGGAGTTGCCTGAAGAAATGTCGGCCGTGCACGACGTGTTTCACATCTCACTTCTCTGGAAGTGCCTTGAAGTCCCTGAGAAGACCGAAGTGTTCAAGAACATCGATCACCGATCGGTGGATATCAACAAGGATCTGACTTACCGCGAAGTGCCGATTCGCATATTAGAAGAGGCTTACCGAACCACCCGCACCCGAAGCATCAAGTTTCTGCAGATTCAATGGAGCAATCATACCGAGGATGAAGCCACATGGGAACGCGAAGACTTCATGAAGAAGGAATACCCAGATCTCTTTAGTACCTAACTTTCTTTTCGATCTCGGGACGAGATCTTTTGTAAGGGGGAAGGGTTTGTAACACCCCAATTTTCAATAAAAAGAAAATTAGAGAATTCCAGAAAGCAAAATTTCAAACCAACAAAAACTTTTTTATTTGCATATAGTACCATGCATAGGACTTGTGCATTTGAGTGATATGCCATGATGATTGCTTTTACTTGTATTTGATATGCTCTAAAACCCTAGTGTGATCATATGAAGATCACAAACCAAATAAAACAAAGAGGAAGAAATTCCATAAATTGAAAAACCCTAAAAACCCTAACTTATGCTCTATGGCATTTTTTATAAATTTTGACCCTAGACCTATTTGGTCTTCACCATTAGTTGAATAATGTTATTAAACACTTATTACAACTTTTGGAATCAAAGTTTTTCAATTCAAATGAAATTCAAACACAATTCCCACTCACATGTGATAATGGTCAAAACTGAAATTTATAGTCTGATCACCACTTTGAGCCCCTGCAATTCAATTTTCCCAAACCAATTCTTGCTAACTCTTTGCACCATTTCAAAGTCAACATCAAGGTGAACAACTTTGATGAAGATCACCCTGCCAATTTCATCTTTGATCAATAGCTATGCTCATCCAAAGTTGCAACATTTTAACAAGTGGAACAATCTCACACTTGTCAATTTTTGCAATTCTTGAATTCTACTTTTTCCACCACCACCTCAAATCACCTCTGGTCATTTACAACTAATACCAACACTCACATTTCAAAAAGGTTCACCTTTTGAATTAATTCAAATTTGGACAAATTTGCCATTTTCCAAATATGGCACTATTTGCACTATTTGCAAATAGTGAATCTACTCAACTCCTTCTACCCTAACCTACCCCATTTGGTTCCCTGGTCCCCTTAAACCCTAATTGGTGTATAGTAAGGCTAAGGAGAGGAGGAGAGCAACTAGGGCATGGCCATGCCGGCCATGTCCCGAGCCCGACAACCTCCCCCTCTCTCCATTGCTTCTCTGCCCTGGCCCCCTCGCCACCATGCGCCAACGAGACCCCTACGCCACCCTAGCATCGCCGTTGTCGAGCTCGACAACGACACACGCCGGAGACAGCGCGCCCAAACTCGCCCTGCATGCCGTGGACGTCGCACGAGAGCGCGCCCTGGACACGCGCCGCGCCACAACCTCGAGCACGCCCTGGTCCCTCCCTCGACAGGTTGAGCACCGCTGTGACACCTCAGCCACGCCAGACACGCGCCCCGCACCAACCCGTGACCGCCGGCACCGGAGACGACGACCTGTTCCCATATGCCACCGCTGGACTGGGCCGTTTTTATTCGAATCTGGCCCAGTTTCGTTTCCCGCCGGCCTTTTAATTCAAACTAGATTTAATTAATTCAAATAGTTTTGAATACTGCCTCCACTTTGAAAATCAATAGATTCAAATTGGCTAAACCAAATTTAGTGAACTTTATATGGTTGGAAAGCTACTGAAATTATCTAGCCAATGCCACTGGCCTCATGGTCAGATTCTTTGTAGAATAAATGTGATAAAAATAACAAGACAGGGACCTTTCCCTATTCAAATAATTCTTAAAAATCAACCAAAATAGATATTAAGTTAATTCCAACTCTAATAGCTCACATTTGACTTACACTAATTGTTTATGTAATAAAATGGTGTGGTCACTTTGCATGATCATGCCCTAGTTTAATTAATGGATCATTTGACTAGTTTAACTAGTTGTTATTGTCCAAAACTATTAAAGTAAATTATGTGGAGTCTCACACTTCACTTAAACTTGTCTCACATGAATTCATGGGATGTTTGGACCCCTGGTCCCAAAATCTCTTATATGAATTACTTGAGATTTAAATCAAAGGTAGTGTTATTTAAATGGTATGAGGTGATCCACCTCCTTTAAATCATTTTCCCAGATGATGATGATGATGAACATTTGACTTAGGTCAATATGAGTTCATGCATGATTGTTGGAGAAATTAAATCTTAAGAAGATTTTCAATGAGAGGAAATTATTTCTCAAGAACCCTATGGAAACTATCAGTTACATTTGGAATACAAAGAAGTGAATTCTATTTAAACCCCACAACCCATGCACCCTAGTTTATTCATTTTGTGTGCATAGAGTAGTTTGTGTGTTTATATGTGATGTGTGGAATAGCCATTGAATTAGTGAGTAATTATACTCGTATTCAAAATTTAGACGGTAGCACCGGAGAGTACGCCGAAGAAGAAGGTTGCTATCAAGAGGAGGAGGAGGAACAGTTTGAGAACTACCAAGGCAAGCTAATATTCTTGCAAAGTGCAAAGCCCCTTGGGGCAAGGCACCATGTTTCTTACCTTTTCTTATATGAACCCATCCCAAGTTTTTACTTTACAAGTTTTTACTTGTTTTCTAAATGAGTTACTTTTATAGTTAACTTTGGTCAAAGTACAAGTTGATTACTAGAGTAGTGAGTTAGTCTTCCCCAAGCAAAGCAAGTTAGCACCCCTCATGAATTAGAGCTAGTGCTAATGAATTAAAACTTGACTACTCTAGATGGGAACAATGTGAATTTGAAGGATTTTTGAAACCTTGGAATGAAGATGCATTCCATTGAATGATTTTTGAAGGTGAATATGATCAAGAGAAGATGGTGATTTTTGATAAACAATGATGTTGGTTTGAATGCGATACCTTTCCAATTATTAAGTACCCCCACAATACCTGATTATGGGTAGGGCTTAACTGGAAGTTTATGCGTCTTAGTATGGGTTCCCTCTAAACAAGCGTCATCGGGGTTATGCCGAAAGCTGCCTCTACCACAAAAGAAATGATATGATATGATGCGAAATGAGGTGAATGTCCGGCCCAAGCCTTGTGCAGTTCCTGTGTCGTCTGTCTTCACTGGGAGGCCAAGCTCATGGGGAGAGGTGCTCATACTAGGATTCGTAAGTGAAAGGTTATGGTTGATGATCCGCGTACTGTGTTACGATGATTCGGGGAAATCCCGACGGATGAAATCAAATGTTGTGGCACAAGTGTGCAACCTCTGCAGAGTGTAAACCTATTCGAATAGCCGCGTCCACGGTTACGGACGGTTGGAAAGGCCATACAGTTTCCGATGTCATATCTTTGAAAATGATGTTGAAAAGGATGATGGTGAAATGACTTGTGGTGAATTGAATTGAAATCACCACTTGAATGGTGGGAATGACACTAATGTTCCCACTTGAGTTAGTTAGCACCTGAATAAGCTTTTCTCAAAACTTTGTGAACTAAAACTAGCTTTATGCAAATAAACTAGAGCTTAGCAAACCATACTAGAATGTCTAGCACTTACATTAGTATTAGTTTGCGAGTACTCAACGTACTCACGGCTTTGTCCCTGGCTATTCAAATGGCCAGAGTATGAAGATGACCAAGGAGATGACCAGCAGGACGCCTACGACAACTAAGCGCCTTCCGACGTCAAGCGTTGGCCTGTGGACTAGAGAGTCCTTGTATCTTACGCTTCCGCTATGTTGAACTATGAACTTGTGTTTGTTCGTTGATCAATAGATCAACTATTCGTGTAATATGGATCATGTGATTCCAATTTGTAAGACTTATGGTTTGTAATGAATGATGACTGTGATACTTAACTATTATGCCTCGCAACAACAATATTCCTGGGATTGCGATGTATGACATAATAGGCATTCGGACTTAAAAATCCGGGTGTTGACAGAGATACATGGTAGTGGATTTCTATCATAAAGACCAAATGCTCCATTGACACAAAATGCATAGATAGCCCAATGTGGTGTTTAAGAGGGTGTCTTAGTCATATATCATGACTCTGATGATGGAAAATACATCAGATTGTGCTTGTTCTACCAATTTTGTAAACCTAGAAGATGATTTTCAGTCCCCCCCCCCCCCCGCCCGCCGCCGCATGTTGTTTTTCACTCACTCAGCGACATCTTAAGAAACATACGGGTGCATGATTATGGCGTACAATTAGAGCAATAACTGAACAACATCAGGCTTAACAATTAACATAATACAATAAATAAACATTTAGTTAGCATTACAATTTGGTTCGCAGAAGTATCTTCCTACATTTTGTCATATAAAAGGAAATTGACTTCAAAAGTATATAATGGTAGTGAAATAAATTGCAAAAAAAAAAAATCGAAAGGGCTAATTAGTACAAATGGAACCTTCTCTAGCATTTAAATTCTGGCATTTGATGTCTCGGTTCCTGCTATTAAAATAATAGCATGCAAGATTGTAAATTAATCTTTACAAATAAAATTAGAGAGGATTTGACCCAAGAAAATTCTCAGAATAGAAGGACGATAAAATCAAAATTTTGTGTTCCATCCATGAGCAAGAGGAAATATAATCACCGCTATAACTCATAATACTCACGATAGTTTAATCTAGAGCTACCATCTTGCCTAAACATTCTGAAAGCAGATTATCCCTACATTCTGATTACAAAGAACACATGAACAATCAAGTTGAGATAAATGGCATACAGTCATCAGAAGTAGCCATCTAATGTTTACTTGTAAAGTAATCCAATGTTTACTTATTAGCCCCCACAATTTTGGCATTCCCAATGAAAATAAAATATGCACTTGCAGTCGGCTAAGACATAGCCATCGGAAGTAAAATTAAGTCATCAAGTCCAGTGAGTAACTCCTCACAATTTTCACTCTATATTGCATTATCATGGTGAAAAACGAAGGTGCGCCTCGCAGAATCTTCAAAAAAAATACGATTTAGAGAAGAAGAAAAAAAAAGCATGAGCGTTGTCGTGATAGTGGGGGCTTCACTCTTACCCTGAGATAAGGTCGGGGATGTTCTACCATTGATGACCCTGAGATTAGGTAGGGGTTGTTCTACTGCTGATGACAATAGTTGTGTGAAATTCTTATGCTTGAGCCACATCAGTTAGTTGTTGGTTGGAGTACATTCATATGTTTTTACTGAGATTAGCATTACTCATATTCTTATAATGCTAAAACTATACAACTTGTGGGGAGTTTCCTAACTCTTAGAATTATAATACTGAAGAAATCCTAAAAGATACACATTTCAGATACCATTGTTACCTTTCATGCAAGATTTAACAATATGAAAGGTATCATACCATGTTTAGTTGTGCATGGACAATACTTACGCATGGATCATCTAATTTGTTTGGAGTAAAAATGCCTATCCCGATCTCCGATTCAGGAAAAGATATGACAATAGCAAGAAGTCAAACAGAGTAGAACGTAATGCATGAATCATGGTTACAATGTCAATGGAAAAATAGAAATTTTCACAAACTTATAATCTTATCGAGCCAGTGTCAGGTTCCTAAATGTTCACGACAATAGGATATCACCATTTCAGCTATATTTATCAAGACAACACCTCTTTTTTTCTTCGAAAATGGGCATTTTATTACTTGCACAATAGACCCGGCCTCTGCCTAACTAAGATGCACACAGCCGCACACAAATTCGTTACAAAACCACAAAGGTGTTCAAAGATAGAAACACGGTTCAAAGAACAGTAACAAAGACTAGCTAGGAGTATCTAGCCGAAGGTCACGCTGCCACCCATGTTGGTAGAAAATATCTCTCGCCCTATCCTCCAACCGTGAAGACACCTCCGTAAATAGGTCCCGGTGCTCCACACGCTGCAACGGTATCCATGAACGAAGCAAAGCTGTGCACCGGTAGATAACCTACAAAAAGGAAGAAGAAATATTATTGAAAATCTTGTCATTTCTAAATAGCCACAGCGACCAAATGATTGCAATCACTCCCATCCTAATAAGATGTTTAAACCTAACATCCACACCATTGAACCAGTTGCCAAATAAATTGACAACACTACGTGGTGAGTATAAGGTAGACCCTATTTGGAGGGTTGACCATATAGACCTAGCTAACTTACATTGGAAGAATAAGTGTTTAATAGTCTCGTCCTGATGACAGCAGACACTCTTTTTACTTCCATGCCAGTTGCGTTCGGCAAGATTATATTTAGTAAGAATTACCCTCCGACGAAGATACCATGCAAAGATTTGTGTTCTTAGTGGTATCTTCATCTTCCAAAATTTTGAATTATTATCGACCGGAAGTTCAGGCTGAATTAAAGCATTGTACATGGAAGCCACTGAGAATGAACCATTTCCGCTAAGATTCCATCAAAATACATCCGGTCCGTGCGTCAATTGAACTAACTCAAGACGCTGTAACAATTCCTGCAAAGAGGTTTGTCTGGGACCGATGAGACTTCTTCTAAAATCCACATATGGTAGGAAATTTTCCAACACCTTAGCGATAGTATCGCTTTTGTGGCGCACTATATTGTACAATGTCGGATATTGTTCTCGGAGTGTGGTGTTACCCAACCATTTATCCTCCTAGAAAAGAATTTCCGATCCATCCTTAATAGAGAAAGATCATTATGGAAAGAAAAACTTCTTTGTTTTCATAAGACCAGCCCAAAAGTGTGAATCTCCTAGTCTCCAAATAACCTGAGATAAAGCCTTTGAGCCAATATACTTCCTCTTCAGGAGTATTTGCCATATATATGCCCTCTTCGGTAAGTAGCTTATACAACCATTTACCGAGAAGTGTCATATTCTTGACCTGGAGGTCTTGAATACCAAGTCCTCCATGATCTTTGGGCCGACACAGCACACTCCATTTAGCCAGCCGATATTTACGCTTCTTGCAATCCCATTGCTAGAAGAATCTTGATCATAAATAATCCAAACGTTTTAAGACTCCTCTGGGAAGTTGGAAGAAAGATATCATATATAGTATCATATTACTCAGTACTGCATTTATGAGAACTAATCTTTCTCCCAAGAATAGCAATTTACCTTTCCAACTACTTAATCTAATCTGAAGCCTTTTCTCAACCAATTTTCACTCAGCATTGGTAAGTCTCCGATAATGAATCGGAATTCTCAAGTACCTAATTGGAAATTGGCCTTGGCCACAGCCAAAAAGTTCAGCATACTCTGCAACATGGTCTTGGACCTCGCCAAAACAAAACAATTCACTTTTATGGAAATTTAGTTTTAAACCCGACAAAAGTTCGAACGCAGAAAGAATTAACTTTAGGTTTCGAGCCTTGTCTAAGACAACACCTCTGCTGCAAGAAAATGCCAACGCACAAAATAATATGATAATTATATATGGACCCTTAAAAAATATGAGGCCATGGACTTCAGCTTAAAAGTTTGGTAAAGAGGTGGCCTAAGAGGAATAACCGGTGCTCAGTGATCCGGTTAACAACAACCGGTACCACTCTGTAGGTTTGAATAGAAGTATGGGATCAGGTGACTCTGTTCTCATATGCTCCATACATTGCGGGAACTGCGCCAAGGCCATGAGCTTGGTTCCACAACCTAGGATCTCTTGGAGCTCTGTAGATTCTCTTCATGTATTGGTTGGATGCCCAGAGACGGTCGGTAAAGGTTCAGGTCAGAACTATTAACGCTGCTGCCTATGCGTGTTGCAGAATTGCCTGCCAACAAAATTAATTTTGCATTGTTTGCATAGTACCAGACAAACTCATTGAGAAAATCTGAAGGAGAATAGATTACATTGTTATTTGTCCAGATCAATAATTCACTGATGTACAAATGCCAAACTGTTGCAAAAATCGAAATGTCCCCTGTGTCTATTGTTGGCATTCAGCCTCAAGCTGTTATCTTGAAATAACAACAACCGCGGAGTTGAGATCAATTACTGAAGGCTAAAGAATTGCAAGCAAAGAAGCTCAACACAGTTGAAACTTGTAAAGTTCCGTAATCAAACTTGTAAGTCTAGGTGTCAGGAATATATATGACCTGAAGTTCTGAATATATAGCCGGAAGATGATTCTGCTAAGAACAACACATTATTTCCCCTTCTCCACCTTCTCCCCTCCTCCTCTCTTCCACTCCTCCAATTTCTTCCCTTCTCCTCTCTTCCACTTCTCCAGCTTCTCTTCAAAATTTGCCACCACCTCCGGCAACCACCTCCTCTCCAACAACGGCGACCACCTCCAACGCCTTGCTCCTCTGCCCACCTCCGCCCATCTTTTTCACTCTTGTCGGACGTCAAAACAAAGCAATCTGAGAGTTTATCGACCACTAGTACAGGTCATTTGAACATTATGGTGAATATATCAAAAGAGCTCGCCACCATAATGCTTTGAATAAATATAGACACTATTTAGTGTATAAATATATATATCTAAATTTAGTATGTAGGAATATATCTAAATTTAAACAAATCTAAGTTCAAAAAAACATCATTTTATGGATGGAGTGGGTGTAAGAGGTGATTTTGGATGATACACGGGAAACAACACAGGGATTTCAGAGGATTGAGGAGATAGAGTAGAGACACGTAGAGTCCATGTTCAAGATCACTTCTCAAAGAAAAAAATAAATTGAGGATTGAGGTTATGTTCGATAATTATCGAGTGGAGGGCATAGGAATGGGGTGCAGAGTTTTATAGCTTGGCCGCCATACTTTCTTTGAAAAAAATAATAATAATGGAATTTTCAAAGTTTGAAAATATCGAAAAAATCTAACATGCAGTTGTTGAATTCTACCACCCTACAAAAAAATCAATGTGAGATACTATGGGCGCATTTGGTAGCCTACAGACCATTGGGCCAGCCTAGGTGCGGACAAAACCGGGCCGACTGGTTGCCCGCATGAGGTCTTGGGATGCGCCGGCACAATGTTTAAAGCAGCCCAGGGGCAGGCCCGAAGACAACGATTGATTCCACCGTTTCTACCGGGAGAAGCCTGGTCAAGGAAAAAGGAGGGTCCCACTACACGTGTGGTGCACAGGTGGGAGACGCCGCATCCCTTCGGGGCGCACGCGGAATAAATCCTATCACCACCTCCACTCCTCTTCTCACTCCCCCTCTTCCTCTCTCACCACCAAACTATCACATCAAGGTCGGAGGTTGCACTACCGCCGATGGATCGATTGCTCGGCCGCGAAAGAGAAGAGCTCGATCGCGACCATGACAAGATCTCGCTCGACCGCAGCGAGCATCTGCAGCACCTCGACCTCGAGCACCCCAACCTCTCCAATGGAGGTAAGAACGTGCAAGCTCTTCTCTGACGCTCTACTTTGGAGGATCTAGCCGGGTAGATGTATTGGTAGTTATTTCAGCGACATGCATACTAGATCTGTTAGGGTTAGCAATGTTTTTTTCGAGTACGTTGATGCCAGATGAATCCCCATTTCTTGCTCAGTGGTTTTGGGTAGTCCGGTACTACTATGTTTCGATCTAGAAGTACTGGTCGTTTGCACGGCAGATTCACGGCAGGATGTGGCAGGATTTTTTGGAATTTCAGAATCCGGGTTGCCTATGATTAGAATTTGGACAACGCACAAGACTTTCAGGAGGAAGATAGCGAACCCGGTGAATTATGGTAACAAGTATTGTCAGCATTTCCTAGGTTCGTTGACGCCATCTCTGAAGAATATGTGTGCACAATATAAACTATGAGGCATTGCAACTTCGAGTATGAACTTCTGAACGGCTGATGATTATAACTTGGACATAGAAAAATTCAGGGATGGGTTTCTGAACATTGTGAGTTGTGGGACTTACTCTGTTCCCTCAATCCATCCCTGAAGAATCTGTGTCATATATCATATATGAGGCCAACATTGTTACTACATTGTGTTTCCTTACATTGTATCTATTTTTCCTTTGTTGTTTCATGATCGATGATTATAGCACATATTAGCATGTATATACGGGTGAGATAATGAGCCATTTAACATTTAGCTCAAACATACATCTGATTTGTTCTTGCTACATGTTAAATGTTCGATTATCTCATGCACTCATGTTTGCTCTAACACATATGAGGCTCTATCTGCTTATATAGGTTTGTTGCCAATGATAGTTCTGCACACTTTCTATTTCAAGGTGGGGTGATCAAAACTAGTTGTACGTACAAACTGATATTTTATGTGCGTCTAACTTTGTCGGGGGGAAGACCCCGGGTAGGGCAATGGACGCGGAGCAGCCGGCTGGACCCCGGGTAGGGCAATCGTCATCACCTCTCCTAAGGGAGACCGACTGGACTACGTCCTGCAGATCCACTTCGCCGCATCCAACAATGTGGCGGAGTACGAAGCGCTCATCCATGGGCTGAAGCTGGCCAAGGAGATAGGCGTGCATCGCATACTCTGCTTCGGCGACTCCGACTTGGTTATACAGCAAGCATCTGGCGACTGGGACGCGAAGGACGCCAACATGGCCTCGTACCGCTTCCACATCTAGCAGCTATCCGGCTTCTTCGACGGCTGCGAATTCCACCACGTGCCACGAGCAAACAACGAGGCGGCTGACGCCCTATCCAAGATTGGCTAAACCCGGCAAGCTATTCCGCCAGGCGTTGCCCTGGCGCTCCTCAAGAAGCCGTCCATCACACCGTCACCGGACTCGGATTCAATATTCGTGCCGGCTGACCCGGGGGCTGCTCAGCCAAACCCAGGGGCTTCATCACCCAAGTCGGGGGCTCCAAAGCCAAACCCGCCGGCTTCCATGCCGAACCCGGGGGCTTCTCAGTCCAACCCGGGGGCTTCAAAGCCAAACTCGGGGGCTTCCAAGCCGAACCCGCCGGCTTCCAAGCCGAACCCGGCGACCATGCAGTCGAATCCGGAAGCTCCCACGCAGGAGGCCTTGTTTGTTAGCGTATTCGAGATAAGATGCATACCTTCATGGGCACAAGATTTCCTCTCCTACCTCACCGACGGTGTGCTGCCTGATGACAGAGTCCATGCCAGGCAGATTGAGAGAAGGGCCAAGGCCTATACCATCATCAACCACCAGCTGTACAAATGCAGCGTAAGTGGGGTGTTCCAGCGGTGCGTCGAGCCGGCTGAAGGGATTGAACTCCTACGGGAAATCCATCAAGGAGAGTGCGGCCATCACGCCTCCTCCAGAGCCATAGTGGCCAAAGCTTTCCGGCACGGTTTCTACTGGCCGACTGCGCTCAGAGACGCAGAAGAACTGGTGAAGAAGTGCAACGGCTGCCAACGCTTCGCAAAGAAGAGGCACTCGCCGGCTTCCGCCTTGAAAACCATCCCCATCACATGGCCGTTTGCCGTCTGGGGCTTGGATATGGTGGGCCCGTTCAGAACGGTGCGAGGCGGCATGACACATCTCTTGGTAATGATTGACAAATTCACCAAGTGGATTGAAGCCAAGCCGATCAAGAAGCTGGCGGCTCCACAGCCGTCACATTCCTCAAGGAAATCATCGTGAGGTACGGCTACCCCCACAGCATCATCACCGACAACGGCACCAACTTCGCCCAAGGCATCTTCTCTCGCTATTGCAAGGAAATGGGGATCCGGATGGACCTAGCCTCTGTGGCACATCCGGAGTCTAACGGGCAGGTGGAAAAGGCCAACGGCTTGATCCTAGCCGGCATCCGGCCCTGGCTGGTGGAGCCGCTCGAGCGAGCAGCCGGCTGCTGGATTGAAGAGCTACCCAATGTACTGTGGAGCCTGCGCACAACGCCAAACCGCTCAGTCGGCTACACACCATTTTTCCTCGTATACGGGGCCGAAGCCATCCTGCCGACTGATATCGAGCACGACGCGCCAAGGATCAAGCTCTACACAGAAGCTGAAGCTAAAGAAGCTCGCGAAGATGGAGTCGACCTGGTCGAAGAGGCCCGACTACTGGCCGTGTCCAGATCTACCATATATCAGCAAAGCCTCCGACGCTATCACAGCCGGAAGGTCTAGCCCTTAGCATTCCGAGAAGGAGACCTAGTGCTCCGGCTGATCCAACGGACAGCCGGACAGCATAAATGGTCATCCCCATGGGAGGGTCCCTTCATTGTGAGCAAGGCGGTAGGCAATGATTCCTACTATCTCATAGATGCCCAAGAGGCTAGAAAGAACAAGCCGGACAAGGATGATGAGGAGACTAAACGTCCCTGGAATGTCAACTTGCTCCGCCCATTTTATACTTGAGAGCAGGAATGTATGTATCCCTTGTACTCCTTTTGTAAGCTATGAAAAAGCAAGCGCCAAGAGCACCGTTTCCGACAAATTTTTCGCGTACTCTACTTTGTTTCGCCGATTGGCTAACACCCTCTCACGCGGCCGGCTTAGTAACGTGATCCGGTTTCTGACAGCCGGCTTCCGACCAGCTACAGACCATAACCCGGCTGTCCGGCTGGCGGGAGTAAGTGCCTAGGGAGCCGGCACGCGAAAGACGGCTAAGGGAAAGAGTGAAAGCGAATTGACTTGCAACTTTTCATAAAAGTGCCGGATTGCTGAACTCGGCTCGTTCGACTGAAATACTATCGGCCTCACCCAGCGGCCCGCTCTTGATCCGGCGATGGATCGCAAGTCGATGTACGATCGGCAAGAGCAAAGCCAAAGAGTGGGGCGGATGGGAAAAAGCGAACAAGTTGGAAGAAAGCAAGCCGGCACACAAATGATTAACAAACACATTAAAGTGTGACTTAATAAAAGGATAATAATATTCATACATATGCACCCGGCATTCCAGGGATTTAACGAATTGTCTTGCAAAAGCAACGTCTAAGATAGGTATATTTAAGCACCGGCTGGATCAGGACTAGCCGGGGGAGCATCAGCGGAGCCGGTTGCCGGGTCCTCCTCAGGCATGTCCTCCGCCTCCTCATCTTCCGCCTCCTCGTCCTCATCCTCAGACGGCGGGCTCGGATCCTCGATGAAGACGCCCTTGTCGACGAAGTCGGCAATGGCGCAGGCTTGGGCCAGCCGGGCAGTCTTGTTTTCTGTCGGGAGTGTGTCCTCCACGCCGGCCCGCCGGCACTCAAGCTGGTCGAGGTCGACCTCGCTGTACCAAGAAAGCACAAACGAGAGCGCCATGTCGGCTCCAGCGCGCACAACAGACTCTTTCCAGTCGAGGAAGCGGTCAGGCGCCTTCTCCAGCCAGGTGATGAGGTTGGCGAGGTCCTGCGGCAGCGTCTCACTCGGCCACAGCAGCCGGATCAGCTCCTCTGCCGCCTTCCGGAGCTCCCAGCCAAGCTTCGTGATGGGCACGACGCGGGCGGCCATGGACGCCAAGTAATCCTCCATGGTGAAGTACTCCGCGCTGCCCTCGCCGGTTTCCCGCCTCCGGGCGTCGCACGCAACACCAACTGCCGCTAGCGCCGCATCCTGCGCCTCAGGGAAGGCCGCTGCAAAAGAAGACGCATGTCAGAAATCTATCGAAGCCGGAAAAAAGCTGAAAAATGCAAATTTTCGAAGTCCTAAAGTAAGACTGGCGGCAGCCGGCATGAGCCGACTGCCCCCAGCCCGAAGATGGAGATTCCGAAGCTCTAAAGTAAGCCTGGCGGCAGCCGGCAAGAACCGACTACCCCCAGCCCGAAGATGGAGATTTCGAAGTTAAAAGAAAAAAGACTGGCGACAGCCGGCACGAGCCGACTGCCCCCAGCCCGAAGATGGAGATTTCGAAGTTAAAAGAAAAAAGGCTGGCGACAGCCGGTACGAGCCGACTGCCCCCAGACCGAAGATGGAGATATCGAAAAAATCAGAGTTTCTGCTGCCGGCTGCCAACCTAAGCCGACAACCGACAGCCGAAAGCCGACAAAGGGTAAGGAAAGAGAAAAGCACAAGGACTCACCCGCCAAGCCGCGGTCAAGCCCGCCAATCTCATCCACCCACCGCTTGGCGGTGGCCGACAGCTCTTCGGACTTGGCGGTCACCTCTTGGCGAAGTGCAAGCCACTGCTTGTCCACCTCCTCCAGCCGCTTGCTCAGGCCCTCCACCTTCTCCTCCTCAGCCTTTTTGAGGGCGGCAAGCTCCTTGAGGTGGTTATCCTCAAGCTGGCGCAGGCGCGTCAGCTCCCCCTCGGCCACGTTTAGCTTGGCGGCAGCAACCCGACCCGCCTCCTCGCTCTCGGCGCATTGGGCGCGGGCGGCCCGAAGGTCCGCCTCCAGTAGCGGGACTCGGGTGGCTTCAGCTGCAAGTCGGCAAGAAAAGTCGTTAGCCGAGTGAAATCGAAGAAAAAGAAGTCAAGTCAGAAGGAAGAAAACCCTACCCTTGGCGGCCTCCAGCTCACGAGCCAAGCCGGCCCGCTCAATCTTGGCCTTGTGGTAGCAGGTCACGATCTGGTTGTACAAGACGGTACGTCCGTAACCGCCTGAGAAAAACAAAGTCAGGTATCTAGGCGAAACCTGGACTGGCTCCAAGCAGCCGGCCCATGCCTCGGAGGGCTACCAGGATTACAACAAAATTGCAAAAAAATAAGATAAAACACCTACCTTGTCAGCTTCCTCCAGCTTGGCCAGGTTGGCGGCGGTCTCAGCGGCCCTGGCCTTGAGGTTGGCGCGGAAGCCGGAGAAGAACATCTTCATGGGTGCCATGCCTGGATGCCCCTCCCGGGTGGTCACCTCGCAGGCATCCGCCTGGTGCCACGTCTTCTCCATAGTGCCAGCCGAGCCAAGGCTGGAGTCGGAGGCGGACGCCACGTTCAGCAGCCGGGCGCCCTTGGCCACGTGGAGGCCTTCAGACGGCCCCGGCGGGCCCTCTATCCTCACTAACGCCCGGGAGCCAGCGTCCCTCGAGCGCGCCGGCTCATCCCTTGCCGGCTCCTTCCTAGCCGGCTCCTCCCTCGACGGCTCCGAAGATGGCGGCGGTGCAGTCGAAGCAGTCGGCCCGGCGGGAGCCGCCGTCCCCGGTGCCTGATGCGCTCCCTCCGGGCTATCCTCCAACACCACGACGCTGGGTGTGGCACCGCTCACTCCAGTCGCAGGCGGCGCAGCCCCGCAAGCTCCAGCTCCGGTCGCAGGCGGCGCACCCCTGCCGACTCCGGCCGCAGGCTCCAAAATTCGAGCGCGGCACGGAAACACATCATCAAGAGTTGGCCGGCGTGCCGGCTCACCCTGGGCGCCGCGGCCAGGCGCTGTAGAAAGAGGTACACCCGAAGAAGACGCCCCTGCGGAAGGCGGCGTAGCCGCAGGCGGCACGACGACGACGGGCGGCGTGCGCGCACGGGCCGAAGGCTGCGGTGTCGGCTCCCTCCTCTGCCACTGGAGCAGCGACACAACGCGTGGAGCCGGCCGAGAGCCGCCGCCCTGGGTGAACTTTATGGCAGCCCTAGTCGGGCAAACAAGAGAAGATAAATATAAAAAGAAAGGAAAGAAAAGGAATCAAACAGCGAAGAAGAAAGACTTACCCGGCCTGTTCTGGAACCTTCTTGGGCCCCAGCCGGCGCTGCTTCTTCACCTTCGCCTCCAAGGCGGCCGTGGAGCGGTCGCTGGCCCGCTTCTTCCCCTTGGGCGCAGAAGTCGCCGAGGCGCCAGGCGGCCTCATGCGCAGAGGCGCATGGATCGGCCCCGTGGTGGACGTCGCCGGCTCCTCCTCCTCCCCCTGCTGCTCTGGCGAAGGCGGCGGGTTGTGCTCCCCCTGGCCGCCCTGGTCGGGCACCTCCGGCAGCTCGTCGTCGCCGGCTTGGTCGCCGGCTTGGTCAGCCGGATCAGCATGATCCGGCGTCCAGATCTTCTGCGCCAGGTCGCCGTCCTCGATGCCCTGGCGGTCAAAAAGCTAAAAACAAGACAAAGACTGAGTAACAAGTCGGCCATGCAGCTGCAAGCCGGAAGTCGGCCAAAACATAGAAACTTACCAGCTCAGGCGGCGACGCCCGGCTGTAGGGCGTCAGCCCCCAGTCCCAGGCCTCCGGCATGTTGGACTTGGTGACGTTGTTCACCCGGCGGGCCACCCGGGCCTTGGAGAGCTCCACCTTGGACGTCCGGGTCGGATCAAACTGACCGGACTTGTGCCCGATCTTGTGGACGCGCAGCTGGAGCGGCAGCACCCGACGTGCAGAGGAGATCCTCGGCGCTCAGCCGACCCCCGGTGACACAAGCCCCCAAGAAATCCAACAGAAGGTTTACCTCTGCATCCGGGTCCGTTGTCCTGGCGTTGTGGCCCCAATTGATCCGGCCGACTGGCAGCGCCGGGTTGTACTCCGGCAGGTTGAGCCGGTCGAAGGCCGGGTTCTCGTTCCGGACGTAGAAGAAAGACATTTGCCAATTCTTCACTGAATCCACCGTCGGGATTCTCGGAAAAGGCGTGCCCAGGCGGGAGTATATCGAGGCAGCGCCGCAGGCCCGCAGGTGGCCGTCAGTCGTCTGCGCCTTGATGAAGAAGAGCCGACTCCAAAAGTCGATGTCCGGCCACAAGCCGGTGTAACCCTCCATGAAAGCCACATAGCAGCTGAGGAGGACGCAGGCGTTGGCCGGCAGGTGGTGAGGCTGCAGGCCGAAGAAGTCCAAGAACTGGCGGAAGAAGTTCGAAGCCGGCAGGCCCAACCCGCGGTCGAAGTGTGCTCCGAAGACCACACGCTCGCCGGGGTTCGGCCTGGGCTCCACCTCGTCGCCGGGCACCCTTGTGATCACCTCCGACGGAATCCGGCGGAGGCGCACAAGACGCTCGACGTCGTCCTCCCGCATGTAGGAACCCCTCCAGGAACCGCTTGGATGGGCCATCGACGAGGAAGAAGAGGAAGAAGACCAAGAAAGACGAAAAGGCGAGGAAGAACCACGAGACGGCGGAGACGGTGGCGGCGGAGAGCGTACCGTGGACACGCGCGGCCCCGTGGCGCCGGATTGACGGAGTGGCGGCGGCGGCTCGGCGGAGAAACGTCGGAGAGTCTGCTGCCCGCTGGAGTTCGCCAGGGAAGCGTTGGAGAAGATGCGCCGGAGCAACGAGGAGCTCGAGCGAAGAAGAGGAGCGGAGCGGGAGCGCGAGGAGGAAGAAAGTGGCACAGTGGCCGCCTCGATGACTCCCCCGCGGCATTTATTGCCGTCTGCCACAGGCGGTTGGCCTCCAAGTGGCGGACGTGGGCCACGATCTCCGGATTTACTGCGCATTAACGTCCCCCACGACCGCAGCGGTTACTGGAAACAGCCACACCACGTCACCCACGACCGCACCGGATCCGGAGGCGACAATGATGTGACCAGACGAAGCGGCAGCAGGAACCAACCGTCAGACCAGTCAAGTCGGGCGCAGGGCCCGAGGCGGCGGAAACTCCGGCGCACCCAAGCCGGAGCCGGACATTGAATTCAATCCGGCCCCAAACTTTCCTAGCAAGGTGGAGACGTCGCCAACACTTGTGAAAAAGCAAAAGCTGCAGAAGCGAAAATAGCGTCCGGCTAGAAGCAGCTGGACAAAGCGAGCCGGATGAGGGCGCAGCCGGCTGAATGGAAATTATCAGTCGGCCCCTCCGAGTGCCGTCAAACATATTCAGGAGATCTAAAAGCCAGGAAAACCTGCCTAGGTCCCTCTTAACGCAGGACCTTGCCAGCTTCGGGGGCTAATGTCGGGGGGAAGACCCCGGGTAGGGCAATGGACGCGGAGCAGCCGGCTGGAGGCTGGCCGGCTCACGGCAAAGGCCGGCTGAGGAGCAGCCGGCTGGAGCCGTGGCCGGCTGGTCCGGAAGCCGGCTGGCTCTAAGTCCTAGTCGGCCTGGCTACGGCCGTCTGGGCTGTGGCTGGGCCAGCTTCTACAAGCCATATCCGACTGGGGTTTATACTCCAGACCGACTCGAGGTTGGCGAGTCTTGCATGAGAAGGAACTGGGTAGGTGGTCCGGGTTCACAGGTCCACGCTGACCTCACCTCCCGTAAAGCGCGGGGCACTGTAGAGCAATAGTGCCACGCGGCGGACAGGCCATCATGGCGTACGTCGATCCGTACCGGCTACATGGCATGATGGCGACAGAGACACTTCCTCTCCAAACCGCTGACTCAGGCAGTCGGATGGGACAGGCCATGAGGCCTCAACGGCTACTGACGTCAACGCCTCGGGAAGGAGCGGAAGCCGGAGCCGGCCAAGCCGGCCAATAGATCATAGGGACTTCTATGTAAAGTGACAGCGCCTATATAAGCTGCACTACCCCCTCTCGTGCAGGGGATCGATCATTCTCACTTCATTCTAGTCTTAGCGTTGCCCTGTGAGAGAGACCTTCGCTACCATAGCCTCCCAGGGCAAGCCGGATACAGCTCAAGGAGCACCATTGTACTGTGTGATCACCATATACACTCATAGCAGGAGTAGAGGTGTTACCTCCACAGGAGGGCCTCGAACCTGGGTACGTCGACCGTGTCATTCGTCCCCATACCTGCATCTGGATACCGCCGTGAGACCATCTAGGAACCACATTCTTTAGCCATCCTATGGCATATGCCGTGACGATACCACGACAAACTTGTTTCGCTTACTCCATCTCTGAATCTGTGTGTCCATTGCCACATATGCAAGTTTCTGACACTGCAAAAAAAACATGTTTGCGGCAACATTTATTTTTTCGGAAGTGCCGATAATTGCAGAAGTTCCACATGCAGTAACACTTAAGAGATGGGTATTAGTACCAAGCATTATGTACATAAAGTCGTAAATTTGATTAGGGTACAAGGTACTAAGAGAGCATCTTTTGAGTTCATAAACATACAATGGTATATTGTGTATGTACATAGTGAATGAGGCTCTTCCCTGCCCGTGTTTGCATTGCTAACCTTGCAAGGTTTTATGTTTGTAGGTAATGGTGGCATGTGAATAAAATGAGGACTCGAAAAGGAGGACGAAAATCGGAAGAGCAGCCGGTGTTGGGCACTGGTTTGAGGCAGTGACCCCAACCCACTTCTGCAAGGTGTTAATAGCACTTGGGTTGGGAATGCTACCTATCCCCAATGCATTCAGGCCTTATCTGGCGACAATGCCTGACACGGTCACCTTGAAGATCTCCATTGGATGCATCTAGGACATCAACATCACGAATGTCAATATAAGAGCCTTCATGGATCAGGGGTGGTCTACCTTCACCATAGCTCATGATCTCAAGATAGGTTTCCTCCTCACCTTCAAGAAGCTCTCATCTAAGGTCTAGAAGGTAGTGATCTTTGACTACATTGTTGTTGAGGTGGTGAAGAGGTGTCCTAATCACCCCGAAGCAATGGAGATGATCATCTTCCACGACTGGGCTATGTATGCTTCATGTCATATCAGTTTTTATGTACTACTGTTGGGGTATCGTAGTGTTGCGGTCAGAAACCCACCGGCGAGCAGCGACGGGCAACACAGTAGAGCCGGGAACAACTTAGGGCTGCGGCTGGCCCTGGTCCCTCCGAGCGACGGCCCGCAAAGCCTCTGGTACGCACGTCCGATGCTGGTGCAAGGGCGTGCCACCTGACCTATACCTGGTCAGGAAGGTGATGGAGATGCCTCGCTTAGTTTCCTGCATGGCATACACGTAAACATTAAATACGAGCCTCGATCGGCTCTCAGGTTATCCCGTGAATCGGCTCAAAGAGCCGATCCACCCATGATTCGTATGAGGTGCACGAATATATGGTGGTCCTGCTTGATCAAGATAAAGCTAAAGCGATCTACGACGATTTAGGGTTTTCACCGCATAATCGGATCATCCTACTCACGATTGGGCCTCGCGGTCACGTACGGTGATCGTAAGCCGGTCCTAGACAAGGCCTAAAAACCAACACGAGGTTGATCCTCGGAACATCCTGTCTAGGGCTAGCAAACGACACCCTACGCGTCGCTGGATCCTCCAACCCTTTGTAAGGCCTAACTATTGCAGATATTAAACTAATCCTTGAAGAACAAGGAGCAACCGTAACGGATCGGATCTACTAAATAATGATCAAGCGGGATGCCGCCCCTACACCTAAGATAGGTGTAAGGGCGGCTAGATGTATAAGGGTTGCACTACGACAGCATATGATACGAAGAACAATGCTAACCCTAACACATCTAAGATAACTACGTTGCTCGCCATCAAAAAGGCTTCAGTACGAGCAACGCATGAACAACGAAATAAGCTTGTGCTGCCTAGATCGCAAGATGTGATCTAGGCAGCATGATGCTTACCGGAAGGAACCCTCGAGACGAAGGAGTTGGCGATGCGCCGAGATTGATTTGTGGTGAACGTTGGTTGTTTTTTATTTCATAAACCCTAGATACATATTTATAGTCCAGGGGACTTCCTAATTCAGGCGTGCACCTAACCGTGCACGGGTCAAACTCTATCTTCTAATCTAAGATGCGATCTACTATATTACAGATACAAGGGCAAACTAGCCCAAACTTTGCATATAAGGCCGATTCATGTATATTCTTCCATGTATAATCTTTAAGCCCATCTTGATCGCGGCCCACCTCTGACTCGGTCAAATTCTGGTGATAACACATGCCCCCCTGGTTTTGGAATTGATAATTCCAAAATCACTCTGTTTTTCTTCGTCGGGTAATGTCGTGGCAGAGCAGAACCGTCGCAGCACCCTTCATCATGATGCCCTGCCTTCTCAACTATTCCACGTGATCTGACCGTTGTCTTTGGGCACCGCCTCCTCGGAAACTGCTGTGGCATTGAATCTCTACTATATCCCCTTTATTTAACCGCTCTGAGCAGTTTGCCACTTCATCCCTTTGCTCTGTTCCGGCCATCGGCACCCAAAAAACCCTCAATCTCCCGTAGCCATGTCCTCCTCTTCTTCCTCCTCCGCCTCGTCGGTCTTCTCCGACTCTTCCTCATCTCGCGAGCCGACGCCGGAGTGGGGCTCGTTGGCGGCGCACGACATTCTCGCCCCAATGTCGTGGGACAAGGAGGAACACGATTCCTTCGTTTGGTCTGAGGATGACAAATCCTTGACCGACGGAGAGGGCGACCTTCAATTCCTCATCGAAGGGGAAGAGGAGGCGGAGAGCGAGGACGATCGCTTCTCCTGGGACGATTTCACCTCCTCCGAGGAAGAAGCGGAGGAGGACGATGACGACTCCCTCGAAGGTTACCCACCAGCGAAGCGCCTCCGCACCTGGTGGGACGACGACAGCGATGACGACGATGAGGAAGATGAGGCTCCCGTAGAAGGTTATGGGAGTTCCGATGAGGAGCCTATCAGCAGCTGCGCCGGCGGCAGCGACGACGAGGGCAGCAACAGCCCTTAGATTAGGGACTAGTAGTAGTAGTCGGCTTTTGTCCTCTTCTTTTCTGAGCAATCGGCTCTTTCTTTGTAAGAAATCACTCTACTAATGAAGAAAATGTTCCTCAATTAATTTCGCTTCCTTGTTAACTTTGCCGATCGTAGAACGAAGTCGTCGTATAGGGAGCCGATAGCAGGACATCGGCTCGCAGTACAAACGCGATCTGAGGCCAAGCCGTCGCCCAAACACGCGGTTCAACAGGTCTAACTCTCGTCCAAACCACGTCCAAACTATCAGATTGAACTCCTCAGCAAGCCACTAGGAGATTCATCCCAAATATCATGATTTCTGGCCTGTACCGATCCCATTAACCTGCTAATTTGAGCTTATCCCTCTAGAGCTGATAGCAATGTATCGGCTTTATTATTCTGAAGTCGATGCCCGTACATCGGCTGTACTCGCACACTGCTGTCTCCGCATGTTTTCTCAAGTCGATGTCTGCGCATCGGCTGTGATTTTTTTTTTACTGGCCGATTTAAAATCGGCCTCCATACCTTACTGCCCATCATCCCACATGCTTGGGAAATACTTCTTGAGGTGTTGACCATTGACGGCTACTGGGAACTTCTCGCCGTCCAACTGTTCCAGCATGTATGCATTACCCTTCAAGGCCTGGACGACTTTGTACGGACCGTGCCAATTAGGAGACCATTTGCCATATGCCTTGTCCCTGGTTCCTAACGGCAACACAGCTTCCCATACTAGATCACCAACTTGAAACTCCTTCGGTCTAACCTTCTTATTGTAGGCACGAGCTACCCTGGCTTTGTTCTCCTTAATCTTCTCCAACGACCAAAGCCTAAGTTCTGTTGCGTCCTCAATAGTGTCACCCATCAAAGCTGCATATTCTTTAGCTGTCAGATCATTCTGAAACGTGACACGTCTTGATCCAGCCGTAATTTCCCAAGGTAATATGGCTTCCTGTCCATAGACAAGCTGGTACGGTGAAGTCTTTATAGCTCCATGGCACGACATGCGGTAGGCCCACAAAGCTTCTGATAACTTTTCATGCCAATCCCTAGGGTTCTCGTCAATTTTTCTCTTGATCAGCTTGATCAAGCTCTGATTGGACGCTTCAGCTTGCCCATTGGCTTGAGCATAGTATGGAGATGATCGGATCAATTTAATCCCCATGTCATCGCAGAACTTTCTGAATTCTTTAGAAACAAAGACCGAACCTCCATCGGTCGTGATAGTTTGGGGAATCCCGAACCTATGAATGACGTGTTCTTTCACAAACTTGATCACATCTTCTGATTTCACCTTCTTCATAGGGACGGCTTCCACCCACTTGGTGAAGTAATCTGTGATAACCAAAATCCATTCATGTTTTTTACTCGACGCCGGATGGATTTTGCCGATCATATCCATGCCCCACCCTCGAAACGGCCAAGGCTTGATGATAGGGTTCATTGCTGATGCGGGTACCATCTGAATCTTCCCGAACATCTGGCACGCTTGGCACCCCTTGTAGTAATTGAAGCAATCTTCAAGCATGGTGGGCCAAAAACCCTGATCGCCTGATTAGCCACTTCATCTTATGAGCCGACTGATGAGTTCCACAGGCGCCTTCATGTACCTCATGTAAGAGCCGATTAGACTCAGTTGGTCCCAGGCACTTGAGTAGTAACCCTTCCAACGTCCTGTAGAACATGTCGTCTCCTACGAGGACATACTTCATGGCTTTGTATCTTATCCGTTTAGATGCCCCCCGAGCCGAATCTTTTAAATAATTGAAGATTTCGGCTCTCCAATCATCCTGCTCCAGGAATTGCACCTGAACCTCTGCCCCGTCAGGTATGTCCATATAGCCTGACGCCATTTGTGCGAGATTGTTGGCCTCGGTGTTTTGGGATCTTGGGACCCAATTAAAGTTGATGTACCAAAAACGTGTCATCAACTCACGGCATTCCATCCAATATGGGAAAAGCGATTCACTCTCGCACTTATACTCATCCGTGAGCTGGTTAATCACCAACTTGGAGTCTTCAAAAAGCTCTACTGCTTCTGCTCCGGCTTCCAATAACAACTCCATTCCCTTACGCACTGCCTCATATTCTGCTACGTTGTTGGTGCAAGGGGTAGATAATCTGATGGAGAAGGAGTATTCTGCCCCCCGAGGCGACACGAGCAGAATGCCGATGCCACAACCATCGTCGCAAGCCGATCCATCGAAGAACATAGCCCATGCACGTATAGATAGTGCTGCTATATTGGTACTGATCCGTTCAGCTATAAGATCGGCCAACGCTTGCCCCTTGACTGCTTTCGCAGGCTGATACCGAAGATCGAACTCTGACAACGCAAACATCCACTTACCAAGTCGGCCTTTCAAAACAGGGGCCGACAGCATGTGCTTGACAACGTCTGACTTGCATATGACGATGATCTCTGCCGTCAAAAGGATGTGATGAAGCTTGGTGCAGGTGAAGAACAGGCAAAGGCAAAGCTTCTCGACCTCAGGATACCTCGTCTCTGCGTCAACCATCCTTCTGCTGAGGTAGAAAACGACCTTTTCAACACCCTCGTAAAGTTGCACCACCACCGAAGCGATGGACGTGTCAGCCACGGACAGGTAGATGTAGAACGGCCTGTCTTGTTGGGGCGGAACTAGCACAGGCGGCGTCGTTAGATACCGCTTAATCTCGTCAAACGCCTGCTGCTGTTCTGCCCCCCAGTGAAACTCGTCGTCAGATTTAGTTTTCACCAGTGCCATGAACGGCTCGATTCGTCCTGACAGATTAGAAATGAATCGTCGGACAAAATTGATCTTGCCGATGAGACGTTGGAGTTCCTTCTTCGTGGTCTGGCGGCTGCATGGTACGCACCGCCTCTTGACTTTTCAGGCCGATCTCAATTCCCCGTTCATGAACCAGAAAACCCAGGAACTGACCAGCCGTCACACCAAAAGCACACTTCTTTGGATTCATTCTCAGTCCGAACTTCCGAGTTCGGTCGAGGACGCGCCGTAAATCATCCAAGTGTCCCTCCATGGAGACAGATTTGACTACCACATCGTCGATGTAGATTTCCACCAACTTACCGATCAGATCGTGAAATATATAATTCATGGCTCGTTGGTACGTTGCACCAGCATTCTTCAACCCAAAGGTCATGACTACATATTCAAACAAGCCTACTGCCCCCGGTACTCTGAATGCGGTCTTGTGTATATCTTCCGGAGCCATGAAGATTTGGTTATAGCCGGCGTTGCCATCCATGAAGCTCAACACCTTGTGGCCAGCAGCTGCATTGATCAACGTTTCTGCCACAGGCATCGGATACTCGTCCTTTGGAGTGGCTCTGTTGAGATCTCGGAAATCGATGGCCACACGCCATCGGCCGTCCTTCTTCTCTACAGGAACAATACTGGAGATCCACTCAGCATACCTGCATGGCCTGATGAACCCGGCGGCCAACATCTTCTCGATCTCTTTCTTGACTTCTTCCAGAATTTCGGCCCTCATCTGACGTGCTCGTTGTTGGAACGGCCGAAATCCTTTCTTAAGGGGGAGCCGATGTTCAATGATGCTCCTGTCCAACCCAGGCATCTCTGTGTAATCCCATGCAAAGCAATCTGAGTATTCTCTTAACAGAGCTATCATCTGACCCCTGAGCTGTGGATCTAACTTCTTGCTGATAAAAGTCGGTCGCGGCTTATCCCCAGGACCGATGTCGACTTCCTCTAGCTCATCAGCCGATGTAAACCCATACCCTAGCTTTCCGTCACCTGTGAGGTCGACGCCACATACTGGGAGAGCAGGTGGTACGGATAATACGGGCCGATCGCTAGAATCGGCCTTCATCTTGATCATCACCAGGATCTTTTGGCAGTGTCGGGGCCGATCGCGTGGAGCAGCTTCCTCCTTATCTTCGCTATGAGAGCAGCTGCCCTCGTCTCTACTCTTATCAGGGCGGTGCCCCAGTTCTACCATGTTGATGTTGAACGAGTATCTTGGCTGGCACCTCCCAGGGTACATGTCCTCCACCCTGTCAACGGCGCATGCCGGTGAATTCGGCACTTCTGGTGCCGCCAATGCGAATGACAACGGTGGACGGGACTGGAGTGGCACTTCTCCTTGGTAGGTCCCGAGAGCTGGTCCCGACGGAGAGCACTGGTGCCTCATGATTTCCTGTATCATCCGAAAAGCGACACGCTCCAAAGTATTCACCAGGCTCTCAGAATGGCGATGCAGCGAGTGAGTCACCATGTAGCCAATCTCCTGACGCAGGGACCTGGTGCGTTCTTCTGACGGGACGGACAGGTCCACTCCATCGAGCGCGCCTTCAGGTGAGAACCCTTTCCACCTGATGCCGTGCGAACGGGTTCTGTGAAAAGAGCCGATGAGGTCGGCTTCGAGGATCGCTTTGACCTCGTCATACTTCTTCTTGAGCTCGTCGGTCAGATCCTCGTACGTGACTGGAGTGCCGTCCGCCATCTCAGATGTAGATGGCGATGTGGTTGATGACGAAGCTCGTCCCACCGGGCGTGCCAGAATGTGTTGCGGTCAGAAACCCACCGGCGAGCAGCGACGGGCAACACAGTAGAGCCGGGAACAACTTAGGGCTGCGGCTGGCCCTGGTCCCTCCGAGCGATGGCCCGCAAAGCCTCTGGTACGCACGTCCGATGCTGGTGCAAGGGCGTGCCACCTGACCTATGCACAGTCGGGAAGGTGATGGAGATGCCTCGCTTAGTTTCCTGCATGGCATACACGTAAACATTAAATACGAGCCTCGATTGGCTCTCAGGTTATCCTGTGAATCGGCTTAAAGAGCCGATCCACCCATGATTCGTACGAGGTGCACGAATATATGGTGGTCCTGCTTGATCAAGATAAAGCTAAAGCGATCTACGACGATTTAGGGTTTTCACTGCATAATCGGATCATCCTACTCACGATTGGGCCTCGCGGTCACGTACGGTGATCGTAAGCCGGTCCTAGACAAGGCCTAAAAACCAACACGAGGTTGATCCTCGGAACATCCTGTCTAGGGCTAGCAAACGACACCCTACGCGTCGCTGGATCCTCCAACCCTTTGTAAGGCCTAACTATTGCAGATATTAAACTAATCCTTGAAGAACAAGGAGCAACCGTAACGGATCGGATCTACTAAATAATGATCAAGCGGGGTGCCGCCCCTACACCTAAGATAGGTGTAAGGGCGGCTAGATGTATAAGGGTTGCACTACGACAGCATATGATGCGAAGAACAATGCTAACCCTAACACATCTAAGATAACTACGTTGCTCGCCATCAAAAAGGCTTCAGTACGAGCAACGCATGAACAACGAAATAAGCTTGTGCTACCTAGATCGCAAGATGCGATCTAGGCAGCATGATGCTTACCGGAAGGAACCCTCGAGACGAAGGAGTTGGCGATGCGCCGAGATTGATTTGTGGTGAACGTTGGTTGTTTTTTATTTCATAAACCCTAGATACATATTTATAGTCCAGGGGACTTTCTAATTCAGGCGTGCACCTAACCGTGCACGGGTCAAACTCTATCTTCTAATCTAAGATGCGATCTACTATATTACAGATACAAGGGCAAACTAGCCCAAACTTTGCATATAAGGCCGATTCATGTATATTCTTCCATGTATAATCTTTAAGCCCATCTTGATCGCGGCCCACCTCTGACTCGGTCAAATTCTGGTGATAACACGTAGTAAGTAGAACTTGTCCTAAAGATGTCGTTTATCATGTCCTAAACTCCTAGTATGAACTGCTATCTAGTATCGCCGTTGCCTGCAATTAGTCTTGTTCTTGCTTCCGGTTGGTAACCTCACCTATGCGAGCAGGAGGTAACCATAGCCTACCAGTTGCAGCCAACCAAAGTAGTGCAGCTTGTCTAAGCCACCGCTTATGCAGCAAACCAAATTGGATGCAACAAGTCTTAGGAGAGTGCATAAAAAGTGGATGCACAACATGACCTAGTGCTTGTTTTTACTCATCACTACCTAGTTGGACCGTGAATTGGATGCACACTACCAAACATGTCCTATGTGTTTCGGGATGCGAAACAATAATAAAAATAGCATGTGGCGTACTTTGGATAGCTTGTAGATGGCACTTCAATGATGAGAAACTTTGTCATACTATACGATGCTTAGATCCATGTGCTCAAGGAGAGGTCCTTTTGACTGAAGGTGAGGGGAACACTCCCGGAAATGGCGACTCCCTCTCCCACCCACGACCCATAGCCCTAAACACCTTCTTCTCCAGTGATCTCCCTGATCTCTGGTGTTTCACACATTTCTATCCACACATCTTCTCCGGCGGTTTGTCCTCTCTCTTCTAAGCCCCAATTCTTGGTTTGATCGTCGCGGTATGGCGGCACCCGATGGAGTTTGGAAGGTCAAGTACTCCACTGCAAGAGACCAACATCGTCGTCGTCCTAACTTCTATGATGGTATGCTTCATTTCTGGTCGGATCTGGATCGGATTAATCTGCTAAATGCCAAGGGTGAATCTATTGTTGGTAGATCTCTTGAAAATGGGGATTCTCTTCTTGTGGGATCAAATGTGAGGTTCCCCTCTCACACGACAATGCTTTCTCAATGCATCTCTGTCCCTATGGTACGTGCTCAACAGCTAGACATGATGAGTGATCAATCCTTTAGCCTTTCTATGCATGAAGCAGTTGAGTTGGGTATGGATTTCTCCTTTGGATCTTGTTTTCAGTTGGATGTCAAGCGTAGGTTTAGATCTACAGTCCATCCTCTCGGCAAGCCTAATCATTTTATCATGGTGGTCTCTTTTGGACGTGCCAAATTTAAATTGGATGAGACCTCTGCTGGTCTAACCCTAAAATCCTGCATTGGAGGCTTGTGCCATGATCTGCATGTTATGCATCTTGGAGATAGAATTTTCAGATTTTCTGTGGCCTCAAAACATGCAGGGTTCATGGTTTACTCTCTCAAATCTTTTGCCTGCCCTGCTTTCAAATGTTTCTTTCATCTTTGGGGCAATGGTGGACCCTCTTGGAAGTATGAATTTAAATTGTGGCAGAAGGAGTGTGATGAAGAATGGGTTCTGGTTAGCCCAAATAAAAAGCGTATAGACCATGCTCTGAGGGTTCTTAAGCAGAGACCAACTGCTTCAGCCTTCAAGAAAAATATAGTTGGTGTACAGAGATGTTTATCTTTTGCTGCTATACTAGAGTATCCTGCTTGTCCAGGTTATGAATATTCTACTACTCAGCTGCTAAAAGAGGATCTCGTTGAAGCAGGATATGTCTGCACACAGCTGGGGAATAGACCTAAAGTGGTTTTTGCTGCAGCTCTGACACCTCCTCCGGTGGAAATTCAGTTTGGGAGTATCTCGACTCCTCCAAGGGTTCAGTTAGCAGATCAGCGTAATGAGCGGTAGATTTTTGCATCTGCTCGTTCAAATCTGGATAGTCCGACTTCTTCGGGCCCAATTGATCCTGCTCTTGATAGCCCACCCCATGATTCTGATTTTCATTCAATGATCGATAATATGGTGGATCATGTCTGGACTTGCCAACGTTGCCTCAGCTTTTCACACAGTACAAATGAATGTGTGGGCAAAATTCGCTGCAAATCGTGTTACCGATATGGCACGAAAAAAAAGAATGCTGGAAAAAGCCGCCATCAATGCGATGGGTAGCCAAAATTTTGTCCAAAACTGACAACCTCGTCTCGCGCGCTGATGGACAGAATGCAATAATTCATGTGCTTAACTCGTTGGCTGCTCCGCCCAGCACTGCTCATTCCAAAAAATCCCTCTGTTCCCCCCTCTGCTGCTTCACCTTTCTGCGACGTGGCGAACTTTCCGGTGGATCCACACCGATTCACGCCGGCGGGCTTCCAGGTGCTCCAGCCTTGGGGTGATGATGAGCGGCCGGCGCGCATGTATGTCACGGCGGAGACTCCACCACCTTGTCACCATGAGTCGTGGGCCATCGCTCAAGTTCTTCCGCGGACAGAGGGAGCGGATATTGATGAAGTCCTCAATCAGGTACATGAAAATATCCAGGAGAATCTGCATTTGGAGGTGGTGAACTTTGCTGAGAGTGCTGTTGGGTTGGGTCTGTACCGCATGCGTGATAGTGTTGTTAGAGATCTGCTAGTTAATCAACATGCTCATCAACTTGGGAATGACCGTACAGTGACCTTTGTTAGGCATGATGAAGGAGAGAACTTTCGGTCAACTGTTTATACTCGCCTTAGTTGGTTGATGATGCTTAATCTGCCAATGGATTATCTTAATGAGGAGTTCCTGAGGGATTATGTTACTAAGTTTGGTAAAATGAGGGGGTGGATTAGAGAAGATCCAACCCCTGCTCGCACTTTGATTAGAGTTGCTTATGGTGGAACTAGAGATGTGCCTAGTCATTGGTTATCAGAGAGCCACAGAGGTATGGGGGGACAGTGGTCTCATGGACAGTCCCAATATATATTCTGTCTAATGAACCAGAAGATGTGTTGCCACCAGATGAGTCTCCTGAACCATAAAATGGTAACCCTCATCCCCAGTTCTTTGTTGGTCCTGTTCCACCACAAGAGAATTGGGTTCCCCCAATGAACCAAGACTGGGATGATTGGAATGGGGAAGGATTGGCTGGTAATGATAATGTTAATCCTGGTTGGGATAATGTACTGCCTGGGGCAGGCTTTCTGCAGCAGCTCCCTTCCTCTATCTCCATTCAGTTCTCTGATCAGACCACTTCCTCTGTGCATCTTGTTCCTGGAGATGGGGCAGTCCTTGTGCAGCAAGGAAGTGTGGTGCTTGTTGAGATAGAGGACATTACTGATGCAATAGAGGAAGATTTTCCACAGAATGCAATAGAACATGTGGTGCAGGAACACATGGAGGATGACCAACTTGCTCTGGTTCCATACAAGTACTCTGTGTGGCATTCTATCTGGTCTCAGGTAGGTTCAACTGTGATGCGTGTGGTTGGCACGTCCGTTGGGAACCCCAAGAGGAAGGTGTGATGCGCACAGCGGCAAGTTTCCCTCAGTAAGAAACCAAGGTTTAATCGGACCAGTAGGAGTCAAGAAGCACGTTGAAGGTTGATGGCGGCGAGATGTAGTGCGGCGCAACACCAGTGATTCCGGCGCCAACGTGGAACCTGCACAACACAACCAAAATACTTTGCCCCAACGAAACAGTGAGGTTGTCAATCTCACCGGCTTGCTGTAACAAAGAGTTAACCGTATTGTGTGGAAGATGATTGTTTGCAGAAAACAGTAGAACAAGTATTGCAGTAGATTGTATTTCAGTAAAGAGAATTGGACCGGGGTCCACAGTTCACTAGAGGTGTCTCTCCCATAAGACCTAACAAGCATGTTGGGTGAACAAATTACAGTTGGGCAATTGACAAATAAAGAGAGCATGACCATGCACATACATATCATGATGAGTATAGTGAGATTTAATTGGGCATTACAACAAAGTACATAGACCGTCATCCAACTGCATCTATGCCTAAAAAGTCCACCTTCAGGTTATCATCCGAACCCCCTCCAGTATTAAGTTGCTAACAACAGACAATTGCATTAAGTATTGCGCGTAATGTAACTAGTGACTACATCCTTGAACATAGCACTAATGTTTTATCCCTAGTGGCAACAGCACATCCATAACCTTAGAGGTTCTTGTCACCCCTCCAGATTCACGGAGACATGAACCCACTATCGAGCATAAATACTCCCTCTTGGAGTTACTAGCATCAACTTGGCCAGAGCATCTACTAATAACGGAGAGCATGCAAGATCATAAACAACACATAGACATAGCTTTGATAATCAACATAACAAGTATTCTCTATTCATCGGATCCCAACAAACGCAACATGTAGAATTACAGATAGACGATCTTGATCATGTTAGGCAGCTCACAAGATCCGACAATGATAGCACAATGGGGAGAAGACAACCATCTAGCTACTGCTATGGACCCATAGTCCAGGGGTAGACTACTCACACATCACACCGGAGGTGACCATGGCGGCGTAGAGTCCTCCGGGAGATGATTCCCCTCTCCGGCAGGGTGCCGGAGGCGATCTCCTGGATCCCCCGAGATGGGATCGGCGGCGGCGTCTCAGTAAGGTTTTCCGTATCGTGGCTCTCGGTACTGGGGGTTTCATCATGGAGACTTTTTATAGGCGGAAGGGCAGGTCAAGAGGTGGCACGGGGGGCCCCACACCACGTGCCGACGCGGCCAAGGGGGGCCGCGCCGCCCTATGGTTTGGCTCCCCCGTGGCCCCTCTTCGTCTCTCCTTCGGACTTGGAAGCTTCGTGAGAAAATAGGCCCCCGGGCTTTGATTTCGTCCAATTCCGAGAATATTTCCTTACTAGGATTTCTGAAACCAAAAACAGCAGAAAACAAGAATCGGCACTTCGGCATCTTGTTAATAGGTTAGTTCCAGAAAATGCACGAATATGACATAAAGTGTGCATAAAACATGTAGATAACATCAATAATGTGGCATGGAACATAAGAAATTATCGATACGTCGGAGACGTATCAGCATCCCCAAGCTTAGTTCTGCTCGTCCCGAGCAGGTAAAACGATAACACAGATAATTTCTGGAGTGACATGCCATCATAATCTTGATCATACTATTTGTAAAGCATATGTAGTGAATGCAGCGATCAAAACAATGTATATGACTGTTGATCGCCAAAACCCACCGGCGGGCAGCGGCCTGTCAACACGGTAGAGCCGGGAAGAGCCTAGAGCTGCGGCTGGCTGAGACCCCTCCGAGCGACGGCCCGCAATGCTCTTCTGGTCACACGCGGCGATGCGAAGTGCAAGGGCGTGCCACCTGACCTATACCTGGTCAGGAAGGTGATGGGGATGCCTCGCTTAGTTCCTGCATGGCATACACGTAAACATTAAATCAGAGCCTCGATCGGCTCTCAGGTTATCCTGTGAATCGGCTCAAAGAGCCGATCCACCCATGATCCGTACGGGGTGCACGAATACTTGGTGATCCTGCTTGATCAAGATAAAGCTAATGAGATCTACGACGATTTAGGGTTTTCACCGCATAATCGGATCATCCTACTCCAGGTTGGGCCTCGCGGCCACGCACGGTGCTCGTAAGCCGATCCTAAACAAGGCCACACAACCAACGTGACGTTGATCATCGGAACATCCTGTTTAGGACTTGCGAACGCCACCCTACGTGCCGCTGGATCCTCCCCCCCTTCGTAAGGCCTAACTATTGCAGATATTAAACTAATCCTTGCAGAGCAAGGAGCAATCGTAACGGATCAGATCTACTAGATGATGAACAAGCAGGGTGCCGCCCCCACGCCTGAGATAGGCGTGAGGGCGGCTAGACATGCGAGGGTTGCACTACGTAAGCATGTTTATACGAAGAGCTATGCTAACCCTAACACATCTATGATAACTACGTTGCCCGCCATCAAAGACGCTTCAGTACGGGCAACGCATGAACAACGTGGGGCTTGTGCTGCCTAGATCGCAAGATGCGATCTAGGCAGCATGTCGCTTACCTGATTGAAACCCTCGAGACGAAGGAGTTGGCGATGCGCCGAGATTGGTTTGTTTTGGGGTGAACGTTGTGTTGTTGTTTATTCCATAAACCCTAGATACATATTTATAGTCCAGCGGACTTTCTAACGTGGGAATATCCCACCGTGTGCGATACAAATTCTAAATCTTGATCTAAGATATAACCTACTATAATTAAAGATACACGGGCAAACTAGCCCAAATTCTCCGTGCAAGGCCGCTTCAGAGATCTTCCACGTGTAGTCCTCTAAGCCCATCTCTCTTACGGCCCACCTCTGGATTTGTCCAAAATCTGGTGATAACACATGCCCCCCTGGTTTTGGAAATAATTTTTCCAAAATCATTTAAGCTTTCCTTTCGAAGGGTCATGTCGCGGCAGAGCAGAGCTGTTGCAGTATCCGTTATCATTATGCCCTGTCTCCTCAGCTTCTCTGCAAAATTCGATAGCTCTGGCGTCATCTCCTTGGAAAGCTATGTGTGATAAATTTCCACCAGGCTCCTCATTATTTAACTGTGCCGATCGATTAACTTTCTTCATCTCCTTCCTCTGTTCCAGCCATCGGCACCCAAAAAACCCTCTTTTCCCTCAGCAATGTTTTCCTCTTCCTCCTCCTTCTCAAACCTCTTCCCCCCATTCTCGCCGAAAAAGAATGAGGACAAACCTTCTTCCGAAGTGAACCCCCTCCCCTCCGATGAGGAGAAGAAAGAAGGAGAAGCAGCGAAGGCCAAGGCCTTTCCCTCCGTCAAGCTCCCGCCGAAGAAGCGCTCCCGCATGTGGGCGGACAGCGAGGATGAAGATGACGACGAAGAAGAAGAAGAGGAGGAAGAAGATGAATCTTCCTCTTCCGCCGGGTACCCGCCAACCAAGCGCTTCCGCTCCTGGGCGGACAGCGAGGGCGATGATGATGACGAGGAGGAAGAGGCTCCGGCCACAGGCTGGGGTAGCAGCGACGAGGAGCTCCCCGGGAGCAGCGCCGACGACATCGACGGCGGCGACGACGAGGACAGCGACGATTAGTAGAAATAGGACTAGTAGTAGCAATGCGCTAGGCACTAGATCCCTCTTTTGAGAGCTATCGGCTCTTTCTTGTAAAGCCGCTCCTCTGACTTAATGAAATTGTTCTTTTGATTCATCTTTCAATTGCCCCAATTTCATTCCTTCCGCCTGCCATGTCAAGACCGATAGCAATGTATCGATTTTTGGCCGCCCATGAAGCTGGATTCTTATGTCGATTAGCTCGTAGGCCAAGAACTTCTCAATTTCAGGCTGCGATTTGGTATCTGACCATATTCTTTTCGCAATCCCTTAGCCGATGACTATTCATCGGCTATTTTGAGAATCCAATCCCTGTGCAGCGACAGGCCAGTCCAAAATCTGTAAAAGCCGACGGCCTCCCTTCCTGATTCCTCTCCATAGCTTCAGCAATCTTCTTTCGCGAACAGAACTGCTTCCAGAGAGGATCACAACGCAGGATCAATCGATGCAATCTCGATGTAGTCCGTTGCCCCCCGAGTCTTCATCAAGGCGAGGACAGTCGTGAGCTAACCACATGTGTCACCACCAACCTCCGAATCGTAATGCCAGCCGATTCCATCAAAATCGGCTCTCTAAAGAACTTCTAGGGCGAGCTGCCCCCCGAGCCTTCATCAAGGCAAGAATACCGGCGAGGATGCATAAGTCGTTGATCAGCTTTCTCCTACTGAACATCGACGTCGATGTAAACCCTTGAACACATAGCCAGTAGGTCTTGGTCCCGTGCAACTGTACTAAAGTCGATGACTGCGCATCGGCTTCGCTTCTTGCGAAATTTTTTTTTTTGTTTGGCCGATTTTTCTTAATCGGCCCCCAATGTTCCACCGCACGCATGTCTGCACATGTTTATCCGCACATGTTCATCTGACTATATGCCCCCCGAGCCGAATCTGCCAAATGATTGCAGATATCGGCTTTCTTGGTAAGTCAGGGCACTGCACTTGCACGTCGACTTCGCAAAGATTCATGCTGACTTTCATCTGCCGACGTGGCCGCTGCCCAGTAGATCGTTGCTGACCATAAACAGAATATGTGCAGAAGATAATTTTGGCCGGTTGCTGGAATCGGCCTCCACATTGCTTGTTCGATGAAGGTTTTGTAATGTTCCTCCATAAATTTTTTGGGGCCGATCACAAGGATCAGCCTCGCACGTTTCGCTCATTGGTTTAATCTTGCTACTCGGTTAGGCTGGATAAAACCAACCCAACCTCTGACTTGATGCGCCTACTGTCGTCCACCTTGAGTGCATCGTATAATCGTGGAGCACTAAACTCTGTCGGCAAGACAAACACCATGCAGCAGCCGATGTTTCATCATCGGCTTTCTTTTGCTTGGGACGCCACTCCATTCTCCGTGGACGACCCTCTTCATCCAGGGCTCGCTGAACCTTCGCAGCCAGATCAGGCCGTGCCTTCCTTAGCGTATGTAAGTATAACCTTTCGGCTTCCTCCAGGCCGCGCAACCGCTGAACCCTGCGTTTCTGTGAACGGCTGAGTCCGTCAGGGCACCACCTTGGACGGTGGTACCTGTCTTCTTCTTCTTCTAGTCCCTCGTCTTCTGAATCCTCAAGATCTGCCCAACGAGGTGACTCAGCGCGTTTGCTTGGTGGTGGGAGAGGCCCTAAGCGCTCAAACACAGACACGTTGGCTGCCTCCTTCTTCTTCTTGTTGCATTCTGGGCAATTGCCGATTGTGGGCAATCGGCTCATTCCCTGAATCCCAGCGAGTGTACGAAGAAAGGGCAGTCCCAGTGTCTGGCGTTGTCATCTTGCCCCCTTGGCCTGTCCGTGGCACGGCGCTCGTGCTCCTCCTCATCGCGATCCTGCCGACGATGTCTTCTGGCTTCTCTAGCCAGACGATCTCCTTCATCATCACAGTTGGACCGTCGGCGTTGGTCATACTGACTCACATATTTGTTGAGGAGGTGATCGAGAGAGGTCGCTGATATCTTATGTTCTTCACTTCTCCTCTCGTGACGTAGCGCTTGCCATCATGATGGAGCCGATCGCGTGGAGCGGCCTCTTCGTGTCCTTGCTATGAGAGCAGCTGCCCTCATCTCCATCTTTGCCGAGTGGTTCCCGTGCCCTACCATGTTGATGCTGAACGTGGGACCTGGCTGGCAGCCCTCGGGGTAGATGACTTCTACCATGTTAACGGCGGGGAAGGGCTGGGTGTCTACCTTCATGGCGTATTGGTTGAAAATTAAACGCCCCTTCTCTATCGCCGCTTGGATGTGCTGACGCCACACCCTGCAGTCGTTGGTGGCATGGGAAAGCGAGTTGTGGAATTTGTAGTACGGCTTTCCGTTTAGCTCTTGCGCCGTAGGGAACTTGAGACCTTCAGGAATCGTCAACTGTTTCTCCTTAAGCAGGAGGTCGAAGATTTGTTCAGTCTTGGTCACGTCAAAATCAAATCCCACAGGCGGCCCTGGTGGCTTTACCCATTTGCGGGATACGGGGGTTCCTCCCGAGTCCACTCAGCCACTGCTATTTCTTGGTCTCCCGCAGCACTTCACCTTCCTCTCGTATCGACCATGACTATCGCACGCTTGAACTTGTCTTGGTACAGTGCAGGTGGCGCTGTTCATATGCTGATAGTTTCTGAACCATGTGCGCCCGGCGAGGATAATCTGCTTGGGAGGCCATGTCCTTGAGCTGTGTTGCAAGGCCAGCTACCGCCAATTCGATCGCTTCCTTTTCGCTTATACGAACCGAATAACATCGGTTCCTAAGATTCCTGAAGCGCTGGATGTACTCTGTCACCGTTTCTCCGCGCTTCTGACGTAGTTGTGCTAGATCGGCAATGCTAGACTCGGAAGCTTCTGAATGGTATTGCGTATGGAACTGTTCTTCCAATTGCTTCCAAGACTGGATGGAGTTTGCTGGCAAAGAGGTATACCATCCAAAAGCCGATCCTGTGAGGGACTGTGAAAGAGCCTCACGCGTAGCTGATCCGACATCGGCCGGTCCTAGTTGCGCCAAATATCGGCCGATGTGCTCGATGGAGCTGGAGCCATCCGATCCACTGAATTTGGAGAAGTCGGGAGCCGATATTTAGGTGGCAGCGGGATCATCTCGTACTCGTCGGGGTACGGCTTGGAATAGCCGATTGCCCTCCTTTTCGGCATAATGCCGAACTGGTCTCTCGCATGGTACTGATCTGATCCACCGTGCTGGCTGCGGGAGATGTATTCTCAAGATTCGCCGGGGTGGCGTACTTAGCCAGCCATGTTTGCTTTTCCAGCTCGAGCCAAGCTGCAGGAGCTGGGCTCGGGAGTTTCGTCGGGGTGGCGTACTTAGTTAGCCACGTACGCTTCTCAAGCTCGTTGCGACGTTCCTCCTGTTTGCGCCGGAGTCCCCGACGTTGTGGCCTGGTTTGAGAGTGGCCGATTGCCACAATCTGGCACATACGTGCACGCGTATCCTTGAGGGATCTCCTTGGGCGCCTCAGCCAAGAACCGGTAGTCACTAGGGTCACCACCGATCTTGTAGACGACGAATGCCGGTGTAGCCGGCACTTCAGCTGGTGCTGCCAACGCATATGGCAGCGGTGGACGGGGCGGAGTGGCAACTCTCCTTGGTGCGTCCCGAGAGCTGGTCCTGACGGCGAGTACTGGTGGCTCATGATCTCCTGGATCACGCGCAGAGCGAGACGCTCCAACACGTTGACCAAGTTTTCAGAGTGGCGGTGTAGCGAATGAGCCACCAAGTAGTTGATCTCCTGCCGTAGGGCCCTGGTGCGTTCCTCCGACGGGGCAGAGAGATCTATCCCATCGAGTGCACCTTGTGGTGAGAACCCCTTCCATCTGATGCCATGGGTACGGGTTCTTCGAAAAGAGCCGATGAGGTCGGCTTCGAGGGTGGCCTTGATCTCGTCATGTTTCTTCTTGAGCTCAGCGAGCAGCTCCTCGTAGGTGACGGCGTGCCGTCCGCCGCCATCTCGGATGTAGATGGCGATGTGGTTGATGTAGATGATTGTCCCACCGGGCGTGCCGAATGTGTTGATAGCCAAAACCCACCGGCGGGCAGCGGCCTGTCAACACGGTAGAGCAGGGAAGAGCCTAGAGCTGCGGCTGGCTGAGACCCCTCCGAGCGACGGCCCGCAATGCTGTTCTGGTCACACGCGGCGATGCGATGTGCTAGGGCGTGCCACCTGTCCTCTACCTGGTCGGGAAGGTGATGGGGATGCCTCGCTTAGTTCCTGCATGGCATACACGTAAACATTAAATCGAGCCTCGATCGGCTCTCGGGTTATCTGTGAATCGGCTCAAAGAGCCGATCCACCCATGATCCGTACGGGGTGCACGAATACTTGGTGATCCTGCTTGATCAAGATAAAGCTAATGAGATCTACGACGATTTAGGGTTTTCACCGCATAATCGGATCATCCTACTCCAGGTTGGGCCTCGCGGCCACGCACGGTGCTCGTAAGCCGATCCTAAACAAGGCCACACAACCAACGTGACGTTGATCATCGGAACATCCTGTTTAGGACTTGCGAATGCCACCCTACGTGCCGCTGGATCCTCCCCCCCTTCGTAAGGCCTAACTATTGCAGATATTAAACTAATCCTTGCAGAGCAAGGAGCAATCGTAACGGATCAGATCTACTAGATGATGAACAAGCAGGGTGCCGCCCCCACGCCTGAGATAGGCGTGAGGGCGGCTAGACATGCGAGGGTTGCACTACGTAAGCATGTTTATACGAAGAGCTATGCTAACCCTAACACATCTATGATAACTACGTTGCCCGCCATCAAAGACGCTTCAGTACGGGCAACGCATGAACAACGTGGGGCTTGTGCTGCCTAGATCGCAAGATGCGATCTAGGCAGCATGTCGCTTACCTGATTGAAACCCTCGAGACGAAGGAGTTGGCGATGCGCCGAGATTGGTTTGTTTTGGGGTGAACGTTGTGTTGTTGTTTATTCCATAAACCCTAGATACATATTTATAGTCCAGCGGACTTTCTAACGTGGGAATATCCCACCGTGTGCGATACAAATTCTAAATCTTGATCTAAGATATAACCTACTATAATTAAAGATACACGGGCAAACTAGCCCAAATTCTCCGTGCAAGGCCGCTTCAGAGATCTTCCACGTGTAGTCCTCTAAGCCCATCTCTCTTACGGCCCACCTCTGGATTTGTCCAAAATCTGGTGATAACAATGACATGAGTAAACAAGTGAATCATATAGCAAAGACTTTTCATGAATAGCACTTCAAGACAAGCATCAATAAGTCTTGCATAAGAGTTAACTCATAAAGCAATAATTCAAAGTAAAGGCATTGAAACAACACAAAAGAAGATTAAGTTTCAGCGGTTGCTTTCAACTTGTAACATGTATATCTCATGGATATTGTCAACATAGAGTAATATAATAAGTGCAATAAGCAAATATGTAGGAATCAATGCACAGTTCACACAAGTGTTTGCTTCTTGAGGTGGAGAGAGATAGGTGAACTGACTCAACATTGAAAGTAAAAGAATGGTCCTCCATAGAGGAAAAGCATCGATTGCTATATTTGTGCTAGAGCTTTGATTTTGAAAACATGAAACAATTTTGTCAACGGTAGTAATAAAGCATATGCATCATGTAAATTATATCTTATAAGTTGCAAGCCTCATGCATAGTGTACTAATAGTGCCCGCACCTTGTCCTAATTAGCTTGGACTACCGGATCATCACAATGCATTGTTTTTACCAAGTGTCACAAAGGGGTACCTCTATGCCGCCTGTACAAAGGTCTAAGGAGAAAGCTCGCATTGGATTTCTCGCTATTGATTATTCTTCAACTTAGACATCCATACCGGGACAACATAGACAACAGATAATGGACTCCTCTTTTATGCATAAGCATATAACAACAATTAATAATTTTCTCATTTGAGATTTGAGGATTGTTGTCCAAAACTAAAACTTCCACCATGGAGCATGGCTTTAGTTAGCGGCCCAATGTTCTTCTCTAACATATGCATGCTTAACCCTATGGTGGTAGATCTCTCTTACTTCAGACAAGACGAACATGCATAGCAACTCACATGAAATTCAACCAATGAAAAGTTTATGGCGTCCCCAGTGAACATGGTTATCGCACAACAAGCAACTTAATAAGAGATAAAGTGCATAATGACATATTCAATACCACAATAGTTTTTAAGCTATTTGTCCCATGAGCTATATATTGCAAAGGTGAATGATGGAATTTTAAAGGTAGCACTCAAGCAATTTACTTTGGAATGGCGGAAAATACCATGTAGTAGGTAGGTATGGTGGACACAAATGGCATAGTGGTTGGCTCAAGTATTTTGGATGCATGAGAAGTATTCCCTCTCGATACAAGGTTTAGGCTAGCAAGGCTTATTTGAAACAAACACAAGGATTAACCGGTGCAGCAAAACTCACATAAAAGACATATTGAAAATATTATAAGACTCTACACCGTCTTCCTTGTTGTTCAAACTCAATACTAGAAATTATCTAGACCTTAGAGAAACCAAATATGCAAACCAAATTTTAGCATGCTCTATGTATTTCTTCATTAATGGGTGCAAAGCATATGATGCAAGAGCTTAATCATGAGCACAACAATTGCCAAGTATCACATTACCCAAGACATTTATAGCAATTACTACATGTATCATTTTCCAATTCCAACCATATAACAATTTAACGAAGGAGAAACTTCGCCATGAATACTATGAGTAGAAATCAAGGACAAACTTGTCCATATGCTACAGCGGAGCGTGTCTCTCTCCCATAAAGTGAATGCTAGGATCCATTTTATTCAAACAAAACAAAAAACAAAAACAAACCGACGCTCCAAGAAAAAGCACATAAGATGTGATGGAATAAAAATATAGTTTCAGGGGAGGAACCTGATAATGTTGTCGATGAAGAAGGGGATGCCTTGGGCATCCCCAAGCTTAGACGCTTGAGTCTTCTTGATATATGCAGGGGTGAACCACCGGGGCATCCCCAAGCTTAGAGCTTTCACTCTCCTTGATCATGTTGCATCATACTCCTCTCTTGACCCTTGAAAACTTCCTCCACACCAAACTCGAAACAACTCATTAGAGGGTTAGTGCACATTATAAATTGACATATTCAGAGGTGACACAATCATTCTTAACACTTCTGGACATTGCATAATGCTACTGGACATTAATGGATCAAAGAAATTCATCCAACATAGCGAAAGAGGCAATGCGAAATAAAAGGCAGAATCTGTCAAAACAGAACAGTTCGTATTGACGAATTTTAAAATGGCACCAGACTTGCTCAAATGAAAATGCTCAAATTGAATGAAAGTTGCGTACATATCTGAGGATCATGCACGTAAATTGGCATAATTTTCTGAGCTACCTACAGGGAGGTGGACCCAGATTCGTGACAGCAAAGAAATCTGGAACTGTGCAGTAATCCAAATCTAGTACTTACTTTTCTATCAACGGCTTAACTTGGCACAACAAAACACAAAACTAAGATAAGGAGAGGTTGCTACAGTAGTAAACAACTTCCAAGACACAAAATAAAAACAAAGTACTGTAGGTAAAAACATGGGTTGTCTCCCATAAGCGCTTTTCTTTAACGCCTTTCAGCTAGGCGCAGAAAGTGTGTATCAAGTATTATCAAGAGACGAAGTGTCAACATCATAATTTGTTCTCATAATAGAATCAAAAGGTACCTTCATTCTCTTTCTAGGGAAGTGTTCCATACCTTTCTTGAGAGGAAATTGATATTTTATATTACCTTCCTTCATATCAATAATAGCACCAACAGTTCGAAGAAAAGGTCTTCCCAATATAATGGGACAAGATGCATTGTATTCAATATCCAAGACAACAAAATCAACGGGAACAAGGTTATTGTTAACGGTAATGCGAACATTATCAACTTTACCCAAATGTTTCTTTGTAGAATGATCAGCAAGATTAACATCCAAATAACAATTTTTCAGCGGTGGCAAGTCAAGCATATTATAAATTTTCTTAGGCATAACAGAAATACTTGCACCAAGATCACATAAAGCATTACAATCAAAATCTTTAACCTTCATCTTAATGATGGGCTCCCAACCATCCTCTAACTTTTTAGGAATAGAGGCTTCACGCTCTAGTTTCTCTTCTCTAGCTTTTATGAGAGCATTTGTAATATGATGCGTGAAAGCCAAATTTATAGCACTAGCATTAGGACTTTTAGCAAGTTTTTGCAAGAACTTTATAACTTCAGAGATGTGGCAATCATCAAAATTCAAACCATTATAATCTAAAGCAATGGGATCATCATCCCCAATGTTGGAAAAAATTTCAGCAGCTTTATCACAGGCAGTTTCAGCAGTTTTAGCAATTTCAGGCAGTTTTTCGCGCTTTGCATTCAAAGTGGAAACATTGCTAACACCAATTCTTTTATTAGTATGAGTAGGAGGTGCAGCAACATGTGTAGCATTAGCATTACTAGTGGTGGTAATAGTCCAAACTTTAGCTATATTCTTCACTTTAGCTAGTTTTTCATTTTCTTCTCTATCCCACCTAGCACGCAGTTCAGCCATTAATCTTATATTCTCATTAATTCTAACTTGAATGGCATTTGCTGTACTAGTAATTTTATTATGATGATTCTCATTAGGCAAAACTTTTGATTTCAAAAGATCAACATCAGCAGCAAGACTATCGACTTTAGAAGCAAGTATATCAATTTTCCCAAGCTTTTCTTCAACAGATTTGTTAAAAGCAGTTTGTGTACTAATAAATTCTTTAAGCATGGCTTCAAGTCCAGGGGGTGAACTCCTATTATTGTTGCAAGAATTCCCATAAGAATTACCATAGCCGTTGCCATTATTATAAGGATATGGCCTATAGTTGTTACTAGAATTGTTCCGGTAAGCATTGTTGTTGAAATTATTATTTTTAATGAAGTTTACATCAACATGTTCTTCTTGTGCAACCAATGACGCTAACGGAACATTATTAGAATTAACATTAGGCCTACCATTCACAAGCATAGACATAATAGCATCAATCTTATCACTCAAGGAAGAGGTTTCTTCGACAGAATTTACCTTCTTACCTTGTGGAGCTCTTTCCGTGTGCCATTCAGAGTAGTTGATCATCATATTATCAAGAAGCTTTGTTGCCTCACCAAGAGTGATGGACATAAAGGTACCTCCAGCAGCTGAATCCAATAAATTCCGTGAAGAAAAATTTAGTCCTGCATAGAAGGTTTGGATGATCATCCAAGTAGTCAGTCCATGGGTTGGGCAATTTTTAACCAAAGATTTCATTCTTTCCCAAGCTTGAGCAACATGTTCAGTATCTAATTGTTTAAAATTCATTATGCTACTCCTCAAAGATATAATTTTAGCAGGGGGATAATATCTACCAATAAAAGCATCCTTGCATTTAGTCCATGAATCAATACTATTCTTAGGCAGAGATAGCAACCAATCTTTAGCTCTTCCTCTTAATGAGAAAGGGAACAATTTTAATTTTATAATGTCACCATCTACATCCTTATACTTTTGCATTTCACATAGTTCAACAAAATTATTAAGATGGGCAGCAGCATCATCAGAACTAACACCAGAAAATTGCTCTCGCATAACAAGATTCAATAAAGCAGGTTTAATTTCAAAGAATTCTGCGTAGTAGCAGGTGGAGCAATAGGTGTGCATAAGAAATCATTATTATTTGTGGTTGTGAAGTCACACAACTTAGTATTTTCAGCGTTGGCCATTTTAGCAATAGTAAATAAAACAAACTAGATAAAGTAAATGCAAGTAAACTAATTTTTTTGTGTTTTTGATATAGCAAACAAGATAGCAAATAAAGTAAAACTAGCAACTAATTTTTTTGTATTTTGATTTAGTGCAGCAAACAAAGTAGTAAATAAAACTAAGCAAGACAAAAACAAAGTAAAGAGATTGAGAAGTGGAGACTCCCCTTGCGGCGTGGCTTGATCTCCCCGGCCACGGCGCCGAGAAATTTGCTTGATGCGTGTGGTTGGCACGTCCGTTGGGAACCCCAAGAGGAAGGTGTGATGCGCACAGCGGCAAGTTTCCCTCAGTAAGAAACCAAGGTTTAATCGGACCAGTAGGAGTCACGAAGCACGTTGAAGGTTGATGGCGGCGAGATGTAGTGCGGCGCAACACCCGTGATTCCGGCGCCAACGTGGAACCTGCACAACACAACCAAAATACTTTGCCCCAACGAAACAGTGAGGTTGTCAATCTCACCGGCTTGCTGTAACAAAGAGTTAACCGTATTGTGTGGAAGATGATTGTTTGCAGAAAACAGTAGAACAAGTATTGCAAGAGATTGTATTTCAAGTAAAGAGAATTGGACCGGGTCCACAGCTCACTAGAGGTGTCTCTCCCATAAGACGAACAGCATGTTGGGTGAACAAATTACAGTTGGGCAATTGACAAATAAAGAGAGCATGACCATGCACATACATATCATGATGAGTATAGTGAGATTTAATTGGGCATTACGACAAAGTACATAGACCGTCATCCAACTGCATCTATGCCTAAAAAGTCCACCTTCAGGTTATCATCCGAACCCTCCAGTATTAAGTTGCTAACAACAGACAATTGCATTAAGTATTGCGCGTAATGTAACTAGTGACTACATCCTTGAACATAGCACTAATGTTTTATCCCTAGTGGCAACAGCACATCCATAACCTTAGAGGTTCTTGTCACCCCTCCAGATTCACGGAGACATGAACCCACTATCGAGCATAAATACTCCCTCTTGGAGTTACTAGCATCAACTTGGCCAGAGCATCTACTAATAACGGAGAGCATGCAAGATCATAAACAACACATAGACATAGCTTTGATAATCAACATAACAAGTATTCTCTATTCATCGGATCCCAACAAACGCAACATGTAGAATTACAGATAGACGATCTTGATCATGTTAGGCAGCTCACAAGATCCGACAATGATAGCACAATGGGGAGAAGACAACCATCTAGCTACTGCTATGGACCCATAGTCCAGGGGTAGACTACTCACACATCACACCGGAGGCGACCATGGCGGCGTAGAGTCCTCCGGGAGATGATTCCCCTCTCCGGCAGGGTGCCGGAGGCGATCTCCCGGATCCCCCGAGATGGGATCGGCGGCGGCGTCTCTGGAAGGTTTTCCGTATCGTGGCTCTCGGTACTGGGGGTGTCGTCACGGAGACTTTTTATAGGCGGAAGGGCAGGTCAAGAGGCGGCACGGGGGCCCCACACCACAGGCCGGCGCGGCCAAGGGGGGGCCGCGCCGCCCTATGGTTTGGCTCCCCTGTGGCCCCTCTTCGTCTCTCCTTCGGACTTCTGGAAGCTTCATGAGAAAATAGGCCCCTGGGCTTTGATTTCGTCCAATTCCGAGAATATTTCCTTACTAGGATTTCTGAAACCAAAAACAGCAGAAAATAGCAACTGGCACTTCGGCATCTTGTTAATAGGTTAGTTCCAGAAAATGCACGAATATGACATAAAGTGTGCATAAAACATGTAGATAACATCAATAATGTGGCATGGAACATAAGAAATTATCGATACGTCGGAGACGTATCAAACTGCAAGTATTGTTCAACAAGTTTTGCTGTCTGATCAGATGCAGGGGGAAGCTTTGGGAATGCCTGCCTCTCTGATGCCATCTGTGAATGATGACCCTGTTTTGCCTGGTAGTAATTCAGATTCAGTTAATTTTGTGCAAGACTGTGCATATATGCTACTTGATCAGCTGGTGGTACCTCCTTTGGTGGGTACAAGGAAGAGGGGATGCGGGAAAGAGGTTGTACCTGATTCAGAGGAAGGGGTCAGGAGAAGTACTAGACAGGCTGCTATCAAACAGGGATATAAGGCTGAGCCCATCACTATGCAGCTGGAGCCCAAGAAGGAGACAAAGAAAAAGCCCAAGTCCAAGCCCATGAAGGAAAATGTTGCACCTTTTACTCCTATCAAGGTACTTCAGAAGGTGGGTGAAGCACTGGAGATACCTGCAGACAAGTTGACCGAGGAGAAGCTTATGGCCTCTTCTGTGCAAGACTCTACCTCAGGAGTTTAAATGATTATATACCTTTCTGTGATGCTTTTGTGCCCAAATGTGGGCTTATTTTGTTGCTTTAGCTGCACCTATGATGCCTATGTGCAAGACTATTCATCACAAAGCTATGTCTATCTGAACTGCAATGAGATGTGGCTTGGACTCTATTTGTTGCCTTTTGTGCTGTGTGTGATGTTGGTTATCCAATGGTTATGTGTTCCTCTTTATTCTCTGTTATTTAATGGAAAGCACAAAACAATGGCTAATGGACTGGTTGGTTCTTGATTGGAATGTGAGAGGTCTAAATGACAAGGATAAAAGGCTGGCAGTTTATAATAAAATTGATGAGAGCAATTGCTCAGTAATATGTCTGCAAGAAACTAAATGTGAGAATTTTGATCACTCTTTTATAAGCAGCTTTTGCCCCAAAAGCTTTGATCAATTTGCTTTTTCGCCCTTTGTGGGAGCCTCTGGTGGCATTATTGTACTATGGAATAGCTCTATTTTTGATGGCACTCTATTAGAAGTGCATAGATCTGCAGTAAGGGTCCTCTTCACCTCAAAGCATACAAAGGAGTCTTGGACTCTAGTTAATGTTTATGGCCCTTGTAGAGGAATGGAGAGGGATATTTTTGTTCAACGGCTACATGATCTCCAGATTCCTTTTGATGAACATTGGTTGTTAGTGGGAGATTTTAATTTTATGTGGTTTGTTGATAACAGAAACAAGCCTGGAGCTGATATGAATGCCATTTTCCTTTTTAATGAAGTTATCAGTTACCTTGGTCTAGTGGAAATTCCCCTAAAAGGAAGGAAATTTACTTGGTCTAATATGCAAGATCAGCCTTTGCTTGAGCAGTTAGATTGGTTCTTTACTAGCTGCCAGTGGACTCTTAAATATCCAAATACTTTAGTTCATCCCTTGGCTAAACCAGTGTCTGATCATATTCCATGTGTGATCCAAATTGCCACAAGTATTCCTAAGGCACATATTTTTAGATTTTAAAATCATTGGGTTGAGCAGCCAGGGTTTATGGATCTGATTAAGAAAGTTTGGGCTTGGCCAGTTAGACCTAATTCTGCTGCAGGCTTTCTTTCAGCTAAGTTAAAAAAATTGAGATACGAGCTTAAAAGATGGGGAAAAGCTTGTCTACCATTAAACAACTAATCTTGAAGCTATTCTGATTTTTGATCAGTTGGAGGATGATAGAGAGTTGAGCAAGCCTGAATTTAACTTCAGGAAATAGTAAAGGAACATTTGAAAGTTCTGATGCAATCTAAGTCTGATTATTGGAAGAAGAGATGCACTATAAGATGGATCAAACTTGGAGGTGAGAACACTAAAAAATTTCACTCCAAGGCCACAGAGAGATATAGGCATAATGTTATTGTTGATATTAAGGATGATGATGGTAGTACTTTGACCACACACAGTGAGAAGGCTAATGCTTTTCTTCATAGCTTCAAGGATAGGATGGGAGTATGCAGGGAAACTAGTCCTATGGATCTGAGAGTTGTCATTAAGAAAGTAGAAAATCTTGATTCCCTGGTAACCCCCTTTTCTGATGAAGAGATTGATAATATTGTTCAGCACATGAAATTAGATAGAGCCCCAGGTCCTGATGGCTTTAATGGCTTATTTCTGAATAAATGTTGGGGAATAGTCAGAGCAGATTTTGTTAGATTGTGTCATGACTTTCACTGTGGTAAGGCTTCTTTGCAGAGCATAAATGGATCCTTTATTACTCTAGTGCCCAAGAAGCATAGTCCTGAGTATATAAATGACTTTAGACCAACTTCTCTTACTAATACATGTCTCAAATTCTTGACCAAATTGGCTGCTAATAGAATGCAAGGTGAGATTAAGAGAATTGTTCATGCAAACCAGTATGGGTTTATCCAGAATAGAACAATTCAGGATTTCCTTGCATGGTCTTTTGAATTTCTATATCAATGCCAGCAATCCAAGAGGAAGATTGTTGTCTTAAAAATTGACTTTGAGAAAGATTTTGACACTCTTGATCATGAAGCCATCATTCAGATAATGAGGGCCAAGGGATACCCTGAATTATTTTTGACTTGGGTAAAGGAAGTGTTGTCCTCTAGATCTTTCTCAATCCTAGTTAATGGAGTACCTGGTAATTCTTTTTCATGCAAGAGATGAGTAAGGCAAGGAGACCTCTTGTCTCCTTTGCTCTTTGTGCAAGGTGCTGATCTTCTGCAGACTTTGGTCAATATTGCTTACAGGGAAGGAATTCTGGCTGCTCCTATTCCTGTTGGCAATGATTTTCCTATCATTCAATATGCTGATGATACTATTATTATGTTACCTGCTGAGAAAGTGCAACTGGCTACCTTCAAAAGTATCCTGAATCAGTATGCTGCTTTCACTGGTCTAAAGGTGAATTATAGTAAGTCCTCTATGATTCCCATAAATTTGGCACAGGAAGAGGCTGTGGAGCTTGCCAGAGAGTTTGATTGCCAATTGGGTAGCATGCCTTTTACCTACTTAGGTCTCCCAATGGGAACCACTAAGCCAACCATCAGGGATATGTCACCTCTTATTGATAGAGTGGAGAGAAGATTATCGGCCACTACATCTTTCTTGTCATATGGTGATCGTTTAGTCTTGGTCAATTCAGTGCAATCCTCTTTGCCCACTTTTTTCATGCTTTCTCTGAGGATACCTGTGGGGGTAGTGGATGTAGTGGACAGAGCAAGAAGGCATTGCTTGTGGAGAAGGAAAGATAAGGAGAAGATTCATTCTTTGGTAGCCTGGAGTATGATATGCAAACCCAAGAATAAAGGTGGTCTAGGCATCATTAATTTAAGAATTTAGAATGCAGCACTTTTGTTAAAATATCTCCATAAATTTTATAATAATGATGATACTCCCTGGGTCCAACTGGTAAGAGACACCTATTATTTTGAAATAGTTCCCCATGCCACAGTCCTTGTTGGCTCTTTCTGGTGGAGAGATGTGTTCAGTTTGGTGGATCAGTATAGAGCTGTCACTAACTATAAGATTGGAAATGGTGAATCCATTTTATTTTGGGCTGATAAATGGAAGGAGGAAACTCTAGATGTCAAGTTTCCTAGGCTTTTTTCCTTCACTAAGGATAAGCTTCAGTCAGTCAAGGAGTTTTGTGCTATGGAGAATATTACAGATGGATTTCATCTGCCCTTGTCCACACAAGCTCATGAAGAGATGATGCAGTTGATATCTTTCATAGGAGATGTGGAGCTAACAGAAGGGGAAAAGGACACTTGGTTGACAGTAAAAGGGAATGGAGTTTATAAGCCAAGTTTGATATACAGATTACATTTCGACCAAATTTTAAACCACATCCCCTCTGTTTGGCCGTGGAAAAGCAAGTGTACCTCGAAACACAAATTCTTTGCCTGGCTCATTCTTCATGACAGAATAAATACTAAAGGCATGTTACTGAGGAGGCATTGAAATGTTACTGATAATCATAGTTGTGTGTTGTGCCATGATGATTCACATGAAAATTGGAGACATCTCTTCTTTAACTGCATGTACAGCACACGAATCTGGAACTATTTGCAAGTTCCTTGGAAGCCGGGAGATACACTTTGCTTCACTCATTACTGCTAAGAAAGCCCTCCAGGGACCATGTTTTGTTGAAGTAGTGGTCCTTGCATGTTGGAATATTTGGAAGCAACGAAACTACTACATTTTCAAGCATATCAGGCCGACTTTCAGAGGCTGGAAGGCAGGGTTTTTTCATGACATCACCATGCTTATGCATAGGGTGAAAGATGCTGATGTAGATAGTCTGTTAATATGGCTTAAGTCTCTCCATTAGTTTCCCTTGTATATAGTCTGTTTTTTTCTTTACCCTGTTATGTAAATATTGTACTCCTCTGTTTTCTTTGTTGGGTTTAATAAAGTAAGGCTGCGGGGGGCTCCCCCACAATAGAAAGTTTCAAAAAAAAGGAGACGCCCTTTCAGGCTATGAGGCTGGAACTGCTGGTTGGGGAAAGGCGTTGATGTTGGCACACAATACAAGAGTTGTGATTGTCGTTGGATGTTGTGGCTTGACACGTGTGCGTTCGATGTGATGGTGCGCAAAATTCCGGATGCGAGCAGCGGTTGTTTCAGGGCCTCGACATTGTAGGCATTGTCAGACATTTGACTTGTTGTCATCTCCAAGGTGCGTGCATCCTTTCTTTTTGCTTCCTTTCTTTACATAGTAGGATTCTCTCTTCTAGTGACGAGGTTTTCTATTGGTAGGTTTGTTTTCCACCATGCACTTGTTGGTATCCCATACACACTTATAATAAGAGTGTATCGTTGCGCTAACCGAGTATGTTTTTTTCTCCGTAAAGGGAAGGTGCATACATATTGTGAGAATTGTTGGTTAGTCAAATATCACGGCCGGTAACAAAGATGATCAAAATGAACATCAAGCTTTGGCTCCAGATGTATATGGACGCGGTGAATCATGATAATGACACAAGACTAACCAGAAACGGTTGTGCAATAAAATATATTAGCGATCACAGATCTTGATGCAAAGTATAGCAGATAGGGGCGCGGCGGCCGGCAGCGGGGGCATGCCGTCCAACCCTCTCCAACGGACTCCCCAAGCTGGAAACAAGGGGCGGGTGGTGGCCTCATGTTCTCCATGGGCATCCCTGCATATGTCCTCAGAGCATGTCTAACAGGCCCCGTATTTTTTCGCCCCTTAAAACGTGAGTACAGGGCCCTGTATTCACTTTTCGCCGGCCGAAAACTTGGACGAGCTAGCAGACCCCGTATGTCTAAACTGTAAAGAAGAATATTTCCAGAATATGCCAAAAAAAAATTTCTTCTCTTCTTCCTTCTCTCCTTCTTCCTCCTCGTGCGTGCATCACAGCTCTTCAAAACTGCCCCGGCCGCCCCTGCCCTGCCCCGGCACCCCGCCGCCGGCCCTGCTCCGCCGCCGGCCCTGCTCCGCCCCGGCCGCCCGCCGTCCCCCGCCCGGCCATGGCCGCGCTCTGCTCGGCCGCCGGCCGCCCGCCGCTCCGGCTCGCCCCGGCCGCCCCCGTCCGCCCGGCCGCCCCCGCCCGCCCGGCCGCGCGCGGCCACGGCTGGCCGCGCTGCTCCCGCCCGGCCGCGCGCGAGCCACGGCTGGCCGCGCGCTGCTCCCGCCCGCCGCCCCGCCGCCACGGCCGCGTCCGCACTTGCTACGCCCACTCCTGCCCCGGCCGCCGCCGGCCCGCCGTGCCCGCTCCGGCCGCGCCCGCTCCGGCCGTCCCCACGCCGACCGCGCCCGCTCCCGCTCCGGATGCCCGCCATGGCCGCCGCCCGCTACAGTGCGCAGAAGCAGTTGCGAGCTGAAATTTCAGCCCGCCAAGGGTGAGGGGTTCGCCCTGTATTCACCCTCCCACCCTGTACTTGTAAGGGGCGAGGAGCCGCCCCGTAGCCAAAACTGTAAAAATTCGATACCGGGGGCTGATTTACGGGGTCTGCTAGACGGCCGGGTAGAGCTCTACCCCGTATATTGGCGGTTATTTTACGGGGTTGGGGCTTTTAAGGGGTCTGTTAGACCTGCTCTCACCCGCTAGAATCTTGCATCACCTTGATGAGGGAGCCCTCTCTCAAGAAAATAATCCAAATCAAATCAGATTTCTCACTCCCTCTCTCTACAAAAAAAATCGGAAATGAAATTATTTGATTTTCTCTCTCTCCCTCTCCCCTTGCTAGAATGACTAGGCTAGAAGAACGTGAACGAGTAATCAAGGAAGTGGGAGTTGTTGAAATGTAAAGGAACTTAGATCCTATCAATCTCCAAATGAATATAATTTCCTCCATGATTCCCATCATCACTCGTTCGCTCTCTTTCTCCCCTGCTCCTTCACAGTTCACACACCCTTTCCAGCCTATATAAGGACCACCCCTCTCCCCCAAACCACCAACACGAAACACTCACAAACATCAACAACTCCACGACCACATTCTTCTCCCTCATCATCATCCATCTTCGAGGAAGAACCAACAAGAGCTAAACAGCCATGGTGGGGCTCGCCGTCGCCGCCAGCCTCCGGGAGCAAGGGGTGCCTCCCTTTGTCGACCTGGAGCGCGTGGACAGCATCGGCTCGCTCTGGCAGAAGCGCACCTACGACCGCCTCAAGCTCCACCTCCCCAAGCAGTTCTGCGAGCTCCCCAGGATGCCATTCCCGGTCAGCTACCCGCAGTACCCCACCTACAGCCAGTTCATCGAGTACCTCCAGGCCTACGCCGCCGCCTTCGACGTCAAGCCGGAGTTCGGCAGCACCGTGCAGACTGCCCGATTCGACGAGACATCCGGCGTGCACTCCAGCTCCTCCTCCGGCGAGAGCATGGAGTGCATGGGCGCCATGGCTCGTGGTCGCCTCCGGGGAGATCGTGGTGCCCGACGACATCCCCGGACGGGCACGTTCACGCTCAAGAACAAGAACAAGCACGGCCGGCCGGACCCCCGTGCTCGAGACCGGCGCCATGGCTAGGATCAGGTCCGGCGACATCACCGTCGTGCCGGGTCGAAGCCTCCCTTTATGTGTGAAAGCATTGTGGTGAATAAATCAAAAGTGGCTACGAAGCCAAATTGAATTTCCGTTGTGTTGGTAATTATATCTGGTGCTCGCTTTGGCTCTGTCTGTGATCTGTGTTCTTGTCTAGTGAAGGCTGGTGCTCACGGCAGAGCATAAGTGATGATGCATTGATGCTGCTCAGGGCCCTCGTGAGGAGATCATGGTCGCAGGTTGCATGCACGCGTGTGTGGAAGGGCCGCAATAATGGCGGGCGGGCGGGCCGGCGCGCTCGCTCCGTCTGGTCCTCTGTAGAGAAGAGAGGGAGAGGAGGAAGACAGGGACGAAATAGCTAGGGATTATATTACGAGCAGGGTGCAGTGCGCTCTTTGCTATAGCTCCTCTTTATTTAATCCGTGGGTTCATCATTCGGTTCCATTCTCTTCCACTTAATTTCCTCTCCCACCCGTTCCGGTTCGTTTTGCCTTTTTGCTCTGTTGGATCGTGTATGCTAAGAGCAACTTTAACAGAGCCCGTAAATCCCGCCGGAACCGAATTTTTCCGGCAGATTTACGGGTTCGGACCAAAACTGGCGCAGAACAGCGCCCGAGAAAGTGGGCCGGCCCGAATACGGAGTTCAGGGGCCCGAACTTTTCCCCGCACGGCCCCTATTAAAAGGGATCGCGTAGGGGAGTTCGGTTCGCAAACCCTACTCCCCTCCGCCGTCTCCTCTCCCTCCGCCGCTGCCAGACCTCCGCTCCGATGAGCAATCGACGGCGGAACAGCCACCAATCACCCACCCACCGCCGCGCGATGGCCTCCCGTGGAGGAGCCGCAGGTTTGGGCGGCGGCAATTCGCCGCCGCGTCCGCCGTTCTTCCGCAGCGAGGCGGAGCGGTGGAAGTGGAACCGCAGCGAGGGCGCGCGCAAGCGTAGCGCTCGCCGGTGGACCAACTGGGGGCTCACGCCCCCAGGGAAGCTCGCCCGCTACGGCAACCAGGCGGAGAGCTCCTCCTCCGGGCAGTCCAGCCGCGCTCCGCGGCTGCCCGCGGCGCCGAGCGACGAGGAGGACGGCCTCGTCCCGGCGCGCTCTCCAACCTTGTCGGCCGGGGACTACGTCCACGGTAGCGACGAGGAGGACGCGGTGATGGCGCAGACGATCGCCATCAGCGAGGCGGAGGCGAGGGCCCGCTTCTGCCGTGAAGAAGCCGACGCCGTCCGCCAGGTATGGGCGTACGAGGCGGCCCGCCGGGAGGCCCGCGTCCGCAAGGTCAAGCTCGAAATAGTCGAGCTTGACAGGGACGAGGCGTGAAGACTTCACGCCGCCGACGATCTCCGCCAGCACCGGCACCGCCGCGCGCGCCATAGCTAGTAGGCCGCATTTTGCTCATTTTAGCTAGGTTAGGTGACCGGTGTACTAGTATAATGGCAATTCCCCGCAGTATGTATGTGTCGATGCGCAATTGACGCATCTATTTCATGTATGAACTATGATCATCACCTTCAACTTACCCGCGCCAATTCGAATTCGAGTTTTCAGTTTCGTTTTACGGGTTCTATTCTGCAGCACAGCGAAATTGGACAGAACTTGCGTTTTCGGTGAACTGAACTCGCGCTTTTCAGTTTGCGTTTTTTCAGTCTCTGCTAGAGATGCTCTAAAGCTTGCTAGCGTGGTGGTGGCGTGGCCGCTAACCTCTTTGCCCGTGGAACAAGAGGGCGTTCCCTTTTGGAGCTTGGCAGCCCAGGCACCGACCGGACCGACACCGACCAGACCGACCTTGTAACTTAAATGGCGAAAGCCATCTCGGTGGAGCGTTGCTCCGCTTGAAGAAGAATCAGGAAATGTTTCTCTCTTTCACACTGCCCATGTCATGTGACAACTGTGTAACTCGGAGAGCTGCTACACTACTACTAGTGGTAGTGTGCTGGCTAATATACTACGCAGACAGTGTTCCATAATTATGCATAGTTACCTTTCGGCCATCCCATATATACTGATCCATGAACGTGCGGTGCCGTTCCCCGGGGTGCAGTGAGTGGATCATCCGCGTTCGTAGAACAATGTTCAGATTTCCGGCGGCTGTTTTTCATGCAAGATCCAGCTCCGTGGTGGTCCACGCTGAAAATGCTGACTGCAACACGAGGCATGAACACCGCCTGTGCACCACAAATGATGCCAGATATACATTTTTCTTGAAACGAAATTAAGGGTTTGAAATGCGTCGGTGCAAACATGGCCCGCCACGAGTGGCATGGATACCACTACCTCTCCCGCCCGCCTGCGCCAAACTCTAGCTTGTGATGGACACCATCACCGTCATGAACTCAAAGAGCGCCGCTGCCACTAGGCGCAAACAGATAAGGCAACGGTGCGGGAGAGAAAAGGATGACGGCGGAGGAGGGGGTGGTCCAGACCAAGAAACACGCTGATGGCCGATTGACAAAACGTCCGTCGGTTGCTGCTCTCTGTTTCCGGTTTCAGGATCCACTGGTATTTGCAAAATGCAGGCATCCTGGGTACGAGCAGTTGATAGGTCTGAGTTGTTCGTCGATCTGTCCATAGTTTGCTCTGCTGCTTACAGTTAACAGCTGGTCTATGTTCTGGATTTTTTTCTTAGCATACTCTTTTCATTATCTGCTTCCTGGGAAAGATTACTTAACTGTGTAAAAATAAAGTCAATTTGCAGTACCGAGCGGTCATTTAAAATGAGTTACTCACAGTGACGATGAGTATATTGGGGGCATTGGAGATATTGAAGATCTCTTTATTTTGTTGACTAATGTTGCCATGTCCTTCACAAATAAAAAAATACGGTAGTATTTTCATCAGTTGCCAACTCATATAAATCAAAACTGAAGTAGTGTACTCCCTCAATGCCAAAACAAAGTGCATATTACCTTTTCATAAGTCAAACTTTGTAGATGTTAACCAAGTTTATAGATTTGTAAATCTATGAGATGCTCAGCCATGTAGATTGTAAATCTTTACCATGTGACTTGTTCTGATCTTGAGTATCACTACGGGGACGACCTGCTACACCGACGGCCCCGCACCGTCGGCACAACAACGTTCACCGTCGGCACCGTCTCTGCCGACGGTCACCGTCGGCGTCTCCCCGTCGGCACAGAAAGCCGTCTGCGTGCACCGTCGGCCGCGAACTTCTCACCGTCGGCACAGCCGTACGCCGACGGCGGACGGTGGCGTCGGCCGTCTCATCGTCGGCACAGCCAACCAGCGCCACGCTGGCGCCGTCAACGTCACCATTGCCGACGGTGTAACCGTCGCACAATTTTCTTTTTTTTTCCCCGTAATGGCGGCAAAACGGTGGCTGTTCAAACTGAAAATCGCGCTTGGCCTGGCCTGCGTGCCGACGGTGTCACCGTCGGCACAGACCCTGCCATTTGGCACAGCTACGGGCCTGTGCCGACGGTGACACCGTCGGCACAGCCAGTGCCCAGCTTTTTCTGATTTTTGCCAATTTGGCCTCGTTTGCTCAGAAAATCGCAGAAAATGCACATATTATAGGATTGAATATGCAGTAACATATATATCACCATATAGCACACAGATATCACCATATAGCACCAAATCTCACAAATATAGCATCAAATCTCACAAATAGCACAAATATAGCATACAAGACCATGGTACATACACCGGATCCACTACAAAGATGGAGCGTGTCATCATGTGCTAGTACAATGTAGAAACTATGGTGGTGCACCACCCGAGTGACGATCTAGCTACAGACGATCTAGCTCCGAGTGGGTGAAGTGAGGCCGCTGTATCTCGACGGTGCTCGGGGAGGTAGAACCACGACGAGAGCCACCGGAACTAGAAAAATGCCGAGGTTCGGCAGAAGCACCAGGAGAATGGCGACCGGGGTGCATCGGCGTACCACAAGGAGTGTCGTTCCCGGATTCTCCCAATCCCTACATGTTGGAGGGAGTTAGCAACTTAGCCATGTCACACCAAGTTAGCAACTTAGCCAAGTTAGCAACTTACCGGGGTCAACTGACGCTGACGCTTGTACATGATATAGAACTCCTCCTTGGACGGGAACACTGGCGTCGGCCCCGGATGAGGTGGCTCTGGGAGTGGTTCCTCTCGCACTCCAGTCATCATGAACCGAGTGAAACTCTGCAAGAAACGGGAGAGATAGCTCAGATTCAAACATGGGGACTTATGATGTTTTGCAACCATAGAGATTGAAACTTACCGCCATCTGGTTGCTCGTCCACTGGAACCCCATCTCCGAGAAGCCGGGCACACCCGGAGGGGGTAGCATTGGATATAGAACCATCTTAAATCACTTTTGTGCATGCCATGTGGACACACACAACTTTTGGGGCCATTCCCTAGGTCCGATGCTCGATTTCTGACGAAACCCTAGTTCTGTTGACCGCGCCGTCTACCCCTTTGACTGCATCCCATCGGGGGTCCCCCGGTGGGCGTATGCCTACGTTTGAGCTTGGTTAGGTCATAGGTACATGTGGAAACAAGTACCATCCCCTATGATCCCAAGGTTCTCTCCGGTTCACCTCCGAGGGAGTTCCCCCCTATACATGCAGAATCTGCCTATGTGTAGGAACCCCATGTCCGAGAAGCCGGGCACACCCGGAGGGGGTAGCATTGGATATAGAACCATCTCAAATCACTTTTGTGCATGCCATGTGGACACACACAACTTTTGGGGCCATTCCCTAGGTCCGATGCTCGATTTGACGAAACCCTAGTTACGGTGACCGCGTCGTCTACCCCTTTGACCGCATCCCATCGGGGTCCCCGTGGGCGTATGCCTACGTTTGAGCTTGGTTAGGTCATAGGTACATGTGGAAACAAGTACCATCCCCTATGATCCCAAGGTTCTCTCCGGTTCACCTCCGAGGGAGTTCCCCCCTATACATGCAGAATCTGCCTATGTGTAGGAACCCCATGTCCGAGAAGCCGGGCACACCCGGAGGGGGTAGCATTGGATATAGAACCATCTCAAATCACTTTTGTGCATGCCATGTGGACACACACAACTTTTGGGGCCATTCCCTAGGTCCGATGCTCGATTTCTGACGAAACCCTAGTTCTGTTGACCGCGTCGTCTACCCCTTTGACTGCATCCCATCGGGGGTCCCCCGGTGGGCGTATGCCTACGTTTGAGCTTGGTTAGGTCATAGGTACATGTGGAAACAAGTACCATCCCCTATGATCCCAAGGTTCTCTCCGGTTCACCTCAGGGAGTTCCCCTATACATGCGAGAATCCGCCTATGTGTAGGAACCCCATGTCCGAGAAGCGGGCACACCCGGAGGGGTAGCATTGGATATAGAACCATCTCAAATCACTTTTGTGCATGCCATGTGGACACACACAACTTTTGGGGCCATTCCCTAGGTCCGATGCTCGATTTCGACGAAACCCTAGTTACGTTGACCGCGTCGTCTACCCCTTTGATCGCATCCCATCTGGGGTCCCTGGTGGGCGTATGCCTACGTTTGAGCTTGGTTAGGTCATAGGTACATGTGGAAACAAGTACCATCCCCTATGATCCCAAGGTTCTCTCCGGTTCACCTCCGAGGGAGTTCCCCCCTATACATGCAGAATCTGCCTAAGTGTAGGAACCCCATGTCCGAGAAGCCGGGCACACCCGGGGGGTAGCATTGGATATAGAACCATCTTAAATCACTTTTGTGCATGCCATGTGGACACACACAACTTTTGGGGCCATTCCCTAGGTCCGATGCTCGATTTCTGACGAAACCCTAGTAAAGTTGACCGCGTCGTCTACCCCTTTGATCGCATCCCATCGGGGTCCCCGGTGGGCGTATGCCTACGTTTGAGCTTGCTTAGGTCATAGGTACATGTGGAAACAAGTACCATCCCCTATGATCCCAAGGTTCTCTCCGGTTCACCTCCGAGGGAGTTCCCCCTATACATGCGTAATCCGCCTATGTGTAGGAACCCCATGTCCGAGAAGCCGGGCACACCCGGAGGGGGTAGCATTGGATATAGAACCATCTCAAATCACTTTTGTGCATGCCATGTGGACACACACAACTTTTGGGGCCATTCCCTAGGTCCGATGCTCGATTTCTGACGAAACCCTAGTTCTGTTGACCGCGTCGTCTACCCCTTTGACTGCATCCCATCGGGGGTCCCCCGGTGGGCGTATGCCTACGTTTGAGCTTGCTTAGGTCATAGGTACATGTGGAAACAAGTACCATCCCCTATGATCCCAAGGTTCTCTCCGGTTCACCTCCGAGGGAGTTCCCCCCTATACATGCGCAAATCTCTCCCGCCCTTTTTTCCCGCCCACCCTTTTCCCGCTGCTTCTCTCCCGCCCTTTTTTACCGCCCACCCATTCCCCCTCCTTCTCTCCCCCCATTTTTCCCCCCCCCCCTTTCCCGCTGCTTCTCTCCCGCCCTTTTTCCCGCCTCACCCTTTCCCGCCCATTCTCTCCCGCCATGTTTTCCCGCCGTTTCAGCCCCTCGTCGGCCTATATATAGCCATGGCTTCTCCACTAACAGCACCAGCAACATTTCTCCCTTCATCACTTCTCTCATCCAATAGAACCACAAAATCCTCTGAGCTGAGCTGCCGCTGAGATGGCTCCTCGTCGCCGTAGCAACACGGGCTTCATCGGCGTTCGCCTGCGGCCTGCGGGACATTTCGCGGCTGAAATCACCGCCGGTGGTACGCGTGTGTGGCTCGGCACCTTCTACACGAAGGAGGCTGCTGCCCGCGCATACGACGTTGCGGCTTGGAGGTTTGGCCGGCCGCGCCACGAAATGAACTTCCCGGAGGTCAGGTCTCTGACGGAAGCTCAGAGTCTCTCTACCGAGCCGCTACTTCGCTCACGGGGGTGAAGCGCGGCGGTACAGGGCCTGGCCAGCGGCGGATTGATACCACCGAGGCGGACGAGCAGTTCATGGCACAGTGGCGCAGAGACCATCCCGGAGACGTCGAGGCAACGCGCGCATTCTGGAAGGAGAAGCAGACGTACAGGAGAGAGAGGAGGGCGGGAAAGCGGCAGAGGAAGGCCGAGGTTGAAGCAGAGTACGCCAAAGGAGAGGCGTCGACATGGGGGAGAATGATGAACGGTGGTTGTGGAACCTCACAACCACCGCTTCGAGGACACCCCAGCGAGGATGAAGATTTCGACTTCTCTGATTAATATGTGTGTGTCGACCCAGTGTTAAGTGCTTTGTTCGTGTGTGGGTGTAGTTCTTTAAAAGCTTTGGTTTGTGTGTGGGTCTAGTTCTTTAAGTGTTTTGGTTCATGTGTGTGGGTGTAGTTTCTTTAAGTGTTTTGCTTCCTCTGTGTGGGTGTAGTTCTTTAACTGTTTCGGTTCGTGTGTGGGTCTAGTTCTGTAAGCGCTTTGGTATGTGTGTGAGTCTAGTTATTTAAGTATTTTGTATCGTGTGTGGGTCTTAAGTATTTTGTATCGTGTGTGGGCCATTCACCCCCTTCGAGGTTCGATTTCTGGCGAAGGGGTTCTATACCGCCCTTATACATATATATAGGTTTCTCGCAAAGGGGTTCGCCAAAATAGCAGTGAGAAATAAATAAACAAAAAAAATGATATGGATTAATAATTATATGGGTAATAATTATCTCTTTGATGCAAAAAAAAACAGGAAAAACCAAAAAATGTGCATATTTGGCTGTGCCGACGGCCGCCGTTGTGCGTGTCACCGTCGGCACGAAGCGAGAGGGACCCAAGCGATCGAGGCGGCTGTGCCGAGCCGCCGTTCTGCCGTGGGCTACCGTCGGCACGATGCGAGCAACGGCGCCGTGACGGATTTAACGGCTGGGCCCTCTGTCAGACGTGTACCGACGGTTGCAGATGTGCCGACGGTGACCTTCGGCTCCACCTAGCTGTGCCGACGGCCGAGGTTGCGCCGAGGTGGCCGTCGGTGTCGCCGTGCGTGCCGACGGCCCCGCTGTGCCGACGGTGAGCTTCGTCGCCGGTAGCTGGAGGCCTCTGTGCCGACGGCCCCGACATTTGGCCGTCGGCACATAGCCTGGCCGTCGGCACACGTCGGTTCTCCCGTAGTGTATGAATCCTTTTATCTCTCTTTGAACCAAAAGTAACTACAGACGTCAGCTTCTATGCTAACAAGTTCTGGCAAGAAAACTGGATGGATTTTAGCTCCAGTACTAACAACTATCAATCTTGAATTTTTCATATAGAACTCTGAACCATTTGAAACATGAACATCCAACTAATTTTCATCTATGGGGAGAAAAGATGTCAATACTGGAGGGTGAACTTTGAACAATTGAGCTTCCAAGAAAAGATGCCTGAATGTTCTTACTGATTCATCAAACCAAATTGATAAGAATAAAATGGCAGCGGTTGCTCACTTGCTTCACCAGCTATACAACAAATGCTGTACTTATAGCATAACAGAATGGCAAACAGAAAGTGGCAAGGACAGTTAAGTCTGGGATGTACTCAAAGCCAGACTACCATTCTAGTTACACAAGAAACATTTGCACATAAATTCGGAATTGGCATCTGTTCTGCAAGTGATGGAATCAATCAAAATAAAGATATAAACAGTCTGATCTCCGATCAAGTAGTCTCGTGTCTACCGCGTATTACATAACCCTTGCAAGTGCAAAAAAAGGATGCATCTTCTAACTATGATTCGTCCTATTATTCAGCATTCCAGCTCCATAATATTGCATTTCTGTAGAACTCAACATTGCAGCAGAGCTTTGCTGAACTTCAAACAACGAACTTGTGTACTTTCCTAGAATCGGTGGCATAATTATTGCCGATGAACCTCCTGATGGTACTGGAATTTCGATCATTGGATTTATGTTGCCACTACTAGTGCCAAAGTCAAACGGTTCCTGCTCGAAACAAGGTCATGGAATGACTTGAATGTTGAAGTAACTATAATAGAAATAAGATGAGACATGCATTATTCGACATGGTACTGTAGCGTTTATTGTTGGAGTACTGTTGCCAATACCAATTCCAAAGTCAAATGATTCCTGCTCATATGAAGACATGGGATGAGATGGATGTTCAAATAAATTATTAGAAATAGAAAAGATGGGAAACAAGCATACCTGGAATGTGCTACTAGACGCTTGTTTTTTTTTTTTTTTTTGCGAATAGGACACTGACATTAAAAGAAACACCTAACAGTACAAAGCAGCTCAAGAAAAACGAAAATTACAACGAGATCCTTGAGAAGCCCTTCATCTTCAACCTCCAGACCGTGTCGACGGCGCGCCGCCGCTGCCGCTCCTCCCTGAGCTAGCCTGACGTTGTGGATTGTGGACGGGAAGTCGCCGAACGGGTCGAAAAGACCATATCCGTCCCGGAGACGAAGAAGTAGGATGAACTGCCGATGAAGCTCCTTGACGATCCGAAGATCCCCACAGCCAGACGAAATCCTCGAAGACCACACCATACCCACAAGCTTCTCGACGTAGCCGTCGAGATGGGGTTGAAGCCGGGGAAATATTATTGCACGAGGCGCCGCCACCACCACCTGAGCGCCGCCCCTACAAACAGAAGCCCTAAAGACGGGAAACGAAGCTCCCAAAACTGGAAAACGGAGCCCTCCCGCCGACGAGGGCCGTGATCTGCCCCACCTCCATGGCCCGAAGGCCACAGAGGCGGCCAGATCGGAAGCGGCCGCCGACGGGAGGCAGATTACTCTAATCGCCTGAGGTACGAGCGAAGAGGTACGTACAACCGGTACTAGTTACTAGACGCTTGGTTATCCAAATGAAGAACGTCTTGAACCTGTTTTAGAAGGTAGAATAATATTTAACTAAGAAACAATACAATAAAATGAGAGATTGCTCAAAAATTGATAAAGATAATTCACTCACCTCATCTTTTGACTTGTCCGTGCTGTCCAGGGCATGAAAAAAGGTAGTCTAGCTTTTTCAGCACCATGTCGCATGTCAGCGACAACGATGAACACAACAAATGTGCAGTGACGCACGCTTTTCTATGTCCTGCACGCTCAGTTGAAGGCCGCTTGAAGCGAAATAAAAGATGCAGATGGGTTGCGAGCAATGCATCGCACGGGATGGAAAATATGCGGCGTCGCCGCCTAGTCCAGTCTCGTGTATTTAAACCGTTCTAACCATAAAGGTCGTGAACCTACCACCCCATCAGCCTGGGAAGCCGGCGTATGATGCCTTGTATGTATTATTTTATTTTTGACTTTGTTACAATGATTTCGTCCAAAAAAAAACGGTGCCTTAGGCATGTTTGCCCAGACTTCTAGAAACTTCTGGTTCCGTCACTGCTGCAAAGAGAATCACCGGGAAAAAATCCAAAGGGTCGATATTATACGAATAAAATGACTATAGGGAAAGAGTTCCTGCGGATTAAGGGTCTCTTCTATTTCAAAGGTTTCTGTAGAAATTTTAGAGGATTAGAATCCTTAGGAGTATTCATACGTGGGTTGTTCAATTTGCAAAATTGAATCTCACACAAATGTTTTCCAAGGTTCCTGCGGCACTATGTCATAAACAAATTTTGGCTTCCACTCAAACCTCTTGGAAAAATCTCCTTTGTTTCCTCTCTGATGCAATCAAGCAGATTTATGTATAAGTTCAATCTTGTAGAGTTCTGTTGATGTAAACTCAACCGGCATCAAGAGCTCCAAGAGCGAGTTGTGTCCTCTGCTAATCGGGTAGTTGATGCTTTCGATAAATAGGGCCACCTAGCGGTTGTTGGAGCGATTGCATCACAATTTAGACCTTGTCGTAACCGGTTGAAATTGATTGGGAACGTGAAAGCACATGAATTTTTTTGTCTTGTACACTGAACTAGTGATTCATTTTTTTTCCTAGTAATGATGCCCCTGTGCCCCATGTGATGTTTGTCTCTACTCCAGGACCTACTACATATACCTATGTCATGCATTCAACATTCTTCATGTTTAGTTTGCTTTCTCTTTGGATCTACCACTGAAACAAATACCTAGCTCCTCACCTCAGCTCCAACTCCAACTCCTCCCGAATCCAGTTATTCGCAGTCTCGCTCTCACGAGAATAGAATGCACTAGTAAAACTCTGAAAAGCCAGGCATGAGAGAGACCACATAGCTATGGAAGCAATCAGGTCTACAGTAGTAGCATTGCTCCATGGAGATACTTTGTTTAAAGGACCCTTGTTTAAAACACTCATTCTTCTATGTGGGCTTGGGAGGCATTGGGAATGGGGTGCCCCCATCGGTCGAGACGGCCAAAAAAATTGTCTAGCACCCCATTGTCCACTCACAACCTTGGGGCCTGGTTAGGGGCGTCCCGGCACGACCATCACACTGTATTTCAGGCTGCAATGACGTTTGATGCGGGGACCTGCGTGTTTTTGGCATGTGCCCGCAATTAATCAACGGAAGATCTGCTCCTTCCCGTAGATACTGATGAAACTTATGCGGCTCCTGTTTGTGCCCCTATAGAAATAGCATCTGCTGGTCAAGAGGTCTTCTCTGAGACTTGATCTCTAGCTTTTTGTTCATTGGGCATAATTTTCAAACTAGGAAAAGACTTCGCCAAGGATACCCGCTATCCCCGATACTTTTTAATATTATCGATGATATGTTAGCGATCTTGATTGCTCGGGCTAAAGATGAAGGTAAAGTGGGGAGCTTGCTTCCACATTTGATTGATGGTGGCATCTCTATTTTACAGTATGCTGACGATACGATTCTTTTTCTGGAACATGATATAGCTAAAGTTGTAAATATGAAGCTGCTATTATGCATATTTGAGCAATTATCGGGCTTAAAAATAAACTTTCATAAAAGTGAAATTTTTACTTTTGGCAAGGCAAAGGATATGGAGGAACAATATAGGCATATTTTTGGATGTGAGTCTGGATCCCTACATTTGAGATATTTGGGGATTCCGGTTCACTATAGAACTTTGCGAAATGCGGAGTGGAACCCTATTGAAACTCGGTTTGCTTCCAAATTGGTCTGTTGGCGTATTAAAATGTTGTCATATGGTGATAGGTTTTTCTTGATTAATTCAGTTCTTACGAGTCTACCTATGTTCATGCTCTCTTTTCTGAAAATTCCAATTGGAGTGAGGAAGAGACTAGATTATTATAGATCAAATTTCTTTTGGCAATCTGATGAACACAATAAGAAATATAGATTATCTAAATGGAATATGTTGCGTAGACCAAAGGACCAAGGAGGGTTGGGGATTGAGGTATTGGAATTAAAAAATAAACGCTTATTAAGCAAATGGCTGTTCAAACTTCTTTCAGAGGAGGGTATGTGGCAGCAGCTATTAAGTAACAAATACCTAAAAAATAAAACTCTATCACAAGTTGAAGTGAAACCGACTGATTCACCTTTTTGGAAGGGCCTTATGCATGTTAAAGAGGATTTTTCAAGAGAGGTTATTTTCGAGTCGGAGATAGAACATCCATTAGATTCTGGGAGGACGTGTGGTTGGGAGACACACCTTTGTCCAATCAATATCCTGCACTGTATAATATTACTCAACATAAGAATGTGTTAGTATCGACTGTGTTTGCTACTGAGCCTATCAACATTTCTTTTAGACGAGGATTGAATGATAACAAATGGGTGCAATGGTTACATCTATGCCAACACTTAATTACAATTGATTTAACATCTCAACCGGATAAGTTTATTTGGAAACTTACGGATTCTGGCATTTTTTCGATCAAGTCTATGTATCTTGATTGGATGAATGGTCATACAGTTTATCTTCGCAAATATCAATGGAAGTTGAAGATTCCTTTGAAAACTAAAAATTTTATGTGGTTCCTTAGTAATAAGGTGCTCCTAACGAAGGATAATTTAGCAAAACGAAAGTGGAAGGGTTGTCAAAAGTGTTGTTTCTGTGATTCTCTAGAAACTGTTATTCATTTATTTATCGAGTGTCCTTTTGCGAAGATTGTTTGGCGAATGATGTACCTTGCTTATAATATTCCTCCACCAGCTAATATTACTAATATGCTTGGTAGATGGATGAATGGGGTTAGGAAAGAGGATAAAAAAGAAAATTCGTATTGGTGTTTCGGCCCTTTGTTGGGCTATTTGGAGAACCAGAAATGATTTTATCTTTAACAACCAATATGGAACAAAAAAATTGTAGGTTATCCGACGAGCTGCTCACTCAATTCAGTAGTGGGTTTCGCTCCTCCCTATGGACCAGCGGGAAGCTATGGTTATTGGATGCAACCGGATGCTAGCGGTTGCGCAGGACTTCTTTTTCCAGGCTACTGGGTGGCGGCATCTTAATAGATTAGCAAATGCATAGCATGTCTATTTGCCATATTTTTAGCTGGTTGATTCATGTATCGACCCTAGCTTTTCCTTGAATGTAATAAGAGTTGTTGGAACTTTTGAGACTTGATACACCTTTTAAATAAAGCAAGCCGTGTGCATCTATTGATGCAGAGGCTGGGGCTATTGATGTAGCCCGACCTACGGTCTTCGCTTCATCATGTGCGTCAACGTCAGGAACCACACTCAAGGCCGAGGTCACGGGGGCATGGAAGAGAAGAAGGAAGAAGAGCGTCCGAGGTCGCCTAGGAGAGAACACGCCTGCCACAAGTCAATTCGGGCCAAGGCCCATGTACTCCTTTGTTTCCCTAAACTACCCCTCCTTAGTGGCTCCCTATATATAGGCTCCCACCTCCCCCTTCATTAGGGAAGACATAACTTGAGTGAGAACTTGGCTTATGCCTCCACCATCCCTCCGGGATTAGGAAAACCCCCTCCTCTCTTAGACACAAATCTATGAGTTGTATCAAGACACTCCTTATATGATTTATCTTTCGTACTTGTGATTCTATCGTGGTCTCTCACACGTGTGACTCCATAGATCGTATATCGGTATTTCTCTCGGGGATTCTACCTCGTGTCTCTCCTTGAGGGATTCTATCGTGATAGTGGTTCGAGCTATCGGGGGTAAACCGGAATTGTATCGGGTTGTGTTGCGTGCGTTCGCGTGTGTTCATCATGTTCTTCGCCGTGTTCTTCGTGTTCTTCCTGTCCCCTGCCTTTCCCTTGGTCAATTCGTGAGATCGGGCAACCCACGTGGCCTTAGGCCGCATCATATGGTATCAGAGCAAAGGTTGCCACGAATTTGACCCTCGAATCTCTCCAATTTCGCCCAAAAATTTCCCAAAAAATTGCCTCAAAAAATAGCTCGAAATTTGATCTGCGAATTTGTTGCGTTTTTTGTGGTTTTGATCCACAGATCTGTGTTCTTAGTGGTTGATCTAAACTCCCAGCAATTTTCGTGCTCCAATTCCTTCTAAATCTCCGGGAATTTGCAATTTTTCGTGGCTATGTTTGTGGTGTTCTTCGGGCAGTTCATCCCGTGAAGAACAGATCCAACTAAACCGTTCCCAAATCGCCAGGGTCAACGCCAGCGAGCTCGCCTCGATTTTCCCTCCCGCCGCCCATGCCTGGATTCCCCGCACGGCCAAGCTCCTCACCTGCCCCTGCCCCGCTCAATCGAGCTCGCCCGCCCAGGCCATTTCACGCTTGCGCGCGCCACATCCAGGCCGCCAGTCGACGCTCGCCCGCGCTCCACCATGATACGTCCAATTTGCATCACTATTTTGTATCATAATTTGCTGTTATTCATTGATATATTTCATATTTGGACATAATACTTATGTTATTTCATCTATTTTGCATGTTTCATCATTATTGGAGGATCGAGCACCGGAGCCAGGATTCTGCTGGAAAAAGCACCGTCAGAACGCAATATTTCGGAAGATCAACTGTGGAAGGAAATTATACCAAAAATCCTATTTTTCCAGATGACGAAGGAAGCCAGAAGGGGGAGCCAGCTGGACCCAAGGTGGGCCCAGACCATAGGGCGGCGCGGCCCATGGCCTGGCCGCGCCACCTGGTGGTGAGGGGGCCCCACAGCCCCTTTCGCCTCCTTTTCTTCGCGAAATCCTTCGTCCCGAAGACCTAAGCCACAGAGGGTACCTCATGAAGAGTTACAGCCGCCTCTGCGGGGCGGAGAACACTAGAGAGAAAAGAGCTCTCCGGCGGGCTGAGATCCGCCGGGGAAATTCCCTCCGGGAGGGGGAAATCGACGCCATCGTCACCGTCATCGAGCTGGACATCATCTCCATCACCATCGTCATCATCTCCATCATCATCACCGCCGTCTCCACCGCTGGACATCGTCACCGTCGTAGCAATTTGGGTTTGATCTTGATTGTTTGATAGGGGAAACTCTCCCGGTATCGATTTCTACTTGTTGTTGATGCTATTGAGTGAAACCGTTGGACCAAGGTTTATGTTCAGATTGTTATTCATCATCATATCACCTCTGATCATGTTCCATATGATGTCTCGTGAGTAGTTCGTTTAGTTCTTGAGGACATGGGTGAAGTCTAAATGCTAGTAGTGAACTATGGTTGAATAATATTCAATGTTATGATATTTAAGTTGTGGTGTTATTCTTCTAGTGGTGTCATGTGAACGTCGACTACATGACATTTCACCTTTATGGGCCTAGGGGAATGCATCTTGTACTCGTTTGCCGATTGTGGGGTTGCCGGATTGACAGAAACCTAAACCCCCGTTGGTATATCGATGCAGGAGGGATAGCAGGATCACAGAGTTTAAGGCTGTGGTTAGATTTATTCTTAATTACTTTCTTGTAGTTGCGGATGCTTGCCAGGGGTATAATCACAAGTATGTATTAGTCCTAGGAAGGGCGGTTTATTATCATAGGTTCACCCACACAACACTTATCAAAACAATGAAGATTATTTAGCCGTATGTAGTGAAAGCACTAGACTAAAATCCCGTGTGTCCTCGAGAACGTTTGGTCATTATAAGTAAACAAACCGGCTTGTCCTTTGTGCTAAAAAGGATTGGGCCACTCGCTGCAATTGTTACTCTCGTACTTTACTTACTCGTACTTTATTCAACTGTTACATCAAAACCCCCTGAATACTTGTCTGTGAGCATTTACAGTGAATCCTTCATCGAAACTGCTTGTCAACACCTTCTGCTCCTCGTTGGGATCGACATTCTTACTTATCGAAGATACTGCGATACACCCCCTATACTTGTGGGTCATCAAGACTATTTTCCGGCGCCGTTGCCGAGGAGTGAAGCGCTATTGGTAAGTGGAATTGGTAAGGGAAACTTCTACTGTTTGTGCTGATTTTATTTCTGCCTGTTGCCATAATTCATTATGGATAGATCTCCTCTTAAATGCTTATTTGGAAAATCTGCTACTACTGCAAAGGTAGTGGATGAGGCGCCAGGTAAAGAAGAGATACCATACAAAATACCTATGAAAATTATTGAACGCGTAGTGAATAACCATTATACAGGGGATGGAACTGTCCACCCTGGAGATCATTTATTGTTCTTGCATGAATTATGCGGTTTATTCAAGTGTGCAGGTATTGCTATGGATGAAGTGAGGAAGAAACTATTCTCTATAGCGCTGTCTGGTAAAGCGGCGCATTGGTATAAATTACTGGATAATGGGGATTCTCTTGAATGGAATGATATTGTGCCCCGGTTTTATTCTAAGTTCTATCCTCCAAGTGAAATTCACAAGGATCGGAATCGCATATATAATTTTTGGCCTCATGATGGAGAGAGTATTGCCCAAGCTTGGGGGAGATTGAAGTCTTTAATGCTCAAATGTCCCATTCATGAGCTTCCTGGTAATGTTATTATTGATAATTTCTATGCAAGACTTTCTTTTGAAGACAAGACCTTGCTGGATACTTCTTGTTCTGGATCATTCACGCGCAATAAGGAAGAGTTTAAAAGGGACCTTCTTAATCGGATCCAGAAAATACCAAGGATGGGAGATCGACAAAGATAGAGAATCAGGTATAAATTATGATTACAAATGCATTGAAGCTTTTATGGATACTGATAAATTTCGTAATATGAGTGCTACTTATGGTCTTGATTCTCAAGTTGCTGCAAATCTTTATAAAGCTTTTGCCTCTCATTATGAATTGCCTAAGAAGAATTTTGATAAGTATCATGAACCGTATAAAGATAAAATTGATTCATCTATTAATAAATGCGTTGTAGTTGAAACTGTTGATCATGTTATTCCTGAAGCTTATATTGAAAAAACTCCCTTCCCTGCTAAAATGAAGGAGTACTCTGTTATAAATAGTGCGGTTCATAAAAGTGAAAAGAAACCTATAGAACCTGAAGAACAAATAAAAGTTGAACCTGCTGTTGCAATAGTTATAGATCTTGTGACTGAAAATTTGGAGGAAGGTCATATTATTTTCTGTGAAGATGCTTCTAATATTGTTTCACATCCTAATAAACCCAAACAAGTTAGTGTTCCTATGCTATCTGTTAGAATTGGTGATCACTGCTATTATGGTTTATGTGATATTGGTGCAAGTATTAGTGCTATTCCTTATGAGCTTTACATGGAGATTATGCACGAAATTGGTTCTTGTGAACTTGAAGATATTGATGTGGTTATTCAACTGGCTAATAGAGAAACTATTTCTCCAATTGGTATTGTTCGAGATGTGGAAGTTCTATGTGGTAAGATTAAATATCCTGCTAACTTTTTGGTACTTGGTTCTGCTGCTAGTGATTATTGTCCTATCATTTTTGGTAGACCTTTTCTAAATACTTGTGGAGCTATTATAGATTGCAAGAAAGAGAAAATTTTGACTAAATTTGCTGGTGAATCTTATGAGTTTAACTTCTCTAAATTTACCAAAACTCCTTATAAAGATGATTTGCCTAATAACGATTTTAAAATGGAACAGTGTGCATCTATTGTTCTTGTTCCTAATAATCCTTTGCAGCAACATTTGGAGAATAGCGAGAGTGAAGTTTTTAGGAAAGAAAGAGATGAGCTTGAGGAAATTTTTCTTCGCCAACCTATTCTTAAGCCTGATTTACCGGTGGAAGATCTGGGTACAACACCGCCACCGAAGGAAGATCCTGTCTTTGATTTAAAACCTTTGCCTGATAATCTTAAATATGCTCATATTGATGATAAGAAAATATATCCTGTTATTATTAGTTCTAAGCTTACAGAGTTTGAAGAAGAAAGACTATTGGAAATATTGAAGAAACACTGAGGTGCTATTGGCTACACTCTTGATGACTTGAAGGGGATTTCTCCCTCTATTTGCCAACACGCCATTAATATGGAAGATGATGCGAAGCCTGTTATTGAACCTCAGCGTCGTCTAATTCCTAAGATGAAGGATGTGGTAAGAAATGAGGTATTACGACTTCTTGAAGCTGGTATTATATATCCTATTGCTGATAGTAGATGGGTTAGTCATGTGCATTGTGTTCCTAAGAAAGGAGGAATGACTGTTGTGCCTAATGATAATGATGAGCTCATACCTCAAAGAGTAGTTGTAGGATATAGAATGTGCATTGATTAAATGACGCGTGGAATGTGACGCGTCCGCGGCGAGCTGACCGGCGGCAGGCTTTTAGTGCGCGCGGAAGACGATGCGCGTGCGGAAGACGATGCGTGTTTCGCTGACCGGTCGGGTCCACCTCTGCGGCGAAGACGAAGCGAAAAGCGCGGGAGAAATATCTCGGCGTTTCGCGCGCTTTCGCTTCGTCCGGAGTCCCCGAGCGCTCCCCGGTAGGCCGGGGTTGGCATGGGCTCGCCGGATGGATGAAAGCCCAAATCCGGCGAAAAACGAGGAACCGGGGGCGCGGCTGGGCAATTTTTCGCCGTCCAGATGAAAAAATGGCACGCCGGGGGCCTGTTCGCGGAGACGAGTGGAGATGCTCTTACCTGGCCTCCCCTAGGGATGAGAAACGTAGGAGTTGGGCCCTTAATCCTTTGCCCATTCTCTAATTAACTCCCATTCCTCTGAATCATACAAGAGTTTCAGTCCCCTACCCCTCTAATTCCCATTCCCTAGTACTAGCAAATGATAGCGTGGCGGCACGCGCAGTGTTAGAAGTTGGAGAGGAGTGTATTAGTTCTGTTCCATGCTGCAGGTATATTTAGCTAGATGAGTTGGACATCTGGTCCGAAGTAATTATAGAGAACACATTCATATCACAACCACTAATAGAGCGGAAGAATCATAAGTAGATCATGTACAAATAAAATTTGACTAAAGAGACACATGGAAGGTAATCCATATAATGAACACAGTAGGCGAAGACAACCTGATTAATATACTTTAGGGTCTTAGTAGTGTCACTACAGTCATGATATGTAATTAAAACAATTAAGAACATCATGGTAGCAAACAGGTGATTAGCAAAATAGTGTGACCTAGTGAGCAAAAGCGAGAACAAAAACGAATAGCTCGATGATGGCTAATATACTAACACCCTACTGCTTCCATGAAGCGGCTTATAAAATGTGGTTGATATCTTTTCCCCACCATTGTTGCCGACAGATTGTCATTGTAGCTATCTGCAAAATAGGACCACCCATGGTCGATGTAGATCATGCCCCTCCATTCTGTTAAGGCGGTGTTGCCCAGGATGAGTTGCCAGAGATGTGATGCTGAAATGTTGATGGTATCTCCACCAGGTTGTGAGGATGTTGGGTGGTACCTCTCTTGAAGCGGCGGCGTAGCTGGATTTCTGGTAGAAATCGTACCACTGGAGGCCTACCTTGCATCCTAGATGTGCCCGTTGCGTTATTCTATAAACCATGTCCTTTCATGGGCCTTTCCCCCTTTTTGCTAGGCAAGCCGATTCGAAAGGGAGAAGCCAAGAGGGACGCTTGTCAAACCATTAGCTGGCGCTTTCTTTGCTAGGTGCAGAAATGCAGCAGATCATGCATCGGCTTTAATACACTGTCGGCGTGCCTGCATGCGCAATAACAGAGGATAGAAATCAACAAAATGCAACAGTTCCGTGAGCAGTGCAGCTTTTTTCCGCTGCTTTCGGCACCATGAACCAAGATTCAGTGGAGTACTTGTTTACTGTAGTGCCAGATCAGAGCCTAAGGATTTATGGACACAGCTCACTATATTGACCCGGATGTTCTACCTTCAAAGGAAGAACTAAATGACCTCGAGGAGGCACAACTTTTTAACTTCATGTGTGTTATGTGGTTGCCAACGTCTAGTGCTCAGGCATGAAAATAACCTACAAAATCCAGAATAAACAAAGTATGGCGAGGTTATTCAAAAACATATTGAGAAATATTAGCATGAATTATAAAGCCTGGAAGCATCGGAACTTGACGCCAAAGACACTATTTCAATGCGCAAAAAATATGTCAATAAGTATCAAATGAAAAGAACAGGTATATAAACTTGGAAGGGCACCTATAAGAAGTAATCTTTTCCATTATAAAATGTTTATTTATATAAAAAAAGCATAAAAATAAGCAAACAAATAAACAATACTCATTTGATATTGGAAGAGGCATAACTATTCCTCTCCTGCAGCAACAGTAGAAATATAAAATAAGAAGATAAATTACTCAGAAATCTCACCTCAGAAACCGGAATATATGCGACAAATATCTATATTAGGCCAAAAAGATGAAGTGATGCCACAAAGTTAACTCATTGGGTAAAAAATAAAGTGGTGCTGCAAAGTTAAATGTGTTTGCTGACTATTGTGCATTGGAAAAACTATACATGGTGGGTATTTTTTTCTTCCGGCTTTATTCATTTGGCTACTGATAAGCACACATACAATCCACACACAGACTGAAAGAAAATAATCTTGATTATTACCACATATGAAAGTTATTTGCCATAAAGAACTTTAATTACGGCTCCTGAGCATTTCTACCAGGAACAATGCATAAGCTTATGTATGGGCCGTAAACATCCTAGAAACACAAATGCATGAAAAGATGGGGATTAGAGTCAGGAATAACACACTTACTAAATCATTGTAGCAGTTTCTCTTGTTTCATTTACATTTTATAATTAAAGGATATCTTTGTCATGGATCTTCCCAATGCAAAGTAACTCTAATAATCCAGCAATGATTGGAGACCTTGAGAATGCTAGAATCAATTAGAAAGTAAGAAGAATTGAAGGAATTGATTCATATCCCGAATCAGGATTGAAAGAGGAATGGGAGCCTCCAATGTCAGCATGCCCACTCTCTTGGTGCTTATTTTCGAGAAAACGCAAAGGACCTTTGCGTTTCATTCCATTGAAAAGAAAGAGATTAGGTTACATCCTCCTAGGAGGGAGATTACAGGGGTTAGACCAAAAATCAGACTGGACCTCTTGGTGCTAGACTGGATATAAACAAAAAAAATCACCTGGGCTCAGCCTTGGAAAAATTGTGAACTCATCAATGGGAATCCTGTGTGCTCTCCATATAAAATATTGAGTAGCGAATTAGTATAAACGGAGATCTCCATGCAAAGAAGAATAAAAATAAATCAATGCCAAAGAAGAACAAATATTTTCATGTGAAGGAGGTATGAGCGAAAGGTTTTGCTCTGTTGCATCAGTCTCTTGGTTCGTTGGATCACTTGACTGAATCTAGAAGCTAATATGATTCGTTTTCACTAATAAGAGTAAGTTGGCAAATATAATAAGAGTAAGCTTCGATATAAGCTGCCCGATCTCGGTTCCCTCAGTTAAAGAGAACGTGATTACAGGGTTCAACTCAAACATATCTCTCCTTTTTCTCTCAAAAAGAAACTCGCGGAGGTGATGTGTAGTATTTAGTACATACTCATGCCATATCTGTTATGTGGCTGCTAGAGGGATGGCGGGAGAGGGCCGGCCGGGAGCCTTGCCCACGGCCGGTGGCAAGAGGGAAGGGATTTTCTTCTTAATTCTTGCTTGATTAGATTGATACATCTCCTCTCCATATATAGAGAGGTTACTTGACTCCCAAGCAAGGCTTACTTGACCCCTAAGCAAACCATAAGACTAACGGGCCCAGACCCATGACGTACTCTAACACTACACCCCACCTGGACATGCAGCTCGTCCTCGAGCTGCAACCTAAACAAATCATGACTCGACACAACACAAACCTAACACCAAAAAACGAGCCTTTTACATCTTGGCTTATTTTATTACTCTCAATCTGAAATGGGCTGGGAAGCTTTATTGTTGACCCCTGAACATAAAGTGGACACCATCCGCCCGTCAGATGTGCACCTGTACAGCCACCTGGATCCCATGGAAACCAGCGGGTGTAAGAGCAAGATCCATATCCCGTGTTTTGTGTGTTTGATAACAACACTCGAACGATTCTAACCATGCACAAAGTTTGTCATTGATAGGTTTGCAAGATGCACGGTACCCTCGCTGAACACACTATGATCAGAAGACTGAAGCCTAGCTCTTAGGGTTTCTGGTTTTGTGTGTGTGTCGCGAGGTAACATGGTATGAGAAGAAAAGAGGAAAAAGCTGTTTTAGCCATAGCGGTACTACCGGTACCAGGAGCGGTAGTACCGCTACCCCTACTGGTACCGCCCGAGATACCGCTCTAAGGTTTGCATATGGAAATGTCCCACAGAACCCGTTACGGTACCTTTACGGTACCATGAGCGGTAGTACCGCCCACGGTACCGTTCAAGTACCGTAACGCGTTACGGTAATGCCGCTCTGGTACCGCTCGGGTACCGCTTGGGATCCAGTAAGGTCTGGACCCTATTGCGGTACCTCAAGCGGTACCGCGAGCGGTAGTACCGCAATGTGTCCACGTGGACAAGTTCAGTGGGGATTCGAACTCAGAGCGGTAGTACCGCTTCCAGAAGCGGTAGTACCGCTTAGGCAAAAACAGCAGGTAACGGTTGGATTTGGAGGGACCTATATAAAGGCCCCTTCTTCTCCAGCCAGCCTTAGCTCTTCTCTCTCTCTCTCCTCCATTGTTGCTGAGCTCAAAATTGAGGGGATCTCCTCATCCACCCAACCAATCTTGCTCATACTTTGAGAGGTGGTGGAGGAGACCCCGATCTATCATTCTACCGAGAGAAAGTTCACCAATTCATGGTAGTTCTTAGTGGATCTTGGTGTTAGGGTTCCTTGGTGGAAGAGCTTCTTGGTGGAGCACTGAAAGAGCTTCTTGGTGGAGCATTGGAAGAGCTTCTTGGTGGAGCACTGGAAGAGCTTCTTGGTGGAGCATTGGAAGGGTTCCTTTGGTGGAGCATTGGAGATGGGTTCCTATGGTGGAGCATTGGAGATGTACAGCTATGGAGTCTAGCTTGGTGATGTACTAGCTCCATAGGGTGTTGGGAGCATCCTTGTGTGTGGAGCTCGCCCCAACCTTGTGAAGGAATCACTGCCTCGACCGGTGCCTTAGTGGAAGAGGGAGAGCACCTCCGTGGAGCTCTCTCGAGGAAGAAGGTGAGGCCTTCCTTCGTGGTGTGGCCGTCTACTCTCTTGTGTGAGACTAGCACCTCCTCAATGCAGACGTACTTCCTGTTGTGGAAGGAACTGCGGTAAATAAACCTCGCCTCGCCTCCGCGCCCTCCGGTTGTCTCGCTCCTTACTCTTACTATCTTGTTGATTCCTTTACTTGTTGCACATGTCCTAGCATCATTGTAGGAACACCGCTATTGCAAAAGTTATCACCTTTACCTTCCGTTGCGCTAAAATTGAAAAAGGTTAAAACTTGCCGTAGCGCCATTCACCCCCCCCCCCCTCTTGTTCGCTACGATCCATTCAAGTGGTATCAGAGCGTGGTTTTCTTGCTCGGGCTTTACCGCCTAAGAAATGGCCGAACGAGAGGTGGTTGTGAATGGAGTCCTTCCCCGTGAGCAATCATATCCATCATCAAGTGCCGATAATACTCCGGCTACTTTGCATGACCTCAAGAGATTGGAGTCATCCATTGTATCTCAATTGAAGGCTATGATGATGGAGTTGATTACTCCAAAACCTAACCCCATCATAGATACTAATAGAGGTGTCAATGTTTCCCCACAAGTTGACTCTTTTCCTTGTGTTGAGATTGTTGAGCAATCAACAAATTCACATCGGGAAAAGGATCTTGAGGATGTTGACACCTCATCAAAGGGGAAGGTTGCATCTCCATCAAGTGATTATGACTCAAATGTTCCAATGCCCATGCCTTGCATCTCGACTCATGGTCCACCACCATTACTTGAATCTAATAGCTTTGGTGATTGGAAACTCTTAATGTGTTCTCATGTGCGCAGCACCTCTACCGAGCTTTGGAGTATCATTGAAGAAGGATATTCACCACAAGACCCAATGAACTTGAAAAGAAGGGAAGTGGTGGACCACCAACTCAACGCCATCGCCATCAACTTGATTCACTTAGCCATTACTCCCAAGGACCGCACTCATATCCACTCGCTCAAGACCGCCAAGGAAGCTTGGGACGAACTTGACAAGCTCTTCCTTGGAAATGGGGGTATCCAATGCTCTCATTTTAGTGAAGCAATGGTGATACGTCCAAAACGTATCTACTTTCCCGAACACTTTTGCTATTGTTTTGCCTCTAATTTGTGTATTTTGGATACAACTAACACAGACTAACGCTGTTTTCAGCAGAATTGCTCTGGTGTCTTGTTTTTGTGCAGAAATTCAACTTTCGGGAAAATCCTCGGAATTTATATCAATGGGACTATTTTACCAGAAAACTCAGGGAGCCAGAAGGGCAAGCCAGGTGGAGGCCCGAGGGCCCCACACACCAGGTCGGCGCGGCTCAGGGGGGGCGCGCCGCCCTAGTGTGTGGCCCCCTCGGCTGGCCTCCGACGCCCCCCTCTGGACTACTTAAAGGGTTCGATCTAAAAATCGCGAGGCAGAAGTCGAAGTCGCCAGAAACCCTCCAGTACGCCGCCACATCGCGAAACTCCGTCTCGGGGGCCAGAAGTCGATGTTCTGGCACTCCGCCGGGACGGGGAATTGGAGGAGATCATCGCCATCATCACCACCGACGCCTCTCCATCGACCAGCAATGTTTCCCCCATCCATGTGTGAGTAAATCCCCCGCTGTAGGCTGAAGGGGATGGTAGGGATTGGATGAGATTGGTCATGTAATAGCATAAGATTGTTAGGGCATAGTGCCTAGTGTCCGTAATTGGTACTTTGATGATATTGTTGCAACTTGTTATGCTTAATGTTTGTCACTAGGGCCCGAGTGCCATGATCTCAGATCTGAACATGTTATTATTTCATCATGATATGCATTGTTTTATGATCTTACCTGCAAGTTGTATACACATGTTGCTGTCCGGAACCAAAGGCCCCGAAGTGACAGAAATTGGGACAACCGGAGGCGATGGTAGTGATGTGAGGATCACATGTGTTCACGGAGTGTTAATGCTTTTCTCCGGTACTCTATTAAAAGGAGTACCTTAATATCCAGTAGATTCCCTAGAGGCCCGGCTGCCACCGGCTGGTAGGACAAAAGATGTTGTGCAAGTTTCTCATTGCGAGCACGTACGACTATATACGGAACACATGCCTATGGATTACTTTGTACTTGGACACCGTTTTATTATTATCTGCAAATGCCCTGCTTTGATTGTTACATGAGTTTCACTCATCCATGCAACGCCCGTCATCCATCCCTGTGCCTACAGTATTTTAATTCTGCTGCTGTTATTTCACTACATCTTGCTATAAATCACATTATCGATAAACTCTTGCGAGCAAGTCTGTTTCAGTGCAATGAATTGACAACTCCGCTGTTAAGGCTTTCAAGTATTCTTTGTCTCCCCTTGTGTCGAATCAATAAATTGGGTTTTACTTCCCGCGAAGACTGCCGCGATCCCCTATACTTGTGGGTTATCAAGACTGTTTTCTGGCGCCGTTGCCGGGGAGCATAGCTTTATTTGGAGGTTCACTTGGATTGATATTGTTCGCTGCAAATTCTCCATCATGGGTAAAACTCGCGATTCTAAAGTCGTCATATTACCATCCACTACAAGAAAAGGTACAACTCTGAGTACTTCTGCTACTCTTGATTCACCATCTGTGATAAGTCAACTTGTTTCACCGCCGCAAGCTTCACTTGCTGGTACTTCTGCTGAATCTGAAAACTCTCATAATATTGATAATGTTTCTGCTGTGCTTGATGATAGTGGTTCATTGGGATATTTCTAGATGCTACAATTGCTAGGTCTAGACAAATTGAAAATACTGAAACTCCTAATGCTGCTACACCTGTTAATTCACCTGAACTTGATTATTCTAGTGATAATCCTGATGAGGATTATGTGGAGCTTAATGATGATTTATGCAATGCTACTGCTGATGCAAGAAAAATTAAAAAGTTTCTCGCACAATATACTGTTAGACATAAGTTATCTCCTGATCCTAAATTTGCCACATCTCCTATATGCATTAAGGATAAAGATTATGATTTTTCTCTTGATCTATCTCATATAGCTATTGTTGAGAAAACACCCTTTTGTGGTACTGAAAAAGAAAGTGATGTAGAACACATGAATGAACTTTCTTCTATGAGTAGCTTGTTTTCTGATGATGTTAAGATGCGTACTTATTTCGTTGCTAAAATTTTTCCTTTCTCATTAAAGGATGATGCTAAAACCTGGTATAATAATTTGCCTCCTGGTTCTATTAAAAGTCCAGGTGATTTGCTTGATGTTTTCTTTCGGAAATACTTTCTTGCTAGTGCTCAACATGCTGCTTTACAGAAAATTTATAGCTTTGACCAGGAAGATGGAGAGAAATTGCCTGAAGCATGGGCAAGATTTTTCTCTCTTATCAGGGCTCGACCTAGACATGAATTGGAAAAGCATGATTTACTCGATATATTCTATAGTGGACTAACCATTGAGTCTAGAGCATATTTGGATAGTTGTGCTGGTTGTGTTTTCAGGAAAAGAACTCCAGACGAAGCTGAAGAATTATTGGCTAAAGTAGGCCGGAATCATGATGATTGGACTACACCTGAACCAACTCCGACGCCAATATTGAAGAAGAGGGGTTTAATTAAATTGAATGATGAAGATATGAGGGAAGCCAAGAAGTCTCTCAAGGAGAAAGGTATTAAATCCGAAGATGTGAAGAATCTACCTCCCATGGAAGATATATGTGAGATAATTCCCCCTTCATCCATGATTGAGGTAAACTCCCTTCAACGCTTTACTAGGGAAGATATTCCGTATTCAAAACCTCCTGCTCAATGCTTAGATGAGTTTGATAATTATATTGTTAAGCAAGAAAAATTTAATATGAGAGTAGAGAATCATCTAATGGAAAATTCTCAAGCTATTAGCAATTTGCATGATATTGTGGAGAGAACCTCCAATGATGTTAAGATGCTTGTTAAACATTTTCAAATGGTTCAAACTCAAATTGATCAACTCACTAAAGTGCAAAATGACTTGCTAAAAAATAATTCTAAAGAGAAACATGCTTATGAAGTAACAACTAGAGGCGGTGTCTCTACCCAGGATCCTCTATATCCTGAAGGGCATCCCAAAAGAGTTGAACAAGATTCTCAACGAATTGAACCTAGTGCTCCTTCTAAGAAAAAGAAGAAGAAACATAAAAATGTTGTAGAATCCTCTGAACTTGTTAATGATCCTAATAGTATTTCTATTTCTGATGCTGAAACTGAAAGTGGTAATGAACATGATAATGAAAATGATAATGATAAGAATGATGCTTCTGATAAAGAAGAAGTTGAAGATGAACCTGAAAAGCATGCTAAAAATAAAAAGTATACTAAAGAAGATTTTATTGCTAAGAAACATGGTAATGAAAGGGAACCTTGGGTGCAAAAGCAAATGCCTTTTCCTGCTAAGAAACTAAAATCAAAGGAAGAAGAACACTATAATAAATTTTGTGATTGGATGAAACCTTTATTCTTGCAAATCCCTTTGACTGATGCTATTAAATTGCCTCCTTATTCAAAGTATATGAAAGATATTGTCACTAACAAAAGGAAAATCCCCAATGAGGAGATTTCCACTATGCTTGCTAATTACTCTTTCAATGGAAAAGTTCCAAAGAAGTTGGGCGACCCAGGTATACCTAATATTCCTTGTTCTATTAAGAATAATTATGTTAGAACTGCTCTATGTGACTTGGGAGCCGGTGTTAGTGTTATGCCTTTTTCTCTTTATAAGAGACTTTATTTAGATAAGTTGATACCTACTGATATATCTTTGCAAATGGCTGATAAATCTACTGCTATTCCTGTTGGTATATGTGAGGATGTTCCTGTTCAAGTTACTAACAACTGCTTGATATTAACTGATTTTGTTGTGTTGGAAATGCCTGAAGATGATAGTATGTCTATTATTCTTGGGAGACCTTTTCTTAACACCGCAGGGGCTGTTATTGATTGCAATAAAGGAAAGGTTACTTTCAATGTTGATGATAAGGAGCATACCGTCTATTTCCCCAAGAGGATTGATAAAGTATGTGTAACACCCCAAATTTCAATAAAAAGAAAGTTAGAGAATTCCAGAAAGCAAATTTCAAACCAACAAAAACTTTTCTATTTGCATATAGTACCATGCATAGGACTTGTGCATTTGAGTGATATGCCATGATGATTGTTATTACTTGTATTTGATATGCTCTAAAACCCTAGTGTGATCATATGAAGATCACCAACTAAATAAATCAAAGAGGAGGAAAACCCAATAATTGAAAAACCCTAAAAACCCTAACATATGCCCTATGGCATTTTTATAAATTTTGAACCTAGACCAATTTGGTCTTCACCATTAGTTGAATAATGTTATTAAACACTTATTACAACTTTTGGAATCAAAGTTTCACAATTCAAATGAAATCCAAACACAAATCCCACTCACATATGATAATGGTCAAAACTGAAATTTATAGTCTGATCACCACTTTGAGCCCTTGCCATTCATTTTTCCCAAACCAACTCTTGCTAACTCTTTGCACCATTTCAAAGTCAACATCAAGGTGAACAACTTTGATGAAGATCATCATGCCAAATTCATCTTTGATCATGAGCAAGGCTCATCCAAAGTCCCAACTTTTTAACATATGGAACAATCTACACTTAGCCATTTTGGCCAACTTTTGAATTCTAATTTTTCCACCACCACCTCAAAACCTCTCTGGTCATTTACAACTAATATCAACACTCACTTTTCAAACACATTCACTATTTGAATTATTTCAAATTTGGACAATTTTGTAAATTCCAAAATCGGGCACTATTTGCAACTATTGCAAATAGTGATTCTACACACCTAATCTACCCCAACTCTAATCTACCTTGTCCCCTGGTCCCCTCTCACTCTCAATGCAGCATAGAAACCCTAGTGGTGCATGCATAGCATGCATGCACACACCATGCCGGCCATGGCGCCACCTTGCCGAGCCTCCCCTCTCTCCCTTGCTCTCCAACCCTGGCCACCTTGCCCTAGCCCGCCACCTCACTCTACTGGACCACCTAGCACCGGCCATTGTCGAGGAGGAGCACTGCATCGGCCAGACCAGCGCGCGCCCATGGCGGCCAGTATGCCGCTCGCGTCGCACGTGTGCGCGCCGCAGACACGCCCTGGCCACCTCTCGCCTGGCCACCTCGCACACGCCCTGGACCACCTAGCTGCGGGTTGAGCATCGCCGCGTCGCCACGAAGCTCCCAGACAGCAGCTCGACCACGACCCGTGCCCGCCGCCGCCGGAGACGCGACATAACCAGGCCCTCCCCGACCACGATGTCGCCACCATTCGCCTCGCCTGGACACGTAGAGCATCCCTGCACCCTCGCCTAGCTCGATAGCTCGCCGGAGACGCCGCGCCCATGTCGCCTGCATCACTGCCCGCAACCCTCATGCGATTCTATAAATAGGAGGTTCCCTGGACAGAACCAAGCACACCATTCCACTCCTCACCTCTCACTGCTTCGCCACCACCACTCCACTCACTCAATCATCACCGGAGCTGCTCCAATTTGAAGATCGACGCCGCCAGTACCCGGAGGTCGCCGCCGTCGATTGGAGCTGTTCCAGGAGGAGCCGCCGGTACCAGGAGCTCCGCCGTCGTCCACAACTTCACCACGCACACTGCCATCCCTCGCTGGAGCACTGGTTAGCCCGCCGACCCCCTACTGCCGCCGCCGCATCGTCGGGTTCTCGTCGGCGACGACGATGAACCACGGCCGTTGATCTGCGTTCTAATCCAACGCTCCCCTTTAAAACGTACCGCTTCGGTGACGCTGAGTCACTGACGCACGGACCCCACCCTGTCAGCGCGCCGCGCGTCTGTGGACCGTGGTTGGGCTGGACTGGGTTGGTTTGGGCCGTTTTTAAATCTGGCAGCCCGTTTAGTTTTCCCGCCGGCCTGTTAATTCAAATCTAGTTTAAATATTTCCAAATGAATTTCAATACTGCTGCCACTTTGAAATTCAATAGAATTAAATTGGCTAAACCAAATTGGATGAACTTTATATGGTTGGAAAGCTAGAGAAATTATCTAGCCAATGCCATTGGCCCCATGGCCAGATTCTTTGTAGAATAAATGTGATAAAAATAACAAGACAGGGACTTTTCCCTATTCAAATAATTCTTAAAAATCAACCAAAATAGATATTAAGTTAATTCCAACTCTAATAGCTCACATTTGACTTACACTAATTGTTTATGCAATAAAATGGTGTGGTCACTTTGTATGATCATGCCATAGTTTAATGAATAGATATTATGGCTAGTTTAACTAGTTGATATTGTCCAAAACTATTAAAGTAAAATTATGTGAAGTCTTATACTTCATTTAAACTTGTCTCACATGAATTCATGGGATGTTTGGACCCCTGGTCCCAAACTCTCTTATATGAATTACTTGAGATTTAAATCAAATGTAGTGTTATTTAAATAGTATGAGGTGATCTACCTCATTTAAATCCTTTTCACAAATGATGATGATGAACATTTGACTTAGGTCAATATGAGTTCATACATGATTGTTTGAGAAATTAAATCTTAAGAAGATTTCAATGAGAGGAAATTATTTCTCAAGAACCCTATGGAAACTATCATTTACATATGAAATACAAAGAAGTGAATTCTATTTAAACCCCACAACCCATGCACTCTAGTTAATTTATTTGTGTGCATAGAGTAGTTTGTGTGTTACATGTGATGTATGGAATAGCCATTGAATTAGTGAGTAATTATACTCGTATTAAAATTTAGACGGTAGCACCGGAGAGTACGCCGAAGAAGAAGGTTGCTACCAGGAGGAGGAGGAGGAACAGTTTGAGAACTACCAAGGCAAGCTAATATTCTTTCAAAGTGCAAAGCCCCTTGGGGCAAGGCACCATGTTTCTTATCTTTTCTTATATGAACCCATCCCAAGTTTTTACTTTACAAGTTTTTATTTGTTTTCTAAATGAGTTACTTTGATAGTTAACTTTGGTCCAAGTACAAGTTGATTACTAGAGTAGTGAGTTAGTCTTCTCCAAGCAAAGCAAGTTAGCACCCCTCATGAATTAGAGCTAGTGCTAATGAATTAAAACTTGACTACTCTAGATGGGAACAATGTGAATTTGAAGTGATTTTGAAACCTTGGAATGAAGATGCATTCCATTGAATGATTTTTGAAGGTGAATGTGAACAAGAGAAGATGGTGATTTTTGATAAAACAATGATGTTGGTTTGAATGCGATACCTTTCCAATTATTAAGTACCCCCACAATACCTGATTATGGGTAGGGCTTAACTGGAAGTTTATGCGTCTTAGTATGGGTTCCCTCTAAACAAGCGTCATCGGGGTTATGCCGAAAGCTGCCTCTACAACAAAAGAAATGATATGCTATGATGCGAAATGAGGTGAATGTCTGGCCCAAGCCCTGTGCAGTTCCAGAGCTAAGCTATGTCTTCACCGGGAGGCCAAGCTCATGGGGAGAGGTGCTCATACTAGGATTTGTAAGTGAAAGGTTATGGTTGATGATCCGCGTCGTGTTACGATGATTCGGGGTAATCCCGACGGATGAAATCAAATGTTGTGGCACAAGTGTGCAACCTCTGCAGAGTGTAAACCTATTCGAATAGCCGCGTCCACGGTTACGGACGGTTGGAAAGGCCATACCGTTTCCGATGTCATATCTTTGAAAATGATGTTGAAAGATGATGGTGAAATGACTTGTGGTGGATTGAATTGAAATCACCACTTGAAATGGTGGGAATGACACTAATGTTCCCACTTGAGTTAGTTAGCACTTGAATAAGCTTTTCTCAAACTTTGTGAACCAAAACTAGCTTTATGCAAATAAACTAGAGCTTAGCAAACCATACTAGAATGTCTAGCACTTACATTAGTATTAGTTTGCGAGTACTTAAAGTACTCACGGCTTTGTCCCTGGCTATTCAAATGGCCAGAGTATGAAGATGACCAAGGAGATGACCAGCAGGACGCCTACGACAACTAAGCGCCTTCCGACGTCAAGCGTTGGCCTGTGGACTAGAGAGTCCTTGTATCTTACGCTTCCGCTATGTTGAACTATGAACTTATGTTTGTTCGTTGATCAATAGATCAACTATTCGTGTAATATGGATCATGTGATTCCAATTTGTAAGACTTATGGTTTGTAATGAATGATGACTGTGATACTTAACTATTATGCCTCGCAACAACAATATTCCTGGGATTGCGATGTATGACATAATAGGCATTCGGACTTAAAAATCTGGGTGTTGACAAGTTGGTATCAGAGCCATTGTTTGACCTTAGAAGACCTTAGTTAGAATGGGCGTTCTGAAAATCTTAACTTTGAAATCAAATGAAAGAAATTATTTGTGAAAATTTACTACACTCTTGTCTTTGAGACTTTGCCAAAATTTGATGAATCATGTTCTATCCTATTTGAATCAACTTAAAACTTTGCCACACTTTGCACTCTCTAACTTACTCATCCAATTCTCTTTCAGATGGCGCTGAATGAACCCATCAACACCAAGTTTTACCAGCTTGGGAACGGAGGGAGCTTGATCTTCGAGCACGACCTCAACGCCCTCTCTGACTTCCTTGGGCGCCCACACCCCGAGTTTCACGGGGTTCAGCTGGACGACACGCCCGGAGGAGAGTTGCAGTGGGTGATCACTGCCGACTTGAGGGGCAAGTTGGAGCCTCCCACCTCAGAGAGGATCCTCTTCTCCTTCCGCGAGAGCAACTGGCTCGACGGACTCGCAAGTGGCCTTCAGGAGGCACTTGCGCGCCTCTGTGGACAGAACGTGGTGAGCATCCTCGCCTCTCGCTACGCCCACCTTGTGAGGCGTGATGCCGCGGGAGTGCCCATGGAGCTGCAGCCGCACCCGGAGTTGAGGCACCATGCTGAGCACCTGGACTTCATGCTCTACCAGACTCAGAGGGACCTCGACGCCACTCGCGCTTACGCGAACTAGACCCATGCTCACATCACCGAGCAGGGTGAGGCGATCAAGCTACTCAACAACGACCGCAAGAGCCTTCGCCAGCAGCGTGCCAAGAAGGACGCTATGATTCGTCGCCTTCGCGCCCGGATCGCGTCACTTGAGGCCACTATCAAGGCCCAGGAGGATCAGATTCATCAGCTGGAGGATGACGATGGAGGCATCGACATTCAGGGAGGAGACGCCTTTCTGAGTGACGACAACGACTTTGAGGAGGATGATAACACCGAGGAGGAGGACTACGAGTTCCTGGAGGCAGGACCCGACGACTACGTTCCGATCGATGTCGATGATGAGGAGTAGTTGCACTAGTTCCACTTATAGTAGGTGTGAGTTGTATCCCGTCCCTTGTATCGTAGCATGAGAATGGTTCTTAAAACCATTGGAGTATGTGTGTAGTTTGTACTATGTGTTGCATGAATGAATGAATGTTATGTTTGTCATGAAAAGATTACAAGTTTTCAAATGTTTTTCAAACTTAACCAAAATGAACCATAGAATGTTCCCTCTTATCTCATAATCTTCTACATCTTCAGATGGCCCCTCCGAATCGCACCAACGACGCGATGCTGCAACTGCTGCAAACCATGCTTGCAGACCGGGAAACCGAAAGAGCCGAATACCAAGCCAACCTCATCGCCTTGCAGAACATCGCCAACCAAGGCCATGGAAATCATGACCACCCCGGATCCAAGCTCAAGAACTTCCAAAACACCAACCCTCCGGTGTTTAGCAAGACCGAGGAGCCCCTCGACGCCGACGATTGGCTCCAGACTATGGAGAACAATCTGGAGGTAGCCGGAGTAGAAGCCAACGAGAAAGTCCTGTTCGCCACGCACTATCTCGCTGGACCAGCCCGCGCTTGGTGGACAAACACCCGTGCCATGAACGGAGGTCAATTCATGACTTGGGAGGATTTCAAACTCAAGTTCAGCAAGTACCATGTACCCCCGGGTCTTATCAAGAAGATGAGGGATGAATTCCGTGAGCTGAAACAAGGTCGCATGACGGTGGTTGAATACCGTGACAAGTTTCTCACTTTGTCAAGGTATGCCCCTGATGAGACCGACACCGTTGAGAAGAGGAAGGAGAGATTCCTGAACGGACTGCATGATGAGATGCAGACTGTCCTCGTCAACATCCCCTTCGCCGACCTCGAAGCCCTCGTTGACTCCGCCATCCAGATGGAGGGCAAGTTAAACCAAGCCAATGAGAACCGCAAGCGCCGCATGGCGAATCAGAGTGGATCAAGCCACCCCCAAAAGTTTCGCCCTAGCTCAAGCGGAGGTTTCACTCCAAGAAACAACAAACCCCAGATGCAGAACTCTCGCCCCGGTTATCAGAACCGGAGTGGAGGAAACTCCAAGCCAGGAGGCTACAACAACAACTACAACCGCGCTCCACCCCGAGCCCCTAACAACAACAACACCAACACCAACACCGCTCCCAGAACCGGAAGCAATGCCGTTCCCATTGCGAACAAGCAGGACAAGACCACTATCACTTGTTATGAGTGTGGTGTAGTGGGGCACTACTCCAACGAGTGTCCCAAGCGTCTTGCCAAGCTCGCCGGCAACACCGCTGCACCTGCTCAGCAACAACGCCGTGTCTCCACCGGCAAGAAGTTCGCCCCCAACAACCCCAACAACCGCAACGGCCGCCTCTACCACATGAACGCCGAAGAAGCCCAGGAAGCACCAGATGTTGTACTGGGTATGTTTTCTGTCAACCACATCCCTGCCAGAGTGTTGTTTGATTCTGGAGCATCTCATTCGTTTGTCACCGAAGACTTTGCATCAACAAGTAAAATTCAACCCCTCAGTTTGAAGCATGTTATGATAGTTCAAATCCCCGGATCAACCACCAAAGCCAGAAAATTTTGCAAAAATGTACCAATCAAAATCCATGATGTAGATTTCTTTGCAAATCTAATCATACTTGGAACCAAAGGTTTGGAAGTTGTCCTAGGAATGGACTGGATGTCCAAACACAATGGATTGATAGACTGCGCCAAGAAAGCCATAACCATGACTAGCAGCACCGGTATCGTAGTTGAGCACGTCTCTGAGAAACTACCCAGAAAATTCACCTGCAACCAAAGTGTATCCAAGCCAACTCTGGATCAAATCAGGGTCGTTTGTCGCTACCCTGATGTGTTTCCGGATGATCTACCCGGTATGCCCCCGGATCCGGATATCGAGTTTATCATCGAGTTAATCCCCGGAACTGGACCCATAGCCCAGAGAGCCTACAGCATGAACGCAACCGAGCTTGTGGAGCTGAAGACGCAAATAGATGACATGTTAGCCAAAGGTTTGATTAGACCAAGTGCATCCCCCTGGAGATCCCCCGTCTTGTTTGTCGACAAGAAAGATGGTGCAAATCGTTTATGCACGGACTATCGTAAGCTTAACGATGTCACCATCAAAAACAAATACCCCTTACCCAAGATCGAAGACTTGTTTGACCAACTCACCGGATCCCGAGTTTTCTCCAAGATTGATCTTAGAACTGGATACCACCAACTGAAGATCCGAGCCACCGACATTCCAAAAACTGCCTTTACCACCAGATATGGGTTGTATGAGTACAACGTCATGTCATTTGGACTGACCAATGCCCCCGCTTATTTCATGAATCTCATGAATAAGATCTTCATGAACTTTTTGGACAAGTTTGTCGTTGTGTTCATCGACGACATCCTCGTCTACTCCAAGTCCGAAGAGGAACATGAACAACATTTGGAGATTGTCCTAGAAACACTTAGACAGCACAAGTTGTATGCCAAGTTTAGCAAGTGTGAGTTTTGGCTGGAAGAAGTTGGATTCCTCGGACACATCTTGTCCGCAGGAGGAATTGCCGTAGATCCCGCCAAAATCAAAACTGTTATGGAATGGCAAGCCCCAACCACCCAAACCGAGGTCCGCGCTTTTCTTGGATTAGCCGGATACTACCGCAGATTTGTGGAAGGTTTTTCGAGTATCGCTCGACCAATGACCCAATTGCTGAAAAAGGACAGAAAGTTTGAGTGGACCGACAAATGCGAAGAGAGCTTTCAACAGCTCAAGAGTAGATTGACAACAGCCCCAATCCTGATCATGCCAGATATCGCAAAGCCCTTTGACGTATATTGCGACGCCTCCAAGACTGGACTTGGATGCGTGCTTATGCAAGAAGGCAAGGTTGTATCCTACCTTTCAAGACAGCTCAAGCAACATGAACAGAACTACCCAACCCATGACCTCGAGCTTGCAGCCGTGGTCTTAGCCCTGAAAGTTTGGCGTCATTACCTCATGGGTAATCGATGCGAGATCTACTCCGACCACAAAAGCCTCAAATATATATTCACCCAGAAAGAGTTGAACATGAGACAACGCCGATGGATCGAATTGATCAAGGATTACGACATGGAGATTCACTACCACCCCGGCAAGGCCAATGTGGTAGCAGATGCTTTGAGTCGACTGCCGTGTCAGTTAAACTCCATGCTCGCAACCGAACAGCCCAGCTTGCATCAAGAGTTTGAACGGTTCAGACTTGAACTTGTTAGTGAAGGATTCCTAGCCAGCATAGAACTGCAACCCACCTTGGTTGGTCAAATCAAGGAAGCCCAGAAGGACAACGCTAGCATTGACGGAATCAAGAAACAGATAGCCGCAGGAAAAGCCCCCGGATTCACCGTAGACGAAGCCAGAGTTCTTTGGTATAAAGAACGTCTCTACGTACCATCGGACTCTGACTTGAAACAAGTCATCCTGCAAGAAGCCCATGACACCCTTTATTCAATCCACCCCGGAGGTACCAAGATGTACCAGGACCTAAAAGAACAATTTTGGTGGCACGGAATGAAGAGAGAGATCGGTAGCTATATCGCTAAGTGTGACATCTGTCAGAGAGTCAAGGCAGAACATCAACGACCCGCCGGACTGTTACAACCCCTCCAGATTCCGGAATGGAAATGGGACTCCGTAGGAATGGACTTTATCACCGGACTGCCCAAATCCAGCAAAGGCAATGATTCAATATGGGTAGTTGTCGATAGATTGACCAAAGTCGCCCATTTCATCGCCGTCAAAACCACCTATCAAGGCCCAAAGCTAGCTGAACTTTACATCTCCAGAATAGTCGCTCTACACGGAACCCCCAAATCGATAGTGTCAGATAGAGGATCACAGTTCACCTCAAGGTTCTGGCAGAAAGTGCATGAAGGACTAGGCACTCGCCTAAATTTCAGCACCGCCTATCACCCTCGCATCGACGGACGGATCGAGAGAGTAAACCAGATACTGGAAGACATGCTTAGAGCATGCGTACTGGAATACGGATCCAAGTGGGAAGACTGCCTACCTTACGCAGAATTCTCCTACAACAATAGCTATCAAGCCAGCCTACAGATGGCCCCCTTTGAAGCCTTGTACGGAAGGAAGTGCCGTACCCCCCTGAACTGGTCGGAAGTCGGAGAGAGCCAAGTTTTCGGCCCAGATGTTCTTCGTGAAGCCGAAGGGAAAGTCCACAAGATCTGCGAGTACCTCAAGACAGCGCAATCCAGACAGAAGAGTTACGCCGACAAGAGACGTCGGGAGATGACCTTTGAGATCGGAGACTTCGTCTATCTCAAAGTATCCCCCTTGAAAGGAATGCAAAGGTTCCAACTGAAAGGAAAGCTTGCACCCCGCTATGTCGGACCTTTCCAAGTCCTCAGTCGCCGAGGTGAAGTATCTTATCAACTGGAGTTGCCTGAAGAAATGTCGGCTGTGCACGACGTGTTTCACATCTCACTTCTCCGGAAGTGCCTTGAAGTCCCGGAGAAGACCGAAGTGTTCAAGAACATCGATCACCGATCGGTGGATATCAACAAGGATCTGACTTACCGCGAAGTGCCGATTCGCATCCTGGAAGAAGCTTACCGAACCACTGATGGCGTGTAACTCACACGTTCGTTGGGAACCCCAAGAGGAAGGTATGATGCGCACAGCAGCAAGTTTTCCCTCAGAAAGAAACCAAGGTTTATCGAACCAGGAGGAGCCAAGAAGCACATTGAAGGTTGATGGCGGCGGGATGTAGTGCGGCGCAACACCAGGGATTCCGGCGCCAACGTGGAACCTGCACAACACAACCAAAGTACTTTGCCCCAACGAAACAGTGAGGTTGTCAATCTCACCGGCTTGCTGTAACAAAGGATTAACCGTATTGTGTGGAAGATGATTGTTTGCAGAAACAAGAGAAACGATTACGAGAGATTGTATTTCAAGAAAGAGAATTGGACCGGGTCCACGATTCACTAGAGGTGTCTCTCCCATAAGACAAACAGCATGTTGGGTGAACAAATTACAGTTGGGCAATTGACAAATAAAGAGAGCATGACAATGCACATACATATCATGATGAGTATAGTGAGATTTAATTGGGCATTATGACAAAGTACATAGACCGCCATCCAACTGCATCTATGCCTAAAAAGTCCACCTTCAGGTTATCATCCGAACCCCCTCCAGTATTAAGTTGCAAAGCAACAGACAATTGCATTAAGTATGGTGCGTAATGTAATCAACAACTACATCCTTAGACATAGCATCAATGTTTTATCCCTAGTGGCAACAGCACAACACAACCTTAGAACTTTCTCACACTGTCCCGGTGTCAATGCAATGCATGAACCCACTATCGAGCATAAGTACTCCCTCTTGGAGTTACAAGCATCTACTTGGCCAGAGCATCTACTAGTAACGGAGAGCATGCAAGATCATAAACAACACGTAGATATAACTTTGATAATCAACATAACAAGTATTCTCTATTCATCGGATCCCAACAAACGCAACATATAGAATTACAGATAGATGATCTTGATCATGTTAGGCAGCTCACAAGATCCGACAATGATAGCACAATGGGGAGAAGACAACCATCTAGCTACTGCTATGGACCCATAGTCCAGGGGTAGACTACTCACACATCACACCGGAGGCGACCATGGCGGCGTAGAGTCCTCCGGGAGATGATTCCCCTCTCCGGCAGGGTGCCGGAGGCGATCTCCTGGATCCCTCGAGATGGGATCGGCGTTGGCGGCGTCTCTGGAAGGTTTTCCGTATCGTGGCTCTCGGTACTGGGGGTTTCGTCACGGAGGCTATTTGTAGGCGGAAGGGCAGGTCAAGAGGCGGCACGGGGGCCCCACACCACAGGCCGCGCGCCAAGGGGGCCGCGCCGCCCTAGGGTGTGGCCCCTCGTGGCCCCTCTTCGTCTCTCCTTCGGACTTCGGAAGCTTCGTGGAAAAATAGGCCCTCGGGCTTTGATTTTGTCCAATTCCGAGAATATTTCCTTACTAGGATTTCTAAAACCAAAAACAGCAGTAAAACAAAGAATCGCACTTCGGCATCTTGTTAATAGGTTAGTTCCAGAAAATGCACGAATATGACATAAAGTGTGCATAAAAACATGTAGATAACATCAATAATGTGGCATGGAACATAAGAAATTATCGATACGTCGGAGACGTATCACCATCCCCAAGCTTAGTTCTGCTCGTCCCGAGCAGGTAAAACGATAACACAGATAATTTCTGGAGTGACATGCCATCATAATCTTGATCATACTATTTGTAAAGCATATGTAGTGAATGCAGCGATCAAAACAATGTATATGACATGAGTAAACAAGTGAATCATAAAGCAAAGACTTGTCATGAATAGCACTTCAAGACAAGCATCAATAAGTCTTGCATAAGAGTTAACTCATAAAGCAATAATTCAAAGTAAAGGTATTGAAGCAACACAAAGGAAGATTAAGTTTCAGCGGTTGCTTTCAACTTGTAACATGTATATCCCATGGATATTGTCAACATAGAGTAATATAATAAGTGCAATAAGCAAGTATGTAGGAATCAATGCAATGTTCACACAAGTGTTTGCTTCTTGAGGTGGAGAGAAATAGGTGAACTGACTCAACATTGAAAGTAAAAGAATGGTCCTCCATAGAGGAAAAGCATCGATTGCTATATTTGTGCTAGAGCTTTGATTTTGAAAACATGAAACAATTTTGTCAACGGTAGTAATAATGCATATGCATCATGTAAATTATATCTTATAAGTTGCAAGCCTCATGCATACTGTACCAATAGTGCCCGCACCTTGTCCTAATTAGCTTGGACTACCTGGATTATCACCGCAATACATATGCTTTAACCAAGTATCACAAAGGGGTACCTCTATGCCGCCTGTACAAAGGTCTAAGGAGAAAGCTCGCATTTGGATTTCTCGCTTTTGATTATTCTCAACTTAGACATCCATACCGGGACAACATAGACAACAGATAATGGACTCCTCTTTTAATGCTTTAAGCATTCAACAACAATTAATTCTTTTCTCATTAGAGATTTGAGGATGTTTGTCCAAAACTGAAACTTCCACCATGGATCATGGCTTTAGTTAGCGGCCCAATGTTCTTCTCTAACAATATGCATGCTCAAACCATTCAACTCAGTGTAGATCGCCCTTACTTCAGACAAGACGAACATGCATAGCAACTCACATAAAATTCAACAATGAAAAGTTGATGGCGTCCCCAAGAACATGGTTATCGCACAACAAGCAACTTAATAAGAGATAAAGTGCATAATTACATATTCAATACCACAATAGTTTTTAAGCTATTTGTCCCATGAGCTATATATTGCAAAGGTGAATGATGGAATTTTAAAGGTAGCACTCAAGCAATTTACTTTGGAATGGCGGAAAATACCATGTAGTAGGTAGGTATAGTGGACACAAATGGCATAGTGGTTGGCTCAAGTATTTTGGATGCATGAGAAGTATTCCCTCTCGATACAAGGTTTAGGCTAGCAAGGCTTATTTGAAACAAACACAAGGATGAACCGGTGCAGCAAAACTCACATAAAAGACATATTGAAAACATTATAAGACTCTACACCGTCTTCCTTGTTGTTCAAACTCAATACTAGAAATTATCTAGACCTTAGAGAAACCAAATATGCAAACCAAATTTTAGCATGCTCTATGTATTTCTTCATTAATGGGTGCAAAGCATATGATGCAAGAGCTTAAACATGAGCACAACAATTGCCAAGTATCACATTACCCAAGACATTTATAGCAATTACTACATGTATCATTTTCCAATTCCAACCATATAACAATTTAACGAAGGAGAAACTTCGCCATGAATACTATGAGTAGAAACCAAGGACATACTTGTCCATATGCTACAGCGGAGCGTGTCTCTCTCCCATAAAGTGAATGCTAGGATCCATTTTATTCAAACAAAACAAAAAACAAAAACAAACCGACGCTCCAAGAAAAAGCACATAAGATGTGATGGAATAAAAATATAGTTTCAGGGGAGGAACCTGATAATGTTGTCGATGAAGAAGGGGATGCCTTGGGCATCCCCAAGCTTAGACGCTTGAGTCTTCTTGATATATGCAGGGGTGAACCACCGGGGCATCCCCAAGCTTAGAGCTTTCACTCTCCTTGATCATGTTGCATCATACTCCTCTCTTGACCCTTGAAAACTTCCTCCACACCAAACTCGAAACAACTCATTAGAGGGTTAGTGCACAATATAAATTGACATATTCAGAGGTGACACAATCATTCTTAACACTTCTGGACATTGCATAATGCTACTGGACATTAGTGGATCAAAGAAATTCATCCAACATAGCAAAAGAGGCAATGCGAAATAAAAGGCAGAATCTGTCAAAACAGAACAGTTCGTATTGACGAATTTTAAAATGGCACCAGACTTGCTCAAATGAAAATGCTCAAATTTAATGAAAGTTGCGTACATATCTGAGGATCATGCACGTAAATTGGCTTAATTTTCTGAGCTACCTACAGGGAGGTGGACCCAGATTCGTGACAGCAAAGAAATCTGGAACTGTGCAGTAATCCAAATCTAGTACTTACTTTTCTATCAACGGCTTAACTTGGCACAACAAAACACAAAACTAAGATAAGGAGAGGTTGCTACAGTAGTAAACAACTTCCAAGACACAAAATAAAAACAAAGTACTGTAGTAAAATAACACATGGGTTATCTCCCAAGAAGTTCTTTCTTTATAGCCATTAAGATGGGCTCAGCAGTTTTGATGATGCACTCGCAAGAAATAGTATTTGAAGCAAAAGAGAGCTTCAAGGGGCAAATTCAAAACACATTTAAGTCTTACATGCTTCCTATGAAGAGGAATCTTGTAAATAAACAAGTTCAAGAAGCATAATACAACAAGCGTAGAAAGATAAAACGAGTGTAGCTTCAAAAATTTCAGCACATAGAGAGGTGTTTTAGTAACATGAAAATTTCTACTACCATATTTTCCTCTCTCATAATAACTTTCAGTAGCATCATGAGCAAACTCAACAATATAACTATCACATAAAGCATTCTTATCATGAGTCTCATGCATAAAATTATTACTCTCCACATAAGCATAATCAATTTTATTAGTTGTAGTGGGAGCAAATTCAACAAAGTGGCTATCATCATATATAGGAGGCATATTGTAATCATAAAAGAAAATTTTCTCCTCAATGCTTGGGGGACTAAAAAGATCATGCTCATCAAAGCCAGCTTCCCCAAGCTTAGAATTTTCCATAGCATTAGCAACAATGGTGTTCAAAGCATTCATAGTAATAACATTCCCATTAGCATGCATATAAAGTTCCATGGGTTTTTTAATTCTCTCTTCAAACACATCATGTCCTAATTCAAGATAAAGTTCATAAAGATCTCTCATATTTTTGTTGTTTTGCATTATGCTTAACTAGTGAAATAAAAACATGCATGATATTAAGTAAAGTAAAACAAGTAACTAATTTTTTTGTGTTTTTGATATAGCAAACAAGATAGCAAATAAAGTAAAACTAGCAACTAATTTTTTTTGTATTTTGATTTAGTGCAGCAAACAAAGTAGTAAATAAAACTAAGCAAGACAAAAACAAAGTAAAGAGATTGAGAAGTGGAGACTCCTTGCAGCGTGTCTTGATCTCCCGGCAACGGCGCCTTAAAAAGAGCTTGATGGCGTGTAACTCACACGTTCGTTGGGAACCCCAAGAGGAAGGTATGATGCGCACAGCAGCAAGTTTTCCCTCAGAAAGAAACCAAGGTTTATCGAACCAGGAGGAGCCAAGAAGCACGTTGAAGGTTGATGGCGGCGGGATGTAGTGCGGCGCAACACCAGGATTCCGGCGCCAACGTGGAACCTGCACAACACAACCAAAGTACTTTGCCCCAACGAAACAAAGTGAGGTTGTCAATCTCACCGGCTTGCTGTAACAAAGGATTAACCGTATTGTGTGGAAGATGATTGTTTGCGAAAAACAAGAGAACAAGATTGCAGTAGATTGTATTTCAAGAAAGAGAATTGGACCGGGTCCACAGCTCACTAGAGGTGTCTCTCCCATAAGACAAACAGCATGTTGGGTGAACAAATTACAGTTGGGCAATTGACAAATAAAGAGAGCATGACAATGCACATACATATCATGATGAGTATAGTGAGATTTAATTGGGCATTACGACAAAGTACATAGACCGCCATCCAACTGCATCTATGCCTAAAAAGTCCACCTTCAGGTTATCATCCAACCCCCTCCAGTAGTTAAGTTGCAAAGCAACAGACAATTGCATTAAGTATGGTGCGTAATGTAATCAACAACTACATCCTTAGACATAGCATCAATGTTTTATCCCTAGTGGCAACAGCACAACACAACCTTAGAACTTTCATCACACTGTCCTGTGTCAATGCAGCATGAACCCACTATCGAGCATAAGTACTCCCTCTTGGAGTTACAAGCATCTACTTGGCCAGAGCATCTACTAGTAACGGAGAGCATGCAAGATCATAAACAACACGTAGATATAACTTTGATAATCAACATAACAAGTATTCTCTATTCATCGGATCCCAACAAACGCAACATATAGAATTACAGATAGATGATCTTGATCATGTTAGGCAGCTCACAAGATCCGACAATGATAGCACAATGGGGAGAAGACAACCATCTAGCTACTGCTATGGACCCATAGTCCAGGGGTAGACTACTCACACATCACACCGGAGGCGACCATGGTGGCGTAGAGTCCTCCGGGAGATGATTCCCCTCTCCGGCAGGGTGCCGGAGGCGATCTCCGGATCCCCGAGATGGGATCGGCGTTGGCGGCGTCTCGGGAAGGTTTTCCGTATCGTGGCTCTCGGTACTGGGGGTTTCGTCACGGAGGCTATTTGTAGGCGGAAGGGCAGGTCAAGAGGCGGCACGGGGGCCCCACACCACAGGGCCGCGCGGCCAAGGGGGGGCCGCGCCGCCCTAGGGTGTGGCCCCCTCGTGGCCCCTCTTCGTCTCTCCTTCGGACTTCTGGAAGCTTCGTGGAAAACTAGGCCCCTGGGCTTTGATTTTGTCCAATTCCGAGAATATTTCCTTACTAGGATTTCTGAAACCAAAAACAGCAGAAAACAGCAACTGGCACTTCGGCATCTTGTTAATAGGTTAGTTCCAGAAAATGCACGAATATGACATAAAGTGTGCATAAAAACATGTAGATAACATCAATAATGTGGCATGGAACATAAGAAATTATCGATACGTCGGAGACGTATCAACCACCCGCACCCGAAGCATCAAGTTTCTGAAGATCCAATGGAGCAATCATACCGAGGATGAAGCCACATGGGAACGCGAAGACTTCATGAAGAAGGAGTACCCAGATCTCTTTAGTACCTAACTTTCTTTTCGATCTCGGGACGAGATCTTTTGTAAGGGGGAAGGGTTTGTAACACCCCAAATTTCAATAAAAAGAAAGTTAGAGAATTCCAGAAAGCAAAATTTCAAACCAACAAAAACTTTTCTATTTGCATATAGTACCATGCATAGGACTTGTGCATTTGAGTGATATGCCATGATGATTGTTATTACTTGTATTTGATATGCTCTAAAACCCTAGTGTGATCATATGAAGATCACCAACTAAATAAATCAAAGAGGAGGAAAACCCAATAATTGAAAAACCCTAAAAACCCTAACATATGCCCTATGGCATTTTTATAAATTTTGACCCTAGACAAATTTGGTCTTCACCATTAGTTGAATAATGTTATTAAACACTTATTACAACTTTTGGAATCAAAGTTTCACAATTCAAATGAAATCCAAACACAAATCCCACTCACATATGATAATGGTCAAAACTGAAATTTATAGTCTGATCACCACTTTGAGCCCTTGCCATTCATTTTTCCCAAACCAAATCTTGCTAAATCTTTGCACCATTTCAAAGTCAACATCAAGGTGAACAACTTTGATGAAGATCATCATGCCAAATTCATCTTTGATCATGAGCAAGGCTCATCCAAAGTCCCAACTTTTTAACATATGGAACAATCTACACTTAGCCATTTTGGCCAACTTTTGAATTCTAATTTTTCCACCACCACCTCAAAACCTCTCTGGTCATTTACAACTAATATCAACACTCACTTTTCAAACACATTCACCATTTGAATTATTTCAAATTTGGACAATTTTGTAAATTCCAAAATCGGGCACTATTTGCAACTATTGCAAATAGTGATTCTACACACCTAATCTACCCCAACTCTAATCTACCTTGTCCCCTGGTCCCCTCTCACTCTCAATGCAGCATAGAAACCCTAGTGGTGCATGCATAGCATGCATGCACACACCATGCCGGCCATGGCGCCACCTTGCCGAGCCTCCCCTCTCTCCCTTGCTCTCCAACCCTGGCCACCTTGCCCTAGCCCGCCACCTCACTCTACTGGACCACCTAGCACCGGCCATTGTCGAGGAGGAGCACTGCATTGGCCAGACCAGCGCGCGCCCATGGCGGCCAGTATGCCGCTCGCGTCGCACGTGTGCACGCCGCAGACACGCCCTGGCCACCTCTCGCCTGGCCACCTCGCACACGCCCTGGACCACCTAGCTGCGGGTTGAGCATCGCCGTGTCGCCACGAAGCTCCCAGACAGCAGCTCGACCACGACCCGTGCCCGCCGCCGCCGGAGACGGAGAAGAAAAGCCGCCGTAGACGCGACATAACCAGGCCCTCCCCGACCACGCTGTCGCCACCATTCGCCTTGCCTGGACACGTAGAGCATCCCTGCACCCTCGCCTAGCTCGATAGCTCGCCGGAGACGCCGCGCCCATGTCGCCCGCATCACTGCCCGCAACCCTCATGTGATTCTATAAATAGGAGGTTCCCTGGACAGAACCAAGCACACCATTCCACTCCCCACCTCTCACTGCGCTTCGCCACCACCACTCCACTCACTCAATCATCGCCGGAGCTGCTCCAATTTGAAGATCGACGCCGCCAGTACCCGGAGGTCGCCGCCGTCGATTGGAGCTGTTCCAGGAGGAGCCGCCGGTACCAGGAGCTCCGCCGTCGTCCACAACTTCACCACGCACACTGCCATCCCTCGCTGGAGCACTGGTTAGCCCGCCGACCCCCTACTGCCGCCGCCGCATCGTCGGGTTCTCGTCGGCGATGACGATGAACCACGGCCATTGATCTGCGTTCTAATCCAACGCTCCCCTTTAAAACGTACCGCTTCGGTGACGCTGAGTCACTGACGCGCGGACCCCACCCTGTCAGCGCGCCGCGCGTCTGTGGACCATGGTTGGGCTGGACTGGGTTGGTTTGGGCCGTTTTTAAATCTGGCAGCCCGTTTAGTTTTCCCGCCGGCCTGTTAATTCAAATCTAGTTTAAATATTTCCAAATGAATTTCAATACTGCTGCCACTTTGAAATTCAATAGAATTAAATTGGCTAAACCAAATTGGATGAACTTTATATGGTTGGAAAGCTAGAGAAATTATCTAGCCAATGCCACTGGCCCCATGGCCAGATTCTTTGTAGAATAAATGTGATAAAAATAACAAGACAGGGACTTTTCCCTATTCAAATAATTCTTAAAAATCAACCAAAATAGATATTAAGTTAATTCCAACTCTAATAGCTCACATTTGACTTACACTAATTGTTTATGCAATAAAATGGTGTGGTCACTTTGTATGATCATGCCATAGTTTAATGAATGGATATTATGGCTAGTTTAACTAGTTGATATTGTCCAAAACTATTAAAGTAAAATTATGTGAAGTCTTATACTTCATTTAAACTTGTCTCACATGAATTCATGGGATGTTTGGACCCCTGGTCCCAAACTCTCTTATATGAATTACTTGAGATTTAAATCAAATGTAGTGTTATTTAAATAGTATGAGGTGATCTACCTCATTTAAATCCTTTTCACAAATGATGATGATGAACATTTGACTTAGGTCAATATGAGTTCATACATGATTGTTTGAGAAATTAAATCTTAAGAAGATTTCAATGAGAGGAAATTATTTCTCAAGAACCCTATGGAAACTATCATTTACATATGAAATACAAAGAAGTGAATTCTATTTAAACCCCACAACCCATGCACTCTAGTTAATTTATTTGTGTGCATAGAGTAGTTTGTGTGTTACATGTGATGTATGGAATAGCCATTGAATTAGTGAGTAATTATACTCGTATTCAAATTTAGACGGTAGCACCGGAGAGTCAGCTTCAAGAAGAAGGTTGCTACCAGGAGGAGGAGGAGGAACAGTTTGAGAACTACCAAGGCAAGCTAATATTCTTTCAAAGTGCAAAGCCCCTTGGGGCAAGGCACCATGTTTCTTATCTTTTCTTATATGAACCCATCCCAAGTTTTTACTTTACAAGTTTTTATTTGTTTTCTAAATGAGTTACTTTGATAGTTAACTTTGGTCCAAGTACAAGTTGATTACTAGAGTAGTGAGTTAGTCTTCTCCAAGCAAAGCAAGTTAGCACCCCTCATGAATTAGAGCTAGTGCTAATGAATTAAAACTTGACTACTCTAGATGGGAACAATGTGAATTTGAAGTGATTTTGAAACCTTGGAATGAAGATGCATTCCATTGAATGATTTTTGAAGGTGAATGTGAACAAGAGAAGATGGTGATTTTTGATAAAACAATGATGTTGGTTTGAATGCGATACCTTTCCAATTATTAAGTACCCCCACAATACCTGATTATGGGTAGGGCTTAACTGGAAGTTTATGCGTCTTAGTATGGGTTCCCTCTAAACAAGCGTCATCGGGGTTATGCCGAAAGCTGCCTCTACAACAAAAGAAATGATATGATATGATGCGAAATGAGGTGAATGTGCGGCCCAAGCCCTGTGCAGTTCCCAGGCTGACTGTCTGTCTTCACTGGGAGGCCAAGCTCATGGGGAGAGGTGCTCATACTAGGATTTGTAAGTGAAAGGTTATGGTTGATGATCCGCGTACTGTGTTACGATGATTCGGGGTAATCCCGACGGATGAAATCAAATGTTGTGGCACAAGTGTGCAACCTCTGCAGAGTGTAAACCTATTCGAATAGCCGCGTCCACGGTTACAGACGGTTGGAAAGGCCATACAGTTTCCGATGTCATATCTTTGAAAATGATGTTGAAAGATGATGGTGAAATGACTTGTGGTGGATTGAATTGAAATCACCACTTGAAATGGTGGGAATGACACTAATGTTCCCACTTGAGTTAGTTAGCACTTGAATAAGCTTTTCTCAAACTTTGTGAACCAAAACTAGCTTTATGCAAATAAACTAGAGCTTAGCAAAGCATACTAGAATGTCTAGCACTTACATTAGTATTAGTTTGCGAGTACTTAAAGTACTCACGGCTTTGTCCCTGGCTATTCAAATGGCCAGAGTATGAAGATGACCAAGGAGATGACCAGCAGGATGCCTACGACAACTAAGCGCCTTCCGACGTCAAGCGTTGGCCTGTGGACTAGAGAGTCCTTGTATCTTACGCTTCCGCTATGTTGAACTATGAACTTGTGTTTGTTCGTTGATCAATAGATCAACTATTCGTGTAATATGGATCATGTGATTCCAATTTGTAAGACTTATGGTTTGTAATGAATGATGACTGTGATACTTAACTATTATGCCTCGCAACAACAATATTCCTGGGATTGCGATGTATGACATAATAGGCATTCGGACTTAAAAATCCGGGTGTTGACAGTATGTGGAGTTAATACTATTTCTAATGTGAGAACTATCAAAGTTGGAACAATTGATTGTCCTATATATGAGCCTAAAGAAGGTTATCAAAATCTTATGATTGGATCCATATCAATACAATTCAAGGTAACATGATTGATTTGAGGTTTATTTCTTCTTATGCTATGTAAAATTTATTTGGTGGCAAGACTTGATCAACCTTGTTAACAAATACTTTTTATATGCATAGAGGAGGTAAACAACATCTCTTTCTTCCTCCACTTGTTCTACTTGCTGTAGCACTTTTGTTTTGCAAAGTTCCTTAGTTAATTAGAGATTTCAAAAAATTTCCTGTCCAGTAATAATAAACTGAATAACCAGAAATGTGCATTTTTCAAAGTTTTTAAAAATTCACAAAAATTATACCGTTGGTCCTATTTTTCAAAAATGCACTCGGGAGCACCTGGGGATGACCAGTGGGGCACCCCAGGGTGGCACCCCACAGGCCGGCGTGGCCTGGAAGGGGGGCGCGCCACCCTGGTGTGTGGGCTCCCCCTTGCCCCACTTTAGCATCTCTTCCTCCCACACTCTTCTCTCTCCCGAAAAAATCAGCACCAGCTTTCTCTCACTCGTGTTTCTGCTCAAGAGCTCAAGTTTCTCGATCTCTTTGCTCAGCCCAGATTTTTGTCTGAAATTTGGCACATTTGCTCTCCGGTATGTGACTCCTCCGATTATCCAAGTAGAATTTTGTTTGGTTGAGTATATCTTGAATATTTTGCTGCTGTAGGTAACATGTTTAGTGAGCTTGCATGCTTGTTCTAAGTTGTATAAACTAGTTTTGATGCATGATTAGTACTCTAGCAAGTTCCTATGGTAGTTCCCCTCAATTATATGTCACCAAATCAAATTTTATAATGTTTGTTGAAAAATTTCAGAAAAGGAAGATGGATAATTTCAACTTTGGAGAAGTGTTTGAGAGAGAGGCAACCAGCACCGGAAGGCCCTCTAGGACCGCCACCCGATTCAGGCGATCCTACAATGAGGATGTCATCGCGCCAAGCTTCGAGCCCGAAGTAATGGAGTTCCTAACGCTTCATCTTTCCCATGTTATAACTTTTTGAGTAATGCAGGGTTGCTGGATGATTTCTTGACCCTCGTTAACAAGGCGGGCTTAACCGCCTATATGGGAGATGAAAGGGAGCAATACTTCATGCTCACCAAAATCTTTGTTGAGAGCTTCAAGTTCAACAGTAAGCACTTTGGCCCAACAGTTGCATTCAAGATCTATGGTAATCCTATTACTATGAAATTGGAAGAATTTTGTGTTGCATTGGGTATTGCCCCTGCAGGTACAGCAAGGAAGATTGAGGACAACCCCAGGGTCTTGTTGGAGCTCTATCGAGAGATCACCAATGATGATTGCTGCACCATTCAGCGTGGCAAGATAAGAAACATCCAACTCCCCGCCATTAAGTATTTTGCCTATTACATTGCTACTAGCATTCTTGGTAGGGAGAACACTAGCAATATTTCTAGCTACCATCTTGCTTTCTTAATTGCTACACTTACTGGAGAGACACCTTATCATCTTGGTTCTCTTATTGCTCGCCGTTTGTCTAACAAGGGGCCTATTTTTGGAGGAACTATCGCATCGCGCATTTTAGCACATTTAGAACTTCCTCTTGATTCAAATGATGTGCCATTAACTCCTATAAGGCTTGATATTGCTGCTATGAAGAACCATCAATTTGTTACCACTGATTCTACTTCAGATAATTTGGTCTATAGAATGTTGTTTGCTGACGGGGATGAGAAGGAAATCCCTTTTCCCCAGCCAGACTTGTTCAGTATTGACAGGAAACCATGGTCGCGCTCTAAGGAGGAGGTGGAGGAGAAACTGAAGATACAAGGCTTCCACCAGCAGCATGACTCCGAGGACGCCGAGCCCTCCTACGACTACACCGTCACGTATCCGGGTGCTTCTTCTAGCACATACCCGGAATATGATCCCTCTTCGTACTACGGAGGTGCTACTTCATGGGCACCATGGGATTGAACTCCACTTAGGCCAAAAGCCTAAGCTTGGGGGGAGGTATACCGGCATCACTCATTCTTTGCATATTATGGTTGCTGGATACTTCTATATACTTGTTTAGTTTCTTTGAGTTGTTTTCTAATGAGAGAGAGATGATATTTGGGGAAGTGCTGCCTGAAAACAGATTCTGGACTGTTACTAAAAAAATTCTCTAAAATAGCCAGAACGATATTTTGCGAAGCCAATTTTTGTGCATGTTCCCCAGGTTGTTATCTAACTTTCATTAGTTGAACACTTTTCGATTTGAGCAGTGTAAGAATTTCTTAAAAATCGAGTACTGTACTGCTGTCAAGTTTGACGAATTTCTGCTGCTTTGTGTTTATGTGACTCTTCTAGTTTCCATTTTCTTGTTTTTGCTTTGTTTCTTTCCTAAAACACAAAAAGACCAAAAATATTTCTGTTGTTTCTCTTCACCATTTGCTTGTTTTGGTTTCTTGCATTTATTTTGCTTTATTTGCTATCGTTGGTTTGCTATAAGAAAATCCAAAAAGATTTTGCTTTGTTTGCTTGTTTTCTTTTGTTCTTGTTTCCAATTCGAAAACACCAAAAATATTTGCTGTTCTTCTTTGGTTTGTAAAGTTCACTATGAGTTCAATGATCTTCGGTGGCTGGAGCGTGGTTTTCATTTCATATTATCCAAGCTACACAAGTGAAAGGCAATAATGACGATCTACGACAATTCGATTGTGGTGAGAGGCTGGTATGAACTCTATTTGTTTTCATTTTTGTACATATACTCATCCATGTGAGCATGCTTAATTGGTTCATGTGAGGTATATGTCATTTAAGAAAGTCTATTAGTTCATGATCTCTCATGTTTAGCTCCAATTTATTAATATGGGTAGCATGCCATGGATGTTTGCTTGCATTGTTTTATTCATAAGTAGGTATGACATTGTGGTATCCTCCTCTGAATAATTCATTTGTATCGACTTGGCACATGCTCACGCATGCATATGACTGAACAAAACTCAATTAAGCCTCGATGATTTACATTGCTTCAGAGTTCTTGTATCACTTTTATGCCTCCGTTAATTTATTTTGCCGCAAGCATAATTATGACAGTGACTGCTCTCTTGATTTGTCGCTCCCCAGTCTATTGCTAGCCTTCACTTGTACTGAGCGGGAACGCTGCTCGTGCTTCCAAACCCCTGAAAACTAAGTTGTTCCAAAGTGTCCACCATAAATACCTATGCATGGCATTTCAAACCATTCCAAGTAAATTCTCATGCGCTACCTTTAAAACCTTCAAAATGCTTCTCAATTTGTGTTAATGTTTTATAGCTCATGAGGAAGTATGTGGTGTTTATCTTTCAACCTTGTCATTTACTCTTGACGGACTTTCATAATGGACTAGTGGAACATCCGCTTATCCAATAATTTTGCAAAAAGAGCTGGCAATGGGGTGCCCAGCCCCGACTAATAACTTCATTAATAATTCTCTTCACATGTTTTGCTCTGATTCATCAGTAAGCAACTTAATTTTGCAAATAGACACTCCTCCATGGTATGAGATTGATGGAAGGCACCTGAGGATTCGGTTAGCCATGGCTTGTGTAAGCAAAGGTTGGGGGGAGTGTCATTCATAATAAAAACTAAAGTACATGTGTAAACAAAAGAGAAGAGGGATGATCTACCTTGCTGGTAGAAATAACGTCCTTCATGGGAGCCGCTCTTGAAAGTCTGGTTGGCGAGGTAGTTGGTGTACCCATTACCATTCGTTGACAACAACAAACCCCTCTCAAAATGATTTTACTCCTGTTTTAAAAATGAAAAGCTCTAGCGCATGTTAATCCCTGCTTCCCTCTGCGAAGGGTCAATCTTTTACTTTTATGTTGTGTCTCCATCCTTTCTTTGAGCACTTTCTTGAGAGCACAACTGTCATTCTTAGTATAATATGCTTGTCCCAAAATATGATTGACTGTGGTATAACTTTGATGCTTTTATCTTTGACAATCTCTATTTCTAGTCTTTTTATGAACCTCGGAGGTGCCTGGGCATTTATGTTTTGCTGATCAAATATGGGCAAGCGAGATACCACTTTATCATATTCTTTTACGAACATTGCAATCCTGCTTACAGACATGATTCATGATACTTATTATTAATTGTTGGTACCTTTCCATGATTGATATATATGTTGGATGATCTTATTTGCATGTACCTTATTATGAACTGCCTAAGTGTTAGCCATATCATGAGAATATTTACATCATATGAGCAAATGTGTTCGTGAAAGTTCTTTTATCGCACTCAGTTGTTAACTGAATTGCTTGAGGACAAACAATAAGCTAAGCTTGGGGGAGTTGATACGTCCAAAACGTATCTACTTTCCCGAACACTTTTGCTATTGTTTTGCCTCTAATTTGTGTATTTTGGATACAACTAACACGGACTAACGCTGTTTTCGGCAGAATTGCTCTGGTGTCTTGTTTTTGTGCAGAAATTCAACTTTCGGGAAAATCCTCGGAATTTATATCAATGGGCCTATTTTACCAGAAGACTCAGGGATCCAGAAGGGCAAGCCAGGTGGAGGCCCGAGGGCCCCACACACTAGGCCGGCGCGGCTCAGGGGGGCGCGCCGCCCTAGTGTGTGGCCCCCTCGGCTGGCCTCCGACGCCCCCCTCTGGACTACTTAAACGGTTCGATCTAAAAATCGCGAGGCAGAAGTCGAAGTCGCCAGAAACCCTCCAGTACGCCGCCACATCGTGAAACTCCGTCTCGGGGGCCAGAAGTCGCTGTTCTGGCACTCCGCCGGGACGGGGAATTGGAGGAGATCATCGCCATCATCACCACCGACGCCTCTCCATCGACCAGCAATGTTTCTCCCATCCATGTGTGAGTAATTCCTCCGCTGTAGGCTGAAGGGGATGGTAGGGATTGGATGAGATTGGTCATGTAATAGCATAAGATTATTAGGGCATAGTGCCTAGTGTCCGTAATTGGTACTTTGATGATATTGTTGCAACTTGTTATGCTTAATGCTTGTCACTAGGGCCCGAGTGCCATGATCTCAGATCTGAACATGTTATTATTTCATCATGATATGCATTGTTTTATGATCTTACCTGCAAGTTGTATACACATGTTGCTGTCCGGAACCAAAGGCCCCGAAGTGACAGAAATTGGGACAACCGGAGGGGATGGTAGTGATGTGAGGATCACATGTGTTCGCGGAGTGTTAATGCTTTGCTCCGGTACTCTATTAAAAGGAGTACCTTAATATCCAGTAGATTCCCTAGAGGCCCGGCTGCCACCGGGTGGTAGGACAAAAGATGGTGTGCAAGTTTCTCATTGCGAGCATGTACGACTATATACGGAACACATGCCTATGGATTGCTTTGTACTTGGACACCGTTTTATTATTATCTGCAAATGCCCTGCTTTGATTGTTACATGAGTTTCTCTCATCCATGCAACACCCGTCATCCATCCCTGTGCCTACAGTATTTTAATCCTGCTGTTTACTATAATTACTACTGCTGTCTCATTGCTACTGTTCTTTGTTATTTCACTACTGCTACTGCTATAATACTGTTACTACTGATAAACTCTTGCGAGCAAGTCTGTTTCCAGGTGCAGCTGAATTGACAACTCCGCTGTTAAGGCTTTCAAGTATTCTTTGTCTCCCCTTGTGTCGAATCAATAAATTGGGTTTACTTCCCGCGAAGACTGACGCGATCTCCTATACTTGTGGGTTATCAAATGGCCAATGACTTTGTCATGATAGAGGGAGAATCGCCCGAAGAGATGTACCGACACCTTATTGCTTTCGCCATCCAAATGCAAGACCTTGGAGCGACTTTTGTGGATGACCGTTGGATCGAGAAAAAGTTCTACAATGCTCTACTTCCTTGGAGTGGAAACAAGAAACCAAACTCGAGATCAAGGGACTCTTGCTTCAATTGTCGCGACAAAAGTCACTTCGTTGCGGATTGTCTCTACAAGCCAAGGGACTTATATGGTGGATACCTCATTCGTAAGAGCAAGTTTAGACCCCTTCCCAAACGGCTCTCCAAACTACTCCCCAACAACCACGTCACCAAGATCTCCTCCACCGAGAAGCCTAGAACTAACATGCTTGGAGATGAAGACCATATGGTGGAAAATGAAGGACTTGAAAATAAGAAGGAATTGGAGCTTATCTCTCTCACCCAAGCTTATGAGGAAGAAGTGTGCATGCGTATGACTCTTGAAGCTAGTGCTCTTATTCTTGAAGACTTCAACAATTCTCTCATCCCCCAACTCATCAAGGACCGAGATTATGCTCTTAGTTGGTTGGACAAGCTCAAGAAGGAAGAAGATGAAGGTCCTAATTCATGTTGTGACAAGCTCCTTGACGAAGTATGCTTCTTGAGAAAACACAATGCAAAACTCTTGGATGTCATCTCAACTCAAGAGGAGGCCTTAGATGAATACTATCGCTTGAGTAAAGAGAAGGTGCAATGTTGTGATCATGAAGAAGAGATTGCCACTCTAAAGAAACACAAGGCCAAGCTAGTCGAAGTGAATGAGAGGCAAAATGAATCCTTGTTGGAATGGATCCATTTGAGCAAAGAAAAAGTCACTTGTTGTAACCATGAGGATGAAATTGCTTATCTTAAGAGGAGCAAGGACAAACTTATGGTGATCAAGCTTATGCAAGATGAAGCCACAGAAGAATACAAACGCTCAAGCAAGGATTACATTTGTCGTAATCATGAGGACGCCATTGCCAATTTGGAGAGACACACGCATTCACTCTTGAGAAGGAATTCTCTTCTTGAGGAAGCTCTAGTGTATCGAGAAGATGAAGCTAATGACTTGAGGTCCGAGATTGAGAGTCTCCAAATTCAAATCCAATTCTTGGAAGGAGTCATTGAAGCCCACGAGGACTTATGCAATGAAGGAGAAGTGGCAATTATGCCAAAGAAGATTGAGAGAGGAAGAAGGATCAATGAAGCAAAGGATATGAAGATAGGGCCCATTGAAAAATGGGCTCCTATTTCCAACTCGTGATCCATGAAGGGCCTTGCTTTCGGAGATGCTTATTGGGTGGTTATCTTGAAGCCACAAGTCTTATGTCCGGAAGCAAGGTATTCGTTGTCGTCATCAAGTCCTTATATCCATCTCTCTTATGACGACGACACAAGCAAGCTTGAAGGTATTGGAGCCTTGACAAGGTGGTGATCAAGTCCTACCTGGTCAAGACTTCTACATATGTACTCTTTGTTCATTGCTCTACACTCTTGGGTCTTTGTACCTACTATTATGAATATGTAGTGGCCCTCTTGTGGAGCTAGTCTCTTCAAGAGGCCACGGCCTAGGACTAATGGAATTTGCTTCTTTGTGTAGAGATTGTGTTTTGTAAGAATTGTGTTGAAATAAGTGAACCATGATGAAGTTTCTCAAACATTTTCAATACAAGCTCTATGACATAATCCTTGCAAGAAGAAGCAACAATGGAACGGAGTTGTGCTCAAGATCTTGGATATCTTCATTGGCAAAGAAGGAATCCTTTTTGCTCCTAGCCATACTCTTACCCTAATCTCATAGGGTTGCCGGAAGTGAGAAACGAACCTAAGGAGACACTCAAGCATGATGATGGAGTATGAGTCTATTGTGAAGTTTGTGGTATGATGTGATGATACATCTCAATGGATATGATAGTTCTTTGGAGGAGGCGAAGTGCTTCTTGTGAGAAAGGAGATGCAATTCCCCCGATTACCATAGGAAGGATGAGTCTTGGCATTCGCCAATCTCAAAAGCTACCTTCTATGAGTACCGGGGAAGGACGAAGTTCCACCTATGTGGAGCCATCTACACCACAAGGCCAAGTCTCTTCCTTTGTACAACCAAGCGCTAGCTCACCTCTTTCACAACCTCAAGTGCGGCATCAACAACAATGACGTCAAGGCGAGGACCCAAATCATGATGATGATCAAGGAACCTCACCCGAACCTATCCTTTTGATCTATTCTCACCGGGGTGCTAATGCGTCAAGACTCCCTCATAATCCAAGCAAAGTACAAGACATACTCAAGAGCAATATATGATGGGATCCAACGGTATAGCGATCCCAAGGATCAATTCTTCCCAAATGTGCCCAACAAGACAATGGACTCACTCTCTATCGTTTATCATCAAGGTTTGCTTCTCTACCTTTGTGCTTTTCATCCGGACATTGTGTCATAAGTGGATACCTATACCACTCTTGTGCCATATGTCTAGATGTAAAGCACGCATGAACATAGGGGGGAGTGCGGTTTAAATTATTGAGCTATCCCTCCACCCATGATGCACAAATAAACCCAAAGCATATGCCATTCGTCAATCAAGTGACTATGAGCTTCATGTTGAGTTGTAGTCGTGAGTCCTAGGTCTCTACGCGACCTCACACTACCAAACTCTTACACGGTGGCTTCGGCCACCAAACCTCCTCCTCGAGGAGTTTTTGTTCCTTTTGTTTTCTTTTCTTTTCTCTTCTTGTTTTTGTTTGTCGTTTCTTCTTTTCTCTTTGTTTCTTCGGGAGATTCACCCAAGCTTGGCTTTTCTTGCTTTGATTCTTGCAAGCTTGGTTGGGTAGTACCTTAACAGTTCTGTAATCTAATCCCAAGCCATCATCTACCTCTTGAGCCAACTCAGTCTAAAAGCACAAGTCTACACCAAAATCTGAGGTTTTTGAATTTGGAGGACGGTACTACCACTTCTTGGGCCGGTACTACCGCTCTGGGGCAGTTCTCTGACGAAACTGAACAATTATCCCCAGAACGGTACTACCGCTCCAAGTACCGGGCCAGTACCGATAAGCGGTACTACCGCTTCTGGAGCGGTACTACCGCTTGCATCTTTTGAGAAGAGGTACCAGTTGGGGTCGGGTTTGCCCCAAATCACCACAACTCCTCTTCCACCTCAAGTCAAAAGCTCCTCCAAGCTCAAGACCTCGAGGAGATCGGCCCCGATCTCCTTTTCCAGCCGCCGCCGGCCAAATCTCCTCCGTGGAGAAGCTTCCCCAACCCCTTCTCCGCCATGTCCTCCGGTATGAACCCTAAATTCTCTCTCTAGGGTGTGTTGAACTCCCTAGATGCATATGCTAGGGTTTGTTGGAGTTTTGTGGTGGAGAAGCATTCTTGGAAGCTATTCATGTGCAGGGATACTAGCTAGCAACAATGTGTGACTCTAGGTCGATTTTACCATGCAACCCGATCTCGATTTTGGCCGTGCGAGCTTAAGCGGTAGTACCGCTCATCCTAGGGCGGTACTACCGGTCAAAGCGGCACTACCGGATTGAAATCGCGGTACTACCGCTCTGTCTAAAGTCACCAATGTTGCTTGTTAGTGTCCTCTTTGATCCTTAATTTCTCGGCTTGTGCACTTATCCCCTATTCCCTCCCAAACCTTTGCTATTCACAGGAGCACCTAAGACCCGTGGTGGCAAGGTCAAGCCATCCACTCGTCGTCATCGCGATGAGAAGCAAGAGGAGATCATGCCAACAAGGACCACCAAGCGACAAAGAGAAGCAGCAGCAGGGGCAAGGGGACCTCAACGGTCAATGCTAGATGTCAAGAAAGGCCAGTTCATGGAAGTGCGGGGGGCCAATCCTTATTTGCTCCCAAGAAATGTTCGTCAATGCCCCAATCCTTATTTTCATCATGTCAATCAAGAGAGGATCTACACTGAGGTCTATGGGGCCAAAGAGTTCAAGTGTTGCCCCCAATACTCCATAAGCATGGACAAGCTCAACTCCGACCTCGACTATTTTGGAGAAGCACTTGAGATATGTGATGAACAAGGCCTTATTCCTATAATGACCGTTTCTCACGATTTCTCCCGAGAGGTGATTTGCCAATTCTATGCCACGGTTGTCTTTCTTGAGGATGAAGGAGGCTATCGCTCCTTGAAGTGGATAACAAAGGAGCATGTGATGGAGGCCTCATGGCAAGACTTTGCTCGATGCATTGGTTATGAGCTCCCCAAAGACAACTCCAACACCTTCCGCATTCATCTCCAAGCCAAGCCCATGGCCAAGGAGAAAATGGCCGATCTCTATATTCGAGGGAGGATGTTGTGTGGAAGCACCAAGGGCCTTCTACCTGTCTATGACATCATGAACCGCATCTACCGCAGCACCATCAACCTCAAGCATACCAACCACGATGAGGTGCATGGATTCCTTGTGAATCTCCGTGTGCGCACACATGAGTTGAGGGGCCGCGGCAAGCAACTGGACGTCATGGATTACATTTGGCATGAGATGCATGATTGTGCTTTCCTCCGCAAGCTTCCTCAGTATGCTCCCTATCTCATGAGGCTCATTTGTGTCAAGTGGGATCAAGAGGGCCGTGGAGATCTTCTTCAACAATGCCGCCCCAACGTCACCATCCACAAGGAGAAGAGTCCTCTTGTCAAGGACCATGACCTTCCAAGGTTTGGCAAAGGAGCTCCCAAGGACAAGGATGAAGAAGAAGCCGATAGCGACGACTCCGACTATGTACCTGACGAGGATTCACCTCGGCAATGCCTACGTATTGTAGACTTGGGTTTCGGGAGAGAGCGACGATGGAGATTCCGGGAGCGAGATTAGGCACACGACGTACCCAGCTTCGGGTCCCCTCGGTGGAGGATCCCTACGTGCTGCTAGCAATCCAGTATATGATCATAGATGTGTTTACATGGTGCCACCGTAGGCGGAGCTATGCTGTCTATATTCTGTCTATCTGTTCTCCCCCTTATTTCGGGTGCCCTGGCTAGCTTTATATATGCAACCAGCCTAGGGTTTTACAAGAGTCCTAGTCGACTACTTCTTCGGGTTGCCTTGTTGGGCCTTCTCCATATTGGGCCGAGCCAGGTATACTAATAATGGGTACCCGAAGGGTATGCCCATGTCAGTAGCCCTCGAGTTTATAGGGAAGTCGAAGACTTGCGTAGAAACTCCAAGCATAACCATCTCTGGAGTCGAAGAAAATACAAGGCGAGGTCCATGTCGTAGATCATGTGTAACGTAGATGATGTTGACGATTCTTGAAATTATCGGGTGCGCGGCAGCGCTCCCGATGGGAGTAGCCCCCGAGTCTATGGGCAAGTGCTTGCACTTGGGCATAGACTCAAGTTGTACTACTCGATAAAGAACTTAACTATATTTCTGGAGGATTTGATGAAATCCATGTGCTCCCGATGGGAGTAGGCTCCACTCGAGTCGTAGAATCGAGTTGAGTCTACAAACCTTGATTGTCATAGATGTTGTCGAAGTTATTTTTCTATCGGGTGCGCGACCAGCGCTCCCGATGGGAGTAGCCCCCGAGGCTACATCCAAGTGTTTGCACTTGGGTGTAGGCTCAACTTGCTTGTAATTGACTCCACAATTTTCCTCTTTTTTATCGGGAGGGTGAACAATACTCTCGATAAGAGTAGCCCCTGAGCCTATGAGCAGGTACTTGCACCTAGGCATAGGCTCAAGTTGTACTACGCGATAAACAACTTGGCGCAGCCCCTCTTTTTATCGACTCCAGACCGCTGCTATTTTTATTTGACATCCATATCTATATTGTACAGGGATAATGGTAATTGGGGCTAGTTCATCTGACGGATCAGGTACTGGTTAACTGCTCTAGTGGCAATCCGCAAAAACCTACTTCAAGATCACGTCCCTGGACATGATCTCGGGATACTGGTGTTAACTCGACAGGTGCCGCTTAAGGTCTTACCATTCTGTCGAGTCCCAGTCATATTTTATCGGGTACCTAACGCGTCCGTTAGGATTTTTCTTCGTATCTGTTGATACGGATAAAAGTAGCAAACCGACGTCAGAGACGGCGCCACGCCACACAGAACGGATCTGGGGTCTTACCTTCGCAAAGTTTTGAGGCATTCAGAAATTGTTCGCAACTTTGGCGTTCTGAGAATATATTGTCGAGTGCCTTGTTCGGCTGATGCAATGACCCATTTTGCGGGTTCTTCTATATTTTTCTCGGGCGTGATGAGACAGCCGAATATATTGGGTTCTTCTATATTGTCGTCAGGCACATCTCCGATGCTCTTGCTCAGAACAAATGATGAGTCAATGGACCCGAAGATTTGTCCATCCTCTTTTTTTATCCTCCTTTTTTTTTGGTTTCTCCTTGATGATAATTTCGTTGAGTTCCTCCCTCAGGAAAATTTCTTCGGGTCCTTGATACGTCTCCAACGTATCGATAATTTCTTATGTTCCATGCCACATTATTGATGATATCTACATGTTTTATGCATACTTTATGTCATATTTATGCATTTTCCGGCACTAACCTATTAACGAGATGCCGAAGAGCCAGTTGATGTTTTCTGTTGTTTTTGGTTTCAGAAATCCTAGTAAGGAAATATTCTCGGAATTGGACGAAATCAACGCCCAGGGGCCTATTTTGCCACGAAGCTTCCAGAAGTCCGAGGGAGAGACGAAGTGGGGCCACGGGGCGCCACCACACTAGGGCGGCGTGGCCCAGGGGGGCCCGCGCGGCCCTAGCGTGTGGGGCCCCCGTGACGCCTCCTGACCTGCCCTTCCGCCTACTTAAGGTCTTCGTCGCGAAACCCCCAGTACCGAGAGCCACGATACGGAAAACCTTCCAGAGACACCACTAGTGAACTGTGGACCCCGGTCCATTCTTTTAATCGAATACAATCTACTGCAATACTTGTTCTACTGTTTTCTGCAAACAATCATCATCCACACTATACATCTAATCCTTTGTTACAGCAAGCCGGTGAGATTTACAACCTCACTGTTACGTTGGGACAAACTACTTTGGTTGTGTTGTGCAGGTTCCACGTTGGCGCCGGAATCCCTGGTGTTGCGCCGCACTACACTCCGCCGCCATCAACCTTCAACATGCTTCTTGGCTCCTACTGGTTCGATAAACCTTGGTTTCTTACTGAGGGAAAACTTGCCGCTGTATGCATCACACCTTCCTCTTGGGGTTCCCAACGGTCGCGTGTTGTACGCGTATCAAGACTGTTTTCTGGCGTCGTTGCCGGGGACATCAAGACACGCTGCAAGGGAGTCTCCACCTCCAATCTCTTTACTTTGTTTTTGTCTTGCTTTATTTTATTTACTATTTTGTTTGCTGCACTAAATCAAAATACAAAAAAATTAGTTGCTAGTTTTACTTTATTTGCTATCTTGTTTGCTATATTAAAAACACAAAAAAAATTAGTTACTTGCATTTACTTTATCTAGTTTGTTTTATTTACTACTGCTAAAATGGGTACTCCTGAAAATACTAAGTTATGTGACTTCACAACCACCAATAATAATGATTTCTTATGCACACCTATTGCTCCACCTGCTACTACAGCAGAATTCTTTGAAATTAAACCTGCTTTACTAAATCTTGTTATGAGAGAGCAATTTTCTGGTGTTAGTTCTGATGATGCTGCTGCCCATCTTAATAATTTTGTTGAATTATGTGAAATGCAAAAGTATAAGGATGTAGATGGTGACATAATAAAATTAAAATTATTTCCTTTCTCATTAAGAGGAAGAGCTAAAGATTGGTTGCTATCTCTGCCTAAGAATAGTATTGATTCATGGACCAAATGCAAGGATGCTTTTATTGGTAGATATTATCCCCCTGCCAAAATTATATCTTTGAGAAGTAGCATAATGAATTTTAAACAATTGGATAATGAGCATGTTGCCCAAGCATGGGAAAGAATGAAATCTTTGGTTAAAAATTGCCCAACCCATGAACTACTACTTGGATGATCATCCAAACCTTTTATGCAGGACTGAATTTTTCTTCGCGGAACCTATTGGATTCAGCTGCTGGAGGTACCTTTATGTCCATCACTCTTGGCGATGCAACAAAGCTTCTTGATAATCGATACGTCTCCGACGTTTCGATAATTTCTTATGTTCCATGCCACATTATTGATGATATCTACATGTTATATGCACACTTTATGTCATATTCGTGCATTTTCTGGAACTAACCTATTAACAAGATGCCGAAGTGCCAGTTCCTGTTTTCTGCTGTTTTTGGTTTCAGAAATCCTAGTAACGAAATATTCTCGGAATCGGACGAAATCAACGCCCAGGTTCCTATTTTGCCCGGAAGCATCCAGAACACCCGAGAGCCGCCAGAGAGGGGGCACAGGCCCACCAAACCCTAGGCCGGCGCGGCCAGGGGGGCCCGCGCCACCCTATGGTGTGGGCACCCCTTCGACCCTCTGGCGCCGCCTCTTCGCCTATTTAAAGCCTCCGTCGCGAAAACCCTGAGACGTTCGACGAAACCCACAGAAACCTTCCAGAGCCGCCGCCATCGCGAAGCCAAGATCTGGGGGACTAGAGTCTCTGTTCCGGCACCCTTCCGGGACGGGGAAGTGCCCCCGGAAGGCTTCTCCATCGACACCGCTGCCATCTCCACCGCCATCTTCATCACCGCTGCTGCTCCCATGAGGAGGGAGTAGTTCTCCATCGAGGCTCGGGGCTGTACCGGTAGCTATGTGGTTAATCTCTCTCCTATGTACTTCAATACAATGATCTCATGAGCTGCTTTACATGATTGAGATCCATATGATGAGCTTTGTATCGCTACTAGTTGTGTGCTACTCATGTGATGTTATTAAAGTAATCTATTCCTCCTGCATGGTGTAAAGGTGACTAGTGTGTGCACCATGTGGTTCTTGTCGTAGGCTATGATCATGATCTCTTGTAGATTGTGGAGTTAATTATCATTATGATAGTATTGATGTGATCTATTCCTCCTTCATAGTGTAATGTGGGCAGTGTGTGCACTATGTTAGTTCTTGGTTTATTTTGCAATGATCTATTATGCTCTAAGGTTATTTAAATATGAACATTATTGTGGAGCTTGTTAACTCCGGCATTGAGGGTTCGTGTAATCCTACGCAATGTGTTCATCATCCAACAAAAGAGTGTATGTAGCACATATGAGAAAGAGTTATTTATTATGTGATCAATGTTGAGAGTGTCCACTAGTGAAAGTATGATCCCTAGGCCTTGTTCCTAAATACTGCTATCGCTGCTTGTTTACTGTTTTACTGTGTTACTACTGCTGCAATACTACCACCATCAACTACACGCCAGCAAGCTATTTTCTGGCGCCGTTGCTACTGCTCATATATATTCATACCACCTGTATTTCACTATCTCTTCGCCGAACTAGTGCACCTATTAGGTGTGTTGGGGACACAAGAGACTTCTTGCTTTGTGGTTGCAGGGTTGCATGAGAGGGATATCTTTGACCTCTTCCTCCCTGAGTTCGATAAACCTTGGGTGATCCACTTAAGGGAAAACTTGCTGCTGTTCTACAAACCTCTGCTCTTGGAGGCCCAACACTGTCTACAGGAAAAGGAGGGGGCGTAGACATCAAGCTATTTTCTGGCGCCGTTGCCGGGGAGGAAAGGTAAAAGGTACTCACACTCCGAATCTCGGCTACTAAGCTATTTTCGCCGTTGTAAGTACTCGAAGCTATTTCCTTTAGATCCTGCAATTGCAACTTTTTGTTTCTTGTGTACACTAGTTTGGCATAATGGAAAACAACAAAAATATGAGAGATCTTTATGAACTTTATCTTGAATTAGGACATGATGTGTTTGAAGAGAAAATTAAAAAACCCATGGAACTTTATATGCATGCTAATGGGAATGTTATTGACATAAATGCTTTGAACACTATTGTTGCTAATGCTATGGAAAATTCTAAGCTTGGGGAAGCTGGTTTTGATGAGCATGATCTTTTTAGTCCCCCAAGCATTGAGGAGAAAATTTACTTTGATGATACTTTGCCTCCTATTTATGATGATTATAATGATAGTAGTCTTTTAGTACCGCCTGTTATGGAGGATAAAATTGATTATGATTACAATATGCCTCCTATATTTGATGATGAGAATAATAATGATAGCTATTTTATTGAATTTGCTCCCACTAAAACTAATAAAATTGATTATGCTTATGTGGAGAGTAATGATACTTTTATGCATGTGAATAAGAATGCTTTATGTGATAGTTATATTGTTGAGTTTGCTCATGATGCTACTGAAAGTTATTATGAGAGAGGAAAATATGGTGGTAGAAATTTTCATGTTACTAAAACACCTCTCTATATGCTTAAAATCTTGAAGTTGAGCTTGTCTAGTTTTTCTATGCTTGTTGCATTATGCTTCATGAACTTGTTTATTTACAAGATTCCTATGCATAGGAAGCATGTTAGACTTAAATGTGTTTTGAATTTGCCTTTTGATGCTCTCTTTTGCTTCAAATATTATTTCTTGCGAGTGCATCATTAAAACTGCTGAGCCCATCTTAATGGCTATAAAGAAAGAACTTCTTGGGAGATAACCCATGTGTTATTTTGCTACAGTATTTTGTTTTATATTTGTGTCTTGGAAGTTGTTTACTACTGTAGCAACCTCTCCTTATCTTAGTTTTGTGTTTTGTTGTGCCAAGTGAAGCCTCTAATCGAAGGTTGATACTAGATTTGGATTTCTGCGCAGAAACAGATTTCTATCTGTCACGAATCTGGGCTGTTTTCTCTGTAGAAAAATCAGAAAATATGCCAATTTACGTGCGTGTTCCTCAGATATGTACGCAACTTTCATTAGTTTAGAGTTTTCTGATCTGAGCAACGGAAGTATTTATTAAAAATTCGTCTTTACGGACTGTTCTGTTTTGACAGATTCTGCCTTTTATTTCGTATTGCTTCTTTCGCTGTGTTGGGTAGATTTCTTTGTTCCATTACCTTCCAGTAGCTTTGAGCAATGTCCAGAAGTGTTGAGAATGATTCTGTCACCTCTGAACATGTGAGTTTTTGATTATGTACTAACCCCTCTAATGAAGTTTATGAGAAGTTTGGTGTGAAGGAAGTTTTCAAGGGTCAAGAGAGGAGGATGATATACTACGATCAAGAAGAGTGAAAAGTCTAAGCTTGGGGATGCCCCGGTGGTTCACCCCTGCATATATCAAGAAGACTCAAGCGTCTAAGCTTGGGGATGCCTTGGGCATCCCCTTCTTCATCGACAAATTATCAGGTTCCTTCTCTTGAAACTATATTTTTATTCGGTCACATCTTATGTGCTTTACTTGGAGCGTCTGTATGCTTTTATTTTTGTTTGTGTTTGAATAAATTGGATTACATCATGCTTTATGGGAGAGAGACACGCTCCGCTGTAGCATATGGACAAGTATGTCCTTAGTTTCTACTCATAGTATTCATGGCGAAGTTTCTTCTTCGTTAAATTGTTATATGGTTGGAATTGGAAAATGATACATGTAGTAATTTGCTATAATGTCTTGGGTAATGTGATACTTGGCAATTGTTGTGCTCATGTTTAAGCTCTTGCATCATATGCTTTGCACCCATTAATGAAGAAATACATAGAGCATGCTAAAATTTGGTTTGCATATTTGGTCTCTCTAAGGTCTAGATAATTTCTAGTATTGAGTTTGAACAACAAGGAAGACAGTGTAGAGTCTTATAATGTTTTCAATATGTCTTTTATGTGAGTTTTGCTGCACCGGTTCATCCTTGTGTTTGTTTCAAATAGCCTTGCTAGCCTAAACCTTGTATCGAGAGGGAATACTTCTCATGCATCCAAAATCCTTGAGCCAACCACTATGCCATTTGTGTCCACCATACTTACCTACTACATGGTATTTCTCCGCCATTCCAAAGTAAATTGCTTGAGTGCTACCTTTAAAATTCCATCATTCACCTTTGCAATATATAGCTCATGGGACAAATAGCTTAAAAACTATTGTGGTATTGAATATGTAATTATGCACTTTATCTCTTATTAAGTTGCTTGTTGTGCGATAACCATGTTCACTGGGGACGCCATCAACTACTCTTTGTTGAATTTCATGTGAGTTGCTATGCATGTTCGTCTTGTCTGAAGTAAGAGCGATCTAACACCTTATGGTTAAGCATGCATATTGTTAGAGAAGAACATTGGGCCGCTAACTAAAGCCATGATCCATGGTGGAAGTTTCAGTTTTGGACATATATCCTCAATCTCATATGAGAAAATTATTAATTGTTGTTACATGCTTATGCATAAAAGAGGAGTCCATTATCTGTTGTCTATGTTGTCCCGGTATGGATGTCTAAGTTGAGAATAATCAATAGCGAGAAATCCAAAATGCGAGCTTTCTCCTTAGACCTTTGTACAGGCGGCATAGAGGTACCCCTTTGTGACACTTGGTTAAAACATGTGCATTGTGATGATCCGGTAGTCCAAGCTAATTAGGACATGGTGCGGGCACTATTAGTATACTATGCATGAGGCTTGCAACTTGTAAGATATAATTTACATGATACATATGCTTTATTGCTACCGTTGACAAAATTGTTTCATGTTTTCAAAATCAAAGCTCTAGCACAAATATAGCAATCGATGCTTTTCCTCTATGGAGGACCTTTCTTTTACTTTCAATGTTGAGTCAGTTCACCTATTTCTCTCCACCTCAAGAAGCAAACACTTGTATGAACTGTGCATTGATTCCTACATACTTGCATATTGCACTTATTATATTACTCTATGTTGACAATATCCATGAGATATACATGTTACAAGTTTAAAGCAACCGCTGAAACTTAACCTTCCTTTGTGTTGCTTCAATGCTTTTACTATGAATTATTGCTTTATGAGTTAACTCTTATGCAAGACTTATTGATGCTTGTCTTGAAGTACTATTCATGAAAAGTCTTTGCTTTATGATTCACTTGTTTACTCATGTCATATACATTGTTTTGATCGCTGCATTCATTACATATGTTTACAATATGATCAAGGTTATGATGGCATGTCACTCCAGAAATTATCTTTGTTATCGTTTTACCTGCTCGGGACGAGCAGAACTAAGCTTGGGGATGCTGATACGTCTTCGACGTATCGATAATTTCTTATGTTCCATGCCACATTATTGATGATATCTACATGTTATATGCACACTTTATGTCATATTCGTGCATTTTCTGGAACTAACCTATTAACAAGATGCCGAAGTGCCAGTTCCTGTTTTCTGCTGTTTTTGGTTTCAGAAATCCTAGTAACGAAATATTCTCGGAATCGGACGAAATCAACGCCCAGGTTCCTATTTTGCCCGGAAGCATCCAGAACACCCGAGAGCCGCCAGAGAGGGGCACAGGCCCACCAAACCCTAGGCCGGCGCGGCCAGGGGGGCCCACGCCACCCTATGGTGTGGGCACCCCTTCGACCCTCTGGCGCCGCCTCTTCGCCTATTTAAAGCCTCCGTCGCGAAAACCCTGAGACGTTCGACGAAACCCACAGAAACCTTCCAGAGCCGCCGCCATCGCGAAGCCAAGATCTGGGGGACAGGAGTCTCTGTTCCGGCACCCTGCCGGGACGGGGAAGTGCCCCCGGAAGGCTTCTCCATCGACACCGCTGCCATCTCCACCGCCATCTTCATCACCGCTGCTGCTCCCATGAGGAGGGAGTAGTTCTCCATCGAGGCTCGGGGCTGTACCGGTAGCTATGTGGTTAATCTCTCTCCTATGTACTTCAATACAATGATCTCATGAGCTGCTTTACATGATTGAGATCCATATGATGAGCTTTGTATCGCTACTAGTTGTGTGCTACTCCTGTGATGTTATTAAAGTAATCTATTCCTCCTGCATGGTGTAAAGGTGACTAGTGTGTGCACCATGTGGTTCTTGTCGTAGGCTATGATCATGATCTCTTGTAGATTGTGGAGTTAATTATCATTATGATAGTATTGATGTGATCTATTCCTCCTTCATAGTGTAATGTGGGCAGTGTGTGCACTATGTTAGTTCTTGGTTTATTTTGCAATGATCTATTATGCTCTAAGGTTATTTAAATATGAACATTATTGTGGAGCTTGTTAACTCCGGCATTGAGGGTTCGTGTAATCCTACGCAATGTGTTCATCATCCAACAAAAGAGTGTATGTAGCACATATGAGAAAGAGTTATTTATTATGCGATCAATGTTGAGAGTGTCCACTAGTGAAAGTATGATCCCTAGGCCTTGTTCCTAAATACTGCTATCGCTGCTTGTTTACTGTTTTACTGTGTTACTACTGCTGCAATACTACCACCATCAACTACACGCCAGCAAGCTATTTTCTGGCGCCGTTGCTACTGCTCATATATATTCATACCACCTGTATTTCACTATCTCTTCGCCGAACTAGTGCACCTATTAGGTGTGTTGGGGACACAAGAGACTTCTTGCTTTGTGGTTGCAGGGTTGCATGAGAGGGATATCTTTGACCTCTTCCTCCCTGAGTTCGATAAACCTTAGGTGATCCACTTAAGGGAAAACTTGCTGCTGTTCTACAAACCTCTGCTCTTAGAGGCCCAACACTGTCTACAGGAAAAGGAGGGGGCGTAGACATCAATAATATGATGATTAATTACTCTGAATGGCACACGGAAAGAGCTCCACAAGGTAAGAAGGTAAATTCGGTCGAAGAAACCTCTTCCTTGAGTGATAAGATTGATGCTATTATGTCTATGCTTGTGAATGGTAGGACTAATGTTGATCCTAATAATGTTCTGTTAGCTTCATTGGTTGCTCAAGAAGAACATGTTGATGTGAACTTCATTAAAAATAACAATTTCAACAACAATGCTTACCGGAACAATTCTAGTAACAACTATAGGCAATATCCTTATAATAATGGCAACGGCTATGGTAATTCTTATGAGAATTCTTAAAACAATAATAGGAACACACCCCCTGGACTTGAAGCTATGCTTAAATAATTTATTAGTACACAAACTGCTTTTAACAAATCTGTTGAAGAAAAGCTTGGGAAAATTGATATACTTGCTTCTAAAGTCGATAGTCTTGCTGCTGATCTTGATCTCTTGAAATCGAAAGTTATGCCTAATGAAAATAATAATAATAAAATTGTTACTACAGCAAATGCCATCCAAGTTAGAATTAATGAGAATATAAGATTGATGGCCGAATTGCGTGCTAGGTGGGAAAAAGAAGAAAATGCTAAAGAAGATAATATAGCTAAAGTTTGGACTATTACCACCACTAGTAATGCTAATGCTCCACATTTTGCTGCACCTCCTACTATTAATGGTAAAATAATTGGTGTTGGCAATGTTTTCACTTCTAATGCAAAGCGTGAAAAACTGCCTGAAACTGCTAAAACTGCTGAAACTGCCTGTGATAAAACTGCTGAAATTTTTTCCAACATTGGGGACAATGACCCCATTGCTTTAGATTATAATGGTTTGTATTTTGATGATTGTCACATCTCTGAAGTTATAAATTTCTTACAAAAACTTGCTAAGAGTCCTAATGCTAGTGTTATAAATTTGGCTTTCACAAAACATATTACAAATGCTCTCATAAAAGCTAGAGAAGAGAAATTAAATCGTGAAGCTTCTATTCCTAGGAAGTTAGAGGATGGTTGGGAGCCCATCATTAAGATGAAGGTCAATGACTTTGATTGTAATGCTTTATGTGATCTTGGTGCAAGTATTTCCGTTATGCCTAGAAGAATCTATAATATGCTTGACTTGCCACCATTGAAAAAAAATTATTTGGATGTTAATCTTGCTGATAGTTCTACAAAGAAATCTTTGGGAAGAGTTGATAATGTTCGCATTACCGTTAACAATAACCTTGTCCCCGTTGATTTTGTTGTCTTGGATATTGAATGCAATGCATCTTGTCCCATTATATTGGGAAGACCTTTTCTTCGAACTGTTGGTGTTATCATTGATATGAAGGAAGGTAATATTAAATATCAATTTCCTCTCAAGAAAGGTATGGAACACTTCCCTAGAAATAGAATTAAGTTACCTTTTGATTCTATCATTAGAACAAATTATGATGTAGATGCATCATCTCTTGATAATACTTGATACACACTTTCTGCGCCTAGCTGAAAGGCGTTAAAGAAAAGCGCTTATGGGAGACAACCCATGATTTTACTACTGCACTTTTGTTTTATATTTGAGTCTTGGAAGTTGTTACTACTGTAGCAACCTCTCCTTATCTTAGTTTTGTTGCATTGTTGTGCCAAGTAAAGTCTTTGATAGTAAGGTTCATACTAGATTTGGATTACTGCACAGAAACAGATTTCTTGCTGTAACGAATCTGGGCCTAATTCTCTATAGGTAACTCCGAAAATTATGCCAATTTACGTGAGTGATCCTCAGATATGTACGCAACTTTCATTAAATTTGAGCATTTTAATTTGAGCAAGTCTGGTGCCTCAATTAAATTCGTCTTTACGGACTGTTCTGTTTTGACAGATTCTGCCTTTTATTTCGCATTGCCTGTTTTGCTATGCTTGATGGATTTTTCGATTCCATTAACTTTCAGTAGCTTTGTGCAATGTACAGAAGTGTAAAGAATGATTATGTAACCTCTGAACTTGTGATTTTGATTATGCACTAACCCTCTAATGAGTTGTTTTGAGTTTGGTGTGGAGGAAGTTTTCAAGGATCAAGAGAGGAGAATGATACAATATGATCAAGGAGAGTGAAAGCTCTAAGCTTGGGGATGCCCCGGTGGTTCACCCCTGCATATTTCAAGAAGACTCAAGTGTCTAAGCTTGGGGATGCCCAAGGCATCTCCTTCTTCATCGACAACATTATCAGGTTCCTCTAGTGAAACTATATTCTTATTCCATCACATCTTATGTACTTTGCTTGGAGCGTCTGTTTGTTTTTGTTTTTGTTTTGTTTGAATAAAATGGATCCTAGCATTCATTGTGTGGGAGAGAGACACGCTCCGCTGTTGCATATAGACAAATATGTCCTTAGGCTTTACTCATAATATTCATGGCGAAGGTTGAATCTTCTTCGTTAAATTGTTATATGGTTGGAAATGGGAAATGCTACATGTAGTAATTGGTAAAATGTCTTGGATAATGTGATACTTGGAAATTTTTTGCTCATGTTTAAGCTCTTGCATCATATACTTTGCACCTATTAATGAAGAAATACATAGAGCTTGCTAAAATTTGGTTTGCATAATTGGTCTCTCTAAGGTCTAGATAATTTCTAGTAAGGGTCGAACAATAAGGAAGACGGTATAGAGTCTTATAATGTTTACAATATGTCTTTTATGTGAGTTTTGCTGTACCGCTTCATACTTGTGTTTGTTTCAAATAGCCTTGCTAGCCTAAGCCTTGTATCGAGAGGGAATACTTCTCACGCATCCAAAATCCTTGAGCCAACCACTATGCCATTTGTGTCCACCATACCTACCTACTACATGGTATTTCTCCGCCATTCCAAAGTAAATTGCTTGAGTGCTACCTTTAAACAATTCAAAATTTATTACCTCTGATTTGTGTCAATGTTTTATAGCTCATGAGGAAGTATGTGGTGTTTATCTTTCAATCTTGTTGGGCAACATTCACCAATGGACTAGTGGCTTCATCCGCTTATCCAATAATTTTGCAAAAAGAGCTGGCAATGGGATTCCCAGTCCCAAATTAATTAACAAAAATAGACACTCCTCCATGGTATGTGATTGTTGGACGGCACCAGAAGGATTCGGTTAGCCATGGCTTGAGAAAGCAAAGGTGGGGAGGAGTGTCATCATAATAAAACTAAAATAAAAAGGCACTCCTTCATGGTATGAGATTGTTGGCAGGCACCCGAGGATTCGCTTAGCCATGGTTTGTGAAAGAAAGGTTGGAAGGAGTGCCACACAAAAATAAAAATAAAATGAGAGCCGCTCTTTGAAGGTTTGTCTGGCAAGGGGGTTAGAGTGCCCACTACCATTCGTTGACAACAACAAACACCTCTCAAAATTTTACTTTTATGCTCTCTATATGTTTTCAAAATCAAAGCTCTAGCACAAATATAGCAATCAATGCTTCCCTCCGTGAAGGGCCTTTCTTTTACTTTTATGTTGAGTCAGTTCACCTATTTCTCTCCATCTAAAGAAGCAAACACTTGTGTGAACTGTGCATTGATTCCTACATACTTGCATATTGCACTTATTATATTACTTTATGTTGACAATATCCATGAGATATACATGTTACAAGTTGAAAGCAACCGCTGAAACTTAATCTTCCTTTGTGTTGCTTCGATACCTATACTTTGAATTATTGCTTTATGAGTTAACTCTTATGCAAGACTTATTGATGCTTGTCTTGAAAGTACTATTAATGAAAAGTCTTTGCTATATGATTCATTTGTTTACTCATGTCATTTACCATTGTTTTGATCGCTGCGTTCATTACATGTGCTTACAATAGTATGATCAAGGTTATGATGGCATGTCACTTCAGAAATTATCTTTGTTATCGTTTACCTACTCGGGACGAGCAGGAACTAAGCTTGGGGATGCTGATACGTCTCCAACGTATCGATAATTTCTTATGTTCCATGCCACATTATTGATGATATATACATGTTTTATGCATACTTTATGTCATATTTATGCATTTTCCGGCACTGACCTATTAACGAGATGCCGAAGAGCCAGTTGTTGTTTTCTGCTGTTTTTGGTTTCAGAAATCCTAGTAAGGAAATATTCTCGGAATTGGACGAAATCAACGCCCAGGGGCCTATTTTGCCACGAAGCTTCCAGAAGTCCGAGGGAGAGACGAAGTGGGGCCACGGGGCACCGCCACACTAGGGCGGCGCGGCCCAGGGGGGCCCGCGCGGCCCTAGCGTGTGGGGCCCCCGTGACGCCTCCTGACCTGCCCTTCCGCCTACTTAAGGTCTTCGTCGCGAAACTCCCAGTACCGAGAGCCACGATACGGAAAACCTTCCAGAGACACCACTAGTGAACTGTGGACCCCGGTCCATTCTTTTAATCGAATACAATCTACTGCAATACTTGTTCTACTGTTTTCTGCAAACAATCATCATCCACACTATACATCTAATCCATTGTTACAGCAAGCCGGTGAGATTGACAACCTCACTGTTACGTTGGGACAAAGTACTTTGGTTGTGTTGTGCAGGTTCCACGTTGGCGCCGGAATCCCTGGTGTTGCGCCGCACTACACTCCGCCGCCATCAACCTTTAACGTGCTTCTTGGCTCCTACTGGTTCGATAAACCTTGGTTTCTTACTGAGGAAAAACTTGCCGCTGTACGCATCACACCTTCCTCTTGGGGTTGACAACGGTCACGTGCTGTACGCGTATCAGTCCTCCTTGAGGACAATTCTTCGGGTCCTGTTCTTTCTTGAAGACAATTCTTCGGGTTCTCATTGAATAAAATTTCGTCGGGTTCTCTCAAGATTTCGTCGGGTTCCTCCCTGAAGAAGATTTCGTCGGGTGCTTTTTTATATACTTTGAATTTTACTTTCTCTTGCACAAATAAACAAACTTTTTCTATCTTGTCCTTGACTCTCTTTTTCGCATGCAGTGTCAGATGCTCGGATTCGATGATATGTAAAGTGAATTTATGCCGCGCAGCCCCCGAGCATCGGGTGCGGCAAAAGTAAACGATAATCAACTTTGTACAAAATAAAAGAACACTTAGCTTTTTGGACACGACGAAGTCAATGCATGATGAAGTCTTCGAGTGTAGATAAGAAATCTAGCCAAAGTAGAAACCACCAAATAGCGATAATAGATGCCGCCAAATTGTTGATGAAGAAATAGCCGAGCCCCCGAGCGCTACTGGGGCGACGTTATGATTTTTACTTAGATGTTGTGTCGCAGTTGCGACCCGAGGCGAAGTCATGGTCGAGCCCCGAGTGTTAGCCATGATGTCGAAAGAAGTTTGACGGAGTCGCGGCGTCATATAAGGTGAAGCCATTTAGGATAAAGCCATTGCCAATAGTATGATATGAGTCCATGAAGATGAATCTAAGATGGAGTATTTGAGATGAATCCATATTGAAGATTATGCCATTAAATATGAAGCATGTATTGAAGATGAATCCGCCGATATCAGAGAAGAAATTGTCTCGAAGAAAATATATCCAGTAATAGCCGTAGAAGTTGAATCCATTGATATCATAGAGGATGAATCCATTGACCCGAAGAAAAGAATTCCAGTAATAACCACAGAAGATGTATCCACTTATAAGATGAATCCAATGAAGACAAAATCTAGTAAGCCGAAGAAGATGAATCCACTGAGCTGAAGAAGATAATTTCACTAAGCCGAACAAAATAAAACCACTTAACCGAAGAAAATAATTCGACTGTGCCGGAGAAGATAATTCCACTGAGTCGGAGAAGATATATTCCGGAGAAGATAATTCCACTAAGCCGAAGAAAAGAAATTCACCAAGCAACCGAGTATATTTGTAGTAACGAAATAATGGCATAGCCCCTAGTGTTGGGTGTATTTGATGCAATATTTCAATGCCACACCCCGGAATATTCGGATATGGTGAAAGTAAATAAATAATTGAATCTTGGAGGAAGAGGAAAACTTAGCTTTTTATCGGGTGCGGTGAAGCCGATATGGACGCCAGTCGTGCCTAGAACGCAGTCTGTAGTCACGCGGTGCCTGGCCGAAAGTAGTAGATGTGGCCGACATAATCGATGAAGAGGACGCAGTCGATGTGGCGGATGCGCGACGGGTGAGCACCCGAACATATCGAGTCTGTGACGTCGGATCCGTGATAGGCGAGTATGACGAGTGCGCGACAGCGAGCATGGTCGACCGTGCAGGGTAGTCGAAGCTTTGTCTCAATCTGCAACTATATTGCGGCCCAAAAACTACGCACAAATCATAGTACGAGCCGAACAATATTTAGCGAAATAAATTTTAAATAATTGAAAATATATCACCTGGTTTTTTGTATCGACAGCGAGTTCTGAAACGAGCAGCGGCGGTTCCGTGCTGGCCAGACGTGACCAGCTGACGATAATCCTCTTATGCTCTTCGCTCCTTTTTCTTTTGGATTGGCTTGACGAGGATCGTGATTGCACATGTGAACAAGGACAACTGATCAACTAGCTCTTCTCCTCGTGAGTTCAGTAAGTATTATTCGGATGGATTTTCTTTAGCCTCCAATACTGATTGTACTGGAATCTGAACGCGCGTGTCTTGTTTTTTTGGAGCGTCGCTGGATGTGAGCTCCACTAGATCGCTTCTTCCAGTCTATTCTTCTCCTTCTTCTTTTTTGTCTTCTTGGAACTTGAACCCCCGATATTGCTCCGTCTTCACTCTCCTTTTTCCCGGATACTTTTTCCTTCGGCGCGATAGGCAGCCCATAGCGCTGTTGTGGCGATAGGCAGCCGATAGCTAGCTTCGGTGCGATTTGGTCGTTGAAGTCGGCGATTACTGCCATCAAGTCGACGGTTGTAGTTTGATCGTATTGAAGAACGTGGCCAGACGCGATCTGTCCGCCAATATAGATGAGGGATCCCGCCCGGATAACGAAATCCAGTCGTCGCGATTCCCACAGATGGCGCCAATTGACGAGGATTCACCTCGGCAATGCCTACGTATTGTAGACTTGGGTTTCGGGAGAGAGCGACGATGGAGATTCCGGGAGCGAGATTAGGCACACGACGTACCCAGCTTCGGGTCCCCTCGGTGGAGGATCCCTACGTGCTGCTAGCAATCCAGTATATGATCATAGATGTGTTTACAGGGTGCCGCCGTAGGCGGAGCTATGCTGTCTATATTCTGTCTATCTGTTCTCCCCCTTATTTCGGGTGCCCTGGCTAGCTTTATATATGCAACCAGCCTAGGGTTTTACAAGAGTCCTAGTCGACTACTTCTTCGGGTTGCCTTATTGGGCCTTCTCCATATTGGGTCTTCTCCATATTGCCGAGCCAGGTATACTAATAATGGGTACCCGAAGGGTATGCCCATGTCAGTGCCCAACTCCATCAAGACCAAGGGGCTCTTCGCCAAGCTCACCGCTCGCCTCAAGAAGTCCTTTTGCTTCAAGAGGGATCTCGAAGATAGGATGTATCAAGCTCATCACGACAACAAGAAGATCCGCCAACGCCAAAAGGCCATGATGAGGCACATGCAACTCCCGGTCTCCGAGGGCTCCGAGGACAACATTACTCCCCCCGGTGAGTGGAAGTCAAAGCTCGTTTGGTCAAGCTCCAAGGAATCCATCCCCGAGCCGCCTCATGGCAAGGGCCTTGCCCAAGAAGATGATGATGATGAAGGCGAGTATGAGGAGGAGGGTGATGAGAACGAGGATGATGATGACGAGGAGGATGAAGACGAGGAGTGATTCCCTTGGGACGTTAGTATGCTCCTTCTCCCTTTTTGGTGTCTCGATGCCAAAGGGGGAGAAGTTGATCTATTAGGACAGGAATTTGCATGGGGATGCCAAGAGCTTGGTGGCTTCATTTTGGTTCTTTCGGCCTTGGCATCAAATCTTTCCCCTAGTTATTCGAAACTTTATTTGTATGTGTGTTTGCTACTCTATTCGTGGATCTCCCGATTCCCCCGTTTGTATTAAGACTTAATCGTGCGTAGCTTAATGGTCAATGGTCTCCATTATTTATTCTTTGATTGGCTACATCATTCCTTTGGAGGCACTTATTATTATGATGAGTTTGGGTTTTCTCAAGACAAAGGTATGAAAAGGTTCACCCAAACTCCCCTATATACAAATGTTCTTGCCTCTATAGTGTACTTGTGCTACATAATCTTGTCATATGTTCTTCTTAGCACTTGTGCTTGGTTTGTAGAATTTAGGGGGAGCTCTCTCTAGAATGTGTGCATTTGTATACAAATGCATATTTTAAACATGCACACCTCTAGGGGGAGCTTCGCCTATACTTGCAAACCAAATACCTTATCATAATATCCTATGAATTATTGCAAATTCGTGTATTGTCATCAAACACCAAAAAGGGGGAGATTGTAAGAGCAAGATCCATATCCCGTGTTTTGTGTGTTTGATAACAACACTTGAACGATTCTAACCGTGCACAAAGTTTGTCATTGATAGGTTTGCAAGATGCACGGTACCCTCGCTGAACACACTATGATCAGAAGATTGAAGCGTAGCTCTTAGGGTTTCTGGTTTTGTGTGTGTGTCGCGAGGTAACATGGTAGGAGAAGAAAAGAGGAAAAAGCTGTTTTAGCCATAGCGGTACTACCGGTACCAGGAGCGGTAGTACCGCTACCCCTACTGGTACCGCCCGAGATACCGCTCTGAGGTTTGCATATGGAAATGTCCCACAGAACCCGTTACGGTACCTTTACGGTACCATGAGCGGTAGTACCGCTTGAGAGCGGTAGTACCGCCCACGGTACCGCTCAAGTACCGTAACGCGTTACGGTAGTGCCGCTCTGGTACAGCTCGGGTACCGCTTGGGATCCAGTAAGGTCTGGACCCTATTGCGGTACCTCAAGCGGTACCGTGAGCGGTAGTACCGCAATGTGTCCACGTGGACAAGTTTAGTGAGGATTCGAACTCAGAGCGGTAGTACCGCTTCCAGAAGCGGTAGTATCGCTTAGGCAAAAACAGCAGGTAACGGTTGGATTTGGAGGGACCTATATAAAGGCCCCTTCTTCTCCAGCCAGCCTTAGCTCTTCTCTCTCTCTCCTCCATTGTTGCTGAGCTCAAAATTGAGGGGATCTCCACATCCACCCAACCAATCTTGCTCATACTTTGAGAGGTGGTGGAGGAGACCCCGATCTATCATTCTACCGAGAGAAAGTTCACCAATTCGTGGTAGTCCTTAGTGGATCTTGGTGTTAGGGTTCCTAGGTGGAAGAGCTTCTTGGTGGAGCACTGAAAGAGCTTCTTGGTGGAGCATTGGAAGAGCTTCTTGGTGGAGCACTGGAAGAGCTTCTTGGTGGAGCATTGAAAGGGTTCTTTTGGTGGAGCATTGGAGATGGGTTCCTATGGTGGAGCATTGGAGATGTGCAGCTATGGAGTCTAGCTTGGTGATGTACTAGCTCCATAGGGTGTTGGGAGCATCCTCTTGTGTGGAGCTCGCCCCAACCTTGTGAAGGAATCACCGCCTCGACCGGTGCCTTAGTGGAAGAGGGAGAGCACCTCCGTGGAGCTCTCTCGAGGAAGAAGGTGAGGCCTTCCTTCGTGGTGTGGCCATCTAGTCTCTTGTGTGAGACTAGCACCTCCTCAACGCAGACGTACTTCCTGTTGTGGAAGGAACTGCGGTAAACAAACCTCGCCTCGCCTCCGCGCCCTCCGGTTGTCTCGCTCCTTACTCTTACTATCTTGTTGATTCCTTTACTTGTTGCACATGTCCTAGCATCATTGTAGGAACACCGCTATTGCAAAAGTTATCACCTTTACCTTCCGTTGCGCTAAAATTGAAAAAGGTTAAAACTTGCCGTAGCGCCATTCACCCCCCCCCCTCTTGTTCGCTACGATCCATTCAGCGGGACAAAAGGAGCTCGCGCGGCGGCCGGCAGCGGAATGCAGTGGTGCTACGCGGTGCGCTCCTGTCGGTGACACCATGCCTTCTCCCCGCCGGATGACTGTCGATGGCGCAGACTTTGAGGTCGCTGCCCGCGGGAGAAACATCATGTCCGCCGCCCGTGGGGGAAACCGCACACCCAAGATCCCCGAAGCAGCGGATGAGATTGAGGTCCCTTGCGCAACGAAGCGCAACTTGGAGGAGCTGCAGCTGCAGATCACGCATCTCCCGCACACGCCGACGCACTAGGAGGCCGCACGCAATAGCCTGCAGCCTCACCGCCACCGATACGTGGCGGATAGCGATCCAAGCCGGAAGCGGTGACGGCGACGGAGGGAAACGGACCTGGTGGAAGGGCATCCCGGGCGGTGTGGATGTAGAGCCCGGGGCCAAGGTCGCTCCCACACCGTCGAAAGGCAGGGACGGCGTCGGTGGCGGCAGCAGCCGCTGCTGCGGTGTTGGTGGCGACAACAACTGCTGTTGTTGTTGCAGCTGCCCACCGAACGGCAGGGATAGCGTCGGTGATGACAGCACCTGCAGCGGCGGCGTTGGTGGCGGCGGCAGCAGCTGCTGTAGCGTCCCGGTGGGGAAGAAGGCCGCCGGCTGCTGGAGAAGAGGGACCCCCGGCGCCGAGGTAGGGCCCGGCCCGGAGATGGTGGACAGCGGTAGCGGGGATTGCAGCATCCCGGCGTCGGGTGGCGGTGACGACAGCAGCAGTGTCGGCCGCAACGGCCCGGCGATCGCGGCGGAGGCCGCCTGGTGCGTTGGCTGCCACGGCAGCAGCACCGCCAGCGGCGGCGGCCCATAGGGACCGGCCAGGAAGAGGCGGATCTCCTGAACAAAAGTGGTGAGATCGCGGAGGGCTGCGGTGATCTCCGCCGGGGAGAGAACGGCGGGGACGTCGGAGTGCGGCGGCGGCGGGTGGGAAGAACTCGGTGGAGGGCTGGACATGATCGAACCCGGGAAAGCTGATACCAAGTGTTATGTGGCTGCTAGGGTTTGGGAGGGAGAGAGAGGGCTGCGAGGGCGCGAGAAGGCCGGCCGGGGGCCTTTTGCCCACGGCCGCCGCCGGCTGCTGGAGAAGAGGGACCCCCGGCGCCGAGGTAGGGCCCGGCCCAGAGATGGTGGACAGCGGTAGCGGGGATTGCAGCAGCCCGGCGTCGGGTGGCAGCGACGACAGCAGCAGCGTCGGCTGCAACGGCCCGGCGATCGCGGCGGAGGCCACCTGGTGCGTTGGCTGCCACGGCAGCAGCGCCGCCAGCGGCGGCGGCCCGTAGGGACCGGCCAGGAAGAGGCGGATCTCCTGAACAGAAGTGGTGAGATCGCGGAGGGCTGCGGTGATCTCCGTCGGGGAGAGAACGGCGGGGACGTCGGAGTGCGGCGGTGGCGGGTGGGAAGAACTCGGTGGAGGGTTGGACATGATCGAACCCGGGAAAGCTGATACCAAGTGTTATGTGGCTGCTAGGGCTTGGGAGGGAGAGAGAGGGCTGCGAGGGCGCGAGAAGGCGGCCGGGGGCCTTTTGCCCACGGCCGGGCAAAAGAGGAAGGGATTTCCTTCTTAATTCTTGCTTGATTAGATTGATACATCTCCTCTCCATATATAGAGAGGTTTACTTGACTCCCAAGCAAGCCTTACTTGACCCCTAAGCAAACCATAAGACTAACGGGCCCAAGCCCATGACGTACTCTAACACTTGGTATCAGCTTTTCCGGGTTCGGTCATGTCCAGTCCTCCACCTAGTTCTTCCCACCCACCGCCGCCGCACTCTGACATCCCCGCCGTTCTCTCCCCGGCGGAGATCACCGCAGCCCTCCGCGATCTCACCACTGCTGTCCAGGAGATCCGCCTCTTCCTGGCCGGTCCCTACGGGCCGCCGCCGCCGGCGGCGCTGCTGCCGTGGCAGCCGATGCACAAGGCGGCCTCCGCCGCGGTCGAGGGGGAAGAGATTTCCTTCTTAATTCTTGCTTGATTGGATTGATACATCTCCTCTCCATATATAGAGAGGTTTACTTGACTCTCAAGCAAGATTTACTTGACCCCTAAGCAAACCATAAGACTAACAGATCCAGGCCCATGACGTACTCTAACAATATCACTATTCAAAAAACTACTCGGACACAATTTTCCTTGTAAAGTATCTACAAAGTAATAGTCTAAGGAAACTCTTCACCATTTTGCAACAGTTTGATTAAAAGACAGTAGCAAGAACACAACAATGGGAGCATACCCTGCGAATACCAATTAAGCTCATATTCTTATTGGACCATCGCACACCACATCTGCACTGATTGAAATTCATATTATGCAGCACACACACAAAAAATTGTTTGCATATGAAACGATTCATTTCAGGTATGATTCAGACGGGGGAATTTTTAATCAGGATGACGTCACATGCCAAAAGAAAATGTACTTCTGAGATACGTCATGAAATAAAAATGAGATCTTTCATTCAAGACAAATAGTGGCCTGATTCAAAATAAGAGAACTCTAATGTTCAGTAGAAGGACCATCCTAACTCTTGATTAGAATTGCAGACTAAAGAAAGTATATAGAAATCCTTGCAAAAAATCACTCATGGCTACACTTCGAAGAAGCACCTAACTTCATTTCTTTATTGTAAGAACAAATTTCCAATACACCATCTGATATGAAGGCTGACGATTGTGTGCTTTAAATCCAATAAAGGTATAAACAGATAACCCTATCCCCTTCTGTGGCGCTCCCCAGGGCTCCGCCGGGGTGGGGGGGGGGGGGCGATATCCCTCCTCCTCCCGCCCCCTCCCTCCGTTTCTCTCCCTCCGTCGTTGTCGTCGGCGCTGGCCATGGTGGCGGTGGGCCCCAGCGCCAAAGTGCTCGGGGGGTTGTTGGAGGCGGCGACCGGCGCTGGCGGCTGGGGCGGCGACCTCCGGCTTCGGCGTGCTCCGCATCTAGAGCGGCACTCATGGATGTGCGGAGGCGGCTCCTCCTCCTCCACGGCCTCCGGCGATGGATGGTGGTGGCGGCGGCCGTTGGATATTGTGCCCGCCGAGATCCATCGTCGGCTTCTGCTGGCGGCACGAGGAAGGGGCGGCGATGTGCGGGGCGAGGATGGTGTGGTTGCGGCTTCCGCCGTCCACCGAATTCTCCTTCGTCATCGTTGGTCAGCGAATGGCGGCGTGGGGGCCTGTTCGTCTACTTCGGGTTTGAAGGTGGTGGTTGTAGGGTTCCTCTTCTGCGAAGATGAAGAACTAACGGATGCTGATCCTTTTCATCTAGCCGGAGTGTTGACTTCCGGAAGGCTCCGCCGGCGAATGCATCATCGCATCTTTTGCCTGTAGTTTGCTGGATCGGGTGGTATTCGGTCGCGCGCACCCATGCTTTTATTCCGACCGTCTGCTTCTGGAGGGAGCGGTGTGAAGCTCTTTTTCTGTGTTGACATCAAGTGACTATGGATCCATGATGAAAGTCGGAAGAAGAGAATTTCATGAAGGCTGGATGGGAGGACTAGCTAAGGGAGGTTCAAGTCTCCGCGCTGTTGAGGGACTTACTTGGTGTTCCGGGGTTCACAACAGCGGTATGAAAGTGGGGGCGATAACACAGGTGAAGTTCAAAGTCCTACCTTTCAGGGTGAAAACCCAAGGTCTGGCCTTAACTGGTTGTGCCTGGCAATGACCTTGTTGCAGGCATTGTTTTGAGAGCAGGAACTATCTTCACGGTGAAAACCTAAGATCTTTAATCGGGCGACGACGGTGTTAGAGCATTGTTTCCTTCTTGAAGGCGTCATTTTTGGAGAGTCTGTATTTCAGGTGTTGTCTTGGTGGTGGACCTCCTGAGCCGGCCCACCACCGCCTCCATCTGCGGGATGAAGCGGCACAAGAAGGCGTCACCCGTAGGCCGTGGCGGGATCGACACGGAGACTGGCACATGAGGCAGGAGACGGTGAGCGGGCCGAGATCCCACGTGGTGAGCAGATCCTGACCTCATCAAATTGGCCGCGGGCGGCGAGGCCGACGCGTCGGAACTACGCCCAGGTGGACTCGACGGTGAGCAGATCCTCAGCTCGTCAAATCGGCAGCGGGAGCGTACGCGAGAAAAGGCGGGGCGCCGCAATGGCGAGGCCGGCGCGTCGGAGATACATGTAGCCGGACTGGACGGGGAAATGGGAGGAGGATGGTGGTGTGCGCCACAATACAATGCAGCGGCGTCGGCACCACCGCTCGCCGCTGGCAGCCCTGTCGGCCGCTCGCCACCGGTGGCCACTCGCGCTGCATCCAACCGCCGGTCATCCTTGTCAGCCGCGCACCGCCACCGGGCTGCTCGCTCGCGGACCCCTGCTGGCCGCCGCCGCGCAGAACCGCCATCTCTCAGTCGTTTCACACGGTGAACCACTTATTAAATCCCACGAACCAAACAGGCTGTCTTTTTCGCGAAAACTTAAAAACATTTCGTTTCGATGCATTGATAGATAAATAAAGTTTGTATGTACAAGTTCAAGAGAGGATCAAGCCATACAACTCAACCCAAAAGAACCAATCTAAGAGAGAAGTTGGTGAAGCCCATTTTCGTGTCTCGTCTTCGATGTCGCTAAGTAAGGAGGTCATCGAGGGGCGCGCCGTGAGCATGATGAGCGACGGTGTTCCTTTACGCAACTGGCGAGGGGCGGTCCGCACCGCTAGCGATCATCACTCTGCGAAGTTACCCTCAACCGTGGGAGGTCTAGCGGTAGACCGAATCCATGATAGAACCTCGAACCAATGGTCCTAGAGAAGGAGCATCCGATCAGAATGTGTGCCATAGTCTCAGTTGACTGGTCGCACAGCGGGCAACATGTCGCGTGAGGTAACCCCCGGCGCGCCAGATGCTCGCTCGTCCAATATATATCCAGGCAAGCAAGCTAGATGAAGAACTTCACCCTGGGTGGCGCCCAAGATTTTCAGTTGAGCTTCCAGGAACCTCATAGTATTGCCCCCTGGAAGAGGGCCTCATAGCAGGAACTGGAAGAATCATCCAACGCCAAACCAGCATGTCTTGGTCCGGAGATAGTTGCATGCCCCTCAGCCTAATCCACAACTGCACATACTGCTAGAGGGCTAGGGCACTCGGCGCACCTCCTATGTTCGGCATCTAGCTACGCTCCACCAGCGCTTGCTACACCGTGCGCCGCTTCCTGCAGCGCTTGGAAATGAGCGCGTAGACTTCGGGCACTATCTCCCTGATGGACTTGCCATCCACCCACTTGTCCTCCCAGAAGAGAGCGGATTCTCTGTTGCCTACCACCATAGGGGTGGAGGCAGCAAAGGCATCCAGCTCGATCCTCGAGAACTGCATGTCGAGCCCGCGCCAAGGTCGCTGGGGGTCGATCATCCTCCATAGCCACCGAACCCCGAGGCTGATGGCTGTGCGTGCGAGATCTGGAATCCCCAAGCCCCCAAACCGCAGCGGGCGGCACACCCTCGACCAGTTGACATGGCAGTGACCGCCGTTGGTCTCCTCCCTCCCAACCCACAAGAAGCTCCGCAGGATCTTGTTGACCTGCTTCAGCGCCTTCTTGCAGAAGCTGAGCACCATGAGTTGGTGTAGCGGGATTGCCGCCAGCACCGACCTGACCAGCGCCAAGCGCCCAGCCTGGGGCATCATCGACGCCTTGCAGGTGGGTAGCTTGTCAGCTAAACGGTCCACCACAGGCTAGAACGCCTCCCCGGCAGCCGACGAATGGAAAGATGGATGCCAAGGTATTTGACGGGGAAGGGTGCCAACTGGCACTCCATCACCACCACCGCGGCATTCACCTCTTCCTCCATGCAGGCAATCGCAGAGACCAAACACTTAGTGAAGTTGGTATGTAGGCCCGTCTCATGTCCGAAGAGCTCAAGAATGTCACAGATGGCGCGCAGTTCCGTCTCGTCCGGGTGGCAGAAGATGACCACATCGTCCGCATAAAGCGACACCGTTGTGGCCAACTCCCGCCGCGCCAGGCGTCTAAGAATACCCAGCTCGATCGCCTTGGCGAGCGCCCTGTTGAGCGTGTTCATGATCAGCACAAGCAAAGATGGCGACAGGGGTCACCCTGTCTCAAGCCCCTCCTGTGCCAGATGGGGGATCTGGCTCGCCATTAGGTATCACCCTGGTACTTGTTGTGGATAAAAGAATGGCCACCAACTCACAGAACTTAAGCCCAAAGCCCATCTTACGTAGGACCTCAACCAAGAACCCCTAGGAAACTGAGTCAAAGGGCTTAGCAATGTCGAACCAAACAGGCTGTCTAGCTCGCAAGTTGGTGTTGAGATCGAGTTTCCAAGCAAGGAAACTGCCGATTGTACAAAGATTCTATAACAATTCTATAACCGTTTCCTGAATGGTAAAGTAGGCTCTGATTCTCCAAGTTTTCCTTGCAAATCGTGAAAGCTAAGATTGGCCATAGTGCTAGTATTTTAGGTAGTATCATGCATGATAGGCCAACAAAAAATACTGATGTAGCATCTAATTAAGAAGGAGATATATGATTAGAGTAACATAGATGAATACTGTATTATAGCACATGTTACGAGAAAAGTTAATGCTAAATAGATCTTGTACACAGATTTATATTAGGATTCTACAAAATAATAAATTTAGAAGATTATGATACTAGTCTATAATACCACTCATTATAGACATAGATCATAGACAAATACCGTATACATGATATTATTATATGATAGTGTGCACTATGACCAGCCTAAGCTCGGATAAGTTTTTCTACCTTTGTTTTCTTGTACACTGAAATTAGTGATTTACTCTTTTCCCTAGTAATGATGCCCGTGTGCCCCATGTGATGTATCTCTACTCCAGCACCTACTACAGATCTACTAGATGACCCGTTGCGCTATCGCGCAAATGACAGAATCAAAGCAAAATTTAAATTATAAGTTTTAGCTTATTTAGTATTAAAAATTAGCTTGAAATTTAATAAATGTTTTAGTATAAATGTAGACACAACATTCTATCAAGATGCTGCAATTAGATATGACAATTTCAGCGCAAAGGCAACAGCGAAATAGAAGCTCATATAAGTATTTTTCAAGGAAACCCCCAGTACCATAATAATGAAGTTATAATACAATCGTATGGCGTGGCAAGCATGACCATCCATTTTCAAATTAATGCAGGAACTTATAGGATGGCAAACTCATAAAATGGCGCAGCAAGCATGACCATCCATTTTCAAATTAATGCAGGAACTTATAGGATGGCAAACTTATAGGATGGCAATTCTGCCATTTATTCATTTCATCTGTAAATTACACTTTTTATGTGTGGTCTAATACAATCCCAGGAACTTATATGATGGCAATTCTGCCATCCATAGAGACCGGTTGCACCCAGCGCAAAGGCAAAGCGGGACATTAATCAAACCATAAGTTTTACACTAATTGGCTGCTCCATGTTCATAAGTCAATAATAAGTTACTTTGGCACTTAAATGAGATGATGTTGAGATTCACTACACATAAAGTATGGAAATCCAGCCAGAGCAACATGATAGTCCTCGCAGAAAAACACATAAGCCCAAAGACCTGAATAACAAAGTCTGATTAGGCATGGGGAAACATACCAAATTGACAAAGATTGCCACAAAATAAAGTATTCTAATTTCTCATCGCTTCATCTGTTTCCATCCAAACTCAGCAAAGTCTGTCCAGATTACTTTGCAGAGTTGCAGAGAATGGTGTCCTTTTAGAAACCATAGCAGCTGGTTGTGGCATCTTAAGACAAAGATGAACTACTAAGTCTTCTCGTATTGGCTGCTTGCTGCTTGAGCTCGTTGAACCTTATGCATTATCATTTGTAAACTGGAAAAAAATAACAAAACAGGATAGACTTTCTGAAGCTGGGAGGAAACAATAATATAAGTATATAACAGAAATGCTCAATATATCATAACCACACACACACACACATTCAAAGAATCATGCAATAAGAGATTCATCTCTATGTGCAATGTGTCCAAAGAACAAATATATACCAGAACAAGCATTATACATCAGCATATGCGTGTGCCATTCAATGATCAAAGACAAAGTCATAAAGTAATACAAGAAAATCTTCTTCCTTCATTCGTTGATACATGCATGATACATGCATATGAATGGCTCCAATAATTAAGGATTTTATAACCTAACTGAAGGGTCTCTGTTGCACAAGAACCACAGATCAGCGAGCTCCATGCACACAATTACATCCTGTAGTAGTTTCCAATGATCAAAAGCGGTTGGAGAAAAGGAAATACATTTGAAGGACAAAAGTTTGAAAGCAAAATCTATAACCTGGAATGGAGACATTGCACATTAACAAACATGTTCTATCAAAAGGGTCAAAGAGTTAGAAGTTGGGGCAATTCAAAGGTTCTTGCAGTCACACATTGATGCGGCTCAGCTACTCATTTTCTGGTGGGAGGATTAGAGGCCTAGAGTAAAATAGTTATAAAGCAATTAACAGATGATATATCAAGGTCGAAATATTCACTCACAAGAGTTCACCATAAGCACAAAATAGTCGACAAACATATATCCGCTGGTGCACTCAAGTACATAACAATACATACAAACCGTGGATGCCAGTATCATGCAGAAAGAGGTTCAATGTTATTTCACTGCATAAGAAGCTAAGTTATCTATTCTATGAACACATAAAAAACTGTAAAAGCATATATGTAACTCTTAAAATTGATTAAAGTAGCCATATGTAACTCTTACAGTCAGTCGTTATACAAAATACATGTATCGGTCAGAACAATAGACAACCCGTTTAGATACAAGCATAGTCAGAACAATACAAAACACACCAGGAAATTATCCAAGCATGCCCCCAATACTTACAATCGCTAAAAAATAGCAGGACTAATCTTCCAAACAAAAGTACGGCATTAACCTATGTTTTAATCACGCTATGCCAGAAGCATGTGTAGTACATATGTCGTTGCTTAGTTTAATAGCCGACACATCAGAAGATAGAGAATGCATTAATATGGAGTGCTTTGAATTTTCAAACAGCAGAATGGACAAACCACCAACAAGTTTGCATTGAAAATGTAAGCAAGGAACATAATTTTTTCAATTAACACAAGCAGATAATTTAAGATAACATAGTTACATGCATCACCGTAGCTCTAAACAAAAAGAGAATTATTCAGAGCAGTACCATTATCTGGCTGTGTGGACGCTGGATGTAGATACAGAGCATGTCTGCTCTTTTTCTTGCTCTCATAGCACCACATCAGAGGAGGGGTTGGAGCCAGCTGTGGATGGGAGACGAAGGAGGATGGCGGCGAGTTGCAACGCTAGCGCCATGGTCGGCCCGAGCCAAGCTGCTTCCCTCATTGGCATCCACGGATCCCCGCCTTCTCTGGCTGATGACGCACATTACAATAGTCCAGAAGTTAATACATGCAAAGTTGTCCTTTTCCAGCATATATGTTGACCTCAGTCTCAACTAAATCATAATAGATGACAAAAAGAGTAGTTGCTAGTGTACCTGAATCCAGTATTATGTGGATGTCACAATCCATAACAAATATGTTGTACAATCTAACAGCCAGAAATAATGTTGTCAAATCCTAAGACTTGAGTGACAGAAAACAATATAAGAAAACAAGAAGTCTTGAACAAGTCAGAATTATGTGGGTTGATTTTTTTTATCAATTGATTACTGTTTACGACTTTGAGGCCATTAGCTATTGTTAGGTGAACAAAATTGAAAGTGTGCCTGCGGATCAGCAATTATGCCATCAATGCAGTAAATTTCATGAATGTGCTGCATTTATACATGTCGAGTTCTACTTATAATAATCTATATAATTTCATATCAACTTGAGAAAAGTGGGCATTGGATTCCAGTGCGACCACTTCTGTACTGAGTGCCTTCCATGTAACCTGAACAAATATCAGATGGTCATGGTTTGGTACGTAAGTGGCGTTTGAGAGGCTTCAGGATGCTACGCTCATTTTTACTTCAGATTGTGAGAGTTTTACGCATTTTTTTCTCCAATTCAAACGATAATGGCCATCGTCTCTATTTTATATTGCATCAATCAAAGTTCAGAAACTGATATAACTCTGAAAGGCTTCTACCTGAGATAATGACTTTCTAGGTTGGTTAATATTTGCTTTCCAAGGAATGTTGGCGGATGCAGAACGAATTGTTAAGCAAAGTGATAGTTTCCAAAGTTACTCTCAGAGGTCAGTTCTATTTGACAGTACATGGGATGGCTTGTCATCTTTTTGGAGAATTTTCCCTTTTCTATACCAGGAGCATGAATAAAAAAGTTGATGTCATGGTTTCACCACTAACATATAAAGGGTATTTCACATAGAAATATCTTTGTCCTACCTTCTTACTTCTTAACCTGAAATTTTTTTTCTCTTTCCTTCCACGTGATTCACAATAGTTCTATCTCAGATGGGGAAAAACTTATCTGTAACATACCAAATAAATTTAAATTAAGAAAATTGCAATGGTGGATGCATGCTTTTCATTTGTTTTTGTGATACTGATCATCTTCTCATGTAAGGATTAAATGACCTGATGTTATTCTCTCATTAAATAGAAAAATGAACTATTGCATTTAATTTAGCATGTTTTTTAGTCAAATACTTAACTTCTACGTATGATCTTGCCTCTTGGTAGTAATGATGCAACATAAATAGCGTACTGTTAAGTTGATATCCTGATTGTGTCTCACACTGTCCTTGAACTGCTGTCTATACTTTTCATCTTCAGTTTAATTAATGCAGTCAGAGATTTTGACGACATTGTTGACCTCTAGATTGAATAACCATTTTAGCTATGCATCAAAATTAACATTTCAGACTATGACTATCTATTATTACCTCCTTTGCTGGTTCTATTTTTCAATGTGGTAGTGGAGTCATCGGTGGACGGTTTGTCTCAAGTTTTGGATGCGCCTCGTGTGTTGGGAGGCTCCTCAATGAGCTTCTGGTTTTTATGGTTACAGTGAAGCTATTTTCTTTGTCCTTGATCTATATTATTTGTTCCATATCTTTTTACTTGAGGATTGCATTATCTTATTTTAGTTGAGGACCGCTGTTATAAGCACATAGTCACCGGGCACGAAAAAATAAAAACATGTACAACAAAGGACGGCGCAGCAAAGCGCGCGGGGTCCTTCTAGTAGGCATGAAACTACACGGTAGGTAGCAGTAGCCTCAAATCAATAGACTAAAAAGGAGGCCACGGGGAAGGCTCACAACACTATATGAGGCCCTCGAAAGTTTAATGGGTCCACAGGGGGTGTAATGGGTCTCACGCTGCACAACATATCAAGTAATTCCACAGGGAGGTGTAATGGGTCCTTGAAAGTGCCAACAATTATATCTAATAAATGATGAGAAAGTATAGCACATCGCACAAGCTTGATGGAAAGAGAGAGATATAAAGAAAGAGGATTTGGGAAAAGCTCACCTTGTTGTGTAGGAATCAGACGCTGTCGCTTGACAGGCGCACCACTCCCCAGGACGTGTTGTCTTGACCGTGATTTCTAAAGCATGTCCAGTATGCTGCACCGTCCGCTGCGGTCGCCGCTGCTCGCCGCCATCCCGTATCGCTTGAGCCACCTCTCGTTGATCCCTAAGATGGACCGTGCCTGAGCAAAATCAACATTAACCAACTCAGGGACCTGAAAAGGAGAAGAGGACATTAAATTTCAAAACCTTACCTATCATCATGGAACCAAAATCCTAATGATACGAGGGTCAATTTTATGGTACTAAATATGGTACTCCCTCCGATCCACTATAAATGGTTTAAAGCTACTTATGGAACTACACTTTTGACCAAGACCGCTTTTAGAACCTATTTATAACATACAAAGGAATGGTTCTTTATCAGAAGATTCAAATTTACTCAGCAAGTTTTATTTTTTATAATCATTTATCCATAAACCATGAAGCAACTTCAGTAGCTTCAGTCAAACATACATGAACAACATATAATATTAATGTACCAAATACTGCATGTACTTCCCATTTGGTAATTGACTTATGCCCAAATAAAAACTATCCATTTGTTTATCGACAGGAGCAACAACCACGTGGAAGTGTGCTTATTATACAATACTCCTTTAGGGGCAGAAACAGCCAACTACCGTAGAGTTGGCACGCTCTTTGCAGATCAGTGATATCACTGAAAACACTTCAGTTTTTGCTGCCTAGAAATCTCCTAACTCAAGGTTCCAATTAATAAATATGTCATTTCTCCGGACAGAACAAATGCTACATATTCAGAATTTAGTCCAAACGGTCTAAGTAATCGTTCAGCTACAAAGGCTGTAAAAAATGGTGGCATGAACAATTCAACTGAAAATCTAGAACATGAATGCTTCTAGCGCCAAAAACTCTACAATACCTGGACATCAATATCTAAATCTTGGCCTAGCTCCATATATATTCCTGCCATAGACGAGAGCAGTGCAAAAGGCAGCAATATTTGAATCTTAGCCTACCTCCATATATACATATATATTCTTGCTACAGGCCAGAGCATGTGGGTTGCACTTCAAAAAAAAATGGATGATTGATAAACACTACATTCAACCAGTGTAGGCATATGCAGTCTTCTTCACCCAATATGCAGTACCATTCTCTTCTAGCTTCTCATATATTCTCTTATGTCCTGAATATTCGCGGTACCATTATAATTTAGGCAGGGTTCAGAAAAGATCTTAAGAAACCAATAAAATAAACAAGATGTCAGGATAAACACCATAAGAGTCAGCTCAGCTTCCATTCTTTCTACATAAAGTCCTAAAGAAGCACCACTTGAATGGAATCAACAACAAAAACCATGAGTTTTTTAATCATTCACCATTAATTCAGACATCATGCTACAAAAACCATGTACCCTACAGAAGAACAATTTGGCTAAAACATTTATTTTAATCCAACTACAATTAGTTCATACATAATCATCAGTGCATAGATTCAAACTAATGAATAAATTTGGAATAGTACATACACAAAAGTCACTTCCTTGTGGTCTCATATAGTTAAAAAGCCTTCCAAAATAAAGTATCAACACAAAAAACTTTAGCAACCTATTTTGAGGGCATGGTTAGTTTCCCTGAAATTACTCACCCATAAAAACGGCGGCGAGTTGGATGAGTCTGGATCTCGAGACAGTTGAGAGGCCCGTCGATGACAATGACACCCGAGCAGAGAAACACTACCTATTGTAGTCCATATATCCATAAAAAATGACCTGCATTATGTTGTGGGTCGTCACGAGCAAAATCAAAGAAGAGAGGGGAGGGAAGGGAGTTGGTATACCTAGGGAAAGAGATGGCGAGTTTGCTAGCAAGGTCGCCCTAATCCAGCTGAGAACACCGCACTGCCAGGGGAGCTGCTGCCGTAGGCACGCCACAAGGCCCAAGCATCTCCTCATTGTGCATCATTGGCATCCTTCACGAATGAAACATAACAAAAATCAATGCAGTTTTCAACACCAAACTTGTTACCTATATCAGCTCACTGGGTACAAAAACCTGAGATTTGATAGTGCCATACTGTAAGCATTCAAGATTTAGAGCTAATCGGAACTGACACCATTGCACAAACATGTCACAAAATCAAATCTCATAAACAAAGCTATGGGCATAGGGCTGCATCTCGTATGTGTGAAGGAGATATGCCCTAGAGGCAATAATAAAGTGGTTATTATTTATATCTTTATGTTTATGATAAATGTTTATATATCATGCTAGAATTGTATTAACCGAAACATTAGTACATGTGTGATATGTAGACAAACAAGAAGTCCCTAGTATGCCTCTTAAACTAGCTTGTTGATTAATAGATGATTAGTTTCATAATCATGAACATTGGATGTTATTAATAACAAGGTTATGTCATTGTGTGAATGATATAATGGACACACCCAATTAAGCGTAGCATAAGATCTCGTCATTAAGTTATTTGCTATAAAGCTTTTGATACATAGTTACCTAGTCCTTATGACCATGAGATCATGTAAATCACTTATACCGGAAAGGTACTTTGATTACACCAAACACCACTGCGTAAATGGGTGGCTATAAAGGTGGGATTAAGTATCCGGAAAGTATGAGTTGAGGCATATGGATCAACAGTGGGATTTGTCCATCCCGATGACGGATAGATATACTCTGGGCCCTCTCGGTGGAATGTCGTCTAATGTCTTGCAAGCATATGAATGAGTTCATAAGAGACCACATACCACGGTACGAGTAAAGAGTACTTGTCAGGAGACGAGGTTGAACAAGGTATAGAGTGATACCGAAGATCAAACCTCGGACAAGTAAAATATCGCGAGACAAAGGGAATTGGTAATATATGTATGGTTCATTCGATCACTAAAGTCATCGTTGAATATGTGGGAGCCATTATGGATCTCCAGATCCCGCTATTGGTTATTGGTCGGAGTGAGTACTCAACCATGTCCGCATAGTTCTCGAACCGTTGGGTGACACACTTAAAGTTGGATGTTGAAATGGTAGCACTTGAATTATGGAATGGAGTTCGAATATTTGTTCGGAGTCCCGGATGAGATCCCGGACATCACGAGGAGTTCCGGAATGGTCCGGAGAATAAGATTCATATATAGGATGTCATTTTATGTGAAATAAAATGTCGCGGAAGGTTCTATGGAAGATTCTAGAAGGTTCTAGAAAAGTCCGGAAGAAACCACCAAGGAAGGTGGAGTCCACAAGGGACTCCACCTCCATGGCCGGCCAGCCCTAGATGGGGTGGAGTCCCTAGTGGACTCCACCATAGGGGGCCGGCCAGCCACCCCATGGGAGGTGGGAATCACACCTTTGGTTGGGAGTCCTAGTTGGGCTAGGTTTCCCCTCCTATGGAAGGTTTTGGTTTCGGGTCTTATTCGAAGACTTGGACACCAACACTTGGGATCCACCTATATAATGAGGGGCCAAGGGAGGGGGCCGGCCACCCCAAGACCACAAGCTGGCCGCCCCCTTGAGTGGCCGGCCACCCTCCCAAACCCTAGCCGCCCCCTCTCCTCCATAACTCTGCGTAGCTTTAGCGAAGCTCCGCCGGACTTCTCCACCACCACCGAGCACCACGCCGTCGTGCTGTCGGATTCAAGAGGAGCTACTACTTCCGCTGCCCGCTGGAACGGGGAGGTGGACGTCGTCTTCATCAACAACCGAACGTGTGACCGAGCACGGAGGTGCTGCCCGTTCGTGGCGCCGGAACCGATCGTGATCAAGATCTTCTACGCGCTTTTGCAAGCGGCAAGTGATCGTCTACCGCAGCAACAAGAGCCTCCTCTTGTAGGCTTTGGAATCTCTTCAAGGGTGAGACTCGATACCCCCTCGTTGCTACCGTCTTCTAGATTGCATCTTGGCTTGGATTGCGTGTTCGCGGTAGGAAAATTTTTGTTTTCTATGCAACGTTATCCTACAGTGGTATCAGAGCAGTGTCTATGCATAGATGGTTGCACGAGTAGAACACAATGGTTTGTGGGCGTTGATGCTCTTGTTATCTTTAGTTTGAGTACTTTGCATCTTTGTGGCATAGTGGGATGAAGCGGCTCGGACTAACTTTACATGACCGCGTTCATGAGACTTGTTCCTCGTTCGACATGCAACTTGTATTGCATAAGAGGCTTTATGGGTGTCCTGTCTCTCCTACTATAGTGAAGATTCAACTTACTCTTCTATTGACAACACTAGTATCACCGTTGTGGTTCATGTTCGTAGGTAGATTAGATCTTACACGAAACCCTAAACCACGTAAAATATGCAAACCAAATTAGAGACGTCTAACTTGTTTTTGCAGGGTTTGGTGATGTGATATGGCCATGATATGATGATGAATATGTATGAGATGATCATTATTGTATTGTGGCAACCGGCAGGAGCCTTATGGTTGTCTTTAATTTTCATGTTGAGTAGTTTTTCAAAGTAGTTGTAATAGTTGCTACATGAGGTGAACAACCATGAAGACGGCGCCATGAACCTTGACGCTACGCCGACAATGATGGAGATCATGCCCGTTGATGATGGAGATCATGTCCGTGCTTTGGAGATGAAGATCAAAGGCGCAAAGACAAAAGGGCCGTATCATATCACATATGAACTGCATGTGATGTTAATCCTTTATGCATCTTATTTTGCTTAGATCGCGACGGTAGCATTATAAGATGATCCCTCACATTAATATCAAGATAATAAAGTGTTCTCCCTCGTATGCACCGTTGTAACAGTTCGTCGTTTCAAAGCATCTCGTGATGATCGGATGTGATAGATTCAACGATTCACATACAACGGGTGTAAGCCATGTTGCACACGCGGAATACTTGGGTTTGCTTGACGAGCCTAGCATGTACAGACATGGCCTCGGGACAACGGAAACCGAAAGGTTGAACACGAGTCATATGGATGATATGATCAACATGTTGATGTTCACCATTGAAGCTACATCATCTCACGTGATGATCGGTTTTGGTGTAGTGGATTTGGATCGTGTACCACTTAACAACTATGAGGGATGTTGTATTAAGTGGGAGTTCATTAGTAATTAGATTAAAACATGAACTAATTATCATAAACATAGTCTGAGTAGTATTTTGAATTAATTTTGTAGTATTGGCATCCGTTTTCTACCATGCGCTAGTCTTGTTATTGAGATAGAAATACTGTTAAAATCTGACAAGAAACTTTACGGATTGGTACCGTATTGTTAAAGAATCAAGAATTGATTAAGTCCTATTGCAAACTTTTAGTAAACCTCACATTGTTGATTCAAAGAGCTATGTTTTCAATTAGTACCTAAAGTTATCTTGTCTCCGTCAAACTTGAAGTTCAAATTTGTTTGAAAAGTAAGGAGCTGAAAATTTAGTTTTCAGAAATAATCAAGGTATGAGATATATGTGATATCTAAGACCTTATTACAAGATAATAGAATATAATTTGGTGAGACTACATAAACTCATAAGTTTTATGGGAATGTATGAAGGTTGAAGACGCCAAAGCGCCACAATCCTCCAACTATTGGGGCACTAACAATATTCGCATATCCATGAAGTGACCATCCTTAATATGCACCGTTATTAAGACTCGTCGTTTCGAAGCATCACGTGATGATCGGGTGTGATAGATTCTACGAGTGCATACAACGGGTGCAAGCTAGATTTGCACATGCAAATACCAAGGTTAAAACTTTACGAGCCTAGCATGTACAGACATGGTCTCGGAAAGTCGTCATGATATGATGGATAAAATTATGAGTGAAATTGTTCATCATATTACAAAGTTACTAATAGTGAAATCTGGAACACTTGTCATATGATGATCAACTTCAAAGTAAGAACCTCAAGGTTATTGGTATTCGACCAACAAACCAAGAAGTTATTGAAGTTGATATAATGAGGAAAGCTAAAAGAGAAACTGCAAAAGATATTTTGGCAAAAAGAAAAAAGAAAAGACTAGAAAGTCTAGCTCAGGTGTATATAAATGATATACATGTTATGGTTGTATTTCTAGTTAAGTCACACTATGAAATTCTTGGGTATTAGTACTATATTGGTTGGTATGAAGTGTCATATAAAACAACGCAATACAAGAATACAATGGCCTAAGTGATCGACAAGGAATATGATAGGAATGCACGTCGAAACAAAAATAAAGTGTTATTATGTTCACGTTGGCATTCTATCTAGCCCTTAGAATTTATAATAAAGAGCTTAATAAATTGTTATTTTGCTCTGGTCAAATAAAACAATGAGTTGTTTAAATTATGACATTACTCCATGTACGATGGATAAGTTATTATAAATCTTAATGGTGAAACACACATACATAACACTGACGCTAAAATGCCATAAGGCAAATGATTTGAATTCCACTTATTTGTGGAACCGCCATTTAGGTCATGTTAGAAAGGAACGCATGAAGGAACTCCATGCAAATGGATTTTTGGAGTCATTTGATTTTTGAATCATTTGGCGCTTGCAAATCTTTTCTAAAGAGAATGATTAAAATACCGTTCATAGGCCAAAAGTAGAACGGACAACTAACTTAGTGGAAAAATACATGATGATGTATGTGGTTCACTAGGCATAGTTGTGTGCGGGAGATTCTTCTACTTCATGAAAACTTTCAACAATGAATTGAGTATATATATGTGGATATATTCAATAAGGAAGAAGTTTGAAACATTTGAATGGATTCAAATAAATTTCAGTATGAAGTGGAAATCATCGTAATAGAAATCAAATATCTATGATTGGATCATGGTGGAAATATTTGAATTACGAGTTTTAGCGAACATCTAAGAGAGTTATGAAATTGTTCTACAACTTACGTTTCTTGGAGTATCATAGTGATGATGAAGTATCCAAGAGATATATCCAAATTTTGTTGGATCAATGATGAGATAAAATATTGATGCCATTATATTTTTGTGGATTATGCTTTAGTGACTACCGCTTTTACACTGAATAGAGCATCATCATGATCCGTTGAAATGACACCATACAAGTTATGGCATGGGTATAAACCCTAATAGTCAACCAAAATCGGATGAATGTCTTTGTTGGTTATCCCAGAGATTTAATTGGGAATTCTTCCCACGAGACAAAGACAAAAGTGTTTGTCAATGTTTCTTATTTCCGAGAAATTGTTTGAGTGAAGTATTTGAGTGGGAGGACAATATAATTTGATAAGGTTTATGAACCTAAGCATAATGATCGAGTAGCGCAGCATCGGAATTGGTTTGAAGCGGCCACGACGATCATGGCTCTCATGACTACAAAGTGTTTTAGCCATGGAGATCGAAGTACATATTGAACCTTGTAGGTATGGTTTACTTTGTGATCAAATAAATGATTTGTGGACAAAGGATTGATTTTGAACAATGATAAACCAACTACAAACAAAGAAGTTATGATGGGCCCTGACTTCGTTAAAATGGCTATATGCCATAAAATCCAAGATAGATGAATACTTTTTGAAAGTAAATGGATCTATGAAATTGATGGACTTGGATGAAATATCCTTGAAGAAGCTCAACTTATTGAAAAGTTGTTTACGACAAAGTTCAAAGAGTTGACTACGATAAGATTAGATCTTCCGTAGCAATGCTTATAGTCTATGTGGATTATTCTAGTAATCACTACATATTTCTTTTATGAGATATGTTAGTAGGATGGCAAAATACACTACTTAACAGAAGTGTATATTAAAGGTGTATACTAGATACAAACCAAGAGTTTTGCTGGTCCGTGAAATACTAGATAGGTATACGAACTTCAATTGGATGAAGTAAGTATCGCGGAGTTTGAATCTTCACTGGATGAAATAGTCAAAGAGTTTTTGATTTCATCAGAGACGATGAAGAGGCTTGCATTTGCAAGAAATTAAGTGGGAGCGCTGAGACATATTTATAATACTTATGTAGAAGACATATAGTTGGTTATAAATAATGTAATTACATACTTGATTAAAAGGTTTCATTGAAAATTAACTTCAATGAAAGGATATGGACTAAAACATATTTAGTGTCAAGATCTATGAAGATAGATTGAAACACATAATAAGTTTAAGTCAAAGTACATAGAATGGATATTGAAATAGTTCAATATAGAAATATTAAGAAAATGTTCTTGTCATGTGAAGGTTTAACAAGACTTGAGTGTATCTGACACTCGATGAGTAAAAATACATGAGTGATTTTAGATCACAAATAAAATGTACAAAATCAGATATCTTGTGCTCTAAAATGTTATGAGCATATACCGGAATGATTCATAAGATGATCATAGGACGACAGAAGAATATCCTTGAGTACTTTAGAAGAACTAAGGATATACATATATATTTTTGTATGAAGAAATGACAAACAAATCGCTGTAAGGTGTTACACCGATATTTATTTTGTCACATATCAAAATAGAATTTCAATCTCAAATTAGACTAAGTGTTGTTTTAAAGGTAGCACAATGAACTAGAAGTTGTCTATGTTAGATTTAGAAGAGTTCTAAATATTGTGATGGATTCTACAAAACGAAGGCAGAGTATGTCATTTGTTTTGACAAATGACTGAGGATGTTGAGTCAAGAAGTTCTTTGAGAACTTGGTGTAGTTCCGATAGTGTCAGAACTTTGAAGCTATATTGTATGTGACAATATTAGTGACTTATTTCAGACCGCGGAATTAAGGTTCCACCATAAGATCAAACATATTTAATGCCAACTCATTTGGAAATGAGTGATGCGTTGAGACGCAAATGAATTACAAAATACATACGTTTCTGAGCGTGTCGATCCGTTGACTAAAAACCTCTCCCGTGAGCAATACATGATAAAGCACCATAAGGCCAAGGTGTTATATCTTTACAAATGTAAACTAGATTATTGACTCTAGTGCAAGTGGGAGACTGAAGGAGATATGCCCTAGAGGCAATAATAAAGTGGTTATTATTTATATCTTTATGTTTATGATAAATGTTTATATATCATGCTAGAATTGTATTAACCGAAACATTAGTACATGTGTGATATGTAGACAAACAAGAAGTCCCTAGTATGCCTCTTAAACTAGCTTGTTGATTAATAGATGATTAGTTTCATAATCATGAACATTGGATGTTATTAATAACAAGGTTATGTCATTGTGTGAATGATATAATGGACACACCCAATTAAGCGTAGCATAAGATCTCGTCATTAAGTTATTTGCTATAAAGCTTTTGATACATAGTTACCTAGTCCTTATGACCATGAGATCATGTAAATCACTTATACCGGAAAGGTACTTTGATTACACCAAACACCACTGCGTAAATGGGTGGCTATAAAGGTGGGATTAAGTATCCTTAAAGTATGAGTTGAGGCATATGGATCAACAGTGGGATTTGTCCATCCCGATGACGGATAGATATACTCTGGGCCCTCTCGGTGGAATGTCGTCTAATGTCTTGCAAGCATATGAATGAGTTCATAAGAGACCACATACCACGGTACGAGTAAAGAGTACTTGTCAGGAGACGAGGTTGAACAAGGTATAGAGTGATACCGAAGATCAAACCTCGGACAAGTAAAATATCGCGAGACAAAGGGAATTGGTAATATATGTATGGTTCATTCGATCACTAAAGTCATCGTTGAATATGTGGGAGCCATTATGGATCTCCAGATCCCGCTATTGGTTATTGGTCGGAGTGAGTACTCAACCATGTCCGCATAGTTCTCGAACCGTAGGGTGACACACTTAAAGTTGGATGTTGAAATGGTAGCACTTGAATTATGGAATGGAGTTCGAATATTTGTTCGGAGTCCCGGATGAGATCCCGGACATCACGAGGAGTTCCGGAATGGTCCGGAGAATAAGATTCATATATAGGATGTCATTTTATGTGAAATAAAATGTCGCGGAAGGTTCTATGGAAGATTCTAGAAGGTTCTAGAAAAGTCCGGAAGAAACCACCAAGGAAGGTGGAGTCCACAAGGGACTCCACCTCCATGGCCGGCCAGCCCTAGATGGGGTGGAGTCCCAAGTGGACTCCACCATAGGGGGCCGGCCACCCCCCACATGGGAGGTGGGAATCCCACCTTTGGGTGGGAGTCCTAGTTGGGCTAGGTTTCCCCCTCCTATGGAAGGTTTTGGTTTCGGGTCTTATTCGAAGACTTGGACACCAACACTTGGGATCCACCTATATAATGAGGGGCCAAGGGAGGGGGCCGGCCACCCCAAGACCACAAGCTGGCCGCCCCCCTTGAGTGGCCGGCCACCCCCTCCCAAACCCTAGCCGCCCCCCTCTCCTCCATAACTCCTGCGTAGCTTTAGCGAAGCTCCGCCGGACTTCTCCACCACCACCGACACCACGCCGTCGTGCTGTCGGATTCAAGAGGAGCTACTACTTCCGCTGCCCGCTGGAACGGGGAGGTGGACGTCGTCTTCATCAACAACCGAACGTGTGACCGAGTACGGAGGTGCTGCCCGTTCGTGGCGCCGGAACCGATCGTGATCAAGATCTTCTACGCGCTTTTGCAAGCGGCAAGTGATCGTCTACCGCAGCAACAAGAGCCTCCACTTGTAGGCTTTGGAATCTCTTCAAGGGTGAGACTCGATACCCCCTCGTTGCTACCGTCTTCTAGATTGCATCTTGGCTTGGATTGCGTGTTCGCGGTAGGAAAATTTTTGTTTTCTATGCAACGTTATCCTACAATGTGAACACATACTTTTTGAAGTACCTCACAAGGAAGATCTGAAATCACCTTCTTGAGCTGCATAACATACAGTAGGTTTCAGGAAAACGAAATAGCGCCATATAAAGTAAAATATACAACTGAAATGAAATTTCAATTATATACACCCCTCTCTAGTAAGAACTCCATGAACAAAGATACGTCATAAACTGGAAGATGTAGCAATTGACAGCTGATTTACACCATAGTTTAATTCTACTCTTATCAGGTTTCCGAACACCTTCTTAAATTAGGGCAACAAGCAAATGTGGGAAGCAAACATATCAATTATACCTACTGAACAATCTGGTATACACAACACGATATCAAGTTTCCAGTGAAAATAATCTCAAATGAGGGCCACTTGCAAATGAGGGAAGCAAACATATCAATTATGTACCTATTACAACAATCCAGTATACACTACACCATAGTTTAATTCTACTCTATCAGGTTTCCGATGAACATCTTCTTAAATTAGGGCAACAAGCAAATGTGGGAAGCAAATATATCAATGATACCTACTGAAAAATCTGGTATACACAACACGATATCAGGTTTCCAGTGAAAATCATCTCAAATGAGGGCCACTTGCAAATGAGGGAAGCAAACATATCAATTATGTACCTACTACAACAATCTAGTATACGCCACTCATCTAGCTACTGTATTACTGATTTGGCTCAGCCACCTCATTGACCATGATAAGCACAACCACATGGTCCAACATTGCTCCATGTATTCCCTTTCAGCTAACTGGATCCTTAAATGGTACTGAAAACAAAAACAAAAAATAGCTGTACCTATTATTTTTCATTGGAGAAACGAGTTCTCTCAACATTATTGTTTTAGCACATCAAATATTTAACTGAAATAGTAGCTGCAAAGAGGAAAAACAAACTATTAGGAGCTCTTAGCTAATACGCAAAATATCTGAAAACCCAAACTGTATTAGAACGAACACAACCCAATCTGATACATGCTACTGAAATTATCAAACTAACTCAAGCATTTACTGAAGAAATATCCACTTGAGCTAATGGCAAGGAAGATATAAAGAAACGGTAAGTACCCCATGTATTCTTCTTATGATTTTGTAGAACTCACATGGCTTATATACATCAATCAGTCTCATTGGGATTTCATCCAACACAATGTAGACGTAGAGAAACAAATCTGCACAAATAAAGCTCTAGAGCATGGCACTGGAAGGAGGCAAAAATCAGAGAAAAGGAGAAGAGTGTGTGCACCTGCTTGAGCGTTCGGCACCGGCTGTTCGTGCTTCACCTGGTGAGCACGAAGGAGGAGGAAGAGGTCGACCAGAGCAGCAGCGCGAGGTCGGTGACAGAGAAGGGGCGCGGGAGGAGAAGGGATGGGGCTAGCGGCAGCTCCCCATGACCCGAGACGGATGCCTCCTGCCGAGTGCCCTGAATCAGCATGGAAGAAGAAGGGAACAACCACTTTTTTGATGAGATTTGCAGCTCTTCTTTCTCGTCTAGAAACTGTTAATGGCAGAGTAGATAACGAACCGGAGAAGAAGATCTTGAGCCCAGCCGCCTGTGGATGACCTTCTCAAGCCGGCGATAATTCACCAATATCTAAAATAGAGGCAATGGAATATTAGAATGAGGCTATAACGATTTATACAACGCTATGTTGTTATGTCTACATGTTCACACCATCATCAAACCGCTAAGCGATGGTCGGGGTTGAATTAGCATCCGAAGGGGAGTGAAAGTGTAAACTATAGTAGACTACGTGGCTGGAAATTATGACCAAAAAACTGACAATATAATTAACTGGCATAGGAAAAATAAAGGAAATTATGTAGGAGAACCATTGGATGAGAGTTTGCCTGAAGAAAATGAAGTAGAATCAGCTGAAAGTGATGAAGAAGAAGCTTCTGATGCTGAAAATGCTGGTATGTGCTTTCTTCTTGGTCAATAAATACAATCAGGCAAGGGTTTTAAGTGAAGGATAAACATAATGCAGGAACAGAATCATTGATGCTTAACACTTCTATGCATTGAATAATCTTCTTGGTCAGGGATGAATTTCTATCTTCATATACATTTATTTTGTTGTTTATCTGTAACATGCCATGTAGGCCTTTAGCCGGGGACATATCAGGTGAAAGCATGACCAAGTTGTAAAAATCTGTAAATTTCTCCTACTATTGGATCATGTACCAACGGCCAGATTAGATTCTTCATTCCACCACCAATTGCTACTGAACATTCTGTAGAAATGCCCTGCACTTAATGTAGTAGCATATCTCACGAAGAGTAGTTCCTGGGCCTTTCAAAATGCTTGTAACCGGGTAACTTTTAAATGCTAAGAAATATGAACCAGCAAACTTTAGAAAGCACATATGAACAAGCATATTTAGTGATCTGGACCATTCTCGTTAGTACCATTCTATCAGCAAGGAGAGATCACAAATAAGCAACCAAGAAATATCAGATCTGGACCATTTTCGTTATAAAAAAAATCATGCACATTCGAAATATCATATCTGGACATGCACATTCCACTGTTTACATATATAGAGGTTGGAGGAGGAGAAGGAGCAATCGAAAAGGAGAACTTACGATGGGGGGCTGAGGCATTGAGGGTGCTGGAGGCCGTACCTTCCCCCGTCGTGGCTTGGTCTTCGGTCTTCCTAGGCTGGGAACACTCCCAGCTAGGGTTTCGTCGGAGGCCGCCGCCGAGCATACGTCGGCCATGGTGTGGAGGAGCCGCGACGGCGGCGTCGACCCGAAGCGGCGCCCGCCCACCTCCTCATCGCACGACGACGGACGCGGCCGACTGTCACCTGGAGGAGCCGCGGCGGCGACGACTGACGCGGCATCCACGCGGCGACACCCGCGACCGGCCGTGACCGTCGCCTGCCGGCGCTCCAGCGGCCCGCGGCTGCTCCTGGGCCCGCGCTGCCGGCCGCCTCCGCGACGTGGGCGTCGCCACCGCCAACCTCCGTGCGCACTCCGGCCGCACCTCCTCCGACCCACGAACGCGGAGGGGAGAGGCGGTGGGAGAAGAGGAGGCGGCTGATTCGGGGGAGGAGAGGAGGACGGGGATTGGTTTGCCCTGTTCGATCTATATTCTCTCACCTCTGATCGACAAGCGACCAGGCGACACAGAGCATACAACGCCGCTGCCTCTGCTCGTCGGTCCCACACGCACCTGGCCCCAGCTGTCATTGACCCGTTTGGAGAAGAAACTGGTGACAAAAAAGCGACAGCATCCAATGGCTGAGGTGAAAAGCGGGAGTGGATCGCTGGCATCCAACGGCCAACGAACGTTTGCCCCTTTCAGACCCCCTGGTTGAGAGGGTAGTCTAGGATCATTTATAGGAGAAATGTCATACATTCAACGTCCTATATGTTCAGTCTCCTTTCTCTTTGGATCCACGATGAAATAAATACCTAGCTCCTCACCTCAGCTCCATCTCCACCTCCTCCCGAATCCAGTTGCTCGCCCTCGCGAAAAGAAAATGTACTTGTAAAAACTCTGAAATGATCAGGAATCGGAGATTATATAGCCATAGAAACAATGTGTGTGAGAGCATCTCCACTCGTCCCCCCGACGAGGCCCCCGAGCGACGTTTTTTCCATCCGGACGGCAAAATTCGGCCCAGTCGCGCCCCCGGTTCCTCGTTTTCGTCCGGATTTGGCCCTTAATCCATCCGGCGAGCCCACGCCACCCCCGGCCCCCCGGGGCGCGCTCGGGGACTCCGGACGAAAGATTTTGGCGCGAAACGGCGTGTGGACCCGTGTAGTCGGCGACTGGAAAACCAAATCCTGTCGATTTTCCCTCCAATTTGCTTGCATATCCCCATTCCCTCCAATTTGCTTGCATATCCCCATTCTCTCCCGCCGAAATCCCCCAATCTCCTCGTCTTCCAGCTCCAGTTCCTGGCGGCGTCTTCTCGTCCACCACCACTCTCCTCCTCGTCTTCTCGTCCACCACAATGCCGCCGAAGGCGCCGGCGAGGAAGATGCGGGCGAAGAAGACGAAGCCGCCGGGCATGTCGAACGCCGAGTGGGCGGCGGACGAGCAACGGCGCGACGTGGAAACAAGCGCCAGGGCGGAGAGGGTGAAAAGAGCCGCCGCCAAGAGGTCGGCGGAGGCGGCCCAGGAGGAACAAGCGAGGCTGATCAGCATGGCCTATAGCGGCGGCATGTTCCCCGGCCAATGGCCGACGCAAGGTACAACAAGTTCCCCGTCTTCCTTCTCGCCTTCGCTGTACTCGCCGTCGCCGACTGCCGTGTTCCAAGAGGGCGCCTACGTCCAACCGTCCAAGCCCACACCGTCGCCGCCCGAGGTTGACGTCGGCGGCGGCGGCCTGTTCGAAGGGGAAGAAGAAGAGGAAGAAGGACTCGCCGCCTGCCGAACCGCGTATCAAATGGACGCCGAAGGAAGAGGAGTGCCTCGCCGAAGCTTGGATGACCGTGTCCACGAACGGCATAATCGGGGCCAATCAGTCGTTCGACACATATTGGCTTCGAGTGAAGCAGGCGTACGAGGAGCGCAAACTCGTCGATCCCTACTTCAAGAAGACGAACATGAACGTGTTCCGGGGAGACAAGGCAATGGCCACCCATTGGGGGCTCATGCAGACGGCGTGCAGCAAATGGCACGGCATACAGGAGGAGTGCGAGAAACGGCCGATCAGCGGCCACGACTTGGAGCAAAAGGTATGCTCCGTCGACCCTGCATCACCGAGGTACATCGTCGTTAGCTGACCCGTATCGCCGTGTTCTTTTTTCCCCAGCTGCGCCGAGCTTTGGACATGTACACGGACGACACCGGCCTGCAGTTTAAGTTCCTCAACGTCTACGCCCGCCTCGAGAACTGCGAGAAGTGGAAGGAAGTCCGCACGACCCTCTCGAAGAGCAAGACCGAGCAGTACAACCCCGACGCTCCGGCGGCAAGCGCGGCGGAAGGGCGCCCGAACTCGGCGAAGAAGCTCAAAGAGCTCAAAAAGACGGGCAATCCCGCCGACAGATGCAAAGGCGTCGATCGACAAGTGCTGGGCCGACTTGAGGACGCACGCCGACGGGAGGAACGACAAGTTCGACGGCAGGTGGCGGGAGATGCTCGCCAACCAAGGCGTCCGGATCGCCCTCGTCGAAGACGACGGCGGCGGCGAAGAAGAGGAACACGTACTTGGCGTTCCTCATGGGCGGCGGCGACATGGAACCGATGGACGAGGAGACGAGGAATTGGTACCAGGGCCACCGCAACGACATCCTCCGAGCCACTCCGGCCAGGTCCTTCGTCGTCTCCGCCGGCTCCTACCTCGTCCGCCTCACCATCTACCTCGTCGATCGCGGCCGCTTCGACGTCCACTGCCGCTGGTTCATCATCCGCCGCCGCAGCCGCTTCGGCCACGACGTGTGAGGAAACTGGTCCGTCGGACGAAGCCGTGCCGGCCGGGACTGCCGACGAGCCTGTTTCCGTGTAATTTCCCTCCGATCGCCGATCTGTGGCTGATCCTTTTGCTCCTTTTGCCGATCATCTGGCCGTACTTGTAGCGCGGGACGGCGGTTTGTTTGAATTTAAACTCTATCCGCCGAACTCCGGGTGGACGACTGGAAATACGGTACTCCCCACGCCTTAATTTCGTCCAATCCGGAGGTAGTTTCGTCCGGATTTGGGCGTGGGGAGCCCAAACGAGTGGGGATGCTCTGAGCTTGAGAGACATTGGGAATGCGGTCCCCCCATCCATCCGGACGACCCCAAAAAGTGTCTGGCACACCCTTGCCTCCACCCAGACTTCAAGGCCGGTTAGGGGAGTTCGGAAACGGCCGCCACTTTGGACTTCTACATGAGTAACCAATCGGCCATGGATTCAAAAGCTGGTCAGCTTTTCTTAGAAGCAAGTATAATAAGTTTTAGTTAGAGCAGTAACCCCTGAGTGGTATAATCTGGTAACCCAAATCGCGGGCATACTTCAGCTCTTCGCTGTAATATACACCCCCAAATTTCCCCGTTGGGAAAAGTAGTGTATTATTTTGCTTTTTGTATGGCAAGAATGGGCGAGTAATAGTAGTAGGACAAACAACATAAGCCTCAATAAACCCAAACATATCATCCAATTCCAGGCCTTCCAAATTACCATGCCAGACAGGTTTTCCACCAGTCCGCGTAGATTAACTCATTATAATGAAATGGTGACTTACCACGAGCAGTTCCGGAATGGTCAAACTGATGTGAATCGAGTAATCTCTGTGGATTTGAGTCCCAGTATCAAACATGTTTCTACGGAACGTGTATGGAGTACATTAAAGTGTCTACATAATATGGGAGTGATTTCGAATATCTTAAAGAAATTCTTATACTAATATGTGTAAGTTCCTTGCGTTTAGAACTAGAACGTGAGGCATAGTAATGGCACATGTGTGATATTCTATTGATCCTGTTTAGGCTGCTTTATCTTTCTATCTACTAGCAGGCTTGACCTACTATACTTGATTGTTTGCATGCCGAAAGAATATTCTATGAGCCTATATTCAAGCAAAGACAAAGCAAGTAGTGCTCCTATCCCACTGAAACAATAAGCAAGACAGGGCCCTGAAATCACCAGCCGCGTCCCCAAAGCATCCCCCAAACCGGACAGATTTAGCGGTTTGGGGGACGTGTTTTGTTCGTGTCTCCTTTGGGGGACGTCGCTCTCCAGTCGCGTCTCCCAAACGCCGCCCCCAATCAAGAATTCAAATTTTGCATTCAAAAGAGATCGTTCCCGCCGAATCGTCGCGATCAGAGTAGCGGCGATCAAAGTACTAGGCGCGCGATCATATTACAGACCATATAGTGCATGCTAAATTAGAAAAAGGGGTTGGTCGACGGCGACGTATCCTGAGTCGACGCAGGCCCGTCGATCACGATGACCTCGTCGCGATCTGCCTGGTGCTGTGCATACTCCGTCTCCTCCGCCGCCGTCGCGTAGGCCGACGATGGTGTAGCAGTCGAAGACGCGGCAGCCGGCTCTTGCGCCGCAGTTGCTGCCGCTGCCGCTGCCGCTTCCTGGGCCGCCGCGTCGGCCGCCGCCATTTTGGCTTCGATGTCGTCGAGGATCTGGCCTTTGAAGAAGTTGTGCGCCGCCCGCGTCCTTTCCGCTCCGCCATCGACATCTTCCGGCGCAGACAGTCTTGATGCCACTGATCATCGGTCCATCCTTCCGGCTTCTTCTTCGGGGCCGGCGCCTTCCGCGGCTTCGCGAACGGCGCTTTCGCCACTTTCGTCGCATTGCCCGGCGGCTTCTTGGCCGCTTTCTTGGCCATCTTCTTGGGGGCTACCGGCGGCGTCATGGAATTGGGAGAAGGTAGCGGCGGCGGGTGGACGGCGGGAGGGAGAAACAAATCGGCGGGGAAAGGATAAATGAATCGGCGGCAGGATAGTGTTGGGAGGCCAGAAATGCGCGGCGGGATAGGCGCGATATGGCGGGAGGGGCGGGATTTGGCGGGAGTGGGAGACGATTTTTTCACTGAGCCGCTGACGCGCCGAGCCCGCGTCGGTTCGCCTCGCTTTTCGGTGTGTCCGGCGTCCCCGGTGCGTCCCCTGTGGGACGGGGACGGGCTCGGGGCGCCGGACACCGTATCGGGCCGCTCCGGACAAAAATGGGCTTTGGGGGACGCGGCTAGAAAGGTTTTTTGGTCCGGCGCGCCCCAAATCCCTTTGGGGGACGCTTTGGGGGACGCGGCTGGAGATGCTCTTAGCTAGTTACGAAGATTAAAATAACATATTTGTGTCTAGTTGGAGGAGAGGGAATGTAAGTGGGCTATTATGAAAGAGCTCGCTCTAGTGCTCCTAGGCAAGTTATGTGAATGAAACGTGAGTCATCCATTGATAAGTAGTATATTCTTATAGCTAACTATTATACTACACTATTGGAGTTGCTCTAACGGTACTTCATGCACCTTGTTGCTTTCCCACGCATTAGGACTACGGCTTCCCACGTGGTGACAACGAGTTGTCGATCGGACTCTTCCATTCATCCACCTTGTTGGTTCCCCACGCATTAGGGCTAGGGCTTTCCACGTGGTGACAACGAGTTGTTGGTCGGACTCTTCCATAACCTAGGGACGAAGCTGCCCCCATTGAAAGCTAGGAATTTATTCATTAATAGCACTAATGGCTATTTAACTATTAGAATTGCTGAGTTTCAGCTAACTAAGACATAGCTGCGTTGGATTTTGTTTCTGCTTGAAGATTCATGTTTGCTGTTGTTTGTATTTTGTTTAGACAGTGGCGTACGCGGCTGGGTGGGCCGTGGCCCACCCTTATTTTTTGGAAAACCATTAATATTTAGTCATTTGAGTAAATTTTTATCACACATGGGCAGGAAAAATTAAAAATTAGGGGTGTGCCCACCCTACAGATTTCTTGTGCGTCCACCACTGGTTTAGACCCACGTTAAAACACACTAAAGTAATTCAACTCAGACATAAGCTAAGTCTCAGTCGACTAAGCATTAGAGACGCCCTTTAACTATAGAGAATGACACCGGTGAAATGTAGATACTAATTTACAGCTGACCCAATTGAACAAAATTTCTAGCTTAGTTGCCCAAACTGAAGGAAATAAATAACTTAATACCGTGAAACAGCTATATATATGGGCCTGTTTAGCCCGTGAGTAATTAGCATATTAAACATAAGTTTTTCTTCCATATCACGCACAACAAGTTAAAGGGGATGTTTCGACAGTTCCACATGATCATACAAGGTACACGTAAATATACATCTATAAACATATAGATTTATTAACAAGTTAATGACAAATGACCCCAGAAAACCGATGTCCAGGTCGGCTCAGCCAACTATGGACAGAGTTAAAATAAACCAATTTTCGGCAAGCAAGAATCACGACTCATCTCATCCTTCGCAATTGGCAGTAGCACAGGATATTGTGCAAACAGAACCCGGAGAATCGAGATTACCGCACAATGATGAGAAGCTAGAATCCAGCCCATCCTGATGGCTGATCTACTTTCTTCGCTACCCCGGTGCTGAATCTCTGGGAGGAACTCCCCTGCGCACTTGTTCTGTTGATCTGTGCTGCAGCAGCAGTACTCCCCGATGATGTGCTGAAACCCCACGCATCAGGGGAAGGCCCTGCATTTGTGGTCCTCGTCAAGTTTTGCCTCCCATTGGTTGCATGGTCGACCTTTGGCCTGGCCTGAGCCTTTGCCTCTGGAAATGCCTGCCATGTCTTTGCCTCGGAGCTGGGTAACGACGAGTTGCCTGCAAGCATCCCTTGCTCAAGCTCCCACACCGTCCCTTCGATCTTCTCCTTTCGCTACATGGATTGTAAGTCTCACGTAAGATGCTAGAAATGTTCACGGATAAGCAAATGTGTTGTACTAGATATAGATTTAGAGTAAGCACCTGAGATCCAAATTCTGGTATCCTTGAGCTGACTTTACTTGAAGGTGGCGGTGTTGTCTCAGCAACAGTGCGCTTCAGCTCTTGGATTTCCTGACGCTGAGAGCGGCAGATTGCTGACAGCTTTTCATACTTGGCCGTCATCTCAGCCTTCTCCAGTGTGGTTTTCTTCAACTGCTCCTTCAGATTGGACACTTCAGCTTCAAGCTCAGACGTCTTACCAGTAGCAGCGGTCCCCAAATGCAGATTGTTTGCATCAAAGTCTGCGACAAAACTGTGGAAGGGATCTTTCCCAGATATTGTCTTGCTTTGTGATTGTGATGCTTTATTTTTTACAGAACTTTGTGGTTCCATGAAAAGATTTGTGTCCGAACCACCCATAAGTCCATTACTGGAAACAATGTTACTTGTTGTATTTCGCAAAGCCTGACCAGAATGACCATGCCTATCTCCAGGGGTACTGCTGCTGATATCCACCCTGCTTTGGTTATACTTTGATGAAGGTGATGGTTTAATTGGTTCCTCGTCGAACATAGGCTTCTTATTATCAGCAACTTGAGAGCCCTGTGCATGTTGTGTCGCCCAGAATGCACCTAGAGGTGCATCTGCTGCATTTGCACTTCCATGAGATGATGAACTATCAGTTTGTCCTCTTGGAGGCGGAGGGGGGCTCCTTTTAGGCGCCACATGTGTCCTTTTATAAGCACCTACAGATGCAAAACAAGATGATAGTAAAGTGAGACAGTAACCTTGGTCATTCACCAGTTGTGCTATCGCTTATGTGAATATTTATAATAAGCAATCAGACTAGAATACTTTAATCTACCACATTGTGCGCTGCAAGGAGATGATAGAAAGGTTAAGTGAACATAAGCTTATCAAACATGGCAATGCACTATCTAGTGATTGACCCAGTCAGATGCCACAGAAATAATAAAATGAGATCATAAGACAATCAATACAAACATTACCATTAACACCCTCTCAAATAGAATGCTCATCAAACAATCATATAATTAGGTGATATCAGACTTATGAATAGATGAGGACTTTTACTTCATTAGAAGACATGTAAAATTCAGCTTCATCCAAAATAAGTTTCCTAGAGCCAAATTTTGTAATGACACTTCCTAATTTTAACCCAAAACAAATGCATACTGAATTACTGATATGACAGAATACATAACAAAATGCAGACTAATGCAAAACACTGCCTTTTCCTATTTTCGAAGGGTCCTTGTTTCTCTATGTTCCTTCAAATACAATCAATATAGTTATAAATATAAAAAAGGACGTACCCAGTGCTGAGAGCTCCCGCACTGTGCGGGGTCTGGGGAAGGTGCAAGTGGCAAGCATTACCCTCACGAAGTGCAATGTGAGGAGACCGTGACTCGAATATAGTTATAAATATACAAAAAGAAATTACATTGATTAAATATGATCGCATACTCTACAAAAGACTCCAAAGTCCAAACTCTCCAGAAAATACCACTAATTAAAGTATTGAATATATTCAGAAAAATAGGTGAAGCGCCACTACAGTTTTTTACCAACAGAAGAAACAGTCATGTCTAAGTTTACACTTTACAGATTGTCATATTCTAACCATTACTGTCTCCGAGCTGTGCAATCCATATCAAGTTCAGGACAAGAGTTGTCGAGTGGATGGGCACTCTATAATGAAGCTCGGGATCTTCTTAGGGTTTTTGGTAGCATCTCCATTTGTAAGATAGACCGGGTTAGTAATGGTGCAGCGCATGTGTGTTGGAGCTCATCACCCAGGATTGTAATTGACTTGGCTTCAGGCCAACAGGTTTCTGACGCACTCTTTTCCTTCCAGGGTACCGAAGGGGGCTGGAAGGTTTTTAATGAGGCGGCCTGTTGGTCTTAATATATGGTGGATTATTTCAAAAAAAAAATATTCTAACCATTACTATAAATTAAGAGGTACCCCACATGATCCACAAAGTGTATACCCTATAGATAGCATTTAAAGAAAAACACACCTTCATCTTGCAAGCCCATAGAAATGGCTGCTGAGGCCCCATCAGGTAAACTTTTCTGTAACTCGGGAGGCAGTAGTTCATTAACACGAAACCAGACCTGTTAATTGGACAAAACAGAACATCAGCCAATAATAAACAATGCTTATTTGGCTCCTAAGACTACATGCAGCATTCTATGACTAACCTAGTACCATGGAGATGAATGTCCAATCACCTGCGTGATATCTGGTCTGGCATTTGGAGAGGCTTCAAGCATATCTTTGATCAGCCCTGTGACACTAGTGCTGTACTTCGGTTGCTCTGGAATGCGATAGTTGCCATTAAGGACCTGCAACTTTGACTCTCCATCAAATGCAGATTTGAAGTAGCATATTCTATAGAGAAGGCATCCCAGGGCCTGCGAATTGTGGAATAGAAAGTGTTAAAATCAGTCCTGCCATTAGTTTACTTGCTTACTATTCAGGTACTTCGCAGCTGACCCAGGTACTTTGCAGCTGACGCTTATAGTTGTGATCTTGTAATATAACCATTCTGTTCTGACATTACTTTGCTTATTACTATTCAGATATAAATCACTTCCCCGTTATGTTATAACTTCGGAGATGGACCTAGTAACGCTGACTAAATCAGAAAATATAGCACATGCTGTGGCATTAGTTTACTTGCTTACTATTCAGGTATATGAACCATGAAAACCACATATTCATATGTTATAGACTTACCCAAATGTCGACTTTCTCACTAATGACTTCTCTTCTGTAGAGATCCCACATCTGAAAAACCATGAACACACAGATAAGATCACTGGAGGCTGTACAAAAAGTTATCGATCATGCAGACAGCTTATTAACCTCAGGGGCTCTATATGCAGGCGTTGTATGTTTCCTAATGATATCTTCTTCAATCCCCCTATCTTCTGGCTTGTCAAAGCATTTATGGTTTGTTGATGTGCTTCCAAAATCACATAGTTTCCACGCACCATCTAGTCCAAGAAGAACATTTTCAGCTTTCAGATCCCTACAGAAAGGGGGCAGAATGTAAGATCTTGGTGAATACAAGATAAAATGTAAAAAATGGTTTGCAACAACTAGAAAGTAAGTCCCTCGCTCACACCACAGTCATGCAGGTAAGAACTGCTTGCATATGATATTTTTTCACACACAGATAGCCAAATTACAAGGTATAGGGATATACTATAGGCCAGAATATACAAATGTAATACGGGCAAACAAATAGCAATAGTCAACTCAGTTTACTAATGTATCAGCACTCCAGTAGTTGCTAAGTGAACTTAAGTCAGCTAATTAAATAGTGAAACATAATAACAGCATAACTGTGCAGAAACCTAGCTAGTGATACTTGATAAACATGGCCTATCACAAGGCATTCTTACAGAATGAGAATAAAATATGGCTTTGATATCTGTAAATGACTCGTTCCATGTACCTATGCGCAATTGGTGGTGACTGGCCGTGCATAGCGAAAACCGCATTGCAAACATCTCTGAATATCAAAAGTGCCTTCTTCTCCTCATAGTAACCAGTACCTCTGCTCTCCATTGCACTCACCAGGGACTTCTCGCAGAACTCCATCAGAAGCAGCGCCTCCTTTGTGCGGCCCATGTCAAAAACATCATGGGCAACCAGTGTGACAACATTGGCATGCCCTTTGAGGAGATTCATCACCTGGATCTCCTTCATGACAAGATCAAGCGATTCGGAATCATTGCAAATGATGTGCTTCAGCGCATACTGCTTTGACGAGTGCAGCGCATCACATGCAAGATACACGCAGGAGAAACCTCCCTGCGCGATGGCATTGCGCACCGTGATCTTCACGTTTTTTACATCAATGGTGCGGCCATCCAATCCAGCCTGCGCTTTCCCGCCAAAGGGATTGAACCTCCGCATCCTTGGGGTTTAATTGATTCTTCTAATGTTTCTGCATAAGCTTTTAAGTGCATAAGTAAAATAAAGTGGGGGCAGAGAATGAAACTTCCAGTACGCACAATTACTTTAAAAAGGGCACCGGATTGCCTAAGAAGCACATAAGTGAGATGCCCGGCATTCTAGCTTCAGCAATAAACATTTTATATGCACTGACATCTACGTTAAGTGATGACCATCCTAGATTATCACTTACAAGCTGATGGTCTGCATTTCTTGTTATGAATGAGGGAATGCTCCACCACAAGCATAACCATCGAAACCATATGAAATCAACGTGTGTGATCCAGTTCAGATCCTGCCTGTTTCATAATCATGTGTTGGTAGGAAGCCCTGACCATTTCAGGCTCTGCTGCAGTTAGAAGATTAATGATTGGCAACCAATCCTAAGTGCAGAAGTCTTAAGGGTAACCACTTGCAGCGTGTGTTGGCATGATCTAGCTCGAGTACGAACCAAATGCAGAGACAACTACGGGCGGATCTACACGGTGTCCCGGGCGTGCACTCCAAAATTGTGGAGGGTTAGTTTGGGTTCACTTGTGCATGTATTACTACTAAAAGCTCATACCTCAGAAACGAATATCCAAGATCGCGATGCCGGTGAGGTTGGAACGGGAGCGGCGACGCGCGCGAGAGGCGGAGGGGGTTTGGGGCGCGAGGCGTCGGCGGTGGCGGTGGCGGTGGCGCTAAGCTACGGCGTGGAGGCAGCACTGCGGCGCGGCTGCGGTAGACTGCGGGGGAGATTTCATAGCCGCATTGGGTGGGACGGATCGGAGCTTGGGTACAAGATAGGTGAGGAAAGGTGCGGGATCAGATTCCGACGAGGGGGAGGGGGGCGGCGCGGCTCTCAGATCGGATGCGGCGTCCGTGAGGTGAGGTGAGGTGAGGTTCGCCGTCGGCGTCAGGTTCAGAGCACGATCTCGACCTTTTTGGGGCGCTCTGCGTCTCTCTCTGTGATGGCTGATGGCTGGTGGAGAGGGAGGCAGGAAGGAAAAGCCGCGACGTGTTGCGGTGGTGGTGATGGAGAAGAGGTGGGCTCTCCGCCTGTGCGAGCGTGATTCCAAAACATATTTGGATTTTTATCCCGGAGGAATGGCTATTGTTTTTTTTCTATGGCTATTATTAGTTTTTGTTAGAATTTTTTGGGGTTCCAGAGCCGCCACCCCGGTTTCCGAGCTCCGCTCAGCGCGACAACATCTAGGGCCAAACGCCACGCTAGGACAGAGGTCCCGCAACAGGAGGAACGAGAGCCCGCCACCACGTTTTGTTAGATAAGGGGTAAATCCGGCTTTTGCACATGTAGATCCACACCGCCATATGGCCGCTTAAGAAGGGAGACGATAACACATGCTTTTTCCTAAGGTCGCTAACAACAGGAGGCGAATAAACTGGATTCTCTAATTGGGTATGGGAGAAGGAATTATGGAAGATACTTGGTTCGAAACAAAATAGCAAGTTTAATTGAAATCACTATTTACTACATAAAAGGGAACACACATATCAAACTAAAAACTACACATAAACCCTTTCGAGACATATGGTCTAAAAGTATGAAGCGTTAACAGACAATTGATGTCAATGGTATGCTTATTGCAAGCAACAACTTCACTCTCCGCTATGCTGAGGATGTTCCTTCTACGGAGGTCATGTGCCGAGGGATGAAGAATGGTGGAAACTCTGTCGGCTGGAATCGTATCATGGTGGAAGCAGATTGCATGGTAGTAATCGAGGTGTTGAAGAATGCTGGAAACTATGTTGGTCGTGCAACGACAATTTATAAGGAATGTTCTTTTTAGTGTCATAGTTTTGCTCGATTCTTATTTACTCATTGCCCTAGGAAAGCCAATAAGGCAGCTAATTTTCTAGCTAGTAAAGCGGACGGGTCACAATTCACTATGTGGCAAGAGGAACCTCCCGATTATATTGTTAATGTAATCATGGATGATGCAAGCGTGTTTCGAGAGAAATAAAGCCTGCCACAAAGTGTCATTTATGCTCTACAGGGATTGCAGCATGTCAGCCATGAGTGCCCCACAAACACATATCACCTTGTTGTGACATGGCCACTAACGCCACCACCTGTCCGTCTTGGAGTGAGTAATGTTTATACGGAGTTCCTTCAAATCCTACATGGCGTCCACATGGACAAATATCAAGAAAATTAAAGCAAAAATCTAGGTGACAAAATTCTATGGCCAAAGGGAGAAGGGTATCATCTCCTACTAGATAAATTCCTAATTCACCCTTTTGTCTTCCACTCTTACATAAGGCAAGATAATTTCACATTCTCCCTCCCTTGAAAGAAATACCACCTCCTCAACTAAGGAACAAATCTAGTATTTCCTAGACTAGAAGAGCAAAGTGCTCTGGTCAACGGGTCAAATAAGACAAGAAGGATAAACGAGGAAGTCAAAGACGAAGAACCCTCCAGTATTATGGACCAAGTTTTACCTATGTACCCTTTCCATCTACCACCATTGAAGGTAGATTTGGTCATTTTTCAAGGACCCCTTGTTTGGTGGAGGTTCATTCACGTCCAACTTAATTCAAGAAGGGGGAGAGTTAGGCTCTAGTTTAAGTTTTGTGTGACTCGTACCTACATCGAGTAAGGAGCTTGGCTTCATCATTGGGAAGTCTCCAACGGCCCAAGTTCCATGTCCCCTGGCCCCCACGCTTCAAGTTTCCAAGCGTAGGAGAAGGGCATCTTCGAACGAATCATTTGAAACTATTTAAAAAAAACATTGTCTTAACTCTCGCAAAGGGTGCACCAACTTTCGGCATAATGTTGGCATACACATTCCCTACTCATCAATACTACTCGACAATCGCTTTGTTCGAAACACCCTTTTTATTCTCTTGTTGTGCGTTTACAACAAAACTGATGATGCAAAGTAGCATCTAGTCGCCCGTGAGTGTGGCGCCACTGACGACAAGCTGGCGGCCCTCTCTGACATGTCGGTGCCAGAAGCAGCTCCATGAATCTCGTCCACCAGCTCAAGACCTCGCCGCAGCTCAGTCAGCTAGCGGCTTATCGACTCTCAACTTGTCAAACAATGCCTATCTGCACTTACTATTTCCTAGATCTAATGTTGCTACGCCAATGTGCTACTACCACTCTTTATCTTGGTGTAACTGCAGTTTATCAATGAATTCTGCTCTTGGAACGTGCGTGGCTTAGGCCAGAAAACAAAATGTGACGAATTACTAAGTAAACTTATTAACATCAAACCATCTGTCCTACTACTACAAGAAACCAAACTACATGATATAACAAATCAAAAGGCGAAAACCTTTCTTCCAAACCACTTAAACGCCTTTGCTTACAAACCTTCCATCGGATCTGCTGGAGGAATTCTGAATGCTGCCTCAAATAACTGCTTCAACATTAAATCTATTACCCAGCACCAATTTGCTCTAACCACCATCATCACCTCCACATCTAACAATCAAGAAATTATGGTAACCAACGTTTATGCACCCACGAACCACGACTTAAAACTATAATTTCTCCAAGAAATTCAAACAATCCAAGCACCACCAAACACTCCTTGGATCCTCCTAGGCGATTTCAACCTAATGCGTAACTCAGCCGATAAAAACAATCCCTCCTTTCGGCAGGACGAAGCCGATGCTTTCAATGATGCGATCCACAACCTAGCCCTCATAAAATTACCTCTAACTGATCGCCTCTACACATGGTCTAGTAATTGTTGGAGATATGCCCAAGAGGCAATAATAAAGTGGTTATTATATATCTTTGTGTTTATGATAAATGTTTGCATACCATGCTATAATTGTATTAACCGAAACATTGATACATGTGTGTTATGTAAACAACAAGGAGTCCCTAGTAAGCCTCTTGTATAACTAGCTTGTTGATTAATAGATGATCATGGTTTCGTGATCATGAACATTGGATGTTATTAATAACAAGGTTATGTAATTAGATAAATGATATAATGACACACACATCCAAATAAGCGTAGCATAAGATCACGTCATTAAGTTCAGTTTGCTATAAGTTTTCGATACATAGTTACCTAGTCCTTCGACCATGAGATCATGTAAATCACTTATACCAGAAGGGTACTTTGATTACATCAAATGTCACTGCGTAAATGGGTGGTTATAAAGGTGGGATTAAGTATTCGCAAAGTATGAGTTGAGGCATATGGATCAAGAGTGGGATTTGTCCATCCCGATGACGGATAGATATACTCTGGGTCCTCTCGGTGGAATGTCATCTGATTAGCTTGCAAGCATGTGAATGGTTCACAAGAGATGATATGCCACGGTACGAGTAAAGAGTACTTGTCGGTGACGAGGTTGAACAAGGTATCGTGATACCGATGATCGAACCTCGGACAAGTAAAATATCGCGTGACAAAAGGAATCGGTATCGTATGTAAATGGTTCAATCGATCACTAAGTTATCGTTGAATGTGTGGAAGCCATTATGGATCTCCAGATCCCGCTATTGGTTATTGGTCGGAGAGGAGTCTCAACCATGTCTGCATAGTTCACGAACCGTAGGGTGACACACTTAAGGTTTGATGTCGTTTTAAGTAGATATGGAATATGGAATGGAGCTCGAATGTTGTTCGGAGTCTCGGATGGGATCAAAGACATCACGAGGAGGTTCGGAATGGTCCGGAGAATAAGATTCATATATGGGAAGTCATTTTCCGGGGTTCGGAAAAAGTCTGGTGTTTTGACCGGAGCTTCTAGAAGGTTTTGGAAGGATCGGAATAGTCTGGAATATTATGGAAGGTTCCGGAAGTGTCCGGGACGACCCGGGCTTTCTAAGGAAGTCCGGAGGGTTCCATAATAGGTGCAACCACGTTGCCTTAAGGGAAAAGGAGTCTTTCCTTAATGCAATTTCGGAATTGGCAAAAGAGTCTGAATAGGAGTAGGTTTTTGGAACTGGAAACCTGTCGGAACTCAGTCAAACTAGGGGGCAGGTTTATGGACGACCCAAGGGGCTTGGCCACCTATTTAAAGGGACCAAGGGGCACCCCAAAGGCATCACAAGTCGCAGCCCAAGTTCCCTCTCCCAAACCCTAGCCTCTCCCCTCCTCGTCCTTCTCCCGTAGCGCTTATGGCGAAGCCCTGCCGGAGATCTCCACCACCACCGTCACCATGCCGTAGTGTTGGCGGGATTCCGAGGAGGATCTACTACATCCGCTGCCCGCTGGAATAGGGAGAAGGACGTCGTCATCAACACCGAACGTGTGACCGAGTACGGAGGTGCTGCCCGACTGTGGCACCGTCAAGATCTTCTACACGCTTTCGAAAGCGGCAAGTGATCGACTACAGCAACAACGAGATCTAATCTTGTAGGCTTTGGAAATCTTCGAGGGTTAGTCTCATGATCTTCTCGTTGCTACCATCTTCTAGATTGGATCTTGGCTTGTTATTCGTTTTTGCGGTAGGAAAATTTTTGTTTTCTATGGTACGAATCCCATCAGTGGTATCAGAGCCCTGTCTATGCATAGATTGGTTGCACGAGTAGAACACAATGGTTTTGTGGGCGTTAATGCTTTTGTTGTCTTTAGTTCGTGTACTTTGTATCTTGCGGGATGGTGGGATGAAGCGGCCCGGGCTAACTTTACATGACCGTGCTCATGAGACTTGCTCCACGCTCGACATGCAACATGTATTGCATAAGTGGCTTTGCGGGTGTCTATCTCTCCCACCATAGTGAAGATTCAATCTACTCTTTCTATTGACAACACTAGTATCACCGTTGTGGTTCATGTTCGTAGGTAGATTGGATCTTACTCGAAAACCCTAAACCACGTAAAATATGCAAACCAAATTAGAGGCGTCTAACTTGTTTTTGCAGGGTTTGGTGATGTGATATGGCCATGATGTGATGATGAATATGTATGAGATGATCATTATTGTATTGTGGCAACCGGCAGGAGCCTTATGGTTGTCTTTATATTTCATGTAGTAGTATTATTTCAAAGTAGTTGTAATAGTTGCTACATGTGGTGAACAACCATGAAGACGGCGCCATGGACCTTGACGCTACGCCGACGATGATGGAGATCATGCCCATTGATGATGGAGATCATGTCCGTGCTTTGGAGATGAAGATCAAAGGCGCAAAGACTAAAGGGACATATCATATCACATATGAATTGCATGTGATGTTAATCCTTTGAAAAGTAAGGAGCTAGAAATTTTGTTTTCAGAAATAAGAAAGGTATGAGATATATGTGATATTTAAGACCCTATTGCAAGATGATAGAATATAATCTAGTGAGACTACATAAACTCATAAGTTTTATGGGAATGTACGAAGGTTGAAGACGCCAGACGTCCCGATCCTCCAATTAGTTGGGCACTAACGATATTCGCATATCCATGAAGTGATCGTCCTTAGTATGCACCGTTGCTAAGACTCGTCGTTTCGAAGCATCACGTGATGATCGGGTGTTATAGATTCTACGTGTGCATACAACGGGTGCAAGCCAGATTTGCACATGCGAATACTGAGGTTAAACTTTATGAGCCTAGCATGTACAGACATGGTCTCAGAAAGTTGTCATGATTTGATGGATAAAAATTATGAGTGAAATTATTCATCACATTAAAAATGTACTAATAGTGAAATCCGGAACACTTGTCATATGTCAAAGTAAGAACCTCAAGGTTATTGGTATTTGACCAACAAATCTAGAAGTTATTGATGTTGAAGTGTTTTTCTGAGAATGAGGAAAGCTAAAAGAGAAACTACAAAAGATTATTGGCAGAAAGAAATAAAAAACTAGAAAGTTTAGCTCAAGTGTATATAGATGATATACATGTTATGTATGTATTTCTAGTTTGGTCACACAATGAAATTCTTGGGTATTTGTACCATATTGGTTGGTATGAAGTGTCATACAAAAAACGCAATACAAGAATACAATGGCCTAAGTGACGAACAAGGAATATGATAGAAATGCACATCTGGAACAAAAATAAAGTGTTATTATGTTCGTCGTTGGCATTATATCTAGCCCTTCAGATTTATAATAAAGAACTTCATAATTGTTGTTTTGTTCTGGTCAAGTGAAAACAATGAGTTTTTCAAATTTTGACAGTATTCCATGTATGATGGATATGTTATTATAAATCTTTATGGTGAAACACACATGCATAACACTGACGCTAAAATGCCATAAGGCAAATAATTTGAATTCCACTTATCTGTGGAACCGCCATTTAGGTCATGTTAGAAAGGAACGCATGAAGGAACTCCATGCAAATGGATTTTTGGAGTCATTCGATTTTTGAATCGTCTGGCGCTTGCAAATCTTTTCTAATGAGAATGACTGAAATACCGTTCATAGGCCAAGAGTTGAACGGGCAACTAACTTAGTGGAAACATACATGATGATGTATGTGGTTCACTGGGCATAGTTGTGTGCGGGAGATTCTTCTAATTCATGAAAACTTCCAACAATGAATTGAGTATATATATGTGGACATATTCGATAAGGAAGAAGTTTGAAACATTTGAATGGATTCAAATAAATTTCAGCATGAAGTGGAAATCATCGTAATATAAAAGTCAAATATCTATGATTGGATCATGGTGGAAATATTTGAATTACGAGTTTTAGCGAACATCTAAGAGAGTTATGAAATTGTCCTACAACTCACGTGTCATGGAGTATCATAGTGATGATGAAGTATCCGAGAAACGTATCCAAACCTTGTTGGATTAATGATGAGATAAAATGACGCCATTATATTTTTGTGGATTATGCTTTAGAGACTACCGCTTTTACACTGAATAGAGCATCATCATGATCCGTTGAAATGACACCATAAGAGTTATGGCATGGGTATAAACCCTAATAGTCATTTCTTAAATTTTGGTATAAGTAAATAAGTTTACAACCAAAACCGGATGAATTACTTTGTTGTTATCCCAGAATTGGGAATTCTTTCCACTATGAAGTAAAAGACAAAAGTGTTTGTTAATATTACTTGCTTATTTCCAAGAAATTGTTTTCTAGCGAAGTATTTGATTGGGAGGACAATAGAACTTGATAAGGTTTATGAACCAGAGCATAATGATCAGAGTAGCGCAACATCAGAAATGGTTCCGGAACCGGCCACGACGATCATGGCTCCCATGACTACAAAGTGTTTTAGCCATGGAGATCGAAGTATCTATTGAACCTTGTAGGTATGGTTTACTTTGTGATCAAATAAATGATTTATGTGTTGGAGATATGCCCAAGAGGCAATAATAAAATGGTTATTATAATATATCTTTGTGTTTATGATAATGTTTACATACCATGCTATAATTGTATTAACCGAAACATTGATACATGTGTGTTATGTGAACAACAAAGAGTCCCTAGTAAGCCTCTTGTATAACTAGCTTGTTGATTAATAGATGATCATGGTTTCGTGATCATGAACATTGGATGTTATTAATAACAAGATTATATCATTATATGAATGATGTAATGGACACACCCAATTAAGCGTAGCATAAGATCATGTCATTAAGTTATTTGCTATAAGCTTTCGATACATAGTTACCTAGTCCTTTCGACCATGAGATCATGTAAATCACTTATACCAGAAAAGGTACTTTGATTACATCAAACGCCACTGCGTAAATGGGTGGTTATAAAGGTGGGATTAAGTATCCGGAAAGTATGAGTTGAGGCATATGGATCAACAGTGGGATTTGTCCATCCCGATGACGGATAGATATACTCTGGGTCCTCTCGGTGGAATGTCGTCTAAATAGCTTGCAAGCATATGAATGGTTCATAAGAGACCACATACCACGGTATGAGTAAAGCGTACTTGTCAGGAGACGAGGTTGAACAAGGTATAGAGATACCGATGATCAAACCTCGGACAAGTAAAATATCGCGTGACAAAGGGAATTGGTATCGTATGTCAATGGTTCATTCGATCACTAAGTCATCGTTGAATATGTGGGAGCCATTATGGATCTCCAGATCCCGCTATTGGTTATTGGTCGGAGAGAAGTCTCAACCATGTCTACAGAGTTCGTGAACCGTAGGGTGACACACTTAAGGTTTGATGTCGTTTTAAGTAGATATGGAAATATGGAATGGAGTTCGAAGTTTTGTTCGGAGTCTCGGATGGGATCCAGGACATCACGAGGAGGTCCGGAATGGTCCGGAGAATAAGATTCATATATAGGAAGTCATTTTCTAGGTTCGAAAATGATCCGGTATTTTCTCTGGAAGGTTCTAGAAGAGTCCGGAAGAAATCAACATGGAAGGTGGAGTCCCAGAGGGACTCCACCCACCTTGGCCGGCCAGCCTAAGGGAGGAGGAGTCCCAAGTGGACTCCTCCACATGGTGGCCGGCCACCCCACCAAGGAAAGGGGGGAGTCCCACTCCCCCTAGGTTTGGTCACATGGAAGGTTTATGTTGGGGTCTTATTCGGAGACTTTGACCTAAACCTTGGGGCTTCCACCTATATATAGAGGAGAGGAGAGGGGCTGGCCGGCTACATCAAGACCACCATGGCCGCACCCCCCAAGAGCCCCCTCTCCCAGAAACCCTAGCGGTTCCCTCCTCCCTCTCTCTCCCACATAGCTTAGGCGAAGCTCTGTCGGAGATCTCCACCACCACCGCCACCACGCCATCGTGCTGCCGGGATTCCGAGGAGGATCTACTACTTCCGCTGCCCGCTGGAACGGGGAGAAGGACGTCATCATCAACACCGAACGTGTGACCGAGTACGGAGGTGCTGCCCTATTGTGGCACCGTCAAGATCTTCTACGCGCTTTTGAAAGCGGCAAGTGATCGTCTACCGCAGCAACGAGAGCCTCCTCTTGTAGGCTTTGGAAATCTTCAAGGGTTAGTCTCGTTCATCCCCTTGTTGCTCCCATCTTCTAGATTGAATCTTGGCTTGGATTGCGTTCTCGCGGTAGGAAAATTTTTGTTTTCTATGCAACGAATCCCTACAGTGGTATCAGAGCCGTGTCTATGCATAGATGGTTGCACGAGTAGAACACAATTGTTTTGTGGGTGTTGATGCTTTGTTGTCTTTAGTTCGAGTACTTTGCATCTTTGTGGCATGGTGGGATGAAGCGGCTCGGGCTAACTTTACATGACCGCGTTCATGAGACTTGCTCCACGTTCGACATGCAACTTGTATTGCATAAGTGGCTTTGCGGGTGTCTATCTCTCCCACCATAGTGAAGATTCAATTTACTCTTTCTATTGACAACACTAGTATCACCGTTGTGGTTCATGTTCGTAGGTAGATTAGATCTTACTCGAAAACCCTAAACCACGTAAAATATGCAAACCAAATTAGAGACGTCTAACTTGTTTTTGCAGGGGTTTGGTGATGTGATATGGCCATAATGTGATGATGAATATGTATGAGATGATCATTATTGTATTGTGGCAACCGGCAGGAGCCTTATGGTTGTCTTTAAATTTCATGTTGAGTAGTTTTTCAAAGTAGTTGTAATAGTTGCTACATGAGGTGAACAACCATGAAGACGGCGCCATGGACCTTGACGCTACACCGACGATGATGGAGATCATGCCCGTTGATGATGGAGATCATGTTCGTGCTTTGGAGATAAAGATCGAAGGCGCAAAGACTAAAGGGCCATATCATATCACATATGAATTGCATGTGATGTTAATCCTTTATGCATCTTATTTTGCTTAGAACGCGACGGTAGCATTATAAGATGATTCCTCACATTAATATCAAGATAATAAAGTGTTCTCCCCTCGTATGCACCATTGCACAGTTCGTCGTTTCGAAGCATCTCATGATGATCGGATGTGATAGACTCAACGTTCACATACAACGGGTGTAAGCCATGTTACACACGCGGAATACTTGGGTTTGCTTGACGAGCCTAGCATGTACAGACATGGCCTCGGGACAACGGAAACCGAAAGGTTGAACACGAGTCATATGGATGATATGATCAACATGTTGATGTTCACTATTGAAGCTACATCATCTCACGTGATGATCGGTTTTGGTGTAGTGGATTTGGATCGTGTACCACTTAACAACTATGAGGGATGTTGTATTAAGTGGGAGTTCATTAGTAATTAGATTAAAACATGAACTAATTATCATGAACATAGTCTGAGTAGTATTTTGAATTAATTTTGTAGTATTGGCATCCGTTTTTCTACCATGCGCTAGTCTTGTTATTGAGATAGAAATATTGTTAAAATCTGACAAGAAACTTTACGGATTGGTACCGTATTGTTAAAGAATCATGAAATGATTAAGTCCTATTGCAAACTTTTAGTAAACCTCACATTGTTGATTCAGAGAGTTATGGTTTCAATTAGTACCTAAAGTTATCTTGTCTCCGTGAAACTTGAAGTTCAAATCTGTTTGAAAAATAAGGAGCTGAAAATTTAGTTTTCAGAAATAATCAAGGTATGAGATATATATGATATCTAAGACCTTATTGCAAGATGATAGAATATAATTTGGTGAGACTACATAAACTCATAAGTTTTATGGGAATGTACGAAGGTTGAAGACGCAAGGCGTCCCAATCCTCCAACTATTGGGGCACTAACGATATTCGCATATCCATGAAGTGATCGTCCTTAGTATGCACCGTTGCTAAGACTCATCATTTCGAATACTGAGGTATAGATTCTACGTGTACATACAACGGTTGCAAGCCAGATTTGCACATACGAATACTGAGGTTAAACTTTACGAGCCTAGCATGTACAGACATGGTCTCGGAAAGTCATCATGATATGATGAATAAAATTATGAGTGAAATTGTTCATTATATTAAAAAGTTACTAATAGTGAAATCTGAAACACTTGTCATATGATGATCAACTTCAAAGTAAGAACCTCAAGGTTATTGGTATTTGACCAACAAACCTAGAAGTTATTGAAGGTGGAGTGTTTTCTGAATAATGAGGAAAGCTAAAAGAGAAACTACAAAAGATATTTTGGCAGAAAGAAAAGAAAAGACTAGAAAGTCTAGCTCAGGTGTATATACATGATATACATGTTATGGTTGTATTCCTAGTTTGGTCACACAATGAAATTCTTGGCTATTTGTACCATATTGGTTGGTATGAAGTGTCATACAAAACAACGCAATACAAGAATACAATGGCCTAAGTGACTGACAAGGAATATGATAGGAATGCACGTCTGGAACAAAAATAAAGTGTTATTATGTTCGTCGTTGGCATTCTATCTAGCCCTTAGAATTTATAATAAAGAACTTAATAATTGTTATTTTGCTCTGGTCAAATAAAAACAATGAGTTGTTCAAATTATGACATTACTCCATGTACGATGGATAAGTTATTATAAATCTTAATGGTGAAACACATATACATAATACTGACGCTAAAATGCCATAAGGCAAATGATTTGAATTCCACTTATTTGTGGAACCGCCATTTAGGTCATATTAGAGAGGAACGCATGAAAGAACTCCATGCAAATGGATTTTTGGAGTCATTCGATTTTTGAATCGTTTGGCGCTTGCAAATCTTTTTCTAAAGAGAATGACTGAAATACCGTTCATAGGCCAAGAGTTGAACGGGCAACTAACTTAGTGAAAAAATACATGATGATGTATGTGGTTCACTGGTCATAGGTGTGTGCGGGAGATTCTTCTACTTCGTGAAAACTTCCAACAATGAATTGAGTATATATATGTGGATATATTCGATAAGGAAGAAGTTTGAAACATTTGAATGGATTCAAATAAATTTCAGCATGAGGTGGAAATCATCGTAATAGAAAAGTCAAATATCTATGATTGGATCATAGTGGAAATATTTGAATTACGAGTTTTAGCGAACATCTAAGAGAGTTATGAAATTGTTCTACAACTCACGTTTCTTGGAGTATCATAGTGATGATGGAGTATCTGAGAGATGTATCCAAACCTTGTTGGGTCAATGATGAGATAAAATATTGATGCTATTATATTTTTGTGGATTATGCTTTAGTGACTACCACTTTTACACTAAATAGAGCATCATCATGATCCGTTGAAATGACACCAGACAAGTTATGGCATGGGTATAAACCTTAATAGTCCTTTCTTTAAATTTTGGTCTAAGAGTTTACAACCAAAATCGGATGAATGTCTTTGTTGGTTATCCCAAAGAATTGATTGGGAATTCTTTTCACTATGAAGTAAAAGACAAAAGTGTTTGTTAATGTTACTTGCTTATTTCCAAGAAATTTTTTCTAGTGAAGTATTTGAGTGGGAGGACAATAGAACTTGATAAGGTTTATGAACCTGAGCATAATGATCAGAGTAGCGCAGCATCGGAAATTGATTCCGGAAGCGGCCACGACGATCATGGCTTCCATGACTACAAAGTGTTTTAGCCATGGAGATCGAAGTACTTATTGAACAATGTAGGTATGGTTTACTTTGTGATCAAATAAATGATTTCTGGACAAAGGATTGATTTTGAACAATGATAAACCAACTACAAACAAAGAAGTTATGATGGGCCCTGACTCCGTTAAAATGGCTATACGCCATGAAATCCAAGATAGATGAATACTTTTTGAAAGTAAACGGATCTATAAAATTGATGGACTTGGATGGAATATGCTTGAATAAGCTCGACTTGTCGAAAAGTTGTTTACGACAAAGTTCAAAGAGTTGACTACGATAAGATTAGATCTTCCGTAGCAATGCTTATAGTCTATGTGGATTATTCTAGTAATCGCTACATATTTCTTTCATTAGATATGATAGTAGGATGGCAAAATACATTACTTAACAGAAGGGTGTATTAAAGGTGTATACAAGATACAACCAATTGTTTTGCTAGTCCGTGGAATACTAGATAGGAATACGAACTTCAATTGAATGAAGTAAGTATCACGGAGTTGGAATCTTCACCGGATGAAATAGTCAAAGAGTTTTTGATTTCATCAGAAACGATGAAGAGGCTTGCATTTGCAAGAAATTAAGTGGGAGCGCTGAGACATATTTATAATACTTTATGTAGATACATATAGTTGGTTATAAATGATGTAATTATATACTTGATTATAAAAGGTTTCATTGAGAATTAACTTCAATGAAAGGATATGGACTGAAACATATTTAGTGTCAAGATCTATGAAGATAGATTAAGACACATAATAAGTTTAAGTCAAAGTACATAAAATGGATATTGAAGTAGTTCAATATAGAAATATTAAGAAAATGTTCTTGTCATGTGAAGGTTTAACAAGACTTGAGTGTATCTGACACTCAATAAGTAAAAACACATGAGTGATTATAGATCACGAATAATATGTACACAATCAGATGTCCTGTGTTCTAAAAAGTTAGGAGCATATACCAGAATGATACATGTGATGATCAATGGACAAACAGTACGAATATCCCTGTGTGCTTTAGAAGAACCAAGGATATATATATAGTTTTGTATGGGGTAATGACAAACAAATCACTGTAAGGTGTTGCACCGATATTTGTTTGGTCACATATAAAATTAATTTCAAATCTCAATTAGGCTAAGTGTTGATTAAAAGGTACCACAATGCTAGATTTAGAAGAGTTCTAGAATATTGTGACGGATTCTACAAAAGAAGGCAGAGTATGTCATTGTTTTGACAATTATAGAGGATGATAAGTCAAGAGGTTCTTTGAGAACTTGGTGTAGTTCCGATAGTGTCAGAACTTTGAAGCTATATTGTGTATGACAATATTAGTGACATATTTCAGACCGCGGAACTAAGGTTCCACCAGAAGACCAAACATATTTAATGCCGACTCATTTGGAAAATGAGTGATGCGTGAAGACGCTAATGAATTGCAAAATACATACGTTTCTGAGTGTGTCAGAATCGTTGACTAAAACCTCTCCCGTGAGCAAAACATGATAAAGCAGCAGAAGGCCAAGGTGTTATATCTTTACAAATGAAAACTAGATTATTGACTCTAGTGCAAGTGGGAGACTGTTGGAGATATGCCCAAGAGGCAATAATAAAATGGTTATTATAATATATCTTTGTGTTTATGATAATGTTTACATACCATGCTATAATTGTATTAACCGAAACATTGATACATGTGTGTTATGTGAACAACAAAGAGTCCCTAGTAAGCCTCTTGTATAACTAGCTTGTTGATTAATAGATGATCATGGTTTCGTGATCATGAACATTGGATGTTATTAATAACAAGATTATATCATTATATGAATGATGTAATGGACACACCCAATTAAGCGTAGCATAAGATCACGTCATTAAGTTATTTGCTATAAGCTTTCGATACATAGTTACCTAGTCCTTTCGACCATGAGATCATGTAAATCACTTATACCGGAAAGGTACTTTGATTACATCAAACGCCACTGCGTAAATGGGTGGTTATAAAGGTGGGATTAAGTATCCGGAAAGTATGAGTTGAGGCATATGGATCAACAGTGGGATTTGTCCATCCCGATGACGGATAGATATACTCTGGGCCCTCTCGGTGGAATGTCGTCTAAATAACTTGCAAGCATATGAATGGTTCATAAGAGACCACATACCACGGTACGAGTAAAGAGTACTTGTCAGGAGATGAGGTTGAACAAGGTATAGAGATACCGATGATCAAACCTTGGACAAGTAAAATATCGCGTGACAAAGGGAATTGGTATCGTATGTCAATGGTTCATTCGATCACTAAGTCATCGTTGAATATGTGGGAGCCATTATGGATCTCCAGATCCCGCTATTGGTTATTGGTCGGAGAGAAGTCTCAACCATGTCTACATAGTTCGCGAACCGTAGGGTGACACACTTAAGGTTTGATGTCGTTTTAAGTAGATATGGAAATATGGAATGGAGTTCGAAGTTTTGTTCGGAGTCTCGGATGGGATCCAGGACATCACGAGGAGGTCCGGAATGGTCCGGAGAATAAGATTCATATATAGGAAGTCATTTTCTAGGTTTGAAAATGATCCGGTATTTTCTCTGGAAGGTTCTAGAAGGTTCTAGAAGAGTCCGGAAGAAATCAGCATGGAAGGTGGAGTCCCAGAGGCACTCCACCCACCTTGGCCGGCCAGCCTAAGGGAGGAGGAGTCCCAAGTGGGCTCCTCCACATGGTGGCCGGCCACCCCACCAAGGAAAGGGGGGAGTCCCACTCCCCCTAGGTTTGGTCACATGGAAGGTTTATGTTGGGGTCTTATTCGGAGACTTTGACCTAAACCTTGGGGCTTCCACCTATATATAGAGGAGAGGAGAGGGGCTGGCCGGCTACATCAAGACCACCATGTCCGCACCCCCCAAGAGCCCCCTCTCCCAGAAACCCTAGCGGTTCCCTCCTCCCTCTCTCTCCCACATAGCTTAGGCGAAGCTCTATCGGAGATCTCCACCACCACCGCCACCACGTCGTCGTGCTGCCGGGATTCCGAGGAGGATCTACTACTTCCGCTGCCCGCTGGAACGGGGAGAAGGACGTCGTCATCAACACCGAACGTGTGACCGAGTACGGAGGTGCTGCCCGATTGTGGCACCGTCAAGATCTTCTACGCGCTTTTGAAAGCGGCAAGTGATCGTCTACCGCAGCAACGAGAGCCTCCTCTTGTAGGCTTTGGAAATCTTCAAGGGTTAGTCTCGTTCATCCCCTCGTTGCTCCCATCTTCTAGATTGCATCTTGGCTTGGATTGCGTTCTCGCAGTAGGAATTTTTTTGTTTTATATGCAACGAATCCCTACATTATGGACAAAGGATTGTTTTTGAACAATGATAAACCAACTACATACAAAGAAGTTATGATGGGCCCTGAATCCGTTAAAATGGCTATGCGCCATGAAATCCAAGATAGATGAATACTTTTTGAAAGTAAATAGATCTATAAAATTGATGGACTTGGATGAAATATCCTTGAAGAAGCACGACTTGTCGAAAAGTTGTTTACGACAAAGTTCAAAGAGTTGACTACGATAAGATTAGATCTTCCGTAGCAATGCTTATAGTCTATGTGGATTAATCTAGTAATTGCTACATATTTCTTTTATGAGATATGATAGTAGGATGGCAGAAATACATTCCTTATCAGAAGTATGTATGAAGGATGTATACTATATACAAACCAAAGAGTTTTGCTAGTCCGTGAAATACTAGATAAGTATACAAACTTCAATTGGATGAAGTGAGTATCGCGGAGTTGGAATCTTCACCGGATGAAATAGTCAAAGAGTTTTTAATTTCATCAGAAATGATGAAGATGCTTGCATTTGCAAGAAATTAAGTGGGAGCGCTGAGACATATTTATAATACTTTATGTAGATGACATATCGTTGATTATAAATGATGTAATTATATACTTGATGTGAATAAAAGGTTTCATTGAGAATTAACTTCAAATGAAAGAATATGGACTGAAACATATTTAGTGTCAAGATCTATGTAGATAGATTGAAACACGTAATAAGTTTAAGTCAAAGTACATATAATGAATATTGAAGTAGTTCAATATAAAAATATTAAGAAGGTGTTCTTTTCCATGTGAAGGTTTAACAAGACTTGAGTGTATTTGACACTCAATGAGTAAAAACACATGAGTGATTATAGATCACGTATAATATGTACACAATCAGATGTCTTGTGCTCTAAAGTGTTATGAGCATGTACCAGAATGATTCAGGTGATGATCATTGGACGACAGTATGAATATCCTTGAGTACTTTAGAAGAACCAAGGATATATATAATTTTGTATGGGGTAATGACAAACAAATCGTTGTAAAGTGTTGTTTAAAAGGTAGCACAATGCTAGATTTAGAAGAGTTCTAAATATTGTGACGGATTCTACAAACGAAGGCAGAGTATGTCATTGTTTTGACAATGACTGAGGTTGTTTAAGTCAAGTAGTTCTTTGAGAACTTGGTGTAGTTCCGATAGTGCCAGAACTTTGAAGCTATATTGTGTGTGACAATATTAGTGACGTATTTCAGACCGCGGAATTAAGGTTCCACCAGAAGACCGAACATATACGATTAATGCCGACTCGTTTGGAAAATGAGTGATGCGTTGAGACGCAAATGAATTGCAAAATACATACGTTTCTGAGCGTGTCAGATCCATTGACTAAAACTTCTCCCGTGAGCAAAACATGATAAAGCACCAGAAGGCCAGAGTGTTATATCTTTCCAAATGTAAACTAGATTATTGACTCTAGTGCAAGTGGGAGACTGTTGGAGATATGCCCAAGAGGCAATAATAAAGTGGTTATTATATATCTTTGTGTTTATGATAAATGTTTGCATACCATGCTATAATTGTATTAACCGAAACATTGATACATGTGTGTTATGTAAACAACAAGGAGTCCCTAGTAAGCCTCTTGTATAACTAGCTTGTTGATTAATAGATGATCATGGTTTCGTGATCATGAACATTGGATGTTATTAATAACAAGGTTATGTCATTAGATGAATGATATAATGGACACACATCCAAATAAGCGTAGCATAAGTGCTGGAAATAAGCCCAAGAGGCAATAATAAAATGGTTATTATAATATATCTTTGTGTTTATGATAATATTTGCATACCATGCTATAATTGTATTAACCGAAACATTGATACATGTGTGTTATGTAAACAACAAGGAATCCCTAGTAAGCCTCTTGTATAACTGGCTTGTTGATTAATAGATGATCATAGTTTCATGATCATGAACATAGGATGTTATTAATAACAAGGTTATGTCATTATGTGAATGATGTAATGGACACACCCAATTAAGCCTAGCATAAAGATCACGTCATTAAGTTCATTTGCTATAAGCTTTCGATACATAGTTACCTAGTCCTTTCGACCATGAGATCATATAAATCACTTATGCCGTAAGGGTACTTTGATTACATCAAACGCCACTGCATAAATGGGTGGTTATAAAGGTGGGATTAGGTATTCAGAAAGTATGAGTTGAGGCATATGGATCAACAGTGGGATTTGTCCATCCCGATGACGGATAGATATACTCTGGGCCCTCTCGGTGGAATGTCGTCTAATTAGCTTGCAAGCATATGAATGGTTCATAAGAGATGACATATCACGGTACAAGTAAAGAGTACTTGTCGGAGACGAGGTTGAACGAGGTATAGAGATACCAATGATCAAACCTCGGACAAGCAAAATATCGCGTGACAAAGGGAATCGGTATCGTATGTAAATGGTTTAATCGATCACTAAGTCATCGTTGAATATGTGGGAGCCATTATGGATCTCTAGATCCCGCTATTGGTTATTGGTCGGAGAGTGGTCACAACCATGTCTGCATAGTTCGCGAACCGTAGGGTGACACACTTAAGGTTTGATGTCGTTTAAGTAGATATGGAATATGGAATGGAGTTCGAAGTTTTGTTCGGGGTCTCGGATTGGATCCAGGACATCACGAGGAGTTTCGGAATGGTCCGGAGAATAAGATTCATGTATAGGAAGTCATTTTCCAAGTTTGAAAATGATCCGTGCATTTATGGAAGGTTCTAGAAGGTTCTAGAAAAGTTCGGAAGAAATCACCATGGAAGGAGGAGTCCCAGGTGGACTCCACCTGGCATGGCCGGCCAACCCTAAGGGGGAGGAGTCCCAGGTGGACTCTGATGCGTGCAATCGACACGTCCGTTGGGAACCCCAAGAGGAAGGTGTGATGCAGACAGTAGCAAGTTTTCCCTCAGAAAGAAACCAAGGTTTATCGGACCAGGAGGAGCCAAGAAGCACGTTGAAGGTTGATGGCGGCGGGATGTAGTGCGGCGCAACACCAGGGATTCCGGCGCCAACGTGGAACCTGCACAACACAACCAAAGTACTTTGCCCCAACGAAACAGTGAGGTTGTCAATCTCACCGGCTTGCTGTAACAAAGGATTAGATGTATAGTGTGGATGATGATTGTTTGCAGAAAATAGTAAAGAACAAATATTGCAGTAGATTGTATTCGATGTAAAGAATAGGATCGGGGTCCACAGTTCACTAGAGGTGTCCCTCCCATAAGATAAATAGCATGTTGGGTGAACAAATTACAGTCGGGCAATTGAGAAATAGAGAGGGCATGACAATGCACATACATGATATGATAAGTATAGTGAGATTTAATTGGGCATTACGACAAAGTACATAGACCGCTATCCAGCATGCATCTATGCCTAAAAAGTCCACCTTCAGGTTATCATCCGAACCCCTTCCAGTATTAAGTTGCAAACAACAGACAATCGCATTAAGTATGGTGCGTAATGTAATCAATAACTACATCCTCGGACATAGCATCAATGTTTTATCCCTAGTGGCAACAGCACATCCACAACCTTAGAACTTTCTCATCCGTCCTGCATTTAATGGAGGCATGAACCCACTATCGAGCATAAATACTCCCTCTTGGAGTTAAGAGTAAAAACTTGGCCAGAGCCTCTACTAATAACGGAGAGCATGAAAGATCATAAACAACACATAGGTAATAGATTGATAATCAACATAACATAGTATTCTCTATCCATCGGATCCCGACAAACACAACATATAGCATTACAGATAGATGATCTTGATCATGTTAGGCAGCTCACAAGATCCAACAATGAAGCACATAAGGAGAAGACGACCATCTAGCTACTGCTATGGACCCATAGTCCAGGGGTGAACTACTCACTCATCACTCCGGAGGCGACCATGGCGGTGAAGAGTCCTCCGGGAGATGATTCCCCTCTCCGGCAGGGTGCCGGAGGCGATCTCCTGAATCCCCCGAGATGGGATTGGCGAAGGCGGCGTCTCAGTAAGGTTTTCCGTATCGTGGCTCTCGGTACTGGGGGTTTCGCGACGGAGGCTTTAAGTAGGCGGAAGGGCGGAGTCGGAAGAGTCACGGGGGCCCCACACGCTAGGGCCGCGCGGGCCCCCTCTAGGCCGCGCCGCCCTAGTGTGGCGGCGCCCCGTGGCCCCACTTCGTCTCCCCTCCGGTCTTCTGGAAGCTTCGTGTAAAAATAGGCCCCTGGGCGTTGATTTCGTCCAATTCCGAGAATATTTCCTTTGTAGGATTTCTGAAACCAAAAACAGCAGAAAACAGCAACTGGCTCTTCGGCATCTCGTTAATAGGTTAGTGCCGGAAAATGCATAAATATGACATAAAGTATGCATAAAACATGTAGATATCATCAATAATGTGGCATGGAACATAAGAAATTATCGATACGTCGGAGACGTATCAGCATCCCCAAGCTTAGTTCCTGCTCGTCCCGAGCAGGTAAACGATAACAAAGATAATTTCTGGAGTGACATGCCATCATAACCTTGATCATACTATTGTAAGCATATGTAATGAATGCAGCGATCAAAACAACGGTAATGACATGAGTAAACAAATGAATCATAAAGCAACGACTTTTCATGAATAGTACTTCAAGACAAGCATCAATAAGTCTTGCATAAGAGTTAACTCATAAAGCAATAAATCAAAGTAAAGGTATTGAAGCAACACAGAGGAAGATTAAGTTTCAGCGGTTGCTTTCAACTTATAACATGTATATCTCATGGATAGTGTCAATGTAAAGTAATATAACAAGTGCAATATGCAAGTATGTAGGAATCAATGCACAGTTCACACAAGTGTTTGCTTCTTGAGGTGGAGAGAAATAGGTGAACTGACTCAACATAAAAGTAAAAGAAAGGTCCTTCAAAGAGGAAAGCATCGATTGCTATATTTGTGCTAGAGCTTTTATTTTGAAAACATGAAACAATTTTGTCAACGGTAGTAATAAAGCATATGTATCACGTAAATTATATCTTACAAGTTGCAAGCCTCATGCATAGTATACTAGTAGTGCCCGCACCTTGTCCTAATTAGCTTGGATTAACACGGATTATCATTGCATGACATATGTTTCAACCAAGTGTCACAAAGGGGTACCTCTATGCCGCCTGTACAAGGGTCTAAGGAGAAAGTTCGCATTGGATTTCTCGCTTTTGATCATTCTTCAACTTAGACACCCATACCGGGACAACATAGACAACAGATAATGGACTCCTCTTTTAATGCTTAAGCATTCAACAGTTAATATTCTCATAAGAGATTGAGGTTTTATGTCCAAACTGAAACTTCCACCATGATTCATGGCTTTAGTTAGCGGCCCAATGTTCTTCTCTAACAGTATGCATACTCAAACCATTTGATTGTGAAAACCGCCCTTACTTCAGACAAGACGAACATGCATAGCAACTCACATGATATTCAACAAAGAGTAGTTGATGGCGTCCCCAGGAGCATGGTTATCGCACAACAAGCAACTTAATAAGAGATAAAGTGCATAAGTACATATTCAATACCACAATAGTTTTTAAGGCTATTTTGTCCCATGAGCTATATATTGCAAAGGCGAATGATGGAAATTTAAAGGTAGCACCCAAGCAATTTACTTTGGAATGGCGGAGAAATACCATGTAGTAGGTAGGTATGGTGGACACAAATGGCATAGTGGTTGGCTCAAGGATTTTGGATGCATGAGAAGTATTCCCTCTCGATACAAGGTTTAGGCTAGCAAGGTTATTTGAAACAAACACAAGGATGAACCGGTGCAGCAAAACTCACATAAAAGACATATTGTAAACATTATAAGACTCTACACCGTCTTCCTTGTTGTTCAAAACTCAATACTAGAAATTATCTAGACTTTAGAGAGACCAAATATGCAAACCAAATTTTAGCAAGCTCTATGTATTTCTTCATTAATGGGTGCAAAGTATATGATGCAAGAGCTTAAACATGAGCACAACAATTGCCAAGTATCAAATTATTCAAGACATTTTAGAATTACTACATGTAGCATTTCCCGATTCCAACCATATAACAATTTAACAAAGAAGATTCAACCTTCGCCATGAATACTATGAGTAAAGCCTAAGGACATATTTGTCCATATGCAACAGCGGAGCGTGTCTCTCTCCCACACAATGAATGCTAGGATCCATTTTATTCAAACAAAAACAAAAACAAAAACAAACCGACGCTCCAAGCAAAGCACATAAGATGTGATGGAATAAAAATATAGTTTCAGGGGAGGAACCTGATAATGTTGTCGATGAAGAAGAGGATGCCTTGGGCATTCCCAAGCTTAGACGCTTGAGTCTTCTTAAAATATACAGGGGTGAACCACCGGGGCATCCCCAAGCTTAGAGCTTTCACTCTCCTTGATCATATTGCATCATTTCCCTCTCTTGATCCTTGAAAACTTCCTCCACACCAAACTCAAAACAACTCATTAGAGGGTTAGTGCACAATAAAAATTTACATGTTCAGAGGTGACATAATCATTCTTAACACTTCTGGACATTGCACAAGCTACTGGACATTAATGGAACAAAGAAATTCATCCAACATATTAAAAGAGGCAATGCGAAATAAAAGGCAGAATCTGTCAAAACAGAACAGTTCGTAAAGACGAATTTTAAAGTGGCACCAGACTTGCTCAAATGAAAATGCCCAAATTGAATGAAAGTTGCGTACATATCTGAGGATCACTCACGTAAATTGGCATAATTTGCTGAGTTACCTACAGAGAATTAGGCCCAGATTCGTGACAGCAAAGAAATCTGTTTCTGCGCAGTAATCCAAATCTAGTATGAACCATACTATCAACGACTTTACTTGGCACAACAATGCACAAAACTAAGATAAGGAGAGGTTGCTACAGTAGTAAACAACTTCCAAGATTTAAATATAAAATAAAACTACTGTAGTAAAAATATGGGTTGTCTCCCATAAGCGCTTTTCTTTAACGCCTTTCAGCTAGGCGCAGAAAGTGTAAATCAAGTGTTATCAAGAGATGAAGCATCGACATTCTTACCAGGGGTGTTGGGAGTTGCCTCAACAATGCATGTTATCTTATCTATGTAAGTTTCAGAGGCTCCCTTTTCATTACTCTTAGGCTTGCTATTCTCATTAAACAAATTTTCAGGAACAATCCAATCATAATTCTTTTCTAGTGCCTCGAACATTCCTGCGAGCTTGCAAGGTATTGATGTCTTAATATCCCCTACATCATTAATATTATTAGTGTACTTTATTCTATCAATATCCATCTTTTCAAGGGTACTAGCAAATTTGGTGCAAGAACCAAGCATCTTATATTTGATAAAGACTTTTCTAGCCTCTCTTGCTACACCACCAAATTCCTTAAGAAGGGTTTCTAAAACAAAATCTTTATTTTCCCCTTCTTCCATATCGCCAAGTGTGAGAAACATGTGTTGGATTATAGGATTAAGATTAACAAATTTAGTTTCCAACATGTGAACTAAAGAAGCGGCAGCAATTTCATAAGTAGGAGCAAGTTCTACCAAGTGTCTATCTTCAAAATCTTCAGTGGTACTAACATGAGTGAAAAAATCTTCTATATTATCTCTCCCAATTATAGACCCACGTCCTACCGGTATGTCTTTTAGAGTGTACTTAGGAGGAAACATGATGAAATAAACAAAAGGTAAATAAAGTAAATGCAAGTAACTAATTTTTTTTGTGTTTTTGATATGGAGAACAAGACAGTAAATAAAGTAAAGCTAGTAACTAATTTTTTTGTGTTTTGATATAATGCAGCAAACAAAGTAGTAAATAAAATAAAGCAAGACAAAAACAAAGTAAAGAGATTGGAAGTGGAGACTCCCCTTGCAGCGTGTCTTGATCTCCCCGGCAACAGCGCCAGAAAATGTGCTTCGTTGCCGGGATCCGGTGTGTGAGTGCCGTTTACCTTTCCTCCCCGGCAACGGCGCCAGAAAATGTGCTTGATGCGTGCAATCGACATGTCCGTTGGGAACCCCAAGAGGAAGGTGTGATGTAGACAGTAGCAAGTTTTCCCTCAGAAAGAAACCAAGGTTTATTGAACCAGGAGGAGCCAAGAAGCACGTTGAAGGTTGATGGCGGCGGGATGTAGTGCGGCGCAACACCAGGGATTCCGGCGCCAACGTGGAACCTGCACAACACAACCAAAGTACTTTGCCCCAACGAAACAGTGAGGTTGTCAATCTCACCGGCTTGCTGTAACAAAGGATTAGATGTATAGTGTGGATGATGATTGTTTGCAGAAAATAGTAAAGAACAAATATTGCAGTAGATTGTATTCGATGTAAAGAATAGGACCGGGGTCCACAGTTCACTAGATGTGTCTCTCCCATAAGATAAATAGCATGTTGGGTGAACAAATTATAGTCGGGCAATTGACAAATAGAGAGGGCATGACAATGCACATACATGATATGAAGTATAGTGAGATTTAATTGGGCATTACGACAAAGTACATAGACCGCTATCCAGCATGCATCTATGCCTAAAAAGTCCACCTTCAGGTTATCATCCGAACCCCTTCCAGTATTAAGTTGCAAACAACAGACAATTGCATTAAGTATGGTGCGTAATGTAATCAATAACTACATCCTCGGACATAGCATCAATGTTTTATCCCTAGTGGCAACAAAGACATCCACAACCTTAGAACTTTCTCACACGTCCTGCATTTAATGGAGGCATGAACCCACTATCGAGCATAAATACTCCCTCTTGGAGTTAAGAGTAAAAACTTGGCCAGAGCCTCTACTAATAACGGAGAGCATGCAAGATCATAAACAACACATAGGTAATAGATTGATAATCAACATAACATAGTATTCTCTATCCATCGGATCCCGACAAACACAACATATAGCATTACAGATAGATGATCTTGATCATGTTAGGCAGCTCACAAGATCCAACAATGAAGCACATAAGGAGAAGACGACCATCTAGCTACTGCTATGGACCCATAGTCCAGGGGTGAACTACTCACTCATCACACCGGAGGCGACCATGGCGGTGAAGAGTCCTCCGGGAGATGATTCCCTTCTCCGGCAGGGTGCCGGAGGCGATCTCCTGAATCCCCCGAGATGGGATTGGCAGCGGCGGCGTCTCAGTAAGGTTTTCCGTATCGTGGCTCTCGGTACTGGGGGTTTCGCGACGGAGGCTTTAAGTAGGCGGAAGGGCGGAGTCGGAAGAGTCACGGGGGCCCCACACGCTAGGGCCGCGCGGGTCCCCTCTAGGCCGCGCCGCCCTAGTGTGGCGGCGCCCCGTGGCCCCACTTTGTCTCCCCTCCGGTCTTCTGGAAGCTTCGTGTAAAAATAGGCCCCTGGGCGTTGATTTCGTCCAATTCCGAGAATATTTCCTTTGTAGGATTTCTGAAACCAAAAACAGCAGAAAACAGCAACTGGCTCTTCGGCATCTCGTTAATAGTACTACAAGAAAAGTTCTGATAGACAACGTCTCAAAATCGTCTGCTAAGGGGTATTTTTCATCGCCTATGGGCCTAACCCGACGATATGGGTTCTGTTGTGGAAACTGCGTCAGGCAAAGTCCTACGACGATTTTTTCGGTCCGTCGCGCTTGGGCGCCCTTCCGCCACGGAAAATCGGACCATTGCGCAAGTGTTTCCGGGAGCCCGTTGACTGCTGACGTCATGCAAACTGCCAGTTAACGGCGTTAACCGGCTGAAACCCCGTGGTAGATGGTAGGCCCACACGTGGCCTGCCACGTCTTAAGCGGGCCGGCCCATTAAGTTTGCGGGCCGAGCCAGCTGACTTAGTTTGACCGGTCAACTATATAGCTGGGCTGGTCCATTAGTTACGTGGGCCGGGCCTAACCTCTAAGGTTGACTGGTCAAAACTTTAATGGGCCGGCCCACTAAGCATGTGGGCCGGGCCGAATGCACTCGTTTGACCGGTCAACAGGCAAAAGGGCCGGCCCACAAGACACGTGGGACCCACTTTCCTGTTATCGGGCCGGCCCATTTACCTAGTGGGGTCCACCTTAAAACAACTAGGCCGACCCAAGAAGTTATTGGGCCGGCCCAATTAGCATGTGGGTCCCACTTTCCTGCTATCGGGCCGGCCCATTTAGTATGTGGGGTCCACAATAGATCAAATGGGCTGGCCCAACAAGAAAGTGGGCCGGGCCAAAAACACAGGTGGGTCCCACTTTCCTGTTAAAGGGCCGGCCCATTTAGTATGTGGGGTCCACCATATAGCAAGTGGGCCGGCCCAACAAGATAGTGGGCCGGGCCAAAAACACAGGTGGGTCCCAATTTCCAGTTAAAGGGCCGGCCCATTTAGTACGTGGGGTGCACCATATAGCAATTGGGCTGGCCCAACAAGATAGTGGGCCAGGCCAAAAACACAGGTGGGTCCCACTTTCCTGTTAAAGGGCCGGCCCATTTAGTATGTGGGGTCCACCATATAGCAAGTGGGCCGGCCTAGCAAGATAGTGGGCCCGGCCAAAAACACAGGTGGGTCCCACTTTCCTGTTGAAGGGCCGGCCCATTTAGTATGTGGGGTCCACAATATAGCAAGTGGGCTGGCCCAACAAGATAGTGGGCCGGCCCAATAAGCTGGTGGGGCCCACTTCCCTGTTAACGGGCCGGCCCAATAAGTAGGTGGGCCGACCCAAAATGAAAGTGGGTCCCGCACTACTGTAAGTGGGCCGGCCCAATCAGTTGTAGGGCCCTGGTTGTTTGACTAGTCAACTTGCATTAAATTTCATGAGCCTAAAATCTGGTATCAATGATACACACAATTACATACACAAATAAAATAACTAGGAAAATTACAAGGCAATTAATGTGCCCAAATAAAAAAATCACATAGAATCATTGAGGACTTCTATTAGCATCATCAATAACACGTTGACATTTGGCAATCGCCTTGATTGAATCTTGTGTACTCTTGGTCAACATATCAGCTACAGATCTTAAAGCAGCAATACCATGTCTTTTATAAAGTACAGCCTTGAGATATTTACTGTTTGATGAAAGGAATGGTCTAGGTTGACGGCTATGAGAGGATGCATCAGAAGAAAGATCAGAACTTTTTGTGGGCCTCTCTTCTGATGAAGATTGCTTCCTCAGAACTGCATTCTGATAATAATGCAAAAAGAGTTAAACGATGAACTATGCAAACATGTATTAAGCATTGTCGATATGAGATAGTCACAAGTACTAAGCACAGACTTACATTATATCGTTGCATAGGCTCACCCCGGAACCTTTTTTGTGCTCTATCTTCTACTAAGGACTTCTTCATTACACCTGCATTCTAGTAATATTGCAACATAGTTACAACAGTGAACTATTCAAACATTTATTATGCAATGTAGATGTAAGATAATAACAAGTTGCATAAATAAGACAATGTATGGAACTTGTACTAAGCACAGACTTACATCATAATGTTGCACAGGGTCGCTTTGGCGACTATCTTCTAATGATGACTGCTTCATTAAAACTGCATTCTGGTAATATTGCAAACATAGTTACAACAATTAACTATTCAAACATGTATTACGCAATGTAGAGATCAGATAACAAAGATGTAGCGTAAATAAGCACAAGATAAGATAAGATGCATGTACTAAGCACATACTGGCTCGCTGCAGGTCCTTCTCTTGCGTGCACTAGTCGTGGTCGACATGCCTGTCATTTTAGGTTCAGCCATCAAGTGAAATGCTAATCCTCCTGCTCCATTGTCCTTAATCTGTGTTTAGATATCACATTTAAGACCAAGTCAGCTGGTTTCAAATAACAAAAAACTTGAGCTGCCAAATGAATAAGCCAATATTTACCAGATATCAGATTAAAACCAACTATATGTTGCTTTTCATGAGATACGAATTTCAGACATTCAGATTTAGAGTAGGGTAATGCCAAGGTTTTCCACATAAAGTAAACTGGCATTAAGAATGACCAAATGTCAGGTTCAAATCACCTTCGTAGTTGCTCCAAGACAAGCATATCAAATAGGCAGAAACATAGTAAAACATGAATGGCATTGCTATGGCAGGGTTCCAAGTGTTAATCTCTTGCATAAGGAACAATGCATATAGGTTATAGATAATGACGGAAGTAAACTGCCAAAATTACCAACCAAGAACTCAGATTCCAACCTTCCCTAGCGTCCCCGCTGTTAATGTTGGATATTCTAATAAGTGGTTCGCATGATCAATCCCTAGGAAAAATAACATTGACAGGTTAGTCTACGATAATACAAAGACCAGACATGCACGCAGCAATAACTATACAAGTTGTGCGACAGGAGCATTCATGGAAAAAAATAGCTATAAGCTAAAGACGAGGTATAAGAGCAAGCAGATTGAAAATGCACATAGCATGATTATAAAAGCAGTGTGAGAATAGCAGGCACGAGAAAACAGCTAGTGGCTAGCGGTGAGCTAATGACGTGGTATAAGAACAACCAGATTGGAAATGCCCATAGCATGACTATAAAAGGAATAGCATGCAGTACAAAAACAGTTGGCAGCAAATGAATGGGTATAAGGCTATAAGTATGTGGATGCACACAGGTGTCAGTAGAATGAACAGGATGGTAGCGACCGGATAATGCTTTTGTACTGTACAATATTTAAACGAACTTCATGCGAAGTAACAAATAAAGAAAGTTAATGGCATATGAGATCTGCAAATAACTACACAAAACATGGCTAAAGAAACACCGCGATCTAACGGGCCAGCGTACTAACCAAGCTGCAGCGGGGTGGACGGGGGCGGCAACTTGCATTCCAGCGGCGGCGAACGCGGGAGACGATGAGTCGACCCTGTTTCAGTAGAAGCGGGCGTTAGTGAAGCAGATCTGGTTGGCTGGCAAGGGATTCGGTGAAGTTGATACAGCCGGTGCGCCGAGCTAGTCGGTGGAATAGATCGGCTTCTGTGGAGGGGGGCCGCGGTGAAGTAGACCCGGTTCCGTTGGAGAGGATCCGGTGCGTCGACAGGAAAAGGCGTTGATTGCTATGATGTGGATGAGGTCGGCGGTGAAGCAGATCCGTCGGTGGCGAGGTCGGCGTTGAAGCAGATCCGTCGGTGGCGAGGTCGGCGGTGAAGCAGATCCATCGGTGGCGAGGGCGACGGGGGAGCGGATCAGGTGGGTGGACAGCCAACACGATAAGGCTACGCTGTGGAGGAGTATGCCGGCGGCGAAGCAGATCTAGTACTGTAGAGAGTCAGAGCTTTGGCGTGTGAGAGTATTTTTGAGCTAATGGGGGCGAATGGTTGGTGGGTGGGTGTGGGCCTGTGATACGTCTCCAACGTATCGATAATTTCTTATGTTCCATGCCACATTATTGATGTTATCTACATGTTTTATGCACACTTTATGTCATATTCGTGCATTTTCTGGAACTAACCTATTAACAAGATGCCGAAGTGCCAGTTGCTGTTTTCTGCTGTTTTTGGTTTCAGAAATCCTAGTAACGAAATATTCTCGGAATTGGACGAAATCAACGCCCAGGGTCCTATTTTGCCACGAAGCTTCCAGAAGTCCGAAGAGGAGACGAAGTGGGGCCACGAGGCGCCCAAACCCTAGGGCGGCGCGGCCCCCCCTTTGGCCGCGCGGCCCTATGGTGTGGGGCCCTCGTGTGGCCCCTGACCTGCCCTTCCGCCTACTTAAAGCCTCCGTCGCGAAACCCCCAGTACCGAGAGCCACGATACGGAAAACCTTCCAGAGACGCCGCCATCGCCGATCCCATCTCGGGGGATCCAGGAGATCGCCTCCGGCACCCTGCCGGAGAGGGGATTCATCTCCCGGAGGACTCTACGCCGCCATGGTCGCCTCCGGAGTGATGAGTGAGTAGTCTACCCCTGGACTATGGGTCCATAGCAGTAGCTAGATGGTTGTCTTCTCCCCATTGTGCTTCATTGTCGGATCTTGTGAGCTGCCTAACATGATCAAGATCATCTATCTGTAATTCTATATGTTGCGTTTGTTGGGATCCGATGAATACAGAATACTTGTTATGTTGATTATCAAAGTTATGTCTATGTGTTGTTTATGATCTTGCATGCTCTCCGTTATTAGTAGATGCTCTGGCCAAGTTGATGCTAGTAACTCCAAGAGGGAGTATTTATGCTCGATAGTGGGTTCATGTCTCCGTGAATCTGGAGGGGTGACAAGAACCTCTAAGGTTATGGATGTGCTGTTGCCACTAGGGATAAAACATTGGTGCTATGTTCAAGGATGTAGTCACTAATTACATTACGCGCAATACTTAATGCAATTGTCTGTTGTTAGCAACTTAATACTGGAGGGGGTTCGGATGATAACCTGAAGGTGGACTTTTTAGGCATAGATGCATGCTGGATAGCGGTCTATGTACTTTGTCGTAATGCCCAATTAAATCTCACAATACTCATCATAATATGTATGTGCATGGTCATGCCCTCTTTATTTGTCAATTGCCCAACTGTAATTTGTTCACCCAACATGCTGTTTATCTTATGGGAGAGACACCTCTAGTGAACTGTGGACCCCGGTCCAATTCTCTATACTGAAATACAATCTACTACAATCTTTGTTCTACCTGTTTCTGCAAACAATCATCTTCCACACAATACGGTTAATCCTTTGTTACAGCAAGCCGGTGAGATTGACAACCTCACTGTTTCGTTGGGGCAAAGTACTTTGGTTGTGTTGTGCAGGTTCCACGTTGGCGCCGGAATCTCTGGTGTTGCGCCGCACTACATCCCGCCGCCATCAACCTTCAACGTGCTTCTTGGCTCCTCCTGGTTCGATAAACCTTGGTTTCTTTCTGAGGGAAAACTTGCTGCTGTGCGCATCATACCTTCCTCTTGGGGTTCCCAACGAACGTGTGAGTTACACGCCATCAAGCTCTTTTTCTGGCGCCGTTTCCGGGGATCTGAAGAAAAGCTACACCACGGAAATTGCCAACTCCCACGGCAACAGCTCTTTTTTTGGCGCCGTTGCCGGGGAGATCAAGACACGCTGCAAGGGGAGTCTCCACTTCCCAATCTCTTTACTTTGTTTTTGTCTTGCTTAGTTTTATTTACTACTTTGTTTGCTGCACTAAATCAAAATACAAAAAAATTAGTTGCTAGTTTTACTTTATTTGCTATCTTGTTTACTATATCAAAAACACACAAAAAAATTAGTTACTTGCATTTACTTTATCTAGTTTGCTTTATTTACTGTTGCTAAAATGGCTACCCCTGAAAATACTAAGTTGTGTGACTTCACAACCACAAATAATAATGATTTCTTATGCACACCTATTGCTCCACCTGCTACTACAGCAGAATTCTTTGAAATGAAACCTGCTTTACTAAATCTTGTTATGCGAGAGCAATTTTCTGGTGTTAGTTCTGATGATGCTGCTGCCCATCTTAATAATTTTGTTGAACTATGTGAAATGCAAAAATATAAAGATGTATATGGTGACATTATAAAATTAAAATTGTTCCCTTTCTCATTAAGAGGAAGAGCTAAAGATTGGTTGCTATCTCTGCCTAAGAATAGTATTGATTCATGGACTAAATGCAAGGATGCTTTTATTGGTAGATATTATCCCCCTGCTAAAATTATATGTTTGAGGAGTAGCATAATGAATTTTAAACAATTAGATACTGAACATGTTGCACAAGCATGGGAAAGAATGAAATCTCTGGTTAAAAATTGCCCAACCCATGGACTGACTACTTGGATGATCATCCAAACCTTCTATGCAGGACTAAATTTTTCTTCGCGGAATTTATTGGATTCAGCTGCTGGAGGTACCTTTATGTCCATCACTCTTGGTGAAGCAACAAAGCTTCTTGATAATATGATGATCAACTACTCTGAATGGCACACGGAAAGAGCTCCACAAGGTAAGAAGGTAAATTCTGTCGAAGAAACCTCTTCCTTGAGTGATAAGATTGATGCTATTATGTCTATGCTTGCGAATGATAGGACTAATATTGATCCTAATAATGTTCCATTAGCTTCATTGGTTGCACAAGAAGAACATGTTGATGTGAATTTCATTAAAAATAATAATTTCAACAACAATGCTTACCGGAACAATTCTAGTAATAACTATAGGCCATATCCTTATAATAATGGTAACGGTTATGCTAATTCTTATGGGAATTCTTACAATAATAATAGGAACACACCCCCTGGACTTGAAGCCATGCTTAAAGAATTTATTAGTACACAAACTGCCTTTAACAAATCTGTTGAAGAAAAGCTTGGGAAAATTGATATACTTGCTTCTAAAGTCGATAGTCTTGCTGCTGATGTTGATCTTTTGAAATCGAAAGTAATGCCTAATAGGGATATTGAAAATAAAATTACTACTACAGCAAATGCCATCCAAGTTAGAATTAATGAGAATATAAGATTGATGGCTGAACTGCGTGCTAGGTGGGATAGAGAAGAAAATGAAAAACTAGCTAAAGAGAAGAATGTAGCTAAAGTTTGGACTATTACCACCACTAGTAATGCTAATGCTACACATGTTGCTGCACCTTATACTATTAATAATAAAAGAAATGGTGTTAGCAATGTTTCCACTTCTAATGCAAAGCGCGAGAAACCTGCTCGAAATCGCTAAAATCATTAAACGCTCGTGATAAAGCTGCTGAAATTTTTTCCAACATTGGGGATGATGATCCCATTGCTTTAGATTATAATGGTTTGAATTTTGATGATTGCCACATCTCTGAAGTTATAAAGTTCTTGCAAAAACTTGCTAAAAGTCCTAATGCTAGTGCTATAAATTTGGCTTTCACGCAACATATTACAAATGCTCTCATAAAAGCTAGAGAAGAGAAACTAGAGCGCGAAGCCTCTATTCCTAAAAAGCTAGAGGATGGTTGGGAGCCCATCATTAAGATGAAGGTTAAATATTTTGATTGTAATGCTTTATGTGATCTTGGTGCAAGTATTTCTGTTATGCCTAAGAAAATTTATAATATGCTTGACTTGCCACCGCTGAAAAATTGTTATTTGGATGTTAATCTTGCTGATCATTCTACAAAGAAACCTTTGGGGAAAGTTGATAATGTTCGCATTACCATTAACAATAACCTTGTCCCCGTTGATTTTGTTGTCTTGGATATTGAATGCAATGCATCTTGTCCCATTATATTGGGAAGACCTTTTCTTCGAACTGTTGGTGCTACTATTGATATGAAGGAAGGTAATATAAAATATCAATTTCCTCTCAAGAAAGGTATGGAACACTTCCCTAGAAAGAGAATGAAGTTACCTTTTGATTCTATTATGAGAACAAATTATGATGTTGACACTTCGTCTCTTGATAATACTTGATACACACTTTCTGCGCCTAGCTGAAAGGCGTTAAAGAAAAGCGCTTATGGGAGACAACCCATGTTTTTACCTACAGTACTTGGTTTTTATTTTGTGTCTTGGAAGTTGTTTACTACTGTAGCAACCTCTCCTTATCTTAGTTTAGTGTTTTGTTGTGCCAAGTAAAGTCGTTGATAGAAAAGTTCATACTAGATTTGGATTACTGCGCAGAAACAGATTTCTTTGCTGTCACGAATCTGGGCTGTTTTCTCTGTAGGTAACTCAGAAAATTATGCCAATTTACGTGAGTGATCCTCAGATATGTACGCAACTTTCATTAAATTTGAGAATTTTCATTTGAGCAAGTCTGGTGCCTCGATAAAATTCGTCAATACGAACTGTTCTGTTTTGACAGATTCTGCCTTTTATTTCGCATTGCCTCTTTTGCTATGTTGGATGAATTTCTTTGATCCATTAATGTCCAGTAGCTTTATGCAATGTTCAGAAGTGTTAAGAATGATTGTGTCACCTCTGAACATGTTAATTTTTATTGTCGCTAACCCTCTAATGAGTTGTTCTAAGTTTGGTGTGGAGGAAGTTTTTAAGGATCAAGAGAGGAGTATGATGCAACATGATCAAGGAGAGTGAAAGCTCTAAGCTTGGGGATGCCCCGGTGGTTCACCCCTGCATATATCAAGAAGACTCAAGCGTCTAAGCTTGGGGATGCCCAAGTAATCCCCTTCTTCATCGACAACATTATCAGGTTCCTCCCCTGAAACTATATTTTTATTCCATCACATCTTATGTGCTTTGCTTGGAGCGTCGGTTTGTTTTTGTTTTTGTTTTGTTTGAATAAAATGGATCCTAGCATTCACTTTATGGGAGAGAGACACGCTCCGCTATAGCATATGGACAAGTATGTCCTTAGTTTCTACTCATAGTATTCATGGCGAAGTTTCTTCTTCGTTAAATTGTTATATGGTTGGAATTGGAAAATGATACATGTAGTAATTTGCTATAATGTCTTGGATAATGTGATACTTGGCAATTGTTGTGCTCATGTTTAAGCTCTTGCATCATATACTTTGCACCCATTAATGAAGAAATACATAGAGCATGCTAAAATTTGGTTTGCATATTTGGTCTCTCTAAGGTCTAGATAATTTCTAGTATTGAGTTTGAACAACAAGGAAGACGGTGTAGATTCTTATAATGTTTACAATATGTCTTTTATGTGAGTTTTGCTGCACTGGTTCATCCTTGTGTTTGTTTCAAAATAAGCCTTGCTAGCCTAAACCTTGTATCGAGAGGGAATACTTCTCATGCATCCAAAATACTTGAGCCAACCACTATGCCATTTGTGTCCACCATACCTACCTACTACATGGTATTTTTCGCCATTCCAAAGTAAATTGCTTGAGTGCTACCTTTAAAATTCCATCATTCACCTTTGCAATATATAGCTCATGGGACAAATAGCTTAAAAACTATTGTGGTATTGAATATGTAATTATGCACTTTATCTCTTATTAAGTTGCTTGTTGTGCGATAACCATGTTCACTGGGGACGCCATCAACTACTCTTTGTTGAATTTCATGTGAGTTGCTATGCATGTTCGTCTTGTCTGAAGTAAGAGCGATCTACCACCTTATGGTTAAGCATGCATATTGTTAGAGAAGAACATTGGGCCGCTAACTAAAGCCATGATCCATGGTGGAAGTTTCAGTTTTAGACATATATCCTCAATCTCATATGAGAAAATTATTAATTGTTGTTACATGCTTATGCATAAAAGAGGAGTCCATTATCTATTGTCTATGTTGTCCCGGTATGGATGTCTAAGTTGAGAATAATCAATAGCGAGAAATCCAATGCGAGCTTTCTCCTTAGACCTTTGTACAAAGTGCATAGAGGTACCCCTTTGTGACACTTGGTTAAAACATGTGCATTGTGATGATCCGGTAGTCCAAGCTAATTAGGACAAGGTGCGGGCACTATTAGTATACTATGCATGAGGCTTGCAACTTGTAAGATATAATTTACATGATACATATGCTTTATTACTACCGTTGACAAAATTGTTTCATGTTTTCAAAATCAAAGCTCTAGCACAAATATAGCAATCGATGCTTTTCCTCTATGGAGGACCATTCTTTTACTTTCATTGTTGAGTCAGTTCACCTATTTCTCTCCACCTCAAGAAGCAAACACTTGTGTGAACTGTGCATTGATTCCTACATACTTGCTTATTGCACTTATTATATTACTCTATGTTGACAATATCCATGAGATATACATGTTATAAGTTGAAAGCAACCGCTGAAACTTAATCTTCCTTTGTGTTGCTTCAATGCTTTTACTTTGAATTATTGCTTTATGAGTTAACTCTTATGCAAGACTTATTGATGCTTGTCTTGAAGTACTATTCATGAAAAGTCTTCACTTTATGATTCACTTGTTTACTCATGTCATATACATTGTTTTGATCGCTGCATTCACTACATATGCTTTACAAATAGTATGATCAAGGTTATGATGGCATGTCACTCCAGAAATTATCTTTGTTATCGTTTTACCTGCTCGGGACGAGCAGAACTAAGCTTGGGGATGCTGATACGTCTCCAACGTATCGATAATTTCTTATGTTCCATGCCACATTATTGATGTTATCTACATGTTTTATGCACACTTTATGTCATATTCGTGCATTTTCTGGAACTAACCTATTAACAAGATGCCGAAGTGCCGATTCTGTTTTCTGCTGTTTTTGGTTTCAGAAATCCTAGTAACGAAATATTCTCGGAATTGGACGAAATCAACGCCCAGGGTCCTATTTTGCCACGAAGCTTCCAGAAGTCCGAAGAGGAGACGAAGTGGGGCCACGAGGCGCCCAAACCCTAGGGCGGCGCGGCCCCCCCCTTTGGACGCGCGGCCCTATGGTGTGGGGCCCTCGTGTGGCCCCCTGACCTGCCCTTCCGCCTACTTAAAGCCTCCGTCGCGAAACCCCCAGTACCGAGAGCCACGATACGGAAAACCTTCCAGAGACGCCGCCATCGCCGATCCCATCTCGGGGGATCCAGGAGATCGCCTCCGGCACCCTGCCGGAGAGGGGATTCATCTCCCGGAGGACTCTACGCCGCCATGGTCGCCTCCGGAGTGATGAGTGAGTAGTCTACCCCTGGACTATGGGTCCATAGCAGTAGCTAGATGGTTGTCTTCTCCCCATTGTGCTTCATTGTCGGATCTTGTGAGCTGCCTAACATGATCAAGATCATCTATCTGTAATTCTATATGTTGCGTTTGTTGGGATCCGATGAATAGAGAATACTTGTTATGTTGATTATCAAAGTTATGTCTATGTGTTGTTTATGATCTTGCATGCTCTCCGTTATTAGTAGATGCTCTGGCCAAGTTGATGCTAGTAACTCCAAGAGGGAGTATTTATGCTCGATAGTGGGTTCATGTCTCCGTGAATCTGGAGGGGTGACAAGAACCTCTAAGGTTATGGATGTGCTGTTGCCACTAGGGATAAAACATTGGTGCTATGTTCAAGGATGTAGTCACTAATTACATTACGCGCAATACTTAATGCAATTGTCTGTTGTTAGCAACTTAATACTGGAGTGGGTTCGGATGATAACCTGAAGGTGGACTTTTTAGGCATAGATGCATGCTGGATAGCGGTCTATGTACTTTGTCGTAATGCCCAATTAAATCTCACAATACTCATCATAATATGTATGTGCATGGTCATGCCCTCTTTATTTGTCAATTGCCCAACTGTAATTTGTTCACCCAACATGCTGTTTATCTTATGGGAGAGACACCTCTAGTGAACTGTGGACCCCGGTCCAATTCTCTATCTTGAAATACAATCTCTTGCAATACTTTGTTCTCTTGTTTTCTGCAAACAATCATCTTCCACACAATACGGTTAATCCTTTGTTACAGCAAGCCGGTGAGATTGACAACCTCACTGTTTCGTTGGGGCAAAGTACTTTGGTTGTGTTGTGCAGGTTCCACGTTGGCGCCGGAATCTCTGGTGTTGCGCCGCACTACATACCGCCGCCATCAACCTTCAACGTGCTTCTTGGCTCCTCCTGGTTCGATAAACCTTGGTTTCTTTCTGAGGGAAAACTTGCTGCTGTGCGCATCATACCTTCCTCTTGGGGTTCCCAACGAACGTGTGAGTTACACGCCATCAGCCTGTGGGGAGGGTTCGGGATCTAGGCAAGATATTTCATTGTTACCGAATGAGCCCTCCATGGTCGGTGGGTTGTAACTTCCGGACCAGGGTTAAAAGGGTAAAACTGGTCACGGGATTTTCGAATGGATTCGGCGGGATGATTTGGCGCGGGGCCGAAATTTTCAGTTTCAAGCTACGAGCAGAACGACAAAAATAATGTTCTTCCCCAGGGAGCTCTCCTCTTCTCTTTCTCTCTCGAGTCTCTCTCACTCCCCCGGCTCCTCTCCCCCTTCTCTCCGGCGGCCTCGCCGGCCGGAGACGAGGCCGACTTCTCTCTGTATATCGTACACCCTCCTAACTAAATTAATTGATTCAACTTTCCTTAGACGTGTATGTATCTAGAGTAAAAACATGTGTGGATACATCCATATTTAGATAAGCAAAGTTGAGTCAGCTAATTTGGATCCGAGGGAGTTAGTGTTGTTGTAAGCTTAGATCCAGTGTTTCCCATGAGCAGAATGGCGCAATGGAGTCGGGGATCTCGTCATCGGCTTCAGATCTGGCCTATGGTGAATCTGGCGGATCAGATCTGGCAAATCTTGCCGGCCAAACCCCGATCTGGTGCCATCAAGGTGATGGCGCTAACGGTGAGGCTTGCTTTGGTCAGTGCTTCAGATCTGGCCAACGGGGAAGTCAAGCTGCTAACATTCACAAGCTCGGGGCATACGACGGCGTCATCCGTCTTGCCCGTGAACATCTTGGCCTTTCAGCGGCCCTTCTCAGAGCCAATATGCCGCTGCTGAGGCCATTCTTCTCCTTCGTCCTAGCGACTACCGGTGACACCGTCCCAAGTGGTGTGTCCCCGGCGACGTAGTTGCTGGAAAGGATGCGGAGCAGAGATCTGATGTGCGGTCCAGAAGGACTCGATTGATTTTCTTCTATATGTTTTGGGGTCCTTTTTGTAAAGTTGCAGGTCCTATTAGTTATTGTCTAGTTCTTTTGGACCTCTATGTAATTTTTTGGACTAGTTTCCATTTGCAACGATAAACTTGAATTTTGACAAGTTCACGGGAAAAAAAATTATTTGCACATATGGCCTATCATGTATGAACATTCTTAAGATTTAAACTACTATATGTAATGGCCAGCACTTGCGCAAGGGGATCGTCTAGTGCGCACTAGTTTCCATTAGCACCGATAAATTTGAATCTTGACAAGTTCTTGGAAGAAAAAATTGATTCACATATAGCCTATCATGTATGAACATTATTGGGATTCAAACTATACATAGATGGCCAACACGTGTGCAAGGGGGTCCTCTAATGTGCACTAGTTTCCATTTGCACTGATAAATTTGAATCTTTACAAGTTCTCAGAAAAAAATTGCTTCACACATATGCCCTATCATGTATGAACATTATTGGGATTCATAATATATATAGATGGCCAACACTTGTGCAAGGGGGTCCTCTAATTCTTGGGGATTTCAATCTCTCTCTCTCTCTCTCTCTCTCTCGATCTATCGTTGGTGGCCAGAACAACACACATATGCATGCACTTTATGCGCAAAGGCGCGGGTGCCTCTAGTAATTCATGTGTGTGCGTATAGTTGAACATATTCTTGGGGATTTCAATCTCTATCTCTCGATCTATATATCGTTGGTGGCCAAGAAACACACTTATATATATATACGCATGCACTTTATACGCAAAGGCGCGGGTGCCTCTAATAATGTGTGTGTGCACTCGATCGATGATCCCTAAACCTTAAACCCTAAAACCCTAATCCCTAATTATACCCTAAACATACACCCTAAACACCCTAAACACTAAACCCTAAACCCTAGACCCTAAACCCTAAACCCTAACCCTAGACCCTAAACACTAAACCCCAAACCCTAAACCCTAGACCCTAAACCCTAATTAACCCTAACCCTAACCCTAAAACCCTAGCTAGATAACCCTAAACCCTAATTAAACCCTACATATATATATAGGCCAACGACACTTCATTGCGCATCAAGCAGGCGACCAACTAATTAGCGCTAATAAATTAATTAACTTGAATTTTGACAAGTTCTCTCGAATGAAAACACATTTGATTAAGTTGCCTCGTAATATATATAATATTAGTGTGCATGCGCGCATGTCATACCTTGCACATATCATTCGTGCATATATTTCAATATATATCTGAATATATTCTTGGGGATATATATATTTCAATCTCTCTCTCGATCTATATATCGTTGGTGGCCAAAAAACACACTTATATACGCATGCACTTTATGCGCAAAGGCGCGGGTGCCACTAATATGTGTGCACTCGATCGATGATCCCTAAACCTTAAACCCTAAAACCCTAATCCCTAATCCCTAATCCCTAATTATACCCTAAACGTACACCCTAAAGACTAAACACTAAACCCTAGACCCTAAACCCTAAACACTACACCCTAAACCCTAAACACTAAACCCTAAACCCTAACCCTAGACCCTAAACCCTAAACCCTAAACCCCAAACCCCAAAGCCTAAACCCTAAACCCTAGACCCTAAACCCTAAACCCTAATTAACCCTAACCCTAAAACCCTAGCTAGATAATGTAGGATAACGTTGCATAGAAAACAAAAAAATTCCTATCGCGAACATGCAATCCAAGCCAAGATGCAATCTAGAAGACGGTAGCAACGAGGGGATGATCAAGACTAACCCTTGAAGAGATTCCAAAGCCTATAAGAGTAGGCTCTTATTGCTGCGGTAGACGATCACTTGCCGCTTGCAAAAGCGCGTAGAAGATCTTGATCACGATCGCTTCCGGCGCCACGAACGGGCAGCACCTCCGTACTCGGTCACACGTTCGGTTGTTTATGAAGACGACGTCCACCTCCCCGTTCCAGCGGGCAGCGGAAGTAGTAGCTCCTCTTGAATCCGACAGCACGACGGCGTGGTGTCGGTGGTGGTGGAGAAATCCGGCGGAGCTTCGCTTAAGCGTGCGGGATGTGGTGGAGGAGAGATACCGCTAGGGTTTGGGGAGAGAGGGGGAGGCTAGGGCGCCGGCCAAGGGCAGCCCTAGGTGGTGCGGCCAAGAGTGGGCAGCCCCCTCCCTCTCCTCCTCATTATATAGGTGTAAATCCCCAAGTGTTGGTATCCAAGTCTTCGAATAAGACCCCAACAATGAAACCTCCCATATGTAGGGAAACCTACCCAAGGTGGGAATCCCACTTGGGGTGGGATTCCCCCCTTCCATGAGGGGGGTTGGCCGGCCACCCTAGAGGAGTCCACCTTGGACTCCTCCCCTTTAGGGTTGGCTGGCCATGTAAGGTGGAGTCCCTCCGGGACTCTACTTTCCATGGTGATTTCTTCCGGACTTTTCTAGAACCTTCTAGAACCTGCCATAAATGCACCGGATCATTTCCAAACTTGGAATATGACTTCCTATATATGAATCTTATTCTCCGGACCATTCCGGAACTCCTCGTGATGTCCGGGATCTCATCCGGGACTTTGAACAAATATTCGAACTCCATTCCATATTCAAGTTCTACCATTTCAACATCCAACTTTAAGTGTGTCACCCTACGGTTCGCGAACTATGCGGACATGGTTGAGTACTCACTCCGACCAATAACCAATAGCGGGATCTGGAGATCCATAATGGCTCCCACATATTCAACGATGACTTCAGTGATCGAATGAACCATTCACATACGATACCAATTCCCTTTGTCACGCGATATTTTACTTGTCCGAGGTTTGATCTTCGGTATCACTCTATACCTTGTTCAACCTCGTCTCCTGACAAGTACTCTTTACTCGTACCGTGGTATGTGGTCTCTTATGAACTCATTCATATGCTTGCAAGACATTAGACGACATTCCACCGAGAGGGCCCAGAGTATATCTATCCGTTATCGGGATGGACAAATCCCACTGTTGATCCATATGCATCAACTCATACTTTCCGGATACTTAATCCCACCTTTATAGCCACCCATTTACGCAGTGGTGTTTGGTGTAATCAAAGTACCTTTCCGGTACAAGTGATTTACATGATCTCATGGTCATAAGGACTAGGTAACTATGTATCGAAAGCTTATAGCAAATAACTTAATGACGAGATCTTATGCTACGCTTAATTGGGTGTGTCCATTACATCATTCATACAATGACATAACCTTGTTATTAATAACATCCAATGTTCATGATTATGAAACTAATCATCCATTAATCAACAAGCTAGTTAAGAGGCATACTAGGGACTTCTTTGTTTGTCTACATATCACACATGTACTAATGTTTCGGTTAATACAATTATAGCATGATATATAAACATTTATCATGAACATAAAGATATAAATAATAACTACTTTATTATTGCCTCTAGGGCATATCTCCTTCAGTCTCCCACTTGCACTAGAGTCAATAATCTAGTTTACATTTGTAAAGATATAACACCTTGGCCTTCTGGTGCTTTATCATGTATTGCTCACGGGAGAGGTTTTTAGTCATCGGATCTGACACGCTCAGAAACGTATGTATTTTGTAATTCATTTGCGTCTCAACACATCACTCATTTCCAAATGAGTTGGCATAAAAAATGTTTGATCTTCTGGTGGAACCTTAATTCCGCTGTCTGAAATATGTCACTAATATTGTCACACACAATATAGCTTCAAAGTTCTGACTCTGTCGGAACTACACCAAGTTCTCAAAGAACCTCTTGATTTAACATCCTTTGTCATTGTCAAAATAATGACAAACTCTGCCTTCTTTTGTAGAATCCGTCACAATATTTAGAACTCTTCTAAATCTAGCATAGACAACTTCTAGTTCATTGTGCTACCTTTTAAACAACACTTAGTCTAATTTGAGATTGAAATTATATTTTATATGTGACAAAACCAATATCGGTGTAACACCTTACAGCGATTTGTTTGTCATTTCTTCATACAAAAATATATATATATCCTTAGTTCTTCTAAAGTACTCAAGGATATTCTTACTGTCTCCCAATGATCATCATATGAATCATTCTGGTAAAAGCTCATAACACTTTATAGCACATGATATCTGATTGTGTACATATTATTCGTGATCTATAATCACTCATGTGTTTTAACTCATTGAGTGTCAGATACACTTAAGTCTTGTTAAACCTTCACATGACAAGAACATTTTCTTAATATTTCTATATTGAACTACTTCAATATCCATCATATGTACTTTGACTTAAACTTATTTATGTGTTTCAATCTATCTTCATAGATGTTGACACTAAATTTGTTTCAGTCCATATCCTTTCATTGAAGTTAATTCTCAATGAAACCTTTTTAATCAAGTATATAATTACATCATTTATAACCAACTATATGTCACCTACATAAAGTATTATAAATGTGTCTTAGCGCTCCCACTTAATTTCTTGCAAATGCAAGCCTCTTCATCGTCTCTGATGAAATCAAAAACTCTTTGACTATTTCATCTGGTGAAGATTCCAACTCTGTGATACTTACTTCATCCAATTGAAGCTTGTATACCTATCTAGTATTCCATGGACCAGCAAAACTCTTGGTTGTATCTTGTATACATACTTCTGTTAAGTAGTGTATTTTGCCATCCTACTAGCATATCTCATAAAAGAAATATGTAGTGATTACTAGAATAATCCACATAGACTATAAGCATTGCTACGGAAGATCTAATCTTATCGTATTCAACTCTTTGAACTTTGTCGTAAACAATTTTTCGATAAGTCAAGCTTTCTTCAAGGATATTTCATCCAAGTCTATCAATTTTATAGATCCATTTACTTTCATAAAGTATTCATCTATCTTGGATTTCATGGCATATAGCCATTTTAACGGAGTCAGGGCCCATCATAACTTCTTTGTTTGTAGTTGGTTTATCATTGTTCAAAATCAATCCTTTGTCCACAAATCATTTATTTGATCACAAAGTAAACCATACCTACAAGGTTCAATATGTACTTCGATCTCCATGGCTAAAACACTTTGTAGTCATGGAAGCCATGATCGTCGTGGCCGCTTCCGAAACCAATTCCGATGCTGCGCTACTCTGATCATTATGCTCAGGTTCATAAACCTTATCAAATAATATTGTCCTCCCACTCAAATACTTCACTCGAAACAATTTCTCGGAAATAAGAAACATTGACAAACACTTTTTTCTTTGTCTCGTGGGAAGAATTCCCAATTAAATCTCTGGGATAACCAACAAAGACATTCATCCGATTTTGGTTGACTATTAGGGTTTATACCCATGCCATAACTTGTATGGTGTCATTTCAACGGATCATGATGATGCTCTATTCAGTGTAAAAGCGGTAGTCACTAAAGCATAATCCACAAAAATATAATGACATCAATATTTTATCTCATCATTTACCCAACAATTATTGGATACATCTCTTGGATACTTCTTCATCACTATGATACTCCAAGAAACGTGAGTTGTAGAACAATTTCATAACTCTCTTAGATGTTCGCTAAAACTCGTAATTCAAATATTTCCACCATGATCCAATCATAGATATTTGACTTTTCTATTACGATGATTTCCACTTCATGCTGAAATTTATTTGAATCCTATTCAAATGTTTCAAACTTTTCCTTATTGAATATATCCACATATATATACTCAATTCATTGTTGAAAGTTTTCATGAAGTAGAAGAATCTCCCGCACACAACTATGCCCAGTGAACCACATACATCATCATGTATTTTTCCACTAAGTTAGTTGCCCGTTCAACTTTTGGCCTATGAACGGTATTTTAATCATTCTCTTTAGAAAAGATTTGCAAGCGCCAAATGATTCAAAAATCAAATGACTCCAAAAATCCATTTGCATGGAGTTCCTTCATGCGTTCCTTTCTAACATGACCTAAATGGCGGTTCCACAAATAAGTGGAATTCAAATCATTTGCCTTATGGCATTTTAGCGTCAGCGTTATGTATGTGTGTTTCACCATTAAGATTTATAATAACTTATCCATCGTATATGGAGTAATGTCATAATTTGAACAACTCATTGTTTTCATTTGACCAGAGAAAAATAACAATTATTAATTTCTTTATTATAAATTCTAAGGGCTAGATAGAATGCTAACGACGAACATAATAACACTTTATTTTGTTCCAGTCGTGCATTCCTATCATATTCCTTGTCAGTCACTTAGGCCATTGTATTCTTGTATTGCGTTGTTTTGTATGACACTTCATACCAACCAATATAGTACTAATACCCAAGAATTTCATAGTGTGACCTAACTAGGAATACAACCATAACATGTATATCATTTATATACACCTGAGCTACACTTTCTAGTCTTTTCTTTCTTTCTGCCAAAATATCTTTTGCAGTTTCTCTTTTAGCTTTCCTCATTATTCAGAAAAACACTTCAACATCAATAACTTCTAGGTTTGTTGGTCTAATACCAATAACCTTGAGGTTCTTATTTTGAAGTTGATCATCATATGACAAGTGTTCCAGATTTCACTATTAGTAACTTTGTAATACGATGAACAATTTCAATCATAATTTTATCCATTAATTCATGACAACTTTCTGAGACCATGTCTGTACATGCTAGGCTCATAAAGTTTAACCTTAGTATTCGCATGTGCAAATCTGGCTTGCACCCGTTGTAAGCACACGTAGAATCTATAACACCCGATCATCACGTGATGCTTCGATACGACGAGTCTTAGCAATGGTGCATACTAAGGATGATAACTTCATGGATATGCGAATATCGTTAGTGCCCCAATAGTTGGAGGATTGTGACGCCTGGTGTCTTCAACCTTCATACATTCCCATAAAACTTATGAGTTTATGTAGTCTCACCATAATATATTCTATCATCTTGCAATAATGTCTTAGATATCACATATATCTCATACCTTGATTATTTCTGAAAACTAAATTTTCAGCTCCTTACTTTTCAAACAAATTTGAATTTCAAGTTTGACGGAGACAAGATAACTTTAGGTACTAATTGAAACCTTAGCTCTTTGAATCAACAATGTGGGGTTTACTAAAAGTTTGCAATAGGACTTAATTAATTCTTGATTCTTTAACAATACGGTACCAATCCGTAAAATTTCTTGTCAGATTTTAACAGTATTTCTATCTCAATTACAAGACTAGCGCATAGTAGTAAACGGATGCCAATACTACAAAATTAATTAAAAATACTACTCAGACTATGTTTATGATAATTAGTTCATGGTTTAATCTAATTACTAATGAACTCCCACTTAATACAACATCCCTCATAGTTGTTAAGTGGTACACGATCCAAATTCACTACACCAAAAACCGATCATCACGTGAGATGATGTAGCTTCAATGGTGAACATCAACATGTTGATCATATCATCCATATGACTCGTGTTCAACCTTTCGGTTTCCGTTGTCCCGAGGCCATGTCTGTACATGCTAGGCTCGTCAAGCAAACCCAAGTATTCCGCGTGTGCAACATGGCTTACACCCGTTGTATGTGAATCGTTGAATCTATCACATCCGATCATCACGAGATGCTTTGAAACGACGAACTGTTACAACGGTGCATACGAGGGGAGAACACTTTATTATCTTGATATTAATGTGAGGGATCATCTTATAATGCTACCGTCGCGTTCTAAGCAAAATAAGATGCATAAAAGGATTAACATCACATGCAGTTCATATGTGATATGATATGGCCCTTTTGTCTTTGCGCCTTTGATCTTCATCTCCAAAGCACGGACATGATCTCCATCATCTTCGGGCATGATCTCCATCATCGTCGGCGTAGCGTCAAGGTCAATGGCGCCGTCTCCATGATTGTTCACCTCATGTAGCAACTATTACAACTACTTTGAAATACTACTCAACATGAAAATTAAAGACAACCATAAGGCTCCTGCCGGTTGCCACAATACAATAATGATCATCTCATACATATTCATCATCACATTATGGCCATATCACATCACCAAACCCTGCAAAAACAAGTTAGACGTCTCTAATTTGGTTTGCATATTTTACGTGGTTTAGGGTTTTCGAGAAAGATCTAATCTACCTACGAACATGAACCACAACGGTGATACTAGTGTTTTCAATAGAAGAGTAAGTTGAATCTTCACTATAGTAGGAGAGACAGACATCCGCAAAGCCTCTTATGCAATACAAGTTGCATGTCGAACGAGGAACAAGTCTCATGAACGCGGTCATGTAAAGTTAGTCCGGGCCGCTTCATCCCACTATGCCACAAAGATGCAAAGTACTCAAACTAAAGATAACAAGAGCATCAACGCCCACAAAACCATTGTGTTCTACTCGTGCAACCATATATGCATAGACACGGCTCTGATACCACTGTAGGATAACGTTGCATAGAAAACAAAAAATTTCCTATCGCGAACACGCAATCCAAGCCAAGATGCAATCTAGAAGACGGTAGCAACGAGGGGATGATCAAGACTAACCCTTGAAGAGATTCCAAAGCCTATAAGAGTGGGCTCTTATTGCTGCGGTAGACGATCACTTGCCGCTTGCAAAAGCGCGTAGAAGATCTTGATCACGATCGCTTCCGGCGCCACGAACGGGCAGCACCTCCGTACTCGGTCACACGTTCGGTTGTTTATGAAGACGACGTCCACCTCCCCGTTCCAGCGGGCAGCGGAAGTAGTAGCTCCTCTTGAATCCGACAGCACGACGGCGTGGTGTCGGTGGTGGTGGAGAAATCCGGCGGAGCTTCGCTTAAGCGTGCGGGATGTGGTGGAGGAGAGATACCGCTAGGGTTTGGGGAGAGAGGGGGAGGCTAGGGCACCGGCCAAGGGCAGCCCTAGGTGGTGCGGCCAAGAGTGGGCAGCCCCCTCCCTCTCCTCCTCATTATATAGGTGTAAATCCCCAAGTGTTGGTATCCAAGTCTTCGAATAAGACCCCAACAATGAAACCTCCCATATGTAGGGAAACCTACCCAAGGTGGGAATCCCACTTGGGGTGGGATTCCCCCCTTCCATGAGGGGGGTTGGCCGGCCACCCTAGAGGAGTCCACCTTGGACTCCTCCCCTTTAGGGTTGGCTGGCCATGTAAGGTGGAGTCCCTCCGGGACTCTACTTTCCATGGTGATTTCTTCCGGACTTTTCTAGAACCTTCTAGAACCTGCCATAAATGCACCGGATCATTTCCAAACTTGGAATATGACTTCCTATATATGAATCTTATTCTCCGGACCATTCCGGAACTCCTCGTGATGTCCGGGATCTCATCCGGGACTTCGAACAAATATTCGAACTCCATTCCATATTCAAGTTCTACCATTTCAACATCCAACTTTAAGTGTGTCACCCTACGGTTCGCGAACTATGCGGACATGGTTGAGTACTCACTCCGACCAATAACCAATAGCGGGATCTGGAGATCCATAATGGCTCCCACATATTCAACGATGACTTCAGTGATCGAATGAACCATTCACATACGATACCAATTCCCTTTGTCACGCGATATTTTACTTGTCCGAGGTTTGATCTTCGGTATCACTCTATACCTTGTTCAACCTCGTCTCCTGACAAGTACTCTTTACTCGTACCGTGGTATGTGGTCTCTTATGAACTCATTCATATGCTTGCAAGACATTAGACGACATTCCACCGAGAGGGCCCAGAGTATATCTATCCGTCATCGGGATGGACAAATCCCACTGTTGATCCATATGCATCAACTCATACTTTCCGGATACTTAATCCCACCTTTATAGCCACCCATTTACGCAGTGGTGTTTGGTGTAATCAAAGTACCTTTCCGGTACAAGTGATTTACATGATCTCATGGTCATAAGGACTAGGTAACTATGTATCGAAAGCTTATAGCAAATAACTTAATGACGAGATCTTATGCTACGCTTAATTGGGTGTGTCCAGTACATCATTCATACAATGACATAATCTTGTTATTAATAACATCCAATGTTCATGATTATGAAACTAATCATCCATTAATCAACAAGCTAGTTAAGAGGCATACTAGGGACTTCTTTGTTTGTCTACATATCACACATGTACTAATGTTTCGGTTAATACAATTATAGCATGATATATAAACATTTATCATGAACATAAAGATATAAATAATAACTACTTTATTATTGCCTCTAGGGCATATCTCCTTCAGATAACCCTAAACCCAAAACCCTAATTAAACCCAACATATATATAGGCCAACGACACTTCATTGCGCATCAAGCAGGCGACCAACTAATTAGCGCTGATAAATTAATTAACTTGAATTTTGACAAGTTCTCTCGAATGAAAACACATTTGATTAAGTTGCCTCATAATATATATACAATTAGTGTGCATGCGCGCATGTCATACCTTGCACATATCATTCGTGCATATATTTCAATATATATCTGAACATATTCTTGGGGATATATATACATTTCAATCTCTCTCTCAATCTATATATTGTTGGTGGCCAAAAAACACACTTATATACGCATGCACTTTATGCGCAAAGGCGCGGGTGCCTCTAATAATGTGTGTGTGCACTCGATCGATCGTTGATCCCTAAACCTTCAACCCTAAAACCCTAATCCCTAATCCCTAATTATACCCTAAACGTACACCCTAAATACCCTAAACACTAAACCCTAGACCCTAAACCCTAAACACTACACCCTAAATCCTAAACCACTACACCCTAAACCCTAAACCCTAATTAAACCCTACATATAAATATAGGCCAACGACACTTCATTGCGCGTCAAGCAGGCGACCAACTAATTAGCGCTGATAAATTAATTAACTTGAATTTTGACAAGTTCTCTCGAATGAAAATACATTTGATTAAGTTGCCTCATAATATATATACAATTAGTGTGCATGCGCGCATGTCATACCTTGCACATATCATTCGTGCATATATTTCAATATATATCTGAACATATTCTTGGGGATATATATATATATACACATTTCAATCTCTCTCTCGATCTATATATCGTTGGTGGCCAAAAAGCACACTTATATACGCATGCACTTATATCGTTGGTGTGCACTCGATCGATGATCCCTAAACCTTTAAACCCTAAAACCCTAGTCCCTAATCCCTAAAGATACCCTAAACGTACACCCGAAACACCCTAAACACTAAACCCTAAACCCTTGACCCTACACCCTAAACACTACATCCTAAACCCTAAACACTAAACACCCTAAACCCTAAACCCTAAACCCTAGACCCTAAACCCTAAAACTAAACCCCAAACCCTAAACCCTAAACCCTAATTAACCCTAACCCTAAAACCCTAGCTAGATAACCCTAAACCCAAAACCCTAATTAAACCCAACATATATATAGGCCAACGACACTTCATTGCGCATCAAGCAGGCGACCAACTAATTAGCGCTGATAAATTAATTAACTTGAATTTTGACAAGTTTTCTCGAATGAAAACACATTTGATTAAGTTGCCTCATAATATATATACAATTAGTGTGCATGCGCGCATGTCATACCTTGCACATATCATTCGTGCATATATTTCAATATATATCTGAACATATTCTTGGGGATATATGTACATTTCAATCTCTCTCTCGATCTATATATCGTTAGTGGCCAAAACACACACTTATATATGCATGCACTTTATGCGCAAAGGCGCGGGTGCCTCTAATAATGTGTGTGTGCACTCGATCGATCGTTGATCCCTAAACCTTCAACCCTAAAACCCTAATACCTAATCCCTAATTATACCCTAAACGTACACCCTAAACACCCTAAACACTAAACCCTAAACCCTAGACCCTAAACCCTAAACAGTACACCCTAAACCCTAAACCACATACTACACCCTCGTTGGGAACCCCAAGAGGAAGGTATGATGCGCACAGTAGCAAGTTTTCCCTCAGAAAGAAACCAAGGTTTATCGAACCAGGAGGAGCCAAGAAGCACGTTGAAGGTTGATGGCGGCGGGATGTAGTGCGGCGCATGTTGGAGATATGCCCAAGAGGCAATAATAAAAGTGGTTATTATATATCTTTATGTTTATGATAAAAGTTTATATACCATGCTATAATTGTATTAACCGAAACATTAGTACATGTGTGATATGTAGACAACAAGAAGTCCCTAGTATGCCTCTTAAACTAGCTTGTTGATTAATGGATGATTAGTTTCATAATCATGAACATTGGATGTTATTAATAACAAGGTTATATCATTATATGAATGATGTAATGGACACACCCAATTAAGCGTAGCATAAGATCTTGTCATTAAGTTATTTGCTATAAGCTTTCGATACATAGTTACCTAGTCCTTATGACCATGAGATCATATAAATCACTTATACCGGAAAGGTACTTTGATTACACCAAACGCCACTGCGTAAATGGGTGGTTATAAAGGTGGGATTAAGTATCCGGAAAGTATGAGTTGAGGCATATGGATCAACAGTGGGATTTGTCCATCCCGATGACGGATAGATATACTCTGGGCCCTCTCGGTGGAATGTCGTCTAATGTCTTGCAAGCATATGAATAAGTTCATAAGAAACCACATACCACGGTACGAGTAAAGAGTACTTGTCAGGAGACGAGGTTGAACAAGGTATAGAGTGATACCGAAGATCAAACCTCGGACAAGTAAAATATCACGTGACAAAGGGAATTGGTATTGTATGTGAATGGTTCATTCGATCACTAAAGTCATCGTTGAATATGTGGGAGCCATTATGGATCTCCAGATCCCGCTATTGGTTATTGGTCGGAGTGAGTACTCAACCATGTCCGCATAGTTCGCGAACCGTAGGGTGACACACTTAAAGTTGGATGTTGAAATGGTAGAACTTGAATATGGAATGGAGTTCGAATATTTGTTCGGAGTCCCGGATAACATCCCGGACATCACGAGGAGTTTCGGAATGGTCCGGAGAATAAGATTCATATATAGGATGTCATTTTATGTAAATTTAAATGATGCGGAAGGTTCTATGGAAGGTTCTAGAAGGTTCTAGAAAAGTCCGGAAGAAACCACCAAGGAAGGTGGAGTCCCGGAGGGACTCCACCTCCATGGCCGGCCAACCCTAGTGGGGGAGGAGTCCCAAGTGGACTCCCCCTATGGGGGCCGGCCACCCCCCCACATGGAAGGGGAGAATCCCACCCAAGTGGGATTCCCACCTTGGGTAGGTTTCCCTATCACATGGAAGGTTTTTGGTTCGGGTCTTATTCGGAGACTTGTAGTCCAACACTTGGGGCTTCCACCTATATAATGAGGGGCCAAGGGGAGGGGGCCGGCCACCCCAAGACCACAACCTGGCCGCCCCCCTTGAGTGGCCGGCCATCCCCTCCCAAACCCTAGCCGCCCCCCTCTCCTCCATAGCTCCCGCGTGCTTTAGCGAAGCTCCGCCGGAGTTCTCCACCGCCACCGACACCACGCCGTCGTGCTGTCGGATTCAAGAGGAGCTACTACTTCCGCTGCCCGCTGGAATGGGAGGTGGACGTCGTCTTCATCAACAACCGAACGTGTGACCGAGTACGGAGGTGCTGCCCGTTCGTGGCGCCGTGATCAAGATCTTCTACGCGCTTTTGCAAGCGGCAAGTGAACGTCTACCGCAGCAACAAGAGTCTCATCTTGTAGGCTTTGGAATCTCTTCAAGGGTGAGACTCGATAATCCCCTCGTTGCTACCGTCTTCTAGATTGCATCTTGGCTTGGATTTCGTGTTCGCGGTAGGAAATTTTTTGTTTTCTATGCAACGTTATCCTACAGTGGTATCAGAGCCGTGTCTATGCATAGATGGTTGCACGAGTAGAACACAATGGTTTTGTGGGCGTTGATGCTCTTGTTATCTTTAGTTGAGTACTTTGCGTCTTTATGGCATAGTGGGATGAAGCGGCTCGGACTAACTTTACATGACCGCGTTCATGAGACTTGTTCCTCGTTCGACATGCAACTTGTATTGCATAAGAGGCTTTGCGGGTGTCTGTCTCTCCTACTATAGTAAAGATTTAATTTACTCTTCTATTGACAACACTAGTATCACCGTTGTGGTTCATGTTCGTAGGTAGATTGGATCTTACTCGAAAACCCTAAACCACGTAAAATATGCAAACCAAATTAGAGAACGTCTAACTTGTTTTTGCAGGGTTTGGTGATGTGATATGGCCATAATGTGATGATGACTATGTATGAGATGATCATTATTGTATTGTGGCAACCGGCAGGAGCCTTATGGTTGTCTTTAAATTTCATGTTAAGTAGTATTTCAAAGTAGTTGTAATAGTTGCTACATGGAGGACAATCATGAAGACGGCGCCATTGACCTTGGTGCTTCGCCGACGATGATGGAGATCATGCCCGTTGATGATGGAGATCATGTCTGTGCTTTGGAGATGAAGATCAAAGGCGCAAAGACAAAAGGGCCATATCATATCACATATGAACTGCATGTGATGTTAATCCTTTTATGCATCTTATTTTGCTTAGATCGCGACGGTAGCATTATAAGATGATCTCTCAATAAAATCTCAAGATAATAAAGTGTTCATCCTTAGTAGCACCGTTGCCAAGACTTGTCGTTTCGAAGCATCTCGTGATGATCGGGTGTGATAGAATCAACAAGTGCATACAACGGGTGCAAGCCAGTTTTGCACATGCGGATACTAAGGTGGCCTTGACGAGCCTAGCATGTACAGACATGGTCTCGGAACACGTGATACCGAAAGGTAGAGCATGAATCATATGATTGATATGATGAACACTTTGAGTGTTCTCCATTGAAGTTACATCTTGTCTCGTGATGATCGGACTTGGTGTGGTGGATTTGGTTCGTGTGATCACTAAGACAATGCGAGGGATATTGTTTTGAGTGGGAGTTCACCTAGTTTTTTTAATTATATTGAATTAAAATTTGAACTCAATTTGTCATAAACATTAGTCTAAACTATTGCAAATATGTTGTAGATATGGCGTCCTCAATCAATTTTAACCAGTTCCTAGAGAAAGAAAAGCTTAAGAGCAACGGTAGCAACTTCACCGACTGGTTCCGTCATGTGAGGATTTTCCTCAATGGCGGAAATCTGCAATATGTGCTTGATGCACCGCTAGGTGACCCTCCTGCAGAAACTGAAACCGATGAAGTAAAAGCTGTTTACGAGACTCGGAAAACTCGGTACTCTCAAGTTCAGTGTGCCATCTTATGCAGTCTGGAAGCCGATCTTCAAAAACATTTTGAGCACCACGATACACATGAGTTAATCAATGAGTTGAAGACTATATTTGAGACTCATGCGGCCGTGGAATGCTATGAAGCATCGAAACACTTCTTCAGCTGCATGATGGAAGAAGGCAGCTCCGTTAGTGAGCACATGCTCGCCATGACCGGACATGCGAAGAAACTCAGTGACTTGAGAATAGTGATTCCTAATAGACTGGGGATTAATCGTGTCCTTCAATCACTGCCACCTAGTTACAAGAACTTTGTGATGAACTACAATATGCAGAACATGAACAAAGAGTTACCTGAACTCTTCTCCATGCTGAAATCTGCTGAGATTGAAATTAAGAAAGAGCACCAAGTGTTGATGGTCAACAAGACCACCAGCTTCAAGAAACAGGGCAAGTCTAAAGGCAAGAACAAGAAGAGTGGCAAGAAAGCTGCCACGCCTCCTGTGAAACCTAAGACTGGCCCTAAGCCTGATGCTGAGTGCTATTACTGCAAGGAGAAGGGACACTGGAAGCGTAATTGCTCCAAGTATTTGGCGGATCTGAAGAGCGGCCTTGTCAAGAAGAAGAAAGAAGGTATATCTGATATACATGTTATAGATGTTTATCTTACTGGTTCTCGTACTAGTACCTGGGTATTTGATACTGGTTCGGTTGCTCATATTTGTAACTCGAAACAGGAACTAAAGAATAAATGAAGACTACTAAAAGATGAAGTGACCATGCGCGTTGGAAATGGATCCAAAGTCGATGTGATCGCTGTCGGCACACTTCCTCTACATCTACCTTCGGGATTAATTTTAAGCCTCAATAATTGTTATTTTGTACCCGCGTTGAGCATGAACATTATATCTGGATCTTGTTTAATGCAAGACGGTTATTCATTCAAGTCTGAGAATAATGGTTGTTCTATTTTTATGAATAATATCTTTTATGGTCGAGCACCTGAAAAGAATGGCTTATTTCTGTTAGATCTCGATAGTAGTGATACACATATACATAACATTGATGCTAAGCGAATTAAATTGAATGATAATTCTACTTATATGTGGCACTGTCGTCTTGGTCATATTGGAGTGAAACGCATGAAGAAACTCCATACCGATGGGTTACTTGAATCACTTGACTTTGAGTCACTTGATAGATGCGAAGCATGTCTAATGGGAAAAATGACTAAGACTCCATTCTCTGGTATTATGGAGCGAGCTACTGACTTATTGGAAATCATACATACCGATGTGTGCGGACCAATGAGTGTAGCATCGCGCGGTGGTTATCGTTATGTTCTAACCTTCACAGATGATCTGAGTAGATATGGGTATATCTATTTCATGAAACATAAATCCAAGACTTTTGAGAAGTTTAAGGAATTCCAAAGTGAAGTAGAAAATCAACGTAACAAGAAGATTAAATTTCTACGATCTGATCGCGGAGGTGAATATCTGAGTTATGAGTTTGGCATGCATTTAAAGAAATACGGAATACTTTCACAATTGACACCGCCGGGAACACCACAACGAAACGGTGTGTCCGAACGTCGTAATCGAACTCTCTTAGATATGGTTCGTTCTATGATGTCTCTTACTGATTTGCCGTTATCATTTTGGAGTTATGCATTAGAGACAGCCGCATTCACTTTAAATAGAGCACCATCAAAATCCGTTGAAACGACACCGCATGAATTATGGTTTAATAAGAAACCTAAGATGTCGTTCCTGAAAGTTTGGGGTTGCGAAGCCTATGTAAAAAAGTTACAACCGGACAAGCTAGAACCCAAAGCGGAGAAATGCGTCTTCATAGGATACCCTAAGGAAACTATAGGGTACACTTTCTATCACAGATCTGAAGGCAAGATCTTTGTTGCTAAAAACGGAACCTTTCTTGAGAAAGAATTTCTCACTAAAGAAGTGATTGGAAGAAAAGTAGAACTCGATGAGATTGAAGAATCTTTGCTCGTTGATCAGAGTAGCGCAGTACCGGAAGATGTTCCTGTACCGCCTGCACCGGTAACAGAGGAAGCTAATGATAATGAACATGAAACTTCAAATGAGATAGCTACTGAACCTCGCAGATCGACAAGGGAACGTGCCACTCTAGATTGGTATGATCCTTGTCTAAATGTCATGATTGTGGATAACAATGATGAAGACCCTGCGACGTATGAAGAAGCGATGATGAGCCCAGATTCCAACAAATGGCAAGAAGCCATGAAATCCGAAATGGGATCCATGTATGATAACAAAGTATGGACTTTGGTAGACTTACCTGATAGCCGCAAGGCTATCGAGAATGAATGGATCTTCAAGAGAAAAACAGATGCTGATGGTAATATTACTGTCTATAAAGCTCGACTTGTCGCAAAGGGTTTCCGACAAATTCAAGGTGTTGACTACGATGAGACTTTCTCACCTGTAGCGAAGCTAAAATTTGTAAGGATTTTGTTAGCAATAGCTGCATTTTTCGATTATGAGATTTGGCAGATGGATGTCAAAACGGCGTTCCTTAATGGAGACATTGAGGAAGAGTTGTATATGGTACAACCCAAAGGTTTTGTCGATCCTAAAAATGCTGACAAAGTATGCAAACTTCAGCGTTCAATTTATGGACTGAAGCAAGCATCAAGAAGTTGGAACCGACGCTTTGATAAGGTGATCAAAGACTTCGGGTTTATACAGTGTCATGGAGAGGCCTGTATTTACAAGAAAGTGAGTGGGAGCTCTGTAGCATTCCTGATATTATATGTAGATGACATATTATTGATTGGGAATGATATAGAACTATTAAGCAGTGTAAAGGGTTATTTGAATAATAGTTTTTCAATGAAAGACCTTGGTGAAGCATCATATATATTAGGCATCAAGATTTATAGAGATAGATCAAGACGTCTAATAGGGCTATCATAGAGTACATACCTGGACAAGATTCTGAAGAAGTTTAGAATGAACGAAAGTAAGAAAGGATTCTTACCTATGTTACCAGGCAAGGTCTTGAGTAAGACTCAAGGTCCAGCTACGGCAGAAGAAAGAGAAAGGATAAGTCAGATCCCCTATGCCTCGGCAATAGGCTCTATCATGTATGCCATGCTATGTACAAGACCGGATATAGCACATGCTGTTAGTTTGACTAGCAGATATCAAAGTGATCCAGGAATGGAACACTGGACAGCGGTCAAGAATATCCTGAAGTACTTGAAAATAACTAAGGATATGTTTCTTTGTTATGGAGGTGACCAAGAGCTCGTTGTAACAAGTTACACCGATGCAAGTTGGAACACTGATCCTGATGACTCTAAGTCACAGTCTGGGTACGTGTTTATATTGAATGGTGCTGCAGTAAGCTGGGCAAGCTCGAAGCAGTGCACGGTGGCGAAATCCTCAACAGAATCGGAGTACATAGCAGCTTCAGAGGCTTCATCAGAAGCGGTATGGATGAAGAGGTTCATTGTAGAGCTCGGTGTGGTTCCTAGTGCATTGGACCCACTAGTCATCTATTGTGACAACATGGGTGCCATCGCCAATGCACAAGAACCAAGGTCACACAAGAGGCTGAAGCATATCAAGCTGCGTTATCATTCGATTCGCGAGTACATCGAAGATGGAGAAGTAAAGATTTGCAAAGTACACACTGATCTGAATGTAGCAGATCCGTTGACTAAAGCTCTCCCTAGGGCAAAGCATGACCAACACCAGAATGCCATGGGTGTTAGGTACCTTACAATGTAATCTAGATTATTGACTCTAGTGCAAGTGGGAGACTGTTGGAGATATGCCCAAGAGGCAATAATAAAAGTGGTTATTATATATCTTTATGTTTATGATAAAAGTTTATATACCATGCTATAATTGTATTAACCGAAACATTAGTACATGTGTGATATGTAGACAACAAGAAGTCCCTAGTATGCCTCTTAAACTAGCTTGTTGATTAATGGATGATTAGTTTCATAATCATGAACATTGGATGTTATTAATAACAAGGTTATATCATTATATGAATGATGTAATGGACACACCCAATTAAGCGTAGCATAAGATCTCGTCATTAAGTTATTTGCTATAAGCTTTCGATACATAGTTACCTAGTCCTTATGACCATGAGATCATATAAATCACTTATACCGGAAAGGTACTTTGATTACACCAAACGCCACTGCGTAAATGGGTGGTTATAAAGGTGGGATTAAGTATCCGGAAAGTATGAGTTGAGGCATATGGATCAACAGTGGGATTTGTCCATCCCGATGATGGATAGATATACTCTGGACCCTCTCGGTGGAATGTCATCTAATGTCTTGCAAGCATATGAATAAGTTCATAAGAAACAACATACCACGGTACGAGTAAAGAGTACTTGTCAGGAGACGAGGTTGAACAAGGTATAGAGTGATACCGAAGATCAAACCTCGGACAAGTAAAATATCGCGTGACAAAGGGAATTGGTATTGTATGTGAATGGTTCATTCGATCACTAAAGTCATCGTTGAATATGTGGGAGCCATTATGGATCTCCAGATCCCGCTATTGGTTATTGGTCGGAGTGAGTACTCAACCATGTCCACATAGTTCGCGAACCGTAGGGTGACACACTTAAAGTTGGATGTTGAAATGGTAGAACTTGAATATGGAATGGAGTTCGAATATTTGTTCGGAGTCCCGGATAAGATCCCGGACATCACGAGGAGTTCCGGAATGGTCCGGAGAATAAGATTCATATATAGGATGTCATTTTGTGTAAATTAAAATGATGCGGAAGGTTCTATGGAAGGTTCTAGAAAAGTCCGGAAGAAACCACCAAGGAAGGTGGAGTCCCGGAGGGACTCCACCTCCATGGCCGGCCAACCCTAGTGGGGGAGGAGTCCCAAGTGGACTCCCCCTATGGGGGCCGGCCACCCCCCCACATGGAAGGGGAGAATCCCACCCAAGTGGGATTCCCACCTTGGGTAGGTTTCCCTATCACATGGAAGGTTTTGGGTTCGGGTCTTATTCGGAGACTTGTAGTCCAACACTTGGGGCTTCCACCTATATAATGAGGGGCCAAGGGGAGGGGGCCGGCCACCCCAAGACCACAACCTGGCCGCCCCCCTTGAGTGGCCGGCCATCCCCTCCCAAACCCTAGCCGCCCCCCTCTCCTCCATAGCTCCCGCGTGCTTTAGCGAAGCTCCGCCGGAGTTCTCCACCGCCACCGACACCACGCCGTCGTGCTGTCGGATTCAAGAGGAGCTACTACTTCCGCTGCCCGCTGGAACGGGAGGTGGACGTCGTCTTCATCAACAACCGAACGTGTGACCGAGTACGGAGGTGCTGCCCGTTCGTGGCGCCGTGATCAAGATCTTCTACGCGCTTTTGCAAGCGGCAAGTGAACGTCTACCGCAGCAACAAGAGCCTCATCTTGTAGGCTTTGGAATCTCTTCAAGGGTGAGACTCGATAATACCCTCGTTGCTACCGTCTTCTAGATTGCATCTTGGCTTGGATTTCGTGTTCGCGGTAGGAATTTTTTTGTTTTCTATGCAACGTTATCCTACAGCGCAACACCAGGGATTCCGGCGCCAACGTGGAACCTGCACAACACAACCAAAGTACTTTGCCCCAACGAAACAGTGAGGTTGTCAATCTCACCGGCTTGCTGTAACAAAGGATTAACCGTATTGTGTGGAAGATGATTGTTTGCAGAAAACAGTTGAACAAGTATTGCAGTACATTGTATGCGATGTAAAGAATAGGACCGGGGTCCACAGTTCACTAGAGGTGTCTCTCCCATAAGATAAAAGCATGTTGGGTGAACAAATTACAGTCGGGCAATTGACAAATAGAGAGGGCATAACAATGCACATACATGATATGATGAGTATTGTGAGATTTAATTGGGCATTACGACAAAGTACATAGACCGCTATCCAGCATGCATCTATGCCTAAAAAGTCCACCTTCAGGTTATCATCCGAACCCCTTCCAGTATTAAGTTGCAAAACAACAGACAATTGCATTAAGTATGGTGCGTAATGTAATCAATAACTACATCCTCGGACATAGCATCAATGTTTTATCCCTAGTGGCAACAGCACATCCACAACCTTAGAACTTTCTGTCACCGTCCTGCATTTAATGGAGGCATGAACCCACTATCGAGCATAAATACTCCCTCTTGGAGTTAAGAGTAAAAACTTGGCCAGAGCCTCTACTAATAACGGAGAGCATGCAAGATCATAAACAACACATAGGTAATAGATTGATAATCAACATAACATAGTATTCTCTATCCATCGGATCCCGACAAACACAACATATAGCATTACAGATAGATGATCTTGATCATGTTAGGCAGCTCACAAGATCCAACAATGAAGCACATAAGGAGAAGATAACCATCTAGCTACTGCTATGGACCCACAGTCCAAGGGTGAACTACTCACTCATCACTCCGGAGGCGATCATGGCGGTGAAGAGTCCTCCGGGAGATGATTCCCCTCTCCAGGAGGGTGCCGGAGGCGATCTCCAGAATCCCCCGAGATGGGATTGGCGGCGGCGGCGTCTCAGTAAGGTTTTCCGTATCGTGGCTCTCGGTACTGGGGGTTTCGCGACGGAGGCTTTAAGTAGGCGGAAGGGCAACGTGGGGGGCCACACGAGGGCCCCACACGCCAGGGCCGCGCGGCCTAGGGCTGGGCCGCGCCGCCCTGTTGTGGCGGCACCTCGTGGCCCCACTTCCTTTCCCCTTCGGTCTTCTGGAAGCTTCGTGGCAAAATAGGACCCTGGGCGTTGATTTCGTCCAATTCCGAGAATATTTCCTTTGTAGGATTTCTGAAACCAAAAACAGTAGAAAACAACAATTGGCTCTTCGGCATCTTGTTAATAGGTTAGTGCCGGAAAATGCATAAATACGACATATAATGTGTATAAAACATGTAGATATCATCAATAATGTGGCATGGAACATAAGAAATTATCGATACGTCGGAGACATATCAACCCTAAACCCTAAACCCTAATTCAACCCTACATATAAATATAGGCCAACGACACTTCATTGCGCATCAAGCAGGCGACCAACTAATTAGCGCTGATAAATTAATTAACTTGAATTTTGACAAGTTCTCTCGAATGAAAATACATTTGATTAAGTTGCCTCATAATATATATACAATTAGTGTGCATGCGCGCATGTCATACCTTGCACATATCATTCGTGCATATATTTCAATATATCTCTGAACATATTCTTGGGGATATATATACATTTCAATCTCTCTCTCGATCTATATATCGTTGGTGGCCAAAAAACACACTTATATACACATGCACTTTATGCGCAAAGGCGCGGGTGCCTCTAATAATGTGTGTGTGCACTCGATCGATGATCCCTAAACCTTTAAACCCTAAAACCCTAGTCCCTAATCCCTAATTATACCCTAAACGTACACCCGAAACACTCTAAACACTAAACCCTAAACCCTAGACCCTACACCCTAAACACTACACCCTAAACCCTAAACCCTAAACACTATACACCCTAAACCCTAAACCCTAAACCCTAAACCCTAGACCCTAAACCCTAAAACTAAACCCCAAACCCTAAACCCTAAACCCTAATTAACCCTAACCCTAACCCTAAAACACCCTAGCTAGATAACCCTAAACCCTAAACCCTAATTAAACCCAACATATATATAGGCCAACGACACTTCATTGCGCATCAAGCAGGCGACCAACTAATTAGCGCTGATAAATTAATTAACTTGAATTTTGACAAGTTCTCTCGAATGAAAACACATTTGATTAAGTTGCCTCATAATATATATACAATTAGTGTGCATGCGCGCATGTCATACCTTGCACATATCATTCGTGCATATATTTCAATATATATCTGAACATATTCTTGGGGATATATATACATTTCAATCTCTCTCTCGATCTATATATCGTTGGTGGCCAAAAAACACACTTATATATATACGCATGCACTTTATGCGCAAAGGCGCGGGTGCCTCTAATAATGTGTGTGTGCACTCGATCGATCGTTGATCCCTAAACCTTCAACCCTAAAACCCTAATCCCTAATTAGACCCTAAACATACACCCTAAACACCCTAAACACTAAACCCTAAACCCTAAACCCTAAACACTACACCCTAAACCCTAAACCACTACACCCTAAACCCTAAACCCTAATTAAACCCTACATATAAATATAGGCCAACGACACTTCATTGCGCATCAAGCAGGCGACCAACTAATTAGCGCTGATAAATGAATTAACTTGAATTTTGACAAGTTCTCTCGAATGAAAACACATTTGATTAAGTTGCCTCATAATATATATACAATTAGTGTGCATGCGCGCATGTCATACCTTGCACATATCATTCGTGCATATATTTCAATATATATCTGAACATATTCTTGGGGATATATATACACATTTCAATCTCTCTCTCGATCTATATATCGTTGGTGGCCAAAAAACACACTTATATACGCATGCACTTTATGCGCAAAGGCGCGGGTGCCTCTAATAATGTGTGTGTGCACTCGGTCGATCGTTGATCCCTAAACCTTCAACCCTAAAACCCTAATCCCTAAGCCCTAATTATACCCTAAACGTACACCCTAAACACTAAACCCTAGACCCTACACCCTAAACACTACACCCTAAACCCTAAACCCTAAACACTATACACCCTAAACCCTAAACCCTAGACCCTAAACCCAAAACTAAACCCTAAACCCTAAACCCTAATTAACCCTAACCCTAACCCTAAAACCCTAGCTAGAGATAACCCTAAACCCTAAACCCTAATTATACCCTACATATATATAGGCCAACGACACTTCATTGCGCATCAAGTAGGCGACCAACTAATTAGCGCTGATAAATTAATTAACTTGAATTTCGACAAGTTCTCTCGAATGAAAACACATTTGATTAATTAGTTGCCTCATAATATATATATATATATATATACAATTAGTGTGCATGCGCGCATGTCATACCTTGCACATATCATTCGTGCATATATTTCAATATATATCTAAACATATTTTTGGGGATATATATACATTTCAATCTGTCTCGATCTATATATCGTTGGTGGCCAAAAAACACACTTATATACGCGTGCAGTAATTTATGCGCGAAGGCGCAGGTGCCTCTAATAATGTGTGTGTGCACTCGATCGATGATCCCTAAACCTTAAACCCTAAAACCCTAATCCTTAAGCCCTAATTATACCCTAAACGTACACCCTAAACACACTAAACCCTAAACCCTAGACCCTAAACCCTAAACACTACACCCTAAACCCTAAACCCTAAACACTAAACACTAAACCCAAAACCCTAACCCTAGACCCTAAACCCTAAACCCTAAACCCCAAACCCTAAACCCTAAACCCTAATTAACCCTAACCCTAACGTACACCCTAAAACCCTAGCTAGATAACCCTAAACCCTAAACCCTAATTAAACCCTACATATATATAGGCCAACGACACTTCATTGCGCATCAAGCAGGCGACCAACTAATTAATTAGCGCAGATAAATTAATTAACTTGAATTTTGACAAGTTCTCTCGAATGAAAACACATTTGATTAATTAGTTGCCTCATAATATATATATACAATTGGTGTGCATGCATGCGCGCATGTCATACCTTGCACATATCATTCGTGCATATATTTCAATATATATCTGAACATATTCTTGGGGATATATATACATTTCAATCTCTCTCACGATCTATATATCGTTGGTGGCCAAAATTAAACACACACTTATATACGCATGCACTTTATGCGCAAAGGCGCGGGTGCCTCTAATGATGTGTGTGTGCACTCGATCGATGATCCCTAAACCTTAAACCCTAACACCCTAATCCCTAATCCCTAATTATACCCTAAACGTACACCCTAAACACCCTAAACACTAAACCCTAAACCCTAGACCCTAAACCCTAAACACTACACCCTAAACCCTAAACACTAAACACTAAACCCTAAACCCTAGCCCTAGACCCTAAACCCTAAACCCTAAACCCCAAACCCTAAACCCTAGACCCTAAACCCTAATTAACCCTAACCCTAACCCTAAAACCCTAGCTAGATAACCCTAAACCCTAATTAAACCCTACATATATATAGGCCAACCGACACTTCATTGCGCATCAAGCAGGCGACCAACTAATTATCGCTGATAAATTAATTAACTTGATTTTTGACAAGTTCTCTCGAATGAAAACACATTTGATTAAGTTGCCTCATAATATATATACAATTAGTGTGCATGCGCGCATGTCATACCTTGCACATATCATTCGTGCATATATTTCAATATATATCTGAACATATTCTTGGGGATATATATATTTCAATCTCTCTCTCGATCTATATATCGTTCGTGGCCAAAAAACACACTTATATACGCATGCACTTAATTTATGCGCAAAGGCGCGGGTGCCTCTAATAATGTGTGTGTGCACTCGATCGATGATCCCTAAACCTTAAACCCTAAAACCCTAATCCCCAATCCCTAATTATACCCTAAACATACACCCTAAACACCCTAAACACTAAACCCTAAACCCTAGACCTAAACCCTAAACACTACACCCTAGACCCTAAACCCTAAACCCTAAAACTAAACCCCAAACCCTCAACCCTAAACCCTAAACCCTAATTAACTCTAACCCTAACCCTAAAACCCTAGCTAGATAACCCTAAACCCTAAACCCTAATAAACCCTACATATATATATAGGCCAACGACACTTCATTGCGCATCAAGCAGGCGACCAACTAATTAGTGCTGATAAATTAATTAACTTGAATTTTGACAAGTTCTCTCGAATATATGAAAACACATTTGATTAAGTTGCCTCATAATATATATATATATATGCAATTAGTGTGTGCATGCGCGCATGTCATACCTTGCACATATCATTCGTGCATATATTTCAATATATATCTGAACATATTCTTGGGGATATATATATTTTTAATCTCTCTCTCGATCTATATATCGTTGGTGGCCAAAACACACACTTTTATATACGCATGCACTTTATGCGCAAAGGAGCGGGTGCGTCTAATAATGTGTGTGTGCACTCGATCGATGATCCCTAAACCTTAAACCCTAAAACCCTAATATCCCTAATCCCGAATTATACCCTAAACGTACACCCTAAACACCCTAAACACTAAACCCTAAACCCTAGACCCTAAACCCTAAACACTACACCCTAAACCCTAAACACTAAACCCTAAACCCTAAACCCTAACCTGCACTTTGTGCGCGCAAAGGCATGTGCCTCTAATAATGTGTGCGCATTCGATCGATCTAGTTTTGATTAATCATAGCACACAAATAAAGAAGTTGTATTTGAATCCACACAACCCTAATCTAAAACACATAGCCCCTAACATGCATGGCCTAATTAATTGACCCCTTCTCTCTAGCTAATTAGTGGAAATTGCACAAAATCAAAAGGGGTCCCTCACTAATTATACATATATATCTAGATTGTGATAAACTTTTGCCCCATATTTGGTGGATGGGTGCATCTTGGCATGTAAAACAATTAATGTTTGCAAATGGCGTTGTCAAAATTTATGTACAAATGATTTCTTTCCATCCAAAGTGCATAAAATGGGAGTTTCAATGAAGAAAGTACAAATAAAATAGCTCAACATGCCTCCACACCCCAATTTTCACACGAAGTAGAGCATATTTAAAGGACAATTCCAGAGTTTTACTATTTTTCAAGCAACTTTGCTAATTTCCACCCACTCACATGACTTTATGTCGATTTAACGAAAATAGGGCGAATTTAAACTACATGGGTGGGATAGTTTGAATTGTGCGCCCGGCAAAGGGAACCGCCTATTCCTCAACCTTGTGCACAAATTACACACGCAACTCCATTAAACACCACCTACCGGGCGGCCCGGCCGCATGACCCCCCACCCACCCCTACACAACTTATCCCCGTCCGTGCGAAGAGCTTCCCCTCCCCGTCCCGTCCGTGTGAAGAAGAAGCTTCCCCTCCCCGTCGTTCTTCTCGAGACGCACCGGCGGTCAAGTTGATCCACGGTAGGGCTGCTATCTCTAGCTCAATCATGCATCGGGCAAGACGGCCTAACGATTTATATTTTCTTGATGCTGCTAAAAAAAATCGTCAGTATGCTCGAACTAATTGGCACTTTATAGTTTTCCGTTCGATTTGTCCTCGATCAATTTGTTTATTTGCGTGGGCATATAGAGTCAGTTCTCCACTCGATCCGTTAATTTGCTGAAATGCCATGGCAGAGTTTTGTACACGATCTGTTTGCTAAAATGTCGATGGGCATTTTTTGTTTTGTACTCGACATGATTGCTGAAATGCATAATCATGTAGTATAGTTTTGTACTCGATGGATATACATTTCCTACTTCGCCTTACAAATTAATCACCAACCATTGTATCTCATAATTAAACAGATGGACAGAACTTGGATACTGCATGGACACTTATGTTCCCCTTCATATATAAATGGTGTTCAACCCTTTATGGGGTTTATTAGAGCTCATGAAGGTCACAACCTGGACGTGTATGCCCGCGCTGCACATGTATGAATGGTGAGAAGAGGCCTCACCATGTAGTGGAAGATCATTTACACATTTTTGGGATGGACCGCACATATGTTAGGTGGGTTTATCATGGTGAACCATATAATGATCCTTCAGCGGGAGAAGCAGATCTTGCTCACACTGTACGTGTGCTGGCATATGTAGTTAATTATTTATATTGATGTTGCCGCTGTTTCGATCAATAGTTTGCATTGCTGTGCAAGGTTCTGTACTCAAATTTAACTTGTTGCAGATGGATGGACGGGAAGGAGAGAAAAAGCGCTTGCTTCAGGAAATGGGTTTCAGCTCTGGGACATGTGCTGTGCCAGATGAGAAGGTAAATATGTAAAACGACATTTGTTCAGGTTGCATCCCTTAGATGTTTGTCTAATCTGTTGATGTACTAATTGCAGAAGCATAGAGTTGAAGAGGTCTCTCAGTTTGATGGGAGATTTGAAGATGAATCTCAGTTTGATGCACCTGTGGATGGTACTGATGACGAGCCTTTCATAGACGAAGGTCCTGCACCTGAGATTATCCAGCCTACAGAAGGAGGCCGTGGACCGAGTACACAGCTTTGCGTTGAAGTGGATGCACGCCCAGAGATCATCAGGGGCATCCGGGTAGTCTCAAGACCACCCAGCCCTGATGCACCCGTGGATGGTACTGATGACGAGCCTTTCATAGACGAAGGTCCTGCACCTGAGATTATCCAGCCTACAGAAGGAGGCCGTGGACCGAGTACACAGTTTTGCGTTGAAGTGGATGCACGCCCGGAGATCATCAGGGGCGTCCCGGTAGTCTCAGGACCACCCAGCCCTGATGCAAAATGTTGAGCTACTTTATGATTCGTACTCTTATGTTCTGGTGCTGTAGTATGTACTATCTTTGTTATGATTTGTACGCCTTTGGCGCTAGAACTATAATTAAGCATTCAGTGGATGATCGCGTTGCAAAATTTGACACCCACACAATCAGTTCATCGTATGAGTAGTAGCACAATTACTTCTACAGCCAGTCCTGCCAGCGCATTAATTGGTAGCATGAAACACTTTCAGGCACTCCCCTCTGATTCATATTAATTGACTCAATTTTGTCTAGATATGGATCTATCTAGATGCATTTGTTAACTAGACTAACAAACTTGAGTCAGTTAACATGAATCGGTGTAAACCGCCCAAGTCCTCGAGCAGCTAGTTTATTGACTCTGGACTCCAAGCCTCTCGCGGCAAGCCATCGACGAAGCTTTGACCAGATCTTGGCCCGTTTTTTTTGCGAATAGCAAAGCTTTGACCAGTTCCTCTTGGGATACGGCACGCCGGTGAGCTTGCACGGTTGCCATGAGCACTTTCCGGCGGAACTTCCTCTGCAGCGCCCTCAAGCCGCCGCTGCGAGACAGCACGCAGTGCCTCGAGGTGGACGGAACAGACGAACTCGGGATCTCAGGGCGGGGGGTCCGCCTCATCCCGGAACGATCTCCAGCGGGTTAACGAGGACATGCATGGCGGCCAGGGGATTTGGTTTTTTTTGTTGTTGTTTGAGCTTGGGATTTGGGGTTTTTTCGGATAGGGGAGGAGGAACCGAGGAAGAAGAAGGAACAGCCCGCGTGCTTGGCGCGTGGCAGTGTGCTTGAATTTCGAATTTTCGTGAAATGTTTCATTTCCCCGCTACAATTCGGGGGGTTTCTTGACGCGCCAATGTGTCCCGCCGGGGAGGTTCAAGTGAATTTGGGGTGCCACACTATGGGCCCCAGTTTCAGTGAGACATGTAATGACTAGTCACATCAGTAAGTTCACTGTGTAATAAAATATGTTACCCCTCCCCTTTATGTATCCCCCCTTGTCTCTCCCGATCGAGTGCCGACAGTCGACGGATGCAAGCCGCTAGCTCGATCCCCTCCTTTCGCCTCCACCGTCCAGGCATCCAGCTTGGAGGGGCAAGCTGCATCTAGACCAAGCGGATTAGGTAGTACTCTACTAGTAATGTTCTATCCTTTCTCGATATCGGTTCCTTTTTCCTCACCTCGATATCTTGCGCATCTATTTCCTATTCTGGGCGAAGGGGTGTCTTTCTGGTCACCCTCGCGCTGGGAGTGATTGATGGGGATGGGGGTGGGGGCGGGGGCTACCTTTGCTTGGATTGGGGTGTTCTTCCTTTATTTGTCGACATTTGCAACCCTTGTAGTCTCTGCTAATCCTCAATGTATCTTTTGTCAGCTTGTACAGGAAAGGGAAGACCTCGATCGGTGGTGGTGGTGGTGGGGGGGCAATGGAGCGTAAGGCCACCACGCATGTGGGCAGTTGGCTGAGCCTGAGCTGCGTCCCCAACCCCGCAAAGCAGGTACTCCGTTTGCTTATCCACTCTGTTTGTCTGCATCCTCAATCTGTTCCTGTTCTGGAAAATGCTTAAAGTAGCACATGTCTTCAGCTGTTTGTGCGTAAAGCCTCTGTGACACCATGCTCTATATTCTCTGTATCAGGTTGGTACCTCCAGGTTCCGTGCTGAGGCTATGGGGAACGATAGCGCCCCACCTGCTGCAGGAGCATGGCCGGATCTGCGCAGCACAAGAAGCGAAATGCCATCGCCGAGCCGGGGGCAGGGACCGCCCAGGGTAAATTTTTTAACCAACTTACCATGTAGTCTGAATCTGATACTCCCTCAGATCCAAATTAATTGACTCAACTATCTGTAGATACGGATGTATCTAGATGTGTTTTAGCTCTAGATACTACTACCTCCATCCCAAAGCTTAGGGCTTATATTATTTTTAGAAAGTCAAACTATACCATGTTTGACTAAGCTTTTACCAAAAATCATTAACATGCAAAATACAAAATTAATATCATTAAATAGGTTGTGAAATATATTTTCCTACGGTATCTACACAATATTATATTTGTTGATAGAATGTTCTAAAATTTTGGTCAAACTTTACTTGTTTTGATTTCTCAAAAATAAATAAGCCTTAAGCTTTGGGATGGAGGTATCTAGACAAAGCTGAGTCAACTAGTTTTTTTTTGTCTGTCCATATAGCTAGTGTTCATGGTGCAAAAGGCTAAGAGCATCCACTATATGCATCAGTCTATCTCATACAGTAATTCAATATTACTGCTGAGGTCTGCCTTTTGTTTTGCTATTCATATGCATACTGAAACTTTAGGGCCTTTACTCAAAAGGAAGATCAAAGCTGGTGATCAGGCTGCCAGTATGTTGATGCCGCCCCCATCTTCTAAATGCCTCTACAAGCACAAGGCCACGCGCCAGCTGGGTGGTGATCTTTTAATGAATATGGTATATTTTCTTAATCCACAAAACATGCCTTGATTTTTGTCTGTTTATTGTCGTTTTTTTCTAATGCTTGCCAAAAGTTTACAACAACAACAACAACAACCAAGCCTTTCAGTCCCAAACAAGTTGGGGTAGGCTAGAGTTGAAGCCCATAAGATCTCGAAGCCAAAAGTTTAGAAACACCAAATTCGTTTGCTTACAATCATCATACAGTAATGTTCATCTACTCTCCAGTTCCCCTAACCCAACAAAAAACGATGTTAATTACGATTTTTAGATTAAAAGAGCACCATTAGGCGCTGTTAATTATGACTTTGACATTAAAATGTCATTTACAATTGCTAATTACAATTTTGAGACAAATGATTAGTTTAACCTCGACCTGTTCTGCTCTCCATTTTTCCCAACCGAACAAAAATGTAACCATTCCATTCCTCTGAAATGGAACCATTTCATTCCATTCCATGCTGTTTCAGAACCGAACACACCCTTGCATTGTTGTGAACGGTTGTCCATACACAGCCATACCCTTCCACTTACATCCAGCACTATATGCATCAGTCTGTCTTAGAGTCATTCAATATCACTACTGAGATCTGTTCCCATTCTTATGCAGGCTGAAACTGCTGCGCCTTTACTCAAGTGGATGCAAAATGAGGCTGCTGTGAGGACGATGGTGCCGGCACCATCATCCGAAAACCTCTACAAGCACGAGGCCATGGGCCAGCTGGGTGGTGACCTTTTAATGAATCTGGTATATTTTCTTAATCCACATACATGATTTTATTATTATCTGTTTAATTACTGTTGGCTTTGCCTAATGCTTACCAAAAGTTCAGAAACACTGCGTTTGCTTACAATCATCATGCACTAATTTTTCACTTTTCAGTCTGTCTCATCCAGTATATAAACTGTTGAGTTCCATTGGCTTCTTTTGTAATCATTTGCATTGTTGTCAACTGTTGTCTATGCACAACCCTATTCTTCCACTTACATCCCACACTATTTGCATCAGTCTATCTCATAGATTTATTAAATATCAATGATGAGTTCTGTTGCTATTCATATGCAGGATGAATCTTCTGTGCCTCTACTCAAATGGAAAAAATGATCCTGATGAGGCTGCTGTGAAGACGATGGTGCCGCTACCATCTTCTGAAAACCTCCTCAAGCACAAGGCCACGGGCCAGCTGGGTGGTATCCTTTTCAAGCAGGTATATTTTCTTAATCCTCATACATGATTTGATTTGTCTGTTTATTGCCGGCTTTGTCTAATGCTTACCAATAGTTCAGAAACACACACAACCCTATTCTTCCACTTACATCCAGCACTATATGCATCAGTGTCTCATAGATTCATTTTATATATAACTGCTGATGTCTGTTGCTCTTCAATTTTCATATGCAGACTGAAACTGCTAAGCCTTCATTGGTCAAAAGGATTGCAACTGCTGCTGATGAGGCATCTGCAGAGGCTGCCACCAAGTTACTGTCAGCCCCACCTTCTGGATGCTTATATAAGCTCAAGTCCAAGGACCAGCCGGGCCGTAACCATCCAAGGGTTCGAGTATATTTTCTTAAGCCACATTTACATGCCATGATTTATGTCTGATATTATCACCGGCTCTGTCTAATGCTTTTTGGAATTCGGAAACGCCAAATTAGCATGCTTATATTCATCATACACTAAATTTTGACTGTTCAGTTTGTAACATAGTGTTATGCACTCGCTTGTCAAAATTTGCATTGCTCTGAACTATGCACTTTACACAACCTAATTCTTCCACTTACATTCAGCGCTACGCACCAGTAGTACCTCCCATGTTTCCTTCACCATCCCGATGCCGAGCTTGCGGGAATATGGCGGGCCCATGTACATACCCCGCCTATAACACCTCCTATGGCTCTATCTACCTTTCTAATAACTCCTTCACAGAGTTACAGGTATGAATTCTCAGTGGTTTAGCATGAATTGGCATATAGTAAAGTCTTGTTTTTAGTCTTCCTGCTTCTTACATTAGTATCAATTTTCACCTGCAGACTGTACCTTGTGAACTTCGTCCAATGATTAACCAGATGTGTCCGCATGAAGGGTCTTTCACTATGCATGGCAATGGCAAATTGATGAACACCTACACGGTCTATGAGGTGTATGTCTACAAGACGCAGGCCATCACATATTTGTATGGACATGATTGGAGAAAGTTTGCTTTTGACTACGGTCTGAAGAAGGGCGACGAGCTGAGGATCAGAAACTCAAACGGGCAGATATACGTAACTGCTTACAGAGTTGGAGACACTTCGAAATATATATTATGTAACTTTTTTGTACTCATATCCTTTGATTACTGCATTCTGAGCAGTTGTTCTAAACCATTCCCTCTGTTCTAGCTTGTTGGGTTTAACATGATCAAAGTTACAGATCCCCTGATGGAACAGGAGCGGATGTCACAAAGGGCACCCACACCAGCACTGGCACCGGCTTCCCACTCTCCTACATCAGCACCGGTTCCTGTACCAGCTCCGTTTACTGCATCTACCCAGCAGGCTCCTGCATCAGCACTGGTTCCTCTAGCTGCACCGTTTACTGCACCTGCCCAACAGTATCCTGCATCAGCACCGGTTCCTCTAGAGGCACCATTTATTGCACCTACCCAGCAGTCTCCCGCATCAGCACCAGCTCGTGTACCAGCCCAGGCTCTTGCACCTGCCCCAGCCAGATCACCGAGGTCTCAGCTCATTGCTGTGGCCACCCGTGTGGTGACCAGGACGCATCTGAAGGCTATGTTCGTGATTATATGACAGCATAACTACTCTTATCTTGATGTCTTCTCTACTCAAAGTCTCACATGGTTTAGTCTTCAGTGCATTGGTGCCATTGACTAATTTTTGGTGGTATCTCTTGCTTTGAATCAGAAATTGCCTAAAAGTATCTCCAAGGATCTCAATGCTGGCCGAAGGGGCAAGATTTCCCTCGTCATGGAGAGTGAAGGTCTCACCGTGGAGGGACGGTACTCCGTCAGTCCCCGCGATGGCCGCTTGGCTGTTACTTCCAGGTGGAAAAAGTTCATTGACGGTGCCAAACTTCGCATTGGATCAAAGTTGAAGGTCAAGATCTTTCGATGCCGTTGTGACATGCTGGTCATAAAGTTTGCGGTTGTCTAGTTCTGTTGTCCCATGAGCCCTTAGCAAATGCATTTGTAGTTATACTTATATAAGGTTATCTTATCTGAACTGCTAATTAATTGTATGGGTGGTAAAACTCTGGCGAGCTTTTGCTCTTAGCAAGTATGTATGTATGATCAGCTATTACGATAACTAATGTTTGTGTTCATCTTAATTTGCATTTCCGTTTTAGAAAAAAACTTAATTTCTATTTTGGCTGACCTGTTAGAGAACTATCAGATTGAATCCACAACATGATTCAAATAGATTCATTACACCGAGCCACATGTCTTGACCTTGCTATACACTAGTTCCATTAATCAGTGCAAGAAGGCTTACCTGAGCTGCCTGAACCACGGCAGATTCGAATCCACCTTAGCTATCTAGCTAGAAATACAACCTTTGCAGAAAGAGGATTTGCAGTATGAGGAGGCTGACATTGGGGACCCATGAGGCAGCAGCGTTGTCAACATTTTAAAGGCGGCAGGAGATCGAAACAAAAAAAATAAGCCAAAAATCAGTTGGTAAACAAAATCCAAGAAATGAAACATTTACCTTTCTGAGAGGATGACATGCGGGACCCATGAGGCAGCAACATCCTCAATGATTCCAAGGCGGCAGGGGAAATATCCAGAAATTAATTAGGGGTTCAAAATAAATCCATCAAAGGAAACTTTTATTGTTCATAGAGGATGACATGTGGGACCGACCTGCCAACAACGTCCTCATCGTTTCAGAGGGGGCAGGAGATCAAAAGAAAAAGGCAAATAGCCAGAAATTAGGGGTCAAAAATAACTCCAAGAAAGAAAACTTTTATTGTTCGTAGAGGATGACATGCGGGACCCATGAGCCAGCAGCTTACTCAACGTTTCAAAGGCGGCATGAGATCGAAAGAAAAAGGCAAGTGACAAAATATTAGGAGCCAAAGATAATCCAAGAAAAGAAACTTTATTGTACATAGAGGATGACATGCGGGTCCCATTTAGCAGCAGCGGTCTCAACGTTTCAAATGCGGCTTGAGATCAAAAGAAAAAGAAAGTTGATTGTACATAGAGGATGACATGCGGGTCCCATGAGCCAGCAGCGTTTCAAACGTGGCATGAGATCGAAAGAAAAAGGCAAGTGACCAAATATCAGGATCCAAAAATAATTCAAGAAAAGAAACTTGATTGTACATAGAGGCTGACATGTGGGACCTATGAGCCAGCAGAGTCCTCAACGTTTCAAAGGCGACAGGGGATCGAAAGAAAAAGGAAATAGCCAAAAATCAGAGGGTGAAAAAAAACCAAGAAAATGAACTTTTATAGTACATAGAGGATGACATGCGGGTCCCATGAGCCAGCAGGTTCATCAACGTTTCAAACGTGGCATGAGATCGAAAGGAAAAGGCAAGTGACCAAATATGCGGAGCCAAAAATAATTCAAGAAAAGAAAGTTTTATAGTACATAGAGGATGACATGCGGGTCCCATTTAGCAGCAGCGGTATCACCGTTTGAGAGGCTGCACGGGATCGAAAGAAAAAGGCAAGTGACCAAATATGAGGAGCCAAAAATAATTCAAGAAAAGAAAGTTTTATAGTACATAGAGGATGACATGCGGGTCCCATTTAGCAGCAGCGGTATCACCGTTTGAGAGGCGGGACGGGATCGAAAGAAAAAGGCAAGTGACCAAATATGAGGTGCCAAAAATAATTCAAGAAAAGAAAGTTTTACAGTACATAGAGGATGACATGCGGGTCCCATTTAGCAGCAGCGGTATCACCGTTTGAGAGGCGGCAGGGGATCGAAAGAAAAAGGCAAGTGACCAAATATGAGGTGCCAAAAAAATCTCCAAGAAAAGAAAGTTGATTGCACATAGAGGATGACATGCGGGTCCCATTTAGCAGCAGCGGTCTCAACGTTTCCAAGGCGGCAAGGGATCAAAAGAAAAAGGAAGTAGCCAGAAATCAGGGGGTCAAAAAAATCCAAGAATAGAAAGAATTTTGGTTCATAGAGGATGACATGCGGGACCCATGATCCTGCATCGTAAACGGCTCGATCGGAGAGCGTTGAACGAGATGGCGCGATCGAGAAAAAAACAATGCCAGAGAGGCTGCCATCTGGGCCCTACATCCCTCGGCAGTGCGGATTTGCGTTGACTCGGCCGGCGAACCCGAGATTTCGAGATGCACCACGTCCCGGGCCACCATACGCCACGTTTTGGCCGTTTTCGTCGGGCTAGGTGGCCTCAAAAACGAGAAAAAAAACGTTTTGACATGCACAACGGAGAGACCAAAAATCGTCGGCCATGGTCACCAGCAACCACGGCGCGACTTCAACATGTAGATATCATCAATAATGTGGCATGGAACATAAGAAATTATCGATACGTCGGAGATGTATCAGACTCCACCATAGGGGCCGGCCAACCCCCCCTGATACGCGTAAAGCACACGCCCGTTGGGAACCCCAAGTGGAAGGTGTGATGCGTACAGCAGCAAGTTTCCCTCAGTAAGAAACCAAGGTTTATCGAATCAGTAGGATTCAAGGATCACGTGAAGGTCGTTGGTGATGGAGTGTAGTGCGGCGCAACACCAGGGATTCCGGCGCCAACGTGGAACCTGCACAACACAATCAAAGTACTTTGCCCCAACGTAACAGTGAGGTTGTCAATCTCACCGGCTTGTTGTAAACAAAGGATTGGATGTATAGTGTGGATGATGATGTTTGTTTGCGAAGAACAATAAAGAACAATTGCAGTAGATTGTATTTCAGATGTAAAGAATGGACCGAGGTCCACAGTTCACTAGTGGTGTCTCTCCCATAAGATAAATAGCATGTTGGGTGAACGAATTACAGTTGGGCAATTGACAAATAAAGAAGGCATAACAATGCACATACATATATCATGATGAGTACTATGAGATTTAATCAGGGCATTACGACAAAGTACATAGACCGCTATCCAGCATGCATCTATGCCTAAAAAGTCCACCTTAAGGTTATCATCCGAACCCCTTCCAGTATTAAGTTGCAAACAACAGACAATTGCATTAAGTATGGTGCGTAATGTAATCAACACAAATATCCTTAGACAAAGCATTGATGTTTTATCCCTAGTGGCAACAGCACATCCACAACCTTAGAACTTTCTGTCACTGTCCCAGATTCAATGGAGGCATGAACCCACTATCGAGCATAAATACTCCCTCTTGGAGTTACAAGTATCAACTTGGCCAGAGCCTCTACTAGCAATGGAGAGCATGCAAGAACATAAACAACATATATGATAGATTGATAATCAACTTGACATAGTATTCAATATTCATCGGATCCCAACAAACATAACATGTAGCATTACAAATAGATGATCTTGATCATGATAGGCATCTCACAAGATCTAACATGATAGCACAATGAGGAGAAGACAACCATCTAGCTACTGCTATAGACCCATAGTCCAGGGGTGAACTACTCACACATCGATCTGGAGGTGATCATGGTGATGAAGAGACCTCCGGGAGATGATTCCCCTCTCCGGCAGGGTGCCGGAGGCGATCTCCTGAATCCCCCGAGATGGGATTGGCGGCGGCGGTGTCTCTGGAAGGTTTTCCGTATCGTGGCTCTCGGTACTGGGGGTTTCGCGACGAAGGCTTTAAGTAGGCGGAAGGGTAGGTTTAGGGGCGGCACGAGGGCCCCACACACCAGGGTGGCGCGGGCCCAGCCCTGGCCGCGCGGCCCTAGCGTGGCGGCGCCTCGTCGCCCCACTTCGTAATCCTTTCGGTCTTCTGGAAGCTTCGTGGAAAAATAAGACCCTGGGCATTGATTTCGTCCAATTCCGAGAATATTTCCTTTGTAGGATTTCTGAAACCAAAAACAGCAGAAAACAGCAACTGGCTCTTCGGCATCTCGTCAATAGGTTAGTGCCGGAAAATGCATAATAATGACATATAATGTGTATAAAACATGTGAGTATCATCATAAAAGTAGCATGGAACATAAGAAATTATAGATACGTTTGAGACGTATCAAGCATCCCCAAGCCTAGTTCCTACTCGCCCTCGAGTAGGTAAACGATAACAAGGATAATTTCTGAAGTGACATGCTATCATAATCTTGATCAATACTATTGTAAAGCACATGAGATGAATGCAGCGATTCGAAGCAATGGTGAAGACAATGAGTAAACAAATGAATCATATAGCAAAGACTTTTCATGAATAATACTTTCAAGACAAGCATCAATAAGATTTGCATAAGAGTTACTCATAAAGCAATAAATTCTTAGTAGAAAGCTTTGAAACAACACAAAGGAAGATATAAGTTTCAACAGTTGCTTTCAACTTCAACATATATATCTCATGGATAATTGTCAACATAAAGTAATATAACAAGTGCAATAGGTAAACATGTAAGAATCAATGCACACAGTTTACACAAGTGTTTGCTTCTGAGATAGAAAGAAGTAGGTAAACTGACTCAACAATAAAGTAGAAGAATGACCCTTCGCAGAGGGAAGCATGGATTACTATTTTTGTGCTAGAGCTTTTCATTTTGAAAACATAGAAACAATTTTGTCAACGGTAGTAATAAATCATATGTGTTATGTATAATATATCCTATAAGTTGCAAGCCTCATGCATAGTATACCAATAGTGCTCGCACCTTGTCCTAATTAGCTTGGATTAACATGGATTATCATTGCATAGCATATGTTTCAACCAAGTGTCACAAAGGGGTACCTCTATGCTGCCTGTACAAAGGTCTAAGGAGAAAGCTCGCATTGGATTTCTCGCTTTTGATTATTCTCAACTTAGACATCCATACCGGGACAACATAGACAACAGATAATGGACTCCTCTTTAATGCATAAGCATTCAACAACAGATAAAATTCTCATAAGAGATTGAGGATTAATTGTCCAAACTGAAACTTCCACCATGGATCATGGCTTTAGTTAGCGGCCCAATGTTCTTCTCTAACAATATGCATACTCAAACCATTTGATCATGAAAATCGCCCTTACTTCAGACAAGGCGAACATGCATAGCAACTCACATGAGATTCAACAAAGGTAAAAGTTGATGGCGTCCCCAGAAACATGGTTACCGCTTAACAAGCAACTTATTAAGAAATAAGATACATAAGTACATATTCTTCACCACAATAGTTTTTAAGGCTATTTTCCCATGAGCTATATATTGCAAAAACAAAGAATAGAATTTTAAAGGTAGCACTCAAGTAATGTACTTTGGAATGGCAGAGAAATACCATGTAGTAGGTAGGTATGGTGGACACAAATGGCATAGTTTTTGGCTCAAGGATTTGGATGCACGAGAAGAATTCCCTCTCAATACAAGGCTAGGCTAGCAAGGTTGTTTGAAGCAAACTCAAGTATAAAACGGTGCAGCAAGACTCACATATGAACATATTGTAAGCATTATAAGACTTTACATTGTCTTCCTTGTTGTTCAAACACCTTAACTAGAAAATATCTAGACTCTAGAGAAACTAATCATGCAAACCAGATTTTAACAAGCTCTATGTAGTTCTTCATTAATAGGTGCAAAGTACATGATGCAAGAGCTTAAACATGATATATATGAGCACAACAATTTCCAAGTATCAAATTATTCAAGACATTATACCAATTAACACATGCAGCATTTTCTGTTTCCAACCATATATCAATGAACGAAGTAGTTCAACCTTCGCCATGAACATTAAAGAATAAAGCTAAGAACATATGTGTTCATACGAAACAGCGGAGCGTGTCTCTCTCCCAAACAAAGAATGCTAGGATTCGATTTTATTCAAACAAAAACAAAAACAAAAATAAAAACAAACAGACGCTCCAAGTAAAGCACATAACATGTGACGGAATAAAAATATAGTTTCACTAGAGGTGACCTGATAGGTTGTCGATGAAGAAGGGATGCCTTGGGCATCCCCAAGCTTAGATGCTTGAGTCTTCTTAAAATATGCAGAGATGAACCACGGGGGCATCCCCAAGCTTAGACTTTTCACTCTTCTTGATCATATTGTATCATCCTCCTATCTTGATCCTTGAAAACTTCCACCACACCAAACTCAAAACAAATTCATTAGAGGGTTATTGCATAATTGAAAATTCACATATTCAGAGGTGACATAATCATTCTTAACACTTCTGGACATTGCACAAAGCTACTGAAAGTTAATGGAGCAAAGAAATCCATCAAACATAGCAAAATAGGCAATGCGAAATAAAAGGCAGAATCTGTCAAAACAGAACAGTCCTTAAAGACGAATTTTTTAGGGGCACTTAACTTGCTCAGATGAAAATGCTCAAATTGAATGAAAGTTGCGTACATATCTGAGGATCACGCACGTAAATTGGCAGATTTTTATAAATTTCCTAAAGAAAGGGCTGCTCAATTTCGTGACAGCAAGAAATCTGTTCCTGCGCAGTAATCCAAATCTAGTATTGACTTTACTATCAAAGACTTTACTTGGCACAACAATACAATAAAATAAATATAAGGAGAGGTTGCTACAGTATTAACAACTTCCAAGACTCAAATATAAAACAAAAGTGCAGAAGTAAAATGATGGGTTGTCTCCCATAAGCGCTTTTCTTTAACGCCTTTCAGCTAGGCGCAGAAAGTGTGAATCAAGTATTATCGAGAGACGAAACATCAACATAGGGGTTTGGAGTTTTCTTAACTATGCATTGTATCTTATCTATGTAAGTTTCAGAGGCTCCTTTTTCATTACTCTTAGGCTTGCTATTCTCATCAAACAAATTTTCAGGAACAAGCCAACCATAGTTATTTTCTAGAGCTTCATGCATTCCTAGGAGCTTACTAGGTATCGGTACTTTAATCTCCCCTCCATCATTAACATTATTAGTGTACTTTATTCTATCAATTTCCATCTTTTCAAGGGTACTAGCAAAGTTGGTGTAAGAGCCAAGCATCTTATATTTAATAAAGACTTTTCTAGCCTCTCTTGCTACACCACCAAATTCTTTAAGAAGGGTTTCTAAGACAAAATCTTTCTTTTCTCCTTCCTCCATATCACAGAGTGTAAGAAACATATGTTGAATTATAGGATTGAGATTAACAAATTTAGTTTCCAACATGTGTACTAAAGAAGCAGCAGCAATTTCATAAGTAGGAGCAAGTTCTACCAAGTGTCTATCTTCAAAATCTTCAGTTGTACTAACATGAGTGAAAAAATCTTCTATATTATCTCTTCCAATTGTAGACCCTCGTCCCACCGGTATGTCTTTTAGAGTGTACTTAGGAGGAAACATGATGAAATAAACAAAAGCTAAATAAAGTAAATGCAAGTAACTAATTTTTTTGTGTTTTTAATATAGAGATCAAGACAGTAAATAAAGTAAAACTAGCAACTAATTTTTTGTGTTTTTGATATAAGAGCAAACAAAGCAGCAAATAAAATAAAGTAAAGCAAGACAAAAACAAAGTAAAGAGATTGGATGTGGGAGACTCCCCTTGCAGCGTGTCTTGATCTCCCCGGCAACGGCGCCAGAAATTTTGCTTGATACGCGTAAAGCACACGCCCGTTGGGAACCCCAAGTGGAAGGTGTGATGCATACAGCAGCAAGTTTCCCTCAGTAAGAAACCAAGGTTTATCGAACCAGTAGGAGTCAAGGATCACGTGAAGGTCGTTGGTGACGGAGTGTAGTGCGGCGCAACACCAGGGATTCCGGCGCCAACGTGGAACCTGCACAACACAATCAAAGTACTTTGCCCCAACATAACAGTGAGGTTCTCAATCTCACGGGCTTGCTGTAAACAAAGGATTAGATGTATAGTGTGGATGATGATGTTTGTTTGCGAAGAACAATAAAGAACAATTGCAGTAGATTGTATTTCAGATGTAAAGAATGGACCGGGGTCCACAGTTCAACAGTGGTGTCTCTCCAATAAGATAAATAGCATGTTGGGTGAACGAATTACAGTTGGGAAATTGACAAATAAAGAAGGCATAACAATGCACATACATATATCATGATGAGTACTATGAGATTTAATCAGGGCATTACGACAAAGTACATAGACCGCTATCCAGCATGCATCTATGCCTAAAAAGTCCACCTTCAGGTTATCATCCGAACCCCTTCCAGTATTAAGTTGCAAACAACAGACAATTGCATTAAGTATGGTGCGTAATGTAATCAACACAAATATCCTTAGACAAAGCATTGATGTTTTATCCCTAGTGGCAACAGCACATCCACAACCTTAGAACTTTCTGTCACTGTCCCAGATTCAATGGAGGCATGAACCCACTATCGAGCATAAATACTCCCTCTTGGAGTTACAAGTATCAACTTGGCCAGAGCCTCTACTAGCAACGGAGAGCATGCAAGAACATAAACAACATATATGATAGATTGATAATCAACTTGACATAGTATTCAATATTCATCGGATCTCAACAAACACAACATGTAGCATTACAAATAGATGATCTTGATCATGATAGGCAGCTCACAAGATCAAACATGATAGCACAATGAGGAGAAGACAACCATCTAGCTACTGCTATGGACCCATAGTCCAGGGGTGAACTACTCACACATCGATCCGGAGGCGATCATGGTGATGAAGAGACCTCCGGGAGATGATTCCCCCCTCCGGCAGGGTGCCGGAGGCGATCTCCTGAATCCCCCTAGATGGGAATGGCGGAGGCGGCGTCTCTAGAAGGTTTTCCGTATCGTGGCTCTCGGTACTGGGGGTTTCGCGACGAAGGCTTTAAGTAGGCGGAAGGGTAGGATTAGGGGCGGCACGAGGGCCCCACACACCAGGGCGGCGCGGGCCCAGCCCTGGCCGCGCGGCCCTGGCGTGGCGGCGCCTCGTCGCCCCACTTCGTAATCCTTTCGGTCTTCTGGAAGCTTCGTGGAAAAATAAGACCCTGGGCGTTGATTTCGTCCAATTCCGAGAATATTTCATTTGTAGGATTTCTGAAACCAAAAACAGCAGAAAACAGCAACTGGCTCTTCGGCATCTCGTCAATAGGTTAGTGCCGGAAAATGCATAATAATGACATATAATGTGTATAAAACATGTGAGTATCATCATAAAAGTAGCATGGAACATAAGAAATTATAGATACGTTTGAGACGTATCACCCCCCCCCCCAAAGGAAAGGTGGGAGTCCCACCTTGAGTAGGACTCCCATCTTGAGTACGTTTCGTGCTTATGGCAAGTTTTGGTTTCGGGTCTTATTCGAAGACTTGTAGTCTAACTCTTGGGGGTGTCCACCTATAAAAAGAGGAGCAAGGGGAGGGGGCCAGCCACTCTAGCCTCCAACCTTGGCCGCCCCCCTAGTGGCCGACGCCCAAGCCTCCCTCTCCCCAAACCCTAGCGCCTCTCCTCCACATACTACTCCCGCAACGCAGAGGCGAAGCCCTGCCGGAGTTCTCCACCACCACCGCCACCACACCGTCATGCTGCCGGGATTCCGAGGACGATCTACTACTTCCACTGCCCGCTGGAACGGGGAGGAGGACGTCGTCTTCATCAACACCGTACATGTGACCGAGTACGGAGGTGCTGCCCGATTGTGGCACCGTCAAGATCTTCTACGCGCTTTTGAAAGCGGCAAGTGATCATCTTCTGCAACAACGAGATCTAATCTCGTAGGCTTTGGAAATCTTCAAGGGTTAGTCTCGTGATCCCCTCATTGCTACCATCTTCTAGATTGCATCTTGGCTTGGTTTCCGTTCTTGCGGTAGGAATTTTTTTTGTTTTCTATGCTACGAATCCCATCAGTGGTATCAGAGCTGTGTCTATGCATAGATTGGTTGCACGAGTAGAACACAATGGTTTTGTGGGCGTTGATGCTTTTTTGTCTTTAGTTTGTGTACTTTGCATCTTGCGCCATGGTGGGATGAAGCGGCCCGGGCTAACTTTACATGACCGCGTTCATGATACTTGCTCCACGCTCGACATGCAACTTGTATTGCATAAGTGGATTTGCGGGTGTCCGTCTCTCCCACCATAGTGAAGATTCAATTTACTCTTTCTATTGAGAACACTAATATCACCGTTGTGGTTCATGTTCGTAGGTAGATTGGATCTTACTCGAAAACCCTAAACCACGTAAAATATGCAAACCATATTAGAGGCGTCTAACTTGTTTTTGCAGGGTTTGGTGATGTGATATGGCCATGATGTGATGATGAATATGTATGAGATGATCATTATTGTATTGTGGCAACCAGCAGGAGCCTTATGGTTGTTTTTATATTTCATGTTGTAGTATTATTTCAAAGTAGTTGTAATAGTTGCTACACACGGTGAACAACCATGAAGACGGCGCCATGGACCTTGACGCTACGCCGAAGATGATGGAGATCATGCCCGTTGATGATGGAGATCATGTCCGTGCTTTGGAGATGAAGATCAAAGGCGCAAAGACTAAAGGGCCATATCATATCACATATGAATTGCATGTGATGTTAATCCTTTATGCATCTTATTTTGCTTAGATCGCGACGGTAGCATTATAAGATGATCCCTCACATTAATATCAAGATAATAAAGTGTTCTCCCCTCGTATGCACCGTTGCTATAGTTCGTCGTTTCGAAGCATCTCGTGATGATCGGATGTGATAGACTCTACGTTTACATACAACGGGTGTAAGCCATGTTTGCACACGCGGAATACTTGGGTTTGCTTGGTGAGCCTATCATGTACAGACATGGCCTCGGAACACAGGAAACCGAAAGGTTGAACATGAATCATATGGATGATATGATCAACATGTTGATGTTCACCATTGAAGCTACATCATCTCACGTGATGATCGGTTTTGGTGTAGTGGATTTGGATCGTGTACCACTTAACAACTATGAGGGATGTTGTATTAAGTGGAAGTTCATTAGTAATTAGATTAAAACATGAACTAATTATCATGAACATAGTCTGAGTAGTATTTTGAATTAATTTTGTAGTATTGGCATCCGTTTTCTACCATGCGCTAGTCTTGTAATTGAGATAGAAATACCGTTAAGTCTGACAAGAAACTTTACGGACTGGTACCGTATTGTTAAAGAATCAAGAAATGATTAAGTCCTATTGCAAACTTTTAGTAAACCTCACATTGTTGATTCAAAGAGCTATGGTTTCAATTAGTACCTAAAGTCATCTTGTCTCCGTGAAACTTTAAGTTCAAATATGTTTGAAAAGTAAGGAGCTGAAAATTTTGTTTTCAGAAATAAGCAAGGTATGAGATATATGTGATACCTAAGACCTTATTGCAAGGTGATAGAATATAATTTGGTGAAACTACATAAACTCATAAGTTTTATGGGAATGTACGAAGGTTGAAGACGCCAGGCGTCCCAATCCTCCAACTATTGGGGCACTAACGATATTCGCATATCCATGAAGTGATCGGCCTTAGTATGCACCGTTGCTAAGACTCGTTGTTTCGAAGCATCACGCGATGATCGGGTGTTATAGATTCTACGTGTGCATACAATGGGTGCAAGCCAGATTTGCACATGCGAATACTGAGGTTAAACTTTACGAGCCTAGCACGTACAGACATGGTCTCGGAAAGTCGTCATGATATGATGGATAAAATTATGAGTGAAATTGTTCATCATATTACAAAGTTACTAATAGTGAAATCTGGAACACTTGTCATATGATGATCAACTTCAAAGTAAGAACCTCAAGGTTATTGGTATTTGACCAACAAACCTAGAAGTTATTGAAGGTGAAGTGCTGAGAATGAGGAAAGCTAAAAGAGAAACTACAAAAGATATTTTGGCAGAAAGAAAGAAAAAGACTAGAAAGTCTAGCTCAGGTGTATATAGATGATATACATATTATGGATGTATTCTTTGTTTGGTCGCATAATAGAATTCTTGGGTATTTATACCAGATTGGTTGGTATGAGATGTCATACAATACAACGCAATACAAGAATACGATGGCCTAAGTGACTGATAAGGAATATGGTAATAATGCACGTCTGGAACATAATAAAGTGTTATTGTGTTTGTCGTTGGCATTCTACCTAGCCCTTAGAATTTATAATAAAGAACTTAATAATTGTTATTTTGCTCTGGTCAAATGAAAACAATGAGTTGTTCAAATTATGACATTACTCCATGTACGATGGATAAGTTATTATAAATTTTAATGGTGAAATACACATACATAACACTAACGCTAAAATGCCATAAGGCAAATGATTTGAATTCCACTTATTTGTGTGGAACCGCCATTTAGGTCATATTAGAGAAGAACGCATGAAGGAACTCCATGCAAATGGATTTTTGGAGTCATTTGATTTTTGAATCGTTTGGCGCTTGCAAATCTTTTCAAAAAAAAAGAATGACTAAAATACCGTTTGTAGGCCAAGAGTTGAACGGGCAACTAACTTAGTGAAAACATACATGATGATGTATGTGGTTCACTGGACATAGTTGTGTGCGGGAGATTCTTCTACTTCATGAAAACTTCCAACAATGAATTGAGTATATACATGTGGATATATTCGATAAGGAAGAAGTTTGAAACATTTGAATGGATTCAAATAAATTTCAGCATGAAGTGGAAATCATCGTAATAGAAAAGTCAAATATCTATGATTGGATCATGGTGGAAATATTTGAATTATGAGTTTTAGCGAACATCTAAGAGAGTCATGAAATTGTTCTACAACTCACATTTCTTGGAGTATCATAGTGATGATGTAGTATCCGAGAGATGTATCCAAACCTTGTTGGATTAATGATGAGATAAATATTATGACGCCATTATATTTTTGTGGATTATAGTGACTACCGCTTTTACACTAAATAGAGCATCATCATGATACGTTGAAATGACACCATACGAGTTATGGCATGGGTATGAACCCTAATAGTCCTTCCTTAAATTTTGGTATGCATAGTAAGTAAATAAGTTTACAACCAAAATCGGATGAATATCTTTGTTGATTATCCCAAAGAATTAATTGGGAATTCTTTCCACCATGGAAACAAAGACAAAAGTGTTTGTCGATGTTTCTTACTTATTTCCAAGAAACTGTTTCTAGCGAAATATTTGAGTGGGAGGAGAATAGAACTTGATAAGGTTTATGAACCTGAGCATAATGATCAGAGTAGCGCAGCATCGGAATTGGTTCCGGAAGCGGCCACGACGATCATGGCTCGCATGACTACAAAGTGTTTTAGCCATGGAGATTGAAGTACATATTGAACCTTGTAGGTATGGTTTACTTTGTGATCAAATAAATGATTTGTGGACAAAGGATTGATTTTGAACAATGATAAACCAACTACAAACAAAGAAGTTATGATGGGCCCTGACTCCGTTAAAATGGCTATGCGCCATGAAATCCAAGATAGATGAATACTTTTTGAAAGTAAACAGATCTATGAAATTGATGGACTTGGATGTAATATCCTTGAAGAAGCTCGACTTGTCGAAAAGTTGTTTACGACAAAGTTCAAATAGTTGACTGCGATAAGATTAGATCTTCCGTAGAAATGCTTATAGTCTATGTGGATTATTCTAGTAATCGCTACATATTTCTTTTATGAGATATGCTAGTAGGATGGCAAAATACATTACTTAACAGAAGTGTGTATTAAAGGTGTATACAAGATACAAACCAAGAGTTTTGCTAGTCCGTGGAATACTAGATAGGTATACGAACTTCAATTGGATGAAGTGAGTATCGCGGAGTTGGAATCTTCACCGAATGAAATAGTCAAAGAGTTTTTGATTTCATCAGAAACGATGAAGATGCTTGCATTTGCAAGAAATTAAGTGGGAGCGCTGAGACATATTTATAATATTTTATGTAGATGACATATAGTTGGTTATAAATGATGTAATTATATACTTGATTAAATGGTTTCATTGAGAATTAACTTCAATGAAAGGATATGGACTGAAACATATGTAGTGTCAAGATCTATGAAGATAGATTAACACATAATAAGTTTAAGTCAAAGTAGATAGAATGGATATTGAAGTAGTTCAATATAGTAATATTAAGAAAATGTTCTTGTCATGTGAAGATTTTACAAGACTTGAGTGTATTTGACACTCGATGAGTAAAAACACATGAGTGATTTTAGATCACTAATAATATGTACAAAATCAGATGTCCTGTGCTCTAAAAAGTTAGGAGCATATACCAGAATGATTCATGTGATGATCATTGGACAACAGTAAGAATATCCTTGTGTGCTTTAGAAGAACCAAGGATACATATATAGTTTTATATGGGGTAATGACAAACAAATCGCTGTAAGGTGTTGCACCGATATTTGTTTGGTCACATATAAAAATGAATTTCAAATCTCAATTAGGCTAAGTGTTGTTTAAAAGGTAGCACAATGCTAGATTTAGAAGAGTTCTAAATATTGTGACGGATTCTACAAAAGAAGGCAGAGTATGTCATTGTTTCGACAATGATTGAGGATGTTAAATCAAGAAGTTCTTTGAGAATTTGGTGTAGTCCCGATAGTGTCAGAACTTTGAAGCTATATTGTGTATGACAATATTAGTGACATATTTCAGACCACGGAATTAAGGTTCCACCAGAAGAGCAAACATATTTAATACCGACTCATTTGGAAAATAAGTGATGCGTGAAGACGCAAATGAATTGCAAAATACATACGTTTCTGAGTGTGTCAGAACCGTTGACTAAAACCTCTCCCGTGAGCAAAACATGATAAAACACCAGAAGGCCAAGGTGTTATATCTTTACAAATGTAAACTAGATTATTGACTCTAGTGCGAGTGGGAGACTGTTGGAAATATGCCCAAGAGGCAATAATAAAATGGTAATTATAATATATCTTTGTGTTTATGATAATGTTTGCATACCATGCTATAATTGTATTAACCGAAACATTGATACATGTGTGTTATGTAAACAACAAGGAGTCCCTAGTAAGCCTCTTGTATAACTAGCTTGTTGATTAATAGATGATCATAGTTTCATGATCATGAACATTGGATGTTATTAATAACAAGGTTATGTCATTATGTGAATGATGTAATGGACACACCCAATTAAGCGTAGCATAAAGATCACGTCATTAAGTTCATTTGCTATAAGCTTTCGATACATAGTTACCTAGTCCTTTCGACCATGAGATCATATAAATCACTTATGCCGGAAGGGTACTTTGATTACATCAAACGCCACTGCGTAAATGGGTGGTTATAAAGGTGGGATTAGGTATTCCGAAAGTATGAGTTGAGGCATATGGATCAACAGTGGGATTTGTCCATCCCGATGACGGATAGATATACTCTGGACCCTCTCGGTGAAATGTCGTCTAATTAGCTTGCAAGCATATGAATGGTTCATAAGAGATGACATATCACGGTACGAGTAAAGAGTACTGATACGTCTCCAACGTATCTATAATTTCTGATGTTCCATGCTTGTTTTATGACAATACCGACATGTTTTGCTCACACTTTATAATGTTTTTATGCGTTTTCCAGAACTAACCTATTAACAAGATGCCACAGTGCCAGTTCCTGTTTTCTGTTGTTTTTGGTTCCAGAAAGGCTGTTCGGGCAATATTCTCGAAATTCGACGAAATGAAGACCCAACATCTTATTTTTCCCGGAAGACCCCAGAACACCAAAGGAGAGTCGGAGGCGGGCCAGAGGGCCACCACACCATAAGGCGGCGCGGCCCCAGGCCTGACCGGGCCAGCCTATGGTGAGGAGGCCCCAGGCACCTCCCTGCGCCGCCTCTTCGCCTATAAGACCCCTTTTGACCTAAAAACGTGATATGAATTGACGAAACTCCAGAAAGACTCCAGGGGCGCCGCCGCCATCGCGAAACTCCATTTCGGGGGACAGAAGTCTCTGTTCCGGCACCCTGCCGGGACAGGGAAGTGCCCCCGGAAGCCATCTCCATTGACGCCACCGCCTCCATCATGCTTCGTGAGTAGTCCCCCCATGGACTACGGGTTCTAGCTGTAGCTAGTTGGTACTCTCTCCCCCATGTACTTCAATACAATGATCCCATGAGCTGCCTTACATGATTGAGATTCATCTGATGTAATCGGTGTTGTGTTTGTTGGGATCCGATGGATTGTTACATTATGATTAGTCTATCTATAAAGTTTGTGAAGTTATTGTTGCTGCAATTTTGTTGTGTTTAATGCTTGTCACTAGGGCCCGAGTGGCATGATCTTAGATTTAAGCTCTATACTTATTGCTTAGATTGTATCTACAAGTTGTTTGCACATGTCTATGTCCGGAACCAGAGGCCCCCAGTGACAAAGAATCGGGATAACTGGAGGGGAAGGCTTAGGTATGAGGATCACATGTTTTCACGGAGTGTTAATGCTTTGCTCCGGTGCTCTATTAAAAGGAGTACCTTAATTTCCAGTAGATTCCCTAGAGGCCCAGCTGCCACCGGCTGGTAGGACAAAAGATGTTGTACAAGTTTCTCATTGCGAGCACGTATGACTATATATGGAAAACATGCCTACATAATTAATAATCTTGATGTTCTGTCTTAATGCTATTTCAATCCTATCAATTGCCCAACTGTAATTTGTTCACCCAACACTTGTCACTTGTTATTGGAGAGTTACCACTAGTGTAGATAGCTGGGAACCCCGGTCCATCTCTCATCATCATATACTCGTTTCTACATGTCATTGGAAGTAGTATCAACTATTTTCTGGTGCCATTGCCTCTGTGTTACTATTACTGCTGCTGTGTTACTGTTACTATTGCTCTCATATTACTGCTGCTTTCACATCACCCCTGTTACTAGTGCTTTTCCAGGTGCAGCTGAATTGACAACTCAGTTGTTAAGGCTTATAAGTATTCTTTACCTCCCCTTGTGCCGAATCAATAAATTTGGATTTACTTCCCTCGAAGACTGTTGCGATCCCCTATACTTGTGGGTTATCAAGACTATTTTCTGGCGCCGTTGCCGGGGAGGCATAGCTCTACTCATAAGTTCACCTGGGGAGTACACTCCACCTCTCTCTCTGTTTTATTTTATTTTGTTTTGCTTAGTTTATTTCTGTCTAGTATTATTTTGCCTAGTTTACTTTTGTTTAGTTTGTTTTTGTTTTGTTTTACTTTTCTCATATACCCAAAAATCCATAAAAATTTGAAAAACCGAAAAATTAAAAACTGTTGTTATGGAAGAACCCACAACCTATTTGGAGCTTATAGAATTATATAATAATTATAGAGAATCAAGAACGGGAAAAGTTATGAGTGCTGTGATAGAAAAATTGAATACAATTGCTAAAATCTTGCTTAAACGCCATGATATAAACTGTTGCTCTAAACAGGATACTAAACATCTTAAATTTCAATGTGACTTTAGTGAAGAAGTTTTAATTAAGAACTATAATTGGAATAGCTATATTCATTTTGGGTTCGAAGAGGTAGAACAATTTGTCTTATTTATGGGAGCTTCTGAGATCGAATCCTTCATGTCTAAAAATTATGAAACTTGTGTTGTTTGTAAGGACCTTAAAGATTATGTCTCTTCTATCCTTAATTTTTGCATAGAAAGTTACAGTGATAATCCTTATATCATTGATTATAAAGAGAGACTCATTAATGCACAAGAATGCACTCACAATTTGCAGGAACCAGTGGAAGAAGAAATTGATGAACCTGAAAGCTCATTGGATGAAAAAGAGGAGGAAATTGATGAACCTGAAAGCTCATTGGATGAAAAAGAAGAGGAGAGTGATGAAAAAAAGGAGGAAGAATGGATTAGCTACCCATGCCAACCTTCTAATGAGAGTAACTCTTTATCTCTTACACTATTTGATTGTCCTCCATGCTTACCAAAGGAGGATGAATGTTATGTTCCTGTGGATTCTCTTGAAATATTCCCTATGAGTAAAACTTGTGAGAATAATTATGCTACTGTTATCTATAATAATCCATGCTATTTTGATAAATCATATGATAATGTTTTGTTTGTGCCTGATGTCGAAATGCATGGTACTAAAGAGTTTTGCTTAGCAAATGTTTATGATAAAGCTCTAGATGATGGTCCTATGTTACTTGATAATATTAATTGTACTAATGAAAAAGGGATTGGAGAAGTCTTGATTTTATCTAGGAGTCCCATATCTTTTGAGATTGATCAATCATCTTGTTATAGTATTGATAAAAGTGGTTTTGAAAGTTCTGATCCTATTATTTTTAAGCTTGATAAAAATTATGTGTTTGTGGATCATGAAAAGCATGCTTTATGTGATAGTTATATTGTTGAGTTTATTCATGAAGCTACTGAAAAATATTATGAGAGAGGAAAATATGGTTGTAGAAATTTTCATAGTACTAAAACACCTCTCTATATGCTGAAAATTTTGAAGTTACTCTTGTTTTATCTTGCTATGCTTGTAACTTTGCTCCTCATGAATTTATTTGTGTACAAGATTCCTATGCATAGGAAGTGGGTTAGACTTAAATGTGTTTTGAATTTGCTTCTTGATGCTCTCTTTTGCTTCAACTCTTATTTCTTGTGAGTGCATCATTAAAATTGCTGAGCCCATCTTAATGGCTATAAAGAAAGCACTTCTTGGGAGATAACCCATGTCTTTATTTTGCTACTGTTTTGTTGTGTCTTGGAAGTTGTTACTACTGTAGCAACCTCTCCTTATCTTTATTTTATTGCATTGTTGTGCCAAGTGAAGTCTCTAATAGAAGGTTGATACTAGATTTGGATTTCTGCGCAGAAACAGATTTCTATCTGTCACGAATTTGGGCAGGGCTCTCTGTAGGTAACTCAGAAAAATCTGCCAATTTACGTGTGTGTTCCTCAGATATGTACTCAACTTTAATTAGTTTTGAGTTTTCTGATTTGATCAACGGAAGTACCTCTTAAAAATTCGTCTTTACTGGCTGTTCTGTTTTGACAGATTCTGTCTCTGTTTTTTGCATTGTCTCTTGTGAACTTTAAGTGAGGCTTTCTAGACATGGAGAGCTGTAGCTAATGTTTTATTGAGTTCTTGCAATGTGTCACTACAGGACTAAAGTGGATTAAAGTTTTTTGAGTACTAACCCCTCTAATGAAGTTTATGAGAAGTTTGGTGTGAAGGAAGTTTTCAAGGGTCAAGAGAGGAGGATGATATATGATCAAGAAGAGTGAAAAGTCTAAGCTTGGGGATGCCCCCGTGGTTCATCCCTGCATATTTCAAGAAGACTCAAGCGTCTAAGCTTGGGGATGCCCAAGGCATCCCCTTCTTCATCAACTTATCATGTTTCTTCTATTGAAACTATATTTTTATTCGGTCACATCTTATGTGCTTTACTTGGAGCGTCTGTGTGTTTTTATTTTTGTTTATGTTTGAATAAATTCGGATCCTAGCAATCCTTGTTTGGGAGAGAGACACGCTCCGCTTTTTCATATGAACACTGGTGTTCTTCGTTTTATTTTTAATGTTCATGGCGGAGTTGAAAGCCGCAGCATTTATTGATATTTGGTTGGAAACAGAAAATGCTTCATATTGCCTTGAATAATTTGATACTTGGCAATTGTTTTGATCTCTCAAGTAAATCATGTCTAAGCTCTTGCATCATGTAGTTTAAACCTATTAGTGGAGAACTACTGTAGAGCTTGTTGAAATTTGGTTTGTGTGATTGGTCTCTCTAAGGTCTAGATATTTTCTGGTAAAAGTGTTTGAGCAACAAGGAAGACAGTGTAGAGTTTTATAATGCTTGCAATATGTTCTTATGTAAGTTTTGCTGTACCGGTTCATACTTGTGTTTGCTTCAAACAACCTTGCTAGCCAAAGCCTTGTACTGAGAGGGAATGCTTCTCGTGCATCCAAAATCTTGAGCCAAAACCTGTGCCATTTGTGTCCACCATATCTACCTACTATGTGGTATTTCCTGCCATTCCAAGTAAATACTTCATGTGCTACCTTTAAACAATTCAAAAGCTATTATCTCTTATTTGTGTCAATGTTTTATAGCTCATTGATACGTCTCCGATGTATCGATAATTTCTTGTGTTCCATGCCACATTATTGATGATATCTACATGTTTTATGCACACTTTATGTCATATTCGTGCATTTTTTTGGAACTAACCTATTAACAAGATGCCGAAGTGCCAGTTGCTGTTTTCTGCTGTTTTTGGTTTCAGAAATCCTAGTAAAGAAATATTCTCGGAATTGGACGAAATCAACTCCCAGGGTCCTATTTTGCCACGAAGCTTCCAGAAGACCGAAGAGGAGACGAAGTGGGGCCACGAGGTGGCCAAACCATAGGGCGGCGCGGCCTAGGCCTTGGCCGCGCCGACCTATAGTGTGGGCCCCTCGTGTGGCCCCCTGACCTGCCCTTCCGCCTACAAATAGCCTTCGTCGCGAAACCCCCAGTACCGAGAGCCACGATACGGAAAACCTTACTGAGACGCCGCCGCCGCCAATCCCATCTCGGGGGATTCTGGAGATCTCCTCCGGCACCCTGCCGGAGAGGGGATTCATCTCCCGGAGGACTCTTCACCGCCATGGTCGCCTCCGGAGTGATGAGTGAGTAGTTCACCCCTGGACTATGGGTCCATAGCAGTAGCTAGATGGTTGTCTTCTCCTCATTGTGCTTCATTGTTGGATCTTGTGAGCTGCCTAACATGATCAAGATCATCTATCTGTAATACTATATGTTGTGTTTGTCGGGATCCGATGGATAGAGAATACTATGTTATGTTAATTATCAAGTTATTACCTATGTGTTGTTTATGATCTTGCATGCTCTCCGTTATTAGTAGAGGCTCTGGCCAAGTTTTTGCTCTTAACTCCAAGAGGGAGTATTTATGCTCGATAGTGGGTTCATGCCTCCATTGAATCTGGGACAGTGACAGAAAGTTCTAAGGTTGTGGATGTGCTGTTGCTACTAGGGATAAAACACTGATGCTATGTCTAAGGATGTAGTTATTGATTACATTACGCACCATACTTAATGCAATTGTCTGTTGTTTTGCAACTTAATACTGGAAGGGGTTCGGATGATAACCTGAAGGTGGACTTTTTAGGCATAGATGCATGCTGGATAGCGGTCTATGTACTTTGTCGTAATGCCCAATTAAATCTCACTATATTTATCATGTCATGTATGTGCATTGTTATGCCCTCTCTATTTGTCAATTGCCCGACTGTAATTTGTTCACCCAACATGCTTTTATCTTATGGGAGAGACACCTCTAGTGAACTGTGGACCCCGGTCCTATTCTTTACATCGCATACAATCTACTGCAATACTTGTTTTACTGTTTTCTGCAAACAATCATCTTCCACACAATACGGTTAATCCTTTGTTACAGCAAGCCGGTGAGATTGACAACCTCACTGTTTCGTTGGGGCAAAGTACTTTGGTTGTGTTGTGCAGGTTCCACGTTGGCGCCGGAATCTCTGGTGTTGCGCCGCACTACATCCCGCCGCCATCAACCTTCAACGTGCTTCTTGACTCCTACTAGTTCGATTAAACCTTGGTTTCTTACTGAGGGAAACTTGCCGCTGTGCGCATCACACCTTCCTCTTGGGGTTCCCAACGGACGTGTCAACTACACGCATCACTCATGAGGAAGTATGTGGTGTTTTATCTTTCGATCTTGTCATTTACTTCAGATGGACTTTCACCAATGGACTAGTGGCATATCCGCTTATCCAATAATTTTGCAAAAAGAGCTGGCAATGGGGTTCCCAGCCCCAATTAATTAACTTGCATTAATAATTCTCTTCACGTGTTTTGCCCTGACCTATCAGTAAGCAACCTAATTTTGCAAATAGACACTCCTTCATGGTATGTGAATGTTGGAAGGCACCCGAGGATTCGGTTAGCCATGGCTTGTGTAAGCAAAAGGTGGGGAGGAGTGTCATCATAAATAAAACTAAAATACATGTGTAAACAAAAGAGAAGAGGGATGATCTACCTTGCTGGTAGAGATAACATCCTTCATGGGAGCCGCTCTTGAGAGTCTGGTTGATGAGGTAGTTAGAGCGCCCACTACCATTCGTTGACAACAACAAACACCTCTCAAAACTTTACTTTTATGCTCTCTATATGATTTTAAAACTTGAAAAGCTCTAGCACATGATTTAATCCCTGCTTCCCTCTGCAAAGGGCCTTTCTTTTACTTTATGTTGAGTCAGTTTACCTACTTCCTTCCATCTTAGAAGCAAACACTTGTGTCAACTGTGCATTGATTCTTACATAGTTGCTTATTTGCATTCATCATATTACTTTGCGCTGACAATTATCCATGAGATATGCATGTTGAAAGTTGAAAGCAACTGTTGAAACTTAAATCTTTCTCTGTGTTGCTTCAATGCCTTTACTTTGAATTTATTGCTTTATGAGTTAACTCTTATGCAAGGCTTTTGATGCTTGTCCTGAAAGTACTATTCATGAAAAGTTTTGCTATATGTTATCTATTTGTTAGCAACTATAGATCATTGCCTTGAGTCACTTCATTTATCTCATATGCTTTACAATAGTATGATCAAGATTATGTTGGTAGCATGTCACTTCAGAAATTATTCTTTTTATCGTTTACCTACTCGAGGGCGAGTAGGAACTAAGCTTGGGGATGCTGATACGTCTCCAACGTATCTATAATTTCTGATGTTCCATGCTTGTTTTATGACAATACCAACATGTTTTGCTCACACTTTATAATGTTTTTATGCGTTTTCTGGAACTAACCTATTAACAAGATGCCACAGTGCCAGTTCCTGTTTTCTGTTGTTTTTGGTTCCAGAAAGGTTGTTCGGGCAATATTCTCGGAATTCGACGAAACGAAGACCCAACATCTTATTTTTCCCGGAAGACCCCAGAACACCGAAGGAGAGTCGGAGGCGGGCCAGAGGGCCACCACACCATAAGGCGGCGCGGCCCCAGGCCTGGCCGCGCCAGCCTATGGTGAGGAGGCCCCAGGCACCTCCCTGCGCCGCCTCTTCGCCTATAAGACCCCTTTCGACCTAAAAACGCGATACGAATTGACGAAACTCCAGAAAGACTCCAGGGGCGCCGCCGCCATCGCGAAACTCCGTTTCGGGGGACAGAAGTCTCTGTTCCGGCACCCTGCCGGAACGGGGAAGTGCCCCCGGAAGCCATCTCCATCGACGCCACCGCCTCCATCATGCTCCGTGAGTAGTGATGACCCACAAGTATAGGGGGTGTATCGTAGTATCTTCGATAAGTAAGAATGTCGATCCCAACGAGGAGCAGAAGGTGTTGACAAGCAGTTTCGATGAAGGATTCACTGTAAATGCTCATAGAGAAGTATTCAAGGGGTTTTGATGTAACAGATGAATAAAGTACAAGTAAGTAAAATGCGAGAGAAATAATTGCAGCGAGTGGCCCAATCCTTTTTAGCACAAAGGACAAGCCGGTTTGTTTACTTATAATGACCAAACGTTCTCGAGGACACACGGGATTTTAGTCTAGTGCTTTCGCTACATACAACTGATTAATCTTCATTGTTTTGATAAGTGTTGTGTGGGTGAACCTATGCTAATGTCCGCCCTTCCTAGGACTAATACATACTTGTGATTATACCCCTTGCAAGCATCCGCAACTACAAGAAAGTAATTAAGATAAATCTAACCACAGCCTTAAACTCTGAGATCCTGCGATCCCTCCTGCATTGATATACCAACGGGGGCTCAGGTTTCTGTCACTCCGGCAACCCCGCAATTGGCAAACGAGTACAAGATGTATTCCCCTAGGCCCATAAATGGTGAAGTATCGTGTAGTCGACGTTCACACGACACCACTAGAAAAATGACACCACAACTTAAATATCATAACATTGAATATTACTCAACCATAATTCACTACTAACATTTAGACTTCACCCATGTCCTCAAGAACTAAACGAACTACTCACGAGACATCATATGGAACATGATCAGAGGTGATATGATAATGAATAACAATCTGAACATAAATCTTGGTTCAACGGTTTCACTCAATAGCATCAATAACAAGTAGAAATCAACACCGGGAGAGTTTCCCCTATCAAACAATCAAGATCAAACCCAAATTGCTACAGCGGTGATGAGGTGCTGCGGTGGAGATGGCGATGATGATGATGAAGATGATGGTGATGGCGATGGAGATGATGTCCAGCTCGATGGCGGTGACGATGGCGTCGATTTCCCCCTCCGGGAGGGAATTTCCCCGGCAGATTCCTGCCCACCGGAGAGCTCTTTTCTCTCTGGTGTTCTCCACCCCGCAGAGGCGGCTGTGGCTCTTCGCGACGTACCCTCTGGAGCTTAGGTTTTCGAGACGAAGGGTTTCGCGAAGAAAAGGAGGCGAAAGGGGCTGTGGGGCCCCCACACCACAAGGTGGCGCGGCCAGGCCATGGGCCGCGCCGCCCTATGGTCTGGGCCCACCTTGGGTCCAGCTGGCTCCCCCTTCTGGCTTCCTTCATCATCTGGAAAAATAGGATTTTTGGTATAATTTCCTTCTGCAGTTGATCTTCCGAAATATTGCGTTCTGACGGTGCTTTTTCTAGCAGAATCCTGGCTCCGGTGCTCGATCCTCCAATAATGATGAAACATGCAAAATAGATGAAATAACATAAGTATTGTGTCCAAATATGAAATATATCAATGAATAGCAGCAAATTATGATACAAAATAGTGATGCAAATTGGACGTATCAACTCCCCCCAAGCTTAGACTTCGCTTGTCCCCAAGCGAAACTGAACTCGGTAAACAGGACCACATGTTTATGGAGTGAAGAGTCGATAAATAAAATACGGACAAGAAGCATCATATTAATTCACACAAGGCATTCTAGTGAACAACTTCCTCATATAATTCAACTTGAAACAAGTATAAAGTAATCACAAATAAAGGTGCATAAGAAATCGTAATTGGTGATGGCAAACTTCGTTCTTGGTCAGAGAACAATTAACAGGTTATACTTATCTATCGAGCAATGCTCTCATGTTAAAGTTTATATTGCACAACTTGCATACCCAATCATAATAGTCTCCTCATAATCATTGATAACTTGCAAAGCTATATTCATTCAGATAAAACTTGTACTAAACAAGGAAAAGTAAAAACATGATGAAGTAAATCACAATATAATGGTTTGATCACAACTACTCAAATGCTTGCTCAAGATGGAGGGAAATAGGTTTACTGACTCAACATAAAGTAAAAGACAGGCCCTTCGCAGAGGGAAGCAGGGATTAAATCATGTGCTAGAGCTTTTTCAGTTTTGAAATCATATAAAGAGAATAAAAGTAAAGTTTTGAGAGGTGTTTGTTGTTTGTCAACGAATGGTAGCGGGTACTCTAACCCCCTTGCTAGACAACCCTTCAAAGAGCGGCTCCCATATTATTTTCATTTTATGTGGCACTCCTTCCAACCTTTCTTTCACAAACCATGGCTAACCGAATCCTCGGGTGCCTGCCAACAATCTCATACCATGAAGGAGTGCCTTTTTATTTTAGTTTTATTATGATGATGACACTCCCCCCAACCTTTGCTTACACAAGCCATGGCTAACCGAATCCTTTGGGTGCCATCCATCAATCTCATACCATGGAGGAGTGTCTAATTAGGTTAATTAGTTTGGGACTGGGAATCCCATTGCCATCTCTTTTTGCAAAATTATTGGATAAGCGGATGAAGCCACTAGTCCATTGGTGAAAGTTGCCCAACAAGATTGAAAGATAAAACACCACATACTTCCTCATGAGCTATAAAACATTGACACAAATAAGAGATACTAAGTTTTGAATTGTTTAAAGGTAGCACATGAAGTATTTACTTGGAATGGCAGAAAATACCATGTAGTAGGTAGGTATGGTGGACACAAATGACATAGGTTTGGGCTAAGGTTTGGACGCACGAGAAGTATTCCCTCTCAGTACAGGTCTTTGGCTAGCAAGGTTAAATAGCAAGCATAAGAGTTGAGGGAAACAAATAAATATACATGTGATAGAAACAATCATGCATCTTACTTGTAAGTACAAACAGTTTTAACTTCAGAATACTAAGCTAAGAACTGATAAGAAAGATAATAACATCTTCTACATGTATTTCCTCTATTCTTCTTAAACTCAAAGTGTTGTTGCTATTGACCATTGCTAAGTTTGACAAAACCAAATAGATTTACTCAATGCTCCCAAAGTGGTACCAATACTAAAATCAAGATCAATCATATAGTAGAAATTGCAAACTAAAATAAGGTGTGCAATATGTAAATGATAAGACTTCTCATTAATATTTCATAACGATAACTCACACCAAGGGATACATAGATAACCAACTAAAGGAGAGATACTTCCAAACTGCAACCCATCTTATATGATAACTTCCCTACTCATGATATGACACTACTTGACAGTAAAAAGTAAAAGGTAGTGATGATGTGATACCGTGGCACTCCCCCAAGCTTGGAACAAACCAAGGGGATGCCAATACCGATGATGAATTACTCCTTCGGCGATGGTGGTGATTAATTCCCGTCTTCAGACTTCCAAGATAGAGGCTCTCCATCAACAAATGACATCTTGGTCTCGGGAATCCTGAAACTAGCAGCACGGCTTATGTGTTTAAACCTGTTTTCATACTCACAGTTCTGATTATGAACGTCATAGAGTTGAGCTTGGAGTTTGTTGGTGGTGTCGTGAAGTGAGAGGATGTCGCCCCATAGCTTTGCAGTTTCCTTCTCGTGTTTAGCAATGAGTTCAGACACAATCTTGTGGAAGATATCCACTTCACGCTCGGCCATCTTCTTGTAATTGAAGACCTCTTGTTCTAGCTTCTCCATCCTGTCTTCCAAGTTTCCTTCTCCTTTGGGACCCTGAACATCTTTGATCTGCAGTTTTCCCTCGACGAGCATCAACTCCTTTGGGTGCATCCTCAGCTCCTCCATATACAAATTGCCAACATCCTTGCAGGAGCTGTCCTTCGGAGTTCCCGACGAAGACATGATGGCTCTAGATCCAAAACAAATCCTGGCAGAAACAGCTTGAAACAAAACACGTCGAGAAAACGATATACGGACTTCCAGGGGTCCGGGGGATTATATAGCAAATATTTTCACGACAAAAGGAAAGTACCAGATCGAACCAGAGTCGGAAAGGGGCGACGAGGAGGCCAGACCATAGGGCGGCGCGGGCCCAGGCCAGGCCGCGCCGGCCTATGGTGGCACGCCCTCGTGCGTCTTTTCCACTCCGTTTCGATCTCGTAATTTTTCATATTTTCCAAAAACAGCAAAAATATTGTTCGGAAAGTAAATTGCGAACTTTTCATTACCGGTACTGTTACCTATTCAAAGTTGAGTTCTGGCGGACTGTCAATTTGTCCTTTGATGAAAGCCTCTGGTGTTTCCACTTGAATAATATCAACATCAACATTATAAGAATCACCCGAGATATAATGCTTGAGTCTTTGTCCATTCACCACTTGCGTAGCATTGCCTTGGAAAGAGCTAATTTTAATTGCTCCTGAATGATACACCTCCTCAACAACATATGGTCCTTCCCATTTCGAGAGTAATTTCCCTGCAAAGAGTCTGAGATGAGACCGATACAATAGGACTTTATCCCCAACATTAAACTCTCTTTTGATGATCCTTCTATCATGCCATTTCTTAACTTTCTCTTTAAAGAGTCTAGCATTTTCATAAGCTTCACTTCTCCATTCATCTAGAGAACTTAATTGCAGCAACCTCTTATTACCAGCCAGTTTAGGATCTTTATTTAGTTCTCTAACAGCCCAATAAGCTTTGTGCTCTAGTTCTAAAGGTAAATGACAAGCTTTTCCGTAAACCATTTTATAAGGTGACATTCCCATGGGATTTTTATAAGCAGTTCTATAAGCCCATAGTGCATCCTTCAATTTACTAGCCCAATTCTTTCTAGTTTTATTAACGGTCTTTCCCAAAATAGATTTAATCTCTCTATTTGATAATTCTACTTGACCACTAGTTTGAGGATGATAAGCGGAAGCAATTCTATGATTAATACCATACCTAGCAAGAGTTTTTCTAAAACCTCCATGAATAAAATGAGAACCTCCATCAGTCATAATATATCTAGGCACTCCAAATCTAGGAAAAATAATGTCTAAAAGCATTCTTAAAGAGGTCTCACCATCAGCACTTTTTGTAGGTATGGCTTCCACCCATTTAGTAACATAATCAACAGCAACAAGTATATGAGTGTTACCTTCTGAAGACGGAAAAGGTCCCATGAAGTCAAATCCCCAACAATCAAATGGTTCAATTAACAAGAGTATAATTCATAGGCATTTCATTACGTCTGGAGATATTACCAACCCTTTGGCATTCATCACAAGATAAAATAAACTTTCTCGCATCCTTGAAGAGAGTTGGCCAATAAAAACCTGATTGTAGAACCTTTTGCGCGGTTCTTTCTCCGGCGTGATGTCCTCCATAAGCACTACCATGACATTTACTCAATATCTCTTGTTGTTCATATTCGGGAACACACCTTCGCAGAATACCATCCACTCCTTCTTTATATAAGTGTGGGTCATCCCAGAAATAATGCCTCAAGTCATAAAAGAATTTCCTCCTTTGCTGAGCTGAAAAGATTGGAGGCAAGTACTTGGAAACAATAAAGTTAGCATAATCAGCATACCAAGGACTGTCTCGCGAGCTCACCTTTATTACAGCCAATTGTTCATTTGGAAAACTATCATTAACAGGAACAGGATCATAAGCAATATTTTCCAATCTAGACAAATTATCAGCAACAGGATTATCAACACCTTTCCTATCTACAATATGTAAATCAAATTCTTGCAAAAGAAGTACCCATCTAATAAGCCTCAGCTTAGCATCTTTCTTTGTCATAAGGTATCTAATTGCAGCATGATCAGTATGAATCGTAACTTTTGAATCAACAATATAAGATCTAAATTTATCACAAGCAAAGACTACAACTAATAATTCTTTTTCAGTTGTAGCATAATTTCTTTGAGCAGCATCAAGAGTTTTACTAGCATAATGAATAACATTCAGTTTTTTATCTACCCGCTGTCCAAGAACAGCGCCTATAGCAAAATCACTAGCATCACACATAATTTCAAAAGGCAAATTCCAATCAGGAGGTTCAACTACGGGAGCTTGTTAAGGCTTTCTTTAGAGTTTCAAAAGCTTCCTTACAATCATCATCAAAAACAAAAGGTACGTCTTTTTGAAGAAGATTAGTAAGAGGCTTTGAAATCTTGGAGAAATCTTTAATAAATCTCCTATAAAACCCAGCATGACCAAGAACACTACGAATACCTTTAACATCCCTCGGATAGGGCATCTTCTCAATTGCTTCCACTTTAGCTCTATCAACTTCAATACCTCTCTCAGAAATTTTATGTCCCAATACAATTCCTTCATTAACCATAAAGTGGCATTTCTCCCAATTAAGAACAAGGTTAGTTTCTTCACATCTCTGCAAAACTTTATCAAGGTTTCGCAAGCAACTATCAAAAGAATTCCCATAGACGGAAAAATCATCCATGAATACTTCCACAATACTCTCACAAAAGCCATGAAAAATAGCAGACATGCATCTTTGAAAAGTAGCAGGAGCATTACATAAACCAAAAGGCATACGCCTATAAGCATAAGTTCCATAGGGACAAGTAAAAGTGGTTTTCTCTTGATCTTTAGTTTTAACAGCAATTTGTGAAAACCCAGAATAACCATCAAGAAAGCAAAAATGAGTATTTTTAGACAACCTTTCTAGCATTTGATCAATAAATGGTAAGGGGTAATGATCTTTCTTAGTAACTTTATTAACTTTTCGAAAATCAATGCACATTCTATACCCTACAACTACTCTTTGAGGGATGAGCTCATCATTATCATTAGGCACAACAGTCATCCCTCCTTTCTTGGGAACGCAATGCACAGGACTAGCCCATCTACTATCAGCAATAGGATATATAATACCAGCTTCAAGAAGTTTTAATACCTCATTCCTTACCACCTCCTTCATCTTCGGAATTAGACGACGCTGATGTTCAACAACAGGCTTTGCATCATCTTCCATATTAATAGCATGTTGACAAATAGAAGGAGAAATCCCCTTCAAATCATCAAGAGTGTAGCCAATAGCGCCTCGGTGTTTCTTCAATATTTCCAATAACCTTTCTTCCTCAATCTCTGAAAGCTTAGAACTAATAATAACAGGATATATTTTCTTATCATCAATATGAGCATATTTAAGATTATCAGGCAAAGGCTTTAAATCAAAAATAGGATCTTCCTTTGGTGGCGGTGTTGTACCCAAATCTTCCACCGGTAAATCATGCTTGAGAATAGGTTGGCGAAGAAAAATTTCCTCAAGCTCATCTCTTTCTTTCCTAAAAACTTCACTCTCGCTATTCTCCAAATGTTGCTGCAAATGATTATTAGGAACAAGAACAATAGATGCACACTGCTCCATTTTAAAATCATCACTAGGCAAATCAGCTTTATAAGGAGCTTTAGTAAATTTAGAGAAGTTAAACTCATAAGATTCACCAGCAAATTTAGTCAAAATTTTCTCTTTCTTGCAATCTATAATAGCTCCACAAGTATTTAGAAAAGGTCTACCAAAAATGATAGGACAATAATCACTAGCAGCAGAACCAAGTACCAAAAAGTCAGCAGGATATTTAGTCTTACCACATAGAACTTCCACATCTCGAACAATACCAATTGGAGAAATAGTTTCTCTATTAGCCAGCTGAATAACCACATCAATATCTTCAAGTTCACAAGAATCAATTTCGTGCATAATCTCCGTGTAAAGCTCATAAGGAATAGCACTAACACTTGCACCAATATCACATAAACCATAATAGCAATGATCACCAATTCTAACAGATAGCATAGGAACACTAACTTGTTTGGGTTTATTAGGATTTGAAACAATATTAGAAGCATCTTCACAGAAAATAATATGACCATCCTCCACATTTTCAGTCACAAGATCTTTAACTATTGCAACAGCAGGTTCAACTTTTATTTGTTCTTCAGGTTCTATAGGTTTCTTTTCACTTTTATGAACCGCACTATTTATAACAGAGTACTCCTTCATTTTAGCAGGGAAAGGAGTTTTTTCAATATAAGCTTCAGGGATAACATGATCAGCAGTTTCAACTACAACGCATTTATTAATAGATGAATCAATTTTATCTTTATACGGTTCATGATACTTATCAAAATTCTTCTTAGGCAATTCATAATGAGAGGCAAAAGCTTTATAAAGATTTGCAGCAACTTGAGAATCAAGACCATATGTAGCACTCATATTACGAAATTTATCAGTATCCATAAAAGCTTCAATGCATTTATAATCATAAATTATACCTGATTCTCTATCCTTGTCGTTCTCCCAACCTTCAGTATTTTCTTGGATCCGATCAAGAAGGTCCCTTTTAAACTCTTCTTTGTTGCGTGTAAATGATCCAGAACAAGAAGTATCCAGCAAGGTCTTGTCTTGAAAAGAAAGTCTTGCATAGAAATTATCAATAATAACATTACCAGGAAGCTCATGAATGGGGCATTTGAGCATTAAAGACTTCAATCTCCCCCAAGCTTGGGCAATACTTTCTCCATCATGAGGCCAGAAATTATATATGCGGTTACGATCTTTGTGAATTTCACTTGGAGGATAGAATTTAGAATAAAATAAAGGCACAATGTCCTCCCAATCAAGAGAATCACCATTCTTCAGCAATTTATACCAATGCGCCGCTTTACCAGACAGCGATATAGAGAATAGTTTCTTTCTAACTTCATTCATAGCAATACCTGCACATTTGAATAACCCGCATAATTCATGCAAAAACAGTAAATGATCACCAGGATGGACAGTTCCATCCCCTTCATAGCGGTTATCCATAACGCGTTCAATAATTTTCATAGGTATTTTATATGGTATCACTTCCTCACCTGGCGCCTCATCCACTACCGTTGCAGTAGTAGTAGATTTCCCAAATAGAAATTGAAGAGAAGATCTCTCCATAATGACTTATAGCAGCAGGCAGAAATAAAATCAGCACAAACAGTAAAAGTTTTCCTTACCAATTCCACTTACCAATAGCGCTTCACTCCCCGGCAACGGAGCCAGAAAATAGTCTTGATGACCCACAAGTATAGGGGGTGTATCGTAGTATCTTCGATAAGTAAGAATGTCGATCCCAACGAGGAGCAGAAGGTGTTGACAAGCAGTTTCGATGAAGGATTCACTGTAAATGCTCACAGACAAGTATTCAAGGGGTTTTGATGTAACAGATGAATAAAGTACAAGTAAGTAAAATGCGAGAGAAATAATTGCAGCAAGTGGCCCAATCCTTTTTAGCACAAAGGACAAGCCGGTTTGTTTACTTATAATGACCAAACGTTCTCGAGGACACACGGGATTTTAGTCTAGTGCTTTCGCTACATACAGCTGATTAATCTTCATTGTTTTGATAAGTGTTGTGTGGGTGAACCTATGCTAATGTACTGCCCTTCCTAGGACTAATACATACTTGTGATTATACCCCTTGCAAGCATCCGCAACTACAAGAAAGTAATTAAGATAAATCTAACCACAGCCTTAAACTCTGAGATCCTGCGATCCCTCCTGCATCGATATACCAACGGGGGCTCAGGTTTCTGTCACTCCGGCAACCCCGCAACTGGCAAACGAGTACAAGATGTATTCCCCTAGGCCCATAAATGGTGAAGTATCGTGTAGTCGACGTTCACACGACACCACTAGAAAAATGACACCACAACTTAAATATCATAACATTGAATATTACTCAACCATAATTCACTACTAACATTTAGACTTCACCCATGTCCTCAAGAACTAAACGAACTACTCATGAGACATCATATGGAACATGATCAGAGGTGATATGATAATGAATAACAATCTGAACATAAATCTTGGTTCAACGGTTTCACTCAATAGCATCAATAACAAGTAGAAATCAACACCGGGAGAGTTTCCCCTATCAAACAATCAAGATCAAACCCAAATTGCTACAGCGGTGACGAGGTGCTGCGGTGGAGATGGCGATGATGATGATGAAGATGATGGTGATGGCGATGGAGATGATGTCCAGCTCGATGGCGGTGACGATGGCGTCGATTTCCCCCTCCGGGAGGGAATTTCCCCGGCGGATTCCTGCCCGCCGGAGAGCTCTTTTCTCTCTGGTGTTCTCCGCCCCGCAGAGGCGGCTGTGGCTCTTCGCGACGTACCCTCTGGAGCTTAGGTTTTCGAGACGAAGGGTTTCGCGAAGAAAAGGAGGCGAAAGGGGCTGTGGGGCCCCCACACCACAAGGTGGCGCGGCCAGGCCATGGGCCGCGCCGCCCTATGGTCTGGGCCCACCTTGGGTCCAGCTGGCTCCCCCTTCTGGCTTCCTTCGTCATCTGGAAAAATAGGATTTTTGGTATAATTTCCTTCCGCAGTTGATCTTCCGAAATATTGCGTTCTGACGGTGCTTTTTCTAGCAGAATCCTGGCTCCGGTGCTCGATCCTCCAATAATAATGAAACATGCAAAATAGATGAAATAACATAAGTATTGTGTCCAAATATGAAATATATCAATGAATAGCAGCAAATTATGATACAAAATAGTGATGCAAATTGGACGTATCAGTAGTTCCCCCATGGACTACGGGTTCTAGCTGTAGCTAGTTGGTACTCTCCCCCCCATGTACTTCAATACAATGATCTCATGAGCTGCCTTACATGATTGAGATTCATCTGATGTAATCGGTGTTGTGTTTGTTGGGATCCGATGGATTGTTACATTATGATTAGTCTATCTATAAATTTTGTGAAGTTATTGTTGCTGCAATCTTGTTGTGTTTAATACTTGTCACTAGGGCCTGAGTGGCATGATCTTAGATTTAAGCTCTATACTTATTGCTTAGATTGTATCTACAAGTTGTTTCCACATGTCTATGTCCGGAACCCGAGGCCCCAGTGACAAAGAATCGGGATAAGCTGGAGGGGAAGGCTTAGGTATGAGGATCACATGTTTTCACGGAGTGTTAATGCTTTGCTCCGATGCTCTATTAAAAGGAGTACCTTAATTTCCAGTAGATTCCCTAGAGGCCCGGCTGCCACCGGCTGGTAGGACAAAAGATGTTGTACAAGTTTCTCATTGCGAGCACGTATGACTATATATGGAAAACATGCCTACATAATTAATAATCTTGATGTTCTATCTTAATGCTATTTCAATCCTATCAATTGCCCAACTGTAATTTGTTCACCCAACACTTGTCACTTGTTATTGGAGAGTTACCACTAGTGTAGATAGCTGGGAACCCCGGTCCATCTCTCATCATCATATACTCGTTTCTACATGTCATTGGAAGTAGTATCAACTATTTTCTGGTGCCATTGCCTCTGTGTTACTATTACTGCTGCTGTGTTACTGTTACTATTGCTCTCATATTACTGCTGCTTTCACATCACCCCTGTTACTAGTGCTTTTCCAGGTGCAGCTGAATTGACAACTCAGTTGTTAAGGCTTATAAGTATTCTTTACCTCCCCTTGCGTCGAATCAATAAATTTGGGTTTTACTTCCCTCGAAGACTGTTGCGATCCCCTATACTTGTGGGTTATCAAGTACTTGTCGGAGACGAGGTTGAACGAGGTATAGAGATACCGATGATCAAACCCCGGACAAGTAAAATATCGCGTGACAAAGGGAATCGGTATTGTATGTAAATGGTTCAATCGATCACTAAGTCATCGTTGAATATGTGGGAGCCATTATGGATCTCCAGATCCCGCTATTGGTTATTGGTCAGAGAGTGGTCTCAACCATGTCTGCATAGTTCGCGAACCGTAGGGTGACACACTTAAGGTTTGATGTCGTTTAAGTAGATATGGAATATGGAATGGAGTTCAAAGTTTTGTTCGGATTCTCGGATTGGATCCAGGACATCACGAGGAGTTTCGGAATGGTCCGGAGAATAAGATTCATGAATAGGAAGTCATTTTCCAAGTTTGAAAATGATCCGGTGCATTTATGGAAGGTTCTAGAAGGTTCTAGAAAATTTCGGAAGAAATCACCATGGAAGGAGGAGTCCAGGTGGACTCCACCTGGCATGGCCGGCCAACCCCCCCCCCCCCCCCCCAAGGAAAGGTGGGAGTCCCACCTTGAGTAGGACTCCCATCTTGAGTAGGTTTTGTGCTTATGGCAAGTTTTGGTTTCGGGTCTTATTCGAAGACTTGTACTCTAACTCTTGGGGGTGTCCAACTATAAAAAGAGGAGCAAGGGGAGGGGGCCAGCCACTCTAGCCTCCAACCTTGCCCGCCCCCCTAGTGGCCGGCGCCCAAGCCTCCCTCTCCCCAAACCCTAGCACCTCTCCTCCACATACTACTCCCGCAGCGCATAGGCGAAGCCCTGCCGGAGTTCTCTGATGTCTACGCACGCTTCTATTCCTGTAGACAGTGTTGGGCCTCCAAGAGCAGAGGTTTGTAGAATAGCAGCAAGTTTCCCTTAAGTGAATCACCCAAGGTTTATCGAACTCAGGGAGGAAGAGGTCAAATATATCCCTCTCAAGCAACCCTGCAATTACGATACAAGAAGTCTCTTGTGTCCCCAACACACCTAATACACTTATCAGATGTATAGGTGCACTAGTTCGGCGAAGAGATAGTGAAATACAAGTAATATGGATGAATATGAGTGGTAATAGCAATCTGAAATAAAGATGGCAGCAAGCAAACATGTAACAGAACTTGTTGGAAACGGTGTTTCAATGCTTAGAAACAAGGCCTAGGGATCATACTTTCACTAGTGGACACTCTCAACAACGATCACATAAATAAATAAGTTATCTTCTCTTATGCTACTTTCAAAGACTCTATTGTTGGATAACAAACACCATTCATTGTGTAGGGCTACGAGAGCACCCTCAAGCCGGAGTAAACAAGCTCCACAACGCCATAAAGGAATCACACAAGATGCAAACACTGTCACTGTCACACCATAGAGAGTAATTCCGGAGTTCATATAAAGTAACTCTAGAGTGCATAGTAATAGTTAACTTCACAATCTACAAGAGATCACGATCATAACCTACGCCAAGTACTACATGATGCACACACTATCCACATTACATCATGAAGGAGGAATAGACTACTTTAATAACATCACTAGAGTAGCACATAGATTAATAGTGATACAAAGCTCATGATCACATAAAGATCACATGGGAGAGAGAGAGATGAACCACATAGCTACCGGTAGAGCCCTTAGCCTCGAGGGAGAACTACTCCCTCCTCATCATAGGAGACAGCAGCGGCGATGAAGATGGCGGTGATGTCGATGGAGATGCCTTCCGGGGGCAATTCCCCGTCCCGGCGGCGTGCCGGAACAGAGACTTCTGTCCCCCGAATCTTGGCTTCGTGATGGCGGCGGCTGCGTAACTTTTCTCGTCCCGTGGCTTATTCCTCCGAAGTTTTTAGGTTAGGAAGGCTTTTATAGGCGGAGAGTCGGAGTCGGAGGGGGTCTGGGGCAGCCAGACAACAGGGGGGCGCGCCCCCCCTTGGGCCGCACCGCCACCATGTATCAAATTATTCAAGACATTATACCAACTACCACATGAAGCATTTCCCGTTTCCAACCAAATAGCAATTAACGAAGCGGTTTTCAACTCCGCCATGAACATTAAAGATAGAACTAAGAACACCAGTGTTCATATGAAAAAACGGAGCGTGTCTCTCTCCCACATAAGCATGAATTTATTCAAACAAAAACAAAAACAAAAGCAAACAGACGCTCCAAGTAAAGTACATAAGATGTGACTGAATAAAAATATAGTTTCACTAGAGGTGACCTGATAAGTTGTCGATGAAGAAGGGGATGCCCACGCTTGGGTCTTCTTGAAATATGTAGGGATGAACCACGGGGGCATCCCCAAGCTTAGACTTTTCACTCTTCTTGATCATAGTATATCATCCTCCTCTCTTGACCCTTGAAAACTTCCTCCACACCAAACTCGAAACAAACTCATTAGAGGGTTAGTGCATAATCAAAAATTCACATGTTCAGAGGTAACACAATCATTCTTAACACTTCTGGACATTGCACAAAGCTACTGGAAGTCAATGGAACAAAGAAATCCATCCAACACAGCAAAAGAGGCAATGCGAAATAAAAGGCAGAATCTGTCAAAACAGAACAGTCTGTAAAGACGAATTTTTCTGGGGCACTTAACTTGCTCAGATGAAAAAGCTCAAAACTAATGAAAGTTGCGTACATATCTGAGGAACACGCACGTAAATTGGAAGATTTTTCTGAGTTACCTACAGAGAGCCCTGACCAAATTCGTGACAGATAGAAATCTGTTTCTGCGCTGAAATCCAAATCTAATATCAACCTTCTATTAGAGACTTCACTTGGCACAACATTGCAATAAAATAAAGATAAGGAGAGGTTGCTACAGTAGTAACAACTTCCAAGACACAACAAAACAGTAGCAAAATAAAGACATGCGTTATCTCCCAAGAAGTGATTTCTTTATAGCCATTAAGATGGGCTCAGTAATTTTAATGATGCTCGCGCAAAAAATAAGAGTTGAAGCAAAAGAGAGCATCAAGAAGAAAATTCAAAGCACATTTAAGCCTAACCCACTTCCTATGAAAAGAAATCTTGTACACAAATAAATTCATGAGGAGCAAAGTGACAAGCATAGGAAGATAAAACAAGAGTAACTTCAAGATTCTCAACACAAAGAGGGGAAACTTAATATTAATAAGATGCATATAACCATGTTTCCCTCTCTCATAATAACTTTCAGTGGCATCATGAACAAACTCAACAATATAAGTATCACACAAAGCATTCTTATTCACATGCATAAAAGTATCATTACTCTCCACATAAGCATAATCAATTTTATTAGTAATAGTGGGAGTAAAACTACCATAACCATCATTGTAATCATCATAAATTGCAGGCATGGTATAATCATAATAACCTTTATCCTCCATAGTAGGTGGCACCAAAATACCACTATCATTATAATCATCATAAATAGGAGGTAAAGTATCATCAAAGAAAATTTTCTCCTCAAAACTTGGGGGACTAAAAATATCATGCTCATCAAAACCAGCTTCCCCAAGCCTAGAATTTTCCATAGCATTAGCAACAATGGTGTTCAAAGCATTCATACTAATAACATTCCCATTAGCATGCATATAAAGTTCCATGGGTTTTTTAATTCTCTCTTCAAACACATCATGTCCTAATTCAAGATAAAATTCATAAAGATCTCTCATTTTTTGGTTGTTTTCCATTAAGCCTAACTAGTGAAAACAAGAAACAAAAAGATATAATTGCAGGATCTAAAGGAAATATCTTCGAGCACTTACAACGGCACCAGAAAATAACTTAGTTACCTGGGACCAGAGTATGAGTGCCTTTTACCTTTCCTCCCCGGCAGCGGCACCAGAAAATAGCTTGATGTCTACGCACGCTTCTATTCCTGTAGACAGTGTTGGGCCTCCAAGAGCAGAGGTTTGTAGAACAGCATCAAGTTTCCCTTAAGTGAATCACCCAAGGTTTATCGAACTCAGGGAGGAAGAGGTCAAAGATATCCCTCTCAAGCAACCCTGCAATTACGATACAAGAAGTCTCTTGTGTCCCCAACACACCTAATACACTTGTCAGATGTATAGGTGCACTAGTTCGGCGAAGAGATAGTGAAATACAAGTAATATGGATGAATATGAGTGGTAATAGCAATCTGAAATAAAGATGGCATCAAGCAAACATGTAATAGAACTTGTTGGAAACGGTGTTTCAATGCTTAGAAACAAGGCCTAGTGATCATACTTTCACTAGTGGACACTCTCAACAACGATCACATAAATAAATAAGTTCTCTTCTCTTATGCTACTTTCAAAGACTCTATTGTTGGATAGCAAACACCATTCATTGTGTAGGGCTACGAGAGCACCCTCAAGCCGGAGTAAACAAGCTCCACAACGTCATAAAGGAATCACACAAGATGCAAACACTGTCACTGTCACACCATAGAGAGTAATTCCGGAGTTCATATAAAGTAACTCTAGAGTGCATAGTAATAGTTAACTTCACAATCTACAAGAGATCACGATCATAACCTACGCCAAGTACTACATGATGCACACACTGTCCACATTACATCATGAAGGAGGAATAGACTACTTTAATAACATCACTAGAGTAGCACATAGATTAATAGTGATACAAAGCTCATGATCACATAAAGATCACATGGGAGAGAGAGATGAACCACATAGCTACCGGTAGAGCCCTTAGCCTCGAGGGAGAACTACTCCCTCCTCATCATAGGAGACAGCAACGGCGATGAAGATGGCGGTGATGTCGATGGAGATGCCTTCCGGGGGCAATTCCCCGTCCCGGCGGCGTGCCGGAACAGAGACTTCTGTCCCCTGAATCTTGGCTTCGCGATGGCGGCGGCTGCGTAACTTTTCTCGTCCCGTGGCTTATTCCTCCGAAGTTTTTAGGTCAGGAAGGCTTTTATAGGCGGAGAGTCGGAGTCAGAGGGGGTCTGGGGCAGCCAGTCAACAGGGGGGCGCGCCCCCCTTGGGCCGCGCCGCCACCCTGTGTGGTGGCCCTGGGCCTCTCCTCTGGCCCCTCTCCGGTGTTCTGGAAGCTTCGTGGAATTATAAGATACTGGGCGTTGATTTCGTCCAATTCCGAGAATATTTCCTTACTAGGATTTCTGAAACCAAAAACAGCAGAAAATAGGAACTGACACTTCGGCATCTCGTCAATAGGTTAGTTCCAGGAAATGCATAAATATGACATAAAGTGTGTATAAAACATGTAGGTATTGTCATAAAACAAGCATGGAACATAAGAAATTATCGATACGTTGGAGACGTATCATTCTCCACCACCACCACCACCACCACGCCGTCGTGCTGTCGGGATTCCGAGGAGGATCTACTACTTCTGCTGCCCGCTGGAACGGGGAGGAGGACGTCGTCTTCATCAACACCGTACGTGTGACCAAGTACGGAGGTGCTGCCCGATTGTGGCACCGTCAAGATCTTCTACGCGCTTTTGAAAGTGACAAGTGATCATCTTCTGCAACAACGAGATCTAATCTCGTAGGCTTTGGAAATCTTCAAGGGTTAGTCTTGGTTTTCGTTCTTGTGGTAGGAATTTTTTTTGTTTTCTATGCTACGAATCCCATCAATAAGATCACGTCATTAAGTTCAGTTTGCTATAAGCTTTCGATACATAGTTACCTAGTCCTTCGACCATGAGATCATGTAAATCACTTATACCGGAAGGGTACTTTGATTACATCAAACGCCACTGCGTAAATGGGTGGTTATAAAGGTGGGATTAAGTATTCGCAAAGTATGAGTTGAGGCATATGGATCAAGAGTGGGATTTGTCCATCCCGATGACGGATAGATATACTCTGGGCCCTCTCGGTGGAATGTCATCTGATTAGCTTGCAAGCATGTGAATGGTTCACAAGAGATGATATGCCACGGTATGAGTAAAGAGTACTTGTCGGTGACGAGGTTGAACAAGGTATCGTGATACCAATGATCGAACCTCGGACAAGTAAAATATCGCGTGACAAAAGGAATCGGTATCGTATGTAAATGGTTCAATCGATCACTAAGTTATCGTTGAATGTTTGGGAGCCATTATGGATCTCCAGATCCCGCTATTGGTTATTGGTCGGAGAGGAGTCTCAACCATGTCTGCATAGTTCACGAACCGTAGGGTGACACACTTAAGGTTTGATATCGTTTTAAGTAGATATGGAACATGGAATGGAGCTCGAATGTTATTCGGAGTCTCGGATGGGATCCAAGACATCACGAGGAGGTTCGGAATGGTCCGGAGAATAAGATTCATATATGGGAAGTCATTTTCCGGGGTTCGGAAAAAGTCCGGTGTTTTCACCGGAGCTTCTACAAGGTTTTGGAAGGACCGGAATAGTCCGGAATATTATGGAAGGTTACGGAAGTGTCCGGGACGACCCGGGCTTTCTAAGGAAGTCCGGAGGGTGCCATAATAGGTGCAACCACGTTGCCTTAAGGGAAAAGGAGTCGTTCCTTAATGCAATTTCGGAATTGGCAAAAGAGTCCGAATAGGAGTAGGTTTTTAGAACCGGAAACCTGTCGGAACTCAGTCAAACTTGGGGGCAGGTTTATGGACGACCCAAGGGGCTTGGCCACCTATTTAAAGGGACTTTGTACTTACATCGATCAGGGAGCTTGGCTTCATCCTTCGAAAGTCTCCAACAGCCCAAGTTCCATGCCCTGTCACCCAGTTTCAAGTTTCCAAGCGTAGGAGTAGGGTGTCTTCGAACAACCCATTTGAAACTATTAAAATAAATCATTGTCATAACTCTCGTAAAGGGTACAACAACTTCCGTCATAAGGGTGACATGTGCATTCCCTGCTCATCAATACTACTCAACAATCACTTTGTTCGAAACACCCTTTATTCTCTTGTTGTGCGTTTACAACAACACTGATGATGCAAAGTAGCATCTGGACAACATATGCATGACATATGGTGAGAATTGGAGATTGTCGATGTCTCTGCCGCCAAGGGTACATGGTGATGCACTATTGATCCACAAAAAAACACATCTATGCATAGCAAAAAAATCTAAGCATCGAATTCATTATCCAACCATGCATGACATCGACAGGCTCTAATACCATGGCAAGGACATTTTATAAAGATGGGTTGTGGGTATAGACGAGAGAAATGACAACATGAAAACTAACATATGGTGCAAGAAAAGGAGTCAGTGATAATGCAAAAAAGGGGGAATAGCACGGTGGTACGATTTATGTTCCCATCTTCATGACCACGACTTGACAAACAAGGAGAGAGGCACGAGTGAAGAAACACGATTAACTCACATGCAAAGCGCAAAAATAGTGGAGATCAATAGTAAAGACTATATGTATTGAACCCAACAACAAACACCCAATGATGATGCCTTTGGATATCAAACACAAGTCAACCCATCTCTTGATAAAACCAATTACTCTTACCGGTCAACCTACCTGTCTAATATAATCCTTAAGAATAGAGTAAAGGTCCAATAGAAACCATATTGGCTACTATGAAGAATCCTAGGGACACCAAACATTTAAGCTGGTCACACATTTTTCATTTTTTACATGCATATATATGTTTTATTTGACATATGTTCACGAGATCTGCTTTGAATACTGGAGTAGGGCCATAGTCCTCACTTGGAGAGGCCGTTACCGTGTTAGTTTTGTATTCCTTTGAGACAGAGAGAGTGACAATACTTTATTGTAAAGTCATTCACACCCAGACAGTAAGAAAGTAATTGTGTTTCAGTTGATCTAAAGGCCAGAGTATCCTCTCTTTTAGAAAAAAATGAACTTCTCGATATGTTAAGCGCAATAGCTAAGAGATGTAAACATAAATGTCGACGTTATGATCAGATGGTCTATATTGACAAGAATCATACTCTCCAGTTATAAAAGATTTTAGATTTTTAACGCGGACGATATACTGACCAAATAAGTGAACAAACACACTAAAAATAAGTCTAGATACATATAATTAACAAAACGATCTTATAATTTAGAATAGAGTATGTAGCTATTTGTGAGAACCAACTCGTAGTTAGATGGTTAGGAGGACAGATCCACCAGGAATCAAACACAGATTTGACGGACACTTTAGTGTAGCATAAATATCCTATATAACTATGAAGTTCATCCCCACTAAGTGTATTTCTCTCAACATGCAAGGTGTCCACCTCATCAAGCATCCTTAAGCAATCATAGCCTGCCACCTAAGAAATTATGCCACGTAATAAAAAGGAAAAAAATATTTCAAGAGACATAATATAGCAATGCCTGCGTATAATCAATTAATTGGTGTCACGGTGCCTTTCATTTTCTCTTTGCATGCTTCACACGCATGTGTCCTCTTCTCTTCCTCTCCACTGGCACATTATTAATTATCATGCGTCCTCTCCTCTTCACATTCGGATTTGTAACATCAACAGTCTGTATGTCTACTCCCTTCTATAGTTCTATTTATTCACCAGATGAAGGCTGGGCGCGTGGTACCTTGCTACCCTGGGCGAAGACAAATAATGTTGATCCCGCAGTCATTTTCCCATGGCCCGCGTCGCTAATTTTCAATGCCTGTAGTTGCAGAGATCGATATGATGGGATGTCTCGTCTCTTGAATCGTAGGTGAATCGTAGGAGAGCACTCACTTATTTGCTTCCATGGGAATCATCCGCAGCTGCCGGCCGGCCGTACCTCCCGCCGCCTACCTGCTAGGTGAATTCCCTCTCCAAAGATGTGATCATTGCTCTGCTCTCTCAACATGGATTTATGCTGATCAGCCATCGTCATTTTCTCTCAGTCATGTACTTATGAAAGCTCTGGCCGATGGCGTATCCCTTCCATGTCTCGCATTTTCCAGATGACTAAGCTTCCGTACATGGGTAAATGGGTTGTACGAGATGCCTCTACATGGGCTGGAAGACGCACGTCACATTGCATCGCTCGCTGTCACAAAAAATAAAGGAGTCCTGTTTTTACTTCGTCTTCTCCATTCATTAGCATTATTCCACTTCATCTCCCTTGGTTCAACTCATGGAATAGATCAGAAGATATTGATGATTTCCTCCTTCGCCTTCATCTTCTCCACTCAAGACCAACCCTTAAATAGTGGAGCTCCTCCTCCTATCAAGATCTCAACCACCAGCGGTGAGTCATCCCCTCCTCTTCTACACCTTCTCTTTGAGATGTGTCTCCTCCATGAACTTAATTTTTGATCCTTTAGCTTTTGCCTTCAGAAAGGCAACGTGCTGGATAGGATGCCTCGGTTGGCCGGGCACATCGCCTAAGTAGGACGAATCGGGAAGCAGGAGCCCTCCCGTCACGGAGCCCCATTTTAATTCCCTCGCCGTAGCAGGTTCCTCCAGCACCACAGAACCCCGTAGCTGGCATGTTGATTATTTTTCTCTGCCTCTCGTGGGTATGTTTCATGTACCTCACCACTTAAACTAAGGTTCAGTTTTAGTTGCAGTGAATTGTATTCTTTTTTCCCAGTAATCGAGGTAGCACCAACAAAAAGGTTTCTTCCCTGAAATTTATGCTCACTGTAGATTCAATTATAGTAAATAAAGCAAGGTGTGCCTCCTCCTATTTTTTCTATGTATAATCAGGGTATTTTTGGATATACATTGCATCTCCATGGATTACAAGCTGGATCTCAGAGATAAGGAGGCATGCATTTTTATCGGTTGCCAAATCAGGTATATCTTTACCCCCTGTCCCTAACCTGTTACATATTTTGCTAGAGAATTGGAAAAACTCTGTAGATGTAGCTGAATGTGTAGGTTGAGGTTCTACAGACTGTAGTTGTTCTTTATACGTAGGTATCATGTTACATGCAGTTTCATTGTATCTTCCACGTGCACACCTACAAGCAAGTTTGAAAGTTTTGTATTTGGTGTCAGCCAGTTTATCATTAGAGAAACAAACTGGCCAATTTATCTATTCGGCAACTCAAATAACTCTATTTGTGAAAGTTCTTCAGAGCATTACCACTTTTTTTTCTCTCTCCAGTGTGTCTTCCAAAATACTAGATTTAGATGTGCGCCTTGGCGCACGACCCCGTGGAGCTCGTGCCAATATTTAGTTTGCATAATGATGATGAAAATTAACTTTTAATATGCTAATATATTTGTTAGGTTTTACAAAGTAACTTCTATGAACTATAGTACCTATAGTAATTTGATGCGTCTTTAAAATAAAAACATGCACCAAGTCGATGGACACTGAAGAGTTTGTCTTTTCAACCAAAGTCCCTTCTCGAGGGAAGGAATAATATCTCCAACATGTAAGCAAAAGACAAAAAACCATTGGTCAAGTTTACTTTGTTTCAAGCTGAATAAAAAAATCCATGTGTCTTTGCAATATCAAATAAAGAACCATACCAAATATAATTATCCTGTTACATGGAAGATTATATTAGAGAATAATACAAAATCTCTTCTAATCAATTTCAACATAATCAATGAATGGAAACTTGACCACACAATATATCAAGCACCAACACCTATAGGTAACCTAAGAAATAAACAATCAAACACTTTAAAGAACAAATGCTATTTCTTTTAGGTTTTCACAAATTGTTGCGGACCACGCTAAATTAAAAAGAGGGAAACAAATATGTAACATAGAGAGTTAAAATAGGTACTCATTAAGCTAATATTAATATTTTCTAAGCTTATTATACAACGTAGCCGACAAAATTTCTGAGTACATTCTACGGAAGTCTTGCAAAGGCCTAAAACAACATGGTAATTCAAGCATAGCGGTGTTAAAAAATAGAAAATGACTGTATTCCCCCGGAGGTTGCGAGCGACATAACCTCCAGGTCGGGCGTCGTCTGAGGGCTCCCATCATATGAAGCTCCTGCTCTACACGAGTCCTTGGGGTCCACCCACGGACCTCTCACGCCAACCCATGATCATCTCTTTCTAGTTCCCACACACGAATCTCGTCCCCTCCTCTTTCTTGTTCCCTAGAGATCCCACACCACCATAATTCTGGCCACACGCCTCCACTTTTCCCCAGCTAGGTGGCACCGCTATTCCCATCCGTACGCTGCCACCGCCTAGTTGTGCGCCCCGATTCTGCCACATGTACCCCACACGTGCTCCCCTTGTTCGTGTAATGAGATGCAGGCGGCACAGACAATGAGGTTGAGGTCCACCTCACCGCTAGAAGGACTCGTGCACAAGGAGGGTCGATCTTGTTGTGCTTCTCTACGTTGATGCCGTGAAGGGAGGGTCGAGCTTGTCACGCACCTTCAGCCAGCCCCAAACCCCCTCTGACACAAGAGACCACCAACGACGCCCCGCACGTGCTCCTCCTTCCCCGACCATCTCCGGTCCTCTGCATCTTCTGGGACATGACCGCATCGTCGTCACATGTTGTTGCTTGTGCTAGGGTGAGGTGTTATCAGGGTATGGTGACATTGCTACCAACGGTAAATGGTGGTGCTGTCATGGTGGTGTGATGATTTTGCTTCCAAGGTGGCACGACGGTGCTACCAGCTAGGTGTCAGTGTGTGATCCAATGTGTTGCAAGGGAGGGGTGCAACGCTGCCTACCGGAGTCGACGTGCTACTGGCGGCCGGCGATGTTGCAAAGACCTCGCCGAAGACCTCTTAAAATGATGTGATGATACGATAGTATTTTTTTTTGCTACAATTGTTTTTTCATTTTTCTATTTGTGTATAGAAATTGTGCTACGATGTCCTGGGCGAGTTCTTCATCGATGTCTCTGATGAGGTCGGGTTTGCTACAATATCATTTTTTTGCTTCGATATCTCCAGTGAGGTCCCCAACGGACTCGGTATTTTTGTTTCTTTCGTGGGCGAACCATCTTTTGCTACACTGAAACAAAAAATTTCGCTACATTCAGCACGGGGACCAGGACCGGGGGCTCGAAAATTAAATTCCGGAGGCTTGCCCAATATTGTCCTAAAAATTAACTATTAACATATACATTTAATTTATATAAAGTTCCTTTATCAATTTTTTACGAATTTAAGACATTTTTATTGTTTATTCAGCTCACCGACTCAGTGGCCTGGCCACACAGGCAAGCATGTAGGAGTAGGACACATCACGGCCACAACGACAGGTGTTAGAAAGGAAATGCTCACTTCACTTCCACCACCGAGAGTGAGATTCGGTTGCTGCTCGGGCTAGCTCGTCGGAAGCTAGCTCAGATGTGTGCATCCATGGCTGCTCCGTCGTCCCACGGCGTCCCACCGCTGCTGCTAGCTGATATCGCTGGTGGTCGTTCCGCTGCTCGACGACAGCTTGTGATGTGCCCGCGCGGCGGTCAACACAGGCAGACTGAGCCAGGCGGAGTTTCCCAAGGGGTTCGTATTCGGGACGGCGACTTCGGCATTCCAGGTCGAGTGCATAGCCACCGAAGGCGGCAGCGGCGGCGAGCCCTCCATCTGGGCCGCTTCGTCCACATGCCTGGTACGCGCATCATTCACGAGCTCCATGAGCTAATTGAGCTAGATCCTATATATTACTGTTATCAATCGACTCAAATAGCTGGGATGTGCGTGCCGCTGACAAGTGTGTCTCAAGAAGGTTACTAATTTACTGAAGTTAGCATCGTTTTCTTGTTTTGTGCTGCGACGAACAGGGAATATCGCGGAAAATGCGGATGCAAACATGGCCACATTCCACAGATGAGTACCACCTCTATAAGGTAGGTACATGAGAATCGAATGCCCGCCACCTCTCTTTCTGAAATCACGTGCAGTTAATTTCTGAAAACTCTCTTGAGCGAAAAATGGATTATGTCACCATGATATTTCCTGCTTCTTATGTCACTACAGGAAGATGTTGATCTGCTGGAAAACCTGAATTTCGATGTTTATCGGTTTTCAATCTCATGGTACATCAAATCTGAGTCTAGCTACTACATCTGCCTCAGATGTTTCTGTCTTTCACTGATGCATTTTGTTTGATCTACATGGGAAGGGAACAGTTAGTAAGGAAGGTGTAGCGTATTACAAGAATCTGATGGAGGCACAAGCAGCTGATGGCGGCAGAGGCCCTGTCAGGGAAAGATCCGGAGCGCCACATTGGCGGCAGCCAGCGTTCATGCCTTCGTGGGCTGTAGCTTGTAGTGGTGCTTGGTGGAGGCTTTTTTTGTCAGGACAGAGGACAACAGAGGACGAAGAAGCACTCTGTTGCAAATGGTGGCGGTGGCTTACTGTCTGGTACGCTGCTTTTTTTCAATACTTGCCTCTGCCTTTTCTTTAACACTTGCAATAATCCATTATACTGTAGGCAATTTCGTGATGCATCTTTGTTTTTGAGGAAAATGAATTAGGGAAAGAATGGTACATAGATCCCTTGGTGTTTCGCCAAGGGCTTCATTGTTTTGCGGTGTTGTTTGGCCGTATCACCTAGTGTATCAAGTAAGGCGTCTGTTATTTACTTAAACTGAGATCAGTTTACTGAAAGAATCAAAAGGTAAGTTTCATATTTGATCAGCTTATAATTCATTGATGTCTGTCTATAATGAGTCAATGGCAGACTCAAAACTGAAGAAAATAATTTTGAATAAATCAATAAAATCAAACGCAGGCAAAAGATATTTTGTACTAATTAGAAAATTGATTGATTGACTTGTTCGCGTCACTAATAAAACTAAATGCAACATAGACTGGGTAGTTGCCGTAACTTTTATGATAAGACATAGTACTGAATAAGTGAAGGCAGTAGTGATTGAAGACTGGATTAGCTGCTTAAACATAATCATGTTCCCACAGTAGATTGATGATGAGCCTCCGTAACACGTATACCAGCAGAAAATTTGGGAGTAAATAGAGCGTTGGAACTCCAGGCCTACCCCCCTCAGACTGCCATTAGAAGAACTGGGCGAGGAGTAACATCATCAAACCCATGATGCCGTCCAGAAGCACCTAGCGCACTCATGAGAAACCTACAAAAAAGGGAATACAATGCAATGCGATTAAACACACATCCAGAGGATAATGAATGTAGTGGATTCAAAAAACACAAATGAGTACTATTTCCAAAAAGACCATTACAGTATTATAGCATGACTATCCATGGATTAATAGATTGGAACCAGCCAATTGGAAGGAATTGCTGCATATAATAGAATAATACATAATAAGAAATACGAAATGTGATTACACATATTTTACGGCATACAACTAAGTAAGCTGACCAAGAAGTGACTGGGAAGATTAGGGCTTTGTCTTCTCATTCCTTGAGCTGGAAAACTGTAAGTGCCAATGGCAAGCTGGCTGTTGAAGATGATTCACCATTGAATTATTACTAATGTATTGATATGATGATGCCATCTTTCTTTGTATTCAAAAGTACCCATCCAATAAAACCATTATTCAGTCAGTGTACTTGCTTAGTTCTGAATAAACAGGCTAGTAGCACGCATTACTTAGCCTACCATTTTATTGCTTTAATCGGCAGCAGCACTCCCCATGGGCAAGGTTCAGTTACAGTGGAACCATAGACAACTGTTTGAAAAACAATATGTACAAACCGAAAACTAATGCAAAGTTATATCAAAGCAAATATAAAGGTTTTTTATCAAAGGTAAGTGAATTAAAGCTCTAGAATGATATCCTCTTGTGTACCAAAGGAATCTCAATTATTTCTCCATTAAGAAGATTCATCAACAACTATCTCATAAAATAAAGCAATCAAAACCAGCAATGTCCAATACATATGTGTCTTGGAGCACCAAGCAATTATGGATTTAAGTAAGATTCATTAGCTTTTCTGAGAGAGAGAGAGAGAGAGAGAGAGAGAGAGAGAGAGAGAGAGAGAAGTAAGATTCATTAGCTTGTGCATGAGGTTGATTTATGTAGCTACTCAGTAATATCAAAGCACCAGCTTGAGCACAAAAAAGACAAAAATAGGTACTAAGAGTGAGAAGTGGCATTTTAATCACTTCTTGAACTCAAGCCTGATGCCATAGTTCAGTTCAATTGATAATGTATTGTTGTAGATGTAAGTTCCTACTCCAAAAGGCACACTGTTTCAGAATTTCAAGCAACGACATCCAAAATTTAGATCAGAACAGATTGTGACTATAGCTATAATGAATTTGCAATTATTATTTTCGGCGAGAAAAAATATGTTCCATTCAAATGACACGTACTTCATTTCTGCAAGGAATCACAAAGGGTACATAAACCAGTGAGGCACCCTGCAAAAACCTTTTGCAATCAAGAAACAAAATTTTAAAATACTAATTTAGAGAAGTCATTGTAGATTCATAAAGCACAATAAGTGTTTTCTCGCACCAATGCCATGCATAACTGATTACATGGAAGGCTCCTAAGACAAAAAAAAAATATTGTAGTTAAAAATAGTAATATTTCTCTTGAGAGACAAAGTTTTTTTTTGCTTCTACAAAGATACCCGACTCTATGTGCACCCCACGACGATTGGCGGAAAGATGCCAAATAAAATACACGGAACATCCCTGCAGGTTTCAACATACTCCACAGTGATATGAGCTAAGATTGTGCTAATATATGGTAGGAGATAGCTGGCAAATAAATGTAGGAAAGAAAGTTCAATGAAAACATTAAAGGATTGCTCATTACTGATTTTTGCAAAAAAATGATAGTGTCTCAAATAATGATGTAACTTCAATTTAGCATTCACTACACTAGCAGGGAACTCTTCAATTAGCAGTAGAAACTAAAAATGCACTCACAATCAAAAGCCAAGTAAGAAATGAATACTAAAATATATAGGTAAGTTGCTCATTGGGGGAAAAAGTGTTATGTAGATGCACTAACTATCTTTCTCAGTTTGGTAGTAACAGAGAACTGAAACCGTCTCACCTCGTCCCTCTCAGTAGACGAGAGCTGATGAATTTCAGGCCCTATGATTTAGGACTATTGCACATGAGCAAATACCAGGAGGCTTGTGAGCTCCAGAACCAACGACACTAACCATAGGGTCAAAGATCTGATTCCAAACTTTGTGGTCATAAGGACGTATACAAGTAGTCTGAATATGTGAACAACCTCCGCTGACACAAACAAGCGCCCATAAATCCTTTTAGAAGACCATACGGTTGCAAAGTTGTCTTCTCAACCTCCATCACTGCATGACGCATAACAAAAACAAGTAAATATAGAAGGACATACATTCCCATAAGTAAATTAATGAAATGCTTATGGCAAATAATAGGTAAGCATTCCAATGTGGGAACCATAATAGTTGTTTATGGAAAGACAACTTACCAGGTGGAACACGAGTAGGTTAGAGCCTCGTCATCCGCATGGGATCTGACATTATCTTTGCATTATGGAAAACTTGTTCAGAGAAGCTACCGCTCTTCCCTTCGAAGTTACGAAATAAATACAGCTTTTCCATCCAGACCATTAGACCCAATCTCATGGCCATTTTGGGGATGTCCATTCATCGGATAGATGACCGACATTCCGTTACTTTTGGCTCCATGATTGTCTCTTCATAATCCACCTCCCCTCCCTGTAAAATCATCCTGTAGGCACTATCACTGAAGGCAGATAAACTGACACATCCACACATCCTATGAAATTTTCCGCAACATTTATCAGCTGGAATGGAGGCGAAGGAGCTATGTCAGCTACTGCACGAGATGAAGCGAGACAATGACCGACAAGATGGCCTCGTACCACCAAGAAGCGGCAACCTGCATACACCGAGCACCTCCTGTTAAACACCGGCATGAGGGAGATGTGATGCACAAAGGCGGCATGAAGGAGCTAACCAAGTCCGCCATCGTGCGTGTCAGAAGCCATTGATTTTGCTTCCGTTTATAAGGCTTATAGGTCCCGACCCTTTTGATAAGAACATATCATTCTTTTCTTGGAGGTTGCTGTTATTTTTACAAAATAATAAGGCTTGTGAAATAAAGAATAAAATGATAAAAATTCAGACTTGGATATAAACCATCTTTCTGTTGGGTGTTAAGGACCAACGTAAAGTGCAATTAAGAAAAAATATGATATAAATAATACCTCTGTTTGAAGCAGAATGATATGCATAGGCTGACTGTTATTAGTTGTCCCAGCATCAGTTACAATTGATGTAAATTCACACACCCCTTAAAGGAGAAGGTGTATGATAATATTATCATCAATTAGCTGTTAGACATCAGAGATATCAAATTATGGACACTTTCTTTTCTCTTTTAAGAAACAAAGCAGTATGTACTGGTACAAGGTACCTCTGAAATTATCGCTTTCTCAGCAGCACCATAAGCGACAACTATACCTATGACATGTGTAAGGACATCCAACCCTACATAATAAACCAGACAATCCCAGCAATAAATCTCAAATAAGGCATCCTTACGTACCACCACTTTGCCATTTTATTTATTCAAATTGATGCTTTTGAACCATTCCTCCAATTTGATGTCTGGATCTTTAAACATGACATGCTGCTAACTCTTGATATCATTGCCCATGACGACCAATACCGAGGAGACGTAGTAGGCCTACCTGTAATCCATATATCTTCATGTCTTAACAATTAAGTATAACCAATCAAACATGTGTGAGATCAAATGTGAAGGAAGAAAGGAAAACCTACATCCATTTGATGTCTCCATTCCATCTTATATTCATAGTGTGAAACCTAAATCATAAACAGTAGTACTGAAAAACAACTCACGAATATTCATTTTTGAAGTTTAAATATGTAGGGCATTAAATCAATCTCATCATTGAAGAGTTGTACCTTCCAATTGGTCTCGTGACTGAAAAATTGGCTGCCCTCCATTGGGAAGGAGAGGTGGGGAAGGGGAGGCAGCTGCGCTACTCGCCAGCACCCTCCTTGACGAACAAGGGGCCGAGTCTACAACCTGCAAGAATGACGGCAAAGCACGACACTCACGGTGCCCTCGATGGTGAAGAACGGACATAGGAGACCCTAATCTAGAAACACAGTCAAGAAGAGGGGAAAAAAATCAGAAGAAGCAAAAGAAACAAACACAGGCGGTACCTCTAACCTCCAGATACGTACATGAAAAGTAAAAAAATGAAAAACAAATTAGGTAGGAGCGCAGCCATGGACAGATCTGCGAGCGGAAAAAAATCTAAATAAACAGGCGCGCTGGCCTCAACCAAACTCGAGCACCGGCCACCGCCGACGATACAGAGAAGAACCAAAATGAACCCAATCCACAATAGACCGCCGCCATGGGCTAAGACAGGCCACCGCCGGCGGCCGCGGGCGGAGCAGGCGGAAGACGTGGACGACGACGGATCTGCAGGCTCCCGCGTTGACCGCTGGCTGCAGCTGCTCGACCCCACGGCGATGAAGAAGCCCACCGGCGGCGTGGTGCCAGAGGAGCAGGCGGTCATCCACGGGGTCGAACCCAACGCAAGGCGAGGCGGTCGCCCATGGCTGGTGCAGCCTGCAGCAATCGCGTGCTGCTCCAAGGTCGGCCAGCCGACGCTCTCCTTCTCTACCCAAGGAGATCACCAGCGAGGCAGGAAGGAGCACAGGAGAATGCGAGGTGGTGGCGGCACCAACGCAGAGGAGGAGCTGGGCCAGGGAGAGGTGGCGGCGGGATGCGGGGGACGCGAGGGAGGCTGGTAGGTGGAAGACGAGAGAGGCAGCTGTTGCAAACGAATGGATTAGGTTTGACCGGCGGGCTCTAATTTTGTCTCACGCACAACCACTTGTGGCAAATGTCTACTTTATCCCTGGGAGTGGAGATATTTCCTCTTTCCCTGACGCCACGCCCGACCGAATCAAATGCCACCCGCAGCGACTGATGAACGGGGCCGGACGAAGGTGGGACCCACGAGCAGCCAGACGCGGGTAAGAAATGACCATTGCATAGGGATAGCTAGCAGAGGAACCACCGTGGCTGGTCCATCTCTTTTTTTTAGGCGCGAAGGAAGGCGCGAAGGAACAGCCACGATCAACATACTGTAACAATCCAACGGCTGACATGCTAGAATCGCTGTGAATCCCCCATGGGGGGGCAGCTATTATACCTTCAGACTAGATTTAGATGTGCGCCTTGGCGCACGACCCCGTAGATCTCGTGCGAATATTTATTTTATATAAGAACGGTAAAATTAACTGCTAATATAATACTCTCTCCATCATTTACATGCAATTGGCCTTCATTTGCATGCACCGTGATCCCTCCAGTCTTTCCACTAAATGAAGGCCGTAGGATTCTTTTTATTGAGCTGGAGGAAACAACTATACTCTCCTCAAATTTACTTTCTAGTTGTCTAGTATACTCAGTTATGGCCTCCCTATAGAATATGTTATACAACTAAAAAGGCAAAACAGAAGACCAAATACACAGAGACCATGACTGTGCACTAAATAGCTGTCAATATGATAATCCATTTCAGTACAAAGTCTTTTCTCCAAACCAAGTATGGCAGCTAGTAGAAAGTACAAAGAAGTAAAAATAGGAACGCAGATAGCAGCATGAAGCAAAAGCAGTCGTACAGAACGAAGGGCACGGAAGGGTCGAGCCACCACCTAGAAGAGATGCAGAAGACAACCATTGCATCGTACGGTTGATTCATATGTACAATACATAGCAAAAGAGAAGAGTAGAACGCTAAGATTCTACAGCAATTGCTGGAAGAGAACAACTATCGGTGACCCCTGTCACCTATTAGACAACTTTCCTGAAAAGTAATTCACAGAACAATCAACGTTAGGTCCGAGTTGATGGTAAGCAATATAGGATGGTTAGAACATAGAACCAAACAGGTTAATATCTTTTTTTCAGAGCACTCTGAAGCATATTCAGAGTTTGAAACTCAAGTTCTTGCGATAATGGTCTGAGTTATGGCATTCTCAGTACCAGAATTTAGATGCTTCTTGATTACCAGTGGATTCTATATGCTTCTTGATTACCAGTGGTCAAAATAGAAATTCAATACAACAAATAACAGCGGTAATATAGGTACATAAACACAGGTAATATGCAATCTGGTACTAATAGTGTTTTAATTGAACACACAGAATCCATGGAGAATCTCTCCAAACAGAGAGAATCGAGTAACGTGTATATGTAACCATACACAAAGAATCCATGGAGAATGTCTCTAAACAAAGAGAAGATCCACAATTGAACACAGAAGGAGGAGCCGATGATTACCATGAGCACATAAAAAGGAGAATAACATATATATATATATATATCCATCTGTACTACTGTCCTATTATATCTGAAGCTCGTAAATTATCTTAGCACTTTGATATACAAAAAGAACAGAAGCAGGCATAGGAAAAGAAGAGATGCAAGGTACTGATAGTAAGGAATCAGGAAAGTATGCAAGTTACAACCAATCAGAGTAATGTGTATATAAGGGGCGCATGATCATTTGGTCTAGAAAATATGAAACAAATGAAAGGAAACTATCTTCACAGAAGATCTGAATTAAGATATCCGAAGCTTGAATATAGTGTTCTTGGTTAATGCATACACTAAAAATAATATGTAATTTAGGAGGTAAATAAAGCAGATGGCAGCAGTAGCAGACAATATACTCTGAATGGTAACAGTAAAAAATTGTGTACCTTGCATTATTATCTACGAAAAGTGGTCCTTCCTCATTTGCTCCAGGCGTTTTTCCAGGACAGCGCCTGCATGTCTAGGTCTAAAGCCTAAGTCTTCAAAGTTGGTTAGCAGATTGTTCCAAACCGTGTCAACAGAATCTTGTCCACCAGAATAGTTAAGATAAGCAGTATTGAGCACTTGTTTAGAGAATGAAGCCATATGCCTTACAGAAAGAAACCAACCCCTAGCAAGTTGTATCTTGTATTCGTGCGCCTTTTTTAGCTTATGTAACAGGATCTTGTTTTCCTCTTTAGCTTCTACCAGCCGGCTGTAGCCTAAATCCTTTATGATTGTGTTGGTTGCTTCCTCAACATATGTTATGGCTTGAACACACGCAGAATCTTCCGCTATTTCATAACTTTCGGACTCTATTCAAAGACATCGAGAGATATACAAAAGCACCTTCCATTGGTAGCGTAGCCATGTTAAACATAACAGTGACACGGACCTTGTTATCTTTGCATAAGTGAAGATGGTATTCAGCTTTTGAAACGCCAAGCTTTTCTAGCATTATATTCAGTAATATACTAAAAGGAATTCTGATTATCCTTGGGTTTTCCTACATGAGCAAACATTCGTGTAAATACTCCAAGTAAGTCTGAAGATGTTAGTATCGTAGGTTCCAGGTAAAAGAAACAGAGCATGTACATGTGCTATGTGCAAGCTATGTAAGTCTATCATGTATGAACGTACTTTGGACAGACACCGAGAGGTAACTGCACCTTTATAATTATCTAAATTATTTGTGTAGGCTGTTCTACACCTGTAAGAACAAAAAACATATGTGTAGCTAGTATAACTGTATTTGGTTCTTAATATAGCTGACGTAGATCGTGAGGACTAACGGGAGAATCGGGTAATAGATAGGCACGGTAAGAACGCCATATGAATCAACCAGCATACCCTAAGTAAGTACCCGAGGAAGGGTTCGGAGCTGGTTACTGGTTGATGCCGATGAACCTGGCGATCCGGGATCGTGTAGGTCTTGGGTGGTCAGTAGCATAGCAGAAAAATTGTTTTGAAGAGGGTGACTTGGAACAACCAAAAAAAAGGAGCACATGCACATTAACATAGAGACGACATAGAGGTAATAAAGAATTCTCTTACACACAACTAACAAATGTTTAATCCCTGGAACAATGAACCTAGGGGGGAAAACGCTACATGATACAGACATAAGAGATGAGCTGATTACATATCAGCTGAGAACAGACTGCCTCATTAAGAGGATGTACACAACCAGCGGCACTAACAGGAGACGAAACACCACGTGATCGGACTACAGAAACTGCAAGAACGATATTCCTACAGATCACATGTTTGGCTACCAAGCATGGCTCCTGGCAGGGTGTGCGTTTGTGTATGATTCCTACTTTCCTTTTTGGTCCATAAAGCTGTTCCCATTTTGATTTGTTCTCTATTATGTAACCTAAACCAAATAAGCAACAACCCAGAAGACAAGCACAAATCAGAGGTTGCTAATAATTATGTTGTTTCCACTGATATTTAAATCAAATAAGCAACAACCCAGAAGACAAACACTAATCAGAGCTTGCGAATAATTATGTTCTTTCCACTGATATTTAGATTATAACACTCTCCAGGTATTTACGCTAGTTTTTTCAGCTCTCAAAAAACAAGTGCTATACTTGGAACCCACGTATTTTTTTGGAGCTTACTCATATATTTCACCAAATATATCATGCACATGCAACGTAGCTGAATTTGACACATATGTATTTTCCTATTTCATTAATATTTTGTTTACTTACCAAATTCCTGAAATATGGATGAATTAGGAAACTATAATAGAGTAAGTATGAATAAGTCTGCCAACAAACAAATTAGCGGACCTTAATGTACATTTATACATGTCATAATCTGAACAGACCATAGAATATAAATCAAGAAACTGAAACTACGACTATATAATACAGATATACCTCAATTGGTCTAAGAAAAAAAGCAAAAGTCAAAGAACCAGCAGCTAGGCAGATGACAACACAAGGAAATGTGCAAAACAACAGTAACTTCCACCCTTAATTACTCAATCATCTAACACTATTTGAAGGGAAAATACAACTATCTAGATTATCACACAACCGTGACATAAATAAAGATAGAAGTAGAGCATACAAAGATAATCAACTTGGTATGGCTTGATGAATAGCATAAACCCTGTTCAAATTAAGAATGTCCATACAAGCTTTTAGCACTTCATTTGGTCATATCAGCAGCACCATCAGCGCATTAGGATCCCCAATATACCCAGTGAAGGCGCTCCTGCTAGTAGAGTTACATACTAAATAGGTAAATGACCAGGAAATAATCCGATCTTGGAAAAAATATTAGTAACTCAGAGAAGTGATACTTATGGTAAAAAAAATGTGTCAATGCCACTTCATGTTTCAATAATTATATGATAAAATAAAAAACACTGAAAACCAACTAATTCATAGAATTAAACCTCAAATTTAGTTCCTCTAGTGCCTAGAATCTGAAATTTTGTACCAGCCAGTAACTTAAACTCCATGGCCAAAGACCTACAATAAAACACTTCCTTTTTAGTTTAAAACTATGAAAATCATTATATAGTATGTTATCCCTTAGTGTAAAACTATGACAAACAACATAAATGAACAAAAAGATGAGGTGGCATTTGAAAACGTTGCATCTCTAGAGCACCTAAACAGGAAAAAACATGATGATAACCGGAAAAATAAGATTTATGTGGCTCAATGTATTGGATGTCAGCAATACAAAGATAGTAGATAAATAGCCCTAGCTTGGCAGCTCAGGAGACGTTCCCACCCAACCCAGGTGCTAGTTTATTTTGAAGAAATATCAAAATCATATGATAAATAACTATATATCAATCATAAAGATAATTTAAATAGAAATACAGTTTACACTGACATAATCAACTGACATACAGTTTACACTGACATACAGTTTACACTGACAGAGACTATACATTCTAGCTGGGAGCATTCTCGAAAGGAGCTGCAATAGAAAATGAACAGAAAAAGGACATGGAGGAAATGGAATTACCATGCTACATGAGTAACTGAAGCCGCAGTAGCTTGTTTCCCTCGCTAGAGAAGATGCGCAGAGAACACTCCGCAAGCGGCGGTTCGCCAGGGGGGATTGGATATGGCCGAATGGGAAATAAATAATTTCCCTCTCCAATACGAACACAAGCACTCTGCTCTCACAATCACATGGCATGCTAAATCAATCTGTGGGTTCCTTCTCTTCACCACCATGAACAAGCTTTGACAGCGTGGCATAACGACAATCTGCGCGATCTCTAATCTGCTAACACACATTCTTGTTCTGCCGAGTCGCATCCGCTACCTCAATCATATTGGCAACCTCGACAAATTCCTTTACGCTGCCCACCACACCACATTGACCATCCTGCAAATATATGATGGTTAGACAACAGTATAACTTGCAGATGGAATAATAGCATAGACAAAAAATGGATTTATTTCTCATAACAAGAATCGAAGAAAAATAAGCAATAACCTGGTTACAAAGGAATGATAAATATATGGCTAGAAATGTACCAAATCTCATAATAATTAATTATTCTAGCCATCATGGATATGGGAAGGACTACAAAAATGGCTGCCTCTTTTAATAAATAACAGTAAGCAATTACCCTGTAAGTCAATAAACAAATTATGTGCAGCAACACAACTAAGGACTAAGGTAGTCTTTCACCAACTATCAATATAATGCAATTATCAAAATCTATCATTTCCATCATTCTGAGTAACATATTTGAACATGGAATATGGTAGTTAAAGATATTGAGCTGGTCCTGAAACATGTATGACCTACAAATAATCAAACACGTATTCTAACATCTGCCGATCTCAAAAGTCTAAGAACATACTAATCTAGAGTAAGAATAGTTAGTCCTTAAGGACACATTGGCTGATCTAAAATGATGAGAGTAGGTAAAATATAACTCAAAGCCTAAGAATATTTAGAAAAACTTGCATTGATTCTTTCCACTAACGCTTCTGACCCAATAAGAGTATCTAGGCAGAGATGGTAATCAAGATGAATAAAAATAGTTCTGGACAAAACTCAGTGGTATACGTAACTCTCGAATAGAGGCTTGAATGCACGATTTTCCATGTCGCTAATTTTCTGAGTGGGTTGAATACAAGTGCGAAATACCTGCAACTTCAAGGTTGTATTTCATCTATCTCAGTTTCAGCTCAATATGAGCAGAACAAATGGCATATCACAAAGAGACAATTTCAATACAGTGAACACATATGTACAACTTCTTCTTCTTCTTCCATAACATGCCTGAAACAAAACAACACAAAGAAGTGACAATCTACACCAGTAGATCAATAGTTGTTAGAACGGACCAGATTTCACAACATAATCTTACCCCATATTGTTCATTCTTAGAACACCAAATTACAACTAATAGCCTGCTATTTTAGATCCACAGAGGAAACAAAAGAGAGCTACATGGAAAAGTTAGTGGCCTAACAAGGTTCCTAAAAGCAGGCTCTTGATAGGAGATCTAAGAAAAAATCTCTCTCAAGCAGGTTCTTGCATACTGTGCATCAACTAATCAAGGAACAAAAGTACATCTGATCTACCATCAAAGGCTATCACGTACCAAACAAGAATTAGAGGAAGATACCAACACTCTTGAAGATCCACCCGCTCGTCTCCATTTTCGTAAGCCTCTGCAAGCATAGATCAATGGTGGAGGCAGGGATGAGGTTGACTCATGCGGGGAGAGCCGAGGACAAAGGGGAGGAGAGCCACGTCGTACCCTACATGCTCCCCACGAGCCGTCCAGAAAGGGGAGACAAGGGAGAAGAGAAGATGCCCTCCCCATCCCGTGCTCCTACCATGGGCCGACGAGCTGCTCATGCTCCCCGTCGTGGTCGGGGACGTGTTGGCGACCAGATCTTGCGGCCGCCGGCATAGTTTGAGCTCCCCATGTGCGCCCGCATCTGCATCGTCGCCGCCGGCCGTAGGAGGTCGGGATCTGGGTCGAGGTACAGAGAGGAGATGAGGAGTTGAGGAGATCGAGAGAAAGAGAGCAAAGATAAGGGCGCACCTTCGCTGCCGTCGTTGCCGCATCACCCAGGCGCGCGCTCGCCGTCGCCGCCGCAGTCGCTGCCGTCGCCCGGGCACACGCTTGCCGCCGCCGTTTCCAGTCGTGCGCTCGTCGTCTCCGTCACGCGCGCGCTCGCCGCCGTCGTTGCAGGCGCGGCCTTCGTCGTCGCCGTCACGCGCGCGCTCGCCGCCGCAGTCGTCGCCGTCGCCCAGGCGCGCGCTCGCCGCCGCCGCTCCCATGTTCTTTCCGGTTGGAGATGGGGCGTGGGAACGAGACGGGATTGGGGAGGAGCATGGGTGGCGATTGGGTGAGGTAGGGTTTCGGCTGGCGCGCTGAAGATATTTTGCACGCTAGCTCACCACTCCAAAACGAGCCGTAGAGACTGACGTGTGGACCCACCGAACTGTAGGACCCAAATGCAGCCAGATGCGGGTAGACAACGGCCAGTGCATGGCTTTCACTAGCCAGAAACGGACGACTGAGATCAAATGTTGGTCAGTTACAGTAAAAATCGACGGTTCACACGCTGAAATCGCTGTGAGGCCCCCTATGGGGGGCATCGTTTATACCTTTAGATTAGTGCTGCAGGACATTGGTATTACCTATTGGGAACATGGATATTTTTTATCGAAGGCTGATGTAGATCTACCATATAGGACCTCTAGCAGCAAAACGTACAAGTACTAATATTTTGATCAACATTCCATGTATGTTCAGGTTCTAATATTTTGATCAAAATTCTATGTACATACAGGTTCTAATATTTTTTCATAACAAACCGTGCCATCTAATTTGAAGTACTTTTGTAAGAAGTTACTGTAAAATATGCTATTTTTGCTTCATGGTGCAGCTTATATTATCCAGCTGATATGACACTTGTGGCTTCCTCATGGAGTTTCCAGCAGATCCAACAATTTGTAAAATTTTTGTTTCATACATAAGTATATTTTTTGGCAAATTGATATTCATTATATTCGTACACCTTATCATGTTAAAGCTATCCATACTAGATATAAAATTAGTTATTTTTTAGGCAACTAAAATTAATTCAAAGGAAAAGTTTAACAGCTTTCATGGTGTATCAATATTATACGCTTTCTTCTCCTTGCCTCCGCAGGCATGTTCAATATGATGGTAATCAAGAAACATAGCCAAGAGAGGTCCTTGAACAAATGGTTGTATCAGTTGTTTACATTGATATCCAACTGATATTGTGTCATGTTTAGCAAAATAATATATGTGCCAATCTTATTTTATTTCCTTTCTGCTCTGATTTTTTCATTTCTTCTATTAAGCAGATCTCTATATGAATCGTTTAGCAATTAGCATACTAATTCCCCGCAAGTTGGAGTTCCATCTTTTATTGCGCAAGGCTTATAAAATTCACCAAAAATTTCCGCAGCAACGCGTGGGGTATCATCTAGTTTACTTTATGGCTCAACCCGTGTGTGCAATGTTGTTCACCGTGCTCAAAGTTAGTACCTGTGTGGAGAGTCCGCCGCGCGTAGCTAAACCCAACAACTGGCTAGGCTCCCCTCTCTACCTCTCTCCCTCCCCACCTCCCGTTGAGAGTCCTCTTCTCCCTCCCGGCTCTTCTCCCCTTTCCTCCGGCGGCGCTGCCGGCCGGAGTGGAAGGGGGAGGATAGGCCAGCCGTCTCCTTTGTATAGTGGTAGGTTTAGTTTGTTTCCCCAAGTGGAGTTTAGCTATATGCCGCTAGATTGGAGCAGTTTGCTCGATATGTCCAGACAGATCGGGTGTCTAGGGTTCGTCCTCTTCGTCCTTTGGCTCCAGTGGCCGGAGCTGCAGGCTACGACGGCGAGCGCCGCCTCCTTGATAAAGCCGAAGACTCTGGTGGGAGTGATTTGGAGATGGAAAGCTCCACCCTCCCCCCCGTTTCTGTCCTACTGTGGTGGTGAGGGAAAACAAAGTGGTGCAGCCATCCCCTTATTCAGATGGTTTCTTCCCGATGGTGGATCTTCCCCGACAATTGCATCCAAGCCGGTGGCAACGCCGGTGGCAATCTTGCCACGGCTATCCTTGGCCATGGAGGCCAATCTACAACCTCCAAATCGGAGGCTACTCTCCGTCTTGTTTGCTGGAACTCGACGCCTCGATGCTGCCAAGTGGTTTGTCCCCGGAAGCCTCAAGGTAGCCAGCGACGACGGTTTCTCGCGCGGAAAGGGGTGCTCAAGTGCCCTCGCCCTGCTCCTTGGCGGCGACGCCTTGAGGACGCCGGTGGCAGAGATACCCAGGGTCTTGATTGCTTTTCCAGTTTCTTTGCTAGGGTGTTTCTTGCAAAAGTACACCAAATGTTAGGTCTTTAGGACGATGTAAAGGGGGTCTGTATGAACATTGTTTAATATATATCCAATCTCTTGTTCAAAAAAAAACCTGTGGAAAAATCACGGAAGGAGGAGTTAAAATTTGGACATCAGGCACACATACTATCTCATCAACACAAGCGGTAACACAGAAATTTAAAAAAAAGTTTAAACACATATTTTTAAAAAGTATAATCATCTAAAATATTTGTTTTATGTTTTGGTGGGTTAGGGAGGCCCGCACAGGCAAGTCCTGCAAAGTAAGCAGTGTCAGTACCCGCGCCAGCCTCTTCCCCCTGCAAAAATAGCCGTGCGGGTTTTGCCCCCGCACCGCGATCGGCTCTCACCGAACCGCTTTGTTTTCCTTACTCATTAGTTTAAGGCAACCTTCACCGCTAGCCCCTCACCTCCTATTTATACACCCCACCGCCACGCGCTTCTCAGCCGCTCCGCGAGGTGGGATTATTCCCTTCCCGTCGTTTCATTCTGCTCTGCTCCCGGCTTTTCTTCAAGTGATCGTCGTCCATGTGGGCCGAAAGGTCCCTGGGCTCGCTGGCTCCCTGCTGGGCTGTGCACTTGTGCTGATTGCTTCGATCCCGCAACTACCTGGGCCGCCCTATTCACCAGACCGCTTTTTTGATCCCTAACATAGAAGAGAAATGAACTCCGCTCAAACAAAACTGAGATTCCATAGAAAAAAAAAAAAAGGACCATCTGAACTTTATGTAAGTGGAAGGGGCCATACAACTAATTTGGGTTAATTTGGAGATCAACTACCACATATAGTATGTGGGGTATTATTTACACACAAACAAAAATCAGCATGGGGATGGCCATGGCCCCATCTCCGTCCCTGGTAACCGAGTTCTTTGTCACGGGTGAAATTGGGCAGTGGCGGAGCCAGCAGGGTGGAAGGGTGGGGCAGGACGACCCTCCCTAAGATTTGGCCCATCCCATATGTCTTATATAGAAAATAGCAAAAAAAAAACCATCCCAAGTAAGGTCTGCCCACTCTAATAAAATGGGTTGGACTCGCAAGTGAAGTTGGGGCATCGGGGGGTGATGAGAATAATGGCCCCTCGACTCTACAATGTATATGTACTTCCTCGGACTAGCGTCGATGAGTTGGTGGATAGTGTCGATAGCCAGGAATTAAGTCTAGCATGATTAGCATTTGTTTGCGGCGGCGGTGTCTTGCAAAGGGGATGGTGTCACAACTTATATTTGTTCTCAAGTTTCTCTCCCTCTAATGAAGCTCAACCTGATTTCGTCGGGGAACTTGCGAGTTTTATGCCCCCCATCTTCATTTCTCCACCGAGCGTTGGATTCTCCTGGCCTGGTCTACATCGCCTATTTCTCTAATCGTTGCTTCTACATGCTCGTGTTCCTCCGGTACGCCGGAAGCCCATAGGAGGCAACGAGCTTTGCCTATGGCATGCCACTGAGGATGTAGAAGGAAGACGGTACCGATCTGTAAAATATTTGCCTCTAATTTTGTTTTCTTGTACGGATGTTGTTCTTCTAAGGGGTTTTTTTTTTTGCGAAAAATCCACTGATCTATTAATAATCATCAAGAGTGGTACAGAGAGACCAAAAAGTAATAAGATTACGGATAGATCATTGGACCACCTAGCGACGACTACACACACTAGCGCGAGCCGAAGGCGCGTCGCCGAGCTTGTTGTAGTAGAAGGGTTGGTTTCAGATAATAGCCTTAGGCCTTTTCGCAAAAAAGAAGTCCAGAAACGACCTAGCTTCTAACACAAAACTCGACACAAGCTCAATATGTTCCAAGTATCATCCAGTTTTATCCGACATAGACTGGACAAAAATCCATATTTTCCAAACAGATGCCAAAAATTTGTCTATACAAAGATTGTCTAGATATATCTAAATTTAGACAAACTTTCGACATCTATTTATGGTCAGAGGTACTACTAAGAGCATCTTCACTCGTCTCCCCGAGAAGCTCCACACGAGCCGTTTTTTACATCCGGACGGCGAAATCCGGTCCAGTCGCGCCCCCGGTTCCTCGATTTCGTCCGGATTTGGGCCTAAATTCATCCGGCGATCCCACGCCATCCCCGGCCCCCCGGGGAGCGCTCGGGGACTCCGGATGGAGCAAAACCAACCGCCCACGCCCACGTGTCTCCTCTTTCGTCCGGACTCCCCGGGTCATCCTCTTTTTCCCCGAGAAACGCCGCTTGGGGAGCACACGACTGGAAATATACTGCCCCCATGCCAAAAATTGATCCAATCCGAACGAAAATTTCGTCGGATTTGGGCATGGGGAGCGCCAACGAGTGGGGATGCTCTAAACTACTCGGTCCAGAACAAGATTGACGTTTGACTCGGCCGGTTGGCCCTTGAAAAAAAGCGAGTATCTTCAAAGGAGAGCACACGTCCCGCCACGACATAGTACAACTTGCGTTTCCATTCTTTTAAATATCTCATATCCTCGTATTAAACAACCGTCCCTGTCCAGAATAAGATTAGCGTTTTGATTTGGCCGGTTAGTCCTGAAGAAAGTTAGTAAGCGTATGAAATCTTGACAGGAGACCACAAATCCCGCCACGACAAAGAAGCACAATCTGACACAGGGAGAGATCTTCCACCAAGATTCCAGTAAACTGCACACAAACAAAAAAGAATGAAAAATGTGATCGTCATTGAGCACAAAATTCAAACATAGTGCTTTACTTTAATTGAATCGAATAGAACAAGCATGTACGAGGAAACCACGCGAGCAGGTAGACTGACTACTGAAAACACCAGCAAGGCGGAGAAAAGACCAAGCACGGCATAAACTAGTGTTACCGAGTCTTACCGCCGGCAAGCGTCAGCGTTAAGAAAGAGCACTTGTCCATCATGCTGGTCAAGGTCATCCATGTGCATCACACAAGTAAATGACCTTCGTCTTCAAAGGACCCACGTCGAGCAGCGGTAACGAATCGAAACCTGGCATGGCGGCCCTCCTTACGTTGGCGGGCTCAAGCAGAACCTTCCTAATCAACCCGTTGATGTCAGGTGCAAGCAACGTTTAACATAAAACTGCCGGCCTGAACTGTTCAACACCAAGTTTAATTTCCCGAGACATCACCCTAAAGAGACTTGTAAGGTCAGTGGATGCACATAAAACCATTAGCAGAAGCAAGAACTCAGCGAACAACAATGGCGCTGCTACTCCTCTTCCTCTTGATCCAAGCTCCCTTCCATGCTCAAGCATCCGAAAACATCACATTAGGGTCCACGCTAACACCTCAAGGCCTAAACACCTCATGGATTTCATCCTCCGGTGAATTCGCGTTTGGCTTCCGCTCCCTCGAGAGCAACCCCGCTGTCTACCTCCTCGCCATCTGGTTTAACAAGATCGCCACCAAAACTGTTGTTTGGTACGAGCACACCAACACAACAGTACCAGCTGGCTCCCAGCTGCAGCTCACACCTGGTGGCGTGCTTTCGCTCCAGGACCCTGCCGGTGAATTGATATGGAATCCCGGGGTGACCAACGTCGACCATGCCAGCATGCTCGACACCGGCAATTTCGTACTGTTTGGCAAAGATGGCTCCATCAAATGGGAGAGCTTTGCATCCCCAACTGACACCATCCTCCCCTCCCAGGTGCTGCCCAAAGGGGCAGTTCTACACAGTCGGCTGATGGACAACGACTATTCGGATGGAAGGTTTGTTCTTAGCGTAGAGCTTGATGGCAACCTAAGGTTTTACACCTTGGCTGTTTCCTCCAGTTCCCGCTATGATCCTCCATATTGGGATTCTGACACAGGTGGAAATGGTTCAAGCCTTGTGTTCAACACAACTGGCAACGTCTACTACACTTTAAATTCTGGCCAACCAATCAAAATTACGTCAGAAAATCTGGACTCACCGGCAGACTACTACAAACGAGCTACACTTGACGCAGATGGCGTGTTCCGGCAATATGTGTACCCCAGGAAGGCAGCACAGAACAGTGTATTGAACACAGAGTGGAGAGTTATGGACTATCTCCCACAAAATTTCTGTAAGGTTATCCCGGCAGAGATTGGAAGTGGTGTCTGTGGGTTCAACAGCTACTGCAGTTTCAACACAAACAAGAGTGTGGAATGTGAGTGCCCACCGAACTACTCATTCATCGATAATGAGAAGAAGTACAAAGGTTGCAAGCCAGAATTTGCTCCACATAGCTGTGACTTGGATGATACTGAATCTATGCAACAATTCAGCCTACTTCCAATGATCAATATCAATTGGCCTTTCGGCGACTATGAGCGGTACAGCCCCATTGGTGAGGATTATTGCCAAAAACTTTGCTTAACTGATTGCTTTTGTGTCGCTGCGGTGCACTATAACAGTACTTGTTGGAAAAAGAGGAGCCCCTTGTCCAACGGAATGTCCGGTGCCATAGTGGGATCAGTTTTTCTCAAAGTTCCCAGGAATAATACTCCTGGGTCCCAGCAGAGCAGTAACTCCAATACATGGAAGAAAGAGAGGAGGTATTGGATACTGGGAAGTTCACTACTCCTTGGAGGATCTGTCCTTGTTATTGTTTTCCTCATCTCCATCCTGTGTTTTGGATCTTACCGTGTTATTAGCCGAAAAAAATCAACTCAGGTACAATCAATAAATTATGAGGCATTGCCTCTTAGAGCATTCACATACAAGGAGATTGAGCAGGCGACAGATGGATTTCGTGAAGAGCTGGGCAGTGGTTCATCCGGTATCGTATACAAGGGCCAGTTGCAAGATGAGTTTGGGACTGGCATTGCAGTCAAGAGGATTGATAAGATGCTCGCAGAGACTGAGAAAGAGTTTGCCATTGAGGTTCAAACCATCGGAAGGACCTTCCACAGAAACTTGGTGCGGCTGCTCGGTTTCTGTGGTGAAGGAAGAGAGAGGCTTCTAGTGTATGAGTTGATGACCAATGGCTCACTTAATGGATTCCTTTTCTGTGGTACAAGGCCAACCTGGAATCTCCGCGTTCAAGTCGCACTTGGGGTGGCAAGAGGCCTGCTGTACTTGCATGAGGAATGCAACAGTCAAATAATCCATTGTGACATAAAGCCCCAAAACATCCTTCTTGATGAGAATCTCGTGGCAAAGATCTCAGACTTTGGCCTAGCAAAGTTGCTCAGGAAAAATCAGACACAGACGAACACGGGTATCAGAGGAACTCGAGGGTACGTCGCACCCGAGTGGTTCAAAAACATAGGGATCACATCCAAGGTGGACATTTACAGTTTTGGGGTGATCTTGCTGGAGATTGTGAGTTGCAGACGGAACGTGGAGCTAGAGATAGCAGATGAGGAACAAGCAATACTGACATATTGGGCAAACGACTGCTACAGAAGTGGGCGGCTTGACTTGTTAGTAAAGGGCGATGACGAGGCAATCTTCAACATAAACAAGGTGGAACGCTTTGTCGCCGTGGCATTGTGGTGTCTCCAAGAGGAGCCGACAATGCGGCCTACCATGCTGAAAGTAACACAGATGCTCGATGGATCCGTCACAATCCCCACACCCCCTGACCCATCTTCGTTCATCAGCTCACTCCAATAGAAGAGCGTGTTCTTAAGTGAAAGTGGCAGTGTGATATAAGAGTAAAACAGGCATATATTACTACAACAAATGATAAGCATCAGTGGAGGTTCCTTCAAGCGTAGGCAAATGGAAGTAGGAAAGTAACTGCTTCATATGTTACTATGTTCCAAAAATAAATGTAGGTTTCTGCAATCGTCATGTACTATTATCTTTATAGGTCCAGTACCAGAGTTAAGACATGAATGTATAACTTTGTGATTTGTGAATCAGTGCGCATTTTTGGTATATTTGCCTAGCATTAAAGGATGAAACTGCAAGCTGCAAGAAAACAGTGAAATGTAGTGCGTGGCAGGATTGGGAACCAGCGGGGTTTACAGCTGAAAAGCTAGTGGTGATGACTTATTTAAGAAACACCAGTTTCCCATTTCATGGAGGCTCGCTCGTCGCTCTTAGCCAGGTTAAGGCCAGGTCACTATGTTATCAACCCTCAGGATTTTGATGATGAGTTGTAATATCTGTAACGTTGATACGACAAGTTGGGAGTACTAACTTTCATACCAAAGGGCTGATTAACGCGGAAGAATAAGTATCTAAGTCGATGTGGCGGACAGCAGATTGAAGTGGGTACTGGTGTGAAATTTGTGGCCTCTGAGCAAGTTGATTCTGAGGACTCCAACCAGGAATCACCACACAAAATGTATGCAAAATACAAGGTAAACAAGTCATCGCGGAAGCGATGTATTGTACGGAGCATGGAACTCCCCAAACCTCCTGGCACTCACCGATGACCAGACCCTTCTCCTCGAACTTCCGGCTCCAGCGCTCTCTCCGCCTCCATCGATCTGCGACCGGAGCGGTGGGGGAGTGGAACTGCGGGAGGGAATGCGAAGGGCAGCTGTGGAAGGCCTGACTCTGCGCCGCCGCGGCCGGACTGCCGGAGCGCACCACCGTTGCCGTCAGAGAGCCGAGAGGCGCACTCTTCTCACTTTCCTCCCAACTTGTTCAAAGCCCATTAACATTATCTGGGCCGGCATATCGGCCCATTTTGACGTGAAAACACGAGCCCTAATAAGCACTGGAACTGGACCCTAGACGGTTAAACCCTCTCCCTCTTCCCCTCCTCCGCAAGACCCACAAGCGTCCACCCGCCGCCGCCGCCACCGCAACAGCTCCGTCCGGCTCAAGCCACCCGGCCATGGCGAAGAAGAGGAAGCGCAGCTCCGATGCACCCGCCGCCGCGGCCGTAGAGAAGCCCGACGACTCTGCGCCGGAGCGGCCGGCGCGCACGCTCTTCGGGTTCAAGGACAAGCCGGACTCCGCCGCCGTCGAGCCTGCTTCCAGGGACGGCGCGCCGTTCCGGAACAAGGAGAAGGTGCTCGTCACCTGCTCCCGCCGCATCATCTACAGGTGAGCGCGCCGCCCTCTCCGCTCCGAGCTCTTTCGGCTTTGGTTCTTGGACCGATGTTTGTACCGGCATATCTGATGTTGGGGACTGGATTTGGTGTTGCGCGTAGGTACCGGCATCTGATGCAGAACGTGGTGTCGCTGCTGCCGCACGCCAAGAAGGACAGCAAGGTCGAGTCCAAGCAGAGCAAGGGCGGCCAGCTCAACGAGCTCGTCGAGCTCAGGAGCTGCTCCAGCTGCCTCTTCTTCGAGGTATTGCACATGTTTTAACCCATTCGGTGCATGCCTTGCCTGATGAATATGGTTTACATTGATAGGAGAATGTCATAATATGAATGGTCATACTGCGTTTAACATTGAATAAGCTATTTGTCTTGTATGGTGCTAAATCACCTTTAAACTTCAGCTTTAATATTGAATAAGTTAGTCTTGCTACTATGACATGAACCTTTACTGAACTTTGTAAACCACACTGTATGTTTCACTATCTTACAAATGTGTTGCCATAATGTGGCAACTCTCCAGAATTAAGCAGAGTTGCAAATTCTTATACTGATTGACGCATCTTCTACATGTGTATTGCAGTGCAGAAAACAGAAAGATCTTTACCTGTGGATGGTCAAGTCTCCCGCGGGGCCATCTGTGAAGTTTCTAGTCAACGCTGGTATACTCTCACACCAATAGTACGAGTTATCCTGTTGATTTACATGATACTTAATCCCCAACCATCCCGTAACTTTTACTTGTAGTTCACACTATGGAGGAACTGAAGCTCACTGGCAACCATCTGAAAGGGTCACGTCCCCTGCTTACATTTTCTTCGAATTTTGACCAGCAGCCTCACTGGAAGCTCTTAAAGGAAATGATAACTCAAGTACGTGGATGGTTTGGCATGCTACATCATTCCGTGCATGTGTTATGTCAGCCTTTTGCACAAACTGATATTGACCTGTGTTCTTCTTTTTTTGCAAAAAATCATTTTTTCTTATTTACCCTTTGTTCTAACTTGGTGTCAAAAGAGATCACACTTGATTTTATGACTAGTGTTTATCATAAAGGCATATTTATAACACTGAAGTGTGCTACTGTAGTTTTAGATTAGCATGTGCTTATTTGCTCTGATGTGTATATTTGCATGAAAGTTGTGGACAAACAAGTACGGTAAAAGTATATTTGTATTTCCATTGCGTCCTGTGGCTGCGAAAATAGAGCTGTGTTTATGATGTCTTCAGATCATTATCAGTGATGTGATACTGTTGTGTTTGAAATTAGTTCTATATGCTCAAATTAATTATATTGAGACATGCTCTTCTTTTATTCAAAGAACTTCAGAGCTAACTCGTTGCACATTGCTGCACTTGCAGATTTTCGCTACTCCAAAAGATCATCGAAAGGCAAAACCTTTTCATGATCATGTGTTTGTCTTCTCCATTGTGGATGACCACATTTGGTTCAGAAATTACCAGGTGATGTATTGCTCTGTTTGGATTTTGATTCTCATTAGCTTTCACTTTCTGAAACCAATTAAGTTATTAGCATCATGCCATCATCTGAATTTTAGCAAATGATAATACTTGCAGATTTCTGTTCCCCACAATGAGATTGACAAAGTTGATAAAGGAGGCCTGGACAAAATGACACTTGTTGAGGTAAAAGTTCAGTGAGCTTATGTCTGGATAATGTACATAGCGCGTGGTTGCTAACCAAAATTTTAATTGAATTGCTCTGTGTAGGTTGGCCCCAGGTTCTGTTTGAATCCGATCAAAATATTTGGTGGTAGTTTTGGTGGCCCCACATTGTACGAGAACCCGTTCTACGTGTCTCCTAATCAGGTATTGCTTTCACCTGTTGATGTAGACTATAGTACGAATGTTCCAAGCATCTCTCTAAATAAAATCTGGGTTAACCTCTTCCATTACCAAGGAATGGTTATAGTATATTGCATTTTGTGTGGTTAGAAACAGTCAACTCTTAGTAGGTCGACTGGACATTGAATGCTGCTGTAATCCTATGCTAGTATTTCTTTTGGGGGGAATTTATGAAGTGTTCTAGAATGGCAAGACATGCTGACAATTATCTCTCTTTCAGATATTCCTTGTAGTGTTACTCCTTGCACATTATTCCACCATTCCGTTCTCCTTGTTTTGGCTAACTCATAATGTTTGATCTGCATGCTTACAATACAGTTTAGTATAGTATGCTCACCAGGATTCTGGTGCTATTCTGTATTTGATTCAGTTGTCACAAGGCAGTTCCTGACATGTTTAATCTATATGTCTTCCATCTACATTCATAGGTCCTATTTTAACGATTCTTTATATCACCAGATCCGGGCACTAGAGAAGCGGAAGAAGGCAGGGAAGTATGCCCACAAGGTGAAGGCCAAGGTGAGGCGGAGGGAGCATGAGAAGGTGCACCACCTGGAACCCGATGAGTTTGCTGATATTTGGAAAGGGGAAGACTAGCGCAGATGCAACGATTGAACCGATGGACTCGTCGAACAAAGGATTGTACTACTCGCTCTGGCTATCATCAAGCAGTGAATTTTGGGTACCGTTCTGTGGTAGTTCTTGTATGACAAAGCATGTGCTTGCTATTATTTACATAAACAACTGGATTTTGGTGTTACGCGTACCTGTATCGCCTTTTTGTGTTCTCAAGCGTGCTGACTCGATTCTGCTTGCTGTCTGTCTTTCGCCTGTTTGTTCATGTTCGTCTTTTCATGTCTCTGATATTGTAATTGCAAAGTAAATGCGCAAAGCTTCTATACCAAGTAAACATGGTCTCCCCTTGTATTCTGCTCAGATTTATATTGATTACAGGAGTCATGTTTATACTCCTACGTCCCGGTTTATAGGGCCTGCGAGTATCCCTAGATTATCAATCTAAGTTAATCTCTAGCAGAGCCTGTAAACATGTGAATTGAAAACCCAAGTTCAGTTTATCGAACTCGTGTTTACGGTTGGAAAAGTCCGTAAACCAAAACTGTAAAACAGATTTTATGTTTATGGACTTTGTTCTGCATCAGCCATTTTCCGAACCTATAAAAGTAGGATTTTTGTAGAATTCATATATAAACATGAACATTCAGCAGTCAATCATAAAATAAACATCCAAATTATTACAATAGATAAACAAATGTCTCAACTAAGTTATTATAATAGTTTTGGAAAAATAGAACAAATGAACAAATGTCTCAACGAAATTACAACAATTTTTGAACAATGAAACAAATGAACAAATGTCTTAACAATGATACATCTCACACATAAATAAATGGAATGGTAGGATTAAAGGCAGCGGCATGGGCGGCGGCCATGCCGCTGCCAGTGGTGCATTTTCAGATCATAAACAAGCTGGGCATGGGTACTGGCATTCTCAATCTACCGACGCGTTTCAAGGAAAGCTTCAGTACGATCGGGATTGCGTTGGGATTGCATTCAGGTGCCAACGTTGTCATAGAATCAAATCAGGGCAGGCTTAACTCTCTTTCATCCTCGATGATCTTGTTGTGAAGAATCACACAACATGTCATGATGTTCACATGTTTTTTTTTGTTCCAAAACCGGTCTGGGCCACGAACAATAGCAAACCTTGCTTGCAAAACACCAAAAACTCTCTCAATGTCCTTGCGAGCTACTTCTTGAGCTTTGGCAAATTCAGCTTCTATTTTGTCTTGGGGATCCTTCACAAACTTCACAAAAGTTGCCCAATCCAAATAGACGCCATCGGCTAGGTAATATCCCATTGAATATTCATTGTTCATGACCTTCTAGTTGCAAGTGGGTGCTTCTCCATTTGCTAGTTTTGCAAATAAAGGGGATCTTTGCAGCACGTTGATGTCATTGAGTGTTCCCGGCAAACCAATAAAATAATATCAAATCCACAAATCTTGTGATGCGACGGCCTCAAGTACAATGGTAGCATATTTGCTCTTTTCACAGTACCGTCCATGCCATGCATTAGGACAATTCTTCCATGTCTAATGAATACAATCAAGACTACCAAGCATGCCAGGCCAACCTCTTTTCTCATTTATCTCCATCTTTTTGTGTCATCCTCATTGGGAGCTTGGAGATAGGTTGTCCCAAACAACTTGATAATCATGCGAGCAAACCTACGGACGGACTCCGTGGTTGTATCTTCGCCAATTCGAAGATACTCATCGGTGTAATCCGCAGGGATGCCATACACAATCACCCTCATGGCAGTCGAGATTTTTTGAAAGGGGCTGAAACCCATCACGCCGGCAACATTTCTACGTTGCTTGAAGTAATTCGAGTTGGCTTCGCAGGCCTTGGCGATTTTGACGAATAAACTACGGCGCATGCGATACCTCCTACAGAATAGATGCGGCGGATAGGTAGGTAACTCGGCGAAGCAGTCTTCCATTAGTTGCTCGTGGTCGAGGAGGCGATTCCGTTGGATGTGGTTCCGGCCAATCACCGAGCCGCGCCTCCGATTCAGCAGCTGCACGCGGTCCTCCAGCTCCTTGACGGAGAGAAGGAGGATGGTGGCCTCCACCTCGTCGCCCTGGAGCAGCTCGTCGAGGTCGGAATCGTCCGATCTCGACGAATCGGACAGATCGACGTCGACGAGCTCGTCCCTGGAGCTCATCCTCGATTCGGCCGGCGTGGCGGCAGCACACGGAGCTGGACGAGGAACCGTGGGCGGGATGCGGGGTGACCTGCGCTAGGTCCGGGATGCCGGGCTTGGCCGAATCGGGCGATGAGTCGGTGGCGGCGGCGGAGTGTGGTGGCGGCGCGGGGGAGGAGGGAGAGGGTGAGCAGTTGCGTGAGGTGAAATTTCAGCGCGCCATAGATATGGATACACCGTCTGTTCGCTCGTTCGCCCCCTACAAATACAAGCCGATTTGGATTTTCGGGCTCGGCCTGATTTTTTTTTTTTTTGGTTTTGCCTCGTTTACGGTAACTGATCGGCGCTGTATTTCGGCCCGAACCTGTAAAGTGGCGGTTACTTTTCGGTTTTAGGCCTTTAAGATGCTCTAAACAAGACAATACAAATTGTAAAACGCAAAAAATATATGGTTGATAACTGGAACATCTGAACTTTCCAATGACTTATAATTCGGGATGGAGACAATGTTAGTCAATAGAAGAGGTGGAACACCAACACCTATAACTAGGAATGCTAATTGATCAAAGTTGAACTAATAATTTCACTTAAACGAAGTATAAAAACACTAGAACTTGAATCTGTTTTTCATATAGAGCAAGTGACAAACAAACGGACTGTGCAGTAAGCCAGTAACGATGTCTTGCTCTTTTATTTTCTGAGAAGCTCGATGTCTTGCTCTTATAATGGGCCATAAACTACGCAAGTCACTATCACAAAAACGGGCCGTATGGGCCTGGACAGCAAGCCCAGCTACACAGTCCAGAAACCAACTAGGGTTTCCACCTCGGCGCAGCCGCACACATATAAACCTGCGACCACGCACGCCCGTCCATTCTTCTTCCTCCACCGCCTCCTCCGTCCTCCCCGAGCCGCAGCGCCGCCGCCGCCTCCACCCACCCAAGGCATCCCCCAATGGCTCCGTCGTCGAAGATGGCGCTGGGCATCAAGCGCGCGTCGCGGTCCAACACCTACCACCGCCGCGGCCTCTGGGCCATCAAGGCCAAGAATGGCGGAGCCTTCCCCAAGGCCGCGACGCCCGCCGCCGTCGCCGAGCCCAAGTTCTACCCCGCCGACGACGTCAAGCCGCGCACCGTCAGCACCCGCAAGCCCAAGCCCACCAAGCTCAGGTGCGTCGCCTGTCTCTCTCTCTCTCTCGATCCCGTTGTGCGGAAGCTTTACGCTGAGATCGGTTTGGTTTGTCGCTCGCAGGTCTACCATCACGCCCGGGACGGTGCTCATCCTGCTCGCGGGGAGGTACATGGGCAAGCGCGTGGTGTTCCTCAAGCAGCTCAAGTCCGGCCTGCTCCTCATCACTGGTATTTCGTTGCTCCCTTAGGCACTGCAGTTGCTTTCCTTGATACCTTACGTTCTAGGCCAGCAAGTTGGCTGTATGTGTTGCTGATTACTGAACTAAGATCTCGGTTAGCTATCCGAAGTGATTATTTGCATGGTAGAAGATCTCGCTTGTTTTGGTTACCGATATCTAGCTTGTAGTTAGATAAATCTGATCGTCCCTGTTACCTACGTTTGGTTTTGTTTGTTTATTACTTCTTCCCTTACACTGCGTTGTACTGATTGTGTTGGTAATTGTGCTTACAAATGAGACCTAGGAACTTCACTGAAATGCCCGTGAAATATCTAATGTAGCTCTTGCATTATTTCCTTTGGGATTGCGTTACTTGTATGGGCCTCTGTTGGTATAAATGTTATTCGTGGACACTAGACAATCTTACATAATATTGTGCTGTAAGCTGCCATTGGCATTTTGTACTGCACAAGTTCTGAAGTAAATTCTAGGGTCCTCTTCTTTTTAAGTAAGGTTATGAACTGAACTGCTGTCTGGGAATTGATAACGATATAATTATCCACTTGAGTGATTGACTATTAGCCATTCATATGGGGAACTGGATTTTATATGGCCAATTCAGACTGCAACTAGTTGGGCGCTTGAGTTACTTCTCTGTTTCATGATCCTACAATGTAGCATGTCTAATAACCAACTATGTTGATCTCTTCAGGTCCTTTCAAGATCAACGGCGTGCCAGTTCGCCGTGTGAACCAGACCTATGTCATTGCCACATCCACAAAGGTCGACATCTCTTGTGTTAAGGTTGATAAGTTTGATGACAAATACTTCGCGAGGGAGAAGAAGACCCGGGCCAAGAAGACCGAGGGGGAGCTGTTTGAGACAGAGAAGGAGGTACACATCCATGAAGAATCTCCATTTGATTCTGGTTCCAGTCTTTGCTATGATACTTCACTTATTCTAATGCCTAATTCTATCTTTTATCTGTTAAACCTACAGGCAACCAAGAACCTGCCTGACTTCAAGAAGGATGACCAGAAGGCCATCGATGCTGAGCTGATCAAGGCTATCGAGGCTGTCCCAGAGCTTAAGAACTATCTTAGTGCCCGGTTCTCCCTCAGGGACGGTGACAAGCCCCATGAGATGTCCTTCTAAGCTACAAGTTCCTGAGTTTGGGAAGCGTTTTGCCTAGCTTGTTTCTGAACTTTGTACCCTCTTAGTTAACTTCCTATATCTGTTGGAGTGACTGTCAAATATTATGAGAAGATTTAAGAGAATCATTTTCAGCCTTGGTGCTTCGTTGTGACATTTGTCCAATACTTAACGTCATTATTGTGCTGTGATTTGTTTTCACAGTAGATTGTTCTGAATGTGAGTAAGATTTTATTAAAAACAGCTTGAGCAAATATAAAACAAAAATGTGCTGTTGGAGTTCTCGTCGAGGCCCAAGAATAACTCGTATTTTTCAGTCTTGCTCAACTAATGAGCAAGAGAAGCTCGAAACTTGCAGCGTGCAAAGTCAACCATCAGAGGGATGATTACAAGCCCAATTCTAACGGCGCGTGGTCTGTGTTATGGTCAAGATGACATCTTCATATCAGCGTGTAAATTAGCTAGAAAAATCGCTTTGAATCTTGTACTACATTTTTTTTTCTGATTCCGTCAGCATGATATGATCTTACTATTTTGAAGTCGGATGAAAAGAACAATAACAAAGCTGAGAATCGGCAACCAGTTAGCAGCTGTGTAAATTACATTGACAATCGATAGTACGAGTCAACATTATGGAAGATGTCGACGAGACAAATATTGTGAAGATATGCTCCTGACAACCATGAGAATTTTTTGATGTTTCAAGACCATCATTGATACCAGGAAGGAGATTATGTTGTCGAACAAAGGATCAAAGATTATTTATTGCAAGCGATGACATCTTATTGACGCGCAAAAAAGAAGATGACTTTGCCCTAACATAATTATTAAAAACACAACTTTTATTAAAAATTTCAAGCATAGATCGGGGTTCTCCACCTCTTTCGACGTTGACAAGACTGCCAAAGAAGAGTGGATCAACCTATTGAGAAGGTGGAGGCGGCGGCTAGGTTCCTTAAAGAAGCGTTGGCTATCAGTAGATATATATATTTTTTACTTTCAAACAGATCTAATAACACAGAAAGCTCTACACATGTATTGGAAGAATACAAACCAAGTATGGACCATGAGTCAAACCCGTGTCAATAGATATGTGACATTCTCCTCAATTGAGAATAAGAAGAGGATAGCGGTGACTGGAATGGATGGATATGATCGTTGACATAGGCGGACCCAACCATCTCTAAGGCCGGGCACTATATCTGGCCATGGGCAGCCCGGCCCGACCGGCCCGGCCCGGCCCGAAATTTCCGGGCTTGGGCCAGCCCGAGCATGCTGGTGGGCCGAGCCTTGGCCGAAAATTTAGGCCCGGTGACTATGATGGGCCGGGCCTGGGCTTGACAAATGCATGAAATAAGGAAGAGGCCCGGCCCGAGGCCCGACGGGCTTTTGGTGTGATGGGCCGGGCTTGGGCCTAAAAGTTAGGCCCGATGGTCGGGCCTGGGCCTGGTTTTTTTGCATCGGGCTTTGTTAGGCCCGGCCCGAAGCCCGGCCCGGCCTGAAGAATGCCCAGGTACGCCGGGCACGCACTCGGGCTTTCGACCGGCGGTGCAGCTTATTTTGATGATTTTTTTAAATATAATTTAATCGGTTTTACCGTGTGTCTAGGCTTGATGAAAATTTTAGGTTCGCTACTGATCACTGTCCTCCTAGATTCGCACATCGTTGTGTCAACACATTGATCCAACAACCTATTGGTCCTATCTAACATGACATGAAAATTGCTTGAATGCATGAGGTAAAACCGGGTTCAAAATTTGTTAGAGAAAATATTCCCGTAGAATTTTCACTAAAGGGGGGAATATGCGAAGGAAACAAGGAGGCGGCCGAAAGAAGACACAAAACCCATCTAGGGTTCCGTCCTCCTCGCCGGTGATACCGCCGGTCCGCTCTACCTCCGGTGGCCTTGGGGCCTTGGAGGTGTGGCGGATCACGGTCCCTCGCCGGCGGGGAGTTTCCGTTCTTAATTTAGTTTGTTTTTCAGTCTCTTTTTTGGGATGGTGAGGCGGCGGCTACATCCTGAAGTCAGAATAAGGTCCTCCCCGCCCTATCCTCGCTCCGGTGGTGCATCTAGCGCTGACGGAGGGCGCGTGGAGTTGTATGCCCGTCGGATCTCCTGGGATCCGGTCGGTTTTCGTGTTTATTGGTGTGGTTTCATGATAGTCTCTTCCGATCTGCGGTTGTCATCATTGGCGATGGTTGCTGCTCTGGTGCGCTGGTTCTTTGGGACCTTGGCACGACGACTTCCCGTATGTCTACTACAATAAGCTCTACTACGACAAGCTTTGCCTGACTTCGGCGATGGAGGGGCGAGGACAACGGCGCGCCTTCGGCTCGTGCTAGTGTTTGTAGTCGTCGCTAGGTGGTCCGAGTACCAATTTGTAATTTTCTTTACCTTTTGGGTTATTTGTACTACTGTTGATGATTATTAATAGATCGGTGGATTTCTCGCAAACTACACTAGTTTTTTTTAGCTAAACCAACACTCATATTTTTAGTACGCATGCAAAATGTTGATTTTTGGTGAAGTTAGAACTTTGAATAGTTTAATTTGACTCGGCGGCAACCGGAGACGACGCCGCGAGAAAGCCCGCGGTTTCGAGGACTCTTCTTTTCACGGCCACGCTCCCATCCATTCATTTTGGCGGGAAAATTCCGTCGAACTCGAACCCTAACCAGGCGGAGCCATGGACAAGTTCCTCGTGGCGGCGCCACCTTGTGCCGGCGAGGACCCTGAAGCGCCACCACCGCCGCCTCGGAGGTGCTACCCCTCGGACTACATCTCCCCCTCCCCCTGTTCCGCCTCCTCTCTGTTCTCACCTGCCTTCTCGTCCGTAGGTGGCACCGGTGGAGCCGCATCGCCGTTGAGCTGGACGGGCGCATCGACGCCAGGTTCCGGCACAGGGAGTTGCGCCGCCTCCTTGATTCGTACTCTGAGGTGGTAGAATTTTAGAAACATTTGATGCTTTTTTTTTTAATCTTTTCGGTTCTTGCTCGGTTGCTCTGTTCCCGACTGGAATGACTTATGACTAAGTAGGTGTCCGAGAATAGGAAATCAAATCTTCAGAACCGTAGAATGGCTAATTTATCGCATTCTCAGGGAATCCAGTGGTAAGGCAATATTAGAGTAGCTCAATGGGAAGAAACTTAAACAGTTCAGATCATCTCACTGGAAATGGGGGAATTATTGTTGAGGGCTAGGTCAGATAGATCATCTCTTTTGTGCCAAAAACTGTGCACAATCCTATTTATGTTTTGTAGTTTATGCTATTTACGGATGTATCTACAGTTCTACACACTAAAAACATGTCTAGATACAACCGTATCTAGAAAAACTTGAGCAACTTATTTTGGGACGGAGGGAGTATTAAATTTGGAACTCTATACCAGAAAAATGGAGGGATTTTAGCAGTGCCTAACTGCCTATGTTACTTATAAAGTATTTTTATTCAAGTGAAGCAATTTTATTCTATTTATATATTTGAAATAATTTTGCAAACTGTTATTTTTTTTAATCCTGAGAAGACTAGGACCTTCGAACACAAGTACTACACGCATGGCGAGCAACGGTGTCAGACATATGTAATGCTGATAAGTACGCTGATTTATATTTTGTAGTGCTGGACCATGTGTATTATGTGGCTAATCTGTTTACGCTGCTGCTCCTTTTAGGTGAATCGTATGATTAATGCTTCAAATTTTGCTGGGTGTTACCATCCAGCGAGGTAAGTATTTATCTTTTATGTTTTTGTTGGAGTATTTCAAATTTTCAATGCAAAATCACTACTTTTACTATGCCTTCTACAGTTTCATTGCACACTTTGTAGTAAGTAACGTGTCCTTATTAGACAAGCTAATAAACTTGTTTATTGTATTTGGGCAGGGAGGGAGTTTCAGCAATGGAATTTGATAAAAAGGTAGTATTGAAATGTATGAGAACACTCATTATTTCTAAGTTTAGTATCGCTACCAGAGGTGTATCAACGGAATTAATAAATATAACCAAAGTCTATTGATCCCTTGCTGATTTTTAGTCAGACTGTGATACATAAAATATTTAAGGATCTTCCTTGTGTTTTTATTGCGCAGGGAGTATATCTTGCATCAGTGACACTCTCAGGGTGTTTAACAGTACATGACTTTGAGACTCTATACTGCTCCTTGTATGGCCCATCATGTAGTAAGTTAAGCTTACCTGACTCACTTTTCTAGAAAAATGCTGAAAGCAGATGCATCTGAAAAAATATTCTCAGGATTATGTTCGATCCCTGTGTTGGTAGGGTGTGGATCATAGAATAATTGTTGGATAACACCTTAAGATCTTTGTTAGTGGATCATAAGATCTGGGTTCTGCATAGGATCAGGATTTGAATGGTCCAACAGGAATATATGGTCCTACACTGTACCAATTGCGATCTTGGGGAACTTTGCTTTAAGATATATCAGGCATTTGGAAGTTCTTGCTATTAAATATGCAGCAATAACTTCCCTAAGAATGATGGTATAGTTTTGAAACCCTGATGTTTTTGTAGAGAAATAGGGCCATGTGCATGTGATTTTGATGCCAGATTAAGGATTCCAATATTGTGGATGTACCTCTGTGTCTTCTTTGGATTAAAATGGCCGTGTTAGCCATTCTAATATCCAGTTAGAATTTATATATCCATATTAGAACCAAAAAGGTTGAAATGAAACATACTGGTATATTTGTAATTTCTAAACCAGATAACTTTGAAAACTACCTTTCAAAATATTCGACATACTCCGAGATAAGGAGAAGTGGACACCAAACGATATATTCATCATTTACTATCTCAGGTCATTGTCATAATCCTGCTGCATTTTACTGTTTCATTGATAGGTTTGCCAGATGACTCATCAAACTATGTGCTCCATATATCAAACCAATTGCCCCTGTGTGCTGTCAGATGGAATCCAGGAAATCAAGATGAGGTCGGTATCAGCATTGAATTTTACATTTTCACTTTATTTTAGGTCAGTGAATTTGGCACATTGACGAGGAATGCTAACTCCTAAGTGTAACTGGCAGTTAGGGACTAGAATTTGGTTTATTTTATGAATTGAATGAAGTGCTTTTGACTTCATATGTTTTCTATCTAACTTTATTATTGAGCTTTAAGCATGCCTGATGCAGATTGTTTGCTCATCTAGCCAAAGTGACAAAGTTTCACTATTTGATATCGGTTATGTCTCTTCTGTTCCTACTGAAGTAAGTACCATTTTTTCACTGTTCCTTACAAATGCTTCACATTTTACTCACGGATACTTTAAATATATTTTCTCCATGTTGAATTACATCTGAATTCCAAAGATCATATTCTTTCCTTCTTCAATTCCTAAATAATCATGCCATTAAAATACATATCTGGTGTTACTTTCCCTGTTTTGTTTCTGCCAAACGGCACAACATATGGCCATGGGATTTTGAGCTTATGTTGCGTAGCACAGTATGCATGTTTTCCCCCCAGTTTGCTAGGTACAGTTCAAATATCATAACCGCTAACAGCTACACCTATGTTTAGAAAGCGAAGTTACGCAATGCTAAACAAAAGGTTTCGAGATGATATTTGAAGAAAAATGTACTTCCAGATGCACCTTAGTCCATTCAACAACAACAACATCAACATCAAAGCCTTTTTCCCAAGCAAGTTGGGGTAGGCTGGCTATGAAATCCTATGGAAACAAAAACAAGGAGAGAAAAAAAAAGAACAAGTAAACTAAGATTCACACATGGATCACATATTTCCATGCAGTCCTATTAAAAGTCAAATCTCTAGGGACATTACAATCCCTCAAGTCTCTTTTTACCGCCTCCGCCCATGTCAACTTTGGTCGTCCTCTGCCCCTCCTATTTTCCATACTATTTAGAATTCCACTGGTGTTTCTGGAGGCCCCTGTTGGTTATGACCAAACCACCTTAGTCGGTGTTGGACTAGCTTTTCGTTGGTCAGTGCCACTTGTAGCCTATCACGTATTACCTAATTTCTAATCCGGCCCTTTCTTGTATAGCCACACATCATGCGCATCTCCGCCACCATTTGTTGGATGTGCTGTCTTTTAGTGGGTCAACATTCTGCTCCATATAGCATCGCTGGTCTGATTGCCATCCTATAGAACTTACCTTTTAGCTTTTGTGGGACCTTGTTGTCACATAGAATGCCAGATGCTTGTTGCCACTTCATCCATCCTGCCTTGATTCTGTGGCAAACATCCTCATCGATATCACCAGAAAGGAAAATTATTATAGTAGCTCGAGGTCCATTACTACGTCACTCCTATTATTGTTACACAACCCCTCACGACCCTTCTGATTTTTTTGTTACTGTATTTTAGGTTCTACAGAAAGGGAAGACCAAATTTCACGCTCTCTGCTCTGAATCCCGGAAGGGTTTGACTGATCTAGCTTTCACGTCAGATGATAAGTCACGGTATGTGACAGTTTTGTGCTTATTCACACCATCATGTCATTTGAGAGAACGCCTATCATAAAACATTTCTATTTTGTAATTGATGTGAAGCTTCATATAGACAACTGACTGCATAGCATGTTCTTTTGTGGAAAGTATTGTTGGACCCTATGTATTGTCTTAAAGAAAGACTTAATAAATAATAAAGTTGTGAAGCTAAAGAAATGGAGCCGTGCTAATATTTGTTATTAACTTAACCCGATGATAGACATCTTTTTCGCGAAAACGCAAAAGACTTGCGTTTCGATGCATTGATAGATAAAGAAGGTTACATGTGCATGCCCAAAAGAGGGACAAACACCCCGCGCTACAACTCAACCCAACAAAAGAGAGACCCTAGTCTAGGGGAGGAGTTGGCGGACACCCCGGGCTCCCGCGTCTGCCCATTGCCGCGCCTCGGTCCTGATGTCGTTGAACAAGGAAGGCACCGAAGGCTGTGCATTGTCGAAGATCGCAGCATTCCGATTTTTCCAGATCCACCACGCCGTGAGCATGATTATCGACGAAGTACCTTTGCGCAGCTGGCAAGGGGCGGTCCGCACCACCAGCGACCACCACTCCGCGAAGTCGCCCTCCGAAGGAGGCCCCGAGGTGGATCGGATCCACGAGGGGACCTTGTACCAGACCGTCCTGGAGAATGAGCATCTGGTGAGTAGATGTGTCATGGTCTCCTCAGACTGATCACAGAGTGGGCATCTGGGCGCATGTGGTAGGCCATGACGCGCCAGCCTCTCACCCGTCCAACACCTGTCAAGGCAGGCCAGCCAGATAAAGAATTTCACCCTCGGAGGCGCCCAGGATCTCCAGTTTAGCTCCCAAGATGCTGAGGTGATCGCCCCCTGGAAAAGGGCCTCATAGCAAGAATGTGAGGTGTACTGGCCATCCGTCGTCCATATCCAGGTCATCCTGTCTTGTTCCGCCGAAAGCTGGAACTCCCTTAGCCTGCCCCATAGCTGGCAAGGGCGCTAGGTGCTCCAGCTGTACGTACTACCCGATGATAGACATCTTACTTGTCAGGATGAGGTGAGATGTGTTTCTAGAACAGAGTACGTAGTACATTTGGTATAACTGAGAAGTTCATGGTGGATGTTGATTCACCAGGTGAAGGCAGGTTATCAGTGTTAATTACAAAGCGCGCTGACAGCATTTCTACCACCTTACCAATATTGGTATTTTAGGAGGCATAAGCTACGTATACATGCACCAGATACTGATATTCTTAATGAGACTTATATTTCTGGTAATTATGCATAAACTTTGCACTTATCAGTTCTCCATATCTAGGCTATTTGCATCTGGGCTTGATGGTGCAGTCTACATGTGGGATAGGCGGCTAAGTAAGACACACTGTATTGAGCTTACAGCACTCCCCGAATCTCAGTTTACCAGTGTCAAGCTAAATATGGATAATCGGGTATGCTGATTCTCATGTTATGTATTTGTTGTTCTATAAAAACCAGTATGTATCTCTCCTAATTGTCAGGGTAAGAACATGATGTTCTAGAACAATATTTCTTTAGCATTGTTGATGCTATATGTATCTCTCCTAATTGTCATGGTAAGAACATGATGTTCTAGAATAATAGTTCTTTAGCATTGTTGATGCTATCCTCTTATACACCAAGTCACCAATCTATATTTCAGACTGTCTTGCTTTTTAAATACCAGCGATTATGTTGTACTGTACTTAGTCTGATGATTTGTTGTTTGTATTACTTAACTGTAATATCCTGTCTAGGTGCAACTACTGTATGATCAATAAAAACATGTTCTTGTGCTCATCCGAACTTAATGTTACATAAGAGGGCAATCTAGTAATTTTTTCTATTGGTGCAGCTTACATTTTCTGTTAACTTTAATAATTCATCTGATTTACACTTTATCTTAACTTCAGCGATTGGTTTACTCTAGCCATAAACATTGCACCACTCACCTATAGGGACTTATTGTTTATCTTTTCAGACAGTGTTTGGTGCAACTAGAAATGGCACTATTCATGCTTGGGATACCCGTGGAGGGAGAGCTTCCACTGCTTTTCAAAGCCATAATGAGGTATATTCAGCAGATAAATATCTTGCTAGTTCTGCTTCTTTTCATTTGATCCAAGGTCAAGCAACTTGATTCCACATGACGATTTCAGTATTTCGAGAATAATTAAAAAAAACCTCTTTCTGAACTTTATATATGCTGTACCAACGAATTTCTACAGTTTTTCACAAGCACTGTCTGGTAGAGCTAGTCAGCTAGTTTACAAGTAGTGCAAGCTAGTTCTCTCTGACTAAATACACACTTTTTACTAAAATATTTTCAAATGATATCCCATAAGTTGCTTTTATCCTTCCATCTTTATATATTTGTAAACTGGGATAGCTGGTTTCCAGGTGGCAAGAAAATAAAAAATGGACAAATTCTCAGAGTAAGGATACATGAGCCTCATCCAGGGAAGTATGGAATCTTAGTGATAAATCATAACTGTGGGACGTAATCTGGAACTTATTAATACTTAAAATATGCTAAAGAACCCTAAATTTCTGAAACCACTTTTGTCAAGATATCATGTTAAATAGCTGAGGAAGTTGGTAATAGGTAGTGTACGGCTATGAAGTGCACTTGAGAGGGATACTCTATCTGATTTGATATTAATTTTGTATTTCATGCCATGACCCCTGACAATGCTAGTGCCTTTTATATGACAGAGAAAGTAGTAGACAAAGAATGGACGTTTATTGTGAACCTTCTTACTCAGCAATGTCATAGCTGTCTTGGCAACACTAGTAGTAGTTTTTTTGTTGCCTTGGTCCTAGGTTGATAAAACTTTTTTCCAGGTTCAACCATTATCATCAGTGAAGATATCAACGTTGTTGGGCAAAATTGCATCGCTGAAGGTATGGGAAAGATAAATACTTATATAATTGGCATTTATGCTAAGGAAAGCTCATGTATCTCTTCCCATTCTTGTGACCCATATTGATGCCTCACATACACACAGTATTAATGACATGATTCTATGTCAAAGCCGTCCACATGAACTATCAACTTGTTCCACTGGGGAACAGTGGAAGCATCCAAATTGTTAGAATTATTATACGAATATCGGCATATGGTGACTCATATTAAAAAAATTAGTCTAGTCCACTGAACCAACATATCTATTTTTTAGACACCAAACAGTATTATATGCATCCTTTTATGTTTGAAATGCATAATTACATGTTTGATTAAACGATATATAAAAATAAATGGGAGTTTCTTTTCTTGTTCTGATATAAGGCACATAAAGTAAGACTAGGAATCAGCTCCAGAGGATATCATCTGTGGTGAAGGCACTATTATGTTCACATAACTTATTTTAACATTTTTTTCACCTTGTCTACTATTTTCAGGAACAATCAAACATTGTTTCAAGTGAAATTCTATCTATAGATTTTAACCCTAGTTGCTCATACCAGTTGGCCTTCCATCTTGATGATGGCTGGTAAATATCTCAGATTTCACTGCCATTATCTAATAATAATAAGTAAGGGGTTACTTGTGCCAGATCTCAATACTCTTCCATCTGCATCCATTGTTAGGTCTGGAGTCCTCAATGTTAACACTCTCAGTGTGAGCCATCTGCACTGCCCTCCTCCTTCTTGGTTGTAAGTGTTGATCTACGGATTTCTTCAAACTTGGATCACATTAAAAAAATTCTTATTAAACATTGCAAATATGACCAAATTGTTTTGTGGTTCTCTGCTATTTCGTATATTAGGGAGGGTGTGGACTCTGTGTTGCATAAGCGGAAAGCGACCTGGCTGTCAACATCTTCAGTAAGAAAATATTTTAGGGCACCTTTGATCTTAGCACATGAAGGATTTTCTTAAAATTGTACCCTTAAGAAATCAAGTTGAGGTGAATAAATGTTCACAAATGCTATAAGATGGTCCTGCATACCATGTTTGCCATACTTTCTATTTTTATAATTCTTGACATAAATTATAGTGAATAACAGCAAGGAATTTGATGCATGTCATATGGTTAAATTGTACAGATTTATGCAGTTGGATCTTCCTCCAATAATGGAATGTATGTACTTGATTTTCATCCACATACAAGCTCTGCATGTCATGTGGACTACAAGTGAGCTGTCTTTCCTCTCTTTTCTCCTGGTTTTCTCACAACCAACTAACATGACATTCTGATCTTCTTAGTTGTTTTTGGGAACATATGTGGAGAAGTTCCACAGTTTCAGCAATTCATTGATTAACATTTTCTGTCGCATCGTTTTCTTAAAAGGTCCCTTGGAAATAAACTCTTGCTATTCTATGTTTCAGTGAGGAAACAAAAGGCTTCGAAGAAAACCAACCTGCAGAAAACAAGTTTATTCCTTTATCTGAAGGCGTGCTTTCATGTGCAGTCCATCCACTCAGTCATAACATAATTGCTGGAACTGAGGTCCGTTTGCTTATCTGATCCAAGTGACGAGCCATACTCCATACATGTATATGCCGAATGGCTTTGGTTCTTACCTTGCGTGTAGAACTGAAAATCGTCAGATTTACAAATCAAATTCGAGTCAGGTGGCAAAAAGAAATAACTAGTCACTATTGTCTGCAGTTCTCGTCATTGCTTATGGTATCACAAAAGCATGAGATCATCAGAGATCCAGAGTAGTGCCAAGGCGCATCAGGAGCTTCCTCCAAGCAGAAGCAATACCCCCGATTGCAGCATTCATATGCTGCTTATTAGCTCATGGCCGTCCTGCACGTAAGAAAGATCTGCAGCATGAGGACCTTTGATGGGGCCATACAAGCTTTGACTTTGGCTCGAAGGTCGGTCTATCTGGGAAGTTCTTCAGCCCATGAAAAGATTCACCATGCGGCCAATACCCTTCTTATACAGACGGACATCGTCATTGCTGACATCCATACAAGTGCAATGACGTTGTTGTACTTGATTTTCAAAGTGTAGACCTGTGCAAGGCATGCTTCCAGGGAATGGGTTCATTGTAATTATCATTTTTTTCTTTTGTTATTCTTGACCTGGTAGTAATCAGAAAGTGTTGTCCGTGTTTGGGGTTTATGGTATATAGTGTTCTGTACGTGAGCTGTTTGCTATCAGTAATTGGTGTCCTGTACATGAGCTGTTTGATATTGGTAATTTGTGTTCTGTGCATGAACCTTGTTTATTACAATGCTTTAAGATGGTATCGAGATTTCAGCATGCTGAGTTGCGCAGGCATCATCATCCAGCGGGGTTTCTGTTCCTGGTTCCTTGTTCTGAAGGGACACTGGACACTGCAAGCACTGTTCCCTGGTAAGGTACTTTGGCCCAAAAGAAAAACAAAGGAAATTTGAGAAGCTAGAAGACGACTTGAAATGGAGGGTGGTCGATGGAAGTAGAATCTCCAACAAATGTGAGATCACCAGACATTGTTTGATGCTTCAAACATGCCTGTTGTAGAGTGCTGCAAGATCATGTTGTTCAAGTGCATTGACAATTCCATCAAGACAGCAATATCAAGTTCTGCAGTTGACTACAACTCCCAAACAGCAAATCGCTGTTGCCCCGCAACACATTCTGAAGAACATCCATAGCATGCAGAACTGGGACAAACCACTCAATCTATAGAATTCATGTAAAGCTGTAAATCTCCAACATGACAACCATAAACTAATGCTTATATCTGCTCAGAATCTAGAATAAAGCCAATAACCTCGATCCACAAGTTACACAACTAGAAGAAATCTAAGAAGGCAGGCATGTCTAGAACCAACAAGATGTTATGTTACCCCACAATGCAGCTACAAACTATTTTTAGACCAGTCTTACTCCTATTTATTACTCTCTCCATTCCGAATTATAAGATGTTTTTGTTTTTTCTGAATTGTATGTATCTAGACACATTTCAGTCTACTTTCAGTGTGTCTGTCACTCATTTCAATTCATACGTGTCTACATTGAAATATCCAAAACATCTTGTAGTACAGAGGAATAGCTAATTTCACAAACAAGGAGGCACTGCAACAGTGGTTCATGTGCCACACACACAGCCAAATCTTAAAGCAGTAGCTAACAGCTAATCCTACATACGCCCTCAAGCAGAGAGCCAGTAACCTCCCAATAATCCCAGGCCCTCAAGCAGAGAACCATGAACCCATACCCCCAGGTCCTCAAGCAGAGAACCATGAACACAAGACCAAAGCGAAAACCGAGCACTACCGACGAGAGATGCGCAGCCTCTGGTTAGGACTGGCGGCTAGGAAAGCAGCATACAAGAGGGTACCTGCAGCTCATCTCATAGACATCAGGGTGCGCCTCTGCACAGCCGGGGTCTTGGAAGGCCGAGCAGCCTTGGGATCAACTCGCTTCAGGTTCCGGCGCACCATCTTCTCAATCTGTTCTATGGAGTTGGCCAGCTGCTGCTCCACGACACAAGCGGGAGCCGGGGGGTCACACGGTCTGGATGGAGTCTGCAAGGAGCAGCCATCAGATACCCCAAGTGTGCCCTCGGCCAAGCAGGCTGCTGACGATGTCGTTGCAACAGCTTCAGCTGAGGCAGCAGGGCCAGAGGCGATGACAGCCAGAGTCTCATCTGTTGGTGGTGCGCTTTGCTGAAAACCCTGGTCTGTTTGTGCTTCATCACCAGACTGCGAGGTGGCGTCTTCATCCCACTGGAGCTGCCGAGCCGCAGCATCTCGCAGGCGATTTTTTCTCTCAACAGCCTGCAGAACGTTCAGTTAGTATTGCACCAGATTGCCATGGAAACATAATTAGATGCATGAAATTAGTAAATTACACACAAAAATCTAGTTCTAGTCAGTATAGCAAAATATGGCAATGGAAGCATATCTAGAGGAATGAGATTATACACAAAAAAAACAAGGGAGAAACTGCATTTTCACCTATAGTGGAACAAGCACATGTTCAACACTTAAACAGTACTATGAGCAGGAATAAAAGGCATGAACAGCTAACTGCACACAATTACCTATTTCAGAGAAATGTTGCATGCCTTTTCTGTTGCATACAAAGGAAGTACTGAAGCAATATTTGTTGTAAATTCTAGATTTTTTGTTGCACACAATTAACCATTGAGATCTGAAAAATAGGGTTATGGGTAGATGACTGAACATGGGAGTAAAATTCTCCCCACAAACACACCGCCGACAGAGAGAACACACCGCCGACAGAGAGCATCAAGGTTCTTCTAAAATTGCATAATCAGTAAAAATAATATCCATTATAAGCAATGCATGACAGAACAAACTGGAGTATCGAAATATAAATAAAATGGTTAGATACTTATATGACTGATCATGGATTAAAATTCGACACGGAAAAATCTCGCTGCAAGAGAACACACTTGCAAAGTAACTGCCCAAAAACTAAACTATTGGTGTGCAAAGTTCGATACGTGCTCAGGTTACATTCATCTCAGCAATGTCCAACTAACAATCCAACATAAGCTAGACAAGAATGCTGCTAGTAAGGTTATCTGTACAGACAACAAGGCACAGGTAAAATTCACATAGATCATGTAATGCAAAACTGTCATGGTTCATGAAGGAGCAAACCCAAATGAGGAAATGGTTATCACCTTGATCACTGATGTGATGTCGCGGAGTGGAGTCCTCGGGTACCACTCGGGCAGAGCACTCCTCCTCTTCGGCGCAGTCCACGCTGCCCATGCTGGTGGCACGTTCTCCTTGTTGCTAGACGGCAATGGAACTCGTCGAGCCAGCGGCTTGACGCCGCCCTTCTCCACCACAGCTCCGGGAGAGACCAGCCTCCTGATAAAGAATCCACCACTAGAGCGATCTGCTACAGTCGTCGTGCTGGCAATCCTCACTTCGGCCATCTTGGCTGCGAGAAAGTTATGGCAGGTCAGCATAACCCAAGAAATTCATCGAAGATGGAGATGTAGTCCTAGAAATCATATTTTTCTTTTACCTTGCAGTTGTTCTGCTCTCTCCTGTTCTTCTTTCTTGTGACGAGTCCTGCAGCAAAATCCTAGTACACTCCTGGAGATTTGAAGATACCTGCAAAAACGCGGATGAGAACCCAAGAAAAACACCCGTAACATCAAGAAATGGACCCGAAACACAAAGACGCGTCTATTCCCCGATCCATTCTACTCTGAATCCAACCGAAATCCTTTAACTCCCAAAGATTCGCAACCAAAAGGGCCCGAGAAACGGATCCGGAAAAAGCAAGAATGCCATCTGGGGCGGGCGGGAGGCAACCAAGATTTCAAACTGCTCACCTCAGATTCCTGCCGCTCCGAATCCGCAAGACAATTCTCACCCTTCCGCAGATCTGCGAGGACGGAGACAACATAAACGCATCAAGAAATTGCTCGGGAAACGACAAGAACACAACCCCCCACCCCAAGAAACTGCAAAATTTCTCACGATTTGCTCGGTTGTTCCTCGATTCCTGCCGATTCGAACCTCGCGATGGCCAACTTCCCTAAGGTACAGCCGTAACCGAGCCCTGATTGATTCCTAGGGTTTGGGCTTGAAGGTGGCTCTGGTTTTCGGGAGTATTGAAGGTGGCTACTGGCTATCTATCTAACGGGAGAGAGTGGGGATGAGGAGCGCGATCTGATCGTGTTTTGAAATGCCGTGCCCAAAACGGGCAGAGTTGTTCCGGTGTATGGACCTAGTGTATGGTTCATAAAATTCGACCGTTCATTGTTCTGGTCTTTTTTTTTTTTTTTTGAATTGATTAGGAAATATGCCATGCATTGCTACGGGTTAATATTTAATTGTAGTAGTTATCGCGTAGAATATTTCACACCAAAAAATCTATCGACCGACATAACACTACCTTTACTTCACCCTTTCGTCGTTGTCCACAATCAGTGGCGTACTCTAGCAACTTGGTGAGTACCATGTTGTTGTCGTATACGGACACCGGTCACCCCATAGCCTAGACGCCACCATGAAGAAGGATACATGTTGGTGATGGGTGAGGCATCGACACCGCTTGATAAAAAACAGGATTTTTGACTGCCACATGTGAAATGTATTTAAACTATAGGGTTTGTTTAATTGATTTTTCTATCGAGTACATAAAGAAAAGCGCTTACCAATTCTTGTTTCGGACAACAAACATGAAGATAGATCAATTTGCTCAGTGGTGACATCAGCAATGATGTAATCGCATACTGCACAATTCTTATCTCCATATAGGGGGAGTTTGGTTTACTAGGCTTATTGAAAGATCGAGATGTCGCCTAGAGGGGGGGGGGTGAATAGGCAATTACAAACTCTCGCGGATTTGTCTTGTAAGAATGCGGAATTAAACTATCGTTTAGTTTACAAGCACAAACCCTAAATATGCTAAGCTCAACTAAGTGTAACAATAGCAACTAGAGCTAAGCAAGATAGGCACAAGATATATGTAACACAAGTGATAGCAAGATATATGTACTTCAAGCACGATGGCTATCACAAGGAAAGAGAGCTCGGGTATAGAAATAACCGAGGCACGCGGAGACGAGGATGTATTCCCGTGTTCCCTTGCTTTGCAACAAGGTACGTCACGTTTGGAGGAGTGGAGGTCCCACGAAGGATTCCCCGCGCCACGAAGGCTCACCCTATTCTCCGAACCACACCCACGAAGGATAATGGCCCTTTCCTTATGGTTAACTTTTCCTCCGCTCCGGAGATGGCAAGCTCCACAACCACTTCACAAGCTCCACGAAGGAGAAGCCCGAGCCTCTTCACAATCTTCTTGAAGAGATCACCGGAGCACCAATCACCAAGCCAACTAGGAGGTCACCCTCCAAGAGTAACAAGCTCACGGTCTCTCACTCGAACAAATCGTGGTGGAGAGCTCAACACTATGCAATGATGCAAAGCAAGAACACCGGAGGTGTTCAAGTCCTTCACACTCAAATCCCACCAAAGCCACGAATGCTAGGATGAGATTGGAGAGGAAGAACAAGGGGGAAAGTCAACCAAAGACTCCAAGATCTAGATCCCAAGAGTTTCCCTCACTTAGAGAAGAAATCGATCGGTGGAAGTGTAGATCTAGATCTCCTCTCTCAAATCCTCAAATATGAGCAAGAATGATTGGAGGAATCAAGGGGGAGAGCAAGTTCTTCAAATAGTAGCAATGGAGGAGAGAGAATGGGAAGAACTAGTTGCTCAAGGTGGAAGAAGGGTCTATTTATAGCTAGGAGCAAATAAAACTGTTGGGGGGGGAAAAAGACAAGAAAACGGGCAAAAAAACAGCTAGAAAAACGTCCCAGGCCGGCGGCCCAGCCGGCTGACCGGATGCTGGGCTGAGGAGGCCGGCCAGCCATCCGGCCCAGCCGGGCCACCGACCGGATGAGGAGCAGGCCGCGCTGGGGCGGCAGGGAGCAAGGGGGCGCGCGGGGGCACGTAGGTGGGCCGCGTGGGCGGTGTGGCGATCCGGCCAGGAGCCCGGTCCGGCCGGGATGGCAGCCGGGCGGGCCGGTTGGTAACCGGCGCTGGGCCGGATGGGGTGGCCAAGCCCACTGGTTGCCACCCGGATGGCACCGGTTCCCAGGCCGGTTTTCGACCGGGTGGGCCGGCGCCTGGCCCGGTCCGGCCGGCTGGCTCCTTCCCCTTTTTTTCTTTCTTTTTCTTCTTTTCTCCTTTTTCCTTTTCTTTAATAACTAATGCTCCCGAACTCCGATTGACATGAAACCAATTTTGTTGGAAAGATAACGACGAATAGAACCCCAACAAAAACTGGAAATATGGAGACTCCTCACAGAACATTTTTAGATGATTTTAGAGAGGGAGTCTCCCACCGTCAAGAAACGGTGAAGACGTCCAAACTCGAAAACGCAATAGAGGATGCATGCGGATTCCGTTTTCGATGAACTTGGGCTTGTTGTAAAGCTAGCAACAAGCTCAAGAACCTCACACAGAGAAACACCAAGAAGCAATAGGGATATGCAAAGTATGCAAAGGAATGAGCTCCCTAAGACGATGTGATCAAGTTACCCAACCGAAAGCCCCTCTTAATAGTGCGGCTATCTATCCTATAATCCGGTCTCCCATCAACCACCTCGAGACCGGTAAAAGGAAAACCTATCAAGGTCATACCTTTGCCTTGCGCATCCCATCACTTGATCATTGTCGCTTCGTGTATACTCACAAATGCTCCCCCATACACAATGATGGGAAAACTTCATTGATGCACATCTTCACATGTCCACTATCACCAAATGGACGGCAAGCTTCAAGCATGTGATCCACTCAAGATTCTCATCTTGAACTTGCCCAACTCAACCTTGTATCTTCTCATACTCACTTGAGATAGAGCATGGCTAATATTGAGTTCCACATAAGAACTCCATCTTCATTTCTTCTTCTTGATCATATCACAAATATATCTTCATACTGATGATCTTGATGCCAAATCACAAGGTATATCTTTATCTTCATGGCATCCATACTTGAATCCAACACATGGAGAGCAAGTAGTACCTATGGAATATTCCTTCATATAAACTCAATGAAAACATTAGTCCATAGGGGTTGTCATTAATTACCAAAACCACACATAGGGGCAATGTACCCTTACAATCTCCCCCATTTTGGTAATTGATGACAACCACAATAAGAGGGTTTATATAATGAATATTAGTGACAAGTACGCAACTTATCCGAGAATAAGTTGTATACAAGAGGTTGTATTTGATAAGGTCAAGTAACACAAAGCTACTAGCCCATATCAAAACTGGCTCTACTCACACAACTACAACAAATGCAATGGATGTGAGTAGAACCAATATATATAGAGAAAGCTCCCCCACAATGTATGCACGTGTGATGAACATGAATTTATTGCATACATTGTCAAGATTAACCTTTGGGATAGTTTCCACTATATATATACAACCATGCAAGACATATAAATATGGAATGCATGAGAGGCAAAACACTTAAGCACAAACCAAACTTAAGTATAAAACCATTCCCTTAAACCCTCTAAACTTCTCCCCCATTGGCATCGATTGTTAAAATGGGTGAAAAATTTAGAAGGCCAATATAATGTGAGTTCCTCCCCAAAGTGTGCACTTCTCATAATTTGAGTGGAATCAAGTGCACATATCCAATGATGAATACTTGAAGGAAATCAAACTATATTGAGGATCAAAGATTGCATAAAGATAACATGGTGAAGTGAGCTTCAACAAGTAAAGCAAGCAATCAAAGATCCAATTGGACAAACAAAGATATCATGATAAGAGAGATATAGTGCTCTTAAATAAAATAAGAAAGCTCCCCAAGGTTCGTGCACAATTTATAATGTTTGCATTTGAATACAATATGCACAAACATGGAATCCTCACTCCCTATATATCATTTAGAACACAACTAAGATAAAGAGAATATGCTTATCAAGAACAACTTTAGTCCAACAATTACGAGATATGAGTGCAAGAAGGAAAACAAATAAACCAAGCACTCATAAATCTCCTTTACCAACACCACTAAGAAACAAAAGGATAAAAGATGGTCGGCAAAGAACAAAGATATCAAGGTGATGGATTAACGCTCTTATGTATATAAGTTTCTAAAGTGGACAAATGATCCATAAAGAAACATGCACACACAAGAGGTTAACAAAATAGATAAGACAAGATATCCAAGATGAAGTCATAAGATATACCAAAGGATGTTTGCTTAAGAAGCATATATAGCCTATGGCTCCAATTTTCACTTATGGTATATGAATGAACTTCAACCAAGTTAAATCTCAAAAACATCACAACTAACAATAAGGGAAGTAGAGCTAGTTGGAGTGTTTTGAGAAAGGCAACAAGTATCATAAATATGGATTTATTTCGCAATTTCATCAATATTGCACATAAGAGCTCTTTGAGGAATTGATATGCAATAAATTGCTAGAGGGCATATTTGGGTAGGTGAATCATAAACATGATGTATATATATATATTCCCAACATATGCATCTTCTCAAATTACTCAAATGTACAATAAGAAGTTTCGCTTTAAAAATGATTTTTCAAGAACCGCAATATTTTTGAAATAAATAATTTCATGCCAAGATAAACCTACAAGAGGTTGGATGCTATATGAGAGTGCATGAATAAGATACTTGTTACCGAGATGGCAATGGCTTGATGTAGTAGATAAGAGTTCATCGATCATCCTAGCTTGACTCCAATCCTCATATGGTGACAACACCTTCCTTATAGATGAGACAAGCCACCATTGCATCTCCAATGTACCTAAAACATCATTCAAGTACATCTTGGTCCCCAAACTTATTGGGTCCAACATGGTTAGACTAACCACAATATATAGGACACACTCCATATAAACATGTGCATATTTAGATGAAGTTTGAATTTCATGCACATCTTAGCCATTTAGGATTTGATGGAGTATATCCTACATAATGAATCAAAAGAAAGCAAGCATGCTACAAGTATAAACAAATTACATATAAGCATGCACCAAAACCTTTAAAGATCCAAGAAAGATATACTTTGGACAAAACACCAAAAGAATTAGATAAGGCATAGAGGTGCCACAAAACAAATTTGTTGTCCAAGTTATATCTAAGAAGCAAATCACAAAAGATTTGTTCAACAAAGTTCAACAAATGAACTAAGAAGAAACCATTGAGCATAAAGGATGAAATAAAGCAAACATGCTCAAGGATTTATCTCATTCAAGCAAATAAATCATGTAAGAAAGAATGAGATAGCAAACTCCCCAAAAGAGCAAGGTTCAAACAAAATAAACCAAACCCTATACACTTTTCACAATGGCACAATGTACCGTAAGGAAAAGGTTTGTCTTCCAAAACAAACACTTGATATGAATCAAGAGAATTTATCAAAACATTTTTCAAAGGGACAAGGAAGACTCATGGGAGCAACAAAGATTTGTTGGAAGTAAAATAAGGCAATAAGAAACAATCCAAGGTGAAGATGATCCAAAAATTCAACCACATACAAGGTTATCAATTGTCAAAGACAATGAGTATATTGGAAATAATTTCCGGTGGAGTATTGACAATGTTAGAAAGGATCAACTTCACAATAAAAGGCATAGGATAAGTATATAGAATTGAGCACTATGCACGGATGAAGATTCTTGATAGCTTCAACTAGTCACACAATCACGCACGGCAATGATTAGAATAACTTGAAGCAAACGGTGTCCCAAATAAGATATAGAGATATGTATTTGAGGAAAAACCGCACCAAGAATTTCATAATCAAACAAAAACCCACAAGGTGAGTAATAAAATATTTTTATTAGGAATGGAGCTTGTTTGAGCAAACATGCCACCTAGGAACAAGATAATTAAGAGCATCAACTCTAAGTGGCATAACCTCATATGTTCACATTTTCTAGGCTTGTGATATGTACAAAACATATTACTCCCCCATAATGTGATAACACATTTCTTCTAAATAAGAGGCAACTAAAATTCAACTAGAGATGATTAATGGATATTTAGAATTTGAATTTCTCATGAGTATGGCACACCACATAGTGACTAGATAATCTTGCAATATCAATACTAAGTGGTGGTACCCATGTACACACATTTTAAAGAAAGAGAGATGCACAAAGCATATCACTCCCCCAAAATGGGATGTTCCATTAATCACTTCAAAGAGAGCCAAATAAGATATCATCAAGGTGCATTAGGCTCAAAACAATACACAAGTATATGGTGAGTCAAACAAACATACTTGAATACACAAGATAAGCAAGTAAGACACAACACATACATACATATATTTGGTACAAAACCAAACATGCAAAGGGGCAAGTAACTTACAATAAACATGAAGAGTTGAAGTATAAGTTACCGCAAGGAGGAACATTAGATATAAGATATAGATGATAATCCATACGACTTGGCTTGGTAAAAATACAATATATGAAGATCCCTTAATTCTTCATGAAGTAGCCAAATCTCCAATGCCCTCCACATGCACCTATTGATCAAGTTTGAGATTGTTGGTCCCCAACCAAGTTGGGTCCTAAGAGATTATTCACAATAGGCTTGGCAACCCAAATGGTTCTTTTCTTGAAACCACTTTGAGTTCCAACAAACTTGGCAAACACATTGCCATCCTTATCCTTCCCTAGAGAATAATCATTATCAACAATTATAGGGTTAGATAAGGTACCACCTAAGCAAGAAGAAGCAAAGTGCCCCTTCTCACGACATAAGTAGCAAGTGTTCCCCTTTCTCTTCTTTATTGATTTCTTCTCTTGGGGAATAATATCTTGATTCTTCTTGGGAAGTGGCCTATCTTCAACTTGAGGTCGAGCATGAGCTTGACCTTGACTCAAGTGCTTCTTCTTCTTCAATGGGCATGATCTAACATGGTGCCCTTCAACTTTGCACTTGAAGCAAACAATCTTGGCCGAATCCTTGACTTTGTCTTGGCCCTTCTTCTTGTTGTTCTTGCTCTTGGACTTGTTCTTGTTATTGGATTTGAATCCAAGTCCACTCTTGTCATTGGGGGATTGTTGCGCACTCAACATCTTGTCAAGTGCGGATTTCCCTTCATGACGCTTTTCCAAGTCTTTCTTCAAAGAAAGGACTTGGGCCTCGAGCTCTTTTATTTCCTCTACATGGTTAGTAGAAATACAAGTACTAGAGAAAGTAGAAGCTTCATTGTTAGAGCAACAAGGCAAAGTGAGTAATCCAACACAAGGTGTATCACTAGTTTGACTAGATGGATTACAAGGACTAGCACATGTCAATATAGCATTTGTAGTAGAGATTGTGCTAACATCCATATGAGGCTCACAAGATGTTACCTTAGTGATACTTGCCTCATGAGCTAACTTTAGCCCATCATAGGAAATTAGAAGTTCATCATGAGAGCTTGAGAGCTTTTTATGACTTTCTTCCAATTCCCTATAATTGCTAGTTAGCAACTCAAGTTGAGCCCTTAGCTCAACATTCTCCTTTAAGGTCGATGCTTCACAAGAATTAGAGTTAGTAGCACAAGCATCAACAATAGTTTTCTCATTTTCATGCATATAGGATTCAATTTTTTGTGTAAGCATGAAATTAGCATGCTTCTCATCTTTTAGCTCATGCTTGAGGAGAGTGAATCTCATTTCCCCATTTTCAACATGGGACTCCAACTCCACTATGGTTTCCCTATATTTATTCAAGGTATCCATAGAGTGTTCGAGATAAGCACGAGCTTCTTTATTACCACGAAGAGAAACATATACCATTGCCATATCATGCACCAAGATATTATGTTCTTCATCATTATCATCATCATCACTCTCATCATTAGAGGATGTGTTAGGAGTCAAAGTAGGAGATACCTTTGGTCCATTTGCCATAAGGCACATGTGCATACCGGAGGATGAAGATGAAGATATTCTTGAATCCTCATTTGAAATCATGTCTTGATCCATAGAGTGTTCGGTTTCCTCTACAATGTTAGTCAACAAGCAACTAGAGGAAATAGAAACATTTTGATTATGGGAGCAAGACAAGGCAAGCATATCCTCATGAGATCTATGTAAGCAATTTACACATGATATGCAAGGACTATCAACACAAGAATGGAGATTATTTTCAATGCAAGATGTGTTTAAGTCCAAAGAGGAAACATTGCAATGAGATAGGGATGAAGAGTCATCACTATTGAGCACAATATCAACATTGCAATTTCCCTCACCACTCACCATATCATTACCTTGTGTCTTGCAACACGTTGGTGAAGTGGAAGAAGATGATGACTCATCACGGCCGGAGGTGGAAGCAACTTGGAACTCTTCATGATGTGAAGGGGAAGAGAGCTCCTCGGAGTCACCACCGACCAAATGAGAAGTGGATCCACCAAACATTTCCTTAAGCTTGATCCACATCTCATGAGACGACTTTCGCTTTATATATATCAAGAACCTACGAAAATCGGGTCTCAGAGAGAATAAAAGCTCATTAGATACTAGAGCTTCAAGATGTAAGTTTTTCTCATCCTCTAAAGATAGATTTTGAGAATCCATCGGAGGAGAAAAACCAACATCTAGAAATTGCTCTATATGTGGACACAAGGTCCGAAGATTACAAAGTAAGCAATTTCGCCACAAAAGATAATTTGTGCCATTAAAGACAATTGTGTCATTGTGCACTAAATTACTAGCCGACATCTTTACTCTCAAGGCGGTGAAGCCTAAAACAAGGAGAGACCTTGCTCTGATACCAATTGAAAGATCGAGATGTCGCCTAGAGGGGGGGGGGTGAATAGGCAATTACAAACTCTCGCGGATTTGTCTTGTAAGAATGCGGAATTAAACTATCGTTTAGTTTACAAGCACAAACCCTAAATATGCTAAGCTCAACTAAGTGTAACAATAGCAACTAGAGCTAAGCAAGATAGGCACAAGATATATGTAGCACAAGTGATAGCAAGATATATGTACTTCAATCACGATGGCTATCACAAGGAAAGAGAGCTCGGGTATAAAAATAACCGAGGCACGCGGAGACGAGGATGTATTCCCGTGTTCCCTTGCTTTGCAACAAGGTACGTCACGTTTGGAGGAGTGGAGGTCCCACGAAGGATTCCCCGCGCCACGAAGGCTCACCCTATTCTCCGAACCACACCCACGAAGGATAATGGCCCTTTCCTTATGGTTAGCTTTTCCTCCGCTCCGGAGATGGCAAGCTCCACAACCACTTCACAAGCTCCACGAAGGAGAAGCCCGAGCCTCTTCACAATCTTCTTGAAGAGATCACCGGAGCACCAATCACCAAGCCAACTAGGAGGTCACCCTCCAAGAGTAACAAGCTCACGGTCTCTCACTCGAACAAATCGTGGTGGAGAGCTCAACACTATGCAATGATGCAAAGCAAGAACACCGGAGGTGTTCAAGTCCTTCACACTCAAATCCCACCAAAGCCACGAATGCTAGGATGAGATTGGAGAGGAAGAACAAGGGGGAAAGTCAACCAAAGACTCCAAGATCTAGATCCCAAGAGTTTCCCTCACTTAGAGAAGAAATCGATCGGTGGAAGTGTAGATCTAGATCTCCTCTCTCAAATCCTCAAATATGAGCAAGAATGATTGGAGGAATCAAGGGGGAGAGCAAGTTCTTCAAATAGTAGCAATGGAGGAGAGAGAATGGGAAGAACTAGTTGCTCAAGGTGGAAGAAGGGTCTATTTATAGCTAGGAGCAAATAAAACTGTTGGGGGGGAAAAAGACAAGAAAACGGGCAAAAAAACAGCTAGAAAAACGTCCCGAGCCGGCGGCGGCCGGCTGACCGGATGTTTGGGTGAGGAGGCCGGCCAGCCATCCGGCCAGCCGGGCCACCGACCGGATGAGGAGCAGCCGCGGCCAGGCGGCGAGGGAGCAAGGGGGCGCGCGGGGCACGCAGTGGGCCGCGTGGGCGGTGTGGCCCAGTCCGGCCAGGAGCCCGGTCCGGCCGGGATGGCAGCCGGGCAGGCCGGTTGGTAACCGGCGCTGGGCCGGATGGGGTGGCCAAGCCCACTGGTTGCCACCCGGATGGCACCGGTTCCCAGGCCGGTTTTCGACCTATTTCCCCTATTTCCCAGTATTACATAGCTGTCGGATGCCCCTCGGCTTGCAGCGTCTGGCCGCTCACTTAGAGGACTGGGCCTCCATGGGCTTCTGTTGGGCTTCCCCTAAGCTAGTGGTCGCCACAATTAACTGGAAGCTTTGCACTAGCCGTTCGAAAGAAACGAAAAGAAGCACATCTACTATTTGCGATCAGTTGTCTCTTGCAGCAATCCAGAAGCAGAATCAAGTTCCTCTTCCAATCGCTTGATGCAACAGTGGGCGCGTCGGCATCATGGATTCCGCCGCGCGCGCGACACTGGTGCGGCCGGTCAAGATCACTTTCGTGGCTTTTCTGTTCAGCACACGGCCGTCGTATCGTGTGGTGCCATCCTTTCCGGGTGTTGTACACTGATCTGGGGCAAAACCTATACACCGACCAGGTCGGTGGCTACCGGCCACCGCACACCCCCTGGTCGGGTATGGGCCGGCCCATTTGGGTCTGTTTAGCCTGTGCAGTTCGTTTTTGCTTTTTTTTTCTTGTTTCTTTTTCAGTTTTCTGTTTTCTGTTTTCTTTTCTTTTTTCTGTTTTCGGTTTTGTTTATATTTTTTTAGATTCTAAAATTTTAATTCTAAAAAAATTGTTCAAATTGAAATTTTTTTTAAAAAATGTTCAAATTTGAAAACCGTTCAAATCTAAAAAACCGTTCAAATTTGAAAACCGTTCAAATTTAAAAACCGTTCAAATATAAAATTTGTTTAAATTCAAAAATTGTTTAAAATTTTAAAATGTTCAAATTTAAAATTTGTTCAAATTTAAAAAATGTTCACCACGAAAATTGTTCAAATCCAAAAATTGTTCATATAAAAAAATAAAATCTAGAAAATAATGCTTTCAATTTTTCGAAAATATACAAATTTTGGAAAAAAAAATTTCCAAAAAATTTTCACATTGGCATTTTAAATTTTTTAAAAAGAAAAAAATTAAAACAGCAGAAACGGAGAAAAACAGAAAAAACGAAAATAAACGAAAAAAACGTCACTGGGCCGGCCCAACAGGCACCCTGGGGGGTGCGGTGCCTGGTCCGCACCGACCAGGGTGGTGTATAGCACCTCCCCTGATCTGGTCGGCGTGTACCGCACACCCCAGCCACTAGGTCGGTTGGTTGGGCCACGGCCCATTAGAGTAGGTACGTTTTTTCTTTTTCTTTTTACTGTTTCTTTTCTGTTAATAGTTTTTTTAAATATCTAACTTTTAAATAAAATATTTTTCGAGAACAAATTTTTAAAATCTGTTCAGATTCGAAAATTTTGAAATTTTAAAAATGTTTAGTTTTTTTTTTGAAATTCGAACATTTTTCAAATTTGAACGCTTTTATAATTTAATTTTTTTTGTATTTGAACGGTTTTTAAATTTGATGTTTTTAAAATCTGAACATTTTTTTTAATTTTGAACAATTTTCAATTTTGAAAACTTTCTGAATTTGAATTATTTTCAAATTTGAAAACCCTCGCCGGACTGCCTCGCCGTGCATGCGCCGGACTGCCTTGCGGCGCGATGGTATGCTTATACATATGCCTACTAGGTTTTGGATTTGGTTTGGATATGAGCCTGGACAGCTCGGTTGGGTTTGGTTGAGTTTTGGGGAGGGGTCGAATTTTGGGGAGGGAGTTGTAGTGGAGCAAGCCTCATGAGAATATTGTGTAGTTTCTCATGTTTCGAAATGACTGGGTGTGTTTATAAAAAATAACCAGTAGGATGTTGTTAACAGAACAAAGATGTGATTGAGACACATCTCCCTATATTCCAACTAATCACTTGGGAATTTAGATCGCATCGGATGCTAAGATGGTCTATGTCAAACTCCAACTCATATAGTTTTTACATGGACATTCCTATTTTTCCGATGAAGGGTGGTTCGATGAGGCAGACCGCTTCGATCCTCTTTTTTTTTTTTTTTTCTTCTTTTCAACTGTTTTCTAATGTGGAGGGGCAATCTGCTGTAAAATGTAGTAAATTGAAGGTCAAGTTAAGATACCGCTTCGGTTCTCTTAGGCAGAAGCTCGGGAAACTACTCTCCACCAGTTTCTAAAATTGCACTAGGAGTTGACTTTTGGATGAAAATAAGCCCAGGTTAAGCCAGACAGTTCTTTTGAAAATTTGGTTCCTCCACTTTGGCACCTAGAAGCGGCTGCACAAGCATAAAAAAAGTGGCCCTTAATCTCCGGTGCAAAACGGTCCTGCAACATCAATACTCCAGCTTCAGCTAAGTATAAATGATTTAGTCCAAGCAGAAAACAAGTGGTTTTTTTGTAATTCAGAGTTGATGCTAAGCCTCTCGGTGGACCTTGCTTGCAATTCAGTTCCAGGCTTAAACAGGATTTGGCCGTTTTGTTTGGAACCGAGTAAGCAGAGCACGTAACGGAGGCCCATCCAATCCAACACCATAGGAAAAACGCAAAGCCAAGCGATTCCCCTCGGTCTCTCCCCGCGCAGAAGACTCGACACCAATTATTAGTCCCACCTCGCTAACCGAACAACATTTACACCAGCTTAAATACGCAGCTCCCGACCCCCGCACCAGCCGAGCGTGGCAGCGCGCGCTCGTTACTCCAGCTATGGGAGGGCTAAAGAGTTGGTTTGGTGCGGTGGTGGGCTCTGCAGCCCATGTCAGCCAGATGAAAAGGCCCGTCTCCCTCTTTCCGTCAGCGCAGCGCAGAGCAGCCCACGGTTTGGCGGAAACTGCCCAGGAGGAAGGCCCGGCCCAGAGAGAGTCTGCGTGCGCGGGTGCTTCGGAGAGTGGCAGGCCCACCGGTTTGGGCGCTGAGGAGTGCGCGCGCGTGAAATGAGATGTAGAGCGGGATCTGGCCTGGCCCTAGGCTGCCGGCTTATCGCTGGCGGGGGTGGCTGTGCTTGGGGTGTAAAATACCTCGGCCAAACGCCCGGATACGATGCGCTGGGGCTTACACGGATACGGCCCAGCGCCGTGGCATCAAGCACAAGTGTTGTGCAGGGTGGATGCTCATGGCTTCGTCTCGATACGGTAGCCAGTTCGTGTAGCTTGGGCTCGCTCACTAACCAACCAAACCAACTCTTTTTATTTTTCCAACTGCACCCAGTCGCTATGTATGTTACAGTGTACGCCGGGCTTACAAATAGTACAGTGGGTTCTTTATTTTAACACATTGCATTTTTTTTTTGCACCAACACTCAATGTTTGGATTTATAGGAGGTTTTCATAAAAATGCGATTCAACACATTTATGAAGGCTTTGTTTTTGTGTGCACTTCGGCAAGAACACTTGATGTGTTGCGCGCATCATGCTTGCCTTCCGGCAGATCATAGTTAAGGGTGGGACATCGTACGTACCGGGGTGTACATAGAGGATGCAATAAAACATCCCTCTCTTTGGGCTGACAAGGAGGGGTTCAAGTTAAATAACATGACCGGTCAAAATATAAATTGCATGCAAAGCAGAGGTTGAACTCAAATACCACGGCGGGTCAAAAGTTAAATGCATCCAATAACATACGCCAAGAAGCATTGACCTATATACATTAGCAAATAAACCTGAACATATAAAGAGCATACCGAAGCGGAGTAAATTTTGTATAACAAATTTAAAACAAGAAAAGACAAAAAATGTTGGTGCAATTTTACCCACGGTACCATACCCGCATGGGCAGGATACATGTACACTTTTATATCCATAGGTAACATCTATACTCCACCCGTTAAGTCATGTGTAGGTCACATGTATAGCTTCATACCCGCGGGTATGCATGTACCCGGTCTGTTTATTGTCAGTTTGTCATGTGAGACATCTATTCTTGCTCACTTATGAGTTAGAATATGAGAATGTTATGTACTCAACTACCCGCCATTGAGTTGAGAAAATTCATTTCTCTAATCAAATTTGTTGTCGATAAATTAAAATTGTGAATAATTTATGTACTATTTGAGCTGCCCGACAGCCCGATCCTCTGCTTTTGTTTAGATTTTTTGGGGATTTCTATGCGGACGATCTTTGGTAGAGCGATTCCTGGTTAACTTGTAGTAGCATTTAGTACAAAGAAGGGGCTAAATTTATATTAGCTTCATGATGAGTAACTTGTAACCTGGTGCTGCTGTAGTCTTTTTACTGAATATAGACGATATTTTGACATGTCGTGGTATTTTTATCGTTTTCTACCAATCTGCACCAAACTGCACCCTCTGGACAAGTTCATGAACTTGACTGAACCGGTATTCAACTTGATGCACGAGTTTGCACATGCGGGACAAGTTCATGCACTCCCAGCTTTATTACATTTTCATTTTTTATTACTTTCTCCGGTTAGTTATAGATACATTTATTTTAGCATAAGTAATATGGATCGGACGAGTACTAAAACTGCCCTTTTTTCATGTAATCTATACCTAATAATAAAGGGAGAAGCGTTTCCGTGGTTCGGTCCGTTTGGTTTCGTCCGTTCGCTTGGTCCGTCGTGGTGGTAGCCTAGATGCGTTCGCTCGTGCGTCTCCCCACCGGACGGAACCACGCCAAAGACAGGAGTCCCTGTTGATCTCGGTACAGTCCTGGTCTATCGAACCTGCACACGTTTGATCCCGCGACGTAGTGCATAACTAACGCAGCCTCGCTCTCCCTTTAGGTTGGTTTCGATCTCTTTCTCCAGAAAGTTCTACGCCGCCTCGAAGTCCAGCTACAACCCGTCGATCGTGTCCTCAAATAAATAACCACACGATGCCCCCAAGTTTAGCTACACCGCCGAGCCAATCTATGGAGATTCCGTCGCTTCTCCGATGTGTTGGCATGCTCGAGGAGGCCGATGACATGCAGTCGGCGGTTCGCCATAGCCTGCTACAACTACGACACGCCGTGAAACTACCGGTGCCGAGAGAAGTCGACAGCGCAGGGTGAGCGAGATCGCGTTTCGTGCGGGCCGGAGCTGCCTGCACGCCATGGATATCGACGCGCAGATTTTGCTGCTGATCTCGGGCGTAGCTGATATCCGGACCGCTGCCAAACACTAGTGATCCGAGCCGCGCGTTGACCGGACAGTGGCCACATGCATGTATAGATCCCGTATCTGACGTATAGTACCCTTTGCGCGGTACTGTATTGGAGTGAAAAAGATTCCCCCCGAGGGGCCCGTCCGTGTCCATCTCCACGTACGCGTCCCTCTCCCCAACCCCACACTCGTCCGAGGCGACTACTGTCCGCCCTTTCTTCTCCACACGCCTGTATCCGCGCCGCCGCCATTGCCGGAAGCATCGGAAAGCTTCAAGCGGCGCGCATCTCTTGGGACCGTGCCCCCGTCCCCGCCTCCACCCCCACCCTCCGTCTCCTACTCCCCTGTTCTAGTCCCCCACGACTACCTAGCTCCGCCACCACCATTCCCCACACTCCCGTCTCCAAAGCTCCAGATCTTGTCGCCGGTACCCTTTCTACTTCTGCTATTTGCTTTAGATACCCCTCCGTCAAGATCCCGCGTGCCACATCGAAGATCTACAACGCGGTGTTCCCCTGTGGCGGATCAAAAGAGGAAACAACAATTCAATCTCGCCTCTCCCAAGCGACGACGACTTCGCGGGCACGGAGATGGAACCTGAGGTATCTTCAAAGTCGCAGCTTATTGTTTGGTCTCTGTTCGTTTGGCTGCAATGTTTGAATCTTTTAGTCTGAATCTAGCTAACGCCGTTTTAATCTCCTTCCCCCACCGCCTTTGCTTATTTATCAGTTGCCTGAATTCTGGGTGAATCTTTGTCGCCTAACATGTCACGCCATTCAGACTAAAATTATATTATTGGAAATGTTTAGTTTTATCAAAATGTTACTGGAATTTAAGATCTGTAGATTATAAGTGAAGGCTAGGTCGGGATGCTAGCTTAGAGATGTGACTTCTCAGTCAACTTATTATTAGATAACCCCTTAGCAAGTTGACAGACAAAATACATCTTACATGAGATATATTTTCTGAGTGTGAAGTGCGGCACATGCAGATCCCAGCCCATAAATAATTATAAAAGGGGAGTCTGTTCTTATATCTCAAAACGACGTAGTAGTAGTCATGCACAATGATCACACCTATAAACAATTTCAATTATATTTGGGATTAATGTATGAATTTCTTCTTAAGATGCATGTAAAACCCATGCATAAGTTACCGTCTGACAGAAGATAGATGAGTGATGGATTCTTGCTCCTAGATCTGCTAGTCTTCTAGTATTTCAGATCATTTGAACAGATTGTGTTGATCCTTGCATAATGCAGAAAACTACTTTCTTCATGCAGTAATAAATGTAGAAGAGAAAGCTTCTACTTCAGTGATTGCCCACCATTTACTTTGAAACCTGCAGTCTGGTCGTGTTCTCAAGAGTTGTACCTTAATGATTAGATTATCTTTTACAAGGTCACTGACTGTGTATAGACAGGGGGCAAGTTATTTAGTGGTAGCTGCTAGTTAATATGAATATATAAGAAGCCTATTGTTCATCTTGCTGGCTTCCGGTGGTCTATCAATGATGTTAACTTTCATTTTCGACAGTTGTAGCTTGTAATGAAACATGTTGTGACCTATTCAACAGCCGTCCATAAAGGACGTCGAAGATTTTTCAAAATTTGAATGTATCTATACACTAAGAGTGTCTAGATACATTCAAATTTTGACAAACTTTCAACATCTTTGGACAGAGGTGGTACAAATTTTCCTAATATTCCATCCTTTTGCTGTACCTAGTGGGCACATGAATGATAACCATATCATTTAAGGAATTGCTTAGATGTTCTTTTCGTTTTTTACTCTTGCACTGTTGGTGAAAGATGTCCATGTACCTGAGATGGCTACCTAAATGAATAGTATAAATGCATATAATGTCCGAGTTTGACATCATAAACTTGCCTAGTGTTATTCCTCTATTCCCTATTGTTATTCCTGTGTTTTATATTTGTAAGAGATAGCATATATTACCTCTATTCCGAAATATAAGCCTTTCGAAAAAGGCTCATGTTTTGGAACGGGGGTAGTAACAGTTATACTGTTTTGACAAATTTAACCCGATTCGACATATTTATCCTGATTCTAGAATGTTTGATACATGGTGCCTGGCATAAATCAATTGGTGAATCTCTGCTTTGTTATCTCACTAATCCTGAGTTCTATACTAGTAGCCTAGTGACTTGTTGGAACAAAGAGGGAGCATGTAAATTATTTTTTTCTGACCTTATATTTTCAATTCGTCTTTGTATACATGGTGTACATGCATGCATCTAGTGGGATATCAACCTTTTATCAGGTAAATGTTAACTAATCTCTAAGAGACTAAGATTGCACCCCTAGATGAACCTTACAAAATTGTACATGATAAGAATTAGTGCGACTACTTGGTGGTTTCAGTTAGTTTCCCGATCAAATGAACTAACTAATATATGTAGTGCTTCATTTAGTACTCTTAACGCATTTTGCAGGAGTTGACACATATTAGATTGCCTGTATTTTTTTGTCGGATGTCTTCAGCATATCATCGTTTCATTATATTGCAAAGGTGTCTGTCCTATTTTTATTTACAACTTAAGTATTAGTTAGACGTGTCCATGTATATAATTATATATGTTAGATTGTTAAAGTTAGGACTGTATGGTGAGACACGGAGAACTCTATGGCCTCTATGTGTAGGACCATTAATACATCTACAACACTACTCGTAGCCTCTCTCAGGCAAAGGCATCTTCTGAGGTAAAAGTCACGAGAAGGAATCTTGCCTTCCTGGGTGCGGGACCAGTGGAGTAAAGAGCTGGGTTGCACGTGGGGAAGGCATCTTCTGAGGTAAGGGTCACGACAAGTAATCTTTGCCAGTTTTCTAAAGCAGTACCAAACAGAATTTGATATAGAACTTCATAATCGCGTTGGTCAGTACTATACGGATAGACTGTTGGTCCGTGGTGATAACAAAAGTTTAATTGGTGAATGGGAATAACACATTGATCAATCTTAAATATAGCGCTTTGGATTGAGGAAAACAACCCGCAGATTGCGTTTGAGCAGAAGGAGCCCAAACCGAAGAAGAGGGAGCTCAAGGTGAAGGAAGTGATCGGGAACAACAGCGAGAAAGCCTCGCGAACTTTTAATGTGTATGCCAATGTGTGCATCTCTGCTCTCAGTGTAGTTGTTATTCTGTTTCCAAATCTTGTGTTCGTTCTTCTAAAATAGCTCATTAGACTGATTGTATTATAGAATTTTGAAAAAACATGTATATTGCTTCAGATGTTTCCTTGTATCTATTTCCATGTTAACAAGTTTACCTCTACCTAACAATAAATTCCCAGCCATGTTATTGATATGCACTATATTTTTATCTCTGAGTCATTCTATCCTGAAAGAGTACTAGTAGTAAAAATGTGCTTGCGCGGAACGATTCCAAACCAGTTTTGTCTGCAAAATAAATAAGGCCCGTTTTTTTTACGGACTCATCGCAGAGGAATGTGGTACTTTACGGATCAATAGTGTGGTACTATATTTGATCTAAAATTGTTGTGCAAATTGCTGTCTAAAACCCTGTTTTGAGGGGCCGAAAATTCGGACGAGCTAGCAGAACCCGTATCCCCACCCCGTAAAACAGAATATGCTCGTCCGAGTTTTCGGCCCGTGAAAACAGGATACAGGGCCCTCTACTCGCGTTTTAAGTGGCGAAAAAATACGGGACCTGTTAGACATGCTCTACGCCTAGTCAAGACTCACAAGCCTAGTCTAGACTCACATAGACGCACATGGTGGAGGAGTCACGTGATGTTAGCTGAGCCTATCCTGAGTAAAAGTGGAGAGGACGAAATACACATGAACACGTGAAATTTAACCAGTACTACATATAATTACATGAGAAGTACTCTATGGATACATTTTTCTAACCTCATGATGTAACTAGTAAATTATGTCATCGTCTCTATCTTTTTCTTTAGATTGTGGTATATGCGTGGACATGAAAGCGAAGTTGGTATGCACCTGAAATGTTACAAGCTCCAAATTCTTCAAGGAAAATCGGGCCTTGTGGATTTTGATGGTCCTATAATGCTGAGCTTTTGTAGTGTAGAAGGTTGTATCGATATCATATGCAACGGGTTGAGGGGAAAGCTCACGGAAATTCGGGGCATGACGATGCAGAGGGGGCAGTGTGCGACGTGACAACGAAGCGGCGATGTGACAAATGGTGAGATGGAGCGGTGACCTGAATATTAGGGCATGTGGCAGCTGTCGTGGTGGTGTTAAAAAAACTAGTTCAGCTAGGAAGGAACCCAAATGAATTTTTTTAGTTACGAAGGAAGGTGAGCACCAGGAATTCAACTCGACGAGCCACTGCGTGCCCTACCAGTGTGCTACTGCCCATGTTCTCGACTGCGCGGTGGTATTAAATACCTATATCTCTGAGAGCTGGTGTGATCGATCGATTGTCCGCTCCAGCCGTATGCACGAGGGGTACTTTCCATGTACTCTTCGGATTTCATGTGAGTACTATATTTACTTCTTTAGCCTAAATGTTTCTTTCTTAATCTTTAAACCAATATTGGTCCCCCAAAAACTTCAAAACTTTTATGGCCTTTGTCGGATGGCTTAGAGCATCTTCAGTGGTTCGCCCCATCGCGACTCCAAAAGGGTCGGTGTCGTTTTTGGGCTGACACGGCACGGCCCAAAAATAGTAGGCGCGTTTTCGATCGAGACGCACCTAAACTATATAGCGGCATATTGGATAAACTCCGACGAATATTGATGTCCTCTATAGTACAAACACATATGACAAGTCTTTCATGATTTGAAAAAACCATGTAGTCACGAAATGCACAAATGGACATAAATCGTGGTGGGTTTTTTCAATAAGATCCTATCAATTACTTACTTGCTTTTCTTATCACCAAATTCTAGTATCTCCATTAAGACACGAATTGTCAACGGGATACATCATACATAATCCTCCCATATAATGATATGAGTTACCTGAGTTGTCATATATAGTCCTATCAATCATGCCACATGTACAGAAGAAGATCGAGAAGATCAAACGGCATGCGACCCTCAAGAAACACCCACATAGTACATTGTTGCCTCTCGTAAGAACTACACAATTGCATCTTTTTTAGCTCTTCTCATAGCTAAGGGTGTGATCCCGTCGTCCTATGGTGTGACTTTGTATAGCCCATCCGGTCCTCATCAAAATCTCCAACTAGTACACCGTGTAGTATCATGAGTCATGTATGTTTCCTCTATGAATTGGATGTATCGAGTAATATATATTATTCAAGGCCCATACTAGTGCATGTGGCATTTGGGTCCCCATATCTACGTGAGGTAAGCATTGTCGGGGTCAGTGGCATAGCTGCTTCATTGATATTCTTGCCAGTCCGTGCGGTCCTTCTCAAGGTTTCCATATAGTACATGGATGCACGTCTATGTAAAAATGATGATCGAGCGGCAAGTCAAGAGTTTTTTTTCATAAGAATTACCAAGCTTCGTCTCTTTTAGCTCTTCTCATAGCTTCGGTTGTGATCCCATCGTCCTATAGCGTGACTTTATATAGCCCATTCGGTCCTCATCAAAATCTCCAACCAGTGCACTGCGTAGCACTATAGAGTCCTTTATGTATCCTATGAATTAAAACCCATATAGTCACAAAATGCACAAATGGACATCAAACGTGGTGGGATTTTACAATAATTTTATATGAATTAATTACTTGCTTTTCTTACCACCAAATTCTCGTACCTTGGGTAAGACACATTATCGACAAGATACACGGTCCTCCCAGATAATGATATGAGGTACATGCGTTGTCTTATATAGTCATATTAATCATGCCGCATGTACGAATGATGATCGAGCGGCATAGAATCCTCAAGAAGAAGAAAAAAAAACAAAAAACACCCATAAGTCAAATACAAAAACAATCATAAAAACTACACAACTTGTCTCTTTTAGCTCTTCTCATAGCTCCAGATGTGATCTCATTGTCCTATGGTGTGACCTTGTATAGCCCATCCGGTCCTCGTCATAATCTCCCCGTAGAGTACTTTATGTATCCTCTATGAATTGGATGTATCGAACAATATATATAATTCAAAGCCCATACTAGTTGGATTGCACAATTGGAGGCATTGGAGTCCCCATATCTACGTGAGGTAAGCATGGTCACCTCCTAATCGAGGGGGGTCTGTGGCATTGTCACCTCATTGATAACCTTGTCAGCCCGTGCGGTCCTTCTCAAGGTTTACATATAGTACAAGGATGAACGTCATATGGTCATATTTTGTAACAATGTGTATTGGATAAACTCCGACGAATATTCATGTGCTCAAGTGTACAAACACATACAATAAGTCTTTCACGATTTAAAAAATAACACATAGTCAGGAAATGCATACATGGACATAAAACGCCGTGGGTTGTTTTAATAGGATCCTATGGATTACTCTCTTGCTTTTTTATCAACAAATTCTCATGTCAACGGGATAGACGGTCCTCCCAGATATTTATATGAGGTAGCTGGGTTGTCTTATATATTCTTGTTAATCATGCCACATGTACAATCGATTATTGAGAAAATCAATTGGCATGCATCCCTCAAGCAAAAAGTTGCAATAAACACCCACATAGTACATTATGTCATCTCATAGAAGAGACAAGTGAAGACAAAAAAAAATATTAAGAATTTAACAATTGCATCTCTTTTAACCCTTCTCTTAGCTTCGGGTGTGATCCCGTCGTCATATGGTTTGACCATGTATAGCCCATGCGGTTCTCATCAAAATCTCCAACTAGTGCACCTCGTAGTACCATCTAGTCCTTTATGTATCCTCTATGAATTGGATGTATCGAACAATATATATTACTCAAGGCCCATACTAGTTGTATTACACAATTGGATGTATTTGAGTCCCCATATCCACGTTGGGTAAGCATTGTCCACCTCCTGGATACCTTATCAGTCTGTATGGTCATTCTCAAGGTTACCATACAATACATGGATAAAGTCTAACGAATATTGATGTACTCTAGAGTACAAACACATATGCTCAGGTTTCAAGATTTATAAAAATCATATAGTCACGAAATGCACATATGGACATAAAACGTGGTGGACTTTTATCGACATGATACACGGTAATAGTTTCCTATGAATTAATTGCTTGCTTTTCCTATCGCAAAATTCTTGCATCTACGGTAAGAAACGTTATCGACATGATACACGGTCCTCCCAGATAATGATATGAGGTACCTGGCTTGTCTTATATAGTTCTATTAATCATGCCGAATGTACGAATGATGATCGAGCGGCTCAAGAAAAAAAAACAAGAAACACCCACAAGTCAAACAAAATCAATCATAAAAACTACGCAACTTGTCTCTTTTAGCTCTTCTCATAGCTTCGGAGCTCTGGGTGTGATCCCATTGTCCTATGGTATAACCTTGTATAGCCTATCCGGTCCTCATCATAATCTCCGCTAGTACACTGGGTAGTATCGTAGAGTCCTTTATGTATCCTCTATAAATTGGATGTATCAAACAATATGTATAAGTCAAGGCCCATACTAGTTGGATTTCTCAATTGGAGGCATTGGAGTCCCCATATCATGAGGTAAGCATGATCGCCTCCTAATCGAGGGGGGTCAGTGGCATTGCAGACTCATTGATAACCTTATCAGCCAGTGCGGTCCTTCTCAAGGTTTCCATATAGTACAAGGATGACCGTCATATGGTCCTATTTTGTAACAATGTGTATTGGTTGAACTCCGACGAATATTGATGTGCTCAAGTCTACAAACACATACAATAAGTCTTTCACGATTTAAAACAAAACACATATAGTCATGAAATGCACGCATGGACATAAAAGGCCGTGGGTTTTTCAATAAGATTCTATGGATTACTCTCTTGCTTTTCTTATCAACAAATTCTCATGTCAACGGGGTACACGGCCCTCCCAGATATTTATATGAGGTACCTAGGTTGTCTTATATATTCCTGTTAATCATGCCACATCTACAAGCGATGATCGAGAAGATCAATTGGCATGCATTCCTCAAGCAAAAAATTGCAATAAATGCCCACATAGTACATTATTGCATCTCATAGATGAGACAAGTGAAGACAATTTTTTAAAAAATTTAACAATTGCGTCTCTTTTATCCCTTCTCATAGCTTCGGGTGTGATCCTGTTGTCATATGGTTTGACCATGTATAGCCCATGCGGTTCTTATCAAAATCTCCAACTAGTGCACCTCGTAGTACCATCTAGTCCTTTATGTATCCTCTATGAATTGGATGTATCGAACAATATATATTACGCAAGGGCCATACTAGTTGGATTACACAATTGGATGTATTGAAGTCCCCATATCCACGTTGGATAAGCATTGTCGCCTCTTGCTTGAGAGGGGTCAGTGGCATTGCCGCCTCCTGGATAACCTTATCAGTCTGTGTGGTCCTTCTCAAAGTTACCATACAATACATGGATAAATTCTAACAAATATTGATGTTCTCTAGAGTACAAACACATATGCTTAGGTTTCACGATTTATAAAAATCATTTAGTATCACAAAATTCTCGCATCTATGGTAAGACACATTGTTAACGCGATGCACGGTCCTCCCAGATAATGAAACGAGGTACCTGGATTGTCTTATATAGTTCTATTAATCATGCCGCATGTACGAATGGTGATCGAGCGGCATACAACCCTCAAGAAAAAATAAAAAGAAATACCCACAAGTCAAAGACAAAAACAATCATAAAAACTACACAACTTGTCTCTTTTAGATATCCTCATAGCTCCGGGTGCGACCCTGTTGTCCTATGGTGTGACCTTGTATAGCCTATCCGGTCCTCATCATAATCTCCAACTAGTACACCGAGTAGTACCGTAGAGTTCTATATGTATCCTCTATGAGTTGGATGTATCGAACAATATGTATAACTCAAGGCCCATACTAGTTGGATTGCACAATTTGAGGCATTGGAGTCCCCATATATACGTGAGGTAAGCATGGTCGCCTCCTAATCGGGGGGGGGGGGGGGTGGTGGTTAGTGGCATTGCCGCCTCATTGATAACTTTGTCAGCCTATGCGGTCCTTCTCAAGGTTTTCATATAGTACAAGGATGAAAGTCATATGGTCCAATTTTGAAACAATGTGTATTGGATAAACTTCGATGAATATTGATGTTCTCAAGTGTACAAACACATACAATAAGACTTTGACAGGTCACACAGTGTGTACTACTCATAAGGTACTTGAGCAATCCTTTATGGTATTTGTTGCCAAAAAAGGTCCTTAGTCCTCTAAAAACTTAAAACACATGCATATAATCTTATCACAACTCAAATAGGAGAAAAGACACACACAAAAGACTCTGTAAGGTACACCTCTGGGTGTGACATAGATGTGTCAGCGTCTCGACTCCGTATAAATTACGCGGTACGTCATTTAGCCGCATTCGGTCCTTAAGAAATTACTCATAACGTACCTTATGAAGATTTGCCAAGTTACCCATGTATGTATTACTCATATCCTGGTGGTCAAAGATGGCTATACGGTCCTTATCACGCCATCCATACCGTGCGCTAGGTCGATCGTAAAGTACTTGAGATATCCTATATCTTTTTTGTGGCCAGAATAGTCCTTAACCCTCTAATAAACTAAAACACCCGTATATTACCTTGTTGAAACATGAAGAGGAGACGAGACACACAAAAAAACTTACGAATTACACTTTCCACGCTTTTAAACCTAGATCGTATCGTTGTGGGTTATGAATAAAGACCTTATGATATCCTCCGGTCATCGATTTTGAGTAATCGGTGGATTATGTTAGCATACATTAATTTCATACTATACCAGTCCAACATGAAATTATCCTTTAATTATATCGTAAAAAAAGAAACCCTCGGGGGCACCCAGATACCTCTGGGTGTGACATAGATGTGTCGGCGTCTCAACTCCGTATAAAAGGATGCGGTACCCCACTTTAGCGGCATTCAGTCCTTAAGAAATTACTCATAAGGTACCTTACGAAGACTTTAACAAGTCACCCATGAATGTATTACTCATATCCTGGTGGTCAAAAATAGTTATGCGGTCCTTACAACGCCAGCCATACCGTGCACTAGGTCGATCGTAAAGTACTTGAGATATCCTATATCTTTTTCGTGGCCAACAATTTTTTGTAGTTTTAATATGTGCACACACCGAATTTTTATGAGTGTACAAAAGGCAGAGATAATTTTCTGCATAGTTGAAACAAAAGGGGCAGAACGAGACTGGGGTTACAAGCCCATCTTAGAAAACAAAGTTTGCCTAAAAAGTAAGCCGCACAAGGAGCTCGTAGTAGACCAACAGGATTCCACTGGCACCTACATTGTGAAGCAAGACAACCTGTTAGTATTGAAGGGCATTACTGTAAATATATCAACTAGACAATAGGGCCATCACCATAACCACAAATACGCATTACCGCATGAGACATGGAATTTTCAGTAAGTTTATCTTTGCAACGGTTGTGAAAAAAAAAGGTAAGCTTGTTAATAAGCTTTAGAAAAAAAAATCCACGAAAAAAGCTTGAGCATCCATCAAATATGTCCTGGAACTATAACATAAGGGATTGAATCAGATCTTCCCTTATTAGCTCTGGAATTTTTTACTTAAATACTCTTCCAGTATCACTTATTAGCTGTTTTCTGCATTACAGGATAAAGTAAACAAATTCGGACATACTGAATGGATGTAGACAAACCACCCATAAGTGTATTGGTCACACAGAAGGGAAAATACAGATTCATCTTTGGCATATGCTTCTGAATAATACCTTGGCTAGGTAAATAAAACATTTCCTAACATGTACAACCTAGTCGTACTTACAGATCACAGGCTTCAAGAACACAGACTGTATTATAAGCATTTTAGCAAAAGAAGCTCATGGAGAAAGCACTTCACCTGATTGCATCGCTTCTAAAGGTATCTTGCTGTTTTGTGTATACTGCCTCTTTGCGGAACACATGAAATTACATATATCATCCTCCTAAACAGAGAACCGAAGCTCATAATAAGCTGATTCAGCAAGCCTGGATATTTAAATTCACAAAACATGCAGTAAGCCTCATGAAATTACTACAGCTGAGAAGATAAAAGACCAAGATTTGAAATATAATAGAGAAGGAAAAAAAAAAGCACACAGTCCAGATAAGCTAGATAAGTACTCCAAGATAAAACACCAAGATTTGAAATATAATAGAGTAACTAGCATATGGCAGTTTAGGGTATTTTTCAGCACATGTGACCTTTACCATCATTGGTCTTTTGGAGGTCAGTAACATATTACATTATCGCAGCCTGCAAGCAGAACAAGCTAGTCCCAGGTAGATCTTATTATTCAGCATCGGACGATATTTTGTACAACTAAATCATAGCCTGCAAGCGGAACAAGCTAGAAGATGTCTACAATTTTTTAATTCGCCAAACACAAGCAGATAAAGAACTGCAAAAATTGACATTGATGCACGTGAACATAGCACAAAGCGTAGGAAAAAATAGAGAGAGCCGGACGCCACACGAGCGTGGGCTTGGCCAGGATCTCAGGCACCGACGAGGTGCCTGGAGATGGTGACTGACGAATCTGGCCTTACTGTTGTATATGGAGCCAGATCCACTTGGATGGATGGCGGTGGAGGCGTCCTCAACGCAGGGCATCGCAGAGGCCAGGTGTACGCACGACTGGTGTCCATGGCGTTGCCGGCGACGAACTTCTCCAAGCACTCGACCTGCTGCCACGCGAGACCGCTCGTCACTCCTTGCTGCAGTTCGATCCAACTCCATCAGATCGGAGGAAATCTCCGTGAAATCCGCCGCTGCTTCCAGATCTCCCAGACTCGACGCTCCAGCTTGGGCTGCTGCACGTCTTCCGTCTGGATTGCGTCCTCCAGATCTAGCCCCGGCCAATCTAGGCCTGGAACTCCCATGCCGGAGCCAGACGAGAGAAACTGAGTCAGACGGTCTCCGGCGAGAAAAGCGAACTCGAAAGAGGAAACAGGACTCTGAGATCTGACCTTAGGAGGAGCTGAGTGAACCTTAGGAGGGTTCTGGTCAGACCGAGGGACAGGGACTTGCTGGACTTGGCGGTGGGCGGCGTCAGGAGGCTCTACGCGCGGACGCGGTCTGACGCGACATGAGGACGACATCACAACCCTGATCATCTACGACGACTTTGGGCATGCGAGGGATCCGGGATGTGTGTGCTGTGTCTTGTTATGTACTGCGGGGAGCTGTATGTGTGGGCGTGTCTAAGAACATCGGATAACTGTTATGTGTGAGGTGTGGAGTTGTATCGAACCTTATCATGTGTGTGGCTTTATATATAAAGCTGGGCCGGAGGGCCTTCTATTTAAAAAAAAAAAAACCTTGGGGGCTGCCATGGACCTCCATCGCCGCCTCCCGTCGGGATCTAGGCGGAGTCGGCGGTGGTCGCGTGTGTGCTACAGCCGCAGGGAGGAGGCGAGTGGAATTCGACTTCGAACTGGCCGAGCCCACGTTTTGTACGATACCACAGGTCGTCTGCCGCCCCCTGCCGTATATCGTACACGGCCCCACCCCCGTATCGTACTGCGTCCATCGCGTATTGGAGGAAAATGCCGGTCAACCCTTGCAGCATGTGGGCCTGGCGCCCGAATCTTACAGCGACGCGGACGGCTGCTGATATCAAACACGCCCCATATCAGCTTTGCATCAGCATTTTCGCATGGATATCAATTGATTAGAGGGTTGGCCAGGCGCGATTGATTCCTTTCTTGCCGGGTTTCGTCGGCGTACGTTGGTGTGCAGAGCAGAAGTACGTAGCTGGCTGACGGCAGGCCGACGCGTCGTGGGAGCCGCGGGGTCGGGGGCGCCTTGGCTTCTGCGAGTGTCCTTAGGTCGAAACCACGGAAGGGCGGCGCCGTGGCCAAGAGTACGACATGGAGGAGCCGGCGGATGGCCGTCCTCCGCGGAGTCATCTTCTTCCCCATCTTATTTTGGCTACGAGAGGCGTTGTGTGTTCTTCAACAGCAGGATGTCGTGGGGGATGTCGCCATCTATGTCGATCAACAGCAGGATCGCAGCTTGGGCGCCTCTCTGCCGTACTGGGAATTGGCTGGAAATCGGTTGACCCCGCTAAGAGCATCGATCATTGTTGAGACCTAATTTCCGGCGGAGCACACTCCTGTCTCCAACTACTACCAAGGTTCTGGCTTTGCTATTGAAGTACACAGAATCCCCAAGCTATCCTCAGTTGCAGGTGTTAGAGAGCTTGGACATGCAGAAGGGGCAATGCATGTGAGCATTTTTTTCGGTCGGCCGGAACCGGCGGTTTGCAATCAAAAATACCGAGTCTCTTGGGTATATTTCTTCTTCTATGCTGATTTTATTTTCAATGAATTTTTTCTAGCTGCAGAATGGTTTTTATTATTAACTATTCCTTCAAGAATTGTTGATTTGTGTTCTGTTTGATATGTGTTGAGAATTACGATTCTACTCTCCGAGCTTCAAACATAAGAATTCATTCTTTCTTGACTAGAGTGTTTCTCTAGGGAAAAAAACAAAATACATGTTGAATACTTTTATTTTGTGTCTCAGGATAAGCTTCCGGTCTCCAAAAGGCTAATTGCTTTTTCATACAATTAGACACCAAAAGTATTTTGCCTACAGTTAATTAGGATTTGGTGTATATTTTGTAGGGTAGAACTTAGTGTACATGGTTTTAAAGTTGTGCTTATAATTCTTTTTTAAACAGTAGTAGCTGGTCATTGCGTACCATTTTTAGAATGAGAATAGATTTTGATGGGTGTTGGTAGGGAGGACCAAGTCAATGAATCAACACAATTTTATTTGGATGGGTTGGGAGGGTTTGGTTAGCTTTGGCGCCAATTAGCTTTTTAGGTCAAATAGATGATATATTTAATAAAATTCAACTCGATGCAACACACCGACAAATATTATTTCATCTAAAAAAAAGAATGTACCTACACGGATACAGGGGAACACAACATGATTTGTCAGAGGGGCCCCTTTACCTAGCGTACACAACAGAAAATAATCGAAATATCTATTTACATTGAATTGTAAAGACTGACGAGTGACGACGACGCATGTGAGTTATAAAGAGGAACGATAATATACAAAGAAAATGTATCAACTGACAACTGCTATAAATACCGACAAACACTTTGTAAATTATAAAGATTGATGGCAATATGTAATTGTAAAATATTTTGGATATATGTTGCTAATGAGTATTTCAATTTTTCTAAATCAACAATTCTGTTTTTCTTCCGCAGCAACGCGCGGGCATTGTCCTATAAATGAAAAAGGGAAAAAGAACTTCTAACCTATACTATCTTCTGTATACTGTTGAGACAATACCCGGTCTCGTAGGATTTTTTCTCCGGTAGCCTTTCATCCTCTTCTGCAGAGGAACCATGGCGGCGCCGGCTATGTCCTGTCCCGCCCTCTGTGCCGTCCCCCCCCCCCCCCCGCCACCGCTCCGCCATGCCTAGCCCCGACCGGCCGCCTCTCACTGCTCGCCCCACACCGCCACACGCGCTGCCGCTTCGTCGCCCCGCGCAGCGTCTTCGCTCTCGCCCTCCGATTCCTCAACCTCGCCTGCCCCCGCTGCAAGGAAAGGAAAACGAAGCCTGCGCCTTCCCTCTGCTCCGGTGCTCTGGATCTGCCTCCATTGACATGTCAAGCACGGGGTGTCAAGACCCGAGTCTATTTCTCTGAAGATGCAACCGCGAGACAACATCTTCAGTTACGTGTTCACAACAGCCAAAAGGCATTTGTGTCTTTCTTTGACAATCTTAGTCTCAGTTAGTCACTAGTGATATTTTGGCATGGAAAACCGAAATTAAGTGGTATCTTCGCAATTTGGTTTTTACTAGTGATATTTTGCCACTTTCGGTTCTAACTAGTGATATTTTGGCTATATTCTCTCCCGCATGATTGCTTGCCAGCCAGCCATTTGGTCACTAGCCCAAATGCCCACTGATATGTTGGTCGATAGGCACTTTTCACACAAAATGGAAATTTATTCCATCGCCACTCGTGTCATTTTCATTCCAGCACCAAGACGACTTTTGTTCTTCCCACTAATTTTCCTCCACCAGTCCACCCGATGCTTGTCATGTATACCTTCCCTCTTGCAATATATACATACATATCTCGTCCTAAGAAACACAACTCAACTCCCGGGCAGGTGGACGACACCCCTCACCGACGATCACCCTCCAACTCCAAGTCATACGCCGGAAGGCATGTAGGTACTCACTTGCTTGCTACAACTTTAGAAACATAACTAATTTTCTCCCTAGTATCGTATTATACGCTGCTATGTACTTGCCGCATGTTAAAAAATGTATTCCTCTTGATTCCTGGATGGAGATTGCAGGTCATCAATTATGCACTTCCGTGGTGAGGTTGCTACATCGGCGCAACTTAGGAGAGGATGAACGCCCTTGTCAGCACGACGCTATGGGTGGTGGGCAAAGCGCTGGCCCCTGTAGTCAATGGAGTGTTGGGGCATTGGGACGCAAGCAAGAACCTAGGCCTCAACGTTGAGGCCGTGGGGATGGAACTCCTGCTTGTGCAGGCCACCCTAGAATCCGCCAGTCGCAAACACATGAGCGGCAAGGCCACGGAGGAGCTGCTACGCAAGCTGCAGGACTCGGCACGATGCGCCGAGGACTTGTTGGATGAGCTTGACTACTTCCGTATCCACGACCAGCTCCATGGTACGTACGACGCTGCTGACCATCATGCCAAGGGTGGAGTCCACGACCTTGTTCTCAATGCTCGTCACACTGCCAGTGATGCGCTTGGTTTTTCCTCTGCTGCCACCCCTGCTGAATCTCAACGAGCAGTAGAAGATGAAAGGCAACGGATCGGCTGCTGTGTTTGGTCACGTGCTAGATGGTGGTCACGAGGCAATTCCTCGTCAACACCAAACGCCAACAAGCCTGACCAGGAGGAGGTCAGCAGATGTTTGCCCCAGCTCGGTAAACTCCTCCCTCGCTCATCTTCCCCAAATGTTCAGGATGACAATTCTGGTAGCCAGTCAACTCATTGCGGTGCACCCCAGAGAGAGCATCCAGAAAAACCAACAATGTTGGGGTTTAATAGGGTTGTTTTCTCTGAGAGAATGAAACACATTGTAGAGCAACTACAACCTTTGCGTAGAGACTTCACCACCATCATGCAGTTTTGTGACCCTATCACTGTCCCAGATATTTCCCAGAGTCGTCCCATCACCACCGGTCAAAGTATAGAGCTAAAATTGTATGGGAGGGATGATATCGTGAATAGCATCATACATGATATGACCAAGGGTAAATATCACAACAGTGATGACTGGGAAAGGTTATTGCTGCCACTCAAAACATCACAAGAAAAGGGTAGCATGGTTCTAGTCACAACTCGTTTTCCAGCTGTAGCAGCAATGGTTGGAACAACTAGCCATTCCATAGAATTGGAAGGTTTAGAAGCGGAATATTTTAGGGAGTTATTCCATGCATTTGTCTTTGGTGATGACCGATGTAGAAGGGATCATTTTTTTTTTGCTTGAAACTGGAGATGAGATCATGGAAAAACTTAAGGGATCCCCACTTGCAGCAAGAACTGTTGGTAGATTACTGAGAAGAGACCTTAGTTTACGTCATTGGAGAAGAGTCTTAGAAAGTAAAGAACGGGAGATGCAGACAGGTGTCAATGACATTATGCCTGCCTTGAAGCTTAGCTATGACAATCTCCCTTTCCACCAGCAACAATGTTTTTCCTCTTCTGCATTGTTTCCTGAGGATCACATGTACAGAACCACGGAACTAATAAATTTGTGGATAGGACTAGATATTTTACAACCTGATGGTCGGAACCAAACATTGGAAGATATAGGTTTGAGCTATTTGAATGATCTGGTCACACATGGATTTTTCAGAGAAGAGGGAACCTGGGCTGGCCCGGGTTATGTAATGCATGACCTACTACATGATTTAGCATTGAAGGTTGCATCTCATGATTATGTTAGTTTACATCGCTCCAATGTGGGGTCAGTAAAAATTCAGCCATCCATCCGTCACTTATCTATAATCATAGATGGTGATGATTATGATTATGATGATGATACTATGTCTGTTGAAATTTTTAAGAGTCAACTGAGGAACCTAAAGACAAGATTGAAGGTTAAACAACTGCATACTTTGATGATATTTGGAGTAATGAGTAAAAGCTTTGCCAAGATTTTCGGTGATTTGGTTAGGGAAGCAAATGCTCTCCGTGTTCTTCGTTTGGTTGACATATCACCTTCAGTGGAATCCATCCTACATACCTTTTCAGAACTTGTCCACCTACGGTACCTATGTTTGGGGACAATGTATGGGATTGTGAGCCAGGTGCATTTACCACTTACCATTTCTAGATTTTATCATTTAAGGATTCTGGATCTAGGCTCGTGGTATGGTTGTCGTGATTTACCAAAAGACTTGAGCAACCTTGAAAAATTGTGTCGTTTTTATTCACAAAGTGATTCTAATATTCATAATGTGGGAAAACTTAAACTTTTAGAAGAGTTAACCGTATTTAGAGTCAATAAAGAAAGTGAAGGATTTGAACCAAAACAACTAGAGAATTTGACTGGACTAAGGGAGCTTGGCATCTATAACCTTGAGAATATACACACGAAAGGAGATGCGGCCAAAGCAAAACTTATAGAGAAAAACTATTTGGAGAGGTTAACATTAGATTGGGATAGTGAGTGGTCTAATATTGACCCTGATGTTGAAGCAGTCATCCTTGAGAGCCTTCAACCACCTAGATATCTTGAAGGATTGCGCATTGGAGGGCACGGAGGCCCTTCCTGTCCAACATGACTGGCTGATAATCTCACTCTTGAAGCTCTTAAATCTCTTCGTCTCATTGGTGTTTCTTGGAAATGCCTTCCTTCTTTAGGGAAGATCTGGGGTCTTGACACATTAATACTGAAGCATATTGCAGCAATGAAGGAGTTTGTTATAGAGCAAAGGTTTTGCAGGCTAATAAAGCTTAAACTTGTTGGCTTGGGAAGTTTTGAAAAATGGGGGCCATCACAGGACACCGGTATGTTTCCTTTTTTGCAAGTACTGATTATCAGAGACTGCCCTAGAATCTTTGGGTTGCCATTTTCAAATCCAAATCAAGACTGGAAAGTTGACTGGTTCCCCAAACTGCAAGAGCTTGAGATAGTGAGCTGTCCAGGATTCTTGTTGGTGCCTCGTATCCCCTGGACTGAAACACTGCGCCATGTCTATATAATTGATGTAAAGCTACTAGAGAAGTTTGAGTACAACTCAATATCACCAGCTGATTTGTATATTAAAGGGAAGGATGATCTGCAGAGGTTAGATCAGGTGTTAGCATTCAGTAACCTGGCGGGTCTTGAGCAGCTGACACTCAAGAAGTGCCCACCTATGGAGTGTAAGCACCTTCTGATGCTAACCTCACTGAAGAAATTGGTTGTAGAGAGTTCAGATGGTCTGGTTGGGTCATTAGGAGGCGGCGATGATGTCCAATGGCAGCACCCTGTTCAGCATCTTGTGGTCGATGGATTATGTGGTGCTAGTGTGAAGAAATTGTCAGGGCTCCTCTCCCACCTCCCAAGGCTCTCCGAATTGTGTATCACGAAGTGTGAAAATGTAACACAGCTGGCAGTGGGGATGGATATGCAGCAAACAACGTCAACAGCTGCACCAGAGGTGGAAAAAGAAGATGGGTTGCTGCTCTTCCCAGCCGATCACTCTGGCTCACTACAGGTGTTGTACATCTCTGAATGCCCAGAGCTGTTCCCCTCTCCTTCCTGCTGCATTTTTCCGTCCTCTCTGCTAGACCTCAATCTTAAGGGCGTGGAAGGCTTGGGGACATTGGAGCCCCTCTCAAACCTCACATCTCTCACCCATTTGGCTTTGTTATACTGCGGAGAGGATCTAAGATGTAAGGGTCTGGGGCCTCTCCTTGCCGGCAGCGGACAGCTCAAGGAATTAGTGGTCTATGGCAGCCGTAGGTTCTTTGCGGGATGGGATCTCAATCTCAGGCAGGTGCTGCTGCAGCAGGATGAAGGAGAAGATCAGCAGCTTGTTTCCCCCCCTGAAGCTTGTTCATCAAAACTTCAAGTGCTCCGTTCGGATGATACCATGGGACTCCTTGCTACACCCATCTGCAGCTTCCTGTCTTCCTCCCTCACCAAGCTGAAACTTCGTTGGATCAACAAGATCAAGATGGAGCGCTTCAGCAAGGAGCAAGAGGACGCTCTTCACCTCCTCACCTCCCTCCAGCAACTCAAGTTTTCGAATTTCAGAGAACTTTAGCACCTCCCTATAGGGCTGCACAAGCTTACCAACCTCCAGCGATTAGAGGTTGACTGCTGTCCAGCAGTCCGGTCGCTGCCAAACGATGGCCTCCCCAAATCACTGAAAGAATTAGATGTCCACCACTGCTTCAACGAGGAGCTAAAACAGCAGTGCATAGGGTTACTGGGAACCATCCCAAAGATCAGAACTGAATACTGACCAAGGTAACGACTATAGCTTTCCTTGTTTGTCTTCCCAGATCACACCATTACCCTTGCCCTTTTTTTTCCTGCATAATAATCTGAGCACTGTTTGTTTATATCTACTATGCAGGCATCTTCCTTGAAGATCCCTTGTACATTGTTTTAGCCTTGTATAGCTCACCTCCACCTCAGGTGTACACTTCCCTTGCCACATGCATGACATGAGAGTCTTGTACATTGATCTGGTAAGTACATATAAACCGGGACCACCATATCGACTGTACAACATTTGTGAGAATAATTCGACAATATTACTTATGATTTGTTTCCCCGTGCCCCTTGTCTTTTCACAAGTTGAGAAAGCCTACTATGCGAAAAAAAAAATTCACTCTGTATTTTTTTTCCTCTGTGCAGGTATTTGTTTGTCGGTTCTTTTTGACTTCCTCACTTGGCTACTTGGGGTGTGAGTATCAGAAACCATGGCAGAGTTCAGGATTAATTAGACATGCGTGGCACGCTACAGTTATTATTGTCATCTTCCTATGCATCGATCTGCCAACTACATGTAAGTATGTAACTGAAACTTTACTCCTGCTGCACCATATATCAGTTAACAAGTTCCACTCGTACTAGATTTCCATTATTCTTACAAAGGGCAACGAAAGTGGTTTTCCTACGAAACAATTATTTAGTTTTCTTTTTCTCCACGATCCTTGTCTTACTCACAATTTGAGAAAATCATGAAATTTGTCAAATGCTCACCTGTTTTAGTTTTCTGTGCAGGTGTTCTTATGTTTGTTCTCGTAGGCTTCTACACAGTTTGCTTGTTACATGCATGACATGTGGGATCATATGGACACCTTCCTTCCTGTACATAAATATGGCAAGTACATTAAAACTGGAACTTTCCTCTTGATATACCATATCAATTATTTAATGTGTATTATGCACTTCACGTTTCTTCCCACACGCATGTTGAGAAGATCACTGCAATTATCAGTTAATGCATTTGGAAGTTTATTGTTTTTATTCATGGACAAGAATCATAAATTCGGCCATGTATTCACCAGTTGCTTTTGTTTCCTGCGTAGTTGTTCTTATGCTTCATTGCTTTGTGCATTTACATTTGGGTTTTCATTACTCGTCAAAGACTCGGTGATTTACTTGGCTAGTTTGGGTGTGAGAATCAAAATATCAGCATGGTATAATTCACGAGTAAAATAGAATTTGTTGCTGCACTACTGATATTATGGACATCTTCGTCCTTTGTGTACATAAATCTGGTGAGCGCATCTAACTGGACTTTACTCATGCTGTACCACATATCAGATACATTTTTCTTCGCTAGGAAGTGAAAATGGCTCTCCCACAAAGCCATTATGTAATAGTTGTTTCTCCACGCGTCTGTCTTATCTTCTTACTCACAAGATGAGAAAATCACCGCCATTATCAGTGCATTACTCATGAAGACTAGGTGGTGTACCTGGCTAATTCGATCAAATTAGCAGCACAGAATGATTGTGGAATGATTCAGAATTCGCTGTTCTGCTACTGATGTAAGATTTGCAATTTTCTGACCCGCTGCTACATTGCTATTCTTACCAGGCGTTCTTGCATTTCAACGAACTGAAGTTATCAGTTTAGTGCTTAGCAAGGTACTGTACTGACAAAACTTCAGTTACATACTGTACCACTTTTTGAGAAGGGGTCATATCCTTAATGACTTGTTCTTCATTCTATGCTCCCTAGGCTGCAGCAAGCGGAACCCATCTGAATTGCGCTCAGGCCCGTGAAGCCCCTCCATCGGGCCATGTCAATGTCTGACCGACAGTTTTGTGTTCCAATTCTCATCAGGCCAGTAGACTGTTTGATGCCGCCGAAGATGATCTGACAAGCGAAAGAGGTTCAACTCCTTTTCTTCCAACAAGTCATTAAAATGTTTCCAGTTCTTCATGATAGATGGGAAACTCACACTACCTGTAAATCCATGTCTTGATGCAGGCAACTTGAGCCGCATGTGTAGGCCAGGTGCCGCGGTTGGGCATGGGCTCGTAGGCACCTCTACTCGTCGCCCACCATGTTGGGGTGGTCCACAAAGGATGCCCAGAACCTTCACTTCAGTCATCGATCGACTCGTTGCCGCATTCGCGGGAGATGAAGTGCAGGATCAGAGATGCTGATGGAGCCGATGACGTCATCAGGGCTGTACACGATGTCACGGTGCTCAGGTCTCAGGAACATGTGTACAGTCAAAAGGGGGGAGGATGAAGACGAGGAGGAGAGCGTGAATGCAATGGGAGGCGACATGTCCCCCTTTGTCGGAGTGGCAATACAAGGGATCGAACGTGTTAACCATATTACTCCTGATGACTAACCATGTATATCACTTGTCTTCTATTGGAGTTGTTGCCCTAAACAACAACTATATCATGCGAGCTCCCATTCTCTTTGCTATAAATTTTCTCCTACCTGCTAATATATGCGAGCCAGCGATTGCTGGACCTTTCGAAAAAAAAAAATTCTTTGCATATCACCGTTGACGTGTATCTGAATTTCCATCTAGAGAACAAACATAGATATATATATGTAACTGATGTCGAGATGTCTAGAGGTCGTGGAAAATCGTGTGAAAAACCAGTGATGATTGCAGATTGCTGTGTCTATTCTTTCCCTTCACTTCTATCACATGATGCTGCAGATATGCAGCGTTTCGATCACGTCCGTACACTACGCACGCGTCTACCTGAACCCTAAAATAAGAAATCGGCATATGGTTATTCATCCTCACTATCTCACGTCAAGATTATCGAACTTTGCTTGCACTGCCTTCGGAACTAAACTCTAATTTACCAGGATAAATGATATCAGTAGAGCAGGGACCTAAAACCTTTCTATGCAAATCCTTTGAATCATATAGGTCCTCCTATCTTTCTATATCTTTGGGGAGAGCACGTGTACGGTGCGAATGCGAATGTTTTCTTTTACAAAAATTTCACCGATCTACATCAACAATAGTACAAAGATGCTTTTTTAAGTAATAAAAATTACAATTAGGTCATTGGACCACCTAGCGAAGTCTGTGCTTTAGAATGTCCAAAACTAAATGAAAAAAGGTAAGTTTCGCTATCCAGAAGAAGCTCAACAAGCACTTAAAATAGCCAAAACTAACTTGAGTAAAGCTCATGATACAACACGTGTCCATCCAAATGACCTTTTTGAACTGGGTCATTGGATCAGCTTTGTTATGCCACTTGGGATTTTTTGTTTGTTTGCTTATCGATGGCATTTTATTTTCACACAACTAATTGATAGATTCTTCAGACTGATAATCAATTGACAGCTTTGAAGACTGTGCCTCCGGAGAAGGGAGGTCGACTAACTTCCCCTTCACAAAATGTGTTGCATATAAAGTTTAGTCAAAATCAAAATTTGTCGAGTTTGACCATATATAAAGAGAAACATATTAATCTTTACAATATTTAATGCATGCCCTCATTATATTTCATGGTGGTTCTCGTAATATACTTTGATATTGTAAATGTTGATATTTTCTCACATGCAATTGGTCAACGTTTAATCTTTTTGGCTTTGACTCAAAATTATAAGCAACATAATATGAAAGGAGAGAGTATTTTTAGTCAGGCCGCGAGTGCAGTTAGGGTGGCGGTTGTTTGAGTCATTTGTTTCTTGGGGTTGTTTTGTTGGAACCCAACCTTATCAAAACCTTCATTTCAAAGTAAAAGCACTATTATAACCTTTTTCTTTTTATGCATTTTGTATTAGCAGTGTATTTGCTACAACCCTTTGGGGGATAAATGCCTCCTTAAAAGAAGGAGAATCAGAGACCGAGGCCTCTTTTCTCCTCCCCTCTCCCGCTCTCCTCCTTCCGCCCCTGAGAGTCTCTCCCTGCCGGCCGGGCCGATCCCGAGCCTTCTCCGCCGGCTCTGCCGGTCGGAGATGGCGACGGAGAGGTGCCGGAGTAGATCCTAGGTGTAGATGTAGGTTTTTTGGCGTCTTGCCGGTGTTTAGGAGTAGGGCTTCTGGATCTCTGGCCAGGATCTGGAGCTTCTGGTGGTGGGTCGACGGCGGTGAGCTCCAACGGTGGGAGCACCTGCAGTGGGCTTTCTACTCCAGCATCTCCATCAATAAATGGCTTTGTAGTTGTTTCTGTCTTTGCAGGTGTTCAACGGTTGACTTGCTCTTCATGGTTGGCCGTGGCGGCAGGGGGGAGGAGCACGGCGGTAAAGATTACAGCAAGATCTGTTCCCCGGCCGGCCATGGTGGCGAGGGGGGAACTGCTTTGCTGTCTCCTGTGAAGAGCGGAACGAATAGGTTTCGCTGGTGTCATCTACTCAAGGGCTGCGCTGCTCGATTTCTTTCTCTGTCCGGCCATGGAGGCGAGGGGAGAAGAAGAGGCGGTGCGGAGCTTTCGAGCGGACGGCGCCAGCTCTATCTCCGGTGGTTCCTGTTCAAGTGCAAACACGCAGCTGCCGCCATGGCCGCTGTGATCTGCAGCCGAAGAGATGGTTGTTTCTCTGCCTTCAAGACGGAGGCATCTCCCTGTCCTGCTGGAGCTCGACGCCACCTTGCCGCCAAGTGATTCGTTCCCGGCGGCGAGGAGGTTGCCAGCGGGGGTGGTTTCTCGCCGGACGGAAGAGTTCGAGCACCTTCTCTCCATTCCTTGGCGGCGACGCTTTGAGGATGCCGACGAGCGTCGACGGTGTTGCTCCAGGACCTGATTACTTTTCCACATTTTGCTCTGGGGTGTGTTTTGTAAAGTTACATGCCTTATCTTCAAATACTAGGTTCTTTAGGGCAAGTATTGTAAAGGACCTGTATGCAAACTGTACCCGTCATGTGTCACGATAATAATATACCACCTCCTGTTTAAAAAAAAAGGAGAATAGTCTTTGCTAGATGTAGTTGACAAAGCATTCCACTAATAACAAGTCAAGGAACAGCTAGCTGGAAGTATCACGCGGCCAACCGCGCCAGGGCCTCGCCAGCATGCTCCCCTGTGGACTGCCGAAGCCGGCGGTAGTCGTCGTAGCCGAAAGTCCTGAACCGGCGGTGCCGCCCGGCGGTGACGAACGCGTCCGGCGCGCGCACCACGTCGTCCTTGGGCGCCAGCAGGAAGAGCGCGACGGAGACGCGCGGCACCGCCGCCACGCACTGCACGCGGTGCCTCACGTTGTGGAGCTCCCCGTTGCTCCACGCCTGCACCACACACGACGCCAGCGATCGATCGATCAAACGCAAAGGACAGATGAAGAGAATTCGGTGGCTGTGCTGCTGTACTGTACCGTGGCGACGTCTCCGAGGTTGACGAGGAAGGTGCCCGGGAGGGGATCCACGGGCGCGAACTCGCCGGTGTCCGGGTCGGCCACCTCGAGGCCGCCGACGCAGTCGTCCTCGTGGAGCACGGTGAGGAAGCCCGAGTCCGTGTGGACCTGCACGCCGGCCTTCCCCACGGCGTCCGGCGTGTAGTTGTACCTGTTGATGCGGAACTGGCACGGCCAGTCCTGGAACGAGCGGCCGGCCTCCTCCTCCAGGCCCAGGCTCGCCGCCAGCTTCGCCGCGACGTCCATGATCAGCTCGTGCGTCTTCTCCGCGTACCTCCGAATGGTCTCACTGCGCACAAGAACCGTTCGAAGTGGTACACGAATCTCGTAACGTCAGATATCAATAAATCAAGCTGATCATTTGCGGTTACATGTGCTCTACCTGATGTGCGGCGGCGCGTCGAGGGAGGCGCAGAAGGCGTCGACGGCGGCGGGGGACGCGGCGTCGTAGAGCCCGAACGCCTCGTACAGCGGGTTGGTCTCGCTGGGCGCGACGTAGCCGCTGCCGGAGATGACGTCGGCGTTGCGGCGCTTGGCGTGGTCGGGGAGGTCGAACAGGGCGCGCACGGCGGCCTTCATGTCGTCCTGGAGCGCGCGCGGCACTCCGTGGCCGGTCACCCGGAAGCAACCCAGGCGCCGGGCCGCGTCCCGCAGCCGTGCGGCCTCCTCCGGCGACGCCAGCCGCAGGTCGATCATCGGGATCTCCGTCATCTTTGCTGCCGCTGCTGCCTTGGATCGTGTCGTGTGGCGCGCCAGGTTTTATGCACACGATTCGTGTGTGTACGCCATGGCGGGCGGGGACAGTGTACTGACTTCACGCTGGGTTTTGTCGGGAGCAAAACGATGGATATCGTGAGAGGAGCGTTTGCACGCACACGGCAGCTTGAAAGTTGAAACGTGCGCGATGACGACAATACGAGCGCGTTTGGTAGCCCGCATTTGACTTGGTTCGCATTCGGCTAGCAATTTTCTGCCTGTTTGGTGCCTGGGCCGAGCCGCGTTGTTGCAGGAATCGATTCTCAAAGCAGCGTCGGACCAGGCCCTGGAGGAACGCCCGGTTCGGCAGTTTTCAGTGGTGCAGGCAAATCTCCACGGCGGCTGATGCAAAAGAGAATCTTCGGACGGAGACGAAAATAGAGATGGCGGGAGTTGCAGCGCATTGGCGAAAAGCGAAAAGGGGGCGGGAAGGATTCCGTCACCTCCCGCCGCGCCCCATAGCCTGTTTCTACCCCCTCCTCCACTCTCCCCCTAAATTTCGAGCTCCTCCTTCCGTCGGCAAGCAGGTAAGAGGCGTAAGCATCTCCGGTCGGCGACGGTTGCAGCGGCGGCGGCGGCGAGTACATCTGGGCTGCTTCATCTACTTCCTGGTGCAGTGCATCTTCACCTCTGGCGATGACTGTAATGTTTAAATCTAGGTTAGGAGTAGTCAGATCTTGTCTAGGGTTTAGTCTTGTAGCAGGGGTTAGTTCGGATTGTGGTGAACTATCATGATCTTGCTAGAGTTCAACATTTCCGGTTGCTAGTTTGTCCCAAAAGTGCTCACCTACCATGATTTTGCAAGGGTTTGTGCTATTAACAGTTGCAATGAACTGCTTGTCTGATTTATGATGATTATTGGTATGGTTTTGTGCTATTCACATGTCTTTGCTTCCAAGTAGATTCGCGTTATATGTACTACGATGTGTGTAGGACTCCTTCTGTGATGACTTTAGCCAGGCGCTTGTCTGCGTTGGGGACTCTCAGATCCCTTCGCAAGTTCCTGATTCACAGCCCGCCTATGACTCCAAGGTGGCGGTCACCCCTCTGCCTGTGTCTGACCTGGTGGCTCAGGTAGCAGCAGAGGTCGCGGCTAGGTTGGCCACCACAAAGAAGAACAAAAACCGCAAGGAAGCACAGAGGGCCTTGAATACCGGGCAGAAAGGGACTGGCACCATGAAATGGCTTCCATTCATGTCCACCTTTGTGTTGGAGAAGATGTGCGGCTTGATCCGGACCGGGGTGAGAACGGACAAAGGATTCAAGGAAGTCCATCTGAATGATGTGGCGAAGGGCCTTCTTGACCACTGTGGTGTCTCCGTGTGCTCCACTCAGTTGTACAACCACCTGAGGAAGTGGAGGCAGAGGTGGCTCACCATTAGCAGGCTCCGCGATTTAAGCGGGGCTCAGTGGTGCGAGGATACCAAATGCATCATCTTTGAGGGTGAGCAATACTGCGGGCACGTCGCGGTGAGCACCTCACTAACTCTTTTGATCAGCCACTAGGAGAACTAACATCAATGTCCCTTCGTATCGTACGATCACCCAAAGGACGCGGAGTTCCTGAATGTGCCCATTGCCAACTACGACATGATGCATACCATCTTCTCTTTCGGCCTTGCCACCGGCTAGTACGCCATGGGATCCAGTGAGCCCCTAAGCTCGGCTGCTGACATAGGCATCCCCAATGGGCCTGCCAAAGATGGTACCCGGGGTTTACTAAAGGCCCACTACCCGAAGAATAAGAAGGTCCGGAATCCCAAGATGCTATTAAGGAAAGCTAGAGTTGTATTAGGAAACGATACTTGTAATCTTGCGGGACGGGTTAGAAACCCTCCCGGATTCTGTAAACTTGTGTATTACGAAACCCTCGGCTCCACCTCCTATATAAGGGGGAGTCGAGGGACAAAGAAAGGATCGAATTTACCGTCAACACAACCCTAGTTTCATATTCGTCGAGTACTTTTCGGCTGAAACCTTCGAGATCTACTTGCCCTCTACATCTAACTAAACCCTAGTCTACAATCCGTAGGCATTGACAAGTTAATACCTTGTCAATTGGCGCCGTCTGTGGGATCTAGAGGCGACAAGGAGCTGATCTCGATGGCACGTTCAGGATCGTCGACTTCGTCGGTAGCAAGCAACATCATGGACAGAGGTAAACAGATCGAAACTGGTCTCGTTGATTTTGTTCCTCACTCGCCCTCCCGTTTGGATGCATATGCGTATCTGGAGGAGCCCATGGAGATGACATTTGGAGAGTTCCACTTCTGCGTCGAGAAGGAAGGATCATATCGTCTCGAAATTCCGATCTCGTCGGGATTATCGGTGGTCGATCCCGATATTTCAAACTCAACATCGTCAACAGAGTCAAGCGATGAAATCTCGCCACGCTTTATCAGCACCAGGGCAAGTGAAAAACTCGCCAAGCTCTTCAGCGACATATCCTTCGAGTCATCCGCGGACTCAGATATAAGCGATGACTCGAGCAGCGTCGACAGCTTCAACTTCATCGACAGATCCATATCTGTAGGCAATGTCTTCACCAATCTATATGATGGTGTCACCAAACCCAGCAAAGTGAAAACTCCAAAATATCATCAAGTTTATGCCATTGGAGAAGCAAGTCGCGATCAAGAGGAAACATCAGAGGCTTTCGATGATTTGGGAAATCCCTATGTCGATCCCTCAGATCTAAGGCGAGGTTTGGACACTAAATATGTCGGGCCCACACCACGTGTCAGAGTTCAACTTCCACAAGCAGCATGGGATAGAGCTGCGAAAGCTATGGATGGCTCTGAACCAATGGAGACAACCGCCACGGTGGAAGAACTGCAAGCATATCAATATAGACTCGCAAGAGCAGGAAGGGAATTGGAAAAACAGACAGCTGCTTTGAACAGAAGAAGGGAGGCAGCTTCCACATCAAGCAGGCGAAGAGCGGAGCTGAGTCGACAGTCAGGAACTTCGGGAGATAGTCATAGAGAAGCTCGTAGGAGAGCAAGATCTCGGCTGCAAAACATACCTGAAGCAGAAAGAGAGACTCTAATCCATAACCTCGACATGTCCTTTATGTCAATCGACACGAGGGGGAATATTATCCCAAAAACGCCGGAAGCAGGGTATATGGCGACATAAGCTTTCATCCTAGCGTCCAGACCACCTCCCGGAGATCCAAGAGAAGCGTTGTATAACATGGCCATGGCGGGATGCGGAGCCATGGGAGCAGCGTTCGCAGCTACACCTCCCGAAGGAACCGCAAGGCAAAATAGTCCGAGACCTACTACAGCAGTGCAAGATCCACCGAGAGCAAGTGGAGTCAGAGACACAACGACTCATGGATAGAGCGCGACAAGAAAGAAGAGAACATCGGCATTCACCAGAAGTTGCCGAGGAAGATATGTGTGGACTCCCATGTTTTACGAGACGGGTTCGAAAAACTCGAGTCCCGTCAGGGTTTAAGTTACCCGATAGTTTCAAGAAATTCGATGGCCTGCAAGATCCTGAGGATTGGTTAGTCGATTATCTAGAGACGGTGAAATTAATAGGTGGTACCAGAGCAACAGCAATGCAGAGCATTCAGATACATCTGAGTGGAGCCGCAAGATCATGGATAAAGAAACTCCCTCCGGGATCCATCGACAGCTGGGACAGTTTTGAGGATGTGTTCGTCAAGAATTTCCGATCAACTTGTAAAAAACCAGCATCACTTGAAGAGCTGAGGTCGTGTCGACAAAAACACGATGAGTCGATGCGAAAGTACATCCAAAGGTGGAACATCATCAAAAACTCGGCAGAGAACATATCTGACGAAAGAGCAATAGATGCATTTGTGGCAGGAATTCGGCGAGGAGATTTCGTCAAGGACTTGGGCAGAACTAACCCAAGGACAGTATCAGCATTGATGGAGATAGCAAACAGATGGGCAGACGGAGAAGACGCTGTTCACAATAAGCGACACAGGTCACCAGAGGAAGACCGTAGCCGAAACTTTCAAAATAGAAGGCGATTTTCTCGGCAGTTCTCGAATTACGACGCACCTGGCCAAATATCGGCTGGTTTTCGGGGAAACAACGGAGGAAACAATAGAGATTAATATCAAAGAAGTAATGAGCAGCGCAGCGACAACAGAGATGATTCCCGGAATAACAAGCAAAATAGCGGGTCAAGATTTCAAAGACCCTTCGTAACTCCCGAAGATATGATGAACGGACCGTGCCAGATGCATTTTTTATCTCGACAACAATGGAAGAAGGCAGTCAGGACATCTTCAGAAGGATTGCCGCAATTTTCAAGCAATGTTGCGAGTAGCAGGAATAGCCAATGCTCAAGCAGCAAATAGAAACTTTCAAGGGCCTAGGAGTGAGATTCACTTACCACCTCCTCCCGCGATTACAGACGAAAATCGACATCAGCTCAGAATTGCGGCAGCACCACAACCACCTCCATACGTCGATCCTAACAATAATGTCGCGGTCTCGATGATTCAGAAAGCTAGGCCATCTAACAGGGCTCAAAACGTCATCTCGCGGCAAGTGTTTATGGCAGAGAAGATGCCTCCACCAACGGTTGAGTACCTAAATTGGTCAGGGCAAGACATCGGCTTCACAATAGCGGATCACCCGCAGCAAGTTCCTCGACCAGGGCAATCAGCACTTATCTTACCAGCAGTAATTGCAGGATTCGATGTATCTCGAGTGTTTATAGATGGCGGCAGTAGTTTAAACCTTATGTACGCAGATACGCTAAGGAAGATGAACATCTCCCTAGCAAATTTGAAACCAACCGACACACGTTTCCACGGCATCACACCAGAGAAGCCAAGTTACCCACTGGGGAGGATCAATCTCGACGTTCAGTTTGGGACCCGAGAAAATTACAGGATAGAAAGGTTGGAGTTTGAAGTGGTGGATTTCCCGTTGCAATATCACGCCTTGTTAGGGCGACCAGCATACGCGAGGTTTATGGCAGTACCACATTACACGTATCTGCTATGGAGGTTACCTGGACCTAAGGACCAATCACAGTTAAAGGAAGCTTCACGCTAGCCGATAAATGTGACAAGGATTTTCATCGACTATCAGAAATCAGAAACCTTCGGGATGCAAGCAGAGTACGCGGCGTCAAGGGTCATGACCGATTATGATGTGCTGCCAGATGTAGGGAGGCCCAACAAGGAATCAACCTTCAACACCGCAAAAGATTCTAAGGAAGTGCAGATCCACCCAACCGATCCGAAGAAAACGACGTCCATCGCGACAAACATGGACCTCGCATAGGAAAGCGCGCTCGTCGAGTTCCTCCGTGAGCACTGGAAAATCTTCGCATGGTGTCCAGCTGACATGCCAGGAGTACCCAGGGAACTTGCCGAGCACCACCTAAACTTGGATCCAATAGCGACACCAATCAAACAACCTTTGCGGCGTTTTTCGGAACCAAACCGTAAAGCCATGTTGTCAGAAATTGATCGACTCAGAGAAGCTGGTTTCATTAAAGAGATATCTACAGAGGCCACCTGGGCAGCTAACCCAGTGATGGTGCCGAAGAAAAACACGAAAGTCCTTCGCATGTGTGTCGACTTTACGTGCCTCAATAAACATTGTCCGAAGGATCACTTTCCCCTCCCAAAGATCGATCAATTTATCGACTCCACGGCAGGATGTGAACGTCTTTCCTTCTTGGACGCATATTCTGGTTATAACCAGATCAGATTAAAAGAAGATGATGAAGCCAAGACAGCGTTCATCACACCGTATGGCGTATTTTGTTACAGAACAATGCCTTTCGGGTTGAAAAACGCGGGAGCAACATATCAACGGATGATGCAGAAGTGCTTAGCAACACAGATTGGGAAAAATGTACAAGTGTACATCGATGATGTCGTCATAACATCAAAAAAGGGGGCAACGTTAATCGAGGACTTGAAAGAAACCTTCGACAACCTCGACAAGTTTTGTCTCAAACTGAATCCAACGAAGTGTTCTTTCGGCGTCCCTGCGGGAGAACTCCTTGGGTTCCTAGTCTCAGCAAGAGGGATTGAAGCTAATCCCGAAAAAATCCAAGCTATCGTAACAATGAGGAAGCCAACAAAGTTGAAAGAAATACAACAGCTAACTGAGCGAGTCGCAGCTTTAAGCAGATTCGTCGCCAGACTGGGAGAAAAGGCGTTACCGTTCTACGCCCTAATCAAGCAAGGAGACAAGTTCCAATGGAACGAAGAAGCAGATAGAGCTTTCGAGGATCTTAAACGCGCAATCTCGACACCCCCAATATTGGTGGCGCCAAAAGAGAAGGAACCCCTCCTGCTATACATTTCGGCTACACCTCAGGTGGTCAGCACGGCGCTAGTGGTCGAAAGAGAAGAAGAAGGAAAACTCCATGGAGTGCAGAGGCCAGTATATTTCATTAGTGAAGTATTATCGCCTTCAAAACAGAGGTACCCGCAGTATCAAAAACTAGCATATGGAGTATTCACAACCGCAAGAAAATTGCGGCACTATTTTTCGGCACATCCGATAATAGTGGTCAACGAGGCGCCTTTATCCAATATACTCAACAATCCAGAAGCTACGGGCCGTGTCTCCCTTTGGGGAATAGAACTTTCTCCTCGGGACATCACATATGAAAAAAGAAAGGCAATAAAGTCGCAAATACTACCAGACTTCATCGCAGAGTGGATGGAGTTGCAAAACACAGGGCCTCCGGATTTATCGAGAACCTGGACTGTGAACTTTGACGGGTCCAAAAGGTTAGAAGGAGCTGGAGCAGGCGTGATACTCATATCACCTGAAGGCGACAAATTAAAATATGTCTTACGGATGACGTTCCCAAACGCATCTAACAATGAGGCAGAATACGAAGCTCTTATACATGGGATGAAGATGGCGAAAGCCTGCGGCGCAACTCGACTAAAAATATTTGGCGACTCACATTGGTGGCTCAGCAAGTCATGAACCAATGTGATGCAGTCAATGATAGCATGGTGGCGTACAAGGAAATGTATAATGAGCTGGAGAAGCTGTTTGATGGATGCGAGGTAAACCACATCAGCAGGCTGAGTAATGACGAAGCCGACATTCTTGCAAACATCGGGTCGCAGTGCCTCGCAATCCCTCCAGGCGTGTTCTGGGAAGAGATAACAGAGAGATCCACAAAGCCGAAAAAACCAACAAAGAAGGAAAAGAACGAGAAACCCTCGGGGGCTGCGAAAGAAACATTGGAGGAAGAAGAAGAGGAACAGGATCTAGTACTGATGGTGCAAATCCCATGGATGAAGGTGTACATATCATACATCCTAAGGAAAACAATACCCGACGATCCAGTTGAAGCAAGGCGAGTTATTAGGCGCTCCAAAGCTTTCACCGTGATCAAAGGAGAGTTATACAAACGAAGTATCTCGGGCGTGCTACAAAGATGCGTTACACCCGAAGAAGGAAGGGTAATCCTGAAGGAAGTACATGAAGGAGTATGCGGCCCTCACGCAAGTAGTCGAGCTATCGTGGCCAAGGTTTTTCGAGCTGGATACGCGAAGGAGATAGTGCGAACTTGTGACGCGTGCCAGAGATTTGCCGCAAAACCTACTCTCCGGCGGCGGAATTAATGCCAATACCCTTATCGTGGCCTTTTGCTCAGTGGGGTCTCGATATGGTGGGAAAATTACACAAAGCTTCGCCAGGAGGATACGAGTACATGCTCGTCGCGGTCGACAAATTCACCAAGTGGATAGAAGCCAAGCCGATAAATTCACCAGATGCAGCGTCAGCAATAAAATTCGTGAAGAGCATTGTTTTTCGGTTTGGGGTGCCTCATAGCATCGTCACGGACAATGGCAGTAACTTCACATCCAAGGAATTCAAGGCGTATTGCGCAGAAGTAGGTATCAAATTGCACTTCGCGTCAGTCGCGCATCCTCAAACCAATGGTCAAGTCGAGAAAGCCAACGGTATCATCTGCAATGGTATCAAGAAACGCTTGCTAGGACCATTGGAAAAAGCTCGACATACTTGGCCAGAGGAGCTACCAAGTGTGTTATGGAGCATCCGAACAACACCAAATACAGCGACACAGGAGACTCCGTTCTTCCTGGTCCATGGAGCCGAGGCAGTACTGCGGATCGAAATAGAGCACGACTCTCCCAGAGTCACGGAGTATAATGAAGAAGTTTCCAGGAGAGCGTTGGAAGACAACGTTGACGCACTCGACGAAGATCGAGACGAAGTATTGTCAAGGGTAACTAAGTATCAGCAGGACCTGAAAAACTATCACAGTCGACGTTTGCGACCAAGATCCTTTCAGGTTGGAGACCTAGTTTTGCGACTCAATCAAGAGCGTACTGAAAAACTCGAGTCACCATGGCTTGGCCCTTACGTCGTCACAGAAGTCATCGAAGGAGGAGCGTACAGGATCAAAGACAAGAAGACAGGGAATCTCGAGAAGAACCCCTGTAACGTCACACAGCTAAGGCGTTTTTACGCTTAGTGTCGAAATATAGTCCTCCTTGTAAAAATACAATGTACTGAAACACCCGCGAGTTTTCAGACGCACTCTTTTCCTTTTTCGGGGCACCGAGTGGGGCCGGGAAAGGTTTTTAATGAGGCGGGTTCGCGGTGCTGCAATATAATAAAGATAGTGGAGATATATATCTTTTCCTTCGACATGCTCGGGGGCTTTCGCCTTGAAGTTACAATATATATACAATATAGATGAATTTAACTGACAAAGTTATTTTGCCTTGGTACCAAATACCTCGCCAGATAAAAAGAAGATACAAAATAGCAATCAAAACAGAACAAAAACACTCGGGGGCTAGTACCCGCAAATATAGTGTATTCAGTAAGAATTCGGTTGCCTTGGTCTGAAAACCTCGCATACACAATAAAGAGATCTGCCATCGAAACACTCGGGAGCTTGATGAAGGAAAATTAATACATTTGTTGGATTTACAATATAGAATATGTTTACAATATACAAGATACAATTCTGGAGAAGATTCGACAAGCTACAAGAAAAAATATATCAGTTCCTGCCTAATATACTATCTATGGATAGTCCTTTGTTATTTGCAGCAGCTGTCGTATGTGCAGCATAGCTACCTTTGATAAAAATTCAGAGTCCATCCGAAGAAGTTCATCCATCATTTCTTCGGCTACAGGAGTCACAATATCATTGATTTTGTCGATGTTCCTTCTTCGCTTCGACTGCTTGGCCAAGCACTTGGAGACAATCGTCGTCAAGTCTAATTTTCGGTAGCAGATCTGTATCATAATCATGGCGAATCTTGCTCCCGCGGATAATTGAGCGCGCACAAAGTTATGGATACGAGGGGCATCCCGAAATTTTTCCATCAAACCAAGAAGAGTGTCGGGCGCCTCGTTCCGAGGAAACATTGTCTTATAAACCAAGGACAAGGTCCTGGTACAGAAATCAAGGAAGTCGTGAACCTGACAGGCGCGGTCTTGAAACCTGACAATCTGTCGGGTACGTTCTGGAGTCGCCCAAAAAAGAGAACCGTGGTCAAGAGAAGGGTTAACAAGGAGATTGGTCCTTGTGTTTACCCTTTCGTCTTCAGCAGCAGCATCGAGAAAGGAACCTATTTATTGACAGCATAAGAATCGCAAAAAAGAAACAACGAGGAAGCAGAAGGAGCCTTGATGTGCAACAGCATACCTGACATATCCGCACTGGCTTCGTTCATCAAATCAAGCATCAAATTTTCTCGGGTGGTCGCTTTTTCAGCTTCAGAAACAGCGGCTTCCTTAGCAGCTATGGCATCTTGAGCCTGTTGAAGTGCAATTTTCTCTCTCTCGGATGATTTTCGAGATTGCTCCATTATCATAAGTGATTGTTTCTTCAGAGACTGGAGCTGTTGGCGAAGTTCTTCCAAGTCTTCTGCCGAATTTTTATTCGATGAATCTTCAAAACATTCGACAGCAACAGGTGCCTTCTTCAAACGGGACGACGCAGGTAACACATCAGAAGGACGAGGAGTTGCAGAATAGTTGTCAAAAATCAACTGAAAGAAAAGGCTCGACATCAATCATCATGCAAAGATAGATTTTCATTGATTCTCAAAGTAGATACATTGCTATTACAAAAGAAGGGTCCCTAATGGACTATAGAAGCAGTTGTCGCTAAAACTACTAAGGCGACAGCATTAGAAGGAAAAAGAAAGAGAAAAGCAAGGGCGGTCTACTTGACCTCCGGCTTGGACGTGCTTGGAGCAGGAGTTGGTTTAACACCAAGGAAAGATAGAATTGGTTTGGAGGGAGGCTTGGCAGCTTTAATCAGAGATTGCCACTTTTTTGTCTCCATCTCCCTTATGTCGCCAACTTTGGTCCAGTCGACGTTTTGTTGGCTATCCGCAATCAGCGCAATGGTGCCCTCAACGCCAATCTTCAGGCCCTCTTGGCGAAGTTTAAGCCCAAGATCTTCTGGCACATTGAACGCCTTGGCAAGAGCGACGAAGGTATTGGGCTCCTCTTTCTTCGGGAAGAAATATGGGAAAAGCTTCGACAGACCTGCTTCAGTGTCAGCAAGGCCTTCGCGTGCTTCATCCCCATGAATTTCAAGAAGAGTCAGCGCGTCGAGCAGCTCGTCGCCTACAGGACCATCCACCTCATAGTCTTGATGAGTTCTCCCTGAAGACAAAACAAAGGATAGCTCGTAAATAAAACGCTTGGAAAATGTGAAGTAACTCGAGAGAAACAGAAGGGATCAAAATACTTACTAACAAAACGGCGACACTGTGATTCCAGGCGACTGAGGATCTCTGTCTCTCGAGCAGATTGCTCGGATATATTTTCACTCAAAAAGATGTTTCCGCGTCATGAAGTCTCTTACGAAGATCTTCGACGGCGGCAGCAGCATCTGCTTCAGCCTTTTTGCGAGCTTTTTCGCTCTGCTCTAACTTAGCAGCAAGAGCGTTAGCACGCTTATTGGCTTCCGCAAGTTGTCCTGACAAAATACGCGACAATTAAATATTATGACAAAAATAGTGGAGTGAATGCAACAAAGGAGACGGATGAAGATAGTACCTTCCAGTTTCGTGCTATGATCACGATACCCGACGAATTGGGTACCAAGACGGATAAATTCCTTCATTAAAGGCTGAAAGGAGGACCAAAAGAAAAATAAGTCAATATAGCTAGTCTGGAGTCGACAACATATCATAAGAAACAAAGCAGAGATAAAAACACTGAAAGGCTCGGCACGTGAACAAAAAAGAGGATTGAAACACTTACATCATCTAATGAAGGTGTCGAAGAGTTACCAGGGAACATGATGGGTTCCTTGGATGGCTCGACCCTTGCCCTCTTTGGCGAAGAGGCACGGGGGCTTGCCGGTGGAGTCGAATGCTCGTCGTTTTATTGAGGAGGCGAAGTTTCCTCCCCATCACGCTGAGTTTCGGACACAACTAAAGTACGCGACGTACTCGTTCGAGCAGCTGCGTCAGTAGGTTGTTCCTCTTCCTCGTCATCACTACAATAAAAATGGCGGCAATATAAGAAGCAAAAAAGATGAAAAACATCAAGGAGCAAAAAGTATTGAGTAAGAAGTAACTTACGAGCTGACAAGGGCATCGGTGTATGGATTGAAAGCTGCCTTCCTATCTGAAGGATCAGTTTCTTCGGCTTTGGAGGTGCCGGAATCTTTGACTTCACTCCTTTTCCTCTTGTTCTTTGGGGAAGCAGGAGGAGGGGAGTGTGTTGAAGAAGTGGCTTCAGATTCAGCAGAAGCTGCGGATTTGTGAGAACCCGCGACTTCACTAGCAGGGCGCGAGGGGCCCTGGTTGTCATCGTCGACAACAGTACGGTCTTCAACTTCTCCACCTTCAGGAAGAGGAGGAAGAGAAGCAAGGACGGGGTGGTTCTGAGGTAAAGAAAGCGTGTCGACAAAAAGGCGTTAGCAAGACAGTAGTCGACAAATAATAAAACTCGAGGAGACAATATAGCAATTAAAAAGGAAAATTACCTCGGGAAGAGGGTTGGTGCTACTATATGGCGCAATGCGGCAAGAGGATGGAACTGGATCCTTCTTGTTGAGCGATGAGATTTTGCGGATAAGCTTCTCAAAATCCTTCAAAGGAAGATCTTTTGAGAGCCTGTCCTCATCTTTTTCACCAGCGTACTTCCAGAAGGGATTTTTGCGAGCCTGGAGAGGCTGCACTCTAGTCCTAAGGAAGTAGGCAGTAATCTCAATACCCGAAAGCTCCTTGCCGCGAGTGTTCTGAAGCTCGTGGATGCGAGCCATCAGCGCTTCTGTCACCAATTTCTCATCTTCAGTAGCTTCAGCATCCCAGGAACGGCGGCGAAGGATTTTGGCTTCTCCGTCAAAAGGGGCGATGTTTTCCTCCACTGGATTGGAGCTTTCTTCATGGATATACAACCACTTCTTCCGCCAACCTTGGACGGAGTCAGGGAATTTAACGTCGAAATATTCGACGTCAGAACGAACACAGATAACAACGCCGCCAATATTGTAGGCGACGTTGTGGGAGCCATTACGGCGGAGGCAGAAGATACGCTTCCACAGAGCCCAATTAGGTTGGACCCCGAGGAAGCACTCACACAGTGTGATAAAAATCGACAAGTGGAGGATGGAATTGGGCGTCAGCTGATGCAGATGAAGCCCATAGACAAAAAGGAGACCACGGAGAAACTCATGGATTGGGGGAGAGAGACCTCGGATGAGGTGGTCAACGAAACTGACCCGATAATCGATTGGAGGTCTTGGGTAGCTTTCCTCCTTGGGGAACTGGAGTGAGTTCTCCTTCTTGCTGAATCCCATCTTCTTCAGCATGTTAATGTCTTGGGCAGAGATCTTGGATCTCTCCCACTCGGCGCTTCCCAGATCCGTTGTCGCCATCTTCGACTCTGGCGTGCTGTGCCTAGTCAAACGGATGCGAGGCGGCATCAACGAGCTTGGCGGCGAAGGGTGCGAGTGTGTTTGAGCGCTTGAAGCAGTGGCAGCAATGGAGGATTCTGCAGCGGAGAAGCAGAGATGCGGCGCGAGGGAAAAGACTAGAGGAGGAAGACGATGCCTTTATATAGAGGTGCGGCGAACCGACGCGCCGTTCGATTAAGAGATTGCGGGACAGATGGTGTACACGTGGACAAGGGGTAAAAAGTAATTTCATATAGACGAGAAAGTGCAGCAACTACAGTACGTGCGCTAGGAAAAGCGGAGGACGTGTGTCCCCCACTTGCGCGACGTGTCAAACTGATACGAAATTTGGGTCCACAAGACAGAGGAAGAGAGGTTCTCGCGTTCTCCCGATACAGTAATCGTGGCTATCGTCAGCAATGATGTCACCTTCATAAAAGAAAATCTCGGATATGACAATTCGTAAGAATGGCGGCAGCAGAAGATTGCTTCGAGAGCTTTTGTACAAAATACAAGTTTTTGCCCAAATGCTCGGGGGCTACTTTGGAAAAAGAAAAATTCGAGTATGACAAAATAGAAATGTCGAGAGCCTATGACCAAATGTAAGCATTTGTTCATAGCCTCGGGGGCTACTCCCATCGGGAGCGCTAGTCGCGCACCCGATAAATATAAAAAGTTCGAGAAAGAATGAAAATATATTGACATAAGGCAATAAAGTGTTGAGCCTACAACCAAGCACAAGTTCTTGGCTGTAGCCTCGGGGGCTACTCCCATCGGGAACGCTGTTCACGTGCCCGATGAAATTATAAAAAAGAGAAAGAAAGAAAGAAGAAAAAAGAAGAAGTGAGCATACTTCGAGTTATACAAATAACTCTACATATACTCCCATCGGGAAGACAAAATAAGTCATACATTGACTCGATAAAATGTGCTATTCTAGCAGCCGAAAAAGCACTCGACAATATATTCTCAGAGCGCCAAAGTAGCGAATAATCTCCGAATGCCGCAAAACATTGCGAAGGTAAGACCCCAGATCCGTTCTGCGCGGCGTAGCGCCGTCTCTGACGTCGCTTTGCTACTTTTTTCCGTATCAACAGATACGAAGAAAAATCCTAACGGACGCGTTAGGTACCCGATAAAATATGACTGGGACTCGACAGAATGGTAAGACCTTAAGCGGCACCTGTCGAAGTTTACACCAGTATCCCGAGATCATGTCGAGGGACGTGATCTTGAAGTAGGTTTTTGCGGATTGCCACTAGAGCAGTTAACTAGTACCTGATCCGTCAGATGAACTAGCCCCAACTACCATTATCCGTGTACAATATAGAATTGCATATTTAAAGGATATGAGATAATTCGGCAGATGTATTGAATGGTTAAAGTTGGAGATTTTCCTTGACTTTGCAATTCAAGTAAAATCTCGGGGGCTACTAACATAGGCATCCCCAATGGGCCTGCCAAAGATGGTACCCGGGGTTTACTAAAGGCCCACTACCCGAAGAATAAGAAGGTCCGGAAGCCCAAGATGCTATTAAGGAAAGCTAGAGTTGTATTAGGAAACGATACTTGTAATCTTGCGGGACGGGTTAGAAACCCTCCCGGATTCTGTAAACTTGTGTATTACGAAACCCTCGGCTCCACCTCCTATATAAGGGGGAGTCGAGGGACAAAGAAAGGATCGAATTTACCGTCAACACAACCCTAGTTTCATATTCGTCGAGTACTTTTCGGCTGAAACCTTCGAGATCTACTTGCCCTCTACATCTAACTAAACCCTAGTCTACAATCCGTAGGCATTGACAAGTTAATACCTTGTCAGCTGCAGCAAATCCTGCACCTGAGGATGCTGGAACCTAGGAGTCCGACACGGTCAACCTCAATGGGGCACCTGAGAAGGCTGCCGACGCGCCTGAGAACGTGACCGTCGGCAAGAGGAAGAGAGGCGCCTTCGCCGACGACGAGCTGGTGGCTTTCACCAACATGATTGTTGTTCTGAAGGACGTCGCACAGGCCATCAGGGACAACAAGCCCACAGACATGCACCCTGACCTGTACAATACGGTCATGGACATGCTTGGCTTTGCCGAGGATGATCTCATGGCCACCCTGAGCCACCTCGTCGACCACAAGGCCCAGGGTTCCAGCTTCGTCGGCATGATCGAGCCACACCGTGTCCTCTGGCTGAGGAATTACCTTGGCAAGTACCACTCAAAGGTGCAGTGGTGCCCTTGAGGGGGTGGTTCAGGGATGCATGCATGGACCTGGTGGTGGTGATGATGATGTAAATTCTGGCAGCAGCTAGGGATGAAAAACATTTGATGGCCCCCTTTTGTAACTATGATGAGGTGGTATATACTAACCCCTCATGTGATGGTGAACTTGCGGTGTTAGGATGACACCCACTTTTGTTGTGGTGGTAGGATGACACCATGGTAGTGTAGGATGAACTTGTGATCCACTTTTGGAATGATCATGCATGCCCATGTTAGTTTATCATTTGTTGTCAACACTTGTGTTGTTCTATTGCTCTTTTCTGAATTGCTTCATGGTTGTGATCGATTACTTGTTTTCTTATGTTGTGCTAGGTATGTGGTGTTCCACGGACAGCTTCGAGGAATCTACAGCTCATGGAGGGTGTGTCAAGACCAGGTCAGTGGCTACTCCAACAACAGCTACCGAGGGTATGAAACATTGGAGGAGGTACATCAAGAGTACCCCACCTTACTGGAAGAGGAGTTACTGGAAGATCAGGCCATCAATGAGGCAGTGCCATTAGCACAGCTGCCGCCGGAGGAAGTACATGCTCTACAAGGAGCACCGCCGGAGGTACGTCCCAGTCGGGTCAAAGATTACATCATCACCTTCCTCATCGTGGTGATCGTGAGGATCTTGTTCTTCTGAGTGGTGTCTGATCGTATGTAACATGCTATGGCATGGTAATCTCGCCCTATTTGAATTGTGATGATGACATAGAACTGTGATTTGAGCAACCAAACATCTGATTTCTGTTTTTCTGCGTGCAAGTTAGGCTGGAAACGAGCAACCAAACGATAGGGTATGGCTTCCTTCTCCCGCGCACAAAAGGCCGCACAGGCTACCAAACGGTGGCCGTTCATGACACGCAGGGAGGCCCATCTGACTGGCGCAGTAGTGGGCTACCAAACACGCCCTCAGTAGTGAGCTACCAAACACGTCCTAGAGCAATAAGTACGATGTCTGGTCCGTGTCTTCGCAACGGACAAGGCGAGCGATGACCCACGGAGCTTCCAAACAGAGCACAAGGGTCAAGAACAAGAACTCCTTTCGATCAGGAAGACTCCGATGGCAACAAGTCTCTACTAGGTACCCATCCCATCATCATCATTCACATTCATCATTACCTACCAACCAAAGAAAAAGGCACAAAAATGCAGTACATATCCATTCATCATCAACCAAATGAATTTCCATGAGACAACTTCGACAAGATACTACACAAAAATTCGTCGTACCCACGTTACACGTATCAGTTCCGTGATGTGTACGATGCACAGCATGCAATATTTACATTCAAATGTCATAGTGATCCTTAGCCCGTGAACATCCCTGGTCAGTGTCTAATTCAGTTTTTCCAAGTGTAGTCAGACCGAAATCCTCTGTAGTGCCAAGCTATGCCACCTTGTACTTAGTGACCATATTAGTAGCTGAAAAGCAGGCGACTCCAACCAGCACCACAGCTACAACAAAAACTGCAGATGACATATGATATCCGTGGTAAGACATACAACTAGATGAAGTGTTGCGGTGCCAGGAAAGCAAGACACTGGTTTGCAATGTTGAGATAGATGTGAATAGCTTACCAGCAATGGTGCCAATGAACAGCAGAGCAAGGCGGCGCCGTACCAACCATGGAAGCTCTGTTTCGAGATTACAATGCCGTTCAAAAGAATGCCCTTGTTTTTTGTTCAAATGCCCATCTGATCGCTTCAGTTCGGATATAGGGAACTCCACACCAGCAACAGAATTACCCTGTAAATCTTTTAGTTCAACTTTAATCTTGGGAGGTACTGCACCCCAATCTATCTCAATTGCTCCAAAATTTGGTTGACCTGATAGATACAGCAACAGAACACCAACCCATAAAGGAGTTCAAACACAAACCAAAGAACAACAGAAAATTAATAAGATAGGGGGTGAAACTTCATTTCACATGATTCATGGTGAAGTTTTAGCATTAAACTGCAGCTTTTGGAAGGAAAAAAAAAACTAGTGAAGATACCAGTACTAATATGCAAATCGGGCAAACAAAGGAACATAATCCTGTTACAGCAGTAACTGAATAGAACCTTCGTATCGTCATATCATCATAAGCAAGGAAATTCATGTAAGACAAAATTCTAGAACACATCCTACAGTAACTGATTCTTAGGGGGACATGCCAACGTGATATTCTAAGGAAATGAAAGCTTACCATACGAGCATGATTTGTGACGGCAACTAGGGTTGAAGACTCGCATGGGCGTTGGTGTTAGCCAAGCCAGGAGTCTCATAACAGACTGAAATATTGCTGGAACGGAATTCTCGACGGATTGGGTAAGACCACTTGAGGTAATATCATACAATGGATATTGAGCGCCACAGTCAAAACGAGCGATTTCTCCAAAATGAACATCACCGCTGATAAATAATACACCATTTCTCTGCATATAGTCAGCACAAGTTCCTTAACAAGTAATAAACAGTAAGACCAACGTTCATTTTAGATGACATTGTAGAATCTTAGAAAAAAATCCACCACCTCTTCATAGGAGGAGGAAGTTTAAAGCTTTATAATGTACTACAATGACATCTGCCATCAAACTGGGCAGCATTTTTTCTACTATTAGAATACTTCACATAAGTCATAAATAAAAAACTGTGAAATATGACAGCCACTTAATTTAGTAAATATGCCAAACATGGATTGTTTTTAAGTAAAGTAATAGTAAGCAACCTTACTGCTATCAATCAGTCGAAACAGACGTTCTCTCTCCCTTGGAAAGCGCGCCCAGGACTCCACATAGAATAAAGGTCCAGTTGTGGCAGAAAGATTGGACACTACCTGCATTATAATTACGTTATTTACGACTATTTCGATTAAAACTGAAACATATAACATAAGTGACTAGGAATAAGATCTTCTACAGTCATTCAGCAGCTGCCAAACAGGTGAAAGATCATAATCTTCAAATTCTCTAAACAAAGCAATCATAAATGCCGGTAGCTTTTGCTTGTATGCTATCACCTGCCATAAAATTTTGTTAAGATGTCTACAAAGATTACTCCTTGTACCTCACTAAGTTTCTGTATGTTTCTAATGCTTTTATACACATCAAAAGTTGGCAACATGGTTTCACTATGGCAAGTCATGATCCTAGGCCAGATTTGCATTTAGCAATATGCTATATCCACTTCTATCGGAAGAAGATCATCATACACAGCCACCAGAATTTACTCTTGTGTCTATTTTAGGACCGGGAGAGAATATATACCTGAATTGAAGATCCAATGATGGTGATCTCTGACGGAGGACCGTGCAGCTCCCTCTCCAACCACTGCCACTGAGGATCTCCAAGTATAGTTCCATCACTTAAGAGTGGATCTCTGTGATATCTAGTGTCTAACATAATTACCTGTAATAAAGCATTATTGTATGAACATCTAGTGCACGTAAAATTAATGATGAAACAGAATTTGCAAATACAGTGGTTCAGTTTGGTGATTTTGACTGATAGATGGCCATACTAGAGCACATACCAACTGTCAACAACTCAAAATTTATGTGCGTTGCTCATAACATCTGCTAGGTTGGTACTTTATACTGGTTGTGAACTCAATAGGTGCAGTGTGTTTAACTGTGCGGTGAGCCGGCAAACTTAACAGTAAAAAACATATAGCTATATGTAAAGCAAAAGCAACATCAAGCAAATCAGAATTTACACAGTACTAAGTTGTTACCCTACTGTGAATTCACAATTTGGTACAAACCTTGGACATCATTTACTACAAAATCAAGTACAAAGGGACACATGGTGCAGACTGGAAAGATCACCAACACCTTTATGTACACCTATGGAGGGATAATATTTGAACAATTTGACGTATACAAATCTAAAAAATTATAGAGAAAGTTGCACATGGTATAATAGGCTCTACCTTCACCCGTTTTCCTTCAGGACCATACATGTATGAGGCATAAACACCAGCTTGTTTCCTCCTAAATAAACAAGAGAGATGGAGTACTATCAGGTTTTTGATGGCCTACAACTGTAGGTGTGAAGATCATGAAACCTAAGCAGGAATGTTTGGTCATAGAAGATCTGAATATTCTACGAGAAAACAGATTACCAAAATACATCATAAAAAACAAACAAAAAAGAAGGCATACTAGAGTAGCATAATTTATAAAGAAATGACTGCATAGCAAAAGAACATCAAGAATTCATAAGTATTCCTGCATATATACCGTGAACTATCTTCAGCTTCATCCAAGAAATCTAACATAAGCCTTTGACTAAATACTTTCCCACTATATTCCTTTCCTGCGTCATTCAATCCGTAATCATGGTCATCCCATGTTCCAATCACCTGCAAATTATAGCAAACTAGTGATACCAGGTCCTCAATGTTACAAGAATCTTCATGTGCGCAGCAGATACAAAAATTGTCCCAAACATGGCATTGAGCAATAAAATGAACAAGTACTATTCTGTGTCGTCCTACCGGCTACCGCTGAGTGGTAGCATAAAATAGACTCATCCGCAGCCGTGGAATGCCATCAACATATCTGCATTTCATGATATTGGACAATGCCAGTGCGTCAATGCACATGTTGGATTTTGTGATAATGATAATACACCCACAAACCCCCAAGAAACCCCCACCCAGCTCCAACAACAATTTTGGACTTCCAGACACAGAGACCAAACAAAACAGTGGCCTTTTTAACCCTCTAGAGAAACAAAATCTCACAAGTCACTGAAGTCAAGTCACTACCAACAAAAGAGGGTGCCATCAAGAAACAGAGCAGACAGGAACTGATCCGACCCTAAAGAAAGAAGAGAAGTATAGACGACCTACTAACGAGTACACAGGCAATCGACTACAGAGCACACAAGCAATTGACTGCAGCTACCAATTCAAGGCAGCAAACGGCCGGGAGCTCACCTGGGCCGTCTCCCTCAGCTTGGCGTACCCCGGAACGGCCTTGCCCAGCTCGTACTTCCTCCGCAGCTCCTCCTCCGTCGCCGGGTAGAACCGCGGCAGGTTCCTCCATGGCCCCACCGTCCGCTCCCGCCCGAACACCCGGGACGGGCGCTTGTTGTCCCCGTAGACGTTGTCCCCGAGCCAGATGAAGACCTGCGGGTCGAACCCCAAGATAGCTTCCCACACGGGCTGCAAGGCAAGAAAAGCAAACAAAACCCCCATCAGCTCCATTCAACTACTCAAGCAAAGCCGGGAAAGTCAAGCGCAGGCGGTGCGGTGGGCGTTCCGTCGAGCACCTGGGGCGCGCTCTGGTTCGCGCAGGAGCCGAATGCGATCCTGGACACCACGGCCGTGGCGTTGGGCGGCGCGCGCGCGCCGAGGGAGGGGACGACGAGGAGGAGAACGAGGAGGGGGACGAGCCCGGAGCTGGCCATTGATGCGAGCGAGCGAGCTTGGAGGTGGAGAGCAGAGGAGAAATGGTGGGAGAGAGATGGGATATTCCAATTCCCAAGGCGAATTTTTAATTTTATTTTTGTGAGCGGAAGATCGACTGATCCTTCGTGGTGATACGTGTGGCGTGGTAAAGGGCGCTGGTGGCAGGCGGAGCAAGAAACAGCTCGATGACCATGACTTCTCTCCCTTTGTTTTCTTTGTTTGAGAACATGTCCTCTCAATTTGGTTTTAAGATGTAAAAGGTGTAGACATATACTACGTATATTTGTAACCTTTTATTGGATCACGATACATGAACACACACAAATCATCACGTCTTCGCACATCAGTAACTACCTATGTTAAAGCTGAGTAGCTGGAAAATACATCCATGCTCGTAGATGCCAAGCACCTCATACATCTAAACAGATTCGTAGTAATCTAGAAAAGGTTAAATCATTTTTTTGAAAATTTAATTTCGCTCCTTGGTGCATATGCTCCCTCTACTAAAATATTATATTTTGAAATGTAAAAGAAAATCGATAAAAAGTTCTACATATACATCTTCAACATATATATGTGTTCATCAAGTTTCGCGAGAAACCAATATTTTGTAGGGTCTATGTAAGAAAGAGAAATTTTATCTTCTCAAAAGCCTTGTTTCTAGCATTGAACTTTGTCTTTTTTACACACACCACACGACAAGTTTATTTTTAATGAAACGACTTTATGAGCGTGTAGCACGTGAAGATGTACGCACGATTTTTTTTTTCAATTTTTCAAAAAAAAAATCAAAATATGTGTAACATGCGCTTTCAAAAATAGAGAGGGCATGTGCTGAAACACCACTCTCTCTTTTTTTGAAAATAAAAGATGATCAAATATTATACTTGTGTAAAAATATTTCACGAGAAAATTACTATAATTGTATCCGGGGTAAAAAGAAAAAATTTGAACAACCCCGTATGTACTATTCACGCAATATTCATCATAAACTTGTCTATTTTTTATCTAGGATACCATGGGAATCATTTTAGGCCCAAACAAAGTTATACGAGTACAATACTTAATCATCTTTTGTTTCTAGAGGATTTGGAATTTTTCAATACTTAAAGTTACTAGGAATTTTGGGATTTGTCGGTGCATAGCACCTATGTGCCAAAAAAACCGCGTCGTCCCTGGGAGCTTTAATCTTAGCTATCCAGGTTAATGTAGATGTATAAAGTTGTACACATCTGCAGTCCCTCATATGTGTATGATCGTTGAATCCCGAGGGTTTGGTCAAAAGGACAAGCAGTTGTCAAAGCGGTGCGCTGGAGCCCACGCTCTCCTTCCCATCGTTTTAACCTTCCACAAAAACCACCTAGCTTCCTCATGCCCTATCCATCCCATTGCTTTTCTTTGCCCTCCCATCTTCACATCCCCGCATAGGCGGGCACAGGCTTATTCATGGGTATTCAGCTGAATATCCTTTATTTTTTGCAACAAAAAATTTGGTACTGCTCATTCCACTGTCTAGCTATCCCATGATACCATTCAGCTCCAGCTTTAGGCAGCTTTAGTCTCGCTCCAGTTAAAATCTGAATCTGTTCAAAAAAAAAGTTAAAATCTGAATCCAAACTGATCTATGTCCAGATTCGAAACTAGTAAATCAGCAATTGGTCTTTCAATTAAAATTAGATATTGATAGGTAGGCTTCTGTAACAAACTCTGAACATTTGATGTTTTTTGCATTGGATTTTTTTGGCTTTGAATACCATTGTAATTATGCTGTGCCCGCCCATGCATCCCCGCGACCCAGAACAAGGAGAGACATCGAGCCATGGATTGTCTCACACTGGGTGGTGGCCAAGGAGATGATGATGGAGCCAACTATTGAAACAAGGAACATAGTGTCTCATGTTCAGGTGCTAAATATTTGTCACTGCCTTTTCCCTGCGTTATCGCTTGTGTTCATAGATTTTGCCCATGAGGATGTTGATGTGGTACGTGTGTGACTCTGTGTGAATAGTGTTGGATTGATCTTTTGTGTCGCTTAAGGCAAACGGTTTTCCTGCACATCTAGGTTTAGGGATGAGACTTTGTTTCCGGAGTGGTGTTTTGGCTGATCAGAGCATATGCTCCATTTATTTCAAAATGCATCTTAGACACATTTCAAATGTCAAAAAAATTGAAACAAAAAATTCACATGTACATGTTCACGTGCTACAAGCCCACAAAGTCATTTCATAAATTTGACTTGTTGTGTGGCTTGTGTAGAAAAGACAAAATTTGGTACTAAAAATAAAGCTTTTCACATGATAAATTTTCTATTTTTTACATAGACCACAAAAAATATCATTTTTTGCGAAACTTGACGATCGCACATATACTATTAAGCATGTAGAATGTTTTGTAAAAAAAATCGCCACTTCAATATTTTTTTGGAAGAGGGAGCATATGCACTGGGAGCCGAATTGAATTTCTGCTTTCTTCCAGCTTATATTCTGCCATTGCAAAGTTTCTCTTAGAAGATATAGGTGTCTATCTTGGTTTGCAAACTATCTAAATACCACTGTTTGATGTATTTATATATGCTGATCTTATCTTACATGGAGTGCTGCCTATCTAGATGCTGGTGTCGCAAATTTCTACATATATTTCGATCCAATAGTTATCGATCACTGATATGCATGCAGAGACTATGAACTAATATCTGAAACTACTACAGGAACAAACCAAATTCAGGGCAGTCAACTTGGACTTGTTACGTCTACTGCCTACATACATTTGGTGCCCAGGCTACTAATAGCAGATAGTTTGGTTTAGATAATGCCATGGCTATGCCACATGTACTTTGTGCTGCTAGTTAGTTCCATGGTATGCCGCAACGGAACCTCTGTTTTCTCTAACCAATGAGTTATCGGTGTAGTGTTGTACTGAAAATTAACCTTCGTCTCTCATGTATTTAGATTGTCCCCGATGTCCATCTAATCAGTTTGCTCAACAGTGGCTTGCAAGTTTATATGTCGAAATCAACCAAGGACAGGCTTCGACAGTTTAATCCCACTGAAAAAACAGTTTAGTTTTCCTGTAGCTTTTGCTTTTTGTTTTCTCCGGTGTGACAGTTTTGGTTAATATGCATGCAAAGCAGCTTAGTCACTGACGGCAGATTATACAAAGAAACGATAACATAGAGGTACTAGGACCCTGCGGAATTAGTGTGAAACTATGTTTTGCCTCCAGATTCCATCTTTTTCGAAGATGTCGGGACATAGGAAATATATTCTCAACACATCGGACATACCAATCTCTCACTATCTGCATCAGTAGTTGTGCATGATGTTTGCCTCCTGAAAAAAAAAAAAGAACCCTATAACTCTCCATCCGCCGCCGCCCCATCACCAGCTAGATGTACTTCCTGGTTCCTGCGAGGAATCGGACCGCGCAAGGAATCGGACCGAGGCGTCCCCAATCGACGCCATGGAGCTCGTCTTCCGCCCTCCGCCGACCTCGTAGACCTTCTGATCGTCACCCGGGTCCTCCACTCCTGCTGGACCTTCTCCCGAAACGGCAGTACGTCGTCAGCATGATGTCGGATCGATCTAGCGCGTACCCTACTTGTGAGTTCATTAGTCCCACACCGGTAACGGACGGGCGTTTGCACCAGTATATTAACCTAGCGATCCGTTGGGGTAACAGCCGAGCGCGGTGGTGAGCGCTTGTAACTCCAGCCAAACATTGGAGGGCAAAAGAGTTGGTACGGGCCTTGGTTGGTGAGGCTTGATGAAGCCCATGTAACAGAGCACAGTGTTCCTTCCGTGCACAAGAAAAAATTACCTGTGACTCGGCCTCAGGATAGGCCCAAGGTTCCAGTGTGTGGCCGCGCTCGGGGATTCCTCGGCCGGAAGCCTAGAGTGAGGGCGCAAGGCCTGTGGGTTATCTATGCATTGCCTGCGTGGCTTCGTGTGGGACACGGAAGCCGGATTGATTGCATGGAGCATGGGTTCGCCCACTAAACCATCCTACCAACTCTTTTTTAACACTCTTTGGGAGCATGTTCGGAGAAGGCTAACCAAGAAAGACCATTTCTCGCGACTATGGCGAGGCGGGGGAGCATGTTCGGAGAAGGCTAACCAAGAAAGACCATTTCTCGCGACTATGGCGAGGCGGGGCGAGCGAACGCCGCCGCCGGCCTGATCTCCCTCCCCCGACGTCCCCTTCGACCACCACGACCAGATCGAACACCTCCTCGGCGCCCTCTCTCCAACCATCCAAGCGAGATGTAGAGGCAGAGTCTGCCGATGCTGCCCCGCTGCCGTTCCCGAAGCTTTCGCCCGTCGTCTCCATGCCTGCGACGGCGGTCGCCTTGGCCTCGCCGCCCATCGCCCAAGCTCCTGCCGCCGTGCTCGCCGCGGCTGCCCTCGCCGCCCGCAAGTCTGCTCCTGCCGTTCGTGGGCGGTTGTTGGTGAGGCGCTCGCCTCTCCCCAAGTCCGTGAAGGCGGCCTCTCCGCCACCGCCACTTGCCAGCTTCTTCTCTGGCCGGTCGATGGAGTCTCTCCCAACTGGTATGAGCTACCCTGCTGCGTCGTCGGCGACCTTGACCCCACCGGCAGAAGATCAAGACCTGTTGCCGCCTCCGCGCTCGACCATGGTTTGGGTCCACGAGCTCGCTCCCAAGACCCCCACTGCTATGGGGATGAGTTCTGCATGCGTCCCTCATTCCCTGCGCCGTGGCTGCCGCTCCTCCTCAGCTCCGGCAAGTCGAAGGTTGCGCAGCTCCATCAGCGGGATCCCGCTCCAGCACGGGGGTATGGCGACTGGGGTATGGACCTCCCTCGCCGGCAAGGACGATGACATGGATGAGCATGAGTTGGCCCCGATCGGGCCAGTGGCTACCCAAAGCTCATCCCTGGCCGCTCAGTCCATGGGGCGCGAAGCGAAGGCCAGCACTGGTTGGCAAGAGGTGTTGCCCCGGCGCAGTCTACATTGTCCGAAGTCACCAGCCTCGGCTCCGCCCCCTCGTCCCATCCCGGCTTGGCTCTCTGGTCGATGTTGCAGATGCCTCGCTCATGGGCATCGTGCGGTTGTTTGCAAAGATCCCTTTCGGTGCTCCCGCTGTTTGGAGAACGGACACCGTAAGCGTGAATGCCACAACCCCTGGCGTCCTCTTAGCTCCTTGCCATGCCTTGCCGCACCACCAGTGTCCTACCATGTCGCCGATCATCATCACACTTCAACTTCATGTGTGGGTTCAATGAGATCGGCTCCTCCCTCCAAAGAATTTCGTTGTGGGTCTTGGGCATCGGTCGTTTCTACTACTGCTAGCTCTGTTCCATTGTCTGATGTGGTGTTGCAGTCCACTCTGGTGGCTCAGGTTGAGCAGTTGCAAGGTTGCTTGGGGAGGATTGCGAGCTTTCTGGAGCGGGCAGAGGCTACTTTGAGCAAGATCTCCCCTTTGCCGGCTATGTTGGATACCACCCATACATTGTGTCCTCCTAGTGAGGTTGGTGTTGACTCCGCAAAGGATAGGGGAGTGGAGCTCTATGGATGCTTCTCTCCTCGTTTTGGGGACAGTCCGCCGTCGTCGTTGTCGTCCACCTTGCCCTCTGCATTGTCTACCGCTGAGGGCGACGCCATTGCCGCGGTCTTCACTCCCGTGTTGCAGATCATGCCTGATCTTCAGGATATTCTTGGGAGTTCCGCTTTGCCTGTGTCAATGGAGCATATGGAGGTGGACTCAGCATCGACCTTGTGCTCACTCGGTTCCTCGGATGTGATTCCAGCGCCCCACCCACCACTGCCGGCTCTTAATCAAGATGCTCTTTTTGCAAAAGAACTTTGCGACGTGCTCAGCAGCTTGGAGGCTGCTATTCCTGGATGCGGAAGGGCGATCGCTTGCATCCTAACAGGAATGACAATCAAGCGCAAACGTAAAAAGGTGGATGATTGCCCTCGTAGTGGCACCAGGAAAGAGAAGTCACTCAAGTGCAAAGGCAAGAAAAGTGGCGCCATAGGAAAGGTGCTCGAGAATGCTTGATGGATGATCTTTGTTTCTCGCCCTGTCCTCTTGGTTTGGGTATGGTGTGTGCTTCTCGTGTCGTAGCTTCGCTTCGGCATTGGTTCAAGGTAGTCTAGTTTCTTCTTAGTGGGGTTTCTCGTTTAGCTTGGTTGTTTCTCGGGTCTTGAGTGGACTTGCCTCTGTATGAGAGTAGGAATCGCCATGTAATGACTTTGTTGTATGGTTTTCGCCCGGTTTTTCGCAAATTAACCGGACATCTTCTTCTTAATTAATGGATAAGGCAAAGCTTTTGCCTTCGTTTCAAAAAAAAAACACTCTTTGGCACCAAAGAAATTCGTTGTTACAACATCCGGCAACATCAAAATTGTTTGTTGTCTCCCATCTCTATCTCTAGTACTTACAGAGGCATGAAGTGTCGTTGGGAAAACCGAATCTGCACTGTCCATCCATGTGCATCGTACTGTTAAAATTCGTCTATTCTCTCCACCTTGAACTTCCACCCAGGCCATGTGTCCCACCGTGAATTTCTCACCAACATCCAGCCCATGCCTAGGACGCCATCGCTAGGGGGTGTTGTACGGCGACGCACGGACCAGGCGCCGCACACCCTAGGCGGGTTGCTGGGCCCCACCTTTTATTTTACTTTATCTTTCGTTTTCTTGTTTTTTCTGTTCTATTATTTTACGTTTTCAAAAGCTGATTCTTTTTAGATCTGACTAGTAAGCATGTCCGTGCGTTGCAACGGGATTGAACAACTGAATATTTACAAAATTTCATTAGGTTTATGTATGAAGTTCCCCTATTCCTCTTTTGGTAACCACCCTCCTGGACGATGGATCGTGTGGCACTCTGGTACTCATTAGCTTTCAGTAGCAGCGCATAGCTTCGTGAACACGCGCACACACAAGACATGGACACAAAGGGAGGAGTTTGTAGAGCTCTGGCGTGTACCCGCCAGCACTCAAGCTTCCCAAAAGAGGCCGGTGTCGCCGTTGGACGTGCGGTCGACCTGCATGTCGGGGCCGTACCTCACGCGCACCAGACAGCTAGCGGTTCAGGGCGATAGACAACCTCGTCTCGGATAGCAGTGTCGGGCGATGGACAAGCCACGTATTTGCCGAAGCGTGGAGCCGAGCGTAGCTCAAAAACCGATTGCGGCGCGCAAGCCGGCAACGACGGAACCGAGTGTACCAACAAAAGGGAAAAATAGAAGGAGATGCACGCCGGGACGTGATATTCTCAGTGGAACTGTAGATGTTCAGAACCAGTGTTACCTAGATTCAATAAACACGCTAGAGCGGAGGTAGAAGAAGTTTGCCACTGGTCATTGATCTGGAACTCATACGTTTAAGCAGCCAAACAGCAGACCAGGAACTCCAGCTAGCACTACAATGCCATGCAACCATGTAGGTAATATAACATGCACATGCGACCCTTCCTTTACTAAGAAAACGTGCACCAAGTCCAAGTGAACGTACAGAGAGATCTGCACCATCCAGATGCTGAGCTCCCGGCGCGTCCACTCCTTGCGGGCGGCTGTGACCCGTGGAGGAGGCGACGGTGGTCGCATGCATGGCCAACCTCATAAGCTGCCCGCGCCGACTTGTCTTCCATCATCGGGAGCAGGTTCAAGGATTACTGAACTGCGGGGTCTAGATGGTGGCCATCATGATCTTGCCGGACTTGTACAACCATACTCATTAGCAGGCAATTCCCCATGCCCATTGAAAAGGGAAGAGGCCATGCCGCCTTGGAGTTAGGAGCGAGCGTCAATTTGAGACTATCACTGCCGGCGGTGGAGGCTCGTGGCAGGCGGAGCCAAATGGAGACCGCGGAAGCTCGCGCCTAGAAGGCTCTCGCGAGCGCTACCGCCGGAGGCGTTGGGAGCCGCGCTGAGATTGGCGCCGTCTTTCCTCGCATACTACGAGTCCTAGGCTCCCTGCAAGGTCGAGCCCAGGCGACGCTGGCCCGACATAGTCCTGTGGTTGCATCTCGCGGATGTCGTTCTTGCTGTTTGGGGTTTAGGGTTTCAAAGAAGACGACGCGTTGGAAGTCTCTCATGGGACGCGCGGTTTGGCGACTCGAGGCATTGCACTCTTCTATTGATCTTGATCGGTTACTTCTCTTCATTGGGTTTTTGGAAACTCATCCAAACATAGACTCATGCTGCTATACTTTGTTTGGTAAATTTCTGAAACAACGGCTGCACGAGCCACCACCAACCGCGTTCCGAACTTAATTGCCCAGATCGAGAGACGAACTCTTCCGACGTACGGATAGAGGATCGCCGCTCAATTTTTTCTATTGCTGGCGGACGGAACGACCGGCGATGTCACAATATCACCTGTGAATTGCTTCTTCTTTCATGTGGACGGTATTTGCTGTCGGGGAAGTCCCAGACGAAAAATAAACTTGCATCGTACGTACTGCTTCCGTATGCGCTTATACCAGATGCATGTAATTTGATTAGGTCACGGTGCCCACGGACGATACAAAATTTTAGTTGGACACGGTCCCTCCCTGCCGTTTGCTGTACTTATCAATCTGGCTGACGTTAAACGAACATAGCGATAACAGACGACGGAACACACTACGGCAGATGGACGGACACGATTACACGAGCGGACGGATGTGATTTCGCGACGTACCAAACCATACCAAACTACGGAAACACTTTTTCTTTTATTATTAGGTATAGATTTTTTCAAATCTGGAATTTTAATTTTTTTTCAGAAATCTAAATATTTTCAAAATTTGAACATTTTTTTGAGATTGAACATTTTTTTATTTTTTTTAACTTGAACGTTTTTTGAATACGAAATTTTTTTTAATGAACATTTTTCAAATTTGAACACTTTTCCAATTTGAACATTTAAAAATTTATACATTTTTCAGACTTGAACATTTGAAATTTAAACTATTTTCAGATTAACATATTTTAATTTGAACTACTTTTGAATCTAAACTTTTTTGAATTTTAACAAAAAAGAAATATAAAACAAAAAAGAAAAGGAAACAAAAAAACAGAAAAACGAACAAAAAGGAAAGAAAAAACAGAAACAGAAAAAACTTAAATGGGCCAGGCCCGATAGCTAACCAGGCCTGGTCGGTGTATAGGATTGGCCGCCAACGCTTACCTGCCCTACCTTAGCCACGACCACGACAGTGCGGACACCCACGATGCGCCCATGTAGAAAAGCTAGATGTCAACTCGCCAAACACCGTCACTGCACCTCCCTCTGCCGTTGAGCCCTAACTTCGGTGTCATCGCCATCGTCGATGTGGTGCCTCCCTCCGCCACCCAACCCTGGCTCTGGTGGTTGTGTCGCCCTCGAGGCAGTAGCAGATGCAGGGGCGAAGCTCCCCTTTGAGCAAGGTATGACAGCCACTAGTGGAAAACGGGGCAATAGGCCCGGTCCATTTGGGCCTTTAGACCCGGTTCCCGAACCGGGACCAACTAGGCGGGACTAAAGGGGGTACCCTTTAGTCCCGGTTCAAAGATCAACCGGGCCTAAAGGCCTCGACACGTGGTGCGGCCAGGGAGCTCGCGGTGGAAGGCCTTTGGTCCCGGTTCGTGGTACGAACCGGGCCTAGGTTTCTCTGCCGCGGCAGAGAATTGCTATTTCTCTGCCGCGCACGCATTTAGGCCGTACCAGCGTTTCTCTGCCGCGGCAGAAACAGCGTTCTGCCGCGGCAGAGTTTCAGCAATGCATATGTATCATTCAAGAAACCACAAAAAATCGTCATGAATATATATAGACATCGTCAACAGTACACGACATAGTCAACACAGTACACGTAATGCATGCATATTTACAATACAACATCTCCTGAACGAATATCCTCCGCCGTCACGATCTTCCGATAGTGCTCTCCACCTGGGGTAAGGACCTCGGTAATAAAGAATCCCGCGATTTCCTCTTGAATTGCTTTTATTTGATCCGCCGTTATGAGAGTGTCCCATAGGCGTATCATCTATATTTAAAAAGGGAGATCAATATATGAATGGAACTCAATACAATAGATGGTACTAATTAAGATTAATTGTGAAAATTTGTTATCGTACACGAGTCTGGAGTATACGGGCATCCCCACCCTTGGGACAGGCCATGTCACGAATGAAGGTGCAGACGTAGTATCCACATAAGTTATTCCCTTGTTCCTGCCTCATACACTTTACGAAAAAATAGTTCGATCAAACTAATAATCAAGCATCGTATTGAAAGTAAATATCATATATAAAGTTTCACGGACATAGCTATATATATAGTACTACTTACAGGGTAATCTTCAAATGTAAGCTCCGGTTTCCATTTACCCGAAACAGTATTGATGAACCGTTTCCAAGCCCTGCCCGGCAAAAAATAATGAGTAAATGAGTAATTGATTAGTTGATGATATCTTCGAATTAGAGCAGATGAAGATGCCAATAGGAAATTGATTGAAACTACCTCTGGAGGATGGCAGCCATGTCCGCCCATTCCGCATATTCTTTACATTTCGAGTCCATGACTTTTACGACTCCAAGGCGAAGATCAATGATTAGGAGAATAAAGTGGAATCTGCACAAGCATAGCTCAATGATTACGAGAATAAAGTGGAAGGTGCACAAGCATAATGTATGTTATATATAACACTCACTTGAAGTTGTAGGGAAAGAATATATCCTCTTTGTCTGCTTGCTTCTCTAAAAACATTACGATGTTGTCCTCTGTGTCCTTGGGGTACTGTCGAACCGTAACTTCATGAACTGTGTTTGGGTCTATGAACCCCAGCGTTAGGAGCTTGCCTCTTTTGTATTCCAGCTTCTTCATTCTGCATAATTAAATGTATAGCGTACACAAAGAATATAATGAGGATAATTGTTAGTGCAAATGAATGAGCTACAAACTTAATTACACAAATAAATCACTTACAGGCAGTAGCAACTGATGACAGCTTTGTCGAGGGCGTCTTGATTGAATAACTGAAACAGTTCTTCTAACTCATGGTTTATCTCGTCTTCCCCCCGGAAGTAATGCTCATCTCTAAGATACACCATGATGTAGCTTTCACATCTTCGACAGGCTTTCAGGTACCAGTCATGCAACCTTCGCATCTGAGTCCCTAGACGCGCGAGCTCGCCAGGTTTGACGAGATCAGATCCGTATCTATACTTGTTTACCACTTGAGCCGTTGGATAGTAATCTTCGTACTCAACTGATGCTCCCTGAGCTCTAGCCGCCCGTTCGATCATCGATGCCGTCTCTGGATCATGATAGGGCTCCACGATGAAGTGGGGTACGGCCTGAATGTCCTGCTATCCAAGCTGGGCGACTTTTTTTGCTTCTTTGCTCGCTCTAGAGGACTGTCCAAGAGAGCGGTCATAATCATCTCTCAGCTCAGGTCTCTTCATTCTCGTCTCGGCAAAGTGCTTCACTGTCTGCGGTGGAATAAACATCTTCTTCGGCGCAAGAAACGCCTTTTGCTCTTCAGTCTGCTCATGTGGTAACAACTCTGGAGTCTGTGTAACAACCCAAAATTTTCAAAACAAACAAAATGAATTTCCCTAGTTCCAAATTTTGGAACCAACAAAAACTTTTATTAAAATAAGATTGATACAAATAGATCTTGTTCAAATCTTGAGTTTTGCCATGATGAGTGTTTTTATGCTTATGTGTTAAACCCTAAAACCCTAAAGTGATCAAGTGAAGACCACCAACCCAATAAAACAAAGGAGAAAGAAATCAAATAAGAAAAACCTTAAACCCTAATCTTCTCCTTAAATCAATTGGATCTATTTTGAGAAACCCAAAATAAAATAAAAGACCTATGGGGACTCATAACCCCAATAGGTAAATCTTGACCCTAGACTTGTTGTGAATGGTTGAAACACTTCCAAATACCATTTCAATACTCAACAACATCAATTGGGCCAAGAACACTCAAATCAAAAATCAATACAACATATGCATAGAGGCATATGAGAACCATAGCCCTTTTCACCAAATCTTGACCTATGCTTTTCTACCTTGACCAAATGATGGGAAACCATCTCTCAACCTATTATAACCCTAAATTGACCCTAAACCTTGTACAAGTAAAGCAAGGTGAACCCTTTTCAAAATATAATAAAACTTAGCACATCACCTCTTATGTGTTATAGCCAATTTTGCAAATCTTGGATCAAGACCTTTTTGAATGGATTCAATGGTTTGGAAATGTTTCAAAACCAATAAGAATCACATTAGAGTCAACAAAAGTCAAAACAAATGGAGAGAAATCAATTGGTGAGAAAATCCCATTTTCACTCAATTACACATAGAGCCAAATTTGCAAATCTTCAACCAAGGCCACCTTTGCTTGATCTCTTGCTTGTAAAACTCTTATATATGATAAACAAACACAATTGCATCAAAGAAACAAGAATCCAATCAAAGGAAATCTCAAATTCAATTCACATATGATAATGGTCATATGTCACTTCTATATTATCTTCACCACTTTGCACCCTTTTATCTTCTGATTCCTCAACCAAACTTAGTCAACTATGACCATGTCATCCAAGACCATGTCAAGGTCAACAACTTCCATGTTGACCATCTCTGCAGAAGTTGACCAGGTTGTCCAGGATAGTGTTGCCAAGTGGAGACTTTGGAATAAAGAGAAGATCATCTCGCTTTTGCCAATTTGCAATTCTTTTCCAAATTGACCACCACCACCACCATTCCATCTCTATGATCATATGTTTGAGACCCACCAAAGGAATTTTCAAATTTTGAAAACTTTTCTCTTTCGGCCATTTTTACAAACACCTTGTGGGCAGCACCCAATTTGATGCCCATGCTGAGTTTTTTTGGTTGGACTTGGTCCAACTCTGGCCACATCTGCACTTCTGGAGACCCTCCCTACCCTGCAGCACCAGAGCCACCACTTGCCTGCCCTTGCCTTGGTCACCATGACCAAAAACTCAACCATGCCGGCCTCTTGTCACCTCACCATGCTCACCCCTCTCCTCTCACATCCATCTCCTCTCACCATGTCATTTGATTTCCCCTGACCCTCCTGAAGCTGACCATGCATGCCCTGGACCAAGACGACATCGGCATTGACCAGCAGCCGCGCGCCCAGACCACGCCCAGAGACGTCCACGCGCGCCAGGACGCGCACGCTGGCAACCCTGGACGCGACCGGACGCCGCTGGCCCCCGTCGCCTCACGCCTCCCCTCACTCTGCCCATGCACCAGTCGCCTCGCCATGACGCCAGCAGCCTCCCAGACAACCTCACTGGCCCGCGGGAACCCTGTGCACGACGCCATGATCGACGACCACCCGCCACTACCGCCAGAGTGCGAGGACGATGACGAGCGCCATCGGCCCTCGTTTTCACCACAATCACGCTCTACAGCTCCGCCATGACGTCGCCTGCACGAGAGCCTCATCGCCGCACCCCTGCGACCCCCCTACCGTCGTCACCATGACCGACCGAACCATGCCGCGCTGCCCTCCCTCGCCGCTATAAAAGGAGGCATCCCCGCACCTAGCTCTCCACACCAATCTTGCTCACCTTCCCCTTCTCAAGCTCCTCGTCCACTCGCTTTGCTCGATTAGCCTCCGCGCCGTCCAATTGCAACGTCGGAGCCGCGGAGGTGCTGAGAGGCTCGCCGCCGATTGCGTCCTCCTCAAGCTCTCCCTCGACCACCGTTCGACTCGCCGTCCTCGACAACGTCGAACGCCGCCAACGCCCGCCTCGCCGGAGCTCGGGTGAGCCGCCCACCTCCGACTAGCGCCGCCGATAACCTGCCCTCGCCGAAGCTCGTCGATGATGAGGACAAACCCTGGCCGTCCGATCTCTTATAATCCCACGGCCCCCATTCGCGTACCGCTTCGGCGTTTAACGCCCGACAGTGGACCCCACTGTCAGGCGGCCCGCCCGCATCGCCAGCGAAGCTGGGCCGGCCCGTTTAGGTTTCCCGCCCCCGTTTGAATTCAAACTAGTTTATTTCTTTTTCATTTATTTTACATTCTGATGCTAGATTCAAAATTTAATAGATCCAAATCTACTGAGCCAAATTCAACAAATTTTATATATTGGGAAAGCTCATCAAAATCTCTATCCAACCCCACTGGATTCAAATCAAAATATGTTGTAGAATTACAGTGAGAAAATAAACAAGGCAGGTACTTTTCTGCCTAAAAATAATTATTAAAAATCAACCCTTTTGAATTTTGAGGTGATTCCACCTCTCATAATTCACTTTTCAAATACTCTATTTGTTTATGTAAAAATATGATATAGGTTCTGTGTATGATCATGGCCTAGTTTAAAGAGTGGCCATATGGCTAGTTCTAGGTCATTTAAATTTAGGCAAGATAATTTATTAAAATGTATGAGAGTTTCCCTCTCATTTAAATCTTGTCTCAACTAATTCAAACATGAGGTAGATACCCTGGTTTGTTAAAATCTCATATTGAATTAGTTGATGATATTAAATCTTTACTATGTGTTATTAAAATGCATGAGGTACACCACCTCATTTAAATTATGTTCAAATTTAGGATTTAAACCTATGAGGGTAACACCTCATTTAAATCAACTTACCAAGTGGCCTAAAGTAATGTGATGATCCTTTTGTTGGGTCTCATATATGCTCACTTGAGGTTATTAATAGGAATTAAATAGCATGAGGTATGGAACCTCATTTAAATCTTTTTCTTGAATGATAAGTGTGAAGAGGTTGACTTTGGTCAACCTAGGTCACATATTATGCATAAGAGAAGTTAAATCTTAATAAGACAATGAGAAGAAGTTATTTCTCTAAGTAATTAAAAGTAACACCTTATTTAGTATGAGAGGAATTTTTTTTTCCTAAATAAGAAAACAACACACTTACCCACCTAATAGTAAAGAGTAATGCTAGTTTACTTGTGTAACTTATATGAAGTACCTCACTTCATTTAAATCTTGTCCCAAGTACTTTCATATGAAGTTGAACCCCTGGTCAAATACTCTCACATGAAATACTTGGAGATTTTAAATCATAATAGGCCTTATTAAATGGTATGAGGTATCTCTACCTCATTTAAATCATTTTCTCAAATGATGATGATGAATGGTTGACTTAGGTCAACATAAATTCATGTGTGATGGTTTGAGAAATTAAATCTTAAAGAAGATTCAATGAGAGGAAATTATTCCTCAAGAACTATATGGAAACTATCTTTGACATATAAAATAAGAGGAAATTATTTTTCCTCAAAGCAATACCACCAAGGGCACCAAATTGTATTAATAGTGTGAATAGAATAGTTTGTGTGAATATATGTGATGTTTGGAATAGCCAATGAATTGTTTGGTGATTGTATCCTCGTATTCGTATTTTAGACGCTAGTACCGGGGACTATCAAGAGGAGGAGGTTTTCTACCAAGAAGAAGGAGAAGAAGACCACCTTGATCAGTACACCACTCAAGGCAAGCTAACATCCTTGCAAACCATATTATGGCCAGCAAATATTCTTGCAAGACTACCCAAGTGCAAAGCTCCACAAGAGCAAGGCACCATTACTTTTTACTTTATGCTTATAATCCTATTTCCCAGTTTTACTTTACAAGCTTTTGTTTTTGATTATTTATAACTTGCTTTTATAGTTAACTTTGGTCTAGAGATAGAATACTACAAGAGTATCAAACTTAGCCTAGCAAGCTCCAAGATATTTAGCACCCCTCAGGACTAGTTGCTAGTGCTCAATATCAAAAGTGGCTACTCTAGATGGGAACTTGTGAATTGAAATGACTTTGAAAACCTTGGAATGATGAGTCATTCTATTGAAAGATTTTGAAGGTGAATGTGACTGGTGAATGACTTGGTGAATTTTACAAAAACTGATGGTTGGGTTTGGATGCGATACCATTCCAATTTTGCAAGTACCCCCACAATACCTGATATGGGTAGGGCTTAACTAGAAGTTTATGTATCTTAGTATGGGTTCCCTCTAAACAAGCGTCATCGGGGTTATGCTGGAGGCTGCCTCTACAAAAGTGAAGTGTTATGAAATGACGTGAAATGAGGTGAATGTCCGGCCCAAGCCCTGTGCAGTTCCCAGGCTGACAGTTTGTCTTCACTGGGAGGCCAAGCTCATGGGGAGAGGTGTCTATACTAGGGTATGTAAGTGAAAGGTTATGGTTGGTAGTCCGCACACGGAGTGTGGTAAATCAGGGCCAGTTAACCCTGACGGATTATTGCAAATGTTGTGGCACAAGTGTACGACCTCTGCAGAGTGTAGATCTATTCGAATAGCCGCGTCCTCGGTTATGGACGGTTGGAATGGCCATACTGTTCCGTCATCAGACCATTTTCAAAATGTGACATGTGAAGGGTGACTTGAGTTTTGAACTTGAAAGGTGAATGGTGAACTTGACTTTGAATCACAACTGAGTTGTGGGAATGACACTAATGTTCCCACTTGAGTTAGTTGAGCAAATGAAGGTTTTTGATTATTAAAGTGTTTATGAAATAAAACTGGCTTTCTGCAAATGAAACTAGAGCTTAGCATCCCCTTCTATAGTTGATAGTGCTTACCCTAGTATTAGTTTGCGAGTACTTTAAAGTACTCATGGCTTTGTCCCTGGCTATTCAAATGGCCAGACTATGAAGAGGAGCACCAGAACCCGGAAGAAGGACAGCAGGACGTCTACGACAACTAGGATCACTCCTGACGTCAACAGTTGCCTGTGGAATAGATGGACTACTACTACGCTACTTCGCTTCCGCTATGTGTTTTGTAATTGATCAATAGATCAACTAGTATTGTAATGAGACTGGATCATGTGATCCCGTGTTGTAAGACAATTATGCGTTGTAATAAATGATGTGTTGTGATATTAATCTATTATGTCTCGCAAAAACAATATTCCTGGGATTGCGATGAATGGCATAATAGGCATCTGGACTTAAAAATCCGGGTTAACAGTTGGTATCAGAGCCATTGTTGACCTTAGGAGACCCTAGTTAGAATGGACGTCTGTAAAACTTAGTTTCAAAACCCAAGAAGTGAATATTTGTGAAAAACTTATTCTCACCCTTAACCTTGAAATCTTTTTCAAAATGAGAAATTCATGCTCTACTTTTTCTTTGTAGCACTACCTAAAATGTTGCACACTTGACTACTTCTTTAACTTACTTATCCTACGTGCTCACAGATGAAGTACCGATGGGAATCCTATAAGCTTGGATCCGGAGACGACAAAAGTTTCGAAAAGGAGTTGAAGCAACTGGTGGACTATCTAGGACACCCGTATCCCGAGTTCTTCGGAATACCCCTCAAAGCTCAGTTAGGAGAACCACCTCGGTGGGACGTTTCTACTGATCTACGAAGGAAGCTTGATGCCCCGGTATGGGAAACCATATGGTTTTCTGTAACGGGAAACACTTGGAAGGAAGGACTAGACAAAGCTATGCAAGAAGCAATTTCCCGTCTGTGTGGACAAAATGAGGACAAGATCAAGAACACTCGCTTCATCTACTACCCAAGACATGACTCCTTGGGAAGACCGATGACCATGCCCCCACCACAACCAAAGATGAACCCCTATGAAGCACCTCAGGACTTCAGGCAGTACAAAACCCGCAGGGATTTGGACAATGCCCTCGCCTCTCGCCAAGCACCTCACCTGTGAAGACGAAGAAATCCCCCCTTGAAGAGTAGTATCATTTAAGCACTTAAGTAGGTGTGAGTTGTATCAGGATCCCCCCTTGTATCGTAGAACGATGAATGGTTCTTCAAACCAACGGTGTGTTAGCTTTGTAATATGTGATGCTTGGTATGGATGAAAAAGTGTTGTTGGTTTTTACCCCCGCAACACTACTCAAAATTTCAAATTGTGAACTTTTAAAAATTTAACAAAACAAACCATAGAAATTTCCCTCTTATCCTATCATCCACCTCAATGTCCAGATGGCCCCACCAACCCGCAACACCACCCCAGATGCCATGATGCAACTGCTGCAGACAATGATGGCAGACCGAGAAGTCGAAAGAGCTGAACGACAAGCCAACATTGCTGCACTGCAACAGATAGCTCAGAACAACCAAGGCCATGGAAACCACGATCACCCGGGGTCAAAGCTGAAGAACTTTCAGTACACCAACCCTCCGATGTTCAACAAGACTGAAGAACCCCTAGACGCTGATGACTGGCTCCAGACAATGGAGAACAACCTCGAAGTTGCGCAAGTTGAAGCCGCAGAAAAAGTACTGTTTGCCACGCACTACTTAGCAGGACCCGCCAGAGCTTGGTGGACCAGCACCCGTGCCATGAATGCAGGACAGATGATGACCTGGGAAGACTTCAAGCTGAAATTTAGCAAGTACCATGTGCCCCAAGGACTGATCAAGAAGATGAGAGACGAGTTCCGTGAACTCAAGCAAGGAAGAATGTCCGTGGTGGAATACCGCGGCAGGTTTCTCACTCTGTCAAGGTACGCCCCGGATGAGACCGATACCAATGAAAAGCGGAAAGAGAGATTTCTGAACGGACTGCACGACGAGATGCAGACTGTGTTAGTGAACATTCCGTTCGCTGACTTAGAAGCCCTCGTGGACTCAGCCATACAGATGGAAGGAAAGCTGCATCAGGCCAATGAGAACCGCAAGCGCAGGATGATGAACCAAAATGGACCCCACCATACCCAGAAGTACCGCAATAACTCCTCTGGAGGATTCACCCCAAGATACAACAAGCCAACCACTCAGAATTATCGCCCCAACTACACCAACAACAACGGAGGACCCCCGAAGCCCGGAGGCAATAACAACAACAATCGCAACAACAACAACCACCCCAACAACAGCAACCACAATGGAAACAACAACAACCCCAATACTGCCCCAAGGACTGGAAGCAATGCTACCCCCATCAACCCCAAAGACAAGTCCACCGTCAACTGCTACGAATGTGGAGTTGTGGGTCACTTCTCCAATGAGTGCCCCAAAAAGCTTGCCAGGATTGCCGCCAATACCGCAGCACCTGCTCAGCAACAGCGCCGCTTTGCCGGAAGGAAGAATCAGAACAACAACAACGGCCGTTTCTACCACATGACTGCCACCGAAGCTCAGGAAGCACCCCAGACCATGCCAAGTATGTCTTCCTGTTAATAAAATGCTCAATCTCTCTTAGGAACCTAACTTTTCTTAAAATCTCGGGACGAGATTTGTTTAAGGGGGAAGGGTTTGTAACAACCCAAAATTTTCAAAACAAACAAAATGAATTTCCCTAGTTCCAAATTTTGGAACCAACAAAAACTTTTATTAAAATAAGATTGATACAAATAGATCTTGTTCAAATCTTGAGTTTTGCCATGATGAGTGTTTTTATGCTTATGTGTTAAACCCTAAAACCCTAAAGTGATCAAGTGAAGACCACCAACCCAATAAAACAAAGGAGAAAGAAATCAAATAAGAAAAACCTTAAACCCTAATCTTCTCCTTAAATCAATTGGATCTATTTTGAGAAACCCAAAATAAAATAAAAGACCTATGGGGACTCATAACCCCAATAGGTAAATCTTGACCCTAGACTTGTTGTGAATGGTTGAAACACTTCCAAATACCATTTCAATACTCAACAACATCAATTGGGCCAAGAACACTCAAATCAAAAATCAATACAACATATGCATAGAGGCATATGAGAACCATAGCCCTTTTCACCAAATCTTGACCTATGCTTTTCTACCTTGACCAAATGATGGGAAACCATCTCTCAACCTATTATAACCCTAAATTGACCCTAAACCTTGTACAAGTAAAGCAAGGTGAACCCTTTTCAAAATATAATAAAACTTAGCACATCACCTCTTATGTGTTATAGCCAATTTTGCAAATCTTGGATCAAGACCTTTTTGAATGGATTCAATGGTTTGGAAATGTTTCAAAACCAATAAGAATCACATTAGAGTCAACAAAAGTCAAAACAAATGGAGAGAAATCAATTGGTGAGAAAATCCCATTTTCACTCAATTACACATAGAGCCAAATTTGCAAATCTTCAACCAAGGCCACCTTTGCTTGATCTCTTGCTTGTAAAACTCTTATATATGATAAACAAACACAATTGCATCAAAGAAACAAGAATCCAATCAAAGGAAATCTCAAATTCAATTCACATATGATAATGGTCATATGTCACTTCTATATTATCTTCACCACTTTGCACCCTTTTATCTTCTGATTCCTCAACCAAACTTAGTCAACTATGACCATGTCATCCAAGACCATGTCAAGGTCAACAACTTCCATGTTGACCATCCCTGCAGAAGTTGACTAGGTTGACCAGTATAGTGTTGCCAAGTGGAGACTTTGGAATAAAGAGAAGATCATCTCGCTTTTGCCAATTTGCAATTCTTTTCCAAATTGACCACCACCACCACCATTCCATCTCTATGATCATATGTTTGAGACCCACCAAAGGAATTTTCAAATTTTGAAAACTTTTCTCTTTCGGCCATTTTTACAAACACCTTGTGGGCAGCACCCAATTTGATGCCCATGCTGAGTTTTTTTGGTTGGACTTGGTCCAACTCTGGCCACATCTGCACTTCTGGAGACCCTCCCTACCCTGCAGCACCAGAGCCACCACTTGCCTGCCCTTGCCTTGGTCACCATGACCAAAAACTCAACCATGCCGGCCTCTTGTCACCTCACCATGCTCACCCCTCTCCTCTCACATCCATCTCCTCTCACCATGTCATTTGATTTCCCCTGACCCTCCTGAAGCTGACCATGCATGCCCTGGACCAAGACGACATCGGCATTGACCAGCAGCCGCGCGCCCAGACCACGCCCAGAGACGTCCACGCGCGCCAGGACGCGCACGCTGGCAACCCTGGACGCGACCGGACGCCGCTGGCCCCCGTCGCCTCACGCCTCCCCTCACTCTGCCCATGCACCAGTCGCCTCGCCATGACGCCAGCAGCCTCCCAGACAACCTCACTGGCCCGCGGGAACCCTGTGCACGACGCCATGATCGACGACCACCCGCCACTACCGCCAGAGTGCGAGGACGATGACGAGCGCCATCGGCCCTCGTTTTCACCACAATCACGCTCTACAGCTCCGCCATGACGTCGCCTGCACGAGAGCATCATCGCCAGTACCCCTGCGACCCCCCTACCGTCGTCACCATGACCGACCGAACCATGCCGCGCTGCCCTCCCTCGCCGCTATAAAAGGAGGCATCCCCGCACCTAGCTCTCCACACCAATCTTGCTCACCTTCCCCTTCTCAAGCTCCTCGTCCACTCGCTTTGCTCGATTAGCCTCCGCGCCGTCCAATTGCAACGTCGGAGCCGCGGAGGTGCTGAGAGGCTCGCCGCCGATTGCGTCCTCCTCAAGCTCTCCCTCGACCACCGTTCGACTCGCCGTCCTCGACAACGTCGAACGCCGCCAACGCCCAGTCTCGCCGGAGCTCAGGTGAGCCGCCCACCTCCGACTAGCGCCGCCAGTAACCCTGCCCCTCGCCGAAGCTCGTCGATGATGAGGACAAACCCTGGCCGTCCGATCTCTTATAATCCCACGGCCCCCATTCGCGTACCGCTTCGGCGTTTTTAAACGCCCTGACAGTGGACCCCACTGTCAGGCGGCCCGCCCGCATCGCCAGCGAAGCTGGGCCGGCCCGTTTAGGTTTCCCGCCCCCGTTTGAATTCAAACTAGTTTATTTCTTTTTCATTTATTTTACATTCTGATGCTAGATTCAAAATTTAATAGATCCAAATCTACTGAGCCAAATTCAACAAATTTTATATATTGGGAAAGCTCATCAAAATCTCTATCCAACCCCACTGGATTCAAATCAAAATATGTTGTAGAATTACAGTGAGAAAATAAACAAGGCAGGTACTTTTCTGCCTAAAAATAATTATTAAAAATCAACCCTTTTGAATTTTGAGGTGATTCCACCTCTCATAATTCACTTTTCAAATACTCTATTTGTTTATGTAAAAATATGATATAGGTTCTGTGTATGATCATGGCCTAGTTTAAAGAGTGGCCATATGGCTAGTTCTAGGTCATTTAAATTTAGGCAAGATAATTTATTAAAATGTATGAGAGTTTCCCTCTCATTTAAATCTTGTCTCAACTAATTCAAACATGAGGTAGATACCCTGGTTTGTTAAAATCTCATATTGAATTAGTTGATGATATTAAATCTTTACTATGTGTTATTAAAATGCATGAGGTACACCACCTCATTTAAATTATGTTCAAATTTAGGATTTAAACCTATGAGGGTAACACCTCATTTAAATCAACTTACCAAGTGGCCTAAAGTAATGTGATGATCCTTTTGTTGGGTCTCATATATGCTCACTTGAGGTTATTAATAGGAATTAAATAGCATGAGGTATGGAACCTCATTTAAATCTTTTTCTTGAATGATAAGTGTGAAGAGGTTGACTTTGGTCAACCTAGGTCACATATTATGCATAAGAGAAGTTAAATCTTAATAAGACAATGAGAAGAAGTTATTTCTCTAAGTAATTAAAAGTAACACCTTATTTAGTATGAGAGGAATTTTTTTTTTCCTAAATAAGAAAACAACACACTTACCCACCTAATAGTAAAGAGTAATGCTAGTTTACTTGTGTAACTTATATGAGGTGTTTCACTTCATTTAAATCTTGTCCCAAGTACTTTCATATGAAGTTTGAACCCCTGGTCAAATACTCTCACATGAAATACTTGGAGATTTTAAATCATAATAGGCCTTATTAAATAGTATGAGGTATCTCTACCTCATTTAAATCATTTTCTCAAATGATGATGATGAATGGTTGACTTAGGTCAACATAAATTCATGTGTGATGGTTTGAGAAATTAAATCTTAAAGAAGATTCAATGAGAGGAAATTATTCCTCAAGAACTATATGGAAACTATCTTTGACATATAAAATAAGAGGAAATTATTTTTCCTCAAAGCAATACCACCAAGGGCACCAAATTGTATTAATAGTGTGAATAGAATAGTTTGTGTGAATATATGTGATGTTTGGAATAGCCAATGAATTGTTTGGTGATTGTATCCTCGTATTCGTATTTTAGACGCTAGTACCGGGGACTATCAAGAGGAGGAGGTTTTCTACCAAGAAGAAGGAGAAGAAGACCACCTTGATCAGTACACCACTCAAGGCAAGCTAACATCCTTGCAAACCATATTATGGCCAGCAAATATTCTTGCAAGACTACCCAAGTGCAAAGCTCCACAAGAGCAAGGCACCATTACTTTTTACTTTATGCTTATAATCCTATTTCCCAGTTTTACTTTACAAGCTTTTGTTTTTGATTATTTATAACTTGCTTTTATAGTTAACTTTGGTCTAGAGATAGAATACTACAAGAGTATCAAACTTAGCCTAGCAAGCTCCAAGATATTTAGCACCCCTCAGGACTAGTTGCTAGTGCTCAATATCAAAAGTGGCTACTCTAGATGGGAACTTGTGAATTGAAATGACTTTGAAAACCTTGGAATGATGAGTCATTCTATTGAAAGATTTTGAAGGTGAATGTGACTGGTGAATGACTTGGTGAATTTTACAAAAACTGATGGTTGGGTTTGGATGCGATACCATTCCAATTTTGCAAGTACCCCCACAATACCTGATATGGGTAGGGCTTAACTAGAAGTTTATGTATCTTAGTATGGGTTCCCTCTAAACAAGCGTCATCGGGGTTATGCTGGAGGCTGCCTCTACAAAAGTGAAGTGTTATGAAATGACGTGAAATGAGGTGAATGTCCGGCCCAAGCCCTGTGCAGTTCCCAGGCTGACAGTTTGTCTTCACTGGGAGGCCAAGCTCATGGGGAGAGGTGTCTATACTAGGGTATGTAAGTGAAAGGTTATGGTTGGTAGTCCGCACACGGAGTGTGGTAAATCAGGGCCAGTTAACCCTGACGGATTATTGCAAATGTTGTGGCACAAGTGTACGACCTCTGCAGAGTGTAGATCTATTCGAATAGCCGCGTCCTCGGTTATGGACGGTTGGAATGGCCATACTGTTCCGTCATCAGACCATTTTCAAAATGTGACATGTGAAGGGTGACTTGAGTTTTGAACTTGAAAGGTGAATGGTGAACTTGACTTTGAATCACAACTGAGTTGTGGGAATGACACTAATGTTCCCACTTGAGTTAGTTGAGCAAATGAAGGTTTTTGATTATTAAAGTGTTTATGAAATAAAACTGGCTTTCTGCAAATGAAACTAGAGCTTAGCATCCCCTTCTATAGTTGATAGTGCTTACCTTAGTATTAGTTTGCGAGTACTTTAAAGTACTCATGGCTTTGTCCCTGGCTATTCAAATGGCCAGACTATGAAGAGGAGCACCAGAACCCGGAAGAAGGACAGCAGGACGTCTACGACAACTAGGATCACTCCTGACGTCAACAGTTGCCTGTGGAATAGATGGACTACTACTACGCTACTTCGCTTCCGCTATGTGTTTTGTAATTGATCAATAGATCAACTAGTATTGTAATGAGACTGGATCATGTGATCCCGTGTTGTAAGACAATTATGCGTTGTAATAAATGATGTGTTGTGATATTAATCTATTATGTCTCGCAAAAACAATATTCCTGGGATTGCGATGAATGGCATAATAGGCATCTGGACTTAAAAATCCGGGTGTTGACAGTCTGTGCCCTCATTGGAGTTGATGATCTCTTCGGAGCTGTAGGAGGTGCCGCGGACCGCTTCCTCTTTTGCTTAGGTGGAAGCGACGGAGTCTCCTGACGAGGAGGAGGAGGCGGCGGAGTATTTTCACGCGGAGGAGACTGGTCATGGATAGGGGAATCATCATCGCGCAGAGGAGAATCATCACGCTGAGGAGACTGCACAGGTGGCGGAGGAGGCGGAGGTGGCCTGCTTGTTGGCTTCTCACCTGGAAACACAATGTTCTCCTTCCGCCATTGCACGGTGGTTCTACGGGCTTCTCCCAGTTCTTTGATTTCCCCATCTTCACCTGCAGGGTGCTCAAGCACCAACCCCTCATACTCTCTCAACACTTCATCCACCATCACAACAGCAAAGTCGTCTTGGACCGGACGGCAATGGTAAGACCTTGTAGGTAAGAGGATGCCGACCGCCGCCTTGAAGGATAGGTTGAAAACTTTAACATGCAGCTCACAAGGACGGCTCTCAGTGAGATCATCCACGGGGGGGTAGCGAGGAGGCTCGACCACCTGGTCATCATCATTATCCACCTGCTGAGAGGAAGCCACGCTGCTTTTCCGGTGTGGTTGAGATTGCAGCGGGGCGAGGGCATTGAGCAGTGCAGGATCTACAGCCTGCCCCCGAGCCATCTGAGATGTAAGTACTTGGGTTACCATGGTTAATTGGGCTTGCATGGTGCTCATACCCTCCTCTAAGTTAGCCAGGCGGTCTGTTTCCCTTGCCTTCCTCCTCTCATGGCTTTTATCAGGAAATCTCTTCCTTTCCGCAGGAAAGCCATACTTCCACGGAACGGAGCCTGCTGTGCCTCGTGTTCGTCCGCCGTGTTCTTTGTTCCCAAGGGCGCGTGTCAGCTCATCGTTCTCTCTTTCGGGCTGGAACAACCCCGCCTCCACGTCCCTATGTGCTTTTTCCAGGGCATCAATGGGAACCTTCAGATGAGCTTTCTTATAGATGCACTTCCCTGTTTCTGGATCCAACGTTCCCCCAATCCCGTAGAACCACTCCTTGCACCGTTCGATCCAACCGTGTGTCCCTAATCTGATCCCTTTACTGGTCAGTTCCGCCTCAGCTACCTGCCACTTAGGACGGTTAGCCCTGTATCCACCTGGACCCAGAATTTGGTGATATAGCTTCAACGCAGCATTTGCCTTATTTATTTCCGACATTCTCTTAAATTCTTCTGACTCCGTGCTGTACTTCACGAATTCGTCCCAGTGATTTTTTACCTTCTCACTGTCCGGAGTCTTCTTTAACTTGATAAGGCGGCGCAATCTTTTCTTGTGGCTCTTGAATAGTTCGGCCATCTTCTTCTTGCCAAACTCGCGGAGGGCCTGCTCCATCTTGGCCTTTTCAGCGTCACCCCCCTCTTCGGGTACTATGTTGAAATGTGACATGAGCTTGTTCATAATGCTGTTTTTGGCTACATCATCGATATAAAGACCTTGAGCTTCTTCCTCTCAGAGACAGCACTAGTCCCTTCGGCTTGTGCCATTCTCGAACGGTGATCGGGACGTGGTCCCTAACAAGCACTCCGCATTGAGCTATAAATGACTTTGCACCTTTCTCTGGAGCAATCGGTTTACCATCCTTTTCGATGTGGGTGATGTCGTGCCTAACACCGTCATCCAACTTTTTGGCCGGGCCTCGCTTCCTCGACTTTACGTAAGAAGTGCTCGATCCGGAGGGCTAAAAAAGAAATAGTTCATAGTCAGTACAATTTAATTAGTTAATGCATCTAGTCGATCAACAGCGGCTTAATTAATTTATATACCTCGGTGATAACTACAGTTCGGGAGCCATTATGATGATCTTGTTCCTCACCGGCGCCACTAGGATCTTCTTCCTCAATATTCTCCGCTCCCTCACCGGAGTCATTCAAATAAGTTGCGGTGACATCGTCACCGCCATCATCTGGAATAACGTCGTCGTCGCGATCATCCAGAGTACCGTTTGCTATGAGTTCCTCCATGAAATTTTCTTGAATTTCATCTCTGTCCATGCTTTCTACAACGACCTGCAAGCTATACATAGGAACCATCATATGATCAAATTAAGGATAATGCAGAAAACTGAAAATGGAGTTACATATGTGTAGTTCTTAACTAAGGATCGATAATATAGTGCTGAAAGCAGACATCATGCGATTACATGCATACATAGATCGGGTTCATGTTTATTTAACCCTAATACATATCAATCACTACTACAACCACTCAACCGCGCAGACCGGGTCCTAGAGGGCGCCGACCGGGTCCTGAGCCGCGCTGGGTGTACCCCCAAAGCCACGGAACAACAACGGGAGCATAGCTAACATGAGATCCCCGCATAACGCTCCATCCGGTCCTATACATGTTGTCTAACGCGTACATGTAACGGCGAACGTGCTGGTCCTCCGCTTCAATGCGCTGAGCTACCTCCTCCGGCGGGGCCGGCTCCCTCTGAAACGACCGTGGCCCATAAGACCTCCACCAAAGAATATCAGGGTCAACAACGGGACCCGGATTCCGCACCAAGGTGCGCGACCCGGAAGCTAAGACCTCCCAGTGCCACCCCGGCGGAGCCCAGTCCCGGACCTCCCCCATCTGCTCCATCTCCTCTAGAAGAGTCAGACCACGGCGCGGCGGCTGTCGCGGCATCGTAGCTACGAAAACAAATCATATATGTACTAATATGAATTAAAAAACATGATATTGTGCTAAATAAAAAAACTTCACTACTTTTGTACTAACGCCGCGTTCCTCCTCTCGTTCTTCTCTCTATTTTGGGGGCGGTAGCGGGAATTGAACGACCGTATTTTGGGGGCGCCGGCAGGGGCGTCGACACTACCGGCACCGCCACGGACTCGGCGCTCCTCCTCTCGCTCTTCTCTCTATTTCGCGACCCTACTATGTCGCGGCGGCACCGGCAGGGGCGCCGGCACTACCGGAGATGGTGGCGGTCGGCCGGTGGTGGCACTAACATAGGGGTATGGTGGCGGCACTAATTAACATATAGGGGTGCCGGCACTACGGGAGTATGGTGGCGGCACTAACATATGGTGGTGGCGGCACTAACATGCTAACAAAATTATTTACTAATTAACTAGCCTAACTAACAAATTATATATCTAATTATCTGATATAACAAATTATATATCTAATACATACACTATGTATTACAAGGATGATGTAAAATTGTCAATATTTTTGAATTTCTTGGTAATACATACACTATCTAATACATACACTATGTAAGAATTTCTTGGTTTATCAAATGATGATACATAGTGCAATATGGTCAGAACAGGGTATTTTTGAATTGATCCATAGATAAAATTGTCAATTGATGTCAAATTTGATAATTAAGAAACAAAAAAAATAAAAAAGGCCGGGTGGGCGCCGGGGCTCTCACCTTGCTTGCCGGCGGAGAGGAGGCGCGCGGCGGTGGAGGATCGAGGACGCGGCCGACGCGGGCGGAGAGAGGAGGCGGCGGGCGTGGAGGAAGCGGCCGGCGGTGGAGGAGTCGGCGACGGCGGGCGGAGCGCGGGCGGCGGCGGAGACGGCCGGCAGCTGCGCGCGCGTCGGGAGAGAGGAGAGAAAGCGCACGGCGGCGGTGGTGGCGGTGCGCGAGGCGGAGGGCGGTGGCGGCGGTGCGCGCGGCGGTGGCGATTCGCGGCGGAGGCGGTGGCGGGCGGGGCAGCCTGGCGGCGTTGTGGTCTCCTCCTCGCGCGATTGATTTGCGCGAGGAAGGAGACGAGCAGTTATAACCCCCCCCCTTTGGACCCGGTTCGTTTTACAAACCGGGACCAAAGGCCTTCTTGGACCCGGTTTGTAATACAAACCGGGACTAAAGGCCATTTTTGCTGCGTTTTCGCTGCGCGCGCAAAAAAGGCCTTTAGTCCCGGTTTGTAATACAAACCGGGTCCAAAGGCCACTTTTTTTAAAAAATTTCATTCCCGCCTTATTTCAAATGAAAAAAAGCCACCGCACTGCCACACGTGTCCACCGCCGCCACCGCCGTGTACTAGCCACTGTCGCCACCGCCACCGCCTGGCCACCACTGTCACCGCCATGTACGGGCCACCGCCGTGTACTGCCCACCACCGCCACCGCCATGTACTGGCCACCACCGCCACCGCCACACGTGTCCCTTCCCCGTGCCACGTGTCGCCGCCGCTTCCACGTGCCTCGCCCCGCCGTCACCGCTACGGGCCACCGCCGTGTACTGCCCACCACCGCCACCGCCATGTACTGGCCACCACCGCCACCGCCACACGTGTCCCTTCCCCGTGCCACGTGTCGCCGCCGCTTCCACGTGCCTCGCCCCGCCGCCACCGCCATGCATGTACAGGCCACCGTCGCCACCGCCGTGTACTGGCCACTGTCGCCACCGCCACCGCCTGGCCACCACCGTCACCGCCATGTACGGGCCACCGCCGTGTACTGCCCACCACCGCCACCGCCATGTACTGGCCACCACCGCCACCGCCACACGTGTCCCTTCCCCGTGCCACGTGTCGCCGCCGCTTCCACGTGCCTCGCCCCGCCGTCACCGCCATGTACGGGCCACCGCCGTGTACTGCCCACCACCGCCACCGCCGTGTACTGGCCACCATCGCCACCGCCGTGTACTGCCCACCACCGCCACCGCCATGTACTGGCCACCACCGCCACCGCCGCACGTGTCCCTTCCCCGTGCCACGTGTCGCCGCCGCTTCCACGTGCCTCGCCCCGCCGCCACCGCCATGCATGTACAGGCCACCGTCGCCACCGCCGTGTACTGGCCACCGTCGCCACCGCCACCACCTGGCCACCACCGTCACCGCCATGTACGGGCCACCGCCATGTACTGGCCACCACCGCCACCGCCACACGTGTCCCTTCCCCGTGCCACGTGTCACCGCCGCTTCCACGTGCCTCGCCCCGCCGCCACCGCCATGCATGTACAGGCCACCATCGCCACCGCCGTGTACAGGCCACCGTCGCCACCGCCGTGTACTGGCCACCGTCGCCACCGCCGTGTACTGGCCACCGTCGCCACCGCCACCGCCTGGCCACCACCGTCATCGCCATGTACGGGCCACCGCCGTGTACTGCCCACCTACGCCACCGCCACACGTGTCCCTTCCCCGTGCCACGTGTCGCCGCCGCTTCCACGTGCCTCGCCCCGCCGCCACCGCCGTGCGACGTGTAGATCCCGCTTCCACGTGCCACGCCCCGCCGCTTCCCCGCGCCACCTGTCGCCGCCGCTTCCACGTGCCACGCCCCGCCGCTTCCCCGCGCCACCTGTCGCCAAACTTGCCGCATCGCTGTGCTATAAAGCGCCGCGTGCGCGCGGAACCACACGTCGCCGTCGCCTCCGTTCATTCGTCGCCGGGATGCCGCCGCGCCGTCGCGGCTCGTCCGGCTTCCGTGGCGTCCGAGCGCGGCCGAACGGTAGGTTCTACGCCGAGATGCGTGCCGGTGGCTTCCGGCTCACCCTCGGCACGTACAACACCCCGGAGCTGGCGGCGCGCGCTTACGACGCGGCCGCATGGCAATTTCGGTGGCCACGGTGCGACATGAACTTCCCAGACGTCGAATCGCTAGAGGAGGCGGAGTTCCTCGCGCCGACGCCGTGCCTCGTCGACGACGAGGACCGTCGCAGCCACCGCCAGGTGCAGCGCCGGATCGCAATCGCCGAGCACGACGAGGAGTTGATGCGCCGGAGGGCGCAGTTCTCAACGACGTCGACAACGCCGCCGCGTTCTTCGCTGACCTCCGCGCACAACGCAGGTCCAACACGCGCCAACGTCGGGCCGTCGCCGTGTTCGAGCTCGATAACCCGAATACAACTTGGGCCGACAACGACCCTCGGTGGGACGACATTTGGACCGAGACAACCTCCGACGACGAGTAGATCGACTAGACTAGTTGTTTATCTATTTTATTGTATTTTCAATAAAGTCGTTGTGGCAGACGCTGATGATGAGAAAAGTTTCCCGCCAGATTACATGTGGAATTAAAGTACAGAACTCAACTGAAAATTAATTAAGATACATGGCCAGATAGTACTCGTGCCTAGCCCTATAGTACTCGTGCCTAGCTCAACTGAAAATTAATTAAGATACATGGCCAGATTCGACTGTTCGAGTCATTCAGTCATACTCGTGCCTAGCCCTATAGTACTCGCCACTGTAGTCGTCGTAGTCGCCGTCATCATCGTCGCTGGCATCGGGGTCGCGGTAGTCAAACCTCGGCGGGAGAGCACGCGTGGGCTGGGACTGAGGGTAGCGCAGGCGGGGGCCACGGTGGGCCATGACGCCCTGGAGAGTTCGGTCGCGCCACCACAGCCGACGGCCGGCCTCGTTGAAGTTCGAAGGAGGCGGGCCGCCCTCCTCGTGCCTGGCGAGCGCCCTCTCACGCCGATTGATGAAGAAGCTCTCCTAAGTCGGGCTGTAGTCGGGATGCCACTGGGGATTCCTCCGCTGCTCTGGCGTGAGCTCGAAGTAGTAGTGGTTCGTGATGGCCATCTCGCGCGCCACACCTAGAGGGACAGGAGGGATCGGTACCCCTCCGACGCTCAGCAACCAGCCGGTAGGGACGCGGTAGCCCGACGGGCCGGGGTAGTTCGACGCGCAAAGCGCCTCCGCCTCCCGGAGGGTTAGAGATACGATGGAAGCCATGTGACCAGGTGATGAGGTTTGCAGATATGAGTCTAGATGTGATATGTAAATGGAGGCCAAGCCAACATATATATAGTGAAAAAATGGCGGGAGGACGGAGGCGGGAAGCAGTGGAAAGCGCGGGAAGAAAAATAGGCGGGAACGCAGTGGCGCCAAAAACTGTCGGTGGGATAAGGACGTGTGGGTAACCTTTAGTCCGGGCTGGTGGGTACAACCGGGACTAAAGATCCTTTTTTGTGTCATCTAACAAAACTGTCGGTGGGATAAGGACGTGTGGGTAACCTTTAGTCCCGGCTGGTGGGTACAACCGGGACTAAAGATCCTTTTTTGTGTCATCTAACAAAACTGTCGGTGGGATAAGGACGTGTGGGTAACCTTTAGTCCCGGCTGGTGGGTACAACCGGGACTAAAGATGTCGGCAGGATAAGAACGCATGGGTGGACGCACTGCTCGATGAGATAAAGCATGTAGCGCACGACGCCCTGTCGAAGGAACAAGACAAAGTAGAAGAGGTGCCGTGCCTATAAAAGGAGCATCGATACGCCTTGCCAAGCAGATCAACAAGCCAAGGAGAGTTTCATTCCCATGGATGAAGGGAAGGGTTGGGAAATCTCCCGTGGCGCAGCTTCTCGAAGATGTCGTTGGCGCACACGCCCTACGACATCTTCGGAAGCTGCTCCTCGGAATTTTTCCCTGCAAGCCCCTAAACGACTACATCTCATCTAACAGTGTTGGGGAAAGGGTTGGGAAATCTCCCGTGGCGCAGTTTCTCGAAGATGTCGTTGGTGCACACGCCCTACGACATCTTCGTAAATCGCGCCTTGGAATTTTTTCCCGCAAGCCCCTGAACGACTACATCTCATCTAACAGTGTTGGGGAAAGGGTTGGGAAATCTCCCGTGGCGCATCTCCACTTTTAATATCTTACATACAGTTACATGATTACACAAAAATAAATGGGAAATTGATTGCCATGTTGAGATACTCATTTGTGCCATGAACATTCTTCAATTAACTTGATGATGGAGCATCTTCATCATTTAATTAATCTTCTTCGGCCGTAACCATGGAGCATCTTCATCATTTAACTTGATGCTTGGATCAATGTTCACTACAAGGGTGGAATTTCATCAAACTGATTATAATCTTCGACATGTCTGTCTTGTCCTCCACTCCCACGATGTTTCTTTTTCCGTAAAGAACTATGTGGCGCTTTGGCTCATCGTTTGATGTATTTGTTTCCTTATGTTTCCTTTTTCTTGGTTTGGTAGACATATCCTTCACATAGAAAACCTGGGCCACATCCTTGGCTAGGACGAATGGTTCGTTTCTATACCCAAGATTGTTGAGATCCACTGTTGTCATTCCATACAACTTGTCTACCTGAACCCCGCCTCCTGTTTTGTTGACCCATTTGCACCTAAACAAAGGGACCTTAAAAGAAGGTCCATAGTCAAGTTCCCATATATCCTCTATGTAACCATAATATGTGTCATTTGGGCCTTCATTCATTATTGCATCAAACCGGACACCACTGTTTTGGTTGGTGCTCTTTTTATCTTGGGCGATCGTGTAAAATGTATTCCCATTTATCTCGTACCCTTGAAAGTCACTACAATCGAAGATGGTGTCTGGGCCAGCAAGTACAACTGATCTTCAATATGTTTGTTATTCAGGAGATGTTTTTGCAACCAACCGCCGAAAGTCGACATGTGTTCACGTCTAATCCAATCGTTCGACTGCCCCGGGTTCTGGGAGCATAGAAAGTTCTTGTGGTCACCGATATACGGAGCCACCAAGGTGGAACTTTGTAGAACTGTGTAGTGTGCTTGAGTCAAAGAAATCCCGTCCCTACATATCATTGATTTCCTTCCTAGCGTGCCTTTTCCACTTAGTCTCCCTTCATGCCGCGATTCAGAACACCAATCGGCTTAAGGTCGTGGAATAAAGTCAACACAGAATTCAATGACCTCCTCTGTTCCATAGCCCTTGGAGATGCTTCCTTCTCGGCCTAGCACGGTTATGAACATATTTCTTCAAGACTCCCATGAACCTCTCGAAGGGGAACATATTGTGTAGAAACACAGACCGAGAATGGAAATCTCATCGACCAGGTGAACGAGGAGATGTGTCATAATATTGAAGAAGGATGGTGGGAACACCAGCTCAAAACTAACGAGACATTGGACCACATCATTCTGCAACCTCGGTAGAATTTCTGGATTTATTACCTTCTGAGAAATTGCATTGAGGAATGCACATAGCTTCACAATGGGCAGTCGAACATTTTCCGGTAGAAGCCCCCTCAATGCAATCGGAAGCAACTGTGTCATTATCACGTGACAGTCATGAGACTTCAAGTTCTGGAATGTTTTCTTCTCCATATTTATTATTCCCTTTATATTGGAGGAGAAGCCAGACGGGACCTTGATACGCTAAGACATTCAAAAATATTTCCTTCTCTGCTTTTGTAAGAGCGTAGCTAGATAAATGACGTCCTTTAACTCTCTCATGCAGCTTTTTGGGGTCTTTCCAACGTTGCTGGTCCTCCCGTGCTTCGGTGTATCTTTTGTCTTCCCGTACACACCCGTAAAGCCTAGCAGGTTCACGCAAAGATTCTTCGTCACGTGCATCACATCGATTGAAGAGCGGACCTCTAAGACTTCCCAATAGGGTAGATCCCAAAATATAGATTTCTTCTTCCACATGGGCGCGTGTCCGGCATCGTCATTCGGAATGCACCGTCCGCCAGACCCTTTCCAAATATTACATCTAGATCCTTGACCATACCAAATATATCAACACCATCACGATGGGGAGGCTTCCTCCGGTGATCAGCCTCACCGTTGTAATGCTTGCCTTTCTTTCTTACGGGATGGGTAAGCCTAAGAAATCGACGATGCCCCAGGTACACGACCTTCTTACCTTTTTCCAAATAATCCCCTTCGAGCTCATGTAAACAGTGTGTGCATGCATTGTATCCCTTGTTTGACTGTCCTGAAATGTTACCAAGAGCAGGCCAGTCATTGATGGTTACGAAAAGCATCGCTCTTAGGTCAAATTCCTCCTGCTTGTGCTCGTCCCACACACGTACACCTGCTAGGGACCACACTGTAGAAGTTCTTCGACTAATGGCTTCAGGTACACATCAATGTCGTTCCCGGGTTGCTTCGGGCCTTGTATGAGCACCGGCATCATAATGAACTTCCGCTTCATGCACAACCAAGGAGGAAGGTTATATATACAAAGAGTCACAAAGCCAGGTGCTATGGCTGCAGCTCTGCTCTCCAAAAGGATTCATGCCATCGTACTTAGACCAAACCGTAAGTTCCTTGCATCCCGTGCAAAGTTTGGGAACTCTCTATCGATTTTTCTCCATTGGGAGCCATCAGCAGGGTGCCTCAACATCACGTCTTTCTTACGGTCTTCTTTGTGCCATCGCAACAACCTAGCATGCTCTTTATTTCGAACAAGCGTTTCAGCCGTGGTATTATAGGAGCATACCACATAACCTTGGCAGAACCCTCTTCCCGGGGCGCTCGCCCTCAACATCACCAGGGTCATCTTGTCTGATCTTATACCGCAATGCAAGGCACACCGGACATGCATCCAAATTCTCGTACTCATCGCGGTAGAGGATGCGCTTATTAATGCATGCATGTATCTTTTGCACATCTAATCCTAGAGGGCAGACAATCTTCTTCGCTTCGTCTTTGGCGGGCAATTCGTTACCCCTTGGAAGCTTCCTCTTAATTATTGTCGGCAACTTTCCAAATCCTGAGTCAGTGACACCGTTCTCGCCTTCCATTGCAACAATTCCAGTGTGTCGCCTAGCTTTTTATGGCCATCTTCGCAAGTTGGGTATAACAATTTGTTGTGATCTTCTATCATCTTGTCGAAGGCCAACCTTTCCTTTTCAGTTTCACATTCTCTCCTTGCATCAGCAATGGCCCGGCCAAGATCATCATCGCAGGCTCATCTCGGTGCCTCTTGATCTTCTACTTCATTGTCTTCATTGCCTTCTGCAGTATCATCGTATTCGTGGAAATTGGGATAACCGTCATCATCCTCTTCCTCTTCGTCATTGTCTTCCATCATAACCCCTCTTTCTCCGTGCTTGGTCCAACAATAGTAACTGGGCATGAAACCGGATCGCAGAAGGTGGCTGTGAATGAGACTCGAGTGAGCGTAATTTACGGTATTCTTGCAGTCCACACATGGACAATACATGAAGCCACCATGTTTGTTTGCCTCCGCCACGGCCATAAAATTATCCAGGCCCGCAGTGAACTCGTCAAACCGTCGGTCAATGTACATCCATTGCCGATTCATCTGCATGATATAATTAAGCTGATCAAAACCATTACAGAACATCACGATGTATATATACACATGCATTTTATCAATTGCAGATGAAAAGGATAAAGTTGTTAACCTCGATGAAGAAGAAAAAAGCAAGTTAAGTGTGGCTTGATTTGTGTAAACTCAAGTGGCAAATCCTCTTAAGCATTTCATCGAACACCTCTTGTGCATGTGAAGAAGAGAGGAAAGCAATACACCCCTCTTGTGAAGATAGTGAAAAAAGGGCTAAGCGTGGCTCACACTTGGGCAGGGGCAAGGTTATATAGCCAGAGGGGGGCCTTTGGACCCGGTTTGTCATACAAACCGGGACTAAAGGGTTCCCCACGACTGACATGGCCTGCCGCGCCCTGCGGTGGACCCTTTAGTCCCAGTTTGTATGACAAACCGGGTCCAAAGGCCGCTACAGGACAGGCGCCAGCGGGTGGGATCGTCCTGGGCAGAAACGAACCGGGTCCAATGGGGGCATTGGACCCGGTTTGGTTCAGCAGTGGGACATTTGCTTGGGACCAAAGGCCTCTTCTCCACTAGTGAGCTGTCCTACCTTAATTTATGGCAAAAATAGCATATGTATGCATCCTTTGTGTTGGCCTGGTGGATATACTCCGTACAATGATACAAACAATTTTGTACCGAACTGGGCATGCTGGCTAGCTGGCCCGCACGTGGTAGAGAGGAAAACCGCCGCAGTATGTGCGATTTTTGGTCGGTTGGTGGATCAATCGTGAGCAAGGGAAAAAAATAGTCTGATAAATAAAATCGCGTGGTTTTTTTTCTAAAAGCTATGCAAGTTATAACGTGCTAATAGCGCGCTATTAAAAATAACGTTTCGTAGAAAATAGAAAATTGATAGGTATGGATTTCATCAGCTAAAAAAGTGTCCAGAGTAATACATGCATAACTAATTAACCAGTTTTGACAAGATTATATCAACATGTTTTCCCTTCCTCCCGTAAAGACAAAACATGCATGACGAAGACAAGAACTACGTAACTGGACTGGACTAAGAAATAAAGAGCTAAACTTAGCAAAGAACTATAGAGCTAAATCAGGTGTCTACAACCTAAGACTACCACTACTGAACTACCTTCTGGTACTAGCCAAGTTAGAAGAAAACATGCAAGGATGAAACTAGATATGACTGTCGCAAGAGGTGGCGGGCTTGGTGGCGAAGACCGGTGTCAGATCGAGCTCCTGGTCGAGGCACACCTCCTCCTGGTGATTCTGGCTGAGGCTTGACACGCGGAGGCGGCTGGGCAGAGCTGGAGGGGAGTGGCGTTGTAGCCACCACCGCGGCGCGTGGGGAGTCGAAAGTGGCGACTGGTTGGCTGCCGACCTGGGGTTGGAATCGGGGGCTTGTCGGCTGCCGATAGTTCCATGATTTTTTAGCTCGCTATAATGCTATAACGTTACAATAAATAGCGAGCTTAGCATCGCTAATAGCGAAATTAGCATCATAGTAAGAAAATTATGCATAATGTACCGTTCACCTTATAAATACGCTATAGCACCACTAAAACGTTGAAATAGCGCGCTGTTTTTTCCCATGATCGTTCTTAGACGCTTAGTCTTTGACGTGATGGGAGTACTGTTGTACGAGACATACGTTTCCTTGCGTCATCGGACGCCTGACACTGTGCCTTGGCTACTTCCTCGTCCCGAGGCCCGAGCAGATACCACCAACTCGCCCCACTGGCCCAACCGCGCGCCTCTGGTCCTACATATCACCCAGCCCTGATGGCTAACCATCTAGATACACAACCGAAAAGCTATGGCTAACCATATCTTTTGCTTCCTTCTTTTTTGGACTGGACTGGATAGTTGATAGGTTTTGAATGTCCTCTTTTTGGGGGGCCACAAAGACGACCGCGTCATCCGTATAAAGAGATGTCCTAATGATTGTTTCTCTCCCTCTAATCTTGTGCAAGAGGTCATTTTGAGTGGCTAATTCAAGAATTTGTTGAAGTGGCTCGATGGCAATCACGAAATGAAGTGGCGATAAGGGGTCTCCTACTCTCGTAGCCTATAAGGCCTCTTCCATACTTGATCGGTTGTCAACAACACCATTAAGGACTCTCAAAGAGGAGGTACAAAGCAAGGCGGTGATCCAATCACGAAACCTTGGCGGAAAGCCGTGCCTCTTGAGAAGCTCAACAATGAACTCCTCAACAATGAACTCTCGTGTCACGGAGTTAAAAGCTTTGCGGATGTCAAGCATGAGGAGGAGCGTTGGGGTTTTACTCTTGTGGAGCCTATTTGCAGGGTTGCACTGTGTCATGGATACTCCTCTTCTAAATGAACGATCAAGAATTTATATTCAAGTAAATTATGAGTTCATTTAGTTTATAGGATAATGCATGCATAAATCTTCTCTTCCTCCCAAAATATTTGTGTATTCCAAATTAATTGAGTCACTTTTGCCTATGTGTCTAGCTACATGTGTATCTACATAAAGGTGTAATAACAATTAAACTATTAATAGTACAGGTTCATATGCAGAGATGCTCCGAACATTTAACATAAAGCGCATAGAGCTTACTGCACAGTTTCTTACGCTTACGGGGGAATGAATGTAGTAGCTTCAGTACAAAGCAAACGAGTACCGTTATTCCAGCAGGATACTACATCACATGCACATGGTAAGTTTCTACCATCCAGTCCAGGCTTCAGCATCCCAACAGAGTTCTAAGTTCTAACACAAACATACCATGCAGCTAAATACAGCTATGTCTTGTTACATGCAATCAGAAACTCAATGAAATTTCAACACAAAAGAGCCTACATTACATCCTGCGTCTAGATCTTAACAACATGTTGAAGGGTCAAGCACATGCATCAGTTTATGTTTCCCCAAATAGCTTGCCCGGACGTCACCTTGTTGCTCGGCCTCGCGGTCAGCTCATACAGGATCCGAGCGAATGTGTCAGAGTATTTCCCTTCCGACGTCAGGATCTCGGCAAACGTGTTCTCATGGACGAGGAGGTGCATCCTGTTTTGAGGCTCAGAGACAAGGCTCTCCAATATCACCGCTGCTTTCCTGCAAACCTCGGCAACCGGGTGTGGTGCCTTCACGATCTTGAGAAGTCTGTCGACAGCCCTGATTCAATCGAGACATCGAAACAACATATTCAAAATAATTCTGCGGCTTCAATGTTAGAATTCTATATGTGATGAAATGAAGCAGATTTTACCATCGCTCACTAGCGAGCCTCAGCCTACAATCCATATTCACTTCTGATACGTTGTAGAGTGCGCTAACAGCAGCAGCCTGTGCATCGAATGCTTGCACGCTCAACAGATCAACTAACCTCTTGTATATCTGTATCAAGTATAGCAATGTAAAGCTTCGCTTAAAACCATTTATAGCAAACAGATAAGTCTGCTAAACCAAGGATTTACCTGTGAAATCACAGGAAGAAGAAACGATTCATTGTCTGGATTAATTATTAGCCGCCCAATCAATTCAGCCGCAGCACAATGCCACGCCTTCACAGAAGAGTCCAGCATGCTCATTATGGCTTGAACTGCGCTTTTCTCACTGTCTTGGCAAAAATGAAGGAAAACATAATGAGGAACAATATAAAAGGGAAACAAGTAAGAACAGAACTTGTGGTGAACTTCTATCTCACGTAATTGGAATAAATGATGGCTTTGAAGAGCTGAAGATTCGAAGGTCCAGCACAGGTGCCAAATTGACAAGAGTCTCCAGCATATTTGTTATGAGCTCATCATCTTCTGTCAGATGATAGAAATGCACAAAAAAAAGGTTGTTGGATCTTATAGTAATATTTGTTGTAAACAATGGGACTAGTGTATTATCAACACATAGTCCTAGGATAAATAACTCGTATATTAAACCAAATTAATACATTAACAAAGAAATGGCAACTTTAATGCAATTTCGCTGTATAAATCCCAACTCAAAATCAAATAGGTTAAATAAAAAGTCAATATTCGGATGAAAGCACCTGCAGCTAAAATGAAGCGTGCATATATAGCTACTGTTCCAAAATAACACAAGAAAAATATTGTCACAAGTTGTATTAAAAAAAACATGTTCAGTCAATTCCAAATCAATTTGTACATTTAACTAGATGGACTGAACAAAAGGAACATAAGACATGCATGGGGACCAAAACCAAAACCAGATGACAATAAATGATTCTGAGACTTTACCTGCATTTTGGTCTTCCAGGCACTGAAATACAGTCTCCAAGCAATGTCTATGTTGAACCATGGTAGTCTCGTTTTCTGGCATGAAAGAGAAATTGCGGATTATGTTGGAGGCTGCAACAGCACACTGTTGCCTCTCTGTCCGCCCTTCATCATCAATATTAAACAGACCATCTTCATCAAACAAAAATCCTGCAGATCTCTTCTTTGTGATAGTGGAGTCCTCTATCTTTGGTTGATCATTTGAAGGACTGAAATTATTATTTTGAAGAACATAAGTATGTAACATGAATCATGAAAAGTGAGATGGGTACTCAAGATCTTGATGAGGTCAAGAAGGACATACGTGGCAGTGTCTAAGTAGACTTGTCCAACATTTTCAAGACCAAAGCCTGACAGTGTTATATTGGCACCCAAAGTTCTTGCTCTTGGTGGTTTCGTATGGTCCTTGAGCATTGCGATATCTCGCCAGTCATCAATCTGTATAGGACGATGAAGCGTCAAACAAAATGCCAAGAAAAAGGCTAACAATTGTATAACCCAATAAAAGCATTGCTTATTTTTTGTGAAGAACTGAAAATCAAATAAAGACATAAATTAGCAGACTGTAGAAGCTCAGGTTTTGTGCAAGAACCTTAGGAGTCAAATTAGATAAAAGATTGCTTCTGCAACCAATTGAAAAACTGTATCTTTATAATTTTTCTTTACAGCTACAGTGGCAATGATGCCAAGTCCTAGAATTTGCATGAGTTCATCACACATTTCTTCAATGCTAATGAAAAAATATACTACTCCGTAGCTTAAGTGATAGCTTGATTAATATTTTATGATTATGCTAGCTTTTTAAATTATTTTAATGATAATGCAGATAATTACTCGGTGATTACAAAGGAATTGGGAACCTGGAGAATTATAAGTTTCAGATAGAACACATGATTCAGTAACACCCACATCGAACTGGAGAGAGAGAAAGGGAACTAAGGACCTACAACTTGAAGGAGAGCATCCAAGAGCCCAGGAACTTTAGCAAGAGGTGTTGCATCCCGACGGAGATCATCCTTCTCCTTAAAAGAGAGTACTGTGAGGGCATTCAATGCCCACAGTATCTCACTCTTCAACCCACTTTGCAATGCAAGGACAATTCTTTTATTATTCTGATCTGAAAAATACACCACAACAATAAAAAAAGTTAGTTTCTTTTTTTTTCTGCCAAATAGTCACGCTAGTAACCATTAAGCATACTAGAAAGAAAGATCATGCATTTCAAGTTCAAGGCACAGAAGCAAGGTATCATCTGTACTGAATGGGGGAAAAATTGCCTAGCAGGACAAAAAACAACCTGTCTGAGTAAATTGGAACAATAAAGGTCATATCCTATGCATTTGTGGGAAGGGACAGAGAGATAACAGGTCACATATTATACCACGCTGCAATCCGTCAGCTACTCAACCAAAATAATGATTTGGAGTTTCGCAAAATAACACAAGTACATGCATTCATAGCCCATGCTTGAGTCCATTCAGTTCACATTCTTTCATGCAAGCACATGTCAAAACGTGGAAATTAATTATCATACAGGCTCCAGTTTTTGGTTGCTATGATAAGCTGTGTTCTGCTTCATTTTTTAGCTGTTGTGGAAAATAAGATATAAATATTACTCTGGATAAATCAAAAGTAGATAGATCCCGTTATCAAACAGTTGACCTGTTACATTATATGTCAAAAGCACAAGAAATTTGTTTCCAACTTGATTAACAAAAACACAGGCATCCAACTACATAGTTATTTAAAGCAGCTCAACCCACAGCCACAGGATTATCATTGCAATTCCAGTGCTCTGAGCTGCAATGCTCTGAGTAACTATGCCCCCAGAATGAAATGAAGCCAGAAAATTTTAGAAGTAATTCCTACTAAAGTATAGTATGCGGAAGAGATGGTTAAAAATTATTAGTGAACATTTGCAATTCCAACAAACTATTTGACTGTACTGTGCAACTTTCTCCTACTCATCCTGAACCAAAATACATGTTTCAGTTCATGATTATCGTATGATCTTCATCAAAAGACTAACACCTATACTGGTCAAAGCAGCCTCAGCTGGGTCAGTATCCTATAGATCCATTGTTGTGATGAAGCCTGAATTATGTGTCCAAGAATTGGAACAATGAACATCTGGTCTCAAAGTAAAATCTTGGTAGTTAGTGTAGTGCTTTGGTTTTTCAGCATCGTACAGCTTTGAAAAAGTGTATGTGTTCGTGCTGAAACATTGTTCATTATGAGCCAACCTAACTACCTGGGAAGGCATATGACGTATGAACTCTTGTTGTTTATCATGGCGATGGCAGTTTTAATTCTAACATTATATTTGACAACCACCAGAGCGACGTTTGTCATTCCTCCATCTTGCTTAGGTGGGACAGAATGATAGGTCTCTTGTTTATCTTGCTGAAGATAATTTTTGTTTCCAATGTTATATTGGCAATTACCACAACATTGTCACATCAAATCCTACGAACTTGAGAATCTGTTACACCAATGTTGTTCATTGTGGAAATCCAAACATGTTTCACTGTTTAATTGGCTTCTCGTTGATAAATGTGCAACTCTACACAATTATCATTGCATCAAACATGATTGGTGTCTTGGTTGTTACTGGCGTACATTATGGATTATCACAACACACGTCATGTGGTGTTACAGACGAAGGAAGAAGCAGCTCTTACAGTCAGCTTCAGTAGAGTCCCAACAGGACCCCCACAAGACAGAATTAACCCAAAGCGAAGAAGACCTAAAACTCAGTGTCCCTCTCTTTTCTATGTCTTAGTTTTAATAGCAGGCACATGGTTAATCACGACATTGCAGGCTTGCAAATGCAGCTAGAACTGAGAGTTCCTAAATTTCCCCAACAAGTCGATTTACAGGAGTCCAGGACGCGATTTGCACAATTATGCCCTAAAGAACTAAAATCCTTCGCGGTCTCAATTAGACGCTAAGAAGAGGCGAAGGGGAAGCTCACCGGAGAGGGCCGTGAGGAGCTGGAGGGAGGGCCCGACGAGGGCTGCCGGCGCCGCCGGATCGCCGATGGACGCCGCCGCGGCTGCGGCGGCGGCCCCGCTGCCGGTGGTGCTTCCGAACGGGCGCCCGCGCTTCACCGACGCTGAACCGCCGCCCCCGCCGGACTTGCCCGTCTGCTTCTGCATAGCTAGCTAGGGTTTTGGACCTCCAGAGGAAAGAGGCGTGCGTGTTTCGGGTTCTGGACGGGTGGGTGCGGAAATAAAACCCTGTCACTGACAGGCGGGCCCGGTCCTGCAAATTGCGACCGTGTAGGAACGTTTAAATCTGTATTTTTTTTTCTCAAAAATAAATAAATAAACGACTACTCCCAGTGGCAGGATTGCAATATAAAGGATTTGCCGGAACCCTTTTTTGAGAGAGAACAGATCCAACGAAACAATGGAAGGATCAACCAACACGCTGATGTTTGTTACAATCCAACGTTACATTGTTCAAATGTTTACCTATCTGCCACATGAAGAGCAATCTACAACAGGAAGATTAGCCTAACAACCACTGGATAGTCCAGCGCTCGAAACAATCGATCTGAAACCGGAGATTGCTGCTTCGTAGCTTTGGCTGGCAGGCTCAAAGCACAAACTATTGGCAAGGAGCGAGAAACCTTCTTCCATTCGGTAGCGCACCAAAACAAGCCATGGACACGACCCCCAGTCAACTGAACGGCGACCAAAACATCAGCGGATCCTACGAAGTTCCCCAGGATTGGAGATGGTGTTTGTAGAAGACGAACCGACGTGGTTGCCAATAAAATCCTGAAGAGCGTCAATGGATGCATGTTCCTTCTACCCAACAAACTTCTGAGCACCGCTTCAGTCTGTTTCTGCAAAAACATGAGATGTCCTTTATCAAAACAGAAGAGCGGTAAATACTGGGAGTGGCAGCCATGTGCACGTACAAGAAGTAAATCCAGAATGTTTGAAACCTACAATTGCACATTCGCACCTGATACTGTCTAAGAACCACTTGGCATTGCAATAAACCATCATGTAAAAATAGACATTAATAGAGGGTGATCTGGTCAATCCTTTACCTTCAGATATTATAGAAGTCAGGTCTACTAGATGGCGCATCGTTGGCCTCCCGTGCGGGCAATTCCAAGGGGACCTTAGTCCTGTCAGATTTTTAAGTATCTGAAGTGCAAAAGCAAACAGGCCCACCATTGGTTAATTATTAATTACTGTTTAAAGTGATGCATATTTCTAGATTGTGGTGACACTGAAGAAGACCGAACAGAAATCGCATACAGCCACGGCAAAAAAAACTTAATTTTCAGGAGCTTGTTTACAGGGTGTTCTCTAGGTACACCATAGCCTAATTTTTATAATTACCTTCTTCATTTCAACTTTTGTCAGCGGATCACCAATCATGGTAGACATTCGACAAGCCCGTGAAGCCAACATAGCACGAACCCTCGAAGGGCAAACAGAAGCAGTTTTATCCATTTTGTAGGTACTAATTATTGCACATTCACCTTGACTGTCAGAAAGCATGGAGACCAGCTCCTTCACGTCTAAATCAAAGGAAATGAAAATAAGTTCAAATTTTGAGTTTTTTAGAAGCGGAAATGTATGTTTCGGACAAATGGGAAATAAGTATTTACCTTGAACACCAAATGTAATATTTTTACTGAAGGGGACAGCTTTCAAAATGTAATGATTGCCAGGTGAAGCATGCAAATCTTCTGCTAAAACAAACCCATTTTTCCTGACATAAGATAACAGAAAAAAGAACAGGAGTTTAATCAGTCTCAAATGTGTGTTTTTGTTAATACTTGATGGAAAATAAGGCAATGCATTGAGCAATCAAACTACAACTAGTTGCTGCAATTGGAAAATTCATCATGCATGAATTGATAATTTCAAAACAAAATAAAAGCAGCAACATTTTTCGTTAATAGAGGAGTTCCAGAGGTGGCGGTTAGCTAGGCTTTTTCGCTCGGAGTCCTTCGGATTTCCTGAGCCTTTTCCTTTCTCATGGCGTGATGGAGATTAGGCTTTAGCGCCGTAGGGGTGGAACTTGTGGTTCGGGCTTTCTTGCCCTTTCTTCTATGCGATTAGTACACCTTCCAGGGTGTATTCTCGAAAAAACATTTTTAGTTAATAGAAAATAGCAACCAATGAATGGAAATTGTAAGTCCCTCCAGTTCTGTATTAGCTGTAATTCCAGACATAGGTAAGGTCAAACAAATAAATAAATTACTGATTAGATACTTAGATGCTTGAAAATCATAAGCATATATCTGTCCCAGAAGGACTTTCCCAATATGTAATTTTAACGGACTTCATAAAGTATGCTTGATAGAAATTAGTAGTCAAAGTTGTAGTTTGAAAACTGTGTTGATGTTCCAAACAAAAAACTTATAAGGAACCGGAGGGAGTACAAACTACCAGCAGGCCAGCCCCTACTGATAATTCACCGTCCCGTTCTTATGGGCAGACTGCAGACAGAAAGATTGGATTTGAAATCTGCCACCCCAAGTGGGTGCTCTTGGCGGCTAGGACACACGTTGGGTACTATTTGTGGAAGTGAAGCTTGGATGATCAAGTGCATTTGTTGTCTTTCAAGAAATAGTGGCAGCCGGGTGGAGAGTTGGTTATTCAATTGATCCTCTCATGCTGGCCCTTCAGAATTATGCAGCAAGGCTCGGAAGACTGGGCTAGCAAGGCCCTTTGATATGTTAAGGGAGAGGGGAGAGTCATTCCAGAGTTGGGTGGGAATCATTGATAGAAACTTTTACTGAGAAACCATAGCATCTGAACTAAAGAATGCACGTCCTTTCAAGAATTGCACAATGAACGTTGACTATAACAAAACATTGATCAAACAGGCAACTGATGAGTACTGCATAAAACTAGATATTCAATATCAAGTTGTTTGATCCAACTTTTGAGCGGCCAGAACTTAGGTAGTGACTCAAGCAAATGTACCTGATAGTGCTCATGTGCATAGATACGATAACTTCTTCCTCTGGTGATAGTTCAAGTCTCAGTGGCCTGCGTCAGAACAAAGTCAGAAATACTCCTGTAATACAAGTGGAAAAATTTGCTATAACAGGTAAAGAATTTTTTTTGCGGGGGATAACATGTAAATATTAACCTAGCGTTAACATTCTTAGGTTATTCCTTAAACCACCCATAGGTTTTAAGAAATTCCACGAATAAATAACACATGAAAAATGCTGGGTTTTTATTACTCACTGAAGAAGAGGCTGTATGTTTAAGGTTGTTGACTGTGATAAGCTCTCAAAGTTGTACTTCTCATCAGCAGCATGCTGACAACATAAGAAAATAATTTCATTGATATGAGGTACCTTAAGAGGTGCTACTCATATATCCAGGAATTTGTATGAAAAACATGTAGAGGTACCTGATCTACAATAAAAAGGTCTTGGTCCAGCTTTCCAATGATAAAACCAAGATTAAACTGCCCAACAACCTAAAGATGAGATAGTTAGTACTCTACAGAACAACTGCATACAACACAATATGTTTATCATTGCCACATTCAAGTACATAAACAACGAGGTCTTAACAACATGTTTTTCTTTTTAAAAAAATTACAGTCCATATCTTGCAAGGTACTTCTAAGTTGTAGCAGCAACATGACCTATGGTACTTGGCACGGCCTTGAACAGTAACAAACTAAAATAGATCAAGTGCCCTCTGGATACAGCACGTGGCAAATTTTATGTAAGACCCCTCAAAAAGGACAGAATGGGCATGACTACATCAGATTTCACAGATCATAATAGCTAAAATTTATTATGGTTCCTCCCAATCACTGAATACATCAGAATAATTTTAGTATGTCATTTCAGAAAAGAGGAAATAATTTCGCTCAGTTATCACGTAGGTAGCTGGAGGACTTCCATCCATAAGGCAAATGGTATATTAAATATGATGTCACTTGCAACCTTAGAAAACAAACAAGAATATTAAAAATATCGAGCCATTTCAAGAACCTCCATTTCTCCAAAATTATCTTTGCTGAAAAGCCTGTCCAACTCATTGGTCGCTGCAGCTAAATAATTCAATTTTCCCTCGTCGTCATTTGGCACATAATTATCCAGTGTCGCGGCTTTATAGCACCTAGGGCAAATAAACTAGTCAAACCCCTAACTCCTAATGACAATAAAACTTGCTTATAAAAATAGCAGAAGTGTTACCTTGCAGTTTTGTTGGAACAATGAATTCCGTTTTCATGTGATACCATAAACCTGTGTTTTCTTCTTCTCCTAAGCTCAGCAACTTTAAATTGCATAACCGGATATGATACTGATGTAGAACACCCTGAAGTGCCATCATCATGACCATGCGCAACAGGTAAAGGAATATTAGACGGTCCATTTTGAGGTTCAATATCTTCCGGATATTGACATGGAGCACCGGAATTTGAAAGGCGTTGATCATTCTGTTCACCCTGCAGGGTTTGCAGCATTCATTGTACAGTCAATCCCATGAACTGATAACACGACAAAAGCTTTTCCAAAGAAACTACCTAACTCGTGGAAAAATACAACTTAGCTAATGAAGAATTTATTCCAAAAACAGATGTCCACATATCATACACAACTGAAAAGGAGCCAAACTGAAAGTAGAGTCATGATTCCATATAAAACACAACAGTTGAAAAATTCAGCTTGAACTTCTACGAAATACAATATTAATAGGCAAAGACACTTGTGAAGAATATGCTAAGAAACAATCAGTTATGGGCAAAAAATGGAAGAGAAAAAATGGAAAAAAAGAGAAACAAAAAAAAAAAGAGGACAATGGCTAGTCTCCTACAGAAATGTGATGGAAACAACTGTCTCACTGCGAAAAAAATCTACCTTACCACATCAGATTTTGTACTGTGAAGACCGCGTGGATCAAGGAGAGGCATTTCAGTACTATGAGACACAATATTTGATGGTTCTGAATGCTGTGATGAAACTTCTGCCCGCTTAGGTACAAATGATTGCGGAGAATGACGCTGGAAAAGGCTAGTTTCCTGGAGTGAGTTGGCATTTGCAATACCAGGTGCATTTTCTTCTAGGCTTGTTCGTCTCACTTGTTCTGAGTTTGTCCCCCTTCTTAGCACTGGAGCTTCGGAAATAAGGTTGCAACTGTCTTCGTGCTTCCTCTTGTTTAGTGATAGAAAGTTCATAAGAGAAGACTGAACTATACTTGATGGGGAGGATTTAGCAGCAGGCCCTGTTCTAGCATGATTTTCTCTTACTGGATGGCTACCATTGGATTTTTTTGGCTGTTCATACCAGGAGGCTGAAAGCAAAGGAGATCTACCAACCGGAGTGGCTGGGCCCCTTGACAAGGGGCTTATGTCTCTGGATGCAGCTCCAGTGGCTAACCTTGTCACGGAAGAAGACACTTTCTGATTCTCTGGTGGATCCTTGTCATCGCTATCTGTTTCATCCGTGTCGTTATCATTTTCGGGAGATGAAACATTCTCCTTTTCTATTAAATCTGTGCTTTCATTTGGTTCAACAATGGCAGGGTCCTCTTCCTTTTCAGGATCTTCAATGTGATTGATGGAAAAGCTGCACTGTTGAGGGCTATACAGATTTTCAATAGCCTCCCGTAAAGATAGCAAAATGGCATGCTCGGAAGAGAAGAAAATCTTTCTCTTGTCAGGTGCGACATTCACGTCATAAGATGTGGTTGGAATGCAGAAATTGAGGACAGCAACAGGATATTGCTTGGAATTTGAGCTTCTATAGAGTTCATTAACAAGCTTGGTGACCTTTGGCATGTCCACAGGTCTGCCATTCACATAAAAGAACTGTCTATCTCCCGAATTGCGACCGCTGCCGGGTCCAGGTTTAGAAAGAAAACCTTCTACATGGCAGTCTTCCGAGATGGCCACGTTGAAGGGCTCAAGGCATTTGAAAGTGTTCAAACCAAATACCGTAATCATGTTGTCTTTCAGTGAACTACTTCCTTGAGTTTTAACCACCACCATTTTGGAATTCTTGCCCACAATATTTGTGCAAAGTAATCTGACCCCTTTGGCAATTAAGGCGTATGCCTAGAGCAGGTAAGAATCATCAATTAGTAATTGAAGATAACAAAAAGAAATAAAATTTCAGCCTATATCGCAACACAACAATCAACTCCGAGAAGAAAAACACTAGAGAAATACTTCCTCTGTCCCTAAATATAAGACATTTTGGGAGTTACTTGATTAAGCAGAACAGTTAAGCTTCAACATGCAAAAAACTACACGAACAAATATATAGTAGAAATTAAGATGCAAGACTCACATTCAGCAAGGAGATTACTTTGCCATACTCCTTCCGAATATTCCTGCTAAACTCCTTGCCCCGAACCGGCAAGGTGGAGAACAATTTTTCGATGGTCACAGTGGTTCCAACTTGCCGTGCAATCTTCCTCTCGCATGTGACCACGCCCGAGTGCTCAAACTCCAAATGTGTCCCGACCTGCTCATCTTTAGTCCTCGTTTCAACCGATAATTTCCCCAATGCGCAGAGGGAACTCAACGCCTCCCCCCTGAACCCGAAGGTGGCTACGGAGTTGAGGTCAGAGAAATCCGATATCTTGGAGGTGTGGTGCTTCAGGGCGAGCGCCTAGAGCAGGTCACAGGGAGCACGGTACGGTCAGCACCCAATGACAGCAAAACTGCAGAGCAAGTGGAGTAATACTGCTGGTATCTGGCGGCGAGATTGGAAAAATGGGGGGATTTGGTTTGCGCGTGCCTGGAAATTGCTGGGCGAGATGCCGGCGCCGTTGTCGGCGACCTTGAACCACTCCTCGCCGTAGGCCTTGAGGCTGACCTCGACGGTGGTGGCGCCGGCGTCGAGGCTGTTCTCGACGAGCTCCTTGACGGCGGAGGAGAGGTCGAAGATGACCTGGCCGGAGCAAATCCGGTGCACCACCGACTTGCCGATCGGCTTTATCGCCGGGGAGGCTCCTCCCATCCCGACCTGGAACGGTAAACCCTACCACAGCTCGAGCTCGAGCTCGGGATGAGGGTTTTGGTTGTTTTGGCTCCTCCTCTGCCTCTCCGGCGCGGCGTCGCCTCTGTTGCTGCGCGCTACAGGCAGCGGTTGCCTGGGCCACACCACCTTTCCATGGTCTGCCTTAGTTCGGCCTTGGGCGTAGGTGGGAGCATCATCTCGGGACTAGAGCATATAGTCCAGCCCAGTTAGGTGAATCACAACAATACATGTAGTTAAAAAAATATGGTTATTAGAGCATCTCTAACAGAGTATTTGTCGGAACCGAATAAACGGAGTTCAGTCTCCGAAAAACGAATTGAGAGCGCATTTGGGCACGGCGCAGAACAGAAACTGTAAACCCAAACCGAACTCGCAAAAATCAAACGTCGTGGGAAATCGATTTTCATGATTGTAGTCGATTTCATCCGATCAAGCTTAATTCGTTCATAATTCACAATAATAGTGGTAACATACATTCGCACTGGACCTACATTACGTACTACGGACCTAATTAGACTAGAAATTAAGGTTCCCGGAGACTATACTGTCACCGGGCGTTGGTGGAGGGTTTATGGTCGCCGGCGGTTGCTAGGCGACGACGAGGGCCGCCACCTCGATGGCCGCCGCGCCGGAGGCGCTCCCGCAGAGCAGAGGCGGTCCGTCTGCGTCGTCGTCATCGCCGCTCGGGGGCAATGGCGGTTGCTGGCGTGTAGTTGACACACGTCTGTTGGGAACCCAAGAGGAAGGTGTGATGCGCACAGCAGCAAGTTTTCCCTCAGTAAGAAACCAAGGTTATCGAACCAGTAGGAGTCAAGGAACACGTGAAGGTTGTTGGTGACGGAGTGTAGTGCGGCGCAACACCAGGGATTCCGGCGCCAACGTGGAACCTGCACAACACAATCACAATACTTTGCCCCAACTTAACAGTGAGGTTGTCAATCTCACCGGCTTGCTGTAAACAAAGGATTAAATGTATAGTGTGGAAGATGATGTTTGTTTGCGAAGAACAGTAAAGAACAAGTACTGCAGTAGATTGTATTTCAGATGTAAAAGAATGGACCGGGATCCACAGTTCATTAGTGGTGTCTCTCCGATAAGAAATAGCATGTTGGGTGAACAAATTACAGTTGGGCAATTGACAAATAGAGAGGGCATAACAATGCACATACATATCACGATAACTACTATGAGATTTAATCAGGGCATTACGACAAAGTACATAGACCGCTATCCAGCATGCATCTATGCCTAAAAAGTCCACCTTCAGGTTAGCATCCGCACCCCTTCCAGTATTAAGTTGCAAACAACAGACAATTGCATTAAGTATGGTGCGTAATGTAATCAACATAAATATCTTTAGACAAAGCATTGATGTTTTATCCCTAGTGGCAACAGCACATCCACAACCTTAGAACTTTCTGTCACTGTCCCAGATTCAATGGAGGCATTAACCCACTATCGAGCATAAATACTCCCTCTTGGAGTTACAAGTATCAACTTGGCCAGAGCCTCTACTAGCAACGGAGAGCATGCAAGAACATAAACAACACATATATGATAGATTGATAATCAACTTGACATAGTATTCCATATTCATCGGATTCCAACAAACACAACATGTAGCATTACAAATAGATGGTCTTGATCATGATAGGCAGCTCACAAGATCTAACATGATAGCACAATGAGGAGAAGACAACCATCTAGCTACTGCTATGGACGCATAGTCCAGGGGTGAACTACTCACACATCAATCCGGAGGCGATCATGGTGATGAAGAGTCCTCCGGGAGATGATTCCCCTCTCCGGCAGGGTGCCGGAGGCGATCTCCTGAATCCCCCGAGATGGGATTGGCGGCGGCGGCGTCTCTGGAAGGTTTTCCGTATCGTGGCTCTCGGTACAGGGGTTTTCGCGACGAAGGCTATAAGTAGGCGGAAGGGTAGGGTTGGAGGCGGCGCGGGCCCCACCCAGGCCGCGTGGCCCTGTGGTGTCGGCGCCTCGTCGTCCCACTTCGTATCCCCTTCGGTCTTCTGGAAGCTCCGTGGAAAAATAAGACCCTGGGCGTTGATTTTGTCCAATTCCGAGAATATTTCCTTTGTAGGATTTCTGAAACCAAAAACAGCAGAAAACAACAACTGGCTCTTCGGCATCTCGTCAATAAGTTAGTGCCGGAAAATGCATAATAATGACATAAAGTGTGTATAAAACATGTGAGTATCATCATAAAAGTAGCATGGAACATAAGAAATTATAGATACGTTTGAGACGTATCAGCGGCAGCGGCGGGCTGCACGCGCCGACAGCGGGGGCGCCTCCGCTTCCCCAGCCGCAGCCGCCTCCGCGCGCACTTCAAGGCAGCGCGCCATTAGGTCCGGCCACTTGCGGCCGGCCCGCTTCCATGCGGCGTCGGAGCGCGACCGCCTGGTGCGCTCCGTCTCCGCCCGTACGCCCGACGGACGGCGACTTGCCCTTCCGGCGCTGGATCGGCCGCCACCCCTAGCCCACGCGTCTTGCACGCGTCATTTCGGAAGACGGGGTGGTGGCCGTAGCGGCGGAGCGGCGTCCGAGCGCCCGGAATTGCTCGTCGAAGCGGCGGCGGGAGAGGAGCGGCGGGAGGGGAGTAGGGTTTCCGAACCGAACTCCCCTCCGCGAACCCTTTTAATAGGGCCCGTGCGGTGGGTTTCTCGGGCCCCTAAACTTCCAGTTCGGGCCGGCCCATGTTTATGGGCTCTGATCTGCGCACATTTTAGCCTGAACCCGTAAATCTGCCGGAAAAGTTCGGTTCCGGCGGGATTTACGGGCTCTGTTAGAGATGCTCTTATAGTTCTAAAAAAATCGTTATTATGAGAGAAATGTTTGTCGATAATTTTAGTCTTGGGTTATATTCGGGTAATAATATTTGTTAAACAATTTAGTGATTTTGGCCAAGAAGTAGTAGTCCAACTTTTTCTAAAAGCTGAAAGTAGGTTGTAGGAACAACAACGATGGCACTATATGGTGTTGATATGTTCAGTTTTTGGATTAGTCTTCAGTAATATGTTCAGTTTTCTGTAGCTAATTTTCCGTATGACTTCTAGGAATGCACTTTATTATTTGTGACACTTATTTTCTGTCTGGTGTTGTTCCCCACGTTTAATGTTGTAATAGTGTACCACACCTGGCAACCCCATATGGTAGCTATTTTCCATATGAATTCTGGCAATCCACTTTGCTATCCGTGACACTTAGTTTTTGTCTAGAGTCCTTGTACTGACGATGGAGTGTGTTATACAACAATATTTCATTAGTGCTGAGTTTCCATTTGAGAATAACTTATAATGCGTAGTGTCTTTGTTTTAGTTGCACGATGAATTCAAAAGTGGAGTACATAACTTCGAAGATGATATGGGTTCTTAAAGACGCAATTTCACTGTATATCTGATTCTCGGTATTGTTGTTCACTATGGCCATAGTGACCGGTCCTTTGAAAGTTCACTCTAAAGTTTCTTATACACCTCTAGTTTTTCTGGAAAATATGATCCTTGAAACAGGCTTTGTCTTGAAGTTTAAGTAGTGTAGTTGGATGACTGATGTAAAAGTTGAGCATTCTGTAGGTCGCTTCTTTGTTTGCAGAATGCAGTTTGCATAAGACCGGTATTTCTTGTTTGCAGAGTTTACTTATTACGTAGCTGCCTCAGCAATATGTGTTAACCTGTCAACCTGAGCAATTGAATGGAGTTTTTTTTTTTTACATAACTACTATATTAAAGATGAACAACTTCCATTTTTCTCAGATTTTTGAGTTTTTTTTGTGGATCAACGTCATAATGACACGTGTGCTATTTAGTGGTTTGGTTCCTGCTGCCTTTTTACTGTGTACGGTTTTGGTGATGCATACCAATTTTCTCTACTAACATTGATCATTTGTTTTCTTTTGGTGTACCCTTTGGGTGATTTAACGGGGTGGCCATGGCTGGTGTATGATTGCGGGCGGTGGTTACCCATGTGAAAAAGCGTTGGATGGTTCCACGATGTCACGGTTTAACTCACATCATCACACGTAGCCTCCCACCGCTCAGCCTAAGCAGCTTCTTATCCCTTCACGGACTCTCTCCTCCACTTATTTTTTCTCATCTCTCTAAATCGGCAAAGGACACAGGAGGGCAGTAGGGCGGAGGGGCGTCGCGGGAGGCTCCGTCAGGATGCCTCTGACAATCGTGAGGAGGCATGTCGCACCGCAGGAGGATCCGCCACGCCGCCGCCGATGAGCGCGACGAGGCGCGCCGCGCCATGGGAGGTTCCACCACGCCGCCGCCGAGCACGAGGAGGTGCGCCGCATCTAGGGAGGCTCCGCGCGCCGCCGGCGACGAGCACGAGGAGGCGCGTCGCATCTCGGGATGCTCTGCCACGCCGGCAACGACCACGACGAGGCGCGCCACGTCACGGGAGGTTCCGCCACGCCGCCACCGAGCACGAGGAGGCGCGCCGCGTCTCGGGAGGCTCTACCACGCCGCCAGCGACAAGCATGAGGAGGTGTGCCACGTCTCGGGAGGCTCCGCCATGCCACCGGAGGCGACCACGATGACACGAGTCGCGTCGGCTTCTTTGCCAGACGTCTCTGACAAGCGTGATGAGGCGCGTTGCGGGAACCCTCCACCAGGACGCCTCCGACGAGGACGACGAGGCGCGTCACGGGAAGCTTCCCTCGCTGGCCATATCCTGCATCGCCGCACCGCGCCTCCGTCTCCTCCTCCTTTCCTATTTCCCTGCTGCCATGGTGCTTGGCCGCGCCCGTACTCGCTCGCCCGGAAATTCTAGCCCCGCCCTAGGCTTGGTGGCCGGCGCTGCTCAGATGCCGCCGCACCTCCGGCTGATCCTCCTCGTGGAGCAGGTATTCCTTTACTTTGCCTGCACCTCATGGAGCCCGAGCTCCTTCTCCACTACATTAACATCGGCCGCCACCTCCTGGAACCCCGCTTAGACCATGTCTTCCCTTCCCATCGGTGAGTGGTTGGTGGTTCGCCGTCGGGGAAGCTAACGAGGTATCCTCCACTCCTGCTTCCGGCTCAGTCGTCGCGGCAACAGGCGTCAACTGGCCGCCCCACGACATCAGGAGGGAGTTGGGGTCGCGGCGCCGTCGCTGGCATGGAGGCGGGACAGTGAGCATGGAGCCGCGAGGAGGTGACGCCCATGTCCACCACAGGTGCGGAGGCCACCAGCAGCAGCGAGTGGCGGTGGTCCACAGTTACGTGCCCTCCTGCGTCTGGGTGGCCTCTCTCTGCTCTTCCTCTCCCACCTCACTTGCCCTCTTTCTCTGCCAGTGAGCGGAGGGGCAGTGCACCGTTGCATCTAGACCTTCGTCTGCACGTTTGTTTGTCTATCAGGTGAGGAACTTCCAAAACATGAAAAATGGTATTGCTTCGTTTGTTCATCGGGTGAAGAACAAAGTTTGGTTCCAGATTTTTGTTCGCTCTTTTGTTTATTGACTTCTAGCTCTGTACGTATGTGCAGAAATTGCAAGGTGTACTATTCTGTGATGTTCCAGGATTCAGGTTGTGGAAAACGAGCCTGCCACTAAACTGTTCTGTCCATGAGTGTGCCATCCTCAAGATGTCTGATGCAGGCAAGAACTTCATGCTTTCTTGCTCTGGTTAGTGGGTCGGATGAGCTTGCAATATCTATGAGTTGTGCACAAGAAGACCTTTTGGGTAGGATTATTCTTGAGGGACATGCCCGACGAGGATATTTCAAGGTGATGAAGTATTCAGCCTTCGACTCATCTTTTCTTTCTTTGATGTATGGGTGCACAATATTGATCTCCTTTTCTGTTTTACTGACCCGAGCGGCAAGGTGAAGCTGCAGTTGCTGAAAATACCGGTGCTAGCATGAGGATTACATGTTCATCTGTCTCTTATTTCTATCTCTTTTGGTATATCTTTCTCAGTCCTGATACCTTTTGATGGTTAGTGTTTCCTTGGTTTGTGCTTACAGATTCCTATCGTGAATAATTACTAGAGTTTCTTTTTATTCACTTGGCCTGATGTAGATGTACGTAGCAGTGAAGGGCATTGCTATTGCAGGTAAAATTCTGGCTAAGTGTTTATTTCCTTCTTTCTAGATACAGTTTTTCGTGTTTGAGTTGATCATTCAGTAAGATCAAGCAACATAATGCTACAACTACCTGATTTCTTACTGTTCTAGGTTGTAGTCACACCCATTTGAGTTGTTGCTGTGTTAAGCTTCTGGTTCATCTTTTTTTTACAATCTGTTTCATTCTGCAGTTAGACAAGATAAATATGAATATCAAAAGGGTTGTTGGATATCGGCAATGGTGCAATAAATTGTGGAATGCCATTCGATTTGCAATGGGCATGCTTGGTGAGCATTACAGTCCACTAGCAATTATCGTTGTGTCTCCAGTGCCTCCAATTTGCAAATAAATACTCTCAGTATTTAATAAGGCTATTGGTAAGACTCTGCCCTCATTACAAGCATGCAAGTTATTTGATGGAACATCTGTTATATACTCATGGTAGAGCTCTCTTTTTTTGTCATGAATAAAATGACAACACACTGATTTATTTACTGCAGTGGTCAGGTGCACGGTTGAAATGTTGTTCAATGTGTGCTTATTATGGAAATATATACAAGCGCATTTTTAATGCACCTAATGCATGGTGATCTGGAAAGGTCATTTTGGTTGTTCTAAACCGGACTACCATTTTTTCATCACCACTCAATGCTTGGATGGGTCGGTAATAGGTTTAGGTTTGTAGATTACCACTGAATTAGTAAATTTGGCTTATGCTTGTGGTGATTTCAGCATAAGACGATGTCAGATCCCCATTTATTAATTTTTTTCAGTTTTTAAACTTGAATTTCAATATTCCTACATATATTAGCTTGCTTTGGCCGAGCCTTGAAATTTACTTCCTTGCAGCAATTATTTGAACTGGTTTAGGGCGTGATCAGAAGTCCTCCAGCTTATGGATTCCCGAAACTCCAGCATGGAGCAGTGCCAAAAAGTCTAGCTTCACGGAGCTAGATTCGAGAAGCCTGCCCAATTTGATGTACAAATATACATTTATAGGTGGATCTGGTAATTTCCTTTGGAATATGATGTTTTTTTACTATCTAGAATAGCAAGACACCTGATGCACCAGGGAATGTATTTAGATTGAAACCTATATGTTTAGCTAATATTACTGACTCCAAAAATACGGCCCTTTCAGATTAAAGGGGCATTGCCACCATTGACATCTTGATGGCACAGCAATGATACCCATCCACTGGTTATAGAGAGATCTGAGGTTGTGACTTCCTTACTCTAGCATTACATTTTTTTAGTTGCCTTACGATGTACTACTTGATTCTGGAAATCGAAGCTTAATATGGTTATTACTATATATCACTGTTGTGAACGCTGATATATGTTTCCTTATAGTTTAAACTTGTATACACATATTTCTTATGTTTATGATTATCAATGGGCATGTGTGTGTCTGTATCAGGCAAATTTCATTTTAGACGAGAGAAAAAAGATTGTATTAGCAAGGAATGGAAAAAAATATTTGATTATACATCTGGGTTGGGTTCCATGTTCATTTTTTTCGAGCTATTTCATTGTCTTCTATTGCTCTGGACAGCTGACATGGCATTGACTCCATCAATTATCTCACTTCAGCACACCACAATTTCATGTGGTTTCTCTCAAGATCTAGATTTTACACATGAATTCGATTCTAAGTTATTTAATTGTTCATATTCATATAATATTTTTACCTTCTTCTTTTGCTAGGTCGACTATATCAGTGCAAGTATCAAGAAGGTGCATCAAAAATATGGAACTGTTTGCGCTGCCGACTTCACTCACCACTATAAAGCTTTGGTCCTAATAAGACCGGTTCATATTGACACTATGTGTACCTGTCTCACCTATCTATCTTGTTTTGTAAGATCAGGTTTTTATCTATCATGTTTTGTAAGATCAGGTTTTTGAACACATGTACCTATCTACTAGATCACCAGTGGTTCTTTTCATATAGCTTCAGCACTGGCGCGGCGTGCCGCCGCGCCCTTCTTTTGCTAGTGACGATATAGTGCAGAACAGAGAGGCAACACCACAATCACTCCATATACATATAGTCATATATATAGCTAGTAACCTGAAAGAAGGTGCAGTTTAGAACTGTAGCAATAGGTGTTTGTTGGTCATAACCCGAGAGATTTTCATTTAAAGGATCCTGATTTGTTTTTCATTGAAGTACAAACCCTGCTTCGTGTATGTTTTATTTTAATTTGGCACAAGTGTCAGCTCATTTAGCACACCAAATAGCCCATGTTTCTTACTTTTGCATGGATACAACCATAATACAAGAGAAATTAGTTTTTAGTTGAATCTCATTTTAGTAGTAATTATTATTATCCACGATGGCAAGCGAGTATGCATCAATTGCACATGGCAATATGGAGCCTGAAAAACCATTTTCATTTGCTGCATGTCGGCATAACATGTTCAATGTAAACTCACCAGTATGAGTAATTCATAGTTGCTACATGCAGGGGCTTTCTTGAACACTCCTTTTTGTTGATCCGTTGCTGCAATTCTGGGTTTTCTCCAGCAAGAGCAAACACAACATCAGTCTGAATCTTGATTAGATCATTCCAAGATATATGTTGTAGAATAGTGTTCTTCCCATAGGTGTAGCATGTATTAATATTTCAGTCATTCTCAGTGTTCTAAGTCATGTTCTTCAGGCTAGTAATTTGTCAGTATTTCAGTCTTCATTTCTTTCAGTATTGTTATTTTTTCTCTAGTCATTTGTGTAATTCTTCAGTCCCTCAGTTTCTTAGTTTTTCAGTGACTCTGGTTTCAGTCTCTCTTTGTTTAGTCCATCGGTTTATTTTCTTAAGTCTCTCATCAATCCCCTCGCTCATTTTTCAGCATTTAACTCAGTAACTTAGTTATTCAGTTATTTTTCTCCAGTGTGTATGTCTTCAGTTTTCAGTTTTCAGTCTCTATTCTCTTCATTTTGGAGATTTTCTTTCTTCATTATCATTTTTTCTTAATTCATTAATCTCTTTCTTCATTCCCTCATATGCCAGTCTTTCATTATTCATATCTCAGTCCAATGTCATCTTTGTCATTCTTCTTCAGTCTCTCAAGTTCATGTTCTCATTATCTCAGTCTCTTCAGTTTCATGTACTGTATCACATTTTTCAGTCTCAGTTTCACATTCCAATCTTATGCTTAGCCAATTTTCGCTCAGTCTTATGTGCTCATTCTTACTTGCCCAGTTCTATGTTTTCTCATTTCTCCAGTCTCTTTGTAATGTGTCTCCTAGTGTCATTTTTCTCAGTTCTTCCTTGTCTCTTAGTCTCCTTCATATGTTTTCATTTTCTCTGTCTCTCATTCTTCGTCTCTGTTTCTATTTCTTTCTTCTCTTTCTCTCATTTTCACTCAGTTTTAGTTTCAGTATAATATCTTTAGTTTAGTTTTCTCAGTTTCTCCGTTAATTCTCTTTCTTAATCTCTTTATTTAGTTTATTCATTTCTTCATTAATATTTTCCCAATCTCTTTATTCCTGGGGTACTAGGCTGTGAGAAGGCAAGCGGGGATAGATGTCAAGGAATGCTATCAGTCCGGTATGTTTCTGCCAATTTCCGTTAGTGTCTGATGGTTTCTCAGTTACCGGCATTATTCACTTGATGAGTTCATTTCCATCATTTTCTTAGTCTCGTATTCTTTCAATTTCCTGATTTTCATTTACCTACTGGATACTTGAAGTCCATAGCTTACTCATTTTCTTGTCTTTTAGTTTCTTAGTGTCTCAGTTATTGAATTTCTCATTCTGCCTACCAGATCTTTATTAGCTTCATGTGTTTGATTCCTCATTAGTATGTTTCTTTTTTAATTTCCTCAGCTACTCATTATAAAAAAAATCATTAGTTTCACTGTCGCAATATCTTGTTCAGATTCATGTGTTTCCTCGTTGCTATGTTTTCAGCTTCATGTGTCTCAATATCTCCGTTTTGCATTTTCTTCAAGAATCAAGATCCACTCCGACAAAAGCACTCACTACCTTATCTCAATTCTAATTATTACTCATTTTTCAGTCCTTCCTCTCACTGCTAACATTTTGTATAGTGTCAATTACACATGGAACAACCTCAGCTGTTGATTGGTTTTCAGATTACTTAGTTTCATTCTTTCTTTTGTAAAGTGGTTTTCAAATCTAGCGCAAGTAGCACCGCTGGACTTTCTCAACGGTACCCTTTATCCCGATGCTCTCTCTCTCTTTGATTCATTCTTTTATTTTAGTTCCTAGTCTTGCATCCCTCACAATTATTGACTGGACGAGTTTGTACTCATTGTTAGTTTTTAAGCCTTGTTTTGCATCTTCGACCTCACCAATGATACGTCTCCAACGTATCTATAATTTCTTATGTTCCATGCTAGTTTTATGACAATACCTACATGTTTTATTCATACTTTATATCGTTTTGATGCATTTTCCGGAACTAACCTATTAACGAGATGCCGAAGTGCTAGTTCCTGTTTTCTGCTGTTTTTGGTTTCAGAAATCCTAGTAAGGAAATATTCTCGGAATTGGACGAAATCAACGCCCAGTATCTTATTTTTCCCGGAAGCTTCCAGAGCACCGGAGAGGGGCCAGAGGGGAGCCAGGGGGCCCCACCCCACATGGCGGCGCGGCCAAGGGGGGGGCGCCCCCCTATGGTCTGGCTGCCCCGTGGCCCTTCCGACTCCGACTCTTCGCCTATATAAGCCTCCCTGACCTAAATCTTCGATACGAATAAGCCACGATACGGAAAACCTTCCAGAGCCGCCGCCATCGCGAAGTCAAGATTCGGGGGACAGAAGTCTCTGTTCCGGCACGCCGCCGGGACGGGGAATTTCCCCCGGAAGGCATCTCCATCGACATCACCACCATCTTCATCGCCGCTGATGTCTCCTATGATGAGGAGGGAGTAGTTCTCCATCGAGGCTAAGGGTTGTACCGGTAGCTATGTGGTTAATCTCTCTCATGTACCCCAATACAATGATCTCATGAATTGCCTTGCACGATTGAGATCCATATGATGAGCTTTGTATCACTATTAATCTATGTGCTACTCTAGTGATGTTATTAAAGTAGTCTATTCCTCCTTCATGATGTAAAGGTGACGGTGTGTGCATCATGTAGTTCTTGGCGTAGGTTATGATTGTAATCTCTTGTAGATTATGGAGTTAACTATTACTATGATAGTATTGATGTGATCTATTCCCCCTTTCATAGCTTATTGGTGACAGTGTGTATGCTATGTTAGTTCTCGGTCTAAATTGCAATGATCTATTATGCTCTAAAGGTTACTTAAATATGAACACCGAATGTTGTGGCGCTTGTTAACTCCGGCTTGAGGGAGCTCTTGTAGCCCTACACAATGAATGGTGTTTGTTATCAAACAAGAGTATATGTAGCACAAGTGAGGAGAAGTTATTTATTATGTGATCAATGTTGAGAGTGTCCACTAGTGAAAGTATGATCCCTAGGCCTTGTTTCCAAGCACTGAAACTCCGTTTATTTACTGTTCTGTTGCATGTTTACTCGCTGCCATCTTTATTTCAGATTGCTATTACCACTCATATTCATCCATATCACTTGCATCTTACTATCTCTTCGCCGAACTAGTGCACCTATACATCTGACAAGTGTATTAGGTGTGTTGGGGACACAAGAGACTTCTTGTATCGTAATTGCAGGGTTGCTTGAGAGGAATATCTTTGTCCTCTACCTCCCTGAGTTCGATAAACCTTGGGTGATTCACTTAAGGGAAACTTGTTGCTGTTCTACAAACCTCTACTCTTGGAGGCCCAACACTGCCTACAGGAATAGAAGCGTGCGTAGACATCAAGCTATTTTCTGGCGCCGTTGCCGGGGAGGTAAGGTAAAAGGTATTCACATCCTCCGACTACTAAGCTATTTCCTAGCACTGTTGCCGGTGTGTGAGTGCTCGAAGGTATTTCCTTTAGATCCTGCAATTATATCTTTTTGTTTCTTGTTTTTACTAGTTAGGCTTAATGGAAAACAACAACAAAATGAGAGATCTTTATGAACTTTCTCTTGAATTAGGACATGATGTGTTTGAAGAGAGAATTAAAAAACCCATGGAACTCTATATGCATGCTAATGGGAATGTTATTAGTATGAATGCTTTGAACACCATTGTTGCTAATGCTATGGAAAATTCTAAGCTTGGGGAAGCTGGTTTTGATGAGCATGATATTTTTAGTCCCCCAAGTTTTGAGGAGAAAATTTTCTTTGATGATACTTTACCTCCTATTTATGATGATTATAATGATAGTGGTATTTTGGTGCCACCTACTATGGAGGATAAAGGTTATTATGATTATACCATGCCTGCAATTTATGATGATATTTTCAGTCCACCTACTATTGAGGAGAAAATTAATTATGATTACAATATGCCTCCTACATATGATAATTATGGTGATGAGAATAATAATGATGGCTATCTTATTGAATTTGCTCCCACTACAACTAATAAAATTGATTATGCTTATGTGGAGAGTAATAATTTTATGCATGTAGCTCATGATATGAATGTTTCATGTGATAGTTATATTGTTGAGTTTGTTCATGATGCTACTGAAAGTTATTATGAGAGAGGGAAACATGGTTACATGCATCTTAATAATATTAAGTTTCCCCTCTTTATGTTGAGAATCTTGAAGTTGCGCTTGTGTTGCCTTTTTATGCTTGTTGCATTATGCTTATATGACTTGTTTATTTACAAGATTCCTTTTCATAGGAAGTGGGTTAGACTTAAAAGTGTTTATAATTTGCTTCTTGATGCTCTCTTTTGCTTCAACTCTTATTTCTTGCAAGAGCATCATTAAAATTACTGAGCACATCTTAATGGCTATAAAGAAAGCACTTCCTGGGAGATAACCCATGTGTTTATTTTGCTACTGTTTTGTTGTGTCTTGGAAGTTGTTTACTACTGTAGCAACCTCTCCTTATATTTATTTTATTGCATTGTTGTGCCAAGTAAAGTCTTTGATAGTAATGTTGATACTAGATTTGGATTACTGAGCAGAAACAGATTTCTTACTGTCACGAAATTGAGTAGCCCCGTCTGTATATAACTCAGAAAATTCTGCCAATTTACGTGCGTGATCCTCAGATATGTACGAAACTTTCATTCAATTTGAGCTTTTTCATCTGAGCAAGTTAAGTGCCCCAGAAAAATTCGTCTTTACGGACTGTTCTGTTTTGACAGATTCTGCCTTTTATTTCGCATTGCCTGTTTTGCTATGATTGATGGATTTCTTAGTTCCATTAACTTTCAGTAGCTTTGTGCAATGTCCAGAAGTGTTAAGAATGATTATGTCACCTCTGAATATATGAATTTTCAATTATGCACTAACCCTCTAATGAGTTTGTTTCGAGTTTGGTGTGGAGGAAGTTTTCAAGGGTCAAGAGAGGAGGATGATACAATATGATCAAGAAGAGTGAAAAGTCTAAGCTTGGGGATGCCCCCGTGGTTCATCCCTGCATATTTCAAGAAGACTCAAGCATCTAAGCTTGGGGATGCCCAAGGCATCCCCTTCTTCATCGACAACTTATCAGGTCACTGATACGTCCAAAACGTATCTACTTTCCCGAACACTTTTGCTATTGTTTTGCCTCTAATTTGTGTATTTTGGATGCAACTAACGCGGACTAACGCTGTTTTCAGCAGAACTATTCTGGTATCTCGTTTTTGTGCAGAAATCCAACTTTCAGGAAAATCCTCGGAATTTATACGAAAGGTCCTATTTTTCCAGAAGACTCACGGAGCCAGAAGGGCAAGTCAGGTGGAGGCCCGAGGGGCCCACACCCTAGGGCGGCGCGGCCCAGGAGGGGGGCGCGCGGCCCTAGCGTGTGGCCCCCTCGGCCGGCCTCTGACGCCCTCCTTCGGACTACTTATCGGCCTCGACCTAAAAACGCACGGGGAGAAGTCGAAGTCGCCAGAAACCCTCCAGAACGCCGCCACATCGCGAAACTCCGTCTCGGGAGCCAGAAGTCTCCGTTCTGGCACTCCCCGGGACGGGGAATTGGAGGAGATCATCGCCACCATCACCACCGACGCCTCTCCATCGACCAGCCATGTTTCCCCCATCCATGTGTGAGTAATTCCCCCGCTGTAGGCTGAAGGGGATGGTAGGGATTGGATGAGATTGGTCATGTAATAGTCATAAGATTGTTAGGGCATAGTGCCTAGTATCCATAGATGTTACTTTTATGATATTGTTGCAACTTGTTATGCGTAATGCTTGTCACTAGGGCCCGAGTGCCATGATCTCAGATCTGAACATGTTATTGATTCATGAAGATATTCGTTGTTTATGATCTTACCTGCAAGTTGTATACACATGTCGATGTCCGGAACCAATGGCCCCGAAGTGACAGAAATCGGGACAACCGGAGGGGATGGTAGTGATGTGAGGATCACATGTGTTCACGGAGTGTTAATGCTTTGCTCCGGTACTCTATTAAAAGGAGTACCTTAATATCCAGTAGATTCCCTTGAGGCCCGGCTGCCACCGGCTGGTAGGACAAAAGATGTTGTGCAAGTTTCTCATTGCGAGCACGTACGACTATATATGGAACACATGCCTATTGATTGATTAGTACTTGGATACCGTTTTATTATTATCTGCAAATGCCCCTGCTTTGATTGTTACATGAGTTTCTCTCATCCATGCAACGCCCGTTCATCCGTCCCCGTGCCTACAGTATTTTAATCCTGCTGTTTACTATAATCACTACTGCTGTCTCTGTTACTCTGCTGTTATTTCACTACTGCCTATCGCTATAAAATCACATTACCGATAAACTCTTGCGAGCAAGTCTGTTTCCAGTGCAACTGAATTGACAACTCCGTTGTTAAGGCTTTCAAGTATTCTTTGTCTCCCCTTGTGTCGAATCAATAAATTGGGTTTTACTACCCGCGAAGACTGCTGCGATCCCCTATACTTGTGGGTTATCAAGACTGTTTTCTGGCGCCGTTGCCGGGGAGCACAGCTTTATTTGGAAGTTCACTTGGATTGATATTGTTCGCTGTAAATTCTCCATCATGGGTAAACCTCGCGATCCTAAAGTCGCCATATTACCATCCACTACAAGAAAAGGTACAACTCTGAGTACCTCTGCTGCTCTTGATTCACCATCTGTGATTGATAAACTTGTTTCACCGCCACATGCTTCACATGCTGGTACTTCTGCTGAATCTGAAAATTCTTATAATATTGATGATGCTTCTGCTGTGCTTGATGATAGTGGTTCATTGGGATCTTTTCTAGATGCTACGATTGCTAGGTCTAGACAAATTGAAAATACTGAAACTCCTAATGCTACTACACCTGTTAATTCACCTGAACTTGATTATTCTAGTGATGATCCTGATGAAGATTATGTGGAGCTTGATGATGATTTTATTGAAAAATGCAATGCTACTACTGATGCAAGAAAAATTAAAAAGTTGCTTGCAGAACATGCTGTTAGATATAAACTGTCTCCTGATCCTAAATTTGCCACATCTCCTATAAACATTAAGGATAAATATTATGATTTTTCTCTTGATCTATCTCATATAGCTATTGTTGAGAAAACACCCTTTTGTGGTACTGAAAAAGAAAGTGCTGTTGAACACATGATTGAGTTATCTACTCTAAGTAGCTTGTTTTCTGATGATGTTAAGAAGCGTACTTACTTTGTTGCTAAAATCTTTCCATTCTCATTAAAGGATGACGCTAAAACTTGGTATAATAGTTTGCCACCTGATTCTATTAAAAGTCCAAAAGAATTGCTTGATGTTTTCTTCCGTAAATACTTTCCTGCTAGAGCTCAACATATTGCTTTGCATAGAATTTATAATTTTGACCAGGAAGATGGAGAGAAATTGCCTGAGGCTTGGGCGAGATTTTGCTCTCTTATTAGAGCTCGGCCTGATCATGATTTGGTAAAGCATGATTTACTTGATATATTTTATAGTGGACTAACCATTGAGTCTAGGGCATACCTGGATAGTTGTGCTGGTTGTGTTTTCAGGAAAAGAACTCCAGACGACGCTGAAGAATTATTGGCTAAAATAGGCCGGAATCATGATGATTGGTCTACACCTGAACCAACCCCGACACCAATATTGAAGAAGAGGGGTATGATTAAATTAAATGATGAAGATATGAGGGAAGCCAAGAAGTCTCTCAAGGAGAAAGGTATTAAATCTGAAGATGTGAAGAATCTACCTCCCATAGAAGATATATGTGATATAATTCCCCCTTCATCCATGATTGAGGTAAACTCCCTTCAACGCTTTACTAGGGAAGATATTCCGTATTCGAAACCTCATGCACAATGCTTAGATGAGTTTGATAATTATATTGTTAAGCAAGAAAATTTTAATATGAGAGTAGAGAATCATTTAATGGAAAATTCTCGAGCTATTAGTGAATTGCATGGTATTGTAGAGAGAACCTCCAATGATGTTAAGATGCTTGTTAAACATTTTCATATGGTTCAAACTCAAATTGATCAACTCACTAAAGTGCAAAATGACTTGTTGGGAAATAATTCTAAAGAAAAACATGCTTATGAAGTAACAACTAGAGGTGGTGTTTCTACCCAGGATCCTCTATATCCTGAGGGGCATCCCAAAAGAGTTGAACAAGATTCTCAACGAACTAAAACTAGTGCTCCATCTAAGAAAAAGAAAAAGAAACATAAGAATGTTGTAGAATCCTCTGAACCTGTTAATGATCCTAATAGTATTTCTATTTCTGATGCTGAAACTGAAAGTGGTAATGAACATGATAAAGATAATGATAAGAATGATGCTTCTGATAAAGAAGATGTTGAAGAAGAACCTGAAAAGCATGCTAAAAATAAAAAGTACACTAAAGAAGATTTTATTGCTGAGAAACATGGTAATGAAAGAGAACCTTGGGTTCAAAAGCAAATGCCTTTTCCTGCTAAGAAACGAAAATCAAAGGAAGAAGAACACTATAATAAATTTTGTGATTGGATGAAACCTTTATTCTTGCAAATCCCTTTGACTGATGCTATTAAATTGCCTCCTTATTCAAAGTATATGAAAGATATTGTGTCTAACAAAAGGAAAATTCCTAATGAGGAAATTTCCACTATGCTTGCTAATTACTCTTTCAATGGCAAAGTTCCAAAGAAGTTGGGCGACTGATACGTCTCCAACGTATCGATAATTTCTTATGTTCCATGCCACATTATTGATGTTATCTACATGTTTTATGCACACTTTATGTCATATTCGTGCATTTTCTGGAACTAACCTATTAACAAGATGCCGAAGTGCCAGTTGCTGTTTTCTGCTGTTTTTGGTTTCAGAAATCCTAGTAACGAAACATTCTCGGAATTGGACGAAATCAACGCCCATGGTCCTATTTTGCCACGAAGCTTCCAGAAGTCCGAAGAGGAGACGAAGTGGGGCCACGAGGTGGCCACACCCTAGGGCGGCGCGGCCCCTCCCTTGGCCGCGTGGCCCTGTGGTGTGGGGCCCTCGTGCCGCCTCCTGACCTGCCCTTCCGCCTACTTAAAGCCTCCGTCGCGAAACCCCCAGTACCGAGAGCCACGATACGGAAAACCTTACTGAGACGCCACCGCCGCCGATCCCATCTCGGGGGATCCAGGAGATCGCCTCCCGGCACCCTGCCGGAGAGGGGATTCATCTCCCGGAGGACTCTACGCCGCCATGGTCGCCTCCGGAGTGATGTGTGAGTAGTCTACCCCTGGACTATGGGTCCATAGCAGTAGCTAGATGGTTGTCTTCTCCCCATTGTGCTTCATTGTCGGATCTTGTGAGCTGCCTAACATGATCAAGATCATCTATCTGTAATTCTATATGTTGCGTTTGTTGGGATCCGATGAATAGAGAATACTTGTTATGTTGATTATCAAAGTTATGTCTATGTGTTGTTTATGATCTTGCATGCTCTCCGTTATTAGTAGATGCTCTGGCCAAGTTGATGCTAGTAACTCCAAGAGGGAGTATTTATGCTCGATAGTGGGTTCATGTCTCCGTGAATCTGGAGGAGTGACAAGAACCACTAAGGTTACGGATGTGCTGTTGCCACTAGGGATAAAACATTGGTGCTATGTTCAAGGATGTAGTCACTAATTACATTACGCGCAATACTTAATGCAATTGTCTGTTGTTAGCAACTTAATACTGGAGGGGGTTCGGATGATAACCTGAAGGTGGACTTTTTAGGCATAGATGCATGCTGGATGGCGGTCTCTGTACTTTGTCGTAATGCCCAATTAAATCTCACTATACTCATCATAATATGTATGTGCATGGTCATGCCCTCTTTATTTGTCAATTGCCCAACTGTAATTTGTTCACCCAACATGCTGTTTATCTTATGGGAGAGACACCTCTAGTGAACTGTGGACCCCGGTCCAATTCTCTATACTGAAATACAATCTACTGCAATACTGTTCTCCTGTTTTCTGCAAACAATCATCTTCCACACAATACGGTTAATCCTTTGTTACAGCAAGCCGGTGAGATTGACAACCTCACTGTTTCGTTGGGGCAAAGTACTATGGTTGTGTTGTGCAGGTTCCACGTTGGCGCCGGAATCCCTGGTGTTGCGCCGCACTACATCCCGCCGCCATCAACCTTCAACGTGCTTCTTGGCTCCTCCTGGTTCGATAAACCTTGGTTTCTTTCTGAGGGAAAACTTGCTGCTGTGCGCATCATACCTTCCTCTTGGGGTTCCCAACGAACGTGTGAGTTACACGCCATCAAGCTCTTTTTCTGGCGCCGTTGCCGGGGAGATCAAGACACGCTGCAAGGGGAGTCTCCACTTCCCAATCTCTTTACTTTGTTTTTGTCTTGCTTAGTTTTATTTACTACTTTGTTTGCTGCACTAAATCAAAATACAAAAAAATTAGTCGCTAGTTTTACTTTATTTGCTATCTTGTTTGCTATATCAGAAACATAAAAAAATTAGTTACTTGCATTTACTTTACTTGATTCATCATGTTTCCTTTTAATTTTACCACGAAAAACATACCGGTAGGACGTGGGTCTATAATTGGGAGAAATAATATAGAAGAATTTTTCAATCATGTCAGTACCGTTGACGATTTTGAGGATAGACACTTGGTAGACCTTGCCCCTACCTATGAAATTGCTGCTGCTGCTTTAGTTCGCATGATGGAAACTAAATTTGTTAATCTCAATCCTATAATCCAACACATGTTTCTCACACTTTGCAATATGGAAGAAGGGGAAAAGAAATATTTTGTTTTAGAAACCCTTCTTAGAGAATTTGGTGGTATAGCAAGAGAGGCTAGAAAGGTCTTTGCTAAATTTAATATGCTTGGTTCTTACACCAATTTTGTTAATCTCCTTGAAAAGATGGACATGGATAGAATAAGATACACTAATAATATTGATGATGGTGGGGAGATCAAAGCACCAATACCATGTAAACTCTTAGCTATGAATGATGCACTAGAAAATAACTATGCTTGGCTTGTTCCCGAAAATTTGTTTGATGAGAGTAGCACGCCTAAGACTAATGAAAAGGGAGATGATAAAACTTATGTATCTAATATACTATGCCTGGTCGAGAAAACTCCACACCCCGCTGAGAATGCACCACCCTCCGATAATACTTGATACACACTTTCTGCGCCTAGCTGAAAGGCGTTAAAGAAAAGCGCTTATGGGAGACAACCCATGTTTTTACCTACAGTACTTTGTTTTTATTTTGTGTCTTGGAAGTTGTTTACTACTGTAGCAACCTCTTCTTATCTTAGTTTAGTGTTTTGTTGTGCCAAGTAAAGTCGTTGATAGAAAAGTTCATACTAGATTTGGATTACTGCGCAGAAACAGATTTCTTTGCTGTCACGAATCTGGGCTGTTTTCCCTGTAGGTAACTCAGAAAATTATGCCAATTTACGTGAGTGATCCTCAGATATGTACGCAACTTTTATTAAATTTGAGCATTTTCATTTGAGCAAGTCTGGTGCCTCGATAAAATTCGTCAATACGAACTGTTTTGTTTTGACAGATTCTGCCTTTTATTTCGCATTGCCTCTTTTGCTATGTTGGATGAATTTCTTTGATCCATTAATGTCCAGTAGCTTTATGCAATGTCAAGAAGTGTTAAGAATGATTGTGTCACCTCTGAACATGTTAATTTTGATTGTGCACTAACCCTCTAATGAGTTGTTCTAAGTTTGGTGTGGAGGAAGTTTTCAAGGATCAAGAGAGGAGTATGATGCAACATGATCAAGGAGAGTGAAAGCTCTAAGCTTGGGGATGCCCCGGTGGTTCACCCCTGCATATTCTAAGAATACTCAAGCGTCTAAGCTTGGGGATGCCCAAGGCATCCCCTTCTTCATCGACAACATTATCAGGTTCCTCCCCTGAAACTATATTTTTATTCCATCACATCTTATGTGCTTTGCTTGGAGCGGCGGTTTGTTTTTGTTTTTTGTTTTGTTTGAATAAAATGGATCCTAGCATTCACTTTATGGGAGAGAGACACGCTCCGCTGTAGCATATGGACAAGTATGTCCTTAGTTTCTACTCATAGTATTCATGGCGAAGTTTCTTCTTCGTTAAATTGTTATATGGTTGGAATTGGAAAATGATACATGTAGTAATTGCTATAAATGTCTTGGGTAATGTGATACTTGGCAATTGTTGTGCTCATGTTTAAGCTCTTGCATCATATGCTTTGCACCCATTAATGAAGAAATACATAGAGCATGCTAAAATTTGGTTTGCATATTTGGTTTCTCTAAGGTCTAGATAATTTCTAGTATTGAGTTTGAACAACAAGGAAGACGGTGTAGAGTCTTATAATGTTTTCAATATGTCTTTTATGTGAGTTTTGCTGCACCGGTTCATCCTTGTGTTTGTTTCAAATAAGCCTTGCTAGCCTAAACCTTGTATCGAGAGGGAATACTTCTCATGCATCCAAAATACTTGAGCCAACCACTATGCCATTTGTGTCCACCATACCTACCTATTACATGGTATTTTCCGCCATTCCAAAGTAAATTGCTTGAGTGCTACCTTTAAAATTCCATCATTCACCTTTGCAATATATAGCTCATGGGACAAATAGCTTAAAAACTATTGTGGTATTGAATATGTAATTATGCACTTTATCTCTTATTAAGTTGCTTGTTGTGCGATAACCATGTTCACTGGGGACGCCATCAACTACTCTTTGTTGAATTTCATGTGAGTTGCTATGCATGTTCGTCTTGTCTGAAGTAAGAGAGATCTACCACCTTATGGTTAAGCATGAATATTGTTAGAGAAGAGCATTGGGCCGCTAACTAAAGCCATGATCCATGGTGGAAGTTTCAGTTTTGGACAAATATCCTCAATCTCAAATGAGAAAATTATTAATTGTTGTTACATGCTTATGCATAAAAGAGGAGTCCATTATCTGTTGTCTATGTTGTCCCGGTATGGATGTCTAAGTTGAGAATAATCAATAGCGAGAAATCCAATGCGAGCTTTCTCCTTAGACCTTTGTACAGGCAGCATAGAGGTACCCCTTTGTGACACTTGGTTAAAACATGTGCATTGTGATGATCCGGTAGTCCAAGCTAATTAGGACAAGGTGCGGGCACTATTAGTATACTATGCATGAGGCTTGCAACTTGTAAGATATAATTTACATGATACATATGCTTTATTACTACCGTTGACAAAATTGTTTCATGTTTTCAAAATCAAAGCTCTAGCACAAATATAGCAATCGATGCTTTTCCTCTATGGAGGACCATTCTTTTACTTTCAATGTTGAGTCAGTTCACCTATTTCTCTCCACCTCAAGAAGCAAACACTTGTGTGAACTGTGCATTGATTCCTACATACTTGCTTATTGCACTTATTATATTACTCTATGTTGACAATATCCATGAGATATACATGTTATACGTTGAAAGCAACCGCTGAAACTTAATCTTCCTTTGTGTTGCTTCAATGCCTTTACTTTGAATTATTGCTTTATGAGTTAACTCTTATGCAAGACTTATTGATGCTTGTCTTGAAGTGCTATTCATGAAAAGTCTTTGCTATATGATTCACTTTTTTACTCATGTCATATACATTGTTTTGATCACTGCATTCACTACATATGCTTTACAAATAGTATGATCAAGATTATGATGGCATGTCACTCCAGAAATTATCTGTGTTATCATTTTACCTGCTCGGGACGAGCAGAACTAAGCTTGGGCATGCTGATACGTCTCCAACGTATCGATAATTTCTTATGTTCCATGCCACATTATTGATGTTATCTACATGTTTTATGCACACTTTATGTTATATTCGTGCATTTTCTGGAACTAACCTATTAACAAGATGCCGAAGTGCCGATTCTTTGTTTCTGCTGTTTTTGGTTTCGAAATCCTAGTAACGAAATATTCTCGGAATTGGACGAAATCAACGCCCGGGGTCCTATTTTGCCACGAAGCTTCCGAAGTCCGAAGAGGAGACGGCGGGCCACGAGGTGGCCACACCCTAGGGCGGCGCGGCCCCCCCTTGGCCGCGCGGCCCTGTGGTGTGGGGCCCTCGTGCCGCCTCCTGACCTGCCCTTCCGCCTACTTAAAGCCTCCGTCGCGAAACCCCCAGTACCGAGAGCCACGATACGGAAAACCTTACTGAGACGCCGCCGCCGCCGATCCCATCTCGGGGGATCCAGGAGATCGCCTCCGGCACCCTGCCGGAGAGGGGATTCATCTCCCGGAGGACTCTACGCCGCCATGGTCGCCTCCGGAGTGATGTGTGAGTAGTCTACCCCTGGACTATGGGTCCATAGCAGTAGCTAGATGGTTGTCTTCTCCCCATTGTGCTTCATTGTCGGATCTTGTGAGCTGCCTAACATGATCAAGATCATCTATCTGTAATTCTATATGTTGCGTTTGTTGGGATCCGATGAATAGAGAATACTTGTTATGTTGATTATCAAAGTTATGTCTATGTGTTGTTTATGATCTTGCATGCTCTCCGTTATTAGTAGATGCTCTGGCCAAGTTGATGCTAGTAACTCCAAGAGGGAGTATTTATGCTCGATAGTGGGTTCATGTCTCCGTGAATCTGGAGGAGTGACAAGAACCACTAAGGTTACGGATGTGCTGTTGCCACTAGGGATAAAACATTGGTGCTATGTTCAAGGATGTAGTCACTAATTACATTACGCGCAATACTTAATGCAATTGTCTGTTGTTAGCAACTTAATACTGGAGGGGGTTCGGATGATAACCTGAAGGTGGACTTTTTAGGCATAGATGCATGCTGGATGGCGGTCTATGTACTTTGTCGTAATGCCCAATTAAATCTCACTATACTCATCATAATATGTATGTGCATGGTCATGCCCTCTTTATTTGTCAATTGCCCAACTGTAATTTGTTCACCCAACATGCTGTTTATCTTATGGGAGAGACACCTCTAGTGAACTGTGGACCCCGGTCCAATTCTCTATACTGAAATACAATCTACTGCAATACTGTTCTACTGTTTTCTGCAAACAATCATCTTCCACACAATACGGTTAATCCTTTGTTACAGCAAGCCGGTGAGATTAACAACCTCACTGTTTCGTTGGGGAAAAGTACTTTGGTTGTGTTGTGCAGGTTCCACGTTGGCGCCGGAATCCCTGGTGTTGCGCCGCACTACATCCCGCCGCCATCAACCTTCAACGTGCTTCTTGGCTCCTCCTGGTTCGATAAACCTTGGTTTCTTTCTGAGGGAAAACTTGCTGCTGTGCGCATCATACCTTCCTCTTGGGGTTCCCAACGAACGTGTGAGTTACACGCCATCAGCGACCCAGGTATACCTACTATTCCTTGTTCTATTAAGAATAATTATGTTAAAACTGCTCTATGTGACTTGGGAGCCGGTGTTAGTGTTATGCCTTTTTCTCTTTATAAGAGACTTTACTTAGATAAGTTGATACCTACTGATATATCTTTGCAAATGGCTGATAAATCTACTGCTATTCCTGTTGGTATATGTGAGGATGTTCCTGTTCAAGTTACTAATAACTGCTTGATATTAACTGATTTTGTTGTGTTGGAAATGCCTGAAGATGATAATATGTCTATTATTCTTGGGAGACCTTTTCTTAACACCGCAGGGGCTGTTATTTATTGCAATAAAGGAAAAGTTACTTTCAATATTGATGACAAGGAGCATACTGTTTATTTTCCCAAGAGGATTGGGAAAGCATGTGGAGTTAATACTATTTCTAATGTGAGAACTATCAAAGTTGGAACTATCGATTGTCCTATATATGAGCCTAAAGAAGAATATCAAACTCTTGTGATTGGATCCATATCAATACAATTCAAGGTAACATGATTGATTTGAGGTTTATTTCTTCTTATGCTATGTAAAATTTATTTGGTGGCAAGACTTGATCAACCTTGTTAACAAATACTTTTTATATGCATAGAGGAGGTAAACAACATCTCTTTCTTCCTCCATTTGCTCTAGTTGCTGTAGCACTTTTATTTTGCAAAGTTCCTTAGTTAATTAGAGATTTCAAAAATTTTCCTCGCCAGTAATAATAAACTTAATACCCAGAAATGTGCATTTTTCAAAGTTTTCAAACATTCAAAAAAAATTATACCGTTGGTCCTATTTTTCGACGAGGCACCTGGGAGCACCTGGGGATGACCAGTGGGGCACCCCAGGGTGGCACCCCACAGGCCGGCGCGGCCTGCAAGGGGGGCGCGCCACCCTGGCGTGTGGGTCCCCCTTTGCCCCACTTCAGCATCTCTTCCTCCCACATTCTTCTCTCTCCCGAAAAAACTCGCACCAGGTTCCTCTCACTCGCGTTTTTGCTCAAGAGCTCCAGATTTCTCGATCTCTTTGCTCAGCCCAGATTTCTGTCTGAAATTTGGCACATTTGCTCTTCGAAAATGGAAGGGAGTAGGCACCAACTCAACCAACAAGAATTGGAGGTACAACAGGTTATGAGAGTTCACCGCGAAGAAGGAGTATACCCCGCTTACTACCCTTGCGTGGATTTTATGAGAAGTGCAGGGATCTTGCAAGATGTTCAAAGTCTAATCTCTCGTGCAGGGTTGGATGATTTCGTTGATGGTGAACCATGCCAATATGCAAAACTGACTATGTCTGTAGTGCAGGATTTTAAATTCAATTGGTCACGATCTAACCCCATGGTTCAGTACAAAATTTATAATAAAACTGTCAACTTGCCATTCAATGATTTTTGTGCAGCAATTAGAGTGCCGCAATGGGGATCATGCGAGAAGATAAGGGGATCGCCGCAAGAGTTCTTGGACCTCTTCAAGATGATTTGTCATGGAAGAAGCTTCTCAGAGGATGGTGGGAGGATTGGTCAGTCACGGAAAGTGTAGTTAATGCATACATAGAGAGAGATGGCCATCATGCAAGGGACAACACGGAGGAGGACGAGGAACACCTCGACTCTTCATCCGATGCAGCAAGTTCTTCGCATCAACAAGTTGGGCATGAGGAGCCTCCATGCTTTTCTTCTACATCGGGACCTTATTATGACTACTCCATGTACGATCCACCGGCATGGAACCCAGATCCTCGTTGGGGTTGATCTCCACTTAGGCCAAAAGCCTAAGCTTGGGGGGAGGTATACCGGCATCACTCATTCTTTGCATATTATGGTTGCTGGATACTTGTACATACTTGTTTAGTTTCTTTGAGTGGTTTTCTAATGAGAGGGAGATGATGTTTGGGGAAGTGCTGCCTGAAAACAGATTCTGGACTGTTACTAAAAAAATTCGTGCGCACAGCCAGAACGTTATTTTGAGCTGCCAATTTTTTTGCATGTTCCCCAGGTTGTTATCTAACTTTCATTAGTTGAACACTTTTCGATCTGAGCAACAGAAGATTTTTGTACAAATCGATTTCTGTACTGCTGCCAGGTTTTGGCAGATTTCTGTCATCCTGCTTTTATGTGTTTCTTCTAGTCTTCATTCTCTTGTTTTTGTTTTGTTTCTTTCCTAAAACACAAAAAGACCAAAAATATTTCTGTTGTTTCTCTTTACCATTTGTTATTTTGGTTTCTTGCTTTCATTTTGCTTTAATTGCTATTGCTAGTTTGCTATAAGAAAACCCAAAAAGATTTTGCTTTGTTTGCTTGTTTCCTTTTGTTCTTGTGTCCAAATTCGAAAACACCAAAAATATTTGCTGTTCTTCTTTGGTTTTGTAAAGTTCTTTATGAGTTCTATGGTCTTCGGTGGCTGGAGCGTGGTTTTCATTTCATATTATCCAAGCTACACAAGTGAAAGGCAATAATGACAATATTTGACAATCTGATTGTGGTGAGAGGCTGGTATGAACTCTATTTGTTTTCATTTTTGTACATATACTCCTCCATGTGAGCATGCTTAGTTGGTTCATGTGAGGTATATGTCATTTAAGGAAGTCTAGTAGTTCATGATCTCTCATGTTTAGCTCCAATTTATTAATATGAGTAACATGTCATGGATATTTGCTTGCATTGTTTTATTCATAGATAGGTATGATATTGTGGTATCCTCCTCTGAATAATTCGGTTGAATTAACTTGGCACATGCTCACGCATGCATATGACTGAACAAAAGTCAATTAAGCCTCAATGATTTACATTGCCTCAGAGTTCTTGTATCACTTTTATGCCTCAGTTAATCTATTTTGCCGCAAGCATGATTATGACAGTTATTGCTCTCTTGATTTGTCGCTCCCTAGTCTATTGCTAGCCTTCACTTGTACTGAGCGGGAACGCTGCTCGTGCTTCCAAACCCCTGAAAACCAAGTTGTTCCAAAGTGTCCACCATAAATACCTATGCATGGCATTTCAAACCATTCCAAGTAAATTCTCATGCGCTACCTTTAAAACCTTCAAAATGCTTCTCAATTTGTGTTAATGTTTCATAGCTCATGAGGAAGTATGTGGTGTTTAACCTTCAACCTTGTCATTTACTCTTGACGGACTTTCATTATGGACTAGTGGCACATCCGCTTATCCAATAATTTTGCAAAAAGAGCTGGCAATGGGGTTCCCAGCCCCGATTAATCAAACTTCATTAATAATTCTCTTCACATGTTTTGCTCTGATCCATCAGTAAGCAACTTAATTTTGCAAATAGACACTCCTCCATGGTATGTGATTGATGGAAGGCACCCGAGGATTCGGTTAGCCATGGCTTGTGTAAGCAAAGGTTGGGGGGAGTGTCACCCATAATAAAACTAAAATACGTGTGTAAACAAAAGAGAAGAGGGATGATCTACCTTGCTGGTAGAGATAACGTCCTTCATGGGAGCCGCTCTTGGAAGTCCGGTTGGCGAGGTAGTTGGTGTACCCATTACCATTCGTTGACAACAACAAACACCTCTCAAAATAATTTTACTCCTGTTTTAAAAAAATGAAAAGCTCTAGCGCATGTTAATCCCTGCTTCCCTCTGTGAAGGGTCAATCTTTTACTTTTATGTTGTGTCTCCATCCTTTCTTTGAGCACTTTCTTGAGAGCACAACTGTCATTCTTAGTATAATATGCTTGTCTCAAAATATGATTGATTGTGGTATAACTTTGATGCTTTTATCTTTGACAATCACTATTTCTAGTCTTTCTATGAACTTCAGAGGTGCCTGAGCATTTATGTTTTGCTGATAAATATGGGCAAGCGAGATACCACTCTATCATACTCTTTTATGAACATTGCAATCCTGCTTATATACATGATTCATGATGCTTATTATTAATTGTTGGTACCTTTCCATGATTGACATAGCTATTAGATGATCTTATTTGCATGTATCTTATTATGATCTGCCTAAGTGTTAGCCATAGCATGAGAATATTTACATCATATGAACAAATGTGTTCGTGAAAGTTCTTTTATCGCTCAGTTGTTAACTGAATTGCTTGAGGACAAGCAATAAGCTAAGCTTGGGGGGAGTTGATACGTCCAAAACGTATCTACTTTCCCGAACACTTTTGCTATTGTTTTGCCTCTAATTTGTGTATTTTGGATGCAACTAACGCGGACTAACGCTGTTTTCAGCAGAACTGTTCTGGTGTCTCGTTTTTGTGCAGAAATCCAACTTTCAGGAAAATCCTCGGAATTTATACGAAAGGTCCTATTTTTCCAGAAGACTCACGGAGCCAGAAGGGCAAGTCAGGTGGAGGCCCGAGGGCCCCACACCCTAGGGCGGCGCGGCCCAGGAGGGGGGCGCGCGGCCCTAGCGTGTGGCCCCCTCGGCCGGCCTCTGACGCCCTCCTTCGGACTACTTATCGGCCTCGACATAAAAACGCACGGGGAGAAGTCGAAGTCGCCAGAAACCCTCCAGAACGCCGCCACATCGCGAAACTCCGTCTCGGGAGCCAGAAGTCTCCGTTCTGGCACTCCGCCGGGACGGGGAATTGGAGGAGATCATCGCCACCATCACCACCGACGCCTCTCCATCGACCAGCCATGTTTCCCCCATCCATGTGTGAGTAATTCCCCCGCTGTAGGCTGAAGGGGATGGTAGGGATTGGATGAGATTGGTCATGTGATAGTCATAAGATTGTTAGGGCATAGTGCCTAGTATCCGTAGATGTTACTTTTATGATATTGTTGCAACTTGTTATGCTTAATGCTTGTCACTAGGGCCCGAGTGCCATGATCTCAGATCAGAACATGTTATTGATTCATGAAGATATTCGTTGTTTATGATCTTACCTGCAAGTTGTATACACATGTCGCTGCCTGGAACCAATGGCCCCGAAGTGACAGAAATCGGGACAACCGGAGGGGATGGTAGTGATGTGAGGATCACATGTGTTCACGGAGTGTTAATGCTTTGCTCCGGTACTCTATTAAAAGGAGTACCTTAATATCCAGTAGATTCCCTTGAGGCCCGGCTGCCACCGGCTGGTAGGACAAAAGATGTTGTGCAAGTTTCTCATTGCGAGCACGTACGACTATATATGGAACACATGCCTATTGATTGATTAGTACTTGGATACCATTTTATTATTATCTAAAAATGCCCTTGCTTTGATTGTTACATGAGTTTCTCTCATCCATGCAACGCCCGTTCATCCGTCCCCGTGCCTACAGTATTTTAATCCTGCTGTTTACTATAATCACTACTGCTGTCTCTGTTACTCTGCTGCTGTTATTTCACTACTGCTACTGCTATAAAACTGTTACTACTGATAAACTCTTGCGAGCAAGTCTGTTTCCAGGTGCAACTGAATTGACAACTCCATTGTTAAGGCTTTCAAGTATTCTTTGTCTCGCCTTGTGTCGAATCAATAAATTGGGTTTTACTACCCGCGAAGACTGCTGCGATCCCCTACACTTGTGGGTTATCAAGACTGTTTTCTGTCACCTCTAGTGAAACTATATTTTTATTCAGTCACATCTTATGTACTTTACTTGGAGCGTTTGTGTGCTTTTATTTTCGTTTTGTTATTTTCATTCTCTGAATAAATTCATGCTTGTGTGGGAGAGAGACACGCTCCGCTTTTTCATATGAACACTGGTGTTCTTAGTTCTATCTTTAATGTTCATGGCGGAGTTGAAAACCGCTTCGTTAATTGCTATTTGGTTGGAAACAGGAAATGCTTCATGTGGTAATTGGTATAATGGCTTGAATAATTTGATACTTGGAAATTTTTGTGCTCATATAGATCATGTTTAAGCTCTTGCATCATGTACTTTGCACCTATTAATGAAGAACTACATAGAGCTTGTTAAAATTTGGTTTGCATGATTGGTCTCTCTGAGTCTAGATATTTTCTGGTGAAGTGTTTGAACAACAAGAAGACAGTGTAGAGTCTTATAATGCTTGCAATATGTTCTTATGTAAGCTTTGCTGTACCGGTTTATACTTGGGTTTGCTTCAAACAACCTTGCTAGCCTAAGCCTTGTATTGAGAGGGATTACTTCTCGTGCATCCAAATCATTGAGCCAAAAACTATGCCATTTGTGTCCACCATACCTACCTACTACATGGTATTTCTCTGCCATTCCAAAGTACATTACTTGAGTGCTACCTTTAAAATTCTATTCTTTGCCTTTACAATATATAGCTCATGGGAAAATAGCCTTAAAAACTATTGTGGTATTGAATATGTTGCTATGTATCTTATTTCTTATAAGTTGCTTGTTGAGCGGTAACCATGTTTCTGGGGACGCCATCAACTATTACACCTTTGTTGAATATCATGTGAGTTGCTATGCATGTTCGTATTGTCTGAAGTAAGGGCGATTTTCATGACCAAATGGTTGGAGTATGCATATTGTTAGAGAAGAACATTGGGCCGCTAACTAAAGCCATGAATCATGGTGGAAGTTTCAGTTTAGACACAAATCCTCAATCTCTTATGAGAATATTATTTGTTGATGAATGCTTAAGCATTAAAAGAGGAGTCCATTATCTGTTGTCTATGTTGTCCCGGTATGGATGTCTAAGTTGAGAATAATCAAAAGCGAGAAATCCAATGCGAACTTTCTCCTTAGACCTCTGTACAGGCGGCATAGAGGTACCCCTTTGTGACACTTGGTTGAAACATATGTTATGCAATGATAATCCGTGTTAATCCAAGCTAATTAGGACAAGGTGCGAGCACTATTAGTATTCTATGCATGAGGCTTGCAACTTATAGGATGTCTTATACATAACACATATGAATTATTACTACCGTTGACAAAATTGTTTCTATGTTTTCAAAATAAAAGCTCTAGCACAAAAATAGTAATCCATGCTTCCCTCTGCGAAGGGTCATTCTTTTACTTTATGTTGAGTCAGTCTACCTACTTCTTTCTATCTTAGAAGCAAACACTTATGTCAACTGTGTGCATTGATTCTTACATGTTTACTTATTGCACTTGTTATATTGCTTTATGTTGACAACTATCCATGAGATATACATGTTACAAGTTGAAAGCAATTGCTGAAACTTAATCATCCTTTGTGTTGCTTCAATGCCTTCTACTTTGAATCTATTGCTTTATGAGTTAACTCTTATGCAAGACTTATTGATGCTTGTCTTGAAAGTACTATTCATGAAAAGTCTTTGCTATATGTGACATAGGCATCCCAAATGGGCCTGCCGAAGATGGTACCCGGGGTTTACTGGAGGCCCAATACCCGAAGAATAAGAAGATTCGGGAGCCCAAGATTTACTAAGGAAAGATAGAGTTGTAATAGGAAGTGTTGTTTGTAATCTGGCGGGATGAGTTAGAAACCGTCCCGGACTCTGTAAACTTGTATAGCACGAATCCATCGGCTCCACCTCCTATATAAAGGGGGGGTCGAGGGACGAAGAATCAATCGAATCATTGTCTGCAAACCCTAGTTTTCATAATCGTCGAGTACTTTTCGGCTGAAACCTTCGAGATCTACTTACCCTCTACTACCAACTAAACCCTAGCCTACAATCCATAGGCATTGACAAGTTGATACCTTGTCAATTGGCGCCGTCTGTGGGAACTAGAGGCGTAAGGAGCTGATCTCGATGGCACGCTCAAGATCTTCGACATCGTCAACCGCAAGCAACACAATGGATCGAGGTAAACAGATCGCTGCTGGTCTTGTCGATTTTGTTCCTCACCCACCCTCCCGTTTGGATGCATATGCGTATCTGGCGGAGCCCATGGAGATGACGTTCGGAAGGTTTCACTTTCGCGTCGAGAAGGAAGGATCGTATCGTGTCGAGATTCCGATTTCGTCGGGATCGTCGGTGGTCGATTCCGATTTTTCAAGCTATGCATCGTCAACCGAGTCAGGAGAAGAAGAAATCTCGGCGACACGCTACGTCAGCACCAGAGCAAGAGAGAAACTCGCCAAGATCTTCAACGACATGTCGTTTGAGTCATCCGCGGACTCATATATAAGCGATGGCTCAAGCGATGTCGACAGTTACGACTTCATCGACAAATCTCTCACAGTGGGCAAGGTCTTCATCAATCTCAACGATGATGCCACCAAACCCAACGTAGATCTGAGTACGAAGTATCATCAGATTTACGCCATTGAAGATCAAGAGGAAACATCTGAGGCTTTCGACAGTCTGGGAAATCCATACGTCGATCCCTCCAATCTGCGACAAGGCCTGGGCAACAAATACGTCGGGCCAGAGCCGCGAGATAGAGTTGAACTTTCACAAGCAGCGTGGGACAGAGCCGCGAGAGCTATGAACGGCACAGAACCAATGGCTACCACGGCCACACCAGAAGAACTGCAAGCATATCAATATAGGCTCGCACGAGCTGCCAGGGAATTGGAAAAACAGACAGCTGAGTTGAACAGGAGAAAGGAGGCAGCTTCTGCATCCAGCAGGAGAAGGGCAGATTTAAGTCGACAATCTAGAACTACGGGTGATAGCCATCGGGAGGCGCGGAACAGAGCAAGATCAAGGCTACAACACATACCCGAAGCCGAAAGAGAGCACTTGGTCCAAAACCTCGACATGTCCTTCATGTCGATAGATACAAGAGGAAACATCATCCCTAAGACACCAGAGGCTGGGTATATGGCGACACATGCTTTTATCCTTGCGTCTAAACCACCTCCAGGTGATCCAAGGGAAACATTGTACAATATGGCGGTAGCAGGAGTTGGAGCTATGGGGACAGCGTTTGTATCAACGCCTCCCGAAGGAGCGGCAAGGCAAAATAGTCCACGACCTGCAGCAGCAACAGCGGCAGCACCTGAAGGGCCAAGTGGAGCAAGAGACACAGCCGCACAAGCAAGAGTCGACAGAGCGCGGCAGAGCAGAAGGGATCATCGGCAATCTCCGGAGCTGACCGACGAAGATATGTGTGGCTTGCCATGTTTTACGAGGAGAGTCCGGAAAACTCGAGTCCCCTCAGGATTCAAGTTACCCGATAATTTCAAGAAGTTCGACGGTCTTCAAGATCCAGAGGATTGGCTAGTCGACTATCTGGAGACGGTGAAGCTGACAGGAGGAACTAGGGCAACAGCCATGCAAAGCATACAGGTGCACCTGAGTGGAGCCGCACGATCATGGATAAAGAAACTCGCTCCAGGATCCATCGACAGCTGGGAAAGTTTCGAGGACGTGTTCGTCAAGAACTTCAGATCCACATGCAAAAAACCCGCGTCGTTAGAGGAATTGAGAGCGTGTCGACAAAAGCCAGATGAGCCAATGAGAAAGTACATCCAGAGGTGGAATATCATCAAAAACTCGGCAGAAAACATATCTGACGAGAGAGCAATAGATGCGTTTGTCGCAGGAGTCAGGCGTGGAGACTTTGTCGAGGACTTGGGAAGGACCAATCCAAAGACAGTATCCGCGTTAATGGAGATAGCAAATAAATGGGCAGATGGAGAAGACGCTGTCCACAACAAACGACACAGGTCGCCAGAAGAGGACCGTGGTCGAAACTATCAACCGAGGCGAAGATTTCCTCGGACATACCAGAACTACGACGCTCCAGGACAAATTTTGGCAGGTTTTCGGACAAATACAGGAGGAAGCAACAGAGATGATTACCAGAGAAGCAGTGAACAGCGAGGTGATAACAGGGATGATTCACGCAATAGGCAAAATAGCGGGCCTAGGTTCCCAAGACCTTTCGTGTCCCCTGAAGAGATGATGAACGGACCGTGCCAGATGCATTTTTTCCTCGACAGCAACGGCAAAAGACAGTCAGGGCACTTGCAGAAGGACTGTCGAAATTTTCAAGCAATGTTGCGGTATGCAGAGAACGCTAATGCGCGGGCAGCACAGAGAAATCCTCGAGAACCCAGAAGCGAGATTCACTTGCCGCCTCCTCCCGCGATTACAGACGACAATCGGCATCAGCTCAGAATAGCGGCAGCACCTGCACCACCACCTTATGTTGATCCTAACTCCAATGGAGCAGTGTCGATGATTCAGAAGGGAAGGCCATCCAATAGAGCTCAGAAAGTAATCTCACGACAGGTGTTTATGGCAGAGAAAATGCCTCCACCAACAGTTGAGTACCTTAATTGGTCAGGACAAGATATCGGCTTCACAATAGCAGATCATCCGCAGCAAGTTCCTCGACCAGGGCAGTCAGCACTTATTCTGCCAGCAGTTATCGCGGGATTTGATGTCTCTCGAGTGTTCATAGACGGCGGCAGCAGCTTAAACCTTATGTATGCAGATACATTGAGGAAGATGAACATATCCTTAGCAAACTTGAAACCAACAGACACAAGGTTCCACGGCATCACACCGGAGAAACCAAGTTATCCATTGGGAAAGATCAATCTCGACGTTCAGTTTGGGACCCGAGAAAATTATAGAATCGAGAGGCTCGAGTTTGAAGTCGTGGATTTTCCGTCGCAATATCACGCTCTGTTGGGACGACCAGCATATGCTAGATTTATGGCAGTGCCACACTATACATACTTGTTGTGGAGGTTGCCTGGACCAAAGGGACCAATCACAGTCAAAGGAAGCTTTGCCTTAGCCGATAAATGCGACAAGGATTTCCACCGATTGTCAGAAACCTTCGGGATGCAAGCTGAGTACTTGGCGTCAAAAAGCATGACTGATTACGACGCATCGCGCACGTTGGAAGGCCAAACAAAGAATCAACTTTCAGTACCGAGAAAAATTCAAAAGAGGTGCAGATTCATCCAACAGATCCAAAAAAGACGACATCTATCGCAAACGACATGGATATCGCATAGGAAAGCGCGCTCGTCGAGTTCCTCCGTGAGCACTGGAAAATCTTCGCATGGTGTCCAGCTGACATGCCAGGAGTACCCAGGGAACTTGCCGAGCACCACCTAAACTTGGATCCACTAGCGAGACCAATCAAACAACCTTTGCGGCGTTTTTGGAACCAAACCGCAAAGCCATGCTGTCGTAAATCAATCGACTACAAGAAGCTGGTTTTATCAAAGAGATATTCACGAAGCCACATGGGTAGCAAATCCTGTCTTTGGTGCCGAAGAAAAACACTAAGGTCCTTCGCATGTGCGTCGACTTTACGTGTCTCAATAAACATTGTCCAAAGGATCACTTTCCCCTCCCGAGGATCGATCAAATTATCGACTCCACGGCTGGATGTGAACGTCTTTCCTTCCTGGATGCATACTCTGGTTATAACCAGATCAGATTGAAAGAAGAAGATGAAGTAAAAACTGCGTTTATTACACCTTACGGCGTGTTTTGCTACAGAACAATGCCCTTTGGTCTAAAAAATGCGGGAGCAACATATCAGAGGATGATGCAGAAGTGTTTGGCGACACAGATTGGGAAGAACGTGCAAGTATACATTGATGATGTCGTCATAACATCAAAAAAGGGGGCAACGCTGATCGAGGATCTCAAGGAAACCTTCGACAACCTTGATAAGTTCTGCCTCAAACTGAACCCGATGAAGTGTTCTTTCGGCGTCCCAGCAGGAGAACTTCTAGGGTTCCTAGTCTCAGCAAGAGGGATTGAAGCAAATCCCGATAAAATACAAGCTATCGTGACAATGAGGAAGCCAATAAAGTTGAAAGAAATACAACAGCTAACTGGGCGAGTCGCAGCTTTGAGCAGATTCGTCGCGAGGTTGGGAGAAAAAGCGCTGCCGTTCTACGCCTTGATAAAACAAGGAGATAAATTTCAGTGGAACGAAGAAGCCGACAGAGCTTTCGAGGATTTGAAGCGCACAATTTCGACACCACCAATTTTGGTGGCGCCAAAAGAAAGGGAACCTCTCCTGCTGTATATCGCAGCCACGCCCCAAGTAGTGAGCACGGTGCTAGTTGTCGAAAGGGAAGAAGAAGGAAAACTCCACGGCGTGCAGAGGCCAGTATACTTCGTTAGCGAAGTTTTATCGCCCTCAAAACAAAGGTATCCTCAGTACCAAAAGATAGCATATGGAGTGTTCACGACAGCACGAAAATTGCGCCACTATTTTTCGGCACACCCGATCATAGTGGTCAATGAAGCTCCTTTGTCAAATATATTGAACAACCCAGAAGCTACGGGTCGTGTCTCCCTTTGGGGAATAGAACTTTCCCCTCGGGACATCACGTATGAAAAAAGAAAAGCAATCAAGTCGCAAGTTCTGCCGGACTTCATCGCAGAGTGGATGGAGTTGCAAAACACAGGACCCCCAGACTTATCGAGAACCTGGACCATGAACTTTGATGGGTCCAAGAGACTAGAAGGGGCTGGTGCAGGAGTAGTACTCATATCACCTGAAGGCGACAAGTTAAAGTACATCCTTCGGATGACGTTCCCTAACGCATCTAACAATGAAGCAGAATATGAGGCTCTCATACACGGGATGAAGATGGCGAAAGCCTGCGGTGCAACTCGACTAAAAATCTTTGGCGACTCACAGCTGGTGGCGCAGCAAGTTATGAACCAATGTGACGCAGTCAATGATAGCATGATGGCATACAAGGAGGTATACAACGAGCTCGAGAAGTTGTTCGATGGATGCGAAGTAAACCATATTAGCAGATTGAGCAATGACGAAGCCGATGTTCTTGCAAACATCGGGTCGCAATGCCTTGCAGTCCCGCCAGGTGTATTCTGGGAAGAAATAACAGAGAGATCCACTAAGTCGACAAAATCAAAAAAGAAGGAGAAGAAACCCTCGGGGGCTACCAAGGAAAAACAAGAGGACAAAGAAGAAGATCAGGACCTGGTCATGGTGATACAGATACCGTGGATGCAGCCGTACATATCATACATCCTGAGGAAAGAAATACCCGACGATCCAGTTGAGGCAAGGCGAGTAATTCGACGCTCCAAAGCTTTTACGGTGGTCAAGGGAGAATTGTATAAGCGAAGTATTTCAGGCGTCTTGCAAAGGTGCGTCACACCCGAAGAAGGAAGAATAATTCTGAAGGATGTACACGAAGGAATATGTGGCCACCACGCAAGTAGTCGAGCTATCGCAGCCAAGGTTTTTCGGGCAGGATTCTACTGGTTGACAGCAATCGAGGACGCCAAGGACATAGTAAGAACTTGCGACGCATGTCAAAGGTTTGCCGCAAAACCTCACTCTCCAGCAGAGCTAGCACCAATACCATTGTCATGGCCCTTTGCTCAATGGGGACTTGATATGGTGGGTAAGTTACACAAATCCTGGCCAGGAGGAAAGGAGTACATGCTAGTAGCTGTCGATAAGTTTACAAAGTGGATAGAAGCGAAGCCGATAAATTCACCAGATGGAGCATCCGCAGTAAAATTCGTAAAAGGCCTCGTCTTCAGATTTGGAGTGCCCCACAGCATCGTCACAGACAACGGCAGTAACTTCACATCCCATGAATTCAAAGATTATTGCGAAGAGGTGGGTATCAAGCTGAACTTTGCGTCAGTTGCACATCCTCAAACCAATGGGCAAGTCGAGAAAGCCAATGGTATCATCTGCAATGGCATCAAGAAGCGCTTGTTAGGACCACTGGAAAAAGCTCGACATACCTGGCCAGAAGAACTACCAAGCGTGTTGTGGAGCATCCGAACAACACCAAACACAGCAACGCAGGAAACTCCGTTTTTTCTGGTTCATGGAGCAGAAGCAGTACTACCAATTGAGATAGAGCACAACTCTCCACGTGTCGCTGAATATGATGAAGAAACATCGAGAAGAGCGCTAGAGGACGACGTCGACGCACTTGATGAAGCTCGAGATGAAGTATTATCTCGGGTAACCAAATATCAACAGGACTTGAAGAATTACCACAGTCGACGTTTGCGGCCAAGATCTTTTCAGGTGGGCGACCTAGTTCTTCGGCTCACGCAAAAAAGTCATGAAAAACTCGAGTCACCGTGGCTAGGCCCTAACATCGACACGGACGTAAACGGAGGAGGAGCATACAGATAAAGGACAAGAAGACAGGGTGGAGGAGCCAAACCCTGGAACGTGGCGCAACTTAGGCGGTTCTACGCCTAGAGTCGAAATATAGTCCTTGTAAAACTTCAATGTACTGAAACGCCCGCGAGTTTTCAGACGCACTCTTTTCCTTTTTCGGGGCACCGAGTGGGGCCGGAGAAGGTTTTTAATGAGGCGGGCTCGCGGTGCTGCAATATAATAAAGATAGTGACAATATAACTTTTCTTCTTTATCGACATGACCAAAGTCTTTGCTCCGACGAATTTCAATATAGTTCATCGACAAAAGAAAAACCTTGCCTTGGTATTCAGATACCTCGTGAGTCAATAAAAATACAAAATAGTACTCAATAAAAGGCTCGGGGGCTCATATTCGCCTTAAATATATAAATGCCTTAGTTCAAAAACCTCGCAAATATACAAATATAGTAAAGAGTCACCGAAACACTCGGGGGCTAGACAAACAGAGAAATATAATGATTGCTTTACAATATAGTCATGGATTACAAAGAAGAAGTATCTACAAGAAGAAAATAACTAGTCTTGATTCAATATGTCATCAAGAGTAACTCTGTTTTCCTCAGGAGCAGCACCAAGAAAATCGGCATAATGGCCATCGGCAAAAAAGTCGGCATCCATCCGAAGCAGGTCCTCAATCATTTCTTCGGCTATAGGCGTAACCTTCGTGTTAATCCTGTCAACACCAACTCTCCGACGTTTTACCTTTTGGTGAACCTTCTCGACAACCTGGGTAAGGTCAAGCTTCGAGTGGCAGATCTGGAGCATGATAAGAGCAAATCTGGCGCCAGCTACTAATTGAGCTTTGACAAAATCATGGATACTGCGAGCATCCTTGAACCTTTCCATCAATTCAGGAAGAGTTTTTGGTTGGACGTTCCGAGGAAACATGGAGTTGTAAACCATGGACAAGGTCTTGGTACAGAAGTCAAGGAAATCGCGAGTTTGAGAGGCGCGATCTTGAAATCTGACAATTTGGCGGGTCCTCTCTGGGGTAGCCCAAAACAAAGAACCATGGTCCAGGGAAAGATTAACAAGGAGGCTTGTCCTAGCATTTACCCTCTCTTCCTCGGCAGCAGCATCAGTAAAGGCACCTATCAAAACAAAGAAGTGGAAACCTTTAAGAAACAATAGCATGAAGATGAAAGATATCAGCAGATGAAACAGGCATACCCGACATATCTGCACTGGCTTCATTCATTAATTCGAGCATGAAATTTTCTCGAGTAGTTGCCTTTTCAGCCTCGGAAGCGGCAATTTCCTTAGCAGCCACGGCCTCGTGAGCTTGCTGAAGAGCAATTTTTTCGGCTTCAGATGACTTACGAGATTGCTCCATCATCACAAGTGTTTGCTTCTTCGCATACTGAAGTTGCTGCCGAAGTTCATCCAGTTCTTGCGATAAGGTATCGTCGACAGGAGCGGTATCACCAAAAGCTCTCCTCGCGCGGGAAGAAGAAGGCGAAACATTGGAAGGAGCGGAAGATGGAGTATAGTTGTCAAATATCAACTGAAATTTAAACAAGACAACATCAAACAACAAGCAAAGATAGAAGTTTTCATTAATCTCTTGGAATAATTACAAGGGCATTACAGTGGAGCTAAGGAAGTACGTGTCGCCCAATGACTACTTTGGCGACAGGAGCAAAAGAAACAGAAAGAAAAACAGAGGCATGCAACTAGACCTCCGGCCTTGACGAGCTAGGAGTCGACGATGGCTTAATCCCGAGATACGCCAAGATCTTCTTGGTGTTGGGCTTGGCCGCCTTAATCAGCGACTTCCACCTTGACTGCTCTATTTGCTCGGTGTCGCCAACTTTCATCCAGTCAATAGTCTGTCGACTGTCAGCAACCAACGCGACAGTGTTCTCAACGGCGACCTTCATATTTTCTTGGCGCATCTTCAGTCCAAGGTCTTCCGGTGTATTGAACATCTTGGCAAGGTTGAGGAAAGTCGCAGGCTCCTCTTTCTTCGGGAAGAAGTAGGGGAACAATGCCGACAATACTGCGTTAGCGTTCGATACACCTTCACGAATCTCGGACCCATGAAGCTCCAGATAGGAAAGTGCGTCAAGGACCGGGTCATCGACAGGATTCGTCAGATCAAATTCCTGGTTTGTTTGGACTGTCAGGGAAACAAAGTATTAGTGAAAAGACAAGAAACAAAGATTCTCATAAAAATAGAAGGGAGCAGTAAAAATTACCGAAAGTACGGCGACTCTGAGTCTTCAGGCGCTTGAGGATTCCTTCTTCACGAGAAGCTTGCGCAGCTTTGTGCTCATCTAAAGCAGCTGTAGCATCCTCAAGTTTTTTCTGCAGTTCCTCGACACCAGCAGCTTTCGCCTTGGCTTCATCAGCTTCGGCCTTGGCTTTGCTAGCAGCGAGGTCGGCTTTCTTGCGAGCCGCCTCACTTTGCTCAAGTTTTCGAGAAAGTGCGTCGGCGCGTTCGTTAGCCTCTGCAAGTTTCTCTGTCGAGATATGGAAAAAAGAGAGAAGAAAGATCAAAAATCGCGACAAGCAACAGGAGTAAAAAATCAAGGAAAAACAGCAAGTACAAAAGTCGTTACCTTCGGCTCTATTAGCATATTCACGGTACCCAATAAATTGGGAACCGATGCGGAGAAGATCCTTGATCATAGGCTGTTCAACGTGAACACAGAAAGAAAAACATCGGCATGAAAAAGAGAAAAGGTGTGAAAAAACAAAATAAGGAAAATATAGATGTCGACAAGCTTACATCATCTAGGAGCAGAGTCATTTAACTGCCCAACTGAGGGGCAGGTTCAACAATCTTTTCAACCCTTGCCCTTTTTGGTGAAGGAGCAAGGGGGCTTGATGGCGGAGTAGTGGTGACGACGTTTTGTTGAGGAGGCGACGTTTCTTCTCCTTCAACTAGCGTGTCTGAGGCAAGTACAGTACGTGACGTGCTTGTCCGAGGAGCCACGTCAGTAACTGGTACTTCTTCCTCCTCATCACTGTTGATCAAAAAATCGGCAGTATAAAAAGCAAGACAAGATAAATATTTCGAGTACAAGAATAGGGAGAGATAAAGACGACTTACGAGCTGACGAGGGATTCAACATAAGGATCGTAAGCTGCCTTCGGATGGGAAGGAACAACTTCTTCAGCCTTAGAGGTGCCAGAATCCTCGGCATCAGTTCTTTTCCTCTTGTTCCTTGGAGAAACAGCAGGAGGAAGGGACTGCGTCGACTCACTGGCTTCAGACTCAACTTCTTTTTCATGAGAAGCCGCAGATTTGTGAGAACCCGCGACTTCACTTTCAGGAATAGAAGAGCCTTGAGTATCTTCGGCAACGATGGCCATTTCTTTGACTTCTCCACCCTCAGGAAGAGGAGGAAGGGAAGTCATAGTAGGATGGTTCTGTAAAAAATAGTGACAAAAGGGAAATTGAAGAGATGACAATACAATGAGATGCAGAGAAAGTGCGGAACAGGATAAAAACTCGGGAAGACAAAATACCTCGGGGAGTGGATTGGTGGAGCTGTACGGTTCCACGCGACTTGAGGAAGGAATTGGGTCTTTGCCCAGACGAGAAAGTCTTCGAAGCAACTTCTCGAAGTCCTTGGTGGAAAGATCACCAGAGATTCTGTTGGCGTCATTTTTACCAGAGTACGTCCAAAGGGGATTTTTGCGAGCCTGAAGAGGCTGCACTCTAATCTTAAGGAAGTAGGCAGTGATTTGAACACCAGACAGCTCCTTGCCTCGAGTGTTTTGAAGCTGATGAATACGAGACATGAGTGCCTCTGTCGCCTTTTTCTCTTCCTCAGAAGCTTCGGCATCCCAGGAGCGGCGGCGCTGGATTTTGGCACTTCCGTCGAAAGGAATTATGTTGTGCTCAACGGAGTTGGCACTTTCTTCGTGAATGTAGAGCCACTTTTTGCGCCATCCTTGGACAGAATCGGGAAACTTGACGTCGAAATAGTCGACATCAGTACGAACACAGATAACAACGCCACCTATGTTATAAGTGGCGTTGTGGGAGCCATTGCGGCGGAGGCAGAAAATGCGTTTCCACAGAGCCCAATTGGGAGGGATTCCGAGGAAACATTCGCAAAGCGTGATGAAAATAGAAATATGAAGGATTGAGTTGGGGGTCAACTGGTGCAGTTGAATCCCATAAACAAAAAGAAGGCCGCGGAGGAAATCGTGGATTGGGGTCGAAAGGCCGTGGATTAGATGATCAACAAAACTAACCCGGTACTCCATTGGAGGATTGGGGTAGCTTTCTTCGCTAGGAAAGCGGATGGCGCCCTCCTTCATGAGGCCAAGCCTCTTCAGCGTGTTGGTGTCTTGGTTGGAGATTTTGGATCTCTCCCACTCAAGATCCTCGGCGGCCATCTTGGATTCCGGAGTGCTGTGGCGAGTCAGACGCGCGCGCGGTGGCATCAACGGCAATGGGAAGAGCAATGTATGTGCGTGCGGAAGATCGGAGAGAGTTGGGCGCAGGAGAAGTTTTGCGAAGAGGAACAGGTGAGCGGCGCAAGCGAGGGGATGAACGGAGGTTGAAGAAAGGTTTATATAAGAATCGGGTGAGGCAGTGTGCCGTTGGATGAAGAAATCGTGTGGTGAGAATGGATCTTCTAGATACAAGGGCAAAACAGTATTTTTACTGAGATAGGCGTTACCGTACGTGCGCCAGGAAAAGCGGAGGACGTGTGTCCCCCACTTGCACGACGTGTCAACGTGGTAGAAGAAATGGACCCACAGGGCAGAAAAATCACGACTATTCGAGAAGGATGAAGTAAATTTGATTAAGGGAAGTATGTTGACAAGAAAAATAAAAGAAGAGTGGCGACAGAAAGAATTATTCAATACTTCGGGAGCCTTTGATCAAATACAAGTTTTTGCCCAAATGCTCGGGGGCTACTTCGGAAAAAAGTAAATTTTCGAGTATGACAAATATAGAAATTGCGGGAGCCTACAACCAAGCACAAGTCCTTGGCTGTAGCCTCGGGGGCTACTCCCATCGGGAGCGCTGTTCGCGCACCCGAGAGATAAAAAAAAAGAGAAGAAGAAAGAGATCATATTGGGAAGTAATGAAAATATAGCGACAAGGTGGACTAAAATGTTGAGCCTACAACCAAGCACAAGTTCTTGGTTGTAGCCTCGGGGGCTACTCCCATCGGGAACGCTGTTCGCGTGCCCGATGAAATTACCAAAGGAAAAATAGAAAAGCAAGAGAGTATATTTCGAGTTATAATTAACTCTACATATACTCCCATCGGGAGAGCAATATAAGTCATATTTGACTCGATAAAATGTGCCATTCCAACAGCCGGAAAAGCACTCGACAATATATTCTCAGAACGCCGAAGTTGCGATCAATTTCTGAATGCCGCAAATTTGCGAAGGTAAGACCCCAGATCCGTTCTGCTGGGCGTGGCATCGCCAAAGACTGCGCTCTGCTATTTTTATCCGTATCAACAGATACGAAGACAAATCCTAACGGACGCGTTAGGTACCCGATAAATTCGACTGGGACTCGACAGAATGGTAAGACCTTAAGCGGCACCTGTCGAAGTTTACACCAGTATCCCGAGATCATGTCCAGAGACGTGATTTTGAAGTAGGTTTTTGCGGATTGCCACTAGAGCAGTTAACTAGTACCTGATCCGTCAGATGAACTAGCCCCAACTACCATTATCCCTGTACAATATAGAATTTTATGTGAAGAAGTATAAAAAAGTTAAAGCTTCCGAATAAAAATAAACAGTGGAGATTTTCCCTGACTCTACGATTCAAGCAAAATCTCGGGGGCTACTGACATAGGCATCCCAAATGGGCCTGCCGAAGATGGTACCCGGGGTTTACTGGAGGCCCAATACCCGAAGAATAAGAAGATTCGGGAGCCCAAGATTTACTAAGGAAAGATAGAGTTGTAATAGGAAGTGTTGTTTGTAATCTGGCGGGATGAGTTAGAAACCGTCCCGGACTCTGTAAACTTGTATAGCACGAATCCCTCGGCTCCACCTCCTATATAAAGGGGGGGTCGAGGGACGAAGAATCAATCGAATCATTGTCTGCAAACCCTAGTTTTCATAATCGTCGAGTACTTTTCGGCTGAAACCTTCGAGATCTACTTACCCTCTACTTCCAACTAAACCCTAGCCTACAATCCATAGGCATTGACAAGTTGATACCTTGTCAATATGATTCAGTTGTTTAGTCATTATCTTTACCATTGCTTTGAATCACTTCATTCATCTCATATGCTTTACAATAGTATTGATCAAGATCATGTTGGTAGCATGTCACTTAAGAAATTATCCTTGTTATCGTTTACCTACTCGAGGGCGAGTAGGAACTAAGCTTGGGGATGCTTGATACGTCTCCAACGTATCTATAATTTTTTATGTTCCATGCTAGTTTTATGACAATACCTACATGTTTTATTCATACTTTATATCGTTTTGATGCATTTTCCGGAACTAACCTATTAACGAGATGCCGAAGTGTCAGTTCCTGTTTTCTGCTGTTTTTGGTTTCAGAAATCCTAGTAAGGAAATATTTTCGGAATTGGAAGAAATCAACGCCCAGTATCTTATTTTCCCCGGAAGCTTCCAGAGCACCGAAGAGGGGCCAGAGGGGAGCCAGGGGGCCCCACCCCACATGGCGGCGCGGCCAAGGGGGGGCGCCCCCTATGGTCTGGCTGCCCCGTGGCCCTTCCGACTCCGACTCTTCGCCTATATAAGCCTCCCTGACCTAAATCTTCGATACGAATAAGCCACGATACGGAAAACCTTCCAGAGCCGCCGCCATGGCGAAGTCAAGATTCGGGGGACAGAAGTCTCTGTTCCGGCACGCCGCCGGGACGGGGAATTGCCCCCATAAGGCATCTCCATCGACATCACCGCCATCTTCATTGCCGCTGCTGTCTCCTATGATGAGGAGGGAGTAGTTCTCCATCTAGGCTAAGGGTTGTACCGGTAGCTATGTGGTTAATCTCTCTCTCATGTACCCCAATACAATGATCTCATGAATTGCCTTGCACGATTGATATCCATATGATGAGCTTTGTATCACTATTAATCTATGTGCTACTCTAGTGATGTTATTAAAGTAGTCTATTCCTCCTTCATGATGTAAGGGTGACGGTGTGTGCATCATGTAGTTCTTGGCGTAGGTTATGATTGTAATCTCTTGTAGATTATGGAGTTAACTATTACTATGATAGTATTGATGTGATCTATTCCCCCTTTCATAGCTTATTGGTGACGGTGTGTATGCTATGTTAGTTCTCGGTCTAAATTGCAATGATCTATTATGCTCTAAAGGTTACTTAAATATGAACACCGAATGTTGTGGCGCTTGTTAACTCCGGCTTGAGGGAGCTCTTGTAGCCCTACACAATGAATGGTGTTTGTTATCAAACAAGAGTATATGTAGCACAAGTGAGGAGAAGTTATTTATTATGTGATCAATGTTGAGAGTGTCCACTAGTGAAAGTATGATCCCTAGGCCTTGTTTCCAAGCACTGAAACTCCGTTTATTTACTGTTCTGTTGCATATTTACTCGCTGCCATCTTTATTTCAGATTGCTATTACCACTCATATTCATCCATATCACTTGCATCTTACTATCTCTTCGCCAAACTAGTGCACCTATACATCTGACAAGTGTATTAGGTGTGTTGGGGACACAAGAGACTTCTTGTATCGTAATTGCAGGGTTGCTTGAGAGGAATATCTTTGTCCTCTACCTCCCTGAGTTCGATAAACCTTGGGTGATTCACTTAAGGGAAACTTGCTGCTGTTCTACAAACCTCTGCTCTTGGAGGCCCAACACTGTCTACAGGAATAGAAGCGTGCGTAGACATCAACCAATCAGGCGCCAAGAAACATAAGATGCACTCCTCCTCAAGGTATTTCTATCTCTAGGTGCTCTATTGTCCTGCTTCTTATTAGCTCTTATTTAATTAGATTCTTAGTATAGCTCTATTTGTCTTGATTTGCAGATAATGCCCTAAGAATCTCATTGTTGTTAATCCCAGTAACTTAGTTTCTTAGTTTTACAATTTTTGAATTTGCATTACACTCTGGCCTAGGGTCGGAGTCGGTCGTATCCGTTTATGCGCTCCTACTGGTGGCCATCATCCCATGATTTTTAGTCAAATTTAGAAGTAACTAACAATGTTCTCTTTGCTTTTCTTCAAACTTTAATTTTGTTAATCTAGGGAGACCTATATGCTTCTGAAGATTTTGAACTATGAGTATGTCAGTATTGTGGTTAAAAAGATGCTTAGTATCTTATGCTTTGGTGCCTGAACTTGCATGGACTGTAAGGTACAGAGTGTTTTGTGTTCTCACTAGCATATTGAATTTTGGCCAAGCCCATGTAGATTCAACTTCTGGTTAGTGTAGATTAAGATATGGACCATCCCCTACATACACCCCCCTACATATTATCAGAGGGTTTTCTGTCAGCTTTATGTAGTTAGGGAGATGACATCTGCTGCCATAGTTTCCAAATCAGGGAAAAGATGGCATTTTTTCAGAGGGCTTCGGATGACATAGCAGTTGAAACAAGTGTGCATCAAATATAGTTTCTAAATCAGGTGTGCATCTACTGCCCAAAAAAAACGTAGGAACAATTCAGAACCTGCTGCCCTAAATCTTATTTGACAAGATTTTTTTTGTTTCAGTTACAAGGGATTTCAAGAACACTCCTCTGACTGAATAGCATCTAGAATTGGAAGTTCTTTTCCTTCCTTCTTCTCTAGGGATTGCTCCTCTTTTCGCTCCATTGATGCTGAACGTGCTTCTCGATATAGATCCACAGAGGAGCATGGATGTCATGGAGGAAGTGGTTGGAGCATGTGAAGTCCTTTGCTTGCTGGAGAAGAAGGTCGAAAAGGTGGGATGCACGTGCTCTGCTTTTTTCTGTAGCACCAGCTAGGATGTATTTACATTCCTGGGCTTGTTGTGTATAGCACTGTATGAGTTCATTTTCTGCTTCATTTTTTTGGGCTTTCGCCTGATTCAGTTTTGGGCTTTTGCCTCCGACCGACTATAGTACTCAAGGACAAACATACCAACTGAAACATCGGACTCCTAGAACATCTCAATATGTGTCTGTTTAGTTGGACTCAAACAGACAATTTTTTAATAACTGAGTCATTCTACCTTAGTCTAGCTGTCATTCAATGACTGGTCCTGAAAAAGTGTCTGTTTACGAATTGAAAAACAGCTGCCTGCTGTATAGTCACTCCCTAAAATTTTCACCTCACAAGCGAGTAGGCGCTATCAAATTCAGATGTAATTCAGATATTGCAAAGCTCGTACAACCTAAGTTGGTGTTATCAAAGTAAATGATATTAATGACAAACATCAAATCCACTCAAACGCCTGAAATACATATGAAAGTATAAATACACAATCATCCAAAATTTCATATAAAAAAGAATTACTACCAGAGATAAAATTAAGCTTACTTCTGTAACATCCCAAAAATTTCAAAAGAAAGAAAATGAATTTCCATATTTTCAAATTTTGGAACCAACAAAAACTTTTCTTGAATTAAGTTTGATACATAGTGATCTTGCTTAATTATTGTTTTATTGCCATGATTGCTTGTTATTAGTATTTGAAATGATCTAAAACCCTAAACCTCACCCCTCTTTTCACCACCAAAGTTAAAATAAAATAAAAGGAAATTAAATAAGGAAAAAAGGCATATGTGCCTATGGCTATTTTTGTAAATCTTTACCCTAGGCCTTTCTACTTTGATTAGAGGTTTGGAAAACCTTCACAAACCTTGCCTAGTACCTATCAAACCAAATCCAAAGTGAAACCAAAGATTTTAAAAAGAAACTAAAATGCCATAGAGGCATATGAGAGTAAAATAGCAAATTTGTGAATTTAAGGATCTTGACCCTAAGACTTGTGGTGAATGGTTGGATCACTCCTCTATACCATTTCAACACTCAACAACACCAATTGGGTCAAGCCAAGTCAAATTAAAAATCAAATACAACATATGCATAGAGGCATATGTGGCACATACCATTTTACCCAAATCTTGTTCTATGCCATTGTACCTTGCCCAAATGGTGTGAAACCATCTCTAAACATAATCTCACACTAAATTGGACCCTAGACCTTGCCCAAGTAAAGCAAGATAAATAAAAGAAGAAAATAAGAAAAATTGAAATAGCACATACATGTGTGTATGGCCATTTTTGCAAATCTTTGAACTAGACCTTTTGGAATGGTTTCAATGGTTTGGAAATGTTCCTAAACTAATAAGAATCACTTTGGAGGCAAGAAAAATCAAATCAAATGGAGAGAAATCAAATGGTGAGAAAATTTCATTTTTCCCTCACATACACTTGGGCCAATTTTGCAAATCTCCAACCAAGGCCACCATTGCTTGCTCTATGGCTTGTAAAACTCTTCTATAACAAAAACAAACACAAATGCATAAAAGAAACCAGAATCAAATCCAAGAAAAATGCAAAACCAACATACATATGATAATGGTCCATTTGGACATTTATAATATCTTCACTACTTTACCCCTCTGGTTTTGACTTTTCCTAAACCAACCTTGGTCAACCCTTGCCATGTCATCCAAGACCATGTCCATGTGAACAACTTTGCTGTTGACCACTAGTGCTGACTTTGACCAGGTTGACCAGAATGAAGGAGACAAGAAGGGACTTTGAAATAGGGAGAAGATCACCCCACTTTTTGAATTCTTGCAAACCACCATCAAAATGAATACCACCACCACCATTCTATCACATTAATTATAGGTTTGAGATCCACCAAAAAGAATTCCAAAATATGACCAAAATGTTCTTGCGGCCATTATCACAAACACCTTGCAGGCATAAATTCTGGTTTGGCATACATCCTTTTAACCTCTAGTCCATGACCAAAACCCACTTGATCATTGCTCATGAGTGCTCCTGTACCCCCCTTGCATCATCTCATGTACTGAAACTTTGAAGAAAATGGAGGAAAAGCACCATTGCATCCATGCCGTGCCCATGCCGGCCACTCTCACCCATTCCTCTCTCTGGCTCGACTCTCTCCCTCTAATCATGTCTAGTACCTTCTCCTGGCAACGATGATCATCACCCTGCACGGCTCGAGTTCGCCAAAGCCCGGCATTGGCCAGAACACAGCACGCCCAGACGCGCCCATGCCGGTCATGGCGCGCCAGAGCGCGCATGGACACCGTCCTGGACGCGCCAGTGCATCGCGTCGTCTAGTCGTTGTCGAGCTCCTCCCCCTCTCTCCTTGCACATGCCTCCTCCACACCGCACCAGTACACCGCCGGACACCACCATTGGCCATCACCGGCGCCGTAGACAACGCCATCATCAAACCCCTGCCGCGCCGGTACCGCAAGGACGGCGATGACGCCGCACGCTCCTGTCCTCCCCTAGCTAAACCATCAAGCGCTCTAGCACCTCCTAGTCGTCGCCTACACGGTGCGCCCCATACCTTGCCCCTTCGCGTCCTGAATCGCCGGCGCCATTGACGACCAGCCGCTCCGCCACGGCCACCCCCTCGCACTATAAAAAGAGGCCCCCTCAGCCTTCTCCTTCCACACCAAACTTGCTTCTCTCCCTCTCCTTGACCTCCTCAACACCAGCTCCCCTTCGATTAGGCCACAGGCAGCTTCAATTGCTCCGTCGATCGCCGGAGTCCGCCGCAGATCAACACGACGAATTCGACCACCATTGGAGCTGCAACTGGTACCAGGCGACTCCCCTTCGTCGACAACGTCGCCTAGCACCAGCGCCGCCCCTCGCCGGAGCTCCAGCACGCCGTCGACCCCCTACCTCCGCCGTGCCCGCGTCTGCTTCTCGTCGACGATGATGACGCCGCTCCACCGTCCGATCTCCATCTGATCCAGCGGCTCGCATTCGCAGGTACCGTTTCGGGGTAAAAAGAGACTAACGCGTGGGACCCTTTGTCAGTTGGCTCGCGATGTGTGAAGCGTTACTGGGCTGGCCCTTTCTGCGTTTAAATCTTTCGGCCCATCTGTTTTCCCGCCTAAGCCCATTTAGCCTTATTTCAAATTAATTTGATTCAGCAAATTTCAATACTGGTCTGTGCTAAAAATTGAATAGTTTCAAATCTACAAGTCCGAATCTAGCAAATCAAAATGTTCCAGAAAGCTTATGAATTGATCTAGCTAACCCCACTGGGTTAAACCCCATAACTTGTGTAGATTTTGAATAGCAAAAATAACAAAATAGAGACTTTTCAGTATTCAAATAAATCTTAAAAATCAACCAATTTGAATTTTGAAGTGAATCCAATGTCTATAATTCACATTTCACCAACTCTAATTTACTATGTAAAAATATGATATAGGTTCTGTACATGATCATGGGCTAGAAGCAAAATATTGGCTATGTAGTCAATACTAGTCCATTTAAACTATATTAAATTTTTAGGAATTTAAATCTATGAGGTGTAGCACCTCATTTAAATCATGTTCTCAAGTGATATGAAGTAATGTGATGACCTCTACTGCTTAGGCTCATACTTGCTCACTTGTGGAATTTAAATCAATATAGTTTTTAAATTGCAATGGTTATTTAAATCACATGAGATGATGAATCTCATTTAAATCACTTTTCTCAAATAATAAGTGTGAAGTGTTGACCTTGGTCAACATGTGATCATCCCTGGTTATTTGAGAAGATTAAATCGTAAGAAGATTCAATGAGAGGAAATTATTTCTCCAAAGAACTAAATAGAAACCCTAACTCCAATTTCAATGAGAGGAAATTATTTTCCTAATATTAAATAAGGAAACCCTAGCATAATTTGTGAATAAATGTTAAGTAGTGATGTTAGATTATTTGTGTGAGCCAATAAGGCTAATTAAGACTACTTAGGTGTTGTTTGGTGATTGTATCCTCGTATTCGTTTATAGACGCTAGTACCGGAGACTATCAAGAGGAAGAGGTCTTCTACCAAGAGGAAGAGCAAGAAAACTTTGATCACCTCACCAATCAAGGCAAGCTATTACCAATGCAACTAGAATAATGCAAAGCTCTACAAGAGCAAGGCACCATTACTTTTACTTTATGCTTAATGCTCCTATCCCAAGTTTTTACTTTACAAGCTTTACTAAATTTTGTTTATCAAAGTTTACTTTTTGATTCATGATTCACTTGGTTTAGATATCGAGTAGAACAAGAGCATCAAAGTTAGCCTAGAGCAAGACAAGCTAGTTAGCACCCCTCATGACTAGTTGCTATGGCTAAATAAATAAAATTGATTACTCTAGATAGGAACATGTGAAATGAATGACTTTGAAAACCTTGGAATGATGATTCATTCTACTGAGAGATTTTGAAGGTGAATATGACTTGTGAAGGACTTGGTGAATTTTACAAAAACTGATGGTTGGGTTTGGATGCGATACCATTCCAATTTGAAAGTACCCCCACAATACCCAACATGGGTAAGGGCTTAACTAGAAATTTATGTGCTTTAGTATGGGTTCCCTCTGAACAAGCGTCATCGGGGTTATGCCGAAAGCTGCCTCTACCACAAACGAAATGATGCGATATGACGTGAAATGAGGTGAATGTCCGGCCCAAGCCCTGTGCAGTTCCCAGGCTGACAGTCTGTCTTCACTGGGAGGCCAAGCTCATGGGGAGAGGTGCCTATACTAGAGCATGTAAGTGAAAGGTTATGGTTGGTAGTCCGCATACGGAGTATGATAAATCAGGGTCAGTTAACCCTGACGGATTATTGCAAATGTTGTGGCACAAGTGTACGACCTCTGCAGAGTGTAGAACTATTCGAATAGCCGTGTCCACGGTTATGGACGGTTGGAAAGGCCATACTGTTCCGTCATCAGACCATTTTCAAAAATGTGACATATGACTTGTGACTTGATTTTGAAAGGTGAATGGTGAATTTTGAATTGAATCACAACAGAGTTGTGGGAATGACACTAAGGTTCCCACCTGAGTTAGTCTAGGGATTCAAGCATCTTTACTAAATGTTTATAAAATAAACTTGGCTTTATGCAAATAAACCTAGAGCTTGGTATCCCCTTACTAAAATTGATAGTGCTTACCCTAGTATTAGTTTGCGAGTACTTTAAAGTACTCATGGCTTTGTCCCTGGCTATTCAAATGGCCAGACTATGAAGAGGAATCGCAGTACGAGGAAGATGGACCACAAGACGTCTACGACAACTAGGACCGCTCCTGACGTCAAGCGTTGGCCTGTGGATTAGATAATCCGCTACTACTCCGCTTCCGCTATTTGTGATGTTCGTTGATCAATGGATCAACTACTATTGTAATATTGGATCATGTGATCTAACTGTGTAAGACAATTACGCGTTGTAATAAATGATGACTCTATGATATTCAACTATTATGTCTCGCAACAGCAATATTCCTGGGATTGCGATGAAGGGCATAATAGGCATCTGGACTTAAAAATCCGGGTGTTGACAAGTTGGTATCAGAGCCATTGTTTGACCTTAGGAGATCCTAGTTAGAATGGACGTCCGAAAAACTTAGTTTCAAAACAAAGGAAGTGAATATTTCTGAAAACTTATTCTCACCCTTATCTTAAGATCTTTTCAAAAGAATAAAGCCATGCTCTACTGTAATATCCCAGGTAATGGGGTTACAAAAATAGAGGAAACATATGTGTGCATTGCATTCATGCATAGAAAATCCGGGGAATTTTCGCGCTTTAAAGTAAAACAGTCACAGTAACTGAAGTTTCACCTGACCTTGGTGGAATTGAAGTGGCTCATCAAGTCAAGCGCTATAAACCTCAATGTGACTTTGTTAAAACCTTGTTTTGGGTAGAGATGATATGATCTAAGGGGTTAGATCAAATGGAACTAATAATCAACACAACAACACTTTACACAATGATCAATTACTTGATCATACAACAGATCATAATATGGTAATCATTGCCACAACACAAGAACATCTATTCAATTACAAACCAAGTAACAATAAAATGGAGAAACCATTCCTGACTTATCTTTTCCATGTCTTAAGCTAATCCTTGAACCTACCATGAACCTCAGGGTATTCATTATATTTCAATCTTGGAAACAAGACAAGGAGATCAACTCTAGAAATATATATATCCTTCTCTATTCCATATTAGTATACATCAAACCAAGAGAGATGAGAGTTCTACAATAATTATTAGAGAAGCAACAAACCTTGAGCTAAACCTTGGATATGCATCCAAGTATTCAAATCATCATCTTAAAGAGAAACCCTAGGATATTATTCAAGTCCTTCCCAAGTGAGAGAGCCCATTCATATCAATTCCAGCTTTACCTATTAATGAATAGAGGACAACCTTTGAACTAAAGTATTGGGTTGTAAACCATTTCATCTTGGAGTGGTGAGATAACCAAATACCAAGTGGAATAAGACTATATCCATGACTTAGTGAAATAAGGAGTGGAATAATCCAACTAAGATAAACAATTAAATCTTTAGCTCAGTAACCTAAATAAATATTAGGAGTACACCATAAACCCTAGAATAAACCATTCCTATATGAGGGAACTCAAGCTATGGAGTTACACTCAAGATAGTTGAGGCAACACTTGGATTTGAGGGAGAGAACTATTCTTATACCCAGATGACCCTATCATCATTGTTTGAGAAGAACCCTAGCAGATTATCTCAGGCATTCTCCTGGGATATAAACTAATGAGGCAACCATAGAAGTTCTATCCTAGAAAGTAAAATAGAAGTGCTATACATTAATTGAATAGGACAATGCTTGATCATGGAACTGAGAAACCTAATTAATGAGAGATACCTTAGGAAGCCAAACTTTGATCATTATAAATTGTGTAATGATCATAAACCCTATGAAATTGAGGTAGAGATATCAAGAACAAGTTGATCATGTTTAACCATGATCATGCTCTTGAGATATGTGAGGATAAGTTAAACCCTACTAGAATAAGTAGACCTTATTACCACATGAAATCATAAGGAGATCACTAGTAATCAAATCCAGGCTTATATCCCAATCTTCACTCAAGAACCACAAGAAAACCTTTAGAGTCAAACTCTATACTTTATATGGTGAGAAACCATCCATCCATATGACCAAAGTTAACTATAAAAAGAACCATAACCACTTTAGTCACTTTAATGATAAATTGAGGATAGCAATTGAAGTTAATTGGGAGAAGACAAAATTAATTCTCAAATCTTTAGTAATTAGGGAAGCACATGAAATACTAAGCAAGTAACCACCTTATCATGGTTAGGGGAGATTAAAACCTAGCACATACAATATGGTGTCATCTCATCTCTATAACCTAGAATTAAAACTCAACCCTAGTTTATGCATCACTTGGGTGATCACAAATAAAACCTAAACCACAATTAAGATTCAAACCATGTGTCATTAGGTAATTAGCATTTGAACCCTAATGATGCAATCATCAAATCCTATGCTTCATTGATAAAACAAAAGAGCCACCTAATGCTAAAGTCCTATGATTAAAACCAGGTGTGGTTGACAACCATTTAACTTTGTAATCAAGATAAACCATGATGGAAACAAATACCTACTTTGATACTCTCAAATATAATGCTAGTACCAACCTTAATAATAGGGGTTATGATGAAAACTATAAAACCCTAATACATTGGAGCTCACATAAAATAATATGCAAGTAACTAAATCAAGACCCTAGAAATAATTTGGTACATAAAGCCCTGCCATTTGGCCATCTCTTTGAATCATAAAAATATTTGAAATTTCAAAAGAAAAAGAATGGAAGATTATAATTACTATCTTACCTATTTGAATTATAGTGTATGGTGAACCTATCATTATATGAACAATCAAAATAGTATGTCTCAAGTAGAATTATTACTTGAGAGGTAATTTCTAAGTGAATAGTATTTACAAATACCTGCATGGCAGAATTGATTTCAAATTTGAATTCAACAAATAAGAATACAAAACAGAAATAAATAAAAGAGAAAAAGGGGAAGAACCTTACCTGGACCTCACCTGGCCGCAGCAGCCCACCATCATAGCCCACCAGCAGCCCAGAACGACCCAGTCCAGCACAGCCCGTCGCAGCCCACGTACCTCTTCGTGAAAAATCAACACGAGGAGCTCGTCCTCATCCTCTCGACGCGCATGGACGCCAGCACAGAGGCGTGCTCCTCTTCTTCGCTCGCTGTCGCCCTCTCCTTCCCCGACGTCGTGACGCGGCTCGCCCTCGAGCCGTATAAAAGCCCAGCGAAGCACAACAGCTCGGGATTTCTTCCTCTTCTCCAATTTTCTCCAATGGCCGAAACCCTAGCCGCAGACCTCCGCTCGCCGCCGGCGATAGAGGCATCCCCGTGCCTCGCCATGACCATCGTTGGAATCGCCATCCTCGACTTGCTCTGTATGCAAGAGGAATCAATCTCAAGCATCCTGTAGCGCCGCCGTCAACCTTGTCTTCCCCGACACCGGCGCCATGAATTCCGGCGATCTAGACCACCAGAGACCTCGCCGCCAAGCTCGTCGTGCTCCTGGTGAGCCTCTCTACCGCACAGCATGCCTAGCTTGATCGATTGCACGCCGTAGCTTCGCCGTATCGAGTACCCCGTGTGTACTGCCGCCGTTCCTCGCCGCCGGGCACGCTCCGGTGACCATACCGGAGCGGCGCCGCCACCATTGGGTTCGCCTCGGCGTCCTCTTTCCGTCAAGCATCCACACACCCCCGCGGGAACCGTATTTCGCCGGCGATTGCCGCCAGTTCCCGCCGGCAGTGAGCCTCCCTGCCACCGTGGCAATTTTGACCTTGGTCAATGCACGTGTGGCAGGTGACATGGCCACTGGCCCACGAGTCAGTGACTCTGTGAGTAGATAGCCGGGTAGATTTAGCATTTCTCCTGTTTTAATTTCAATTCAATAAATTGCTGCAACTTTAGATAATTGTAGAAAATTCATAAAAGCTCATAAAAATACAAATGAGATATCAAAATTTATATAAAAGAAAAATCTACCCAATAAAAATATAAAATGAAATTTATATAATAAATTCAATTATTAAATACTTGTTAATTAAGCCTTAGTTATTAATTCTAAATTCAATTAAACTTCAATAATTAGGAAAACAATTTAAAAATAATAAAAAACCAGTAAAGCAAATAAAGAAAACACTAACACTAATCTCCTTTATTTTTAACTTATTTAATCCTGAATATTGGGATTAAAATCCTAATTAATAATTACCCTAATTATTAATTGTTTAACAAAAATAATAAAATGCCAAATTCAATATTATTTTTTCAAAATTATTAATAAACTTCAACTTTAAAATGAAGTTTATTAATCATAAGAACTATATGGAAAATAGCAAACCCTAATCCCATATTGAATAATATTACAACCCTACCATTTCATGTGATTACTAAAACCCTAATTCCATTAGGAACCCTAGTTCCACGATTTTATGTGTGAACCCTAAATAGTTCTAACCTAAAACCTAGGTTAGAACATATAATCAAGAGACCTTGTTTTCATACCTAGATCCATAATTAACCACTAAATGCATGTCTAGGTCCACATAAAATATATGAGCCTATCACTAAGACTTTAACATTCCATGTGTTCATCTCATCAAACCTAGATGATCAAACAGGAACACTTAAGTCTAAAACCTAGTTCCTATCATCAAAAATATCAACCTTACTCATACCTATATAGCATCACACCAATGTGATGGACTCCAATAGCAACCATGCTAATATTGACATCATATCCCATACACACTAAACCCTATTAGTGTGAGATAATTATTAAACATACTATTTAGGAAACCACCATTCCTTACTTAGTGAATCCAATAGCAAACCCTAGACAACCTCAACCCTAATTGCAATACTTCTTATTACTTAAGAAGTATGTTCTTCAAAAGTTATTCTTTTGAAGAAAATAAGGTATCATCATCAATCCTGTCTAATAGGACCTATAAACCCTAACTATCTATCACTAGTAAGAGATAACCAACCTTGGTAGCACCCATGTGTAATTAATGGCTTAAGATGCTTAGGCTTAGTTCAACCCTTACAAGTTCTAGCTGTTGATGAATCCAACTATGTTGTGATCCATCTAATACTTACTCCAAGAAACTAAATGAAACCATAGTCAACCATAGAACCCCCTCAACCTAATTATCATACTTGTTCTTTATTAAAGAACATGTTCTTCAAAAGTTATTCTTTTAAAGTATATGATAATTAATCATTAACCATGCCATATAGTACTAAAACTGACCACTGTTCTTTACTTGTTAACATTATGCCAATTATCATTCTTTGTGTTCTCAGTTGAGTATTATGCTTTATTATCTACCTGTTCATAATACCAAGTAATCACACCTGAATAAGAACCTTGTATGTGAATCACTCTAAAAGTGCAACACACCCTAAACCAATAATTACAACTCAATGATCCTAAATCATCGGGGTTAGGTCACGCTTAGAGCGATTGCATCTCATTCTTATGCATTATTGCATCCTTGCCAATCTTTTAAACATCATCCTTACCGGACGATGATGCTATTTCAGAATTTGGAGTTAATGCGTATCGAAGACCTTGCCTGCATAATCTTGCAGTCAAGAAAGGCAAGTTCATCACTTGCTCATGTCATTTGAGTATTTCTATCAAATTACTTGCAAAGTATTATGGTTATCACTATTGCATAAAAATCAAAACCACTACTTTCATAACTATGAATATGACTATGTGGTGGGCAATGGAACCATGGATTGTGTTGATATGGTGGAGGTTCCATTGCAAGGGCTTATATCCATCTAGGATTAAACAACAAATGTCGCCAGTGATTCTTGTGCCGTAATACATGTGTTAACCATAAGATCCGGAGTGGGACGGAGTAGTCAAAAGTGTTTCCACCTCTCGTTCATCAACGGATGCGCTTTACCGTAGACACTTGTATCTGTCAGGGCAAGCGGTTGGCTGGGGAAGCCTTAAGTCCCCACGGCATAGTCCGTAGACACTTGTCGCTCGAAGAGCAAGCGGTTGGCTGGGGAAGCCTTAAGTCCCCACGGTATTGCGGTCTATGATGGGTTGCAGCTACCGGCGAAGGAGTTTGGTTCGATCCCAAACTGTCGTCGTGGTCGGGGTCCACCCGTGAGTGGGAATAATGGGACCGGCGAGGACCCAGGGTCGGGGCATGCAACAAAGGGTGGGTGTTCGAGGTAGCGGAGGAACATGATTGGCTAGACCTTATACCGGGCCTCACACCATAGGAAGTGTGGACGAGCTCACGGCTCGGTTGGCACCAAGGTTAAGATCTCTTATGGGTAAAGCAACACACCTCTGCAGAGTGTAAAGAACCGTGACCTGTCACTCCCTGTTCCGGGATATGGAACTGCGAACGCGGCCGGAAAGGAGCTCCATGAAGTTCTAGTAAACCGGTGAAGGCTGACGGACATAGTTCTTCTGAATAAAAGAAACCTTTTGAAGAAATGGTTATGAAAACTTGCATTGGTATTAGACTTTCTGGTCTAATGCCGTAGCTAGTGCATTAAACACCTCTTTCCTATAATGAACTTGTTGAGTACGCTCGTACTCATCCCACTCTTAAATCCCCTGCTTAGATATGGAGGCATCGAAGGAGGATCTACAGTGCAACTCGAAGACCGAGGGATCAACAAATACTTCAAGGGACAGGAACCTGACAGAAGAGTCAAACACTACCTCCAACAAGGATCAAACCTAGCTTAGCAATAGAAAGGAACTAGTTTCCTAAACCTAGCTCCTATTTAGCTAGAATCTATTCACAGCCTCTAGAGTTAGTTAAATACTCTGCAAATAGAGTTCGTGATAAGACTAGACTACGAGTCGTTCTTCTGGAGTTTATTTGCAGTTTTACCTCATTGTAAAGTAGGAGGCTGTGATGATCTTATGTAACAGAGTCATTGTTGTAATTCTATAGACATGCCTTGGACCCGCATATGTTTCTGTTGTACCACTCTGAGCGATATAATACTAGTGGAACGATGTTTCATTGGTGTTATATCAGACTTGCATACTACACCATGCAGTGGTATGCCGGGTCATCACAGTTGGTATCAGAGCAAATGCTTTGACCTAGGATTAAAACCTTTAAATGAGACCTATAGGATTGGTAGTGTCTATAGGGAGTTGTCTTAGTTAAACCAAATACTTTTTATGACTTGAGATGGATATTCACTTGAGAATAATCCTGACACACTTGAGTCAACATTTCTTATCTAGCTTACCAAAATAAAATAAAGTTAGTTAGCTAATCCCAAACATGTAGTACACCATGAAGTCCTTAAACAATAGATGAGTAGATCACGGTTGGTATACAATACTTGGTAGTCCAAAGAGAGGATACAACCATAAGGAAGATATCCTATTGGAAGATGTATACCAACATCTATTATGATTAAATAAAAGTATTCAGACCTGTAGTAGGAGTAATATCAAGTGATGAAGATAATTAAGATATCCTAATAGAAAATATAGACCAAGTTAAGTAATGAGTAAGTAAATTATCCAAACTTGTAAAACAACTGATAGTAAGTGATAAAAACAAGTGATAAGAGGTAGTATAGACCATGATGAGTCAATCATGGGAAATAAGGAAGAGTGATAGGAATAATATATGTCTACTTACATGGTAGAAATAGTAGTCACATATGATTCACTTGAGATTCATTATGTGATGGAATAGAACATCATAAACATTTAGGAGGAGAACAATAAGAAGTCAAGTGCTAAACAAATAGTGCAAGAATTGTGTTCCAAAACAATAAGAAGGGTGCCAGGCACATCATAACCATAGTCTTATGATAGTATAAACACTTAGAAGTATAGGAGATATATCCTAATAAATAGGTGTTTAGAGTAGACATGATAGAACCTAGACATATCATGTGAGATAGTCCTCAATAAAATGAAAGTTAAGTAGTACTTCCAAAGAAAATTAGGTTAACCTTAACTATCCTAGACAACTTTGTTTCAAGTTTATCTCATTGCAATTGTGCAATTAAGGTAAAAGTTGAGACAAATCATAGAATCCAATATATTCGTGCTAAGTATCACGATATAAACCTATCTTATGTGGTGTTATATACTACACATCTCAGCCTGATGTTTAGAGATGTCTTACTCAACTAGTATATTCAGGCTTACGATGATGTGTATTATATACACAAAGCTGAATCTTCTTGGATTTTATTGGATTTTCATTGTTTGACTAGATCCATACATGGAGTTTGACTTTGATATGCAAATGCATGTTGCAATATCAAGTTCCTACTTGATGTTAAAGATCTAGAGGGTAATGGTAAACGTGTGAGGAAGTGACGAACTCTGAAGATCTTAAAAACAAGATGAAGGTTCATCAGAAAAAGGAAGTAAAGTTGTGGGAAGTAACCACAATACTCGGAAGGAAGTACAATCATAAACTCATGCTTTACCTCAACAGAGGAGTACTTTAGTACAGAAGAAGCATGAAGGTGAGAAATCTGGTGATTATGGTGAAGCTGAAGCAGATCCATAGTCAACATAGAAGAGGGAATGCATGGGAAATCACTTAGGATACTATATTCATAGTATTAGCTAGTGGTTTTCTTGCAAAATAAACCCTGAAGAAAGGAAGATGACCTATGAAACCATTGATAATATAAGAAGACCATAGTTGATATCAGAAGACCACAATTGGTATAGGATCAATACTGCGAGATAAAGTAGAAGATATCTCGTCCAGTTGATTAGAACATATATTAGAATCCATTTTTAGATAACAAATAGCTACAATTGGTATCAAGTAGTCCACCATTGGATTATTGGTACCAATAAGTTGTGAACAAATAAAATTTTGTTAGCCAAATAACAATGACCTATAATCATTTAGTCGAAGGATTCACATTGGATGTCCACAATTGAGTGGATACACCATAAGGATTCTTCGCGAGACCTTAGAAGAGGTACAAATCATAAGATAGACCCAGACCAATATTCTAACCATAAGTCCAATGGATGGAAGAAAAGGAGTTGAAGACCATAAGAAAACTCTAAGGGGTAGAGTAAAGATTGAGTTGGATGTACAATAACTCAATATTTTGAGCAAGATAGTTGAAGAAGGTCTGATCTGAGAGGAAGTTCGATCTTATTTTCATAAGATTGTTGACGCTACTTTCAGAAGGATATTAGACCAGAAGCCGAGGTTCATACCTCGAGGAAGTAAGAAGTGGACTATAACTTGAGAAAGTGAGTAATATTTACTCAGAAGTACGAGAGCTTAAGTCAGCTGATGTTAATGAAGTTGGACGAAGAAAATACTGAAGACCAAATATAGCTCAAGAAGGTCACAGACTGAAGGAGTTTAACAGTAGTAAAATCAAAGACTAATAGAATGATTCCTTTCATGGAACCTAAAGAACACAAAATAATTATAGGTATCAGCTATAAACCATGATTGGATGGACTAAATGAGTCTAATCCATTCTTAGGAAAATAAACCATCACAACCCTTCCATGTTAAGTACCTTACTTAGTACCATTATTGCAGTTTTGGTAATAAGGGAAAACAAAGACCTATTTATCAATTAGGAGTTTATTATCAAATTAGTTTTCAGATAATACTAGCAGCACCAGAATAAGACTTAATCATTGAATCTTCAAAGAGAAAGGAAACAAGCTTATAGAGATGGAAGAAATCAAAGAATCAAAGTAAGAACCATGGTTCAGAGACAAACCCTAATGGATTCCAGGAAGAATCTGGACAAGGGATATATTCAATTATATCCAGTGATATCACCACGGAGTTAGAGAAAAGTCGTAGCCGGCATAAGTCAGATCCACACTCCGAAACGTGAGAGATATCAAACTTTGAGGACGAAGTTTAGTTTAAGGGGTAGAGACTGTAATATCCCAGGTAATGGGGTTACAAAAATAGAGGAAACATATGTGTGCATTGCATTCATGCATAGAAAATCCGGGGAATTTTCGCGCTTTAAAGTAAAACAGTCACAGTAACTGAAGTTTCACCTGACCTTGGTGGAATTGAAGTAGCTCATCAAGTCAAGCGCTATAAACCTCAATGTGACTTTGTTAAAACCTTGTTTTGGGTAGAGATGATATGATCTAAGGGGTTAGATCAAATGGAACTAATAATCAACACAACAACACTTTACACAATGATCAATTACTTGATCATACAACAGATCATAATATGGTAATCATTGCCACAACACAAGAACATCTATTCAATTACAAACCAAGTAACAATAAAATGGAGAAACCATTCCTGACTTATCTTTTCCATGTCTTAAGCTAATCCTTGAACCTACCATGAACCTCAGGGTATTCATTATATTTCAATCTTGGAAACAAGACAAGGAGATCAACTCTAGAAATATATATATCCTTCTCTATTCCATATTAGTATACATCAAACCAAGAGAGATGAGAGTTCTACAATAATTATTAGAGAAGCAACAAACCTTGAGCTAAACCTTGGATATGCATCCAAGTATTCAAATCATCATCTTAAAGAGAAACCCTAGGATATTATTCAAGTCCTTCCCAAGTGAGAGAGCCCATTCATATCAATTCCAGCTTTACCTATTAATGAATAGAGGACAACCTTTGAACTAAAGTATTGGGTTGTAAACCATTTCATCTTGGAGTGGTGAGATAACCAAATACCAAGTGGAATAAGACTATATCCATGACTTAGTGAAATAAGGAGTGGAATAATCCAACTAAGATAAACAATTAAATCTTTAGCTCAGTAACCTAAATAAATATTAGGAGTACACCATAAACCCTAGAATAAACCATTCCTATATGAGGGAACTCAAGCTATGGAGTTACACTCAAGATAGTTGAGGCAACACTTGGATTTGAGGGAGAGAACTATTCTTATACCCAGATGACCCTATCATCATTGTTTGAGAAGAACCCTAGCAGATTATTGATACGTCTCCGACGTATCGATAATTTCTTATGTTCCATGCCACATTATTGATGTTATCTACATGTTTTATGCACACTTTATGTCATATTCGTGCATTTTCTGGAACTAACCTATTAACAAGATGCCGAAGTGCCGATTCTTTGTTTTCTGCTGTTTTTGGTTTCAGAAATCCTAGTAAGGAAATATTCTCGGAATTGGACGAAATCAAAGCCCTGGGGCCTATTTTTCCACGGAGCTTCCAGAAGACCGAAGAACACACGAAGTGGGGCCACGAGGTGGCGACACCACAAGGCGGCGCGGCCCAGGGGGGGCCCGCGCCGCCCTATGGTGTGGCTCCCTCGTCTGGCCCCCGACTCTGCCCTTTCGCCTATAAAAAGTCTCCGTGACAAAAACCCCAGTACCGAGAACCACGATACGGAAAACCTTCCAGAGACGCCGCCGCCGCCGATCCCATCTCGGGGGATCCAGGAGATCGCCTCCGGCACCCTGCCGGAGAGGGGAATCATCTCCCGGAGGACTCTACGCCGCCATGGTCGCCTCCGGTGTGATGTGTGAGTAGTCTACCCCTGGACTATGGGTCCATAGCAGTAGCTAGATGGTTGTCTTCTCCCCATTGTGCTATCATTGTCGGATCTTGTGAGCTGCCTAACATGATCAAGATCATCTATCTGTAATCCTATATGTTGCGTTTGTTGGGATCCGATGAATAGAGAATACTTGTTATGTTGATTATCAAAGTTATGCTTATGTGTTGTTTATGATCTTGCATGCTCTCCGTTACTAGTAGATGCTCTGGCCAAGTAGATGCTTGTAACTCCAAGAGGGAGTACTTATGCTCGATAGTGGGTTCATGCCTGCATTAACACCTGGGACAGTGACAGAAAGTTCTAAGGTTGTGTTGTGCTGTTGCCACTAGGGATAAAACATTGATGCTATGTCTAAGGATGTAGTTGTTGATTACATTACGCACCATACTTAATGCAATTGTCTGTTGCTTTGCAACTTAATACTGGAGGGGGTTCGGATGATAACCTGAAGGTGGACTTTTTAGGCATAGATGCAGTTGGATGGCGGTCTATGTACTTTGTCGTAATGCCCAATTAAATCTCACTATACTCATCATGATATGTATGTGCATTGTCATGCTCTCTTTATTTGTCAATTGCCCAACTGTAATTTGTTCACCCAACATGCTGTTCGTCTTATGGGAGAGACACCTCTAGTGAACTGTGGACCCCGGTCCAATTCTCTTTACTGAAATACAATCTACTGCAATACTTGTTCTACTGTTTTCTGCAAACAATCATCTTCCACACAATACGGTTAACTCTTTGTTACAGCAAGCTGGTGAGATTGACAACCTCACTGTTTCGTTGGGGCAAAGTACTTTGGTTGTGTTGTGCAGGTTCCACGTTGGCGCCGGAATCCCTGGTGTTGCGCCGCACTACATCCCGCCGCCATCAACCTTCAACGTGCTTCTTGGCTCCTCCTGGTTCGATAAACCTTGGTTTCTTTCTGAGGGAAAACTTGCTGCTGTGCGCATCATACCTTCCTCTTGGGGTTGCCCAATGAACGTGTGAAATACACGCCATCAAGCATATTTTCTGGCGCCGTTGCCGGGGAGTTCAAGACACGCTGCAAGGGGAGTCTCCACTTCTCAATCTCTTTACTTTGTTTTTGTCTTGCTTAGTTTTGTTTACTACTTTGTTTGCTGCACTAAATCAAAATACAAAAAAATTAGTTGCTAGTTTTACTTTACTTGCTATCTTGTTTGCTATATCAAAAACACAAAAAAATTAGTTTACTTGCATTTACTTTATCTAGTTTGCTTTATTTACTGTTGCTAAAATGGCCAACGCTGAAAATACTAAGTTGTGTGACTTCACAACCACAAATAATAATGATTTCTTATGCACACCTATTGCTCCACCTGCTACTACAGCAGAATTCTTTGAAATTAAACCTGCTTTACTGAATCTTGTCATGAAAGATCAATTTTCTGGTGTTAGTTCTGATGATGCTGCTGCCCATCTTAATAATTTTGTTGAACTATGTGAAATGCAAAAATATAAAGATGTAGATGGTGATATTATTAAACTAAAATTGTTCCCTTTCTCATTAAGAGGAAGAGCTAAAGATTGGTTGCTATCTCTGCCTAAGAATAGTATTGATTCATGGACTAAATGCAAGGATGCTTTTATTGGTAGATATTATCCCCCTGCTAAAATTATATCTTTGAGGAGTAGCATAATGAATTTTAAACAATTAGATACTGAACATGTTGCTCAAGCTTGGGAAAGAATGAAATCTCTGGTTAAAAATTGCCCAACCCATGGACTGACTACTTGGATGATCATCCAAACCTTCTATGCAGGACTAAATTTTTCTTCACGGAATTTATTGGATTCAGCTGCTGGAGGTACCTTTATGTCCATCACTCTTGGTGAAGCAACAAAGCTTCTTGATAATATGATGATCAACTACTCTGAATGGCACACGGAAAGAGCTCCACAAGGTAAGAAGGTAAATTCTGTCGAAGAAACCTCTTCCTTGAGTGATAAGATTGATGCTATTATGTCTATGCTTGTGAATGATAGGACTAATATTGATCCTAATAATGTTCCATTAGCTTCATTGGTTGCACAAGAAGAACATGTTGATGTAAATTTCATTAAAAATAATAATTTCAACAACAATGCTTACCGGAACAATTCTAGTAACAACTATAGGCCATATCCTTATAATAATGGCAACGGCTATGGTAATTCTTATGGGAATTCTTACAACAATAATAGGAGTTCACCCTGGACTTGAAGCCATGCTTAAAGAATTTATTAGTACACAAACTGCTTTTAACAAATCTGTTGAAGAAAAGCTTGGGAAAATTGATATACTTGCTTCTAAAGTCGATAGTCTTGTTGCTGATGTTGATCTCTTGAAATCAAAAGTTTTGCCTAATGAGAATCATCATAATAAAATTACTACTACAGCAAATGCCATTCAAGTTAGAATTAATGAGAATATAAGATTAATGGCTGAACTGCGTGCTAGGTGGGATAGAGAAGAAAATGAAAAACTAGCTAAAGAGAAGAATATAGCTAAAGTTTGGACTGTTACCACCACTAGTAATGCTAATGCTACACATGTTGCTGCACCTCCTACTCATACTAATAAAAGAATTGGTGTTAGCAATGTTTCCACTTCGAATGCAAAGCGCGAAAAACTGCACGGCTGCTAAAACTGCTGAAACTGCTTGTGATAAAGTCGCTGAAATTTTTTCCAACATTGGGGATGATGATCCCATTGCTTTAGATTATAATGGTTTGAATTTTGATGATTGCCACATCTCTGAAGTTATAAAGTTCTTGCAAAAACTTGCTAAAAGTCCTAATGCTAGTGCTATAAATTTGGCTTTCACGCATCATATTACAAATGCTCTCATAAAAGCTAGAGAAGAGAAACTAGAGCGTGAAGCCTCTATTCCTAAAAAGCTAGAGGATGGTTGGGAGCCCATCATTAAGATGAAGGTTAAAGATTTTGATTGTAATGCTTTATGTGATCTTGGTGCAAGTATTTCTGTTATGCCTAAGAAAATTTATAATATGCTTGACTTGCCACCGCTGAAAAATTGTTATTTGGATGTTAATCTTGCTGATCATTCTACAAAGAAACCTTTGGGTAAAGTTGATAATGTTCGCATTACCGTTAACAATAACCTTGTTCCCGTTGATTTTGTTGTCTTGGATATTGAATACAATGCATCTTGTCCCATTATATTGGGAAGACCTTTTCTTCGAACTGTTGGTGCTACCATTGATATGAAGGAAGGTAATATAAAATATCAATTTCCTCTCAAGAAAGGTATGAAACACTTCCCTAGAAAGAGAATGAAGGTACCTTTTGACTCTATTATGAGAACAAATTATGATGTTGACACTTCATCTCTCGATAATACTTGATACACACTTTCTGCGCCTAGCTGAAAGGCGTTAAAGAAAAGCGCTTATGGGAGACAACCCATGTTTTTACCTACAGTACTTTGTTTTTATTTTGTGTCTTGGAAGTTGTTTACTACTGTAGCAACCTCTCCTTATCTTAGTTTTGTGTTTTGTTGTGCCAAGTTAAGCCGTTGATAGAAAAGTAAGTACTAGATTTGGATTACTGCACAGTTCCAGATTTCTTTGCTGTCACGAATCTGGGTCCACCTCCCTGTAGGTAACTCAGAAAATTAAGCCAATTTACGTGCATGATCCTCAGATATGTATGCAACTTTCATTCAATTTGAGCATTTTCATCTGAGCAAGTCTGGTGCCATTTTAAAATTCGTCAATACGAACTGTTCTGTTTTGACAGATTCTGCCTTTTATTTCGCATTGCCTCTTTTGCTATGTTGGATGAATTTCTTTGATCCACTAATGTCCAGTAGCATTATGCAATGTCCAGAAGTGTTAAGAATGATTTTGTCACCTCTGAATATGTCAATTTATAATGTGCACTAACCCTCTAATGAGTTGTTTCGAGTCTGGTGTGGAGGAAGTTTTCAAGGATCAAGAGAGGAGTATGATGCAACATGATCAAGGAGAGTGAAAGCTCTAAGCTTGGGGATGCACCCGGTGGTTCACCCCTGCATATATCAAGAAGACTCAAGCATCTAAGCTTGGGGATGCCCAAGGCATCCCCTTCTTCATCGACAACATTATCAGGTTCCTCCCCTGAAACTATATTTTTATTCCATCACATCTTATGTGCTTTTTCTTGGAGCGTCGGTTTGTTTTTGTTTTTGTTTTGTTTGAATAAAATGGATCCTAGCATTCACTTTATGGGAGAGAGACACGCTCCGCTGTAGCATATGGACAAGTATGTCCTTGGTTTCTACTCATAGTATTCATGGCGAAGTTTCTCCTTCGTTAAATTGTTATATGGTTGGAATTGGAAAATGATACATGTAGTAATTGCTATAAATGTTTTGGGTAATGTGATACTTGGCAATTGTTGTGCTCATGATTAAGCTCTTGCATCATATGCTTTGCACCCATTAATGAAGAAATACATAGAGCATGCTAAAATTTGGTTTGCATATTTGGTTTCTCTAAAGTCTAGATAATTTCTAGTATTGAGTTTGAACAACAAGGAAGATGGTGTAGAGTCTTATAATGTTTTCAATATGTCTTTTATGTGAGTTTTGCTGCACCGGTTCATCCTTGTGTTTGTTTCAAATAAGCCTTGCTAGCCTAAACCTTGTATCGAGAGGGAATACTTCTCATGCATCCAAAATACTTGAGCCAACCACTATGCCATTTGTGTCCACCATACCTACCTATACTACATGGTATTTTCCGCCATTCCAAAGTAAATTGCTTGAGTGCTATCTTTAAAATTCCATCATTCACCTATGCAATATATAGCTCATGGGACAAATAGCTTAAAAACTATTGTGGTATTGAATATGTCATTATGCACTTTATCTCTTATTAAGTTGCTTGTTGAGCGATAACCATGTTTACTGGGGACGCCATCAACTGTTCATTGTTGAATTTCATGTGAGTTGCTATGCATGTTCGTCTTGTCTGAAGTAAGGGCGATCTACACTGAGTTGAATGGTTTGAGCATGCATATTGTGAGAGAAGAACATCGGGCCGCTAACCGAAGCCATGTTCCATGGTGGAAGTTTCAGTTTTGGACAAACATCCTCAAATCTCTAATGAGAAAAGAATTAATTGTTGTTGAATGCTTAAAGCATTAAAAGAGGAGTCCATTATCTGTTGTCTATGTTGTCCGGGTATGGATGTCTAAGTTGAGAATAATCAATAGCGAGAAATCCAATGCGAGCTTTCTCCTTAGACCTTTGTACAGGCGGCATAGAGGTACCCCTTTGTGATACTTGGTTAAAGCATATGTATTGCGGTGATAATCCAGGTAGTCCAAGCTAATTAGGACAAGGTGCGGGCACTATTAGTATACTATGCATGAGGCTTGCAACTTATAAGATATAATTTACATGATGCATATGCTTTATTACTACCGTTGACAAAATTGTTTCATGTTTTCAAAATCAAAGCTCTAGCACAAATATAGCAATCGATGCTTTTCCTCTATGAGGACCATTCTTTTACTTTCAATGTTGAGTCAGTTCACCTATCTCTCTCCACCTCAAGAAGCAAACACTTGTGTGAACTATGCATTGATTCCTACATACTTGCTTATTGCACTTATTATATTACTCTATGTTGACAATATCCATGAGATATACATGTTACAAGTTGAAAGCAACCGCTGAAACTTAATCTTCTTTTGTGTTGCTTCAATATCTCTACTATGAATTATTGCTTTATGAGTTAACTCTTATGCGAGACTTATTGATGCTTGTCTTGAAGTGCTATTCATGAAAAGTCTTTGCTATATGATTCACTTGTTTACTCATGTCATATACATTGTTTTGATCGCTGCATTCACTACATATGCTTTACAAATAGTATGATCAAGATTATGATGGCATGTCACTCCAGAAATTATCTGTGTTATCGTTTTACCTGCTCGGGACGAGCAGAACTAAGCTTGGGGATGCTGATACGTCTCCGACGTATCGATAATTTCTTATGTTCCATGCCACATTATTGATGTTATCTACATGTTTTATGCACACTTTATGTCATATTCGTGCATTTTCTGGAACTAACCTATTAACAAGATGCCGAAGTGCCAGTTGCTGTTTTCTGCTGTTTTTGGTTTCAGAAATCCTAGTAAGGAAATATTCTCGGAATTGGACGAAATCAAAGCCCTGGGGCCTATTTTTCCACGGAGCTTCCAGAAGACCGAAGAACACACGAAGTGGGGCCACGAGGTGGCGACACCACAAGGCGGCGCGACCCAGGGGGGGCCCGCGCCGCCCTATGGTGTGGCTCCCTCGTCTGGCCCCCGACTCTGCCCTTTCGCCTATAAAAAGTCTCCGTGACGAAAACCCCAGTACCGAGAACCACGATACGGAAAACCTTCCAGAGACGCCGCCGCCGCCGATCCCATCTCGGGGGATCCAGGAGATCGCCTCCGGCACCCTGCCGGAGAGGGGAATCATCTCCCGGAGGACTCTACGCCGCCATGGTCGCCTCCGGTGTGATGTGTGAGTAGTTGATACGTCTCCAACGTATCTATAATTTCCGATGTTCCATGCTTGTTTTATGACAATACCAACATGTTTTGTCCACACTTTATATCATTTTTATGCGTTTTCCGGAACTAACCTATTGACGAGATGCCGAGAGGCCAGTTGCTGTTTTCTGCTGTTTTTGGTTCCAGAAAGGCTGTTCGGGCAATATTCTCGGAATTGGACGAAATCAACGCCAAACCTCCTATTTTTCCCGGAAGGCTCCAGAACACCGAAGGAGAGTCGGAGGAGTGCCAGGGGGGCCCCACACCCTAGGGTGGCGCGGCCCAAGGGGGGGGCGCGCCCCCCTATGGTGTGGCCAGCCCAGGCCCCCTCCGACTCCGATTCTTCGCCTATTTAAGCCGTCGTGACCTAAAACCTCGACACCGATTGACGAAAACCACAGAAACCTTCCAGAGCCGCCGCCATCGCGAAGCCAAGATCTGGGGGACAGGATCTCTGTTCCGGCACGCTGCCGGAGCGGGGAAGTGCCCCCGGAAGGCTTCTCCATCGACACCGCTGCCATCTCCACCGCCATCTTCATCACCGCTGCTGCTCCCATGAGGAGGGAGTAGTTCTCCATCGAGGCTCGGGGCTGTACCGGTAGCTATGTGGTTAATCTCTCTATGTACTTCAATACAATGATCTCATGAGCTGCTTTACATGATTGAGATTCATATGAGTTTTGTATCACTACTATCTATGTGCTACTCTAGTGATGTGTTATTAAAGTAGTTCTATTCCTCCTGCACGTGTGTAATGGTGACAGTGTGTGCACCGTGTTAGTACTTGGTTTGTGCTATGATCATGATCTCTTGTAGATTATGGAGTTAACTATTGCTATGATAATATTGATGTGATCTATTCCTCCTACATATGCATGAAGGTGACAGTGTGCATGCTATGCTAGTACTTGGTTTAGTAGCGTTGATCTATCTTACACTAAAGGTTACTAAAACATGAGCATTATTGTGGAGCTTGTTAACTCCGGCATTGAGGGTTCGTGTAATCCTACGCAATGTGTTCATCATCCAACAAAAGTGTAGAGTATGCATTTATCTATTCTGTTATGTGATCAATGTTGAGAGTGTCCACTAGTGAAAGTATAATCCCTAGGCCTTGTTCCTAAATACTGCTGAGTTACTACTGCTTGTTTACTGTTTTACTGCGTTACTACTGCTGCAACACTACCACCATCAACTACGCGCCAAGCACTTTTCTGGCACCGTTGCTACTGCTCATACTTATTCATACCACCTGTATTTCACTATCTCTTCGCCGAACTAGTGCACCTATTTGGTGTGTTGGGGACACAAGAGACTTCTTGCTTTGTGGTTGCAGGGTTGCATGAGAGGGATATCTTTGACCTCTTCCTCCCTGAGTTCGATAAACCTTGGGTGATCCACTTAAGGGAAAACTTGCTGCTGTTCTACAAACCTCTGCTCTTGGAGGCCCAACACTGTCTACAGGAAAGGAGGGGGAACGTAGACATCAAGCACTTTTCTGGCGCCGTTGCCGGGGAGGAAAGGTAAAAGGCACTCATACTCCGGTTCCAGGTAAAGTACTTTTCTGGCGCCATTGTGTTTGTGCTCGAAGCTATTTCCTTTAGATCCTGCAATTGCAACTTTTTGTTTCTTGTTTACACTAGTTAGGCATAATGGAAAACAACAAAAAAATTGGTGAGCTTTTTAGTCTTTTTCCTGATTTAGAATTGTTTGATGCGAAAATTAAAAAACCTATGGAACCTTATTTGCATGCTAGTAGCGATGTTATTAGTATGAATGCAATTACTGCTAATGATATGAAGAAGTCTAAGCTTGGGGAAGCTAGTTTTTGTGGTCTTTTTAGCTTCCCATCTTTAGGGGAGAAAATTTGTTCTGATAATGCTTTATCTCCCATATGCGATAACTCTAATAATGCTTCTGATATTTTAAATCCACCTGCTGAAAGTATTCCGTATAAAATACCCATGAAAATTATTGAACGTGTTATGGATAACCACTATAAAGGGGATGGAACTGTCCATCCTAGAGATCATTTACTGTTTTTGCACGAATTATGTGGGTTATTCAAGTGTGCAGGTATTTCTATGGATGAAGTGAAGAAGAAGCTATTCTCCGTTTATTTGTCACGGTAAAGCGGCGCATTGGTATAAATTGTTGGAGAATAGGCATTCTCTTGGTTGGGAGGAAATTGCATCTCTCTTTTATTCTAAATTTTATCCTCCTCATGAAGTGCATATTGATAGGAATTATATTTATAACTTTTATCCTCGTGATGGAGAGAGTATTTCTCAAGCGTGGGGGAGATTGAAGTCTCTAATGCTCAAATGTCCCATTCATGAGCTCCCCCGTAATGTTATTGTTAACAATTTTTATGCGAGACTTTCAGGACAACACAAGGACTATCTGGACGCGTGTTCGGAGGGATCTTTCACAAGCAAGGAGGTTGAAGCTAGGTGGGATCTCCTTGATCGGATTGAGGACAACGCTGAAGGATGGGAGAATGACAAAGGTAAAGAGTCAGGTATAAATTATGATTATGAATGCATTGAAGCTTTTATGGATACCGATAAATTTCGAAATATGAGTGCTACTTATGGTCTTGACTCTCAAGTTGCTGCGAATCTTTATAAAGCCTTTGCTTCTCATTTTGAATTATCTAAAAACAATTTTGATAAGTATCATGAACCTTTTAAAGAGGCTTGCATGAAGAATGAAATTGTTGTTAATTATTGCAATAAGCATGCTCAAACTCCTAAGAATGCTATTTCCTATAAGCATGTTAATTTTTGTGGAATACATAGACCTTGTGGAATTAATCAAATCAAAGATGAATATTGTATCCATCATGCTAATGAAAAAACTAGAAAGTGGTTTAGGGCTCTAGATGATCTTGGTAAAAAAGTTTGTGCCCTCTATCCTTTTATTTGTGAAGTTTGCCATGAAGTGGGTCATTTTAATTTTCAATGCTCCTCCAGTGATATATTGAACCCAATGAGTGCTGCAAATTTGTATTGTGATGATGAAATTACTCCTAATCAGCATGATGAACTTACTTTATTTTTGGGGTGTGAAGAATTGTCGAGAAAAATCTCTTTGTTACATATGAGTGATCTTGATATTGATGATGTCCTGCATGGGTGTTTTTCTTATTGCATTGATAATAGCCATACAAATACTTACATACAAAATATCTTAGAAGATGACACCTTGCCAAAATATGATAGGACTGCTGTGTGTTTTCAACTAATTAATGAAAAGGAGGGATTCCCCCAAGTTTCTTCTATTGTTTCTGAAAGTAAATCAGGTTATGCGGACAAGCCACCCTTCAAGCCTCTTCCACCTAAAGAAGGGAACGAGGAGAAGGAAGAGAAGAAGAAGAAGGGAACGAAGAAGAAGAAGAAGAAGAAGAAGGGGAATAAAAAGAAAGAGGTAACATCATATCCCCGCGTATATGAGATAACAATAGGTAACCGTAAGTATGTTGCTCCTAATGATTATTGTGATAATGAATCTGAATATGATGATCTTCCTATGCCCTTTACATACATTAGCAATCATGATTTGAATGAGCACACTACTTTTGATATTGCAAATCTCTGGGAAATTAATTCTGAAAATGATGACAATGTGCCTCCGATCTTTGATGATTATTATAAAGAATGCTATGATATAGGTTCTAACTATCCTTATGAAACTTGTCATAGTCATGATTGGGTTACCAAAAACAATTCTCTTAATATGCAACTTGTTTACCATGTTCAAATTCTTGATAATAATCTTGCTCCAATTACTATTAATGAGAATAACTCTTCTTATGCCAAATTTAATGATACTTCTATGCATATGAACCATGATAAGAATGTTTTAAGTGATGGGTATATTGTGGATTTCATCAATGATGCTACTGAAAGCTATTATGAGAGAGGGAAATATGGTTATATGCATCTTAATAATATTAAGTTTCCCCTCTTTATGTTGAGAATCTTGAAGTTGCTCGTGTTTTATCCTCTTATGCTTGTCACTTTGTTCTTCATGAATTCATTTGTGTACAAGATTCCTCTTCATAGGAAGCATGTTAGACTTAAATTTGTTTTGAATTTGCCTCTTGAAGCTCTCTTTTGCTTCAAATACTATTTCCCGCGAATGGATTATTAAAACTGCTGAGCCCATCTTAATGGCTATAAAGAAAGAACTTCTTGGGAGATAACCCATGTGTTATTTTGCTACAGTACTTTGTTTTATATTTGTGTCTTGGAAGTTGTTTACTACTGTAGCAACCTCTCCTTATCTTAGTTTTGTGTTTTGTTGTGCCAAGTGAAGCCTCTAATCGAAGGTTGATACTAGATTTGGATTTCTGCGCAGAAACAGATTTCTATCTGTCACGAATCTGGGATTTTCTCTCTGTAGAAAAATCAGAAAAATATGCCAATTTACGTGCGTGTTCCTCAGATATGTACGCAACTTTCATTAGTTTTGAGTTTTCTGATCTGAGCAACGGAAGTATTTATTAGAAATTCGTCTTTACGGACTGTTCTGTTTTGACAGATTCTGCCTTTTATTTCGCATTGTTTCTTTCGCTGTGTTGGGTGGATTTCTTTGTTCCATTACCTTCCAGTAGCTTTGAGCAATGTCCAGAAGTGTTAAGAATGATTGTGTCACCTCTGAACATGTGAGTTTTTGATTATGTACTAACCCCTCTAATGAAGATTATGAGAAGTTTGGTGTGAAGGAAGTTTTCAAGGGTCAAGAGAGGAGGATGATATACTATGATCAAGAAGAGTGAAAGCTCTAAGCTTGGGGATGCCCCGGTGGTTCACCCCTGCATATATCAAGAAGACTCAAGCGTCTAAGCTTGGGGATGCCCAAGGCATCCCCTTCTTCATCGACAACATTATCAGGTTCCTCCCCTGAAACTATATTTTTATTCCATCACATCTTATGTGCTTTACTTGGAGCGTCTGTTTGTTTGTTTCTATTTTTGTTTGTGATTGAATAAATTGGATTACATCATGCTTGTGTTGGAGAGAGACACGCTCCGCTGGTTCGTATGAACACATGTGTTCTTAGCTCATAATATTCATGGCGAAGGTTGAAACTGCTTCGTTAATTGTTATATGGTTGGAATTGGAAAATGCTACATGTAGTAATTGCTATAATGTCTTGGGTAATGTGATACTTGGCAATTGTTGTGCTCTTGTTTAAGCTCTTGCATCATATACTTTGCACCTATTAGTGAAGAAATACATAGAGCTTGTTAAAATTTGGTTTGCATGAGTGGTTTCTCTAGAGTCTAGATATTTTCTAGTAAGATGTTTGAACAACAAGGAAGACGATGTATAGTTTTATAATGCTTGTAATATGTCTTTTATGTGAGTTTTGCTGTACTAGTTTATACTTGTGTTTGCTTCAAACAACCTTGCTAGCCTAAGCCTTGTATCGAGAGGGAATACTTCTCATGCATCCAAAATCCTTGAGCCAACCACTATGCCATTTGTGTCCACCATACCTACCTACTATGTGGTATTTCCTGCCATTCCAAAGTAAATTGCTTGAGTGCTACCTTTAAATAATTCAAAATTTATCACCTCTGATTTGTGTCAATGTTTTATAGCTCATGAGGAAGTATGTGGTGTTTAGCTTTCAACCTTGTCATTTACTTTTGACGGACTCTCATATGGACTAGTGGCACATCCGCTTATCCAATAATTTTGCAAAAAGAGCTGGCAATGGGATTCCCAGTCCCAAATTAATTAACAAAAATAGACACTCCTCCATGGTATGTGATTGTTGGACGGCACCCGAAGGATTCGGTTAGCCATGGCTTGTGTAAGCAAAGGTTGGGAGGAGTGTCATCATAATAAAACTAAAATAAAAAGGCACTCCTTCATGGTATGAGATTGTTGGCAGGCACCCGAGGATTCGGTTAGCCATGGTTTGTGAAAGAAAGGTTGGAAGGAGTGCCATCCAAAAATAAAATAATTCATGGGAGCCGCTCTTGGAAGTCCGGTTGGCGAGGTAGTTAGTGTACCCATTACCATTCGTTGACAACAACAAACACCTCTCAAAACTTTACTTTTTTATGTTCTCTATATGTTTTCAAAACCAAAGCTCTAGCACAAATATAGCAATCGATGCTTTCCTCTTTGAAGGACCATTCTTTTACTTTTATTGTTGAGTCAGTTCACCTATTTCTGTCCACCTCAAGAAGCAAACATTTGTGTGAACTGTGCATTGATTCTTACATACTTGCTTATTGCATTTGTTATATTGCTCTGCATTGACAACTATCTATGAGATATACATGTTACAAGTTGAAAGTAACCACTGAAACTTAATCTTCCATAGTGTTGCTTCAATGTCTCTACTATGAATTTATTGCTTTATGAGTAACTCTTATGCAAGACTTATTGATGATTGTCTCGAAAGTACTATTCATGAAAAGTCTTTGCTATATGATTCAATTGTTTACTCATTGCATTTACATTGTTTCGAATCGCTGCATTCATCTCATATGCTTTACAATGGTATGATTAAGATTATGTTGGTAGCATGTCACCTCAGAAATTATCTTTTATCGTTTACCTACTCGAGGACGAGTAGGAACTAAGCTTGGGGATGCTGATACGTCTCCAACGTATCTATAATTTCCGATGTTCCATGCTTGTTTTATGACAATACCAACATGTTTTGTCCACACTTTATATCATTTTTATGCGTTTTCCGGAACTAACCTATTGACGAGATGCCGAGAGGCCAGTTGCTGTTTTCTGCTGTTTTTGGTTCCAGAAAGGCTGTTCGGGCAATATTCTCGGAATTGGACGAAATCAACGCCAAACCTCCTATTTTTCCCGGAAGGCTCCAGAACACCGAAGGAGAGTCGGAGGAGTGCCAGGGGGGCCCCACACCCTAGGGTGGCGCGGCCCAAGGGGGGGGCGCGCCCCCCTATGGTGTGGCCAGCCCAGGCCCCCTCCGACTCCGATTCTTCGCCTATTTAAGCCGTCGTGACCTAAAACCTCGACACCGATTGACGAAAACCACAGAAACCTTCCAGAGCCGCCGCCATCGCGAAGCCAAGATCTGGGGGATAGGATCTCTGTTCCGGCACGCTGCCGGAGCGGGGAAGTGCCCCCGGAAGGCTTCTCCATCGACACCGCTGCCATCTCCACCGCCATCTTCATCACCGCTGCTGCTCCCATGAGGAGGGAGTAGTTCTCCATCGAGGCTCGGGGCTGTACCGGTAGCTATGTGGTTAATCTCTCTATGTACTTCAATACAATGATCTCATGAGCTGCTTTACATGATTGAGATTCATATGAGTTTTGTATCACTACTATCTATGTGCTACTCTAGTGATGTGTTATTAAAGTAGTTCTATTCCTCCTGCACGTGTGTAATGGTGACAGTGTGTGCACCGTGTTAGTACTTGGTTTGTGCTATGATCATGATCTCTTGTAGATTATGGAGTTAACTATTGCTATGATAATATTGATGTGATCTATTCCTCCTACATATGCATGAAGGTGACAGTGTGCATGCTATGCTAGTACTTGGTTTAGTAGCGTTGATCTATCTTACACTAAAGGTTACTAAAACATGAGCATTATTGTGGAGCTTGTTAACTCCGGCATTGAGGGTTCGTGTAATCCTACGCAATGTGTTCATCATCCAACAAAAGTGTAGAGTATGCATTTATCTATTCTGTTATGTGATCAATGTTGAGAGTGTCCACTAGTGAAAGTATAATCCCTAGGCCTTGTTCCTAAATACTGCTGAGTTACTACTGCTTGTTTCTTGTTTTCTTTGCGTTACTACTGCTGCAACACTACCACCATCAACTACGCGCCAAGCACTTTTCTGGCACCGTTGCTACTGCTCATACTTATTCATACCACCTGTATTTCACTATCTCTTCGCCGAACTAGTGCACCTATTTGGTGTGTTGGGGACACAAGAGACTTCTTGCTTTGTGGTTGCAGGGTTGCATGAGAGGGATATCTTTGACCTCTTCCTCCCTGAGTTCGATAAACCTTGGGTGATCCACTTAAGGGAAAACTTGCTGCTGTTCTACAAACCTCTGCTCTTGGAGGCCCAACACTGTCTACAGGAAAGGAGGGGGAACGTAGACATCAGTAGTCTACCCCTGGACTATGGGTCCATAGCAGTAGCTAGATGGTTGTCTTCTCCCCATTGTGCTATCATTGTCGGATCTTGTGAGCTGCCTAACATGATCAAGATCATCTATCTGTAATCCTATATGTTGCGTTTGTTGGGATCCGATGAATAGAGAATACTTGTTATGTTGATTATCAAAGTTATGCTTATGTGTTGTTTATGATCTTGCATGCTCTCCGTTACTAGTAGATGCTCTGGCCAAGTAGATGCTTGTAACTCCAAGAGGGAGTACTTATGCTCGATAGTGGGTTCATGCCTGCATTAACACCTGGGACAGTGATAGAAAGTTCTAAGGTTGTGTTGTGCTGTTGCCACTAGGGATAAAACATTGATGCTATGTCTAAGGATGTAGTTGTTGATTACATTACGCACCATACTTAATGCAATTGTCTGTTGCTTTGCAACTTAATCGGAGGGGGTTCGAGATGATAACTTTGAAGGTGGACTTTTTAGGCATAGATGCAGTTGGATGGCGGTCTATGTACTTTGTCGTAATGCCCAATTAAATCTCACTATACTCATCATGATATGTATGTGCATTGTCATGCTCTCTTTATTTGTCAATTGCCCAACTGTAATTTGTTCACCCAACATGCTGTTCGTCTTATGGGAGAGACACCTCTAGTGAACTGTGGACCCCGGTCCAATTCTCTTTACTGAAATACAATCTACTGCAATACTTGTTCTACTGTTTTCTGCAAACAATCATCTTCCACACAATACGGTTAACTCTTTGTTACAGCAAGCCGGTGAGATTGACAACCTCACTGTTTCGTTGGGGCAAAGTACTTTGGTTGTGTTGTGCAGGTTCCACGTTGGCGCCGGAATCCCTGGTGTTGCGCCGCACTACATCCCGCCGCCATCAACCTTCAACGTGCTTCTTGGCTCCTCCTGGTTCGATAAACCTTGGTTTCTTTCTGAGGGAAAACTTGCTGCTGTGCGCATCATACCTTCCTCTTGGGGTTGCCCAACGAACGTGTGAAATACACGCCATCAATTATCTCAGGCATTCTCCTGGGATATAAACTAATGAGGCAACCATAGAAGTTCTATCCTAGAAAGTAAAATAGAAGTGCTATACATTAATTGAACAGGACAATGCTTGATCATGGAACTGAGAAACCTAATTAATGAGAGATACCTTAGGAAGCCAAACTTTGATCATTATAAATTGTGTAATGATCATAAACCCTATGAAATTGAGGTAGAGATATCAAGAACAAGTTGATCATGTTTAACCATGATCATGCTCTTGAGATATGTGAGGATAAGTTAAACCCTACTAGAATAAGTAGACCTTATTACCACATGAAATCATAAGGAGATCACTAGTAATCAAATCCAGGCTTATATCCCAATCTTCACTCAAGAACCACAAGAAAACCTTTAGAGTCAAACTCTATACTTTATATGGTGAGAAACCATCCATCCATATGACCAAAGTTAACTATAAAAAGAACCATAACCACTTTAGTCACTTTAATGATAAATTGAGGATAGCAATTGAAGTTAATTGGGAGAAGACAAAATTAATTCTCAAATCTTTAGTAATTAGGGAAGCACATGAAATACTAAGCAAGTAACCACCTTATCATGGTTAGGGGAGATTAAAACCTAGCACATACAATATGGTGTCATCTCATCTCTATAACCTAGAATTAAAACTCAACCCTAGTTTATGCATCACTTGGGTGATCACAAATAAAACCTAAACCACAATTAAGATTCAAACCATGTGTCATTAGGTAATTAGCATTTGAACCCTAATGATGCAATCATCAAATCCTATGCTTCATTGATAAAACAAAAGAGCCACCTAATGCTAAAGTCCTATGATTAAAACCAGGTGTGGTTGACAACCATTTAACTTTGTAATCAAGATAAACCATGATGGAAACAAATACCTACTTTGATACTCTCAAATATAATGCTAGTACCAACCTTAATAATAGGGGTTATGATGAAAACTATAAAACCCTAATACATTGGAGCTCACATAAAATAATATGCAAGTAACTAAATAAAGACCCTAGAAATAATTTGGTACATAAAGCCCTGCCATTTGGCCATCTCTTTGAATCATAAAAATATTTGAAATTTCAAAAGAAAAAGAATGGAAGATTACAATTACTATCTTACCTATTTGAATTATAGTGTATGGTGAACCTATCATTATATGAACAATCAAAATAGTATGTCTCAAGTAGAATTATTACTTGAGAGGTAATTTCTAAGTGAATAGTATTTACAAATACCTGCATGGCAGAATTGATTTCAAATTTGAATTCAACAAATAAGAATACAAAACAGAAATAAATAAAAGAGAAAAAGGGGAAGAACCTTACCTGGACCTCACCTAGCCGCAGCAGCCCACCATCATAGCCCACCAGCAGCCCAGAACGACCCAGTCCAGCACAGCCCGTCGCAGCCCACGTACCTCTTCGTGAAAAATCAACACGAGGAGCTCGTCCTCATCCTCTCGACGCGCATGGACGCCAGCACAGAGGCGTGCTCCTCTTCTTCACTCGCTGTCGCCCTCTCCTTCCCCGACGTCGTGACGCGGCTCGCCCTCGAGCCGTATAAAAGCCCAGCGAAGCACAACAGCTCGGGATTTCTTCCTCTTCTCCAATTTTCTCCAATGGCCGAAACCCTAGCCGCAGACCTCCGCTCGCCGCCGGCGATAGAGGCATCCCCGTGCCTCGCCATGACCATCGTTGGAATCGCCATCCTCGACTTGCTCTGTATGCAAGAGGAATCGATCTCAAGCATCCTATAGCGCCGCCGTCAACCTTGTCTTCCCCGACACCGGCGCCATGAATTCCGGCGATCTAGACCACCAGAGACCTCGCCGCCAAGCTCGTCGTGCTCCTGGTGAGCCTCTCTACCGCACAGCATGCCTAGCTTGATCGATTGCACGCCGTAGCTTCGCCGTATCGAGTACCCCGTGTGTACTGCCGCCGTTCCTCACTGCCGGGCACGCTCCGGTGACCATACCGAGCGGCGCCGCCACCATTGGGTTCGCCTCGGCGTCCTCTTTCCGTCAAGCATCCACACACCCCCGCGGGAACCGTATTTCGCCGGCGATTGCCGCCAGTTCCCGCCGGCAGTGAGCCTCCCTGCCACCGTGGCAATTTTGACCTTGGTCAATGCACGTGTGGCAGGTGACATGGCCACTGGCCCACGAGTCAGTGACTCTGTGAGTAGATAGCCGGGTAGATTTAGCATTTCTCCTGTTTTAATTTCAATTCAATAAATTGCTGCAACTTTAGATAATTGTAGAAAATTCATAAAAGCTCATAAAAATACAAATGAGATATCAAAATTTATATAAAAGAAAAATCTACCCAATAAAAATATAAAATGAAATTTATATAATAAATTCAATTATTAAATACTTGTTAATTAAGCCTTAGTTATTAATTCTAAATTCAATTAAACTTCAATAATTAGGAAAACAATTTAAAAATAATAAAAAACCAGTAAAGCAAATAAAGAAAACACTAACACTAATCTCCTTTATTTTTAACTTATTTAATCCTGAATATTGGGATTAAAATCCTAATTAATAATTACCCTAATTATTAATTGTTTAACAAAAATAATAAAATGCCAAATTCAATATTATTTTTTCAAAATTATTAATAAACTTCAACTTTAAAATGAAGTTTATTAATCATAAGAACTATATGGAAAATAGCAAACCCTAATCCCATATTGAATAATATTACAACCCTACCATTTCATGTGATTACTAAAACCCTAATTCCATTAGGAACCCTAGTTCCACGATTTTATGTGTGAACCCTAAATAGTTCTAACCTAAAACCTAGGTTAGAACATATAATCAAGAGACCTTGTTTTCATACCTAGATCCATAATTAACCACTAAATGCATGTCTAGGTCCACATAAAATATATGAGCCTATCACTAAGACTTTAACATTCCATGTGTTCATCTCATCAAACCTAGATGATCAAACATGAACACTTAAGTCTAAAACCTAGTTCCTATCATCAAAAATATCAACCTTACTCATACCTATATAGCATCACACCAATGTGATGGACTCCAATAGCAACCATGCTAATATTGACATCATATCCCATACACACTAAACCCTATTAGTGTGAGATAATTATTAAACATACTATTTAGGAAACCACCATTCCTTACTTAGTGAATCCAATAGCAAACCCTAGACAACCTCAACCCTAATTGCAATACTTCTTATTACTTAAGAAGTATGTTCTTCAAAAGTTATTCTTTTGAAGAAAATAAGGTATCATCATCAATCCTGTCTAATAGGACCTATAAACCCTAACTATCTATCACTAGTAAGATATAACCAACCTTGGTAGCACCCATGTGTAATTAATGGCTTAAGATGCTTAGGCTTAGTTCAACCCTTACAAGTTCTAGCTGTTGATGAATCCAACTATGTTGTGATCCATCTAATACTTACTCCAGGAAACTAAATGAAACCATAGTCAACCATAGAACCCCCTCAACCTAATTATCATACTTGTTCTTTATTAAAGAACATGTTCTTCAAAAGTTATTCTTTTAAAGTATATGATAATTAATCATTAACCATGCCATATAGTACTAAAACTGACCACTGTTCTTTACTTGTTAACATTATGCCAATTATCATTCTTTGTGTTCTCAATTGAGTATTATGCTTTATTATCTACCTGTTCATAATACCAAGTAATCACACCTGAATAAGAACCTTGTATGTGAATCACTCTAAAAGTGCAACACACCCTAAACCAATAATTACAACTCACTGATCCTAAATCATCGGGGTTAGGTCACGCTTAGAGCGATTGCATCTCATTCTTATGCATTATTGCATCCTTGCCAATCTTTTAAACATCGTCCTTACCGGACGATGATGCTATTTCAGAATTTGGAGTTAATGCGTATCGAAGACCTTGCCTGCATAATCTTGCAGTCAAGAAAGGCAAGTTCATCACTTGCTCATGTCATTTGAGTATTTCTATCAAATTACTTGCAAAGTATTATGGTTATCACTATTGCATAAAAATCAAAACCACTACTTTCATAACTATGAATATGACTATGTGGTGGGCAATGGAACCATGGATTGTGTTGATATGGTGGAGGTTCCATTGCAAGGGCTTATATCCATCTAGGATTAAACAACAAATGTCGCCAGTGATTCTTGTGCCATAATACCCGTGTTAACCATAAGATCCGGAGTGGGACGGAGTAGTCAAAAGTGTTTCCACCTCTCGTTCATCAACGGATGCGCTTTACCGTAGACACTTGTATCTGTCAGGGCAAGCGGTTGGCTGGGGAAGCCTTAAGTCCCCACGGCATAGTCCGTAGACACTTGTCGCTCGAAGAGCAAGCGGTTGGCTGGGGAAGCCTTAAGTCCCCACGGTATTGCGGTCTATGATGGGTTGCAGCTACCGGCGAAGGAGTTTGGTTCGATCCCAAACTGTCGTCGTGGTCGGGGTCCACCCGTGAGTGGGAATAATGGGACCGGCGAGGACCCAGGGTCGGGGCATGCAACAAAGGGTGGGTGTTCGAGGTAGCGGAGGAACATGATTGGCTAGACCTTATACCGGGCCTCACACCATAGGAAGTGTGGACGAGCTCGCGGCTCGGTTGGCACCAAGGTTAAGATCTCTTATGGGTAAAGCAACACACCTCTGCCAGTGTAAAGAACCGTGACCTGTCACTCCCTGTTCGGGATATGGAGCTGACAGCGGCCGGAAAGGAGCTCCATGAAGTTCTAGTAAACCGGTGAAGGCTGACGGACATAGTTCTTCTGAATAAAAGCAACCTTTTGAAGAAATGGTTATGAAAACTTGCATTGGTATTAGACTTTCTGGTCTAATGCCGTAGCTAGTGCATTAAACACCTCTTTCCTATAATGAACTTGTTGAGTACGCTCGTACTCATCCCACTCTTAAATCCCCTGCTTAGATATGGAGGCATCGAAGGAGGATCTACAGTGCAACTCGAAGACCGAGGGATCAACAAATACTTCAAGGGACAGGAACCTGACAGAAGAGTCAAACACTACCTCCAACAAGGATCAAACCTAGCTTAGCAATAGAAAGGAACTAGTTTCCTAAACCTAGCTCCTATTTAGCTAGAATCTATTCACAGCCTCTAGAGTTAGTTAAATACTCTGCAAATAGAGTTCGTGATAAGACTAGACTACGAGTCGTTCTTCTGGAGTTTATTTGCAGTTTTACCTCATTGTAAAGTAGGAGGCTGTGATGATCTTATGTAACAGAGTTATTGTTGTAATTCTATAGACATGCCTTGGACCCGCATATGTTTCTGTTGTACCACTCTGAGCGATATAATACTAGTGGAACGATGTTTCATTGGTGTTATATCAGACTTGCATACTACACCATGCAGTGGTATGCCGGGTCATCACATCTACTTTTCTTGGTAATTCTACATAAAATTTTGCACACTTGATCACTTCATTAACTTACTTATCCTAATTGCTCACAGATGGAGTACCAATGGGAGTTCTATCAACTTGGTCACGGAGGAGACCTGATGTTCGAGAAAGACTTGAAGCAACTAGTGGAATATCTAGGACGCCCGTATCCCGAGTTCTTCGGAACACCCCTCAATAATCAGTTGGGAGGACCACCTCGGTGGGAAGTTTCTGCTGATCTAGGAAGAAAGCTTGGAGCCCCGATATGGGAAACCATATGGTTTTCGGTAACAGGAAACACCTGGAAGGAAGGACTAGTCAGAGCTATGCCAGAAGCAATTGCCCGTCTGTGTGGACAAAATAAGAACAAGATCCGGAACACTCGCTTCATCTACTACCCAAGACATGACTCCATGGGAAGATCGATGACCATGCCACCGCCCACGGAGATGAACCACTATGTAGCACCCCGGGACTTCAGGCTGTACAAAACCCGCAGGGATTTGGACAACGCCCTCGCCTCTCGCCAAGCACATTACCCGTGAAGAAGAAGAAACCACCATGACAGATGAAGAGTAGTACTACTAAGTCACTTGAGTAGGTGTGAGTTTGTATCAGGATCCCCTTGTATCGTAGAGCGATGAATGGTTCTTAAAACCAACGGTGTGTTAGCTTTGTAATATGTGATATTTGGTATGAATGAAAAAAGTGTTGTTGGTTTTTACCCCCTCAACACTACTCAAGTTTTCAAGTTTTGAACTTTTGAACTTTAACTCAAACAAACCATAGAAATTTCCCTCTTATCTTATCATCTACCTCAATGTTCAGATGGCCCCACCAACCTACAGCAACACCCAAGACGCAATGATGCAGATGCTGCAGACGATGATGGCAGACCGAGAAGTCGATAGAGCTGAACGACAAGCCAACATAGCTGCACTGCAACAGATAGCTCAGAACAATCAAGGCCAGGGAAACCACGATCACCCTGGATCGAAGCTGAAGAATTTTCAGAACACCAACCCACCCATGTTTAGCAAGACCGAAGAGCCACTTGACGCTGATGACTGGCTCCAGACAATGGAGAACAACCTTGAAGTTGCGGGAGTTGAAGCCGCAGAAAAAGTACTGTTCGCCACCCACTACCTGTCAGGACCTGCCAGAGCCTGGTGGACAAGTGCCCGTGCAATGAATGCGGGACAGATGATGACATGGGAAGACTTCAAGCTGAAGTTCAGCAAGTACCATGTGCCCCAAGGACTGATCAAGAAGATGAGAGACGAGTTCCGTGAACTCAAGCAAGGAAGGATGTCCGTGGTGGAATACCGCGACAGGTTTCTCACTCTGTCAAGGTACGCCCCGGATGAGACCGACACCAACGAGAAGAGGAAGGAAAGATTTCTGAACGGACTGCATGATGAGATGCAAACTGTATTAGTGAACATTCCGTTCGCTGACTTGGAAGCCCTGGTGGACTCAGCCATCCAGATGGAAGGAAAGCTGCATCAAGCCAATGAGAACTGCAAGCGCCGGATGATGAATCAGAATGGGCCCAACAACGCCCAGAAGCACCGCAACAACTCCTCTGGAGGATTCACCCCAAGAAACAACATGCCACCTGCTCAGACTTATCGCCCCAACTACGCCAACAACAACGGAGGACCCCCGAAGCCCGGAGGCAACAACAACAACAGCCACCACAACAACAACAACAATGGGAACAACAACAACACCAACACTGGCCCGAGGATTGGAAGCAATGCCATCCCCGTCACCCCGAAGGACAAGTCCACCATCAACTGCTATGAATGTGGAGTTGTGGGTCACTACTCCAATGAGTGCCCCAAGAAGCTTGCCAAGATTGCCGCCAACACCGATGCACCTGCTCAGCAACAGCGCCGCTTCGCAGGTAGAAGGAACCAGAACAACAACAACGGCCGTCTCTACCACATGACTGCCACTGAAGCTCAGGAAGCACCACAGACCATGCCAAGTATGTTTTCCTGTTAATCAAAATGCTCAATCTCTCTTAGGAACCTAACTTTTCTTAAAATCTCGGGACGAGATTTGTTTAAGGGGGAAGGGTTTGTAACATCCCAAAAATTTCAAAATAAAGAAAATGAATTTCCATATTTCCAAATTTTGGAACCAACAAAAACTTTTCTTGAATTAAGTTTGATACATAGTGATCTTGCTTAATTATTGTTTTATTGCCATGATTGCTTGTTATTAGTATTTGAAATGATCTAAAACCCTAAACCTCACCCCTCTTTTCACCACCAAAGTTAAAATAAAATAAAAGGAAATTAAATAAGGAAAAACGGCATATGTGCCTATGGCTATTTTTGTAAATCTTTACCCTAGGCCTTTCTACTTTGATTAGAGGTTTGGAAAACCTTCACAAACCTTGCCTAGTACCTATCAAACCAAATCCAAAGTGAAACCAAAGATTTTAAAAAGAAACTAAAATGCCATAGAGGCATATGAGAGTAAAATAGCAAATTTGTGAATTTAAGGATCTTGACCCTAAGACTTGTGGTGAATGGTTGGATCACTCCTCTATACCATTTCAACACTCAACAACACCAATTGGGTCAAGCCAAGTCAAATTAAAAATCAAATACAACATATGCATAGAGACATATGTGGCACATACCATTTTACCCAAATCTTGTTCTATGCCATTGTACCTTGCCCAAATGGTGTGAAACCATCTCTAAACATAATCTCACACTAAATTGGACCCTAGACCTTGCCCAAGTAAAGCAAGATAAATAAAAGAAGAAAATAAGAAAAATTGAAATAGCACATACATGTGTGTATGGCCATTTTTGCAAATCTTTGAACTAGACCTTTTGGAATGGTTTCAATGGTTTGGAAATGTTCCTAAACTAATAAGAATCACTTTGGAGGCAAGAAAAATCAAATCAAATGGAGAGAAATCAAATGGTGAGAAAATTCCATTTTTCCCTCACATACACTTGGGCCAATTTTGCAAATCTCCAACCAAGGCCACCATTGCTTGCTCTATGGCTTGTAAAACTCTTGTATAACAAAAACAAACACAAATGCATAAAAGAAACCAGAATCAAATCCAAGAAAAATGCAAAACCAACATACATATGATAATGGTCCATTTGGACATTTATAATATCTTCACTACTTTACCCCTCTGGTTTTGACTTTTCCTAAACCAACCTTGGTCAACCCTTGCCATGTCATCCAAGACCATGTCCATGTGAACAACTTTGCTGTTGACCACTAGTGTTGACTTTGACCAGGTTGACCAGAATGAAGGAGACAAGAAGGGACTTTGAAATAGGGAGAAGATCACCCCACTTTTTGAATTCTTGCAAACCACCATCAAAATGAATACCACCACCACCATTCTATCACATTAATTATAGGTTTGAGATCCACCAAAAAGAATTCCAAAATTTGACCAAAATGTTCTTGCGGCCATTATCACAAACACCTTGCAGGCATAAATTCTGGTTTGGCATACATCCTTTTAACCTCTGGTCCATGACCAAAACCCACTTGATCATTGCTCATGAGTGCTCCTGTACCCCCCTTGCATCATCTCCTGTACTGAAACTATGAAGAAAATGGAGGAAAAGCACCATTGCATCCATGTCGTGCCCATGCCGGCCACTCTCACCCATTCCTCTCTCTGGCTCGACTCTCTCCATCTAATCATGTCTAGTACCTTCTCCTGGCAACGATGATCATCACCCTGCACGGCTCAAGTTCGCCAAAGCCCGGCATTGGCCAGAACACAGCACGCCCAGACGCGCCCATGCCGGTCATGGCGCGCCAGAGCGCGCATGGACACCGTCCTGGATGCGCCAGTGCATCGCGTCGTCTAGTCGTTGTCGAGCTCCTCCCCCTCTCTCCTTGCACATGCCTCCTCCACACCGCACCAGTACACCACCGGACACCACCATTGGCCATCACCGGCGCCGTAGACGATGCCATCATCAAACCCCTGCCGCGCCGGTACCGCAAGGACGGCGATGACGCCGCACGCTCCTGTCCTCCCCTAGCTAAACCATCAAGCGCTCTAGCACCTCCTAGTCGTCGCCTACACGGTGCGCCCCATACCTTGCCCCTTCGCGTCCTGAATCGCCGGCGCCATTGACGACCAGCCGCTCCGCCACGGCCACCCCCTCGCACTACAAAAAGAGGCCCCCTCAGCCTTCTCCTTCCACACCAAACTTGCTTCTCTCCCTCTCCTTGACCTCCTCAACACCAGCTCCCCTTCGATTAGGCCACAGGCAGCTTCAATTGCTCCGTCGATCGCCGGAGTCCGCCGCAGATCAACACGACGAATTCGACCACCATTGGAGCTGCAACTGGTACCATGCGACTCCCCTTCGTCGACAACGTCGCCTAGCACCAGCGCCGCCCCTCGCCGGAGCTCCAGCACGCCGTCGACCCCCTACCTCCACCGTGCCCGCGTCTGCTTCTCGTCGACGACGACGACGCCGCTCCACCATCCGATCTCCATCTGATCCAGCGGCTCGCATTCGCAGGTACCGTTTCGGGGTAAAAAGAGACTGACGCGTGGGACCCTTTGTCAGTTGGCCCGCGACGTGTGAAGCATTACTGGGCTGGCCCTTTCTGCGTTTAAATCTTTCGGCCCATCTGTTTTCCCGCCTAAGCCCATTTAGCCTTATTTCAAATTAATTTGATTCAGCAAATTTCAATACTGGTCTGTGCTAAAAATTGAATAGTTTCAAATCTACAAGTCCGAATCTAGCAAATCAAAATGTTCCAGAAAGCTTATGAATTGATCTAGCTAACCCCACTGGATTAAACCCCATAACTTGTGTAGATTTTGAATAGCAAAAATAACAAAACAGAGAATTTTCAGTATTCAAATAAATCTTAAAAATCAACCAATTTGAATTTTGAAGTGAATCCAATTTCTATAATTCACATTTCACCAACTCTAATTTACTATGTAAAAATATAATATAGGTTCTGTACATGATCATGGGCTAGAAGCAAAATATTGGCTATGTAGTCAATACTAGTCCATTTAAACTATATTAAATTTTTAGGAATTTAAATCTATGAGGTGTAGCACCTCATTTAAATCATGTTCTCAAGTGATATGAAGTAATGTGATGACCTCTACTGCTTAGGCTCATACTTGCTCACTTGTGGAATTTAAATCAATATAGTTTTTAAATTGCAATGGTTATTTAAATCACATGAGATGATGAATCTCATTTAAATCACTTTTCTCAAATAATAAGTGTGAAGTGTTGACCTTGGTCAACATGTGATCATCCCTGGTTATTTGAGAAGATTAAATCGTAAGAAGATTCAATGAGAGGAAATTATTTCTCCAAAGAACTAAATAGAAACCCTAACTCCAATTTCAATGAGAGGAAATTATTTTCCTAATATTAAATAAGGAAACCCTAGCATAATTTGTGAATAAATGTTAAGTATTGATGTTAGATTATTTGTGTGAGCCAATAAGGCTAATTAAGACTACTTAGGTGTTGTTTGGTGATTGTATCCTCGTATTCGTTTATAGACGCTAGTACCGGAGACTATCAAGAGGAAGAGGTCTTCTACCAAGAGGAAGAGCAAGAAAACTTTGATCACCTCACCAATCAAGGCAAGCTATTACCAATGCAACTAGAATAGTGCAAAGCTCTACAAGAGCAAGGCACCATTACTTTTACTTTATGCTTAATGCTCCTATCCCAAGTTTTTTACTTTACAAGCTTTACTAAATTTTGTTTATCAAAGTTTACTTTTTGATTCATGATTCACTTGGTTTAGATATCGAGTAGAACAAGAGCATCAAAGTTAGCCTAGAGCAAGACAAGCTAGTTAGCACCCCTCATGACTAGTTGCTATGGCTAAATAAATAAAATTGATTACTCTAGATGGGAACATGTGAAATGAATGACTTTGAAAACCTTGGAATGATGATTCATTCTACTGAGAGATTTTGAAGGTGAATATGACTTGTGAAGGACTTGGTGAATTTTACAAAAACTGATGGTTGGGTTCGGATGCGATACCATTCCAATTTGAAAGTACCCCCACAATACCCAACATGGGTAAGGGCTTAACTAGAAATTTATGTGCTTTAGTATGGGTTCCCTCTGAACAAGCGTCATCGGGGTTATGCCGAAAGCTGCCTCTACCACAAACGAAATGATGCGATATGACGTGAAATGAGGTGAATGTCCGGTCCAAGCCCTGTGCAGTTCCCAGGCTGACAGTCTGTCTTCACTGGGAGGCCAAGCTCATGGGGAGAGGTGCCTATACTAGAGCATGTAAGTGAAAGGTTCTGGATGGTAGTCCGCATACGGAGTATGATAAATCAGGGTTAGTTAACCCTGACGGATTATTGCAAATGTTGTGGCACAAGTGTACGACCTCTGCAGAGTGTAGAACTATTCGAATAGCCGTGTCCACGGTTATGGACGGTTGGTGTCGTGGATGTAACCACGGCAGATGCTACAGGGGGTAGCACTTCGTTGATGCGAGGGGAAGGGAACATCGCCATCTACGGGTCGAGGTGCAAGAGACGCAAGGGTTTTACCCAGGTTCAGCCCCTCCGGAGAGTAAAAGGCCTACGTCCTGCTAGATCTTTATTGCTCAGTGGAGAATTACAATGGGGGGGCTCAGTCGGCGGCTATGCCGAGAGCGTACAGGGGGAGATTGGATCTCGAGTAAGCTGTCCTCTAGGGTTTAAGCCCGGGGGTTTATATGGACACCCCCGATCTAGGGTTACATGGTGATAACTCCGAATCATATCAGTTGCTACTAATCCGGGATTCGTTAACTCTCTTGCAAGTAATCTTCTAATCCGGCTGCACAGATCTTCTCCTTAGAATCGTGGCCCAGTCGCCTTCGGGCCCAGTCGCTTGGGCGACTGGCAGTCCACCTGGGCCTTCATCTTCATGGCGAGTGGGACTGGCGACCCACCCCCTATGGGCATATCCCCATCAGTAGTCCCCGAGCGCGGTGGTGATGAAGCGCGGATCTGAAGCAAGTCTTGGATAGGCGCGGTGATGGATCGAGGTGAATCGCCGCCGGGCTCCCGAAGATAAAGTCACGGGTTCGGCGCCAGTCTCCAGTTGCCGTAACTTGACCAGTCAGTCGGCGTATGACAATCGCCGTTTGCCAGTCGGCGTTTTGCCAGTCGGCGCACATTCACCACAGAGACACGTGGAGAAGCCAACGGCTAGATTTCACGTTGACCGAGGCGTGGCCCGTTTGCATGTTGTTGACCGTTGGGCCTGACGTGACCGCTAACGGCTAGTTTAACGGCCACTCAGCCGGAGAGAGCGCAGATCTTGACCGTTGATTACGGGGCGGCGATTCCGGGACGGATCAACGAGCGGATTTCACCCTTAATCTGGGCGAGTGCGGACGGTATAAAGGGCTGCCCCTGGGATTAGGGTTCACCACTCCTCCGCATTCTTCTCCCATCTCATCTTCATTCCAAGTCTCACGCACATCCATGGCGGCGAAAGGTTGGGGCAAGTCAAAGGTCACACGGGAGTCTCTCCTCCCGTACGTCGCTTCTGGGGTCATCCCGGAGTTCAAGCAAGAGCGATGGCGAGTTCCGCCGGCGAACGAGGTGGAGCCCCTCCCGCGGCCCGGGGAGTTCGTGATCTTCCTGAGCTTCCTCGACCGCGGGTTCGCTCTCCCCACCTCCGACTTCCTCCGTCAATTGCTGGCCTTCTACAGCATCAAGGTCTCCGACCTTGGGCCGCACAGCGTCCAACAGATTTCTCTGTTCGTGGCGTTGTGTGAATGCTACTTGGGCTGCCCACCCTACTTCCCGCTGTGGGTGTCCATCTTCCATGGGCGGGCGACTCGGGCCAGCAAAAACAGCGAAGCGCTCATCCCGAACGGAGGGATCACCTTCCAGGTGAAGTCCGGGGAGAGCTTCATCGACATGGCGCTCCCCAAGAAGGCGCAGTCGCTGTGGCGCCGCTTCTGGTTTTATGCCAAGGAGTACACCCCTCCCGGCGAGGTCTGCATTCCCCAGTACAGCCCCGAGCCGAGCGTCCCGCGGCGTCTCAATGTCCGGTCGCTGCCGCGCGAGCAGGAGGAGGTAGTGAAGGAGATGCGCCAAGCGATCCAGACGCTAAAGGATAGCGGCCTGACGGCGGTCGATATGTACAACTGCTGGCTCGGCCGGCGGCTGATCCCCCTTCGATGCCGAGCTCACCCCATGTGGGAGTACCGGGGGCAAAACGACTGCACCCGGTCGACTGCGGCCGAGTGGGACGAGGGCGATTACCGGAAGGCGCTTGCCAGGATCACCACTGCCACCTTCACCTCCTTCGAGGACGGCGTGCAGCCTTACACCGAAGACACCCCGGCGCCTCAGGTAATGCTTCGTATGGCGACTTCGCACAGCTTGGCCGCGTTTCTTCCTTTCTGACTTGTTCCTTTGATTCTATTATTAGCGTTGGCAGAAGATCGCGGACCACCTCCCTCCTCTCGCCGGGAAGGAACCACCGGAGATGACCGAGGGCGAGGAAGAGGAGGTCGACGAGGAGGAGGAGCGCACCGAGTCGGACTCCGAGGCGCGGGACTTCATTAGACTCCCGCGCGGTTCGAAGAGAGGTGCCGAGTCCTCGTCCCAGGGCGCGGCCGAAGAAGAAGCGACCTCTCGCCCGGAGGACAAGGCGGAGCCCTCCAAGGCAGGGGCCGAGCCACTATCGAAGCGACTGCGCCCCACTCTCCTGGAAGGGTCCATGAGGCTCCAGTGTCCCTTGAAGGGGGCAATCGACGCGGGAGCTCGGGCCGGTCCGGGCGTAAAAGCGATTCCCACGGTGAAGTAAGTACTCCTGGTCGAGCTTGTTTTCCTTGCGGCTGGATTGGGTGTCGATTCACCTCGCCTTCCTGTAGGTCCAAGAAGAAGACCTTGGCAAAGCCACCCGCGGCTGGGGTGGCGGCCACGAGGGCAGCCGAGGCGAAGAAGAAGGCCGCGGAGAGGAAAGCGGCGCCATCCGACCTTGGGGGCGCGGGGTCGGCTCCGGAAGAGCCTGCCGCCGCGAGCCAAACAGAGAAGGCGAGCGCCGGCCACGCCGAGTCCACCGCCGACGTTTTTCCTCTACCCAGCATGGCTCGCGGGGGCATGGCGAGCGCGGCGACGGGTCCGGACGCTGCTCCACCCGTGGTAGAGGGGGAGTCGGCCGACGTCGGATCGACTGAGGGGCAAAAGGCACCCGAGGTTGAAGAGGACATCGTCGAGGAGGGCGGCCTATCGGGGCCGCTGAAAGAGCGCCGGTCCAAGGCCGCTAGGGACCGAGCCCCGCCTAGCGACGCCGACACGCGGACGGGCGAAGTTCCGTCGACTGAGGCGGTGATGCGAGCGGACGGGCGACCGAGTCGCGTCATCCGCCGCCGTCTTCCTTAACCTTCACCGAGCTCCACACGGCGCTTGGCGAAGCGCACGTGGTAAGTGTCGCTGAACTCGTAGCCTAGTCACCCCCAGTCCCCGAGGGTCGACTTGGTCTGAAAGGGCGAGTCGAGTCTCTTCTGTTTTTCGTTTGTTGACCTTAGCATTTTGGTTTCCGCAGGCGGAGATTAAGCGACTGACCGCGCTCGTGGAGGAGGCGGCACAGAAGAACCGGAAGCTGATTGCTCTGGGCAGTAAGTCATGCCCGCTCGCCGTCCTCTCTCAGTGTTACTGGCCCTGGCGTTCGTTCTCACCGTTTCCTTTTCTTGTAGCAGAGGCGCAGGCAAAGGCTCTTGCCGAGGCTCGGGAAGGATTCGTCAAGGAATCCTTCTACCGTGAAGCCGAGTTCCGGGCGCAACAGGCCGAAGAGGCCCGGAAAAGGGCAAAAGCGGAGGTGGCGGAATTGACGAAGGTCCTGGAGCAGAAGGGCCGGGAGCTGGAGGATGTCATCGCCGAATACAAGGTAAAGCTGGAGGCCGCGACTGATGCGCGGGATTCTGCGCGTGGGGCTGCCGCGTCTCTGCGGGAGGAGTTGGCGGCCTTGAAGCAGCAGCACGCCAAAGAACTTGCTGCGGAGAAGGAGGCGTCCGAGGGCATCGTCTTGGCGGTGCAGGCCGAGAAGACCAACTTCGAGGCTTTCGTCAGAGAGATGTCGCGGCAGATTCTTGGTAAGTTCCTGTCTTCGCACTTTCTGTTTACTTGCCGGGCGTTCGAGCATCTGACCACTGCGAGTCGGCCTTGAGGGTCAGTCCCCGAGTGTGGCGAGTCGGCCTCGGAGGTCAGTCCCCGAGCGTGGCGAGTCGGCCTTGGGGGTCAGTCCCCGAGCGTAGCGAGTCGGCCTTGGGGGTCAGTCCCCGAGCGTAGCGAGTCGGCCTTGGGGGTCAGTCCCCGAGCGTGGCGAGTCGGCCTCGGGGGTCAGTCCCCGAGCGTGGCGAGTCGGCCTCGGGGTCGGTCCCCGAACGTGGCGAGTCTGCTTTGGGGGCCAGTCCCCGAGCATGGCGAGTCGGCGTTGAAGGGGAAGTTCTCATTTTTTCCTTTTCCTTGTGTTGTTTACTGCAGGTACGTGTGACTTCGTGGAGACGGCGACTCCGCGGGAATGCCTGTCGACCGCGACCGCGCGTATCATCGCCTGTGCGGGGGAGATACTTGCCGCGCTCCAGTACCTAAGTCCGCGGGAGGTGATTCCGCGGGACACGCCATCCGTCTTCAAGGCCGTGTCCAACATTCCGGCTGTTGTTGACTGGCTTCGCCGTTCTTCCTGCCGCGTTGGCATTACCATGGCTCTGAGCATGGTGCTGGCGCATTACTCTGAAGGGTTCGACGTGGAGGAGGTTACTGCTGGCTTCCCCTCGGAGACTGGCGAGTTCGATGTTGCCGAAGTGCTGCGGCTGATGGATGCGGTGCGCCCCTTCGCCGACCGAGTACTGGCGACCGCGGACTTGGAGACTCATATCCCCAGCCAAGCGGCGCCTGGTGACGCGGAGAAGGAGCCAGGCCCGGTGGACTACCCCGCGGAGCGCCTCTTCCATGCCGCGGCCGCCGGCTCGTTGTCTACATATCCGGTCGTGGTGTACACGCCGAAGTTTCGTCACGGCGATGACGGCGTCGAGCCTGTCGTAGAGGGGGCTCCGGGGTCGTCCTCGTAGTTTGCTGAGTACCTGTGTAAGAGGTGGATGGAGTTCCCGCGAGCGGGTGTTAGTTGTAAATATAATGATGACTTTTGCTTAAATGTGATTCGGTGGTCGCTTTGGCGTTATTTGTGGCGGCGATGCGTTGGAGTTGGTTCCGACTATCCATGGCCTTCAGGCCAGTCGCCTTGCGACCCCGATGAAGGCTATCGACTTGACTGTTTTCCTTTTCGAGCTGGGCGTCCCCAGTCGCAGTACGTAGTCATTATAGTACGAATAGCAGCCTCATGGGTGGAGTAGTGGTGAGTTGTAGTTTGCGCTGTTCGGATGTAGCGCGCCACTCGTCGTGGCTCGGTGAGCCGATCGCTAGGCGACTCCAAAGGGGATCATTGCGGGCGTATTTTCCTTGGCGAGCCGCGGGTCCGTTTTGCGGGGTCCCTAGTCGAAGTACTTAGCCACGCAATTCGCCAGCCTAAGGTAGAGGAGGGCATTGGTGTGCTTTATAGCGTAGCACAAGGCGGTCGCCATGGCCCGTGGGGCTGGCCGAGCGTGCGGCCCTGCTGTGGGTTCCAGTCGCCGTTTTCACCCGACGGCGTGAGGGATGGTGGGTGGCCGGACCTGGTGTTGCGCCCCGGTCACGCCGCCATCCCGTGTTAGCCCGGCTACTTGGCTGATCGTGGACTTCTCTCTTCCAGCAGCGGCGACCGGAGGTCTCTCAGTACCTAGTCGCTTGTCGCGGCGACTAAGCCGGTATGTACCGGGATGAGAGATGGGGATATCTGGCGGGTGGAGGAGGGGTAGTCGGAGCTTGAGATCAAAATGGTCGGCGATTTTTATTAACCTCTGAATTTTCGGGTTACATTTTTTCCTTAGGTATAAAACCGCCGGAGGAGGTTGATGTTCCAGGGGCGCTCCACCTCTTTAGTGAGCGGCTCGCCTTTGTCGTCCTTGCGGACGTCGATGAGGTAGTAGGAGTCGTTGCCGAGTACGCGGCTGACGGCGAATGGTCCTTCCCAGGGCGGGGACAGCTTGTGCATCCCTTTCTTGTCCTGGATTAGCCGGAGTACCAGGTCGCCGACTTGGAAGGAGCGACTTCGAACGCGGCGGCGTGGTAGCGACGGAGGTCCTGCTGGTAGATGGCGGTTCTGGAGAGTGCGAGGTCTCTGGCCTCGTCGAGGAGGTCGACGTCATCTTGGCGAGCTCGCTCGTTGTCTTCTTCAGCGTAGTTGGCGACCCGAGGCGAGTCGTAGGCGATGTCCGTGGGCATGACGGCTTCGGCGCCGTATACCAGGAAGAAAGGCGTGAAGCCGGTTGACCTGTTAGGCGTTGTGCGGATGCCCCATAGTGCGAAGGGAGCTCCTGCGCCAGCAACCGGCTGCGCGCTCTAGGGGCACGACCGGGCGTGGTTTGAGTCCGTGAAGGATGCTCTGGTTTGCCCTTTCTGCTTGGCCGTTCGACGCGGGGTGGGCGTCTGTGGCGAGGTCGTGTCGGAGGCCCTTCTCTTCGCAGAAGTCGGCCATCTCCCCGGTGGCGAAGTGGGTGGCGTGGTCGGTTATGATGCGTGAGGGTAGCCATACCGATAGATAAGCTCGCGTAGGAACTTTGTGGCTGTCTTCCCGTCGCACTTCTTTATGGGCTTTGCTTCTACCCATTTGGTGAACTTGTCCACCGCTACCAGGAGGTGAGTATATCCGCCGGGGCCGTTTTGAATTTTCCCACCATGTCCATGCCCCACACGGGGACGGGCCAGGTGCGGGGGATGGTCTTCAATGCCGATCCTGGCATGTGCGGTCGGCTTGCATACTTTTGGCACCCGGCGCACGAACGGACAAGAGCGATTGCGTCTTCGTGGGCTGTTGGCCAGTAGAAGCCGTGACGAAAGGCCTTGGCGACGATTGAACGCGCCTGCGTGGTGGCCGCAGTCCCCTGCGTGGATGTCGCGCAGAATGTTGCGTCCTTCCGCCATGGCGACGCATCGTTGGAACACTCCCGAGACGCTGCGCCTGTATAGCTCATTGTTGATGATGGTGAAGGACTTGCATCTGCGCACGATGGCCCGTGCTTTTGTTTCATCCATCGGCAGTGTCTGGCGCTCGAGGTAGCTTATGTATGGCTCGGTCCAATCGATGCTGTCGGCGGCGAGTGCGACTAAGGTGGAGTCGGGAGCATGTGGCTCGGCAATGTCCAGCTCACGTGGTGCGCGCACCGAGGGGTGGCTGAGGATGTCCAGGACGACGCCGGAGGAGGTTGAAGTCGCTTGGACCCGATTACGCTAGCGCATCGGCTTCTTCGTTCTTGCGCTGTCGACCCACTCGACGACGTGGCCGGCGAAGCCAGCGCCGGCTTGGTCGACGGCGCGTTTGTATGCGATCATGTTGGCGTACGTGGCGTCGCGCAGTGCCGGAAGTTTGGCTGGCGACTAGGTCGGAATCGCCGAGGCAGCGCAGCCGTGTTGCGCCCATCTCTTTTGCGACTCGCATGCCGTGTAGGAGCGCCTCGTACTCGGCCATGTTGTTGGTGCATGGCTCGAATCTGAGTTGCAGGACGTACTTCACTGTGTCGCCCTTTGGTGATATGAGGACGACTCCCGCGCCCGCCCCTTCGAGGTTTTTAGAACCGTCGAAGTGCAGTGTCCAGTGCTTGAGGTCCGCGGGGGAGCTTGGCTGCTGGGCCTCTTCCCAGTCGGCGAGGAAGTCGGCGAGTGCCTGAGATTTGATGGCGTGGCGTGACTCGTAGGTGATGTTGTGGACGCCGAGCTCGACTGCCCATTTGGCGATCCGGCCAGTTGCGTCGCGGTTGCGGATGATGTCGGCGAGTGGTGTTGAGGCGACTACCTTGATGGGGTGCTCGTGGAAGTAAGGGGCCAGTCGCCGCTGGGCCCTGAGGACGGCGTACACCAGCTTCTGGTAGTGAGGATACCGCTGCTTGGATTCGATTAAAGCTTCGCTGATGTAGTAGACCGGGCGTTGTACCAGTTGCTCCCTTCCTTCTTCCTTCCGTTCGACGACCATGACCGCGCTTATAGCGCGGTTCGACGCGGCGACGTATAGGAGCATGGTTTCTTTTGGCAGCGGGGCCGCGAGGATAGGGGCATTCGCGAGAGCGTGCTGGAGTTCTTCCAAGGCACGCTGCGCCTCGTCTGTCCACCGGAATGATTCCGACTTCTTGAGCAAGCGGTAGAGTGGCATGGCCTTGTCTCCGAGCCGGGGTATGAAGCGACTGAGGGCAGCGACCCGACCGGCGAGTTTCTGCGCGTCGACTAGGCAAGTTGGCTGCTTGGTGCGCATGACCGCCAGTGTCTTCTCCGGGTTGGGTTCGATGCCTCGCTTGGAGACGACGTAGCCTAGCAGTTGTCCTGATGGAACCCCGAAGGTGCACTTCAAAGGGTTGAGCTTGATCTTGTATCGCCGTAAGTTGGCGAATGTTTCGGCGAGGTCACTGACGAGGTCGGTCTGTCGAGTCGACTTGACCACCACGTCGTCGATGTAGACATGCACATTGCGGCCGATCTGGCTTTCCAGGCAGCTGTTCATGCACCGCTGGTACGTTGCTCGGCGTTCTTGAGGCCGAAAGGTCATGGACGTGTAGCGATGGCGCCTAGGGCGTGATGAATGCGATCTTCTCTTGGTCTTCCTTGGCCATCTTTATTTGATTGTACCCGGAGTACGCATCGAGGAAGCACAGCGACTCGGACCCGACGACCGCGTCGATAATCTGGTCGATTCGCGGTAGGACGAATGGGTCCTTGGGGCATGCGCTGTTGAGGCTTGTGTAGTCGATACACATTCGCCACGTCTTGTTCTTCTTTAGCACTAAGACTGGGTTTGCCAGCCATTTTGGGTGCTTGATTTCTATGATGAAGCCGGCAGCGAGTAGCCGGTTTACTTCTTCGGCGATTGCGCGTCGCCGTTCTTCTCCCACAGGGCGCATTGCCTGCCTAACGGGTCGCGCGGTGGGATCGACATGTAATTTGTGCTCAGCAAGTTCTCTCGGGACACCTGGCATGTCAGATGGTTTCCATGCAAAGATATCTCGATTCTCACGGAGGAACTTGATGAGCGCGCTTTCCTATTGGGCGGACAGGCCCGTCCCAATGGTAACTTGTCTACTTGGATCGTTTTCTACAAGATCTACTTGGCGAGTGCCTGCTGCGGCCTTGAAAGTTGCTGCGGACGAGTCGAGCTCGGTTGGCTTCTCCAGGATGGCGGGGTCGTTGCGGTCGGCGGGTACTTAGCGAGCTCGGTGGAGTTGTCTTGTTCGTCGGCGATGACGGCGTCGGCGAGCTTGGCGCTGTCGTCCTCGCATTCCAACGCCATCTCCGGATCGCCATGGACGGTGATGACGCCTCGAGGCCCTGGCATCTTCATCATGTTGTACGCGTAGTGTGGGGTCGCCATGAAGCGGGCGAACGCCTGTCGGCCGAGTACGCAGTGGTAGGAGCTTCGGAAGTTCACCACCTCGAACGTTATCCGCTCGGTACGGTAGTTTACGGGCGTGCCGAAGGTGGTGGCAACGTCACCTTGCCGATTGGGAAGGCCTTCCGCCCGGGGACGATGCCGTGGAACGTAACCTTGGTGCTCTCAAGGCGTGAGTCTGGTAGACCAAGCCGCTGGAAGGTGTCGTAGTACATGATGTTGATGGAGCTTCCCCCGTCCATCAGGGTTTTTGGTAGCCAGTAGTCGGCGACCTTGGGCCTGACGACTAGCGCCACTCGCCCGGGATACTCGATGCGGGGGGCGTGATCTTCGCGGCTCCAGGTGATGCTTTGCTCGGACCAGTTAAGCCACCGGGGCACGTCGGAGAGTATGACTGCGTGTACCGCCACTGCCCTTGCGAGGACCTTCCTGTCCCGCCGGTCGCCGACCCCAGTGAAGGTATGGAGCGAGCCGGCGCTGCGACCGAAGCCCTCTCCCTTGTGCTGGTCTTGGTCTTTGGCGCGGTCTTTGTGCTGGTTACCGCCGTCGTTTTCCTTGGCGCGGCGGGCTCTTTCTATCTGTTTTAGGGAGTAGCAATTTCCCGTCGTGTGATTGGCGGGCTTGCCCTCCTTGCTGTGATAGATGCATGGTGTGTCTAGGAGGCTGCGGGCGTCGAAGCGCTTGGGCTGAGGCCGATCCTCCCGAGGCGCACGAGTGTCGCGCCGAAATGATTTTGGCTCGCGCTGCTCGTAATCGGTGGTAGCGACGAGCTCGTTGTGTCCTCCCTCTCCGCGGCGCTTGCCGTTGTTAGACCGGCCGGCGAACCGGTAGTCGCCGCGTCGAGGCTCCGTGTGCGCAGGCGGCGATTGCGTCGTTGACCATACTCGTCGTCCGAGTCGACCGTAGGGTCTTCATCGGCGTAACGGGTGGCGATGTCGAAGAGCTCGGAGATTGAGATATTGTCCCTGCTGACGCGACGGAGCTTGGCGCTTAGTGGTTCATACCGACAGCAACGTCGGAAGACGATGGGTGCCGTGTCCGTGCTGATGCCGGCGGAGGTCGTCCACATGTCCTGCCGGCGCTGCACCCACCGACGGGTCGACTCGCGCGGGCCTTGGACGCGGCGATCCAGGTCTTCTATGGTTGTGGCACGGGTGTATGCGGCGGCGAAGTGCTGGATGAACGCGGCGCGGGCTTCTTCCCGAAGTCGATGCGGTTGACGGTGAGGGTGTTGAACCAGTGGCGATTGACGCCGTCCATCATGAGGGGCAGGTATCGCGCTGCGAGTAACTCGGAGTGGCCCTGGATCCCCATTGCCATGGCGTACGAGTCGATCCAGACGGTGGGATCGATGTGTGTGTCGTACTTCTCGATGTCGCGGGGTCCTTTGAACCCCACAGGGTACGGCTCGCCTCTGATCATCGGCCCGAAGCAAGCGGGACCGATTCGGGTGAACGCGCTCTGGCGCGGGGCTTCATCGGCGTGGCGGTCGTTCAATCGATTGCGCGCCCGCCATTCTTGGTCGTTGACGATGTGGGTTCGGGCGTCGACTGGCTGCCCGTTGGCGGCGACCATCACCCGCGCGGGGCGCGGCTCGACGCGGTTGTTAGACGAGTGGGCCGCGCGCGGTGCTGGCGGCGGGCCGTTGTTGGCGTTGACGATTGCGCGGTTTGCCGCGTCTGACGACGCCGCGCGACTGGCGGATGTGCGCGAATAGAGTCGCCCTTGCGAGTCGGCTGCGGCATGCTGCTGCTCTAGTGCCTTGGCTACCAAAGCCTTAGCGTCTTCGGACGAGGATCGCACCGTCTCCCGTTTCGGGGATTCTTGCAAGGACAGCCTGCGCAGCTGCAACGTTGTCGGCTGGAGACGAGTGTAGTGGTAGGCCGTTGGCGTCGACCTCTGCCCGAGGAACTTCGGGTGGTGGTGGTGGGGGTGGCGGGGTTGCTCCGCACGCCGCTCTATCTGCAGCAGCCCGACTACCTTCCGGGATGTCAGGGTTTTGGATTCGAGCGACCCGGATTTCTCCGTCTGGGTCGTCGAAGTTGAGGCGTGCGCTGGGAAAGTCGTTCGCGCGGGCGCGCTCCATGCGCCGGCGGTTTCGCTGCTGACGATAGTGGGACACGGCCCTCACTTCATCTTGCTCGAGGCGGAATTTCTGCCTTTCGGCGAGCTCTTTTTTCCTCTGCTCCTCGAGGGCTGCCCGGTGCGCCTCAATCTCGGTTGCGGTGGCGGTTGCAGGGAGGGGGGTGGTGAAGGCGTCGACTGGGAGCTCTTCTTCCCCCCCTGCCATGAAGACTGCGGTCGGGTAGCGGTAGCGCGGGGCCTCGACGGAGTCCGAGTCGTAGTCACTGCCGAAGAGGGAGAGGATGGAGTCGTCCTCGAAGCCACCTTCGAAGTCGCTCGGGTGGGAGACCAGGGAGATAGAGTCCTTGGTTGATGCTGTGGCGACGGAGCGGGCAGTCGGGGATGCAACGGTGGATTCTGCAACCGACGTTATAGCGAGGATGTCGGTGAAGTCGGCGTCGATTGCGGCGATGACGGAGTCGATGGCCGGAATGGTGTCGGCGGAATCGGCGGCTGGAGCGGCGTCGGCGGAGTCGGCGGCTGCCGAGGCAGCGGTGGAGTTGGCGGTCGGCGCCACGATCGCCGACTCGGCATCGTCTTCCAGGGCCGTCTCGGCCTCCGCGTATACCTCGCCGGTGACCGGGCGAGTAGCAGTGAGGAGCTGCCCTGGCGCGAAGGGGTCGTGCGACGGCGGGGGCGAGGCTCGAGAGGGTCGCTGACGCCAGCGAGCCCAACGAAGAGGTTGATGGAGCCGATCGGCACCATCCAGGCGTGCTTGAGGGGCGACGAGGCAGGCCGGTAGGTGCTTGGTTGGATGTGGAAGAACTTGCCGGTGGCGATCATCCTGCCGGAAGCAACCGGCCGCCGAACTGGCGAGTAGGGCCTCGCCGTAGCTCGAAGGCTTGATGTCCCATGCCCCACGGTGGGCGCCACTGTCGTGGATGTAACCACGGCAGATGCTACAGGGGGTAGCACTTCGTTGATGCGAGGGGAAGGGAACATCGCCATCTACGGGTCGAGGTGCAAGAGACGCAAGGGTTTTACCCAGGTTCAGCCCCTCCGGAGAGTAAAAGGCCTACGTCCTGCTAGATCTTTATTGCTCAGTGGAGAATTACAATGGGGGGGCTCAGTCGGCGGCTATGCCGAGAGCGTACAGGGGGAGATTGGATCTCGAGTAAGCTGTCCTCTAGGGTTTAAGCCCGGGGGTTTATATGGACACCCCCGATCTAGGGTTACATGGTGATAACTCCGAATCATATCAGTTGCTACTAATCCGGGATTCGTTAACTCTCTTGCAAGTAATCTTCTAATCCGGCTGCACAGATCTTCTCCTTAGAATCGTGGCCCAGTCGCCTTCGGGCCCAGTCGCTTGGGCGACTGGCAGTCCACCTGGGCCTTCATCTTCATGGCGAGTGGGACTGGCGACCCACCCCCTATGGGCATATCCCCATCAGTTGGAAAGGCCATACTGTTCCGTCATCAGACGATTTTCAAAAATGTGACATATGACTTGTGACTTGATTTTGAAAGGTGAATGGTGAATTTTGAATTGAATCACAACAGAGTTGTGGGAATGACACTAAGGTTCCCACCTGAGTTAGTCTAGGGATTCAAGCATCTTTACTAAATGTTTATGAAATAAACTTGGCTTTATGCAAATAAACCTAGAGCTTGGTATCCCCTTACTAAAATTGATAGTGCTTACCCTAGTATTAGTTTGCGAGTACTTTAAAGTACTCATGGCTTTGTCCCTGGCTATTCAAATGGCCAGACTATGAAGAGGAATCGCAGTACGAGGAAGATGGACCACAAGACGTCTACGACAACAAGGACCGCTCCTGACGTCAAGCGTTGGCCTGTGGATTAGATAATCCGCTACTACTCCGCTTCCGCTATTTGTGATGTTCGTTGATCAATGGATCAACTACTATTGTAATATTGGATCATGTGATCTAACTGTGTAAGACAATTACGCGTTGTAATAAATGATGACTCTATGATATTCAACTATTATGTCTCGCAACAACAATATTCCTGGGATTGCGATGAAGGGCATAATAGGCATCTGGACTTAAAAATCCGGGTGTTGACAACTTCATATCAGACAATCCAACAATCCGGATGGGAATCAGGGTCAATAAACGATCGGTGATGACGGAAAGAGCCTCGGCGGTGGCACTGAGGGCCGGAGTGTGCTTGTAGCGCGCGACACCGAGGAAAAAAATGAGGATATGCGAAATTGGGTGGTGACGAGGGTGAGCGGACTTTAGTAGTGGTGGCGACAAGGGAATTTGCTCGTGACAGATCTCCGGGGAGGTCATCAAGTCCCAACAATAAGGACAACAACGGCAAGCTTCGATTTGGGAGCACAAGCTAGGGATTCGGTGAGAAGAAAAATGGGGAATGGACTGTGCTAGGTCGGACTGAACAATTGAGAGATAAAAAAAAGAACAGACATATTTTAAGCAGTCTAGTTGGCGCTCACATTGGAACTAGAATAAAAGTAACCTGACAACGTGGGCCCAAAACACGCACCGTTGCAGAGATATTTGAGTTCTAATCGTTTTCAAACAGTTTTATTTTTGTGCTACACGAATTTGGCCTAAGAGGACCATTTTGGCAATTGCCCCAACAAAATTGAGGTGCCTCAAAACAATTACAAAAAAACAACAGATCATATGAGCGCTCGGCAAAGAACACGGAATACCCAAAGTACATTGCCCCGGACAAACACAATATCTTGACCTTGTCACGATTTTTGTGAATGGATGGGCTAGCTCTTGCTCAAAGGTGGGGAATCATTGGCGTCTTCATACCGACTTGAGTTCGATCCCTCCAAGCAGAATTTAGTCGCTCCGTTTTATTTATTTCACAGATAGAATCACGGAGATTTGATCAGGAAGGTGGGAGGTTCCACTTTCTCTCACATTCTTCTTGATCAAATGCCGTGAATCTCCTCTCCCGGTTGAGCTTGATTCTTGGTCTTGAATATCTTCCGCAGCCATATAGTATCATCGACATTCTACTTAGCTAGCTCTATACTTACACATCCCATCCCAAATCCTCACCATTTCTTATCCTCCTCGTCCTCGCCATCACCTCGTCCATGGCGATGTCGAACCCGTCCTTCATGTCCCCCTCAAACCTCACTCTGGGGTCCTTGTACACAAACCTCGGGATCATCTTGATCACCTCCTCCCTCATGGCTGCCACCTCCTCGTCACTGTACCTGGTCAGCACCTCCTCGATGTCCACCTTCCCTCCCACGAGGTCTTCCGCGTCGATGAACACCGAGTAACGGCGGCGGCCATCGACGTCGCCGCCGTTGTTGTCCGGCTCGTGCCATCGGTACTGCTTCTCGAAGGTGGAACCCTCGTGGAAGAAAACGGGGATGCAGCCGGCCACGACGGCGTCGATGGACGACCGGCGCATGAAGGAGTCGCCACGCGGCTGCAGGCAGAAACGGGAGGAGGCGAAGAGGGACATGAGTTTCTCCGCGGACCGGCAGACCTGGCCGTGGCTGCAGTCGAGCATGCCGCAGCGGGTCGGCGAGGAGACGCACTTGTCAATGAGGCGGTCGCGGAGGACCAGCGTGCCGTTCGGACGCCGCGCTCCGGCGAACGCGAACAGCCACGGCCGGCGCGTCCCACGAGCGCGTGCCTGCCACGCGGCCACCTCGGCGGCGGACGAAGGGTGGAAGTAGGTCGGGTAAGGCACGGCCATATCCCGGCGGTTCCAGATGTTGGACTCGATGGTGAGCACCGTCATGTTGAGGCACTCGGCCCGTTCGAGGAAGCCGTTGCCGCACCCTTTGGGGTCGTTGTTGCTCGGCACACGCCGGAACATCCACGTGGTCTTGGACGCCAGGATGAAGTGGTCGCGCCCGCCGAGCGCCGCCCACTGCGGCCGCGACGATAGCCACCGGAGGAACTCCGCCGACGGCGCGTCGCGCACCGACGCGTTGGTGTCGCAGCTGTAGTGGTTCAGCTCCATACCCGCGTAGTACGGCACGTACACCGCCGTGGCCGCCGCCGGGTCGTCGGTGAGGCACTCGTACCGCCTCACGCTGTGGTGGAAGATCACCTCCAGGGCGTGATGGTCCGTGTTGAACCTGCATTTCAATCGAGATGTAAGTGTAACTAACCAGAGCACGCGAAGAATGAAACTTAAAACCACCATCGTACGTGACGGTCGATATCTTTGCTTACCATCCGTTGTCAGGGATGACACGGTCGCTGTCGTTGCCGGCGGCGGGAGCGAGCACCGGGCCGAGGCCAGCATTGGACATGAAGACGCACGCGCTGGTCTCGTCCTCAAACGCCGGCGACCCATCGACGCAGTCCCGGAGAAGATTAAACCGCGAGGGTAGATCTAGCATGTACACGCGCCGACCTTCGCACGACGGCTTAGTGTCATCGTTGTGGAGCGCTGGCGGGGGAGAGAAGATGCTGACGGGGAGCGCGGCTGGGTCGGCACGACGGTGAGAGGAAAAGTATGAGTAAGGGAAGAGCGAGATGTGGAAGAACTGGAGGTGGAGGAGGCACGGCAAGAGCCATGAGCCGGCGACGAGGAGGCCATAGAGGAGGTACTTGTTGAGGCCGCTGTGAGCTTCCATGGCTGGGCTAGCTTTAGGAGAGCATCCGGCAAGATAGCTGTTCGTGGTGCTCTGAAGGGGATCGCTACCCTGCATTGTGAGAAAGGGCAACAATGACCGGAGATGTCTTATTGCCGTGTCACTTGCTGTATTTTTAGACTGCTCATAGTGGGAGTAACTTAGCTAGTAACATCACACAACCCAAGACATTTTGGTGACATGACATGGCAATGAATGAAGAAAGAGAGTGAGGTGGTAACTAGGTATGTTACCATAACATCACATACCCCAAGACAAGTTGAGTCTACACCATAGTAAACGACACAATGCATGACACCACATATTAGTTACTACCCACTATGGAGGTAGTAACTTAGACTAGTAACATATGTCATGTTACTAGTGTTACTCCCCACTATAACTAGTCTTAGCGTGTCAGTTGAAGAGTTTGATACCTGGTAGCATATCATAATTTTTGTTTGTGCTGCATTCCTCGGAAAACATCGATCGATGGGCATTCGGCGCCATATCTTGGCATCCGTGTAGTACTTGGATTGGTATTCAAATCCTCTGCAGTTGACCCAAGTTGCGCATTAATATTTGGTCATCGGTATTCCGAGCAGTTCTGCAGATCAACAGTCTAATTTTAGTTTTAAATCGTCCAGGTTATCTTCTCATAGGAGCTCTAGATCTCGAGGCCAGTTGTACGCGATTATTTTGGAGCGGATTCTGCGGGCGCAAGATTGAGCGAGAATCAGCCTTGAGGTGTGACCTCGAGGAGGCTTACGTGTAATTTACGCTTGAAGATCCTGAAGCTCGCGGGGCCAGAGAAAAAGTTTAGTTGATGCATCTCTCGAACAAGTCATACTAGTAAAAATCAGGTTTTGCAGCCTTGCGAGTTAAAATTATGGCCACCCCAATACACAGTTTTCATCTACACTTGATGCATTTGCCTTACATTGCTTATACTCACTAGTAAAAAAGGAATTCTCACCCTGATGCACATCAGCCTGCACAGCTACGCCCCTGGCTCCATGTCACCTCCATTGCTCTTGCACAACTGTTTAGTTCTTGCCACTACACAAACATTAGGAGAAGAATCACACGTGGGATTATACGATTGTTCCCGTGTTTGAATGGCATCTCTCCAGGATGAAACAACTTGCTGTTATTCTTTTTAGCTGGCTATTTGCTGTACTTTAGTTAAACGTTGAGTCATGGAATACTCTGTACATAAATTTGTGGTTCGAGTCCATTCACGAGCTTCTGATCCCTTAATTCGGACACTAATCACGTATCAAGTATTCAAGCCCCACTAGTTGGTCTAACAATCACTGGCTAGTATTTTTCCTCTCCTAGTAGGGTTCTTCCTCACTTCTAGATAAGATTTTCAATAAATTAAAATAAAGGAATCACTAGGGCGAGATTTTTCACAGAATTATACCTCTTTATTCATTGGAAAACTAAGTTACATCACTAAGCATCGGGCGTATAATTGACTCAGGGGATCATCAATCCATACACGTGGTGAACTCGACGGCAAAGTGAATTATTTGATAGAATCCTATTTTTTTGCGATAATTGAGATTCATGCCAAGAACGATTAAATAAAATGAGATATTGCTTTATGCGTGTCTTACCTAACTGGCATATCATGGACAGACTCCTCTAACCTTTAAACGATCTACCAAGAAAAATCTCAGATTTTGGCTATTTGTAACAACAATGTTATATGATGAGTAAAATATCTCCATCAATTTTTGAATTTGATGCAGCAGCAAAATGTGCTCCGCTATCACGAATTTTTTTCAATAAAGAGAATATAGTAAGATCGTGAAGATACCAATTATCCTAATGACACTATGGATGAACACAACCTCAAAAATGAAGAAGAAGCTAAAAAAAGAAAAGTCCTGCTACAACCTCGTAGCAGCAATATAACCACCACCAACCGAAAGTCCAAATTCTCCAAAAACGACGCATCCAAGAAGAAAACGGTGCATAATCCCCATCATCGTCCGATCATAGATCTTAGGTTTTCACTTTAAAGACAGTCCCCGCTCTAGCGCTCTCACAACAATGCATTCAACAAGGTCATTGCCAAGCACAATCAATTAAGACCACCATTACAGTCCTTGGCTCTCTTGGCTTCAATGACATTCTTCATCTCTGACTTCACAATGGAACGAAACATGTCCCAAGATGACAACAGGTAGTAGAGCTTTGCACCGCTCCCTCGTAAAACTAAATGGTCAGAAAAAAATATGGGTGCACACAACCGAATCTCATCTGACCCAGCAATCTTCAGGTATGATGCATCCGATGGAGTTCACATGCGGAGCCTTCAAAAACTCGACACTCCGGCAAGAACAAAGGAGAGAAGCATTAGGCAGATCTTCGTCATCTTGCTGCAAGAGGAACCCGAGGACTTTCACCTCGCCTCGATTTCTCCATAGGTGAGTTTGATGCTCGGTAAATAGAAATCAATGCAGCAATTGACATTACTGATTTCCCCGCCGGCTATACCTTCTCTCCATTAACAGATTGTCGACGGTTCCACTGTTAGTACCAACAAGTTAAGTTAGAAGTTTTAAGCATGGAACGATTGGCCTAAGATAGTTGTGTTGTTGTATGCAAACCATGGACTCCATAACGGTCTGCTTGCTTCTCGTTTAAACAACATGCACTCGACCGCCCATGTTTTTTGAGTAGGTTGGCAATAATATCGTGGATTTGAGTATCTTTGGGCATCAACCCACTAGACACGAGTTTGGAGGGTACTTTCTATCCATGAAATATTTGCGTGCGGGAACCTGTTAAGTCATGGGCTAGAAATGGGTATAAAATTTGGCTTCTTGGATATCTGATGGACACTTATATGATAGGTGGGACCAACTTATTGATGGCTCACACAATCCTAACCATAACACCCTCAATCCCCATGGCCCAGAGAGACCAAAATCTTTAGAACATAAGGCTAACCCTAACCCTCCCGGTAAGCTAGGAGAAGAAGGTTTTGATGTGTCCTTTCACTGCGGCCTTGTATGGGTTGTTGTTGTTTTTCTTGATCCGAGGATATCCAACGGTTATAGATGGGGTGTCAAGTGGCGTTCCGCACTAGTCCCACAATTATAGGATCTAGGCAAAAGTGTCGTGAGATTCAAGGCAGAAATAATGAAGGTTGTGAACAAATTCCATCCCGCATCCTGCCCGCATTGACACCCTTAGTTATAGACGTGAGCAAAAGTTTTTCATCAGGGCTTTCTTTGCGGCCAGACAGCCAGCTAGCTGGCATCTTGATATGTGGATGAATATGCCAAACATGAAGTTTTTTTAGTTGGGCTGAATGGTCGATGTGGTAAGGACTAAGAAATAGAGGGATTGAGGTTTTTTTTTCACAAGTAATTGGGTAAATCCTGGACGAAGAAGAAAATAAAATTACACGGAATTATTTGCAAAAATCTAATATATCAGAATATTACATTCAACCGGATAGTCATCCCATGCACACCAACCGAATAATCCAATTGCTGAGGTTCACAAGCAGGGAGTAGAAAAATTTGCTCAGTGGAGCATTTCTACAACACAGAGGCTGAACCTGACGTCTCTCGCTTTCTTCTCAGAAGCACGCATCCAGGAGACAGCAACAGCAAAGGGCGGCCAAGCTGTTGCAACAAACATGATCAGATCAGAAATTCAGAATCATGGCACATAGTATCCTCAAAGTCGACAAAGCTGGCGCTACATAACCAACATATTGACAATATATGTACAGAATCAGGGTTGATCTAAGCATCTAGCTAAGTAGGGGATCTCTTCCACCTTGATCTTGTTTTTCTGAAAACAGAATTAGGGTCATCCACTGCTATTTTTTCATTGCAAATTACAGCTATAGTTTCAGCATCGGTATGGCATTACTGCTTGCTGTCAGGCTCATTCACCAAACAATGGTTATGGCGTCAAAGGTACTCCTAAGGAGGCATCTTCCATGGAATCTGATGTCTCAGAACAAAAGTCTGACTTTTGCATTACCGGGCAAGATAACAGGTACAAACATGGTCGTAACTGGCATGGCAAGTCTGAATTTTTGTACTACCTCAGAACAGAAGACTGTCACTCTGAATTTTATGCTACCCAATCGATGAGTCTATTTGATTAGCAGGATTCTAAAAATGCATAAATAGAAAAACTCATGATTGCAACGTACGTCATACTTATTCTAATCCTAGGAAATTTTTATTTGTTTGATCACATCACAAGGAGGGATCCATGCAGAGCATCAGTTACCACGAAAATGGCTCTATAAAATGGATGGGTGCGGCTTTAAACTATTGGCACATTTGGAATATATACAAATCGTATCTGAAACGAATATACCGACAGGGACGTAGTTCTCTAACAATAGTGCTTAAAACAAAATGTACGGTCATACTCCTGCCTCATAATCCAAATTTCAGAATTACACATAGCATCAGAATTAGGATATTGATAATAATGTTCATTTAAAATGTTTTGATGGGATATCTATTTTACTGATTTTCTGATGTACTAATTTATTGGCTAGCCTACGGATATCTTTCTCGGGTATGAATGCCGAGTAGAAACTGCTCTTTTAATATTATTGTAAATGAAATTGATCGCATAGGACTATCAGAATCAGATCTGTAGGATTTGTATGTCCCGTTTGACCCTAGAATCCGATCAAATTTTGAAAGGCAGCTCACGCGGCATGTCGCGGCCCCAACCAAGCAACCGTGCGCCGCCGACGGGGAACACTCGCCGGCGGAATTCCTAGGTTGATCACCGATCGATTTATCCTACAGTATGTTTCCCGTTCTCTAAACAACCCGTCTATCAAGCTAGCAGAGTACTACATATACTACTAGTACATATATACGGGAGGGCAGTATTAGTTCGATCGGAAATTAACGCACCATCCCTGCATGAAGGAAGGTCCGCCCTGCTGCTGCTGCTGCTGCTGGGGCGGGTACCCCTGCTGGCCGTATCCTTGCGGCGGGTACCCCTGCTGCGGCGGCGGGTAGCCTTGCGGAGGGTACCCCTGCGGCGGGTAACCTGAAGAAATGGATCAAGATCCACATGTGTCAAAGGTCAATTCTGTTGAACTCTCGGCCAAAAAGAAGAAGCAACAGTACACGGCCGGAAAGGATCGAGGCCATGGACAGGAGAGCGAGATGTACCTTGCTGCGGCGGCGCGCCGACGGGCGCCTGCTGCTGGCCGTAGTAGCTCATCTCTCCTCTACGGCCGTGGGACTATTCGCTGGTCTCCTGCCCTGTACCTGTAGTGCGTGGAGCCGAGTGATGATTTTATAAAGAAGACAGCGGCGGGCGGGAAGGTGCACTGCGCTTGCTACTGCTGGTGGGGGCGTATCCAGATTCCAGATGGACGCCTCGGGCGTTGGACTTGTCGTATGCATTGCCGCGTACCACGACCACGCCCACTAGTTGGGTTGGCTGAGAACAAGACGAGCTACGTAATATGTGTTGCCAATCTGATTTGGTGTTTGACTGTTTTCTCGGTCGTACCTGAATAAAATTGATTAGAGCAAGGAAACAGCGGTCATGGTTGGCTACGGAGCATGTGCTAAGTAACTTAGCATCCAAGGCTGTAGTACATGTTTGACTGCTTCTTTTCTGCGTTGCAACCTGCAAGCCTGGCTAGTTGCATATTCGTAGACAAGAACGACTGAACGAGCAACGCATAGATCGTGCCGAGAGCTAGCGCACAAGGCAGCGAGCTGGCCTAAGTTGTGATCGTCCTTGGTCATAACAGAAACTTGGCTGTCACTTTGCTCTGGATTTGGTGGCCGCTGAGCGCAATCGCATATCGCAGCAGGAATGCAGGATAGTGCGACTACACCAAACAGTCGATGCCGATCTCCCACGATGTTGACGGGACACACCGACGGGTCTCTCGTTGCTCAAGGAAAGCGTGGTGAAGGCTGGGCCGTTATATCCCGTGCGACGATCGATATGTTGATCGATACCGTGTGGTGTGTGCTACTAGCCATCTTGATATCGTGTGCAAGGTGCTTCCGAAGCTGCACTCTGCATATTGCAAAGAGTAAAGTCTGAAAAAACCCTGAAGTGGTAGATAGTGTTGGAATCGAACCCTAGACTATCAATCCTGAAATGAGCACCCTCAACTCACTGATCCCGGCTTAATCTTGTATGATGATGGTTTCCAAACGCTGGGATTTTGACGTGGCAAAGTTGAGGCTGGGAAGGGAGTGTTCTAGGTGGGCTTGGAGATGAAGGCATGTTTATTGGGCTGAGCCTGTTCGTGAAGCCCATTTTTCTTGGAGATCTATACGTCCTACTGGAATCGTTCCGTCTCAGCCGCGCCGCGTGATAACTCCTCTTCCCTACTTCTGCGGCAACAACCATGGCGCAGAGTGGATGATCGTGGCTACGCGGCGACGACTGAAGCAGACGACCAAGCGAAGGTAACCCATCCAGCAAATCCTCTGCCTATTGGTTCCAATCAGTAAAAGATGGTTCGGTTTCCATGGGTTCAAATCCATTGCATATATTCTGCAAATTATGGGTTTTTGGGTTCAGCCGCGGGGAGGAAATCTGCAAAATTTCGGGCATGAATAATTCAGTTTGGTTGAATTGGAACTAAACATCTGCATCTTTTTTCAGTATGAATTCTACGGAAATTCTTACTGTACGGTTCCATTTTGGTGGGGAGTTCGTCCACATTGGGAAGAAGTTGGATTATGTTGGGGGTGATGAAGCGATTTCTGAGATCCAGCGAGACAAGTTGTCACTACAAGAGGTACTGGGGTTTCTAAAAGATCACATGGAATTCAAGGAGTCGATGAAGCTATATTTTTTACATCCCGGTAAAGAGCTTGTCAATGGCTTGGTGTTTCTGTATGATGATCTAGGATGTTTGAAGATGTCTGAGCACACAATAGATGGAGGTGTTGCAGATATATATGTCGAATATCATGGTCAGGAGGATGTTGTGAGTATATCTAGTGGTAGTGATTTTGAACATGAAATTGCTGGCTTAGCTGATTGTGAAAGCGACATATCTGATGTGCCTGAAGTTATGACTGCAACGGATGATGAGAGTGATCCTACTTCTACTTCTGTTGGTCAGCTAGAAAATGTGTTTGTGCCAGATGATTATGGTCTCACACAAGTGATGAGTTTTCCAAATCAGAATGTGAGTGTAAGAAGATCATTTGTGCAGAATTATGTGAGAAGGGATATTGACACAGGCTCACAAGGTATGACTGGAAATTCACAAGTTATAAATTCATCAATGCGGTCTCAAGTGGAAATCCCTTTTTGTAAAGATAAAGTGTTGAGAGATGTTGACACAGATGGAACTAAAAAATAGGTGAAGAATATTCAGATTCGGAAGATAGTGACTATGTGCCACACAGTGATGACAGTGGAGAGGAGTCGGAGGTTGTGGATCTTAGAAAGAAAGCAAAACAGTTCAAGACAAAGACGAGAGCTTCTCAAAGATGGATAGATGGTGAAAATGCTACCGGTGCAGTTCCTATTGACCTTGTAGCTAATGTTGAGGAAGTACTGGAAGAAATCAACAAAGAAGCTGAATTTGAGACCTCTGATGAGGATTATTCTTATGATGAGGAAGAAGAAGGCCACATTGTGAGAAAGAAGACTAAATATCCCAGATTTGATCTGAACACTAAAATACCTCTTTTCTGTTTGTCAATGGTGTTCAGAAGCAAACAACAGCTGTGTAAGGCGGTAAAAAATATGGCCTTGTCACAAAAAGGAGTCTTTCTTTCAAGAAGTCAGAGGTGGAAAGGGTGAGAGTGAAGTGTGACTGGCCTAATTGTCCGTGGCTACTATATGCAGCTAAAACTAATAGATGTTCAAGATTTCAGATTATCACATTGAATGATGACCATCACTGTGCACAAAACAGAGACAATCATCTAGTAACTGCCAAGATTATAGCAAATAAATATGAGCATTTCATACTTGCAAACCCAACATGGAAAATTGAGAGCATCAAATCCACAGTACTTCAAGATTTCTTTGCTGATGTGTCAACTTCTAAGTGCAAAGCAGCAATTTTTTTTTGTCATGGACAAGTTGCTGTGTTGAATGAAAGAAGAATACAACAAATTATTTGATTACCAACTAGAATTGCTTCGGAGTAATCCTGGAACAACGGTAGCTGTTTGCCTTGATCCAACCATAATGGAACAAAATATATTTTAGAGTTTTTATGTATGTTTCAATGCAATGAAGTTGGGTTTCAAAGCTGGTTGCAGAAAAGTCATAGGACTTGATGGTTGCTTTTTCAAAGGAGCATGTCAGGGTGAGCTGCTTTGTGCCATTGCAAGGGATGCAAATAATCAAATGTACCCTCTTGCTTGGGCTGTAGTTGAGCAAGAAACATCAGATACTTAAAAGACTTGGATATAAATGACAATGGAGCAGGGTGGGGTTTTATTTCTGACAAGCAGAAGGTTAGTTGAGCGAGAACTATTTAAATGATGATCTTGTTATTACCTCTTGCTTGTACTCGAGGGAGCACTATTTAAATGATGATCTTGTCTTATTTATTTTCTCTATTAATTGTAGGGCTTAATCAAAAGTATGCAAACATACTTACCTAAAGCGGAACATAGAATGTGTGCCAGGCACATCTACGCAAATTGGAGAAAGAAACATAGACATCATGAATTTCAGAAAATGTTCTGGGCAATTGCCAAGTCATGTAACACAGAAGATTTCCTGTACAACAAGGCAAAGCTTGCACACAAAACTCCAGAGGGTGCTAAAGATATCATGAAAACCAATCCTAAGCATTGGGCCAGATCCTTTTTTCAACTTGGTGTGAAATGTGAATCAGTGGACAATAACCTATGTGAGTCATTCAATCATGCCATCATTGATACTCGGTTCTACCCGATTATAAGCATGCTTGAGAGGATCAGGGTGAAAGTACTTGTAAGAGTACAAGAACAAAGAGAGAAGGGTGCCAATTTTCATGGCAGTATCTGCCCAGCCATCTTCAAAAAACTCAAAGTCATCATCAAAATGACTCAATTCTTGGAAGTAATGTGGAATGGTAAAGATGGATTTGAAGTGAGACATCTTAAAGGGAGACAGAAAAGGTATATTGTAAACCTACAACAGAGAACTTGTTCATGTGGCTATTTTCAATTGGCAGGGCTACCATGTTGTCATGCAATTTCGGCCATCTACAAATGTGGCAAAATAGTTGACGAATTCATTGACAATTGCTATTCCATTGAAGTATTCAACAAGATATATGACCACTGCCTTGAACCTATTGAAGGAGAGGAGAAGTGGCCAGTATCACCAAAACCAAGGCCACAAGCACCTGGATATGTCAGGATGCCTGGCAGGCCTAAGAAGAATGATAGGAGAAGGGAAGAAGGTGAAGCACCAAAAGGAAATAAAATGAGTAGGGCTGGTATAGTTATCACATGCTCATTTTGTGGTGTTACTGGGCATAAAAAAATCTGGCTGTACCAAAAATCCTGAGAAGGGAAAGAAGAAAAATGCACATCTTGTTAAGACTGGCAAGAAAATGAAACAAGCAGAGGTAATAACAAGTTAATACATATCAATTGAGTATTTCCATTTGCGTAGAAAACTGATTTGTGTTTCCATTTGCAGCAAGCTCAGACAAATGCAACAAAAGCTGCAACTAGTTCTACACTCCTGCTAGTTCTACTCTAGTAGCTAATTGTACAAAGCATTTCAAGCCTCCGAGACCTGCAACACAAAAAGCATCACCAGTACCACCAAGAGCCCCATCTGCAACAACAACAACAACAACAACAACACCATCTGCGACACCAAGAGAAGCTAGTTTGAGCAACCAACAATCTTCTACTGACCCTAGAAGAGGAAGAAAAAGAGAGTTACTTACATGAAAAATGAAGGGATACTTCACTGCAGCTGGCAACTACTAGACAAACCGATAGTTTTCATATTTTGTTCTCTTTATATGAAAACTTGTCATATTGTGTGAATTGTGTGAATTTCTTGTGATATTGTGTGAATTTCTCGGCACTGAACCTGCTATGTTTAAGTTATGTAAATGCAAATTACTTTAGCCTGCTATTTTTTTTTTTTGGAAAAGATCCAATTTATTTCATTGCACAAACATGCAGACAATGCTTGCATTACATAGCAAATAAGTTCTGGCATTACAATGGAAACAACTGCTGCAATTTCTCTTCATATACTCACCATTACGGAACCGGCGACCGCGTCATCCAGTAGCCTCCGCGTCGGCCCGCAAGGAAGATATCACTGCAGGAGGTGATTGGGTTCCTGAAGGATCACATGGAAGTGAAATACTCAATGAAGTTGTATTTCTTGTCGCCTGGCAAGGATCTTGTGAATGGCTTGGTTTTCCTGTATGATTATGCAGGATGTGTGAAAATGTCTGAGAAGATAGCACATGGAGGTGTTGCGGACATCTATGTGGAGAATCATGCTGAGCAGGATATGGTGAGTATATCAAGTGGCGGTGATTTCGAAGATGAAATTGTGAGCTTAGGAGACAGTGGTGAGTTCTGAAGTGCCTGAAGTTATAAGTGCAGAGGATGAAGTGGCTGAAACAGTAATTGCAGATGTTGATGCCACCGTGGTAATTGTTGTGCTGATCATATTGAACCAGAAGCAATGCTTGACAATGTGTTAGTGCCCTATAAGAGCATCACAAGCATCAGAAGCTCCTACCAGAAGAAGTCCCAGAAAAGCAGAACAATCAACAAGTAGCACAAGCAATTTGGGAGGCTCCTAAAAAGAGAGGAAAGAAGAGACTATTAGATGCAAAATGGAAGGAATATCTGAGTGCATCTGAGAACTACTAGATATTACTGTTTTTATCATGTGAGGATCATGAAATGTTCCAGGAGACTGAAGCTGGCATCTTTTGTTAGCTGCCAATATATGGGCACTGAACCTACAAAGTTATAATAAACTATCTTTAAATTCCCCATATTCTTGCAATTGTTTCTTGCCATTGCTTCTTGCAATTGCTTCTATCATCTTATTTTTTATCAACATGGGCTTTTCATACTCTTGCATTTGTTTCTTACAATTATCATACAATGAAAATACGCAGAAGTGCTGCCAAAATTCATATAAAATGCTGACTTTATTCAGTTGCAGATTCTACACATTACATTGCCAGAACTAAACCTGGATAACAATCTAACATTGCATTGCTAGAGCTACCTTGACATGAATCCTGCCACTAAACCAGGATAACAATCTCACATCTGCTGTGCACTCTCAGTTTCTTTCCCTAATTACATCCATTTGGGCATTCTTCAATTGTAGCTCCTCTCTCAGAGCATAATAGCAGTACCATTTCCCCCTGCAGCCTCCACACAGCATCCCATAGATCATCAAGCAAATCACGAATAGACAACGTTGGGGGTTGATCACACCACTCAATGTATCCGCATCATCCAGTCTGCGAAATTAGCGCACATAATAAGCAGTAAATTTACCAAAAATGAAGCAGTTTTCAGAGAAGACACAGCACACACGAACTGGGTTGCTGCACTCCATGAAATTCACCTCGATGGCTTCTTGCCGCATTCCGCAGAGCTTTTTGGGTCGCTGCGCCACCTCCGCCGCGTCGCCGCCGTCAAGCGCTGCCTCCGTCTCGGCGCCGTCGATCGCTACTGATACGTCTCAAACGTATCTATAATTTCTTATGTTCCATGCTACTTTATTGATGATACTCACATGTTTTATACATACTTTATGTCATATTTATGCATTTTCCGGCACTAACCTATTAACAAGATGCCGAAGAGCCAGTTGCTATTTACTGTTGTTTTTGGTTTCAGAAATCCTAGTAAGGAAATATTCTCGGAATTGGACGAAATCAACGCCCAGGGTCTTATTTTTCCACGAACCTTCCAGAAGACCGAAAGGGAAACGAAGTGGGGCGACGAGGCACCGACACAACAGGGCGGCGCGGCCCTGGCGTGTGGGGCCCTCGTGTCGCCCCTAAACCTACCCTTCCGCCTATAAGAAGCCTTCGTCGAGAAAACCCCAGTACTGAGAGCCACAATACGGAAAACCTTCCAGAGACGCCGCCGCCGCCAATCCCATCTCGAGGGATTCAGGAGATCGCCTCCGGCACCCTGCCGGAGAGGGGAATCATCTCCCGGAGGACTCTTCATCGCCATGATCGCCTCCGGAGTGATGTGTGAGTAGTTCACCCCTGGACTATGGGTCCATAGCAGTAGCTAGATGGTTGTCTTCTCCTCATTGTGCTATCATTGTTGGATCTTGTGAGCTGCCTAACATGATCAAGATCATCTATTTGTAATGCTACATGTTGCGTTTGTTGGGATCCGATGAATATGGAATACTATGCTATGTTGATTATCAATCTATCATCTATGTGTTGTTTATGATCTTGCATGCTCTCCGTTGCTAGTAGAGGCTCTGTCCAAGTCGTTACTTGTAACTCCAAGAGGGAGTATTTATGCTCGATAGTGGGTTCATGCCTCCATTAAATGCAGGACGATGTGACAAAGTTCTAAGGTTGTGGATGTGCTGTTGCCACTAGGGATAAAACATCAATGCTATGTCTAAGGATATTTGTGTTGATTACATTACGCACCATACTTAATGCAATTGTCTGTTGTTTGCAACTTAATAATGGAAGGGGTGCGGATGCTAACCCGAATGTGGACTTTTTAGGCATAGATGCATGCTGGATAGCGGTCTATGTACATTGTCGTAATGCCCAGTTGAATTTCACACTACTCATCATAATATGTATGTGCATTGTCATGCCATCTTTATTTGTCAATTGCCCAACTGTAATTTGTTCACCCAACATGCTATTTCTTATTGGAGAGACACCACTAGTGAACTGTGGACCCCGGTCCATTTTTTACATCGAATACAATCTACTGCAATACTTGTTCTTACTGTTCTTTGCAAACATCATCTTCCACACTATACATCTAATCCTTTGTTACAGCAAGCCGGTGAGATTGAAAACCTCACTGTTAAGTTGGGGCAAAGTATTTCGGTTTTGTTGTGCAGGTTCCACGTTGGCACCGGAATCCCTGGTGTTGCGCCGCACTACACTCCGCCACCATCAACCTTCAACGTGCTTCTTGACTCCTACTGGTTCGATAAACCTTGGTTTCTTACTGAGGGAAACTTGCTGCTGTACGCATCACACCTTTCACTTGGGGTTCCCAACGGGCATGTGCTTTACGCGTCAACAAGCTAAATTTCTGGCGCCGTTGCCGGGGAGATCAAGACACGCTGCAAGGGGAGTCTTCCACTTCCAATCTCTCTACTTTGTTTTTGTCTTGCTTTATTTTATTTACTACTTTGTTTGCTGCATTATATCAAAATACAAAAAATTAGTTACTTGCTTTACTTTATTTACTATCTTGTTTGCGTTCTCCATATTAAAAACACAATAAAATTAGTTACTTGCATTTACTTTATCTAGTTTGCTTTATTTACTATTGCTAAAATGGGTACTCCTGAAAACACTAAGTTGTGTGACTTCACTAGCACAAATAATAATGATTTTTTATGCACACCTATTGCTCAACCCGCTACTACAGCAGAATTCTTTGAAATTAAACCTGCTTTACTAAATTTTGTTATGAGAGAGCAATTTTCTGGTGTTAGTACTGATGATGCTGCTGCCCATCTTAATAATTTTGTTGAACTATGTGAAATGGAAAAGTATAAGGATGTAGATGGTGACATTATAATATTAAAATTGTTTCCTTTCTCATTAAGAGGAAGAGCTAAAAATTGGTTGCTATCTTTGTCTAAGAATAGTATTGATTCATGGACTAAATGTAAGGATGATTTCATTGGTAGATATTATCCTCCTGCTAAAATTATATCTTTCAGAAGTAGCATAATGAATTTTAAGCAATTGGATAATGAGCATGTTTCCCAAGCATGGGAAAGAATGAAATCTTTGGTCAAAAATTGCCCTACCCATGGACTGACTACTTGGATGATCATCCAAACCTTTTATGCAGGATTGAATTTTTCTTCGTGGAACTTATTGGATTCAGCTGCTGGAGGTACTTTTATGTCCATCATTCTAGGCACCACAACAATGTTTCTTGATAATATGATGATTAATTATTCTGAATGGCACACGGAAAAAGCTCCACAAGGTAAGAAGGTAAATTCTGTTGAAGAAACCTCATCCTTGAGTGATAAGATTGATGCTATTATGTCTACGCTTGTGAATGGTAGGACTAATGTTGATCCTAATAATGTTCCGTTAGCTTCATTGGTTGCCCAAGAAGAACATGTTGATGTGAATTTCATTAAAAATAATAATTTCAACAACAATGCTTATAGGAATAATTCTAGTAACAACTATAGGCCATATCCTTCTCATAATAGTAATGGTTATGGTAATTCTTATGGGAATTCTTACAAAAATAATAGGAGTTCACCCACTGGTCTTGAAGCCATGCTTAAAGAATTTATTGGTACACAAACCGCTTTTAACAAATATGTTGAAGAAAAGCTTGGTAAAATTGATATTCTTGCTTCTAAAGTTGATAGTCTTGCTGCTGATGTTGATCTTTTGAAATCGAAAGTTATGCCTAATGAAACTAAAGATATTAAGTCATTTTCTACAGCAAACGCCATCCAAGTTAGAATTAATGAGACTATTAGATTGATGGCTGAATTGCGTGCTAGGTGGGAAAAAGAAGAAAATGTTAAAGAGGATAATACAACTAAATTTTGGACTATTACCACCACTAGTAATGAAAATGCTTCACATGTTGCTACACCTCCTACTATCAATGGTAAAATAATTGGTGTTGGCAATGTTTCTACTCCTAATGCAAAGCTTGCAAAACTGCCTGAAATTGCTAAAACTGCTGAAACTACTTGTGATAAAACTGATGAATTTTTTTCAAATATTGGGGACAATGGTCCCATTGCTTTAGATCATAATGGTTTAGATTTTGATTATTGTCACATCTCTGAAGTTATAAAGTTCTTGCAAAAACTTGCTAGAAGTCCTAATGCTAGTGCTATAAATTTGGCATTTACAAAACATATTACAAATGCTCTCATAAAAGCTAGAGAAGAGAAATGAAATCGTGAAACCTCTATTCCTAGAAAGTTAGAAGATGGTTGGGAACCCATCATTAAGATGAAGGTCAATGATTTTGATTGTAATGCTTTATGTGATCTTGGTGCAAGTATTTCCGTTATGCCTAGGAAAATCTATAATATGCTTGACTTGCCACCATTGAAAAATTGTTATTTGGATGTTAATCTTGCTGATAATTCTACAAAGAAACCTTTGGGGAGGATTGATAATGTTCGCATTACGGTTAACAATAACCTTGTCCCCATTGATTTTGTTGTGTTGGATATTGAATGCAATGCATCTTGTCCCATTATATTGGGAAGACCTTTTCTTCGAACTGTTGGTGCTATTATTGATATGAAGGAAGGTAATATTAAATATCAATTTCCTCTCAAAAAAGGTATGGAACACTTCCCTAGAAAGAGAATGAAGTTACCTTTTGATTCTATCGTTAGAACAAATTATGATGTTGATGCTTCATCTCTTGATAATACTTGATACACACTTTCTGCGCCTAGCTGAAAGGCGTTAAAGAAAAGCGCTTATGGGAGACAACCCATGATTTTACTACTGCACTTTTATTTTATATTTGAGTCTTGGAAGTTGTTACTACTGTAGCAACCTCTCCTTATCTTTATTTTGCTGCATTGTTGTGCCAAGTAAAGTCATTGATAGTAAGGTTCATACTAGATTTGGATTACTGTGCAGAAACAGATTTCTAGCTGTCACGAATTTGAGTAGTATTCTCTGTAGGTAACTCAGAAAAATATGCCAATTTATGTGAGTAATCCTAAGATATGTACGCAACTTTCATTCAATTTGAGAATTTTCATCTGAGCAAGTATAGTGCCCCATAAAAATTCGTCTTTACGGACAGTTCTGTTTTGACAGATTCTGCCTTTTATTTCGCATTGCCTGTTTTGCTATGCTTGATGGATTTCTTTATTCCATTAACTTTCAGTAGCTTTGTGCAATGTCAAGAAGTGTTAAGAATGATTATGTCACCTCTGAATATGTGAATTTTTGATTATGCACTAACCCTCTAATGAGCTTGTTTTGAGTTTGGTGTGGAGGAAGTTTTCAAGGATCAAGAGAGGAGGATGATGCAATATGATCAAGGAGAGTGAAAGCTCTAAGCTTGGGGATGCCCCCGTGGTTCATCCCTGCATATTTCAAGAAGACTCAAGCATCTAAGCTTGGGGATGCCCAAGGCATCCCCTTCTTCATCGACAAATTATCAGGTCACCTTTAGTGAAACTATATTTTTATTCCATCACATCTTATGTGCTTTACTTGGAGCGTCTGTATGTTTTTATTTTTGTTTTGTTTGAATAAAATTGGATCCTAGCATTCATTGTGTGGGAGAGAGAGACACGCTCCGCTGTTGCATATGAACACATATGTTCTTAGCTTTATTCTTAATGTTCATGGCAAAGATTGAAACTGCTTCGTTAATTGTTATATGGTTGGAAACAGAAAATGCTACATGTGGTAATTGGTATAATGTCTTGAATAATTTGATACTTGGCAATTGTTGTGCTCATATAGACCATGTTTAAGCTCTTGCATCATATACTTTGCACCTATTAGTGAAGAAATACATAGAGCTTGCTAAAATTTGGTTTGCATGATTGGTCTCTCTAATTAAAGTCTAGATATTTTCTGGTAAGGGTTTGAGCAACAAGGAGGACAGTGTAGAGTCTTATAATGCTTGCAATATGTTCTTATGTAAGTTTTGCTGTACCGGTTCATACTTGTGTTTGCTTCAAACAACCTTGCTAGCCTAAGCCTTGTATTGAGAGGGATTACTTCTCGTGCATCCAAATCCTTGAGCCAAAAACTATGCCATTTGTGTCCACCATACCTACCTACTACATGGTATTTCTCTGCCATTCCAAGTAAATTGCTTGAGTGCTACCTTTAAACAATTCAAAAGTTATTACCTCTTATTTGTGTCAATGTTTTATAGCTCATGAGGAAGTATGTGGTGTTTATCTTTCAATCTTGTTGGGCAACTTTCACCAATGGACTAGTGGCTTCATCCGCTTATCCAATAATTTTGCAAAAAGAGTTGGCAATGGGGTTCCCAGCCCCAATTAATTAAACTTTCATAATTTTACAAATAGACACTCCTCCATGGTATGTGATTGTTGGAAGGCACTGATACGTCCAAAACGTATCTACTTTCCCGAACACTTTTGCTATTGTTTTGCCTCTAATTTGTGTATTTTGGATACAACTAACACGGACTAACGCTGTTTTCAGCGGAATTGCCCTGGTGTCTCGTTTTTGTGCAGAAATTCAACTTTTAGGAAAATCCCCGGAATTTATGTCGAAGGGCCTATTTTTCCAGAAGAATCACGGAGCCAGAAGGGCAGACCTGGGGGAGGCCCAGGCCCCCCAGACAACAGGCCGGCGCGGCCTGGAGGGGGGCGCGCCGCCCTAGCGTGTGGCCCCCTCGGCCGGCCTCTGACGCCCCCTATGGACTACTTAAGGGTTTTGATCTAAAAACGCGAGACGGGAAGTCGAAGTCGCCAGAAACCATCCAGAACGCCGCCACCATCGCTAAACTCCGTCTCGGGACCAGAAACTCCGTTCTGGCACTCCGCCGGGACGGGGAATTGGAGGAGATCATCGCCATCATCACCACCGACGCCTCTCCATCGACCAACAATGTTTCCCCCATCCATGTGTGAGTAATTCCCCCGCTGTAGGCTGAAGGGGATGGTAGGGATTGGATGAGATTGGTCATGTAATAGCATAAGATTGTTAGGGCATAGTGCCTAGTGTCCGTAATTGGTACTTTGATGATATTGTTGCAACTTGTTATGCTTAATGCTTGTCACTAGGGCCCGAGTGCCATGATCTCAGATCTGAACATGTTATTGTTTCATGATGATATGCATTGTTTTATGATCTTACCTGCAAGTTGTATACACATGTCGCTGTCTGGAACCCGAGGACCCAAAGTGTCAGAAATTGGGACAACCGGAGGGGAAGGCAGTGATGTGAGGATCACATGTGTTCACGGAGTGTTAATGCTTTGCTCCGGTGCTCTATTAAAAGGAGTACCTTAATTTCCAGTAGATTCCCTAGAGGCCCGGCTGCCACCGGCTGGTAGGACAAAAGATGTCTTTGTTCCACTGCTGCTGTTATTTCACTACTGTTACTGCTATAAACTGTTACTACTGATAAACTCTTGCGAGCAAGTCTGTTTCCAGGTGCAGCTGAATTGACAACTCCGTTGTTAAGGCTTTCAAGTATTCTTTGTCTCCCCTTGTGTCGAATCAATAAATTGGGTTTTACTTCCCGCGAAGACTGTTGCGATCCCCTATACTTGTGGGTTATCAAGACTATTTTCTGGCGCCGTTGCCGGGGAGCATAACTTTATTTGGAAGTTCACTTGGATTGATATTGTTCGCTGCAAATTCTCCATCATGGGTAAATCTCGCGATCCTAAAGTCGCCAAATTACCATCTACTACAAGAAAAGGTACAACTCTGAGTACCTCTGCTACTCTTGATTCACCATCTGTGATAAGTCAACTTGTTTCACCACCACAAGCTTCACTTGCTGGTACTTCTGCTGAATCTGAAAACTCTTATAATATTGATGATGTTTCTGCTGTGCTTGATGATAGTGGTTCATTGGGATCCTTTCTAGATGCTACAATTGCTAGGTCTAGACAAATTGAAAATACTGAAACTCCTAATGAAAATGCTGCTACACCTGTTAATTCACCTAAGTCTGTTGATTATTCTAGTGATGATCCTGATGAGGATTATGTGGAGCTTGATGATGATTTTATTAATAGATGCAATGCTACTGCTGATGCAAGAAAAATTAAAAAGTTTCTCGCACAACATACTGTTAGATATAAGCTGTCTCCTGATCCTAAATTTGCCACATCTCCTATAAACATTAAGGATAAAGATTATGATTTTTCTCTTGATCTATCTCATATAGCTATTGTTGAGAAAACACCCTTTTGTGGTACTGGAAAAGAAAGTGCTGTAGAACATATGAATGAACTTTCTTCTATGAGTAGCTTGTTTTCTGATGATGTCAAGATGCATACTTATTTTGTTGCTAAAATTTTTCCTTTCTCATTAAAGGGTGATGCTAAAACTTGGTATAATAGTTTGCCTCCTGGTTCTATTAATAGTCCAGGTGATTTGCTTGATGTTTTCTTTCGGAAATACTTTCCTGCTAGTGCTCAACATATTGCTTTGCAAAAAATTTATAGCTTTGACCAGGAAGATGGAGAGAAATTGCCTGAAGCATGGGCAAGATTTTTCTCTCTTATCAGAGCTCGACCTGGACATGATTTGGAGAAGCATGATTTACTTGATATATTTTATAGTGGACTAACCGTTGAGTCTAGAGCATATTTGGATAGTTGTGCTGGTTGTGTTTTCAGGAAAGAACTCCAGACGAAGCTGGAGAATTATTGGCTAAAATAGGCCGGAATCATGATGATTGGACTACACATGAACCAACTCCGATGCCAATATTGAAGAAGAGGGGTTTGATTAAATTAAATGATGAAGATATGAGGGAAGCCAAGAAATCTCTTAAGGAGAAAGGTATTAAATCCGAAGATGTGAAGAATTTACCTCCCATAGAAGATTTATGTAAGATAATTCCCCCTTCATCCATGATTGAGGTATTCAACGCTTTACTAGGGAAGATATTTCGTATTCAAAACCTCCTGCTCAATGCTTAGATGAGTTTGATAATTATATTGTTAAGCAAGAAAATTTTAATATGAGAGTAGAGAATCATCTAATGGAAAATTCTCAAGCTATTAGCAATTTGCATGATATTGTGGAGAGAACCTCCAATGACGTTAAGATGCTTGTTAAACATTTTCAAATGGTGCAAACTCAAATTGATCAACTCACTAAAGTGCAAAATGACTTGTTAAAAAATAGTTCTAAAGAGAAACATGCTTATGAAGTAACAACTAGAGGCGGTGTTTCTACTCAGGATCCTCTATATCCTGAGGGGCATCCCAAAAGAGTTGAACAAGATTCTCAACGAATTGAACCTAGTGCTCCTTCTAAGAAAAATAAGAAGAAACATAAAAATGTTGTAGAATCCTCTGAACCTGTTAATGATCCTAATAGTATTTCTATTTCTGATGCTGAAACTGAAAGTGGTAATGAACATGATAATGATAAGAATGATGCTTCTGATAAAGAAGAGGTTGAAGATGAACCTGAAAAGCATGCTAAAAATAAAAAGTATACTAGAGAAGATTTTATTGCTAAGAAACATGGTAATGAAAGAGAACCGTGGGTTCAAAAACAAATGCCTTTTCCTGCTAAGAAACTAAAATCAAAGGAAGAAGAACACTATAATAAATTTTGCGATTGGATGAAACCTTTATTCTTGCAAATCCCTTTGACTGATGCTATTAAATTGCCTCCTTATTCAAAGTATATGAAAGATATTGTCTCTAACAAAAGGAGACGTATCAGCATCCCCAAGCTTAGTTTCTGCTCGTCCCGAGCAGGTAAACGATAACAAAGATAATTTCTGGAGTAACATGCCATCATAAACTTGATCATACTATTGTAAGCATATGTAATGAATGCAGCAATCAAAACAATGGTAATGACATGAGTAAACAACTGAATCATAAAGCAATGACTTTTCATGAATAGTACTTTCAAGACAAGCATCAATAAGTCTTGCATAAGAGTTAACTCATAAAGCAATAATTCAAAGTAAAGGTATTGAAGCAACACAAAGGAAGACTAAGTTTCAGCGGTTGCTTTCAACTTGTAACATGTATATCTCATGGATATTGTCAATGCAAAGTAATATAACAAGTGCAATATGCAAGTATGTAGGAATCAATGCACAGTTCACACAAGTGTTTGCTTCTTGAGATGGAGAGAAATAGGTGAACTGACTCAACATAAAAGTAGAAGAAAGGTCCTTCAAAGAGGAAAGCATCGATTGCTATATTTGTGCTAGAGCTTTGGTTTTGAAAACAAGAAACAATTTTGTCAACGGTAGTAATAAAGCATATGTGTTATGTAAATTATATCCTACAAGTTGCAAGCCTCATGCATAGTATACTAATAGTGCCCGCACCTTGTCCTAATTAGCTCGGATTACCTGGATTATCATCGCAATGCATATGTTTTAACCAAGTGTCACAAAGGGGTACCTCTATGCCGCCTGTACAAAGGTCTAAGGAGAAAGCTCGCATCGGATTTCTCGCTATTGATTATTCTCAAGTTAGACATCCATACCGGGACAACATAGACAACAGATAATGGACTCCTCTTTTATGCATAAGCATTCAACAACAGTTAATTTTCTCATATGAGATTGAGGATATTTGTCCAAAACTGAAACTTCCACCATGGATCATGGCTTTAGTTAGCGGCCCAATGTTCTTCTCTAACATTATGCAATGCTCTAACCATTCTAGCGGTAAATCTCCCTTACTTCAGACAAGAAGGACATGCATAGCAACTCACATGATATTCAACAAAGAGTAGTTGATGGCGTCCCCAGGAACATGGTTATCACACAACAAGCAACTTAATAAGAGATAAAGTGCATAAGTACATATTCAATACCACAATAGTTTTTAGGCTATTTGTCCCATGAGCTATATATTGCAAAGGTAGAGGATAGAAATTTTAAAGGTAGCACTCAAGCAATTTACTTTGGAATGGCGGAGAAATACCATGTAGTAGGTAGGTATGGTGGACACAAATGGCATAGTGGTTGGCTCAAGGATTTTGGATGCATGAGAAGTATTCCCTCTCGATACAAGGTTTAGGCTAGCAAGGTTTATTTGAAACAAACACAAGGATGAAGCAGTGCAGCAAAACTCACATAAAAGACATATTGTAAACATTATAAGACTCTACACCGTCTTCCTTGTTGTTCAAACTCTTTACTAGAAATTATCTAGACCTTAGAGAGACCAATTATGCAAACCAAATTTTAGCAAGCTCCATGTATTTCTTCACTAATAGGTGCAAAGTATATGATGCAAGAGCTTAATCATGAGCACAACAATTGCCAAGTATCAAATTATTCAAGACATTCTACCAATTACTACATGTAGCATTTCCCGTTTCCAACCATATAACAATTAACGAAGCAGTTTCAACCTTCGCCATGAAAATTAAAAGCTAAGAACACATGTGTTCATACGAACCAGCGGAGCATGTCTCTCTCCCACACAAGCATTTATTCAAACAAAAACAAAAAACAAAAGCATACAGACACTCCAAGTAAAGTACATAAGATGTGACCGAATAAAAATATAGTTTCAAGAGAAGGAACCTGATAATTTGTCGATGAAGAAGGGGATGCCTTGGGCATCCCCAAGCTTAGATGCTTGAGTCTTCTTGAAATATGCAGGGATGAACCACCGGGGCATCCCCAAGCTTAGAGCTTTCACTCTTCTTGATCATATTGTATCATCCTCCTCTCTTGATCCTTGAAAACTTCCTCCACACCAAACTCGAAACAAACTCATTAGAGGGTTAGTGCATAATCAAAAACTCACATGTTCAGAGGTGACACAATCATTTTTAACACTTCTGGACATTGCTCAAAGCTACTGGAAGTTAATGGAACAAAGAAATCCACCCCACATAGCAAAAGAGGCAATGCGAAATAAAAGGCAGAATCTGTCAAAACAGAACAGTCCGTAAAGATGAATTTTATTGAGGCACCAGAATTGCTCAAATGAAAATTCTCAAATTGAATGAAAGTTGCGTACATATCTGAGGATCACTCACGTAAATTGGCATAATTTTATGAGTTACCTACAGAGAATTTTCCCCAGATTCGTGACAGCAAAGAAATCTGTTTCTGCACAGTATTCCAAATCTAGTATGAACCTTTCTACCAAAGACTTTACTTGGCACAACAATGCAACAAAATAAGATAAGGAGAGGTTGCTACAGTAGTAACAACTTCCAAGACTCAAATACAAAATAAAAGTACTGTGGCAAAATAAACACATGGGTTATCTCCCAAGAAGTTCTTTCTTTATAGCCATTAAGATGGGCTCAATAATTTCAATGATGCACTCCCAAGAAATAAGAGTTGAGGCAAAAGAGAGCATCAAGAAGCAAATTCAAAACACATTTAAGTCTAACCCACTTCCTATGCAAAGGAATCTTGTACACAAGTGAATTCATGAAGAACAAAGTGACAAGCATAAGAGGATAAAACACGAGTAACTTCAAGATTCTCAACATAAAGAGGGGAAACTTAATATTATTAAGATGCATATAACCATGTTTCCCTCTCTCATAATAACTTTCAGTAGCATCATTGATGAAATCCACAATATACCCATCACTTAAAACATTCTTATCATGGTTCATATGCATAGAAGTATCATTAATTTTGACATAAGAAGAGTTCTTCTCATTAACAGTGATTGGAGCAAGATTATTATCAAGAATTTGAACATGGTAAACAAGTTGCATATTAAGGGAATTGTTTTTGGTAATCCAATCATTACTATGACAAGTTTCATAAGGATAGTTATAACCTATATCATAGCATTCTTTATAATAATCATCAAAGGTCGGAGGCACAGTGTCATCATAAGAAATAGAATAGTTATCTTTCACAGTCGGTTTATCCGTGACCATACCATCCTTGTTATTAGAAGGAGATGTATCAAACACATAATGATCAGTAGCAAAAGGATTTTCAAACACCTCTTCCCCAAGCTTAGAGCTTTCTAAATCATTATGGGAGGAAGCATGGATAGCACTGATACTATGGCAATTATTATCATCATCATTTTCAGAATTAGTTTCCCAGAGATTTGCAATATCAAAAGTAGTGTGCTCATTCAAATCATGATCACTAATGTATGTAAAGGGCATAGGAAGATCATTGTATTCAGATTCATTATCATAATAATCATTAGGAGCAACATACTTACGGTTACCTAGCGTTATCTCATTCACGCGGGGATATGCCGTTACCTCTTTCTTTTTATTCTCCTTCTTCTTCTTCTTCTTCGTTCCCTTCTTCTTCTTCTTCTTCTTCTTCTTCTTCTTCTTCTTCTTCTTCTTCTTCTTCTTTTCCTTCTCCTCATTCCCTTCTTTAGGAGGAAGAGGCTTGAAGGGTGGCTTGTCCGCATAACCTGATTTACTTTTAGAAACAATAGAAGAAACTTGGGAGGATCCCTCCTTTTCATTAATTAGTTGAAAACACACAGAGGTCCTATCATATTTTGGCAAGGTGTCATCTTCTAAAATATTTTGTATGTAAGTATTTGTATGGCTATTATCAATGCAATAAGAAAAACACCCATGCAGGACATCATCAATATCAAGATCACTCATATGTAACAAAGAGATTTTTCTTGAGAGCTCTTCACACCACAAAAATAAAGTAAGTTCATCATGCTGATTAGGAGTAATTTCATCATCACAATACAAATTTGCAGCACTCATTGGGTTCAAATTATCATTGGAGGAGCATTGAAAATTAAAATGACCCACTTCATGGCAAACTTCACAAATAAAAGGATAGAGCGCACAAACTTTTTTACCAAGATCATCTAGAGTCCTAGCCCACTTTCTAGTTTTTTCATTAATATGGTGGATACAATATTCATCTTCGATTTGATTAATTCCACAAGGTCTATACATTCCACAAAAATTAACATGCTTATGGGAAATAGCATTCTTAGGAGTTTGAGCATGCTTATTGCAATCATTAACAACAATTTCATTCTTCATGCAAGCCTCTTTAAAAGGTTCATGATACTTATCAAAATTCTTTTTAGGCAATTCAAAATGAGAAGCAAAGGCTTTATAAAGATTTGCAGCAACTTGAGAGTCAAGACCATAAGTAGCACTCATATCTCGAAATTTATCAGTATCCATAAAAGTTTCAATGCATTCATAATCATAATTTATACCTGACTCTTCACCTTTGTTGTTCTCCCATCCTTCAGCGTTCTCCTCAATCCGATCAAGAAGATCCCACCTAGCTTCAACCTCCTTGCTTGTGAAAGATCCCTCCGAACAGGCATCCAGATAGTCCTTGTGTTGTCCTGAAAGCCTCGCATAATAATTGTTAACAATAACATTACGGGGGAGCTCATGGATGGGACATTTGAGCATTAGTGACTTCAATCTCCCCCACGCTTGAGAGATACTCTCTCCATTACGAGGATAAAAGTTATAAATGTAATTCCTATCAATATGCACTTCATGAGGAGGATAAAATTTAGAGTAAAAGAGAGATACAATTTCCTCCCAACCAAGAGAATGACTATTCTTCAACAATTTATACCAATGCGCCGCTTTACCGGCAATAAACCGAGAATAGCTTCTTCCTCACTTCATCCATAGAGATACCTGCACACTTGAATAACCCGCATAATTCATGCAAAAACAGTAAATGATCTCCAGGATGGACAGTTCCATCCCCTTTATAGCGGTTATCCATAACACGTTCAATAATTTTCATAGGTATTTTATACGGAATACTTTCAGCAGGTGGATTTAAAATATCAGAAGCATCATTAGAGTTATCGCATATGGGAGATAAAGCATTATCAGAGCAAAATATTTCTTCCAAAGCTGAGGAGCAAAAAGAATTATTTTTATTTAAACTAGCTTCCCCAAGCTTAGACTTATCCATAGCATTAGCAGTGATTGCGTTCATACTAATAACATTGCTACTAGCATGCAATTGAGGCTCCATAGGTTCTTTAATTTTCGCATCACACAATTCATGTCTTAACTCAGGAAATAAAATAAGAAGCTCATTGTTATCCATTATGCCTAACTAGTGTAAAACAAGAAACAAAAAGATGCAATTGCAGGATCTAAAGGAAATAGCTTCGAGCACACACACAATGGCGCCAGAAAAGTACTGTTACCTGGAACCGGAGTATGAGTGCCTTTTACCTTCCTCCCCGGCAACGACGCTAGAAAAGTGCTTGATGTCTACGGGAGCTTCTATTCTTGTAGACAGTGTTGGGCCTCCAAGAGCAGAGGTTTGTAGAACAGCAGCAAGTTTCCCTTAAGTGGATTGATACGCGTACAGCACGCGACCGTTGGGAACCCCAAGAGGAAGGTGTGATGCGTACAGCGGCAAGTTTTCCCTCAGTATGAAACCAAGGTTTAATCGAACCAGTAGGAGCCAAGAAGCACGTTGAAGGTTGATGGCGGCGAGATGTAGTGCGGCGCAACACCAGGGATTCCGGCGCCAACATGGAACCTGCACAACACAAACCAAGTACTTTGCCCCAACAAAACAGTGAGGTTGTCAATCTCACCGGCTTGCTGTAACAAAGGATTAGATGTATAGTGTGGATGATGATTGTTTGCAGAGAACAGTAGAACAATTGCAGTAGATTGTATTTCAGATGTAAAGAATGGACCGGGGTCCACAGTTCACTAGTGGTGTCTCTCCCATAAGATAAATAGCATGTTGGGTGAACAAATTACAGTTGGGCAATTGACAAATAGAGAGGGCATGACCATGCACATACATATTATGATGAGTATTGTGAGATTTAATTGGGCATTACGACAAAGTACATAGACCGCTATCCAGCATGCATCTATGCCTAAAAAGTCCACCTTCAGGTTATCATCCGAACCCCTTCCAGTATTAAGTTGCTAACAACAGACAATTGCATTAAGTATGGTGCGTAATGTAATCAATAACTACATCCTCGGACATAGCATCAATGTTTTATCCCTAGTGGCAACAGTACATCCATAACCTTAGAGGTTTCTGTCACTCCCCCAGATTCACGGAGACATGAACCCACTATCGAGCATAAATACTCCCTCTTGGAGTTACTAGCATCAACTTGGCCAGAGCCTCTACTAATAACGGAGAGCATGCAAGATCATAAACAACACATAGATATAAATTGATAATCAACATAACATAGTATTCTCTATCCATCGGATCCCAACAAACACAACATATATCATTACAGATAGATGATCTTGATCATGTTAGGCAGCTCACAAGATCCGACAATGAAGCATAATGAGGAGAAGACAACCATCTAGCTACTGCTATGGACCCATAGTCCAGGGGTGAACTACTCACTCATCACTCCGAAGGTGACCATGGCGGTGTAGAGTCCTCCGGGAGATGAATCCCCTCTCCGGCAGGGTGCCGGAGGCGATCTCATGAATCCCCCGAGATGGGATTGGCGGCGGCGGCGTCTCTGGAAGGTTTTCCGTATCGTGGCTCTCGGTACTGGGGGTTTCGCGACGAAGGCTATTTGTAGGCGGAAGGGCAGGTCAGGGGGCGTCACGAGGGGCCCAGGAGACAGGTCGGCGCGGCCAAGACCTGGTCCGCGCCGCCCTACCTCCTGGCCACCTCGTGGCGCCACTTCATTGACTCTCCGGTCTTCTGGAAGCTTCGTGTGAAACTAGGCCCCTGGGCGTTGATTTCGTCCAATTCCGAGAATATTTCCTTACTAGGATTTCTGAAACCAAAAACAGCAGAAACAGCAACTGGCTCTTCGGCATCTCGTCAATAGGTTAGTTCCAGAAAATGCATAAATATGACATAAAGTATGCATAAAACATGTAGATATCATCAATAATGTGGCATGGAACATAAGAAATTATCGATACGTCGGAGACGTATCAGCATCCCCAAGCCTAGTTTCTGCTCGTCCCGAGCAGGTAAACGATAACAAAGATAATTTCTAGAGTGACATGCCATCATAACCTTGATCATACTATTGTAAAGCATATGTAATGAATGCAGCGATCAAAACAATGTAAATGACATGAGTAAACAATTGAATCATATAGCAAAGACTTTTCATGAATAGTACTTCAAGACAAGCATCAATAAGTCTTGCATAAGAGTTAACTCATAAAGCAATAATTCATAGTAAAGGTATTGAAGCAACACAAAGGAAGATGAAGTTTTAGCGGTTGCTTTCAACTTATAACATGTATATCTCATGGATAGTTGTCAATGCAAAGTAATATAACAAGTGCAATATGCAAGTATGTAGGAATCAATGCACAGTTCACACAAGTGTTTGCTTCTTGAGGTGGAGAGAGATAGGTGAACTGACTCAACATAAAAGTAAAAGAATGGGCCTTCAAAGAGGAAAGCATCGATTGCTATATTTGTGCTAGAGCTTTGATTTTGAAAACATATAGAGAGCAATAAAAGTAAAATTTTGAGAGGTGTTTGTTGTTGTCAACGAATGGTAGTGGGCACTCTAACCCCCTTGCCAGACAAACCTTCAAAGAGCGGCTCCCATTTTGTTTTATTTTTGTGTGGCACTCCTTCCAACCTTTCTTTCACAAACCATGGCTAACCGAATCCTCGGGTGCCTGCCAACAATCTCATACCATGAAGGAGTGCATTTTTATTTTAGTTTTATTATGATGACACTCCTCCCCACCTTTGCTTTCTCAAGCCATGGCTAACCGAATCCTTCGGGTGCCGTCCAACAATCACATACCATGGAGGAGTGTCTATTTTTGTTAATTAATTTGGGACTGGGAATCCCATTGCCAGCTCTTTTTGCAAAATTATTTGATAAGCGGATGAAGCCACTAGTCCATTGGTGAAAGTTGCCCAACAAGAATGAAAGATAAACACCACATACTTCCTCATGAGCTATAAAACATTGACACAAATCAGAGGTGATAAATTTTGAATTGTTTAAAGGTAGCACTCAAGCAATTTACTTTGGAATGGCGGAGAAATACCATGTAGTAGGTAGGTATGGTGGACACAAATGGCATAGTGGTTGGCTCAAGTATTTTGGATGCATGAGAAGTATTCCCTCTCGATACAAGGCTTAGGCTAGCAAGGCTATTTGAAACAAACACAAGGATGAAGCGGTGCAGCAAAACTCACATAAAAGACATATTGTAAACATTATAAGACTCTACACCGTCTTCCTTGTTGTTCAAACTCAATACTAGAAATTATCTAGACCTTAGAGAAACCAAATATGCAAACCAGATTTTAGCGTGCTCTATGTATTTCTTCATTAATAGGTGCAAAGTATATGATGCAAGAGCTTAAACATGAGCACAACAATTGCCAAGTATCACATTATCCAAGACAATTTATACATGTAGCCTTTTCCAATTCCAACCATATAACAATTTAACGAAGAAGAAACTTCGCCATGAATACTATGAGTAAAGCCTAAGGACATATTTGTCCATATGCAACAGCGGAGCGTGTCTCTCTCCCACACAATGAATGCTAGGATCCATTTTATTCAAACAAAACAAAAACAAAACAAACCGACGCTCCAAGCAAAGTACATAAGATGTGACGGAATAAAAATATAGTTTCAGGGGAGGAACCTGATAATGTTGTCGATGAAGAAGGGGGTGCCTTGGGCATCCCCAAGCTTAGACGCTTGAGTCTTCTTGATATATGCAGGGGTGAACCACCGGGGCATCCCCAAGCTTAGAGCTTTCACTCTCCTTGATCATGTTGTATCATCTCCCTCTCTTGATCCTTGAAAACTTCCTCCACACCAAACTCAAAACAACTCATTAGAGAGTTAGTGCACAATCGAAATATACATGTTCAGAGGTGACATAATCATTCTTAACACTTCTGGACATTGCACAAAGCTACTGAAAGTCAATGGAATCGAAATATCCATCAAGCATAGCAAAAGAAGCAATGCGAAATAAAAGGTAGAATCTGTCAAAACAGAACAGTTCGTAAAGACGAATTTTATTGAGGCACCAGACTTGCTCAAATGAAAAATGCTCAAATTGAATGAAAGTTGCGTACATATCTGAGGATCACTCACGTAAATTGGCATAATTTTCTGAGTTACCTATAGAGAATTTTGCCCAGATTCGTGACAGCAAAGAAATCTGTTTCTGCGCAGTAATCCAAATCTAGTATGAACCTTACTATCAACGACTTTACTTGGCACAACAAAGCACAAAACTAAGATAAGGAGAGGTTGCTACAGTAGTAAACAACTTCCAAGACACAAATATAAAACAAAGTACTGTAGTAAAAACATGGGTTGTCTCCCATAAGCGCTTTTCTTTAACGCCTTTCAGCTAGGCGCAGAAAGTGTGTATTAAGTATTATCGAGAGACGAAGTGTCAACATCATAATTTGTTCTAATAATAGAATCAAAAGGTAACTTCATTCTCTTTCTAGGGAAGTGTTCCATACCTTTCTTGAGAGGAAATTGATATTTAATATTACCTTCCTTCATATCAATGATACCACCAACAGTTCGAAGAAAAGGTCTTCCCAATATAATGGGACAAGATGCATTGCATTCAATATCCAAGACAACAAAATCAACGGGGACAAGGTTATTGTTAATGGTAATGCGAACATTATCAACTCTCCCCAAAGGTTTCTTTGTAGAATGATCAGCAAGATTAACATCCAAATAACAATTTTTCAATGGTGGCAAGTCAAGCATATTATAAATTTTCTTAGGCATAACAGAAATACTTGCACCAAGATCACATAAAGAATTACAATCAAAGTCATTGACCTTCATCTTAATGATGGGCTCCCAACCATCCTCTAGCTTCCTAGGAATAGAAGCTTCGCGTTCTAATTTCTCTTCTCTAGCTTTTATGAGAGCATTTGTAATATGTTTCGTGAAAGCCAAATTTATAGCACTAGCATTAGGACTCTTAGCAAGTTTTTGTAAGAACTTTATAACTTCAGAGATGTGGCAATCATCAAAATTTAAACCATTATAATCTAAAGCAATGGGATCATCATCCCCAATGTTGGAAAAAATTTCAGCAGTTTTATCACAGGCAGTTTTAGCAGTTTTAGCAGTTTCAGGCAGTTTTTCGCGCTTTGCATTTGAAGTGGAAACATTGCTAACACCAATTCTTTTACCATTATTAGTAGGAGGGGCAGCAACTTGTGGAGCATTAGCATTGCTAGTGGTGGTAATAGTCCAAACTTTAGCTATATTATCTTCTTTTTCATTTTCTTCTCTTTCCCACCTAGCACGCAATTCGGCCATCAATCTTATATTCTCATTAATTCTAACTTGGATGGCATTTGCTGTAGTAACAATTTTATGATTATGATTTTCATTAGGCATAACTTTCGATTTTAAAAGATCAACATCAGCAGCAAGACTATCGACTTTAGAAGCAAGTATATCCATTTTCCCAAGCTTTTCTTCAACAGATTTGTTAAAAGCAGTTTGTGTACTAATAAATTCTTTAAGCATGGCTTCAAGTCCAGGGGGTGTGTTCCTATTATTGTTGTAGGAATTCCCATAAGAATTACCATAGCCATTGCCATTATTATAAGGATATGGCATTACTAGAATTGTTCCGGTAAGCATTGTTGTTGAAATTATTATTTTTAATGTAGTTGACATCAACATGTTCTTCTTGAGCAACCAATGAAGCTAACGGAACATTATTAGGATCAATATTAGTCATGTCATTCACAAGCATAGACATAATAGCATCAATCTTATCACTCAAGGAGGAGGTTTCTTCGACAGAATTTACCTTCTTACCTTGTGGAGCTCTTTCCGTGTGCCATTCGGAGTAATTAATCATCATATTATCAAGAAGCTTTGTTGCTTCACCAAGAGTGATGGACATAAAGGTACCTCCAGCAGCTGAATCCAATAGGTTCCGCGAAGAAAAATTCAGTCCTGCATAAAAGGTTTGGATGATCATCCAAGTAGTCAGTCCATGGGTTGGGCAATTTTTAACCAAAGATTTCATTCTTTCCCATGCTTGTGCAACATGCTCATTATCCAATTGTTTAAAATTCATTATGCTACTCCTCAAAGATATAATTTTAGCAGGGGAATAATATCTACCAATAAAAGCATCCTTGCATTTAGTCCATGAATCAATACTATTCTTAGGCAGAGATAGCAACCAATCTTTAGCTCTTCCTCTTAATGAGAAAGGAAACAATTTTAATTTTATAATGTCACCATCTACATCTTTATATTTTTGCATCTCACATAGTTCAACAAAATTATTGAGATGGGCAGCAGCATCATCAGAACTAACACCAGAAAATTGCTCTTGCATAACAAGATTCAGTAAAGCAGGTTTAATTTCAAAGAATTCTGCTGTAGTAGCAGGTGGAGCAATAGGTGTGCATAAGAAATCATTATTATTTGTGGTTGTGAAGTCACACAACTTAGTATTTTCAGGAGTACCCATTTTAGCAATAGTAAATAAAGCAAACTAGATAAAGTAAATGCAAGTAACTAAATTTTTTTGTGTTTTTGATATAGCAAACAAGATAGCAAATAAAGTAAAGCTAGCAACTAATTTTTTTGTATTTTGATTTAGTGCAGCAAACAAAGTAGTAAATAAAACAAAGCAAGACAAAAACAAAGTAAAGAGATTGCGATGTGGAGACTCCCCTTGCAGCGTGTCTTGATCTCCCCGGCAACGGCGCCAGAAAACAGTCTTGATACGCGTACAGCACGCGACCGTTGGGAACCCCAAGAGGAAGGTGTGATGCATACAGCGGCAAGTTTTCCCTCAGTATGAAACCAAGGTTTAATCGAACCAGTAGGAGCCAAGAAGCACGTTGAAGGTTGATGGCGGCGAGATGTAGTGCGGCGCAACACCAGGGATTCCGGCGCCAACGTGGAACCTACACAACACACACCAAGTACTTTGCCCCAACGAAACAGTCACCGGCTTGCTGTAACAAAGGATTATATGTATAGTGTGGATGATGATTGTTTACAGAGAACAGTAGAACAATTGCAGTAGATTGTATTTCAGATGTAAAGAATGGACCGGGGTCCACAGTTCACTAGTGGTGTCTCTCCCATAAGATAAATAGCATGTTGGGTGAACAAATTACAGTTGGGCAATTGACAAATAGAGAGGGCATGACCATGCACATACATATTATGATGAGTATTGTGAGATTTAATTGGGCATTACGACAAAGTACATAGACCGCTATCCAGCATGCATCTATGCCTAAAAAGTACACCTTCAGGTTATCATCCGAACCCCTTCCAGTATTAAGTTGCTAACAACAGACAATTGCATTAAGTATGGTGTGTAATGTAATCAATAACTACATCCTCGGACATAGCATCAATGTTTTATCCCTAGTGGCAACAGTACATCCATAACCTTAGAGGTTTCTGTCACTCCCCCAGATTCACGGAGACATGAACCCACTATCGAGCATAAATACTCCCTCTTGGAGTTACTAGCATCAACTTGGCCAGAGCCTCTACTAATAACGGAGAACATGCAAGATCATAAACAACACATAGATATAAATTGATAATCAACATAACATAGTATTCTCTATCCATCGGATCCCAACAAACACAACATATAGCATTATAGATAGATGATCTTGATCATGTTAGGCAGCTCACAAGATCCGACAATGAAGCATAATGAGGAGAAGACAACCATCTAGCTACTGCTATGGACCCATAGTCCAGGGGTGAACTACTCACTCATCACTCCGGAGGAGACCATGGCGGTGTAGAGTCCTCCGGGAGATGAATCCCCTCTCCGGTAGGGTGCCGGAGGCGATCTCCTGAATCCCCCGAGATGGGATTGGCGGCGGCGGCGTCTCTGGAAGGTTTTCCGTATCGTGGCTCTCGGTACTGGGGGTTTCGCGACGAAGGCTATTTGTAGGCGGAAGGGCAGGTCAGGGGGCGTCACGAGGGGCCCAGGAGACAGGTCGGCGCGGCCAAGACCTGGGCCGCGCCGCCCTACCTCCTGGCCACCTCGTGGCCCCACTTCGTTGACTCTCCGGTCTTCTGGAAGCTTCGTGTGAAAATAGGCCCCTGGGCGTTGATTTCGTCCAATTCCGAGAATATTTCCTTACTAGGATTTCTGAAACCAAAAACAGCAGAAAACATCAACTGGCTCTTCGGCATCTCGTCAATAGGTTAGTTCCAGAAAATGCATAAATATGACATAAAGTATGCGTAAAACATGTAGATATCATCAATAATGTGGCATGGAACATAAGAAATTATCGATACGTCGGAGACGTATCATGGATCACCCAAGGTTTATCGATCTCAGGGAGGAAGAGGTCAAAGATATCCCTCTCAAGCAACCCTGCAACCACAAAGCAAGAAGTCTCTTGTGTCCCCAACACACCTAATACACTTGTCAGATGTATAGGTGCACTAGTTCGGCGAAGAGATAGTGAGATGCAAGTAATATGGATGAGTATGAGTGATAATAGCAATCTGAATGAAATATGGCAGCGAGTAAACATTCAACAAAACAGTAAACAAACGGAGATTCGATGCTTGGAAGCAAGGCCCAGGGATCCTGCTTTCACTAGTGGACACTCTCGACAATGATCACATAATAGGACTACTCTACACCCTCTTGTTGGATGATGAACATCATTGTGTAGGATTACACGAACCCTCAATGCCGGAGTTAACAACCTCCACAATATTCAATGTTCATATTTAAATAACCTTAGAGTGCAAGATAGATCAACATAACCAAATAGATCACATCAATACCATCATAGTAATAGTTAACTTCATAATCTACAAGAGATCACAATCATAGCATACGCCAAGTACTAAACGATGCACACACTGTCCACATTACACCGTGCAGGAGGAATAGACTACTTTAATAACATCACTAGAGTAGCACATAGATTAATAGTGATACAAAACTCATATGAATCTCAATCATGTAAGGCAGCTCATGAGATTATTGTATTGAAGTACATGGGAGAGAGATTAACCACATAGCTACAGCGGAGCCCTCAGCCTCGGGGGTGAATTACTCCCTCCTCATCATGGAGACAGCGATGGCGGTGAAGATGGCGGTGGAGACGGCGGTGGAGATGACTCCGGGGGCAATTCCCGTCCGGCGAGGTGCCGGAACAGAGACTTCTGTCCCCCGAATTGGAGTTTCGCGATGGCGGCGGCTCTGGATGGTTTTCTCTGGGTTCGTCGAACTGGTCGAGGTTTTTAGGTCAGGGACGATTAAATAGGCGCAGAGACGGAGTCGGAGGGGCCACGGGGTGCCCACACAATAGGGGGGCGCGCCCCCCCACAGGCGCGCCGCCATGGGGTGGGGCCCCCACAGCTCCCCTCGACTTTTATCCGGTGCTCTGGAAGCTTCACGGAATTATAAGATCTCCGGTGTTGATTTCGTCCGATTCCGAAAATATTTCCTTACTAGGATTTTACGAAACCAAAAACAGCAGAAAACAAAGAATCGGCCTTTCAGCATCTCGTCAATAGGTTAGTTCCGGAAAACGCATAAATATGACATAAAGTGTGCATAAAACATGTAGATATCATCAATAATGTGGCATGGAACATAAGAAATTATCGATACGTCGGAGACGTATCATCGCCCATCCGCGCATGGCCGGAATCGACGTCGCCGGCGATGTCTGCCCGCCGGTCACCATGTTCCTGGCCCGTCCTCGATTTTGACTTGGTCAAAACCGACATGGACCACTGGCCCACCTGTCTGTGTCTGTGGGTAACTCTAGTCTGGGTAGGTTTAGTAATTCTCAGTTTTAAATTCAATTCCAGAAAATTGCTGCAACTTTGACAAATTGTAGAAAATCCAATATAGCTCAGAAAAATAAATATAAGATATCAAAATTCTTATAAAGATAAACCCTATCCAATAAAAATATAAAATGAAAATTTTATTTTTAATAAAAATTTAATTATTTAATACTTGTTATTTAAGCCTTTAATTTTATGCTTAATTGAATTAAAATTCAATAATTAGGAAAAATTTCCAAATTAAATAGAAACCAGTAAATAAATAAAGAAAACTTTAAAACTAATTTTCTTTATTAAAAACTTATTAAATCTTAATTAATAGGAATTAAACCCTGATTAATAACTACCTTAATTATTAATTCACTAAAAATAATATTGTGACAAATTCAATATTATTTTTATTTCAAATCTATTAATAACTTCAATCTTATAATGAAGTTATTAACCTAAATACTATATAGTAATTAGGAGACCTTAGTTCCTTTATACATAAGGTAATAGTTCCATCATTTTATGTGGAACCCTAAAAACCCTAATCCCTTCAGGAACCCTAGGTCCACTACTTCATATGAACCCTAAATTGTTCCCAAACCTAAACCCTAAGTAACATGTGATCATGTTACTTCATTAGTAATCATAGATTCATATCTAGCAACTAAATACTAGTTCAAATCCACATAAAATATGGGAACCCTATTGAAAGTGCATGGAGCCCCCATGTGTGGTTTTGGTAATTAATGAAAATCCCTATGGACTAATGTTTGCATTGAGTTATATTTGTAGGTGTTGTCCATAGGTAATGCTTGTACCATTTGTTGGCTTCAAGGTTGCAATAAGAAGAAATTGATGAAGGATATCAAGTGTCAAGTATGTCTTGAAGATGAAGATGAAGTGAGCCCTCAAGTTACTTCAAGACATCAACATGATGAAGAATGAAGAAATGGAGTGCAAGTTCAAGATGAGCCAACTCGGAGAGATCATATGCTTGAATCTTGCCATCCATATGGTGATCATGGATATGTGAAGATGCGTCGAAGAAAAAGCTCTCCTGTAGTGGAGTATGGGGAGAGCTCTCCCATAGTGGAGTGTGGGGGAGCATTTTGCATGTCTTCATCTAGCAAGCACAATCAAGAAAGGCGTTCCATCTTGTTTCGGTCAAGACCGTCATCATCAAGCTCAAGTGGAATGCGCAAGGTTAAGGTTTGCTCTTGATAGGGTTTCTTTCTCATCGGTCTCATGGTGTAGTTGGAGACCGGTTTATAGTTTAGTTGCCATACTATCAAGATGGCTCTCGAGTGAGTAACTCGATCGTATCCTTCGGAGAGCTCAAACCTTTGCATCCTTGCATCATCTTTCTTGGTTGTTATTTGGATCTTATCCATGAGGTAATTTAGAGCTTGTGGTTATTTCCATAGCAAGCTCTAGTTCATCGAAAACGGATTCCGCATGAATCACTTGTTGCGTTTTCGATATTGGAGTTTTTCTCGGTTTCTCCTATTGAGAGGTTTCACTCTAAAATACATAGAAAAACCTAAACCACTTGTTCTTAAGCTTTTCACTCTTTGTGGGGTAGCTCTAGTCATCTTCTTTACAACAAAATTGGTTTAACCTAAATCCGAGTTTTCTAACTCAAGTTGTTGCATTTTCCATATTGGAGGTTTTACCGGTTTGCCTTTTATAGATAGGTAAAACCTTTATTCATTTGTTTCTATCCTACTTTGCTGGACTATGATGTTTCTATTCATATTGTTGTAGAGCTCGTTGTTGTGATTTCAACGAGCCCAAGATCATCGAAATCGGAGTCCGGATGCAAAAGTTCTTAAGGTTTTCGTTTGGGTGTTTAAGTAAAAACGTTTGGTGAGGAGGGGCCCTGGCCGGAGCCTCCACCCTGCCATGGCCGGAGCCTCCACCCTGCCCCTGGCTGGAGCCTCCAGGCAAGGTACCGCCCGTGGTACCGGATAATCGCCAAGTGAGGCAGTTTTGTTCCAGGGCTTTGGGGCGGCTCAGCGGTACCTCGGCCGGTACCGCGGACGGAGGCTCCGGCCTCCTCCTCCCGGCCCGGAGCTGCTTGGCCGGCCTGGCCACGTGGCCGCCTCCCAGTCGTCGCGCCGGATCGACCTCCATCTCCAACGGGCAGATTTTTGGAGCCCCCTTTTAAGCCTTCTTTCCTCTCTCTCTCTCTCTTGGCACTTCTTCTTCAACCTTTGGCTCTCCACCATTGTTGCATCTTGAGAGCTCCTCCTCTCCCCCAATCCCTCCATGATTCTTGCTCAAATTTGAGGAAAAGAGAGAGGTGGTCTAGATCTATATTTGCACCAATCAAATTCCCCTCTTTGTGAGGGAATCTCTAGATCTAGATCTTGGAGAGAAATTTTGTGTTCCTCTTCTTATATTGTTCTTCCTCTCTTATTCCCCCAATAGCTTTAGTAGCTTTGTTGGAATTTGAGAGTGGAGGATTTGGAAATCTTTGTGGTGTTCTTGCCATTGCATTTGGTGCATCGGTTTGTGTTCTCCACGCTGATTCGTGGAGGTGAAAGCAAGAAAGTTGTTACTCTTGGGTTCTTGGAACCCTAGACGGATTTGAGGCCTTTGTGGTGATTTCTTGGGAGCCTCCAATTAAGTTGTGGATGTGTGCCCCAAGCTTTGTGTAAGGCCCGGTTTCCGCCTCGAAGGAAATCCCTTAGTGGAACCGTGACCTAGGCCTTTGTGGCGAGGGTCACCGGAGATTTAGGTGAGGCGCCTTCGTGGCGTTCGGTGTGTGGTGTGAGTACCGCATCTTGGGGTGAGGCCTTTGTGGCGTTGGTGTGCATTGAGCAACCACACCTCAAGGTGAGCCTCTTGTGGCGTTCGGGAGCACTAAGCCACCGCACCTCTCCAACGGAGATTAGCACTCGCAAGAGTGTGAACTTCGGGATAAATCTTCGTCTCCCGCGTGCCTCGGTTATCTCTATACCTGAGCTCTTTACTTATGCACTTTACCTTGTGATAGCCATCGTGCTTGAAGTTATATATATATCTTGCTATCACATAAGTTGCTTGCATTGCTTAGAATAAGTTGTTGGTGCACATAGGTGAACCATAGTATATAGGCTTTGGGCTTGACAAAGTAAACGCTAGTTTTATTCCGCATTTGTTAAGCCCATCTCGTAAAAGTTTCAAATCGCCAATTCACCCCCCCTCTAGGCGACATCCGTGTCCTTTCAATTGGTATCAGAGCAAGGTCTCTCATTCTTAGGCTTCACCGCCTTGATAGTAAAGATATCGGTTAGGGGATTAGCGCACAATAACTTGTTTATATTTGATGGCACAAATTATGATCTATGGAAAATTTATGTGCTTAAAATCTTATGGGGTATGTCCCCAGACATGGAGCGATTTCTTGGCATGGGTTTCTCTTCTCCTAAGGATCCTCAAAATTTATCTCTTGAGGAGGAGAAAAACTCATGCCTCGATGCTCTTGCTTCTCATGTGTTTTCCATTGTTGTGAGCAATGTAGTTACTTCGTCAATCATGCCTTTTGGGAGCTCTCATGAATTATGGACAAAGCTTCAAGATAAATATGATGTGTCCAATATTATTGAGGATGATTGTATTGCTTCCACTTCCGGCCGTGATGAGTTCTCATCTTCATCCACTTCACCAAAGTGTGTCAAGACACAAGGTAATGATATGGTGAGTGGTGATGAAAATTGCAATGTTGATATTGAGCTTACTATTGATGATTCTTCATCTCTATCTCATTGCAATGCTTCATCTACGGACTCAAACACATCTAGCACTAGAAATGATTTACATGCTTGTGTTGATAGTCCTTGCATATCATGTGTAAGTTGCTTGAATAAATCTAATGATGATATGCTTGCATTGTCTTGTGGCCATGATAAAAATGCTTCTATTTCCTCTAGTTGTTGTGTGTCTAACAATGTAGAGGAAACCAAAGATTCCATTGGTCAAGACAAGATCTTGAAAGGAGCCTCAAGTAAATCCTCATCTTTATCTCACGGTCCTCATGTATGCCTTATGGCCAAGGGTTCCACGGTACCTCCTACCATGGAACCTAATATGTCTCGTGGTGATAAGGATGAGGATGTATATGAAGAAGAGGATTGGGTTGTCTCTCTACGCGATAAGGGTAAGAGTGTATTCAAGGTTCTTTGCAAAGATAAAATTGCTAGCACTCACTTCTTTGAAATCTTGACTACCGCTATTGAGAGCCAAAAACTTATTTGGATGCATGAGAACACCATTGATAAAATGGGTGCTCTTGAACATGAGTACGCCAATGATGTGGCATCTCTAAAGGATGAACTTGAAGAAGAACAAACCACCAAGGAAGCTCTTGAGGAAACCTTTGCTCTAGAATTGTCTAGAGAAAAGGAAAACCATGATAAAGCTCTTGAGGTGGCAAATGAACTAAAGCTAAAAAATGATAAGCTTGTGTTTGTTAGTGCTAAACTCCTTGAGGATTTTGAGCAACTCAAAAAGGGCTCAAGGGTTATTGAGAGTGCGCTCACCAAACTCACCGAGTCGCATGAGCAACTCAAAGCTTCTTATCTAAAAGAGCATGACAACTTGCCTTCTCCCATTACTATTAATAATGATGCTTGTGCTACTAACTCTACTTCTTGTGAAGCATCTATCTTGAAGGAGAATGTTGAGCTAAGGGCTCAACTTAAATTGCTATCTAGCAATTATGGGAAATTGGAAGAAAATCATGGAAAGCTTGCTAGCTCCCATGAGGATCTTCTAGCCTCTCATGATAGGCTAAAGTTAGCTCATGAGGCTATCATATCTAAGGCAACACCTTGTGAGCCCCATGTGGGTACTATCACTACTACTCAAAATGTTATATTGCCATGTGCTAGTCCTAGTAATTCATCCACTCAAAGTATTGCTAAATCTTGTGATGAATTATCTTCCTTGCCTTGTTGCTCTAACAATGAAGGTTCTACTTCCTCTAGTACTTGTGTTGTTACTAACCATGTAGAGGAAATCAAAGAGCTCAAGGCCCAAGTCTCTTCTTTGAAGAACGACTTAGTAAAGAGTCATGAAGGGAAATGCAAACTTGACAAGATGTTGAGTGTGCAACAATCCCCCAATGACAAGTGTGGACTTGGATTCAACTCCAACAACAAGAACAAGTCCAAGAACAACAAGATTAAGAAGGGCCAATTACAAGTCAAAGACCCGGCCAAGATTGTTTGCTTCAAGTGCAAAATTAAAGGGCATCATGTTAGATCTTGTCCTTTGAAGAAGAAGCAAAAAGGGAAGCGGCCTCAAGCTCAAACTCATATTCAACCTCAAGTTGAAGAAATGCCACTTCCCAAGAAGAATCAAGCCAATGCTCCCATTGTGGAGAAATCTAGTGAGAAGAAGGAGAAGAAAAGAACTTGCTACATATGCCGTGAGAAGGGCCACATCTCCTCCTTTTGCACTATTGGTACCTCATCCAACTCTATCACCATTGATGATGTTTATTCTCTTCGTAAGGATGAGGGTGGCAATGTGTTTGCCAAATTTGTTGGTGCTCAAAGTGGTGTCAAGAAAAGAACCATTTGGGTTGCCAAGCCTATTGTGACTAACCTCTTAGGACCCAACTTAGTTGGGGACCAACAATCCAAAACTTGATCAATAGGTACTTGTTGGAGGGCATTGGAGACTTGGCTACATCATGAAGAATTAAGGGATCTTCATCATTTATATTATATCAAGCCAAGTCTTTTGATTATCTTGCTACTATCATATATCCAATGTTCCTCCTTGCGGTAACATGTTCTCAACTCATTTATATTGAAAGTTACTCGCCCCTTTGCATGTGTTAGTTTTGTTCCTAACATGTGTTTGTATATGTTGTGCTTCCTAATTGTTTTGATTGAGAAATCAAGTCTATGCATGTTGGGCTGCACACCATGTATTTGTGTTTGTGTTGGAGCCACTTTGCATCTTGTTGTATCTTATATGGCTCTTATGAGCGATTAATGGACTATCCCATTTTGGGGGAGTGATATTCCTTTGGGAATTTCATGATCCTAAACAATGTATGTACATGAGGAATATCACTTAGAATTGATATTGCAATATTATCTAGTCTCTATGTGGTATGCCATCTTCATGAGAAATTCAAATTCTAATGTCCATTAATATCTCTAGTTGGATCTTATTTGCCTCTTGTGAAACTAAATTCCTTATCACATTATGGGGGAGTAATAAGCTTTGTGCATATTACAAGCCTAGAAAATGTGAACATTTGAGGCTGTGTCACATAGAATTGATACCGTAATTTATCTCTCTCCTATGTGGCATGTTTGCTCAAACAAGTTCCAATTTGCTTAAATAGGCTTCATTGCTAACATCTTTGTGGATCTTATTTGTGAAAGCTTTTCTTGGCATGGTTTTTCACAACATGTACCTCAATATACTTTTGGGAAACCATGTGCTTCAAGTCATTCTATTGATTGCTTTGCATGTTGGTATGACTAATTGAAGCTATCAAGAAACTCTCTTTGCATGATGGTTAACTCTTATCTTTTACCATATGCTTTATTTATTGTAAATATGATCTTTCGTATACTTACAAACTACCACCGGGAAATATTTCCTAATATCTCTTGTCCAAGGACAATTGGTAATCCATTATGAGGTAGATTTTTATTGATCATATTTACATTGGCTCTTGTGTTCAAATTGCCTTATTTAATGCCATGAATTTGTTTTGCTTTGACTCCCATGTGTCTTCCTTGCATCTTATGGATCTAATTTGTCTGTTCAAACTTTCTTAGCTTTTTAAGTAGATATTGGTAGTGTGATGATCCTAGTGTTTGTGCATCTTGTATTTATATGAAAAATCCTAGATAATGCACTAATCTTGGGGAGCTCTTCTATATTTGTTAGAATTCTTAACATCTCTTGATCATTATCAAAAATTTGGTTTTGGGAGACATAAAATTTTCCTTTTGGTACTTTGTGCCATCATAAAAAAGGTGTTGAGGGTTTGGTTTATTTGTTGGAACCTTGCTCTCTTGGGAGTTGGTTATCTCATTCCTTGTGTTTAGGTTTAATTAGCTTCTTATAATGAGATAAGTATTTGGAGTCAATCTTTTGTTGATTTGATTCTTTGATATAATTTGGGCAACCATTGTCTCTTGATTTATTTGGTGTTTTGTCCAAATTGTATCTTCCTTTGGTTCTTGAAAGTAATGTGCATGCATATTCAATATATGTATATCTTATGGCATGTGTTACTTCCTTTGATCCAATATATAGGGTAACTCCATCAAATCCTAATTTGGCTAAGATGTGCATGAAATTCAATTTCATATCTATATGCACATAGTATTGTGGAGTTTGTCCTATATGTTGTAGTGTGTCTAACTACTTCGGACCCAATTAGTTTGGGGACCATTTTGTACTTACCTTTGTGTTAGGTACAATAGATATGCATTGGATGCTTGTCTCACTCTTGGAAAGAAGTGGTGACTCAATGGTAACTTGAGGCAAGCTAGGATGGTCAACGAACACATATCTACTACATCCACACCAATGTTATCTCGGTAACAAGTATCTTCTCATGCATACTTTTCTTGTATCCAACCTTATGGTTGCATCTTGGCATGAATCTCTTGATTTGCAAATGTTGTGCTTCTTGCAAAAGTCTTAATGAAACCTCTTTATTGTGAATGTGAGTAATTTGAGATGAGTGCATTTGTTGGGAAGTATTTTAAATCATGCTCATGATTCATCCATCCCAACTATGCCTATCTAGCAATTTTATTGCATATCAATTCCTCAAGGCTCTCACATGTGCAATATAGATGAAAGTGCAAATTTAGTTATTTCTTTTGGTATCCACGTTTGTGATACTTGTTGACTCTCTCAATGCATCCAAACTATCTTCTTTCCCTTGTTGATATTTGTGATGTATTTTAGATGTTTGTGGTTGAAGTTCATGAATGTACAATAAGATAAAATTGAGCCTTTGGCCATGCTATCTTATATTTACTAATTGGAGGCACCGTAAAAGCCTCCACGTTAATCCACATCATTAGAATAATTAAGACAATTAGATCTAAAATCAATGGATATGATTAGTTAAGAAAATAGTTGTTTTTAATGTTGCATAGCGCGTTACGTAGACACGTTAATTTAGTTTTATATGTGAGATTACATATATAAAGAGAATAAATAAGACTCCACGTTACGTGAAATTATCGTTTGTATTTGATTTCAGATTTTCTCAGGAAGAGATTACATGCTCCACGCCACCAGGCTCTTGATGGTTCGAGTCGTCGCGTGCTCTCCCCCGCCGCCTCTTCTCCCCGATAGCTGCGTCCTCTTGCTTGCATCAATCGGAAGCCCCTTGACATCTCTAGACTCTATCTACTTGCATGCCAATGATTGTTACGTCTCCCCTAATCAAGAATTGTTTTTCAGATTGGAGAAACAGAGGTGGAGGCATGGCTGGCGTAGTGAGCCAGCCTGATATCCTGGAGTGGGAGGCGATGGAGGACCGACAGCTTCAACTGGATCTCTAAGGTTTGCAGCATAAATTTCTGGCCTAGGTTCATTGGAGGATATTTTTCATAAACATCAGGAACTAAAGGGCATTGCGGCTGATTTGAAGAGCCGGTGGTGTACATGATGACGATGAAAATTGCAGCTCGGCAGGTTTAAAAAAATATTTGCAGCCTGGCTTTTCTTAGATAATACCATCTAGCAATTTCTTGGATGTCTAATATTGCTCAGGATTATGCAGTTTTTCTAACCATCTGGCATCTGTTCATCATTGATTCTGCTCAATTTTAGACAGCTGTGTTAATTAGGGATTAACCACTCCAACCATTTGACTTTAGCATTGTCTTCGCTATTTCATCATAATGCATGCACCCATGGCGAGAACTCGAGCAATGATGCAAAAACAACTATGCGGAGTGGCATTCCCTTCCTCTAAGCTTCCAATCTGTCCAACTTCTATATCCTCACAACATCATAGCGGAGAAGATGAATCTCTCCTGGGATGGTATTTCACCGGAGGAGTTGTACATATGATGGCAGTATGATGCAGGTTCGGCGGCCGCCGACGTCCGTCAGGCAGTGGTATTGAAGTGAAGGATGATATGCATATGGCTGGCAGTTCGATTCAGATTCAGCTACCAGTGTCCGTGAGGCAGCGAGCAACGAAACTACGGTGGGACGATGGAGCAGTTTTTCACCTCATAATATCATAGGCGCAGTTCGAGTTCAATCATTGCAGGTGTATCCTTCACCTGCTCAACAAGCAGGTAAGTCCGTCCTAGCTTGAAGCTTGCATGCGCCAGAAAATTGGTCTCGACTGACCTGTGTACTCCATCAATTTTATTATTTAAACAGAAAAATGAATCTGATGCACAGTGGAAAAGGTGTACATCAATGACAGTTTGATGCAGCATGTGACGAATCATGTGGCTACGGCAGATGCAGCTGCACATAGGTGTAAGCCATGGTATGGAAATTTCAATCCGAGTGTTCTCAGAATAATAACGATATCTTCTTAACCATACGCATGCAACTGCATGCTACATAGTTGTCGTTTGCTCCTGGGCTGCAAATTCATCCCAGCGTCAACTCTATTCTCGATAGAAACTACGGACTGTTGATTTCATTTTTTTTAAGGAAAACATTGAACTCTTTATCCTCATGTAAAAAAGAACTAATATGTTGGACAAATCTTTCGGTGTTCATTGGTCAAAGATGTACATAGTGGCATGATTTTCATAAGGTATATTGGAGTATTAGGTAAAGTACCATTTTCTTTAGTCTCCATCTTAGTGCGTACATAGAGTAATCTGGGGTAGATTTGTAAGCTCAGTTGGAGACGGTGTTAAATCTAATTCATATGTTCAGTTCAGTAATGGTTTCCTTAGGATATGCAATACAAGACAGTGGGCCTAGAAGTTCTTAAATATTGCATGACCCTAAGAAAACATTACTAAATCTAATTTCGAATATCCAACTTTTCTGGGTTGGTCTGATTCCTTTAACCTTTTGTTAGTTTATAGATACAAATTGTTGACAACAAAATATGTACAAAAGCAGAGCTAAACAATATCAAAATGTTTGAATGTGCCACTATCAACTGACATTGGCCCACTTGCACCACTTTGGTTGTTCTTACTCATTGTTTCACTCTCCTAAGACTATGTAGTTCAAATGATGGTACTAACTGCAGGTTCTTATGATGATGTTACTGGTGATAGTCTTCATATAATGCATTGATGAATAAAATATGGTGCAGTGGTGATATTGTTTGTATAATGAATTGATGGCAGCATGTAGTTCAACTGCAGATTCCTAATTATATAACCACCACTTTCTTAGCCCGTACCATGTTTCTACATGTCAAGAATGAGTGGTTATTGAATGTCATTTTTGTTCGGCGTTGCCTTACTCTTTTTCAGAACGCGGGAAATGACTCCTTTCATGCAGCATATAATAAACCATAAGAACCGATGATGTTGGTGTGTGCTGGCTGCAACATGACATGGCATTCTACTCCAATTAGATTTTGGCGATGTAAGTGGGTGCACCTTTCATTGTCCACAAAAGTGCACTTTCTGTTTTTTTCCTTTTTCTGTAACATTTAAGGTTATGTTGATACCTAAATTGGCCGAGTTCCATTCTTTATAAATAAATAATATCGGTCCAGCTCCAACTGATTTTAGAGTACACCATTTCATGACAATCTGTGGATTTGTTATGTTTCAAGTTTAGCGTTTTGTTTGGAAAATGCTTGCTCCCGCGTTGTCATTTAATATTTTGTAAATATTTTGGATAGTAATTGGGACCGTAGCTATTCAGGAAATTATGTCTTTTGAATTTTTTCCTTAAATATTTTCATTTATGTTAACACTATTAGCTATTATGTATAAATAAAACAAAATTGGTCCATGAATACATTGCCACACAATTTGATAAATGGTAAGTGTAGTCAGGGACTCAGGGTATAACTGCACAATTTTATTTTCATATGCATCTTAGTGTATGTTGATCTGAACTACTATTGTATTGAAAATTTTACCTTATAGACCACATGCTCAGTTAAGCTATATTTGTAAATAATTCTCTGGATAACCAATGCAGTATTGTTGAAAGCAATAGAACATATGCGAAAATGATTCTTTCAAGTCTACATTTCACAAGGCACGAGGAGCTAAAAATAATAAAAACTATGCATTTTTTAGAAGGTCTAATAGGATAACTACTAAATAATAGAATCTATTAATCGAAAAGGCTATCTTTTTGAACATAATTTAATTTATGCAATATCTTCTATAACAATTATTTTTAGTTAAAAAATTGCTAGCCCATGCAGATGCATGGGTTGATGACTAGTTAAGCAAAAATTCTTATTGGTATATTGCATGACTTCGTCTTGGATATCATGCTATATTTGTTGCGTATCTATTTTGTTTGTGCATGTTTCTTTGTGGATAAATATCTTTGTGATATTGCCCACTTAGAGAAACTTATACACATAAGAGATGATACATCTCCTTTTGATATCTTATTTATTTATTGCGTGTTGATTGGTCATGCTAAGCAATATAATTCATTGAAGACTATGATGATTCTTTTTGCTCATCCTTGTAATAGTCTTATAATATGCTTTATCATGCCTTTCACATATCCTCTTGGTTGAGCCTTTTATTATGATGTCTCTTACTTGTTGCTCAACCATTTGTTTGTTGCAAGTGTTAAGCTTATTTTTCTATCTATGATCTATTGAAAATGTTTGTGTTTTAAATGATAATGAGGGAGTGAGGATTCCATGTTATGCATATTTTATTCAAATGCAACACTTTATTTTATGCATGTACCTTGGGGAGCTTCCTCATTTGATTTAGATCACTATCTTGTGGTGATCATTAGAGTTTTATTCACTTGGTATCTTTTGTTTTTGAATGATATTATGGGAGTGATGATTCCATGTTTGTGCACTTTATACTCCAATGCAAATTGCCTAGTTTTGTGCACAAACCTTGGGGGAGCTTCCTCATATTATTTAGAGCAATCTTCTTGATCTTATCATAATATCTATCTTTCTTTTGGTATATCTTCTTTGTGGTTCATTTGGTTGCTTGCTTCATTTGTTGAAGCTTCTTGACTTTGTTATATTTTTGCAATCTTTGATCCTATCTATAGTGTGATTTCTTCTGAATATTCATCATTGGATATGTGCATTTGATTCCACTCAAATTATGAGAAATGCACACGCTATGGAGGAACTCTCACTATATTGGCCTTCTAAATTTTTCACCCATTTCGGCAATTGGTGCCAATGGGGGAGAAGTTTGGAGGGTTTAAGGGAATTTGGTTATGTCTTTGCTTTGTGCTTAAGCATGTGCCTTTATTGCATTGCATCTTGTTGCTTTGCATAGTTGAATATTTAGAGGAAACTCCACTAGGCTTTGTATGCCAATATATGCAATGAAAGTCAAGATCATTCACACATGCATATATTATGGGGGAGTTTGCTCTATATATTCAACTTATTTGTTACTTAAATTCCTTATATAAACCCTCTCAAAGAGATTGTCTTCAATTACCAAAATGGGGGAGATTGAAAGTGCATGGAGCCCCCATGTGTGGTTTTGGTAATTAATGACAATACCTATGGACTAATGTTCGCATTGAGTTATATTTGTAGGTGTTGTCCATAGGCAATGCTTGAACCATTTGTTGGCTTCAAGGTTGCAATAAGAAGAAATTGATGAAGGATATCAAGTGTCAAGTATGTCTTGAAGATGAAGATGAAGTGAGCCCTCAAGTTACTTCAAGACATCAACATGACGAAGAATGAAGAAATGGAGTGCAAGTTCAAGATGAGCCAACTCGGAGAGATCATATGCTTGAATCTTGCCATCCATATGGTGATCATGGATATGTGAAGATGCGTCGAAGAAAAAGCTCTCCTGTAGTGGAGTATGGGGAGAGCTCTCCCATAGTGGAGTATGGGGGAGCATTTTGCATGTCTTCATCTAGCAAGCACAATCAAGAAAGGCGTTCCATCTTGTTGCGGTCAAGACCGTCATCATCAAGCTCAAGTGGAATGCGCAAGGTTAAGGTTTGCTCTTGATAGGGTTTCTTTCTCATCGGTCTCATGGTGTAGTTGGAGACCGGTTTGAGCAAGAATCATGGGGGGATTGGGGGAGAGGAGGAGTCCTCAAGATGCAACAATGGTGGAGAGCCAAAGGTTGAAGAAGAAGTGCCAAGAGAGAGAGAGGAAAGAAGGCTTAAAAGGGGGCTCCAAAAATCTGCCCGTTGGAGATGGAGGTCGATCCGGCGCGACGACTGGGAGGAGGCCACGTGGCCAGGCCGGCCAAGCAGCTGCGGGCCGGGAGGAGGAGGCCGGAGCCTCCGTCCGCGGTACCGGCCGAGGTACCGCTGAGCCGCCCCAAAGCCCTGGAACAAAACTGCCTCACTTGGCGATTATCCGGTACCACGGGCGGTACCTTGCCTGGAGGCTCCAGCCAGGGGCAGGGTGGAGGCTCCGGCCATGGCAAGGTGGAGGCTCCGGCCAGGGCCCCTCCTCACCAAACGTTTTTACTTAAACACCCAAACGAAAACCTTAAGAACTTTTGCATCCGGACTCCGATTTCGATGATCTTGGGCTCGTTGAAATCACAACAAAGAGCTCTACAACAATATGCATAGAAACATCATAGTCCAGCAAAGTGGGATAGAAACAAATGAATAAAGGTTTTACCTATCTATAAAAGGCAAACCGGTAAAACCTCCAATATGGAAAATGCAACAACTTGAGTTAGAAAACTCGGATTTAGGTTAAACCAATTTGGTTGTAAAGAAGATGACTAGAGCTACCCCACAAATAGTGAAAAGCTTAAGAACAAGTGGGTTAGGTTTTTCTATGTATTTTAGAGTGAAACCTCTCAATAGGAGAAACCGAGAAAAACTCCAATATCGAAAACGCAACAAGTGATTCATGCGGAATCCGTTTTCGATGAACTAGAGCTTGCTATGGAAATAACCACAAGCTCTAAATTACCTCATGGATAAGATCCAAATAACAACCAAGAAAGATGATGCAAGGATGCAAAGGTTTGAGCTCTCCGAAGGATACGATCGAGTTACTCACTCGAGAGCCCTCTTGATAGTACGGCAACTAAACTATAATTTGAGGAAAAGAGAGAGGTGGTCTAGATATATATTTGCACCAATCAAATTCCCCTCTTTGTGAGGGAATCTCTAGATCTAGATCTTGGAGAGAAATTTTGTGTTCCTCTTCTTATATTGTTCTTCCTCTCTTATTCCCCCAATAGCTTTAGTAGCTTTGTTGGAATTTGAGAGTGGAGGATTTGGAAATCTTTGTGGTGTTCTTGCCATTGCATTTGGTGCATCGGTTTGAGTTCTCCACGCTGATTCGTGGAGGTGAAAGCAAGAAAGTTGTTACTCTTGGGTTCTTCGAACCCTAGACGGATTTGAGGCCTTTGTGGCGATTTCTTGGGAGCCTCCAATTAAGTTGTGGATGTGTGCCCCATGCTTTGTGTAAGGCCCGGTTTCCGCCTCGAAGGAAATCCCTTAGTGGAACCGTGACCTAGGCCTTTGTGGCGAGGGTCACCGGAGATTTAGGTGAGGCGCCTTCGTGGCGTTCGGTGTGTGGTGTGAGTACCGCATCTTGGGGTGAGGCCTTTGTGGCGTTGGTGTGCATTGAGAAACCACACCTCAAGGTGAGCCTCTTGTGGCGTTCGGGAGCACTAAGCCACCGCACCTCTCCAACGGAGATTAGCACTCGCAAGAGTGTGAACTTCGGGATAAATCTTCGTCTCCCGCGTGCCTCGGTTATCTCTATACCCGAGCTCTTTACTTATGCACTTTACCTTGTGATAGCCATCGTGCTTGAAGTTATATATATATCTTGCTATCACATAAGTTGCTTGCATTGCTTAGAATAAGTTGTTGGTGCACATAGGTGAACCATAGTATATAGGCTTTGGGCTTGACAAAGTAAACGCTAGTTTTATTCCGCATTTGTTAAGCCCATCTCGTAAAAGTTTCAAATCGCCTATTCACCCCCCCCCCCTCTAGGCGACATCCGTGTCCTTTCACCTATCACTACTAATTAGCATCCCATGTGTTCAACTTAATCAGACCTAAGTAATCAAGTAGGGTCAACCAAGTGTAAAACCTAGATCCTATTACCAAAGCCATCATCCTTATTGATCCCTAATTAGCATCACACCATTGTGATGAATCCTAACAGCAACCATACTTACTATTTTACATTACAGAACCCTGTTCCACTAAACCCTACTAGTGTTGGATACTTATCAACCATCCTATTTAGGAGCCAATTACTCCTTACTTAATAGAACCAACAGTAAAACCTAGACAACCTCAACCCTAATTGCAATACTTCTTATTACTTGAGAAGTATGTTCTTCAAAAGTTATTCTTTTGAAGAAAATGAGGAATCATCATCAACCCTGCCTAATAGGACCTATAGCCAATAACCAGCTATCACCAGCAAGGTATACCAACCATGATAGCAACCATGGATAATTAATTGCTTAGGTTGCTCATGCTTAAGTACAACCAATCAAGCCTAGTTGCTGATGAATCCAACTATGTTGTGATCCATCTTATACTTACCCAGAAACTACTTGGAACCAGAATAAATTATAGCAACCCACAAACCCAATTGTCATACTTTTCTTTATTAAAGAACATGTTCTTCAAAAGTTATGCTTTTGAAGAATATAACAAGGAATCATTAACCATGCCATATAGTATTAAAATTGACAACTGCTCTTTACTTATTATACAACTACTATTCCTAGGTGTGTATGATTGTTACCATGCACTTTTCCACCTGCTTATGATTCTAAAACAACACAACCCTGAATAAGAACCTTGTTTGTGAATCACTCTAAAAGTGCAACACACCCTGAACTAATCATTACCACTCACTAATCCTAAATCATCGGGGTTAGGTCACGCTTAGAGCGATTGCATCTCATACTTATGCATTATTGCATCCTTGCCAATCTTTTAAACATCGTCCTTACCGGACGATGATGCTATTTCAGAATTTGGAGTTATTGCGTAACGAAGACCTTGCCTGCATAATCTTGCAGTCAAGAAAGGCAAGTTCATCACTTGCTCATACCATTTGAGTATTTTTATCAAATTACTTGCAAAGTACTATGTTTATCACTATTGCATAAAAACCAAAACCACTATTTTCATAACTATGAATATGACTATGTGGTGGGCAATGGAACCATGGATTGTGTTGATATGGTGGAGGTTCCATTGCAAGGGTTTATATCCATCTAGGATTAAACAACAAATGTCGTCCAGTGATTCTTGTGCCGTAATACCCGTGTGAACCATAAGATCCGGAGTGGGACGGAGTAGTCAAAAGTGTTTCCACCTCTCGTTCATCAACGGATGCGCATTACCGGGTGCACTTGATCTCGAGAGACAAGATGCATGGGTGGGAACCCGTAGAAGTCCCAACGGTAATGTGGTCTATGATGGGTTGCAACTGCCGGCGTAGGAATGTATGGTAGAGCCCTGCATTGTCGTCGTGGTCGGGGTCCACCTTGAAATATGGGAATAATGGGACCGGCATGGACCCAGGGTCGGAGATTGCAGCAACGGGTGGGTGTTCGAGGTAGCGGAGGAACATGATTGGCTAGACCTTATACCGGGCCTCACACCATAGGAAGTGTGGACGAGCTCGCGGCTCGGTTGGCACCAAGGTTAAGATCTCTTATGGGTAAAGCAACACACCTCTGCAGAGTGTAATGAATCGTGACCTGGCACTCCCTGTTCCGGGATATGGAACTGCGAACGCTGCCGGAAAGGAACTCCATGAAGTTCTAGTAAACCGGTGAAGGCTAACGGACATAGTTCTTCTGAATAAAAGCAACCTTTTGAAGAAATGGTTATGAAAACCTGCATTGGTATTAGACTCTCTGGTCTAATGCCGTAGCTAGTGCATTAAACATCTCTTTCCTATAATGAACTTGTTGAGTATGCTCGTACTCATCCCACTCTTAAATCCCCTGCTTAGATATGGAGGCCACGATGGAGGATCTAAAGTGCAACTCGAAGACCGAGGAGGCAACAACTAATTCAAGAGACAGGACCCTGTCAGAGGAGTCAGATATCACATCCAACAAGGAGAAAACCTAGTTTAGCCATAGAAGGGAACTAGATTCCTAAACCTAGCTCCTATTTAGTTAGAATCTGTTCATAGCCCCTATAGCTAGTCAAATACTCTACAAATAGAGTTCGTGATAGGATTAGACTACGAGTCGTTCTTCTGGAGTTTATTTGCAGATTTACCTCATTGTAAAGTAGGAGGTTGTGCTGATCTTATGTAACAGAGTCAATGTTGTAATTCTATAGACATGCCTTGGACCCGCATATGTTTCTGTTGTACCATTCTGAGCGATATGATACTAGTGGAACTGTGTTTCATTGGTGTTATATCGGACTTGCATACTACACCATGCAATGGTATGCCGGGTCACCACAGTTGGCATCAGAGCAAATGCTTTGACCCTAGGATTAAAACCCTTTAAAAGAGACCTATAGGATTGGTAGTGTCTATAGGAAGTTGTCTTAGTTAAACCAAATCTTCTTATGACTTGAGATGGATATTCACTTGAGAATAATCCTGACACACTTGACTCAATCTTTCTTACCTATCTTTTCTAAGTAAAGTTAGTTAGCTAATCCCAAACATGTAGGACATCAATAAGTCCTTAAAACAATAGATGAGTAGATCACAGTTGGTATACAATACATGGTAGTCCAAAGAGAGGATACAACCATAAGGAAGATATCCTATTGGAAGATGTGTACCAACCCATGTTATAGTTAAATAAGAATTACTCAGACCTGTACTAGAAGTAATATCAAGTGATGAAGATAATTAAGATATCCTAATAGAAGATGTAGACCCAGATAAGTAATGAGTAAGTAAAATTATCTAGACGTGTGAAACAACTGATAGTAAGTGATAACTCTGAGTTATGTGAGGTAGTATAGACCATGATGAGTCAATCATGGGAGGTAAGGAAGAGAGATAGGAATAAAATATGCCTACTTACATGGTAGAGATAGAAATCATATATGATTCACCTGAGAATCGTTATGTGATGGACTAGAATATCATAAATACTTAGGAGGAGTTTGATAAGAAGCTAGATGTGAAACAATAGAGTAAGATTTGTGTTCCAAAACCATGGGAAATGTGTCAAGTACATCAGAACCCTAGTTATATGGTAAGAACATATGGAAGAATATGAGCTGTATTTCCGTAGTTATGTGTTTAGAGTAGCAATGTTAAAACCTAGACATATCATGTGAGATAGTCCTCAATAAAATGAAAGTTAAGTAGTACTTCCAAAGAAAATTAGGTTAACCTTAACCATCTCACCTTGTTTCAAGTTTATCTCATTGCAAATGTGCAATTAAGGTAAAGGTTGAGACAAATAGTAGAATCCCATATATTCGTGCTAAGTATCACGATATCAACCTATCTGATGTGGTGTTATATACTACACATGAGAGCCTGATGTTTAGAGATGTCTTACTCAACTATTATATTCAGGCTTATGATGATGTGTATTATAAACACAAAGCTGAATCTTCTTGGATTTTATTGGATTTTCATTGTTTGACTAGATCCATACATGAAGTTTGACTTTGATATGCAAATGCATGTTGCAATATCAAGTTCCTACTTGATGTTAAAGATCTAGAGGGTAATGGTATTCGTGTGAGGAAGTGACGAATTCGGAAGATTCTGAAGACAAGATGAAGGTTCATCAAATAAAAGAAACAAAGTTGTGGGAAGCAACCACAATATTCAGAAGGAAGTACCAATCAAAACTCATGCTTTACCTCCACAAAGGAGTACTTTAGTACATGAGAAGCATGAAGGTGAGAAATCTGGTGATTATGGTGAAGCTCAAACAGAACCATAGTCATCATAGAAGAGGGAATGCATGAGAAATCACTCAGGATACTATCTTATATTTACTAATTGGAGGCACCATACGAGACACCATATTAATCCACATCATTAGAATAATTATGACAATTAGATCTAGAATTAGGGGCTAAGATTAGTTAAAAAGGTTGTTATTTATAATGTTGCAAAAACTGTAACGTAGACACGTTTACTTTTATTATTATAGTACATAATAAAGTTAAACCAATGGCACCAGGCTTGACATAAGGCAAACCCAGGGATGGCATGCCTTGATTTAATGAGGGCAAGGTGAAAATAATTGACGTCTCTAGAGTCCAACTTAGAAAACCTAGGAGTCTTCCACACGAAAAGAAAGACATACGAGACAACAACAGGGTTCTAAAGAGAATATATCTCCGCAGCCTCCTTCGTTGCGCCGCCTAAACAGAATATATCTCGAGCACATCTTTGATCACAGCGACATCCACAATGGAATTAATCAATCTAGCTAGCAAAAGGTATGAAATTCTTCCGAGGCCTGCGTATTCCCCTTGATCTCCAACATTGAGGTGAGTCTCCTCAGCTTTCGTTGCCGAACCATGCTCAAATCTAGCATATTATCTATGTCCTGTAGGAGAAACTAATGCAGCAGGAGAGAAGGTACACTGATGGGCGTTCATGCAGAAAGGATGATTGTAAAAAATACAAAGGAGGGAGAAAGGTCTGCGTGGCCAGCATGCACTCCCCAAGATGCAGCAGGACTTGAAGCCCACCATCAATTGAGTCGACGAGTCGGCCTCTACTGCCATCCGTACGTGTGGTATTCATGCAGGCACATTATATTTCCCAATTCAAATCATTAGGTAATCACTCTGCTTCACCTTATCTCCTGATGTATTATGAGATGATGGAAACTTGGTGTATAATATATCTCCAAATCGCTGCTGCCAGCTCCTCAGATTGATTACACGGGATCAAAAAGAAGAAGCCTGTGACCTACACTGTTGTTGTTGGCCTATCCCATATATTTGGTGATTTGATCCAGAAAAAAGCATGCCGTCGGTAGATTTAATGACCGGCGTTTACCCTCAGCAACATTGGACGACGAAATTACAGCAAAGGACCATGTCGTGATTTATATTTTTCTGCACTGCTCTTCTAAGGTTCTGATCTGAGGTAAAAGCGATGCATTGCCTCTTCCTACTATGTGTCACTGCTCACTAATTACATCAGATTTTCTTCCTATAAGTTGATGCACGCCTAAAAAATTGATGTTCAAATGTCATTACTTTTGTGTATTGAATTATCTAATTAATCTTGAGGCTACACGTTTGAATCTTGATGTGCACAACAGTGCTAACGCCTTGGATCTATCCCACTAAGGTCGGCGTACATGCTACTCCAAAGGAGTTCTCCTGTTGGTTTAGTGTCATCAGGGTGGGATGCATATTACGACAAAAGAACTCTCTGGCCCTATACATACTCCTGATAGCAGGTGACTGATATGAAAATTGAAAGCAAACTTTGTGGCATCAGTTGCGACATTTAAATTACAACAGTTACTTCTGTTTAAAAGAAACGATATTTTTTAGGCCAAGTACATAAATGGATGTGCATGTTCTGCTAATTTTCTTAAAAGAAGGATAAACTTAATATAGTTTACCAATAAACTGGTAGAAAACAATTTGTTTCGTGATGATATAGTAAATAAACAATTCGGTCGCATATTTGGTTGTTAGTTTTAACTTTTCCCTAGAACTATGTAGGACAATGAAGATGTTGGATTCCCTATTATTTGACGAAGGTAACACCTCTCACAACGAATATGTGGAATGCAAGTGGTACTGATCATATTGCCATACATAATCCTGCATGTGTTTCGTAGATATTTTTCAGTGCCCGACACTGCAATATCCAAAATGTCAGATGATCCAAGAAATTATATGATATCTAGAGAAGTAAGTGGAGGCTTGAATATTCCCATGTCAGCTATTTTTACATGGATGCATGGCTCTCAGTTATGAAATATTTAGTAGAATGCCACTATTCGTATTTTCCCTTTATCTTTGGTTACGTCACATCTCACATGCCACTCCTATTTGGTACTTGAACATTTCACCTGTAAACATGCAGACCTATAATGTAACTATTTCTCAACTCTTGCCGAAATTGTTACTTTACTCTGATTAGCAACTTCATTTGAAGGTGAATAAAAGTGTTTATGTTGTGCTGACGGTGATGGAAAGCGGGTCATCAAGAATGCTGGAGGGATAATTACAACAGAGATGGGGCAATATTTCATTCCGTTCTTGACTAATTGTTCCCACGCACAGCTTAAAAGCTCCTAATATTGTGAAATTTTTAATGAATTACTTTTCGTGCGGTCCTTTTGTCGCGAACTTAAATTTATCCATGAACTTTAACACCAGTGGTGATTCTTCTTAATTAAAGTAGTCATACATTATGTGGACTGATTATCATTGCGTATATGGCAGTGACCATCTGATATCTAACTTTATATTAATTCTTGAGAAAGGATCTGACTTTATTAATCAATTAACTAAAATATATCAGATCGAATAATGTAAAATACATGTGAACGATAAAATGCATCTTAAGATTTTATCAAGAATCATGTGAACATGCCGCATGCAGAAAACCAAACCTGCATGGGTTGTACTAAGTCCAGGATGTTGAAAAGCCGCTGAAGTCGCCCGATAATGCCAGATGTTTACCTTTTATAGCTCCACTTTTAGATGTAATATTATGAAGGACTTCAAGTAAAAACAGATAACCATGTTATTTTCCTAGAACATTTTTGACTTTATTTTATAGCAGAACTAAATAAATAGCTAATATGATATGCGATTATTAATCTAGGAAAACCCTGTCCATTTGTAGGATTTTTTTTTTGCAGGAGCATATGTATGAACTTAATTTCACAAAAAAACCAAATAGTTAACTACAGTTCTATACTCATGTGTAACAACACTATGAACGCAGTTATACCAAAATTTAGTGTTTACAATACTATATTACTATTTTCTTACCAAATATCTTTGAATGATAGCCCGTGCTGGAGCACGGGTTGAGGACTAGTATTCATAGTGTCAGATAGTGGTTTTCTTGCAAAATAAACCCTGAATGAAGGAAGATGATATATAAAATCATAGCAGATATAAGAAGACCATAGTTGGTAACAGAAGACCACAGTTGGTATAGGATCAATACTGCGAGATTAAGTAGAAGATGTCCCGACCAATTGGTCAAAACCTATAATAGAATCCATTTTTAGATAACAAATAGCCACAATTGGTATCAAGTAGTCCGTAATTGGATTATCTGTACCAAGAAGTTGTGAACAAATAAATTTTGCCAGCCAAATAATTATGACCTATAAAACATTCAGTCGAAGGATTCATGTTGGATGTCCACAAATTGAGTGGATACACCACAAACATTCTTCGCGAGACCTTAGAAGAAGTACAAACCATAAGCTAGACCCAGACCAATATTCTAACCATAAGTCCAATGGTTGGAAGAAAAGGAGTTGAATACCATAAGAAAACTCTAAGGGGTAGAGTAAAAATTGAATTGGATGTACAATGACTCAATACTTTGAGCAAACTAGAAGAAGAAGGTCTGAACTGAGAGGAAGTTCGATCTTATTTTCATAAGATTGTTGAACTATACTTTCAGAAGGATGTCAGACCAGAAGCCGAGGTTTATACCTCGAGGAAGTAAGAAGTGGACTATATCTTGAAAAAGTGAGTAATATTTAATCAGAAGTATGAAAGCTCAAGTAAAATAAGGATAATGAAGTTGGATGAAGGAAATACCATAGACCAAATACAGATCAAAAAGGCCAAAGACCGAAGAAGATTGAACATACCAATACCAAAGACTAATAGAATGATTCCTTTCATGGAATCTAAATAACCCAAAGTAGTTATAGGTACCAACTATAAACCATGATTGGATGGACTAAATGAGTCTACTCCATTCTTAGAGGAATAAACCATCATGATCATTTCCATGTTAAATACCTTACTTAGTACCATTATTGCAGTTTTGGTAGTAAGGGAAAACAAAGACCTATTTACCAATTAGGAGTATGTTATCAAACTAGTCTTCAGTTAAGACTAGCAGCATCAGAAGAAGTCTCAATCATTGAATCTTCAATGAGAATGGAAACAAGCTTATAGAGTTGGAAGAAATCAAAGAATCAAAGTAAGAACCATGGTTCAGAGAAAAGATCTTAAAGGATTCCAGGAAGAATCTGGACAAGGGATATATTCAATTATATCCAGTAAGATCAATACGGAGTTCGAGAAAAGTCGTAGTCTGCACAAGTCAGATCCACACTCCGGAAACGTGAGAGAGTTCAAACTTCGAGAACGAAATTTAGTTTAAGGGGTAGAGACTGTAATATCCCAGGTAACGGGGTTACAAAAATAGAGGAAACAGATGTGTGCATTGCATTCATGCATAGAAAATCTGGGGAATTTTCGCGCTTTAAAGTAAAACAGTCACAGTAACTGAAGTTTCACTTGACCTTGGTGGAATTGAAGTAGCTCATCAAGTCAAGCGCTATAAACCTCAATGTGACTTTGTTAAAACCTTGTTTTGGGTAGAGATAATTTGATCTAAGGGATTAGATCAAATGGAACTAATAATCAACACAACAACACTTTACTCAATGATCAATTGCTTGATCTTATAAAAGATCATAACATGGTAATCCTGGTCATAACATATGAACACCAATTCAACTGCAAATCAAGTAACAATAAAATGGAGAAGTCATTCTTGACTTATCTTTTCCATGTCTTAAACTAATCCTTGATCCTACCATGAACCTCATGGTATTCATTCTATTTCAATCTTGGAAACTAGACAAGGAGATCAACTCTAGAAGTATATATTCCTCTCTATCACAATTAGCTTTACATCAAACCTAAAAAAGGTGAGAGTCCTATTTTATTTAGGGAAGCAATGACAAACCTTGAGGCAAACCTTGGATATAAATATCCATATGATCACAACATCATCTTCAAGAGGAACCCTAGGATATTATTCAAGACATTCCTTAGAGAGAGAAACCATTTGTGTTAAACATAGACATTGATGATTACATCAACCTCTATGGAGCCTAACCTTAGGTTAGTATTAAAGTCCTTCCCAAATGAGAGAGATCATTCATACTAATCCTAGCTTGACCTATTTAAAAATCAAGGACAACCTTTGAACTAAAGTATTAGGAACAACCATTTCATCTAGGAGTGGTGAGATAACGTAATCTCACATGGAATAAGATTATATCCATGAATTGATAAAGAAAGGAGGAGACTAATCCAACCAAGATAGCCAAGTGGAGTCTTAGCCTAGATACCTAATAAGATATTAGGAATACACCATAAACCCTAGAATAAACCATTCCAATATGAGAGAACTCAAGCCATGGAGTTACACTCAAGATAGTGGAGACAACACCTGGATTTGAGGGAGAGAACTATTCTTATAACCAGATGATTATGTCATCATTGATTAAGTAGAACCCTAACATAATATCTCAGGCATTCTCCTGGGATATAAACTTTAGAGGCAATCATAGTAGTCCCATTCAAGAAGGTAAATTAGAAGTACTATACCCTAGTTGATCAAGACAATGCTTGATCATGGAAGTGAGAAAACTAATTAATGAGAGATACCTTAGGAAGCCAAACCTTGATCATTATAAATTGAGTGATGATCATAAACCCTAAGAACTTGAGGTAGAGATAAAAAGAACAAGTTGATCATGTCTAATCCATGATCATGCTCTTGAGGTATGTGAGGAGAAGTTAAATCCTAATAGGATTAGTAGATGTTATTCACCACATGAAATCATAGGGAGGTAACTAGTAAGCAACCATAGGCTTATATCCTAACCTTCACTTGTGAATCACTTGGTGATCATAAGTAGAACCCTACGACATCTATATTTCATTCATTCATCAATTAAAGAACCTAAGAAAACCATAGAGTTAAACTCTATACTTTATATAGTGAGAAACCATCCATCCATATGACCAAAGTTAACTATAAAAAGAACCATAACCACTTTAGTTTCTTTAGTGATAAATTAAGAGTGAGAATAGAAGTCTATTGGTAGAAGATAAAAACCAATTCTCTGATTATTAGTAACTAAAGGAGAACCACAACTATTAAGCAATAAACCCTCTTGCCATGGATAGTGGTGACTAAACCCTAAGATATACCTCACTTCTAGTTTATGTACCACTATGGTTATCATAATATAAAACCAGGCCATAATTGAGATTCAAATCAATTGCCATTAGGTGAATATGATGAGAACCCTAGAATTGTTCACTAATTTAAGCTCATGCTTAAATATGGAACTTAAGAATAACCTAGTACTAAACCATTTGATTAAACCCATGGTGGTGATCAACCACTTATATGTATAACCAAGACCCAACCATAATGAGAGTAGTACCTACTCTAGATAAGTTAAGGTGATATCAAACTATAATAATAGTACTAAAATTTGAAGGAGCCCTAGTAGAATCTCCTATTTATTAACACATAATTGTGCACATAAAATAACATGCAAGTGATCACTTCCCAAATGGAAACCAAGATCTAATTCAACCTCTGAATTACTTTGAGTTGAAAGTATCAACATTAATCATTCCAAACAGAATTGATTCATAAGAAAAAGAAAATTAAAATATAAACTCATGGCCAATTGCTATTTTGAATAAACACATATGAATAAACTCAATCTAATACAAGATAATTGCTTCAAATGAAATAGTGGTGTAATAATCATTGCACCAGATCTTAATAAAATTAACATATTGAAATACCTGCGAAATAGAAAAGGGTTTGAATATGAATTCAAATCTGAATTCAAAATAGAAATACAAAACAGGAAATAAATAAAAGAGAAAATGGGAGAAAAGCCTTACCTGGACCTTGCCAGCCGAAGGAGCCCAGCAGCAGCCTGTCTAGCAGCCCAGCAGCAGCCTAGCAACCAATCCAGCAGCGCAACCCAGCAGCAGCCTGGCCCAGCCCAACTTACCCCTTCGCCAGAAATATCAGAGGGAGGAGGTCATCCTCACCCTCTTCGTACGCATGGAGGACAGCACGACGGCGTGCTCCTCTTCTCCTCGTCGCTGGCGACTTCTCCTCGCCCGGCGGTGTGACGAGGCGTGCTCCCGAGCAGTATAAAGTCCCTGGACGAACACTAGCTCCGATTTCTTTCCTCTTTGCTCCAATTTCTCACCAAGCCGGAACCCTAGCTGAGCCGGCCATCGACTATCGCCGTCGATTGAGGCAGTCCCAAGCCCCGCCGTGGACACCTTTGTCATCACCATGCTCGACTCGTTCATCTGGCGGGAGGAATCGAGCCAAAGCCGTCCGGAGCACCGTCGACGACCTCATCTTCTCCGACACCGGCAACTACAAATTCCGGCGAACGAGACCTCCGTTTGCCTCGCCATCAAGCCCTGCATGCTCAGGGTGAGCTCCTCTTCCTCCTCATGTGTTCGGCATGCTCGTTAGGCGTCTGGATAGTCGCCGTGTCTGACCACCTGGGAGCACCGCCGCGGTACCTCGCCATTGACCAAGCTCCGATGACCTTACCGGAGCGGCGCCGCCACCTTTAGGCTCCTCGTGGTGCGCTGGTTCGAATGGAACCAGTCGCCCATCCGCGCATGGCCGGAATCGACGTCGCCGGCGATGTCTGCCCGCCGGTCACCATGTTCCTGGCCACGTCTTCGATTTTGACTTGGTCAAAACCGACGTGGACCACTGGCCCACCTGTCTGTGTCTGTGGGTAACTCTAGTCTGGGTAGGTTTAGTAATTCTCGGTTTTAAATTCAATTCCACAAAATTGCTGAAACTTTGACAAATTGTAGAAAATCCAATATAGCTCAGAAAAATAAATATAAGATATCAAAATTCTCATAAAGATAAACCCTATCCAATAAAAATATAAAATGAAAATTTTATTTTTAATAAAAATTTAGTTATTTAATACTTGTTATTTAAGCCTTTAATTTTATTCTTAATTGAATTAAAATTCAATAATTAGGAAAATTTTCCAAATTAAATAGAAACCAGTAAATAAATAAATAAAACTTTAAAACTAATTTTCTTTATTAAGAACTTATTAAATCTTAATTAATAGGAATTAAACCCTGATTAATAACTACCTTAATTATTAATTCACTAAAAATAATATTGTGACATTCAATATTATTTTTATTTCAAATCTATTAATAACTTCAATCTTATAATGAAGTTATTAACCTAAATACTATATAGTAATTAGGAAACCTTAGTTCCTTTATACATAAGGTAATAGTTCCATCATTTTATGTGGAACCCTAAAAACCCTAATCCCTTCAGGAACCCCAGGTCCACTACTTCATATGAACCCTAAATTGTTCCCAAACCTAAACCCTAAGTAACATGTGATCATGTTACTTCATTAGTAATCATAGATTCATATCTAGCAACTAAATACTAGTTCAAATCCACATAAAATATGGGAACCCTATCACTACTAATTAGCATCCCATGTGTTCAACTTAATCAGACCTAAGTAATCAAGTAAGGTCAACCAAGTGTAAAACCTAGATCCTATTACCAAAGCCATCATCCTTATTGATCCCTAATTAGCATCACACCATTGTGATGAATTGAAAGTGCATGGAGCCCCCATGTGTGGTTTTGGTAATTAATGACAATCCCTATGGACTAATGTTTGCATTGAGTTATATTTGTAGGAGTTTTCCATAGGCAATTCTTGAACCATATGTTGGCTTCAAGGTTGCAATAAGAAGAAATTGATGAAGTATATCAAGTGTCAAGTATGTCTTGAAGATGAAGATGAAGTGTGCCCTCAAGTTACTTCAAGACATCAACATGATGAAGATTTAAGAATTGAAGTGCAAGTTCAAGATGAGCCATCTCGAAGAGATCCTTTGATTGACTCTTGTCATCCATATGGTGATCATGGATATGTGAAGTTGCGCCGAAGAAGAAGCTCTCCCATGGTGGTTTATGGGGGAGCAATCTACAAGACTTCATCTAGAAAGCACAAGCAAGAAAGGCGTTCCATCTTGTTGTGGTCAAGATCGTCATCATCGAGCTCAAGTGGAATGCGCAAGTTTAAGGTTTGCTCTTGATAGGGTTTCTTTCTCACCGGTCTCATAGTGTAGTTGGAGACCGGTTTATAGTTTAGTTGCCGTACTATCAAGAGGGCTCTCGAGTGAGTAACTCGATCGTATCATTCGGAGAGAGCTCAAACCTTTGCATCCTTGCATCATCTTTCTTGGTTGTTATTTGGATCTTATCCATGTGATGTTTTAGAGCTTGTGCTTATTCTCATGACAAGCTCTAGTTCATCGAAAACGGATTTCGTATAGATCACTTGTTGCGTTTTCGAGTTTGGTTCATCATCATCTTTCTTGGTTGTTATTTGGATCTTATCCATATGGTGATGTAGAGCTTGTGGTTACTTCCATAGCAAGCTCTAGTTCATCGAAAATGGATTCCGCATGAATCACTTGTTGCGTTTTCGATATTGGAGTTTTTCTCGGTTTCTCGTATTGAGAGGTTTCACTCTAAAATACATAGAAAAACCTACCCCACTTGTTCTTAAGCTTTTCACTCTTTGTTCTGTAGCTCTTGTCATACCCTTTACAACAAAATTGGTTTCACCTAAATCCGAGTTTCCTAACTCAACTTGTTGCATTTTCGAGGTTGGAGGTTTTACCGGTATGTCTTTTTTAGACAGGTCAAACCTTTCGTCTTTTATTTCTATCCTACCTTACTGGACTATGATGGTTCCCTGCATGATCTTGTAGAGCTTGTTACTAGCTTGAAAGCAGGCCCAAGATCATCAAAATCGGAGTCCGGATGCAAAAGTTCTTAAAGTTTTCGTATCGGGTGTTTGGGCAAAAAAACTGGGGGGCCGGAACTGCCGCCGGAACTGCCGCCGGGAGCACCCCGGCACTGCCGGTGGCGCAAGGCCTGCACTGCCGGCCACCCCGGCACTGCCAGTGGAAAATGGCCAGCACTGCCGGCCACCCCGGCACTGCCGGTGGCACAAGGCCGGCACTGCCGGCCTGTCGCGATTTTTGCCCCAACGGGCAGAAATCTGAGGCCCCTATTTAAGGCCTTCTTCCTCCTCTTTCTCCCCACTTCTTCTTCCTCCTTTGGCTCTCCACCATTGCTGACCTTGAGAGCTTTCCACATCCCTCTACTCCTCCAATGATTCTTGAATCCATTTGAGGGAAAAGGAAGAGGAGATCTAGATCTACATTTCTACCAATCAAATCCATCTCTTTGTGAGTGGAACTCTCTAGATCTTGATCTTGGTGTTCTTTGTGAATTCCTTTGCTTATTCCCCCAATAGCTTTTGTAGCTTTGTTGGAATTTGAGAGAGAAGGACTTGAGCATCTTTGTGGTGTTCTTGCCATTGCATTTGGTGCATCGGTTTGAGTTCTCCACGGTGATTCGTGGAGGTGAAAGCAAGAAAGTTGTTACTCTTGGGTTCTTGGAACCCTAGACGGATTCTTGGCCTTTGTGGCGATTTGTTGGGAGCCTCCAATTAAGTTGTGGATGTGTGCCCCAATCTTTGTGTAAGGCCCGGTTTCCGCCTCGAAGGAAATCCCTTAGTGGAACCGTGACCTAGGCCTTTGTGGCGAGGGTCACCGGAGATTTAGGTGAGGCGCCTTCGTGGCGTTCGGTGTGTGGTGTGAGTACCGCATCTTGGGGTGAGGCCTTTGTGGCGTTGGTGTGCATCGAGCAACCACACCTCAAGGTGAGCCTCTTGTGGCGTTCGGGAGCACTAAGCAACCGCACCTCTCCACCGGAGATTAGCACTCGCAAGAGTGTGAACTCCGGGATAAATCATCGTCTCCCGTGTGCCTCGGTTATCTCTATACCCGAGCTCTTTACTTATGCACTTTACCTTGTGATAGCCATCGTGCTTGAAGTTATATATATCTTGCTATCACATACTTGCTTGTTTTGCTTAGCATAAGTTGTTGGTGCACATAGGTGAACTCTTGCTTAGAATAAGTTGTTGGTGCACATAGGTGAACCATAGTATATAGGCTTTGGGCTTGACAAAGTAAACGCTAGTTTTATTCCGCATTTGTTAAGCCCATCTCGTAAAAGTTTTAAATCGCCTATTCACCCCCCCCCTCTAGGCGACATCCGTGTCCTTTCAATTGGTATCAGAGCAAGGTCTCTCATTCTTAGGCTTCACCGCCTTGAGAGTAAAGATGTCGGTTAGGGGATTAGATCACAATAACTTGTTTATATTTGATGGCACAAATTATGATCTATGGAAAATTTATGTGCTTAATATTTTGCGGGGTATTTCCCCGAACATGGAGCGATTTCTTGACATGGGTTTTTCTTCTCCTAAGGATCCCCAAAATTTATCTTATGAGGAGAAGAAAAACTCTTGTCTCGATGCTCTTGCTTCTCATGTGTTTTCCATTGTTGTGAGCAATGTAGTTACTTCTTCAATCATGCCTTTTGGGAGCGCTCATGAATTATGGACAAAGCTTCGAGATAAATATGATGTGTCCAATATCATTGAGGATGATTGTATTGCTTCCACTTCCGGCCGTGATGAGTTCTCATCTTCATCCACTTCACCAAAGTGTTTCAAGACACAAGGTAATGATATGGTGAGTGGTGATGGAAATTGCAATGTTGGTATTGAGCTTACTATTGATGATCCTTCATCTATATCTCATTGCAATGGTTCATCTTTGGACTTAAACACATCTAGCACTAGAAATGATTTACATGCTTGTGTTGATAGTCCTTGCATATCATGTGTAAGTTGCTTGAAAAAATCTAATGATGATATGCTTGCATTGTCTTGTGGCCATGATAAAAATGATTCTATTTCCTCTAGTTGTTGTGTGTCTAACAATGTAGAGGAAACCAAAGATTCTATTGGTCAAGACAAGATCTTGAAAGGAGCCTCAAGTAACTCCTCATCTTTATTTCACGGTCCTCATATATGCCTTATGGCCAAGGGTTCCACGGTACCTCCTACCATGGAACCTAATATGTCTCGTGGTGATAAGAATGAGGATGAATATGAAGAAGAGGATTGGGTTGTCTCTCTACGCGATAAAGGTGAGAGTGTATTCAAGGTTCTTTACAAAGATAAAATTGCTAGCTCTCACTTCTTTGAAATCTTGACTACCGCTATTGAGAGCCAAAAACTTATTTGGATGCATGAGAACACCATTGATAAAAAGGGTGCTCTTGAACGAGAGTATGCCGATGATGTAGCATCTTTAAAGAATGATCTTGAAGAAGAACAAGAGACCGTAGCCTCTCTTGAGGAGCAACTTCAAACCCTTGAGGTGTCTCAAAATGAAATATTTGCTAAACTCACTAAAGAAAGAGACCATGCTAAAGCTAAATTAAAATTGCTTAAAAATGAAAAGTTCAAAGTTGGTGTTGGCCATGATAAACTTGTTAAGGATCTAGATGATCTAGACAAGGCCCACAAGGCCTTGGAGAGCGAACACTCTATCCTCACCAAGTCATATGAGCAACTACAAGCTTCATATTTAAAAGAGCATGCTATGTTACCCTCTCTTCTTGATATGTCTTGTGATGATGCTTGTGCTACTAACTCTACTTCTTGTGAAGCATCTATCATGAAGGAGAATGTTGAGCTAAGGGCTCAACTTGATTTGCTAACTTGCAATTATGGGAAATTGGAAGAAAATCATGGAAAGCTTTCTAGCTCCCATGATGATCTTCTAGCCTCTCATGATAGGCTAAAGTTAGCTCATGAGGCTATCATATCTAAGGCAACACCTTGTGAGCCTCATGTGGATACTAGCACTACTACTCAAAATGCTATATTGCCATGTGCTAGTCCTTGTAATTCAGCCACTCATAGTATTGCTAAATCTTGTGATGAATTATCTTCCTTGCCTTGTTGTTCTAACAATGTAGGTTCTACTTCCTCTAGTACTTGTGTTGTTACTAACCATGTAGAGGAAATCAAAGAGCTCAAGGCCCAAGTCTCTTCTTTGAAGAACGACTTGGTAAAGAGTCATGAAGGGAAATGCAAACTTGACAAGATGTTGAGTGTGCAACAATCCCCCAATGACAAGAGTGGACTTGGATTCAACTCCAACAACAAGAACAAGTCCAAGAACAACAATTTTAAGAAGGGCCAATTACAAGTCAAAGACCCGACCAAGATTGTTTGCTTCAAGTGCAAAATTGAAGGGCATCATGTTAGATCTTGCCCTTTGAAGAAGAAGCAAAAAGGGAAGCGGCCTCAAGCTCAAACTCATATTCAACCTCAAGTTGAAGAAATGCCACTTCCCAAGAAGAATCAAGCCAATGCTCCCATTGTGGAGAAATCTAGTGAGAAGAAGGAGAAGAAAAGAACTTGCTACATATGCCGTGAGAAGGGTCACATCTCCTCCTTTTGCACTATTGGTACCTCATCCAACTCTATCACCATTGATGATGTTTATTCTCTTCGTAAGGATGAGGGTGGCAATGTGTTTGCCAAATTTGTTGGTGCTCAAAGTGGTGTCAAGAAAAGAACCATTTGGGTTGCCAAGCCTATTGTGACTAACCTCTTAGGACCCAACTTAGTTGGGGACCAACGATCCAAAACTTGATCAATAGGTGCTTGTTGGAGGGCATTGGAGACTTGGCTACATCATGAAGAATTAAGGGATCTTCATCATTTATATTATCTCAAGCCAAGTCTTGGTTATCTTGCTTCTATCATATATTCAATGTTCCTCCTTGCGGTAACATGTGCTCAACTCATTTATATTGAAAGTTACTCGCCCCTTTGCATGTGTTAGTTTTGTTCCTAACATGTGTTTGTATATGTTGTGCTTCCTACTTGCTTTTTCTTGAGAAATCAAGTCTATGCATGTTGGGTTGCACACCATGTATTTGTGTTTATGTTGGAGCATCTTTGCATCTTGTTGTATCTTATATGGCTCTTATGAGAGATTAATGGACTATAACATTTTGGGGGAGTGATATTCCTTTAGGAATTTCACAATCCTAACAATGTGTGTACATGAGGAATATCACATAGAATTGATATTGCAAGATTATCTAGTCTCTATGTGGTATGTCATCTTCATGAGAAATTCAAATTCTAATGTTCATTAATATCTCTAGTTGGATCTTATTTGCCTCTTGTGAAAATAAATTCCTTATCACATTATGGGGGAGTAATAAGCTTTGTGCATATTACAAGCCTAGAAAATGTGAACATTTGAGGTTGTGTCACATAGAATTGATACCGTAAATTATCTCTCTCCTATGTGGCATGTTTGCTCAAACAAGCTCCAATTTGCTTAAATGGCTTCATTGCTAATATCTTTGTGGATCTTATTTGTGAAAGTTTTTCTTGGCATGGTTTTTCCCAACGTGTCCCTCAATACATTTTTGGAAAACCATGTGCTTCAAGTCATACTATTAATTGCTTTGCATGTTGGTATGAATAATATTAATTGCTTTGCATGTTGGTATGAATAATATTAATTGCTTTGCATGTTGGTATGAATACTATTAATTGCCTTGCATGTTGGTATGACTAAATGAAGCTATCAAGAAACTATCTTTGCATGATGGTTAACTCTTATCTTTTACCATATGCTTTGTTCGTTGTAAATATGATCTTATGTATACTTACAAACTACCACCGGGAAATATTTCCTAATACCTCTTGTCCTAGGACAATTGGTAATCAATTATGAGGTAGATATTTATTGATCATATCTACATTGGCTCTTGTATTTATATTGCCTTATTTATTGCCATGAATTTGTTGTGCTTTGACTCCCATGTGTCTTCCTTGCATCTTATGGATCTAAGTTGTCTATTCAAACTTTCTTAGCATTGTTAGAAGATATAGGTAGCGTGATGATCCTAGTTTTGTGCATTTTGTATTCATATAAAAAATCCTAGATAATGCACCAAACTTGGGGGAGCTCTTCTATATTATTAGAATGCTTAACATCTCTTGATCTTTATCAAAAATTTGGTTTTGGGAGACATAAAATTTTCTTTTTGGTACTTTGTGCCATCATAAAAAGTGTCGAGGGTTTGGTTTATTTGTTGGAACCTTGCTCTCTTGGGAGTTGGTTATCTCATTCCTTTGTGATTAGGTTTAATTAGCTTCTTATAATGAGATAAGTCTTTGGTCAATCTTGTGTTGATTTGATTCTTTGATATAATTTGGACAACCATTGTCTCTTGGTTTATTTGGTGTTTTGTCCAAATTGTATCTTCCTTTGGCTCTTGAAAGTATTGTGCATGCATATTTAATATATGTATATCTTATGTCATGTGTCACTTTCTTTGATCCAATATATAGGGTAAACTCCATCAAATCCTAATTTGGCTAAGATGTGCATGAAATTCAATTTCATATCTATATGCACATAGAATTGTGGAGTTTGTCCTATATGTTGTAGTGTGTCTAACTACTTCGGACCCAATTAGTTTGGGGACCTTTTTGTACTTTCCCTTTGTGTTAGGTACAATGGATATGCATTGGATGCTTGTCTCACTCTTGGGAATAAGTGGTGACTCAATGGTAACTTGAGGCAAGCTAGGATGGTCAACGAACACATATCTACTACATCCACACCAATGCTATCTTGGTAACAAGTATCTTCTCATGCATACTTTTCTTGTATCCAACCTTATGGTTGCATCTTGGCATGAATTTCTTGATTTGCAAATATTGTGCTTTTTGGCAAAAGTCTTAATGAATCCTCTTTATTGTGAATGTGAGTAATTTGAGATGAGTGCATTTGTTGGGAAGTATACTAAATCATGCTCATGATTCATCCATCCCAACTATGCCTATCTAGCAATTTTATTGCATATCAATTCCTCAAGGCTCACACATGTGCAATATCGATGAAAGTGCAAATTGAGTTATTTGTTGTGGTATCCTTTCTTGTGATACTTGTTGCTCCTCTCAAAGTATCTCAACTATCTTATTTCCCTTGTTGATATTTGTGATATCTTTGATGTGTTTGTGGTTGAAGTTCATGAATGTACAATAAGATAAAATTGAGCCTTTGGCCATGCTATTAAGCAAAAATTCTTATTGGTATATTGCATGACTTCATCTTGGATATCATGCTATATTTCTTGCGTATCTATTTTGTGGGTGCATGTTTCTTTGTGGATAAATATCTTTGTGATATTGCCCACTTAGTGAAACTTATACACATAAGAGATGATACATCTCCTTTTGATATTTTATTTATTTATTGCGTGTTGATTGGTCATGCTAAGCAATATAATTCATTGAAGACTATGATGATGCTTTTTGCTCATCCTTGTAATAGTCTTATAATATGCTTTATCATGCCTTTCACATATCCTCTTGGTTGAGCCTTTTATTATCGTGCCTCTTACTTGTTGCTCAACTATTTGTTTGTTGCAAGTGTTAAGCTTATTTTTCTATCTATGATCTATTACAAATGTTTGTGTTTCAAATGAGGGAGTGAGGATTCCATGTTATGCATATTGTATTCAAATACAACATTTTAATTTATGCATGTACCTTGGGGAGCTTCCTCATTTGATTTAGAGCACTATCTTGTGGTGATCATTAGAGTTTGATTCACTTGGTATCTTTTGTTTTTGAATGATATTATGGGAGTGATGATTCCATGTTTGTGCACTTTATACTCCAATGCAAATTGTCTAGTTTTGTGCACAAACCTTGGGGAAACTTCCTCATATTATTTAGAGCAATCTTCTTGATCTTATCATAATATCTATCTTTCTTTTGGTATCCTCTTTGTGGTTCATTTGGTTGCTTGCTTCATTTGTTGAAGCTTCTTGACTTTGTTATCTTTTTGCAATCTTTGATCCTATCTATAGTGTGATTCCTTCCGAATATTCGTCATTGGATATGCGCATTTGATTCCACTCAAATTATGAGAAATGCACACGCTATGGAGGAACTCTCACTATACTGGCCTTCTAAATTTTTCACCCATTTCGGCAATTGGTGCCAATGGGGGAGAAGTTTGGAGGGTTTAAGGGAATTTGGTTATGTCTTTGCTTTGTGCTTAAGCATGTGCCTTTATTGCATTGCATCTTGTTGCTTTGCATAGTTGAATATTTAGAGGAAACTCCACTAGGCTTTGAATGCCAATATATGCAATGAAAGTCAAGATCATTCACACATGCATATATTATGGGGGAGTTTGCTCTATATATTCAACTTATTTGTTACTTAAATTCCTTATATAAACCCTCTCAAAGAGATTGTCATCAATTACCAAAATGGGGGAGATTGAAAGTGCATGGAGCCCCCATGTGTGGTTTTGGTAATTAATGACAATCCCTATGGACTAATGTTTGCATTGAGTTATATTTGTAGGAGTTGTCCATAGGCAATTCTTGAACCATATGTTGGCTTCAAGGTTGCAATAAGAAGAAATTGATGAAGTATATCAAGTGTCAAGTATGTCTTGAAGATGAAGATGAAGTGTGCCCTCAAGTTACTTCAAGACATCAACATGATGAAGATTGAAGAATTGAAGTGCAAGTTCAAGATGAGCCATCTCGAAGAGATCCTTTGATTGACTCTTGTCATCCATATGGTGATCATGGATATGTGAAGTTGCGCCGAAGAAGAAGCTCTCCCATGGTGGTTTATGGGGGAGCAATCTACAAGACTTCGTCTAGAAAGCACAAGCAAGAAAGGCGTTCCATCTTGTTGTGGTCAAGATCGTCATCATCGAGCTCAAGTGGAATGCGCAAGTTTAAGGTTTGCTCTTGATAGGGTTTCTTTCTCACCGGTCTCATAGTGTAGTTGGAGACCGGTTTATAGTTTAGTTGCCGTACTATCAAGAGGGCTCTCGAGTGAGTAACTCGATCGTATCATTCGGAGAGAGCTCAAACCTTTGCATCCTTGCATCATCTTTCTTGGTTGTTATTTGGATCTTATCCATGTGATGTTTTAGAGCTTGTGCTTATTCTCATGACAAGCTCTAGTTCATCGAAAACGGATTTCGTATAGATCACTTGTTGCGTTTTCGAGTTTGGTTCATCATCATCTTTCTTGGTTGTTATTGGGATCTTATCCATATGGTGATGTAGAGCTTGTGGTTACTTCCATAGCAAGCTCTAGTTCATCGAAAACGGATTCCGCATGAATCACTTGTTGCGTTTTTGATATTGGAGTTTTTCTCGGTTTCTCGTATTGAGAGGTTTCACTCTAAAATACATAGAAAAACCTACCCCACTTGTTCTTAAGCTTTTCACTCTTTGTTGGGTAGCTCTTGTCATACCCTTTACAACAAAATTGGTTTCACCTAAATCCGAGTTTCCTAACTCAACTTGTTGCATTTTCGAGGTTGGAGGTTTTACCGGTATGTCTTTTTTAGACAGGTCAAACCTTTCGTCTTTTATTTCTATCCTACCTTACTGGACTATGATGGTTCCCTGCATGATCTTGTAGAGCTTGTTACTAGCTTCGAAACGAGCCCAAGATCATCAAAATCGGAGTCCGGATGCAAAAGTTCTTAAAGTTTTCGTATCGGGTGTTTGGGCAAAAAAACTGGGGGACCGAAACTGCCACCGGGAGCACCCCGGCACTGCCGGTGGCGCAAGGCCTGCACTGCTGGCCACCCCGGCACTGCCGGTGGAAAATGGCCAGCACTGCCGGCCACCCCGGCACTGCCGGTGGCACAAGGCCGGCACTGCCGGCCTGTCGCGATTTTTGCCCCAACGGCAGGCGAAATCTGAGGCCCCTATTTAAGGCCTTCTTCCTCCTCTTTCTCCCCACTTCTTCTTCCTCCTTTGGCTCTCCACCATTGCTGACCTTGAGAGCTTTCCACATCCCTCTACTCCTCCAATGATTCTTGAATCCATTTGAGGGAAAAGGAAGAGGAGATCTAGATCTACATTTCTACCAATCAAATCCATCTCTTTGTGAGTGGAACTCTCTAGATCTTGATCTTGGTGTTCTTTGTGAATTCCTTTGTTCTTCCTCTCTTATTCCCCCAATAGCTTTTGTAGCTTTGTTGGAATTTGAGAGAGAAGGACTTGAGCATCTTTGTGGTGTTCTTGCCATTGCATTTGGTGCATCGGTTTGAGTTCTCCACGGTGATTCGTGGAGGTGAAAGCAAGAAAGTTGTTACTCTTGGGTTCTTGGAACCCTAGACGGATTCTTGGCCTTTGTGGCGATTTGTTGGGAGCCTCCAATTAAGTTGTGGATGTGTGCCCCAATCTTTGTGTAAGGCCCGGTTTCCGCCTCGAAGGAAATCCCTTAGTGGAACCGTGACCTAGGCCTTTGTGGCGAGGGTCACCGGAGATTTAGGTGAGGCGCCTTCGTGGCGTTCGGTGTGTGGTGTGAGTACCGCATCTTGGGATGAGGCCTTTGTGGCGTTGGTGTGCATCGAGCAACCACACCTCAAGGTGAGCCTCTTGTGGCGTTCGGGAGCACTAAGCAACCGCACCTCTCCACCGGAGATTAGCACTCGCAAGAGTGTGAACTCCGGGATAAATCATCGTCTCCCGCGTGCCTCGGTTATCTCTATACCCGACCTCTTTACTTATGCACTTTACCTTGTGATAGCCATCGTGCTTGAAGTTATATATATCTTGCTATCACATACTTGCTTGTTTTGCTTAGCATAAGTTGTTGGTGCACATAGGTGAACTCTTGCTTAGAATAAGTTGTTGGTGCACATAGGTGAACCATAGTATATAGGCTTTGGGCTTGACAAAGTAAACGCTAGTTTTATTCCGCATTTGTTAAGCCCATCTCGTAAAAGTTTTAAATCGCCTATTCACCCCCCCCCCTCTAGGCGACATCCGTGTCCTTTCATGAATCCTAACAGCAACCATACTTACTATTTTACATTACAGAACCCTGTTCCACTAAACCCTACTAGTGTTGGATACTTATCAACCATCCTATTTAGGAGCCAATTACTCCTTACTTAATAGAACCAACAGTAAAACCTAGACAACCTCAACCCTAATTGCAATACTTCTTATTACTTGAGAAGTATGTTCTTCAAAAGTTATTCTTTTGAAGAAAATGAGGAATCATCATCAACCCTGCCTAATAGGACCTATAGCCAATAACCAGCTATCACCAGCAAGGTATACCAACCATGATAGCAACCATGGATAATTAATTGCTTAAGTTGCTCATGCTTAAGTACAACCAATCAAGCCTAGTTGCTGATGAATCCGACTATGTTGTGATCCATCTTATACTTACCCATAAACTACTTTGGACCAGAATAAATTATAGCAACCCACAAACCCAATTGTCATACTTGTTCTTTATTAAAGAACATGTTCTTCAAAAGTTATTCTTTTGAAGAATATAACAAAGAATCATTAACCATGCCATATAGTATTAAAATTGACAACTGCTCTTTACTTATTATACAACTACTATTCCTAGGTGTGTATGATTGTTACCATGCACTTTTCCACCTGCTTATGATTCTAAAACAACACAACCCTGAATAAGAACCTTGTTTGTGAATCACTCTAAAAGTGCAACACACCCTGAACTAATCATTACCACTCACTAATCCTAAATCATCGGGGTTAGGTAACGCTTAGAGCGATTGCATCTCATACTTATGCATTATTGCATCCTTGCCAATCTTTTAAACATCGTCCTTACCGGACGATGATGCTATTTCAGAATTTGGAGTTATTGCGTAAAGAAGACCTTGCCTGCATAATCTTGCAGTCAAGAAAGGCAAGTTCATCACTTGCTCATACCATTTGAGTATTTTTATCAAATTACTTGCAAAGTACTATGTTTATCACTATTGCATAAAAACCAAAACCACTATTTTCATAACTATGAATATGACTATGTGGTGGGCAATGGAACCATGGATTGTGTTGATATGGTGGAGGTTCCATTGCAAGGGTTTATATCCATCTAGGATTAAACAACAAATGTCGTCCAGTGATTCTTGTGCCGTAATACCCGTGTTAACCATAAGATCCGGAGTGGGACGGAGTAGTCAAAAGTGTTTCCACCTCTCGTTCATCAACGGATGCGCATTACCGGGTGCACTTGATCTCGAGAGACAAGATGCAGGGGTGGGAACCCGTAGAAGTCCCAACGGTAATGTGGTCTATGATGGGTTGCAACTGCCGGCGTAGGAATGTATGGTAGAGCCCTGCATTGTCGTCGTGGTCGGGGTCCACCCTGAAATATGGGAATAATGGGACCGGCGTGGACCCAGGGTCGGAGATTGCAGCAACGGGTGGGTGTTCGAGGTAGCGGAGGAACATGATTGGCTAGACCTTATACCGGGCCTTACACCATAGGAAGTGTGGACGAGCTCGCGGCTCGGTTGGCACCAAGGTTAAGATCTCTTATGGGTAAAGAAACACACCTCTGCAGAGTGTAATGAATCGTGACCTGGCACTCCCTGTTCCGGGATATGAAACTGCGAACGCTGCCGGAAAGGAACTCCATGAAGTTCTAGTAAACCGGTGAAGGCTGACGGACATAGTTCTTCTGAATAAAAGCAACCTTTTGAAGAAATGGTTATGAAAACCTGCATTGGTATTAGACTCTCTAGTCTAATGCCATAGCTAGTGCATTAAACACCTCTTTCCTATAATGAACTTGTTGAGTACGCTCGTACTCATCCCACTCTTAAATCCCCTGCTTAGATATGGATGCCACGATGGAGGATCTACAGTGCAACTCGAAGACCGAGGAGGCAACAACTACTTCAAGAGACAGGACCTTGTCAGAGGAGTCAGATATCACATCCAACAAGGAGAAAACCTAGTTTAGCCATAGAAGGAAACTAGATTCCTAAACCTAGCTCCTATTTAGTTAGAATCTATTCATAGCCCCTATAGCTAGTCAAATACTCTACAAATAGAGTTCGTGATAGGATTAGACTACGAGTCGTTCTTCTGGAGTTTATTTGCAGATTTACCTCATTGTAAAGTAGGAGGTTGTGTTGATCTTATGTAACAGAGTCAATGTTGTAATTCTATAGACATGCCTTGGACCCGCATATGTTTCTGTTGTACCACTCTGAGCGATATGATACTAGTGGAACTGTGTTTCATTGGTGTTATATCAGACTTGCATACTACACCATGCAATGGTATGCCGGGTCACCACAATCAGTAAGCAACTTAATTTTGCAAATAGACACTCCTCCATGGTATGAGATTGATGGAAGGCACCCGAGGATTCGGTTAGCCATGGCTTGTGTAAGCAAAGGTTGGGGGGAGTGTCACTCATAATAAAAACTAAAGTACATGTGTAAACAAAAGAGAAGAGGGGTGGTCTACCTTGCTGGTAGAAATAACGTCCTTCATGGGAGCCGCTCTTGAAAGTCTGGTTGGCGAGGTAGTTGGTGTACCCATTACCATTCGTTGACAACAACAAACACCTCTCAAAATAGTTTTACTCCTGTTTTAAAAATGAAAAGCTCTAGCGCATGTTAATCCCTGCTTCCCTCTACGAAGGGTCAATCTTTTACTTTCATGTTGTATCACCATCTTTTCTTTGAGCACTTTCTTGAGAGCACAACTGTCATTCTTAGTATAATATGTGTCAACACCCGGATTTTTAAGTCCAGATGCCTATTATGCCATTCATCGCAATCCCAGGAATATTGTTTTTGCGAGACATAATAGATTGATATCACAGAACATCATTCATTACAACATCGTAATTGTCTTACAACAAAAGATCACATGATCCAGTCTCATTACAATAGTAGATGATCTATTGATCAATTACAAAACACATAGCGGAAGCGAAGTAGCGTAGTAGTAGTCCATCTATTCCACAGGCAAGCTGACATCAGAGTGATCCTAGTTGTCGTAGACGTCCTGCTTGTCCTTCTTCCGGGTTACGGTACTCCTCTTCATAGTCTGGCCATTTGAATAGCCAGGGACAAAGCCATGAGTACTTTAAAGTACTCGCAAACTAATACTAAGGTAAGTATTATCAACTATGGAAGGGGATGCTAAGCTCTAGTTTCATTTGCATAAAGCCAGTTTTATTTCATAAGCACTTTAGTAAACCAAGACTTTTCATTTGCCTAACTTAACTCAAGTGGGAACATTAGTGTCATTCCCACAACTCAGTTGTGATTCAAAGTCAAAGTCACCTTTCAAACTCAAGTCACAAGTCACCATTCATATTTTTGGAAAAGTTCTGATGACGGAACAGTATGGCCTTTCCAACTGTCCATAACCGCGGACGCGGCTATTCGAATAGGTTTAACTCTGCAGAGGTTGTACACTTGTGCCACAACAATTGCAATAGCTCGTCGAGTAATGGCCCTGATTTATCGTACGCGATACGCGAACTACCAATCCTAACCTTTCATTTACATATCCTAGTATAGGCACCTCTCCCCATGAGCTTGGCCTCCCGGTGAAGACAGACAGTCGGCACAGGAACTGCACAGGGCTTGGGCCGGACATTCACCTCATTTCACGTCATTTCACATCACTTCACCAGTACGGAGGCAGCCTCGGCATAACCCCTATGACGCTTGTTCAGAGGGAACCCATACTAAAATACATAAGTTTCCAGCTAAGCCTTACCCAGATTCAGGTATTGTGGGGGTACTTGTAAAATTGGAATGGTATCGCATCCGAACCCAACCATCAGTGTTTTTGTAAAATTCACCAAGTCATTCACCAGTCATATTCACCTTCAAAATCTCTCAATAGAATGACTCATCATTCCAAGGTTTTCAAAGTCATTTCAATTCACAAGTTCCCAACTAGAGTAGTCACTTTTAATATTGAGCACTAGCCACTAGTTATGAGGGGTGCTAAGTATCTTGGAGCTTGCTAGGCTAAGTGGGATTCTCCTGTACTACTCTATAATTCAACCAAGTGAATCATAAATCAAAAAGTAACTTTGATAAATAAAATCAAGTAAAGCTTGTAAAGTAAAAACTTGGGATAGGTTCATAAAGTAAAATGTAATGGTGCCTTGCTCTTATAGAGCTTTGCACTTTGCAAGAATATAAACTTGCAACCAAAATAGTTTGCATTAGTCTAGCTTGCATTGGTAATAGCTTGCAAGAATATTAGCTTGCCTTGGTTGGTGATGTGATCAAAGTTCTCTTGCTCTTCCTCTTGGTAGAAAACCTCCTCCTCTGGATAGTCTCCGGTACTAGCGTCTATAAACGAATACGAGGATACAATCACCAAACGACACTTAAGTAGTCTTAATTAGCCTTAATGGCTCACACAAAGGATCTAGCATCACTACTTAACATTTATTCTCAAATTATGTTAGGGTTTCTTTATTTAACATTAGGAAAATAATTTCCTCTCATTGAAAGTTGAAATTAGGGTTTCTCTTTCGTTTGGAGAAATAATTTCCTCTCATTGAATCTTCATAAGATTTAATTTCTCAAACCATCACTCATGAATTTATGTTGACCTAACTCAACCATTCATCATCATCATTTGAGAAAATGATTTAAATGAGGTAGGGATACCTCATACCATTTAATAATGCCTATTATGATTTAAAATCTCCAAGTATTTCATGTGAGAGTATTTGACCAGGGGTTCAAACTTCATATGAAAGTACTTGGGACAAGATTTAAATGAAGTGAAACACATCATATAATTTACACAAGTAAACTAGCATCACTCATTACTATTAAGTGGGTAAATGTGTTGTTTTCTTATTTAGGAAAAATAATTTCCTCTCATACTAATTAAGGTGTTACTTTTAATTGCTTAGAGAAATAATTTCCTCTCATTATCTTATTAAGATTTAATTTCTCTCATGAACAATATATGACCTAGGTTTACCAAAGTCAACCTCTTCATACTTATCATTTGAGAAAATGATTTAAATGAGGTTCCATACCTCATACAATTTAATACTAACCTGGTAGTGATTTAATATCATTAACAATTCATATGAGACCTAAATGACCAGAGTCTCTACCTCATTTTGAATTGTTCATGACAAGATTTAAATGAGAGAACACTCCCATAAGATTTAATAATTTGTTGGAACAATTTAAATGCTACTATGGCAAACATTTAATATTCTTAAGTGAGCAAAAATGAGACCAAGCAACCAGGGTCATCACACTACTTCATACAACTTGAGAAGATGATTTAAATGAGGTGCTACACCTCATAGATTTAAAATCTTAAATTTGGAAAAATTTAAATGGGCTAGTAATGGCTACATAGCCATTATTTTGCTTCTAGCCCATGATCATACACAGAACCTATATCATATTTTTACATAAACAATTAGAGTATTTCAAAAGTGAATTATGAGAGGTGGAATTACCTCAAAATTCAAAAGGGTTGATTTTTAATAATTTTTCTAAGGCAGAAAAGTCTCTGTCTTGTTTATTTTCCCACTTAAATTCTATAACAGATCTAGGTTTGAATCCAGTGGCATTGGATAGATAAATTCACAGGCTTTCCAACCATATAAAATTTGTCGAATTTGGCGCAGTAGATTTTGATTTATGCAATTTTGAACACAACACCAGTATTCAAAATTGGGTTAAAAATGTTTTTAACGAATTCAAACTAAACCGACGCGCGGGAAACTAATTGGGCCGGCCCAGCTATGCTGGCGATGCTAACGGGCCGCCTGACAGTGGGCTCCACTGTCAGCGCCACTTAACCAGCCGAAACGGTATGGGCTAACCTCGACCGTTGGATCAGAAGGGGATCGAGCGGTGCAGCGTCGTCGTCGTCCTCAGCGAGAAACAGCGGCGGGCACGGCGGAGGTAGGAGGTCGGCGGCGCTCCCAGGCTCCGGTGATCGACGGCGACGGGCTGTAGCGACGTTGTCGAGGCAGAGGAAGAAGATGGAGCAGACGGCGGCTCGGATGGTGGCCGCAATCGACGGCTTGCTTGGCGGCGGTGCTGCGGGTCTTCAGCTCGCAATTGGGCGGCTGCCGGCGATGATGTGGCTGGGAGAGGAGCGGTGGAGGATCAGAGAGGGGAGAGGAGTAGATTGGCGTGAGGAATCAGTCGCGGAGGGGTCTCCTTTTATAGGTTCAAGGGTGGCCGTGGCGCTCGGGGTAGGTCGACGGCGAGATCGCCGTTTCAGGGTGACGAAGGGGCAAGTGAGGGGCGCAGGGTGTTGGCGACGTCAAGGCGATGCTAACGTGCTTCATGGCGAGGCCAGAGGTGGTGTAGTCGCGTCGTCCTCTTCGGCGCAGTATGGCAGTACGGTGGCGGATGATCTTTGACGCGGGCGTCGTCTATAGTAGGTCCGCGGCCAATTGGCGATGTCCGTGAGGTAGAGGGGACCGGGGTGAGTCGACGTGCGCATGGGGAGAGCGAGGGGAGGCGTGAGGCGATGGGGCATGGCGGCGTTCCGTCGCGTCCAGGGATGTCACCGTGCGCGTCCTGGCGAGCGTGGGCATCCTCTGGGCGTGTCTGGGCGCGCGTGGACTGGGCAGTGTCGTCATCAACTTGGTCCAAGGTGTGCACGAGCAGCTTCAGGAGAGTCAGGGGAAGGCAGCTGACATGGTGAGGGGAGATGGATGTGAGAGGAGGAGGGGATGGCATGGTGAGTGACCTAGAGCTCGGCATGGTTGTGTTCTGGTCAAAAATGGTCCAAGGCAAGTGGTGGCAAGGATTGATACTGGTCCTGAGGGTTGAGGTGAAGTGCCAAGGCAGCAGAGAGGGGCAGAGATGGACTTGGTCCAACCAAAAATCCAGCATGGGCTCAAGTTTATACACTGCCTGCAAGGTGTTTGGTGAATTGCCCGAAAGAAAATTATTTTCAAATTTTGGAAAATCCTTTGGTGGATCTCATTCATATATTCATAGAGATGGAATGGTGGTGGTGGTGGTCAATTTGGTGTGGTTTTGCAAGTTTTCAAAAAGTGGATCATCTTCTCTTTGTTTCAAAGTCCCCTCTTGTCAAAACTATACTGGTCAACCTAGTCAACATTAAGTATGGTGGTCAACATGAAAGTTGTTCACCTTCATATGGTCTTGGATGACATGGTCATAGTTTACCAAGTTTGGTTGAAGAAAAGTCAAAGCCAGAAGGGTAAAGTGAGGAACATATTATAAAATGGCCAAATGACCATTATCACATGTATGTTGATTTTGAGATTTGCTTTGATTTGATTTTGGTTTCTTTGATGCAAATGTGTTTGTTTATCATATATAAGAGTTTTACAAACAATAGATCAAGCAAAGGTGGCCTTGGTTGAAGATTTGCAATTTTGGCTAAGTGTATGTGAGTGAATTTTGGGGATTTTCTCCCTATTTGATTTCTCCCCATTTGATTTGACTTTTGTTGACTCTAATGTGGTTCTTATTGGTTTAGAAACATTTTAAGACCATTGAATCCATTTCAAAAGGTCTTGATCAAAGATTTGCAAAAATGGCCATAACACATAAGAGGTGAGGTGTTAAATTTTATTATTTTTGTAAATTGTTTCCCCTTGCTTTACTTGGGCATGGGTTAGGGTCAATTTAGTGTTATATTAGGTTGAGAGATGGTTTCCCATCATTTGGTCAAGGTTTAGAGTCATAGGTCAAAGTTTGGTGAAATGGCTATGTGTCTCATATGCTTCTATGCATATGTTTAATTTGATTTTAAATTTGACTAGGCTTGACCCAGAAGGGTGTTGTTGAGTGTTGAAATGGTATATGGAAGTGATCCAACCATTCACAACAAGTCCTAGGGTCAATCTTCTCAAATTCACAATTTTGCATTTTACTCTCACATGCCTCTATGGCATTTTTAGTTTCTTTTTATTTTCGTTGGTTTCAACTTGGAATTGGTTTGATAAGTACTAGGTAAGGTGTATGAAGGTTTTCCAAACCTCTAAGCAAAGTAGAAAAGATTAGGGTAAGGTTTTATGAATATAGCCATAGGCACATATGCCTTTTTCTTATTTAATTTTCTTTTATTTTATTTTAGCTTGGATGGAAAAAAAGAATGTGAGGTTTAGGGTTTAAGAGTATTTCAATACTAATTAAACAAGCAATCATGGCAATAGCACAAGAATCAAACAAGATCTCTATGTATCAACTTAATTTAATAAAAGTTTTTGTTGGTTCCAAAATTTGGAACTAGGGAAATTCATTTTGTTTGTTTTGAAAATTTTGGGATGTTACAATATGCTTGTCCCAAAATGTGATTGACTGTGGTATAACTTTGATGCTTTTATCTTTGACAATCTCTATTTCTAGTCTTTCCATGAACTTTAGAGGTGCCTGGGCATTTATGTTTTGTTGTTCAAATACGGGCAAGCGAGATACCACTTTATCATATCCTTTTATGAACATTGCAATCCTGCTGATATACATGATTCATGATGCTTATTATTAATTTGTTGGTACCTTTCCATGATTGACATAGCTATTAGATGATCTTATTTGCATGTATCTTATTATGAATTGCCTAAGTACTTGTCCATATCATGAGAATATTTACATCATATGAACAAATGTGTTCGTGAAAGTTCTTTTATCGCACTCAGTTGTTAACTGAATTGCTTGAGGACAAGCAATAAGCTAAGCTTGGGGGGGGAGTTGATACGTCCAAAACGTATCTACTTTCCCGAACACTTTTGCTATTGTTTTGCCTCTAATTTGTTTATTGTGGATACAACTAACACAGACTAACGCTGTTTTCAGCAGAATTGCCCTGGTGTCTCGTTTTTGTGCAGAAATTCAACTTTCAGGAAAATCCCCGGAATTTATGTCGAAGGGCCTATTTTTCCAGAAGAATCACGGAGCCAGAAGGGCAGACCTGGGGGAGGCCTAGGCCCCCCAGACAACAGGCCGGCGCGGCCTGGAGGGGGGGCGCGCCGCCCTAGCGTGTGGCCCCCTCGGCAGGCCTCTGACGCGCCCTCTGGACTACTTAAGGGTTTCGATCTAAAAATGCGAGACGGGAAGTCGAAGTCGCCAGAAACCATCCAGAACGCCGCCACCATCGCGAAACTCCGTTCAGGACCAGAAACTCCGTTCTGGCACTCCGCCGGGACGGGGAATTGGAGGATATCATCGCCATCATCACCACCGACGCCTCTCCATCGACCAGCAATGTTTCCCCCATCCATGTGTGAGTAATTCCCCCGCTGTAGGCTGAAGGGGATGGTAGGGATTGGATGAGATTGGTCATGTAATAGCATAAGATTGTTAGGGCATAGTGCCTAGTGTCCGTAATTGGTACTTTGATGATATTGTTGCAACTTGTTATGCTTAATGCTTGTCACTAGGGCCCGAGTGCCATGATCTCAGATCTGAACATGTTATTGTTTCATGATGATATGCATTGTTTTATGATCTTACCTGCAAGTTGTATACACATATCGATGTCCGGAACCCGATGCCCCAAAGTGACAGAAATTGGGACAACCGGAGGGGAAGGCAGTGATGTGAGGATCACATGTGTTCACGGAGTGTTAATGCTTTGCTCTGGTGCTCTATTAAAAGGAGTACCTTAATTTCCAGTAGATTCCCTAGAGGCCCGGCTGCCACCGGCTGGTAGGACAAAAGATGTTGTGCAAGTTTCTCATTGCGAGCACGTACGACTATATACGGAACACATGCCTATGGATTGCTTAGTACTTGGACACCGTTTTATTACTATCTACAAATGCCCTGCTTTGATTGTTACATGAGTTTCTCTCATCCATGCAACGCCCGTCATCCATCCCTGTGCCTACAGTATTTTAATCCTGTTGTTTACTATAATCACTACTGCTGTCTTTGTTCCACTGCTGCTGTTATTTCACTATCTATTCGCTATAAAGCTGTTACCTCTTGATAAACTCTTGCTAGCAAGTCTGTTTCCAGGTGCAGCTGAATTGACAACTCCGCTGTTAAGGCTTTCAAGTATTCTTTGTCTCCCCTTGTGTCGAATCAATAAATTGGGTTTTACTTCCGCGAAGACTGTTGCGATCCCCTATACTTGTGGGTTATCAGGCACCCGAGGATTCGGTTAGCCATGGCTTGAGAAAGCAAAGGTGGGGAGGAGTGTCATCTAAATAAAACTAAAATAAAAGACACTCCTTCATGGTATGAGATTGTTGGCAGGCACCCGAGGATTCGGTTAGCCATGGTTTGTGAAAGCAAAGGTTGGAAGGAGTGTCACCAAAAAATAAAAAATTTCATGGGAGACGCTCTTTGAAAGTCTGTCTGGCAAGGGAGTTAGAGTGCCCACTACCATTCGTTGACAACAACAAACACCTCTCGAAACTTTACTTTTATGCTCTCTCTATGTTTTTAAAATAAAAGCTCTAGCACAAATATAGCAACCCATGCTTCCCTCTACGAAGGGCCTTTCTTTTACTTTTATGTTGAGTCAGTTTACCCACTCCCTTCTATCTTAGAAGCAAACACTTGTGTTAACTGTGCATTGATTCTTACATACTTGCATATTTGCATTCATCATATTACTCTGTATTGACAACTATCCATGAGATACACATGTAACAAGTTGAAAGCAACTGCTGAAACTTAAATCTTCCTTTGTGTTGCTTCAATGCCTTTACTTTGAATCTACTGCTTTATGAGTTAACTCTTATGCAAGACTTATTGATGCTTGTCTTGAAAGTACTATTCATGAAAAGTCTTTGCTATATGATTCAGTTGTTTAACCATTGTCTTTACCATTGCTTTGGATCACTGCATTCATTACATATGCTTACAATAGTATTGATCAAGATTATGATAGCATGTCACTTCAGGAATTATCTTTGTTATCGTTTACCTACTCGGGGACGAGTAGGAACTAAGCTTGGGATGCTTGATGCGTCTCAAACGTATCTATAATTTCTTATGTTCCATGCTACTTTATTGATGATACTCACATGTTTTATACTCCCTCCGGTCCGGTATTCAGGTCTTATTAGAAACTGCAGCGCGACCAAGGTAGAAAATTAGTGGCTCTTCCTTATTTACTCTGATTGGCCGTTTTTATTTCCAGCTAAGCCTGCTATTAAGGAGGCATGCGATCCGTCTAATTAGCTCACCCCAAAATTTTGGGTCTGCATGCGCGTGGTAGAGAGAAATAATCTCGCGCCATAATTCTAGGACATGCAGTTGCCAAATTCTTCCGAGTTTCCTTCTCCCTCCAGACTTTTCTCTGTCGCGCCCAAATTCTTCTCTGCTGATCGCTCGAAAATTCCAAAACAGTGCTCGAAAATTCCAAAACAGCGCGCGCAATTAGCGTTTGATTTTAACCAACATGGCCCAACTCCTTCCATAAGTAGTCCATAGATTGGAACAGCGATTCCAGTTCATCTCATCTCTCTCACTTTTCAACAATGGCGCCAGGCCAAGGTAGTTCCGCGCGGCGGCCTCCGCCGCTAGGTTTAGTTGGGCTACGGACAGCAAGCTTCACGCGGCCACTCGTACAGAGGAACCTGCAGCCGGTCGTTCCCCTGGACAACCCTGTGCGCCGCGTCGGGCTAATGCGGCCGCACGGTTCCTCCCTCGTCGGCGGGATCAACAACATCTTCTCCGGTAGCTCCACGGCTGGGACTTCGAGTGGGAGCGACACAGGGACAGCGAACGGGAGCGGAAGCGAGCCACTTCAGGCCGTGCGGCGAGTGGGACTGAGCCGTCGCCGGCAGTTATCTCGGGCAAGCAGCATCGTCACTGCGGACCCTCCGTTGAATCTTGGCGGCGGCTTCCGTATCGACACTTCTTCGGCCTTCTTCCAGCACGGCAGGAGTAGCGGCATGGGTATGTGCTAGATCGATTCACGTTTCCTATCCTATTCCTTGTTTACATGATTGTGGACTGTTGTAGTTCTAGATGATTTCCGTTCATGCATGTATAGATGATTGTGTACATTTGTTTAGATGGCATCGGAAGCTCGTCGTTTGTGCAAGCTGAAAGTAGTGCCCAAGGTGAGAGAAGAAGCTTCGGTGTGGAGAACAATGCCTCAGGTCAGGGCTACCGCGGCCCAGAATATAACCCTAATTTTGAGAACGCCGATGAGTATCCTCCTAGCCAACAACATGTACAGGCTAATCCGCCCCCTATTATCGATTTGAGTAAGTTTGCTCCATGATATGATCATCTGTACTCCTACTTCTGTTTTGTAATCTTTCATAAAAATCGAAGTACATACATGCATATGAAATCTGATTTTCATTTTTGTAGATGTCATGGCAAATAAGCCTACAAGGACGTACTATAGTACGGAAGTGAAACGGAAAATATATTCATGGATTTTGCAACGCAATGGAACATCCACAAAAATGAAACGTGGAGTTTCAGCTGCGGTTGCAGAGCTGGCTAAATGTCCAAGGAGGGTAGTCACAAGGATTTGGAGACAGGGATTGAAAGAAGGTGGCATAAATAACGTCAAGTGCAGGAAGCAGATGAAGTGCGGCAGGAAGAAAATCAACTTGGACATTGAAGCAATGGAAGCTATTCCTACAAATGAACGCACCACTCTACGTCAGCTAGCTGCAGCTATGAACATGCCAAAGACCACTATTTTCCGGAGGTAATCTCATAAAAATGTATGATTAAAACATGAGAAAATTCTTGTGAGTAACAAAAATATTTCTCATATGTTTGTAGGTTAAAAGAGAAGCAAATAAGGAGGGTTACAAGTGAACTAAAACCCATGTTGACAGAAGAGAACATGAAGGCACACGTGGGATATTGTCTCCAACATATTGAGCCTTCTACCTTCGAAGATGATGATCCCACTTTCAAGTCTGGTTTCAACGTAGTTCATATTGATGAGAAGTGGTTCTTTCGAATCAGGAAGAAAGAAAATATATATTTGAGCCATAGAGAGGAAGCCTCGAAGAGAGAGACTAAGAATAAGGGTCATATTCAGAAGATAATGTTTATTTCGGCAATGGCTAGAGCAAGATATGATGCCGACGGAAACTGTATCTTTGACGGGAAGATTGGGGTGTGGGCTTATGTTGAATGGGTTCAAGCACAAAAGAAAAGTGCTAATAGGTTGAGTATCTTCTTCACAACTTTCAGTTGAGTACCTTCTTCACAACATTTGGTTAATCAATTTGTGCACTAATGTAAACTCATTTTCATTTGTAGGGAAAGGGGAGAGTGGGAGCTCAAGCCTTGCACGGACGTTGACAAGGCTAAGATCAGGGAGTACCTAGTTAAGTTTGTGCTACCTGCTATCAAGGCTAAGTGGCCGACTAGTGACAGGTACAAAACAGTGTTCATTCAACAAGATAACGCAAGGACTCATATTCAGCCGGATGATCCAGTATTTCTTGCTGAGGCTGCTAGAGGAGGATGGGATATTAGGATGGTTTTTCAACCTCCTAACTCACCGGATACAAACATTTTGGATCTTGGTTGGTTTGCTTCTATCCAGTCTATGTTTCAGAAAAAGATGCCAAAGACTCTTCCTGAAATACTTTCGAAGGTGAACCAGTCCTTAGCCGAATACCCACATGAAAAGCTTAATAGGTTCGTACATCTTGATATTTCTGTACTTGTAAATATTTCATTAAATCTGGACTCTTAGATAATTGTTTTGTTTATATTTGGAGTAGGATATTCTTGAGCCACCAAGCATGCATGAGGGAGATCATACGCAGGAAAGGGACCATTCACTATGATGTACCCCACTTGAAGAAAAAGGTTCTTGAGAGACAAGGAAAATTGCCAATCCGTTTGACAATTGACAAGGAGTAAGTAGACGCAGCAATAGAGTGGCTAAATGCAAATCATGTTGTCTAAAATTGTAGTAAATCATGCAATGTGTGGACTGTCTGAGCTCAAGTTGTAATGGTTGGACATTGCCCCAAGTTTTAAAGTTTGATCTTATCATGCCGTGGCAGATAATTATATGATCAGAATCATTTCAAGCTGCATGAGTATAAAATAATATAGGATCCAAAATAGTTCAAATGTAAAACATGGTCCATTACAACTTACACTTAGTAGAAATATATGATCAGAAATATTTCAATTATAAACTACTAAGCCTGGGTATCCGGCACAAACTCCACATTCTGCTTGGCATCTACATAGTTGGAGGGGTTGCGATTGCAACATATGCATACCCCATCTTTATCAAGCCCGACTGTTGTTGCGCAATCCTTGCACCAGTACTTGTCACAAAGAAGAGGGTTCCCGCAAACATCGCAAGAATGCAAATCCTTTGGCACTGGTAGACTGCAACCAATGCAAAGAAAGATTGAGTTCTCACCTCGCACACCACACCTTCTGCACACCGCCGGATAGATGCAGCCCGGACATGTAGATGTGTACATGGCGGTGCTTTCGGTGAGCGCTAGATTGTTATTGCGAATGAATTCAGCCCGGGCGAATTGCTCGTCGACGCGTGCACGACCCTGGAGCACCACGTTGTTGTCAACCACTTCCACCACGGCCTTGAGCTCGTCTTTCACTTCGCCTTCGCCCTCCTGCTCATGTACCACTTCATCCACGTCCATCTCCAAGACATCATGGCTGTCAACCTCCTCCACGGCATGGTCCTCCACCACACCGACTTCTCCTTCCTCCAACTTGGCCATCACCTATGTTAGGTTGATGAAGGATTGGGTTTGCCATGGCTGGGGCTGTGGCTTTTATATGATGGTACAGATGTGTTTCTCCTCGTGTGAACAAAGCCAGGAATATGAACGTGAGTGAAGTCAATGAAGAAGAGGAAGGCGAGAGAACAAACACAGCAGCGATCCATGCAAGTCTCTTTTCACATGTGCATGCAATGGAACAGTTTTACACAGCCTAAAAAAAGGAGAGAGAGGGAATGTGGTGCGGCTGGGAGTAATTGTAGGAGCTGAATAGTTACACCATTAATTGAAACGGGCCTTATTTCATGGGTGTTTTGGAACAAATAGTTTTTCACTAGGGGACTAGAATACCGGACCGGAGGGAGTACATACTTTATGTCATATTTATGCATTTTTCGGCACTAACCTATTAACAAGATGCCGAAGAGCCAGTTGCTGTTTTCTGCTGTTTTTGGTTTCAGAAATCCTAGTAAGGAAATATTCTCGGAATTGGACGAAATCAACGCCCAGGGTCTTATTTTTCCACGAACCTTCCAGAAGACCGAAAGGGAAACGAAGTGGGGCGATGAGGCGCCGAAACAACAGGGCGGCGCGCCCCAGGCCTTGGCCGCGCGGCCCTGGCGTGTGGGGCCCTCGCATCGCCCCTAAACCTACCCTTCCGCCTATAAGAAGCCTTCATCGAGAAAACCCCAGTACCGAGAGCCACGATACGGAAAACCTTCCAGAGACGCCGCCGCCGCCAATCCCATCTCGAGGGATTCAGGAGATCGCCTCCGGCACCCTGCCGGAGAGGGGAATCATCTCCCGGAGGACTCTTCATCGCCATGATCGCCTCCGGAGTGATGTGTGAGTAGTTCACCCCTGGACTATGGGTCCATAGCAGTAGCTAGATGGTTGTCTTCTCCTCATTGTGCTATCATTGCCGGATCTTGTGAGCTGCCTAACATGATCAAGATCATCTATTTGTAATGCTACATGTTGCGTTTGTTGGGATCCGATGAATATGGAATACTATGTTATGTTGATTATCAATCTATCATCTATGTGTTGTTTATGATCTTGCATGCTCTCCGTTGCTAGTAGAGGCTCTGGCCAAGTCGTTACTTGTAACTCCAAGAGGGAGTATTTATGCTCGATAGTGGGTTCATGCCTCCATTAAATGCAGGACGGTGACGAAAGTTCTAAGGTTGTGGATGTCTTTGTTGCCACTAGGGATAAAACATCAATGCTATGTCTAAGGATATTTGTGTTGATTACATTACGCACCATACTTAATGCAATTGTCTGTTGTTTGCAACTTAATACTGGAAGGGGTGCGGATGCTAACCCGAAGGTGGACTTTTTAGGCATAGATGCATGCTAGATAGCGGTCTATGTAATTTGTCGTAATGCCCAATTGAATTTCACACTACTCATCATAATATGTATGTGCATTGTCATGCCATCTTTATTTGTCAATTGCCCAACTGTAATTTGTTCACCCAACATGCTATTTCTTATTGGAGAGACACCACTAGTGAACTGTGGACCCCGGTCCATTCTTTACATCGAATACAATCTACTGCAATACTTGTTCTTACTGTTCTTTGCAAACATCATCTTCCACACTATACATCTAATCCTTTGTTACAGCAAGCCGGTGAGATTGACAACCTCACTGTTAAGTTGGGGCAAAGTATTTTGGTTGTGTTGTGCAGGTTCTACGTTGGCGCCGGAATCCCTGGTGTTGCGCCGCACTACACTCCGCCACCATCAACCTTCAACGTGCTTCTTGACTCCTACTGGTTCGATAAACCTTGGTTTCTTACTGAAGGAAACTTGCTGCTGTACGCATCACACCTTCCACTTGGGGTTCCCAACGGGCGTGTGCTTTACGCGTCAACAGCTACGTGTGCTGTACCTGATGAGCACAACCATGCTGCAGTTGAGTGCTTCCTCCGCTGCCGCCACCCCCGCTCAATCTCCTATCTGAGTCTCTACCATTTTTCGTTCCCCATCGATTTGATTAGAGGCAGTTAAAAGGAGGATGATGAATCGTCCTACGTGGACACCATTGAACCCCACCAGTCAACAATCCCACCGTTGACCGCGCCACGTCACCGTTTGACTGCAAACGACCATCACGCGGGGATAAGCCGGGATTACTGAGTTGAGGGTGTTAATTTCGGGGATTAACAGTTGGAGGTTCGATTCCTACACTGTCCACAACTTCAAGGTTTTTTACAGACTTTACTCTATTGCAAAACGAAGGGATTCCCTTGCCGCTGCAAACTAGCCTCGAGGGATTGATGACGCGTGAAGCACACGTTCGTTGGGAACCCCAAGTGGAAGGTGTGATGCGTACAGCAGCAAGTTTCCCTCAGTAAGAAACCAAGGTTATCGAACCAGTAGGAGATGAAGGTCACGTGAAGGTTGTTGGTGAAGGAGTGTAATGCGGCGCAACACCAGGGATTCCGGCGCCAACATGGAACCTGCACAACACAATCAAAATACTTTTCCCCAACTTAACAGTGAGGTTGTCAATCTCACTGGCTTGCTGTAAACAAAGGATTAAAGGTATGGTGTGGAGAATGATGTTTGTTTGCAAAGAACAACAGAGAACAATGATTAGAGTAGATTGTATTCAGATGTAAAAGAATGGACTGGGGACCACACTTCACTAGTGGTGTCTCTCCAATAAGAAATAGCATGTTGGGTGAACAAATTACAGTTGGGCAATTGACAAATAGAGAGGGCATAACAATGCACATACATATCATGATGACTAATATGAGATTTACTTAGGGCATTACGACAAAGAACATAGACCGCTATCCAGCATGCATCTATGCCTAAAAAGTCCACCTTCGGGTTAGCATCCGCACCCCTTCCAGTATTAAGTTGCAAACAACAGACAATTGCATTAAGTACTGTGCGTAATGTAAACAATACAAATATCCTTAGACAAAGCATTGTTGTTTTATCCCTAGTGACAACAGCACATCCATAACCTTAGAACTTTCTGTCACTGTCCCAGATTCAATGGAGGCATGAACCCACTATCGAGCATAAATACTCCCTCTTGGAGTTACAAGTATCAACTTGGCCAGAGCCTTTACTAGCAACGGAGAGCATGCAAGATCATAAACAACACATATATGATAGATCAATAATCAACTTGACATAGTATTCCATATTCATCGGATCCCAACAAACACAACATGTAGCATTACAAATAGATGATCTTGATCATGATAGGCAGCTCACAAGATCTAAACATGATAGCACAAGAGGAGAAGACAACCATCTAGCTACTGCTATGGACCCATAGTCCAAGGATGAACTACTCACACATCAGTCCGGAGGCGATCATGGTGAGGTAGAGTCCTCCGGGTGATGATTCCCCTCTCCGGCAGGGTGCCGGAGGCGATCTCCTGAATCCCCCGAGATGGGATTGGCGGTGGCGTGATGTCTACGCACGCTTCTATTCCTGTAGACAGTGTTGGGCCTCCAAGAGCAGAGGTTTGTAGAACAGCAGCAAGTTTCCCTTAAGTGAATCACCCAAGGTTTATCGAACTCAGGGAGGTAGAGGTCAAAGATATCCCTCTCAAGCAACCCTGCAATTACGATACAATAAGTCTCTTGTGTCCCCAACACACCTAATACACTTGTCAGATGTATAGGTGCACTAGTTCGGCGAAGAGATAGTGAAATACAAGTAATATGGATGATTGTAAGTAGTAATTGCAATCTGAAATAAAGATGGCAGCAAGCAAACATGTAACAGAACAGTAAATAAACGGAGATTTGATTTTTGGAAACAAGGCCTAGGGATCCTACTTTCACTAGTGGACACTCTCAACAATGATCACATAATAAAACTACTCTACACTCTCTTGTTGGATAACAAACACCATTCATTGTGTAGGGCTACAAAAGCACACCTCAAGCCGAAGTAAACAAGCTCCACAACATCCGGAGTTCATATTAAAGTAACCTCTAGAGTGCATAATAGACCGTTGCAATTTAGACCGAGTACTAACATAGCATGCACACTGTCACCATCAGCTATGAAAGGGGGAATAGACCGCATCAATACTATCATAGTAATAGTTAACTCCATAATCTACAAGAGATTACAATCATAACCTATGCCAAGTACTACATGATGCACACACTGTCAACATTACATCATGGAGGAGGAATAGAGTACTTTAATAACATCACTAGAGTAGCACATAGATTGATAGTGATACAAAGCTCATGATCACATAGAGATCACATGGGAGAGAGAGATGAACCACATAGCTACCGGTAGAGCCCTCAGCCTCGGGGGAGAACTACTCCCTCCTCATCATGGGAGTCAGCAGTGGCGATGAAGATGGCGGTGGAGATGGCTTCCGGGGGCACTTCTCCGTCCCGGCGGTGTGCCGGAACAGAGACTTCTATCCCCCGAACTTGACTTCGCGATGGCGGTGGCTCTGGAAGGTTTTCCGTATCGTGGCTTATCTTTTTAGGGTTTTCGTGACGGAGGCTTTAAATAGGTGGAAGGGCAGCCTCGGAGGAGTCCTGGGGGACCCACACACTAGGGGGCCCCCACCCTTGGCTGCGCCGCCATGTGGGGTGGGGCCCCCTTGGCTCCCCTCTGGTCCCTCTTCGGTGCTCTGGAACTTTCCGTGGAAAATAGGACCCTGGGCGTTGATTTCGTCCAATTCCGAGAATATTTCCTTTGTAGGATTTCTGAAACCAAAAACAGCAAAAAACATCAACTGGCTCTTCGGCATCTCGTTAATAGGTTAGTGCCGGAAAATGCGTATAAATGATGTAAAGTGTGTATAAAACATGTGAGTATCATCATAGAAGTAGCATGGAACATAAGAAATTATAGATACGTTTGAGACGTATCACGGCGGCGTCTCTGGAACTTTTCTCGTATTGTGGCTCTCGGTAATAGGGTTTTCGTGACGGAGAGAATAAATAGGTGAAGAGGCAGAGTCGGGAGAGGCTCGAGGGGCCCACACCCTAGGGCGGCGCGCCCCCTCCTTGGCCGCGCCGCCAGGCGGTGTGGGGCCACCTTGGCTCCTCTTCGTTTCCTCTTTCGGACTTCTGGAAGGCTCCGTGTAAAATAAGACCCTGGGCTTTTGTTTCGTCCAATTCCGAGAATATTTCCTGTGTAGGATTTCTGAAACCAAAAACAGCAGAAAACAGGAATTGGCGCTTCGGCATCTTGTTAATAGGTTAGTGCCGGAAAATGCGTATAAATGATATAAAGTGTATATAAAACATGTGAGTATTGTCATAAAACTAGCATGGAACATAAGAAATTATAGATACGTTTGAGACGTATCAAGCATCCCCAAGCTTAGTTCCTACTCGCCCTCGAGTAGGTAAACGATAACAAGGATAATTTCTGAAGTGACATGCTACTATCATAATCTTGATCAATACTATTGTAAAGCATATGAGATAAATGAAGTGATTCAAAGCAATGGTAAAGATAATGACTAAACAACTGAATCATATAACAAAGAATTTTCATGAGTAGTACTTTCAAGACAATCATCAATAAGTCTTGCATAGGAGTTAACTCATAAAGCAATAAATTCTTAATAGAAGGTTTTGAAGCAACATAAAGGAAGATATAAGTTTGAGCAGTTGCTTTCACGTATATCTCATGGATAATTGTCAACACAAAGTAATATGATGAATGCAAATAAGCAAGTATGTAAGAATCAATGCACACAGTTGACACAAGTGTTTTCTTCTAAGATAGAAAGAAGTAGGTAAACTGACTCAACATAAAGTAAAAGAAAGGGCCCTTCGCAGAGGGAAGCAGGGATTACTCTTTGTGCTAGAGCTTTTTATTTTGAAAACATAGAAACAATTTTTTCAACGGTAGTAATAATTCATATGTGTTATGCATAAGACATCCTATAAGTTGCAAGCCTCATGCATCGAATACCAATAGTGCTCGCACCTTGTCCTAATTAGCTTGGATTTCCATGTATTATCATTGCATTACATATATTTCAACCAAGTGTCACAAAGGGGTACCTCTATGCCGCCTGTACAAAGGTCCAAGGAGATAGATCGCATTTGATTTCTCGTTTTTGATAGATCTCAACTCGAGGACATCCATACCGGGACAACATAGAAAACAGATAATGGACTCCTCTTTAATGCTTTAAGCATTCAACAACAAATAATATTCTCATAACAGATTGAGGATTAATGTCCAAACTGAAACTTCCACCATGATACATGGCTTTGGTTGGTGGCCCAGTGTTCTTCTCTAACAATATGCATACTCAAACCATTTAATCATGACAAATCACCCTTACTTCAGACAAGACGAACATGCATAGAAACTCACATGATATTCAACAAAAGTGTGATAGTTGATGGCGTCCCCAGAAACTTGGTTACCGTTCAACAAGCAACTTATAAGAAATAAGATACATAAGCGACATATTCTTTACCACAATAGTTTTTAAGCTACTTTCCCATGAGCTATGTATTGCAAAGACAAGGAATTAAATTTTAAAGGTAGCACGCAAGCAATTTACTTTGGAATGGCAGAGAAATACCACATAGTAGGTAGTTATGGTGGACACAAATGGCATAGGTTTTGGCTCAAGGTTTTGGATGCACGAGAAGCATTCCCTCTCAGTACAAGGCTTTGGCTAGCAAGGTTGTTTGAAGCAAACACAAGTATGAACCGGTACAGCAAAACTTACATAAGAACATATTGCAAGCATTATAAGACTCTACACTATCTTCCTTGTTGTTCAAACACTTTTACCAGAAAATATCTAGACTTTAGAGAGACCAATCATGCAAACCAAATTTCAACAAGCTCTACAGTAATTCTCCACTAATAGGTGCAATCTACATGATGCAAGAGCTTAAACATGATCTATTTGAGAGCTCAAAACAATTGCCAAGTATCAAATTATTCAAGACCATATACCAATTACCACATGAAGCATTTTCTGTTTCCAACCAAATAGCAATGAACGAAGCGGTTTTCAACCTTCGCCATGAACATTAAAAGTAAAGCTAAGAACACCAGTGTTCATATGAACAAGCGGATCGTGTCTTTCTCCCACACAAGGAATGCTAGGATCCGATTTTATTCAAACACAAACAAAAATAAAAACATACAGATGCTCCAAGTAAAGCACATAAGATGTGACGGAATAAAAATATAGTTTCACTAGAGGTGACCTGATAAGTTGTCGATGAAGAAGAGGATGCCTTGGGCATCCCCAAGCTTAGATGCTTGAGTCTTCTTGAAATACGCAGGGATGAACCACGGGGGCATCCCCAAGCTTAGACTTTTCACTCTTCTTGATCATAATATATCATCCTCCTCTCTTGACCCTTGAAAACTTCCTCCACACCAAACTCGAAACAATCTTATTAGAGGGTTAGTGCATAATGAAAAATTCACATGTTCAGAGAGGACACAATCATTCGTAAATCCTAACACTTCTGGACATTGCCCAAAGCTACTGAAAGTTAATGGAGCAAAGAAATCCATTCAACACAGTAAAAGAGGCAATATGAAATAAAAGGCAGAATCTGTCAAAACAGAACAGTCCGTAAAGACAAAATTTTTAGAGGCACTTAACATGCTCAGATGAAGAAGATCAAATTGAATGAAAGTTGCGTACATATCTGAGGATTACTCATGATTTTTCGCAGATTTTTCTGAGTTTCCTACAGAGAGGTCTACTGAAATTCGTGACAGCAAGAAATCTGTTTCTGCGCAGAAATCCAAATCTAGTATCAACCTTACTATCAAAGACTTTACTTGGCACATAAATGCAATAAAATAAATATAAGGAGAGGTTTCTACAGAATTAACAACTTACAAGACACAAATATAAAACAAAAATTGCAGAAGTAAAATAATGGGTTGTCTCCCATAAGCGCTTTTCTTTATAGCCTTTCAACTAGGCGCAGAAAGTGTAAATCAAGTATTATCAAGAGATGAAGAATCAACATCATAATTTGTTCTAATAATAGAGTCAAAAGGTAACTTCATTCTCTTTCTAGGGAAGTGTTCCATACCTTTCTTAAGAGGGAATTGATACTTAATATTCCCTTCCTTCATATCAATAATAGCACCAACAGTTCGAAGAAAGGTTCTTCCCAAAATAATAGGACAAGATGCATTGCATTCAATATCCAAGACAACAAAATCAACGGGGACAAGGTTATTGTTAACCGTAATGTGAACATTATCAATCCTTCCCAAAGGTTTCTTTATAGAATTATCAGCAAGATTAACATCCAAATAACAATTTTTTAATGGTGGCAAGTCAAGCATATCATAGAGTTTCTTAGGCATAACAGAAATACTTGCACCAAGATCACATAAAGCATTACAATCAAAATCATTGACCTTCATCTTAATGATGGGCTCCCAACCATCTTCCAACTTCCTAGGAATAGAAGTTTCAAGTTTTAATTTCTCTTCTCTAGCTTTAATGAGAGCATTTGTAACATGTTTTGTAAAGGCCAAATTTATAGCAATAGCATTAGGACTTCTAGCAAGTTTTGCAGGAACTTAATAACTTCAGAGATATGACAATTATCAAAATCTAAACCATTATGATCTAAAGCAATGGGATCATTGTCCCCAATATTATGAAAAATTTCAGCACTTTTATCACAAACAGTTTCAACAGTTTTAGCAGTTTCAGGCAGTTTTGCACGCTTTGCATTAGGAGTAGAAATATTGCCAACACCAATTATTTTACCATTGATAGTAGGAGGTTTAGCAACATGTGAAGCATCAACATTACTAGTGGTGGTAATAGTCCAAACTTTAGCTACATTATTCTCTTTAGCAAATTTTTCTTCTCTTTCCCACCTAGCATGCAATTCAGCCATCAATCTAATATTTTCATTAATTCGAACTTGGATAGCGTTTGCTGTAGCAAATGACTTAATATCCTTAGTTTCATTAGGCATAACTTTCAATTTTAAAAGATCAACATCAGCAGCAAGACTATCAACCTTAGAAGCAAGAACATCAATTTTACCAAGCTTTTCTTCAACAGATTTGTTAAAAGCAGTTTGTGTACTAATAAATTCTTTAAGCATGACTTCAAGACTAGAGGGTACACTCCTATTATTGTTGTAAGAATTACCATAACCATTACTATTATTAGAAGGATATGGCCTATAGTTGTTACCAAAATTATTCCTATAAGCATTGTTGTTGAAATTACTATTTTTAATGAAGTTCACATCAACATGCTCTTCTTGAGCAACCAATGAAGCTAAAGGAACATTATTAGGATCAACATTAGATCTACCATTAACAAGCATAGACATAATAACATCAATCTTATCACTCAAGGAGGAGATTTCTTCAACAGAATTTACCTTCTTACCTTGTGGAGTCCTTTCAGTGTGCCATTCAGAGTAGTTGATCATCATATCATCAAGAAGCTTTGTTGCGGCACCCAAAGTGATGGACATAAAAGTACCTCCAGTGGCTGAATCCAATAGGTTCCTTGAAAAAAAATTCAGTCATGCATAAAAGGTTTGGATGATCATCCAAGTAGTTAGTCCATGGGTAGGGAAATTCTTTACCAAAGATTTCATTCTTTCCCATGCTTGGGCAACATGTTCATTATCCAATTGCTTAAAATTCATTATGCTACTTCTCAAAGATATAATTTTAGCAGGAGGATAATATCTACCAATGAAAGCATCCTTACATTTAGTCCATGAATCAATACTATTTTTAGGCAAAGATAGCAACCAATCTTTAGTTCTTCCTCTTAAGAAGAAAGGAAACATTTCAGCTTTATAATGTCCCCATCTACATCCTTATACTTTTGCATTTCACAAAGTTCAACAAAATTATTAAGATGGGTAGCAGAATCATCAGAACTAACACCAGAAAATTGCTCTCTCATAACAAGATTTAGTAAAGAAGGTTTAATTTCATAAAATTCTGCTGTAGTAGTGATGGCGTGTATTTCACACGTTCGTTGGGCAACCCCAAGAGGAAGGTATGATGCGCACAGCAGCAAGTTTTCCCTCAGAAAGAAACCAAGGTTTATCGAACCAGGAGGAGCCAAGAAGCACGTTGAAGATTGATGGCGGCGGGATGTAGTGCGGCGCAACACCAGGGATTCCGGCGCCAACGTGGAACCTGCACAACACAACCAAAGTACTTTGCCCCAACGAAACAGTGAGGTTGTCAATCTCACCGGCTTGCTGTAACAAAGAGTTAACCGTATTGTGTGGAAGATGATTGTTTGCAGAAAACAGTAGAACAAGTATTGCAAGATGATTGTATTTCAGTAAAGAGAATTGGACCGGGGTCCACAGTTCACTAGAGGTGTCTCTCCCATAAGACGAACAGCATGTTGGGTGAACAAATTACAGTTGGGCAATTGACAAATAAAGAGGGCATGACCATGCACATACATATTATGATGAGTATAGTGAGATTTAATTGGGCATTACGACAAAGTACATAGACCGTCATCCAACTGCATCTATGCCTAAAAAGTCCACCTTCAGGTTATCATCCGAACCCCCTCCAGTATTAAGTTGCTAACAACAGACAATTGCATTAAGTATTGCGCGTAATGTAATCAGTGACTACATCCTTGAACATAGCACTAATGTTTTATCCCTAGTGGCAACAGCACATCCGTAACCTTAGTGGTTCTTGTCACTCCTCCAGATTCACAGAGACATGAACCCACTATCGAGCATAAATACTCCCTCTTGGAGTTACTAGCATCAACTTGGCCAGAGCATCTACTAATAACGGAGAGCATGCAAGATCATAAACAACACATAGACATAACTTTGATAATCAACATAACAAGTATTCTCTATTCATCGGATCCCAACAAACGCAACATATAGAATTACAGATAGATGATCTTGATCATGTTAGGCAGCTCACAAGATCCGACAATGATAGCACAATGGGGAGAAGACAACCATCTAGCTACTGCTATGGACCCATAGTCCAGGGGTAGACTACTCACACATCACACCGGAGGCGACCATGGCGGCGTAGAGTCCTCCGGGAGATGATTCCCCTCTCCGGCAGGGTGCCGGAGGCGATCTCCTGGATCCCCCGAGATGGGATCGGCGGCGGCGGCGTCTCCGGGAAGGTTTTCCGTATCGTGGCTCTCGGTGCGGGGGTTTCGTCACGGAGACTTTTTATAGGCGGAAGGGCAGGTCAAGAGGCGGCACGGGGCCCCACACTACGAGGCCGGCGCGGCCAAGGGGGCCGCGCCGCGCTATGGTGTGGCCCCTCCGTGGCCCCTCTTCGTCTCTCCGTCGGACTTCTGGAAGCTTCGTGAGAAAATCGGCCCCTGGGCTTTGATTTCGTCCAATTCGGAGAATATTTCGTTACTAGGATTTCTGAAACCAAAAACAGCAGAAAACAAAGAATCGGCACTTCGGCATCTTGTTAATAGGTTAGTTCCAGAAAATGCACGAATATGACATAAAGTGTGCATAAAACATGTAGATAACATCAATAATGTGGCATGGAACATAAGAAATTATCGATACGTCGGAGACGTATCAGCATCCCCAAGCTTAGTTCTGCTCGTCCCGAGCAGGTAAAACGATAACACGTATAATTTCTCGGAGTGACATGCCATCATAATCTTGATCATACTATTTGTAAAGCATATGTAGTGAATGCAGCGATCGAAACAATGTATATGACATGAGTAAACAAGTGAATCATATAGCAAAGACTTTTCATGAATAGCACTTCAAGACAAGCATCAATAAGTCTTGCATAAGAGTTAACTCATAAAGCAATAATTCAAAGTAGAGATATTGAAGCAACACAAAAGAAGATTAAGTTTCAGCGGTTGCTTTCAACTTGTAACATGTATATCTCATGGATATTGTCAACATAGAGTAATATAATAAGTGCAATAAGCAAGTATGTAGGAATCAATGCACAGTTCACACAAGTGTTTGCTTCTTGAGGTGGAGAGAGATAGGTGAACTGACTCAACATTGAAAGTAAAAGAATGGTCCTCCATAGAGGAAAAGCATCGATTGCTATATTTGTGCTAGAGCTTTGATTTTGAAAACATGAAACAATTTTGTCAACGGTAGTAATAAAGCATATGCATCATGTAAATTATATCTTATAAGTTGCAAGCCTCATGCATAGTGTACTAATAGTGCCCGCACCTTGTCCTAATTAGCTTGGACTACCGGGTCATCACAATGCATTGTTTTTACCAAGTGTCACAAAGGGGTACCTCTATGCCGCCTGTACAAAGGTCTAAGGAGAAAGCTCGCATTGGATTTCTCGCTATTGATTATTCTTCAACTTAGACATCCATACCGGGACAACATAGACAACAGAAAATGGACTCCTCTTTTATGCATAAGCATATAACAACAATTAATAATTTTCTCATTTGAGATTTGAGGATTTTGTCCAAAACTGAAACTTCCACCATGGATCATGGCTTTAGTTAGCGGCCCAATGTTCTTCTCTAACATATGCATGCTTAACCATATGGTGGTAGATCTCTCTTACTTCAGACAAGACGGACATGCATAGCAACTCACATGAAATTCAACAATGAAAAGTTGATGGCGTCCCCAGTGAACATGGTTATCGCACAACAAGCAACTTAATAAGAGATAAAGTGCATAATTACATATTCAATACCACAATAGTTTTTAAGCTATTTGTCCCATGAGCTATATATTGCAAAGGTGAATGATGGAATTTTAAAGGTAGCACTCAAGCAATTTACTTTGGAATGGCGGAAAATACCATGTAGTATAGGTAGGTATGGTGGACACAAAAGGCATAGTGGTTGGCTCAAGTATTTTGGATGCATGAGAAGTATTCCCTCTCGATACAAGGTTTAGGCTAGCAAGGCTTATTTGAAACAAACACAAGGATGAACCGGTGCAGCAAAACTCACATAAAAGACATATTGAAAACATTATAAGACTCTACACCGTCTTCCTTGTTGTTCAAACTCAATACTAGAAATTATCTAGACCTTAGAGAAACCAAATATGCAAACCAAATTTTAGCATGCTCTATGTATTTCTTCATTAATGGGTGCAAAGCATATGATGCAAGAGCTTAATCATGAGCACAATAATTGCCAAGTATCACATTACCCAAGACATTTATAGCAATTACTACATGTATCATTTTCCAATTCCAACCATATAACAATTTAACGAAGGAGAAACTTCGCCATGAATACTATAAGTAGAAACCAAGGACATACTTGTCCATATGCTACAGCGGAGCGTGTCTCTCTCCCATAAAGTGAATGCTAGGATCCATTTTATTCAAACAAAACAAAAAACAAAAACAAACCGACGCTCCAAGAAAAAGCACATAAGATGTGATGGAATAAAAATATAGTTTCAGGAGGAACCTGATAATGTTGTCGATGAAGAAGGGGATGCCTTGGGCATCCCCAAGCTTAGACGCTTGAGTCTTCTTGATATATGCAGGGGTGAACCACCGGGTGCATCCCCAAGCTTAGAGCTTTCACTCTCCTTGATCATGTTGCATCATACTCCTCTCTTGATCCTTGAAAACTTCCTCCACACCAAACTCGAAACAACTCATTAGAGGGTTAGTGCACAATATAAATTGACATATTCAGAGGTGACACAATCATTCTTAACACTTCTGGACATTGCATAATGCTACTGGACATTAATGGATCAAAGAAATTAATCCAACATAGCGAAAGAGGCAATGCGAAATAAAAGGCAGAATCTGTCAAAACAGAACAGTTCGTATTGACGAATTTTAAAATGGCACCAGACTTGCTCAAATGAAAATGCTCAAATTGAATGAAAGTTGCGTACATATCTGAGGATCATGCACGTAAATTGGCTTAATTTTCTGAGCTACCTACAGGGAGGTGGACCCAGATTCGTGACAGCAAAGAAATCTGGAACTGTGCAGTAATCCAAATCTAGTACTTACTTTTCTATCAACGGCTTAACTTGGCACAATAAAACACTAAACTAAGATAAGGAGAGGTTGCTACAGTAGTAAACAACTTCCAAGACACAAAATAAAAACAAAGTACTGTAGGTAAAAACATGGGTTGTCTCCCATAAGCGCTTTTCTTTAACGCCTTTCAGCTAGGCGCAGAAAGTGTGTATCAAGTATTATCAAGAGACGAAGTGTCAACATCATAATTTGTTCTCATAATAGAGTCAAAAGGTACCTTCATTCTCTTTCTAGGGAAGTGTTCCATACCTTTCTTGAGAGGAAATTGATATTTTATATTACCTTCCTTCATATCAATAACAGCACCAACAAATTCGAAGAAAAGGTCTTCCCAATATAATGGGACAAGATGCATTGCATTCAATATCCAAGACAACAAAATCAACGGGAACAAGGTTATTGTTAACGGTAATGCGAACATTATCAACTTTCCCAAAAGGTTTCTTTGTAGAATGATCAGCAAGATTAACATCCAAATAACAATTTTTCAGCGGTGGCAAGTCAAGCATATTATAAATTTTCTTAGGCATAACAGAAATACTTGCACCAAGATCACATAAAGCATTACAATCAAAATCTTTAATCTTCATCTTAATGATGGGCTCCCAACCATCCTCTAACTTTTTAGGAATAGAGGCTTCACGCTCTAGTTTCTCTTCTCTAGCTTTTATAAGAGCATTTGTAATATGATGTGTAAAAGCCAAATTTATAGCACTAGCATTAGGACTTTTAGCAAGTTTTTGCAAGAACTTTATAACTTCAGAGATGTGGCAATCATCAAAATTCAAACCATTATAATCTAAAGCAATGGGATCATCATCCCCAATGTTGGAAAAAATTTCAGCAGCTTTATCACAGGCAGTTTCAGCAGTTTTAGCAGTTTCAGGCAGTTTTTCGCGCTTTGCATTATAAGTGGAAACATTGCTAACACCAATTCTTTTATTAGTATGAGTAGGAGGTGCAGCAACATGTGTAGCATTAGCATTACTAGTGGTGGTAATAGTCCAAACTTTAGCTATATTCTTTTCTTTAGCTAGTTTTTCATTTTCTTCTCTATCCCACCTAGCACGCAGTTCAGCCATTAATCTTATATTCTCATTAATTCTAACTTGAATGGCATTTGCTGTAGTAGTAATTTTATTATGATGATTCTCATTAGGCAAAACTTTTGATTTCAAAAGATCAACATCAGCAGCAAGACTATCGACTTTAGAAGCAAGTATATCAATTTTCCCAAGCTTTTCTTCAACAGATTTGTTAAAAGCAGTTTGTGTACTAATAAATTCTTTAAGCATGGCTTCAAGTCCAGGGGGTGAATTCCTATTATTGTTGTAAGAATTACCATAAGAATTACCATAGCCGTTGCCATTATTATAAGGATATGGCCTATAGTTGTTACTAGAATTGTTCCGGTAAGCATTGTTGTTGAAATTATTATTTTTAATGAAGTTTACATCAACATGTTCTTCTTGTGCAACCAATGAAGCTAACGGAACATTATTAGGATCAATATTAGTCCTATCATTCACAAGCATAGACATAATAGCATCAATCTTATCACTCAAGGAAGAGGTTTCTTCGACAGAATTTACCTTCTTACCTTGTGGAGCCCTTTCCGTGTGCCATTCAGAGTAGTTGATCATCATATTATCAAGAAGCTTTGTTGCTTCACCAAGAGTGATGGACATAAAGGTACCTCCAGCAGCTGAATCCAATAAATTCCGTGAAGAAAAATTTAGTCCTGCATAGAAGGTTTGGATGATCATCCAAGTAGTCAGTCCATGGGTTGGGCAATTTTTAACCAGAGATTTCATTCTTTCCCAAGCTTGAGCAACATGTTCAGTATCTAATTGTTTAAAATTCATTATGCTACTCCTCAAAGATATAATTTTAGCAGGGGATAATATCTACCAATAAAAGCATCCTTGCATTTAGTCCATGAATCAATACTATTCTTAGGCGAGAGATAGCAACCAATCTTTAGCTCTTCCTCTTAATGAGAAAGGGAACAATTTTAGTTTAATAATATCACCATCTACATCTTTATATTTTTGCATTTCACATAATTCAACAAAATTATTAAGATGGGCAGCGACATCATCAGAACTAACACTGAGAAAATTGCTCTCGCATAACAAGATTCGATAAAGCAGGTTTAATTTCAAAGAATTCTGCTGTAGTAGCAGGTGGAGCAATAGGTGTGCATAAGAAATCATTATTATTTGTGGTTGTGAAGTCACACAACTTAGTATTTTCACCGTTGGCCATTTTAGCAACAGTAAATAAAGCAAACTAGATAAAGTAAATGCAAGTAAACTAATTTTTTTGTGTTTTAGATATAGCAAACAAGATAGCAAATAAAGTAAAACTAGCAACTAATTTTTTTGTATTTTGATTTAGTGCAGCAAACAAAGTAGTAAATAAAACTAAGCAAGACAAAAACAAAGTAAAGAGATTGAGAAGTGGAGACTCCCCTTGCAGCGTGTCTTGATCTCCCCGACAACGGCGCCGAGAAAAGAGCTGTTGCCGTGGGAGGCAATTCTCTGTGGTGTAGCTTTTCTTCAGTTCCCCGGCAACGGCGCCGAGAAAAAGAGCTTGATGGCGTGTATTTCACACGTTCGTTGGGCAACCCCAAGAGGAAGGTATGATGCGCACAGCAGCAAGTTTTCCCTCAGAAAGAAACCAAGGTTTATCGAACCAGGAGGAGCCAAGAAGCACGTTGAAGGTTGATGGCGGCGGGATGTAGTGCGGCGCAACACCAGGGATTCCGGCGCCAACGTGGAACCTGCACAACACAACCAAAGTACTTTGCCCCAACGAAACAGTGAGGTTGTCAATCTCACCGGCTTGCTGTAACAAAGAGTTAACCGTATTGTGTGGAAGATGATTGTTTGCAGAAAACGAGAGAACAAGTATTGCAGTAGATTGTATTTCAAGAAAGAGAATTGGACCGGGGTCCACAGTTCACTAGAGGTGTCTCTCCCATAAGACGAACAGCATGTTGGGTGAACAAATTACAGTTGGGCAATTGACAAATAAAGAGGGCATGACCATGCACATACATATTATGATGAGTATAGTGAGATTTAATTGGGCATTACGACAAAGTACATAGACCGTCATCCAACTGCATCTATGCCTAAAAAGTCCACCTTCAGGTTATCATCCGAACCCCCTCCAGTATTAAGTTGCTAACAACAGACAATTGCATTAAGTATTGCGCGTAATGTAATCAGTGACTACATCCTTGAACATAGCACTAATGTTTTATCCCTAGTGGCAACAGCACATCCGTAACCTTAGTGGTTCTTGTCACTCCTCCGCATTCACGAGACATGAACCCACTATCGAGCATAAATACTCCCTCTTGGAGTTACTAGCATCAACTTGGCCAGAGCATCTACTAATAACGGAGAGCATGCAAGATCATAAACAACACATAGACATAACTTTGATAATCAACATAACAAGTATTCTCTATTCATCGGATCCCAACAAACGCAACATATAGAATTACAGATAGATGATCTTGATCATGTTAGGCAGCTCACAAGATCCGACAATGATAGCACAATGGGGAGAAGACAACCATCTAGCTACTGCTATGGACCCATAGTCCAGGGGTAGACTACTCACACATCACACCGGAGGCGACCATGGCGGCGTAGAGTCCTCCGGGAGATGATTCCCCTCTCCGGCAGGGTGCCGGAGGCGATCTCCTAGATCCCCCGAGATGGGATCGGCGGCGGCGGCGTCTCTGGAAGGTTTTCCGTATCGTGGCTCTCGGTACTGGGGGTTTCGTCACGGAGACTTTTTATAGGCGGAAGGGCAGGTCAAGAGGCGGCACGGGGGCCCCACACTACAGGCCGGCGCGGCCAAGGGGGGGCCGCGCCGCCCTATGGTGTGGCCCCTCCGTGGCCCCTCTTCGTCTCTCCTTCGGACTTCTGGAAGCTTCGTGAGAAAATAGGCCCCTGGGCTTTGATTTCGTCCAATTCCGAGAATATTTCCTTACTAGGATTTCTGAAACCAAAAACAGCAGAAACAAAGAATCGGCACTTCGGCATCTTGTTAATAGGTTAGTTCCAGAAAATGCACGAATATGACATAAAGTGTGCATAAAACATGTAGATAACATCAATAATGTGGCATGGAACATAAGAAATTATCGATACGTCGGAGACGTATCAAGTAGCAGGTGGAGCAATAGGTATGCATATGAAATCATTATTATTTGTGCTAGTGAAGTCACACAACTTAGTGTTCTCAGGAGTATTCATTTTAACAGTAGTAAATAAGTAAAAGAAACTAAATAAAATAAAGTAAATGCAAGTAACTAATTTTTTGTGTTTTTGATATAGAGAAAGCAAACAAAACAGAAAATAAAATAAAGTAAAGCAAAACAATAACAAAGTAAAGAGATTGGATGTGAGAGACTCCCCTTGCAGCGTGTCTTGATCTCCCCGGCAACGGCGCCAGAAATTTAGCTTGATGACGCGTGAAGCACACGTTCGTTGGGAACCCCAAGTGGAAGGTGTGATGCGTACAGCAGCAAGTTTCCCTCAGTAAGAAACCAATGTTATCAAACTAGTAGGAGATGAAGGTCACGTGAAGGTTGTTGGTGAAGGAGTGTAGTGCGGCGCAACACCAGGGATTCCGGCGCCAACATGGAACCTGCACAACACAATCAAAATACTTTGCCCCAACTTAACAGTGAGGTTGTCAATCTCACTGGCTTGCTGTAAACAAAGGATTAAACGTATGGTGTGGAGAATGATGTTTGTTTGCAAATAACAGCAGAGAACAATGATTGCAGTAGATTGTATTCAGATGTAAAAGAATGGACCGGGGTCCATAGTTCACTAGTGGTGTCTCTCCAATAAGAAATAGCATGTTGGGTGAACAAATTACAGTTGGGCAATTGACAAATAGAGAGGGCATAACAATGCACATACATATCATGATGACTAATATGAGATTTACTTAGGGCATTACGACAAAGAACATAGACCGCTATCCAACATGCATCTATGCCTAAAAAGTCCACCTTCGGGTTAGCATCCGCACCCCTTACAGTATTAAGTTGCAAACAACAGACAATTGCATTAAGTACTGTGCGTAATGTAAACAATACAAATTCCTTAGACAAAGCATTGTTGTTTTATCCCTAGTGGCAACAGCACATCCACAACCTTAGAACTTTCTATCACTGTCCCAGATTCAATGGAGGCATGAACCCACTATCGAGCATAAATACTCCCTCTTGGAGTTACAAGTATCTGTTGGCGTCCGAAACCCACCGGCGAGCAACGGCTGGCAACACGAAGAGCCGGGAACAACTCAGAGCTGCGGCTGGCCCTGGTCCCTCGCGCGACGGCCCGCAAAGACTCTGCACACACGTCCGATGCTGGTGCAAGGGCGTGCCACCTGACCTATACCTGGTCAGGAAGGTGATGGATTTGCTTCGCTTAGGTTTCCTGCATGGCATACACGTAAACATTAAATACGAGCCTCGATCGGCTCTCAGGTTTTCCCGTGAATCGGCTCAAGGAGCCGATCCACCCATGATTCGTAAAGGGTTTACGATAGCATGGTGGTCCTGCTTGATCAACATAAAGCTAAAACGATCTACAACGATTTAGGGTTTTCACCGCATAATCGGAACATCCTACTCGTGATTGAGCCTAGCAGCCACGCACGGTATCAATAAACCAACCCTATATAAGGCCTAAAAACCAACATGAAGTTGATCCCCGGAACATCTTATCTAGGGTTAGCAAACTGCACCCTACGTGCCACCGGATCCTTCAACCCGTTTGCAAGGCCTAACTATGCAGATATTAAACTAATCCTTGAAGAACAAGGAACAATCATAACGGATCGGATCTACTAAATAATGATCAAGCAAGGTGCCGCCCTTACACCTAAGAAAGGTGTAAGGACGGCTAGACGTCTAAGGGTTGCATGAACGAAAGCATGTAGCAAGGTAAAACGATGCTAACCCTAACACATCTATGATAACTACGTTGCTCGCCATCAAAAAGGCTTCAGCACGAGCAACGCATGAACAACGAATAAACGTATACTGCCTAGATCGCAAGATGCGATCTAGGCAGCATGATGCTTACCCGGAAGAAACCCTCAAAACAAGGGGTCGGCGATGCGCCAAGATTGGTTTGTGATGAACGTGATTGTTGTTTATCTCGATAACCCTAGATACATATTTATAGTCCGTAGACTTTCTAACGTGGGAATAATCCCAACCGTGCACGAGTCAAGTTTTATCTAACCGACACGTATCCTACTATATTTACAGATACAAGGGCAAACTGCCCAATCTTCGTGTATAAGGCCGGTTCACGTATTTCTTCTATGTATATTCTTCAAGCCCAATCTTGATCGCGGCCCACCTCTGACTCGGTCAAATTCTAGTGATAACACATGCCCCCCTGGTTTTGGAATTGATAATTCCAAAATCACTCTGTCTTTTCTTCGTCGGGTCATGTCGTAGCAGAGCAGAACCATCGCAGTATCCTTCATCACGATGCCTTGCCTTCTCAACTTCTCCGCGTGACTTGGCAGTTTTTTTTTCTTTGGGTACCACCTCCTTGGAAAGTGTTGTGGCATTGAATCTCCACCATATCCCCTTTATTTGACCGCTCTGAACAGTTCACTTCTTCATCCCCTTCGCATTAGCACTCCAAAAGCCCTCCTCTGCCACCATGTCTTCTTCCTCCTCTGCCTCGTCGGGTCTTTCCACCCAGTCCTCCCGCGAGCCGACGCCGGAGTGGGACCCAAAGAAGGCCCACGAGGCCCACATTCGCCGCGCCATAGAAGACGGGGATGAGTCCAGTCACGACTTCTCTGTCTGGTCTGAGGACGACCAGTCCTCGACCGACGGAGAAAGTGACCTCCGCTTCCTTGCTGACGGGTAAACGGAAGAGGAGAGCGACGACAATCGCTTCTCCTGGGACGACTTCTCCTCCTTCGAGGAGGAGGAGGAGGAGGAAGAGGAGGAGGACGACACCTCCTCTGATGAACCGCCGGCCAAGCGCTTCTGCCCCTGGCCGGGGAACCTCAGCGACTTCGACAGCGACGACGATGCTGACGAGGAGGACGAGGACAACGAGGGCCCTGCTGGCGGCCGCGGCAGCAGCGACGACGAGTCAGCCGGGAGTAGCGCCGACAGCGGCGACGACGGCGACGACGAGGGCAGCGACAGCCCATAGATAGGACCCTTAGTATAGGATTAGCAGTAGTAAATGGGGCAATGTATCCCCTGGTACTTCCTTTTGAGAGCGCTCAGCTTTTTATGTAAGGAATCCCGTTATCAATGAAGAATTTCCTTTAATTTGATTCTGTCGATTTCCTTTATGCTAATTTAGCCGATTTCCCCTCATACTGCCTTTGCCGATTGTCAACTTAATCAATGCCCAATGAGCCGATGGTAACGCATCGGTCCCTCGCAATCTATCCTTCAACTCTTCGACTGACGACTCTGAGAGCTGGTGTATAAATGTGGGAGACCCATGCCTTCAGGAGAGCCCTAGGACCGTTGCTGAAACAACTTGACGCTGAAGCTGATACTCTGCAGAACAGGTGCCACCTGCTCGCAAATCTCCCCGCGATAGTTTCCAATTTCTTTGCAGCAACAAGATGGCCCAGAGCCTGTCAATGATGATGGATCCCTGATGGCGTGTAACTCACACGTTCGTTGGGAACCCCAAGAGGAAGGTATGATGCGCACAGCAGCAAGTTTTCCCTCAGAAAGAAACCAAGGTTTATCGAACCAGGAGGAGCCAAGAAGCACGTTGAAGGTTGATGGCGGCGGGATGTAGTGCGGCGCAACACCAGGGATTCCGGCGCCAACGTGGAACCTGCACAACACAACCAAAGTACTTTGCCCCAACGAAACAGTGAGGTTGTCAATCTCACCGGCTTGCTGTAACAAAGGATTAACCGTATTGTGTGGAAGATGATTGTTTGCAGAAAACAGTAGAACAAGTATTGCAGTAGATTGTATTTCAGTAAAGAGAATTGGACCGGGGTCCACAGTTCACTAGAGGTGTCTCTCCCATAAGACAAACAGCATGTTGGGTGAACAAATTACAGTTGGGCAATTGACAAATAAAGAGAGCATGACCATGCACATACATATCATGATGAGTATAGTGAGATTTAATTGGGCATTACGACAAAGTACATAGACCGCCATCCAACTGCATCTATGCCTAAAAAGTCCACCTTCAGGTTATCATCCGAACCCCCTCCAGTATTAAGTTGCAAAGCAACAGACAATTGCATTAAGTATGGTGCGTAATGTAATCAACAACTACATCCTTAGACATAGCATCAATGTTTTATCCCTAGTGGCAACAGCACAACACAACCTTAGAACTTTCTGTCCCTGTCCTGTGTGTCAATGCGAGCATGAACCCACTATCGAGCATAAGTACTCCCTCTTGGAGTTACAAGCATCTACTTGGCCAGAGCATCTACTAGTAACGGAAAGCATGCAAGATCATAAACAACACATAGATATAACTTTGATAATCAACATAACAAGTATTCTCTATTCATCGGATCCCAATAAACGCAACATATAGAATTACAGATAGATTATCTTGATCATGTTAGGCAGCTCACAAGATCCGACAATGATAGCACAATGGGGAGAAGACAACCATCTAGCTACTGCTATGGACCCATAGTCCAGGGGTAGACTACTCACACATCACACCGGAGGCGACCATGGCGGCGTAGAGTCCTCCGGGGAGATGATTCCCCTCCGGCAGGGTGCCGGAGGCGATCTCCTGGATCCCCCGAGATGGGATCGGCGTTGGCGGCGTCTCTGGAAGGTTTTCCGTATCGTGGCTCTCGGTACTGGGGGTTTCGTCACGGAGGCTTTAAGTAGGCGGAAGGGCAAGTCAAGAGGCAGCACGGGGGGCCCAAACTACAGGCCGGCGCGGCCAGGGGTGGGGCCGCGCCGCCCTAGGGTTTGGCCACCCCGTGGCCCCTCTTCGTTTCGTCTTCGGACTTCTGGAAGCTTCGTGGAAAAATAGGCCCCTGGGCTTTGATTTCGTCCAATTCCGAGAATATTTCCTTACTAGGATTGCTGAAACCAAAAACAGCAGAAACAAAGAATCGCACTTCGGCATCTTGTTAATAGGTTAGTTCCAGAAAATGCACGAATATGACATAAAGTGTGCATAAAACATGTAGATAACATCAATAATGTGGCATGGAACATAAGAAATTATCGATACGTCGGAGACGTATCAGCATCCCCAAGCTTAGTTCTGCTCGTCCAGCGGTAAAACGATAACACAGATAATTTCTGGAGTGACATGCCATCATAATCTTGATCATACTATTTGTAAAGCATATGTAGTGAATGCGGCGATCAAAACAATGTATATGACATGAGTAAACAAATGAATCATAAAGCAAAGACTTTTCATGAATAGCACTTCAAGACAAGCATCAATAAGTCTTGCATAAGAGTTAACTCATAAAGCAATAATTCAAAGTAAAGGTATCGAAGCAACACAAAAGAAGATTAAGTTTCAGCGGTTGCTTTCAACTTGTAACATGTATATCTCATGGATATTGTCAACATAGAGTAATATAATAAGTGCAATAAGCAAATATGTAGGAATCAATGCACAGTTCACACAAGTGTTTGCTTCTTGAGGTGGAGAGAAATAGGTGAACTGACTCAACATTGAAAGTAAAAGAATGGTCCTCCATAGAGGAAAAGCATCGATTGCTATATTTGTGCTAGAGCTTTGATTTTGAAAACATGAAACAATTTTGTCAACGGTAGTAATAAAGCATATGTATCATGTAAATTATATCTTACAAGTTGCAAGCCTCATGCATAGTATACTAATAGTGCCCGCACCTTGTCCTAATTAGCTTGGACTACCGGATCATCACAATGCACATGTTTTTACCAAGTGTCACAAAGGGGTACCTCTATGCCGCCTGTACAAAGGTCTAAGGAGAAAGCTCGCATTGGATTTCTCGCTATTGATTATTCTTCAACTTAGACATCCATACCGGGACAACATAGACAACAGATAATGGACTCCTCTTTTATGCATAAGCATGTAACAACAATTAATAATTTTCTCATATGAGATTGAGGATATATGTCCAAAACTGAAACTTCCACCATGGATCATGGCTTTAGTTAGCGGCCCAATGTTCTTCTCTAACAATATGCATGCTTAACCATAAGGTGGTAGATCTCTCTTACTTCAGACAAGACGGACATGCATAGCAACTCACATGAAATTCAACAATGAATAGTTGATGGCGTCCCCAGTGAACATGGTTATCGCACAACAAGCAACTTAATAAGAGATAAAGTGCATAATTACATATTCAATACCACAATAGTTTTTAAGCTATTTGTCCCATGAGCTATATATTGCAAAGGTGAATGATGGAATTTTAAAGGTAGCACTCAAGCAATTTACTTTGGAATGGCGGAAAATACCATGTAGTAGGTAGGTATAGTGGACACAAATGGCATAGTGGTTGGCTCAAGTATTTTGGATGCATGAGAAGTATTCCCTCTCGATACAAGGTTTAGGCTAGCAAGGCTTATTTGAAACAAACACAAGGATGAACCGGTGCAGCAAAACTCACATAAAAGACATATTGAAAACATTATAAGACTCTACACCGTCTTCCTTGTTGTTCAAACTCAATACTAGAAATTATCTAGACCTTAGAGAAACCAAATATGCAAACCAAATTTTAGCATGCTCTATGTATTTCTTCATTAATGGGTGCAAAGCATATGATGCAAGAGCTTAAACATGAGCACAACAATTGCCAAGTATCACATTACCCAAGACATTTATAGCAATTACTACATGTATCATTTTCCAATTCCAACCATATAACAATTTAACGAAGGAGAAACTTCGCCATGAATACTATGAGTAGAAACCAAGGACATACTTGTCCATATGCTACAGCGGAGCGTGTCTCTCTCCCATAAAGTGAATGCTAGGATCCATTTTATTCAAACAAAACAAAAAACAAAAACAAACCGACGCTCCAAGAAAAAGCACATAAGATGTGATGGAATAAAAATATAGTTTCAGGGGAGGAACCTGATAATGTTGTCGATGAAGAAGGGGATGCCTTGGGCATCCCCAAGCTTAGACGCTTGAGTCTTCTTAATATATGCAGGGGTGAACCACCGGGGCATCCCCAAGCTTAGAGCTTTCACTCTCCTTGATCATGTTGCATCATACTCCTCTCTTGATCCTTGAAAACTTCCTCCACACCAAACTCGAAACAACTCATTAGAGGGTTAGTGCACAATAAAAATTAACATATTCAGAGGTGACACAATCATTCTTAACACTTCTGGACATTGCATAATGCTACTGGACATTAGTGGATCAAAGAAATTCATCCAACATAGCAAAAGAGGCAATGCGAAATAAAAGGCAGAATCTGTCAAAACAGAACAGTTCGTATTGACGAATTTTAAAATGGCACCAGACTTGCTCAAATGAAAATGCCCAAATTGAATGAAAGTTGAGTACATATCTGAGGATCATGCACGTAAATTGGCTTAATTTTCTGAGCTACCTACAGGGAGGTAGACCCAGATTCGTGACAGCAAAGAAATCTGGAACTGCGCAGTAATCCAAATCTAGTACTTACTTTACTATCAAAGACTTTACTTGGCACAACAAAACACAAAACTAAGATAAGGAGAGGTTGCTACAGTAGTAAACAACTTCCAAGACACAAAAATAAAAACAAAGTACTGTAGGTAAAAACATGGGTTGTCTCCCATAAGCGCTTTTCTTTAACGCCTTTCAGCTAGGCGCAGAAAGTGTGTATCAAGTATTATCAAGAGACGAAGTGTCAACATCATAATTTGTTCTCATAATAGACTCAAAAGGTACCTTCATTCTCTTTCTAGGGAAGTGTTCCATACCTTTCTTGAGAGGAAATTGATATTTTATATTACCTTCCTTCATATCAATGATAGCACCAACAGTTCGAAGAAAAGGTCTTCCCAATATAATGGGACAAGATGCATTGCATTCAATATCCAAGACAACAAAATCAACGGGAACAAGGTTATTGTTAACGGTAATACGAACATTATCAACTTTACCCAAAGGTTTCTTTGTAGAATGATCAGCAAGATTAACATCCAAATAACAATTTTTCAGCGGTGGCAAGTCAAGCATATTATAAATTTTCTTAGGCATAACAGAAATACTTGCACCAAGATCACATAAAGCATTACAATCAAAATCTTTAACCTTCATCTTAATGATGGGCTCCCAACTATCCTCTAGCTTTTTAGGAATAGAGGCTTCGCGCTCTAGTTTCTCTTCTCTAGCTTTTATGAGAGCATTTGTAATATGATGCGTGAAAGCCAAATTTATAGCACTAGCATTAGGACTTTTAGCAAGTTTTTGCAAGAACTTTATAACTTCAGAGATGTGGCAATCATCAAAATTCAAACCATTATAATCTAAAGCAATGGGATCATCATCCCCAATGTTGGAAAAAATTTCAGCAGCTTTATCACAAGCAGTTTCAGCAGTTTTAGCGATTTCAGCGGTTTCTCGCGCTTTGCATTAGAAGTGGAAACATTGCTAACACCAATTCTTTTATTAGTATTAGTAGGAGGTGCAGCAACATGTGTAGCATTAGCATTACTAGTGGTGGTAATAGTCCAAACTTTAGCTACATTCTTCTCTTTAGCTAGTTTTTCATTTTCTTCTCTATCCCACCTAGCACGCAGTTCAGCCATTAATCTTATATTCTCATTAATTCTTACTTGGATGGCATTTGCTGTAGTAACAATTTTATTATGATGATTCTCATTAGGCAAAACCTTTGATTTCAAAAGATCAACATCAGCAGCAAGACTATCGACTTTAGAAGCAAGTATATCAATTTTCCCAAGCTTTTCTTCAACAGATTTGTTAAAAGCAGTTTGTGTACTAATAAATTCTTTAAGCATGGCTTCAAGTCCAGGGGGTGAACTCCTATTATTATTGTAAGAATTTCCATAAGAATTACCATAGCCATTGCCATTATTATAAGGATATGGCCTATAGTTGTTACTAGAATTGTTCCGGTAAGCATTGTTGTTGAAATTATTATTTTTAATGAAGTTCACATCAACATGTTCTTCTTGTGCAACCAATGAAGCTAACGGAACATTATTAGGATCAATATTAGTCCTATCATTCACAAGCATAGACATAATAGCATCAATCTTATCACTCAAGGAAGAGGTTTCTTCGACAGAATTTACCTTCTTACCTTGTGGAGCTCTTTCCGTGTGCCATTCAGAGTAGTTGATCATCATATTATCAAGAAGCTTTGTTGCTTCACCAAGAGTGATGGACATAAAGGTACCTCCAGCAGCTGAATCCAATAAATTCCGTGAAGAAAAATTTAGTCCTGCATAGAAGGTTTGGATGATCATCCAAGTAGTCAGTCCATGGGTTGGGCAATTTTTAACCAGAGATTTCATTCTTTCCCAAGCTTGAGCAACATGTTCAGTATCTAATTGTTTAAAATTCATTATGCTACTCCTCAAAGATATAATTTTAGCAGGGGGATAATATCTACCAATAAAAGCATCCTTGCATTTAGTCCATGAATCAATACTATTCTTAGGCAGAGATAGCAACCAATCTTTAGCTCTTCCTCTTAATGAGAAAGGGAACAATTTTAGTTTAATAATATCACCATCTACATCTTTATATTTTTGCATTTCACATAGTTCAACAAAATTATTAAGATGGGCAGCAGCATCATCAGAACTAACACCAGAAAATTGCTCTCGCATAACAAGATTCAGTAAAGCAGGTTTAATTTCAAAGAATTCTGCTGTAGTAGCAGGTGGAGCAATAGGTGTGCATAAGAAATCATTATTATTTGTGGTTGTGAAGTCACACAACTTAGTATTTTCAGCGTTGGCCATTTTAGCAACAGTAAATAAAACAAACTAGATAAAGTAAATGCAAGTAACTAATTTTTTTTTGTGTTTTCGATATAGCAAACAAGATAGCAAACAAAGTAAAACTAGCAACTAATTTTTTTATATTTTGATTTAGTGTAGCAAACAAAGTAGTAAATAAAACTAAGCAAGACAAAACAAAGTAAAGAGATTGAGAAGTGGAGACTCCCCTTGCAGCGTGTCTTGATCTCCCCGGCAACGGCGCCAGAAAATATGCTTGATGGCGTGTAACTCACACGTTCGTTGGGAACCCCAAGAGGAATGTATGATGCGCACAGCAGCAAGTTTTCCCTCAGAAAGAAACCAAGGTTTATCGAACCAGGAGGAGCCAAGAAGCACGTTGAAGGTTGATGGCGGCGGGATGTAGTGCGGCGCAACACCAGGGATTCCGGCGCCAACGTGGAACCTGCACAACACAACCAAAGTACTTTGCCCCAACGAAACAGTGAGGTTGTCAATCTCACCGGCTTGCTGTAACAAAGGATTAACCGTATTGTGTGGAAGATGATTGTTTGCAGAAAACAGTAGAACAAGTATTGCAGTAGATTGTATTTCAGTAAAGAGAATTGGACCGGGGTCCACAGTTCACTAGAGGTGTCTCTCCCATAAGACAAACAGCATGTTGGGTGAACAAATTACAGTTGGGCAATTGACAAATAAAGAGAGCATGACCATGCACATACATATCATGATGAGTATAGTGAGATTTAATTGGGCATTACGACAAAGTACATAGACCGCCATCCAACTGCATCTATGCCTAAAAAGTCCACCTTCAGGTTATCATCCGAACCCCCTCCAGTATTAAGTTGCAAAGCAACAGACAATTGCATTAAGTATGGTGCGTAATGTAATCAACAACTACATCCTTAGACATAGCATCAATGTTTTATCCCTAGTGGCAACAGCACAACACAACCTTAGAACTTTCATCCTTTGTCCCGGTGTCAATGCAGGCATGAACCCACTATCGAGCATAAGTACTCCCTCTTGGAGTTACAAGCATCTACTTGGCCAGAGCATCTACTAGTAACGGAAAGCATGCAAGATCATAAACAACACATAGATATAACTTTGATAATCAACATAACAAGTATTCTCTATTCATCGGATCCCAACAAACGCAACATATAGAATTACAGATAGATGATCTTGATTATGTTAGGTAGCTCACAAGATCCGACAATGATAGCACAATGGGGAGAAGACAACCATCTAGCTACTGCTATGGACCCATAGTCCAGGGGTAGACTACTCACACATCACACCGGAGGCGACCATGGCGGCGTAGAGTCCTCCGGGAGATGATTCCCCTCTCCGGCAGGGTGCCGGAGGCGATCTCCTAGATCCCCCGAGATGGGATCGGCGTTGGCGGCGTCTCTGGAAGGTTTTCCGTATCGTGGCTCTCGGTACTGGGGGTTTCATCACGGAGGCTTTAAGTAGGCGGAAGGGTAAGTCAAGAGGCGGCACGGGGGGCCCAAACTACAGGCCGGCGCGGCCAGGGGTGGGGCCGCGCCACCCTAGGGTTTGGCCACCCCGTGGCCCCTCTTCGTTTCGTCTTCGGACTTCTGGAAGCTTCGTGGAAAAATAGGCCCCTGGGCTTTGATTTCGTCCAATTCCGAGAATATTTCCTTACTAGGATTTCTGAAACCAAAAACAGCAGAAAACAGCAACTGGCACTTCGGCATTTTGTTAATAGGTTAGTTCCAGAAAATGCACGAATATGACATAAAGTGTGCATAAAACATGTAGATAACATCAATAATGTGGCATGGAACATAAGAAATTATCGATACGTCGGAGACGTATCAATCCCCTTTCAGATTCCTTTCAACAGCTCTGGTGGTCTTCTCCTGCAACAATTCACCGCTTCTGAAGAAGGTTATGATGCAGAGCCAGCCGACAACACTCCAACCGGCTCTAAAAACAGAGGGTCTACCAGATCAGCTGCCCCCCGAGCCTCAGTTAAGGCGAGCACAGCGGCGAGGACGCACAGTTCAGTCGAACGGCCTCGAACTCAGTCAATTCTGAGACAATCACCATGCAGAGCCAGCCAGACTTGCCACCGTCGGCTTCAAGAAAAGGTCAGCCCCTGAACCTGCCGTTTCCCAAACTCCCACCAAAAAAGGGCAGGGCAGCTTGATACGTCTCCAACGTATCTATAATTTCTGATGTTCCATGCTTGTTTTATGACAATACCTACATGTTTTGCTTGCACTTTATATCATATTATGGCATTTATTGGACTAACCTATTAACAAGATGCCACAGTGCCAGTTTCTGTTTATTATGTCTGTTTATTGCAGAAAAGGCCCAAAAACCAAAGTGCTCGGAAAAATCCAGAAAAATTACAGAAATTCTATTTCGCTGGAAGACTCACGGAGCCAGAAGGGCAAGCCAGGGGGAGGCCCAGGGCCTCCTCACCATAGGCCGGCACGGCCTGGAGGGTGGTCACCCCACCCTATGGTGTCGTCGCCTCGGGACTCTTCCGACTCCGACTCTTCGCCTATTTAAGCCGTCGTGACCTAAAACTTCGAGACCACTTGACGAAACTCCAGAAAGACTCCAGGGGCGCTGCCACATCGCGAAACTCCAATTCGGGGGACAGAAGTCTCTGTTCTGGCACCCTGCCGGGACGGGGAATTGGCCCCGGAGCCATCTCCACCGCCGTCTTCACCGCCATCTTCACCGCCATCGCTGCCTCCATGATGAGGAGGGAGTAATCCACCCCTGAGGCTGAGGGCTCCGCTGTAGCTATGTGGTTCATCTCTCTCCCATGTACCTCAATACAATAATCTCATGAGCTGCTTTACATGATTGAGATTCATATGAGTTTTGTATCACTATTTATCTATGTGCTACTCTAGTGATGTTATTAAAGTAGTCTATTCCTCCTACACGGTGTAATGGTGATGGTGTGTGCATCCGTGTTAGTACTTGGTTTATGCTATGATTATGATCTCTTGTAGATTATGAAGTTAACTATTGCTATGATGGTATTGATGTGATCTATTCCTCCTACATAGTGTGAAGGTGACAGTGTGCTTGCTATGTTAGTACTTGGTTTAGTCGTATTGATCTATCTTACACTCTAAGGTTATTTAAATATGAACATTGAATTGTGGAGCTTGTTAACTCCGGCATTGAGGATTTGTGTAATCCTATGCAATGTGTTCATCATCCAACAAGAGTGTAGAGTATGCATTTATCTATTCTGTTATGTGATCAAAGTTGAGAGTGTCCACTAGTGAAAGTCTAATCCCTAGGCCTTGTTCCTAAATACTGCTATCGCTACTTGTTTACTACTGCTGCGTTACTACTGCTTGTTTACTGTCCTGGGCAAAGCACTTTTCTGGTGCCGTTGCCACTGCTCATATATATTCATACCACCTGTATTTCACTCTCTCTTCGCCGAACTAGTGCACCTATTAGGTATGTTGGGGACACAAGAGACTTCTTGCTTTGTGGTTGCAGGGTTGCATGAGAGGGATATCTTTGACCTCTTCCTCCCTGAGTTCGATAAACCTTGGGTGATCCACTTAAGGGAAAACTTGCTGCTGTTCTACAAACCTCTGCTCTTGGAGGCCCAACACTGTCTACAGGAAAAGGAGGGGGCGTAGACATCAAGCTATTTTCTGGCGCCGTTGCCGGGGAGGAAAGGTAAAAGGTACTCACACTCCGGATCTCGGCTACTAAGCTATTTTCCGGCGCCGTAAGTACTCGAAGCTATTTCCTTTAGATTCTGCAATTGCATCTTTTTGTTTCTTGTTTTTATTTTCACTAGTTAGGCATAATGGAAAACAACAAAAAAATTGGTGAGCTTTTTAATCTTTTTCCTGATTTAGAATTGTTTGTTGCGAAAATTAAAAAACCTATGGAACCTTATTTGCATGCTAGTAGCGATGTTATTAGTATGAATGCAATTACTGCTAATACTATGGATAAGTCTAAGCTTGGGGAAGCTAGTTTATATAAAAATAATCTTTTTTGCTCCTCAGCTTTGGAAGAAATATTTTGCTCTGATAATGCTTTATCTCCCATATGCGATAACTTTAATGATGCTTCTGATATTTTAAATCCACCTGCTGAAAGTATTCCGTATAAAATACCTATGAAAATTATTGAACGTGTTATGGACAACCACTATAAAGGGGATGGAACTGTCCATCCTAGAGATCATTTACTGTTTTTGCACGAATTATGCGGGTTATTCAAGTGTGCAGGTATCTCTATGGATGAAGTGAGGAAGAAGCTATTCTCTGTTTATTTGTCTGCAGTAAAGCGGCGCATTGGTATAAATTGTTGGAGAATAGACATTTTCTTGGTTGGGAGGAAATTGCATCTCTCTTTTATTCTAAATTTTATCCTCCTCATGAAGTGCATATTGATAGGAATTATATTTATAACTTTTATCCTCGTGATGGAGAGAGTATTTCTCAAGCGTGGGGGAGACTGAAGTCACTAATGCTCAAATGTCCCATTCATGAGCTCCCCCGTAATGTTATTGTTAACAATTTTTATGCGAGGCTTTCAGGACAACACAAGGACTATCTGGACGCCTGTTCGGAGGGATCCTTCACAAGCAAGGAGGTTGAAGCTAGGTGGGATCTTCTTGATCGGATTGAGGAGAACGCTGAAGGATAGGAGAACGACAAAGGTAAAGAGTCAGGTATAAATTATGATTATGAATGCATTGAAGCTTTTATGGATACCGATAAATTTTGAAATATGAGTGCTACTTATGGTCTTGACTCTCAAGTTGTTGCAAATCTTTATAAATCCTTTGCTTCTCATTTTGAATTGCCTAAAAATAATTTTGATAAGTATCATGAACCTTTTAAAGAGGCTTGCATGAAGAATGAAATTGTTGTTAATTATTGCAATAAGCATGCTCAAACTCCTAAGAATGCTATTTCCTATAAGCATGTTAATTTTTGTGGAATGCATAGACCTTGTGGAATTAATCAAGTCAAAGATGAATATTGCATCCATCATATTAATGAAAAAACTAGAAAGTGGTTTAGGGCTTTAGATGATCTTGGTAAAAAAGTTTGTGCCCTCTATCCTTTTATTTGTGAAGTTTGCCATGAAGTGGGTCATTTTAATTTTCAATGCTCCTCTAATGATAATTTGAACCCAATGAGTGCTGCAAATTTGTATTGTGATGATGAAATTACTCCTAATCAGCATGATGAACTTACTTTATTTTTGGGGTGTGAAGAACTGTCGAGAAAAATCTCTTTGTTACATATGAGTGATCTTGATATTGATGATGTCCTGCATGGGTGTTTTTCTTATTGCATTGATAATAGCCATACAAATACTTGCATACAAAATATTTTAGAAGATGACACCTTGCCAAAATATGATAGGACAGCCGTGTGTTTTGAACTAATTAATGAAAAGGAGGGATCCTCCCAAGTTTCTTCTATTGTTTCTAAAAGTAAATCAGGTTATGCGGACAAGCCACCCTTCAAGCCTCTTCCTCCTAAAGAAGGAAATGAGGAGAAGGAAGAGAAGAAGAAGAAGGGAACGAAGAAGAAGAAGAAGAAGAAGAAGAAGAAGGAGAATAAAAAGAAAGAGGTAACGGCGTATCCCCGCGTGAATGAGATAACGCTAAGTAACCGTAAGTATGTTGCTCCTAATGATTATTGTGACAATGAATCTGAATATGATGATCTTCCTATGCCCTTTACATACATTAGCGATCATGATTTGAATGAGCACACTACTTTTGATATTGCAAATCTCTGGGAAACTAATTCTGAAAATGATGATAATAATTGCCATAGTGTCAGTGCTATCCATGCTTCCTCCCATAATGATATAGAAAGCTCTAAGCTTGGGGAAGAGGTGTTTGAAAATCCTTTTGCTACTGATCATTATGTGTTTGATACATCTCCTTCTAATAACAATGATGGTATGGACACAGATAAACCAACTGTGAAAGATAACTATTCTATTTCTTATGATGACACTGTGCCTCCGACCTTTGATGATTATTATAAAGAATGCTATGATATAGGTTATAACTATCCTTATGAAACTTGTCATAGTCATGATTGGATTACCAAGAACAATTCCCTTAGTATGCAACTTGTTTACCATGTTCAAATTCTTGATAATAATCTTGCTCCAATTACTATTAATGAGAATAACTCTTCTTATGCCAAATTTAATGATACTTCTATGCATATGAACCATGATAAGAATGTTTTAAGTGATGGGTATATTGTGGATTTCATCAATGATGCTACTGAAAGTTATTATGAGAGAGGGAAATATGGTTATATGCATCTTAATAATATTAATTTTCCCCTCTTTATGTCGAGAATCTTGAAGTTACTCGTGTTTTATCCTCTTACGCTTGTCACTTTGTTCTTCATGAATTCATTTGTGTACAAGATTCCTCTGCATAGGAAGCATGTTAGGCTTAAATGTGTTTTGAATTTGCCTCTTGAAGCTCTCTTTTGCTTCAAATACTATTTCTTGCGGGTGCATCACTAAAACTGCTGAGCCCATCTTAATGGCTATAAAGAAAGAACTTCTTGGGAGATAACCCATGTGTTATTTTGCTACAGTACTTTGTTTTATATTTGTGTCTTGGAAGTTGTTTACTACTGTAGCAACCTCTCCTTATCTTAGTTTTGTGTTTTGTTGTGCCAAGTGAAGCCTCTAATCGAAGGTTGATACTAGATTTGGATTTCTGCGCAGAAACAGATTTCTATCTGTCACGAATCTGGGCTGTTTTCTCTGTAGGTAACTCAGAAAAATATTCCAATTTACGTGCGTGTTCTTCAGATATGTACGCAACTTTCATTAGTTTTGAGTTTTCTGATCTGAGCAACGGAAGTATTTATTAAAAATTCGTCTTTACGGACTGTTCTGTTTTGACAGATTCTGCCTTTTATTTCGCATTGCTTCTTTCGCTGTGTTGGGTGGATTTCTTTGTTCCATTACCTTCCAGTAGCTTTGAGCAATGTCCAGAAGTGTTAAGAATAATTGTGTCACCTCTGAACATATGAGTTTTTGATTATGTACTAACCCCTCTAATGAAGTTTATGAGAAGTTTGGTGTGAAGGAAGTTTTCAAGGGTCAAGAGAGGAGGATGATATACTATGATCAAGAAGAGTGAAAGTTCTAAGCTTGGGGATGCCCCGGTGGTTCACCCCTGCATATATCAAGAAGACTCAAGCGTCTAAGCTTGGGGATGCCCAAGGCATCCCCTTCTTCATCGACAAATTATCAGGTTCCTTCTCTTGAAACTATATTTTTATTCGGTCACATCTTATGTACTTTACTTGGAGCGTCTGTATGTTTCTTGTTTTTGTTCTTGTTTGAATAAATGCTTGTGTGGGAGAGAGACACGCTCCGCTGGTTCATATGAACATATATGTTCTTAGCTTTTAATGTTCATGGCGAAGGTTGAAACTGCTTCGTTAATTGTTATATGGTTGGAAACGGAAAATGCTACATGTAGTAATTGGTATGATGTCTTGAATAACTTGATACTTGGCAATTGTTGTGCTCTTGTTTAAGCTCTTGCATCATATACTTTGCACCTATTAGTGAAGAAATACATAGAGCTTGTTAAAATTTGGTTTGCATGAGTGGTTTCTCTAGAGTCTAGATATTTTCTAGTGAGGTGTTTGAACAACAAGGAAGACGATGTATAGTCTTATAATGCTTGTAATATGTCTTTTATGTAAGTTTTGATGTACTAGTTTATGCTTGTGTTTGCTTCAAACAACCTTGCTAGCCTAAGCCTTGTATCGAGAGGGAATACTTCTCATGCATCCAAAATACTTGAGCCAACCACTATGCCATTTGTGTCCACCATACCTACCTACTACATGGTATTTCTCCGCCATTCCAAAGTAAATTGCTTGAAGTGCTACCTTTAAATTTCTATCCTCTACCTTTGCAATATATAGCTCATGGGACAAATAGCTTAAAAACTATTGTGGTATTGAATATGTACTTATGCACTTTATCTCTTATTAAGTTGCTTGTTGTGCGATAACCATGTTCCTGGGGACGCCATCAACTACTCTTTGTTGAATATCATGTGAGTTGCTATGCATGTTCGTCTTGTCTGAAGTAAGGGCGATCTACCACCTTATGGTTAGAGCGTGCATATTGTTAGAGAAGAACATTGGGCCGCTAACTAAAGCCATGATCCATGGTGGAAGTTTCAGTTTTGGACATATATCCTCAATCTCATATGAGAAAATTAATTGTTGCTACATGCTTATGCATAAAAGAGGAGTCCATTATCTGTTGTCTATGTTGTCCCGGTATGGATGTCTAAGTTGAGAATAATCAATAGCGATAAATCCAATGCGAGCTTTCTCCTTAGACCTTTGTACAGGCGGCATAGAGGTGCCCCTTTGTGACACTTGGTTAAAACATGTGCATTGCGATAATTCCGGTAGTCCAAGCTAATTAGGACAAAGTGCGGGCACTATTAGTATACTATGCATGAGGCTTGCAACTTGTAAGATATAATTTACATGATACATATGCTTTATTACTACCGTTGACAAAATTGTTTCTTGTTTTCAAAATAAAAGCTCTAACACAAATATAGCAATCAATGCTTCCCTCTGCAAAGGGCCTTTCTTCTACTTTTATGTTGAGTCAGTTTACCCATTTCTCTCTATCTTAGAAGCAAACACTTGTATTAACTGTGCATTGATTCTTACATACTTGCTTATTGCACTTGTTATATCGCTTTGCATTGACAACTATCCATAAGATATACATGTTACAAGTTGAAAGCAACCGCTGAAACTTAATCTTCCATTGTGTTGCTTCAATGTCTTTACTAAGAATTTATTGCTTTATGAGTAACTCTTATGCAAGACTCATTGATGCTTGTCTTGAAAGTACTATTCATGAAAAGTCTTTGCTATATGATTAATTGTTTACTCATTGCATTAACATTGCTTCGAATCGCTGCATTCATCTCATATGATTTACAATAGTATGATCAAGATTATGTTGGTAGCATGTCACTTCAGAAATTATCTTTTTATCGTTTACCTACTCGAGGACGAGTAGGAACTAAGCTTGGGGATGCTGATACGTCTCCAACGTATCTATAATTTCTGATGTTCCATGCTTGTTTTATGACAATACCTACATGTTTTGCTTGCACTTTATATCATATTATGGCATTTATTGGACTAACCTATTAACAAGATGTCACAGTGCCAGTTTCTGTTTATTATGTCTGTTTATTGCAGAAAAGGCCAAAAAACCAAAGTGCTCGAAAAAATCCAGAAAAATTACAGAAATTCTATTTCGCTGGAAGACTCACGGAGCCAGAAGGGCAAGCCAGGGGGAGGCCCAGGGCCTCCTCACCATAGGCCGGCGCGGCCTGGAGGGTGGTCACCCCACCCTATGGTGTCGTCGCCTCGGGACTCTTCCGACTCCGACTCTTCGCCTATTTAAGCCGTCGTGACCTAAAACTTCGAGACCGCTTGACGAAACTCCAGAAAGACTCCAGGGGCGCCGCCACATCGCGAAACTCCAATTCGGGGGACAGAAGTCTCTGTTCTGGCACCCTGCCGGGACGGGGAATTGCCCCCGGAGCCATCTCCACCGCCGTCTTCACCGCCATCTTCACCGCCATCGCTGCCTCCATGATGAGGAGGGAGTAATCCACCCCTGAGGCTGAGGGCTCCGCTGTAGCTATGTGGTTCATCTCTCTCCCATGTACCTCAATACAATAATCTCATGAGCTGCTTTACATGATTGAGATTCATATGAGTTTTGTATCACTATTTATCTATGTGCTACTCTAGTGATGTTATTAAAGTATTATATTCCTCCTACACGGTGTAATGGTGATGGTGTGTGCATCCGTGTTAGTACTTGGTTTATGCTATGATTATGATCTCTTGTAGATTATGAAGTTAACTATTGCTATGATGGTATTGATGTGATCTATTCCTCCTACATAGTGTGAAGGTGACAGTGTGCTTGCTATGTTAGTACTTGGTTTAGTCGTATTGATCTATCTTACACTCTAAGGTTATTTAAATATGAACATTGAATTGTGGAGCTTGTTAACTCCGGCATTGAGGATTCGTGTAATCCTACGCAATGTGTTCATCATCCAACAAGAGTGTAGAGTATGCATTTATCTATTCTGTTATGTGATCAAAGTTGAGAGTGTCCACTAGTGAAAGTCTAATCCCTAGGCCTTGTTCCTAAATACTGCTATCGCTACTTGTTTACTACTGCTGCGTTACTACTGCTGCGTTACTACTGCTTGTTTACTGTCCTGGGCAAAGCACTTTTCTGGTGCCGTTGCCACTGCTCATATATATTCATACCACATGTATTTCACTATCTCTTCGCCGAACTAGTGCACCTATTAGGTGTGTTGGGGACACAAGAGACTTCTTGCTTTGTGGTTGCAGGGTTGCATGAGAGGGATATCTTTGACCTCTTCCTCCCTGAGTTCGATAAACCTTGGGTGATCCACTTAAGGGAAAACTTGCTGCTGTTCTACAAACCTCTGCTCTTGGAGGCCCAACACTGTCTACAGGAAAAGGAGGGGGCGTAGACATCACAGCTCCATCCATTCCTCGGCTCATGTTGCATGCTGACCCCTTGTCGTTCTTATCGGCTAACCTCTTCCTCTGCAACTGATGACACCTCTAACAGCACTGCTGAACTGGCGACCTTGCACAAAGGGTTGGAGGTCCTCGAAGAGAAGGTTCGGGCAACAGCTCATTGAAGCTGAGGAAGCTCTCATCGTTCACTCCCTCGAGGAAGCAGAAGGCCTCGGGGCTGAACTGAAGACCGACTTGGTCAAAAAAACGCGTCTTGAACACGCGGCTGGTAGATCCTGTGTAATTTGTACTAGAGTCGATGGCTGTGCATCGGCTGTTCATCATGAGAAATTTTTTTTTACTGGCCGATTTTTCTATCGGCCACTCAAATTTCACTGCCCATGTATCTCACATGTTCCTCTGATTATGTGCCCCCCGAGCCGAATCTGTCAGGTTACTGCAGATATCGGCTCTGCAGTTATCCAAGGCACTCTATTTGAACGTCGGCTCTGTTAGGACCAATGTTGACTTCTTCCAGCTCATCAGCCGACGTAAATCCGTTGCCCGTTCGATCGATGTTGAACACAGGTAGAACGTATGGTGAGGATAATTTTGGCCGATTGCTGGAATCGGCCTCCATGTTGATTAAATCGCTCAATGAAGGTTTTGCAATGTTCGTGCGTCACTATGACTACGTGACATGCTTGAGACAAGATCATTACTTTTCATTTTTTGGGGGCCGATCACAAGGATCGGCCTGCCCATGTACCTTCATAGACTTTGCTCCTGTTACACGGTCAGGCCAGTGGATAAGACCAGCCTCACCCCGTTTTTTGACACGTTGATGTACTCGCAGTCGTCCAAAGTGATGCCTGAGAGTGGCTCTTGGCCTTCCGTCTCCCAAACGTTCATGCCAGCCGTTGAAACCTCGGTTGTATCGTCTGCATGGACGACTTCTACTTCATCTCCATCCCACTGTATTAAGCATTGGTGCATCGTAGATGGAATGCAACAGTTGGCGTGGATCCAATCTCTCCCTAGCGGAGACAGCGTAAGTGCTCTTCTTTGTCGACAATGAAGAACGTCGTAGGGATGGTTTTCCTTCCTACGGTCAGATCCACGTTCAGAACACCTTGTGCATCAGATGCTTGGCCGTTGAAATCACTCAGTGTCACGTTGGTCTTGATCAGATCCGAGCTAGAGCGTCCCAACCGACGTAGCATGGAGTATGGCATGATGTTGACTGCCGCTCCGGTGTCCACCAGCATCCTATTGACAGGCTGCCCATTGATATAACCTCGTAAGTACAGGGCCTTCAGGTGTCTGTAACTTCTTTCACGTGGCTTCTCAAAGATAACCGGCCGTGGGCCGCAGTCAAGTTGTGCCACAGGTGCTTCGTCTAATCCTGGAGCACAAAACTCCGCTGGAAGGATGAACACCATGTTTGTACTAGCCGATGTCTCATCATCGGCTTTCCTTTGCTTGGGGCGCCACTCCATCTTTTGTGGTCGACCCTCTTCGTCTAGGGTTCGTTGAATTTTCGCGGCCAGATCGGGCCGCGCCTTCCTTAGCGTGTGCAGGTATAACCTTTCGGCTTCCTCCAAACCGCGCAGTCGCTGAACCCTACGCTTTTGGGAACGGCTGAGTCCATCAGGGCACCACCTTGGCCGGTGGTACTTGTCCTCTTCTTCTCCATAGTCATCTTCCAACTCCTCGAGGCCTTCTTCCCGAGAGGACTCAGTTGGCTTGTTCCTAGATGGGAGAGGCCCAAGACGTTTGAACACTGACACGTCTGTTGCACCCTTCTTCTTCTGTCTACATTCTGGGCAGTTGCCGATTGTAGGCAATCGGCTCATTCCTGAATCCCAGCAGTGTTTGAAGAAAGGGCAGTCCCAGTGCTTGTCCACGTCGTCCTGTTCTCTCGACTTCTCCTTGGCGTAGCGCTCATATCCCTCCTCGTCGCGATCATGCCGACGATGTCTCCTGGCGTTCCTGCTAGATAGACGATTCCTTTCATCGTCGCTATTGTACCGCCGACGCTGGTCATACTGACTCACGTATTTATTGAGGAGATGATCAGAGAGAGGTCGTTGATATCGTACATTCTTCACTTCTCCCTCTGTGATGTAGCGCTTGCCATCGTGTCGGAGCCGATCGCGTGGAGCGGCTTCCTCTTTGTCCTTGCTACGAGAGGGGCTGCCCTCGCCTTTGTCCTTTCCAGTGGTGCCCTGTGCTCGACCATGTTGATGCTTAACGAAAAACCTGGCTGGCACCCCTCGGGGTAAGCGTACTCCACCGTGTTAACGGCGGGGAAGGGGTGTGTGTCGACTTTCATGGCGTACTGGTTGAAGATTAGACGCCCTTGCTCTATCGCCATTTGGATCTGCTGACGCCACACCCTGCAGTCGTTAGTGTTATGGCTGAACGTGTTATGCCATTTGCAATATGGCTTTCCATTCAGCTCCTATGCTGTGGGGAGTTTGAGACCGTCGGGTAACTTCCGCTGCTTTTCCTTGAGTAAGAGATCAAAAACTTGCTCGGCTTTGGTCACGTCGAAGTCAAACCCTCTAGGAGGACCTTGTGGCTTCACCCATTTGCAGGACACGGGGGTTGCCCCCCGAGTCCATTCAGCTACTGCTACCTCTTGATCTCCCGCGGCCCCTTCATCTTCATCTGCTTCAACCAAGACTACCGCACGCTTGAATTTGTCCTGGTACAAGTCTGGGTGGCGCTGTTCATATAACGACAGTTTCTGAACCATGTGCGCCAGTGAAGGGTAGTCTGCTTGGGAGGCCATATCCTTGATTGGTGATGCAAGGCCCACCACTGCCAACTCGACTGCTTCTTTTTCAGTCACACGAGCCGAATAACATCGGTTCCTAACAGTTCTGAAGCGCTGGATGTATTCTGCCACAGTTTCTCCACGCTTCTGACGTACTTGTGCTAGATCGGCAATGCCAGACTCGGAAGCCTCTGAGTGATAATGCATGTGGAACTGTTCTTCCAACTGCTTCCAAGTCCGGATCGAGTCTGGTGGCAACGAGGTGTACCACCCGAAAGCCGATCCCGTGAGGAACTGTGCGAAGAACCTCACGCGTAGTGGATCTGCAGCTGAGATCGTGCCCAGCTGCGCCAAATATCGGCTTACATGCTCGATTGAGCTGGAGCCATCTGCCCCACTAAACTTGGAGAATTCAGGGAGCCGATATTTGGGTGGTAGTGGGATCAAATCGTAGTCGTTGGGATACGGCTTGGAATAGCCGATTGCCCTCCTTTTCGGCACCATGCCGAACTGGTCTCTTAAGATCGTGCTGATCTGATCCGCCGTGCTAGCTGCAGGAGTTGAACTCTGAAGATTTGCTGGGGTGGCGTACTTAGCTAGCCACGCTTGCTTCTCGAGATCTGAGCTAGCCACAGGAGTTGAGCTCTGGAGGTTCGTCGGAGCGGCATACTTAGCCAGCCACGTCTGCTTCTCAAGATCTGATCCAGAAACTCCTCCTGCTGTTCCAGAAGTCCCTGCTGTTGCAGTCTGGTTCATGAGTGCCCGATTCGTCGTCGGCACGTATGTGCACGTGTATCCGTGATGGATCTCCTTGGGCGACTCGTACATGATCTTGTAATCACTAGGATCGACCCCGATCTTGTAGACATCGAATGCCTGTGTATTCGGCACTTCTGGTGCTGCCAGCGCGAACGGCAGCGGTGGTCGGCTCTGGAGTGGTAGCTCCCCTTGATGAGTTCCTAGAGCTGGTCCTGACGGAGAGTACCGATGATTCAAGATTTCATGGAGCACTCGAAGAGCGACCCGCTCCAAAGTGTTCACCAGGCTCTCAGAGTGGCGGTGTAGCGAATGAGCTACCATGAAATTGATCTCCTGACGCAAAGACGTGGTGCGTTCTTCTGAAGGGGTGGACAGGTCCACTCCATCGAGCGCGCCTTCAGGTGAGAACCCTCTCCACCTGATGCAGTGTGAGCGGGTCCTGTGGAAAGAGCCGATGAGGTTGGCCTCGAGGAGAGTTTTGACATCGTCATACTTCTTCTTGAGCTCCTCTGGCAGATCCTCGTACGTGACTGGAGTACCTTCCGCCATCTCAGATGTAGATGGCGATGCAGTTGATGTCGAAGACGGTCCCACCGGGCGTGCCAGAATGTGTTGGCGTCCGAAACCCACCGGTGAGCAACGGCTGGCAACACGAAGAGCCGGGAACAACTCAGAGCTGCGGCTGGCCCTGGTCCCTCGCGCGACGGCCCGCAAAGACTCTGCACACACGTCCGATGCTGGTGCAAGGGCGTGCCACCTGACCTATACCCGGTCGTGAAGGTGATGGATTTGCTTCGCTTAGGTTTCTGCATGGCATACACGTAAACATTAAATACGAGCCTCGATCGGCTCTCAGGTTTTCCCGTGAATCGGCTCAAGGAGCCGATCCACCCATGATTCGTAAAGGGTTTACGATAGCATGGTGGTCCTGCTTGATCAACATAAAGCTAAAACGATCTACAACGATTTAGGGTTTTCACCGCATAATCGGAACATCCTACTCGTGATTGAGCCTAGCAGCCACGCACGGTATCAATAAACCAACCCTATATAAGGCCTAAAAACCAACATGAAGTTGATCCCCGGAACATCTTATCTAGGGTTAGCAAACTGCACCCTACGTGCCACCGGATCCTTCAACCCGTTTGCAAGGCCTAACTATGCAGATATTAAACTAATCCTTGAAGAACAAGGAACAATCATAACGGATCGAATCTACTAAATAATGATCAAGCAAGGTGCCGCCCTTACACCTAAGAAAGGTGTAAGGACGGCTAGACGTCTAAGGGTTGCATGAACGAAAGCATGTAGCAAGGTAAAACGATGCTAACCCTAACACATCTATGATAACTACGTTGCTCGCCATCAAAAAGGCTTCAGCACGAGCAACGCATGAACAACGAATAAACGTATACTGCCTAGATCGCAAGATGCGATCTAGGCAGCATGATGCTTACCCGGAAGAAACCCTCAAAACAAGGGGTCGGCGATGCGCCAAGATTGGTTTGTGATGAACGTGATTGTTGTTTATCTCGATAACCCTACATACATATTTATAGTCCGTAGACTTTCTAACGTGGGAATAATCCCAACCGTGCACGAGTCAAGTTTTATCTAACCGACACGTATCCTACTATATTTACAGATACAAGGGCAAACTGCCCAATCTTCGTGTATAAGGCCGGTTCACGTATTTCTTCTATGTATATTCTTCAAGCCCAATCTTGATCGCGGCCCACCTCTGACTCGGTCAAATTCTGGTGATAACAGTATCAACTTGTCCAGAGCCTCTACTAGCAACGGAGAGCATGCAAGATCATAAATAACACATATATGATAGATCAATAATCAACTTGACATAGTATTCCATATTCATCGGATCCCAACAAACACAACATATAGCATTACAAATAGATGATCTTGATCATGATAGGCAGCTCATAAGATCTAAACATGATAGCACAAGAGGAGAAGACAACCATCTAGCTACTGCTATGGACCCATAGTCCAAGGATGAACTACTCACACATCAGTCCGAAGGCGATCATGGTGATGTAGAGTCCTCCGGGTGATGATTCCCCTCTCCGGCAGGGTGCCGGAGGCGATCTCCTGAATCCCCCGAGATGGGATTGGCGGCGACGGCGTCTCTGAAACTTTTCTTGTATCATGGTTCTCGGTCATAGGGTTTTCGCGACGGAGAGAATAAATAGGCGAAGAGGCAGAGTCGGGAGAGGCTCGAGGGGCCCACACCCTAGGGCGGCGCGCCCCCCTCCTTGGCCGCGCCGCCAGGTGGTGTGGGGCCACCTTGGCTCCTCTTCGTTTCCTCTTCGGACTTCTGGAAGGCTCCGTGGAAAATAAGACCCTGAGCTTTTGTTTCGTCCAATTCCGAGAATATTTCCCGTGTAGGATTTCTGAAACCAAAAACAGCAGAAAACAGGAACTGACGCTTCGGCATCTTGTTAATAGGTTAGTGCCGAAAAATGCGTATAAATGATATAAAGTGTATATAAAACATGTGAGTATTGTCATAAAACTAGCATGGAACATAAGAAATTATAGATACGTTTGAGACGTATCAGGGATGCAGCCAGGGACAGGAACTTCCTAGCTTCAGGAAGAAGAGGGACTGAGGGAGTGCAGCTACGTAGGTCCATAGCTGCACCGCCAAGTGCGAGATTTGGAGAGCTCGATGAGTATGGATGTCTGCTGAGCAAAGGATCACGTGTTCCGTGTAATTGGTTCACAAAGCTTCTCTGTCCAAATATGCATGATGCAGTTGTTCTGAAACTCTTAAGCATGTATGACACCGAAAAATTTGGAGAGATCAATGAGTATGGTGTTAGTGCCGTTGTTTAAAGGATTTGATCACTGTAGTGATACTTTTCTTTTTTGGTAATTCTTCTTTCTTTTTTTGGCTGTGTGCATCCGTAATGTCGCTAGGGTAGTGTGTTATTGCAGAGACTAGGTGTAATTGATATCTTTGTGATATTAATATATACTCTTTGTCGAAAAAAATGATACCAAAAAATGCTGCTGGCAAATAAAGGTTCTGCGTTCCATGAAAAAACATGATTTCGTGTTCAAGAAATGACAGGGAATTATGCATTTCTTGCAGGTCACGGAGCTTATCGAAATGCTCCACTGGGGGCAATTCATATTCTACAGAAATTTACCATGGACTGACATAAATTGTGGATCAGCTCATGTTGGGCCGGACAAATGGACTAGGTGCAGGTTATACAATTTGTGGGCCTCTTGGATCCAAAGGTAGGTTCTGCTTCTCTTTTATTTCTGTTTTTTCAACAACTCCGCTTCATTCCCTTAAAAAAAAACCAATTCTTGATGGCGGAGCTGCTACAGAAGCTGAACCCAACGAAATTGAAACAGTTAGATTTTTGAGAAAGTAGTTGGCAACATATCCTATGAATCCGACCGCTTTCGTGTATCCGTCCATTCTAGGCACTCGGATGGAAATCGCACGCATGCCATAACAGCCGTGGCTAATTTATAGTTACACGCCTGCCTAGAATTTGGGTTTGCCGAACACTTATTTGTTCTTTCGAAAGCAGTGACGGTGTGGGTAAATTCAATCACTGTCTTGTTTCCCCTTTCCGACATTCCTCATACATACATAATAGAAGTCATCCGGTCTACCGGTTACTTCAATTTTGAAGTATGTATCCATTTCAACTGAAGCGGAAAGCTCAATCTTTCCCGTGTGCACCATCATCTCTCTTCTTCTTTGCCCTCCCGTGCTCTTACTACATAGGAAATAAAAATATTGATTTTTTTTCTAAAACTTTGCATGCACACATAGAATGTACGTATCCTATGCATTCAGTGCTTTTATGTATCCTATGCATCCATCTGTCCTTGGCCCTTAGATTAATATCGCACGCACGGCAATACAATTCTGGCTAATTTGCATTTACCCGCCCGCCTGAATACCCAAGTCTTGTGATAAGGGCATCTCCAACCACGCGATCCAAACCGCGCCCGCGCGTCCGTTTGGGTCGAGCCGGACAAAAACGCGGCCCAGCGCGCGGACCTATCCCTAAAACGGATGGCCGCGGCGTCCGGGACGACCCAAACCCGGCCCAAATCTGGGACGAGTTTGCGTGGCCGCGGACGCCGGATGCTGGTCGCTCGCGTCCTCCCCTTGTCCGCCCCTGGCCCGCCTGTCTGTCTCCCAAAACACACCCAGTCCACTCCACTCCCAAAACCTAGAGGTGGCCGACGAAGCGACTGCCGCCGCCACCGCCACCATCGGAGACGAGGCAGAGCTCGCGGCCGTTGCCGCTCCTCCCTTGGCGGAGGCTCCTCAACTGGACGCTCCGGTGGTCGTGGAGCCCGGGCCGGCGACGAAGAAGGCGAATCCCGACCTCACCGCGGAGCAGAGGAAGATCGAGAGCAAGAAGAGGGCCGACCGCCACAGGGCGCTCGACCAAAGGAAGAGGGATATCGCTGCCGCGGAGGAGCGGCAGCGGGCGGCGGAGCAGCTTCTCCAACTCAAGACGGAGGCCAAGGCGGACGTCTTGCAAGAGCATGCCATGCTCTTTTATGGCCACCAAGCGCTCGCTCAGCACTTGATCCTCCCTGCCGCCGGCACGGCCTCGGGGGGGGAGCTCATCCTCGTCCGTGACCCGGCCCCTTCCTCCAAGGTCAACAACCCTGCCGGTAGCCCCGTTTGGGTACACGCCCGGCGCGCACGAATTGGGGACGCAATCGGCGCGGTACGCGTACCCGTCACGGGATGGGTCACCGGAGCTGGGCGAGTCGTTCACGGGGCCGTCTCCTTCGTCCATTGACCTGAACCGTGCGTCGGCGAACTCCAAAGGCCCCAAGAACATGGGAGCTGCAGCGATGGCCGGCGCACGGAACCTGCTCAACGATTTGTCCACCGTGCAGGGCCCTCCGGTGTACACGCAGCCAATGCCGACCACCATGCCCTCTGCTTCGACCGAGCAGGCTCCCCAGCCGCCTGCCGTTGACACACATCAGGACAGCACTGCCTGTCCCGGCAGCATTAACATCGAGGAGGAGCCGTTGTTCGCTCAGGAGTTGACGCAAGCCGCAGCTGCACAAGCTCGAGCTCGCCGCGTAAGCAAACAAACCAGCAACTACACGGAGAAGGAGGACAAGGTGCTGGTCGAAGGATGGTTGACCATCGGGCAAGATGCATTGACGGGTGCCGAGCAGAAGGGGACCGCATTCTGGCGCCGGATCTATGAATACTTTCATGAGCATCGCAAATACGGACAGGATCCATTTGAGAGCGACCGAAGCGAAATATCGCTCCAAAAGAGGTGGGGAACAATTCAAACGGAATGCAACAAATTCCAGGCGGCATATGATCACGTGAAGCGGCTCCCCGTTAGCGGCATGGGCATGAAGGACTTGGTATGATTCTTAACCTCAACTCGTTCATTCGGTGTTTGCACATATGTTTATCGTTCTTGTCTCGCTTTGCTCTAGGCGATTGGTACAAATCGGTCAATGGAGAAAAGACCTTTGCCTTCCCTCATTGTTGGAAGATACTCGAAGGAACCCCCAAGTTCAAGGAGGGGTACGAGGGGTACATGGCGACCTTGACTGGCAACAAGACCGCCAAAGATCCGACGGTCATTGACCTTGATGGTGGCCAGCCTTGCGGTAGCTCCGCTTCTCGTGCAAGTCGTCCTCGCGGCCACAAGGCAACCAAAGCCGACTTGAAGCGTGATGCCTCGTCCATGTTATTGTTTGACACTTTGAAGGAGCTGCATGCCGATAGAGAGGTGTCCACGGACAAGAGGGATGAGAGAAGGTGCCGGGAGAAAAAGGAGGACAGGAAGAACTACTTCGATGTCCAAAAGAAGAAGCTTGAGATAGAAGAGGTCAAGGCCAAGACCAAAGCTAGAGAAATTGAGCTCAAAGAGAGAGAAATTGAGCTCACAGCACTGGCAAGGGCCCAAGAAGTGGAGTTGAAGGCGAAGGAAGTTGAGCTCAAACGCCAAGCCGAAGACAACCTGATCATGAATGCCGACTTGACCAACATGAGTGAGGCGAAGAGAGCTTGGTTCGAGAAGAGCAGAAGGAGATCCTAGAGCGTCCAAATTGAGTTGACAATCTCAATTTGTAATTTTTATATTTGTTCGAACTATGGCACATTTTATTTCTTCATCATGCAACATTTTATTTGATATTGTTTTATGCTATTTGATATTATTCTATAATTGTTAGATATTATTTCTATATTTGTTACATACTATTTATAACTATGTGTGGCCAGATGGCCTATTTCTTTGGAAATAGGCCAAATGGCCAAATGGGTGGCCGCTGCGTTGGCCGCAGCGTGCGACCCAAACGGACACGCGGACGCGGGGCGTTGTCCGCGTGTCCGGCCGACCACGCAAACGGCCCAAAACAGACGGCCCAGCACGCCGTTTGGATCAGCCGGTTGGAGATGACCTAACCGCCCAACTAGCGTTTATGTTCCTGGTACGAGATTGGAATATGGAATATATGGATCTTGTACAACACACTGATCAGATCCATCCTATACACCAGAGCAGATCAAATTCTATGCTAAACTCATCATGCTGACCGACCGAGGATCATGACGCACAAACGAGGCGGCCAGCGGGCGCGGCTGCCGGCGACCACAAAACACGACTTGCAGCGGCGGCGAAGAATCGGAGACCACTGGCAGCAGGTGGCCGCAATCGACCACACAGCGCATGCGGCCGGTGACGACCAAGCATGACTCGTGAAGAGATCGTAACATCATGGAAGTATGGAAACTTTTTTTTTAACAAGGAGTGCCCCGCCTGGAAGGTTCTCATTAAAACCAAACGGTGAAGGTACACGTTATTACAAAGGATCCCATAAGATCAGGAAAAATATATAGGTCCCCAGTATTTGCAGAAAAGACCTTACTAAAAAATGAAAAAAAGCAATCCGATCCTTCTTTTGCTCCACCGCCGAGCCGGAGGTCAGCGACGCCGCCGTCATGCGCAGAGGCGGGGACGGAGCCACTTGCTTCTATGCAGACGGAGTATGCGGTTGCAGACCTCCAGAGGGGCCTCACAAAGGAGGTTGAGTGTTCGCCGGAGCCCTTCGCCGGCTGTTGGATAGGCCATGGTTTGGCCTTGGATGTCGGACCGAGGTGATGCTCAAGAAAATAGCTTCCCAACTCCATTGTTGGATGGCACTTCGGCTCACCCAATCTACTCCTCCATCCTTCACCACCTCAGCGCATGATGGAGGGCTAAAACTGGAGGAAAAGAAGCACCTTGCAGCAGAGGATTCTTCAGCAACGCCGACGATGCAAAGCTGCCCGCCTTCAGACTCACCATTCCTGCCACGGATAGGAGGACGCAGGCGGAGAAGATAGGCTTGAAGAAGAACCCGAAGAAATCACTTATTTAAGAAGACCTCAACTGGAGGCCAGAGACCACCGCTGAACGCCAGGATCACCCAGGGACTGCTTCGCCTCTCCTAGTCTCCTCGCCACCACGGCTGGCCAGAGGTGCCGAAGGTCCTGGATTTTTGGCGCCCCACCATCCCTCCTCCTAGCCACCTCGGCCGGCCAGGAAGAACAGAGGAGCTCCATACCCAAACGCCAGAAGGTGGCCGGCAGCCACATCATTATTCAGGGAGACGGTGATTCCCGTCAGCCTCTCTAGCTCCTTCCATCGGAGCAAGCAGAGAAGAGAGAAGGATCCTAGAGCAGCTGAGTTCTGGGCGCCGAGATCTGCTGCTCGCCTCCAACTACCGGGCAAAAAGCCCACTACTAGCACATGGCCAAAACTACTAGCTACCCTAACTATTCCGGCGCCCCCATCTCCATCTTCGGCCAGCAGCACCGCCGGATCGGAGTCGGGGGCGGCCCGGCAAGGAGAGTGTGTCTACCAAAGGGAGAGAGCGAAAGCGGTGGGAGGGGAGGGGAAAGTGAGCGCTAGAAGTATGGAACCTCACATTTTATCCGCATGCTGCAGCTAATTAGAACTAGTACTTTGTGCATATGACAATATTCCAGCCAGTCGCCATCGTAATTTTTTTTTGATAAAGGGAATATATTAATATCAAGAAGATACCAATTACACCCAGCCTCTGCAACAACGCACCACCCTAATGGCACTACGGATGCACACAGCCAAAAAAAGGAAAAGAAAACTAAGAAACAAAAGCCCCGCTATAGCATCTCGGGCCTAACAACAGCAGTACATCCACCGCCAAGACAACACCTGAATTACAGACTCTTCAAAAAACGACGCCTCCAAGAAGGGAACAGTGCTCAAACACCATCGTCGCCCGATCAAAGATCTTAGGTTTTCACCCTGAAGATAGTCCCCGCTCTCAAAACAATGCCTCCACCAAGGCCATTGCTAGGCACAACCAGTTAAGGCCAGACCTTGGGTTTTCACCCAGAAAGGTAGGACTCTGCGCTTCACTTGTGTTGTCGCCCCCACTTTCATACCGCTGATGTGAAGCCCGGAACACCATGCCAGTCTCTCAATAGCGTGGAGACTTGAAACTCCCTTAGCTAGTCCTCCCCTCCGGCCTTCATGAAATTCTCTTCTTCCGACGTTCATCATGGATCCATAGTCACTTGATGTCAACACAGAAAAAGAGCTTCACGCTGCTCCCTCCAGAACCAATCGGTCGGAATAAAAGCATGGGTGCGCACGACCGAATACCTCCGATCCAGGAAACTCTAGGCAAAGCACTGTTACATTCGCCGACGGAGCCTTCCGGAACTCAACCCTCCGGCCAGATCACGAGTCCAGGCCTCCGGTAGGTCCTCCTCTTCACGCAAGAGAGGCCCTAGGACCGCCGCCTTTTATTCAGCAAGACATGAGATCCCAAGATCCACCATATCTTGCTGGCCATCTCCGGCTGAAGGAGGAGGAGGCCGCCGCCAAGATCGGGGCCGCCGCCCCGACGCCCAAGTGATGCGGGCAGAGCCGCAGACCATCGATGCAACCCGCGATGGAACCATGGTGCAGGAGCTCGGGGCCCTCCAGACCCATGTGGGTCCAGATCGAGCCCAACCACCCCACCGCCATCTGCCAACCGCCAGTCGCCGCACCTCTGGCCGCCGTTGCCACGCACCACCACCGCAAGGCCCGAGATCGAGCACCGCCATCGCCGAGCCCTGTCGCGACCAGCAGGAGCCCCGCCGCCGCCACACCGCGCGAGCTTTGCCCGGCAGCGCCTTCGGCGGCGGCGGAGGGAAGGGAGGGCGGAGGGGAGGGGTACTCGGAGCGGCGGCAGGGTGGAGCCCCGGTGCGGCGCATCGCCGCCGCACGGGGGGACGGGGAAGGGGTTAGCACTAGTAGCCCTCTCAAAGAGATGCATGCACTAGTCGCCATCGTAATGAGGCCTTGGGATCTTCGTTCCAACACGGCAACCGCTGCAATATTGTTGTGTGGCCGCCGCCGGGAGGGGATGGCATGATCTGCATGATCTTGTTTTTCTGAACTATAAACAACAACGTCGGGAGGGGATTATCGTAAAGTTCTATGACTTGGGTGTCCAGGCGGGCGTGTAACTGTAAATTAGCCACTGCTGTTATGGTGTGCGTGCGATTTCCATCCGAGTGTCTAGAATGGGCGGATACATGGATACACGAAAGCGGTCGGATTCATAGGATATGTTGCCCACATGTACTCACGCGCACACTCACATGCTTGTTTTTTCCTTGGTTTTAGTGTGTTTTGTCAAATTTTTTGTAAAATTCAAAAAAAAAAAAGCGCATTGAGCAAACGAGTTCTCTCAACAATTTGAGTTTTGATCGACGGTGGTTGATAACGGTTAGATCATTGTCACGACTCACGTGACAACTCTTGGATGTTTTCACTTCATAGAACGTCCGCTCCTCGTGTCCAAAATATTTGCCACTGATTGTGAATCATCTCCTTTGTTTTTCTGATTTGTCAAATGCATAGACAATGTTTCGACGCATTTGCTAGAAACAAAAGAAGACACACAACACAGAGCGGAGAGGGAGTAACAAACTTGTTTTCTGATGTCAAATGCATGTCTAGTCAGGCACAGTATTATTTTCGTGAGTTGTACGCGCGTACTCGGTTTATAGTGGGCCACCCTAGCTAGCGGTCGAGCGCTGCCTTTGATCCCAGCGATCGTTTTTGTCGTTACCGAAAATGGAAATCCGGGCGATTCCACTGTTTCCATTTCTGGCTGAACGTGAGGCGGAGCAAAATTTAGCAATGGTAAATGTGAAGAGTTATCAACCCGAAAAAAAATTTAATTTATAATATTTTAGAAACATTTTTAGCTCTCAAATTTATCAACCCCTCCGCCCGGTATTTATCAACGGTAAATGTGAAAACTTATCGATCCGAAAAGTTAATGTAATTTAGAATATATTGGGAACATTTTTAGCTCACAATTTATCAACCGCTATGCATATTATTTATCAAAGGTAAATGTGAAAACTTATCTACCCGAAAACCTAATTTTATTTAGAATATTTTTGGGAATATTTTTATCTTATAATTTATCAAACCCTCTATTCGTTATTTAGCAATGGAAAATGTGAAGAGTTATCAACCCGAAATGTTAATTTTATTTAGAATATTTTAGAAACATATTAGCTCACAATTTATCAACCCCTCTGCCCATTACTTATCAATGCTAAATGTGAAAAATTACCTACCCAAAATCTAATTAAGTTGAAAGTGATATTTATTTGAGTTGCAAGTGTACTTATTTGAGTTGCAAGTGGTAATTCATTTGAGTTGCAAGTAGTTCTCCCACCCGTTATTTTTTCCCTCTTAAAAACCACTAGCCCAATAAAGGGAATTAAAAAAATAGTCCAAATAACATGAATTATTTATACAAAAGTAACAACAATATGAAAAAAAGAAATAGTGATACATAATTGTACAAAGGGAATTGAAAAAAATTGCATAGCTAGGTTAAATTTGGAATATATTTACGCAATCAAAAAATAACTGATACAAATGAAAAATCAGAAAAGGGAATTCACGAAAAAAAAAGTTCATAATTTTACATTTATAACATGTACATTCGATAGTACAAAAAACGTCTGTCTCTGTTTTTGACAAGAAATGCTAGTGGCTCATATGGTTAGCCCAGGCGTGCGTGGGGGCAGAGGTTGCCGGTTCGATTCTCCACGGACCATTAAATTTTTACCGGCGCGGGCGCGAGACGAGGCGGGTCGAATACGACAAAATCTGATAGGCGGCGGCGGATTTCGCGTCACAAAAAAGACAGACCAACGAGTGTGCGCTTCGCGCGGAATGTGATCGCTCGCGCGGTCGATCGCGCTAAAGGGTCGTAGCCAGCCCACAGGATTACAGTACCCTGTCGGCCTAACTGAAAACAGCAGCCGGAAAACCGCAATCCAACTTGGCTGCGTCCAAGTCGCCGTCGCCAGTCGTCCTCCGCCGCGCATTCCCGCCCGCTCGGCTCGCCAGCCCCAGATGGACCCGCGAGGAGGCACGTACTCTCGCATACCTTGGCGAAGTTTGACCTCGCAGCCGGCGTCCAGTCCAACGTGCCGTTTTAAGCCGTCGGTATGCTCACTTGGAACCTTCTGTTTGTAAGAGCATCTCCACTCATGCCCCCGGTAGCCCCCAGGGCATCTTTTTTTCATCCGAACAGACGAAACTGGCCCAGTCACGCCTCCAGCTTCTCGTTTTCGTCCGGATTTGGGCCTAAATCCGTCCGGAGTCCCCCAGGCCATCATCGGTTTTCCGGGGTGCTGTCGGAGACTCCGGATGGAGCAAATTCCGCGATTTGGCCCGCGTGTCAGTGAAGATTTCGCGCTCTGGCCCGCGCAAATTCACGGAGACGGTTGGAAAATCGTTGCTCCCCATACCAAAAATAGATCCAATCCGGACGAATTTTCATCCGGATTATGGCCTGGGGGCCTCCAACGGCCGGGGATGCTCTAACTTCTCGCGTAACTGCCCTTCGCTGTGTGATGAGTTACAACTAGAGGAATTTGTTTCTTCTCTAAAGGCGGAAGAGGTGATTATGCTTTTTTTTTACGAATTAAACTCTAGCTGAAGAGAAGTATCGAACAATAAAATAATCTAACAAGGATGAAAATTATAACGAAATTATTGAGGAAATTGAAACATATAGACGAGACACATGCTTTGGCTATGGAAGACTTTGTGGCCTGACTTCAAGATTAACAAAATCACGATCGATGGAAACATCGATCGACTTTTCATTTTTAGAGTATAACAAAATCACGATCGATGGAAAAATGATATCAACTCGGGGATTTTGATTCCTAGGTAGTGGACTAGTAGAACTAGTAGTGTAACTACCTTCGTTAACCACCCAACATACATACGATTGGTTATGTGTATTCTTTTTCTACTAGGCTGGTGAAATCAAAATTTTAACTCTTTTGTAATTTTCATTTTGTAGATTAACAGAGAGACCATCCACGGTTCCATTGATTGAATCGACCGAAATCCGCGCGACAACACATGTCTTGGTTCAAAACAACACGCATGTATGTATGTAGAAAAACGAAAGATCAAAGCGCACTAAAGAAAGACTAGTAACAAAGCCCATGGTGCATACACCGGCTATCATAACAGAACAGCAAAAACTTTTTAAGATCCAAACTTGAAGATCAAACAGGGGCGAGACGAAAGCAGCAATCTCCAAAGTAGATGTGGGGGTATTCCAAGTCCCTAGTATTGATGGCTTCTTAGCACTTCTACTCCCTCCATACCAAGATAAGCTGCTCAAGTTTTTTTTAGATACATATGTATTTACACACCAAACATAATTGTATCTAGACAAACTTGAGCAGCTTTTTTTTTGGGGGGATGGAGGGAGTACAATTCTCCTCTTTAGGTGTAAATCATGTGTGCAATTGAAATTACTTTTTTTGGGAGTGTTTAATACCAAACCATACTTTTAGCAACTTATGGATTTGATTGGAAATTTTATTTGGAAAAAATCTACAAAATTAATAAATATCTTTAAAGTTCAGGTTCACTTCAGCTTTGACACCCTCCTTCAATCTTAATTTGTAGGGGTTCAGTTCTTCGACCTTTTAAATATCTTTGAAGACCAGAGTCACAAAAGTACTTCAAAGGGTTGATATCATATCTAGGTGGCTAGTGCATATCGATATTTTAGTACGGTTATGGGAAAGGAGAGCGCCATCAGCTCGAGAAGTAATGATCTCAAGGAAATACATGATGGGACCTAGAACTTTCATGTTGGCAAAGTAGAAAGACTGGCATGAATATCGAGAGACATCAAAGAAAAGCGAAACATGGAGAAAAGATGGCATGTATGCCAGGCAACGATCATACACCACAATTGTTTCATGGATATGATGACCATAGTGCATTGGTGCTTTCCTAAGAAGAAAAATATCCAATATCTAATATGTGCTCTATACAGATGGGATACAGAAGGAGAAAGAAAATAATACAGCTAGAGCATGACAAGTTGAGCCAGATAACACGGACCGTTCTTTCTTTCTTCGGTCACAAGAAAAGCGAACATGGGCTTGAAGCAGAAGACAAACGTGAAACCGCAACGGCTCATGGGAACGGAATCCGACCACGTGTGGATACTAAACGAAATTCGAACTCTATCAGGGGCCAAAAGCACAAACAAGCACGCTATATAATCAGGGGCGGACAATCTCCCCAAATTACAACGACAGAAACAGCTCGGAAATATACAGAGGAAAACGCAAGCCGCTAAAACTTCAAAAGTTCGAAGAGGGGGAGCAGAAGGCGGCGAAGCAAATGGCGGAGGCCCCGACCCCGAGCAAAATCGAATCCGCGCGGAAGTGGATCGTCGATCACAAGCTCCGAGCCGTAGGTAACGACCTGGTACCTTTTCCCGCGGATTCGATTTCCTCTGCTTGGATCTAGGTGTTTTGTGCTGGCATCTGATGTACTATCCATGTTACGAAGCGTCAGACAAATCCCTGCAACTAATCGGAGATTATCACAAGTTATGCCGTAGTATAATTTATCCGGTTTTATCTCGCGATTCTATGTCGACTGTTTTGTTTTCTGCCTCCATTGGGGGTTTTCTTGCCCTTCCCCCAATTGCGCAGGTATTGATTTCCGCCCTAATAGTCTGCAGTATGTTCTGATTTGTCATTCTATTTTTGTATTGCGAGGGTAGGTTCCCTGTGGCTGACTGGTATCGGCAGCTCGATAGCCTATAACTGGTCGAGGCCCAATATGAAGACCAGCGTCAAGCTCATCCACGCAAGGTTTGCACATTTCTCATAGAACCGCAGTCCCTTTTCATTAATGCCCTTTTCTTAACTACAGATTAGCTGGTCATGTCATCACAATACCACAATGAAAAATTGTTCGAAAGACTATCATTCGGAAGATTCATGCCGCAATAAAAGATTATTTTTGTGCATAATAATTTAGAGTAGAAAGATTGATTACTGAAATCATCGCATTTCAAATGCTGATATTCTTTTCTATGTATAGGGGTTTTCCATGTAAATCCGTTTAGGGTCTATCGACATTCTGGGAGCACCCAAGCAATTCATTATGTGTACTTAAACAAATAAACAAGTGCTCAGCACCCTTCATTTGTGTTGTATTATTGGTTAAGTACATACATTTTAGTTTTTAGGCCTGAAGGTGAAAATACACTTTGGTAGTGTGAACAATCATTGTTTGGCTTGGTTTATGTCCTTGGAAAATTTAGGTAGTAGCTGGTATGCTGGTTGTGCTGGTAGGGTAAGCTTCATGAAGTAGTTTAGGTGATCTCTTAATTCTAGGATTTCTGAGGCTTGAAAGCTGGTTGTTGACTAAGAAAAAAAATATTTACTCACCATGGAAGGCTGCACCACGTCCTTACCAGTTGAATGCATTGTCTTGTTCCATATGAACTTATGAAGATAGAATGATACTACATTTTAAAATGGACCATTTTTCCAGTGTAGACAAGTCAAAGCAGTCCTTGCCCTCTCCGGCATGTTGTCCACTGCTTAATTTTCTGTGCTTGGTTTGTATCCCCTTTATGCTCTGACGGATAGTTGCCAAAATATGTACACGCTTACTAGACTTGGCACATGTTCTTTGGGACATTACTAATTTTTTGTAAATCCTAGATACCAATTTTGTGCTTCCAGTTTTGATATGTATAATGGCGGTTGTAACTACTGGCTCGGTGACATGAATCAAGCAAAAAACACAGTAAACACAGAGGTTGAGTAAACATATGAAAAAATGGGCTTTCACAAGTTTTCTTCGCAAGTCTACTGAACTCAGATGACAAGGTCAGAGAATTATAGGTTACTTAGTTTCTAAACTGGAACCACAAACACATTCACACCTTGTTGAAGTCTCCTGATCCACAGGAATGCGACATAAGTTCTTTATGCAACCAATATGGAAGTGTCTGGCCACTTCTAACTATTATCCGAATGGTGGTGTAGTTGATTATACTTTGTTTTGTATGATCTGACTTTTATTCAGCTAAATGATTCTGTTTACCTTATTCCCACATGTGCCTATTGCCTATTAACTGAAATATTTAATCCTTATTTCCTAATTTTGGTTTTTCAGTTTTGTTCTTTTGTTTTGTATATGTATGGCATCATACATGTGCTTTACCTTCTTAATCAAAGATTGTGTACACATAGCATCGGGCACACTGATAATCTTTGCCTTTCCATGTACCATGTGGACATAGTAGTAACTTGCATAGGTTTGAGTGGATTCCATATGACTTACCTACACTCTTTTTTCTCATGTCATAATTGAAATTTCAGTCATATCTGAAAAACTATTTGATCATGCAGGATGCATGCGCAGGCTCTTACGCTGGCTGCCATAGCTTGTTCTGGATTAGTAGAGTACTATGATAAAGAGTATGGCTCTTCTGGACCGAAGGTGGATCGATACACAAGACAATATGTCGCACACTCGCATAAAGATTAAAGATCTTCATGCTACATGTTGGTTACTTTGATTAGTTTTAGGTTCTTTTGTGGGCGACATGAATCTGTTCTCTCGAGCTGCCATTACTACAGAACGAAATGATACTTGCCATGATTTTCCTGAGCAATGAGGGCATAATACAGATATGGTCTGCATAACTTGAACCACAAAATGCAGCATGCAACTTACTTTGTTCGCAATCTTGGGGTTATTATTATTACCATTCTTTTTCTGGTAATATAAGTTTGATGTTGCACTGAATTATCTGAGATCGTGTGTTGTATAACTCATGTTCGTCATTCTTGTGTGCGTCTAGTTCTCTTTGCCTAATCGCTGGTGAGTAGTGACCAACGAAGATCAAAATGGCTGTAATGATGTTGATAGCAGCCACAGCTTTGACATCGAGGGAGCAGGCATAAAACAAAATGATTTTGGATCTACTAGAGGTCCAGAACAACCTTCTCAGGAAGCGCGAGACTTGAACTTTTATGTACTATAAATTCAGAAATTCTTGCACTCAAGTTATATCTCCACTTGGCACTTGCTGCATGTAAACAAAATGAAATTGCCTTAAAAAGTGAAATATGTTTGTGAAAACCTTTCAAGAAGACATCTTTTAGCTAATAAATCACAACTTCAAATACTCCCTCGGTCCGGGAAAGAGCGTCGGACGTGTAGTACAATCTCATTTTTGCAAAATAGTCCCTGAAACTATGAAAACCTCCGCTTCCCTCCGCCGTCCGCCATCCACCACCCGTCGTGCAGGGCGAGCTCGCCCTAACCTGGTCCTGCTCCGCCGCGTGGGTCGCCCTTTTCCGGCCGAGGAAGGACTCGAGCAAGGTGGCGCAGGGCTAGCACTGGCTGCAGGGGTCTCCCCCCGCCGCCTGTTCCTATTCTACGACGCCGCCGGAGCTCCGGAGCTCTTCTGCGGTGAGCTCCCACTCTTTTCCTCCGCCCATACGTGCGCCTCAATCAACTCTCCCTCTCTCTCTCTCTCTCTGCCTGGGCTCGAACAATACCAATTCGCAGACTCGCAGTGTTCAATGCATCTTGCTGAATGTGAGAAGAACCATCTGCGGTAGTTTTTTTTGCGAGGAAAAAGAGATTTTATTGATTATGTAGGGATATTACAGTCAGCCTTAATCGCATCAGCGATTTCTGGCGGAAGTTCTGAAACCAAATATCAGTTCTACTCTGTCCTTTCCCTACCGAAGCTAATCCGTGGCTTGCCTGGTTTGCCCTCGCGATTAATCTTCTTTATTCCTATCTCTCTTTCCTTAACTCTCTCTCTCTGATGACACTAACCAGTGCATCCGCGCATGAACACAGCTGTCTGCAAGCTGCAAAGAGCACCTTCCCTTCAGCATTCGGGAGTATCATACCCGCCCCAGCCTTTTCATCTAGTGAGAACGCACCGTCCACATTGAGCTTAACGTAACCCTCCTCTCGTGGCCGCCATTGCTGTTTGACAGAAGGCCGCACCTGCTCCCTCCGTATTCACTTCACAGGACCCCTCCCCTGGTCAATAACCTGTTTCCCTTTTACAACATCTATCACCGGGTGTTGCTCAATAAGTTTCAGCGAGTCCATATAGCTCAGGAGGAAGCGTTTTGACGCTTCAGCCGGTGCAGGTTTCTGAATGTGAGAAGAACCATCTGCAGTAGTTGATGATGAGGCATGAGGGATCGATCGACCATGGGGACGCACGCAAGACTCACAAACATAATTAAGGAAACACGGTGTTTATTTCATTAAGCAGCAGCTAGTGACGCGCTGGGTGGTGAAGTGGCCGGTGCTTCCGTTATCCTCATCATCCTCGTGCTTGCCGCACTCTGGGCGGCGGTCTTCAGTTGCAGCTGCATCAGGAGCAGGCGGTGCCGCACTTGCATGTGGTGCAGTCGCAGCCGCTGGCCTCCCCGGCCATCTCAAACCCGCAAGAGGTCCTGCAGCACAACACGTCCATGATCTGGCGGCATGATGATCAGTATTTACTCAGGGATGTACCAACACATATGAAAAGAGAAATGACTGAATAAGCATTTTTTATGTCCTTGATTTGGAAATGATAACATCTAGCTAGGCTAGCCACTTAGTTAGGAGGAGAACACCTCCTGCATGATGATCATAATCATGCCACACCAACCGCATGTAACATAACTTCCTTACACATGTGGATCACCACCAGATGCACTGAACTTTGGAATGGTCTTCATCGCTGTTATTCTGGATAGAACAGCCAAGTTCTCAATGCCAACATCCAAATTCACTGTCGTCTGCGATTGTTCTACAGAAACAAACTAATGAATGTAAGGTTAGGAAAGTAGAAAAAGGTAAAGGGAAATAGCACTGTGATGTAAGCATATGCATGATAATTTTGAGTAAAATACTCTGCTCTGCAGTGTGTAGTTTTTAAAATGGGTAGTTCAGAGTCATTCAGTCTGCATCATATGCATGATAATTATGAGTAAAATACCCCAAGATTTCATTAGTAGACTTTGTAAATAGTTATGGATGGTGCAATTACAGTTCCCTATCATTTTTTATTTACCTGATAGTTGTCATTCGATTGATAGTATGGACAGAAAACTGACTACTACCAATCTACATTTTAGTTGTCATTCGATTTATAGTATGGACAGAATAACAGGACAGGAGTAGTGTGGACATCAAGCAATAAACCAACTAACTAGTGGAAATGCAGATGTCCTCCGAAAGAACTAACAAACTAGTCTCAGACAGTCATGGTATAAAATTGAAAACATAAAATAGAATACAAACTTACTGATGGCACTACTGCAAGAGAAACACTGGCATAAAGAAGGTTGATTGATATTCCTTGGAGTTAAATTTCATAACAGGGACATGTGCATCAGTTACAGGTTGCAGTTCAGTCACTTCTTTTATTTGTGCTAATATGCCATAAAGTGCAGTAAAGAAACCTTGCTGCAGAAAGAGTAGAAAACATTATTGACATCCCTGAAGTATAAACAACACTTATGGTACATGAAAGCAGTATGTCAGCTCCAGGTTCATCAACCTATCAATCCAGAAATACCAAATATGCACATGTGAACAATTACATGAGTAGGGAAAATATTTGTGAAAGCTGAGAAATAGAAACAGAAATTATGTAACAAACTTCTAAGCAACTTTTTTTCATTTTATCATAGCGTATTAGTTACTTGGCTATTCTGACAGAAATTATGTTGGCGTGCTACTGTATTATGTTCTGCGAGGATGGTCGCTATTCATTATTGTTTGTCTTTCTGAAAAAAAATAAAGACAAACCATAGAAAACCAAAGGGACTATGTCCAAGTACAATAATGACAGAAATTATGTTGGCATGCTACTGTTTTGATATTGGTCATATTTCTAGTTGAATTTATAACGAACGGTTGATTATATCATGACCTCTCTAGACACATTTCTAAGATTCTTCGTTTGCTTCTCATAATACAAGGGTGAATGCAAGCGTGGACCACTAGATAACCGAGCAAGTTGAGACTAGTTTTTCAGGAATGATATCAGAATATTATACAAGTGGAAATCATACTCCAAGAAAATCAGATAACCAAACAAATGGAAATCAAATCAGAGTAACAATCTCAGTGCTTCCTAGGTTCAACTAGCGCAACACTTTGAGGGAAATCATGAAGTTAAACTACAGGACATTGGCACTAAGCGAATTGTAACTTTTATTGGACACCTCTAGAATATCGAACAATGGAGTTAGATCACTCTCAAACACCTAAGGAGATTATTTCAACTGGTTGCAGCTGTGCAAATGTGTCATCCAACTTACCTACAAAACCATTGCGGGGGGGGGGGGGGGGGGGGTCCAAGTACTTCAATTTTCCTCATTAGACAGATGCATATGTTGCAGCGAAGTCACCCAATGCACGGGAAGAACATGAATTGGGCATTGCTGTTGTGCACATATGGCATCCAACTTACTTACAAACCGTTACCACGGGTTCAAATACTTCAATTTCCTCAAATTTCAGAAACCCAACGGCAATGTGCCACCAAACGCTGCAATGAAGTAATAGAATCATTCATTAGTCAGATCCACATGTTACAACGAAGTCGCCCAATGCACGGGAAAGACCCCTTCAAGACTTTGTAGAACAAAAAAAAAAACAGAAATGTCAGGCGCTGATGTCATCGTTAACTATGTGGGAAATATACCATAAACCCTAGAAATTTGAAATTGTAAAAGAGAAATATGGAAAAAAGCCAGGCACTAATGTCTAGCGCATGCCAGCACGAGGGATGCAATTGCGCTATTTTTTTACGACTATGCCCTCATAGGGGATCTTTTCACTGCATTTTTTCGTCCGTGCGCACTTATCGGTGCAGGGTCACGGTGGGCTCGGAGGCCTTCTTTTCTCCCGTGTGCACTTTTTAGTGCTGGGTCACGGGCTGGGCTCAGTGGCCTCTTTTGTTTGTGCTCTTTGGCATCTTTCGCAGCTGACAGCCGTGCATCATCCTCGTACTGGCGATGCAATCAGCAGAATTCCGCCTTATAAACATCTCGGATTTTATCTAAACTTCCGGTACGGTACTAAAACCGCGCAGAGATTAGCCACAGACTGTATTTCGCGCCCCGCGCCGCACCGCGCCGCACTAAAAGGCCTCTCTGGAAAACTGAGGCCCAGCTAGGACCGTTCCGGGCCCCGAGGCCCGTTCGCCTTCCAGCAGCTCGTCTCGTTGTCGTCGTCGCCGCCGCCGCCGCCAGCAACACGGCCGTCGTCGCTGGCTGCTCCCCGTCTCTTCATCCCCGCGGAGCGACAACGGAGGGGCAGCGAGGAGGCCCTGCTGGTGCGGCACCGTGGCGGGCGCCGGCTCGACGCCTGTATGCCTGTGAGGCAACGGCGGCGATTGTGACCCTGAGGTGGCCAACTCGAGGGCGCTGACGGTCCACCGGCGTTGGAGATTCGTCGCTCCTCGAGGACGGCCTCCCGCAGGGGCACGTCGAGCACACGAACGGCGGCGGCCGCCTCAGGGTGCGCCACCACATGGTGCAGATAATGGGAACTTGCCGGCCGGCCACCTTGCCACGGCATGACGATTGGGTCCGGTCATTGGTGTTGCAGATGGGTAAATCTTTTGTGTCTTCGTTGAATCGTTGCTGATTTCGGTGATTTCAGGGAGGGTCTGCTGCAAATTGAGAGGATCTGGAGAGCTGGGGACGGACCCGACAGGAAATCTGGATACCAGGAGAGAAACATAAAGACAAGGAAATCTAGACAGATAAAGAGATTTGAAGATACACTTGGATGAAAAAAAAAAAACCTTTTGAGTATGAGAGAAATTCGATAAAGTGACACTATTCTTTGTGGATGGAAATTCCAAGGCAATGTATTGTTGAATCAAAAACATTTCTTTGTTTCTCTAAAAGCAAAACTTTTGTGTCAAAATTTTATAGCATGATAAAAAACCAAATATGTTGTAGTGTGCTAGATATTGTACATGATCATAGCCCGTAGGTATCGCCGACAATGTCCAAGCTCATGCAGCCCCATGACCACTCCCTCGCTGTTGTGGGGAAACGACTATCAAGGGAGAGGAAGCACGAGAGGAAGAAGGTGTGGTAGCACGGCGCGGGGGAAGAAATTCTACGGCGTGGGGCAGGAGGAGGGTGGTGGAGCAAGGCGGCGAGCGGCGTCGGGTGGTCGACAGCGTCGGGAAGAGAGCGAGGAAGAGGGAGCGTGTTGGGAGGAACTGCGAGATTGGTCAGAAGTTTATTAGGGGGGCTATTTGCAAAATCAATGATTCGACACCTAAATCCAGACGGAGGAAGTACATAAGAGCACCCCCAAACGTATTTGGGTCGCGCCGGACAACTTTTCGTTCCCAGCCCCAAAGCCTCCTTCCGTCCGGCACGGTCCAATACGGTGTCCGGCGCCCCGTGCCCGTCCTCGGTCCACAGGCTCCAGGCGCGCCGGACACAACGAGAAGTGAGGCCGGGAGTGGCGGGCCCGACGCGTCAGCGACACATAAAAATACCGCCCCTCCCGCCACATCGCGCCTCTCCCGCCAGAACCTGCCTTCCAACCGCACATTTCTGCCGCCCCACCCAAAAAAGATTCACCGCCTCTCCCGCCGATTTATTTCTCCCTCCCGGCATCGCTACTCTCTCTCTCCCATCGTCGGTACCCTCTCCCATCCATGGCGCCGCCCACAGGCCCCTAAAAATGGCCAAGAAAGCGGCCACCAAGCCGTCGGGCAATGAGGCAGCGACGAAAGAGCCGAAGGCGCCCTTCGCGAAGCCGCGGAAGGCGTCGGCTGCGAGGAAGAAGCCGGCAGGCTGGACTGACGAAAGGTGGGAGCAAGTCTGCCTACGGCACAAGCTCTCGACGATGGAGCGGAGGGGACAACGGGTGGTGGAGTAGGAGAAGTTGGAGGCGGTGCGTGCGCACCAGAAGGCCGCGTTGGCCGCGTGTATCGCTGCTACCAACGCGAGCCCATGGAGTACGTCGTCCATCACGTACATTCCGAGAGTGGCATCCCCGTTGACACCCGGTTTCTTCAACGAGGGCCCTTCTGCGACTCCCGGGTGATTGCCACCGAAGTTCTCGCCGCGGTACGAGGATGCGCTGCCGCATGGAGCCTTCGACCCCAACGTCGTCTTCTACTCCCTAGCATACGACCCAGCGCCCCAGCGCCAACCAGGCCCCAGTGTGGATGGCGCCCCGTTCAGTGGCCGCAGGGGTCCGATCAAATTCGCGGGCACCGGTGGTTCGTTCGGGGAGGAGGATGAGGGGGTGAAGGAGGACGACGACAATGACGAAGAGGGCGGCGACGAAGAGGACGACGAGGACACCACAGAGGATGCAGAGGATCTCGTGGAGGTTGATGCGGCCGTCGTGAGGAAGAAGAGGGAGAAGAAGGCGGCATCGGGCACACGAGGCCCCAATTGGAAGGTTCAGGAGGATGAATGCCTCTGTGAGTCATGGTTGACGGTGAGCCATGACTCGGTCATCGGCGCCAACCAAAAGTACGGTAAGTATTGGGCGAGGATCAAGGCAGAATCCGATGAGTGCAATCTAATCAACAAGGATTACCGTACGATGATAATGAAGAGGAGCCAAAAGGAAATATCGACGCACTGGGCCATCATCCAGACGTCGGTGAACATGTTCCATGGGTACCATAGCGAGCTCGAGACCAGAGACGACAACGACACGAACATCGGTGATACGGTACGCCTCTTACTACCAAAAAGTTTAGCGCCTCGTTTAATCATGATCTGATAGTTGATACGTCTCCGACGTATCGATAATTTCTTATGTTCCATGCCACATTATTGATGATATCTACATGTTTTATGCATACTTTACATCATATTTATGCATTTTCTGGAACTAACCTATTAACGAGATGCCGAAGAGCCAGTTGCTATTTTCTGCTGTTTTTGGTTTCAGAAATCCTAGTAAGGAAATATTCTCGAAATTGGACGAAATCAACGCCCAGGGGCCTATTTTCACACGAAGCTTCCAGAAGACCGAAGAGTCAACGAAGTGGGGCCACGAGGCGGCCAGATGATAGGGCGGCGCGGCCCAAGCCCTGGCCGCGCCGACCTGTCACCTGGGCCCCTCGTGTGGCCCCCTGACCTGCCCTTCCGCCTACAAATAGCCTTCGTCGCGAAACCCCCAGTACCGAGAGCCACGATATGGAAAACCTTCCAGAGACGCCGCCGCCGCCAATCCCATCTCGGGGGATTCAGGAGATCGCCTCCGGCACCCTGCCGGAGAGGGGATTCATCTCCCGGAGGACTCTACACCGCCATGGTCGCCTCCGGAGTGATGAGTGAGTAGTCTACCCCTGGACTATGGGTCCATAGCAGTAGCTAGATGGTTGTCTTCTCCTCATTGTGCTTAATTGTCGGGTCTTGTGAGCTGCCGAACATGATCAAGATCATCTATCTGTAATGTTATATGTTGTGTTTGTTGGGATCCGATGAATAGAGAATACCATGTTATGTTGATTATCAATTTATATCTATGTGTTGTTTATGATCTTGCATGCTCTCCGTTATTAGTAGAAGCTCTGGCCAAGTTGAAGCTAGTAACTCCAAGAGGGAGTATTTATGCTCGATAGTGGGTTCATGTCTCCGTGAATCTGGGGGAGTGACAAGAACCCCTAAGGTTATGGATGTGCTGTTGCCACTAGGGATAAAATATTGATGCTATGTCCGAGGATGTAGTTATTGATTACATTACGCGCAATACTTAATGCAATTGTCTGTTGTTAGCAACTTAATACTGGAAGGGTTCGGATGATAACCTGAAGGTGGACTTTTTAGGCATAGATGCATGCTGGATAGCGGTCTATGTACTTTGTCGTAATGCCCAATTAAATCTCACTATACTCATCATAATATGTATGTGCATGGTCATGCCCTCTCTATTTGTCAATTGCCCAGCTGTAATTTGTTCACCCAACATGCTATTTATCTTATGGGAGAGACACCTCTAGTGAACTGTGGACCCCGGTCCAATTCTCTATGCTGAAATACAATCTACTGCAATACTTGTTCTACTGTTCTCTGCAAACAATCATCATCCACACTATACATCTAATCCTTTGTTATAGCAAGCCAGTGAGATTGACAACCTCACTGTTTCGTTGGGGCAAAGTACTTGGTTTGTGTTGTGCAGGTTCCACGTTGGCGCCGGAATCCCTGGTGTTGCGCCGCACTACATCTCGCCGCCATCAACCTTCAACGTGCTTCTTGACTCCTACTGGTTCGATAAACCTTGGTTTCTAACTGAGGGAAACTTACTGATGTACGCATCACACCTTTCACTTGGGGTTCCCAACGGTCGCGTGCTGTACGCGTGTCAAGCTAAATTTCTGGCGCCGTTGCCGGGGAGATCAAGACACGCTGCAAGGGGAGTCTCCACATCCCAATCTCTTTACTTTGTTTTATCTTGCTTTACTTTTTTTACTACTTTGTTTGCTGCACTAAATCAAAATACAAAAAAATTAGTTGCTAGTTTTACTTTATTTGCTATCTTGTTTGCTATATCAAAAACACAAAAAAATTAGTTACTTGCATTTACTTTATCTAGTTTGCTTTATTTACTACTGCTAAAATGGGTACTCCTGAAAATACTAAGTTGTGTGACTTCACAACCACAAAATAATAATGATTTCTTATGCACACCTATTGCTCCACCTGCTACTACAGCAGAATTCTTTGAAATTAAACCTGCTTTACTTAATCTTGTTATGCGAGAGTAATTTTCTGGTGTTAGTTCTGATGATGCTGCTGCCCATCTCAATAATTTTATTGAACTTTGTGAAATGCAGAAGTATAAAGATGTAGATGGTGACATTATAAAATTAAAATTGTTCCCTTTCTCATTAAGAGGAAGAGCTAAAGATTGGTTGCTATCTGTGCCTAAGAATAGTATTGATTCATGGACTAAATGCAAGGATGCTTTTATTGGTAGATATTATCCCCTGCTAAAATTATATCTTTGAGGAGTAGCATAATGAATTTTAAACAATTGGATAATGAGCATGTTGCACAAGCATGGGAAAGAATGAAATCTTTGGTTAAAAATTGCCCAACCCATGGACTGACTACTTGGATGATCATCCAAACCTTTTATGCAGGACTGAATTTTTCTTCGCGGAACCTATTGGATTCAGCTGCTGGAGGTACCTTTATGTCCATCACTCTTGGTGAAGCAACAAAGCGTCTTGATAATATGATGATCAATTACTCTGAATGGCACACGGAAAGAGCTCCACAAGGTAAGAAGGTAAATTCTGTCGAAGAAACCTCTTCCTTGAGTGATAAGATTGATGCTATTATATCTATGCTTGTGAATGATAGGACTAATATTGATCCTAATAATGTTCCGTTAGCTTCATTGGTTGCTCAAGAAGAACATGTTGATGTAAACTACATCAAAAATAATAATTTCGATAACAATGCTTACCGGAACAATTCTAGTAACAACTATAGGCCATATCCCTATAATAATGGCAACGGCTATGGTAATTCTTATGGGAATTCTTACAACAATAATAGAAACACACCCCTGGACTTTAAGCTATGCTTAAAGAATTTATTAGTACACAAACTGCTTTCAACAAATCTGTTGAAGAAAAGCTTGGGAAAATTGATATACTTACTTCTAAAGTCGATAGTCTTGCTGCTGATGTTGATCTTTTGAAATCGAAAGTTATGTCTAATGAAAATCATAATAATAATATTGTTACTACAGCAAATGACATCCAAGTTAGAATTAATGAGAATATAAGATTGATGGCTGAATTGTGTGCTAGGTGGGAAAGAGAAGAAAATGAAAAAGAAGATAATATAGCTAAAGTTTGGACTATTACCACCACTAGCAATGCTAATGCTCCACATGTTGCTGCACCTCCTACTAATAATGGTAAAAGAATTGGTGTTAGCAATGTTTCCACTTCTAATGCAAAGCGCGAGAAACTGCCTGAAACTGCTAAAACTGCTGAAACTGTCTGTGATAAAACTGCTGAAATTTTTTCCAACATTGGGGATGATAATCCCATTGCTTTAGATAATAATGGTTTGAATTTTGATGATTGCCACATCTCTGAAGTTATAAAGTTCTTACAAAAACTTGCTAAGAGTCCTAATGCTAGTGCTATAAATTTGGCTTTCGCGAAACATATTACAAATGCTCTCATAAAAGCTAGAGAAGAGAAATTAGAACGCGAAGCTTCTATTCCTAGGAAGCTAGAGGATGGTTGGGAGCCCATCATTAAGATGAAGGTCAATGACTTTGATTGTAATGCTTTATGTGATCTTGGTGCAAGTATTTCTGTTATGCCTAAGAAAATTTATAATATGCTTGACTTGCCACCATTAAAAAATTGTTATTTGGATGTTAATCTTGCTGATCATTCTACAAAGAAACCTTTGGGGAAAGTTGATAATGTTCGCATTACTGTTAACAATAACCTTGTCCCCGTTGATTTTGTTGTCTTGGATATTGAATGCAATGCATCTTGTCCCATCATATTGGGAAGACCTTTTCTTCGAACTGTTGGTGCTATCATTGATATGAAGGAAGGTAATATTAAATATCAATTTCCTCTCAAGGAAGGTATGGAACACTTCCCTAGAAAGAGAATGAAGTTACCTTTTTATTATATTATTAGAACAAATTATGATGTTGATACTTCGTCTCTTGATAATACTTGATACACACTTTCTGCGCCTAGCTGAAAGGCGTTAAAGAAAAGCGCTTATGGGAGACAACCCATGTTTTTACTACAGTAATTTTGTTTTTATTTTGAGTCTTGGAATTTGTTTACTACTGTAGCAACCTCTCCTTATCTTAGTTTTGTGTTTTGTTGTGCCAAGTAAAGTCGTTGATAGTAAGGTTCATACTAGATTTGGATTACTGCGCAGAAACAGATTTCTTTGCTGTCACGAATATGGGCAAAATTCTCTGTAGGTAACTCAGAAAATTATGCCAATTTACGTGAGTTATCCTAAGATATGTACGCAACTTCCATTCAATTTGAGCATTTTCATTTGAGCAAGTCTGGTGCCTCAATAAAATTCGTCTTTACGAACTGTTCTGTTTTGACAGATTCTGCCTTCTATTTCGCATTGCCTGTTTTGATATGTTCGATGGGTTTTTCGATCCCATTGACTTTCAGTAGCTTTGTGCAATGTCCAGAAGTGTTAAGAATGATTATGTCACCTCTGAACATGTATATTTTAATTGTGCACTAACTTTCTAATGAGTTGTTTTGAGTTTGGTGTGGAGGAAGTTTTCAAGGATCAAGAGAGGGAGATGATACAACATGATCAAGGAGAGTGAAAGCTCTAAGCTTGGGATGCCCCGGTGGTTCACCCCTGCATATATCAAGAAGATTCAAGCGTCTAAGCTTGGGGATGCCCAAGGCATCTCCTTCTTCATTGACAACATTATCAGGTTCCTCCCCTGAAACTATATTTTTATTCCATCACATCTTATGTGCTTTGCTTGGAGCGTCGGTTTGTTTTTGTTTTTGTTTTGTTTGAATAAAATGGATCCTAGCATTCATTGTGTGGGAGAGAGACACGCTCCGCTGTAGCATATGGCCAAATATGTCCTTAGGCTGTACTCATAATATTCATGGCGAAGTTTCTTCTTCGTTAAATTGTTATATGGTTGGAATTGGAAAATGATACATGTAGTAATTGCTATAATGTTTTGGATAATGTGATACTTGGCAATTGTTGTGCTCATGTTTAATCTCTTGCATCATATACTTTGCACTTATTAATGAAGAAATACATAGATCATGCTAAAATTTGGTTTGCATATTTGGTCTCTCTAAAGTCTAGATAATTTCTAATATTGAGTTTGAACAACAAGGAAGATGGTGTAGAGTCTTATAATGTTTACAATATGTCTTTTATGTGAGTTTTGCTGCACCGCTTCATCCTTGTGTTTGTTTCAAATAGCCTTGCTAGCCTAAACCTTGTATCGAGAGGGAATACTTCTCATGCATCCAAAATACTTGAGCCAACCACTATGCCATTTGTGTCCACCATACCTACCTACTACATGGTATTTCCCCGCCATTCCAAAGTAAATTTCTTGAGTGCTACCTTTAAAATTTCCATTCCTCTACCTTTACAATATATAGCTCATGGGACAAATAGCCTAAAAACTATTGTGGTATTGAATATGTACTTATGCACTTTATCTCTTATTAAGTTGCTTGTTGTGTGATAACCATGTTCCTGGGGACGCCATCAACTACTCTTTGTTGAATATCATGTGAGTTGCTATGCATGTTCGTCTTGTCTGAAGTAAGGGAGATTTACCACCTAATGGTTAGAGCATGCATGTTGTTAGAGAAGAACATTGGGCCGCTAACTAAAGCCATGATCCATGGTGGAAGTTTCAGTCTTGGACAAATATCCTCAATCTCATATGAGAAAATTAATTGTTGCTAATTGCTTATGCATTAAAGAGGAGTCCATTATCTGTTGTCTATGTTGTCCCGGTATGGATGTCTAAGTTGAGAATAATCAATAGCGAGAAATCCAATGCGAGCTTTCTCCTTAGACCTTTGTACAGGCGGCATAGAGGTACCCCTTTGTGACACTTGGTTAAAACATGTGCATTGCGATAATCCCGGTAATCCAAGCTAATTAGGACAAGGTGCGGGCACTATTAGTATACTATGCATGAGGCTTGCAACTTGTAAGATATAATTTACATAACACATATGCTTTATTACTACCGTTGACAAAATTGTTTCTTGTTTTCAAAACCAAAGCTCTAGCACAAATATAGCAATCGATGCTTTCCTCTTTGAAGGAACATTCTTTTTTACTTTTATGTTGAGTCAGTTCACCTATTTCTCTCCACCTCAAGAAGCAAACACTTGTGTGAACTGTGCATTGATTCCTACATACTTGCATATTGCACTTGTTATATTACTCTATGTTGACAATTATCCATGAGATATACATGTTACAAGTTGAAAGCAACCGCTGAAACTTAATCTTCCTTTGTGTTGCTTCAATGCCTTTACTTTGAATTATTGCTTTATGAGTTAACTCTTATGCAAGACTTATTGATGCTTGTCTTGAAAGTACTATTCATGAAAAGTCTTTGCTATATGATTCATTTGTTTACTCATGTCATTTACATTGTTTTGATCGCTGCATTCATTACATATGCTTACAATAGTATGATCAAGGTTATGATGGCATGTCACTCCAGAAATTATCTTTGTTATCGTTTACCTGCTCGGGACGAGCAGAAACTAAGGTTGGGGATGCTGATACGTCTCCGACGTATCGATAATTTCTTATGTTCCATGCCACATTATTGATGATATCTACATGTTTTATGCATACTTTACATCATATTTATGCATTTTCTGGAACTAACCTATTAACGAGATGCCGAAGAGCCATTCTTTGTTTTCTGCTGTTTTTGGTTTCAGAAATCCTAGTAAGGAAATATTCTCGGAATTGGACGAAATCAACGCCCAGGGGCCTATTTTCACACGAAGCTTCCAGAAGACCGAAGAGTCAACGAAGTGGGGCCACGAGGCGGCCAGATGATAGGGCGGCGCGGCCCAAGCCCTGGCCGCGCCGACCTGTCACCTGGGCCCCTCGTGTGGCCCCCTGACCTGCCCTTCCGCCTACAAATAGCCTTCGTCGCGAAACCCCCAGTACCGAGAGCCACGATACGGAAAACCTTCCAGAGACGCCGCCGCCGCCAATCCCATCTCGGGGGATTCAGGAGATCGCCTCCGGCACCCTGCCGGAGAGGGGATTCATCTCCCGGAGGACTCTACACCGCCATGGTCGCCTCCGGAGTGATGAGTGAGTAGTCTACCCCTGGACTATGGGTCCATAGCAGTAGCTAGATGGTTGTCTTCTCCTCATTGTGCTTAATTGTCGGGTCTTGTGAGCTGCCGAACATGATCAAGATCATCTATCTGTAATGCTATATGTTGTGTTTGTTGGGATCCGATGAATAGAGAATACAATGTTATGTTGATTATCAATTTATATCTATGTGTTGTTTATGATCTTGCATGCTCTCCGTTATTAGTACAGGCTCTGGCCAAGTTGAAGCTAGTAACTCCAAGAGGGAGTATTTATGCTCGATAGTGGGTTCATGTCTCCGTGAATCTGGGGGAGTGACAAGAACCCCTAAGGTTATGGATGTGTTGTTGCCACTAGGGATAAAACATTGATGCTATGTCCGAGGATGTAGTTATTGATTACATTACGCGCAATACTTAATGCAATTGTTTGTTGTTAGCAACTTAATACTGGAAGGGGTTCTGATGATAACCTGAAGGTGGACTTTTTAGCCATAGATGCATGCTGGATAGCGGTCTATGTACTTTGTCGTAATGCCCAATTAAATCTCACTATACTCATCATAATATGTATGTGCATGGTCATGCCCTCTCTATTTGTCAATTGCCCAACTGTAATTTGTTCACCCAACATGCTATTTATCTTATGGGAGAGACACCTCTAGTGAACTGTGGACCCCGGTCCAATTCTCTATACTGAAATACAATCTACTGCAATACTTGTTCTACTATTCTCTGCAAACAATCATCATCCACACTATACATCTAATCCTTTGTTACAGCAAGCCGGTGAGATTGACAACCTCACTGTTTCGTTGGGGCAAAGTACTTGGTTTGTGTTGTGCAGGTTCCACGTTGGCGCCGGAATCCCTGGTGTTGCGCCGCACTACATCTCGCCGCCATCAACCTTCAACGTGCTTCTTGACTCCTACTGGTTCGATAAACCTTGGTTTCTAACTGAGGGAAACTTACTGCTGTACGCATCACACCTTCCACTTGGGGTTCCCAACGGTCGCGTGCTGTACGCGTGTCAATAGTCCATGTGTTTTCTTATATTAGTTCGACCGCGCCATGGGGATTTACCTGTAAGGGTATATTTCCCCTATGTGTGGTTTTGGTAATTAATGACAACCCCTATGGACTAATGTTTTCATTGAGTTTATATGAAGGAATATTCCATAGGTACTACTTGTACTCCATGTGTTGGATTCAAGTATGGATGCCATGAAGATAAAGGTATACCTTGTGTATTGGCATCAAGATCATCGGTATGAAGATATATATGTGATATGATCAAGAAGAAGAAATGAAGATGGAGTTCTTATGTGGAACTCAATATTAGTCATGCTCTATCTTAAGTGAGTATGAGAAGATACAAGGTTGAGTTGGGCAAGTTCAAGATGAGCATCTTGAGTGGATCACATGCTTGAAGCTTGCCATCCATTTGGTGATAATGGACATGTGAAGATGTGCATCAATGGAGCTTTCCCATCATAGTGTATGGGGGAGCATTTGTGAGTCTTCACGAAGCAACATTGATCAAGTGAGGCATTCCAGCTTGTGTAGAGCTTGAAGTGTTATCATCAAGATCAAGCGGGATGTGCCAGTCAAAGGTATGACCTTGATAGGTTTTCCTTTTACTGGTCTCAAGGTGGTTGTTGGGAGACCGGATTATAGGATAGATAGCCACACTATTAAGAGGGGCTTTCGGTTGGGTAACTTGATCACATCGTCTTAGGGAGCTCAACCCTTTGCATACTTTGCATATCCTTATTGCTTCTTGGTGTTTCTTGGTGTGAGGTTCTTGTGCTTGTTGCTAGCTTTACAACAAGCCCAAGTTCATCGAAAACGGAGTTCGCATGCATCTTCTATTGCGTTTTCGAGTTTGGACGTCTTCACCGGTTCCTGACGGTGGGAAACTCCCTCTCTAGATTCATCTAAAAATATCTTGTGAGGAGTCTCCATATTTGTCGTTATCTTTCCAACAAAATTGGTTTCATGTCGATCGGAGTTCGGGAGCATTTTCTGTTTAAAATGAAGAAAACCTGTTCTGTCCCTGGCCAGTCTGTGGTCCGGTCGGACCGGCCGTTGCACCGGGCGATCCGGTTCCGACCGGCCACTGGACCGGTGCCAACCGGGCACTGTCCAGGGGCCTTTTCCTGTCGTCCGGTTGCTGTCCGGTCGGTGTCCCGGTTTGGACCGGCCGCTCCGGTCAGGGGCCCGGTCAGGCCGGGTTCTGCGCCGGACGGCCCGGTCCCAGACCCGGTTGACCGGCCTCCTCGACAGCTGACTCAGCCCAACTTTTTCCCAACGGTTATATTTGCTCTTGGGCTATAAATAGCCCTTCTTCCACCTTGGGCTGGATAAGTTCTTCCCCTTTCTTCACCTCCATTGTTGCTATTCGAAGAACTACCTTCCTCTCTTGATTCCCCCCATGATTCTTACTCATTCTTGAGGGATCTAAGAGAGGAGATCTAGATCTACAATCCCCACCAATCCATTTCTCCTCTAAGTGAGGGGAACTCTTTAGATCTAGATCTTGGAGTCATTTGTTGATTTATCCTTTGTTCTTCCTCTCTAATATCATCCTAGCATTTGTTGCTTTGGTGGGATTTGAGTGTGAAGGATTTGAACACCTCTAGTGTTCTTGCTTTGCATCATTGCATAGTGTTGAGCTCTCCACCACGATTAGTTCGAGTGAGAGACCGTGAGCTTGTTACTCTTGGAGGGAGACCTCCTAGTTGGCTTGGCGGTTGGTGCTCCGGTGATCTCTTCAAGGAAGATTGTGAAGAGGCCCGGGCTTCTCCTTCGTGGAGCTTGTGAAGTGGTTGTGGAGCTTGCCATCTCCGGAGTGGAGGAAAATCTAACCATAAGGAAAGGGCCATTATCCTTCGTGGGTGTAGCTCGGAGAATAGGGTGAGCCTTCGTAGCGCGGGGAATCCTTCGTGGGACCTCCACTCCTCCAAACGTGACGTACCTTCTTGCAAAGGAAGGGAACACGGGAATACATCCTCGTCTCCGCGTGCCTCGGTTATTTCTATACCCGAGCTCTCTTTCCTTGTGATAGCCATCGTGCTTGAAGTACATATATCTTGCTATCACTTGTGCTACATATATCTTGTGCATATCTTGCTTAGCTCTAGTTGTTATAGTTACACTTAGTTGAGCTTAGCATATTTAGGGTTTGTGCTTGTAAACTAAACGTTAGTTTAATTCCGCATTCTTACAAGACAAATCCGCAAGAGTTTTTAAACGCCTATTCACCCCCCCTCTAGGCGACATCTCGTCCTTTCATTACCGAAAGAACTCGAAAGGGTGTAGGCCTTTCGTGTTGCTGCATTGCTATAGAAAGCTCAAAATGAACGAGAAGTGGCGGTTGACGCGTATTTCCTTGTCGAAGGGGAAAGATGCCATTGATTTGGATGCGACGCTCGCAACATCGGTAGGGCGCCCTATCGGCAACAAGGTTGCCAAGGCCCCCTTGGCCGACGCAGCGATGACCGAGAAGATGTAGGCGCCGATAACACAGTACCTCGCCGAGGTCTCCTCGACCCTGCTCTCCCGCAACAAAAATACCGACGAAAGGTGGGCGACGCTGCTCAAGAGGCAAGACGAGAAGATGGAGCTCAAGAAACGAAAGGAGTACATGTCCCTGCTGACCGCGTCGACAGCTGAAATGTCTCCCCGGACGCTGGCGGCGCACAAATTCTACAAAGGAATGATCCTCGACGACATGAAACCAAAATGGCGGTGGTCTAGGCAGTGGCAGCAACCCCACCCCCGGAGGTATATGATACGTCTCAAACGTATCTATAATTTCTTATGTTCCATGCTAGTTTTATGACAATACCAACATGTTTTGCTCACACTTTATAATGTTTTTATGTGTTTTCCGGAACTAACCTATTAACAAGATGCCACAGTGCCAGTTCCTGTTTTCTGCTATTTTTGGTTCCAGAAAGGCTGTTCGGGCAATATTCTCGGAATTCGACGAAACGAAGACCAAATATCTTATTTTCCCCGGAAGATTCCAGAACACCGAAGGAGAGTCGGAGGCGGACCAGGGGGGCCCCACACCACACCTGGGCGCGGGCCCAGGCCTGGCCGCGCCGCCAGGTGGGGAGGGCGCCCTGGTGCCCCTCCTGCGCCGCCTCTTTGCCTATGTAAGCCCTCGTGACTTAAACTTCGAGACCAATTGACGAAACTCCAGAAAGACTCCAGGGGCGCCGCCGCCATCGCGAAACTCCGTTTCGGGGGACAGAAGTCTATGTTCCGGTACGCCGCCGGGACGGGGAAGTGCCCCCGGAAGCCATCTCCATTGACACCACCGCCATCTTCATCGCCGTTGCTATCTCCTATGATGAGGAGGGAGTAGTTCTCCCCCGAGGCTAAGGGCTCTACCGGTAGCTATGTGGTTAATCTCTCTCTCCCATGTACTTCAATACAATGATCTCATGAGCTGCCTTACATGATTGAGATCCATATGATGAGCTTTGTAATCTAGATGTCGTTATGCTATTTAAGTGGATTTTACTTATGTGATCTCCGGAGACTCCTTGTCCCACGTGTGTAAAGGTGACAGTGTGTGCACCGTGTGGGTCTGTTAGGCTATATTTCACAGAATACTTGTTCACTGGGTTATGATTTGAGTTGGATGTCTCTATGAAATTGTGGTGTGTTAGTACCTCCTATAAATGCTCACAGTGATAACGTGGGGTGTTTATTAGTACTTGGGAATACATCTTTAAGGTTTGCTTTTGCAGCCCTACACGGTGAATTAGTGTTCGTTATCTTGCCAGAGAGTAATTCAGAATAGCATAGTGAAGTGCTTATATTTATATTCAATTATGATTGCAATGTTGAGAGTGTCCACTAGTGAAAGTATGATCACTAGGCCTTGTTTCTAAGCATTGAAACACCGTTTCCAACAAGTTCTGTTACATGTTTGCTTGCTGCCATCTTTATTTCAGATTATTATTACCACTCATATTCATCCATATCACTTGCATCTTACTATCTCTTCGCCGAACTAGTGCACCTATACATCTGATAAGTGTATTAGGTGTGTTAGGGACACAAGAGACTTCTTGTATCGTAATTGCAGGGTTGCTTGAGAGGGATATCTTTGACCTCTACCTCACTGAGTTCGATAAACCTTGGGTGATTCACTTAAGGGAAACTTGCTGCTGTTCTACAAACCTCTGCTCTTGGAGGCCCAACACTTCCTACAGGAATAGAAGCGTGCATAGACATCAGTAGAGCCAACACCAGCAGGCGCGTTGACGACAGCGTCTGCTAGTACACCAGCGTCGGTCTCGGCGTCGCCGATGGAGCAGGCAGGCCGAGCAGACGAGGTCGTCGTTCTTGACAGGCCTACGTCGACTCAAGATGCGCCATCGACGTCCCCGAACCCCTTCTTCTTATTTATGTTTAGCTTGCATCACCGGTCTGTAATATGATCGCGTGTCTTCGATCGCGACGGCTTCAGCGGGAACGATTTGTTTTGAATGTGACTATCTGAATTTATGTTTGGGGCCGCGTTTGGAGGACGTGGCTGGGGAGCGACATCCCCAAACGCGATGCAAGAAAACACGTCCCTCAAACGCTCAATCCGACAACGTTTGGAAGAAAAACGCGTCCCTCAAACGCTCAATTGGACGCTGTTTGGAGTATGCTTTGGGGACGCGGCTAGATGCTCTAACTCAAGAAAGAAAGAAGACAAATTCTAGGGTTACACTATTCCCTTTTCCAACATGTTTATCTTTTTTCTTAATAACGAGATGCAAATCGAAGCTAGCCTTCAAATTTATGACCTTCGTTTTAAATCAATTGGCGCAACTTTGTGTAGTACATTGAAATGCGTTGCACCACTTAATTTGGAACGGAGGTACACGTGCCCCCGACTTCTCTCGTCTAAATTCCATCAGAAGGCCTCTGTCCCGCGGCGGCGCCCCTGTGTGTTAGAATGCGCTGCCGATGAGAAGCCCGGAGACCATCGGCCCGCTCCTCACCCGCTACGCCGCCGCGCAGTCTCTGCTCCCCGGAGCCCACATCCACGCCAACCTCCTCAAGTCCGGCCTCCTCGCCACCTTCTGCAACCACCTCATCTCCTTCTACTCCAAGTGCCGCCTCCCCGGCAGCGCCCGCAGGGTGTTCGACGAAATCCCGGACCCCTGCCACGTCTCCTGGTCCTCGCTCGTCACCGCCTACTCCAACAATGCCCTGCCCCGGGACGCGCTCAGCACCTTCCGCGCAATGCGCGCGTGCGGCATCCGCTGCAACGAGTTCGCGCTCCCCGTCGTGCTCAAGTGCGCGCCAGACGCCGGGCTCGGCACGCAGGTGCACGCCGTCGCGGTGGCCACCGGGCTCAACGGGGACATCTTCGTGGCCAACGCGCTCGTCGCCATGTACGGGGGGTTCGGCCACGTGGACGAGGCGAGGAAGGTGTTCGACGAGGCCGGCAGCCAGCGGAACGCCGTGTCTTGGAACGGCCTGATGTCGGCTTACGTCAAGAATGACCGGTGCAGCGAAGCCGTCGAGGTGTTTGGGGAGATGGTGTGGAGCGGGTTACGGCCGAACGAGTTTGGGTTCTCCTGCGTCGTGAATGCCTGCACGGGTTCTAGGGATTTGGAGGATGGCAAGAAGGTGCATGCCATGGCGGTACGGACGGGGTACGACAGGGACGCCTTCACTGCCAATGCGCTGGTAGACATGTACTCGAAGCTGGGGGACATTCAGATGGCGGCTGTGGTTTTCGGGAAGGTGCCCGAGACGGATGTCGTCTCGTGGAACGCCTTCATTTCCGGGTGCGTGCTTCATGGACATGATCAGCATGCACTGGAGCTGCTGCTGCAGATGAAGTCTTCAGGGCTGGTGCCTAACGTGTTCACGCTGTCCAGCATCCTCAAGGCCTGTCCCGGTGCTGGCGCATTCAATCTGGGCCGGCAAATTCATGGGTTCATGATCAAAGCCTGTGCAGATTCAGATGACTATATCGGTGTTGCTCTTGTGGATATGTATGGAAGGCACGGCCTTTTGGATGATGCGAGGAAGGTGTTCGATTGGATCCCTCGAAAGGATTTGCTTTTGTGGAATGCACTGATCTCAGGCTTCTCACATGAAGGATGCCATGGCGAGGCGCTGTCTCTCTTTTGCAGGATGAGAAAGGAATGTTTTGAGGTCAACAGGACGACACTTGCAGCTGTTCTCAAATCAACAGCAAACTTGGAGGCAATCAGTGACACAAGACAGGTTCATGCTCTGTCAGAGAAAATAGGGTTCCTTTCTGACCCTCATGTCGTCAATGGTCTTATTGACTCATATTGGAAGTGTAATTGCCTCCACTATGCAAATAGAGTCTTTGAAGAACACAGTTCTGATAACATCATAGCTTTTACATCCATGATCACAGCACTCGCACAGCGTGGCCACGGTGAGGATGCAATGAAGTTGTTCATGGAGATGCTGAGAAAGGGTCTCGAGCCAGATCCTTTCGTGCTAAGTAGCCTCCTGAATGCTTGTGCGAGCCTATCAGCATATGAGCAAGGGAAGCAGGTGCATGCTCACTTGATCAAGAGACAGTTCATGTCAGATGTGTTTGCGGGGAATGCTCTTGTGTACACATATGCAAAGTGTGGGAGCATAGAGGATGCAGACCTTGCTTTCTCTGGACTGCCAGAGAAGGGAGTCGTCTCATGGTCTGCAATGATTGGAGGGCTAGCACAACATGGGCATGGGAAAAGAGCATTAGATGTGTTCCACATGATGGTTGATGAGCGCATTGCTCCAAACCACATCACTATGACTAGTGTTCTCTGTGCTTGTAACCACGCAGGGCTTGTCGATGAGGCCAAGCAATACTTCAATTCGATGAAGGAGATGTTTGGAATTGACAGGACGGAGGAGCATTACGCATGCATGATTGATCTTCTTGGCCGTGCTGGTAAGCTAGATGATGCAATGGATCTTGTCAACAGCATGCCATTTGAAGCCAACGGCGCAGTTTGGGGGGCACTACTAGCAGCCTCAAGAGTACACCGAGATCCAGAACTAGGAAAGCTTGCAGCTGAAAAGCTCTTCGTCCTGGAGCCAGAGAAGTCTGGCACACATGTGCTGCTTGCAAACACCTATGCATCTGCAGGCATGTGGGATGAGGTGGCTAAGGTGAGAAAATTGATGAAGGACAACAATGTCAAGAAGGAGCCTGCTATGAGCTGGGTTGAATTGAAGGACAAGGTGCATACTTTCATTGTCAGTGACAAGAGCCACCCAAGGGCACGGGACATATATGCAAAGCTAGAAGAACTGGGAGATCTGATGAGCAAAGCTGGATACGTTCCGAATGCAGATGTTGATCTGCATGATGTAGACAGGGGCGAAAAGGAGTTGCTTCTTTCTCATCACAGTGAGAGACTGGCCGTTGCATTCGCATTGATCAGCACTCCAGCTGGTGCGCCCATTAGGGTCAAGAAGAACCTGCGCATATGCAGAGATTGCCACGTTGCGTTCAAGTTCATTTCAAAGATCGTTTCAAGGGAGATTATTATCAGAGATGTGAACCGGTTCCATCATTTCAGTGACGGGGCATGTTCTTGCGGCGATTACTGGTAAAAGCGGTTCTACATACATGATTTTTTCTTATAGCTTGTTAGTGACTGATGGGTAGAGCAGTTACCTTCAGATAGGTTTACAACTCAGAAAATGTGGTAGTCATTACCCTAGCGTTGTAACAATATTATTTGAGATATAAAGCCATGGTTTCTACAACTGCATCTGCAGCAAGATGCTCTGCATTACGCCAAAAGTCTACTTCTGATTATTCTTAGAATTGTAACATAGGTAAATTCGTCATGTACATCATGATACAACAAAATAAAATATTAAGAGAATTGCTTCTGGGTGTGTTCCTGCAGGGAACCTTATGTGTTTATCGAAGGATTAGCTCTTTGAGAAGGAACCTTATGTCTTTGAGAAGGATCCAATTATCAATAGCAGATTCTTCATAGTAACTCTATACTGAACGACATTTTTCATATTTCGAAAAGTTCCATGTGATGTATAAATTTCAGATTCATTAATTGAACTCGATTCCAGAATCTAAAGGACCAAAGAAAACAGATCATGCATCAAACATCGATATACTCCCTCTGATCTATATTAGTTGCCACTAATATAGATGTATCCAGATATATTTTAATTCTAAGTACATCCATACTGGTGGCAAGTAATATGAATCGGAGGGAGTAAAAAAAAATGGTCTCATCCGTTCTTGATCATGAACTTCAGTAACCTATGAATCACTCTGGTAGTTGATATCCTATTTCCTGAAAGTATTTAAGGCTCCATTTGGAACAAAGCTATACGCTCTACATTGTGCTTATAACAAATTGACAGTCTTTGTATGAAAGTGTTTCCTGTAGATATATGCAGGCCCTAGTTAGACATCTGTGAGTCGGTAATCATGGCAACTGGTTACCGGTAGAAATATGTGATTGCAGAATAATCTCTGAAGAATTTATTTCTGACCTCTCTAACAGTATAATATATAAATACTCAAGCGGAACTAAAAATTGCATTCAAAAAGAATCTCAAGTACAATTCATATATACCACTTCAGCTTTTCTTTCACACGGAACAATAAGGATAGCCTACAACCCTATCGTTCATAGTTGATCAGAATATAACCACAGAGCGGCATAAGTACAAATCCAAGAGATCATCTATTAGTAATGCTACAGGTGCCTATGTCTTCCTAGCATTGTTTGAGTTGGCACGGGTTAGCTCCTCAGTCCATTTTTTTCTCACAGTTTGAGCAACAGAAGCTTGCTTTCGACGACGCCTGTAGGCCTCTCTTTTGCTGCACATCACATATAAAAGTGAGGTTTCATAGAAAATTGAGTGTGCAGAAGTGCAAACACTATAAATATGTAATCTTAAAAACCATAATGCCAAACCAGGAGTAGAAGAGAGAAGGAACTATTAAAAACCTGGTAAAAATAAGGCCTGCTGTAAGAACCATTCCTCCTATTGCCCACGAAATTCTTTCACCAACAGGCATTTCTTTGGTCCATATCTGAAAATCTTTGAGACCCCAAGAGGTCACACCATGTAATGTTGGACATTCTTTTGAAGGTGTCCATGTACCTGAGATGGAATCCAAACTTGCTTTCCCACCATAGCAGAAATCATCGACTTCACTAGGACTGGTATCAGAAACTTTAACAGAGAAACCAGCTAGGCGACATAGCTCTGTGCCGTTAGAAACCCACTTATTTGCTTTGCCACAAAGGATGTCACCTAAACCACAAGGAGATAAGGCCTGGCATAGCAGAAAGGGAGCATATCAGTAATCAAATTGTGAAATCGAACCAACAGAAAAGATGTATTAGCTACAACAGATTTCGACAAACAAAAGAAAGACGAATTTCTGCAATATTAATAGCTATTCCAGGTACTGAATAGATATTGACTAAACATTATTGCATAAGCTATGATCTGACTATGGAAATATGAAGCCTAATCTGGCAACTGCGCTTGTACTTGCACAATAGTAAACGATTTGACATCCAGACAGTTTAAATTAGACGCAACTCACATAGCTTCAGAAACGGGTGTACCTGTGTTTTCATATCAACGCTGAAGTATGCCTCCGAGCAAGCTTCGAAAACCATGTCACAGAATGACGCGCATATAACAGGAGGTCCAGGCCTGACACCCACCCGTGGATCGCAAATCGAGCACTCGAGCAACTCCCACAAATGAAGGCATTCTCCACTGCCCTCGCCAGTTGACGAGAGCCTTCTCACTGAAACCAGGGCAGGAAACGTCTGCGTCACGTCACAACACGTGTTCTGGCGGAATATCCTACATAGTGCTAGATCTTTGCGCCCCTTTGCTGCTTTTCCCGGAGGTTTGCCTTCGGATGAGAAAGCAGGGAACCGTCCGCCAGGCGAAACACATACGCCTTTCGGTTGTCCTGTCAAGCAAGAAACTGAACAACATAAGCATGCATCCAATAGATTTGAAATTTTTGTACATATGGCGCAGATAACAACGGTTAACACCCATTTGCTCATCCAAATAAGATAATGCCGATCCTCCTGCTCTGCTTTCACTAGAAGCACCCATTCAATCTGAAACCACAAAGCTCGTATACAAGCAAGGGACTCGACGCTATTGCTTTCAGAGCATGTGCCTTTGTTCATATATGCCTTGTGGTCGGCAGAAATGCGTAGAAACTGACATTACTTAAGAATAGGGCAACGAAGCTTCTAGAAATGAAATGTAAGCTCGATATAATCAAAAGTGATGACAGATCTTCCTATCATATGCTGTACGAAGTGATAATTCGTACAACCCATTACATGGATTGGAAAGTGGCCTATAACGCACACAGATCACGAACATTTCCGAGTAAATAGATATTTAACTCACAAACTGAAGTATGCCTAGACATCCAGGGAGACTGACACTAGTACCTTAGTGCAGACATACACAGCAACAATTCCAGCGGCTAAGCGCAGAGCACATCACTGATCCACTAAACCTATCAGGAAACCCTCAGGAACATACAGGCCAACTCAAAATCAAACTCATCCCACCGATAAAAGCAGCATATACCAAGGAAAGGAGAATAACCCGCACGAGATCAGGAGAGCTCGTGCATGCGATTGCTCGTACCAGCCGACGCGATTGGCGAGAAGAAGAGCAGCAGTAGCAGCAGCCGGTAAGTGGGAGCCGGACGCGGCGGCGGAGAAGGGCTCATCGGGGGCCAACCTGCCCGCCGGCAGGTTCTCGCGGCGGCGAGCGGCGGGCCGGCCGGTGCGATCCGGTGGAGCGGATAGGCGAGGGAGGGGAATCCCGTCGATTCGCTCGCGGCGTGTGGAGACCAGACAAGTCAACAGCAAGCTCTAGAAAATCTCGTTTCGCTACTGGGCCGGATACAGCATTCAGCCCATCACGGCCCGCCTTTCCGCTGGCAGCGCTCGGGGTCGGGAGCAGCAGCAGTACGAAAGTTTAGTCCCACCTCGCTTGGCGAGAGAAGCAGAGCAGGACGAGGCGGGTATAAGAGGAGGGGCGGGGCGCGGTAGCAAATCATACCTTTCTCGGCCTTTTGGCTAAGATCAAGTGTAGTATCTGTTCTTATCAGTTTAATATCTGATATGTGAGGCCTCGTCCTCACTGATATTAAATTTATTTTTTCTGGGGAAGGGCCCACCAAAGCAGCTTGCTGCTTGGGTCCCGTGTCACCCTAGCGTTGCACTACCGCTAGGGCCTGGCGCACCCCAACCAAAGCTAAATTAATTTTTTTTTTGTTTCTGGTGTTTAAGACACGGCCTAGTCTTTTTTCTATCTTCAAACAATTTGACACATGGCAGTTCTAAGCAGCTCTTTTGCGATTTGGCAGTGCGTTTCTCAGCTCAAGCATTAATTTGATGTTCCCTCTGGCGTTAGCCTTGCATATACTCTCGTGGGTATACGTATCATCTGTTTGATGTACCCAGCACTCCATCCATCCCACAAAACATATCCTGTTACTAAATAGTACCTAGATATATCTAACTTTTAACCAATGTCCGACATATTTTGTGGGACGGAGGAAATATATAATATCTCAAATTATACAATTCAAAAATATAACAACATCTAAAGTTTCCAATGACATTTTTTATAATATAATTAAATTGATTATCTAGGGATAAGAACAGTTAAATACACATCAAAGAAATGGAGTGGTACTAAAAGACAGAAATAACTCACTAGCCAAACAATATACATCAGTCAAGACCAGCTAATGAAGAAAAAATAATACAAACGTTGATGTAATTGAAATTTTGTTGTATTGTGTGATGTTTAAAACATTCATATTGTTGACATATTTACATTTTATTATTTAAACCGCACAAATGTGCTAAAATGCTAAAAAAAACATTTTAAGGTCTCATGCGGGCTTCGGCTAAATAGATCAGCAAACACAAACGGCAAAACCGAATACCGTTGCACTTATAAGTGTTTTAAAGGCCAGAATTTTAAGGTGTATGGTAGAGAAGCTATATAAGGGTTCTCACTCGTGTTAGGTAGGGGGGCTGGCATATGCAATTTGGAGAAAAGGAAAGAAAAGGAGTGGTACTTGAAGACACAAACAACTCATTAGCCAAACAATATACCCATGCAATTAGTCTCTCCCATTCTCTTCTCTCTCCTACTAACTTTGAGAGTCTCCTTCTCCACCCCATGCCAAACCAAAGCCTTCTCTAGTGGCCGCTGCCGCTCGGAGATGGTGGAGGCGAGGTGCCGGCCTAGGTAGCTTCTTCAGCAGATTTAGGTGATATCCTTGTGAAGTTTTGGAGTAGGTCGCTAGATCTCTTCGACCGGATATGGCGTCTCCTTTACTTGGTCTTCTTCGCTACCCTGCTCTGGTGGCAGAAGTTGTGGCATGTGAGGAATATGGAGTAAGGTATCTCCAACAATAAGGTTGTTTTCCCAATCTCTCCGAGGCTGGTCATTCTGGTGCTTTCCCGTGGTGCCTGACGGTCGTCGGTGATGCTCCCCATCAAGTTTTCAAGGTGGAGGTTAGACGAGTGTGGCGGTTCTGGCGAGGTCTTCTTCAATAAGCGGGTTGTTTTGGTTCTTCTCCTCATCTGGAGTTTAGTCGTTATGCCTCTCTTGCTGGCCTGCCGTGGTGGCAAGGGGATAGAGTGGTAGGTGCGACAGTGTACAGATTCGGATGGGATCAGGGGAGATCTGAAGCTGCTAGTTTTTGGAGTTCATCCTCGGTCGCTTGCCTGTGGTGGACGTCTCAAGGTGCTGGCGGACATCAATTCCATGCATGAACGACCCATGAGGCACGTCAGGTTAAAGTCAACCTCCATCGGAGGCCTTCCAAAGGTCCAGCAGTGGCTTCTCACTTCCTCCTACCACTAAGTGGTTTCGTCCCTGGTGATGGTGAGTGAGGCTGTCGTTGCAGACCTTTGAATGCATGCGGTGGAAAAAGCGGACCCGATAGCTTTTCTTCTTTTTTTTTTTGTTTTAAGGTTTGTGATGTAAAAGTTGAGGAACGTTTTCTAGTTTATGTACTACTTCCTCCGTTCTTAAATACAATGCCACTTTATTTTTTTTATGAAAAGATTGATTACTAATTGGGTCAACCAAATGTGAGTTACATGTTGTTCAAAATTATATCATCAGATGCATATTTCCAATGAACTTTTCAATGATATGTTTATAAATAAAATATGACTTATCTTTGGTTGACTAAATTATTTGTTAAAGTTTGACACGAAAAACAATGTGATCTTCTATTCATGCACACGAAGGGAGTACCTAAGGTCCTCTGTGTAATTTGTACCGTACCGCTGATAATTTAATGCAGTTTCAGGGCTCTTCGAGACTTTTCCCGTTAAATACAAACAATATACACCAATTAATACCAGCTGTTACTGTTACACCAAGAAAAAAATACAAACGTTGAACGAAAGAAATACTCCCTACTAGGAAAAAATAAACAGCTCCATCTCTGTCGTGGTATCGTCACGGCATATGCCATAGGGTGGCTAATCGAAGTGGTTCCTGAGAGATCTCACGGCGGTATCCGGATGCGGGTATGGGCACGAGCGACACGGCGACGTACCCAGGTTCGAGGCCCTCCGATGGAGGTAAAACCTCTACTCCTGCTATGAGTGTATATGATGATCACACAGTACAATGGTGCTCCTAGAGCTGTGTCTGGCTGCTCCTGAGAGGCTAAGGAAGACTATGGTCTCTCTCTCAGGGCAGCTCTGTAGGTGGGTGAGAACAATAAATGATCGATCCCCCGCACGAGAGGGGGTAGTGCGGCTTATATAGGTACCGGCACTTTACATATAAGACCCTATAGTTTTACTGGCCGGCTGGGCCGGCTCCGGCTTCCGCTCCTTCCCGAGGCGGTGACGTCAGGAGTGGTTGAAGCATCGTGGCCTGTCCCATCCGGCTGCCACGGTCAGCGGTATGGAGGAGGTGTCCCTGTCGCCGTCAGCCCATCAGACCCAGTACGGATCGTCGTAAGCCCCGACGGCTGTCCGACGCGAGGCACTATTGCTCCACAGGTGCCCCGCGTTTCCACGGAAGATGGAGTCAGCGTGGACTTTGGGAACCCGGATCACCCGCCCGGTTCCTTCCGGTGCAAGACTCGCCAGCCTCGAGTCGGTCCGAGGTACAAACCCCGATCGGATATGGCTTGTAGAAGCCGGCCCAACTACGACATTGGTGGCCGTAGCCAGGCCGACTAGGACCTAGAGCCAGCCGGCTTCCGGACCAGCCGGCCACGGCGCCGGCCCGGCTGCTCCTCAGCCGGCCTTTGCCGCGAGCCGGCCAGTGGCCAGCCGGCTGCTCCGCGTCCATTGCCCTATCCGGGGTCTTCCCCCCGACATTAGCCCCCGAAGCTGGCAAGGTCCTGCGTTTAGAAGGACCTAGGCAGGTTTTCCTGGCTTCTCGAATATATTAGACGGCACTTGGAGGGGCCGACTGAGAATTTCCACCCAGCCGGCTGCGCCCTCATCCGGCTCGTTCCTGCCGGCTGCTTCCAGCCGGCCGCTTTTTATACTTGTGCAGTTTTCGCTTTCTCGCAAGATCTGATGGCGCCTCCGCCTTGCTGATGAATTTTGGCTCGAGTGGAACTTCTTGTCCGGCTCCGGCTCGCTGCGCGCCGGAGTCTCCGCCGCCTCGGGTTCTGCGCCCGACTTGACCGGCCTGACGCCAGGGCTCTGCCGCCGGTTCGTCTGGTCACATCAATGTCCCTCCGGATCCGGTGCGGTAGTGGGCGACGTGGTGTGGCCGTTTCTGGTAACGGTAGCGGTCGTGGGAGGAGTTATGGCGCAGTAAATCCGGAGACGTGGCCCACGTCGGCCACTTGGAGGCCAACCGCCGCGGTCGGCTATAAATGCCGCGGGGGCGGTACCGAGGCGGCACTTGCCCCTTTCTTCTTCCTCGCGCTCCTGCCTTGCTCCTTCGCTTCGCTCGAGCTCTTCGCTGCTCCGACGCCGTTCTTCTGGCGAATCTCAGCGGGCGGTCGCCCCGACGATCCTCCGCCGAGCTACCGCCGCAAGCCCGCCAATCCGGCGCCACGGGGCCACGCGCATCGACGGCGCGCTCTTCTCCACCGCGATCTTCTCCGGCGAGGAGCGGCTCTTCTTCGCCCTTCCGCCTCTCTTGGACCTCCTCTTCTTCGTCCTCGATGGCCCAGCCGAGCGGCTCCTGGAAGGGCTCCTACATGCAAGACGACGACATTGCCCGGTTCGTGCGCCTCCGCCGCATCCCGGCGGGGGTGATTACCAGGGCGCCGGGCGAGGAGCAGGAGCCTCGGCCGGAGCCCGGCGAACGCGTGGTCTTCGGCGCGCATCTCGACCGCGGATTGGGTCTGCCGGCTTCCGACTTCTTCCGCCGGTTCCTTGATCACTTCGGCCTGCAGCCGCACCACCTGCCGGCCAACGCCATGATCCTCCTCAGCTGCTACGTGGCCTTCATGGAAGGCTACGCCGGCTTGTGGCCGGACGTGGAGTTTTGGAGCCGGCTCTTCTACATCAAGGCGCAGACGACCGAAGGCCGCCTGAGGACCTGCGGCGCCGCCTCCATCTATCCCCGTACGGGTACGTCCTTCCCGCGGATTCCGATCGTCGATTACTGTAAAGAATTGCGGATGTCCTTCTTTTATGTGCGGAACGAAAGCCCGGCCTTCGACCGGCTCAATCTGCCTGGAATTCAACCCGGCCCCGCCGATCGGCCGGATCAATCGGGCTTCAACGCCAAGTCCTCGAACCCGGACGCGGAGGTGAACCTCCTGTGGGACTTCCTGGGCAATTGCGTCTCGGAGGGCCGGCTGAGTGCCGAGGACCTCCTCTGCACCTACATCTCGCGCCGGGTCGTACCGCTCCAGTGGCGCGTCCACAAGATCGGCCACATGTCCGGCTTGCTCGACCCGACACGGACGTCGAAGTTGGAGCTCTCCAAGGCCCAGGTGGCTCACCGGGTGAACAACATCACCAAGGCCAACATGCCGGACAACCGGACCAGGGGCTGGCGCCTTACGATCGGGAGCAGCCGCTGAATCGGTAAGTTGATGTTTTTCCGTCTTCCGACTTGCGGCAGCGTGGCCGACTCGGTATTTATCTTGTCTTGTTTTCAGCTTTTCGTCCGCCAAGGCATCGAGGATGGCGACTTGGCGACGAAGGTCTGGACGCCGGATCTCGTTGACCCGGCTGACTTAGCCGGCGACCAAGCTGGCGACGACGACCTGCTGGTGGCGCAGGATCAGGGCGGCCAGGGGGAGCATAACCCACCGCCTTCGCCTGAGCATGAGCAGGAGCAGGAGCAGGAGCCGCCGCAGCGAGCGGAGCCGGCCCAATCCGGCACGGGGGCCATCCCGGCGGTGCCTCTGCGCGCGGCGCCGCCTACTAGCACGGCGACTTCTGCGCCGAAGGGGAGGAAGCGGGCCGGCGTCGGGTCCACGGCCGCTTCGGAGGCGAGGGCCAAGAAACAGCGCCGGCTGGCGCCCAAGAAGGTCCCGGAGAAAGCCGGGTGAGTTCTTTTTCCTCTGTTGTTTGATTCCTTTTCTTTCCTTCCTCTGTACTTATCTTTTCTTGCTTGTTCGACTAGGGCCGCGATTAAGTTTACCCAGGGAGGCGGCTCTCGGCAGGCTCCTCCCGTCACGTCGCCGCTTCAGCGGCAAAGGAGGGAGCCAACCCCGCAACCTTCGCACGCGCGCGCACGCCGCCGGCTGCTAACGTGCGCCGCTGCGGCCGCGCCACCTTCTGCGGGGGCGTCTTCTTCTGCGGCGCCTGGCGGCGGAGACCAGGGTCAGTCGGCGCGCCAGCCGACCTTAGACGATATGTTTCCGCGCCGCGCCCCGTTTGTGGAGCGGGCAGCCGGAGCCGGCAGGGGCATGCCGCCTGCGGCAGGAGCTGGAGCTGGTGGGGCTGCGCCGCCTTCGACCGGAGTCGGCGGGCCCGCGCCCAACGTCGTGGTGCCGGAGAGCTCTCCGAAGGGAACGCCTCGGGCGCCGGGTGCGACGGCTCCCACCGGGCCGACTGCTTCGACCGCGCCGCCTCCAGCTTCGGAGCCGACGAGGAGGGAGCCGACCGGGAAGGAGCCGGCGAGGGGGCAGCCAGGGCGCTCAAAGGACGCCGATTCCCGGGCTCTGGTGAGGACGAGGGGCCCGTCGGGCCCAACTGAGGGCCTTCACGTGGCCAAGGGGGCCCGGCTGCTGCAGGTGCCGTGCGCCTCGACTCCAGCCTTGGCTCGGCTGGCACCATGGAGGCTGCGTGGCACTCGGCGGATTCCTGCGAGGTGTTCAACCGGGAGGGGCAGCCTGGTACGGCGCCCATGAAGATGGTCTTCTCCGGCTACCGGGCCGCCCTTAAGAACAAGGCTGCCGAGGCCCTGGCCCAGCTAGCAACGCTGGAGGATGCTGACAAGGTAGGTGTCTTTCTGTTTTTGCAATTTTGTTATTATCCTGGTAGCCCTCCGAGGCATGGTCCGGCTGCTTGGAGCCGGTCCGGGTCTCGTCTAAGCAACTGATTCTTTCAGACGGTTACGGAGCGACGCACCGTCTTGTACAACAAGGTGGTGACCAGCTACCACAAGGCCAAGATCGAGCGGGCCGCCTTGGCTCGCGAGCTGGAGGCTGTCAAGGGTGAGGCCTTCTCTCTTTGCCTTCGCTCTTTTTTATGCTTCTGTTTTTACTGACGGCTTGTTTTTGCCGGCTTGCAGCTGAGGCCGCCCGGGTCCCGCAGCTTGAGTCGGACCTCCGAGTTGCCCGCGCTCAATGCGCCACAAGTGAGGAGGCGAACCAGTCTGCTGCCGCCAAGCTGAAGGTGGCTGACGGGGAGCTGAAACGGCTGCGCCTCCTTGAGGCTAACCATCTCAAGGAACTTGCCGCCCTCAAGAAGGAGCAGGAGGAGAAACTGGAGGGTCTGAGCAAGCGGTTGGAGGAGGTGGAACGGCAACGGCTTTCGCTCCAGCAGGAGGTGACCACCAAGTCCAACGAGCTGTCGGCCACCGCCAAGCGGTGGTTGGGGGAACTTAGCGCGCTCGACCGCGGCTTGGCTGGTGAGTCTTTTGTCTTATGCCTTCCCCTTTGCCGGCTTTCGGCCGTCGGCTGCCGGCTTAGGTTGGCAGCCGGCGGCAGAACCTTGATTTTTTCGATATCTCCATCTTCGGGCTGGGGGCAGTCGGTTCTTGCCGGCTGTCGCCAGGCTTACTTTAGGACTTCGAAAATTTGCATTTTTCAGCTTATTTCGGCTTTGATGGCTTCTGACATGCTTTTCTTCTTTGCAGCGGCCTTCCCTGAGGCGCAGGAGGAGGCGTTAGCGGCTGTTGGCAGGGCGCGGGAGGATCGCCGGCAGGCCACTGGGGAGCAGAGCTCCGACTGCTTCACCATGGACGACTATCTGGCGTCCATCGCCGCCCGCGTGGAGCCGGTCACCAAGCTCGGCTGGGAGCTGCGGAAGGCGGCGGAGGAGCTGATGCGACTGCTGTGGCCGACGGAGACGCTGCCAGAAGATCTCTCCAATCTCATCGCTTGGCTGGACAGGGCTCCCGACCGCTTCTTGGACTGGAAGGAGTCAGCTACGCGCGCCGGAGCCGATATGGCGCTATCTTTTGTGCTCTCCTGGTATAACGAGGTTAGCCTCGACCAGTTGGAGTTCCGGCGCGCCGGCGTGGAGGACAAGCTCCCGGCGGAGAACAAGACTGCTCGGCTTGCCCGTGCCTGCGCTATTGCCGACTTCGTCGACAAGTCCCTCTTCATCGAGGATCCGAATCCGCCGTCTGACGACGAGGAGGAGGCGGCTGAGGATGAGGAGGCGGACGATGCAGCCGGCGCTTAGCTTTTACCTGTTTCCTTATGTTTTTGCCAAGACAATTCGTTAAATCCCCGGGATGCCGGGTGCATATGTAAGACAATGTTATTATCCTTTTATTAAGGCACGCTTTAATGTGTTTGTTAATCATCTGTGTGCCGAGTTGCTTTCTTTCGACTCGTTCGCTTTTTCCCATCCGCCCCACTCTTTGGCTGTGCCCTTGCCAGTCGTACGTCCGACTTGCGATCCGTCGCTGGGTCAAGAGCGGGCCGCTGGGTGAGGCCGACAGTATTTCAGTCGAACGAGCTGAATTCGGCACTCCGGCACTTTTATGAAAAGTTGCAAGTCAACTCGCTTTTACTCTTTCCCTTAGTCGTTTTTCGCGTGCCGGCTCCCTAGGCCTTACTCCCGCCAGCCGGACAGCCGGGTTGCGGTCTGTAGCTGGGTCGGAAGCCGGCTGTCGGAAACCGGATCACGTTACTGAGCCGACCGCGTGAGAGGGTTCAAGCCAATTGGCGAAACAAGGTAAAGTACGCGAAAAACTTGTCGGAAACAGCGCTCTTGGCGCAAGCTTTTTCATAACTCTCAGAAGGGATACAAGGGATACATACATTCCTGCTCTCATGTGTAAAATGGGCGGAGCAACCTGACATTCCAGGGACGTTTAGTCTCCTCGTCAGCCTTGTCCGGCTTGTTTTTCTTAGCCTCTTGGGCATCTATGAGATAGTAGGAATCATTGCCTACTGCCTTGCTCACGATGAAGGGACCCTCCCATGGGGATGACAGTTTATGCTGTCCGGCTGTCCTCTGGATCAGCCGGAGCACTAGGTCTCCCTCTCGGAATGCTAAGGGCTGGACCCTCCGGCTGTGATAGCGTCGGAGGCTTTGCTGGTAGATAGTAGATCTAGACTCGGCCAGCAGCCGGGCCTCTTCGACCAGGTCAACTCCATCTTCGCGAGCTTCTTTGGCTTCGGCTTCTGTGTAGAGCTTGATCCTTGGCGCATCATGCTCGATATCAGTCGGCAAGACGGCTTCGGCCCCGTATACGAGAAAAAATGGTGTGAAGCCGACTGAGCGGTTTGTCGTTGTGCGCAGGCTCCACAGCACATTGGGCAGTTCTTCAATCCAGCAGCCGGCTGCTCGCTCGAGCGGCTCCACCAGCCGGGGCCGGATGCCGGCTAGGACTAAGCCGTTAGCCTTTTCCACTTGTCCATTGGATTCTGGGTGTGCCACAGAAGATAGGGCCATCCGGATCCCCATTTCCCCGCAATAGCGAGAGAAGATGCCTTGGGAGAAGTTGGTGCCGTTGTCGGTGATGATGGTGTGGGGGTAGCCGAATCTCACGATGATTTCCTTGAGGAATGTGACGGCTGTGGACCCGTCCAGTTTCTTGATTGGCTTGGCTTCGATCCACTTGGTGAATTTGTCAATCATCACCAAGAGGTGTGTCATGCCGCCTCGCGCTGTTCTGAATGGGCCTACCATATCCAAGCCCCATACGGCAAATGGCCATGTGATGGGGATGGTTTTCAAGGCGGAAGCCGGCTGGTGTCTTTGCTTTGCGAAGCGCTGACAGCCGTTGCACTTCTTCACCAAATCTTCTGCGTCTCTGAGCGCAGTCGGCCAGTAAAAACCGTGCCGGAAGGCTTTGGCCACTATGGCTCTGGATGAGGCGTGATGTCCGCACTCTCCTTGATGGATTTCCCGTAGGAGTTCAATCCCTTCAGCCGGCTCGACGCACCGCTGGAACACCCCACTTACGCTGCGTTTGTACACCGGTGGTTGATGATGGTATAGGCCTTGGCCCTTCTCTCAATCTGCCTGGCCTGGACTCTATCATCAGCAAGACACCGTCGGTGAGGTAGGAGAGGAATTCTTGTGCCCATGAAGGTACGCATCTTATCTCGAATACGCTGACCAACAGGGCCTCCTGCGTGGGAGCTTCCGGATTCGACTGCATGGTCGCCGGGTTCGGCTTGCTAGCCGGCGGGTTCGGCTTGCTAGCCGGCGGGTTCGGCTTGCTAGCCCCCGAGTTTGGCGATGAAGCCCCCGGGTTGGACTGAGAAGTCCCCGGGTTCGGCATGCTAGCCGGCGGGTTTGGCTTGTTAGCCCCCGACTTGGGCGATGAAGCCCCCGGGTTCGGCTGAGCAGCCCCCGGGTCAGCCGGCACGAATATTGAATCCGAGTCCGGTGACGGTATGATGGACGGCTTCTTGAGAACCGCCAAGGCGACACCCGGCGGAATGGCTTGCCGGGTTGAGCCAATCTTGGATAAGGCATCAGCCGCTTCGTTATTTGCTCGTGGCACATGGTGGAATTCGCAGCCGTCGAAGAAGCCGGATAGCTGCTGGACATGGAAGCGATACGAGGCCATGTTGGCGTCCTTCGCGTCCCAGTCGCCAGATGCTTGCTGTATGACCAAGTCGGAGTCGCCGAAGCAGAGTATGCGACGCACGCCAATCTCCTTGGCCAGCTTCAGCCCATGAATGAGCGCTTCGTACTCCGCCACATTGTTGGAGGCGGCGAAGTGGATCTGCAGGACGTAGTCCAGCCGGTCCCCCTTGGGAGAAGTGATGACGATGCCGGCTCCCAAGCCGTTGCGCATCTTCGAGCCGTCGAAGTGCATCTTCCAATGTGTGGAATCCGGCACAGGCGGCAGGTACTGCATCTCAGCCCAGTCGACGAAGAAGTCCGCGAGGATCTGCGACTTGATGGCTGTGCGTGGCTCGTAGAGGATGGTGTGGGCGGCCAGCTCCAGGGCCCACTTGGCAACCCGGCCGTTGGCATCCTTGCTGCCTATGATTTCCGCCAAGGGTGCTGTGGCAACCACCCTGATGGGGTGCTCTTGGAAGTAGTGCTTGAGCTTCTTGGCCGCCATGTAGACGCCGTAGGTGACCTTCTGGTAGTGGGGGTAATTTTGCTTCGACTGGGAGAGCACTTCGCTAAGGTAATAGACTGGGCGCTGAACCAGCTGCTCCCTGTTGCCGGCTTCTCTGCGCTCCACCACCAGGACAACGCTAACCACTCGATTGGTGGCTGCGATGTACAACAACATCGGCTCCATTGAACCCGGCGTTGCAAGGATTGGCGCGGTTGAGAGCACGCGCTTCAAGTCACGGAAAGCCTCATCCGCCTGCGGTGACCAGACGAATTTGTCCGCCTTCTTCATTAGTTGATACAGGGGCAGTGCCTTCTCCCCCAGCCGGCTGACGAAGCGGCTCAAGGAGGCCAGGCAGCCAGCAAACTTCTGGACGTCCTTGAGGCACTGCGGCAGTTCCATCTTCTCTAGGGCACTGATCTTGTCCGGGTTGGCTTCGATCCCTCGCTGAGAGACGAGGTAGCCAAGGAGCTGGCCAGACGGCACGCCGAATGTGCACTTGGCCGGGTTGAGCTTCATCCGGAATCTTCTCAGATTGGTGAAGGTTTCTCTCAGGTCATCAAGGAGGGTAGTCGTCTCCTTGGTCTTTACAACGACATCATCCACATATGCGTGAACGTTTCTGCCGATTTGATCCTGCAAGCATTTTTGCATGCACCTTTGGTAGGTGGCGCCTGCATTTTTCAAGCCGAACGGCATAGTCGTGTAGCAATAAGCCCCGTACGGGGTAATGAACGAAGTCTTTATTTGATCAGCCGGATTCAAAGGAATCTGGTGGTAGCCTGAATAGGCGTCTAAGAAAGACAACAGTTCACAGCCGGCAGTCGAGTCTATGACTTGATCTATGCGCGGCAGGGGGAAGGGATCCTTCGGGCACGCCTTGTTCAGGTCGAAGGCGGCGCAGCCCCACCAGCTCCAGCTCCTGCCGCAGGCGGCATGCCCCTGCCGGCTCCGGCTGCCCGCTCCACAAACGGGGCGCGGCGCGGAAACATATCGTCTAAGGTCGGCTGGCGCGCCGACTGACCCTGGTCTCCGCCGCCAGGCGCCGCAGAAGAAGACGCCCCCGCAGAAGGTGGCGCGGCCGCAGGCGGCACGTTAGCAGCCGGCGGCGTGCGCGCGCGTGCTGAAGGTTGCGGGGTTGGCTCCCTCCTTTGCCGCTGAAGCGGCGACGTGACGGGAGGGGCCTGCCGAGAGCCGCCTCCCTGGGTAAACTTAATCGCGGCCCTAGTCGAACAAGCAAGAAAAGATAAGTACAGAGGAAGGAAAGAAAAGGAATCAAACAACAGAGGAAAAAGAACTCACCCGGCTTTCTCCGGGACCTTCTTGGGCGCCAGCCGGCGCTGTTTCTTGGCCCTCGCCTCCGAAGCGGCCGTGGACCCGACGCCGGCCCGCTTCCTCCCCTTCGGCGCAGAAGTCGCCGTGCTAGTAGGCGGCGCCGCGCGCAGAGGCACCGCCGGGATGGCCCCCGTGCCGGACTGGGCCGGCTCCGCCTGCAGCGGCTCCTGCTCCTGCTCCTGCTCATGCTCAGGCGAAGGCGGTGGGTTATGCTCCCCCTGGCCGCCCTGATCCTGCGCCACCAGCAGGTCGTCGTCGCCAGCTTGGTCGCCGGCTAAGTCAGCCGGGTCAACGAGATCCGGCGTCCAGACCTTCGTCGCCAAGTCGCCATCCTCGATGCCTTGGCGGACGAAAAGCTGAAAACAAGACAAGATAAATACCGAGTCGGCCACGCTGCCGCAAGTCGGAAGACGGAAAACATCAACTTACCAGTTCAGCGGCTGCTCCCGATCGTAAGGCGCCAGCCCCCGCCCCCAGCTTGTCCGGCATGTTGGCCTTGGTGATGTTGTTCACCCGGTGAGCCACCTGGGCCTTGGAGAGCTCCAACTTCGACGTCCGTGTCGGGTCGAGCAAGCCGGACATGTGGCCGATCTTGTGGACGCGCCACTGGAGCGGTACGACCCGGCGCGAGATGTAGGTGCAGAGGAGGTCCTCGGCACTCAGCCGGCCCTCCGAGACGCAATTGCCCAGGAAGTCCCACAGGAGGTTCACCTCCGCGTCCGGGTTCGAGGACTTGGCGTTGAAGCCCCAGTTGATCCGGCCGACTGGCGGGGCCGGGTTGAATTCAGGCAGATTGAGCCGGTCGAAGGCCGGGCTTTCGTTCCGCACATAAAAGAAGGACATCTGCCACCCTTACGTAATCGACAATGGAATCCGCGGGAAGGACGTACCCGTACGGGGATAGATGGAGGCGGCGCCGCAGGTCCTCAGGCGGCCTTCGGTCGTCTGCGCCTTGATGTAGAAGAGCCGGCTCCAAAACTCCACGTCCGGCCACAAGCCGGCGTAGCCTTCCATGAAGGCCACGTAGCAGCTGAGGAGGATCATGGCGTTGGCCGGCAGGTGGTGCGGCTGCAGGCCGAAGTGATCAAGGAACCGGCGGAAGAAGTCGGAAGCCGGCAGACCCAATCCGCGGTCGAGATGCGCGCCGAAGACCACGCGTTCGCCGGGCTCCGGCCGAGGCTCCTGCTCCTCGCCCGGCGCCCTGGTAATCACCCCCGCCGGGATGCGGCGGAGGCGCACGAACCGGGCAATGTCGTCGTCTTGCATGTAGGAGCCCTTCCAGGAGCCGCTCGGCTGGGCCATCGAGGACGAAGAAGAGGAGGTCCAAGAGAGGCGGAAGGGCGAAGAAGAGCCGCTCCTCGCCGGAGAAGATCGCGGTGGAGAAGAGCGCGCCGTCGATGCGCGTGGCCCCGTGGCGCCGGATTGGCGGGCTTGCGGCGGTAGCTCGGCGGAGGATCGTCGGGGCGACCGCCCGCTGAGATTCGCCAGAAGAACGGCGTCGGAGCAGCGAAGAGCTCGAGCGAAGCGAAGGAGCAAGGCAGGAGCGCGAGGAAGAAGAAAGGGGCAAGTGCCGCCTCGGTACCGCCCCCGCGGCATTTATAGCCGACCGCGGCGGTTGGCCTCCAAGTGGCCGACGTGGGCCACGTCTCCGGATTTACTGCGCCATAACTCCTCCCACGACCGCTACCGTTACCAGAAACGGCCACACCACGTCGCCCACTACCGCACCGGATCCGGAGGGACATTGATGTGACCAGACGAACCGGCGGCAGCAGGCCCCGGCGTCAGGCCGGTCAAGTCGGGCGCAGAACCCGAGGCGGCGGAGACTCCGGCGCGCAGCGAGCCGGAGCCGGACAAGAAGTTCCACTCGAGCCAAAATTCATCAGCAAGGCGGAGGCGCCATCAGATCTTGCGAGAAAGCGAAAACTGCACAAGTATAAAAAGCGGCCGGCTGGAAGCAGCCGGCAGGAACGAGCCGGATGAGGGCGCAGCCGGCTGGGTGGAAATTCTCAGTCGGCCCCTCCAAGTGCCGTCTAATATATTCGAGAAGCCAGGAAAACCTGCCTAGGTCCTTCTAAGCCGCGGGACCTTGCCAGCCTTCGGGGCTAATGTCGGGAAGACCCCGGATAGGGCAATGGACGCGGAGCAGCCGGCTGGCCACTGGCCGGCTCGCGGCAAAGGCCGGCTGAGGAGCAGCCGGCTGGCGCCGTGGCCGGCTGGTCTGGAAGCCGGCTGGCTCTAGGTCCTAGTCGGCCTGGCTACGGCCACCAATGCTGTAGTTGGGCCGGCTTCTACAAGCCATATCCGACTGGGGTTTGTACCTCAGACCGACTCGAGGCTGGCGAGTCTTGCACTGGAAGGAACCGGGCAGGTGATCCGGGTTCCCAAAGTCCACGCTGACTCCATCTTCCGTGAAACGCGGGGCACTGTGGAGCAATAGTGCCTCGCGTCGGACAGGCCGTCAGGGCTTACGACGATCCGTACTGGGTACAGTGGCTGACGGCGACAGGGACACCTCCTCCATACCGCTGACCGTGGCAGCCGGATGGGACAGGCCACGATGCTTCAACCACTCCTGACGTCACCGCCTCGGGAAGGAGCGGAAGCCGGAGCCGGCCCAGCCGGCCAGTAAAACTATAGGGTCTTATATGTAAAGTGCCGGTACCTATATAAGCCGCACTACCCCCTCTCGTGCGGGGGATCGATCATTTATTGTTCTCACCCACCTACAGAGCTGCCCTGAGAGAGAGACCATAGTCTTCCTTAGCCTCTCAGGAGCAGCCAGACACAGCTCTAGGAGCACCATTGTACTGTGTGATCATCATATACACTCATAGCAGGAGTAGAGGTTTTACCTCCATCGGAGGGCCTCGAACCTGGGTACGTCGCCATGTCGCTCGTGCCCATACCCGCATCCGGATACCGCCGTGAGATCTCTCAGGAACCACTTCGATTAGCCACCCTATGGCATATGCCGTGACGATACCACGACATTTGGCGCCCACCGTGGAGGCGGGGGTGGAGGCGGGAGGGGTTCACCGCTTGTCAGCCGCTTCATGAAGTGGCAGTCGCGGGTGGTGTGGTTGGAGGGGTTCTTGCCGCTGTGGTATTTGCACGGCGAGTCGAGCATTTGCTCGAAGGTGTACTTCGGCTTCCACTGCCGGTCTTGCTTCTGGCGGCGGCTGCCGCCTGCCGCGTTGTCCTGCACGGCGGCCACGTGGGCGGAGCCGTACCGGCGGTCCGGCTGGTCGCTGTGACGCTTGCCGCGGTAGTTGTCCCGCCGGCTGCCGTGCGAGGCGCCCTCGGCCGGCTTGTTGTTGTCCCGTCTTGCTGGGGCCGGTGAAACATCAGCCGGCGCCTTGCCGGCTTCTTCTCGCCGCCACAGACTTGTCTGCGATGACCATCAGGGCGGCCATCGTCTTGGGCTCGCTGCGGCGCAGCTTGTGCCACAGCATGGTGTTGGGTCGGCAGCCTCCCATGAAGAAGCTGATGGCTTGCATCTCGTGCACGCCCTCGCAAGAGTTGCGCATCTCGCACCAGCGCGTCAGGTACGCGCGATCCGTCTCGTCGGGGCCCTGCTTGCACATCTCAAGCTGTTGAGGGCGACCCGGTCGGCGATAAGTGCCGGTGAAGTTGCTGATGAAGGCGGCTTCGAAGTCCAGCCAGCCGTTTATGCTGCCGGCTGGCAGGTTGTTGAGCCACGTGCGGGCGGAGCCGAGTAGCATGAGGGGGGAGTAACGCACAGCCCAGCGCTTGTTGCCCTTGGCGATGCCGACCGCCGTGGAGTAGTCCAGCAGCCGATCCTCCGGCTTGGTGGTGCCGTCGTACTTGGGGGTGTCGCGCGGGAGCCGGAAGCCCTCGACCATGGGCTCGTTGAGGATCCGCGGCCCGAAGCACTTTGGGCCGGCTGGCCCTCTTCTTCCGCGATGCGGGATTGCACCAGCCGGCCGAGGCGGTCTCGGGCGTCGGCGGGCTCGATGCGCGGGCCCAGCCGGGAGTGTGCCGGCTGGCGCGCGCCGCTTGCTTCGGAGCCGGTCGGTGATGACGGCGGGGCCCGCAGTCTTGCTCCCGGTTCCGGCTTGGAGGGGGCCGGCTGCGGCTCGCCGCCGCTCGGCTGGTGGCTTGGCCGGCCCGAGCCGTGCGTGGCCCGGGAATCATGGCGCCGGCTTGGTGTCGGGAGGAGGACTCGGCCGTGTCCCCTGGCGCCTTCCCGTCGTTGCACTGCAGCCCCACGAGCGTGAGAAGCTCCGGGGGCATCGACATACACGGGGTCGGCGATCTGCCTGTTGGCTGCGTTGAGCGGCTCGGTCACCCGCCCGGTCCGGCGGCGTAACTCTTCGCCCGAAGGCGGTTCAACTCTTCTGCGGCGGCCACGCCGCGCGCATGTTCTTGTCGGGGGTGTTGTAGACGGGGAGCTCCGCGGACGGAGCCGGCGAAGGAGCGCCGTCGCGGGCGATCTCGCGCCGAGGTCGCGGCCCTGCGGCGGATGTGGCCGGCTCGGCTTGGCTCGTCGCCGCACGGAGTGAGGCCGTGGGCGCGGTTGTACTCGCGCTGGGTGATCTCCATCGGCGCTTAGCGGCAGCCGGTTCTTCGGTTTGCTTGAGGAGGAGCCGGCGGTGCGCTCCAAGTCCGCCTCGATGGCGGTGGGGTCTCCGCCAGCGTGAGCGGGGTGCTCAACTTTGCCGGACTGCATCCGGCCGGGACGGCGGTGGTGGCGCTTTTGGGCCCGAGCCGGAGGCATTGGGGTCGATGTTGCGCTCCAGTCGGGGCCGCGCATGCGCGGGTTCTTGGTGGGGAGCTCGTCGCCAGCCATCATGACTTGCACGACGGCGGGGCTGGCGGGAGCGCTGCTGCCGGCTCGCGGAGGAGGGCTAGCGCAGCGCAGCACCGCCGCGGGTAGCGCGGCGGTGCGACGGTGGCGACGTAGACGTCGAAGCCGCCGAAGGAGATGATGCCGCCGCCGGCTGGGAAGGGCCGGTCGGCGAAGCAGCCAGCGTTGTCGCCGACGCAGTCGAGGGAGCCGAATCTCCGGATCAAGCCCGAAGCGACTCGCTCGCCGGTGGTGGTGGTGAGGCCCGTCCGATGAAGACACCGGCCGAGGATGCCGAATGCCCCACGGTGGGCGCCAAATGTCGTGGTATCGTCACGGCATATGCCATAGGGTGGCTAATCGAAGTGGTTCCCGAGAGATCTCACGGCGGTATCCGGATGCGGTATGGGCACGAGCGACACGGCGACGTACCCGGGTTCGAGGCCCTCCGATGGAGGTAAAACCTCTACTCCTGCTATGAGTGTATATGATGATCACACAGTACAATGGTGCTCCTAGAGCTGTGTCTGGCTGCTCCTGAGAGGCTAAGGAAGACTATGGTCTCTCTCTCAGGGCAGCTCTGTAGGTGGGTGAGAACAATAAATGATCGATCCCCCGCACGAGAGGGGGTAGTGCGGCTTATATAGGTACCGCACTTTACATATAAGACCCTATAGTTTCTTGGCCGGTGGGCCGGCTCCGGCTTCCGCTCCTTCCCGAGGCGGTGACGTCAGGAGTGGTTGAAGCATCGTGGCCTGTCCCATCCGGCCGCCACGGTCAGCGGTATGGAGGAGGTGTCCCTGTCGCCGTCACCATCAGACCCGATACGGATCGTCGTAAGCCCTGACGGCCTGTCCGACGCGAGGCACTATTGCTCCACAGTGCCCCGCGTTTCACGGAAGATGGAGTCAGCGTGGACTTTGGGAACCCGGATCACCTGCCCGGTTCCTTCCAGTGCAAGACTCGCCAGCCTCGAGTCCTGGAGGTACAAACCCCACGGATATGGCTTGTAGAAGCCGGCCCAACTACAGCATTGGTGGCCGTAGCCAGGCCGACTAGGACCTAGAGCCAGCCGGCTTCCAGACCAGCCGGCCACGGCGCCAGCCGGCTGCTCCTCAGCCGGCCTTTGCCGCGAGCCGGCCAGTGGCCAGCCGGCTGCTCCGCGTCCATTGCCCTATCCGGGGTCTTCCCCCCGACAATCTCCTTGTGAGACGTTAGTCAGGTCAAACCAAACCTCTGTATCCTAATCACTCAATCTGCAATGCTCTCGCTGCAGATCACAGATTCCTGAGCTCACCTCTCGCCATGATTAGTTAATTGATTAACCTTGCGTGCAGACGCTAATCTCCACCGGGTGGAGAGGAGACGTGACAATAAAGAAGATATAAAAAAAGTGTCGTCATTTCACTGGAGGATCCTGATCCGCTTCAGGTCAGGTGGGGCCAGCTGTCCGGCCGTCTTATCCGTTAGGTACGACCGCGAGACACGTACGCTCCCCGTGCGCGGGCCCCGCGCCGACGAGCTGTCACGTACTACTAGTACCAGCTCTACTTAAAACAGCTCGCTTTTCTTTTTCTTGTTGCTTTCGCACACGTACGCTACGTTCATGTATGTGCGTCCGGTTGTTCGGTGGTGGGGCACATCAGTACGCGAAGCTGACGACGCCGCCGCCGCCGGTGGCACTGGCACGGCGGCCGGAGCGCGCGGAGGCGCCGTTGTTGCAGAAGCTGCTGCTGCTGCCGGCGTCCTCGTCGATGAAGATCTGCCTGCAACGGCACTCCACGCTGCAGAACGCCTTGTCACCTCTGCGCCAAGGATCGATCGACGTACAGCGTTAGACATATGCACCAACAAGCTAGGTAGCTAGCTACCTCTGCGAGGTGCATGGAGTGGAGATAGTTTCATGGTGTAGCTAGCTGCGCAAGAAACCTAGCAAGCTGACCTGTACATGTAGATGTCATTGTTCTCGGCGAGATCCTTGTGGCACAGGAAGCAGCGCTGGAGGAAGGAGCCGGTAGCGCTCGGGGCGGGCGGCGCCGCCGGCGACCACGGGGAGGACGAGGAGGGGGTCTTGGGGCTATGGAGGGTGGCCTTGCTGACGATCTGGGGCCTGATGCAGCTGCTCTCGGGTGTCTCTAGGAGCACGCTCAGGCCGGCCATGAAGGGGATGGATGTAATCTTAGTTTCTTCTCGCTAGCTAGTTAATCAACTCGATATGTCTGACTTCCTATCTCCTCCCTGCTTTCGAGCTAGTGTGAGATCTTTTCTCCGAGGGGGGGCTGGTGCTTATAAAGGGAGAGGAGTGCGCGGGGTTGCACTTGCATTGATGGAGAAGTTAACAAGTTTTCTTTAGTGAAGGAGGTGTTTGCTTTGAGATATAGTGGATTGTCACCATAGCACTAAACCAAGTTATCAAAGTACAATTACCTCTAAAAAAGGAGCTACTCCGTACTAACTTGTTTATTAGTCCTTCATGTATCCCTAGATCAAAAAATAGCCTAAATAAAGAGAGTGGTATTTTGGCACATGGGAGCATATGCTTCCTTTATTTTAATATGCATGTTACACATATTTTAAAATTTCAAAAAACTGAAACGAAAAATTCGCACGTACATCTTCACGTGCTACATGCTCATAAAGCCGTTTCATGAAAAAACGACTTATCGTGTGGCGTGTGTAAAAAAGATAAAATTCAATGCTAAAAATAAGCCTTTTCAGAAGATAAACTTTCACTTTTTTACATAAACCACAAAAAAGTTGGCTCCTCGCGAAACTTGAAGAACACAAATATATTTTTGAGATGTACATGTAAATTTTTTTCCAAAATTTATCGACATTTGAAAATATAACTTTTTGGTAGAGGGAGCATACGCACCCGGGAGCCGAATTAAATTACCGCTAAATAATATGAATTATAAATATATATCATATAATTACGATGGTTTAAAGTGATAACCTAGGAATACAAGCAAGATCTATGAACCCGAAACCGAAGGGAGTATGAGACTATATTAATGACGATATAGCGACCCTCATTAAACAAGAGAGAGAGGAAGAGATAATTGGGGGAGGAGGCTAGGGTACATTTTTTTAATTCAAATTGTCAATCTCAGTCAGCAGCAAATAGTATCATCTTAATAAGATATTAGTTTCTTATATAATACTCTCTCTATTTTATATTAGTTGTTGCAGATTTAGTGCAGTTTTCTACTAAATCAGAAACAACTAATAAGAAACGGAGGGAGTACCGAACTTAGAATTCGCCCATTGTAAGGGCTTTATTTTTGTTAAAAGGATTTGTATACAATTTTGAGTAGTGTGTTCCTTGGGAAGTTTTTCTTTAGTGCTTGTGTTGTTTGTAAGAGTTGAATCCGTAGGTATTTTTTTCGTGGTATACTTTACATACAATTCAATAGAGTGAAAATTCCTTATGTCAACCCTCATGGAATTAACCCTATAGAAAAATTCATGTGTGTTTCCTATAATGCAACCAAAGGACACATATTACAATTTCCTATGTATGAAATTCAATTCATGCAGAATTTTTAAACGAGGCAAAAGCTTTTCTTATTCAATTCATGTAGGATTCAACATGCGATGATATTCCACTCCTTTGTTCTACCTATTAATGCATTTTGGAAACACTGCAAACTTAAAAAAAAAACTAAAGTTATCTGCAACCTCATGTTTAGGCAACTACAAGGAACTGCATATTTCTAGATCTGGAGTTGTAAATAAGTCTGCGGCATTAGATCAGATAATGTGCAACTCTGAATAAGGAATTAATATGTTCCAAATTGAGGAATAACAAAACAATCATAAACTTTTAGGAGAAACATGACGTGTATAACGACACTAACTAGTCACAAGTAAATATTCAGTTGGTGAGACTATTGTTAATTAAATTCTCATATTACAGGCTCCGATGATGTAGGACTCTACCGAGAACTATGTGTTGGGATTTCAGTAAAAATCTGCGGAGTGTGCTAGATTTATAGCATTGGAAACTTTAAGAAGGTTTTAATTTTTTCATTAAATCTGATTTCTTGGTGCAATTGCTTAGATCAGCAACTTATTGGTGCATTTTTTTAGAGCAATATTTTCTTTGCGCAATCAATTACATGCAGGATCAAAGAGAGCATAGGGCTAGTCTATGCAATGCCGCTTTTTGGCGAATTTGGCAGATCAGAGAACCTAGACCATGAAGTTTCACAAAAGAGACGCCTAACCAGACCCTCCCTCCACGTGTACACGGGAGGACTCGTTTGTCGCGTTGCGAAGTACAGATCCACTGTGCCGGCATGTGCTGTGGCCTTAAATGGCGTGCTGTTAGGTCCTGGGGCAGCCCATCAAGATAGCCGGTCCTGTCTGTCGGGTCGACCGAGCACAGATGGGGCTACGGAATTGGGTGGCCGCACTGTGCCGATGCGATGCAGGAGCTAGCGCACGTCCGGCCTCGCACGTCAGGATCTAGCACGTACGTGGCGCTCGCGGGCTGCCCGTATCGCCCATTGGCCGACGGGCCCCCCGCCTCGCCGGATGGGCCATGCCGTCATGGGTGCACGCAATCTTGTCGTTTCTTGGTGCCTTCTTCAATCTGGTTTTGTTGGCGCGAACACTTTGCACTAGGGCATCTCCAGCGGGCTCAGTGACCGTTTTCGTCCGCCGTGATCGGAAATGCGTCTGAAGCATGTTTCAGCGGGGCGGCACAAAGTGACCGGGCCATCTACGTAAACCTGGCCCAAATATGCGCCAGGTTTGCGTCTCCGCGGACGCTCGGCGATCGCGCCGAGTGTTCGCCGAAAAAGACGTAGGACCCGCGCGTCAGTGGTTGGAGGGCGATATTATTCCCGCCACTGGCCATTCCCCCGCGCCAAATTGGAAACTAGACCGGCGCGAGCAGTCCAGAAGCGATGGTCGTCCTCGCTGCCGCAGCTACCGGCATGGATGCGGAGCAAACCCTCGCACCCGCCGCCGCCCCACACTCCCCCGTAGCCACGGCCATAGCCAGAATGGAGACTGCAGCTCCGGCGGAAGCAAAGCGGGCCGCCGACGGCGGCGGCCGGGAGGCAAAGCGGAAGGCGGCAAAGAAGGTGCTCTCCGCGGAGGAGAAAGTCCTGGAGGCCGCGAAGCGTCGCGGGCGGCGCAAGAACCAGAAGATCAAGACTGCCGCGGCCGCCAACCAGCAAGCCTGGCAGATGCAGATCAAAGCCGGCATCGCGCAAGTAGCCCTCCATCCGACCTTAGCGGAGGGCTACATGATCGTCAAGAGAGAGGGGATCGCCGGCGTCGCTCCTCCGGCCCCTTCGGTCAGCTCGGTAAGTTCCCAGCTGCGCCCTGGAACTCCCGCTCCCTTGCATGGCCACGCGGCGTCGCGGTTCGCCTCCGACCTGCCGCCGGTGAAGTTGACCGGGGCGGCGGTTCCCGACCTCAACCGAACGCCTAGAAGCGGTGACTCCTGCCCGGGCGCGACACAGAAGACGCGCCAGGTGCCGGAGGAGAGCATGCCGCAGCCCCGCATCCTGTTCGACGAAATTGCGCCGCCTGCCCCGACGATGGACGACCCGGTACGTGAGCTCTGTCAATGTGTGCGAGTGTCCTGTATCATGCGTCTGATGTCCGGTCGTTCGTAGGACTATTGGAAGGACCGCCATGATTCAGACATCCAGGAAATTATCTACGGCGGCGGCTTCGTTCGCGATGATCGGGCCGGGATAGGCGCGCATGATGACTGGCCACCAACGCAAGATGTGGAGGACATCGACACCGCACGGCTGTTCGCCACCCAGCAGACGCAGCCAACACCCGTGTGCGTGGACGACTTCGACGACGCGCCAACACAGCCTATCCCCACGGACATTGCCACCAAGAAGAAGGGGGAGAGCCGCAGGACACAAGGCTTCGTCGACGCCGAGGACAAGTGTTTGTGTGAAGCGTGGCTGGCAACGACCCAAGATTGTATCAATGGCGCCCAGCAAAAGGGCAAGGTCTATTGGGCCAAGGTCTTGCAGCAGTACAACGAGACCAGGATGCACCCGCCCTACCATATCACAGGCCCTCGGACGGAAGAGTCCCTCCGGAAAAGATGGAACTACATCAAACAAGAGACAAGCAAGTTCTGCTCGGCGGTCGAACATGCTATTAACAACCCCGTAAGCGGCACCGGCGTCTTGACAGTGGTAAAGACGATAGAACCATCATCATTCTAGTCAATTTGCGTCATTGCGTCAGTTTGCGTCATTGTACATCATTGGCGGCTATGATTGCAGGTATCCCGCACCTTGCAGAAGTTCAGGGCGACGCACAAGAAGGGCTTCCATATGGTCCATTGTTGGGAGGTGCTCAAAGACAACAACAAGTGGATGATAAGCTTTGCGGCCTACCAAGAAGCTGTGAAGAATGGGACAGCGGTCTCCCTCGACGGCGAAGACGACGATCAAGGCCGTCCAGTCCTTCCACCTCGTCCACGAGGCCATAAGGCTACCAAGGCCGATCTTGTCCGGGAGGCGCAGGCCATTGCGTTCATGCAAAGCGTGGAGAAGATTATGGCCGACAACCGTGCCACCATGGCTGCTAGGGACGACAAGAGGCGTATGGAAAAAGAGGCCGCAGCTGCCATCTACCAGAACCTCGCCAAGGAGGTTCTCGATGTCCAAAGGCTGGACATCGAGGCCAAAAAGGCAGACGCCGAGGCCAAATTGCGTGCAGAAGACACAAGGATCATGCTTGCCGACTTGAGCGGCGTCGACGACGACACCAGGGCATGGTTCATGAAGAGGCGCGCCGAAATCCGCGCGCGAGACGCCTGATCGCCGACGCCATGCGCCCAACACCTTGGCCTCCTTTTGGACACTTTTTTTTATTGATGTTAAGGCCTTGTTGTGCCCCTTTTGCTCCACCTTGCGCCGTACGAGCTGCAAAGTGTGATGAACTTGTTTCAGCCCTCAATTTGTGGCTGTAATTTTGTGCAAAGTCGACGCTATTTCATCTTTTTTGAATTCTGGCCTGCGCCCAAAATGCGTCGCGCCGCTGGAGCCAACCCTTGACGCAAACGGACACACGACCATTTCCCCGTCCGCCAGACGACGCAAATGGACGCCCGCGGACAATTTGGGCGTCCGAAATGCGTCGCGCCGCTGGAGATGCCCTTAGGGCATTTTCCGACGCATTTCGGATGTTCAAACGGACGCGAAATGGTCGAAATCGTTCGCGCGTCCGTTTGCGGCGGGCGTGGCTCCCGCGGAACGACGCATAATTTTTTCCCATTCATTAAAGTCATAGTTTACATTAATAAAAAAACATAAAAATGGCATAAAAAACCTAGGTACTGCCTACTGGTCGTCGTCGCTGACGAGGTCGATGAACTCCGGTGTCGGTCATTGTAATGTCCCAGGTTTAGAGACGATCGAGGGGTAGATTTTAGAAAGGGATGTGCATTGCATTGCAAATTCTGGGGAAATTTCGCGCTTTTAAACAAAAACTGCATCGAAGGGGGACAAGTTTCTCTCTCGACACCTTACAGGGTTAGGGTTTCGAGAGTGCGACAAACCTGTTCCTTATTCAACTAAACTAGGGTTTTGAGAAGAGAGGGGAGAGTTTGCATCACAAATTTAAGTTGCATGATTGAATTCCAAATTAAGTTGTATGATTGAATTCAATCCAAGTTTGAATTTGAATTTCAAATTCAAACATCAAATGAATATCACATTATTCAAACTTGAGATGATTTAATAAACAATTAGCCTTAATCAAGAATTATAAATCACACAACAATAAAGTAAAGCTCATTAAGGAAAACTTGAGCTTTATTAATAATCACACAAGATACATTGTCACTTACAATATTCAAAATTGGAACAAATGAATATTACAACATATTACAAGAATTGGACAAAATGGAAAATGAAAAGAAAAGAAAAGTACAAATTAATGTTCTATCCTAACACTACAAGCTAGTCTTCATTTAGCCTTGTACTTGATGATCTCCATGCTCCTTGGAGCATCAGGTTGTTTCCCTGCACACTAACACAAAGCAAATAAAAACAAGTGTTATGCCAAGTGGCATAGCCACTTGGCAGGTTAGCAAACAATGGAATGAGATGGATATGCTCAAGTTTCTGCCGAGCAGGTCCATGCCACAGATAGAATCAAGCCCAAGTGCACAACACTTGCACACACACAACCAGGCAGCTCACCAGGCTATGTGCATGTGCAACACACACACACACCAGGGTGAGTCACCACAAGCTGCAGGTGGTGCTGTCGACCAACAAGAGCAAGCCAGCAGCATATAAAAGCTTTTTCCAGCCAAACCCTAGTCACTTGAATCATCCATCGGCAGAACTGAACTGGTAAGAACACCAAGAACACCAAGAACAGCTAGAACAGATAGAACAGCCTCACTGTTCAATCTATTCCAGCACACCACTGAATTAAATCAAGTTCATCAAGTCACCAGGAGGAGCAGGGCAAGCAAAGCAACCATAAGATCAACACAGAGGCAAACCTCTACACCAACAGCACATTCTAGGAGCTGGAGTGAGGTATACCACACAAGAGCCTGAGCAAGATCATATCTTGCTCATACTTAAGCATGCTTGCATCACAGGAGCACAGAAGGGTAGGAAAACCCTGGATGTATCATCATTTGGTTACTAAACCAATTGGTGCCAGCAAGAATAAACAAGGCTAGAAGGAAATTAAACCAGGGAACACTGGTTGTGACAACACAGTGTCAAAACCAGAGAAATCCAGCATGGATTTACTCCTTGTAGCCATCCAAATTTACAAAGCACCTATTAGCCTAGCTAAACCATCAGATGGACAGGCAACATGTGCCTATCCTGTTTATCAACATCTAGGCTACTGGAAATTCACTAAGTGACTAGCCAGTAAGCATATATCCATCACAGAAAGCCACCAAATAGGGGAGCTACCCTAGGGCAGCATATGAATACTGCCAGGGACACCTCAAACCCTAGATCAGCCAAACCAACAAGCCAAATACAAATATCATCACCCTGATTGGGTTCAAAGAAGGGCTAGGGTTCCCAACCACTGTGGGCATCCATCTAGCCTAATCCAACCAATTGTGATGATCATCACTGTACAGTTCACATCAATTATCCACTCCATCAATTAAAACAACATAGATAATTGATATCAACAAGCAAACCTTGAAATAAACATTTGCTAATGATCCAGAGGATCACTGCAAGTGTCAGCTGATGCTTGAGCAAGCACTAGCATTGATCTGTGCCACACACATACACATAGATAGGTAACAGCAATGCACATGCACAGGTAAGCAAGCCAATTACCAGCTGCTGATGATCACATGATCATCAGAGCTTGCCATAGCATGCTAGGGCATGCTAGAGCATCACTAAGCAACAAAGCATGGACCAGATATTGAATTGGCCACAGATAATCAACAAGTGTTTCACAGATAACCAAATGGCTAACCAAATGATTGTATCCAGAAGCACATCCAAGGCTGGATGAACCACTGGATCAAGATAAATAAGTAAAGCACTTGGTGCTCATCACTGAATCATACAGATAAACCAGCAGTAATGCTCAATCAAGCATACACATGAAATTGAGCACAAAAGACAGCATACCATTACCCTGGAACTTGCAAATTGCAAGGAATACACATGGTAATCAAGCCAGGGCAGCCAAATTGAATACACATGAATGTCTAGCAAGAACAGTAACTAGAACAGAGGCACAGGGATGAATTCGAGCCAAAAATGCAAGATTAAGCAAGCATGTGGCTCTGGAACATGCACAGAAATGTGCACAACCAAGATAGCAAGAATTAAGCATAGCTAGTGGGCAGAATAGAGCAGCACCGTAGCAAGAATTCATGGCAGTAGCACAGCAGCCACACAAACAGCATAGCAACTAGCACGGCCAGAACCTCTACGAGGACAAGCAGGCCATGGTCAAACTAGACGAAGAAGAGGTGAGGAAGAAGAAGAAGAAGGGAAGGAGAAGAACTCACCAGGGAGGAGGTGGCCGACGTGGTCATGGCGGCCAAGGCGGCGCGCGCCGGAGCACGGCGACACCAGGCCTAGCCAAGCCAAGCCTGGCGACCACCACCGCACCTAGCGCTGCACCACGCGCAGGGGAGGCGCCTGGATGAAGGGCCACGGCCTCTCCAACGCGCGGCGGCGGCGGACGCCAACGGCCTGGCGCACTGGAGCGACGATGGCGTGCGAACGGCGACGCCCGCGACAGATCGGCGCGGACCATCTGGTTCGCCGTCGAACGGCGACCCAGATCCGCAGCACCTCGTCGCCGGCGACGGCCTAGGGCGGCGGGGATAAATCGGCGACGGCGGAGGCGACTCTGGTCGCCAGAGCGAGAGAGAGAGATTAGGGTTTCGCGTGCGAGGAGGGGGGAGCGCGTCTGAGTCCGACCGAGCCGGTTGGAGCGGCTCGGGTTTGACTCAACCCTTTGGGCCACCTGACAGGTGGGGCCCAAGGGTATTTTAGGTATTTCATAATTCATATATATGCTGAAACTTTGAAATTTAATAAGAAATGCTTAGAAGCTCAAAAAAATAAATTAAAAATATGAAAATGGATCAGCATAAAATTCTCTATTTGAATAAAATACCAAACAGAATTTTTGAAGACAATTAAGAATAAATCCTACTTTGATGATTTAAATAAGAATTTAAATTACACATATTATTTTCTAAAAATGAAAATAAGTCCATTAATGCATTTGGACTTTAAAAACACTTTGACAATATTTCAAGGTTGTATTTACCCTAAATCAAGTATCTCCAAGATGTTCTTAGTATTTAACCTCTCACATGAAATTACAACAACATCGGAAGGGGGGAACAAACCCTAAAACTGGAATCATACATAAATGCTTCTTTAACCATTGCCCTTATCGGACAATGATGCTATTTTTCAGAGACAGAGGACAAGGGTCAGTCCACACCATCCAACTGCAAAACTTTGCAGTGTTCAGGCAAGTTCATCACTTGCTCATGTCATTTGAGTATTTCTATCAAATTACTTGCAAAGTATTATGGTTATCACTATTGCATAAAAATCGAAACCACTACTTTCATAACTATGAATATGACTATGTGGTGGGCAATGGAACCATGGATTATGTTGATATGGTGGAGGTTCCATTGCACGGGTTTATATCCATCTAGGATTAAACAACAAATGTCGCCAGTGATTCTTGTGCCGTAATACCCGTGTTAACCATAAGATCCGGAGTGGGACGGAGTAGTCAAAAGTGTTTCCACCTCTCGTTCATCAACGGATGTGCTTACCGTAGCAGTTGTATCTGGCGGAACAACCGGAGGGTGGGGATCCCATTCTAATTTCCCACGGTAAAGCATTGCTTGCCGTAGCAGTTGTGTCTTGCGGAACAACCGGAGGGTGGGATCCCATTCTAATTCCCCACGGTAATGCGGTCTATGATGGGTTGCAGCTACCGGCGTAGGAGTGTATGGTAGAGCCCAGCACTGTCGTCGTGGTCGGGGTCCACCCTGAAATTACGGGAATAATGGGACCGGCGTGGACCCAGGGTCGGGGCATGCAACAACGGGTGGGTGTTCGAGGTAGCGGAGGAACATGATTGGCTAGACCTTATACCGGGCCTCACACCGAAGGAAGTGTGGACGGGAAAGCTGCCCGGTTGGCACCAAGGTTAAGATCTCTTATGGGTAAAGCAACACACCTCTGCAGAGTGTAAAGAACTGTGACCTGTCACTCCCTGTTCCGGGATGAGGAACTGCGAACGCGGCCGGAAAGGAGCTCCATGAAGTTCTAGTAAATCGGTGAAGGCTGACGGACATAGCTCTTTGGAATAAAAGCAATCTCTTGAAGAAATGTTTATCAAACTTGCATTGGTATTAGACTTTCTGGTCTAATATCGTAGCTAGAGCATTAAACACCTCTTATCTATAATGAACTTGTTGAGTACGCTCGTACTCATACCACTCTTAAATCCCATGCTTAGATTATGCAGATAAATGCGGAGGAGGACTACAACAACAATGAAGGAGCCGAGATCATCGGCTATGAAGAACCAGACCTCTCTGGAGGTATAGAAGGTGTAGACTACCTCATCGTCGACGGATCCGGGGAGGCTTCCGGAGGAGATCCAGCCTAGAGACATCCAGTAGTAGTAGTAACCGAGCAGCCCGAACTCTTAGTATTTAGCTGCTCGAGGAAATAAATGTATAACTTAATGAGACTCTTATATTGTAAGCTAAGTTGGGTTCGCCTCGAACCCAGGAGTATTCCTCTTAGGACCCAAGAGGAGCTCCGAGACGACATGTGTATGATATTTGTAATAATAAATGAATGAGTTATGGACCTGCTATGTTCTGTTGTACTACTCTGAGGGATGTAATATTTGCGGAATGGTACTTCGTGAATGTTATATCAACGACTGGCATACTACAACATGCAGTGGTATGCAGGGTCACCACAGTTGGTATCAGAGCAAAAGCTTTGACCTTAGGTTGGAACCTAGTAAATGGGACCAAACGTTAGGAGTCAAATAGGATTAGTAAAGAATTCTCTAAAAATATGGTGTATATTCAATTGAGGATATAACAATCATATCTTTTAGTGCGATAATTCTTTATTATCTCTATTATGATGCTTTATTACTAATCTTATAATCTTTCTATTTCTACAGCCAACATGGCAAGTTCACGTCCCGGACGAAACGTGAAAGTGATGGATTCCACACTGAGTGAATACGAAGGAGGACTTGCAGATATTCTACGAGCCATGTTACTTGAATTTGGGTGTGATCCCCAGATCCAAGTAAAGAAATACATGTACTATGATGGTACGGTATTGGCCAAGTGTAGGGTAGGACTACGACTTCCCGAATCTTTGGGAATGAGCGTAGTAATGCCAGCGGGTGAAGCCAGAACAATCAATACAGCCTACCATATAGCCATTATGAGAGCCATCACGGTTATTCGGGAGCATAAGACGAAAGAGCTTATGGGTTCCGAATTTACCCACATTCCTCATATGCAGGAGGAAGAAGATCCCATGCTTAACCACTACAAATATGCAAAACGCAAACCAATAGCAGCTGCAAAATACATGGACAATAGTCGCAATTTTATATCATTGCTCTTTCAGTTGAACCATCATCTGACGGGAGCAATTGATACGATGCTAGAAGAGTTTACTGAACCCAAGGAGGAGATTAGGGGGAAAGAACCTATGGAGAATGTGGTGCACACACCAGTTTACTCAGCTGGTGACTATATTAGTATTGATCCTCTTGAGCGTGAACCTACACCTGTTACACCTGGGAACTACCTGGGTAGTTCCTATGGGGGATATGAGGGCGGAGAGGAATCCGGAAACAATCAGCGTTCCGAGACTCCTATAGAGAATTCCACGGGTTGGCGTTGGGGATCTGATACTGGAACTCATAGTACTTCAGTGTATTATGACGGAGAGATGAATGATGACGCCACAACCCAGAACCAGAGTTATCCTAGTAATGAAGGAGTTGATGGAGGGTATCCGACACAGGTTGAGTCGGGTACGAGTGTTGGAAACACCTATGGTGGAGCTACCGGGGAGTACACTTGATGGGTGGACTATGATGCACTTAACGATCAGTTTGTGAACACTGATTTCTCCCTAGGATCATCATCTGATTCGGACTACCAGCCAACGGGGAGACCTTATGTTCCAGGGTCTATCAGGAGGACGACACGTTCGACCGGATGGAAGCCTGGGATGTACCGGGAGTGAAGAATGACTAGAGTCCACCAAGGGAGGCGAGGCTATAATACACAAGTACCACGTGTATTATAGTATGTAATATTTTTGTACATATACTTTAATAAGTGAGTTTGCATACTCACATCGACTTGAGTATTGTAATCAGACCACTTAAGTATGTATATACATGGTATATGTTTTGTATGATTTGGATTTGCTTCTTGATTTCCATTGCGTGACTAGTTCTGTGCACAAAGTTGAGCTCAGAAAACTTGCGCATGGAGTAATTATGAGTATCATCTTGTGTTGCAGAACTAGGGGGTTATGTCGGGAGAGTTAGGAGAGGAGACTGAAGCGCAGCGCATGGAGCGCGAAGCAAAACAAAAGGAAGAGGCTGAGGGAGCAGCCAGAGATCAGTTTCCACCACCACCACCACCCATGACGCAGCAGAATTTTGTTCAGTACATGCAGCTGGTGGAGGAAAGACAACGTGTAACGTTGGAGCAGCAGAACAAATTCTTTCAAGAATTGCTGCAACAGAACCGGGTAGAGAGACCCGAGAATCAGGGAGTCACTTTATCAGACTTCCAGAACACCAAGCCTATATCTTTCGCATACGCGCCCGAGCCAATGGACGCGGAAGATTGGCTCATGGATACTGAGCGAAAGCTCAATACCGTTGGTTGCAACGACCAGGAGAAGGTCCGTTATGCTACCCATCTGCTGTGCGGACCCGCCGCATCGTGGTGGGATAATATTGTAGCCGTTTACCCGGCGGGAAAGGTATTCACCTGGGAGGAATTCGCAAGGAAGTTCAGGGAATCCAATGTCCCTGAAAGTATTGTGGAACTGAAGCGCCGAGAATTTGAAAGTCTCGAGCAGAAGGACAAGGCAATCCTGACTTATGTCAGGGAATTCTCAAAACTGTCCCGGTATGCGGTTGAAGAAGTCGACACCGAGGACAAGAAGAAGAAAAGGTTTCTGAGGGGGTTAAGTCCCCAGTTTAAAGTACAGCTCCGTATGATGAGAGCAACAGAGTTCCAAGAGTTGGTGGATGCAGCCATCACTCTGGAAGATGATTTTAAGCAACTGCAAGAGGAAAAGAGGAAGAAGGCAAAGTTTGAGCCTAAGAGGTTTGTTAGTAACAAGCCTAATACCAGCTTGAGTTTCAAGCCCAGATACAACAACAACAACAACAACAGCAACTACTACGGTAGTAGGAAGAACCAAGCATTCCAGTCTGCAAATCAATTAGTTTGCAGAAGCTGTGGATTCACAGGGCATTTTGCCAAGGATTGCAGGAAGCCAAAGATCATATGCTTTGGTTGTCGCCAGGAGGGGCACATGCTGAAGGACTGCCCCAAGAGAAACACTGGGGGAGGTCAGTCTGGAGGAGGTGGAAGCCGAGGAGGAAACACCGGAGGGAACTGGAAGAATAAGAAGCCCTTCGGCAAGCTGAACTGCACTAGTCTGGAGGAGGTGGTCAACTCCGATCAGGCGGTGATAGGTACGCTCCAGATACTCACTCATCCTGGCAAAGTACTTTTCGATACTGGTGCAACTACATCATTCATTTCTCAACAATTCATCATCAAACATGGGATTAGTTGCACTAAGTTAGATACACCCATAACCATACTTTCTGCGGGGGGAACGATAGTAGTAACCCATACCAAACAAAAACAAGTCATCATGATCAATAAGTGCGCGTTTGACGCGGACCTGTTCATTTTACCGATGAAGGACATTGATGTCATTCTTGGTATGAACTGGTTGGAAGCTAATGGAGCATTGATCGACTGTGTGAACAAGACGGTATCTTTGAAAAGTCCCGATGGAAGTAGAATGATTTACCAAGGCGACAAACATACACAGATTGAAGTGGAGCTACAGCTGAACAGCATGAAGGAAGTAAAACTGGAAGATATACCTGTAGTGAATGAATTCCAGGATGTGTTTCCTGCGGAATTACCTGGTATGCCACCAGATAGGGAGATAGAATTCACTATCGACCTAATTCCAGGAACAGCTCCGATTGCTAAGGCACCATACAAGATGGGGCCCAAGGAGTTGAAAGAACTTAAGGAGCAACTGGATGACTTGGAACAGAAAGGATTTATACAAGAGAGTGTTTCACCATGGGGTTCACCGGTGATCTTCGTGGATAAAAGAGATGGAGGAAGAAGGATGTGCGAAGACTACAGGAATCTGAACAACGTCACAATCAAGAACAAGTATCCACTTCCAAGAATACAAGATCTATTTGATCAAGTTAGAGGCGCGGGAGTCTTTTCCAAGATTGATCTAAGATCCGGTTATCACCAGATAAAGATCAAGAAGGAAGACGTTCCGAAAACTGCCTTTGTCTCAAGGTATGGACATCATGAATACCTTGTAGTGCCTTTTGGATTAACCAATGCCCCAGCAATATTCATGAATCCCATGAATAAGATTTTCATGCCCTATCTAGACAAGTTTGTCATCGTATTCATCGATGATATCTTGATCTATTCCAAGAACAAGGCCGAACATGCTGAACATTTGAGGTTAGTGTTGCAAACACTAAGGGAACATCAACTCTATGCCAAATTTAGCAAGTGTGAATTTTGGCTAGATCAAGTGGAATTCCTTGGTCATGTCATTAGTAAAGATGGAATAGCTGTTAACCCGAGCAAGGTAGCAGCAGTTCTAGAATGGGAAGCACCCAAGACTGTCAAGGAGATCCGAGGATTCCTAGGAATGGCAGGAAATTATCGGAGATTCATTGAAGGATTCTCCAAGATAGCAGGACCCATGACCAAGCTGTTAAGAAAGAACACACCATTCGTGTGGTCAGAGGAGTGTGAGAAGAGTTTTCAAACTCTGAAGGAGAAACTCACCACGGCACCGGTGTTAGCAGTTCCTGAAGTTGGCAAGGATTACACCGTGTACTGTGACGCATCCAAGCATGGATTGGGTTGCGTACTCATGCAAGATCGGAAAGTGATATCTTATGGATCGAGGCAACTCAGACCTCATGAAGTGAACTATCCAACACATGATCTAGAATTAGCAGCAGTTGTATTTGCACTCAAAACATGGAGACATTTTCTCTGTGGAGCTAAGTGTGAGCTCTATACAGATCATATGAGCCTCAAATATTTCTTCACTCAGAAGGAACTCAACATGAGGCAGAAAAGATGGCTTGAATTGATCAAGGATTATGATTTGACCATCAATTACACTCCAGGAAAGGCCAATGTTGTAGCAGATGCTTTGAGTAGGAAGAGCACTGGAGGAGTGGAACAAGAAATCTCACCGGAGTTGAGGAAGGAAATAAGTCAAGCCCAAATACAACTTTGGGAGAAGGAAGCCCATGAAGGATTATCGGCGTTGCAAGTAGCCGATGAGCTAAATGTTAACCTGAAGAATGAGATAATGATGGGTCAGCTGGACGATCCATTCATCGTGGAGGAGATGAGAAGAATAGATGAAGGTAGACCATCAGAATTTCATCGTGGAGAATCTGGATCATTATGGTTCCAGAAGAGAATTTGTGTTCCGGATATTGCTGAAATCAAGGAAGTAATACTCCGGGAAGCCCATCAAACACCATACTCCATTCATCTGGGTAGTACAAAGATGTACATGGACCTAAAGGAGTTATTCTGGTGGAATAACATGAAGAGAGAAATAGCACAATACGTGGCGGAATGCCATACCTGCCAGAGAGTGAAGGCAGAACACCAGAGTCCGGCAGGAAAGTTACAACCATTACCCATTCCAGAGTGGAAATGGGAGGAAATAGGGATGGATTTCATCACCGGACTACCCATGACTAATAAAAAGAAGGACATGATATGGGTAATCGTGGACCGGTTGACGAAGAGCGCACACTTCTTAGCGGTAAATCAGCAGGATAAAGGAGAGAAACTCATCGATCTTTACATCAAAGAGATCGTGAGTAAGCATGGAGTGCCCAAGAAGATCGTGTCGGATCGAGGATCCGTGTTCACATCAGCATTCTGGAAGCAACTACACGAAGCTTTAGGATCCAAGTTGGACTATAGTACTGCTTATCATCCTCAGACAGGTGGACAAACCGAGAGAACCAACCAGATCTTAGAGGATATGCTCAGGGCTTGTGCCCTAGATTTCGGAGGATCATGGGAAGAGCACTTGCCACTAGCAGAGTTTTCATACAATAATAGCTATCAAAGCAGCATCAAGATGGCACCATTTGAAGCTCTGTATGGAAGAAAGTGTAGATCACCTATATGTTGGTATGAAGCCGGAGCAAGCAAAGAGTTCAATCCTGATTATGTCAAGGAAAAGCAACAAATAATTGACATTATCAGAGATAGGTTGAAGATAGCCCAAAGTCGGCAAAAGAGTTACGCCAATCAGAAGAGGAGAACATGGGAGCCACGAGTTGGAGACATGGTATATCTTAAGGTAAGCCCGATGAAAGGACTCCAGAGGTTTGGAGTAAAAGGAAAGCTCAGTCCTAGATACATCGGACCTTTCAAGATTTTGAGTCAAAACCGAGGGTTAGCCTTCGAATTGGAATTACCGGGAAGGTTATCTCAGGTACACAACGTATTTCATGTGTCGCAACTCAGAAAATGTTTGAAGACCCCTGATGAACCAGTATCACATGAAGAGCTCGAGTTACAACCAGATTTGACATACATCGAGAAGCCAGCGAAAATTCTCGAGGAAAACTGGAAACAACTCAGGAATCGAGCGATAAAGTACTGCAAGATACAATGGAAGCATCATCCCGAGAGGGAAGCTACCTGGGAAAAAGAGGAAGACCTGAGGAAAACATACCCCGAACTCTTCAGGTATTACAACCACAACTTCGGGACGAAGTTTTCTTTAAGGGGGAAAGGTTGTAATGTCCCAGGTTTAGAGACGATCGAGGGGTAGATTTTAGAAAGGGATGTGCATTGCATTGCAAATTCTGGGGAAATTTCGCGCTTTTAAACAAAAACTGCATCGAAGGGGGACAAGTTTCTCTCTCGACACCTTACAGGGTTAGGGTTTCGAGAGTGCGACAAACCTGTTCCTTATTCAACTAAACTAGGGTTTTGAGAAGAGAGGGGAGAGTTTGCATCACAAATTTAAGTTGCATGATTGAATTCCAAATTAAGTTGTATGATTGAATTCAATCCAAGTTTGAATTTGAATTTCAAATTCAAACATCAAATGAATATCACATTATTCAAACTTGAGATGATTTAATAAATAATTAGCCTTAATCAAGAATTATAAATCACACAACAATAAAGTAAAGCTCATTAAGGAAAACTTGAGCTTTATTAATAATCACACAAGATACATTGTCACTTACAATATTCAAAATTGGAACAAATGAATATTACAACATATTACAAGAATTGGACAAAATGGAAAATGAAAAGAAAAGAAAAGTACAAATTAATGTTCTATCCTAACACTACAAGCTAGTCTTCATTTAGCCTTGTACTTGATGATCTCCATGCTCCTTGGAGCATCAGGTTGTTTCCCTGCACACTAACACAAAGCAAATAAAAACAAGTGTTATGCCAAGTGGCATAGCCACTTGGCAGGTTAGCAAACAATGGAATGAGATGGATATGCTCAAGTTTCTGCCGAGCAGGTCCATGCCACAGATAGAATCAAGCCCAAGTGCACAGCACTTGCACACACACACAACCAGGCAGCTCACCAGGCTATGTGCATGTGCAACACACACACACACCAGGGTGAGTCACCACAAGCTGCAGGTGGTGCTGTCGACCAACAAGAGCAAGCCAGCAGCATATAAAAGCTTTTTCCAGCCAAACCCTAGTCACTTGAATCATCCATCGGCAGAACTGAACTGGTAAGAACACCAAGGACACCAAGAACAGCTAGAACAGATAGAACGGCCTCACTGTTCAATCTATTCCAGCACACCACTGAATTAAATCAAGTTCATCAAGTCACCAGGAGGAGCAGGGCAAGCAAAGCAACCATAAGATCAACACAGAGGCAAACCTCTACACCAACAGCACATTCTAGGAGCTGGAGTGAGGTATACCACACAAGAGCCTGAGCAAGATCATATCTTGCTCATACTTAAGCATGCTTGCATCACAGGAGCACAGAAGGGTAGGAAAACCCTGGATGTATCATCATTTGGTTACTAAACCAATTGGTGCCAGCAAGAATAAACAAGGCTAGAAGGAAACTAAACCAGGGAACACTGGTTGTGACAACACAGTGTCAAAACCAGAGAAATCCAGCATGGATTTACTCCTTGTAGCCATCCAAATTTACAAAGCACCTATTAGCCTTGCTAAACCATCAGATGGACAGGCAACATGTACCTATCCTGTTTATCAACATCTAGGCTACTAGAAATTCACTAAGTGACTAGCCAGTAAGCATATATCCATCACAGAAAGCCGCCAAATAGGGGAGCTACCCTAGGGCAGCATATGAATACTGCCAGGGACACCTCAAACCCTAGATCAGCCAAACCAACAAGCCAAATACAAATATCATCACCCTGATTGGGTTCAAAGAAGGGCTAGGGTTCCCAACCACTGTGGGCATCCATCTAGCCTAATCCAACCAATTGTGATGATCATCACTGTACAGTTCACATCAATTATCCACTCCATCAATTAAAACAACATAGATAATTGATATCAACAAGCAAACCTTGAAATAAACATTTGCTAATGATCCAGAGGATCACTGCAAGTGTCAGCTGATGCTTGAGCAAGCACTAGCACTGATCTGTGCCACACACATACACATAGATAGGTAACAACAATGCACAGGCACATGTAAGCAAGCAAATTACCAGCTGCTGATGATCACATGATCATCAGAGCTTGCCATAGCATGCTAGGGCATGCTAGAGCATCACTAAGCAACAGAGCATGGACCAGATATTGAATTGGCCACAGATAATCAACAAGTGTTTCACAGATAACCAAATGGCTAACCAAATGATTGTATCCAGAAGCACATCCAAGGCTGGATGAACCACTGGATCAAGATAAATAAGTAAAGCACTTGGTGCTCATCACTGAATCATACAGATAAACCAGCAGTAATGCTCAATCAAGCATACACATGAAATTGAGCACAAGAGACAGCATACCATTACCCTGGAACTTGCAAATTGCAAGGAATACACATGGTAATCAAGCCAGGGCAGCCAAATTGAATACACATGAATGTCTAGCAAGAACAGTAACTAGAACAGAGGCACAGGGATGAATTCGAGCCAAAAATGCAAGATTAAGCAAGCATGTGGCTCTGGAACATGCACAGAAATGTGCACAACCAAGATAGCAAGAATTAAGCATAGCTAGTGGGCAGAATAGAGCAGCACCGTAGCAAGAATTCATGGCAGTAGCACAGCAGCCACACAAACAGCACAGCAACTAGCATGGCCAGAACCTCTACGAGGACAAGCAGGCCATGGTCAAACTAGACGAAGAAGAGGCGAGGAAGAAGAAGAAGAAGGGAAGGAGAAGAACTCACCATGGAGGAGGTGGCCGACGTGGTCATGGCGGCCAAGGCGGTGCGCGCCGGAGCACGGCGACACCAGGCCTGGCCAAGCCAAGCCTGGTGACCACCACCGCACCTAGCGCTGCACCACGCGCAGGGGAGCCGCCTGGATGAAGGGCCACGACCTCTCCAACGCGCGGCGGCGGCGGACGCCAACGGCCTGGCGCACTGGAGCGACGATGGCGTGCGAACGGCGACGCCCGCGACAGATCGGCGCGGACCATCTGGTTCGCCGTCGAACGGCGACCCAGATCCACAGCACCTCGTCGCCGGCGACGGCCTAGGGCGGCGGGGATAAATCGGCGACGGCGTAGGCGACTCTGGTCGCCAGAGCGAGAGAGAGAGATTAGGGTTTCGCGTGCGAGGAGGGGGGAGCGCGTCTGAGTCCGACCGAGCCGGTTGGAGCGGCTCGGGTTTGACTCAACCCTTTGGGCCACCTGACAGGTGGGGCCCAAGGGTATTTTAGGTATTTCATAATTCATATATATGCTGAAACTTTGAAATTTAATAAGAAATGCTTAGAAGCTCAAAAAAATAAATTAAAAATATGAAAATGGATCAGCATAAAATTCTCTATTTGAATAAAATACCAAACAGAATTTTTGAAGACAATTAAGAATAAATCCTACTTTGATGATTTAAATAAGAATTTAAATTACACATATTATTTTCTAAAAATGAAAATAAGTCCATTAATGCATTTGGACTTTAAAAACACTTTGACAATATTTCAAGGTTGTATTTACCCTATATCAAGTATCTCCAAGATGTTCTTAGTATTTAACCTCTCACATGAAATTACAACAACATCGGAAGGGGGGAACAAACCCTAAAACTGGAATCATGCATAAATGCTTCTTTAACCATTGCCCTTATCGGACAATGATGCTATTTTTCAGAGACAGAGGACAAGGGTCAGTCCACACCATCCAACTGCAAAACTTTGCAGTGTTCAGGCAAGTTCATCACTTGCTCATGTCATTTGAGTATTTCTATCAAATTACTTGCAAAGTATTATGGTTATCACTATTGCATAAAAATCAAAACCACTACTTTCATAACTATGAATATGACTATGTGGTGGGCAATGGAACCATGGATTGTGTTGATATGGTGGAGGTTCCATTGCACGGGTTTATATCCATCTAGGATTAAACAACAAATGTCGCCAGTGATTCTTGTGCCGTAATACCCGTGTTAACCATAAGATCTGGAGTGGGACGGAGTAGTCAAAAGTGTTTCCACCTCTCGTTCATCAACGGATGTGCTTACCGTAGCAGTTGTATCTGGCGGAACAACCGGAGGGTGGGGATCCCATTCTAATTTCCCACGGTAAAGCATTGCTTGCCGTAGCAGTTGTGTCTTGCGGAACAACCGAAGGGTGGGGATCCCATTCTAATTCCCCACGGTAATGCGGTCGATGATGGGTTGCAGCTACCGGCGTAGGAGTGTATGGTAGAGCCCAACACTATCGTCGTAGTCGGGGTCCACCCTGAAATTACGGGAATAATGGGACCGGCGTGGACCCAGGGTCGGGGCATGCAACAACGGGTGGGTGTTCGAGGTAGCGGAGGAACATGATTGGCTAGACCTTATACCGGGCCTCACACCGAAGGAAGTGTGGACGGGAAAGCTGCCCGGTTGGCACCAAGGTTAAGATCTCTTATGGGTAAAGCAACACACCTCTGCAGAGTGTAAAGAACTGTGACCTGTCACTCCCTGTTCCGGGATGAGGAACTGCGAACGCGGCCGGAAAGGAGCTCCATGAAGTTCTAGTAAATCGGTGAAGGCTGACGGACATAGCTCTTTGGAATAAAAGCAATCTCTTGAAGAAATGTTTATCAAACTTGCATTGGTATTAGACTTTCTGGTCTAATATCGTAGCTAGAGCATTAAACACCTCTTATCTATAATGAACTTGTTGAGTACGCTCGTACTCATACCACTCTTAAATCCCATGCTTAGATTGTCAGAATCGTCTGGAGGAGGACTACAACAACAATGAAGGAGCCGAGATCATCGGCTATGAAGAACCAGACCTCTCTGGAGGTATAGAAGGTGTAGACTACCTCATCGTCTACGGATCGGGGGAGGCTTCCGGAGGAGATCCAGCCTAGAGACATCCAGTAGTAGTAGTAGTAACCGAGAAGCCCGAACTCTTAGTATTTAGCTGCTCGAGGAAATAAATGTATAACTTAATGAGACTCTTATATTGTAAGCTAAGTTGGGTTCGCCTCGAACCCAGGAGTATTCCTCTTAGGACCCAAGAGGAGCTCCGAGACGACATGTGTATGATATTTGTAATAATAAATGAATGAGTTATGGACCTGCTATGTTCTGTTGTACTACTCTGAGGGATGTAATATTTGCGGAATGGTACTTCGTGAATGTTATATCAACGACTGGCATACTACAACATGCAGTGGTATGCAGGGTCACCACAGTCATCGAAGCTGGTACGCCAGCGGTGGAGGTGGTAGGGCAGGCTGCGGCAACTGCGACTAGGCTGTCGCCTGCGCAGGAGGCTGTGGTGAAGGTGACCAGGGATCCCAGGCCGGAGCAGCAGCCGGAGCGCGGTCGCTGGAACGCCTCGACGTGGCGGGAGGAGTCGCGGGCCTACCCTGCAGCAGCGCGGACTCACGGAGTTGGATTGCGAGCCCGTCCCACAAAGCGAGCTCGTTGAGCTTGTCGCGCTCGATGTTGGCCAGTGCCATCGCAATGGCCTCCTCCTAGGTAATGTCGGGCGGCTGGGTCTCCGGATCTCACGCCGGCCCGCCATCGCCGTGGTCGTACTCCGCGCGCTCCATCTGCTCGTCCCCGTCCTCGTCCTCGTCCGCGGCATCGTCCTCGTCCTCCTGGTCGTTCTCCTCTTCTTCCGTGGCGATCTCGCGATCGAAGAACTCGACGTCCCCAAGGTAGCCAGCGCGGCGGCGCGCATTGAACTCCCACATTCCGAAGGAGATCCAGTTGTAGGAATTGAGCGCGTACGCCGGATCTTGTTGGAGATCCGGCGGTAAGATGGCTCGGCGGCGGCGCACCTCGTCCCGGCGCTCTCGGCCCTCGCGCGGCACTGGGGGTACCGACACGTGCCTGGAGTTGAGGTACGAGCCTCCTCCAGGCAGGTTTGCGTCCGGCCATGGCACCGGCCGGTTTTCCTCCCAAAGGCGATGCACGAAGTCGATGCGGACGTACCGCCCGATCCGTGGCTTCTTGCCGGACCGCGAACCGCTAGCCTCGTGGTCGTTCTTGCTCTTGCGGAAGGGCCAGCATTTCTTCCCCATGGCATCGGTGGGGTGGATTGTATTGGCTCTGGCAATGGTGTGGTCAGGGAAATGGGCGCCGACAGCGTCCCTTTGATAGGCTCGGAAGCCATATCGCCTTCAATGTCCTGCCACTGCGATGCCGCCCAGCCGCGCACGCTCATGGAAGCCGTGGTGCGCCATTAATGCGGCCCTGGAAAGGCTGCAGCGCGCCGCCCGTAAGTAATACAGCGGAAGACGAAGCAGTTGTGTCCCTGCCAGGCGGGCCCGTGCGAGGACCGGGCGGACAACCGCTGCGTCCGTGCAGCATCCGCAGAGACGCAAACCTGGCGCATATTTGGGCCAGGTTTGCGTCGCCGCGGACGGCCCGGTCACTATGCGTCGCTGATAACCCACAAGTATAGGGGATCGCAACAGTCTTCGAGGGAAGTAAAACCCAAATTTATTGATTCGACACAAGGGGAGACAAAGAATACTTATAAGCTTTAACAACTGAGTTGTCAATTCAGTTGCACCTGGAAAAGCACTAGTAACAGGGGTGATGTGAAAGCATCAGTAATATGAGAGCAATAGTAACAGTAACACAGCAGCAATAGCAGTAACACAGAGGCAATGGCACCAGAAAATAGTTGAAACTACTTCTAATGGCATATAGGATCGAGTGAGTATTTGATGATGAAAGATGGATCGGGGTTCCCAGCTATCTACACTAGTGATAACTCTCCAATAACAAGTGTTGGGTGAACAAATTACAGTTAGGCAATTGATAAGATTGAAATAGCATTAAGACAGAACATCAAGTTTATTAATCATGTAGGCATGTTTTCCATATATAGTCATACGTGCTCGCAATGAGAAACTTGCATAACATCTTTTGTCCTACCAGCCGGTGGCAGCCGGGCCTCAAGGGAATCTACTGGTAATTAAGGTACTCCTTTTAATAGAGCACCGGAGCAAAGCATTAACACTTGGTGAAAACATGTGATCCTCATATCTAAGCCATCCCCTCCAGTTATCCCAGTTGCTGTCACTCTGGGGCCTCGGGTTCCGGACATAGACATGTGTGACATAGGCATTCCCAATGGGTCTGCCGAAGATAGTACCCTGGGTTTACTAAAGGCCCACGACCCGAAGAATATGAAGATTCGGAAGCCCAAGTTGATATTAAGGAAAGTTAGAATTGTAATAGAGGTGGTGTTTGTAATCTTGCGGGATAAGTTGTAAACCTTCCCGGACTCTGTAACTTGTACAAACACGAATCCCTCGGCTCCACCTCCTATATAAGGGGGAGTCGAGGGACAAAGAAAGCATCGAATCATTGTCTCTCAAACCCTAGTTTTCATAATCGTCGAGTACTTTTCGGCTGAAACCTTCGAGATCTACTTGCCCTCTACTTCCAACGAAACCCTAGTCTACAACCAGTAGGCATTGACAAGTTAATCCCTTGTCAATTGGCGCCGTCTGTGGGAATTAGAGGCGTCAATGATCTGGTCTCGATGGCACGTTCAAGATCGTCGACTTCATCAACTGCAAGCAACGCAATGGATCGAGGTAAACAGATCACAACTGGTCTTGTCGATTTTGTTCCTCACCCACCCTCCCGTTTGGATGCATATGCGTATCTGGAGGGGCCTATGGAGATGACGTTTGGAAGATTCCACTTTCGAGTCGAGAAAGAAGGAACGTATCATCTCGAAGTTCCGATCTCGTCGGGATTTTCGGCGGTCGATTCCGATTTTTCAAGCTCAACATCATCGATCGAGTCAGGCGAAGAGGAGACTCATCGCCACGCTTCATCAGCACCAGGGCAAGCGAAAAACTCGCCAAGATCTTCAGCGACATGTCCTTCGAGTCATCTGCGGACTCCTATATAAGCGATGGCTCGAGCAGCGTCGACAGCTTCAACTTCATCGACAAATCCACTACAGTGGGCAAGGTCTTCACCAATCTTTATGATGGTGTCACCAAACCCAGCACAGATCTGAATACAAAATACCATCAGATTTACGTCATCGGAGAACCAAGCCGTAATCAAGAGGAAACATCTGAGGCTTTCGACGATTTGGGAAATCCATATGTCGATCCCTCTGATTTACGACGAGGTCTAGGCAACAAATATATCGGGTCCCGCAAGCAGCATGGGACAGAGCCGCAAGAGCTATGGATGGCTCAGAGCCAATGGCTACAACAGCCACGCCAGAAGAATTGCAAGCATATCAATATAGGCTCGCACGGGCCGCGAGGGAGTTGGAAAAACAGACAGCTGCCCTGAACAGAAGAAAGGAGGCAGCCTCTGCGTCAAGCAGGCGAAGGGCAGAGCTGAGTCGACAATCTGGAACCTCGGGAGATAGCCACAGGGAAGCTCGAAACAGAGCAAGGTCAAGGTTGCAACATATGCCCGAAGGAGAAAGAGAGCACTTGGTTCAAAACCTCGACATGTCTTTTATGTCGATAGACACAAGAGGGAATATTATCCCCAAGACACCAGAAGCTGGGTATATGGCGATACAAGCCTTTATCCTTGCGTCCAGGCCACCTCCAGGAGATCCAAGGGAGGCACTGTACAACATGGCAATGGCAGGAGTTGGAGCCATGGGAACGGCGTTTGCATCAACACCTCCCGAAGGAACAGCAAGGCAAAATAGTCCACGACATGCGGCAGCAGCAGCAGCTACTCCCGAAGGAACAAGTGGAGCAAGAGACACGGCAGCACAAGCAAGGGTGGATAGAGCACGGCAAAGCAGAAGGGAACATCGGCACTCCCCAGAACTAAACGACGAGGATATGTGCGGCTTGCCATGCTTCATGAGGAGAGTACGAAAAACTCGAGTCCCTTCGGGATTTAAGTTGCCTGATAACTTCAAGAAATTTGACGGCCTGCAAGATCCAGAGGATTGGCTGGTTGATTACCTCGAGACGGTGAAGCTCACTGGAGGGACCAGAGCAACAGCTATGCAAAGCATCCAGGTGCATCTAAGTGGAGCTGCGCGATCTTGGATCAAGAAGCTTCCTCCAGGATCTATCGACAGCTGGGATAGCTTCGAGGACATATTCGTTTAAGAATTTCCGGTCCACCTGCAAAAAACCTGCATCGCTAGAGGAATTGCGGGCATGTCGACAGAAGCTAGACGAATCAATGAGAAAATATATCCAGAGGTGGAATATCATAAAAAACTCGGCAGAAAATATATCTGACGAGAGAGCGATAGATGCGTTTGTCGTAGGAATCAGGCGAGGGGATTTTGTCCAAGATTTGGGGAGAACCAATCCAAAGACAGTATCAGCATTGATGGAGATAGCAAACAGATGGGCAGATGGAGAAGATGCTGTTCACAACAAACGGCATAGGTCACCAGAGGAGGACCGCGGCCGAAATTATCAAAATAGGCGACGATTTCCTCGGCAATACTCGGGTTATGATGCACCTGGGCAAATTTCGGCTGGCTTCCGAGCAAGCGCTGGAGGAAACAATAGAGATGATTACCAGAGGAGCAACGAGCAGCGAGGCGACAATAGAGATGACTCTCGAAACAACAGGCAGAACACCGGGTCGAGGTTTCAGAGGCCTTTCGTGTCTCCCGAGGAGATGATGAATGGGCCGTGTCAAATGCATTTTTATCTTGACAACAACGGAAAAAGACAGTCGGGACACTTGCAGAAGGATTGCCGAAATTTTCATGCAATGTTAAGGTGGGCCGGGCATGCCAATGCTCAGGTAGCACCCAGAAATCCTCAGGGGCCCAGGAGTGAAATTCACCTACCACCCCTCCCGCAATTACGGACGATAATCGACACCAGCTCAGAATTGGGGCAGCACCTGCACCACCGCCTTATGTTGATCCCAATTCCAATGGGGCGGTCTCGATGATTCAGAAAGGCAGGCCATCCAATAGAGCTCAAAAAGTAATCTCACGACAGGTGTTCATGGCAGAGAAGATGCCTCCACCAACAGTCGAGTATCTTAATTGGTCCGGGCAAGATATTGGCTTCACAATAGCGGATCATCCACAGCAAGTTCCTCGACCAGGGCAATCAGCACTTATCTTACCAGCAGTAATTGCAGGATTCGACGTATCTCGAGTGTTCATAGACGGCGGCAGCAGTTTAAACCTTATGTATGCAGATACATTAAGGAAGATGAACATATCCCTAGCAAATCTAAAACCTACGGACACACGATTCCACGGCATTACACCAGAGAAGCCAAGTTATCCGCTGGGGAAGATTAATCTTGATGTTCAGTTTGGCACCCGAGAAAACTACAGAATAGAGAGGCTGGAATTCGAAGTCGTGGATTTCCCATCACAATACCACGCTTTGTTGGGACGACCAGCATATGCTAGGTTTATGGCGGTACCACATTACACGTACTTGCTGTGGAGGATGCCTGGGCCTAAGGGACCAATCACAGTCAAAGGAAGCTTTGCGTTAGCCGATAAATGCGATAAGGATTTTCATCGACTGTCAGAAACCTTTGGGATGCAAGCAGAATATATGGCGTCAAGACTCACGACTGACTATGACGTGCTGCCAGATGTTGGGAGGCCAAACAAAGAATCAGCTTTCAACACTGAGAAAAATTCTAAGGAGGTGCAGATTCACCCGACAGACCCGAAGAAAACGACGTCCATCGCAAAAGATATGGACCTCACATAGGAAAGCGCACTCGTCGAGTTCCTCCGTGAGAACTGGAAAATCTTCGCATGGTGTCCAGCTGACATGCCAGGAGTACCCAGGGAACTTGCCGAGCACCACCTAAACTTGGATCCACTAGCAAGACCAATCAAACAACCTTTGCGGCGTTTTTCGGAGCCAAACCGCAAAGCTATGCTATCAGAAATAGATCGACTACGAGAAGCTGGTTTTATCAAAGAGCTGCATACAGAGGCCACATGGGTAGCAAATCCAGTGTTGGTGCCGAAGAAAAACACTAAAGTCCTTCGCATGTGCGTCGATTTTACGTGTCTCAATAAACATTGTCCAAAGGATCACTTTCCCCTCCCGAGGATCGACCAAATCATCGACTCCACGGCAGGATGTGAACGTCATTCCTTCTTGGATGCATACTCTGGTTACAACCAGATCAGATTGAAAGAAGAAGATGAGGTCAAAACAGCGTTCATCACACCTTATGGAGTGTTTTGCTACAGAACAATGCCTTTTGGTCTAAAAAACGCGGGAGCAATATACCAGAGGATGATGCAAAAGTGCCTGGCGACACAAATTGGGAAAAACGTACAAGTGTACATCGACGATGTCGTCATAACATCAAAGAAGGGGACAATGCTCATCGAGGATCTGAAGGAAACTTTCGACAACCTTGACAAATTCTGCCTCAAGTTGAACCCGACGAAGTGTTCTTTTGGTGTCCCTGCGGGAGAACTTCTTGGTTTTCTAGTTTCAGCGAGAGGGATTGAGGCAAATCCCGAAAAAATCCAAGCGATCGTAAACATGAGGAAGCCAACAAAGTTAAAGGAAATACATCAGTTAACTGGGCGAGTCGCAGCTTTAAGCAGATTTGTCGCCAGGCTGGGAGAAAAAGCGCTACCGTTCTATGCTTTAATCAAGCAAGGGGAGAAATTCCAGTGGAACGAAGAGGCCGATAGAGCTTTCGAGGATCTGAAGCGCACAATTTCGACACCTCCAATCCTGGTGGCGCCGAAAGAGAAGGAACCTCTCCTGCTATACATCGCGGCCACACCCCAGGTGGTTAGCACGGTGCTAGTTGTCGAAAGAGAAGAAGAAGGAAAACTCCATGGAGTGCAAAGGCCGGTATATTTTATAAGTGAAGTTTTATCTCCTTCAAAACAGCGGTACCCGCAGTACCAGAAGTTAGCATATGGAGTATTCACGACAGCAAGAAAATTGCGCCATTATTTTTCGGCACACCCGATCATAGTGGTCAATGAAGCACCTTTATCACATATACTGAACAATCCAGAAGCTACAGGACGTGTCTCCCTTTGGGGAATAGAACTCTCCCCTCGGGACATCACGTATGAAAAAAGAAAAGCAATCAAGTCGCAAATTTTGCCAGATTTCATTGCAGAGTGGATGGAGCTACAAAATACAGGACCCCCAGATTTATCGAGAACTTGGACCATGAACTTCGATGGATCCAAGAGAGTAGAAGGAGCTGGTGCAGGGGTGATACTCATATCACCCGAAGGCGACAAATTAAAGTACGTCCTAGGGATGACGTTCCCGAACGCATCTAACAATGAAGCAGAATATGAAGCCCTTATACACGGGATGAAGATGGCAAAAGCTTGCGGCGCAACTCGATTAAAAATCTTCGGCGACTCACAATTGGTAGCTCAGCAGGTTATGAACCAATGTGATGCAGTCAACGACAGTATGGTGGCATACAAAGAGGTATACAACGAACTCGAGAAGCTGTTTGATGGATGCGAAGTAAATCACATCAGTAGGCTGAGCAATGACGAAGCCGATGTTCTTGCAAACATCGGGTCGCAGTGCCTTGCAATACCGCCAGGAGTGTTTTGGGAAGAAATAGCTGAGAGATCCACAAAGCCAAAGAAGGCGCAGAAGAAAACGAAGGAAGAGAAAACTTCGACGCCTATTAAAGAAGCTCTAGACGAAGAAGAGGACCATGAGCTAGTGATGATGGTAGAAGTTCCATGGATGCAAGCGTACATATCGTATATCCTAAGGAAAGAAATACCCGAAGATCCAGTTGAAGCAAGGCGAGTTATTCGACGATCCAAAGCCTTCACAGTGGTCAAAGGGGAGCTATACAAACGAAGTATTTCTGGCGTGCTGCAGAGGTGTGTCACACCCGAAGAAGGAAGAATCATTCTAAAGGACGTACACGAAGGAATATGTGGTCACCACGCAAGCAGTCGAGCTATTGCAGCCAAGGTCTTTCGGGCTGGATCTTACTGGTTGTCAACGATTGAGGACGCAAAAGAGATTGTACGAACCTGCGACGCGTGCCAAAGATTTGCCGCAAAACCCCACTCTCCGGCGGCAGAGCTGATGCCAATACCATTGTCTTGGCCGTTTGCCCAATGGGGACTCGATATGGTGGGAAAATTGCATAAGGCTTCGCCAGGAGGATACGAGTACATGCTGGTCGCTGTCGATAAGTTCACCAAGTGGATAGAAGCAAAGCCCATAAATTCACCAGATGGAGAAACAGCAGTCAAATTCGTGAAAGGCATCGTCTTTCAATTTGGAGTACCTCACAGCATCGTCACAGACAATGGCAGTAACTTTACGTCCAAGGAATTCAAGGAGTACTGCGCAGAAGTAGGCATTAAATTGCACTTTGCGTCAGTTGGGCATCCGCAAACCAATGGCCAAGTCGAGAAAGCCAATGGCATCATCTGCAACGGTATCAAAAAGCGCCTGCTAGGACCGCTTGAAAAGGCTCGACATACCTGGCCAGAAGAATTGCCAAGTGTTTTGTGGAGCATCCGAACAACACCAAATACGGCGACACAAGAAACTCCGTTCTTCCTTGTCCACGGAGCTGAGGCAGTACTACCAATTGAGATAGAGCATGATTCTCCAAGAGTGACAGAGTATGACAAGGAAACTTCAAGAAAGGCTTTGGAGGACGACGTAGATGCACTCGATGAAGCTCGAGATGAAGTACTTTCACGAGTCACCAAGTACCAGCAGGACCTCAAAAACTACCACAGTCGACGGTTAAGGCCAAGATCTTTCCAGGTCGGAGATTTGGTCCTACGGTTAAATCAAAAAAGTACTGAAAAGCTCGAATCGCCATGGCTAGGCCCTTACGTCGTCACGGAAGTAATCGAAGGAGGCGCATACAGGATCAAGGACAAGAAGACAGGGGTTCCTGAGAAAAACCCCTGGAACATGGCGCAGCTCAGGCGGTTCTACGCCTAGAGTTGAAATATAGTTCTACTCTGTAAAAATACAATGTACTGAAACGCCCGCGAGTTTTCAGACGCACTCTTTTCCTTTTCAGGGCACCGAGTGGGGCTGGAAAGGTTTTTAATGAGGCGGGCTCGCGGTGCTGCAATATAATAAAGATAGTGGAGATATACTTCTTGTTCTTCGACATGCTCGGGGGCTCAAAGCCTTGACGATTACAAAACATACACAATATAGACGAAATAGATTTGCAAAAATATTTTGCCTTGGTACAAAAATACCTCGCCAAATAGAAAATCGGGGGCTAAACACCCATAAATATAGTATACTCATCAAAATTCTATCGCTTTGGTCCAAAAAACCTCGCAACAAAGGTATAGAACGTCGCCACCAAAATACTTGGGGGCTTGACGATCAAAAATAGAAAAAATATATATACATAATTGGAAGCTTTACAATATAGATCATGACGCACCAAAGGAGAAACCCTCAGCGGATGCCCAGCACATGGTCTATGGTTATTCGTTCAGTGGAAGCACGAGTACTATGCTCGGCATAGCTACCCTTGACGAAGAACTCAGCATCCATCCGAAGAAGTTCATCCATCATATCTTCTGCTACAGGAGTCACAAGATCATCAATTTTGCCCATGTTTCTTTTCTTTTTTGACATCTTGGCCAGGCACTTGGAAACAATCTGGTCCATGGGTAACTTTGGATAGCAAATCTTTATCATCATCATAGCAAATCTTGCGCCAGCAGAGAGTTGAGCTCGAACGAAGCCATGGATTCGAGGAGCATCTCGAAATTTTTCCATCAAAGCAGGAAGAGTTTCTGGCATCTTGTTGCGTGGGAACATGGTTCCATAAACTAAAAACAAAGTCTTCGTACAGAAGTCGAGGAAATCACGGACCAGAGCCGCGCGATCTTGGAATCTGACAATTTGGCGGGTACGTTCAGGAGTAACCCAAAAGTTAGAACCATGCTGTGCAGCAAGTCTGAGCAGAACATTGGCTCGAGCTTCAACACGTTGATCTTCGGCAGCAGTATCCAAAAATGAGCCTGCTTCAGCGAAGAAATTGTCAAGGAAGGAAAATAGCAAGAACAACATCAAGCATGGTTATGAACAGGAAACATACCTTTCATGTCCAGGCTGGCGTCAGTCATTAGTTGAAGCATATAATTTTCTCGAGAAGAAGCTTCGGTAGCCTCAGCAACAGCAGCATCCTTTGCAGCAATGGCATCTTGAGCCTATTGAAGAGCAATTTTTTCTCTCTCCGAAGATCTTCGAGACTGTTCTTTCATGGATTGAAGTTGCAGGCGAAGTTCTTGCAAATCTTGCGACAAATGTTTGCTCGAAGATCCTTCGATGAGGCTATCATCGACAAGAGTTTTCTTCGAGAAAGAAGAAGCAGGCGAAGTATAGGCAGGACAAGGATTGGCGGAGTAGTTATCAAATATCAACTGGAAAAGAAAATTTCAACATCAAATGATCGCGCAAGATAAGAATTCCATTGATCTTCAGGCAATTTACAAGGATATTACAGGAGTTCTTCAAAAGGATTGCGAGGACAATTATCGCCAAAGCTATTGTGGCAACAACAGCAAAAGAAATAGGAAAAACAAAAAAAGAAAAAGAAGGGGCATTCAACTAGACCTCCGGCTTCGACGAGCTAGGAGTCGAAGTTGGCTTGATCCCGAGATAGGCCAAGATCTTCTTCGTGTTGGGCTTTGCCGCCCTGATCAGTGCTCGCCACTTCATGGTCTCCATCTCTTCTGTGTCGCCCACTTTCGTCCAGTCGATAGTTTGCCGGCTGTCAGCAACCATGGCGACAGTGCTTTCGACAGCGATCTTCATGTTTTCTTGGTGCATCTTCAGTCCAAGATCTTCTGGTGGATTGAAGTCCTTGGCAAGAGCAAGAAAAGTCTTGGGTTCCGTTTTCTTCGGGAAGAAGTAGGGGAACAGCCGTGACAACCTCAAGCACACTGTTCAATGCCTTCACAAGTTTCTGTTCCATGAAACTCAAGGACAGAGAGTGCGTCGAGAAGAGGATCGTTGTCGGGATCTTCAAGCTCAAATTCTTGGTTTGTTTTACCTGTCGAAGAAAATATATGTTGGTCGACAAGCAAGTAAAGAAAAGAAAGTCTAAAGAAGACAGAATAGATCGAAAAACTTACTGACAAAGCGCCGATTCTGCGAGTTCAAGCGCTTGATGATCGCTTTTTCACGAGCAGCCTGCGCGGCTTTATGCTCGTTCAAAGAAATTTCGGCATCATGAAGCCTTTTCTGCAGATCTTCGACGCCAGCAGCTTCTGCCTTGGCCTTATCAGCCTCCGCTTTAGCCTTGCCAGCATCAAGTTCGGCCTTCTTGCGAGCCGCTTCACTTTGCTCTAATTTCTGAGCAAGCGTGTCAGCAAGTTTGTTGGCCTCCGCAAGTTTTTCTGCCAAAATAGTCAAAAATAGTCAAAATTGCGACAAAACATGAGCAAGAAGCCGCGAACAAAGGCAAGCAGGGAGTCATTACCTTCGGTCTTGCTGGCATACTCGCGATACCCAATGAATTGGGCACCGATGCGAATAAGTTCTTTGATCATGGGCTGTCAAAGGAGGATAAAGAAAGAAAGCGTTGGTATGGAAAAAAACATGGTGGCACAAAAAAGCAAACAGACAAAATATAGGCAATGATAAAAAGAAATTAAGGACTTACATCATCCAAAAGAGGACTCGAGGAGCTACCCAATTGTAGGGTAGGCTCCTTGATTGTTTCAACCCTTGTCCTTTTTGGTAAAGGGACAAGGGGGCTTGCAGGAGCAGTAGGTTCGTCGATGTTTTGTTGAGGAGGCGAAGATTCCTCTCCTTCAACGTGCACCTCAGAAACAACTAGAGTATGCGACGTACTCGTTCGAGCAGTCGCATTAGTAGCTGGCATTTCTTCCTCGTCACCACTACAAACAAATGATGATAGTATAAAAAAGCAAGATAGAGAAAAATCTTCGAGTAGCAAAACAAGGAGAAACAAAAGATAACTTACGAGCTGATGAGAGCTTCAAGGTATGGATCAAAAGCTGCCTTCTGGCGTGAAGGAGCAGCTTCTTCGGCTTTGGAGGTGCCGGAATCTTCTACTTCAATCCTCTTCCTTTTGTTCTTTGGAGAAACAGCAGGAGGAGGAGACTGTGCCGAGGTGGTACCCTCGGATTCAGCTTCCTTTTCAGAAGATCCCGCAGATTTTCTAGAACCTGCGGGTTCATTCTCAGGGACAGGAGCATCTTGGTTGTCTTCAATAACAACAGCTCATTCTTCGACTTCTCCACCTTCAGGAAGGGGAGGAAGCGAGACAAGATCTGCATGGTTCTATATGAAAACAAGGGGGGAAGTCAACAAAAGAGATGCAAAGGATGGCAAATCAAAATGAGTACAGTCGACAAAAGTTACCTCGGGGAGCGCATTGGAGGCGTTGTATGGTTTTACGCGACAAGAAGAAGGGACAGGATCTTTTTTGCTGAGGGAGGAGATTTTTCGGACAAGTTTCTCTAAGTCCTTGACCTCTAAATTCACCGACAACCGATCCGCATCCTTGTCGCCAGCATACTTCCAGAGAGGGTATTTGCGAGCCTGAAGAGGCTGCACTCGGATTATAAGGAAATAGGCTGTGATTTGGATACCTGATAGCTCTTTGCCGCGAGTGTTTTGCAACTCGTGGATGCGAGTCATCAATGCCTCTGTCGCCGTTTTTTCCTCCTCGGTAGCCTCTGCATCCCAAGAGCGGCGGCGAAAGATTTTCTCGGCACCGTCAAAAGGAGGAATATTGTCTTCAGCACATCCATTGTTTTCCTCATGGATGTACAGCCACTTCTTGCGCCACCCTTGAACTGAGTCAGGGAATTTGACGTTGAAATACTCGACATCGGGACGAACGCAGATAACAACGCCGCCTATATTATAGGAGACATTGGGAGAGCCATTACGGCGACAAAAGAAAATGCGCTTCCATAGTGCCCAGTTAGGCTGGACGCCAAGGAAGGCTTCACAGAGGGTAATGAAAATGGAAATGTGGAGGATGGAATTGGGCGTGAGATGGTGAAGTTGAAGACCGTAAACAAAAAGCAATCCTCGAAGGAAAGGGTGAATGGGGGCAGAAAGGCCGCGGATGAGGTGGTCGACAAAACTAACCCGATACTCCATTGGAGGCGTTGGGTAGCTTTCTTCGCTGGGGAAGCACAGCGCTTTGGGCTTCTTGCTGATCCCTAGTTTCTTCAGGAGATTGATGTCTTGGGTGGAGATTTTAGATCTCTCCCACTCGGCGCTTCCCAGATCTGCAGAGGCCATCGTCGATTCTGGCGTGCTGTGTTTGGTCAATCTACGCGGTGCCATGAACAATGGCGCAGGAATGCAGTTTGGGAGAAGATGAGCTCAGGGAGTTGTGGGCGCAGGAGGAGGTTTTGCAGAGGAGAGCAGGAGAACGGCGCGAGCGGAAGTGCTCAAGGAGGAAGAAGGGGATCTTATATAGAGGTGCGGCGAAGCGGCGGACCGTTGGATGGAAAAAGTATGTGCCAGATGATGACTACGTGGAACAGGGGTAAAAAAGTACTTTAATACTGGAGAAGTTACAGTGCGTGCGCCAGGAAAAGCGGAGGACGTGTGTCCCCCACTTGCACGACGTGTCAAGATAATGGGTAATTTGGGCCCGCAAGGCAGAGGGAGAGGACTTCTCGCAATTTCAGGACTTGCAATCGTGGCTATCGTCAGCAGTAACGTCATTTAAGCAGGAGAAAAATTCGACGCAATAGTTTCATAAAAAAGGTGACAGGGAAAAATATTGGAGAGCCTTTGATCAAATACAAGTTTTTGATCAAATGCTCGGGGGCTACTTCGGAAAAATGAAAAGATCAAGAAAGACAAAATAGAAATGGCGTGAGCCTATGATCAAATACAAATATTTGCTCATAGCCTCGGGGGCTACTCCCATCGGGAGCACTGTTCGCGCACCCGAGAGATTTGAAAACTTCGGGAGAGAAAGAAAATATAGCAGCATAAGGCGTGGAGCCTACACCCAAGCACAAGTCCTTGGCTGTAGCCTCGGGGGCTACTCCCATCGGGAACGCTGTTCGCGTTCCCGATGAATTTTTTTTTAAAAAAAAGAGGAAAAAGAAAGGAAAGGCGAGAAGACGAAAAATAGAAGAGCAAGAGAGTATATTTCGAGTTCCAAGTAACTCTACATATACTCCCATCGGGAGAGCAATATAAGTCATCCGTTGACTCAATAAAATGTGCCATTCCAACAGCCGAATAAGCACTCGACAATATATTCTCAGAACGCCAAAGTTGCGATCAATTTCTGAATGCCGCAAAACTTTGCGAAGGTAAGACCCCAGATCCGTTCTGTGTGGCGTGGCGCCGTCTCTGACGTCGGTTTGCTACTTTTTTCTGTATCAACAGATACGAAGAAAAATCCTAACGGACGCGTTAGGTACCCGATAAATATGACTGGGACTCGACAGAATGGTAAGACCTTAAGCGACACCTGTCGAAGTTTACACCAGTATCCCGACATCATGTCCAGGGACGTGATCTTGAAGTAGGTTTTTGCGGATCGCCACTAGAGCAGTTAACTAGTACCTGATCCGTCAGATGAACTAGCCCCAATTACCATTATCCCTGTACAATATAGAAATTCATAAGAAGAAATATAGAGAAGTTTTAAGTTGTCGAGTAAAAATAAACAGTGGAGATTTTCCCTGACTCTACGATTCAAGCAAAATCTCGGGGGCTACTGACATAGGCATTCCCAATGGGCCTGCTGAAGATAGTACCCTGGGTTTACTAAAGGCCCACGACCCAAAGAATATGAAGATTCGGAAGCCCAAGTTGATATTAAGGAAAGTTAGAATTGTAATAGAGGTGGTGTTTGTAATCTTGCGGGATAAGTTGTAAACCTTCCCAAACTCTGTAACTTGTACAAACACGAATCCCTCGGCTCCACCTCCTATATAAGGGGGAGTCGAGGGACAAAGAAAGCATCGAATCATTGTCTCTCAAACCCTAGTTTTCATAATCGTCGAGTACTTTTCGGCTGAAACCTTTGAGATCTACTTGCCCTCTACTTCCAACGAAACCCTAGTCTACAACCAGTAGGCATTGACAAGTTAATCCCTTGTCAATGTGCAAACAACTTGTAGATACAATCTAAGCAATAATTATAGAGCTTAAATCTAAGATCATACCACTCGTGCACTAGTGACAAGCATTAAACACAACAAGATGGCAGCAACAATAACTTCACAAACTTATATAGATAGACTGATCATAATGTAACAATTCATCGGATCCCAACAAACACAACACCGATTACATCAGATGGATCTCAATCATGTAAGGTAGCTCATGAGATCATTGCATTGAAGTACATGGGAGAGAGAGTACCAACTAGCTACTGCTAGAACCCGTAATCCATGGGGGAACTACTCACGGAGCATGATGGAGGCGGTGGCGTCGATGGAGATGACTTCCGGGGGCACTTCCCCGTCCTGGCGGCGTGCCGGAACAGAGATTTTGTCCCCCGAAACTTGTCTTCGCGATGGCGGCGGCTACGAAACTCTTCATGGAATATCGTCGATTGTTTTAGGGTTTTCGCATCTGGAGGATTATATAGGCGAAAGGGCAGCGTCGGAGGGGTCCCGAGGGGCCCACCCCATAGCTGGGTGCCCCCCTCTTGGCCGCGCCGCTAGGTGGTGTGGGGCCCCCTTGGCCCCTCTCCGTCTCTCCTTCGGTGTTTTGGGTCCGTCTCGGCAAAATAGAAGGTTTGGCTTTCGTTTCGTCCAATTCCGAGAATATTTCCTGTGTAGGATTTCTGAAACCAAAAACAACAGAAAACAGGAACTGGCGCTTCGGCATCTTGTTAATAGGTTAGTCCCGGAAAATGCATAAAAACATTATAAAGTGTGAGCAAAACATGTAGGTATTGTCATAAAACAAGCATGGAACATCAGAAATTATAGATACGTTGGAGACGTATCAAGCATCCCCAAGCTTAGTTCCTACTCGCCCTCGAGTAGGTAAACGATAAAAAGAATAATTTCTGAAGTGACAGGCTACTAACATAATCTTGATCATACTATTGTAAAGCATATGAGATGAATGAAGTGACTCAAGGCAATGATCTATAGTATGCTAACAAGTAGATAACATATAGCAAAAACTTTTCATGAATAGTACTTTCAAGACAAGCATCAAAAAGTCTTGCATAGGAGTTAACTCATAAAGCAATAGATTCTTAATAGAAGGTTTTGAAGCAACACAAAGGAAGATTTATGTTTCAGCAATTTCTTTCAACTTTCAACATGTATATCTCATGCATAATTGTCAACACAAAGTAATATGATGAGTGCAATAAGCAAGCATGTAAGAATCAATGCACACAGTTGACACAAGTGTTTGCTTCTAAGACGGAAAGAAGTAGGTAAACTGACTCAACATAAAGTAAAAGAAAGGCCCTTCACAGAGGGAAGCAGGGATTAAATCATGTGCTAGAGCTTTTCAAGTTTTGAAATCATATAGAGAGCATAAAAGTAAAGTTTTGAGAGGTGTTTGTTGTTGTCAACGAATGGTAGTGGGCACTCTAACCCCCTCATCAAACATACTTTCAAAGAGCGGCTCCCATGAAGGACGTTATCTCTATAGCAAGGTAGATCATCCCTCTTCTCTTATGTTTACACATGTACTTTAGTTTTATTTATGTATGACACTCCTCCCAACCTTTTGCTTTCACAAGCCATGGCTAACCGAATCCTCGGGTGCCTTCCAACATTTCACATACCATGGAGGAGTGTCTATTTGCAAAATTAAGTTGCTTACTGATGAATCAGGGCAAAACATGTGAAGAGAATTATTGATGAAAGTTAATTAATTGGGACTGGGCACCCCGTTGCCAGCTCTTTTTGCAAAATTATTGGATAAGCGGATGATCCACTAGTCCATTGGTGAAAGTCTGCCCAACAAGATTGAAAGATAAAACACCACATACTTCCTCATGAGCTATAAAACATTGACACAAATAAGAGATAATAACTTTTGAATGTTTTAAAGGTAGCACATGAAGTATTTACTTGGAATGGCAGAAAAATACCACATAGTAGGTAGTTATGGTGGACACAAATGGCATAGGTTTTGGCTCAAGGTTTTGGATGCACGAGAATCATTCCCTCTAAGTACAAGGCTTTGGCTAGCAAGGTTGTTTGAAGAAAACACAAGTATGAACCGGTACAGCAAAACTTACATAAGAACATATTGCAAGCATTATAAGACTCTACACTGTCTTCCTTGTTGCTCAAACACTTTTCCCAGAAAATATCTAGACCTTAGAGAGACCAATCATGCAAACCAAATTTCAACAAGCTCTACGGTAGTTCTCCACTAATAGGTTTAAACTACATGATGCAAGAGCTTAAACATGATCTACTTGAAAGCTCAAAACAATTGCCAAGTATCAAATTATTCAAGACAATATGAAGCATTTTCTATTTCCAACCAAATAGCAATAAATGCAGCAGCTTTTAACTTTTGCCATGAATATGAAAAACGAAGAACACAAGTGTTCATATGAAAAAGCGGAGCGTGTCTCTCTCCCACACAAGGATTGCTAGGATCCAAATTTATTCAAACACAAACAAAAATAAAAGCACACAGACGCTCCAAGTAAAGCACATAAGATGTGACTGAATAAAAATATAGTTTCACTAGAGGTGACCTTATAAGTTGTTGATGAAGAAGGGGATGTCTTGGGCATCCCCAAGCTTAGATGCTTGAGTCTTCTTGAAATATGCAGGGATGAACCACGGGGGCATCCCCAAGCTTAGACTTTTCACTCTTCTTGATCATATTGTATCATCCTCCTCTCTTGATCCTTGAAAACTTCCTTCACACCAAACTCAAAACAAACTCATTAGAGGGTTAGTGCATAATCAAAAATTCACATGTTCAGAGATGACACAATCATTATTAACACTTATGGACATTGCCCAAAAATACTGAAAGTTAATGGAACAAAGAAATCCATCAAACATAGCAAAACAGGCAATGCGAAATAAAAGGCAGAATCTGTCAAAACAGAACAGTCCGTAAAGACGAATTTTTCTGGGGCACTTAACTTGCTCAGATGAAAATGATCAAATTGAATGAAAGTTGCGTACATATCTGAGGATCACTCACGTAAATTGGCAGATTTTTCCGAGTTGCCTACAGAGAATGCTACTCAAATTCATGACAGCAAGAAATCTGTTTCTGCGCAATAATCCAAATCTAGTATGAACCTTACTATCAAAGACTTTACTTGGCACAACAATGTAATAAAATAAAGATAAGGAGAGGTTGCTACAGTAGTAAAAACTTCCAAGACACAAATATAAAACAAAATTGTGTAGTAAAATAAAAACATGGGTTATCTCCCAAGAGTGCTTTCTTTATAGCCATTAAGATGGGCTCAGTAATTTTAATGATGCACTCGCAAGAAATAAGAGTTGAAGCAAAAGAGAGCATCAAAAAGCAAATTCAAAACAAATTTAAGCCTAACCCACTTCCTATGAAAAGGAATCTTGTAAATAAACAAGTCAATGAAGAACAAAGTGACAAGCATAGGAAGATAAAACACGAGTAACTTCAAGATTCTCAACATAAAGAGGTGAAACTTAATATTAGTAAGATGCATATAACCATGTTTTCCTCTCTCATAATTACTTTCAGTAGTATTATGAACAAACTCAACAATATAACTATCACATAAAGCATTCTTATCATGAGCTACATGCATAAAATAATTACTACTCCCAACATAAGCATAGTCATTCTTATTAATTGTAGTGGGAGCAAATTCAACAAGGTAGCTATCATTATCACCATAATCATCAAATATAGGAGGCATAGTATAATCATAATTAATTTTCTCCTCAATACTAGGTGGACTGAAAATATTATATTCATCATTGTAATCATCATAAATGGGAGGCAAAGTATCATCAAAGAAAATTTTCTCCTCCATGCTTGGGGGACTAAAAATATCATTCTCATCAAAACCAGCTTCCCCAAGCTTAAATTCTTCCATAGCATTATCAACAATGGTGTTCATACTAATAACATTGCTACTAGCATGCAAATAAGGTTCCATAGGTTTTTTAATTTTCGCATCACACAATTTATGTCTTAACTCAGGAAATAGATTAAAAAGCTCACTGTTATTTTCCATTATGCCTAACTAGTGAACAAGAAACAAAAAGATGCAATTGCAGGATCTAAAGGAAATAGCTTCGAGCACTCACACACCGGCACCAGTGCTAGGAAATAGCTTAGTCGTCGGAGGATGTGAATACCTTTTACCTTACCTCCCCGGCAACGGCGCCAGAAAATAGCTTGCTGTCCACAACTGGCGCGTGGTTGACGTGGGAGGTAGAAATCTCTGTGGTGTAGCTTTTCTTCGTTCCCCGGTAACGGCGCAAGAAAATAGCTTGCTGTCTATTGTTGGCTTCTTTTCCTGTAGACAGTGTTGGGCCTCCAAGAGCAGAGGTTTGTAGAACAGCAGCAAGTTTTCCCTTAAGTGAATCACCCAAGGTTTATCGAACTCAGGGAGGAAGAGGTCAAAGATATCCCTCTCAAGTAACCCTGCAATTACGATACAAGAAGTCTCTTGTGTCCCCAACACACCTAATACACTTGTCAGATGTATAGATGCACTAGTTTGGCGAAGAGATAGTGAAATACAAGTAATATGGATGAATATGAGTGGTAATAGCAATCTGAAATAAATATGGCAGCGAGTAAACATGCAGCAGAACAGTAAATAAACGGAGATTCGATGTTTGGAAACAAGGCCTAGGGATCATACTTTCACTAGTGGACACTCTCAACATTGATCACATAACTGAAACTACTCTACACTCTCTTGTTGGATAACAAACACCATTCATTGTGTAGGGCTACAAGAGCACCTCAATGCCGGAGTTAACAAGCTCCACAACATCCGGAGTTCATATTTAAGTAACCTTAGAGTGCATGATAGACCATTGCAATTATACCGAGTACTAACATAGCATGCACACTGTCACCGTCAGGCTATGAAAGGGGGAATAGATCGCATCAATACTATCATAGTAATAGTTAACTCAATAATCTACAAGAGATTACAATCATAACCTATGCCAAGTACTACATGATGCACACACTGTCAACATTACATCATGGAGGAGGAATAGACTACTTTAATAACATCACTAGAGTAGCACATAGATGATATTCAACTAGATCACAAAGAGAGAGATGAACCACATAGCTACGGCAGAGCCCTCAGCCTCGGGGGAGAACTACTCCCTCCTCATCATGGGAGACAGTAGCGGCGATGAAGATGGCGGTGGTGTCGATGGAGATGCCTTCTGGGGGCACTTCCCCATCCCGGCGGCGTGCCGGAACAGAGACTTCTGTCCCCTGAATCTTGGCTTCGCGATGGCGGCGGCTCTGGAACTTTTCTCATATCGTGGCTTATTCGTATCGAAGTTTTAGGTAAGGGAGGCTTATATAGGCGAAGAGTCGGAGTCGGAAGGGCCCGGGGGGCCACACAGTAGGGCCCCCCCTCTGGCCGCGCCGCCATACTGTGTGGGGGCCCTGGGCCTCCCCTCTGGTCCCTCTTTGGTGCTTTGGAAGCTTCCGTGAAATATAAGATCGTGGGCGTTGATTTCGTCCAATTCCGAGAATATTTCCTTTGTAAGATTTCTGAAACCAAAAACAGCAGAAAACAGGAACTGGCACTTCGGCATCTTGTTAATAGGTTAGTTCCGGAAAATGCATATAAATGATGTAAAGTGTGTATAAAACATGTGAGTATCATCATAAAAGTAGCATGGAACATAAGAAATTATAGATACGTTGGAGACGTATCACTGCGCGGACGCTGCGCGGTCGCGTCGAGCGTCCGCTCGCTTTCCCATGGGCCCGCCTGGCAGCAACCCTGGCTCGATCGACGCGAATTAAAGCATAGCAAGCGTGCCGATGTCAACCGCCGAAGTGGCAACCGCGCCGATCAACCCGTCAACTGCCGGAATGGAGCGCCGAACCGCCGCGGAAGAGCAACCGCATACCTCTACGTTATACGTGCCGCCATTAATCCCTGCTGAGTATAACCCATGCGCCTGTTGTAATTCACGTCAAACCGGCTGCCATTCTTCTTCTTCTCCAACACCGGCTAGCCGGCCACCATGAGCACCTTATCCTTGCCGTCGGACACAGATAGCGAGGGCAAGCCATCGGGATGGCGGCATTGGTGGGATACGGCTGCGACGCCCAACGACCCTAGCTCCCCGCCGAGGGAGGTCGAGGAGGACGGAGGTGCCGTTGGCAGCGACGACCAAGAGGAGGAGGAGGAGGACTCCAATGCCAAGTTCGCACTGCTGGAGGCATTGGAGGCGGAGGGCGAGGCGGCGGTGGCAAGGAAGGAGGCAAGGGCCCGGGCGAGGGCGCAGGCGGAGCGTCCTCGTCCGTTCACCGACTACGATGAAGACCCCAGTAACCAGTCGTCCGACTGGAACTCAAGCTCCATGGATGCGTCGTCCGGCAGTTCCTCTTCCGAGGAGGTGGTGACAAGCAAGAGGCGCGTCCGTGAGGACGGCGAGGCAGGGCCTTCTAACAAGAAGGTCAAGAATTAGTTTATAATTTCTTTCTTTTCAAATTTGTCCTGTAGTTTGTATGTTAAATATATTTGAACTTGTTCGATTCGTGAATTAGTTTATAATTAGTACAACTTTTTTTCGCGTTTGAATTTGCTCTTTCAAATATTCATTACAACCGATGTAGAAATTGGAGAGTTCTTCAACAAACGGAAAAGAAGAAGCAGAAAAACAAAACAATGGGGTGTCCAAAATGCGTCGGACCGCTGGGGTGCCCCCCAACGCAAACAAATAATTTACGCCTCACGGTCATTTTCGCGTCCGCCAGGCGACGCAAATGAACGCTCGCGGACAATTTAGGCGTCCGAAATGCGTCGCCCCATTGAAGATGCCCTTAGATTAGCTCCTAGTCTCCTAGAGCCAACAAGTGGCGTGTCTAGCAACGATTTTTTTTTTTTGACATAAGCAACGATATTCTTGGATGGGTGTGAGTGTGACTTGACCAGTTCTCAGTTACGTCCTAACTTGCAACCCAAGTGCATAAATCACGATGCATATCTAATGTTGTAGGAGTCTAGTGAGCATGAGCTTTTTCCTTTTTTGAATGCCGAGTTTGTTCTGAAAGGCATTACTAATACGGTTTTGCTAGTTCTCAGCTAACTAAAATTTAGCATATCATTGAGTCAACTCCACCACCGTCGGATCATCGAGCTGATATTCGTGCTAAGGGCATATCTTATCCACTACCATCTTATCTTCACATAGTCCTTCTTCTAACTTGCACACACAGCCTCGAGCGGAAGGAGAGTGGAGGCGGAGGTGAAACCACCAAGCTGTAGCCAGTGATATGGTTGTCCGCAGTGACGACAATGGCAACAAAGAAACTTAGGGTTAGGGGTGCGGGTCTTAGGGGTTGCCAACGCCTGAAAAGAAGGGAGCGAGCTTAGCGGGATCGCCGGGCTGGTGGTGGACCAGCGGAGGAGGAGCTTCGAGTGAGGCAGGGCGGCAAGGTGTCGCCGTAGCGCGCTAGCCGCAGTAGGGAGGGCAGGCAGAAGATGGTGACAGTTAGGGCATCTTCAACGGGGCGACGCAAACGGACGCTAAGAGACTGTTTGAATCCGCGCGGTAAAAAACGCGGTCCAAATATGCATCATGTTTGCGTCTCTGTGGATGCTGCGCGGTCGCGCCGAGCGTCCTCATTTTCTTACCTGGTCCCGCACGTCACGGACAGCGAAATCCACTGCGCGGATTTGCTTCCTCTCCCCCTTCTTTGCTGCCCTAGTGCGACGCCACCACCCCAACCCCATCCGGCCGCACCGTCGCAGTACACGTCGTCTGCTCGGGCCTCGCCGCGCCGGAGAACAGGACCCGAGTCGGGGTAGGTTCTAGGGCGCACCTGTCGCGTGTTTGGGGGCCAAACATCTGTCGATTGCGCCGCCCATGACATGTTCGGTCAATTGCGTCGGTAGGTTTGTTACTCATATTTTGGGTGTATTGTGGGCGGCCATTGATCCGCGGTTGGTACCCACGCAGATGGAAATATGGAAGATGTTGGACAAGTTCCGCGCTGAGGTCATTGACTCCTCTTCCGACGAAGAGTACGATCACACGACGCAGACCATGGCTACTGCTACGGCCTCCATCCACCACGAGTACAATGCCAACCTGTGCACCGGGGCTCTGTGAAGGGCCGATCAAAAACCATGTTGCACAACAGAGTGGAAGGGCACCTCCGGCTCCACAAGGACTATTTCGACCGCACCAATTCGGTGTTCCCGGAAAAAAAATGTTCCGGCACTTCTACAGGATGTCAAGGGACATGTTCATAGTCATTCTACGGGGCGTCAAAGACTACGACCCGTACTTCCAATGCATGCCCAATGCGACATGTGCACTAGGCTTCACCTTTTACCAAAAATGTTCCGCGGCTATTCGCATACTATCTTATGGAATGACTGCTGATATATTCGATGAGTATCTTCGAATGGCTGAGAGCACCTGCCTTGAGTCCATGTACCGGTTTTGTTGAGTCGTGATTACCGTGTCCGGAGAATATTACTGCAGGGAGCCAACAGTTGAGGATACAAGGCGACTCTTGTCTATCAACGAGTCTAGAGGGTTCCCAAGAATGATTGGAACCATAGATTGCATGCACTAGGAGTGGAAGAACTGTCCATTTGGATGGCATAGTCAGTACAACGACCATGCAGAGGGATGCACTCTCATTCTTGAAGCAATGATATCTCAAGATTTATGGATTTGGCATTTATTCTTTGGCATGGCCGGTTCCAACAATGACATCAGTGTGTTGCACCGATTACCGGTCTTCAACAGGCTTATGCAAGGCAAAGCTCCCCAGGTGAGCTACGAGATCAATGGAAATGAATATGACAAGCCTTATTATCTTGTTGATGGCATCTACCCTAACTGATCACACTGGTGAAGACTGTCCATAATCAAAACTCGGAAAAGACGAAGAGGTTTGCCAAGATGCAAGAGACTTGCAAGAAAGATGTGGAGCGGGGATTTGGTGTGCTCCAAGCTCGGTGGGAAATTATCTGTCAACCGGCAAGAACATGGTCGATGAAGACCACGCATGAGGTGATGACCTGTTGTGTGATCATGCACAACATGATCGTTGAGAACGAGCGTCCTGATGGCCGCAATGAGCACCAATGTGATTTCCAAGGTGAGCTGGCTGCGCCAATCCGTGGGGCGTCATCTTGGCAGCAGTATCTGGATCTGAATATTGAAGTAACTAACGAGAACTGATGACTGCAAGTGCACAGACCAATTGTAACTAGTTTCGAAGTAAGAGTATCGAACCACGGAGAGCTGTTGGTAGAGGTCTTTATGCCCCTCGCTACTATTATCTAGAGAGTACATAAAAGTTATTCTAATTCCAAGCTAGAGTATTTAAAATTTATTTGGTGTTTGAGAACAAAAGTAAACAAGAACAAATAAGTAAACTAATGTAACCAAGAGCAGCGAGTATGGTTGCGGGGATGACAATATGGCTAAGGTGTTCTCGGGGATTGTTGGTTCCACCACTAGCATTAACTAATAACACAAACTAGATAATCTATATCATTGTTCTTGCTATATGTGGAAAAGGCTCGAAGTTGGAATATGTATCTCATAACATATCTCTGAATAACCACCGCAATGACCTTCAGCAAGCCACCTATTGATCCATCACAATTAAGGGGTTACCCCCTGGTTATTTGTTAAGCGTTGCGATTCCCTTCTTATCCTCTTCTTCCATACAATAGTGCACCGCACACGGGATGTCACTTCCCGCCATATGCACTACCATAGTTCCAAAGGTAGTTTCCTCTCATGACCAAAGGAAAATATTATATGGTCGACATCATATAATATCACAAAGAAAAGTAACAAACAATCATAGTACAAAGCATATATCATATTTATTGATATCATAATATAGCTAGGGTTTCTCCATCTCTCACCAAGAACAAAGGAACTACTCATACATGAAGGCAATCAACATGATCTCAAACATATGAATGGAGTATGATAGTGCAATTTAATACAAGATGAGATCCACACTAGGGATTGGATTACAATCGAGTAAACAAAGGGGGTTTGTGTTGGAGACGGTGTTGATGAGGATGTAGATCAGTGTTGAAGCATTCAAGATCCAAGTCCCTTCTCCTCTTGAGTGGTGGTGATGGATGTTGGATGAGATCTTGTGGAGGCGGCAGCAATGTAATCTTTAGGGCGGCAGGGCTCCGCCGTGGAGGTATGTGGTGATGGGGTGACTCTCCCTTGGCTCCTCTCCTCTTTTTATAGGCCTAGGGGGCCTCCAATAGCCCCTCCCACGTTGGCTTTGACCTAAGGAAGGTCTAGGCACAAACGGGGACGGATTCTGTGAAGAAACACGTCTAGAAATGCCTTTTCCGCGTGTCTAGGCCCGTGGTACGGGCGGACGGTACGGCCAGATATGCCCGTACCGATGGTCGTTAAACTTGCAAATGCTTTTCGTATTTTAGCCGCCATTTCCTTATACGAACTCTGAATTAGGTGTTCTTCAGCTCGTTGAACTCGTATGGACGAGGGCTACAACGACATAGTCTTAGATCTTTATTTTGAGATCATGGAAAATTTTCACTTTTTCCACTCCATAAATAACTAAGTCTGGTGCCTGCAGCTCTTCCATATTTCGTTCTCTTGACCCCTTTTGCCTTGCTTTATGCATAGTTGTCCATAACACCTACAAACGTAAAAGACAAAGGAAACATAATAAAATCTTACTAAAACTACTAAATATGTGATGCTCATATGAAAATGAACAAGAACTCGTAAGTATGCAAAGTAGTCTTAGGTGTATCTAGCTGGAGCATGAAATGAGTGACAATATGAGCAATAGTATACTTAAAAACCTCAGTAAATAGTGCTGAATTTCGAGCTATCAAGAACGTGTTTAGACGCCTACAGACGGATCTGATTGAGCATCAGTGGGCATTGGCTGGACATGAAGACAATGCATAGAGGTCAATGTCATCTTATTTTCATGTAGACTTTTAAGAATTCGGATGTAATAACTCACACTACTTTGAACCTGCTTATTTTATTGTTTAAACCATACCAATTCATACGGACGCGCAAATGCGTCGCCCAGTAGTGGCACCCCCAAGCGCAAATAGGCGTGCAGTCAAAACCGAATAATTTTGTGTCCGCTGCCCGACGCAAACGGACACGCATGACCATTTTGCGCATCCGAAATGCGTCGCCCAGTTGGAGATGCCCTTAGCCAACTACGCCCTAGAGGGATCCTTATTAGAGCATCTCCACCGGGGCGCCCCATAGCGGCCCCAATAGCGTTTTGGGGGCCGGTGGCCAAAAATGGGCTCATACATGCGCACCCCAAAAAGCGCCGGCTAGTTTTCGAGCCCAATAGAAGCGCCGGCATCCCCGTACCGGCCCCTTCGTGGAGGACGTGGATCGGGCGTTTCGGTGCCTCACGGCACGTCAGAAACCGGTCATGGGCTCCACCTGGCAGCTAGACGCACCTCTTTTCCCACCTCCCACCCACGCCCGAGCCTACTCCCACCCCTCTAGATCGCCATATCCACCATCACCGTCACGCCCCCTGCTTGCAATACACACCGCCGCCTATTGAGGAACTGTCGTCCATCGACACGGCCGCTACCCCCTCGACCGGTGGCTGCTGTTTCGACCGGAATAGAGATCGCCACCACCGACGCACAACCGCCCCGCCCGCAAGGTGTTTGTCGGATTGTCGCGATGGACATCGACGACGAGATGATGGTGCAGCTGTTCACGGAGGAGCAGAACGCTGAGGCTGTCCGCAGCTGATTCTGATGAGCTTGATCCGCGTTCGCTAGCCTTTGTTCAGCGTGGCTCAACGCATCGGCTCAATGCCAAGCAAGAGGAGGAACATCAACCAGCATCGTCAAGCCAGCGCCATGCTGCTTGACGCCGACTACTTTGCCAACGACGCGACTCATTCGCCGAAGAAATTTTGGCGCCGATTTAGGATGAACAAGGATCTGTTCATGAAGATTTTCTTCGGCGTCAGGGAGTACGATGAATATTTCATGATCAAGCAAGATTGTAAAGGTTTGTGGGGCTTCACCTCAATCCAAAAGTGCACTGCCTGCAATGCGTTGTCTTGCACACGGAGCTCCTCCAGATACAGCCAATGACTACCTGCGGATGGCGGAGTCGACATGTTCATAGACTCTCTACAGGTTTTGTCGAGCCTTCATAGCGGTGTTTGGTAAAGACTATTTAAGAGCACCAAGGGCAGATGATGCAACTCGAATCGTGGAACATAATGCAACACGAGGGTTTCCTGGGATGCTCGAAAGCATTGACTGTATGCATTGGGACTCGAAGAATTGCCCTTTTTCTTGGCAAGGGATCAACAAGGGGCATACTGGTGAGTGCAGTGTCATTCTCGATGCGGTGGCAGACCATGATCTCTGGATTTGGCATGATTTTTTTGGCATGGGAGGAACTGAAAGTATAGAGATGGTAAACCTAGAGGGGGGGGGGGGGTGAATAGGTTTCTACAAATTTTAATTCTTTCTTTGCAATATTAGGCTTTGCGGAATATAAAGGTAAGCCTAATGCAAACTAGGTGAAGCAACCTATATGAGGATACAACTAACTCGAGCACGAAGGCTCTCACAGGCAGTTAAATCACAAGTAAGGAGTTCGGTTAGAGATAACCGATAGCACGCGGAGACGAGGAAGTATTCTTGTGTTCCCTTCCTTTGCAAGAAGGTACGTCACGTTTGGAGGGGTGGAGGTCCCACGAAGGATTCCCCATGCCACGAAGGCTCACCCTATTCTCCGGAGCTTATCCCACGAAGGAATAGCTCACTCACTTGTGGTAGACTTTGAGGTAGCCTCCAAACCTTCACAATCTTGCCCGGAGCAAATCCACAGCCCGGATGCTTCCGGACTCCTCTTGCCCACCTAGGGTTTCCAAGGAACCCTATGAAGCAAGCTTCTCGATGAATACAAGGGGGAATGAGATTTGACTTGGTAGAACAGTAGATCGGGTCCTCCTCTAACGATTCCCCGGAGGAATTTGAGTTTGGGTGGAGGAGGAGGGAGATCTGAGGCTTTTGGTGTTTCTAGCAATGGAGTAAGAGAGAGAGAGAGAGCTCAAGAACAGCTTGTAGTGTAGTGCCTGACTGTTCAGAGGTAGGAGAAGGATTATTTATAGTGTTCTTCGAAATATGGCCGTTGGTCACTTGCCACCTCAGCTTTTCTCCCAACAAACTCGGTCAACCGGACCATAGACCGGATTGTCCGATGCAGAGGCCGGTCGGACCGGACCAGGGATCGTACCTGCCGGTCCAGACTGGACGGTAGACCGGACCCAAACCGGGGACACTTTGCGACGTCCAGGAGCTCCTCCGGTTGGCGCCCGGTTGGCGCCCGGTCGACCGGACCGCACGCCGGGCCCGCCGGTCTGTAGGCCGGCAGACCGGGCAGCAGACCGGATCACTCAGGCGCACATTTGGCGCCCGATTGGCGCCCGGTTGACCGGACTGCTCGCCGGACTGGCCGGTTGTGAGGCCGGCTGACCGGGCGGCAAACCGGGTTTCTGCTGTAGACCCCTTTTTGATTGTTGTTGAAGTGGGGGGGTCACCTTTAGCCTTCTTGTTCCTTTGATACACCATTTATGCCTCTTTGCCTAATACCTGAGATAATCCTTATAAACGTATTAGGTCAAATACTCTAGCATGGTGTCATTGTTACCAAAATAATGGATAAGGGTAAAATACCCTAACAATCTCCCCCTTTTTGGTATACGATGACAAACCGAGCTAGAGTCACATATAGATATTATGATAAGCTCTAAACCTTGATTCCATATAAGATATTACGACAACTCCCCCATAATGTATGCACTTGGAGAATTTGCGTTTGAATGCAAAGTGCACCATTTGTGGAATATGAGAAGCTCCCCTAATATCTTTAGGAAACAAGCATGGTATGGACAAGTATATCTAGATATATAAGCATAAAGCATGATTATCCTAATAGAGTGATTAAGCATACAAATAGTCGTCCATACACGAATTATTCAAAGTAGCAAATGGTTCTTGAGAAATCAAAGCAAATAAGCACAAGCCATATAAGATTCAAATAAAGCAACACCCATGGCTTGTGACAATCAAAGAACACCGTGGTCCTAGACTCTACTCTCTTCTCCCCCTTTGTCATCGGAACACCAAAAAGGCGAAGAAAAGAGGAGAGATGCTATCGCACCCATCAATAGAACTCATGGCCGGCGGAGTAGGAGCTCTCGCCATCATCACGCGCAGCCGCATCACCTTCATCCTCGTCACCATCATCATCAGTAGGAGTAGGAGCACGAGCAGTCCGAGGAGGAGGGCCACCATGAGCATACATGGATAGGTCGAAGTTCTGGAGCATCTCATCAGTAATGGGAGGCATCTCCCAAGCAGGTGCAACCACAGGCTCCATCTCACGGCCAAAAGGAGGAACAGGAGCATTCTGTGCAGTCATGAACTCATTCTGTCTCCTCCGTGTCTCCTGGTTCAAAGCAAGACTTTGATGTGCAACATCATTGGTATTCTTGCACATTTGCCACATGCTGGAGAAGAAGCGAGAGGCACCACGCTGGGGGCGCCGAGAGTAGCTGGAGCTTGCTGCAGGATCATGGCGTTCCTTGGAACGGCGCTCAGTGGAGGGCATCATGGAAGGGACGTCCTGGCGACCGTCCTGAGTAGGGAACTTGAATGGTTCCATGATGACTCTTTCATCAAGAGTGTTGAGAGGAGGAGGAACAATGTGGTTGATGAGCCGCTGAACATACTGAGCATAGTTGGGAGTCATGAGGTCCATAACTGAACGCTTCAGTTCACAATGAATAAGATCACAACCATCAATTTTCCTTATCCTGGCAGGGTGGCAATAGTACATCAGATTCAGGTGGTAGTTCCTGACTTCACTAGTATCGCCTGACTTGCTGATGAGACTCTCACGGAACATCTTGGCAAGGACAAGATAAGAGTAGTACATCCCAGAGATAGTGGGAGGCCCAGCTATGGGGTTAGTGGGATAGCAAAAGGAGATGTCACCTTTAGTGAGCTTAGGCCGAGTATGAATCATGTACCCTTGAGCACGGCCACCACCAAAACCCATGGCTGCACAGAACTGAGTGTAGGTGCAGGAGTACTTCTCCCTGCCAGTCATCCAAGTCATGGTGCGGTCCTCATCATCATGGAAGAAGACGGTGCAATGGAATTGACGGACTAGAAGGGGACAATAGGTGCCATCTTCTTGTTCATCATCGGGCTTCAGGCACACAAGGTCATATAGTCCCATACCCTTCAAGGTTTCAACCACAAAGCGGTACTTTGTGGCTTCATGCAAGGCAAGCTCTTCAGGGTTGATGGCCTTGGGCATCACAACAGCACCATTCTTCATACACTCTCGAGTATTATAGAAACCATCCCATAGGGCTGCTTGTGTCTTGGTCCAGAAGAACTTGTCCCCACCAGTGTAAGTCCGTTGCTCATAGCGATATGGATTCACCGTCCTCACATCCTGCCAATCACCACAATGTGCATCCGCTATATTGAAGTCTGGCACTATTTCATCATCCTCTTGGGCGGCATGCTTATCCTTCTTCTTACCACCAACTGACTTGCTTCTTCCCCCAGCCGAGCTGCCAGTGTCAGTAGTCTGATGAGCTTTAGTGGGTACGCGACCACTAGTACGGCGGGGTGGATGCTCAGTAGTCCGTCCTCTCTTGGCAATAGTGCCACGTGCTTCACCACTCCAACTACCTGTGAATGAGAAAATATAGCGAGGATAGCAGTGGGGTAAGTGTACATGTCATCAATAAGAGGGAAGCCAAAAAGCATAGCATATATCCAAGTGTTTCGATGAGATTGTGCGAAAACTGGGCGATCCGGCGCACAGGCCGGTCCAACCGGGCGGCAGACCGGACGAGCCGGTTGCCAATCCGGTTGACCGGGCGGCACGCCGGGCCGGCCGGTTGAGAGGCCGATTGACCGGGCTGGTGACCGGATATGTCGATTTGTGAGATGTTGCCCATAATTTCTACCACAAAATCATGCAAAAACTCATAAACTTGGACATAGACTATAGCAATAGAGTGGAGTATGTGCATTGTGTTGTGAGACACTCTAAAGGCATGAGGACTTACAAACCCTAACCCTAACCCTAAAATTTCCTGAAATCTTCTCAAGAAATTGTAATGTGTGATGAGGACTAGAAAATAGGGAGAAAGGGAGAGCAAATTACCCGAAGACATGGTCCTCCTTGATCAAGAGAGCAAGAAGAACACTAGGTAGGGCTTGAAAACCAAGAACTCCAAAATTTCCCAAAATAGCGTGAGAGGGACCAAATCCTTCGGTGGAGATGTTCCAAGGGGCCCGATCTATGGTTTGGTGGAGTTTGGGAGGATTCTCGTGGTGGGAAGGTCCTAGAACGTGGTGGAGGTGGTGGAGGCGGCGGCCATGGAGGTTTGGGAGTTGGGGAGTAATGAGGAAGAAGACCCCAAGGGGTATCCTCTCCAAACACATAACAGGCCGCACGGCCGGTCGGGCGCCCGGTCGACCGGACCTGGCGCCGGCTGGTCCGGCCCAGAGGCCGGTCCAACCGGGCCAGAGACCGGCCAGGGACAAACTGCCCAGTTTCGTCTCGTTTTGCCTCGTTTTGCCCCTATTCTTTGTGTAAATGTGTATGAATGCTCAGATGATGACATGTACATATAGATAAATAGATGATGATGAGATGAGCATAGACATGGGGTTGGAAACACAAAGTTCTCTAGGCATACCCATTGGAGAGAAAATCCAAACAAGATGTAAATAGCAACAATGGGCATGATTTGAAATATATATCAAGAATCATAAGTCATTTTGAAATGATTTTTGCAATAAGATCATTTGGCCTTATATAGTCAAATCAAGTTGTAATGAAGGCTCAATGAGGGGCGGGGGATTACCCCCCCTATGTGAAAGCGCAAATGTCATGAGACCTCGAAGAGACATGCTTGGGTCCATATAATGACATTGGGTCTATTTATGTTGCACACATAGGTATGCATCATACCAAGACATGGTAGGATGACTATCCCCATATGTGCTATGCCTCTAAGCTAGATAGCAAGATAAATGCAAGAATATAGTGAAAGAAGTTAATCAATCCAAGTTTTTAGGATCAAGAATACCAAGTTCTCCTCTCAAGTTAAAAAACGGGCTTCATCCAAAGGCTTAGTGAAAATATCCGCCAATTGGTAGGTTGTTCCCACATGAGTGAGATCAATATCCTTATTGGCAACATGATCACGTAGGAAGTGATGGCAAATGTCAATATGTTTGGTGCGACAATGTTGAACCGGGTTGTTGGCGATCTTAATTGCACTTTCATTGTCACAAAGAAGAGGCACCGTACCAAGAGACACACCATAGTCTTTCAAGGTTTGCTTCATCCATAACAATTGAGTGCAACAAGATGCCGCGGATATGTATTCGACTTCGGCGGTGGATAGAGCGGTGGAGTTTTGTTTCTTGGATGACCAACTCACCAATGACCGGCCAATAAATTGGCAAGCCCCAGAGGTAGACTTCCGGTCAATCTTATCACCGGCCCAATCGGAATCCGAATAGCCAATGAGTTCAAAGGTTGACCCCTTTGGATACCACATCCCGAGAGTAGGAGTGAGAACAAGGTATCTTAGAATCCGTTTGACCGCCATTAAATGGCTCTCCTTAGGAGCGGATTGAAAACGAGCACACATCCCTACACTTAGCATGATATCCGGCCTAGAGGCACAAAGGTAGAGCAAGGATCCTATCATGGAGCGGTATACCTTTATGTCCACATCCTTCTCACCGTCACATGAGCCAAGTTTCCCTTTTACGGGCATGGGTGTGTTCATTGGGCTTGCATTGGTCATGTTGAATTTCTTGAGCATGTCCTTCACATACTTTTCTTGAGAGATGAAGGTGCCTTTTGCAAGTTGCCTCACTTGGAAGCCTAGGAAGAACTTCAACTCTCCCATCATGGACATCTCAAATTTCCTAGTCATCAATAGCTCAAAAGCTTTGTTATGATTGGGGTTAGTTCCACCAAAGATAATATCATCAACATATATTTGACATATAAATAGGCCACCCCCTTTAACCCGCTTGGTGAAAAGGGTGGAATCGACCGTACCCATGCAAAACCCATCATGTAGTAAGAAATCCCTAAGGAACTCATACCAAGCACGTGGAGCTTGCTTGAGATCGTAGAGTGCCTTATGGAGTAAATACACGTGGTTGGGTCGGCATGGGTCTTCGAAACCCGGGGGTTGAGCCACATATGCGGTTTCTTTTAGGGGACCATTCAAAAATGCACTTTTCACATCCATTTGATATAGTTTGAAATTGTGGAAAGATGCAAATGCAAGCAAAATACGAATAGCTTCAAGACGGGCTACCGGCGCAAAGGTATCCTCAAAATCCATACCTTCTATTTGGGCAAACCCTTGCGCCACTAACCTTGCTTTGTTTCGTATGACAATGCCATTCTCATCTTGCTTGTTCTTGAATACCCATTTGGTCCCAATAACATTGATGCGATGATCCTTGGGTCTCTCAGCTAGAGACCATACTTCATTACGAGTGAAACACTCCAATTCTTCTTGCATGGCAATTATCCAATCCGGATCAACCAAGGCTTCATGTACCTTGAGTGGTTCAAAACTAGACACAAAAGCATGATGTTGACAATAAGTCATAAGTAATGCATGGTGTCTACGAGTTACCACTCCTCTTGAGATGCTACCAAGGACTTGATCCACTTTCATGTCACTTGCCCTTGTAGCGGCCTTGATCTTCCGAATGGTTCCTTCATGATCAATGAATTCATCTCTTGCTAGTGCTTTATCATGAGGGATCACTTGAGCTTGATCATGAGTTGAGGATGTTTCTTGATCATCATCATGGTCTTGCTCCGTGGAATGAGGGTTGTCTTATTGTTCTTCGGAACGTGACTCATCTTGAGTAGAGGATGGTTCTTGAGTTGCACTTGATGGTTCGGCTTGAGTTGAGCTAGGCTCCACTTGAGCCGTGCTTGATACATCTACTCCATCATCTTGATCATCATTATGAACTTCCATGGGCCGGATGTGTCCAATGCCCATATGCTTGATGGCACTAGCTGGATCATCATTATTACCTACAACACATGGAACAACTTGCTCCACTTGGGAGCCATTATCCTCCAAGAACACCACGTCACAAGATACTTCAATAGTCCCAGTGGACCGGTTGTAGTATCTATAGGCGTGAGCGTTCTCCGCATATCCAACAAATATACCCTCTATGGTTCTAGTTTCAAATTTACCGAGCTTTCCTTTGTTGTTCTTAACAAGACATTTGCATCCAAAGACACGAATGTACATGACATTAGGCTTGTTACCGGTAAGAAGTTCGTATGGAGTTTTGTTGTGCAGGGGACGGAGGAAGAGCCGGTTGGAGTAGTGGACGGCCGTAGAGATGGCTTCTCCCCAAAAGTTGTGGGGTGAGTTGAATTCACTCAACATGGTTCTTGCCATCTCAATGATAGTCCGGTTCTTCCTTTCAACAACACCATTTTGTTGAGGGGTGTATGGCGCCGAAAACTCATGCTTGATGCCCTCATCATCAACAAACTCTTGCATAGTATAGTTCTTGAACTCGGTGCCATTGTCGGTCCTAATTGCCTTGATCTCGGATTCATACATACGTTGAGCTTTCTTGGCGAAGGTGATGAACTCTCTATGGGTCTCGTCCTTAGACTTAAGGAGAAAGACCCAAGAGTATCTTGAGTAATCATCAACAATGACAAGTCCATACTTGCTCCCACCAAGAGTATCATAATGTGATGGCCCAAAGAGATCCAAATGAAGGAGCTCCAAAGGCCTAGATGTGGTAACAATACTCTTGATAGGATGTTTCTTCTTGAGTTGCTTTCCGGCTACACATGCACGCAAACACGATCTTTCTCAAAAGAAATGCCGGTTAGTCCCACAATGTGCTCACCCTTTAGGAGTCGTTTAAGATTTCTCATGTTAACATGACCAAGGCGGCGATGCCACAACCAACCTTCGTCATGCTTGGCCGCCATTAGACATGTGGAGGGAGAGGAGCTCTCTTTCGAGAGGTCAACCACATAAAGGTTGTTCTCCACATATCCAACAAGGACCAATTTGAGATTGTCACTCCTAAAGACTTTCACACAATAATTAGTGAAATATGAATTGTAACCGGCATCAGCAAGATGATATATAGAAAGTAAGTTATAGCCAAGGGATTCAACAAGCATAACCGTCTCAAGGCACAAGTCCTTAGAGATTGCTACCTTGCCATACCCAAGTACCTTTCCCTTTGAGTTGTCACCAAAGGTGATGCCTGACTTCTTGTTGATATCTTCAATGAATTAATCAAGCACACCTCTTCCTCCGGTCATATGATTGGTGCATCCACTATCAAACACCCATTTTGGACCAATGGAGGAATACCCCTATAAAATCAAGTAGAGGATTTAGGAACCCATCGATTAATGGGTTCCTTTGCAATGGCAACAATATCTTTTGGTACCCAAATTGAGTACTCTCTATAAGCATAGCCATTAGGAGGGCCAACATAGTTAGCATAGACATCACCATAATAATCAAAAAATAATGCATAGTGATCGTTTGGCCCCGTGCGGTCACCACTAGTGGCTTTGCCCTTTGAGGCTTTGCCATTATTAGTGACCTTCTTGTTCTTATCTTGAGCGGGTTTCTCCTTCTTGTAGTTGTTCTTCTTGTGAGACTTGGGAACATATCCAAGTCCAAACTTTTGATTGTTTGACCTTTGCTTACTCAAGAGGTCATCCAATCCCATCTTGTTCTTGGCGGTGGTGAACTTTGGAAGTTCCTTTGTTAACCTAACATTTTCCTCAAGAATAGATGCTTGCTCACAAGAAGATTCATTAGGATGATAGTCAAGACCATATTTGGTGACCAAGGATTCAAGATATGCATTGGTCTCAACATGCAAAGAGAGTTCCTCTTGTAAATGAACATGTTCCTCAACAAGTTTAGCATGCTCACTAGTAAAGGAAGTGGAGGAACAAGCAAGCTTTTCAACAACAATGGGATCCTTCATTGATCCAAGAGCCTTTTTGTAGGTTTCTTGGAGTAGGTCATGGTTCTCTCCAAGTTTCTTGAGCTCATCCTTAACAAGCTTGTTAGCTTTTTCAAGGTGGTCAAGATCCCTAGTGAGAGAAGCATGAGCAACTTCAAGCTCCTCCTTTGAGGCATTGAGCTCTTGAGTCAATGATTGAGCCCTATCAATAGTTTCTAGGTCCTTAACTTTATCAAGTTCATAAGTTTCAATTTGTTGCTTAAGGCCTTGAGATATGCACCTTTCGGTTTTTATCTCTTGTCTTAGGAGATTGAATCTCCGTTCCTTTTCATTCAAATGATATTCTAATTCCTCAATGGACTCATCCTTTTCCTTGAGTGAGTCCATCAAGAAATCAAACTTGACAAGAGCTTCACCACGAAGGGTGCATCTAACATCATAGAGTTCCTTAAGCACAATTAGTTCTTCTTGATTTTCGTTTTCATCATCAAGAACACTAGATAGGGAAGGTGGAGGTTCCATTACCTTGGTTTCCCTTGCCATCAGACAAGAGCCAACGATTGTAGAGGAGGGAGAGTCATCGGAGTCATCATCTTGAGTTGTTCTTGCCATGAAGGAAGAGCCAACATCATTCTCCGTGGAGTAATCCTTGGAGTAGTCATATGTGAAGAGTGACCCGGGCTTAGAGAAAGCCAAACCGGCCACCCCGGCCTCCTTCTCCTCATCTTCCTCTTCATCATCGGACAAGTACTCGGCCCCAACAAAGGCTCTTCCCTTGTTCTTCTTGTATCGGTCGTTGATTGGGTTTGGCTTCAATCTTGGTTTGACCCCTTTGATGAACTTTGGCTTGTCTACCCTTTTCTCATAAGGGCACTCATTTGCAAAGTGGCTATCTTCATCACAATTGAAGCAAGTTCTCTTCTTCTTCTTGTCATTGAGGAGCATTGGGAACTTTGCCTTGTACTTCTTGGCAAAGAAAGCAAAGTCGGTAGCAATGTCACTAGTTGAAATCATCTCTTCATATTCTTCAATTTCATAGTCTTCTTTGCTTCCATGATCGGCCCTAGCTTTGAGAGCAAGGTTGTGTGGCGCTTCATGGTTGTGTGAGGCTTCATCAACACGTTTCATAGCCATGAGCCTCTTTCCCGCTTTGGCCATGTTTTCATTGGCGGCCACATAGGAGACTAGATCATCGAAGTTGAGATCGGCACTCTTGGTCATGATTTGCAAGTTGAGTGCAAGGTTGGTGTCTTCTTGATTGACGGCAATCATAGCAATGACCTTGGACTTTATGAATGCTTCATTCATCTCAAAGCCGTCATTGTACTTCTCAACTCCAAGTCCCTTGACCCTTACTCTAAGAGCGCCTAGCCTTGCATAAGCATCGGCCACGGATTCTCCTTCTCGAATCATGAACTGATGGGCCTCTTGCTTTGCGGTCTCATAAAGAGCTGATTGGATCAAATCGGTTCCCTCTTGGAGTACTATGATTCGATCCCACAACTCTTTAGCGGAGTCTATGTCGTTGACTTGATCAAGGAGCTTGCGGTTGATGCCACTCCTAATCTTGTCACGTGTGGAGGCATTGAGTTGACAGTTGTAGAATTCGGTGGAGGTCAACCGAATGGGATCTTGTGGCTCCCGGTATCCATGAACAATGATCTCCCGTAACTCCACACTGCAGCTGCGAATATGAGATTCCATAGAAGATTTCCAAAAAGGAAAGTGAGTTCCATCAAAATGGGGAACATTCCCACTATGGTTTATATGAGACATGGGTGAAGTGTTTTTGGGATAGTCATGGTTGACTGTATGAAAGCTCCCTAGGGAGGCCGAAGCTGTACTAGGAGGCCCACTAGTCAAGTTCTTAAGCATGGCAGACATCTCTACCATTTGGCTTTGTAGTTCATCCTCCTTTTTCTTCTTCTCGGCATCATATGCCAAGAATCTAGATTTCATCTCTTTAACTGAAAGGTTAGAGTCTTCATCTAGACCCTCGAATAGTTTATCCATCTCACTCTTAAGGCGGTGAAGCCCTTAATAAGAGTCTAGGCTCTGATACCAATTGAAAGTATAGAGATGGTAAACCTAGAGGGGGGGGTGAATAGGTTTCTACAGATTTTAATTCTTTCTTTGCAATATTAGGCTTTGCGGAATATAAAGGTGAGCCTAATGCAAACTAGGTGAAGCAACCTATATGAGGATACAACTAACTCGAGCACGAAGGCTCTCACAGGCAGTTAAATCACAAGTAAGGAGTTCGGTTAGAGATAACCGATAGCACGCAGAGACGAGGATGTATTCCCGTGTTCCCTTCCTTTGCAAGAAGGTACGTCACGTTTGGAGGGGTGGAGGTCCCACGAAGGATTCCCCACGCCACGAAGCACTACAAGAAAAGTTGCCATGGCCGACGAAGTTGAAGTCGCGCCGTGGTTGCTGGTGTACCATGGCCGACGATTTTGGGTCTGTCCGTTGTGCATGTCAAAACATTTTTTTTCTCGTTTTTGAGGCCACCTAGCCCGACGAAACCGGCCAAAACGTTGCGTATGGTGGCCCGGGACGTGGTGCATCTCGAATTCTCGGGTTCGCCGGCCGAGTCAACGCAAATCCGCACCGCCGAGGGATGTAGGGCCCAGATGGCAGCCTCTCTGGCATTGTTTTTTTTCTTGATCGCGCCATCTCGTTCAACGCTCTCCGATCGAGCCGTTTACGATGCAGGATCATGGGTCCCGCATGTCATCCTCTATGAACCAAAATTCTTTCTATTCTTGGATTTTTTTTGACCCCCTGATTTCTGGCTACTTCCTTTTTCTTTTGATCCCTTGCCGCCTTGGAAACATTGAGACCGCTGCTGCTAATTGGGACCCGCATGTCATCCTCTATGAGCAATCAACTTTCTTTTCTTGGAGTTTTTTTTGGCACCTCAAATTTGGTCACTTACCTTTTTCTTTCGATCCCCTGCCGCCTCTCAAACGGTGATACCGCTGCTGCTAAATGGGACCCGCATGTCATCCTCTATGTACTATAAAACTTTCTTTTCTTGGATTCTTTTTGGCACCTCAAATTTGGTCACTTACCTTTTTCTTTCGATCCCCTGCCGCCTCTCAAACGGTGATACCGCTGCTGCTAAATGGGACCCGCATGTCATCCTCTATGTACTATAAAACTTTCTTTTCTTGGATTTTTTTTGGCACCTCAAATTTGGTCACTTACCTTTTTCTTTCGATCCCCTGTCGCCTCTCAAACGGTGAGACCGCTGCTGCTAAATGGGACCCGCATGTCATCCTCTTTGTACTATAAAACTTTCTTTTCTTGAATTATTTTTGGCTCCTGATATTTGGTCACTTGCCTTTTTCTTTCGATCTCATGCCACGTTTGAAACGTTGAGGAACCTGCAGGCTCATGGGACCCGCATGTCATCCTCTATGTACTATAAAAGTTCATTTTCTTGGTTTTTTTCACCCTCTGATTTTTGGCTATTTCCTTTTTCTTTTGATCCCCTGTCGCCTTTGAAACGTTGAGGACTCTGCTGGCTCATAGGTCCCACATGTCAGCCTCTATGTACAATCAAGTTTCTTTTCTTGAATTATTTTTGGATCCGGATATTTGGTCACTTGCCTTTTTTCTTTCGATCTCATGCCACGTTTGAAACGTTGAGGAACCTGCTGGCTCATGGGACCCGCATGTCATCCTCTATGTACTCTAAAAGCTTTTTCTTGGATTTTTTTCTTTTGATCCCCTGCCGCCTTGGAAACGTTGAGTAAGCTGCTGACTCATGGGACCCGCATGTCATCCTCTATGTACAATCAACTTTCTTTTTCTTTTGATCTCAAGCCGCATTTGAAACGTTGAGACCGCTGCTGCTAATTGGGACCCGCATGTCATCCTCTATGTACTATAAAGTTTTTTCTTGGATTATCTTTGTCTCTTGATATTTTGTCACTTGCCTTTTTCTTTCGATCTCATGCCGCCTTTGAAACGTTGAGTAAGTGATACGTCCAATTTGCATCACTATTTTATATCATAATTTGCTGTTATTCATTGATATATTTCATATTTGGAGATGATACTTATGTTATTTCATCTATTTTGCATGATTCATGATTATTGGAGGATCTCGCACCGGAGTCAGGATTCTGCTGGAAAAAGCACCGTCAGAATGCAATATTTCGGAAGCTCAACAATTGACGAAAGTTATATGAAAAATCCTATTTTTCCAGAAGATGACGAGAGCCAGAAGGAGGAGCCGAGGAGGGCCACCGTGGGCCCCCCTCACAGGCCGGCGCGGGCCCTGCCCTGGCCGCGCCGCCTTGTGGGGAGGGGGCCCACAGCCCCCTCTGGCCTCCTCTCCTTCGCGTATTTCTTCGTCCCGAAAACCTGAGCTCCAGGGGGTAAGTCGCGAAGAGTCACAACAGCCTCTACGGGGCGGAGAACACCAGGGAGAAAAGAGCTCTCCGGCAGGCTGAGATCCGCCGGGGAAATTCCCTCCCGGAGGGGGAAATCGACGCCATCGCCATCGCCATCGAGCTGGACATCATCTCCATCACCATCATCATCATCTCCATCATCATCACCGCCGTCTCCACCGCTGCACATCGTCACCGCTGTAACAATTTGGGTTTGATCTTGATTGTTTGATAGGGGAAACTCTCCCGGTGTTGATTTCTACTTGTTATTGATGCTATTGAGTGAAACCGTTGGACCAAGGTTTATGTTCAGATTGTTATATATTCATCATCATATCACCTCTGATCATGTTCCATATGATGTCTCGTGAGTAGTTCGTTTAGTTCTTGAGGACATGGGTGAAGTCTAAATGTTAGTAGTGAAGTATGGTTGAGTAATATTCAATGTTATGATATTTAAGTTGTGGTGTTATTCTTCTAGTGGTGTCGTGTGAACGTCGACTACATGACACTTCACCTTTATGGGCCTAGGGGAATGCATCTTGTACTCGTTTGCCAATTGCGGGGTTGCTGGAGTGACAGAAACCTAAACCCCCGTTGGTATATCGATGTAGGAGGGATAGCAGGATCTCAGAGTTTAAGGTTGTGGTTAGATTTACCTTAATTAATTTCTTGTAGTTGCGGATGCTTGCAAGGGGTATAATCACAAGTATGTATTAGTCCTAGGAAGGGCGGTACATTAGCATAGGTTCACCCACACAACACTTATCAAAACAATGAAGATTAATTAGCCGTATGTAGCGAAAGCACTAGACTAAAATCTCGTGTGTCCTCGAGAACGTTTGGTCATTATAAGTAAACAAATCGGCTTGTCCTTTGTGCTAAAAAGGATTGGGCCACTCGCTGCAATTATTACTCTCGCACTTTACTTACTCGTACTTTATTCATCTGCTACATCAAAACCCCCTGAATACTTGTCTGTGAGCATTTACAGTGAATCCTTCATCGACACTGCTTGTCAACACCTTCTGCTCCTCGTTGGGGTCGACATTCTTACTTATCGAAGATACTACGATACACCCCCTATACTTGTGGGTCATCAAGACTATTTTCTGGCGCCGTTGCCGGGGAGTGAAGCGCTATTGGTAAGTGGAATTGGTAAGGGAAATTTCTACTGTTTGTGCTGATTTTATTTCTGCCTGCTGCCATAATTCATTATGGAGAGATCTTCTCTTGAGTTTTTATTTGGAAAATCTACTACTACTGCAAAGGTAGTGGATGAGGCGCCAGGTGAGGAAGAAATACCATACAAAATACCTATGAAAATTATTGAACGTGTAGTGGATAACCGTTATACAGGGGATGGAACTGTCCACCCTGGAGATCATTTACTGTTCTTACATGAATTATGCGGTTTATTCAAGTGTGCAGGTATTGCTATGGATGAAGTGAGGAAGAAACTATTCTCTATATCGCTGTCTGGTAAAGCAGCACATTGGTATAAATTACTGGATAATGGGGATTCTCTTGAATGGAATGATATTGTGCCCCGGTTTTATTCTAAGTTCTATCCTCCAAGTGAAATTCACAAGGATCGGAACCGCATATATAATTTTTGGCCTCATGACGGAGAGAGTATTGCCCAAGCGTGGGGGAGATTGAAGTCTTTAATGCTCAAATGCCCCATTCATGAGCTTCCTGGTAATGTTATTATTGATAATTTCTATGCAAGACTTTCTTTTCAAGACAAGACCTTGCTGGATACTTCTTGTTCTGGATCATTTACGCGCAACAAAGAAGAGTTTAAAAGGGACCTTCTTAATAGGATCCAGGAGAATACTGAAGGATGGGAGAACGACAAAGATAGAGAATCAGGTATAAATTATGATTACAAATGCATTGAAGCTTTTATGGATACTGATAAATTTCGTAATATGAGTGCTACTTATGGTCTTGATTCTCAAGCTGCTGCAAATCTTTATAAAGCTTTTGCCTCTCATTATGAATTGCCTAAGAAGAACTTTGATAAGTATCATCAACCGTATAAAGATAAAATTGATTCATCTATAAATAAATGTGTTGTAGTTGAAACTGTTGATCATGTTATTCCTGAAGCTTATATTGAAAAAACTCCTTTCCCTGCTAAAATGAAGGAGTACTCGGTTATAAATAGTGCGGTTCATAAAAGTGAAAAGAAACCTATAGAACCTGAAGAACAAATAAAAGTTGAACCTACTGTTGCAATAGTTAAAGATCTTCTGACTGAAAATGTGGAGGATGGTCATATTATTTTCTGTGAAGATGCTTCTAATATTGTTTCACATCCTAATAAGTCTAAGAAAGCTAGTGTTCCTATGTTATCTGTTAGAATTGGAGATCATTGTTATTATGGTTTATGTGATATTGGTGCAAGTATTAGTGCTATTCCTTATGAGCTTTACACGGAGATTATGCACGAAATTGGTTCTTGTGAACTTGAAGATATTGATGTGGTTATTCGGCTGGCTAATAGAGAAACTATCTCTCCAATTGGTATTGTTCGAGATGTGGAAGTTCTATGCGGTAAGATTAAATATCCTGCTGACGTTTTGGTACTTGGTTCTGCTGCTAGTAAATATTGTCCTATCATTTTTGGTAGACCCTTTCTAAATACTTGTGGAGCTATTATAGATTGCAAGAAAGAGAAAATTTTGACTAAATTTGCTGGTGAATCTTATGAGTTTAACTTCTCTAAATTTGCCAAAACTCCTTATAAAGCTGATTCGCCTAATAATGATTTTAGAGTTGAACAGTGTGCATCTATTGCTCTTGCTCCTAATAATCCTTTGCAGCAACATTTGGAGAATAGTGAGAGTGAAGTTTTTAGGGAAGAAAGAGATGAGCTTGATGAAATTTTCCTTCGTCAACCTATTCTTAAGCATGATTTACCGGTAGAAGATCTGGGTACAACACCACCACCAAAGGAAGATCCTGTCTTTGATTTAAATCCATTGCCTGATAATCTTAAATATGCTCATATTGATGATAAGAAAATATATCCTGTTATTATTAGTTCTAAGCTTTCAGAGTTTGAAGAAGAAAGGTTATTGGAAATATTGAAGAAACACCGAGGTGCTATTGGCTACACTCTTGATGACTTGAAGGGGATTTCTCCCTCTATTTGCCAACATGCCATTAATATGGAAGATGATGCGAAGCCTGTTGTTGAACCTCAGCGTCGTCTAATTCCTAAGATGAAGGATGTGGTAAGAAATGAGGTATTAAGACTTCTTGAAGCTGGTATTATATATCCTATTGCTGATAGTACATGGGTTATTCCTGTGCATTGTGTTCCTAAGAAAGGAGGAATGACTGTTGTGCCTAATGATAATGATGAGCTCATACCTCAAAGAGTAGTTGTAGGGTATAGAATGTGCATTGATTATCGAAAAGTTAATAAGGTTACTAAGAAAGATCATTACCCTTTGCCTTTTATTGATCAAATGTTAGAAAGGTTATCCAAAAATACTCATTTTTGCTATCTTGATGGTTATTCTGGGTTTTCACAAATTGCTGTTAAAACTAAGGATCAAGAGAAAACTACTTTCACTTGTCCCTATGGAACTTATGCTTATAGACGTATGCCTTTTGGTTTATGTAATGCCCCTGCTACTTTTCAAAGATGCGTGTCTGCTATTTTTCATGGCTTTTGCGAGAGTATTGTAGAGGTATTCATGGATGATTTTTCTGTCTATGGGAATTCTTTTGATAATTGCTTGCAGAATCTTGATAAAGTTTTGCAGAGATGTGAAGAAACTAACCTTGTTCTTAATTGGGAGAAATGCCACTTTATGGTTAATGAAGGAATTGTATTGGGACATAAAATTTCCGAGAGAGGTATTGAAGTTGATAGAGCTAAAGTTGAAGCAATTGAGAAGATGCCCTATCCTAGGGATGTTAAAGGTATTCGTAGTGTTCTTGGTCATGCTGGGTTTCATAGGAGGTTTATTAAAAACTTCTCCAAGATTTCAAAGCCTCTTACTAATCTTCTTCAAAAGGATGTACCTTTTGTTTTTGATGATGATTGTAAGGAAGCTTTTGAAACTCCAAAGAAAGCCTTAACAACTGCTCCTATAGTTGAACCTCCTGATTGGAACTTACCATTTTAAATTATGTGTGATGCTAGTGATTTTGCTGTAGGTGTTGTTCTTGGACAGCGAGTAAATAAAAAATTGAATGCTATTCATTATGCTAGTAAAACCCTTGATGCTGCTCAAAGAAATTATGCTACTACTGAAAAAGAATTGTTAGTTGTAGTCTTTGCTTGTGATAACTTTGGATCCTATATTGTTGATTCAAAAGTTACTATACATACTGATCATGCTGCAATCAGATACCTTATGCAAAAGAAAGATGCTAAGCCAAGGCTTATTAGATGGGTACTTCTGTTGTAAGAGTTTGATTTACATATTGTAGATAGGAAAGGTGCTGATAATCCTGTTGCTGATAATTTGTCTAGATTGGAAAATATTGCTTATGATCCTGTTCCTGTTAATGATAGTTTTCCGAATGAACAATTGGCTGTAATAAAGGTGAGCTCGCGAGACAGTCCTTGGTATGCTGATTATGCTAACTTTATTGTTTCCAAGTACTTGCCTCCAACCTTTTCAGCTCAGCAAAGGAGGAAATTCTTTTATGACTTGAGGCATTATTTCTGGGATGACCCACACTTATATAAAGAAGGAGTGGATGGTATTCTGCGAAGATGTGTTCCCGAATATGAACAGCAAGAGATATTGAGTAAATGTCATGGTAGTGCTTATGGAGGACATCACGCCGGAGATAGAACCGCGCAAAAGGTTCTACAATCAGGTTTTTATTGGCCAACTCTCTTCAAAGATGCAAGGAAGTTTATTTTATCTTGTGATGAATGTCAAAGGGTTGGTAATATCTCCAGACGCAATGAAATGCCTATGAATTATACTCTTGTTATTGAACCGTTCGATTGTTGGGGATTTGACTTCATGGGACCTTTTCCCTCTTCAGAAGGTAACACTCATATACTTGTTGCTGTTGATTATGTTACTAAATGGGTGGAAGCCATACCTACAAAAAGTGCTGATGGTGAGACCTCTTTAAGAATGCTCTTAGATATTATTTTTCCTAGATTTGGAGTTCCTAGATATATTATGACTGATGGAGGTTCTCATTTTATTCATGGTGGTTTTAGAAAAACTCTTGCTAAATATGGTATTAACCATAGAATTGCTTCCGCTTATCATCCTCAAACTAGTGGGCAAGTAGAACTATCAAATAGAGAAATTAAATCTATCTTGCAAAAGACTGTTAATAAAACTAGAAAGAATTGGGCTAGTAAATTGAAGGAAGCACTATGGGCTTATAGAACTACTTATAAAAATCCCATGGGAATGTCACCTTATAAAATGGTTTATGGAAAAGCTTGTCATTTACCTTTAGAACTAGAGCACAAAGCTTATTGGGCTGTTAGAGTACTAATTAAAGATCCTAAACTAGCCGGTAAGAAGAGGTTGCTACAATTGAGTTCTCTAGATGAATGAAGAAGTGAAGCTTATGAAAATGCTAAACTCTTTAAAGAGAAAGTTAAAAAATGGCATGATAGAAGGATTATCAAAAGAGAATTTAATATTGGAGATAAAGTCCTATTGTATCGGTCTCGTCTCAGATTCTTTGCATGGAAATTACTCTCGAAATGGGAAGGACCATATGTTGTTGAGGAGGTGTATCGTTCAGGAGCAATTAAAATTAGCTCTCTCCAAGGCAATGCCACACAAGTGGTGAATGGACAAAGACTCAAGCATTATATCTTAGGTGATTCTTACAATGTAGATGTTGATGTTATTCGAGTAGAAACACCGGAGGCTTTCATTAAAGGTCAAATTGACAGTCCGCCAGAACTCGACTTTGAATAGGTAACAGTACTGGTAATAAAAAGTTCGCAATTTACTTTCTGGACAATGTTTCTGGTATTTTTGGAAAATATGAAAAATTATGAGATCGAAACGGAGTGGAGGAGACGCACGAGGGCGTGCCCCCATAGGCCGGCGCGGCCAGGCCTTGGCCCGCGCCTCCCTATGAGCTGGCCAGCTCGTCGCCCCTCTCCGACTCTGGTTCGACCTGGTACTTTCCTTATGACATACAAATTCCTGCTATATAATCCCCCGGACCCCTGGAGGTCCGTATATCGTTTTCTCGACGTGTTTTGTTTCGAATTGTTTCTGCCAGGATTTGCTTCGGATCTAGAGCCATCATGTCTTCGTCGGAAACTCCGAAGGATAGCTCCTGCAAGGACGTTGACAACTTGTACATGAACGAGCTGAGGATGCACCCCAAGGAGTTGCTGCTCGTTGATGGAGAGCTGCAGATCAAAGATGTCCAGGGTCCTAAAGGAGAAGGAAGCTTGGGAGACAGGATGGAGAAGCTAGAACAAGAGGTTTTCAACTACAAGAAGATGGCTGAGCGTGAGGTGGACATCTTCCACAAGATTGTGTCTGAACTTATTGATGCACACGAGAAGGAGACTACAAAGCTATGGGGCGACATCCTCTCACTTCACGACACCACCAACAAACTCCAAGCTCAACTCTATGACGTTCAGAATCAGAACTGTGAGTATGAAAACATGTTTAAACACATAAGCTATGCTGCTAGTTTCAGGATTCCCGAGACCAAGATGTCGTTTGTTGATGGAGAGCCTCTTCCTTGGAAATCTGATGATGGGAATTCATTACCACCATCGCCAAAGGAGTAATTCATCATCAGTATTGGCATCCCCTTGGTTTGTTCCAAGCTTGGGGGAGTGCCGCGGTATCACATCATCACTACCTTTTACTTTTTACTATCAAGTAGTGTCATATCATGAGTAGGGAAGTTATCATATAAGATGGGTTGCAGTGTGGAAGTATCTCTCCTTTAGTTGGTTGTCTATGTATCCCTTGGTGTGAGTTATCGTTATGAAATATTAATGAGAAGTCTTATCATTTACATATTGCACATCTTATTTTAGTTTGCAATCCTTATTATATGATTGATCTTGTTATTAGTATTAGTATCACTTTGGGAGCATTGAATAAATCTATTTGGTTTTTGCAAACTTAGCATTGGTCAATAGCAACAACACTTTGAGGTTTAAGTAGAAAAGAGAAATACATGTAGTTGTTTCATTGTCTTCCTTTCTTATTAGCTCATAGCTTATTATTCTGAAGTTAAAATTGTTTGTGCTTACAAGGAAGATGCATGATTGTCTCTATCACATGTATATTTGTTTGTTTCCCTCAACTCTTATGCTTGCTAATTAACCTTGCTAGCCAAAAACCTGTACTGAGAGGGAACGCTTCTCGTGCATCCAAACCTTAACCCAAACCTATGTCATTTGTGTCCACCATAACTACCTACTACATGGTATTTCCTGCCATTCCAAGTAAATACTTCATGTGCTACCTTTAAACAATTCAAAATTTACTATCTCTTATTTGTGTTAATGTTTTATAGCTCATGAGGAAGTATGTGGTGTTTTATCTTTCAATCTTGTTGGGCAACTTTCACCAATAGACTAGTGGCTTCATCCGCTTATCCAATAATTTTGCAAAAAGAGCTGGCAATGGGATTCCCAGTCCCAAGTTAATTAACCTAAATAGACACTCCTCCATGGTATGTGATTGTTTGACGGCACCCAAAGAATTCGGTTAGCCATGGCTTGAGAAAGCAAAGGTGGGGAGGAGTGTCATCATAATAAAACTAAAATAAAAGGGGCACTCTTTCATGGTATGAGATTGTTGGCAGGCACCCGAGGATTCGGTTAGCCATGGTTTGTGAAAGCAAAGGTTGGAAGGAGTGCCAACCCAAAATAAAACTTTATGGGAGCCGCTCTTCGAGAGTTTGTCTGGCAAGGGGGTTAGAGTACCCGCTACCAGTCGATGACAACAACAAACACCTCTCAAAATGTTACTTTTATTCTCTTTATATGATTTCAAAATTGAAAAAGCTCTAGCACATGATTTAATCCTTGCTTCCCTCTGCGAAGGGCCTGTCTTTTACTTTATGTTGATTCAGTAAACCTATTTCCCTCCATCTTAAGCAAGCATTTGTGTTGTTGTGATCAAACCATTATATTGTGATTTACTTCATCATGTCTTTTACTCTTCCCTGTTTAGTATAAGTTTTATCTGAATGAATATAGCTTTGAAAGTTATCAATGATTATGAGGAGATTATTATGATTGAGTATGCAAGTTGTGCCATATAAACTTTAACATAAGAGCTCTGCTCGATAGATAAGTATAACCTGTTAACTGTTCTTTGACCAAGAACGAAGTTTGCCATCACCAACTATGATTTCTTATGCACCTTTATTTGTGATTACCTTATACTTGTTTCAAGTTGAATTATATGAGGAAGTTGTTTACTAGAATGTCTTGTGTGAATGAATATGATGCTTCTTGTCCGTATTTTATTTATCGACTCTTCACTCCATAAACATGTGGTCCTGTTTACCGAGTTCAGTTTCGCTTGGGGACAAGCGAAGTCTAAGATTGGGGGAGTTGATACGTCCAATTTGCATCACTATTTTATATCATAATTTGCTGTTATTCATTGATATATTTCATATTTGGAGATGATACTAATGTTATTTCATCTATTTTGCATGATTCATGATTATTGGAGGATCTCGCACCGGAGTCAGGATTCTGCTGGAAAAAGCGCCGTCAGAATGCAATATTTCGGAAGATCAACAATTGACGAAAGTTATATGAAAAATCCTATTTTTCCAGAAGATGACGAGAGCCAGAAGGAGGAGCCGAGGAGGGCCACCATGGGCCCCCCTCACAGGCCGGTGCGGGCCCTGCCCTGGCCGCGCCACCTTGTGGGGAGGGGGCCCACAGCCCCCTCTGGCCTCCTCTCCTTCGTGTATTTCTTCATCCCGAAACCTAAGCTCCAGGGGGTAAGTCGCGAAGATTCACTGCCGCCTCTGCGGGGCGGAGAACACCAGAGAGCAAAGAGCTCTCCGGCAGGCTGAGATCCACCGGGGAAATTCCCTCCCGGAGGGGGAAATCGACGCCATCGTCATCGCCATCGAGCTGGACATCATCTCCATCACCATCATCATCATCATCATCTCCATCATCATCACCGCCGTCTCCACCGCTGCACATCGTCACCGCTGTAACAATTTGGGTTTGATCTTGATTGTTTGATAGGGGAAACTCTCCCGGTGTTGATTTCTACTTGTTATTGATGCTATTGAGTGAAACCGTTGGACCAAGGTTTATGTTCAGATTGTTATATATTCATCATCATATCACCTCTGATCATGTTCCATATGATGTCTCGTGAGTAGTTCGTTTAGTTCTTGAGGACATGGGTGAAGTCTAAATGTTAGTAGTGAAGTATGGTTGAGTAATATTCAATGTTATGATATTTAAGTTGTGGTGTTATTCTTCTAGTGGTGTCGTGTGAACGTCGACTACACGACACTTCACCTTTATGGGCCTAGGGGAATGCATCGTGTACTCGTTTGCCAATTGCGGGGTTGCTGGAGTGACAGAAACCTAAACCCCCGTTGGTATATCGATGCAGGAGGGATAGCAGGATCTCAGAGTTTAAGGCTGTGGTTAGATTTATCTTAATTACTTTCTTGTAGTTGCGGATGCTTGCAAGGGGTATAATCACAAGTATGTATTAGTCCTAGGAAGGGCGGTACATTAGCATAGGTTCACCCACACAACACTTATCAAAACAATGAAGATTAATTAGCCGTATGTAGCGAAAGCACTAGACTAAAATCCCGTGTGTCCTCAAGAACGTTTGGTCATTATAAGTAAACAAATCGGCTTGTCCTTTGTGCTAAAAAGGATTGGGCCACTCGCTGCAATTATTACTCTCGCACTTTACTTACTCGTACTTTATTCATCTGCTACATCAAAACCCCCTGAATACTTGTCTGTGAGCATTTACAGTGAATCCTTCATCGAAACTGCTTGTCAACACCTTCTGCTCCTCTTTGGGATCGACATTCTTACTTATCGAAGATACTACGATACACCCCCTATACTTGTGGGTCATCAGTAAGCTGCTGGCTCATGGGTCCCGCATGTCATCCTCTACGAACAATAAAAGTTTCCTTTCTTGGAGTTATTTTTGACCCCTAATTTCTGGCTATTTGCCTTTTTCTTTTGATCTCCTGCCCCCTTTGGAACGATGAGGATGCTGTTGGCAGGTCGGTCCCACATGTCATCCTCTGTGAACAATAAAAGTTTCCTTTGATGGATTTATTTTGAACCCCTAATTAATTTCGGGATATTTCCTTTTTTTCTTTGATCCCCTGCCGCCTTGGAATTGTTGAGGATGCTGCTGCCTCATGGGTCCCGCATGTCATCCTCTCAGAACGGTAAATGTTTCTTTTCTTGGATTTTGTTTACCAAATGATTTTTGGCTAATTTTTCTTTCTACCTCCTGCCGCCTTTAAAACGTTGAGGACGCTGCTGGCTCACGGGTCCAACATGTCAGCCTCTATGAACAATAAACGCTGAGGATGCTGCTGCCTCATGGGTCCCGCATGTCATCCTCTTAGAACGAAAATGTTTCTTTTCTTGGATTATTTACCAACATATTTTTGGTTTATTTTTTCTTTCCATCCCCTGCCGTCTTTAAAACGTTGACGACACTGCTGGCTCATGGGTCCCCGATGTCAGCCTCCCCGTACAAGAAACATGTGATATCTTGATTATTTTGCAGACAATAAACAGTGTATTGCGCTCTGAGCTATTTCAAAAGGATAAATTAAATCTTTATTTTACATAAACAAACTTATATGTTGAATCTCCTTGTTTTTTTGTTTTTGCGAAGCATAGGACTTTCCTGTTTTTTTGTAGAAATTTCCGAACTTTCCTGTTTTGGAGTGGGCTGAAATTGTACGAGTCAAAAGGCCAAGTAGGATAGTTCGAAGGACCAGATGTCCAGATGCAGCCCAATTGAAATCTTTCTTCTTGGATTTTTTTCACCCCCTGATTTCTGGCTACTTCATTTTTCTTTTGGTTCTGTGCCGCCTTGGAAACGTTGAGACCGCTGCTCCAAATGGGACCCGCATGTCATCCTCTATGTACTATAAAACATTCTTTTCTTGGATTTTTTTGGCACCTCATATTTGGTCACTTGCCTTTTTCTTTCGATCCCCTGCCGCTTCTCAAACGGTGATACCGCTGCTGCTAATTGGGACCCGCATGTCATCCTCTATGTACAATCAAGTTTCTTTTCTTGAATTATTTTTGGCTCCTGATATTTGGTCACTTGCCTTTTTATTTCAATCTCATGCCACGTTTGAAACGTTGAGGACCCTGCTGGCTCATGGGACCCGCATGTCATCCTCTATGTGCTATAAAAGTTTATTTTCTTGGGTTTTTTTTCACCCTCTGATTTTTGGCTATTTCCTTTTTCTTTTGATCCTCTGCCGCCTTGGAAACGTTGAGTAAGCTGCTGACTCATGGGACCCGCATGTCATCCTCTATGTACAATCAACTTTCTTTTTTCTTTTGATCTTAAGCCGCATTTGAAACGTTGAGACCGCTGCTGCTAATTGGGACCCGCATGTCATCCTCTACGTACAATAAAGTTTTTTTCTTGGATTATCTTTGGCTCCTGATATTTTGTCACTTGCCTTTTTCTTTCGATCTCATGCCGCCTTTGAAACGTTGAGTAAGCTGCTGGCTCATGGGTCCAGCATGTCATCCTCTACGAACAATAAAAGTTTCCTTTCTTGGAGTTATTTTTGACCCCTAATTTCTGGCTATTTGCCTTTTTCTTTTGATCTCCTGCCCCCTTTGAAACGATGAGGACGCTGTTGGCAGGTCGGTCCCACATGTCATCCTCTGGGAACAATAAAAGTTTCCTTTGATGGATTTATTTTGAACCCCTAATTAATTTCTGGATATTTCCTTTTTTTTTCTTTGATCCCCTGCCGCCTTGGAATCGTTGAGGATGCTGCTGCCTCATCGGTCCCGCATGTCATCCTCTTAGAACGAAAATGTTTCTTTTCTTGGATTTTGTACCAACATATTTTTGGTTTATTTTTTCTTTCCATCCCCTGCCGCCTTTAAAACGTTGACGACGCTGCTGGCTCATGGGTCCCCGATGTCAGCCTCCCCGTACAAGAAACATGTGATATCTTGATTATTTTGCAGACAATAAGCAGTGTATTGCGCTCTGAGCTATTGCAAACGGATAAATTAAATCTTTATTTTTACATAAACAAACTTATATGTTGAATTTCCTTGTTTTTTTGTTTTTGCGAAGCATAGTACTTTCCTGTTTTTTTTTAGAAAATTCCGAACTTTCCTATTTTGGAGTGGGATGAAATTGTACGAGTCAAAAGGCCAAGCAGGATAGTTCGAAGGCCCAGATGTCCAGATGCAGCCCAATTGAAATCTTTCTTCTTGGATTTTTTTCACCCCCTGATTTCTGGCTACTTCATTTTTCTTTTGGTCCTGTGCCGCCTTGGAAACGTTGAGACCGCTGCTGCAAAATGGGACCCGCATGTCATCCTCTATGTACAATAAAATTTCTTTTCTTGGATTATTTTTGGCTCCTGATATTTGGTCACTTGCCTTTTTCTTTCGATCCCGTGCAGCCTCTCAAACGGTGATACCGCTGCTGCTAAATGGGACCCGCATGTCATCCTCTATGTACAATTAAGTTTCTTTTCTTGAATTATCTTTGGCTCCTGATATTTGGTCACTTGCCTTTTTCTTTCGGTATCATGCCGCCTCTGAAACATTGAGGAAGCTGCTGGCTCGTGGGTCCCGCAAGTCATCCTCTATGTAGAATAAAAGTTTCCTTTCTTGGAATTATTTTTACCCCTGATTTCTGGCTACTTCCTTTTTCTTTTGATCCTGTGCCGCCTTGGAAATGTTGAGACCGATGCTGCAAAATGGGACCCGCATGTCATCCTCTATGTACAATAAAGTTTCTTTTCTTGGATTATTTTTGGCTACTGATGTTTTGGCACTTGCCTTTTTCTTTCGATCTCATGCCGCCTTTGAAACATTCAGACCGCTGCTGCAAAATGGGACCCATATGTCATCCTCCATGTACAATAAAAGTTCCTTTTCTTGGATTATTTTTTGTTCCTGATATTTGGTCACTTTCCTTTTTCTTTCGATCTCATGCCACCTCTGTAACGTTGAGTAAGTAACTAGCTCATGGGACCCGCATGTCATCCTCTATGTACAATAAAGTTTCTTTTCTTGGATTTTTTACCCCCTAATTTTTGGTCACTTGCCTTTTTCTTTCGATCCTATGCCGCATTTGAAATTGAGGAGGCTGCTGGCTCATGGGTCCCACATGTCAGCCTCTATGAACAATAAACCTTTCCTTTGTTGGATTTATTTTTTACCCCTAATTTCTCGCTATTTGCCTTTTTCTTTTGATCCCCTGCGGCCTTTGAAACGATGAGGACGACGCTGGCAGGTCGGTCCCACATGTCATCTTCTATGAAGAATAAAAGTTTCCTTTGTTGGATTTACTTTTGACCCCTAATTTCTGGCTATTTGCCTTTTTTCTTTTGATCCTCTGCCGACTTTGAAATGATGAGGATGCTGCTGGCAGATCTGTCCCACATGTTAGCCTCTCTGAACTATAAATGTTTCCTTTCTATTATTTATTTTTTACCCCTATTTTCGGGACACTTGCTCTTTTTTTTGGATATACTACCGCATTTGAAATTTTGAGGACGCTGCTGGCTCATGGGTCCCACATGGCATCCTCTTTGGACGATAAACCTTCATTTCTTGTTAATGACAGGTTTATCTGTATTATTTTTGCAGACTAATACAAGCTCTTTCGCTCCAAGATCTTGCAAGTTAATAGAATAAATCATGGAATTATTAGGATATGTTTTAAATTTCAAATCCACTTTATGAATTTTTGAAAATACCGTGATCCATGTGGGTATGGAGCGATCAAGGAATTTCATATTGGCCATGAGCAGTATCAAAAATTGCAACCCAATAATTCAAAATAAATACAAACAACTTTTATGTAGAATCTCCGTGTTTTTGTTTTTTGCCAATCATAGGATCTGTGGTTCTTTAGAAAAGGGCCAACATTGCATGAGCAGAAAGGCCCATTTGTAGTTATTGGGCTTCGACAGCCGGAGCAAGTAGGCCAATAGCAAATACCTTGTAGATGGCCGATGGAACCCAAAAGTATTTGTTGCCTAGACTTAGATGCCAAACTCAGCCTTATTGACATGAACCTTGCTATGCACACGACAATTTCAGTCCGATCCGTGTACGAAACACAAGATCCAACCCTTCGTGTGAGGAAGCAGGGGGCAGCACACCTCCAGATGCTCAATCGTACATACACATATCATATAGGAGTTGTCGTATGTACATCAGTTCCATATTGACATGTTTTTTTCTTTGGTTCACATGTGGGGTCTGCACAGTCACCTAGGTCACACATCTACTTCCTTGCTCGTAGTTGATGCATGTTTAGTGGCCTGCAGCAAGAATCACTACCCCCAGGGATGTACTTTACCCTTTAGCGGCGAAAAAAATAGGAATTGTCCTCTCATGAGTATGATCAACAAGAGGTGGCTATATTATAAAGGACGTACACACATTGTAATTATAGTGCTGAAATAAAGTCAATCCTAAAATAGCCATGCATGGGTTATAATATGAAGGCAACACGAAATACAAAAGCGGGGCAGTGTTCAAATAAACTGATTCCTAAAAACAGTGTACTACTTCTCAACACTTCAAGCATAATAAAAAAGTGCGTCAGTGTTTTTTTAAAGGTAACACCGAACGGGCAATGTTTAAAGCAGGCTTAAACCACATAGCCGCTTGTCGGACATTATCCCAACCATCTCTGGGAAGGCTGATAACTCCCACAGTCTCAGCTTCATTTGGCTGGAGGTTGCATCGCAAAATTTTAGGGCATTGATTATGAAGAATCTTCCGGTATGCAGTGTAGATGCAGTTTTTCCTCATGAATGGAACCAATGTGCCATCAGGAGCTTTGGATTCACGCTTCTTCAGGTTGGCAATGATCGGGTAATTGAGTCCGAGGAACAGAGAGTGGTCGCCGAGGCTGTTAACCTGCCTCCAAAGAAAGTCCCCTGCACGTGCAGTAGATAAGGGATCCTGCTCAAAGACGTAGGTGGCAACAGGAGGATACTGCCGTAGCTGAAGCCAATTAGCAGCATAGGGAATGTCAGGAGGTACTTCAGCATTGGCAATCCCAATGTTGTTTACTGTAAGGATGATCATCAATCGCTTGCCATCAGCAGATGGAGCGAGGAACCACGCGTACTGCTGATCATCCACCACCGGTGGCGGGATTACAGACGGGAGCATCGGATTTTCTGCAATATTAGAAATGGAGACAAATAGGGTGTTACTGGCAACCATATTCAAACAGCAGCATTGTTCACCGTTCATGCTCACAGTATAAATACGACTATGTAAGCTAAGGACATTGGTCATTCATGTGTTCAAATCGAGTGTCCAATATATTAGTTATACTGCATCTATCCCACGAGACTAGTCTTAACTTCGCCAAAACTAGACACTAGTTAGTGTATACACAGTTATATACTACCTCTGTCCCATCGAAAGTGTCTGAGATTTGTCCAAATTCAGATGTATCTAGACAGTGAAAGCATATAGATACATTCAAATTTTGACAAATATATATCATCTTAAGTTTAAGTCCTGTGCTGTAGTTAATTCCCTTTTTCTTAAGTTATCTATTAGTGAGCTTCCCTGTGACCATCCGAAGGGTAAGAAATGTTTAACTGTATAAGTGGATTGCCTAGACCTTTCCATCAGTTCGGACTTTTGGTTGCGTTGGCTAGTCCATGAATCTTGACATGGTGTCAGAGCCAGGGTCTCTAGTTCGAGTCCTGGCTTTCGCAATTTATCCTAAAATTGTTGTTCCCCCTCGGAGTCCACGTATATGCCTCTTGAGCTATACCTCTAAGTCTTTCCCGTGTTGACTTGTCTCCCATCACACGTGAGGGGGGGGGGGGGGGGGTGTTGAATTGTATAAGTGGATTGCCGCCCTTGCGATCAGTTCAGACTTTTGGTTGTGTTGCTAGTGCATGAAGCTTGACAAGAAAGAAATGCTCTTTGTAGCTAACCCCAAGTCTGGTAACATTTGCAAAATAGGTATCAGATGCAGCTATCCATTCAGTAGAAGAATTTGCATTTTAGAGTTGAAGGTTCATAATCTCTTCTCTACTATTGATAGTAAAGGGTACACATGGTATTTGTTTATCTCATTTTCGCGTTCTAAAAAAGGTACGCTATATGGTTGTGCTAAGTTAAACTGATTAAGTCTGTTCAAGTTTATCGAAAATTATACTACCAACATCTAAAACATCAATATAGGTTCATATATTACAAAAGATATTTAGATTTTCTTTTCTCGAACACATGCCTAGTCGTGCATCATTATATATTAGAGCATACAGGGTTGTAGCAAGGCTACGAAAAACTGAGAAAGCAAAAAGAAAGAACTATACAGGGGACTACAGGCAGCTAACTTTGTTAGTCCTGCAGGTGCTAAATCTTATATATATATGAGGTTGTAGATATTAGTCGTAAACTTACTCAAATTTAAATAACATTGAATTAGGAAAAAGATAACCTGAGTTATTTTGAACGAGGGGACGTCACAATCACTAATCAAAGATAATTGTGGGAAACTGAAATCTATTCAAGAAAATGGGAGAAATAATGTATCAAAAACAAAATTAATTATACCATTTTGCAGATTGTTCACCGATATAAACAAAGAACTGTTTGATCTGCATGTAGGTACATCCAATCAAGGCTTTTTCCCCGATCTCTAGAAAATATAAGCTACGCATGTAATTACAAACGATTTTCTTCTATTTTTATGTTTCTACGTTAACATTTGAGATACTTGTTAATTACATCCATATTCTGCAGTTGCATAGAGTTACTAATTCAGGAATGCATTCACATACGGAGTATACTATGTTTGCTGATGACTGACTAGTACTAATTCATTGCAAGCAACGGTTCATTCATATTCAGATAAAGGATGTGATCGTTAAGTCATATACTTATGAAAGTCCTTATGCATCTCTCTGATGCAGATGGCGGGGGTCTCTCATCCTCCTTTTGGAGGCAAAATCAATATGTTATATATGAAACAATGGGTGTAAAAGGTTATCAAAAAGGGTGCCTTCATAGTGCTACGTTATCTTTTGAGATACTGGTTAATTACATCCATATTCTGCAGTGGCGTAGAGTTACTAATTCAGGAATGCAATCACATACTGAGCATACTATGTTTGTTGGTGACTAATTAGTACTACTAATTCATTGCAAGCAACGGTTCATTCATATTCAGCAAAAGGGGGTGTGATCATTAAGTCATTTAAGAAATGTAAAATATAAACAAGGTAGTTCATGAATAACTTCATTGGTTAAGGCAGTGTATCATGCAATGCAACATAAGGACTGAAAAATACCATTTGCGGTGTCCCAGAAGTACGTGGAGCCGTCAATTTCGTCCACCGCAAAAACGTGGCCACCGAGTTCAATGGCATCACAGTAATTTGGATAATCAGGTGCAGGTGTAAGGGCCTCCAGCATTCTCCAGTCGCCACCCCCTTCAAGGTAGAAAATCGTTTTGTCGAACAAGGCGATGAGCTTGTAATCTGTGTACCTCCCAGATTTTGTGGGCACTTGGCAGATTACAATCTTCAACAAATTAATTACTGGACCACAGTTTAAACAGTATCCAGGTTTATATGAGACACTAGTATCATCAATCTTCGAAGCTGGTAGGGATGGAAGAGGGATATGTCGCTCAGTGTAGACGTTCACGAGGCACCACTGGCACCGATGATGATCGGTGGCGGCGATCCAGTCGCCGTTCTCGCCAAGCCATTTTCTGCCGTGCATGAACGGCAGGGCGACAGAACGACGAGGGTGGTCGAGGGGCACCAGGTCGTACACGGTATCATGCAGACGAGATGCTCTCGCCACATCACAGGGTTCATCGAACCAATAAGCAGGCGGAGGCATCAGCAGGCAGGGTTCATCCCAATGGTGCATCTTACCTTCATCCTTGCTGATCCGGTCGTAGAGCTCCCTGGAACATGCGGCAAGTCGTACGGTGTAGGTAACGTCCAGATGCGCAGCAATGAGGTCGATGTTGTCGCCGGTGAGAGCCTCCCAGTGGCCTTCCCCGCCGCCCCGGCAAAGCCTAGAATAATCCATCACGTGAAGATGGATTTAGGTGGATAGCGGATGCAACCGCGCTTGGGGTTTTCGGAGGAGAGGGCGAACGCTATGGAAGGAACGATGCGGCGCGCGGCCGGCCAGGGTAAGGAGAGAAAGGTATAGTACTAGTGATGCGGCATGGTGGGGATCGAGATCCTGCGCATGCGCGTGATTCTGGGAGGGTGATGCGCGTGGTTGACGTATTGTCTTTTCGTTCGACACGCGTCCGTTGGGAACCCCAAGAGGAAGGTGTGATGCGCACAGCGGCAATTTTCCCTCAGTAGAAACCAAGGTTTATCGAACCAGTAGGAGTCAAGAAGCACGTTGAAGGTTGATGGCGGCGAGATGTAGTGCGGCGCAACACCAGGGATTCCGGCGCCAACGTGGAACCTGCACAACACAAACCAAGTACTTTGCCCCAACGAAACAGCGAGGTTGTCAATCTCACCGGCTTGCTGTAACAAAGGATTAGATGTATAGTGTGGATGATGATTGTTTGCAGAAAACAGTAGAACGAGTATTGCAGCAGATTGTATTTCAGTATAGAGAATTGGACCGGGGTCCACAGTTCACTAGAGGTGTCTCTCCCATAAGATAAATAGCATGTTGGGTGAACAAATTACAGTTGGGCAATTGACAAATAAAGAGGGCATGACCATGCACATACATATTATGATGAGTATAGTGAGATTTAATTGGGCATTACGACAAAGTACATAGACCGCTATCCAGCATGCATCTATGCCTAAAAAGTCCACATTCACGTTATCATCCGAACCCCCTCCAGTATTAAGTTGCTAACAACAGACAATTGCATTAAGTATTGCGCGTAATGTAATCAGTAACTACATCCTCGAACATAGCACCAATGTTTTATCCCTAGTGGCAACAGCACATCCATAATCTTAGAGATTTCTGTCACTTCCCCAGATTCACGGAGACATGAACCCACTGTCGAGCATAAATACCCCCTCTTGGAGTTAATAGCAAAAACTTGGCCAGAGCCTCTACTAATAATGGAGAGCATGCAAGATCATAAACAACACATAGATATAAATTGATAATCAACATAACATAGTATTCTCTATTCATCGGATCCCAACAAACACAACATATAGAATTACAGATAGATGATCTTGATCATGTTCGGCAGCTCACAAGACCCGACAATTAAGCACAATGAGGAGAAGACAACCATCTAGCTACTGCTATGGACCCATAGTCCAGGGGTAGACTACTCACACATCACTCCGGAGGCGACCATGGCGGCGTAGAGTCCTCCGGGAGATGATTCCCCTCTCCGGCAGGGTGCCGGAGGCAATCTCCTGAATCCCCCGAGATGGGATTGGTGGCGGCGGCGTCTCTGGAAGGTTTTCCGTATCGTGGCTCTCGGTACTGGGGGTTTCGCGACGAAGGCTATTTGTAGGCGGAAGGGTAGGTCAGGGGGCCACACGAGGGGCCCAGGAGACAGGGTGGCGCGGCCAGGACCTGGGCCGCGCCGCCCTATCATCTGGCCGCGTCGTGGCCCCACTTTGTTGACTCTCCGGTCTTCTGGAAGCTTCGTGGCAAAATAGGCCCCTGGGCGTTGATTTCGTCCAATTCCGAGAATATTTCCTTACTAGGATTTCTGAAACCAAAAACACCAGAAAACAGCAACTGGCACTTCGGCATCTTGTTAATAGGTTAGTTCCAGAAAATGCACGAATATGACATAAAGTGTGCATAAAACATGTAGATATCATCAATAATGTGGCATGAAACATAAGAAATTATCGATACGTCGGAGACGTATCAGCATCCCCAAGCTTAGTTTCTGCTCGTCCCGAGCAGGTAAACGATAAACAAAGATAATTTCTGGAGTGACATGCCATGATAACCTTGATCATACTATTGTAAGCATATGTAATGAATGCAGCGATCAAAACAATGTAAATGACATGAGTAAACAAATGAATCATATAGCAAAGACTTTTCATGAATAGTACTTCAAGACAAGCATCAATAAGTCTTGCATAAGAGTTAACTCATAAAGCAATAATTCAAAGTAAAGACATTGAAGCAACACAAAGGAAGATTAAGTTTCAGCGGTTGCTTTCAACTTGTAACATGTATATCTCATGGATAATTGTCAATGCAAAGTAATATAATAAGTGCAATATGCAAGTATGTAGGAATCAATGCACAGTTCACACAAGTGTTTGCTTCTTGAGGTGGAGAGAAATAGGTGAACTGACTCAACAATAAAAGTAAAAGAATGGTCCTTCAAAGAGGAAAGCATCGATTGCTATATTTGTGCTAGAGCTTTGATTTTGAAAACAAGAAACAATTTTGTCAACGGTAGTAATAAAGCATATGTGTTATGTAAATTATATCTTACAAGTTGCAAGCCTCATGCATGGCGCCGTTGCCGGGGAGGGAAGGTAAACGGCACTCACACATTGGCAAGCCCGGCAACTAAGCACTTTTCCTCCCTCGTCAACTACGCGCCAAACACTTTTCTGGCGCCGTTGCCGGGGAGGAAAGGTAAAAGGCTCTCATACTACGGTCCCAGGTAAAGTATTTTTCTGGCGCCGTCGTGTGTGTGCTCGAAGCTATTTCCTTTAGATCCTGCAATTGCATCTTTTTGTTTCTTGTTTACACTAGTTTGGCATAATGGACAACAATGAGCTTCTTGTTCTATTTCCTGATTTAAAACATGGATTGTTTGATGCGAAAATTAAAAAACCTATGAAATCTTATTTGCATGCTGGTAGTAATATTAGTATGAACGCTTTGAACACCATTGTTGATAATGATATAGAAAGTTCTAAGCTTGGGGAAGCTGGTTTGCATGATATTTTTAGTCCCCCAAGCATTGAGGAGAAAATTTTCTTTGATGATACTTTGCCTCCTATTTATGATGATAATGATAGTGGTCTTTTGGTGCCACCTACTATGGAGAGTAAATTTTGTTGTGATTATACTATGCCTCCTATATTTGATAATGAGAATAATAATGATAGCCACTTTGTTGAATTTGCTCCCACTACAACTAATAAAATTGATTATGCTTATGTGGAGAGTAATAATTTTAAGCATGAGACTCATGATAAGAATGCTTTATGTGATAGTTATATTGTTGAGTTTGCTCATGATGCTACTGAAAGTTATTATGAGAGAGGAAAATATGGTTGTAGAAATTTTCATGTTACTAAAACACCTCTCTATGTGCTGAAATTTTTGAAGCTACACTTGTTTTATCTTCCTATGCTTGTTACTTTGCTCTTCATGAACTTGTTTATTTACAAGATTCCCTTGCATAGGAAGCATGTTAGACTTAAATGTGTCTTGAATTTGCCTCTGGATGCTCTCTTTTGCTTCAAATACTATTTCTTACGAGTGCATCATTAAAACTGCTGAGCCCATCTTAATGGCTATAATGAAAAGAACTTCTTGGGAGATAACCCATGTGTTATTTTGCTACAGTACTTTGTTTTATATTTGTGTCTTGGAAGTTGTTTACTACTGTAGCAACCTCTCCTTATCTTAGTTTTGTGTTTTGTTGTGCCAAGTTAAGCCGTTGATAGAAAAGTAAGTACTAGATTTGGATTACTGCACAGTTCCAGATTTCTTTGCTGTCACGAATCTGGGTCCACCTCCCTGTAGGTAACTCAGAAAATTAAGCCAATTTACGTGCATGATCCTCAGATATGTACGCAACTTTCATTCAATTTGAGCATTTTCATTTGAGCAAGTCTGGTGCCATTTTAAAATTCGTCAATACGAACTGTTTTGTTTTGACAGATTCTGCCTTTTATTTCACATTGCCTCTTTTGCTATGTTGGATGAATTTCTTTGATCCACTAATGTCCAGTAGCATTATGCAATGTCCAGAAGTGTTAAGGATGATTGTGTCACCTCTGAATATGTCAATTTATATTGTGCACTAACCCTCTAATGAGTTGTTTCGAGTTTGGTGTGGAGGAAGTTTTCAAGGGTCAAGAGAGGAGGATGATATACTATGATCAAGAAGAGTGAAAGCTCTAAGCTTGGGGATGCACCCGGTGGTTCACCCCTGCATATATCAAGAAGACTCAAGCGTCTAAGCTTGGGGATGCCCAAGGCATCCCCTTCTTCATCGACAACATTATCAGGTTCCTCCCCTGAAACTATATTTTTATTCCATCACATCTTATGTGCTTTTTCTTGGAGCGTCGGTTTGTTTTTGTTTTTTGTTTTGTTTGAATAAATGCTTGTGTGGGAGAGAGACACGCTCCGCTGGTTCGTATGAACACATGTGTTCTTAGCTCATAATATTCATGGCGAAGTTTCCTCTTCGTTAAATTGTTATATGGTTGGAATTGGAAAATGATACATGTAGTAATTGCTATAAATGTCTTGGGTAATGTGATACTTGGCAATTGTTGTGCTCATGATTAAGCTCTTGCATCATATGCTTTGCACCCATTAATGAAGAAATACATAGAGCATGCTAAAATTTGGTTTGCATATTTGGTTTCTCTAAGGTCTAGATAATTTCTAGTATTGAGTTTGAACAACAAGGAAGACGGTGTAGAGTCTTATAATGTTTTCAATATGTCTTTTATGTGAGTTTTGCTGCACCGGTTCATCCTTGTGTTTGTTTCAAATAAGCCTTGCTAGCCTAAACCATTGTATCGAGAGGGAATACTTCTCATGCATCCAAAATACTTGAGCCAACCACTATGCCATTTGTGTCCACCATACCTACCTATGCTACATGGTATTTTCCAGCCATTCCAAAGTAAATTGCTTGAGTGCTACCTTTAAAATTCCATCATTCACCTTTGCAATATATAGCTCATGGGACAAATAGCTTAAAAACTATTGTGGTATTGAATATGTAATTATGCACTTTATCTCTTATTAAGTTGCTTGTTGTGCGATAACCATGTTTACTGGGGAACGCCATCAACTCATTGTTGAATTTCATGTGAGTTGCTATGCATGTTCGTCTTGTCTGAAGTAAGGGCGATCTACACTGAGTTGAATGGTTTGAGCATGCATATTGTGAGAGAAGAACATTGGGCCGCTAACTAAAGCCATGCTCCATGGTGGAAGTTTCAGTTTTGGACAAACATCCTCAAATCTCTAATGAGAAAAAAATTAATTGTTGTTGAATGCTTAAAGCATTAAAAGAGGAGTCCATTATCTGTTGTCTATGTTGTCCCGGTATGGATGTCTAAGTTGAGAATAATCAAAAGCGAGAAATCCAAATGCGAGCTTTCTCCTTAGACCTTTGTACAGGCGGCATAGAGGTACCCCTTTGTGATACTTGGTTAAAGCATATGTATTGCGGTGATAATCCAGGTAGTCCAAGCTAATTAGGACAAGGTGCGGGCACTATTGGTACACTATGCATGAGGCTTGCAACTTATAAGATATAATTTACATGATGCATATGCTTTATTACTACCGTTGACAAAATTGTTTCATGTTTTCAAAATCAAAGCTCTAGCACAAATATAGCAATCGATGCTTTTCCTCTTTGAAGGACCATTCTTTTACTTTTATTGTTGAGTCAGTTCACCTATTTCTCTCCACCTCAAGAAGCAAACATTTGTGTGAACTGTGCATTGATTCTTACATACTTGCTTATTGCACTTATTATATTACTCTATGTTGACAATATCCATGAGATATACATGTTACAAGTTGAAAGCAACCGCTGAAACTTAATCTTCTTTTGTGTTGCTTCAATGCCTTTACTTTGAATTATTGCTTTATGAGTTAACTCTTATGCAAGACTTATTGATGCTTGTCTTGAAGTGCTATTCATGAAAAGTCTTTGCTATATGATTCACTTGTTTACTCATGTCATATACATTGTTTTGATCGCTGCATTCACTACATATGCTTTACAAATAGTATGATCAAGGTTATGATGGCATGTCACTCCAGAAATTATCTTTGTTATCGTTTTACCTGCTCGGGACGAGCAGAACTAAGCTTGGGGATGCTGATACGTCTCCGACGTATCGATAATTTCTTATGTTCCATGCCACATTATTGATGTTATCTACATGTTTTATGCACACTTTATGTCATATTCGTGCATTTTCTGGAACTAACCTATTAACAAGATGCCGAAGTGCCGCTTCTCGTTTTCTGCTGTTTTTGGTTTCAGAAATCCTAGTAACGAAATATTCTCGGAATCGGACGAAATCAACGCCCAGGTTCCTATTTTACCCGGAAGCATCCAGAACACACGAGAACCGCCAGAGAAGGGAGGCAGGGCCACCACACCACACCCCGGCGCGGCCTAGGGGGGGGCGCCCCCCTAGGGTGTGGGCCCCCCTTCGACCTTCCTGCGCCGCCTCTCCGCCTATAAAAAGCCCCTGGATCAGAAAACCCTATACCGATTGACGAAAACCACAGAAACCTTCCAGAGCCGCCGCCATCGCGAAGCCAAGATCTGGGGAACAGGATCTCTGTTCCGGCACCCTGCCGGAGCGGGGAAGTGCCCCCGGAAGGCTTCTCCATCGACACCGCTGCCATCTCCACCGCCATCTTCATCACCGCTGCTGCTCCCATGAGGAGGGAGTAGTTCTCCATCGAGGCTCGGGGCTGTACCGGTAGCTATGTGGTTAATCTCTCTACTATGTACTTCAATACAATGATCTCATGAGCTGCTTTACATGATTGAGATTCATCTGAGTTTTGTATCACAATTCATCTATGTGCTACTCTAGCGATGTGTTATTAAAGTAGTTCTATTCCTCCTGCACGTGTGTAAAGGTGACAGTGTGTGCACCGTGTTAGTACTTGGTTTGTGCTATGATCATGATCTCTTGTAGATTATGGAGTTAACTATTGCTATGATATTATTGATGTGATCTATTCCTCCTACATATGCATGAAGGTGATAGTGTGCATGCTATGCTAGTACTCGGTTTAGTCTGTTGATCTATCTTACACTAAAGGTTACTAAAACATGAGCATTATTGTGGAGCTTGTTAACTCCGGCATTGAGGGTTCGTGTAATCCTACGCAATGTGTTCATCATCCAACAAAAGTGTAGAGTATGCATTTATCTATTCTGTTATGTGATCAATGTTGAGAGTGTCCACTAGTGAAAGTCTAATCCCTAGGCCTTGTTCCTAAATACTGCTGAGTTACTACTGCTTGTTTCTTTGTTTTTACTGTGTTACTACTGCTGCAATACCACCACCATCAATTACGCGCCAAGCACTTTTCTGGCACCGTTGCTACTGCTCATATATATTCATACCACCTGTATTTCACTATCTCTTCGCCGAACTAGTGCACCTATTAGGTGTGTTGGGGACACAAGAGACTTCTTGCTTTGTGGTTGCAGGGTTGCATGAGAGGGATATCTTTGACCTCTTCCTCCCTGAGTTCGATAAACCTTGGGTGATCCACTTAAGGGAAAACTTGCTGCTGTTCTACAAACCTCTGCTCTTGGAGGCCCAACACTGTCTACAGGAAAAGGAGGGGGAAGTAGACATCAATGCATAGTATACTAATAGTGCCCGCACCTTGTCCTAATTAGCTCGGATTACCTGGATTATCGCAATGCACATGTTTTAACCAAGTGTCAGAAAGGGGTACCTCTATGCCGCCTGTACAAAGGTCTAAGGAGAAAGCTCGCATTGGATTTCTCGCTATTGATTATTCTCAACTTAGACATCCATACCGGGACAACATAGACAACAGATAATGGACTCCTCTTTTATGCATAAGCATGTAGCAACAATTAATTTTCTCATATGAGATTGAGGATATATGTCCAAAACTGAAACTTCCACCATGGATCATGGCTTTAGTTAGTGGCCCAATGTTCTTCTCTAACAGTATGCATGCTCTAACCATAAAGGTGGTAAATCGCCCTTACTTCAGACAAGACGGACATGCATAGCAACTCACATGATATTCAACAAAGAGTAGTTGATGACATCCCCAGGAACATGGTTATCGCACAACAAGCAACTTAATAAGAGATAAAGTGCATAAGTACATATTCAATACCACAATAGTTTTTAAGCTATTTGTCCCATGAGCTATATATTGTAATGGTAGAGGATAGAAATTTTAGGTAGCACTCAAGCAATTTACTTTGGAATGGCGGAGAAATACCATGTAGTAGGTAGGTATGGTGGACACAAATGGCATAGTGGTTGGCTCAAGTATTTTGGATGCATGAGAAGTATTCCCTCTCGGTACAAGGTTTAGGCTAGCAAGGCTATTTGAAACAAACACAAGGATGAAGCGGTGCAGCAAAACTTACATAAAAGACATATTGTAAACATTATAAGACTCTACACCGTCTTCCTTGTTGTTCAAACTCAATACTAGAAATTATCTAGACCTTAGAGAGACCGAATATGCAAACCAAATTTTAGCATGCTCTATGTATTTCTTCATTAATAGGTGCAAAGCATATGATGCAAGAGCTTAAACATGAGCACAACAATTGCCAAGTATCACATTATCCAAGACATTTTAGCAAATTACTACATGTATCATTTTCCAATTCCAACCATATAACAACTTAACGAAGAAGAAACTTCGCCATGAATACTATGAGTAGAGCCTAAGGACACATGTGTTCATATGAACCAGCAGAGCATGTCTCTCTCCCACACATGCATTTATTCAAACAAAAACAAAAAAAAACAAAAACACACAGACGCTCCAAGCAAAGTACATAAGATGTGGCCGAATAAAAATATATTTTCAAGAGAAGGAACCTGACAATTTGTCGATGAAGAAGGGGATGCCTTGGGCATCCCCAAGCTTAGACGCTTGAGTCTTCTTAAAATATGCAGGGATGAACCACCGGGGCATCCCCAAGCTTAGAGCTTTCACTCTTCTTGATCATATTGTATCATCCTCCTCTCTTGACCCTTGAAAACTTCCTCCACACCAAACTCAAAACAACTCATTAGAGGTTTAGTGCATAATCAAAATTCACATGTTCAGAGGTGACACAATCATTCTTAACACTTCTGGACATTGCCCAAAGCTACTGGAAGTTAATGGAACAAAGAAATCCATCCCACATAGCAAAAGAGGCAATGCGAAATAAAAGGCAGAATCTGTCAAAACAGAGCAGTCCGTAAAGACGAATTTTATTGAGGCACCAGACTTGCTCAAATGAAAATGCTCAAATTGAATGAAAGTTGCGTACATATCTGAGGATCACTCACGTAAATTGCAATAATTTTCTGAGTTACCTACAGAGAATTTTGCCCAGATTCGTGACAGCAAGAAATCTGTTTCTGCGCAGTAATCCAAATCTAGTATGAACCTTACTATCAAAGACTTTACTTGGCACAACAAAACACAAAACTAAGATAAGGAGAGGTTGCTACAGTAGTAAACAACTTCCAAGACTCAAAATAAAAACAAAGTACTGTAGTAAAAACATGGGTTGTCTCCCATAAGCGCTTTTCTTTAACGCCTTTCAGCTAGGCGCAGAAAGTGTGTATCAAGTATTGTCGAGAGATGGTGTATCTACAGCGGGGTTTGGAGTTTTCTCAACCATGCATAGTATATTGGATACATAAGTTTTAGCGTCTCCCTTTTCATTAGTCTTGGGCTTGCTACTCTCATCAAACAAATTTTCAGGAACAAGCCAAGCATAGTTATTTTCTAGTGCATCATTCATCGCTAGGAGCTTGCATGGTATTGGTGCTTTGATCTCCCCACCATCATTAATATTATTAGTGTACCTTATTCTCTCCATGTCCATTTTTTCAAGGAGACTAACAAAATTGGTATAAGAACCAAGCATATTATATTTAGCAAAGACCTTTCTAGCCTCTCTTGCTATACCACCAAATTCTCTAAGAAGGGTTTCTAAAACAAAATCTTTCTTTTCCCCTTCTTCCATATCACCGAGTGTAAGAAACATGTGTTGGATTATAGGATTGAGATTAACAAATTTAGTTTCCATCATACGAACTAAAGCAGCAGCGGCAATTTCATAAGTAGGAGCAAGGTCTACCAAGTGTCTATCTTCAAAATCATCAACGGTACTAACATGGTTGAAAAATTCTTCTATATTATTTCTCCCAATTATAGACCCGCGCCCTACCGGCATGTTTTTTACGGTAAAATTAAAAGGAAACATAATGAAATAAGTAAAGTAAATGCAAGTAATTAAATTTTTTGTGTTTTTAATATAGCAAACAAGATAGCAAATAAAGTAAAACTAGCAACTAATTTTTTTGTATTTTGATTTAGTGCAGCAAACAAAGTAGTAAATAAAATAAAGCAAGACAAAAACAAAGTAAAGAGATTGAGATGTGGAGACTCCCCTTGCAGCGTGTCTTGATCTCCCCGGCAACGGCGCCAGAAATTTTGCTTGATGCGCGTGGTTGACGTATTGTCTTTTCGTTCGACACGCGTCCGTTGGGAACCCCAAGAGGAAGGTGTGATGCGCACAGCGGCAAGTTTCCCTTAGTAGAAACCAAGGTTTATCGAACCATTAGGAGTCGAGAAGCACGTTGAAGGTTGATGGCGGCGAGATGTAGTGCGGCGCAACACCAGGGATTCCGACGCTAACGTGGAACCTGCACAACACAAACCAAGTACTTTGCCCCAACGAAACAGCGAGGTTGTCAATCTCACCGGCTTGCTGTAACAAAGGATTAGATGTATAGTGTGGATGATGATTGTTTGCAGAAAACAGTAGAACGAGTATTGCAGTAGATTGTATTTCAGTATAGAGAATTGGACCGGGGTCCACAGTTCACTAGAGGTGTCTCTCCCATAAGATAAACAGCATGTTGGGTGAACAAATTACAGTTGGGCAATTGACAAATAAAGAGGGCATGACCATGCACATACATATTATGATGAGTATAGTGAGATTTAATTGGGCATTACGACAAAGTACATAGACCGCTATCCAGCATGCATCTATGCCTAAAAAGTCCACCTTCAGGTTATCATCCGAACCCCCTCCAGTATTAAGTTGCTAACAACAGACAATTGCATTAAGTATTGCGCGTAATGTAATCAGTAACTACATCCTCGAACATAGCACCAATGTTTTATCCCTAGTGGCAACAGCACATCCATAATCTTAGAGATTTCTGTCACTTCCCCAGATTCACGGAGACATGAACCCACCATAACGGAGAGCATGCAAGATCATAAACAACACATAGATATAAATTGATAATCAACATAACATAGTATTCTCTATTCATCGGATCCCAACAAACACAACATATAGAATTACAGATAGATGATCTTGATCATGTTCGGCAGCTCACAAGACCCGACAATTAAGCACAATGAGGAGAAGACAACCATCTAGCTACTGCTATGGACCCATAGTCCAGGGGTAGACTACTCACACATCACTCCAGAGGCGACCATGGCGGCGTAGAGTCCTCCGGGAGATGATTCGCCTCTCCGGCAGGGTGCCGGAGGCGATCTCCTGAATCCCCCGAGATGGGATTGGCGGCGGCGGCGTCTCTGGAAGGTTTTCCGTATCGTGGCTCTCGGTACTGGGGGTTTCACGACGAAGGCTATTTGTAGGCGGAAGGGCAGGTCAGGGGGCCACACGAGGGGCCCAGGAGACAGGGTGGCGCGGCCAGGACCTGGGCCGCGCCGCCCTATCATCTGGCCGCCTCGTGGCCCCACTTCGTTGACTCTCCGGTCTTCTGGAAGCTTCGTGGAAAAATAGGCCCCTGGGCGTTGATTTCGTCCAATTCCGAGAATATTTCCTTACTAGGATTTCTGAAACCAAAAACAGCAGAAAACAGCAACTGGCACTTCGGCATCTTCTTAATAGGTTAGTTCCAGAAAATGCACGAATATGACAAAAAGTGTGCATAAAACATGTAGATATCATCAATAATGTGGCATGAAACATAAGAAATTATCGATACGTCGGAGACGTATCAGCATCCCCAAGCTTAGTTTCTGCTCGTCCCGAGCAGGTAAACGATAAACAAAGATAATTTCTGGAGTGACATGCCATCATAACCTTGATCATACTATTGTAAGCATATGTAATGAATGCAGCGATCAAAACAATGTAAATGACATGAGTAAACAAATGAATCATATAGCAAAGACTTTTCATGAATAGTACTTCAAGACAAGCATCAATAAGTCTTGCATAAGAGTTAACTCATAAAGCAATAATTCAAAGTAAAGACATTGAAGCAACACAAAGGAAGATTAAGTTTCAGCGGTTGCTTTCAACTTGTAACATGTATATCTCATGGATAATTGTCAATGCAAAGTAATATAATAAGTGCAATATGCAAGTATGTAGGAATCAATGCACAGTTCACACAAGTGTTTGCTTCTTGAGGTGGAGAGAAATAGGTGAACTGACTCAACAATAAAAGTAAAAGAATGGTCCTTCAAAGAGGAAAGCATCGATTGCTATATTTGTGCTAGAGCTTTGATTTTGAAAACAAGAAACAATTTTGTCAACGGTAGTAATAAAGCATATGTGTTATGTAAATTATATCTTACAAGTTGCAAGCCTCATGCATAGTATACTAATAGTGCCCGCACCTTGTCCTAATTAGCTCGGATTACCTGGATTATCGCAATGCACATGTTTTAACCAAGTGTCACAAAGGGGTACCTCTATGCCGCCTGTACAAAGGTCTAAGGAGAAAGCTCGCATTGGATTTCTCGCTATTGATTATTCTCAACTTAGACATCCATACCAGGACAATATAGACAACAGATAATGGACTCCTCTTTTATGCATAAGCATGTAGCAACAATTAATTTTCTCATATGAGATTGAGGATATATGTCCAAAACTGAAACTTCCACCATGGATCATGGCTTTAGTTAGTGGCCCAATATTCTTCTCTAACAGTATGCATGCTCTAACCATAAAGGTGGTAAATCGCCCTTACTTCAGACAAGATGGACATGCATAGCAACTCACATGATATTCAACAAAGAGTAGTTGATGACGTCCCCAGGAACATGGTTATCGCACAACAAGCAACTTAATAAGAGATAAAGTGCATAAGTACATATTCAATACCACAATAGTTTTTAAGCTATTTGTCCCATGAGCTATATATTGTAAAGGTAGAGGATAGAAATTTTAAAGGTAGCACTCAAGCATTTTAATTTGGAATGGCGGAGAAATACCATGTAGTAGGTAGGTATGGTGGACACAAATGGCATAGTGGTTGGCTCAAGTATTTTGGATGCATGAGAAGTATTCCCTCTCGATACAAGGTTTAGGCTAGCAAGGCTATTTGAAACAAACACAAGGATGAAGCGGTGCAGAAAAACTTACATAAAAGACATATTGTAAACATTATAAGACTCTACACCGTCTTCCTTGTTGTTCAAACTCAATACTAGAAATTATCTAGACCTTAGAGAGACCGAATATGCAAACCAAATTTTAGCATGCTCTATGTATTTCTTCATTAATAGGTGCAAAGCATATGATGCAAGAGCTTAAACATGAGCACAACAATTGCCAAGTATTGATACGTCTCCGACGTATCGATAATTTCTTGTGTTCCATGCCACATTATTGATGATATCTACATGTTTTATGCACACTTTATGTCATATTCGTGCATTTTCTGGAACTAACCTATTAACAAGATGCCGAAGAGCCGATTCTTTGTTTTCTGCTGTTTTTGGTTTCAGAAATCCTAGTAACGAAATATTCTCGAAATTGGACGAAATCAACGCCCAGGGTCCTATTTTGCCACGAAGCTTCCAGAAGACCGAAGAGGAGACGAAGTGGGGCCACGAGGTGGCCACACCATAGGGCGGCGCGGCCCAAGCCCTGGCCGCGCCGACCTATAGTGTGGGGCCCTCGTGTGGCCCCCTGACCTGCCCTTCCGCCTACTTAAAGCCTCCGTCGCGAAACCCCCAGTACCGAGAGCCACGATACGGAAAACCTTCCAGAGACGCCGCCGCCGCCAATCCCATCTCGGGGGATTCAGGAGATCGCCTCCGGCACCCTGCCGGAGAGGGGAATCATCTCCCGGAGGACTCTACGCCGCCATGGTCGCCTCCGGAGTGATGAGTGAGTAGTCTACCCCTGGACTATGGGTCCATAGCAGTAGCTAGATGGTTGTCTTCTCCCCATTGTGCTTAATTGTCGGGTCTTGTGAGCTGCCGAACATGATCAAGATCATCTATCTGTAATTCTATATGTTGTGTTTGTTGGGATCCGATGAATAGAGAATATTTGTTATGTTGATTATCAATTTATATCTATGTGTTGTTTATGATCTTGCATGCTCTCCGTTACTAGTAGATGCTCTGGCCAAGTAGATGCTTGTAACTCCAAGAGGGAGTATTTATGCTCGATAGTGGGTTCATGTCTCCGTGAATGCTGGGAGTGATGAAACCTCTAAGATTATGGATGTGTTGTTGCCACTAGGGATAAAACATTGGTGCTATGTTCGAGGATGTAGTTACTAATTACATTACGCGCAATACTTAATGCAATTGTCTGTTGTTAGCAACTTAATACTGGAGGGGGTTCGGATGATAACCTGAAGGTGGACTTTTTAGGCATAGATGCATGCTGGATAGCGGTCTATGTACTTTGTCGTAATGCCCAATTAAATCTCACTATACTCATCATAATATGTATGTGCATGGTCATGCCCTCTTTATTTGTCAATTGCCCAACTGTAATTTGTTCACCCAACATGCTGTTTATCTTATGGGAGAGACACCTCTAGTGAACTGTGGACCCCGGTCCAATTCTCTATACTGAAATACAATCTACTGCAATACTTGTTTTACTGTTTTCTGCAAACAATCATCTTCCACACAATACGGTTAATCCTTTGTTACAGCAAGCCGGTGAGATTGACAACCTCACTGTTTCATTGGGGCAAAGTACTTTGGTTGTGTTGTGCAGGTTCCACGTTGGCGCCGGAATCCCTGGTGTTGCGCCGCACTACATCCCGCCGCCATCAACCTTCAACGTGCTTCTTGACTCCTACTGGTTCGATTAAACCTTGGTTTCTTACTGAGGGAAACTTGCCGCTGTGCGCATCACACCTTCCTCTTGGGGTTCCCAACGGACGTGTCAACTACACGCATCAAGCAAATTTCTGGCGCCGTTGCCAGGGAGATCAAGACACGCTGGAAGGGGAGTCTCCACTTCCCAATATCTTTACTTTGTTTTTGTCTTGCTTAGTTTTATTTACTACTTTGTTTGCTGCACTAAATCAAAATACAAAAAAATTAGTTGCTAGTTTTACTTTATTTGCTATCTCATTTGCTATATCAAAAACACAAAAAAAAATTAGTTACTTGCATTTACTTTACTTGATTCATCATGTTTCCTTTTAATTTTACCACGAAAGACATACCGGTAGGACGTGGGTCTATAATTGGGAGAAATAATATAGAAGAATTTTTCAATCATGTCAGTACCGTTGAAGATTTTGAAGATAGACACTTGGTAGAACTTGCTCCTACTTATGAAATTGCCGCTGCTGCTTTAGTTCGTATAATGGAAACTAAATTTGTTAATCTCAATCCTATAATCCAACACATGTTTCTTACACTCGGTGATATGGAAGAAGGGGAAAAGAAAGACTTTGTTTTAGAAACCCTTCTTAGAGAATTTGGTGGTATAGCAAGAGAGGCTAGAAAGGTCTTTGCTAAATATAATATGCTTGGTTCTTATACCAATTTTGTTAGTCTCCTTGAAAAGATGGATATGGATAGAATAAAGTACACTAATAATATTAACGATGGTGGGGAGATCAAAGCACCAATACCATGTAAGCTCCTAGCAATGAATGAAGCGTTAGAAAATAACTATGCTTGGCTTGTTCCTGAAAATTTGTTTGATGAGAGTAGCAAGCCCAAGACTAATGAAAAGGGAGCCGCTGAAACTTATGTATCCAATATACTATGCATGGTTGAGAAAACTCCAAACCCCGCTGAAAATTCACCGTCTCTCAATAATACTTGATTTACACTTTCTGCGCCTAGCTGAAAGGCGTTAAAGAAAAGCGCTTATGAGAGACAACCCATGGTTTTTACTACAGTACTTTGTTTTTATTTTGAGTCTTGGAAGTTGTTTACTACTGTAGCAACCTCTCCTTATCTTAGTTTTGTGTTTTATTGTGCCAAGTAAAGTCGTTGATAGTAAAGTTCATACTAGATTTGGATTACTGCGCAGAAACAGATTTCTTTGCTGTCACGAATCTGGGCTGTTTTCTCTGTAGGTAACTCAGAAAATTATGCCAATTTACGTGAGTGATCCTCAGATATGTACGCAACTTTCATTCAATTTGAGCATTTTCATTTTAGCAAGTCTGTGCCTCGATAAAATTCGTCAATACGAACTGTTCTGTTTTGACAGATTCTGCCTTTTATTTCGCATTGCCAGTTTTGTTATGTTCGATGGATATTTCGATTCCATTGACTTTCAGTAGCTTTGTGCAATGTCCAGAAGTGTTAAGAATGATTATGTCACCTCTGAACATGTATATTTTGATTGTGCACTAACCCTCTAATGAGTTGTTCTAAGTTTGGTGTGGAGGAAGTTTTCAAGGATCAAGAGAGGGAGATGATACAACATGATCAAGGAGAGTGAAAGCTCTAAGCTTGGGGATGCCCCGGTGGTTCACCCCTGCATATATCAAGAAGACTCAAGCGTCTAAGCTTGGGGATGCCCAAGGCATCCCCTTCTTCATCGACAACATTATCAGGTTCCTCCCCTGAAACTATATTTTTATTCCATCACATCTTATGTGCTTTTCTTGGAGCGTCGGTTTGTTTTTGTTTTTGTTTTGTTTGAATAAAATGGATCCTAGCATTCACTTTGTGGGAGAGAGACACGCTCCGCTGTAGCATATGGACAAGTATGTCCTTAGGCTCTACTCATAGTATTCATGGCGAAGTTTCTTCTTCGTTAAATTGTTATATGGTTGGAATTGGAAAATGATACATGTAGTAAATTGCTAAAATGTCTTGGATAATGTGATACTTGGCAATTGTTGTGCTCATGTTTAAGCTCTTGCATCATATACTTTGCACCCATTAATGAAGAAATACATAGAGCATGCTAAAATTTGGTTTGCATATTTGGTCTCTCTAAGGTCTAGATAATTTCTAGTATTGAGTTTGAACAACAAGGAAGACGGTGTAGAGTCTTATAATGTTTTCAATATGTCTTTTATGTGAGTTTTGCTGCACCGCTTCATCCTTGTGTTTGTTTCAAATAACCTTGCTAGCCTAAACCTTGTATCGAGAGGGAATACTTCTCATGCATCCAAAATACTTGAGCCAACCACTATGCCATTTGTGTCCACCATACCTACCTACTACATGGTATTTCTCCACCATTCCAAAGTAAATTGCTTGAGTGCTACCTTTAAATTTCCATTCTCCACCTTTACAATATATAGCTCATGGGACAAATAGCTTAAAAACTATTGTGGTATTGAATATGTACTTATGCACTTTATCTCTTATTAAGTTGCTTGTTGTGCGATAACCATGTTCACTGGGGACGCCATCAATTATTCTTTGTTGAATATCATGTGAGTTGCTATGCATGTTCGTCTTGTCTGAAGTAAGAGCGATCTACCACCTTATGGTTAGAGCATGCATATTGTTAGAGAAGAACATTGGGCCGCTAACTAAGCCATGATCCATGGTGGAAGTTTCAGTTTTGGACAATATCCTCAATCTCAAATGAGAAAATTAATTGTTGCTACATGCTTATGCATAAAAGAGGAGTCCATTATCTGTTGTCTATGTTGTCCCAGTATGGATGTCTAAGTTGAGAATAATCAATAGCGAGAAATCCAAAATGCGAGCTTTCTCCTTAGACCTTTGTACAGGCGGCATGGAGGTACCCCATTGTGACACTTGGTTAAAACATGTGTATTGCGATGATCCGGTAGTCCAAGCTAATTAGGACAAGGTGCGGGCACTATTAGTATACTATGCATGAGGCTTGCAACTTGTAAGATATAATTTACATAACTCATATGCTTTATTACTACCGTTGACAAAATTGTTTCTTGTTTTCAAAATCAAAGCTCTAGCACAAATATAGCAATCGATGCTTTTCCTCTATGGAGGACCATTCTTTTTACTTTCATTGTTGAGTCAGTTCACCTATTTCTCTCCACCTCAAGAAGCAAACACTTGTGTGAACTGTGCATTGATTCCTACATACCTGCATATTGCACTTATTATATTACTCTATGTTGACAATTATCCATGAGATATGCGTGTTATAAGTTGAAAGCAACCGCTGAAACTTAATCTTCCTTTGTGTTGCTTCAATGCTTTTACTATGAATTATTGCTTTATGAGTTAACTTTTATGCAAGACTTATTGATGCTTGTCTTGAAGTACTATTCATGAAAAGTCTTTGCTTTATGATTCACTTGTTTACTCATGTCATATACATTGTTTTGATCGCTGCATTCACTACATATGCTTTACAAATAGTATGATCAAGGTTATGATGGCATGTCACTCCAGAAATTATCTTTGTTACCGTTTTACCTGCTCGGGACGAGCAGAACTAAGCTTGGGGATGCTGATACGTCTCCGACGTATCGATAATTTCTTGTGTTCCATGCCACATTATTGATGATATCTACATGTTTTATGCACACTTTATGTCATATTCGTGCATTTTCTGGAACTAACCTATTAACAAGATGCCGAAGAGCCGATTCTTTGTTTTCTGCTGTTTTTGGTTTCAGAAATCCTAGTAACGAAATATTCTCGGAATTGGACGAAATCAACGCCCAGGGTCCTATTTTGCCACGAAGCTTCCAGAAGACCGAAGAGGAGACGAAGTGGGGCCACGAGGTGGCCACACCATAGGGCGGCGCGGCCCAAGCCCTGGCCGCGCCGATCTATAGTGTGGGGCCCTCGTGTGGCCCCCTGACCTGCCCTTCCGCCTACTTAAAGCCTCCATCACGAAACCCCCAGTACCGAGAGCCACGATACGGAAAACCTTCCAGAGACGCCGCCGCCGCCAATCCCATCTCGGGGGATTCAGGAGATCGCCTCCGGCACCCTGCCGGAGAGGGGAATCATCTCCCGGAGGACTCTACGCCGCCATGGTCGCCTCCGGAGTGATGAGTGAGTAGTCTACCCCTGGACTATGGGTCCATAGCAGTAGCTAGATGGTTGTCTTTTCCCCATTGTGCTTAATTGTCGGGTCTTGTGAGCTGCCGAACATGATCAAGATCATCTATCTGTAATTCTATATGTTGCGTTTGTTGGGATCCTATGAATAGAGAATATTTGTTATGTTGATCATCAATTTATATCTATGTGTTGTTTATGATCTTGCATGCTCTCCGTTACTAGTAGATGCTCTGGCCAAGTAGATGCTTGTAACTCCAAGAGGGAGTATTTATGCTCGATAGTGGGTTCATGTCTCCGTGAATGCAGGGAGTGACAGAAACCTCTAAGATTATGGATGTGCTGTTGCCACTAGGGATAAAACATTGGTGCTATGTTCGAGGATGTAGTTACTGATTACATTACGCGCAATACTTAATGCAATTGTCTGTTGTTAGCAACTTAATACTGGAGGGGATTCGGATGATAACCTGAAGGTGGACTTTTTAGGCATAGATGCATGCTGGATAGCGGTCTATGTACTTTGTCGTAATGCCCAATTAAATCTCACTATACTCATCATAATATGTATGTGCATGGTCATGCCCTCTTTATTTGTCAATTGCCCAACTGTAATTTGTTCACCCAACATACTGTTTATCTTATGGGAGAGACACCTCTAGTGAACTGTGGACCCCGGTCCAATTCTCTATACTGAAATACAATCTACTGCAATACTTGTTTTACTGTTTTCTGCAAACAATCATCTTCCACACAATACGGTTAATCCTTTGTTACAGCAAGCCGGTGAGATTGACAACCTCACTGTTTCGTTGGGGCAAAGTACTTTGGTTGTGTTGTGCAGGTTCCACGTTGGCGCCGGAATCCCTGGTGTTGCGCCGCACTACATCCCGCCGCCATCAACCTTCAACGTGCTTCTTGACTCCTACTGGTTCGATTAAACCTTGGTTTCTTACTGAGGGAAACTTGCCGCTGTGCGCATCACACCTTCCTCTTGGGGTTCCCAACGGACGTGTCAACTACACGCATCAAGTATCACATTATCCAAGACATTTTAGCAAATTACTACATGTATCATTTTCCAATTCCAACCATATAACAACTTAACGAAGAAGAAACTTCGCCATGAATACTATGAGTAGAGCCTAAGGACACATGTGTTCATATGAACCAGCGGAGCGTGTCTCTCTCCCACACAAGCATTTATTCAAACAAAAACAAAAAAAAACAAAAACACACAGGCGCTCCAAGCAAAGTACATAAGATGTGGCCGAATAAAAATATAGTTTCAAGAGAAGGAACCTGATAATTTGTCGATGAAGAAGGGGATGCCCAAGGCATCCCCAAGCTTAGACGCTTGAGTCTTCTTGAAATATGCAGGGATGAACCACCGGGGCATCCCCAAGCTTAGAGCTTTCACTCTTCTTGATCATATTGTATCATCCTCCTCTCTTGACCCTTGAAAACTTCCTCCACACCAAACTCAAAACAACTCATTAGAGGGTTAGTGCATAATCAAAATTCACATGTTCAGAGGTGACACAATCATTCTTAACACTTCTGGACATTTCCCAAAGCTACTGGAAGTTAATGGAACAAAGAAATCCATCCCACATAGCAAAAGAGGCAATGCGAAATAAAAGGCAGAATCTGTCAAAACAGAACAGTCCGTAAAGACGAATTTTATTGAGGCACCAGACTTGCTCAAATGAAAATGCTCAAATTGAATGAAAGTTGCGTACATATCTGAGGATCACTCACGTAAATTGGAATAATTTTCTGAGTTACCTACAGAGAATTTTGCCCAGATTCGTGACAGCAAGAAATCTGTTTCTGCGCAGTAATCCAAATCTAGTATGAACCTTAATATCAAAGACTTTACTTGGCACAACAAAACACAAAACTAAGATAAGGAGAGGTTGCTACAGTAGTAAACAACTTCCAAGACTCAAAATAAAAACAAAGTACTGTAGTAAAAACATGGGTTGTCTCCCATAAGCGCTTTTCTTTAACGCCTTTCAGCTAGGCGCAGAAAGTGTGTATCAAGTATTGTCGAGAGATGGTGTATCTACAGCGGGGTTTGGAGTTTTCTCAACCAAGCATAGTATACTGGATACATAAGTTTTAGCGTCTCCCTTTTCATTAGTCTTGGGCTTGCTACTCTCATCAAACAAATTTTCAGGAACAAGCCAAGCATAGTTATTTTCTAGTGCATCATTCATCGCTAGGAGCTTGCATGGTATTGGTGCTTTGATCTCCCCACCATCATTAATATTATTAGTGTACCTTATTCTCTCCATGTCCATTTTTTCAAGGAGACTAACAAAATTGGTATAAGAACCAAGCATATTATATTTAGCAAAGACCTTTCTAGCCTCTCTTGCTATACCACCAAATTCTCTAAGAAGGGTTTCTAAAACAAAATCTTTCTTTTCCCCTTCTTCCATATCACCGAGTGTAAGAAACATGTGTTGGATTATAGGATCGAGATTAACAAATTTAGTTTCCATCATACGAACTAAAGCAGCAGCGGCAATTTCATAAGTAGGAGCAAGGTCTACCAAGTGTCTATCTTCAAAATCATCAACGGTACTAACATGGTTGAAAAATTCTTCTATATTATTTCTCCCAATTATAGACCCGCGCCCTACCGGCATGTTTTTTACGGTAAAATGAAAAGGAAACATAATGAAATAAGTAAAGTAAATGCAAGTAACTAATTTTTTGTGTTTTTAATATAGCAAACAAGATAGCAAATAAAGTAAAACTAGCAACTAATTTTTTTGTATTTTGATTTAGTGCAGCAAACAAAGTAGTAAATAAAATAAAGCAAGACAAAAACAAAGTAAAGAGATTGAGATGTGGAGACTCCCCTAGCAGCGTGTCTTGATCTCCCCGGCAACGGCGCCAGAAATTTTGCTTGATGCGCGTGGTTGACGTATTGTCTTTTCGTTCGACACGCGTCCGTTGGGAACCCCAAGAGGAAGGTGTGATGCGCACAGCGGCAAGTTTCCCTCAGTAGAAACCAAGGTTTATCGAACCAGTAGGAGTCAAGAAGCACGTTGAAGGTTGATGGCGGCGAGATGTAGTGCGGCGCAACACCAGGGATTCCGGCGCCAATGTGGAACCTGCACAACACAAACCAAGTACTTTGCCCCAACGAAACAGCGAGGTTGTCAATCTCACCGGCTTGCTGTAACAAAGGATTAGATGTATAGTGTGGATGATGATTGTTTGCAGAAAATAGTAGAACGAGTATTGCAGTAGATTGTATTTCAGTATAGAGAATTGGACCGGGGTCCACAGTTCACTAGAGGTGTCTCTCCCATAAGATAAACAACATGTTGGGTGAACAAATTACAGTTGGGCAATTGACAAATAAAGAGGGCATGACCATGCACATACATATTATGATGAGTATAGTGAGATTTAATTGGGCATTACGACAAAGTACATAGACCGCTATCAAACATGCATCTATGCCTAAAAAGTCCACTTTCAGGTTATCATCCGAACCCCCTCCAGTATTAAGTTGCTAACAACAGACAATTGCATTAAGTATTGCGCGTAATGTAATCAGTAACTACATCCTCGAACATAGCACTAATGTTTTATCCCTAGTGGCAACAGCATATCCATAATCTTAGAGATTTCTGTCACTTCCCCAGATTCACGGAGACATGAACCCACTATCGAGCATAAATACCCCCTCTTGGAGTTAATAGCAAAAACTTGGCCAGAGCCTCTACTAATAACGGAGAGCATGCAAGATCATAAACAACACATAGATATAAATTGATAATCAACATAACATAGTATTCTCTATTCATCGGATCCCAACAAACACAACATATAGAATTACAGATAGATGATCTTGATCATGTTCGGCAGCTCACAAGACCCGACAATTAAGCACAATGAGGAGAAGACAACCATCTAGCTACTGCTATGGACCCATAGTCCAGGGGTAGACTACTCACACATCACTCCGGAGGCGACCATGGCGGCGTAGAGTCCTCCGGGAGATGATTCCCCTCTCCGGCAGGGTGCCGAAGGCGATCTCCTGAATCCCCCGAGATGGGATTGGCGGCGGCGGCGTCTCTGGAAGGTTTTCCGTATCGTGGCTCTCGGTATTGGGGGTTTCGCGACGAAGGCTATTTATAGGCGGAAGGGCAGGTCAGGGGGCCACACGAGGGGCCCAGGAGACAGGGTGGCGCGGCCAGGACCTGGGCCGCGCCGCCCTATCATCTGGCCGCCTCGTGGCCCCACTTCGTTGACTCTCCGGTCTTCTGGAAGCTTCGTGGCAAAATAGGCCCCTGGGCGTTGATTTCGTCCAATTCCGAGAATATTTCCTTACTAGGATTTCTGAAACCAAAAACAGCAGAAAACATCAACTGGTACTTCGGCATCTTGTTAATAGGTTAGTTCCAGAAAATGCACGAATATGACATAAAGTGTGCATAAAACATGTAGATATCATCAATAATGTGGCATGGAACATAAGAAATTATCGATACGTCAGAGACGTATCAGAGGGTGAAGAAGAAGATGATAGACATGCAAGGGGCAAAAACTAGGTAGAGTAGTACTCTAGGCTGCTGCTGCGACTGGGCGCCGATTTGACTGTTAGTATACTAGCAAGCCACCCATCTATAAATTTGCGACGACGTTTGCTGCAGTGATGTCTCGTCACATCAGGTTGACCAGAGAGGGTTTTTTTTTACAGTTTCCATTTCGATATATTTTTCGCCAATAATCGTAGTTCTCTACATGCCAGAGACACGTACCTTAACACGTGGGCAGCATGCAACCGCGCGAGCACCAAAATGGAATGAGAGATGTTTTAGAGCAGAACTTCATTTTCAATGCCTTTCCTAGCTTGGTTTGGAAACCGGACAGAGCTTCAGTGACTTGATGCTTCCAAGATACATTGTGACTATGTGCCACCATCTACCATCCATTTGAGATCCAACGTTCCAAACTATCTCTTATTTCGAAGCTAAGGGCTCCTTTGATTCAAAGGATTTGCATAGGAATTGTGTAGGATTTGGTTCCTATGGGAAAATTTTCTATACATGTTGTTTGATTCATAGGAACATAGCCTATAGGAAAAATTCCTATAGGAATCTTGTAGTGTAATTCCTATAGGAAAAAAGCATTAGCCCATACCTCATGGAAAAATTCCTTTGCTACAATCAGACAAACTTCATCTTCCTATATGATTCAAGTAGATATGCCATTCCAATCCTATACCTTTCCTATTCCTATGTTTTTCCTATCCTTCAAATCAAAGGAGCCAAAAAACTATTCAGAAAATTTTGAAAAAATCCAGTAATATGTAGATGCCTTGTTTTAAAATCTATGAAGCTTGTGATTAAATAGCTTCTTACGTACTCAAGCACTAGTTCAAACTAAATATATATTTGCTCACAAACCTATAATTCAAATCGAATGAAACTTCACCAAAATATAAATCGAAATATGCATGATTTACTGGAAGTTTGAGATATGAACCTTAACATTAATTAAGATGGGACCAAACATTAATTAAGATGGGACCCACGTAGTATGAGATAGTGTAATTCATATAGGAAAAAAGCATTAGCTCATACCTCATGGAAAAATTCCTTTGCTACAATCAAACAAACTTCATCTTCCTATAGGTTTCAAGTAGACATGCCATTCCAATCCTATACCTTTCCTATTCCTATGTTTTTCCTATCCTTTAAATCAAAGGAGAACTCATTTACATGACATTATTTTTTCCATGAAGCAGAGTTAACACACCTATCAATTGGTACATTTTGGAGTGACTAAGAAGGAACCAGGCTTACTTATTCGTTTTCACGTGTAAAACTTGTCTAAATCTTGGTCAAACCAAATTGGCAGGAAATTAAAAAAAACAGAAAAATGAAAAACCAAAGCACATAGTCTTATATGTCATATAGTAAGCATTAAAGTTGATAAACAAGGTCTAGACATATTCAAACCATACAAATCATGTATCTACCCCCTAACCCCTAAACTATGTCTTATGAAGTCAAGCATGAAGAGAAGTGGTTTTGGGTTTCAAACATGGAAATTTCAAAAACCTCCCAAAAACTTTATTTTAGAGTGACTAAGAAGGATACATGCTTCCCTTTTCATTTTCATGTTTTAAACTTGTTTAAATCTTGGTCAAACCTAGGATTTGACCAAGATACAAATGGGCACAAAAAAATAAAAATGAAAAACAAAAGCACATAGTCTTCGTATGTCATATTGTAAGCATTCAAGTTGATAAACAAGGTCTAGATATATCCAAACCAGACAAATCATGTATATACCCCCTATCGATCTTATGAAGTCTAGCATGAAGAAAACTCGTTTTGGGTTTCAAACATGGAAACTTCAAGAACATCCCAAAAGCTTCATTTTAGAGCGACTAAGAAGGATCCAGGCTTACCGTTCCATTTTCATGCTTTAAACTTATTTAAATCTTGGTCAAATCTAGGACTTGGCCAAGTTTCAATTGGGCATAAAATAAAAAAATAGAAAAATGAAAAACCAAAGCGCACATAGTCTTCTTATGTCTAATATATGGTAAGCATTAAAGTTGGTAAACAAAGTCTAGACATATTCAAACTAGACAAATCATGTATCTACCCCCTAACCCCTAAACTCTGTCTTATGAAGTCAAGCATGAAGAGAAGCGGTTTTGGGTTTCAAACATGGAAATTTCAAAAACCTCCCAAAAACTTCATTTTAGGGTGACTAAGAAGGATACAGGCTTCCCTTTTCATTTTCATGTTCTATACTTGTTTAAATCTTGGTCAAACCTAGGATTTAACCAAGATTCAAATGTGCATCAAAATTCAAAAAAAAATTAGAAAAATGAAAAACCAAAGCACATAGTTTTCTTATGTCATATAGTAAGCATTAAAGTTGATAAACAAGGTCTAGACATATTCAAACAAGAAAGAGCATGTATCTACCCCCTATCCCTAAACTTTGTCTTATGTAGTCAAGCATGAAAAGAAGTGGTTTTGGGTTTCAAATATGGAAATTTCAAAAACCTATCAAAAGCTTCATTTTAGAGTGACTAAGAAGGATCCATGCATACCTTTTCATTTTCATATTTTAAACTTGTTTAAATCATTGTCAAACCTAGGATTTGACCAAGATTTAAATGGGCATAAAATAAAAAAAAAACAGAAAAATGAAAAACAAAAGCGCATAGTCTTCTTATGTCACATATATATAGTAAGCATTCAAAAGTTGATAAACAAAGTCTAGACATATTCCAATAAGACAAATCATGTATCTACCCCTAACCCTAAACTCTGTCTTATGAAGTCAAGCATGAAGAGAAGTGGTTTTTGGTTTCAAACATGCATGGAAATTTCAAAAACCTCCCAAAAGCTTCATTTTAGAGTGACTAAGAAGGATCCAGGCTTACCTTTTCATTTTCATGTTTTAAACTTGTTTAAATCTAGGTCAAACCTAGGATTTGACCAAGATTCAAATGGGCATAATAATTCAGACAAAAAAACTAAAGAATGAAAAACCAAAGCACATAGCCTTCTTAATTATGTCATATAGTAAACATTCAAGTAGATAAACAAGGTCTAGACATATTCAAACTAGAAAAATCATGTATATATCTACACCTAACCCTAAACTCTGTCTTATGAAGTCAATCATGAAGAGAATTGGTTTTGGGTTTCAAACATGGAAATTTCAAGAACGGCCCAAAAGCTTCATATATTTTAGAGTGACTAAGAAGGATCCTGGCTTACGTTTTCATTTTCATGTTTGAAACTTGTTTAAATCGTGGTCAAACCTAGGATTTGACCAAGAATCAAATGGGCATAAAATTCTAAAAAATAGAAAAATGAAAAACAAAAGCACATAGTCTTCTTATGTCATATAGTAAGCATTCAAGTTGATAAACAAGGTTTAGACATATTCAAACCAGACAAATCATGTAACTACCCCTAACCCTAAACTCGGTCTTATGAAGTCTAGCATGAAGATAAGTCGTTTTGGGTTTCAAACGTTTAAAGCAAAAGCCCCATTTCAAATATTTCAAACTTATTCAAATTTGGTTCAAATTTGAAAGACATACAAGTTATGAGAAAGTGAACCTTAGCATCTTAATAGTATGAGGAAGGAGAGAGAAATTATTTTCTTTTGTTTGTGGACAACCAACAAGCTTGTAGGTCACCCATAAGAAATTTTCCTTGTGGAACAACATAGTGGATTCCCTCGGGGAATCACCTATATATGTGTGTGTATATATAATAATAATATTAACTTTCGCCATAACTTGGGTCCCATTTATCTTGTGAAGTTTCCCACTATGTATGATGAACTGAACCTTAGCATTAATATGGGACCAACATGTATATGCTATTGGTGTACCCACATGCACGACAGAGGAATGAGAGATAAATTATTTTTGATTGCTAGTTGTTTGATTCTACGGGATTTTTTCCTACACCAGCTAGTTGTTTGATTCATGGGAACATATCCTATAGGAAATAATCCTATAGAAAATAAACATGAGATCATATCTCATTGATAATTCCTTTGGCTGAATCAAAGAGAACTCATCTTCCTACAGGATTCGACTAGGCATGCCACACTAATCATATGTTTTTTTCCTATTCCTACGAATCATGCAGCCCAAGGAAATATTACTTGTGGATAACCTCCACTACAACCTTATCAACTACTTTTTCCTTGTAGATAGGTCTTGTGGACAACATAGTGGATCCTCTTAGCCTTTTGCATAGCGGTGGAGCTTGACAAGAAAGGTTGGAGGGACAACAAGCTGAGAGAAAGTAAAATGAGCTAATATTACGCTGAATTTTACAAATAACATAGGCTTAATTTTTCTAGGTTGGGCGGGCCACGGCTCGGTTTTGCTTCAACTAAGACTAGCCACAATGGGAGTATCATAGGTAGTAGTAGTATCATGCATGTCATGTAGGTATAAATCTTATGTGGCACATCAATTAATGATGAGAGAGGTGAAATTAGTATCATAGGTAGATACAGTATCATAGCATGTAAAACTAGAAATTTTAGTGGCAAACACATCATGTACACATATTTGCATTGAGATTCTACAAAACATTAAATAGAATAGAACTATGATACTAATTCATGATACTATGCATTGTAGGTGTTGTATCATAAACTAGTATCATACTCCCTCCGTCCATAAATAAGTGGACGTGCGGGATTTTCAAGGTAAATTAGTAAAAAGAGAGAAAAATTGCATTGGGAAGATGCAACCAACATCTCTCTCCTCTTTAATTATTTCATCTCCAATAGGCTAAGTGCATGTACAAAATTAAGATAACATGTGTTGAATATTATTGGGTTTGATTTCCATGCGATGAGAGAGAAATAACTTTTGCTAATTTAAAGTGCATTGGGAACATAGAAGTACACTCTTTCATGGACAAAGTTTGAGGCTAGATGTCCACTTATTTGAGGACGGAGAGAGTATGTATGATACTAGTCTATGATACTTCTCATTGTGACTAGTCTAAGTGCTTTTGCACAATGAACACTAGCTATGCACAGACCTCAAAAAACACTTATACATCATTCTACTATTCACAATTTCTTTTTCTAATAGAACTACGTACCATTGTTTTTAATATAATCTTGTGACGAGAGTATATAGTTCTAAAATAGTCATTTATGTTTCGCATAAGTTTAAAAAGGGGTACTTAATTATGAGAGATATCTTTCAACTAATACGTTGTAGGAGTACTTTAATTATGTGAGCTATCGTGTGAAATGCATACTAGAACGAGTACAGAAGGTGTTTGATAATATTACAGGCCACACGCCCAGTGTAGCCTGCATTGTCGGAGCATTACATCAATTTAACAACTACGGAGGAGTAGCCTAGGTAGAGATAACAGGCAAAGGAAATAGTTCAACAGATAGTACAACACAACTACGGAAAGGGAGTAGCCTAGGTAGAGATAAACATGCAAATGAAATAGTTCAACAGATACAAATCTTGCATTACAACACGAGTATTACATAAAGTACATCAGCCCTTCTTTCTGGACCTGTGACGCGAAGGCAGGTTCCATTGCCGGGCGTTGGCGAAGCTTGGGATGAACCACAACGGAACCCGCCGCCATGTCCATCTAATGTTGGTTTGGAAACCAACAGTACAGTCTTCAGAATTCAAACTGAAGCGGCAAATTTATGGAGAAGGAGGATATGAAAGGCCTACTGCATGGTGCGATGTGTAAACAGAGTTGCTTCTCGCCATATTAGGACGGTCATGTTCTGTCCCGTCTTCTACTGGAATGATAATCGGATAGTTCACTCCAAGGAAGAGAGAATATGATCCAAGGGAAATAATCCTCCTCCATGGCCTCGGTGGCATCAACTAACTGGTGTCCATGCTGTACACCTCGCATCCAAGTAAACCCTTACCATACCCGCTAATAGTGCGACCATGACGACCCTCAGAGGTAGCAGCAGCAGGTAAAATCCGAACCAGTCCAGTATAATCCCGCCCGTCAGTAACGCCCCAGGTATGGACCAGAAAAAGTCTAGAACCATCAGGAGATCGTGCTAACCACCAGGAGCCAAGATTGTACCGACCTTGTTTATCAAGTTCTGGCGGAATAGGTGACGTGCTGATCAACAAAGGACCTTTCAAAGGAAAGCACAGCTTGAAGTCAGTTCAGCAAAACTTGATTAGTTCGTTACATACATGAATAATGATACTAGCTAAAATAGTGCCTCCGATCCAAATTAATTGACTCAACTGGATGTATCTAGCTAGATATGCACAAATTAATTGACTCAAGTTTGTCTAGCTAGATGCATTCGCTAGACAAAGCTGAGTCAATTTGATTTGGATATGAGGGAGTACTTTATTTTGACTCAAAGGCATATCGCTGCTGATTTTGATTGAATATAGAGGGGGAAAGGTACAGGCATGACACGAAAACTGCACAACAAAAAGAAAAAGGCTAAAGCTAAATCTGAAACTAGCAGGTAATAGCGAAAACACATCATATGAGATGAGAAAAATTACCCCAAGAAAGTTGATTCCATGCATAAACTTCGCCTGTCTGAGTTACAACAAATACAATACCCTTGTGGATGATTGCATCGGAGTAGCTGAACGCTAAGAACTGGTTGTCAAGAACTGTCCATGTGCTAGAAGCACAGTGAAGGACTGCAATTGCCGCGTTGAAGATGGCAAGAACAGAGAAACTAGTATAATTTGAAGCAGCTGTTGGAACTCGGCAAATAGCTATCTTCAGCAGTTGAAGATGTTGATCATTACACTCGAACACAAGTTTATCCGGGGTGGATTTAAACTCACGTATTGCTGGTAGAGGAATCCGGCGACCAGTGTACACATTGACAAGCTCCCAATTCCAGGGGAAGCCAAGAAGAGCGATCCAATCTCCATTCGCGCCTGCCCACATGCCCGTACCACCATCTGGAATCACGGCATCGAAAGAGATCCTGTCCAGCGGCGTCAGTTGGCACAATGTACCCTTACGCTCTTTCGAATCCTGCTGCTCGCCCTTCTGCGCACCCTGTGGCTTGAACTTGATGACGCGGGAGAAGGGATTGTGCGCGGAGGGTACCTGAGTTTGGTGAGTATGAAGAACACAGGGCAAACCAAACGGCTGAGATGCAGGCAGAGCTACACTTTGTGTTGCTGAATCATGATAAAACTTGCATGAACCGACGAGGCTCGTGGCGGTGATGACATCGCATCGGGATGCGATTTCTTCAATGGGGCCATCAGCAAACACCCAAGAACTGCCACTCTCATTGATCGATCTCGCCATTGGAAGGATGCGGTCAAGTGGGTGTGGGGGTGTGGGAGTGGGACGCTGGCGTTTGGGTATGAGGTATTGGAGGACAGTGCGAGCGGCAGCTGGTGGAGCGATATGGATAAAAGTCCACAACTCCTACTAGTACCATTAAACAGGTGGCTCGAGATGATCCGAAAAAGGCATGGCGGCGGTGGTGCAGGGGCTGCTGGTGTAGGCGGGGTCACCAGAGAAGATGGAGATGAAGAAGACGGAGAGGCAGGCAAAAAAACAATTTGAATTGAAATCAATATACGAGTACTACGGGCGTGCCTTCTCTCTCTGGTCTCCGCTCACCTGTCGTGAAGGCGTGTGACCCGAGAAGAAGCTAATGTATTGTATAGCTGTCCTTGCACGCCGTGGAGCTGTATTTTGTCTCATCAAATCAGCTCTGGAAAGTTTCAGCAGAGAAAAGATCCTTTGCCATCATCATGATATATTACCACGGGCCCACGGCAGTGCACCTTGTACTACCATATACTGTACTGCTCTATATGTTGCACAAACCACCACTTGGACATTTTTTTTGCAGTTTCCACCATGTGGTGGTCTAATATGTTGCAAATTTCACCACTTGGTTATCTAATCAGTTAGTTAGTCATGTTGATAGCAAAATCGACAAGTGGGTTCAACATATCAATGCTCCAATTAATGTTTTAGAAAAAATAGATTTTCAAAATTCATACTTCTTTTATTTAGCTATTTAAAAAGGCTTATTCATTTATTTCAACAAATATTGTGCGGTCTTGAATTTTTTTCAAACAAATATTATGGCATCGGGTTCGGGAATCCTCATAAGGACTGGTCGTGGTACGGGAACCCGAAATGAGGCCCACAACATGGTCGAGAGTGGCAAGGAACCCGTCGAGGTGGATGAACTCGGGAAACCTTGGTAAAGGTAGGGATCTTGAGGAGGCCATTAGGGTTATCCTACCCCCCAATAAGCGTATGAGCGAAAAAAGTTCACATAAGTAGTAGCTATTATTAAAATTTCACAAATATTACGCGCTTTTGAATATTTCAAAAGTATTGTGGCGTCACGTTGGCCTTGCCCGAATTTTACCTTTCAGGCTGGATGTCACGAGCATGATCACTCAACCAACCGGGTCCAAACATATATATACAATTGGCCTCCTCGAGCCTACACCGACCAGATTGTCGTTGAAATTGGATCATATAGTGTCTATAGGATTGATGTCCTAAGGAAATATTCCAACAACGGAAGTCGTTTGATTCGTTGTATTATATTCCTTAGGAATCTTGTTGGGCTTGTTTGGTTCGAAGAAAATTCATAGAAATTTTGTGGGATTCAAATCTCAGTGGCTCCTTTGATTCTTGAATACATGATAATTCATACTAATGCACGTGTTTTTTGTGTAGCACTACAACCAAAGAACATGCAATTCAAATTTGTGTGATTTCTTTCATATAGGATTAATTCAACATGCAATCATATTCAATTCCTGCATTATTTCTATTTTAACATTTTGTACACATCATGCATGCGACCCAAACAATGCATGCATGGTGGGGGGTTGTTTCGTTGCAAAAGCAGTTGGTCACACCACAAACAAACAACAATTAATCTAAATTCACGTGGTTTCCCCGTGATGCAACCAAACAATATTCGATGAAAATAAGCATGCCATAAACATATACAATACACAACATAAAATTTGGCTGCTTTGATTATTCGCAAGATTTTCAAAGTGCGGGAATATGAAAATTGTATGATTAGAGAGTGATGATCATCTCCAAATATTAGGATGGAGAAACAACGGTATTTGGATCCAATAACGTTTGATTACGTGTGAAAACCAAAAGAAATAATAACATACGGTTACACAATGAAGGATTTTTTGTTTTTATATAAAAATGTATTGTCAATGAATTCTGAAAATTGCAAAACTATGAATTAAACAATCAGAAATCGTGTCAGACTAATTCCTACGATTCGAGATTCTAGTACGGAGTATGATTTCTTTGAAGGGGCGCAGAGGGACGTGGGTAGCAATGTCGGGTCCCTGTCTTGTCTATATACACTGTACTTACGTCAGAGTAGTGTTGCTCATGAAGTCTTAATCTGACGTACTCTGAAGCTAGATGCATCACTGTTTCCAGTCTAACACCAGAAATCCTCAACTCGTCTCCAGTCTCTGTCCTCGTTTTTTCGGCAAAATAGACAGAAATAACACAAAGTCAAAAGGATTGGGAAAAACAAACTTTCGACATACTTGGGATATTTTTGTCCAAATTCTCGTTTTTTTCTCTTGGCTTCCCTACCCTTGAATCCATGTCACTTACGTGTGTTGCCCATGCGTCAGGTCCCACACTTCAGTGAGCACAAGTGACGTGCTGTACGTACGCAAACTCCCAGCGATCTTCTTTGTCAAGAGAAGACGCATCAAGATTCAAGACCCGATCGCATTTCTTGCTTTCGGCCTGGGGTCCTCCATGTAAAAGTTAGGGCTTTTGTTTTTCATTTTTCTATTTTTTAGAATTTTATGCCCATTTGATTCTTGGTCAAATCCTAGGTTTGACCACGATTTAAACAAGTTTCAAACATGAAAATGAAAACGTAAGCCAGGATCCTTCTTAGTCACTCTAAAATATATGAAGCTTTTGGGACGTTCTTGAAATTTTCATGTTTGAAACCCAAAACCAATTCTCTTCATGATTGACTTCATAAGACAGAGTTTAGGGTTAGGTGTAGATATATACATGATTTTTCTGGTTTGAATATGTCTAGACCTTGTTTATCTACTTGAATGTTTACTATATGACATAATTAAGAAGGCTACGTGCTTTGGTTTTTCATTCTTTAGTTTTTTGTCTGAATTATTATGCCCATTTGAATCTTGGTCAAATCCTAGGTTTGACCTAGATTTAAACAAGTTTAAAACATGAAAATGAAAAGGTAAGCATGGATCCTTCTTAGTCACTCTAAAATGAAGCTTTTGGGAGGTTTTGAAATTTCCATGTTTGAAACCAAAAACCACACTTCTCTTCATGCTTGACTTCATAAGACATAGTTTAGGGATAGGGGTAGATACATGATTTGTCTGGTTTCAATATGTCTAGACCTTGTTTATCATCTTGAATGCTTACTATATGACATAAGAAGACTATGTGCTTTGGTTTTTCATTTATCTAATTTTTTTGAATTTTATGCCCATTTGAATCTTGGTCAAAACCCAGGTTTGACCAGGATTTAAACAAGTTTAAAACATGAAAATGAAAAGGTGTAAGCATGGATCCTTTGTAGTCACTCTAAAATGAAGCTTTTGGGAGGTTCTTGAAATTTCCATGCATGTTTGAAAGCCAAAACCACTTTTCTTCATGCTTGACTTCCTAAGACAGAGTTTAGGGTTAGGGGTAGATACATGATTTTTCTGGTTTGAATATGTCTAGACCTTGTTTATCAACTTGAATGTTTACTATATATATGACATAATTAAGAAGGCTATGTGCTTTGGTTTTTCATTCTTTAGATTTTTTGTCTGAATTTTTATGCCCATTTGAATCTTGGTCAAATCCTAGATTTGACCAAGATTTAAATAAGTTTAAAACATGAAAATGAAAAGATAAGCAACAATTCTTTAGTCGCTCTAAAATAAAGCTTTTGGGAGGTTTTTGAAATTTCCATGTTTGAAACCCAAAACCACTTCTCTTCATGCTTGACTTCATAAGATGAAGTTTAGGGTCGATAAGGGGTAGATACATGATTTGTTGGGTTTGAATATGTCTAGACCTTGTTTATCAACTTGAATGCTTACTATATGACATAAGAGGACTATGTGCATTGGTATTTCATTTTTTGTTTTCTATGCCCATTTGAATCTTGGTAAATCCTAGGTTTGAGCAAGATTTAAGTCTGGATCCTTCTCTTAGAAACTCTAAAATGAAGCTTTTGGGAGGTTCTTGAATTTACCATGTTTGAAACCAAAAACCACTTCTGTTCATGCTTGACTTCATAAGAAGGAGTTTAGGGTTAGGGGTAGATACATGATTTTTCTGGTTTGAATATGTCTAGACCATGTTTATCAATTTGAATACTTACTATATGACATAAGAAGGCTATGTGCTTTGGTTTTTCATTCTTTCGATTTTTTCTAAATTTTTATACCCATTTGAATCTTGGTAAAATCCTAGGTTCGGCAAAGATTTAAACAAGTTTAAACATGACAATGAAAAGGTAATTAATCCTGGATCCTTCTTAATTAACCAGTCAGTCTAATTAAAATGAAGCTTTTGGGAGGTTTTTGAAATTTCCATGTTTGAAACCCAAAACCACACTTCTCTGCTTCATGCTTGACTTCATATATAATTAAGACAGAGTTTAGGGTTAGGGGGTACATGATTTGTCTGGTTTGAATATGTCTAGACCTTGTTTATGAACTTGAATGTTTACTATATGTCATAAGAAGACTATATGCTTTTGAAATTTCCATGTTTGAAACCAAAAACCACTTCTCTTCATGCTAGACTTCATAAGATCGACCGAGTTTAGGGTTAGGGGTATATACATGATTTGTATGATTTGAATATGTCCAAACCTTGTTTATCAACTTGAATATGCTTAATATATGACATAAGAAGACAGTGTACTTTGGTTTTTCATTTTTCTGATTTTTTAAATTTTCTGCCCATTTGAATCTTGGTCAAATCCTAGGGTTGAACATGATTTAAACAAGTTTATAACATGAAATGAAAAGGTAAGGATGTGTCAACACCCGGATTTTTAAGTCCGAATGCTTATTATGTCATACATCGCAATCCTAGGAATATTGTTGTTGCGAGGCATAATAGTTAAGTATCACAGTCATCATTCATTACAAACCATAAGTCTTACAAATTTCGAATCACATGATCCATATTACATGAATAGTTGATCTATTGATCAACGAACAAACACAAGTTCATAGTTCAACATAGCGGAAGCGTAAGATACACGGACTCTCTAGTCCACAGGCCAACGCTTGACGTCGGAAGGCGCTTAGTTGTCGTAGGCGTCCTGCTGGTCATCTCCTTGTTCATCTTCATACTCTGGCCATTTGAATAGCCAGGGAGAAAGCCGTGAGTACGTTGAGTACTCGCAAACTAATACTAAGGTAAGTGCTAGACAATCTAGTATGGTTTGCTAAGCTCTAGTTTATTTGCATAACGCTAGTTTTAGTTCACAAAGTTTGAGAAAAGCTTATTCAAGTGCTAACTAACCCAAGTGGTAACATTAGTGTCATTCTCACCATTCAAGTGGTGATTTCAATTCAATTCACCACAAGTCATTTCACCATCACCTTTCAACATCATTTTCAAAGATATGACATCGGAAACTGTATGGCCTTTCCAACCGTCCATAACCGTGGACGCGGCTATTCGAATAGGTTTACACTCTGCAGAGGTTGCACACTTGTGCCACAACATTTGATTTCATCCGTCGGGATTACCCCGAATCATCGTAACACAGTACGCGGATCATCAACCATAACCTTTCACTTACAAATCCTAGTATGAGCACCTCTCCCCATGAGCTTGGCCTCCCAGTGAAGACCAACTGTCAACCTGGGAACTGCACAGGGCTTGGCCGTACAATTCACCTCAATTTCACATCATTTCTCAACAACGGAGGCAGCCTCAAGCGTAACCCCTATGACATGTGTTCATAGGGAACCCATACTAAGACGCATAAACTTCCAGTTAAGCCCTACCCATAATCAGGTATTGTGGGGGTACTTAATAATTGGAAAGGTATCGCATTCAAACCAACATCATTGTTTATCAAAAATCACCATCTTCTCTTGTTCACATTCACCTTCAAAAATCATTCAATGGAATGCATCATCATTCCAAGGTTTCAAATTCATTTCAAAATTCACATTGTTCCCATCTAGAGTAGTCAAGTTTTATTTCATTAGCACTAGCTCTAAATCATGAGGGGTGCTATCTTGCTTTGCTTGGAAGAGACTAACTCACTACTCTAGTAACCATCTTGTACTTTGACCAAAGTTAACTATAAAAGTAACTCATTTAGAAAACAAGTAAATCTTGTAAAGTAAAAACTTGGGATAGGTTCATGTAAGAAAAGATAAGAATCATGGTGCCTTGCCCCAAGGAGCTTTGCACTTTGCAAGAATATTAGCTTGCCTTGGTAGTTCTCAAACTGTTCCTCCTCCTCCTCTTGGTAGCAACCTTCTTCTTCGGCGTACTCTCCGGTGCTACCGTCTAAATTTGAATACGAGTATAATTACTCACTAATTCAATGGCTATTCCATACATCACATATAACACACAAACTATTCTATGCACACAAATAAATTAACTAGGGTGCATGGGTTGTGTTGTTTGAAAAGAATTCACTTCTTTTTATTTCATATGTAAATGATAGTTTCCATAGGGTTCTTGAGAAATAATTTCCTCTCATTGAAATCTTCTTAAGATTTAATTTCTCAAACAATCATGTATGAACTCATATTGACCTAAGTCAAATGTTCATCATCATCATTTGTGAAAATGATTTAAATGAGGTAGATCACCTCATACCATTTTAGTAACACTACATATGATTTAAATCTCAAGTAATTCATATAAGAGAGTTTGGACCAGGGGTCCAAACATCCCATGAACTCATGTGAGACAAGTTTAAATGAAGTATAAGACTCCACATAATTTACTTTAATAGTTTTGGACAATATCAACTAGTTAAACTAGCCATAATATCCATTCATTAAACTATGGCATGATCATACAAAGTGACCACACCATTTTATTGCATAAACAATTAGTGTAAGTCAAATGTGAGCTATTAGAGTTGGAATTAAATTAATATCTATTTTGGTTGATTTTTAAGAATTATTTGAATAGGGAAAAGTCCCTGTATTGTTATTTTTATCACATTTATTCTACAAAGAATCTGGCCACGGGGCCAGTGGCATGTGGTAAATAATTTCTCTGGCTTTCCAACCATATAAAGTTCATCAAATTTGGTTTAGCCAATTTAAAACTATTGAATTTCAAAGTGACAGCAGTATTGAAATTCATTTGTAAAGTTTAAACTGGATTTGAAATTAACAGGCCGGCGGGAAAACTAGTTGGGCTAAAAGATTTGAAAACGGCCCAAACCAACCCAGTCCAGCCCAACCACGGTCCAAAGACGCGCGGCGCGCTGACAGGGTGGGGTCCACGCGTCAGTGACTCAGCGTCACCGAAGCGGTACGTTTTAAGTTGGATCGTTGGATTAGAACGAGATCAAACGGCTGTGGTTCATCGTCCCGCCGGCGAGAGGGGAGTTCACCGGCGGCTCAGGTAGGGGGTCGGAGAGCTCACCGTGGCTCCAGCTAGGGTTGGCAATGTGCGCGGTGAAGTTGTGGATGACGGCGAGTCGACTGGTAGCGGTGGCTCGTCCTGGGGTGGCTCCAATCGACGGCGGCGTCCACCAGGTACTGGCGGCTCCGATCTCCAAATTGGAGCAGCTCCGGCTACGATCGAGTGAGTGGAGTGGTGGTGGAGAAGCAGTGAGAGGTGGGGAGTGAGATGGTGTGGTTGGTTTGGTCCAGGGAACTCCCTATTTATAGAATCGCATGAGGGTTGCGGGGCAGTGAGGTGGTCGACATGGGCGCGGCGTCTCCGGTGGCTGGTCGAGCTAGGCGAGGCTATGGCGATGCTCTACGGGTCCAGGCGATGCTACTGGCAGCGACAGCATGGTCGGGGAGCGTCGGAATCGCTCGCGTTGCTTCCGTGTCTGGCGGCGGCGCTCGCGGGATCTTCTTCCCCGTCCACGGCGGCGGCGGTCCAGGGTCTGGTCGAGCTGTTGTCTGGCGGCTTCCAGGTGGCGAGTGGAGGCTCAACGCGTCGAGAGCTGGCCCAGGGCGAGTGCAAGTTGGCGGCGCGTGTACTGAGCGTGTCTGCGCGCATGCATGTGCGACGCGAACGGCGTCCAGGGCGTGTGCTGGCGCGCGTCGTCCGGCGTGTGTCATCCTCGAGCGTGACAATGGCGATGCTAGGGTGGCGTAGGAGGTGCGTTGGCGCACGGTGGCGAAGTGGCCAGGGCTGGGGTGCAAGGGGAGAGAGGGGAGGTCGACGGGCTCGGGGACATGGCCGGCATGGCCATGCCCTAGCTTGCTCTCTCTCTCCCTTAGCATCACTATGCCTCAATTAAGGTTTAAGGGGACCAGGGAACACAATGTGATAGGTTAGGGTAGTTTAGGTGAGGTAGATTCACTATTTGCAATAGTGCTCGAAATTGTAAATTCCAAAAATATCCCAATTTGAAAATATTCAAATGGTGAAAGTTTTTGAAATGTGAGTGTTGATATAAGTTGTAAATGACCAGAGAGGATTTGAGGTGGTGGTGGAAAAATTAGTATTCAAGAATTGGCCAAAATGGCTAAGTGTAGAATGTTGCATGTGTGAAAAAGTTGTGACTTTGGATGAGCCTTGCTCATGATCCAAGATGATTTTGGCATGATGATCTTCACCAAAATTGTTCACATTGATGTTGACTTTGAAATGGTGCAAAGAGTTAGCAAGAGTTGGTTTGGGAAAATTGAATGGCAAGGGCTCAAAGTGGTGATCAGACTAGAATTGTCCAAATTGACCATTATCATATGTGACCTAGATTTGTGTTTGAATTCCATTTGAATTGTGAATCTTTGATTCCAAAAGTTGTAGTAAGTGTTTAATAACATTACTCAACTAATGGTGAAGACCAAATAGGTCTAGGGTCAAAATTTATAAAAATGCCATAGGGCATATGTGAGGGTTTTTAGGGTTTTGCATTTTATGGAATTTCTTCCTCTTTGATTTATTTGGTTGGTGATCTTCATATGATCACACTAGGGTTTTAGAGCATATCAAATACAAGTAATAACACTCATCATGGCATATCACTCAAATGCACAAGTCCTATGCATGGTACTATATGCAAATAGAAAAGTTTTTTGTTGGTTTGAAATTTTGCTTTCTGGAATTCTCTAACTTTCTTTTTATTGAAATTTGGGGTGTTACAAACCCTTCCCCCTTACAAAAGATCTCGTCCCTAGATCGAAAAGAAAGTTAGGTACTAAAGAGATCTGGGTACTCCTTCTTCATGAAGTCTTCGCGTTCCCATGTGGCTTCATCCTCGGTATGATTGCTCCATTGTATCTTCAGAAACTTGATGCTTCGGGTGCGGGTGGTTCGGTAAGCTTCTTCCAGGATGCGAATCGGCACTTCGCGGTAAGTCAGATCCTTGTTGATATCCACCGATCGGTGATCGATGTTCTTGAACACTTCGGTCTTCTCAGGAACTTCAAGGCACTTCCGGAGAAGTGAGATGTGAAACACGTCGTGCACAGCCGACATCTCTTCGGGCAACTCCAGTTGATAAGATACTTCACCTCGGCGGCTGAGGACTTTGAAAGGTCCGACATAGCGGGGTGCAAGCTTTCCTTTCAGCTGAAACCTTTGCATTCCTTTCAAGGGGGATACTTTGAGATAGACGAAGTCTCCGATCTCAAAGGTCATCTCCCGACGTCTCTTGTCGGCGTAGCTTTTCTGTCTGGATTGCGCCGTCTTGAGGTACTCGCGGATCTTGTGGACTTTCTCTTCGGCTTCACGAAGAACATCTGGGCCAAAAACTTGGCTCTCTCCGACTTCCGACCAGTTCAGGGGGGTACGGCACTTCCTTCCGTACAAGGCTTCAAAGGGGGCCATCTGTAGGCTGGCTTGATAGCTATTGTTGTAAGAGAATTCTGCGTAAGGTAGGCAGTCTTCCCACTTGGATCCGTATTCCAGTACGCATGCTCTAAGCATGTCCTCCAGTATCTGGTTTACTCTCTCAGTCTGTCCGTCGGTCTGAGGGTGATAGGCGGTGCTGACATTCAGGCGGGTGCCTAGTCCTTCATGCACTTTCTGCCAGAACCTTGAGGTGAACTGTGAGCCTCTATCTGACACTATCGATTTGGGGGTTCCGTGCAGAGCGACTATTCTGGAGATGTAAAGTTCAGCTAGCTTTGGGCCTTGATAGGTGGTTTTGACGGCGATGAAATGGGCGACTTTGGTCAATCTATCGACAACTACCCATATGGAATCATTGCCTTTGCTGGATTTGGGCAGTCCGGTGATAAAGTCCATTCCTACGGAGTCCCATTTCCATTCTGGAATCTGGAGGGGTTGTAACAGTCCAGCGGGTCGTTGATGTTCTGCCTTGACTCTCTGACAGATGTCACACTTAGCGATATAGCTACCGATCTCTCTCTTCATTCCGTGCCACCAGAATTGTTCTTTCAAGTCTTGGTACATCTTGGTACCTCCGGGGTGGATTGAATAAAGGGTGTCATGGGCTTCTTGCAGGATGACCTATTTCAAGTCAGAGTCCGATGGTACGCAGAGACGTTCTTTGTACCAAAGCACTCCGGCTTCGTCTACGGTGAATCCGGGGGCTTTTCCTGCGGCTATCTGTTTCTTGATTCCGTCAGTGCTAGCGTTGTCCTTCTGGGCTTCCTTGATTTGACCAACCAAGGTGGGTTGCAGTTCTATGCTGGCTAGGAATACTTCACTAACAAGTTCAAGTCTGAACTGTTCAAACTCTTGATGCAAGCTGGGCTGTTCAGTTGTGAGCATGGAGTTCAACTGACACGACAGTCGACTCAAGGCATCCGCTACCACATTGGCCTTGCCGGGGTGGTAGTGAATCTCCATGTCGTAATCCTTGATCAATTCGATCCATCGGCGTTGTCTCATGTTTAGCTCCTTCTGGGTGAATATATATTTGAGGCTTTTGTGGTCGGAGTAGATCTCGCATCGATTACCCATGAGGTAATGACGCCAAACTTTCAAGGCTAAGACCACGGCTGCAAGCTCGAGGTCATGGGTTGGGTAGTTTTGTTCATGTTGCTTGAGTTGTCTTGAAAGGTAGGATACAACCTTGCCTTCTTGCATAAGCACGCATCCAAGTCCAGCCTTGGAGGCGACGCAATATACGTCAAAGGGTTTTGCGATATCTGGCATGATCAGGATTGGGGCTGTTGTCAGTCTACTCTTGAGCTGTTGAAAGCTCTCTTCGCATTTGTCGGTCCACTCAAACTTTCTGTCCTTTTTCAGCAGTTGGGTCATTGGTCGAGCGATGCTCGAAAAACCTTCTACAAATCTGCGGTAGTATCCGGCTAATCCAAGAAAAGCGCGGACCTCGGTTTGTGTGGTTGGGGCTTGCCATTCCATAACAGTTTTGATTTTGGCGGGATCTACGGCAATTCCTCCTGCAGACAAGATGTGTCCCAGGATTCCAACTTCTTCCAGCCAAAACTCACACTTGCTAAACTTGGCATACAACTTGTGTTGTCTAAGGGTTTCTAGGACAATCTCCAAATGCTGTTCATGTTCCTCTTCGGACTTGGAGTAGACGAGGATGTCGTCGATGAAGACAACGGCAAACTTGTCCAAAAAGTTCATGAAGATCTTATTCATGAGATTCATGAAATAAGCGGGGGCATTGGTCAGTCCAAACGACATGACGTTGTACTCATACAACCCATATCTGGTGGTAAAGGCAGTTTTTGGAATGTCGGTGGCTCGGATCTTCAGTTGGTGGTATCCAGTTCTAAGATCTATCTTGGAGAAAACTCTGGATCCGGTGAGTTGGTCAAACAAGTCTTCGATCTTGGGTAGGGGGTATTTGTTTTTGATGGTGACATCGTTAAGCTTACGATAGTCCGTGCATAAACGATTTGCACCATCTTTCTTGTCGACAAACAAGACGGGGGATCTCCAGGGGGATGCACTTGGTCTAATCAAACCTTTGGCTAACATGTCATCTATTTGCTTCTTCAGTTCCACAAGCTCGGTTGCGTTCATGTTGTAGGCTCTCTGGGCTATGGGTCCAGTTCCGGGGATTAACTCGATGATAAACTCGATATCCCGATCCTGGGGCATACCGGGTAGATCATCTGGAAACACATCAGGGTAGCGACAAACGACCCTGATTTGATCCAGAGTTGGCTTGGATACACTTTGGTTGCAGGTGAATTTTCTGGGTAGTTTTTCAGAGACGTGCTCAACTACGATACCGGTGCTGCTAGTCATGGTTATGGCTTTCTTGGCACAGTCTATCAATCCGTTGTGCTTGGACATCCAGTCCATTCCTAGGACAACTTCCAAACCTTTGGTTCCAAGTATGATGAGATTGGCATAGAAATCTACATCATGGATTTTGATTGGTACATTTTTGCAAAATTTTCTGGCTTTGGTGGTTGATCCGGGGATTTGAACTATCATAACATGTTTCAAACTGAGAGGTTGAATTTTACTTGTTGATGCAAAGTCTTCGGTGACAAAAGAATGAGATGCTCCGGAATCAAACAACACTCTGGCAGGGATGTGGTTGACAGAAAACATACCCAGTACAACATCTGGTGCTTCCTGGGCTTCTTCAGCGTTCATGTGGTAGAGGCGGCCGTTGCGGTTGTTGGGGTTGTTGGGGGCGAACTTCTTGCCGGTGGAGACACGGCGTTGCTGCTGAGCAGGTGCAGCGGTGTTGCCGGCGAGCTTGGCAAGACGCTTGGGACACTCGTTGGAGTAGTGCCCCACTACACCACACTCATAACAAGTGATAGTGGTCTTGTCCTGCTTGTTCGCAACGGGAACGACATTGCTTCCGGTTCTGGGAGCGGTGTTGGTGTTGTTGTTGTTGTTGTTAGGGGCTCGGGGCGGAGCGCGGTTGTAGTTGCTGTTGTTGTTGTAGTTGTTGTTGTTGTAGCCTCCTGGCTTGGAGTTTCATCCACTCCGGTTCTGATAACCGGGGCGAGAGTTCTGCATCTGGGGTTTGTTGTTTCTCGGAGTGAAACCTCCGCTTGAGCTAGGGCGAAACTTTTGGGGGTGGCTTGATCCACGCTGATTCGCCATGCGGCGCTTGCGGTTCTCATTGGCTTGGTTTAACTTGCCCTCCATCTGGATGGCGGAGTCAACAAGGGCTTCGAGGTCGGCGAAGGGGATGTTGACGAGGACAGTCTGCATCTCATCATGCAATCCGTTCAGGAATCTCTCCTTCCTCTTCTCAACGGTGTCGGTCTCATCAGGGGCATACCTTGACAGTGTGAGAAACTTGTCGCGGTATTCAACCACCGTCATGCGACCTTGTTTCAGTTCACGGAACTCATCCCTCATCTTCTTGATAAGACCCGGGGGTACATGGTACTTGCTGAACTTGAGTTTGAAATCCTCCCAAGTCATGAATTGACCTCCGTTCATGGCACGGGTGCTTGTCCACCAAGCGCGGGCTGGTCCAGCGAGATAGTGAGTGGCGAACAAAACTTTCTTGTTGGCTTCCACTCCGGCTACCTCCAGATTGTTTTCCATAGTCTGGAGCCAATCGTCGGCGTCGAGGGGCTCCTCGGTCTTGCTAAACACCGGAGGGTTGGTGTTTTGGAAGTTCTTGAGCTTGGATCCGGGGTGGTCATGATTTCCATGGCCTTGTTTGGCGATGTTCTGCAAGGCGATGAGGTTGGCTTGGCGTTCGGCTCTTTCGGTTTCCCGGTCTGCAAGCATGGTTTGCAGCAGTTGCAGCATCGCGTCGTTGGTGCGATTTGGAGGGGCCATCTGAAGATATAGAAGATCATGAGATGAGAGGGAACATTCTAGGGTTCATTTTGGTTAAGTTTGAAAAACATTTGAAAACTTGTAATCTTTTCATGACAAACATAACATTCATTCATTCATGCAACACATAGTACAAACTACAGACATACTCCAATGGTTTTAAGAACCATTCTCATGCTACGATACAAAGGACGGGATACAACTCACACCTACTATAAGTGGAACTAGTGCAACTACTCCTCATCATCGACATCGATCGGGACGTAGTCGTCGGGTCCTGCCTCCAGGAACTCGTAGTCCTCCTCCTCGGTGTTCTCGTCCTCCTCAAAGTCGTTGTCATCGCTCAGGAAGGCGTCTCCTCCCTGAATGTCGATGCCTCCATCGTCATCCTCCAGCTGACGAATCTGATCCTCCTGGGCCTTGACAGTGGCCTCAAGTGACGCGATCCAGGCGCGAAGGCGACGAATCGTAGCGTCCTTCTTGGCACGCTGCTGGCGAAGGCTCTTGCGGTCGTTGTTGAGTAGCTTGATCGCCTCACCCTGCTCGGTGATGTGAGCATGGGTCTTGTTCGCGTAAGCGCGAGTGGCGTCGAGGTCCCTCTGAGTCTGGTAGAGCATGAAGTCCAGGTGCTCAGCATGGTGCCTCAACTCCGGGTGCGGCTGCAGCTCCATGGGCACTCCCGCAGCATCACGCCTCACAAGGTGGGCGTAGCGAGAGGCGAGGATGCGCACCACGTTCTGTCCACAGAGGCGCGCAAGTGCCTCCTGAAGGCCACGTGCGAGTCCGTCGAGCCAGTTGCTCTCGCGGAAGGAGAAGAGGATCCTCTCCGAGGTGGGAGGCTCCATCTTGCCCCTCAAGTCGGCAGTGATCACCCACTGCAACTCTCCTCCGGGCGTGTCGTCCAGCTGGACCCCGTGAAACTCGGGGTGTGGGCGCCCAAGGAAGTCAGAGACGGCGTTGAGGTCATGCTCGAAGATCAAGCTCCCTCCGTTCCCAAGCTGATAAAACTTGGTGTTGATGGGTTCATTCGGCTCCATCTGAAAGAGAATTGGATGAGTAAGTTAGAGAGTGCAAGTGTGGCAAAATTTTAAGTTGATTCAAATAAGATAGAGCATGATTCATCAAATTTTTGGCAAAGTCTCAAAGACAAGAGTGTAGTAAATTTTCACAAATAATTTCTTTCATTTGATTTCAAAGTTAAGTTTTTCAGAACGCCCATTCTAACTAAGGTCTTCTAAGGTCAAACAATGGCTCTGATACCAACTTGTCAACACCCGGATTTTTAAGTCCGAATGCCTATTATGTCATACATCGCAATCCCAGGAATATTGTTGTTGCGAGGCATAATAGTTAAGTATCACAGTCATCATTCATTACAAACCATAAGTCTTACAAATTTGGAATCACATGATCCATATTACATGAATATTTGATCTATTGATCAACGAACAAACACAAGTTCATAGTTCAACATAGCGGAAGCGTAAGATACACAGACTCTCTAGTCCACAGGCCAACGCTTGACGTCGGAAGGCGCTTAGTTGTCGTAGGCATCCTGCTGGTCATCTCCTTGTTCATCTTCATACTCTGGCCATTTGAATAGCCAGGGACAAAGCCGTGAGTACATTGAGTACTCGCAAACTAATACTAAGGTAAGTGCTAGACAATCTAGTATGGTTTGCTAAGCTCTAGTTTATTTGCATAACGCTAGTTTTAGTTCACAAAGTTTAAAAAAAGCTTATTCAAGTGCTAACTAACTCAAGTGGGAACATTAGTGTCACTCCCACCATTCAAGTGGTGATTTCAATTCAATTCACCACAAGTCATTTCACCATCACCTTTCAACATCATTTTCAAAGATATGACATCGGAAACTGTATGGCCTTTCCAACCGTCCGTAACCGTGGACGCGGCTATTCGAATAGGTTTACACTCTGCAGAGGTTGCACACTTGTGCCACAACATTTGATTTCATCCATCGGGATTACCCCGAATCATCGTAACACAGTACGCGGATCATCAACCATAACCTTTCACTTACAAATCCTAGTATGAGCACCTCTCCCCATGAGCTTGGCCTCCCAGTGAAGACCAATCACAACTTTGGGAACTGCACAGGGCTTGGCCGTACAATTCACCTCAATTTCACATCATTTCTCAACAACGGAGGCAGCCTCAAGCGTAACCCCTATGACGTGTGTTCAGAGGGAACCCATACTAAGACGCATAAACTTCCAGTTAAGCCCTACCCATAATCAGGTATTGTGGGGGTACTTAATAATTGGAAAGGTATCGCATTCAAACCAACATCATTGTTTATCAAAAATCACCATCTTCTCTTGTTCACATTCACCTTCAAAAATCATTCAATGGAATGCATCATCATTCCAAGGTTTCAAATTCATTTCAAAATTCACATTGTTCCCATCTAGAGTAGTCAAGTTTTATTTCATTAGCACTAGCTCTAAATCATGAGGGGTGCTATCTTGCTTTGCTTGGAAGAGACTAACTCACTACTCTAGTAACCATCTTGTACTTTGACCAAAGTTAACTATAAAAGTAACTCATTTAGAAAACAAGTAAATCTTGTAAAGTAAAAACTTGGGATAGGTTCATGTAAGAAAAGATAAGAATCATGGTGCCTTGCCCCAAGGAGCTTTGCACTTTGCAAGAATATTAGCTTGCCTTGGTAGTTCTCAAACTGTTCCTCCTCCTCCTCTTGGTAGCAACCTTCTTCTTCGGCGTACTCTCCGGTGCTACCGTCTAAATTTGAATACGAGTATAATTACTCACTAATTCAATGGCTATTCCATACATCACATATAACACACAAACTATTCTATGCACACAAATAAATTAACTAGGGTGCATGGGTTGTGTTGTTTGAAAAGAATTCACTTCTTTTTATTTCATATGTAAATGATAGTTTCCATAGGGTTCTTGAGAAATAATTTCCTCTCATTGAAATCTTCTTAAGATTTAATTTCTCAAACAATCATGTATGAACTCATATTGACCTAAGTCAAATGTTCATCATCATCATTTGTGAAAATGATTTAAATGAGGTAGATCACCCCATACCATTTTAGTAACACTACATATGATTTAAATCTCAAGTAATTCATATAAGAGAGTTTGGACCAGGGGTCCAAACATCCCATGAACTCATGTGAGACAAGTTTAAATGAAGTATAAGACTCCACATAATTTACTTTAATAGTTTTGGACAATATCAACTAGTTAAACTAGCCATAATATCCATTCATTAAACTATGGCATGATCATACAAAGTGACCACACCATTTTATTGCATAAAAAATTAGTGTAAGTCAAATGTGAGCTATTAGAGTTGGAATTAACTTAATATCTATTTTGGTTGATTTTTAAGAATTATTTGAATAGGGAAAAGTCCCTGTCTTGTTATTTTTATCACATTTATTCTACAAAGAATCTGGCCATGGGGCCAGTGGCATGTGGTAGATAATTTCTCTGGCTTTCCAACCATATAAAGTTCATCAAATTTGGTTTAGCCAATTTAAAACTATTGAATTTCAAAGTGACAGCAGTATTGAAATTCATTTGTAAAGTTTAAACTGGATTTGAAATTAACAGGCCGGCGGGAAAACTAGTTGGGCTAAAAGATTTGAAAACGGCCCAAACCAACCCAGTCCAGCCCAACCACGGTCCATAGACGCGCGGCGCGCTGGCAGGGTGGGGTCCGCACGTCAGTGACTCAGCGTCACCGAAGCGGTACGTTTTAAGTTGGATCGTTGGATTAGAACGAGATCAAACGGCTGTGGTTCATCGTCCCGCCGGCGAGAGGGGAGTTCACCGGCGGCTCAGGTAGGGGGTCGGAGAGCTCACCGTGGCTCCAGCTAGGGTTGGCAATGTGCGCGGTGAAGTTGTGGATGACGGCGAGTCGACTGGTAGCGGTGGCTCGTCCTGGGGTGGCTCCAATTGACGGCGGCGTCCACCAGGTACTGGCGGCTCCGATCTCCAAATTGGAGCAGCTCCGGCGACGATCGAGTGAGTGGAGTGGTGGTGGAGAAGCAGTGAGAGGTGGGGAGTGAGATGGTGTGGTTGGTTTGGTCCAGGGAACTCCCTATTTATAGAATCGCATGAGGGTTGCGGGGCAGTGAGGTGGTCGACATGGGCGCGGCGTCTCCGGCGGCTAGTCGAGCTAGGCGAGGCTATGGCGATGCTCTATGGGTCCAGGCGATACTACTGGCAGCGACAGCGTGGTCGGGGAGCGTCGGAATCGCTCGCGTTGCTTCCGTGTCTGGCGGCGGCGCTCGCGGGATCTTCTTCCCCGTCCACGGCGGCGGCGGTCCAAGGTCTGGTCGAGCTGTTGTCTGGCGGCTTCCAGGTGGCGAGTGGAGGCTCAACGCGTCGAGAGCTGGCCCAGGGCGAGTGCAGGTTGGCGGCGCGTGTACTGAGCGTGTCCGCGCGCATGCATGTGCGACGCGAGCGGCGTCCAGGGCGTGTGCTGGCACGCGTCGTCCGGCGTGTGTCGTCCTCGAGCGTGACAATGGCGATGCTAGGGTGGCGTAGGAGGTGCGTTGGCGCACGGTGGCGAAGTGGCCAGGGCTGGGGTGCAAGGGGAGAGAGGGGAGGTCGACGGGCTCGGGGACATGGCCGGCATGGCCATGCCCTAGCTTGATCTCTCTCTCCCTTAGCATCACTATGCCTCAATTAAGGTTTAAGGGGACCAGGGAACACAATGTGATAGGTTAGGGTAGTTTAGGTGAGGTAGATTCACTATTTGCAATAGTTGCAAATAGTGCCCGAAATTGTAAATTCCAAAAATATCCCAATTTGAAAATATTCAAATGGTGAATGTTTTTGAAATGTGAGTGTTGATATAAGTTGTAAATGACCAGAGAGGATTTGAGGTGGTGGTGGAAAAATTAGTATTCAAGAATTGGCCAAAATGGCTAAGTGTAGAATGTTGCATGTGTGAAAAAGTTGTGACTTTGGATGAGCCTTGCTCATGATCCAAGATGATTTTGGCATGATGATCTTCACCAAAATTGTTCACCTTGATGTTGACTTTGAAATGGTGCAAAGAGTTAGCAAGAGTTGGTTTGGGAAAATTGAATGGCAAGGGCTCAAAGTGGTGATCAGACTAGAATTGTCCAAATTGACCATTATCATATGTGAGCTATATTTGTGTTTGAATTCAATTTGAATTGTGAATCTTTGATTCCAAAAGTTGTAGTAAGTGTTTAATAACATTACTCAACTAATGGTGAAGACCAAATAGGTCTAGGGTCAAAATTTATAAAAATGCCATAGGGCATGTGTGAGGGTTTTTAGGGTTTTGCATTTTATGGAATTTCTTCCTCTTTGATTTATTTGGTTGGTGATCTTCATATGATCACACTAGGGTTTTAGAGCATATCAAATACAAGTAAGAACACTCATCATGGCATATCACTCAAATGCACAAGTCCTATGCATGGTACTATATGCAAATAGAAAAGTTTTTTGTTGGTTTGAAATTTTGCTTTCTGGAATTCTCTAACTTTCTTTTTATTGAAATTTGGGGTGTTACAGGATGGATCCTTCTTAGTCACTCTAAAATGAAGCTTTTGGGATGTGTTCTTGAAATTTCCATGTTTGAAACCCAAAACGACTTCTCTTCATGCTAGACTTCATAAGATCAACCGAGTTTAGGGGTAGGGGTAGATACATGATTTGTATGGTTTGAATATGTCCAAAAACCTTGTTAATTTATCAACTTGAATGCTTACTATATATGACATAAGAAGACTATATGCTTTTGTTTTTAATTTTTATGATTTTTTATGAATTTTATGCCCATTTGAATCTTTTGGTCAAATCCTAGGTTTGACGAAGATTTAAACAAGTTTAAAATATGAAAATGAAAATGTAAGCATGGATCCTTCTTAGTCACTCTAAAATAAATCTTTTGGGAGGTTCTTCAAATTTCCATGTTTCAAACCCAAAACCACTTCTCTTCATGATTGACTCCATAAGACAGAGTTTAGTGTTAGGGGTAGATATATACATGAGTTGTCTGGTTTTAATATGTCTAGACCTTGTTTATGAACTTTAATGCTTACTATATATATGACATAAGAATGCTATGTGCTTTGGTTTTTCATTCTTTTGATTTTTTTCTGAATTTGTATGCCCATTTGAATCTTGGTCAAATCCTAGGCGGTTTGACCAAGATTTAAACAAGTTTAAAACATGAAAATGAAAAGGGAAGTCTTTATCCTTCTTAGTCAATCTAAAATGAAGCTTTTAGGATGTTCTTGAAATTTCCATGTTTGAAACCCAAAATGACTTCTCTTCATGCTAGACTTCATAAGATCAACCGAGTTTAGGGTTAGGGGGTAGATACATGATTTGTATGGTTTGAATATGTCCAAACCTTATTTATCAACTTGGATATGCTTACTATATGACATAAGAAGACTATGTAGTTTGGTTTTTCATTTTTCTGATTTTTTTTAATTTTCTGCCCATTTGAATCTTGGTCAAATCCTAGGATTGAACATGATTTAAACAAGTTTATAGCGTGAAATGAAAAGGTAAGGATGGATCCTTCTTAGTCACTCCAAAATGAAGCTTTTGGGATGTGTTCTTGAAATTTCCATGTTTGAAACCCAAAACGACTTCTCTTCATGCTAGACTTCATAAGATTGACCGAGTTTAGGGTTAGGGGTAGATCGATACATCATTTGTATGGTTTGAATATGTCCAAACCTTGTTAATTTATCAACTTTAATGCTTACTATATGACATAAGAAAACTATTTGCTTTGTTTTTTCTTTTTTCTGTTTTTTTATTTTGGTAACCATTTGAATCTTGTCAAATCCTAGGTTTTACCTAGATAATTTAAACAAGTTTAAAACATGAAAATGAAAAGGGAAGCATGTATCGTTCTTAGTCACTCTAAAACGAAGCTTTTGGGAGGTTTTTGAAATTTCCATGTTTGAAACCCAAAACCACTTCTCTTCACATGCTTGACTTCCTAAGACAGAGTTTAGGGGTTAGGGGGTATAGATACATGATTTGTATGGTTTCATATGTCTAGACCTTGTTTATCAACTTTAATGCTTACTATATGACATAAGAAGACTATGTGATTTGGTTTTTCATTTTTCTGTTTTTATTATATTTTTCTGCCCATTTGAATCTTGTTGGTCAAATCCTAGGTTTGACCAAGATTTAGACAAGTTTAACACGTGAAAACGAATAAGTAAGCCTGGATCCTTCTTAGTCACTCCAAAATGTACCAATTGATAGATGTGTTAACTTTGCTTCATGGAAAAAATAATGTCATGTAAATGAGTTAACTTGGATTTCCTACCCTTGAATCCATAGGAAACTTTGTTCTAGTGCACTATAATAATCAACCGAGTTTTTACACCAACAGGTATGTCACTTACGTGTGGTGCCCACGCGTGAGGTCCCACACTTCAGTGAGCACAAGTCACGTGCAATAGGTACGCAAACTCCCAGCCATCTTCTTTGTCAAGAGAAGACGCATCAGCATGCGTATTGGAAGTCTCTGGGTCCTTCAGGATCCTTCGGTTGTCCCTCTCACACAACAAAAACAAATCTCTCTCATTCTCGGCCTCGCTCGACTCGCTCGCTCGCTCGCTCGCACCTCCTGCTCACTAACAAACCCTGCACAATAGTCAACATCGTCACCCGAAAAAGGGGAGACACCATAATGCGCTCCCTTCTTCTGTCCTTCCGAGTGATCCCTCTTCCTCCGAGTTTCACTAGCTAGACGGGCAAACACACATGTGCTGCATAGTAATAATAAAAAGGTAGAAAAATCGATATATGAATCTATAATTAAATAGGTTAAACTAGGGTTTTGCCCAGTACTACAGATCAAGGTTCAAAAAAATCCAACTACGGGGTTCGAACAACACGATTCTAATCCAAGAATTTTGTCTACCTCATCCAAATGGCCTCAAACTATAGGGTTAGCATCTATCTAGTGCAGTATGTGTGAAAATGTATGCACTATGTGTGCTATAACTTGTATGTCTTTCAAATTTGAACCAAATTTGAATAAGTTTGAAATATTTGAAAAAGGGGCTTTTGGCTTAAACGTTTGATACCCAAAACGACTTCTCTTCATGCTAGACTTCATAAGACCGAGTCTAGGGTTAGGGGGTAGATACATGATTTGTCTGGTTTGAATATGTCTAAACCTTGTTTATCAACTTTAATGCTAACTATATGACATAAGAAGACTATGTGCTTTGGTTTTTCATTTTTCTGTTTTTTTTTTTGAATTTTATGCCCATATATTTGAATCTTGGTCAAATCCTAGGTTTGACAAAGATTTAAACAAGTTTAAAACATGAAAATGAAAAGGGAAGCATGTATCCTTCTTAATTAGTCACTCTAAAATGAACCTTTTGGGATGTTCTTGAAATTTCCATGTTCGAAACCCAAAACGACTTCTCTTCATGCTAGACTTCATAAGATCGACCGAGTTTAGGGTTAGGGGTATATACATGATTTGTATGGTTTGAATATGTCCAAACCTTGTTTATCAACTTGAATATGCTTACTATATGACATAAGAAGACTGTGTACTTTGGTTTTTCATTTTTCTGATTTTTTAAATTTTCTGCCCATTTGAATCTTGGTCAAATCCTAGGGTTGAACATGATTTAAACAAGTTTATAACATGAAATGAAAAGGTAAGGATGGATCCTTCTTAGTCACTCTAAAATTAAGCTTTTGGGATGTGTTCTTGAAATTTCCATGTTTGAAACCCAAAATGACTTCTCTTCATGCTAGACTTCATAAGATCAACCGAGTTTAGGGGTAGGGGTAGATACATGATTTGTATGGTTTGAATATGTCCAAAAACCTTGTTAATTTATCAACTTGAATGCTTACTATATATGACATAAGAAGACTATATGCTTTTGTTTTTCATTTTTATGATTTTTTATGAATTTTATGCCCATTTAAATCTTTTGGTCAAATCCTAGGTTTGACAAAGATTTAAACAAGTTTAAAATATGTAAATGAAAAGGTAAGCATGGATCCTTCTTAGTCACTCTAAAATAAAGCTTTTGGGAGGTTCTTGAAATTTCCATGTTTGAAACCCAAAACCACTTCTCTTCATGATTGACTTCATCAGACAGAGTTTAGGGTTAGGGGTAGATATATCCATGAGTTGTCTGGTTTTAATATGTTTAGACCTTGTTTATCAACTTTTTAATGCTTACTATATATATGACATAAGAATGCTATGTGCTTTGGTTTTTCATTCTTTTGATTTTTTTTCTGAATTTGTATGCCCATTTGAATCTTGGTCAAATCCTAGGCGGTTTGACCAAGATTTAAACAAGTTTAAAACATGAAAATTAAAAGGGAAGTCTGTATCCCTCTTAGTCACTCTAAAATGAAGCTTTTAGGATGTTCTTGAAATTTCCATGTTTGAAACCCAAAACGACTTCTCTTCATGCTAGACTTCATAAGATCGACCGAGTTTAGGGTTAGGGGGTAGATACATGATTTGTATGGTTTGAATATGTCCAAACCTTGTTTATCAACTTGGATATGCTTACTATATGACATAAGAAGACTATGTACTTTGGGTTTTCATTTTTCTGTTTTTTTTAATTTTCTGCGCATTTGAATCTTGGTCAAATCCTAGGATTGAACATGATTTAAACAAGTTTATAACATGAAATGAAAAGGTAAGGATGGATCCTTCTTAGTCACTCTAAAATGAAGCTTTTGGGATGTGTTCATGAAATTTCCATGTTTGAAACCCAAAACGACTTCTCTTCATGCTAGACTTCATAAGATCGACCGAGTTTAGGGGTAGGGGTAGATACATGATTTGTATGGTTTGAATATGTCCAAAAACCTTGTTAATTTATCAACTTGAATGCTTACTATATATGACATAAGAAGACTATATGCTTTTGTTTTTCATTTTTATGTTTTTTTATGAATTTTATGCCCATTTGAATCTTTTGGTCAAATCCTAGGTTTGACAAAGATTTAAACAAGTTTAAAATATGAAAATGGAAATGTAAGCATGGATACTTCTTAGTCACTCTAAAATAAAGCTTTTGGGAGGTTCTTGAAATTTCCATGTTTGAAACCCAAAACCACTTCTCTTCATGATTGACTTCATAAGACAAAGTTTAGGGTTAGGGGTAGAAATATACATGAGTTGTCTGGTTTTAATATGTCTAGACCTTGTTTATCAACTTTAATGCTTACTATATATATGACATAAGAATGCTATGTGCTTTGGTTTTTCATTCTTTTGATTTTTTTTCTGAATTTGTATGCCCATTTGAATCTTGGTCAAATCCTAGGCGGTTTGACCAAGATTTAAACAAGTTTAAAACATGAAAATGAAAGGGAAGTCTGTATCCTTCTTAGTCACTCTAAAATGAAGCTTTTAGGATGTTCTTGAAATTTCCATGTTTGAAACCCAAAACGACTTCTCTTCATGCTAGACTTCATAAGATCGACCGAGTTTAGGGTTAGGGGGTAGATACATGATTTGTATGGTTTGAATATGTCCAAACCTTGATTTTTTTTAATTTTCTGCCCATTTGAATCTTGGTCAAATCCTAGGATTGAACATGATTTAAACAAGTTTATAACATGTGATGACCCACAAGTATAGGGGGTGTATCGTAGTATCTTCGATAAGTAAGAATGTCGATCCCAACGAGGAGCAGAAGGTGTTGACAAGCAGTTTCGATGAAGGATTCAGTGTAAATGCTCACAGACAAGTATTCAGGGGGTTTTGATGTAGCAGATGAATAAAGTACGAGTAAGTAAAGTGCGAGAGTAACAATTGCAGCGAGTGGCCCAATCCTTTTTAGCACAAAGGACAAGCCGGTTTGTTTACTTATAATGACCAAACGTTCTCGAGGACACACGGGATTTTAGTCTAGTGCTTTCGCTACATACGGCTAATTAATCTTCATTGTTTTGATAAGTGTTGTGTGGGTGAACCTGTGCTAATGTACCGCCCTTCCTAGGACTAATACATACTTGTGATTATACCCCTTGCAAGCATCCGCAACTACAAGAAAGTAATTAAGATAAATCTAACCACAGCCTTAAACTCTGAGATCCTGCTATCCCTCCTGCATCGATATACCAACGGGGGTTTAGGTTTCTGTCACTCTGGCAACCCCGCAATTGGCAAACGAGTACAAGATGCATTCCCCCTAGGCCCATAAAGGTGAAGTGTCGTGTAGTCGACGTTCACACGACACCACTAGAAGAATAACACCACAACTTAAATATCATAACATTGAATATTACTCAACCATACTTCACTACTAACATTTAGACTTCACCCATGTCCTCAAGAAATAAACGAACTACTCACGAGACATCATATGGAACATGATCAGAGGTGATATGATGATGAATAACAATCTGAACATAAACCTTGGTCCAACGGTTTCACTCAATAGCATCAATAACGAGTAGAAATCAACACCGGGAGAGTTTCCCCTATCAAACAATCAAGATCAAACCCAAATTGTTACAGCGGTGACAATGTGCAGCGGTGGAGACGGCGGTGATGATGATGGAGATGATGATGATGGTGATGGAGATGATGTCCAACTCGATGGCGGTGACGATGGCGTCGATTACCCCCTCCGGGAGAGAATTTCCTCGGCGGATCTCAGCCTGCCGGAGAGCTCTTTTCTCTCTGGTGTTCTCCGCCTCGCAGAGGCGGCTGTGACTCTTCGCGACCTATCCCCTGGAGCTTAGGTTTTCGGGACGAAGACGTTCGCGAAGAAAAGGAGGCGAGAGGGGGCTGTGGGCCCCCTCCTCAGAGGGCGGCGCGGCCAGGCCTTGGGCCGCGCAGGCCTATGAGGTGGGCCCACCTCGGGTCCCCTCGGCTCCCCCTTCTAGCTCCCTTCGTCTTCTGGAAAAATAGGATTTTTCATATAATTTCCGTCAACTGTTGATCTTCCGAAATATTGCATTCTGACGGCGCTTTTTCCAGCAGAATCCTGACTCCTGTGCGCGATCCTCCAATAATCATGAATCATGCAAAATAGATGAAATAACATAAGTATCATCTCCAAATATGAAATATATCAATGAATAACAACAAATTATGATATAAAATAGTGATGCAAATTGGACGTATCAACTCCCCCCAAGCTTAGACTTCGCTTGTCCCCAAGCGAAACTGAACTCGGTAAACAGGACCACATGTTTATGGAGTGAAGAGTCGATAAATAAAATACGGACAAGAAGCATCATATTCATTCACACAAGACATTCTAGTAAACAACTTCCTCATATAATTCAACTTGAAACAAGTATAAGGTAATCACAAATAAAGGTGCATAAGAAATCATAGTTGGTGATGGCAAACTTCGTTCTTGGTCAAAGAACAGTTAACAGGTTATAATTATCTATCGAGCAGCGCTCTTATGTTAAAGTTTGTATGGCACAACTTGCATACTCAATCTTAATAATCTCCTTATGATCATTGATAACTTTCAAAGCTATATTCATTCAGATAAAACTTGTACTAAACAAGGAAGAGTAAAAGACATGATGAGGTAAATCACAATATAGTAGTTTGATCACAACAACTCAAATGCTTGCTTAAGATGGAGGGAAATAGGTTTACTGACTCAACATAAAGTAAAAGACAGGCCCTTCGCAGAGGGAAGCAGGGATTAAATCATGTGCTAGAGCTTTTTCAGTCTTGAAATCATATAAGGAGAATGAAAGTAACATTTTGAGAGGTGTTTGTTGTTGTCAACGACTGGTAGCGGGTACTCTAACCCCCTTGCCAGGCAAACCTTCAAAGAGCGGCTCCCATTTTATTTTTGTGTGGCACTCCTTCCAACCTTTCTTTCACAAACCATGGCTAACCGAATCCTCGGGTGCCTGCCAACAATCTCATACCATGAAGGAGTGCCTTTTTATTTTAGTTTTATTATGATGACACTCCCCCCAACCTTTTCTTACACAAGCCATGGCTAACCGAATCCTTCGGGTGCCGTCCATCAATCACATACCATGGAGGAGTGTCTATTTAGGTTAATTAATTTGGGACTGGGAATCCCATTGCCAGCTCTTTTTGCAAAATTATTGGATAAGCGGATGAAGCCACTAGTCCATTGGTGAAAGTTGCCCAACAAGATTGAAAGATAAAACACCACATACTTCCTCATGAGCTATAAAACATTGACACAAATAAGAGATAGTAAATTTTGAATTGTTTAAAGGTAGCACACAAAGTATTTACTTGGAATGGCAGGAAATACCATGTAGTAGGTAGTTATGGTGGACACAAATGACATAGGTTTGGGTTAAGGTTTGGATGCACGAGAAGTATTCCCTCTCGATACGATGTGTCTTTGGCTAGCAAGGTTAATTAGCAAGCATAAGAGTCGAGGGAAACAAACAAATATACATGTGATAGAAACAATCATCCATCTTCCTTGCAAGCACAAACAGTTTTAACTTCAGAATAATAAGCTATGAGCTGACAAGAAAGGAAGATAATGAAACAACTACATGTATTCCTCTTTTCTACTTAAACCTCAAAGTGTTGTTGCTATTGACCAATGCTATGTTTGCCAAAACCAAATAGATTTATTCAATGCTCCCAAAGTGATACCAATACTAATAACAAGATCAATCATATAATAAGGATTGCAAACTAAAATAAGATGTGCAACATGTAAATGATAAGACTTCTCATTAATATTCCATAACGATAACTCACACCAAGGGATACATAGACAACCAACTAAAGGAGAGATACTTCCACACTGCAACCCATTTTATATGATAACTTCCCTACTCATGATATGACACTACTTGATAGTAAAAAGTAAAAGGTAGTGATGATGTGATACCGCGGCACTCCCCCAAACTTGGAACAAACCAAGGGGATGCCAATACCGATGATGAATTACTCCTTCGGCGATGGTGGTGATGAATTCTTGACAAGCTTCTCAACAAGCTCCTGAAGCTCATCAATCTTGTACATGAGGTTGCGGATCATCTCCGAATTGTGCTCGACGTGGTTAAGAAGTATGTCCGACGGCGAGTCCCAACTCTTGGAGTTATTTCCCCACTCTTCACCCTCAGGCTTCATCCTTCCTGCAGTGTTAGAACGATCTATATCCCAATTGCTAGGCAATGCTGCCTTGGGAGTCCTTTCAATTTGACTATTGAAAATTAGATTGCGGAAGGGATGGTGAGTGCCTGAAGAAGATGTCTTTGGAGCTAGGTAATGACGTGGAACCCTTCCTCCGGTGCGAATTCTTGCGCTCTTGTTTGCACTAAAAGGGTTATCCACCACCTCGATGCTTGTGATGGTAGCACGCGGGTATGCGCGCGAGTCTTCCTCCACCTCTTCTTCATCCTCTTCCTTGACGCTCTTGTCCATCTTTTTCCACTCGGGATCTTGAATATCTTCATCCGAAAGCTCCTTGACCTTGTTCTTGGAGACCATGGTGCTTCTAGACTGAAAACAGATCCTGGCAGAAATAGCTCGAAACAAAACACGTCGGGGAAACGATATACGGACCTTCAGGGGTCCGGGGGATTATATAGCAGGAATTTGTATGTCATAAGGAAAGTACCAGGTCGAACCAGAGTCGGAAAGAGGCGACGAGGCGGCCAGCTCATAGGGCGGCGCGGCTGGTCAGCCCGCGCCGGCCTATGAGGGAACGCCCTCGTGCGTCTCCTCCACTCCGTTTCGATCTCGTAATTTTTCATATTTTCCAAAAGTACCAAAAACATTGTTCGGAAAGTAAATTGCGAACTTTTTATTACCAGTACTGTTACCTATTCAAAGTCGAGTTCTGGCGGACTGTCAATTTGACCTTTGATGAAATCCTCCGGTGTTTCCACTCGAATAACATCAACATCTACATTGTAAGAATCACCTGAGATATAATGCTTGAGTCTTTGTCCATTCACCACTTGTGTGGCATTGCCTTGGAGAGAGCTAATTTTAATTGCTCCTGAACGATACACCTCCTCGACAACATATGGTCCTTCCCATTTCGAGAGTAATTTCCCTGCAAAGAATCTGAGACGAGACCGATACAATAGGACTTTATCCCCAATATTAAATTCTCTTTTGATAATCCTTCTATCATGCCATTTTTTAACTTTCTCTTTAAAGAGTTTAGCATTTTCATAACCTTCACTTCTCCATTCATCTAGAGAACTCAATTGCAGCAACCTCTTATTACCAGCTAGTTTGGGATCTTTATTTAATTCTCTAACAGCCCAATAAGCTTTGTGCTCTAGTTCTAAAGGTAAATGACAAGCTTTTCCATAAACCATTTTATAAGGTGACATTCCCATGGGATTTTTATAAGCAGTTCTATAAGCCCATAGTGCTTCCTTCAATTTACTAGCCCAATTCTTTCTAGTTTTATTAACAGTCTTTTGCAAGATAGATTTAATTTCTCTATTTGATAGTTCTACTTGCCCACTAGTTTGGGGATGATAAGCGGAAGCAATTCTATGATTAATGCCATATTTAGCAAGAGTTTTTCTAAAACCACCATGAATAAAATGAGAACCTCCATCAGTCATAATATATCTAGGAACTCCAAATCGAGGAAAAATAATATCTAAAAGCATTCTTAAAGAGGTCTCACCATCAGCACTTTTTGTAGGTATGGCTTCCACCCATTTAGTAACATAATCAACAGCAACAAGTATATGAGTGTTACCTTCTGAAGAGGGAAAAGGTCCCATGAAGTCAAATCCCCAACAATCAAACGGTTCAATAACAAGAGTATAATTCATAGGCATTTCATTGCGTCTGGAGATATTACGAACCCTTTGACATTCGTCACAAGATAAAATAAACTTCCTTGCATCTTTGAAGAGAGTTGGCCAATAAAAACCTGATTGTAGAACCTTTTGGGCGGTTCTATCTCCGGCGTGATGTCCTCCATAAGCACTACCATGACATTTACTCAATATCTCTTGCTGTTCATATTCGGGAACACATCTTCGTACAATACCATCCACTCCTTTATATAAGTGTGGGTCATCCCAGAAATAATGCCTCAAGTCATAAAAGAATTTCCTCCTTTGCTGGGCTGAAAAGGTTGGAGGCAAGTACTTGGAAACAATAAAGTTAGCATAATCAGCATACCAAGGACTGTCTCGCGAGCCAATTGTTCATTTGGAAAACTATCATTAACAGGAACAGGATCATAAGCAATATTTTCCAATCTAGACAAGTTATCAGCAACAGGATTATCAGCACCTTTCCTATCTACAATATGTAAATCAAATTCTTGCAACAGAAGTACCCATCTAATAAGCCTTGGCTTAGCATCTTTCTTTTGCATAAGGTATCTGATTGCAGCATGATCAGTGTGTATAGTAACTTTTGAATCAACAATATAGGATCTAAACTTATCACAAGCAAAGACTACAGCTAACAATTCTTTTTCAGTAGTAGCATAATTTCTTTGAGCAGCATCAAGGGTTTTACTAGCATAATGAATAACATTCAATTTTTTATTTACTTGCTGTCCAAGAACAGCACCTACAGCAAAATCACTAGCATCACACATAATTTCAAATGGTAAGTTCCAATCAGGAGGTTCAACTATAGGAGCAGTTGTTAAGGCTTTCTTTAGAGTTTCAAAAGCTTCCTTACAATCATCATCAAAAGCAAAAGGTACATCTTTTTGAAGAAGATTAGTAAGAGGCTTTGAAATCTTGGAGAAGTCTTTAATAAACCTCCTATAAAACCCAGCATGACCAAGAACACTACGAATACCTTTAACATCCCTAGGGTAGGGCATCTTCTCAATTGCTTCAACTTTAGCTCTATCAACTTCAATACCTCTCTCGGAAATTTTATGTCCCAATACAATTCCTTCATTAACCATAAAGTGGCATTTCTCCCAATTAAGAAAAAGGTTAGTTTCTTCACATCTCTGCAAAACTTTATCAAGGTTCCGCAAGCAATTATCAAAAGAATTCCCATAGACAGAAAAATCATCCATGAATACCTCTACAATACTCTCGCAAAAGCCATGAAAAATAGCAGACATGCATCTTTGAAAAGTAGCAGGGGCATTACATAAACCAAAAGGCATACGTCTATAAGCATAAGTTCCATAGGGACAAGTGAAAGTGGTTTTCTCTTGATCCTTAGTTTTAACAGCAATTTGTGAGAACCCAGAATAACCATCAAGAAAACAAAAATGAGTATTCTTAGACAGCCTTTCTAACATTTGATCAACAAAAGGTAAAGGGTAATGATCTTTCTTAGTAACTTTATTAACTTTTCGATAATCAATGCACATTCTATACCCTACAACTACTCTTTGAGGTATGAGCTCATCATTATCATTAGGCACAACAGTCATTCCTCCTTTCTTAGGAACACAATGCACAGGACTAACCCATCTACTATCGGCAATAGGATATATAATACCAGCTTCAAGAAGTCTTAATACCTCATTTCTTACCACATCCTTCATCTTAGGAATTAGACGACGCTGAGGTTCAACAACAGGCTTCGCATCATCTTCCATATTAATGGCATGTTGGCAAATAGAGGGAGAAATCCCCTTCAAGTCATCAAGAGTGTAGCCAATAGCACCTCGGTGTTTCTTCAATATTTCCAATAACCTTTCTTCTTCAAACTCTGAAAGCTTAGAACTAATAATAATAGGATATATTTTCTTATCATCAATATGAGCATATTTAAGATTATCAGGCAATGGTTTTAAATCAAAGACAGGATCTTCCTTTGGTGGCGGTGTTGTACCCAGATCTTCTAACGGTAAATCATGCTTAAGAATAGGTTGACGAAGGAAAATTTCATCAAGCTCATCTCTTTCTTCCCTAAAAACTTCACTCTCACTATTCTCCAAATGTTGCTGCAAAGGATTATTAGGAGCAAGAGCAATAGATGCACACTGTTCAACTCTAAAATCATTATTAGGCAAATCAGCTTTATAAGGAGTTTTGGTAAATTTAGAGAAGTTAAACTCATAAGATTCACCAGCAAATTTAGTCAAAATTTTCTCTTTCTTGCAATCTATAATAGCTCCACAAGTATTTAGAAAAGGTCTACCAAAAATGATAGGACAATATTTACTAGCAGCAGAACCAAGTACCAAAAAGTCAGCAGGATATTTAATCTTACCGCATAGAACTTCCACATCTCGAACAATACCAATTGGAGAGATAGTTTCTCTATTAGCCAACCGAATAACCACATCAATATCTTCAAGTTCACAAGAACCAATTTCGTGCATAATCTCCGTGTAAAGCTCATAAGGAATAGCACTAATACTTGCACCAATATCACATAAACCATAATAACAATGATCTCCAATTCTAACAGATAGCATAGGAACACTAGCTTGCTTAGACTTATTAGGATGTGAAACAATATTAGAAGCATCTTCACAGAAAATAATATGACCATCCTCCACATTTTCAGTCGCAAGATCTTTAACTATTGCAACAGCGGGTTCAACTTTTATTTGTTCTTCAGGTTCTATAGGTTTCTTTTCACTTTTATGAACCGCACTATTTATAACAGAGTACTCCTTCATTTTAGCAGGGAAAGGAGTTTTTTCAATATAAGCTTCAGGAATAACATGATCAACAGTTTCAACTACAACACATTTATTAATAGATGAATCAATTTTATCTTTATACGGTTCATGATACTTATCAAAATTCTTCTTAGGCAATTCATAATGAGAAGCAAAAGCTTTATAAAGATTTGCAGCAACTTGAGAATCAAGACCATAAGTAGCACTCATATTACGAAATTTATCAGTATCCATAAAAGCTTCAATGCATTTATAATCATAATTTATACCTGATTCTCTATCTTTGTCGTTCTCCCATCCTTCAGTATTTTCCTGGATCCGATTAAGAAGGTCCCTTTTAAACTCTTCCTTGTTGCGTGTAAATGATCCAGAACAAGAAGTATCCAGCAAGGTCTTGTCTTCAAAAGAAAGTCTTGCATAGAAATTGTCAATAATAACATTACCAGGAAGCTCATGAATGGGGCATTTGAGCATCAAAGACTTCAATCTCCCCCACGCTTGGGCAATACTCTCTCCATCATGAGCCCAAAAATTATATATGCGGTTCCGATCCTTGTGAATTTCACTTGGAGGATAGAACTTAGAATAAAACCGGGGCACAATATCATTCCATTCAAGAGAATCCCCATTATCCAGTAATTTATACCAATGCGCCGCTTTACCAGACAGCGATATAGAGAATAGTTTCTTCCTCACTTCATCCATAGCAATACCTGCACACTTGAATAAACCGCATAATTCATGTAAGAACAGTAAATGATCTCCAGGGTGGACAGTTCCATCCCCTGTATAACGGTTATCCACTACACGTTCAATAATTTTCATAGGTATTTTGTATGGTATCTCTTCCTCACCTGGCGCCTCATCCACTACCTTTGCAGTAGTAGTAGATTTTCCAAATAAAAACTCAAGAGAAGATCTCTCCATAATGAATTATGGTAGTAGGCAGAAATAAAATCAGCACAAACAGTAGAAATTTCCCTTACCAATTCCACTTACCAATAGCGCTTCACTCCCCGGCAACGGCGCCAGAAAATAGTCTTGATGACCCACAAGTATAGGGGGTGTATCATAGTATCTTCGATAAGTAAGAGTGTCGATCCCAATGAGGAGCAGAAGGTGTTGACAAGCAGTTTCGATGAAGGATTCACTGTAAATGCTCACAGACAAGTATTCAGGGGGTTTTGATGTAGCAGATGAATAAAGTACGAGTAAGTAAAGTGCGAGAGTAACAATTGCAGCGAGTGGCCCAATCCTTTTTAGCACAAAGGACAAGCCGGTTTGTTTACTTATAATGACCAAACGTTCTCGAGGACACACGGGATTTTAGTCTAGTGCTTTCGCTACATACGGCTAATTAATCTTCATTGTTTTGATAAGTGTTGTGTGGGTGAACCTGTGCTAATGTACCGCCCTTCCTAGGACTAATACATACTTGTGATTATACCCCTTGCAAGCATCCACAACTACAAGAAAGTAATTAAGATAAATCTAACCACAGCCTTAAACTCTGAGATCCTGCTATCCCTCCTGCATCGATATACCAACGGGGGTTTAGGTTTCTGTCACTCCGGCAACCCCGCAATTGGCAAACGAGTACAAGATGCATTCCCCTAGGCCCATAAAGGTGAAGTGTCATGTAGTCGACATTCACACGACACCACTAGAAGAATAACACCACAACTTAAATATCATAACATTGAATATTACTCAACCATACTTCACTACTAACATTTAGACTTCACCCATGTCCTCAAGAACTAAACGAACTACTCACGAGACATCATATGGAACATGATCAGAGGTGATATGATGATGAATAACAATCTGAACATAAACCTTGGTCCAACGGTTTCACTCAATAGCATCAATAACGAGTAGAAATCAACACCGGGAGAGTTTCCCCTATCAAACAATCAAGATCAAACCCAAATTGTTACAGCGGTGACGATGTGCAGCGGTGGAGACGGCGGTGATGATGATGGAGATGATGATGATGGTGATGGAGATGATGTCCAACTCGATGGCGGTGACGATGGCGTCGATTTCCCCCTCCGGGAGGGAACTTCCCCGGCGGATCTCAGCCTGCCGGAGAGCTCTTTTCTCTCTGGTGTTCTCCGCCTCGCAGAGGCGGCTGTGACTCTTCGCGACCTATCCATTGGAGCTTAGGTTTTTGGGACGAAGACTTTCGCGAAGAAAAGGAGGCGAGAGGGGGCTGTGGGCCCCCTCCTCACAGGGCGGCGCGGCCAGGCCTTGGGCCGCGTCGGCCTATGAGGTGGGCCCACCTTGGGTCCCCTCGGCTCCCCCTTCTGGCTCCCTTCGTCTTCTGGAAAAATAGGATTTTTCATATAATTTCCGTCAACTGTTGATCTTCCGAAATATTGCATTCTGACGGCGCTTTTTCCAGCAGAATCCTGACTCCGGTGCGCGATCCTCCAATAATCATGAATCATGCAAAATAGATGAAATAACATAAGTATCATCTCCAAATATGAAATATATCAATGAATAACAGCAAATTATGATATAAAATAGTGATGCAAATTGGACGTATCAACATGAAATGAAAAGGTAAGGATGGATCCTTCTTAGTCACTCCAAAATGAAGCTTTTGGGATGTGTTCTTGAAATTTCCATGTTTGAAACCCAAAACGACTTCTCTTCATGCTAGACTTCATAAGATCGACTGAGTTTAGGGTTAGGGGTAGATACATGATTTGTATGGTTTGAATATGTCCAAACCTTGTTAATTTATCAACTTTAATGCTTACTATATGACATAAGAAAGCTATTTGCTTTGTTTTTTCTTTTTTCTGTTTTTTTATTTTATTTTGGTAACCATTTGAATCTTGTCAAATCCTAGGTTTTACCAAGATAATTTAAACAAGTTTAAAACATGAAAATGAAAAGGGAAGCATGTATCGTTCTTAGTCACTCTAAAATGAAGCTTTTGGGAGGTTTTTGAAATTTCCATGTTTGAAACCCAAAACCACTTCTCTTCACATGCTTGACTTCATAAGACAGAGTTTAGGGGTTAGGGGGTATAGATACATGATTTGTATGGTTTCATATGTCTAGACCTTGTTTATCAACTTTAATGCTTACTATATGACATAAGAAGACTATGTGATTTGGTTTTTCATTTTTCTATTTTTATTTTATTTTTCTGCCCATTTGAATCTTGCTGGTCAAATCCTAGGTTTGACCAAGATTTAGACAAGTTTAACACGTGAAAACGAATAAGTAAGCCTGGATCCTTCTTAGTCACTCCAAAATGTACCAATTCATAGATGTGTTAACTTTGCTTCATGGAAAAAATAATGTCATGTAAATGAGTTAACTTGGATTTCTTACCCTTGAATCCATAGGAAACTTTGTTCTAATGCACTATAATAATCAACCGATTTTTTACACCAACAGGTCTGTCACTTACGTGTGGTGCCCACGCGTGAGGTCCCACACTTCAGTGAGCACAAGTCACGTGCAATAGGTACGCAAAGTCCCAGCCATCTTCTTTGTCAAGAGAAGACGCATCAGCATGCGTATTGGAAGTCTCTGGGTCCTTCAGGATCCTTCGGTTGTCCCTCTCACACAAAAAAAAAACAAATCTCTCTCATTCTCGGCCTCGCTCGACTCGCTCGCTCGCTCACTCGCACCTCCTGCTCACTGACAAACCCTGCACAATAGTCAACATCGTCACCTGAAAATGGGGAGACACCATAATGCTCTCCCTTCTTCTGTCCTTCCGAGTGATCCCTCTTCCTCTGAGTTTCACTAGCTAGACGGGCAAACACACATGTGCTGCATAGTAATAATAAAAAGGTAGAAAAATCGATATATGAATCTATAATTAAATAGGTTAAACTAGGGTTTTGCCCAATACTACAGATCAAGGTTCAAAAAAAATTCAACTACGGGGTTCGAACAACACGATTCTAATCCAAGAATTTTTTCTACCTCATCCAAATGGCCTCAAACTATAGGGTTAGCATCTATCTAGTGCAGTATGTGTGAAAATGTATGCACTATGTGTGCTATAACTTGTATGTCTTTCAAATTTGAACCAAATTTGAATAAGTTTGAAATATTTGAAAAAGCGGCTTTTGACTTAAATGTTTGAAACCCAAAACGACTTCTCTTCATGCTAGACTTCATAAGACCGAGTTTAGGGTTAGGGGGTAGATACATGATTTGTCTGGTTTGAATATGTCTAAACCTTGTTTATCAACTTTAATGCTAACTATATGACATAAAAAGACTATGTGCTTTGGTTTTTCATTTTTCTATTTTTTTTTGAATTTTATGCCCATATATTTGAATCTTGGTCAAATCCTAGGTTTGACAAAGATTTAAACAAGTTTAAAACATGAAAATGAAAAGGGAAGCATGTATCCTTTCTTAATTAGTCACTCTAAAATGAACCTTTTGGGATGTTCTTGAAATTTCCATGTTCGAAACCCAAAACGACTTCTCTTCATGCTAGACTTCATAAGATCGACCGAGTTTAGGGTTAGGGGTATATACATGATTTGTATGGTTTGAATATGTCCAAACCTTGTTTATCAACTTGAATATGCTTACTATATGACATAAGAAGACTGTGTACTTTGGTTTTTCATTTTTCTGATTTTTTAAATTTTCTGCCCATTTGAATCTTGGTCAAATCCTAGGGTTGAACATGATTTAAACAAGTTTATAACATGAAATGAAAAGGTAAGTATGGATCCTTCTTAGTCACTCTAAAATGGAGCTTTTGGGATGTGTTCTTGAAATTTCCATGTTTGAAACCCAAAACGACTTCTCTTCATGCTAGACTTCATAAGATCAACCGAGTTTAGGGGTAGGGGTAGATACATGATTTGTATGGTTTGAATATGTCCAAAAACCTTGTTAATTTATCAACTTGAATGCTTACTATATATGACATAAGAAGACTATATGCTTTTGTTTTTCATTTTTATGATTTTTTATGAATTTTATGCCCATTTGAATCTTTTGGTCAAATCCTAGGTTTGACAAAGATTTAAACAAGTTTAAAATATGTAAATGAAAAGGTAAGCATGGATCCTTCTTAGTCACTCTAAAATAAAGCTTTTGTGAGGTTCTTGAAATTTCCATGTTTGAAACCCAAAACCACTTCTCTTCATGATTGACTTCATAAGACAGAGTTTAGGGTTAGGGGTAGATATATACATGAGTTGTCTAGTTTTAATATGTCTAGACCTTGTTTATCAACTTTTTAATGCTTACTATATATATGACATAAGAATGCTATGTGCTTTGGTTTTTCATTCTTTTGATTTTTTTCTGAATTTGTATGCCCATTTGAATCTTGGTCAAATCCTAGGCGGTTTGACCAAGATTTAAACAAGTTTAAACATGAAAATGAAAAGGGAAGTCTGTATCCTCCTTAGTCACTCTAAAATGAAGCTTTTAGGATGTTCTTGAAATTTCCATGTTTGAAACCCAAAACGACTTCTCTTCATGCTAGACTTCATAAGATCGACCGAGTTTAGGGTTAGGGGGTAGATACATGATTTGTATGGTTTGAATATGTACAAACCTTGTTTATCAACTTGGATATGCTTACTATATGACATAAGAAGACTATGTACTTTGGTTTTTCATTTTTCTGATTTTTTTAATTTTCTGCCCATTTGAATCTTGGTCAAATCCTAGGATTGAACATGATTTAAACAAGTTTATAACATGAAATGAAAAGGTAAGGATGGATCCTTCTTAGTCACTCTAAAATGAAGTTTTTGGGATGTGTTCTTGAAATTTCCATGTTTGAAACCCAAAACGACTTCTCTTCATGCTAGACTTCATAAGATCGACCGAGTTTAGGGGTAGGGGTAGATACATGATTTGTATGGTTTGAATATGTCCAAAAACCTTGTTAATTTATCAACTTGAATGCTTACTATATATGACATAAGAAGACTATATGCATTTGTTTTTCATTTTTATGATTTTTTATAAATTTTATGCCCATTTGAATCTTTTGGTCAAATCCTAGGTTTGACAAAGATTTAAACAAGTTTAAAATATGAAAATGAAAATGTAAGCATGGATCCTTCTTAGTCACTCTAAAATAAAGCTTTTGGGAGGTTCTTGAAATTTCCATGGTTGAAACACAAAACCACTTCTCTTCCTGGTTGACTTCATAAGACAGAGTTTAGGGTTAGGGGTAGATATATACATGAGTTGTCTGGTTTTAATATGTCTAGACCTTGTTTATCAACTTTAATGCTTACTATATATATGACATAAGAATGCTATGTGCTTCGGTTTTTCATTCTTTTGATTTTTTTTTCTGAATTTGTATGCCCATTTGAATCTTGGTCAAATCCTAGGCGGTTTGACCAAGATTTAAACAAGTTTAAAACCTGAAAATGAAAAGGGAAGTCTGTATCCTTCTTAGTCACTCTAAAATGAAGCTTTTAGGATGTTCTTGAAATTTCCATGTTTGAAACCCAAAATGACTTCTCTTCATGCTAGACTTCATAAGATCGACCGAGTTTAGGGTTAGGGGGTAGATACATGATTTGTATGGTTTGAATATGTCCAAACCTTGTTTATCAACTTGGATATGCTTACTATATGACATAAGAAGACTATGTACTTTGGTTTTTCATTTTTCTGATTTTTTTAATTTTCTGCTCATTTGAATCTTGGTCAAATCCTAGGATTGAACATGATTTAAACAAGTTTATAACATGAAATGAAAAGGTAAGGATGGATCCTTCTTAGTCACTCTAAAATGAAGCTTTTGGGATGTGTTCTTGAAATTTCCATGTTTGAAACCCAAAACGACTTCTCTTCATGCTAGACTTCATAAGATCGACCGAGTTTAGGGTTAGGGGTAGATACATGATTTGTATGGTTTGAATATGTCCAAACCTTGTTAATTTATCAACTTGAATGCTTACTATATAGGGATTTCTATTTTCGTGCCCTCGGTTCCTTAGTTGTGCTCAGTTTTCCCCAGCTCCTTAGTTTTTCCTCAGTTTTCCCCAAGTCCTTGTTTGAAACCCGCAGAAGCAGCTCCGATGGCAGGAATCCGTTAAGTTGACCGTTCCGTGCTGACGAGTGGGGTCGTGTTGTTTGTGGGGTCACGTCGTGTGGGGCTAGTAGGAAGGAACCGCGTGGGACAGGACGAGACCATGTTTGTGTGGCCGTGTGGGGCCGTAGCGTGTGGAGCCGTGTGGGTCCGGGACGTGGGCACGAGTGGTTTCTGTCTCTTTTTGCCCAAATTAGCAGTTTTCAATGTACCTTTTTCCTCTCTCTCTCGCTCGATCTCATTCCTATTTGATAGCCCAAATTGGTAGCAAATCTAGAGCAGCTTCTCCTTCTGTTTTTTAACGCCATTCATTTCTTTATGCCTTCGTTTTTACCCAATCAGGTAGGAAATCTAGGGCACAAATCCAGAGAAAATATAGGATAAGCTTGCATAGAGCAGCCAACATAGCATAGATATATTCATGACAGATCCAACAGTAGTACTGATAGAACCCTACAACATAAGCTACATTTTTCATGAATTTAAGCTGCTCTACAGATAGAGCAGTCACATACAGAGAGTGCAGTAGGCATGTTCAACGCCTCCAGGTTGCGCCTGTGACTCGCCTGGAGGTTGCGCAGGTGAATCCCAAGTGCTTTGTGTTTGGCCATGAACGCATGCACGTTCACCGTCGTTCCAACGCTAGCGCCGCATCTGCCAATGGATTCAGCATGGTTCACCAGGCAGTTGAAGTCGGTGGCGCGGAGCTTCCTGTTGCAGAAGGGGCACTTGTAAATGCCTCGAGCAAAGGGGCCATCGTAATGGCCAGACTGCAGCCTCCTGAGGACGTGACGAGTCTTGGTGTGGAAGGACTCGTCGTCGCTGTCGACGTCGCTGCTCTGCACCTGTCACGTAGCACCAAAGATCATGCAAAAAACATGGAGTCAGTTGCAACGATGATGGAACAGAGAGTGAACAAAGATCATGCATGATAATATGGGCTCGAAAAAAAGAGGTTGCCTCAGTTACATTGGACACACTTATATCCCAGGATTTGAGCCAGCAAACCAAAGATCATGCACAACAAATTTGAACACACCAATTGTTTACTGACCAAACCCTGAATCAATTTGTGACCAAATATTCATCATCATCGGCACAAATCTTAAACAAAAGCAAATTACAAGCACTAATAACGCAAGATCTAACACAAAAGGATTGAACTAGGAACAGACGCACCCTAATAACGCTAGATCTAACACAAATGGATTGAACTAGGAACAGACGAACCCTAATAACGCTAGATCTAACACAAATGGATTGAAATGGGATAAGAACAAGGGAGCAAAGGGTTACCTCCGGCTCGTCGTCGACGATGCTGGTGTCGTAGGGGTTCTCCGGCGCGACGTACGGCACTGGTTCGTACGGGTCCCAAGCGACGGGGGCCTGGACGGTGGCGGCGGCCGATGCGCCGGCGGCTGATGCGCCGACTGCTACGTTGGAAGCAGCGACAGGGGCCTGGACGGGGGCAGCGGCCGATGCACCGGCGGCTGATGCGCCGACAATGGGCATCTCATTCTTCTCCATCGCCGACGGTTTTCTTCGGGGTTTTTTCTTCGGTTGTGGAGAAGATGATGGGACAGGAGAGGCGGTTGCAGTGAGAACGTGCGTCGAGGGAGAGGAAAAGGGCTCTATAAAGATGAAGGTGGCGTGTACCGCAACACGCGTCCGCTATGCACGGCTGCAGCGTGCACCGCGACACGAGTCTAACCCTGGGACGTTTGGTGTACTCAGTTATAACCTCGGGCCTTATACAGAAATTTTATCTGTACTCAGTTTTCCCCTCGAGTACTTAGACTGGCAAGTGCAATATACTCAGTTTTACCCTCAAGTAGCTAGTCAACAGAGAGTCAACAAATGAGATTAACATATCTAACTGAGGAATTTCATGCGCAAAAAAATTCAAAAAAATAAAAACATAGTGGCACCTACTCATGGAGTCTTCCTACGCAACCTGCCACCAAGAAAACCTTAACAAACATATATAAATCAAGTTTTACCACAAATTGCCACTTCTCAGAATCACTAGTGTAGCTATGAAGATGCATGGTTTTCCACTCAAACCCCTTACAAAACATCTTCCCCAAAAACATAGTTTGTCTAAATGATGCCATAATTGTCACACTCATGTATATTTGAATTGCAAATAATTTGATGTAGCCCAATATGAATTATATTGTACAAAACATGCATTTTTCATTTTGTAATTCTTTTTGTTTGAATCCCTTAGTCTATTTACTATTTATGTGCCCTTGGATTGTTAGTACTACTCAGTTTTGCCCTCAAGTTCTGTCACAAATGCTCTCAGAAGCCCAAACTTATCCTGATTGGTTGAGCCGTTGTCACACGGATCGACTCCACGAACCGTTGATCAACTGATCTAACGGGCAGTATACCCCTCCCCGTCTCTTCGTGGCCACCCCTCTCTCTCTCTCTCTCTTCATGGCCACCCCTCTCTCTCTCTGTCGGTGGATATAGTTTTGGCTTTCGCTTTCCTTTTTCTTTTAGGGGATATAGTTTTGGCATATAGTTTTAGTAATTTGAAACGGCCCAAAAATGGTATAATTTTGGTATAAACATGAGGCATACATATTTGCGGATTTCGGTGAATGCATTATGTCACCCCCCTAACAATTATCAACTATCTTTCGCTTTCCTTTTTCTTTTAGGGGATATAGTTTTGGCATATAGTTTCGGTATTTTGAAACGGCCCAAAAGTGGTATAATTTCGGTATAAACATGAGGCATACATATTTGCGGATTTCGGTGAATGCATTATTTTCACCCCTCTAACAATTATCAACTATCTTTCGCTTTCCTTTTTCTTTTAGGGGATATAGTTTTGGCATATAGTTTCGGTAATTTGAAACGGCCCAAAAGTGGTATAATTTCGGTATAAACATGAGGCATACATATTTGCGGATTTCGGTGAATGCATTATTGTCACCCCTCTAACAATTATCAACTATCTTTCGCTTTCCTTTTTCTTTTAGGGGATATAGTTTTGGCATATAGTTTCGGTAATTTGAAACGGCACACACTAATATAGTTCGGTGAGCAATGATAAGAATCCCTTGTATAAACATGAGGCATACATAAAGCGTTCCAATATAGTTGGTAATTTCGGTGAATGCACACACTAACCATGAAAACAACTACAAGTACATGTAACTGAATAATGAATTTGTAACAAGGTATCCCTTGTAACAACTTCTAGCGCCTGGTGAGCAATGATAAGAATCCGATCGCAATTATACAACAGAAAAAACAACCACCTATCAGATTAGCTTGCTTCTTCAACTCGATCAGCTGCCTTAACTGCTTGTTCATTTTCTTCAGTTCTCCCTTCACTTCCACCAGTCCTACATTGGGAGCATTAGGCATAATCGGAACGGCTCCTCTCTCCGCCGCATTCTCTACAGCAAGTCCCCCCTCCCAAATTGCGCTCCCCAATAGCGCCAATTGATTCCTGCAATTGAAGCCTCTGAACGTACACATCGATCCACTCGAAATGCCTGCATTTCTTCAGGATCTGAAAACAACAACGGGAACCCTAAATCCCAAATTCGATGGAATAGCAAGAAAATCGAGAGAAAACAGAGAAATTGGAGCGAGATCTAACCTTATCCCCCTCTCTATATGGCAAGCTCTCGCATGCAAGGAACTCACGTCCATGGTTGCCGTTCTCGTCCGTCTTACAGATCGACCGCTTCAGAGGCTCCTGGCGTGGGCAGTCAGGGCATCTTGTCAAAGGCACGGGTCCATACTGCGGCCATGAAGAACGGGAGGTCGAAGAGAAACTAGACATCACCCGCCTGCCGGAGAAGGGCTGCCGCTGGTGGAGAAGAAGAACAATGGGGCGCGGGGAAAGAAAGGGGAAGCAATGGCACGGGCACGGGCGCAGGGCTGGCTCGGGCTCCCATTTTGCAACGGTCACCTGGGTAAGCCGTGGGTCTGGCGCACTTAACGTGGACAAGTTGTGGGTCCCACGATGATCTGGATAAGTGAAGACGTGTCCACTGCAGGGCACCAACAGCGGCCCCACTTGCCAGCACCAACCAACGTCAACTAACGGGATTCCTTCCGTCCGAGCTCCTTCTGCGGGTTTCAGACAAGGTTTTGGGGAAAACTGAGGAAAAACTAAGGGGCTGGGGAAAACTGAGCACAACTAAGGAGCCAGGGGTCCGAAAATAGAAATCCGTACTATATATGACATAAGAAAACTATTTGCTTTGTTTTTTCTTTTTTCTGTTTTTTTTATTTTGGTAACCATTTGAATCTTGTCAAATCCTAGGTTTGACCAAGATAATTTAAACAAGTTTAAAACATGAAAATGAAAAGGGAAGCATGTATCGTTCTTAGTCACTCTAAAACGAAGCTTTTGGGACGTTTTTCAAATTTCCATGTTTGAAACCCAAAACCACTTCTCTTCACATGCTTGACTTCATAAGACAGAGTTTAGGGGTTAGGGGGTATAGATACATGATTTGTATGGTTTCATATGTCTAGACCTTGTTTATCAACTTTAATGCTTACTATATGACATAATAAGACAATGTGATTTGGTTTTTTTATTTTTCTGTTTTTATTTTATTTTTCTGCCCATTTGAATATTGTTGGTCAAATCCTAGGTTTGACCAAGATTTAGACAAGTTTAACACGTGAAAATGAATAAGTAAGCCTGGATCCTTCTTAGTCACTCCAAAATGTACCAATTGATAGATGTGTTAACTTTGCTTCATGGAAAAAACAATGTCATGTAAATGAGTTAACTTGGATTTCCTGCCCTTGAATCCATAGGAAACTTTGTTCTAATGCACTATAATAATCAACCGACTTTTTACACCAACAGGTCTGTAACTTACGTGTGGTGTCCACGCGTGAGGTCCCACACTTCAGTGAGCACAAGTCACGTGCAATAGGTACGCAAAGTTCCAGCCATCTTCTTTGTCAAGAGAAGACGCATCAGCATGCGTATTGGAAGTCTCTGGGTCCTTCAGGATCCTTCGGTTGTCCCTCTCACACATAAAAAAACAAATCTCTCTCATTCTCGGCCTCGCTCGGCTCGCTCGCTCGCACCTCCTGCTCACTGACAAACCCTGCACAATAGTCAACATCGTCACCCGAAAAAGGGGAGACACCATAATGCTCTCCCTTCTTCTGTCCTTCCGAGTGATCCCTCTTCCTCCGAGTTTCACTAGCTAGACGGGCAAACACACATGTGCTGCATAGTAATAATAAAAAGGTAGAAAAATCGATATACGAATCTATAATTAAATAGGTTAAACTAGGGTTTTGCCCAGTACTACAGATCAAGGTTCAAAAAAATCCAACTACGGGGTTCGAACAACACGATTCTAATCCAAGAACTTTTTCTACCTCATCCAAATAGCCTCAAACTATAGGGTTAGCATCTATCTAGTGCAGTATGTGTGAAAATGTATGCACTATGTGTTCTATAACTTGTATGTATTTCAAATTTGAACCAAATTTGAATAAGTTTGAAATATTTGAAAAAGGGGCTTTTGGCTTAAACGTTTGAAACCCAAAACGACTTCTCTTCATGCTAGATTTCATAAGACCGAGTTTAGGGTTAGGGGGTAGATACATGATTTGTCTGGTTTGAATATGTCTAAACCTTGTTTATCAACTTTAATGCTAACTATATGACATAAGAAGACTATGTGCTTTGGTTTTTCATTTTTCTATTTTTTTTTGAATTTTATGCCCATATATTTGAATCTTGGTCAAATCCTAGGTTTGACAAAGATTTAAACAAGTTTAAAACATGAAAATGAAAAGGGAAGCATGTATCCTTCTTAATTAGTCACTCTAAAATGAACTTTTTGGGATGTTCTTGAAATTTCCATGTACGAAACCCAAAACGACTTCTCTTCATGCTAGACTTCATAAGATCGACCGAGTTTAGGGTTAGGGGTATATACATGATTTGTATGGTTTGAATATGTCCAAACCTTGTTTATCAACTTGAATATGCTTACTATATGACATAAGAAGACTATGTACTTTGGTTTTTCATTTTTCTGATTTTTTAAATTTTCTGCCCATTTGAATCTTGGTCAAATCCTAGGGTTGAACATGATTTAAACAAGTTTATAACATGAAATGAAAAGGTAAGGATGGATCCTTCTTAGTCACTCTAAAATGAAGATTTTGGGATGTGTTCTTGAAATTTCCATGTTTGAAACCCAAAACGACTTCTCTTCATGCTAGACTTCATAAGACATAGTTTAGGGTTAGGGGTAGATATATACATGAGTTGTCTGGTTTTAATATGTCTAGACCTTGTTTATCAACTTTAATGCTTACTATATATATGACATAAGAAGACTATGTGCTTTGGTTTTTCATTTTTCTGTTTTTTTTAAATTTTATGCCCATATATTTGAATCTTGGTCAAATTCTAGGTTTGACAAAGATTTAAACAAGTTTAAAACATGAAAATGAAAAGGGAAGCATGTATCCTTCTTAATTAGGCACTCTAAAACATGATTTGTATGGTTTGAATATGTCCAAACCTTGTTAATTTATCAACTTGAATGCTTACTATATATGACATAAGAAGACTATATGCTTTTGTTTTTCATTTTTCTGTTTTTTATGAATTTTATGCCCATTTGAATCTTTTGGTCAAATCCTAGGTTTGATAAAGATTTAAACAAGTTTAAAATATGAAAATGAAAAGGTAAGCATGGATCCTTCTTAGTCACTCTAAAATAAAGCTTTTTGGAGGTTCTTGAATGCTTACTATATATTAGACATAAGAAGACTATGTGCGCATTGGTTTTTCATTTTTCTATTTTTTTATTTTATGCCCAATTGAAACTTGGCCAAGTCCTAGATTTGACCAAGATTTTAATAAGTTTAAAGCATGAAAATGGAAAGGTAAGCCTGGATCCTTCTTAGTCGCTCTAAAATGAAGCTTTTGGGATGTTCTTGAAATTTCCATGTTTGAAACCCAAAACGAGTTTTCTTCACGCTAGACTTCATAAGATCGACAGGGGGTACATACATGATTTGTCTGCTTTGGATATATCTAGACATTGTTTATCAACTTGAATGCTTACGATATGACATAAGAAGAGTATGTGCTTTTGTTTTTCATTTTTTTATTTTTTTGTGCCCATTTGTATCTTGGTCAAATCCTAGGTTTGACCAAGATTTAAACAAGTTTAAAACATGAAAATGAAAAGGGAAGCATGTATCCTTCTTAGTCACTGTAAAATGAAGTTTTTGGGAGGTTTTTGAAATTTCCATGTTTGAAACCCAAAACCACTTCTCTTCATGCTTGACTTCATAAGACATAGTTTAGGGGTTAGGGTGTAGATACATGATTTGTATGGTTTGAATATGTCTAGACCTTGTTTAATTATCAACTTGAATGTTTTACTATATGACATAATTAAGAAGGCTATATATGTGCTTTGGTTTTTCATTCTTTAGATTTTTTGTCTGAATTTTTGTGCCCATTTGAATCTTGGTCAAATCCTAGGTTTGACCAAGATTTAAATAAGTTTAAAACATGAAAATGAAAAGGTAAGCATCGATCCTTCTTAGTCGCTCTAAAATGAAGCTTTTGGGAGGTTTTTGAAATTTCCATGTTTGAAACCCAAAACCACTTCTCTTCATGCTTGACTTCATAAGACGAAGTCTAGGGTCGATAGGGGGTAGATACATGATTTGTCTAGTTTGAATATGTCTAGACCTTGTTTATCAACTTGTTGAATGCTTACTATATGACATAAGAGGACTATGTGCATTGGTATTTCATTTTTTGATTTTCATGCCCATTTGTGAATCTTGGTAAAATCCTAGGTTTGAGCAAGATTTAAACAAGTTTAACATGTGAAAATGAAAAGGTAATTAAGTCTGGATCCTTCTCTTAGTCACTCTAAAATGAAGCTTTTGGGAGGTTCTTGAAATTACCATGTTTGAAACCCAAAACCACTTCTGTTCATGCTTGACTTCATAAGACGTACAGAGTTTATGGTTAGGGGTAGATACATGATTTTTCTGGTTTGAATATGTCTAGACCATGTTTATCAATTTGAATACTTACTATATGACATAAGAAGGCTATGTTCTTTGGTTTTTCATTCTTTCGATTTTTTTCTGAATTTTTATGCCCATTTGAATCTTGGTCAAATCCTAGGTTCGACCAAGATTTAAACAAGTTTAAAACATGACAATGAAAAGATCATTAATCCTGGATCCTTCTTAATTAACCAGACAGTCTAATTAAAATAAAGCTTTTGGGAGGTTTTTGAAATTTCCATGTTTGAAACCCAAAACCGCACTTCTCTTCGATCATGCTTGACTTCATCTATACTATTATATTGGAGTTGGTCGTAGGTCATACAACGCGTTTGGTGAAGGAGATTCAGATGATCCCGTCCGTGCAATCTTCGGAAGCAAATAACCATCGTCCGATGCTCTCGCCCGCTGGTGGAAGCGTTCCTCCACCCTGCATGCCCTCTCTGGTGCGCCTCCCTATCCCTTGCCCCCAACTTGATCCATTCGCGCCGCCGCCGCCTCCGCCTCTACCACACACCCCGCCGGCTATCCCACCCCTCCCACCGCTGATCGGGCCAACGACTGCCAGATGCTTCCGCTCCTCCCGGTGACCATGGAGAACCAGATGGGCGAGCGACGCTCGGGAGCGCGCCTACCGCCAGCTGCATGCTCCCTACCTCCCATGGCCTGCCGTGCCACGACGAGCAGCCGAGCGCAGAGGTGAGCAAGACAAGGGCAGGGTAGGCGGAGGAGCTCCAGGTGTGGCCGACGGGGTCGGCCAAGACGGGTCGACGGTGCTGCTCGCTGATGGCCGTCTCCAATCTTCGCCCCTATATCCAAAATAAGCGACGCCAGATGCATCGCTCTTTTCTCCCGTGATGTGGCGAGGCGGACGCTCAGGACGCCGATGGCCGCCGCCCTACAACCGTCGGCCGCCACGCGAGCCTGCACGCCGCCCTGGCCAACCCCCAGCGCTAGGTTTCTCCCAAGGTGGCCTCATCATCACAATACCTAATCTTCATCACCGACCGCCGCCACCATGTTGCAGTGCCGCAGGTGACCTCCACCATTTCTATAGACGGATCCGTAGTGATCCCTCCCTAATATGTCCATTCCCGTAAGATAACTAAGATCACATCTACTTCGTGGGCAGCAATGGAGACGTTCTTTGGATGGCTGCAGCCTGCAGACGCGCTGGATCTGGAACAACCGAGTATGTAACTCGCCATGGCTGGTTTGTTTGTTTGTTCGATTTGTTCCCTCACGGGTAGCTTGGGTAAGTATGTCTTGTATTTCTTATCGATGAATAAATCTTATTTCTATACTATTATATTGGAGTTGGTCGTAGGTCATACAACGCGTTTGGTGAAGGAGATTCAGATGATCCCGTCCGTGCAATCTTCGGAAGCAAATAACCATCGTCCGATGCTCTCGCCCGCTGGTGGAAGCGTTCCTCCACCCTGCATGCCCTCTCTGGTGCGCCTCCCTATCCCTTGCCCCCAACTTGATCCATTCGCGCCGCCGCCGCCTCCGCCTCTACCACACACCCCGCCGGCTATCCCACCCCTCCCACCGCTGATCGGGCCAACGACTGCCAGATGCTTCCGCTCCTCCCGGTGACCATGGAGAACCAGATGGGCGAGCGACGCTCGGGAGCGCGCCTACCGCCAGCTGCATGCTCCCTACCTCCCATGGCCTGCCGTGCCACGACGAGCAGCCGAGCGCAGAGGTGAGCAAGACAAGGGCAGGGTAGGCGGAGGAGCTCCAGGTGTGGCCGACGGGGTCGGCCAAGACGGGTCGACGGTGCTGCTCGCTGATGGCCGTCTCCAATCTTCGCCCCTATATCCAAAATAAGCGACGCCAGATGCATCGCTCTTTTCTCCCGTGATGTGGCGAGGCGGACGCTCAGGACGCCGATGGCCGCCGCCCTACAACCGTCGGCCGCCACGCGAGCCTGCACGCCGCCCTGGCCAACCCCCAGCGCTAGGTTTCTCCCAAGGTGGCCTCATCATCACAATACCTAATCTTCATCACCGACCGCCGCCACCATGTTGCAGTGCCGCAGGTGACCTCCACCATTTCTATAGACGGATCCGTAGTGATCCCTCCCTAATATGTCCATTCCCGTAAGATAACTAAGATCACATCTACTTCGTGGGCAGCAATGGAGACGTTCTTTGGATGGCTGCAGCCTGCAGACGCGCTGGATCTGGAACAACCGAGTATGTAACTCGCCATGGCTGGTTTGTTTGTTTGTTCGATTTGTTCCCTCACGGGTAGCTTGGGTAAGTATGTCTTGTATTTCTTATCGATGAATAAATCTTATTTCTATACTATTATATTGGAGTTGGTCGTAGGTCATACAACGCGTTTGGTGAAGGAGATTCAGATGATCCCGTCCGTGCAATCTTCGGAAGCAAATAACCATCGTCCGATGCTCTCGCCCGCTGGTGGAAGCGTTCCTCCACCCTGCATGCCCTCTCTGGTGCGCCTCCCTATCCCTTGCCCCCAACTTGATCCATTCGCGCCGCCGCCGCCTCCGCCTCTACCACACACCCCGCCGGCTATCCCACCCCTCCCACCGCTGATCGGGCCAACGACTGCCAGATGCTTCCGCTCCTCCCGGTGACCATGGAGAACCAGATGGGCGAGCGACGCTCGGGAGCGCGCCTACCGCCAGCTGCATGCTCCCTACCTCCCGTGGCCTGCCGTGCCACGACGAGCAGCCGAGCGCAGAGGTGAGCAAGACAAGGGCAGGGTAGGCGGAGGAGCTCCAGGTGTGGCCGACGGGGTCGGCCAAGACGGGTCGACGGTGCTGCTCGCTGATGGCCGTCTCCAATCTTCGCCCCTATATCCAAAATAAGCGACGCCAGATGCATCGCTCTTTTCTCCCGTGATGTGGCGAGGCGGACGCTCAGGATGCCGATGGCCGCCGCCCTACAACCGTCGGCCGCCACGCGAGCCTGCACGCCGCCCTGGCCAACCCCCAGCGCTAGGTTTCTCCCAAGGTGGCCTCATCATCACAATACCTAATCTTCATCACCGACCGCCGCCACCATGTTGCAGTGCCGCAGGTGACCTCCACCATTTCTATAGACGGATCCGTAGTGATCCCTCCCTAATATGTCCATTCCCGTAAGATAACTAAGATCACATCTACTTCTTGGGCAGCAATGGAGACGTTCTTTGGATGGCTGCAGCCTGCAGACGCGCTGGATCTGGAACAACCGAGTATGTAACTCGCCATGGCTGGTTTGTTTGTTTGTTCGATTTGTTCCCTCACGGGTAGCTTGGGTAAGTATGTCTTGTATTTCTTATCGATGAATAAATCTTATTTTGGTATTTTTTATGTCATGGTGTTAATCTGGGGAATACATTATATCTGTGTGTGCTTGGTCAAAAATTATTTGAGAACTAGGGTGATCTTTTATTGTCAGATCCGGAGTTTTGGTTTTGGAGCATTGCGTATCTTTTGCCCAGATTTGATTGCAATTACCAGACATTTTTTCCGGGTATTTTCAAGGTTTACTAAGTGCTATTCAGTGGCAAGGCTAGCCTGAGTTTTATTGTTGTTGTTTTAGGTAGAGGAGAGAAAACAACATTGTACCTGACGGGAAAATCAGAGCCAAGAACATGAAGGTAACCCTACGAAGCCTGCATGGCATTAAAATTTTGATGTGCCAGTTTCAAGCATGGCTCGCTTGAATTTGCACTGTCAAGTGTCAACTGAACAATGGACTTATTTCAGCTAAATTTCATTCACTGACCTTGACCAAGAGCAGTGGCCAACTGTAGTTCATCGACCCCTTTTACAACTGGGCTGGAGGCTATATGTCCTTTCCGTCAACCTCGCCATCTCCATTCCATCCATAGGTTTACAACAGCTCCAACATGTCATTTTTTCTATGCAACCGACTCTTTGGTTTATGCTAGGTGGTGTGCAATGTGGTTGATTACTTCCTAATCCAACCATTAGCCTTTACTTGCTAACAAACTATGCAAGAAAAAATTTGTTGTAACATGTAACCTTATTGTGTCACTCTTGCAGCTTGTCATGGATGTGTGATGCTATTCAGCTGGTGAGCATGAAAGTAAATCATGAAGATATGGTTGACACTTGGAACACATGTGCTCCCATTGGTGAACACCCGTCCGATCCCATTAACAAAGGTCTCATGTTTTATCTAGATATAGGTCTAACATTTGTGCTGCTGGCTCATTACTTCATGAGTAAACACTCCTGATGTTTATTGGAAAATACATCTTGGGGAAGAAAAGGCTCAGCCGTCGATAATTTCTCTTGCCTATAGTAGGTGAATTACAAGGTCAAAAAGTTCAAGATGAATGTCACTGGGGAGGAAGCTCTCATAAAACAATGCAGGTATGTACCGATTCATGTTACCATTTCATATACTCCATATGTGCATGCATTCAAGTGTTCCGAACTTTCCATCTCAAGTCGATACAGTTCTTCTGTCACTTATAATTTTGATTTATCTGTTCACCTTCATTTTACCCGAATTACCAGCACTCCAAGACTAACAAATTACTTGGAATTAACAGTTCCAACTTTTGGTGAGGTTCTTATTCTCCAACACTGCAAGTTCGCTGCATCAGTGTATATATGTGCATATTCATTGGGAAAGCGGACACCGACACATCTTCCATGAAGACCAAACAAAAGGAGCCACAAGTAGTGACAATGTAGGCATGGAGAGAGAGTTCCTCCAAGAATTAGAGAGTTCCTAAGGACATGGTTGCAGCCTACAGAGCCTGAATTTGAACTATAGAAGAGGTTTGATTGGATCACATTTCGGTTGGTTGAGAGACGAACACATCGAGGTAACATACACTTTGTCTAGATTGTGTTTGTTTCTAATGTTGAATCAATAAACAAGATAAGGTTTTGATGTATCTATTCGTTCTAATGAGTTGATTGTGGATTGTAATGAGTGCATGACAACCAGCTTTGAGTGTCTACAACGCATATGGCAGCACAACAGAATGCCAGTTTTTCTGCTCCTGCACTTTCCTGGTAGCACAACCCTCATAAACTATGGCACAATTACACTGCCTTCTTTTTCTATGATATCATTCTGAACCATTTGATTGTCCTCGCAGATTGGTACAGTAGAATTGTTTTTGGGGATTCGGCAACTTTTTTGGGATTTTGATATCCAGATCATTCATGTGATCTCGTGATTTTGGGCTCACTCATATCCGGGTAGGACTGAACAACTATATTTGCTAGATTCTATTATATGTGTCAAAGGATTAGTTTTCAGCTATGGTATGGATACACAATTGTGGCTTCTGAACTCGGAAGTGCTAGAACTGTCGTCCTTAAGAAGGGATTTCAACAACTGTTGCAACACCATCTAAGAAATTTATAAAATTAGTTTAGAAAGTTCAGACTTTTTTTATCATGCTTTATTTTTCACTGGAAATTATGTAAATAGTCAAAGTGGGAGGAATATGCATCATTCTTGGCTGCCTTTATTCTCTTAAAAGCTTGACCATGTTCTGTTGGACTTTATCTCTGCAGTATTCAGTTATGTTTCTTTACCTAACACTACCACACAATCTGCATTTACTAACATTTTCTTGTTCCTTGACTTCATTCAGAACAACCTGCAACGGATTTCAGTATTCTACAAAACCATGTTCTGTTGGACTTTACCTCTGCTATTGCAGTTACGTTTTTTACCTGACACTAACCGCACAATTTTCATTTGCTAATATCTTCTTGTTTCTTGATTTCATTCGGAATAGCCTACAACGGGTTTCAGTATTCTCCAAAATCATGACCCTTGAGCAGAAATAAATATAAAACGAGAAAAGATGCCAGGCACCGAATATGGAGGCATCATGAAGGTGCGCTGGCAATAAATACAACATTGGTCATTTCCATCTTTTTATGTGTGATTTTTTATCATCGTTGTCGATCATTCTCAGTGTATAACTTGTCCGCTGACGTGTGTTATCATTACAAACCTTTTTTTAGTTGTACTCTTTCATTGACACACCCTTAATGGTTTCCAACCGTTGTTTCTTCTGCTGAACTTTCAGGTATGTGAATTGTTGCAATGAGATTGTCCGACAGGTGTCACCGCCTCCATCATAGGTATAAGCATTTGTACTTGCAAAATTGAGGTTATTTTCTGAAACTTGAAAGAGCTATCCTCATTTGCATAAGTATAAAGATGAATGGTAATGAAATCCAAATTATTTGATGCACTTAGTTCTTCGTTTGGAAAGCATGGTCAATTTTACAAGTTTACTTTATTTCCTTTTGAGCTGCTAGAAATTGATGACGATTCAAGCATTAAGAAAGCTGAGGTTGTGTCATTTAAAGCTGCTAGATCAACAATACTTCATGAAGTTAAAGCTCACACTTGTACTTGCTTCTCAGGTGTGTTTTTATGTGTTCTAGAATCAGGAATCTTTTATGGTACCACCGCAATATATCTTGTCTATTTTCTCCTGATCCTTATTGATGTATTGAAAGGAACGAAATAATGCTCGTGTTATGCTCAATTTTCTTGTTTTTCTATAGTTTTTTGTACTATACCTCTTACTAGAACTAGACCTTGCCTTAGTTAATTCATCAAAGGATAGTTGTTTTGGTGAGGAAACGAAGTTTAACTTGCGTATTAAAACCTAAATTTTTCAGGTTACATGCTATATGCTTACAGTTTCATTTAATGGTCATTTAGTTTGCTCTAAAAGGATGCATGTACACGATGTTTTTGGTTGGATGTTATATTTATAGAGATCAATTATATATGTCAGTGTAGTTTTGTCGAGTGTTATATGTACAAGCAGCCGGAGACGAGAGGAAAATGCACTGCATGGAGAGGAATTGGGTTCATTGGAGCTCAAGAGAAGGATGATGTGTCATGGCCAAGCATATAATCTGGTCATCTTCTTGCCACGTGCAGGGGGGCGTGATGTCAAGATACCTTACAGAGGCGCAGACTTTTGTAGCTAGCAACACACACACTTTGACACATGGATACACGACGTGCTACATTTTAATCAAAATATGTATGTATCTTTGTTGTTTTCTTAGCAGCGCATGTCGCTTGAGATTTGAGGAATTTGTTTGTGGCCACATGGTGGGAAATGATAGATGTGTCATGCTTGGCATTCATACTTGTAAAGCAATCAACTATTTGAGTAATTTATCTCCATATAATTGTTTATGTAGCTTTTGGTCCCTTGAAGTTATTTTGAGTGCACATCAAAATAGGAATGATACAAGAACCAATGAAACTAAATCAGAAAGCAATATCATAAGCTATAAAATAAGATAGATATCAAAGTTCCCAATCTTCCCACCTACCAAACAATGCTAACAAAATAAAGAGAATAAAATATGAACAAATATAAATTCACGACAATCAAAAATAATTTTTATTATATTTTCTTCACTTAGGAACCAACAATTAACATCAAATGCTACAAAAGGAAATTTTGTAACCGATTGCAGTGATGAAGTAGATAGCATGCTCTGGAAAAAAGTGTCTATCTCATTTGGTTAGAAAAGTGGATATACAACTCAGTCATCCATGTTTAATTTTTACCATGCACGTATTGTTTTTATTAGTACTAAAAATCATTGTAAGAGCTTTCCCTACTGTATTCAATTTATTTTTTAAAAAAGAACATGTTTTAGAAGTTTGAGTAACCCAAAGCGACAATGATGTCCTCCTTGGTTGGTTGGTGTTGCCGTTAAAATGTTGATTCAAAGGGTGTCTTAGTATGTACCGCGCCACCATAATTTTCATGCGAATTAAGTTTACAAGTGAGGTGATGAAATTAATTTAAAAGACCGTAGCAACGCACGGGCATTCAACTAGTATATAATTAAGACAGAGTTTAGGGTTAGGGGTACATGATTTGTCTGGTTTGAATATGTCTAGACCTTGTTTATGAACTTGAATGCTTACTATATGACATAAGAAGACTATGTGTTTTGGGTTTTTTATTTTTATTTATTTTATGCCCATTTGAATATTGGTCAAATCCTAGGTTTGACCAAGATTTAAACAAGTTTAAAACATGAAAAGGTAAGCCTGGATCCTTCTTAGTCACTCTAAAATGAAGCTTTTGGGAGGTTTTTGAAATTTCCATATTTGAAACAAAAAACCACTTCTCTTCATGCTTGATTTCATAAGATAGAGTTCAGGGTTAGGGGTAGATACATGATTTGTCTTATTTGAATATTTCTAGACCTTGTTTATCTGAATGCTTACTATATATGTGACATAAGAAGACTATGTGCTTTTGTTTTTCACTTTTCTGATTTTTTTTTAAATATTATGCCCATTTGAATTTTGGTAAGATCCTAGGTTTGACAATGATTTAAACAAGTTTAAAATATGAAAATGAAAAGGTAAGCATATGGATCCTTCTTAGTCACTCTAAAATGAAGCTTTTGATAGGTTTCTGAAATTTCCATGTCTGAAACCCAAAACCACTTCTCTTCATGCTTGACTACATAAGACATAGTTTAGGGGTTAGGGGTAGATACATGATTTGTCTAGTTTGAAAATGCTAGACCTTGTTTACCAACTTTAATGCTTACTATATAACATAAGAAGACTATGTGCTTTGTTTTTTCATTTATCTATTTTTTTAATTATGCCCATTTGAATTTTGGTCAAATCTTAGGTTTGACCATGATTTAAACAAGTTTAAAACATGAAAATGAAAAGGTAAGCCTAGATCCTTCTTAGTCACTCTAAAATGAAGATTTTCTGAGGTTCTTGAAATTTTCATGCTTGAAACCCAAAACAACTTCTCTTCATGCATGCTTGACTTCATAAGATAGAGTTGAGGGTTAGGGGTAGATACATGATTTGTGTTGTTTCAATATGTCTAAACCTTGGTTATGAACTTGAATGTTGCTTACTATATGACATAAGAAGGCTATGTGTTTTGGTTTTTCATTTTTTTCTATTTTTTTAGAATTTTTTATGCCCATCAACCAAGATTTCAACAAGTTTAAAACATGAAAAATTAAAAAGTAAGTTTTGATCCTTCTTAATTATTAGGCAATCCAAAATGAAGCTTTTTTGGCAGATTTTTGGAATTTCCATGTTTGAAACCCAAAACCAATTCTCTTCACGCATGCTTGACTTCATAAGACAGAGTTTAGGGTTAGGGGGTAGATACATGATTTGTCTAGTTTGAATATGTCTAAACCTTGGTTATGAACTTGAATGATGCTTACTATATGACATAAGAAGGCTATGTGTTTCAGTTTTTCATTTTTTTAATTTTTAAGATTTTTATTCCCATTTGAATCTTGGTCAAATCCTTGGTTTGATCAAGATTTAAACAAGTTTAAAACATGAAAATGAAAAAGTAAGTTTGGATCCTTTTTAATTATTATTCAATCCAAAATGAAGCTTTTTTGGCAGGCATTGTGCATATCGCCTTGAGAAACATCTTTGCGAGCTAGTGTATTAAACGTTTATTCACATATAATCGATTTTTTTTACTTTATTAGTGCACACAATGACAGAATCGGCCAAATGTGTATGATTTTGTGAAGGTTCTACTAGAAAAACAAGATGCACTACGATGAAACATGAAAGGAGGCAAGGGGAGGGATAGTGAAGAGGTGGGAGAGACCGAGAGAGGAACCGCAAGGTAATTAAATTGGGGCCAAAACGATTCCAACTTCCTAGGCATTGACCAACTTTGCCCCTCTTAACCCAACGTGGCAGTGAACCCGAGATATTTTTATTATAAGCAACAACTTCCTCTTACTCCGCTTCTCCGAAATGGTAAGAGAACCTATCCAGCTTAAGTGACCAATCGACATAGCTATAGCCTTCCGACTTGGCTCTGATCGCCGCGCGCGTAGTCCTACCACCGACGAGGAAGCGGAGCATCAGCGCCGCCTTCGCTTCGTCCAGCGCGCACCAAGGCATAACCCGCCCGCTCTGCACTGGCCGGTTGTTCAGCCCGCGGCGGCGGCGTTGGCCGTGGAGCCCCTCGCCAGCCGCTTCCCGTGCGGGCCGATGGATGCAGAGGCAGGGATCTCCCACGCAACCCCGCATGCGACGCCCGCTCGGCCCTGGCCGGCTTTTCCGCTCGCGCATGCCGCATGGTTTTCTTTGCCAGCAGGTGAGATCCCCTTCCCGGCCGGTGCGAACAATGCGGAGGCAGGGAGCTCCCGTGGCCAGTCGCCTAATCCGACCGCACTTCAGGCGGTGCCTGCCGTGGAGCCAGGCCGTTCTTTCGAAGCGCATCACGGCGACGCCCTTTGCAGGAGCAACACCGCCAAGGAGCTCGTATATAATGTGATGTTCCCGGCACTCTATAGATGCTGGGATGCTCTGCAAGCTTTCGTGCAGGCTAAGAATGCGGCGGCGGCAAATCCCAGGGACGCAGCTTTGCAGCGGCGCGCCGATGAGGCTAAGGTGGCGCACGCTTTCCACCAGGCGTGCCTCGACAGGCTTAACATCCAGCACGGCTTCGTGCAACCGCCAAACGCCGCTCCAGCTAAGATCAAAAAATACTCCGGTGAGCATATCACTCCGGAGTAGAACAATCCAATTTCTAGTACTGTAGGAGTACTTTATTAGTGCACAAACCTGGTGAAATAAAAGGTGTGTTCTTTGCGTGTGATGTAAATCTAAAAATTTGAAGGTTCTAGCAAAAACATTTCTTCACAAATATTCGATGTGTTTGCTTGGCCTTATCTATATATCCGGTGAGCATATATGGATGCCAAATCCTTTACAAACTTATATTTAACATATATGACCACATTTTTAAGAGATCGATGTGCATGCATCTATCTCGCCATGGTAAATTAATGAAACAAGTTGCATATTTGCCAGAATTCCAAACTTCGTGAGCAGTATAGAGATCGAGACCTTAATTAATTATTATGGGTAGGATGCATGCATGCATGGCCATTTTCTAGGGTTTTAAAGGATACTAGAGCTTTTCTAGGTTAATTTGCAACTATATGTATATTTGTTTTCTAGTTCTGGGCTGATCATTAAACTCAACATTGAGTTGTAGATTATGTGAAATTAGTACATGCCATAAAATATAGTAATTTTTTTATGTACCCTACGAGGTAGTACGTGTGGTGTACCCTTAATTATTAATTGGTAGACATGTACCGTTGGCATGTTTAAAGAAAATTTGAATTTGGAAGAAGTTTTTAAAGTAAAATTAATGCAAGCACAAAATCATATGTGATGGTGAAATTTCTAGAACAAATTAATACAAACCTCAAATTCTAACAAGAAATACTTGGACGTGCCTTGCGAGGGTGGTAACAAACAAGAACACAATGACCAAACTTCAAATGCCAATCCACCCACCGAGCTATACAATTGGTGTGTACAATCGATCGACTCCTTCTAATCAAATTTGAATACAATAGAAGAAGTTTAAAAAAAAGTTCAAAACGAGATCAACTTGTGCATTGAGTCATCCTTTGTTATTTATTTGCTTGTAAAAATAGAAACATAGGCATATGAATGTATTCGAATAGAACACTTCACTTTTCAACGGGGAAGGGACCCGAAGGTCCCAGAAAAACAAAAAAATTACAATAGTAGTACTCATTTGAGAAGGCTGTAGAAGAAGGATCCTCGAAGAACCAAATGCTTTTATTATCCACAGCTGTTCGGCTGTTTTCCTTCTCGTGCAAGCTATCACGCAATGATTATGCTAATGGTCGGATGGTAGTACAACCATTCACGCAAACTTCTGCGCCCTTCGTCATGTCAGCATCGTATCCCAGTGTGCAAGCAGTCTGCTCGAATGAAATACTCCTAAGTACGTACGGTATTCCCTCCAAACACACACCACATGGTATTCCCTCCAAAGACGCACCGTCGCCCCGATCTGCTCGAATGAAATACTCCAAAATACTTCTGCACCCTTCGTCATGTCAGCATCGTATCCCAGTGTGCAAGCAGTCTGCTATGAAATGGAGACGACATTTTGTTGAAAAGTGTCGGTGCATGCTATATATATGAGAGTTTTTACAGCATTATTCCGATTTCCACAGAATGCATTAAATTTGGACGCGATGACACACTGACAAGAGTGGTTTAAACAAGGCCATTATTTTATTATGTTATATTACTACAGTACTCCAAGGTAGCACTAGTAGCCTTCGGTTGTACTCTACCGGTCGCGCTGCCTCATTCGACCAGACTTTATTCTTCTTCTCATATATATATACAAAATACTGTCTGCCGGGGTTCGATGACCGCACCGTCGCCCCTCTCCGCGCCGCCGTCTTGGGCCGCGCCGCCATTCTCCCCACCGAGTTCTCCCCCGTCCCCGACGCACCACCGTCAAGCACCACCGGACCGATCTTCGCAGGTATGTACATCTCCAACCTCCGGCGAGTAGAGAGGTTCATTGGTCATTTTGTTCGATATAACCTTAATTTGGGGATTGCAATGTGAGTAACTTACTGGGTTTTCTAGGAAATGAAAAAGGCGTCGCTCGATGCCTACACTGCGTCGGCGGATACATGGAAAGCGGAGACGGATGCTCTGCATGCATCGACGGAGACATGTAAAGCGGATGCAGATGCGGAGGCAAAGGCGAAGGCGGTGGCTAGGACGGCCCCGGGCGCTGTGGCGCTGGCAAATGCTCGTATCGAAGCGGCATTTTGTTGGAAAGTCTTGGCGCATGCTTCGAGAATTTTGGCGGCGCAGCCGGGAGAACTGTCGGAGGCTTCGAAGCTGGCTGCTTTGAACGCGTCGAGAGCTTGGATGGAGACTTCATCTAAGGCGGCGCATGTTGCATATGATCATGACTCGTCAACCCCTTTGTAAGTTCTACCTTCCCCAACTGCAATGCGGTTAGATCTGGTGGATTGGGTTTTTTGCCCAAACCAGACGTGATGATGCATTGCGATGTTTTTGTATTTTTGATGATGCATTCTGCTTCTTTTGTAATTTGCGTGATTCATTATGCTTTTTAGGTACTCTGGTTCATATTAATTGACTCTAATATGATTGTATCTAGACACATTTTAGTTCTAGATACATCCATATTGGAGTCAATTAATATGAATCGGAGGGGAGTAGTAATTTTTCTGATGCACTGTCCTCTTCAGGAATTTTTCATGGTGATTTTTTTGGTTTTTTTTCTGTTAACCTAGCTAATGCTCTCTGCTGTTTAGCCAAAAGTTGGATGATGCATTATACAGTTTACATATATTTTACTCTGATGATGCATTTTTCTCTTTTAGCCTTTTAGGTAATTTTTCTGATTCCTTGAGCAGTGTGGGAAATTTCGATGCAGAATTTTGCTATCAACTTAGATGATGCATTGTGCTGTTTACATTTTATTACCTATATCAAAGCTAACCCCATCTGATGTTACCACAACGTTTTGGGTCCTGTAGATATCTCCTTTTCCTCCAATCGTGTTACACGTTAGCAATTATTAATGTAGATGCGAGATTGCCTTCCGTTGGTGCGTCCTATTTTTGTGGTGTTTTTGCATTGTCATGTTTACATTATTTTGATTTTGCTGATGCATTGTGCTGTTTACATTATTTTGATTTTGCTGATGCATTGTCCTGTTTACATTATTTTGATTTTGCTGATGCATTGTGCTGTTTACACTATTTTGATTTTGCTGATGCACCGTGCAGTTTAGGAAACATTGATGATGAATTAGATGATGCATTCTGCTGTTTAGTCAAATTAGATGTTGCATTTTGTTTAAAAAATTAGATGATGCAATGTGCTGTTTACATAATTTTGACGATGCATCGTGCGATTTACGTAATCCTACCAGCTTTAGTCGAAGGACACTGATACGTCTCCGACGTATCGATAATTTCTTATGTTCCATGCCACATTATTGATGTTATCTACATGTTTTATGCACACTTTATGTCATATTCGTGCATTTTCTGGAACTAACCTATTAACAAGATGCCGAAGTGCCGATTCTTGTTTTCTGCTGTTTTTGGTTTCAGAAATCCTAGTAAGGAAATATTCTCGGAATTGGACGAAATCAAAGCCCAGGGGCCTATTTTTCCACGAAGCTTCCAGAAGTCCGAAGGAGAGACGAAGAGGGGCGACGAGAGGGCCACACCCTAGGGCGGCGCGGCCCCCCCTTGGCCGCGCGGCCCTGTGGTGTGGGGCCCCCGTGCCGCCTCTTGACCTGCCCTTCCGCCTACAAATAGCCTCCGTGACGAAACCCCCAGTACCGAGAGCCACGATACGGAAAACCTTCCAGAGACGCCGCCGCCGCCGATCCCATCTCGGGGGATCCAGGAGATCGCCTCCGGCACCCTACCGGAGAGGGGAATCATCTCCCGGAGGACTCTACGCCGCCATGGTCGCCTCCGGTGTGATGTGTGAGTAGTCTACCCCTGGACTATGGGTCCATAGCAGTAGCTAGATGGTTGTCTTCTCCCCATTGTGCTATCATTGTCGGATCTTGTGAGCTGCCTAACATGATCAAGATCATCTATCTGTAATTCTATATGTTGCGTTTGTTGGGATCCGATGAATATAGAATACTTGTTATGTTGATTATCAAAGTTATACTTATGTGTTGTTTATGATCTTGCATGCTTTCCGTTACTAGTAGATGCTCTGGCCAAGTAGATGCTTGTAACTCCAAGAGGGAGTACTTATGCTCGATAGTGGGTTCATGTTTGCATTGACACCTGGGACAGTGACAGAAAGTTCTAAGGTTGTGTTGTGCTGTTGCCAATAGGGATAAAACATTGATGCTATGTCTAAGGATGTAGTTGTTGATTACATTACGCACCATACTTAATGCAATTGTCTGTTGCTTTGCAACTTAATACTGGAGGGGGTTCGGATGATAACCTGAAGGTGGACTTTTTAGGCATAGATGCAGTTGGATGGCGGTCTATGTACTTTGTCGTAATGCCCAATTAAATCTCACTATACTCATCATGATATGTATGTGCATTGTCATGCTCTCTTTATTTGTCAATTGCCCAACTGTAATTTGTTCACCCAACATGTTGTTTGTCTTATGGGAGAGACACCTCTAGTGAACTGTGGACCCCGGTCCAATTCTCTTTACTGAAATACAATCTACTGCAATACTTGTTCTACTGTTTTCTGCAAACAATCATCTTCCACACAATACGGTTAATCCTTTGTTACAGCAAGCCGGTGAGATTGACAACCTCACTGTTTCGTTGGGGCAAAGTACTTTGGTTGTGTTGTGCAGGTTCCACGTTGGCGCCGGAATCCCTGGTGTTGCGCCGCACTACATCCCGCCGCCATCAACCTTCAACGTGCTTCTTGGCTCCTCCTGGTTCGATAAACCTTGGTTTCTTTCTGAGGGAAAACTTGCTGCTGTGCGCATCATACCTTCCTCTTGGGGTTGCCCAATGAACGTGTGAAATACACGCCATCAGACACCCACAACAATCAACAATCTGCCTGAAGATGTAGTCTCTCAGATTCCTGTCAGGCTTCCTCCCCATCCAACCTGCTTACTAGCTGCATTAGGCACCAAGAAAGCATGGAGGCAATGTATGGGAAGCAATTATTTCAGAAAGCTAACTGTGTCACACAACGGAGGAAACCCGTTGCTAGGGTTTTGCACCAACAACTCCGAGGACAATCGATTCATCACAGAGCATGATCTTCACCCGGCCATCTTGCAGATGCTGGCAATCCCGTCTGAAGTGAACGGTCCCAAAATCTATGTCCTGGGATGCCGCGATGGTATGGTGCTACTCCATTCTAATGTATTCGGTGGGTATATATCAGTCTGGGATCCAATTAGGCAAGTTCTCACAGCGATACCAGAACCACCATTGTGGCGCAATCACGCAATTGAAAGCAGCGGCTCAATTCTCTATTCGAGAAACAACTCTGAACCGTTTACACATTGTTGCAAGTTCTCGGTTGTTTGGATAACAACTAAAATTTATGATGCACAGGCTCATATCTACTCACCAGATTCAAAAGAATGGGAGTTTCTAGCTCGATCAACTCCGATGCTGTCAGAGATTGACCGTAGACCGGAAACTCTCATAGGGGGTATTTTGTACTGGCCAACGAAGTCTAGATATATCATTGAGCTTGACCATGCAAAGAAGGCTCTGAAATATATTCAGTGCCCTCATGAGACGCATGATATATTCATGCTTAACATTCACATCTTCAAGGGACATAATGGAGATGTTGCCCTTGCTGTTATAAGAGACTTCACCCTACAAACATGGGCCAGTACAAGATCATCAACAGGCGATCACGAGTCATGGACATGTCATATAAATTTTGAATTGGATACTTTTCTTGGCCTTGACACATCATTTCCATACAATTGGAAACATGCAGTAAGGTTACTCTGCGTATTTGAGGACAAAAATGAGCTGGTTGTAAGGGCAAAGGAGGGAGTATTCCAATTAGATATGAGCAACTGGCAGTGGAGAAAGTAAAATTCTGCTAGACGTTGGTGCACTTTACATCCCTACTCAGTTAGACCGGGTTAGTCATTCATATGTAACCTTTGCATTCATTTACATATAACTTTTGCTGATCAATTTGTTCATTTCCTGACAGTAACCGACCTGATCCAGAGTGCAACATCAAGGACACGAAAAAGAACGTGCTGTCAGGAACGCATCTAATTCAAAGTTCAACATCCATAAGAGAAAAGGAAGTCGCATATGAAGGAGCAAGGCCTGTTTGGGCAAGAAGTGATAGCCCAGCTTTTGTTTGGTCTGATGTCTTTTAGTTTTCGTTCTGGTGGAAATGTCGCTGCACCATTTGTTTATACTGCAGCACCATAGTGGTAGCTGCTAGTACGTTGGCGCTGTCCGACGTCTGCTTGTTTTGGGGGCAAAAATATGCCACGAAACCTTTGTTTATGTGATCAAACGATCATCTCTGCATGTATATGTTTGGGTTCTGATGAAACCTTTTTTGTGATCTGTACATATATTTGAGTCAGTCTGTGTTTTGTTTTATGATGGGCAGGAGTATTTTTTTTTACTACACCATTGTTTATCCGAATTGTATTACTCACTCTATTCAAAAAGTTAGCGGCTCACCTTTTTCCTTCAAGATACGGATGTATCTACACACTAAAAATAGATATAGATGAAACCATCTCTAGATAAAGTTTAGTCACTTATGTATGGACGGGGGTAGTATTATTTATGTTGTGCTCCCAAAACAAGCAGACGTCGGATAACGCCTATTTAAAGTTCATATGTGTAATCTTATTCCCTTTGGAAGGTAAGTATTAAACTATACTAGTAAAACCGTGGTGTACTTGTGATGTAGTATTACTTTTTTTTGAACTGTTATAGTACTATGTAAGAAGAGTACTCCCTCCGATTCACATTCATTTTACACCAAGAAATATGGATCGGAGCGAGGGAGCAAATTAAACATGGCATCTCGTGCATGAAGCTTGACAGATCGATCAGGTTGGCTAGAATGGCAATACAATGCTCCTCATTAGGCAAATGCATGCCATGTACAATAGTATACATCCAGTAAAGAAGTCTATACTGACATAAAAAAAGACTACATTGGGGATAAGAGTCGATTGGGGCATCTACAATACATAAAATCTTGCTCGTAGCTGATTTTGGCTAAGTGGGTTTTACTCACATTACACGTGCCACTTTCCTTGTCTGCAAAACAAGTTCCAATAAAGGAAGAGGAAAGAAGAGGACATTGTGGGCGAGATTGAACACCTTTTTTATGTGTTAAGCTGAGGCCTTGTTTAGATGAGGATTTTGACTTAGTCCTAACAGCTCAGCACACCCACAAATAAATTTTCGTGCGCACACCACTGTCAGCAACAATAACAAAATTAGCACGCAAGATTAAGAACGAAGTGAATTTAAGTAACTTGGTTAGCTTTTCAAGCAATATATTCAGAGAAAGAGCACACATGTTCGGCTAGAAATAATCGTAAGAGAAGAACAATAAATCTAAGGCACCCCACTTCATATGCAGAAGGGGCGCGACAACGCATGGATTCATACCTTCAGTCCACTCTGGCTCGTAGAAGGGCGGCAGCGCCTCGAGGATGCCGGTGACGTCTCCACCTCGATCTCACATGTGATTGCTTATCGGTGGGCGGTGCAACACGCCATGTAGAAGATCTATCAAAAGAGGAGAGCCCGATGACGCTACCGACGCCTCAACATTGATAGCACCGGCCTGTTGCTCCGCACCGAGATGTGCCACATGCAAGATTTAGCGGATGCGCCACTTTTAGAGATATGTCATAATCGTTGTAACAAATTTCAACGTGATGATGATTTGATCCTGCACTCGGCCTTGAACATAAGTACTAGTACAGTCTCACAATTTTTTATCATTATACTTTGCGAGATTTAGCAGATGCACCAAATTCAGAGATAGATCATGATCATGGTAACACAATTTTCAATGTAATGATGATTTGATGTTGCACTCGACCTTGAACATAAGTACTAGTATGGTGTCACAATTTTGTATCATTATACTTTGCAAGTTTTAGCGGATGCGCCCATTTTCAGAGGATAATGGTAACAAATTTTCAACGTGATGATGATTTGATGTTGCACTCGACCTTGAACAGAAGTACTACTACTTTCTTACAATTTCTTTATCATTATACTTTGCAAGATTTAGCGGATGCGCCAAATTCAGAGATAGATTAAGAACTTTACAAGTGGTTTTGGGTTTCAAACATGGAAATTTCAAAAAACTCCCAAAAACTCCATTTTAGAGTGATTAAGAAGGATACATGCTTCCCTTTTCATTTCATGTTTTAAACTTGTTTAAATTATCTTGGTCAAACCTAGGATTTGACAAGATTCAAATGGGCATCAAAATAAAAAAATGAAAAAATGAAAAACAAAAGCAAATAGTTTTCTTATGTCATATAGTAAGCATTCAAGTTGATAAACAAGGTCTAGACCTAATCAAACCAGACAAATCATGTATATGTCTACCCTAACCCTAAACTCCGTCTTATGAAGTCAACCATGGAAATTTCATGAACATCCCAAAAGCTTCATTTTAGAGTGACTAAGAAGGATACAGACTTCCAATTTCATTTTAATGTTTTAAACTTGTTTAAATCTTGGTCAAACCTAGGATTTGACCAAGATTCAAATAAGTTAAAAACATGACAATGAAAAGGTAAGCATCGATCCTTCTTAGTCGCTCTAAAATGAAGCTTTTGGGAGGTTTTTAAAATTTCCATGTTTGAAACCCAAAACCACTTCTCTTCATGCTTGACTTCATAAGACAGAGTTTAGGGTAAGGGCTTAGGGGTAGATACATTATTTTTCTGGTTTGAATATGTCTAGACCTTGTTTATCAATTTGAATGCTCACTATATGACATATGAAGGCTATGTGCTTTGGTTTTTCATTCTTTCGAATTTTTTTCTGAATTTTTATGCCCATTTGAATCTTGGTCAAATCCCAAGTTTGACCAAGATTTAAACAAGTTTAAAACATGACAATGAAAAGGTAATTAATCCTGGATCCTTCTTAATTAATTAGTAAGTCTAATTAAAATGAAGCTTTTGGGATGTTTTTGAAATTTACATGTTTGAAACCCAAAACCACACTTCTCTTCATGCTTGACTTCATATATGAGATAGAGTTTAGGGTTAGGGGGTACATGATTTGTCTGGTTTGAATATGTCTAGACCTTGTTTATGAACTTGAAAGGTTACTATATGACATAAGAAGACTATGTGCTTTGGTTTTTTTATTTTTTATTTTATGCCCATTTGAATATTGGTCAAATCCTAGGTTTGACCAAGATTTAAACAAGTTTAAAACATGAAAATGAAAAGGTAAGCTTGGATCCTTCTTAGTCACTCTAAAATGAAGCTTTTGGGAGGTTTTTTAAATTTCCGTGTTTCAAACCAAAAACCACTTGTCTTCATGCTTGACTTCATAAGACAGAGTTTATGGTTAGGGGTAGATACATGATTTGTATTATTGGAATATGTCTAGACCTTGTCTATCAACTTTTGAATGATTACTATATATATGACATAAGAATACTATGTGCTTTTGTTTTTCATTTTTATGATCTTTTTAAATTTTATGCCCATTTGAATCTTGGTCAAATCCTAGGTTTGACAATGATTTTAATAAGTTTAAAATATGAAAATGAAAAGGTAAGCATGGATCCTTCTTAGTCACTCTAAAATAAAGCTTTTGGGAGGTTTTTGAAATTTCCATGTTTGAAACCCAAAACCACTTCTCTTCATGCTTAACTACACAAGACAGAGTTTAGGGGTAGGGGTAGATACATGATTTTTCTTGTTTGAATATGTCTAGGCCTTGTTTATCAACTTAAATGCTTACTATATGACATAAGAAAACTATGTTCTTTGGTTTTTCAATTTTCTGATTTTTTTGGAATTTTGATGCAAATTTGAATCTTAAAATCCTAGGTTTGACCAAGATTTAAACAAGTATAAACATGAAAATGAAAAGGGAATAATGTATCCTTCTTAGTCACTCTAAAATGATGTTTTTGGGAGTTTTTTGAAATTTCCATGTTTGAAACCCAAAACCATGCACTTCTCTTCATGCTTGACTTCATAAGACAGAGTTTAGGGGTTAGGGGGTAGATACATGATTTGTCTAGTTTGAATATGTCTAGACCTTGTTTATCAATGTTAATGTTTACTATATGACATAAGAAGACTGTCTGCTTTGGTTTTTCATTTTTCTGTTTATTTTATTTTATGACCATTTGAATCTTGGTCAAATCCTAGATTTGACCAGGATTTAAACAAGTTTAAAACATGAAAATGAAAACGTAAGCCTTGATCCTTCTTAGTCACTCTAAAATGAAGCTTTTGGGTTGAAATTTCCATGTTTGAAACCCAAAACGACTTCTCTTCATGCTAGACTTCATAAGATCGACAGGGGGTAGATACATGATTTGTCTGGTTTGGATATATCTAGACCTTGTTTATCAACTTGAATGCTTACGATATGACACAACAAGACTATGTGCTTTTGTTTTTCATTTTTCTGATTTTTTTAAATTTGTGCCCATTTGTATCTTAGGACAAATCCTAGGTTTGACAATGATTTAAACAAGTTTAAAATATGAAAATGCAAAGGTAAGCATGGATCCTTCTTAGTCACTCTAAAATGAAGCTTTTGGTTTTTTTTTGAATTTCCATGTTTGAAACCCAAAACCACTTCTCTTCATGCTTGACTTCATAAGACAGAGTTTAGGGGTTAGGGGTATAGATACATGATTTGTCTGGTTTGAATATTTATAGACCTTGTTTATCAACTTGAATGCTTACTATATGACATAAGAAAATTATGTGCCTTGGTTTTTCATTTTTCTGATTTTTTAAAATTTTGATGCCCATTTGAATCTTGGTCAAATCCTAGGATTGACAAAGATTTAAACGTACAAGTTTAAAACATGAAAATGAAAAGGGGAGCATGTATCCTTCTTTGTCACTCTAAAATGAAGTTTTTGGGAGGTTTTTGAAATTTCCATGTTTGAAACCCAAAACCACTTCTCTTCATGCTTGACTTCATAAGACATAGTTTAGGGGTTAGAGGGTAGATACATGATTTGTATGGTTTGAATATGTCTAGACCTTGTTTATCAACTGTAATGCTTACTATATGACATAACAAGACTATGTGCTTTGGTTTTTCATTTTTCTATTTGTTTTTTGAATTTTCTGCTCATTTGAATCTTGATCAAATCCTAGGTTTGATCAAGATTTAGATAAGTTTAACACGTGAAAACGAATAAGTAAGCTTGATAATCTCATTTGTTGACCCATTTAACTAGTTAATCCCATTTGTTGACTCTCTGTTGACCATCCACTTGAGGTGAAACTGAGTATATTGCACTAGCCAGTATTAGTACTCAAGGGGAAAACTGAGCACACAAAAAATGCTAAATTTCCAAGGTTAGACTCGAGTACGCGTGTTGCGGTGCAGAAGTGGAAGACGTGCAATTGTTGACGCGTAGACGCGGTGCAGAAGTCGAAGACGTGCAATCGTGGACGCGTGTCGCGTTGCAGAAGCCCAAGACGTGCAGACGATCAATGGTGGACGCGTAGGACGCGGGTTGCATTAACCACCCTTCGCCTTTATAGACGCCTCCTCACACTCTCTCTGTCACTCTCACTAGCTCATGCAACGCCTCCTCTCACGTCCCATCATCATCTTCTCCAAAGAGAAAAACCCTCTCCCTCTCTGCCGGCGAGATGATGTGCAAGGAGAATGCGAATCCCATCGTCCATGACGCCGTCGGCTCCAAGCGCGACGCCTCCCTCTTCGATGCCGTCCCCTCAACGGTCGTCGCCGCCGTCGGTGGCAGTCGGATCCCGCCGGGATGGGACCCCTATGAGGAGGTGCCGTACATCCCGCCTCCGAACCCCTACGACACCTGCATGGACGACCCATGGAACGAGGTAACTATGGTTTGCTCCCTTTTTTGTTCCCCATTTCTCTTTGAACCCTATTTTTGCTGGTTCCCTAGTAACTATTAGTGCCGATCTGTAGATGGATGAGTATTGGGTTAATATTTGCGCCGATTTTATTCCATTTTGCTTTGACCCCTTCTTGATTTCGTTGAAGATTTGGAGTTCGGCCGTTCGGTTAATTTATGCAAGTAATAATGAGATCTCAATCAATTAATTTATGCAAGTAATCATGGGATCTCAATCAGTTATTTTATGCACGAATCAAAAGATATCAACCGTTTAATTTTGCAAATAATCTGGAATCTGTTCAAATTCAGATCTGGAATCTGTTTCTTTGCCTACGATGAATCGTTGGGCACAAATTTTTACAGAGTGGGTTCAGCGAACCATTGCTGTGTACAAATCTGTTGTGCATGAGCTTTGGTTCGCTAACACCATCCCTGTAGACATATAATCATCTCCACTCTAACTGAGGCTGGCTCTGTTTTTCCTTACTTTGTTATCATGCACGTTAGACATCGTTGCAACTCCTTCACTCATAGTTCCCGTTTGATATGGATCAGGTGTCTGGCAGCGACGTCGGCAGCGACGACGAGGACCATCACACCAAGACTCGCCAGGTGCTGCGGAGGCTGCAGGTCGGCCAGTACGTCTCGTACTTCGCGAAGGGTGTCTACAGGTGCCCCTTCTGCACTAGGAGACTTGGAAGCACTGACTTCAACTGCCTCCTCACGCATACCGAGAACATCGGCAACACCTTCCCCAAGGTCGGCGCGTCGGTGAACCCCTACTCCTTCCGCGCCAAGCACAAGGCGCTCGGCATGCACCTCCGCAGCGTCCAGCGGGTGGAGATCTCCGCCGGGAGCATGCCTCCGCTCAAGCCCAAGGCTCCCAAGGGGAGCAACAAGTGGAGGCAGAGGCAGATGGGGTAGGCGGAGTCCTGGACGTGTGCTGCTGCTGCAAAGCAGCTTCTATTTTGTTGTTAGCTAGGGATCCCTTGTTGTTATGTTGTTAGTATGATGGTGTTGTGAAGAACCTCGAACCTGTTACTATGTTGGCTGTTGTGTATGCAACTTATTATATAGGGAGGGATCCCTATTATCTATCCCTATTCTACTATATTTTGTTGGCCCTACTATGTTTTCTAGATTTACTATGACTGTGAATTTGTCGTACATTACCCTGGAAATTTGCTTCTAGATTTAACTACATACATATGGACCAGAGGGAGTACTAGATTTGCTGCCATATTGGGCAAACAACGAGGGCCAAAAGGCACAAATAATTGAAGAAAGACAGAAATGCAAGCTTCTCTAGATTTGATACTAATTTGGTTAAAAAAGACAAAGAGACAGAGGGGGAAAAGGTGCTCTTTTTTTTGAGAGAGGGGAAAAGGTGCTCTTAAAAATGCCAATTCGCGCCGAGAGAGACAGAACCCAGCTCCTGCTCACGTACAACCAAACGCGGTCTCGTCCTGTCCCACGCGGTCCCTTTCTACTAGCCCCACACGTCAGCACGGAACGGTCAACTAAACGGGAATCCTCCCGTCTGAGCTCCTTCTGCGGGTTACAAATAAGGGCTTGGCGAAAACTGAGGAAAAACATAAGGCAATCTTATTGACTAATATAGCTGCTTAATTAATAAAAGGATTAGCTACAACGTGCTCAGTTTGCCCATTTATTAAGGTATAAGACTGGCAGGAGAGAAAGCAATCGCTAGTTTCCTCATTTTGCCCCTGCATGCTCGCACGATTAAAGCACCTTCCGCACGCGCTGGACTCCTCGTTTCCTTAAACCTCCTCGTTTCTCGGGATAGAACAACAGTTTTTCAGGATCGTGGGTTAATGTGGCCCTCATGCTCCTGGTCCTGTTTAAAGTTCAGAGCGAGGGAGTAAATTAAACATGGCATCTCGTGCATGAAGCTTGACAGATCGATCAGGTTGGCTAGAATAGCAATACAATGCTGCTCATTAGGCAAATGCGTGCCATGTACGATAGTATACATCCAGTAAAGAAGTCTATACCGACATAAAAAAAGACTACATTGGGGATGAGAGTCAATTGGGGCATCTACAATACATAAAATCTTGCTCATAGTTGATTTTGGCTAAGAGGGTTTTACTCACATTACACGTGCCACTTTCCTTGTCTGCAAAACAAGTTCCAGTAAAGGAAGAGGAAAGAAGAGGACATTGTGGGCGAGATTGAACACCTTTTTTATGTGTTAAGCTGATGCCTCGTTTAGCTGAGGATTTCGACTTAGGCCTAACAGCTCAACACACCCACAAATAAATCTCATTGCGTGCACCACCGTCAGCAAAAAATAACAAAATTAGCACGCAAGATTAAGAACAAAGTGAATTTAAGTAACTTGGTTAGCTTTTCAAGCAATTGTTCGGAGAAAGAGCACACATGTTCAGCTCGAAATAATTGTAAGAGAAGAACAATAAATCTAAGGCACCCCACTTCATCGTTAGAAGGGCGCGAGAACGCATGGATTCATACCTTGAGTCGACGCTGGCTCGTAGAAGGGCGGCCGCGCCTCGAGGATGCCAGCGACGTCTCCACCTCGGTCTCACATGTGACTTCTTCTCGGCAGGCGGTGCACCGCGCTATGTAGAAGATCTATCAAGAGAAGAGAGCCCGATGACGCTACCGACGCCTAAACCATGATATCACCGACCTGTTGCTCCGCACCGAGATGCGCCACGTGCAAAATTTAGCGGATGCGCCAATTTTAGAGATATGTCATGATCGTTGTAACAAATTTCAACGTGATGATGATTTGATCCTGCACTCAGCCTTGAACATAAGTACTAGTACATTCTCACAATTTTTTTTTATCATTATACTTTGCGAGATTTAGCGGATGCGCTAAATTCAGAGATAGATTATGATCATGGTAACACAATATTCAATGTAATTATGATTTGATGTTGCACTCGACCTTGAACATAAGTACTAGTACGGTCTCACAATTTTGTATCATTATACTTTGCAAGTTTTAGCGGATGCGCCCATTTTCAGAGGTAGATCATGATCATGGTAACAAATTTTCAACATGATGATGATTTGATGTTGCACTCGGCCTAGAAGAGAAGTACTAGTACGGTCTCACAATTCTTTTTATCATTATACTTTGCAAGATCTAGCGGATACACTAATTTCAGAGATAGATCATAATCATGGTAGTGACCGATATTCAAGGTGATGATGATTTGATTTTGCACTCGGCCTTGAACAGAGGTACTAGTACGGTCTCACAATTTTTTATCATTATAGTTGGCGGTAGCCAAATTCAAAATCTCATAGCGGCAAAACTTCCCGCCCACAAAATACAAAAATTTCACACGCTTCCAAATTCCCATTCTACCCATGTGGAGATGACAGCAAAGTCGGTTGGTGGGGGGGTCTGCCCGTCATTTTTTCGATCACCACCTCCCTAGCCCAGAAACCCTCCCAAAAAAAAATCATTTCCCTCAGACCACCCACCGGAACTTCCCAAGTCCCTCTCTCTCCCACCTCCACGACCACCGCACCGGAACATCCCCGCCGGACTTCCCTGGCCTACCCGAGGCCTCGCGATCCTCGTCATCCGGCTGCCTGCCGGAGCCGCTTCATCGACGCCGTCATCAACCAGGCCGGATCATCCCCGCCGAACCTCGAAACCATATGCCCATCCAGCAGTCTACCGCAGTCGCTTCAGCTGCGGTTTCGTCCACCCCACCGGAGCCGCTTCGCCGGATCCGTCGTCCACCGCATCGGATCTTGCTCACCGACACCGCTGTGCATGAACCGGATCTGCTTCACCGATGCCATGCATGATCTAAACTCTTCTACTGTCGCTTTTCTATTGCTTGCCTGCAAGTTCTTGTTTAATCTTGGGGGAACCTGTTTGTGCTAACGACGCGCCGTTACGTTTTTGCAGATGAGATGAGTAACCATGAATTGTAAAGGCCGTCTCTCCAACCCCAAGTAGCACATGTAGCGTACTTCATCACCGGATCTATCAACCCCAGGAAGATCTGCTGTGACTCCCACGGAGTGCTTCTCCTAATGTAAGTCCCTTGTTTTAGTGCCATTATCTGGGTTCAGATGCTTGTTTGTCTGAATCTCTTTTAGTTCATTCCTAGCTATGACCGTAACACCTTGCTATTTTCTAGTTCATTGCTAACTTTAAGAGATTAAACATTTTGGTATGCATTCCCTGCTCTGTAGATGTAGCCATCATAACTTCTATCTTGCTTAGTCGTTGTTAAAAAAATTATAGGCTGCTACTATTTTGTTCATGCCAATATTGTTCTCCCTGAACATGTTGGTTTGCATTCCCTGTACTACAGGTGATGCCATTGTTATTTCTATCTACTTCGTCGTAAGCTAACAAAGTAACTGCCTGCTATTAGTTCCTGCATGCTATCGCTCTGCCATCCTGCAGTACAAATTTATTTGAACTCGTCACAGCAGCTACTTCCATCATAATTTTGTCTGCCATGTGATTCTTCGAAAGCTGCAATATTAACATGTTTCTCTTAATTGGCATGGCGCTCACATATAGAATGGTGAGCATATTGGTGTGCATTCCCTCTTCTACAAGTTCACAGGTGATCCCACTATATTCCGTTTCTGGTCCATCCTAAGTCGTAGCATTAACTATCCTATATGTGTTGCTCATTACAACTTTATATCCTGAAACAAATTGATTTGTTTCCCTTATCTACAAGTTTATGAGTGATGCCATTATAACTCCTATCTGTTTTATTCCTAGCTATTATAGTAACATCCTGCTATTATTTAGTTCATGGCCAATTTTAAGTGATTGCACATGTTGGTTCGCATTCCTGCTCTATAGATTTTGGCATCGTAACTTCTATATTTGGTTTACATTCCCTGCTCTGTAGATCTAGCCATCATAACTTTATCTTGCTCAGTCGTTGTTACAAAAATTATGGCCTGCTACTATGTTGTTTGTGCCAATTTTTTACTCCATGAACATGTTGGCTTGCATTCCCTGTACTACAGGTGATGCCATTGTTTTGTATCTAGTTCATTGTAAGCTAACAAAGTAAGGACTTAGTTTGGCATGCTATCACTCTGCTATCTAGCCTGTAGTACAACTAAACTTGTCATACTACTAGATAATAATTTTGTGTGCCATCTTGTTCTTCAAAAGCTGCATTATTGACTTGTTTCTCTGGCTTGGCATGACGCTCACATATGGAATGCTGAACATATTGGTTTGCATTCCCTCTTATACAAGTTCACAGGTGATCCCACTATATTCTGTATCTGGTCCATCCTAAGCTCCAGCATTAACTATCCTCTATGTGTTGCTCATTACAAGTTTATATCCCGAAACATCTTGATTTGCATCCCCTTCACTATAAGTTCAGGAGTATTATTTAGTTCACGGTCAATTTGAAGTAATTGCACTTGGCACATGTTGGTTCACATTCCCTCCTCTTTAGCTTTTGCCATCGTAACTTCTATTTTTGGTTTCCATTCCCTGCTCTGTAGATGTAGCCATCATAACTTCATCTTGCTCAGTCGTTGTTACAAAATTTATAGCCTGCTACTATGTTGTTCATGCCAATTTTGTACTCCCTGAACATGTTGGTTTGCATGGGACTCGACAGTAGTAAGTCTGTTGTTTCATTCTAACGTGCTCTGTTATATTGGTACGTTGATATGCGGCATACACTCTTTGTTTGCTTATTGTGCGTATTACAATGATCTTGTTATAACGACGAAATGATGAGTTCCAAATTCTTTGGCAAACAATATTGTAGTGTCTTTGCCTTTCCATTGTTTCTGTCTTAACTTGTAATGTCTTTGTTTCAGATATAGGTGCTGCATGGACAACTTAAAAGATTGCCGGATCGCTTCATTGTATTGCTAGGTTTAATTACCATTCAATTTCTCTGGGTTCTGTAATATTTTTTCAAAGCCTTGCAGCTGATGTAATATTTAGTTAGTTTTTATAGTTCTTTTGCGCATTTTTTCTTGGTGCTTGTGGTAAGTGAGGCTATCCGATAGAAATCATGTGCTGCGTAAATATTCTCAGTATCTAAATCACAAATTCCCATCACTTAAACGGCCCAATTAAGCGAAATCACATATGTGCCGGCCCGCAAAATCCTAAAGCGCCTATTATGCCGGCATATAAACACCAACAAAACGGGCTGGCCCACTTACTAATTGGGCCAGCCCACTTGCTTTAAGGTGGACCCCACCCGCTACTGGGCCGGCCCAGTAACAGAAAAGTGGGCCCACAAACTTATTGGGCCAGCCCACCTGATTTACCGTGGACCCCACATACTAATTGGGCCGGCCCACTAACTTGTTGGGCCCGACCAAAAGCTTTTGTGGTGGACCCCACACACTAAATGGGCCGGCCCTTTAACAGGATAGTGGGACCCACCAGCTTTTTTGGCCCGGCCCACCATCTTGTTGGGCAGGCCCACTTGCTATATGGTGGACCCCACATACTAAATGGGCCGGCCCTTTAACAGGAAAGTGGGACCCACCTGTGTTTTTGGCCCGGCCCACTATCTTCTTGGGCTGGCCCACTTGCTATATGGTGGACCCCACATACTAAATGGGCCACCCATTAATAGGAAAGTGGGACCCACCTGTGTTTTTGGCCCGGCCCACTGGCTTGTTGGGCCAGCCCATTTGATCTATTGTGGACCCCACGTACTAAATGGGTCGGCCCGATAGCAGGAAAGTGGGACCCACATGCTAATTGGGCCAGCCCAATAACTTCTTGGGCCGGCCCACTTGCATTAAGGTGGACCCCACTTGTAAAATGGGCCGGCCCGATAACAGGAAAGTGGGTCCCACATGTCTTGTCGGACGGCCCTTTTGCCTGTTGACCGATCAAACGAGTGCGTTCGGCCCGGCCCACATGCTTAGTGGGCCGGCCCATTAATGTTTTGACCAGTCAACCTTAGAGGTTAGGCCCGGCCTGACATAGGCATCCCCAATGGGCCTGCCGAAGATAGTACCCAGGGTTTATTGAAGGCCCACAACCCGAAGGATAAGAAGAATTCGGAAGCCCAATTTGCTAGTTAAGGAAAGCTAGAGTTGTATTAGGAGAGAACACTTCTAATATTACAGGAGGAGTTTGAAACCTACCCGAACTCTGTAACTTGTACATCACGAATCCCTCGGCTCCACCTCCTATATAAGGGGGAGTCGAGGGACAAAAGAAAGCATCGATTCATTGTCTCACAAACCCTAGTTTTCATATCGTCGAGTACTTTTCGGCTGAAACCTTCGAGATCTACTTGCCCTCTACTTCTAACTAAACCCTAGTCTACAACCCGTAAGCATTGACAAGTTAATCCCTTGTCACGGCCCACGTAACTAATGGACCAGCCCAGCTATATAGTTGACCGGTTAAACTAAGTCAGCTGGCCCGGCCCGCAAACTTAATGGGCTGGCCCGCTTAAGACGTGGCAGGCCTCGTGTGGGCCTACCATCTACCACGGGGTTTAGCCGGTTAACGCCGTTAACTGCCAGTTAATGGCGTCTGCCACGTGTCAGTTTGCATGGCATCAGCAGTCAACGGGCTCCCGGAAACACTTCTGCAACGGTCCGATTTTCCGTGGCGGAAGGGCGCCCAAGCGCGACGGACCGAAAAAAATGTGGTAGGACTTTGCCTGACGCAGTTTCGACAACAGAACCCATATCGTCGGGTTAGGCCCATAGGCGACGAAAAATACCCCTTACCGGACGATTTTGGGACGTTGTCTATCAGAACTTTTCTTGTAGTGAAGGCTCACCCTATTCTCCGGAGCCTATCCCACGAAGGAATAGCTCACTCACTTGTGGTAGACTTTGAGGTAGCCTCCAAACCTTCATAATCTTGCACGGAGCAAATCCATAGCCCGGATGCTTCCGGACTCCTCTTGCCCACCTAGGGTTTCCAAGGAACCCTAGGAAGCAAGCTTCTCGATGAATACAAGGGGGAATGATATTTGGCTTGGTAGAACAGTAGATCGGGTCCTCCTCTAACGATTCCCCAGAGGGATTTGAGTTTGGGTGGAGGAGGAGGGAGATCTGAGGCTTTTGGTGTTTCTAGCAATGGAGTAAGAGAGAGAGAGCTCAAGAACATCTTGTAGTGTAGTGCCTGACTGTTCAGAGGTAGGAGAAGGACTATTTATAGTGTTCTTCTAAATATGGCCGTTGGTCACTTGCCACCTCAGCTTTTCTCCCGACAAACCCGGTCAACCGGACCACAAACCGGATTGTCCGGTGCAGAGGCTGGTCGGACCGGACCAGGGACCGGACCTGCCGGTCCAGACCGGACGGTAGACCGGACCCAGACCGGGGACACTTTGCGACGTCCAGGAGCTCCTCCGGTTGGCGCCCGGTTGGCGCCCGGTCGACCGGACCGCACGCCAGGCCCGCCGGTCTGTAGGCCGGCAGACCGGGCAGCAGACCGGATCACTCAGGCGCACATTTGGCGCTCGGTTGACCGGACTGCTCGCCGGACTGGCCGGTTGTGAGGCCGGCTGACCGGGCGGCAAACCGGATTTCTGCTGTAGACCCCTTTTTGATTGTTGTTGAAGTGGGGGGTCACCTTTAGCCTTCTTGTTCCTTTGATACACCATTTATACCTCTTTGCCTAATACCTGAGATAATCCTTATAAATGTATTAGGTCAAATACTCTAGCACGGTGTCATTGTTACCAAAATAATGGATAAGGGTAAAATACGCTTACAGGAACAAACAATGATATCAACGTGGTGGAAACGCTCTCCAATGTTTTTCAGGCTAGCTGAGGGACAAGCTCGTGCCGTAAACTTTGAAGTAAACAGTCATGCATACAACAAGGGCTACTATCTAGCTGATGGTATCGACCCAACGTATGCTACATTTGTGAAGATAATCCTGGCTCCAGCTTCGGAGATGGACGCTTATTTTGCAACATGCCAGGAAGCAGTACACAAGGATGTTGAGTATGCTTTTGGGGTGTTTCAGCAGCGTTTCGCTGTTGTCAGGTACCTGCTCTCACTTGGTCTGAGTCTCAGATGTGGGAGGTGATGAACGCCTATATGATCATGCACAGCGTGATCATTGAGAGCGACCGCGACAAATCTATGCATGATGATCAACCATTTGATTATCAAGAGCCTCTTGCTGAGGTAGAGCATGTACCCCAAGAATTTGGCGCTTTCCTTCACATCCATCATTAAATCCGAGATGCAGGTGTTCATGCTCAACTTCAGGCGGATCTAGATGTGCATTTGTGGACGAGGAGAGGAGCCGCCAACAATGCATGATTTAATTTGAATTATTGTATGAATAATTTAATTTCTATTTGTGTGATTGTATGAATAATTAAAATATTGTATGAATAATTTAATTTCTATTTGTGTGATTGTATGAATAATCAAAATATTGTATGAATAATTTATGTGATTGATATGTTGTTTCAAAATGTTGTAAAAAAGAAAATAAAACTTTTTGAGGCCACCGTTTGAGAAGCGCATGTGTGGGTACAACATCCACAAATAGAGGATGAAGTGCCGATACCCCCATACGGCAGTGCCAACGCTCGTGCCGGCACCTATTTAGAGCATCCCCACTCGTCTCCCCGACGAGGCCCCCGAGCGCCGTCTTTCCCATCCGGACGGCGAAATTCGGCCCAGTCGCGACCCCGATTCCTCGTTTTCGTCTGGATTTGGCCCTTCATCCATCCGGCAAGCCCACGCCATCCCCGGTCTCCCGAGGCGCGCTCGGGGACTCCGGACGAAAGAATTTGGCGCAAACATCGTGTGGACCCTCGTAGTCGGCGACAGGAAAGTCAAATCCTATCCATTTCCCTCCAATTTGCTTGCATATCCCCATTCTCTCCCGCCGAATTTGTGGATAGGCATCTCCATTCTCCTTCTCGTCTCCATTCTCCTCCTCGTCTCCATTCTCCTCCTCGTCTTCTCGTCCACCACCATGCCGCCGAAGGCGAGGAAGCCGCGGGCGCCGAAGGAGCGGCCGCCAGGTATGTACAACGCACAGTGGGCGGCGGACGAGCTCCGGCGCCAGGTCGAAACAAGCGGCAGGGCGGAGAGGGAGAAAAAACTCTCCGCGAAGAGGGCGGCGGCGACCGCCCAGGACGAACAAGCGAGGAAGATCTCCATGGCCATGAGCATGGGCCATGCTCGCGGCGGCGACGCCGCCATGTTCCCCGGCCAATGGCCGATGCAACGTACTAGCAGTTCCCCGTCGACTTTTTCCCCTTCGAGCTTCTCGTCGTCGTCGCCTGCCATGTTCCAAGAGGCCACCTACGGCCAAACGTCCAGGTTCACGCCGTCCCCGCCCCAGCTCGCCGTCGGCAACCTGAACGAGAACCAGCACGAGGGCATCTCACCGACCCTGCGACGAGGGCCACTCCCATTCGGTGCGATGGCGGCGCCGAACGACGAGGTGATCCAAGAGATGATCAACTCCGGCTCCATGGCCGCCGCTGCGAGCCCGGGGTTCTTCACGCAAGAGGAGGCGAGGGCGACGGCAGCTGTCGTGGCGCGCTACGACTGGGTGGAAGATGTGGCCGACGAAAGCCAAGCCGTCGAAGAAGAAAAAGAACAGCCAACTCAAACCGAGGTCACCGACGACAACCTGACGAAGGGAAAGAGGAAGAGGAAGAAGGACTCGCCTCCTGCCGAACCGCGTATCAAATGGACGCCGAAGGAAGAGGAGTGCCTCGCTGAAGCTTGGATGACCGTGTCCATGAACGGCATAACCGGAGCCAATCAGTCGTATGACACGTATTGGCTTCGAGTGAAGCAGGCGTTCGACGAACGCAAGATCGTCGATCCCTACTTCAACAAGACGATCATGAACCGGGGAGACAAGGCCATGGGCACCCATTGGGGGATCATACAAACGGCGTGCAGCAAATGGCACGGCATACAGGAGGAGATCGAGACTCGCCCAGTGAGCGGCGCCAACTTCGAACAAAAGGTTAGTTGTCCTCACCGTGTCTGCCTGTGTAGTGATCGCCGTGAGCTGACCCGTCTCGCCATCCTCTTTTTCCCCAGATGCGCCGTGCTTTCGACATGTACCACGACGACACCGGATTGACGTTCAAGTTCCTGAACGTCTTCTCCCGCATCGAGAAGTGCGAGAAGTGGGCGGAAACCCGCAATAACCTCTCCAAGAGCAAGACCGAACAGTACAACCCCGACGCTCCGGCGCCTGCCTCGTCGGATGGCCGCCCGGAACTCGGCCAGAAGAAGCTGAAAGACCTCAAAAAGATGGGCCATCCCGCTGAGAGGATGCAGGCGTCGTTTGACAAGTGTTGGGCCGACGCGAGGACGCACGCCGCTGGGAGGGACGACAAGTTCGACGGCAGTTGGAGGGAGATGCTCGCCAACCAAGGCCCCCGGATCGCCCTACTGAAGACGACGGCGGCGGCGAAGAAGAAGAGGAACACAGACTTGGCGTTTCTGATGGGCGGCAACACGGCCCTGATGGACGAGGAGACGAGGATTTGGTACGAGGGCCATCGCACCGACATCCTTCGACCCACTCCGGCTAGTCCTTCTTCGTCTCCGGCTCCTACCTCGTCGTCCTCACCGTCTACGACGTCGACTGCCGCCGCTTCGACGTCGGCCGCCGCTTCGACCACGGCGTGTGAGGAAACTGACACCGTCGTGCCAGGCAGGACTGCCGACGCCCCTGTTTCAGTGTAGTTTTCCTCCGATCGCCGATCTATGGCTGATCCTTTTGCCGATCAACTTGTCGTTTTTGTAGTGGGACGACGATTTGTTTGAATTTCGACTATGTCCGGCGAACTACGGGTGGAAGACTGGAAATATGGTTCTCCCCACGACTTTATTTCGTCCAATCCAACGGTTGTTTAGTCCGAATTTTGGCCTGGGGAGGACGAGTGAAGATGCTCTTAGAAGGCAGAGGTGGAGATGCTCTTAGTACTAGTGGTACACCTTGTCAGTTTGATGCTTTCACAGGAGATAGGAGTCTATCGAAGACAAAACTATGTGTTGACGTGTCCCTGTAGCTCCAATGACAATTCCTTGCCTAACTAGCTGGGAGATAATGATCCTTCGTACGAGTTATGTACGCTCGCTGTTACAGAGTCGCAATAAGCCGTCCTTTTGTTTGTTGTTTTACTCGGCCTAATTTCTGTCTGATCTCTGCGACAACAATAACCCTACACTTACGGACGTGCTAGCCTTACGGAAACCATACGGACAAACGTGTGGCTTGTTGATTGGTTCAGTTTTGATTTGGTGCTGAAAAATCGGGCCACGTTCTGATCCTTTGCCCTGCTGTTGTGAGTCCGTAAAATCTTTCTGTAAGTTTATTCCGTAGGTGTAACATTGTTGCTGCGACAATAAGGTGTTAGGTGTCTACCACTCTACCTGTTCGACGAGTAGATATAGATATTTTAGAGATCTCGAAAAAAAGAGAGTAGATATTTTAGGAGGTAATTGCACCACAAGTACAAGAACTTGTTCACTATGTGCATTTTCATACAACTTCTTGCAAAGTGTGTTTCACTAATACAACAACTTGTCCTAGATGTGCACAACTCATACAATTCAATGTGGTGGCAACACGTGGCAATTTCCAGGCGGAAGATGATGGTTTTCATTGCAGCGCTGAAGAACTAAGATAATTACGAACAGGTCCTCGCCCTCTCTATATAACCACCGCAGAAAATTGCGAACAGGCAAATGTTTTACATCTTTTAGCTAGTTCTTTTAGCTAAAAGGGATCTAAGATAATTGCGAACAGGCAAAAATTGTTTTACATCTTTTAGCTTGTTCGAGATGCACAGAAATTGCGACGCGGATAGTTGGCCGTTGGACCAGTACAGACGTACATCGTATACTGATTGAATCGTTGAACCATGCGATGTTGACAATCCAAGTCCCTATGCTAATTTTCTAATTCTTGCGTTCCATTTTCACCGCAAATAGGAGATTTAGAGCATTTCCAGTCGCGTCCACAAACCATCCCCAAACAACGTCGGATCGAGCATTTGGGCGACGTGTTTTATTTGTGCCGTGTTTGGGGAACGTCGCTCCCCAGTTGTGTCCCCCAAACAAAATTTCGGAAATTTTAAGCTTGTGCGAGATTCGTTAAATTCATCCAAACTAGGTATATATTACATAGAATTGAACGAGATTCGACTAAATTTAAAGTAAACCTAATCTAGAAGTACTTGCGGCGGCCGGAGGCGTCGTAGTACTGGTGGAAGTTATACATGTCGTCGGTGACGACCTCCTGCTTGACGCGCTCGTCGGGCTCGTCGACGGGCTCGTCCTTCACCAGGCCGCTTGGTCCTGCCTCGACATCGTCGGTGAGGTCCACGAGCGGCTTGCCGGAGTCGCGGATGGACATGGCGATCGCCGTCTCGACGTCGCCCCTCCAGATGTCCTTGTCGTTGAGCGACGCCAAGAACGCCGCTCGCACCCCTGGGCAGTCCTCGGGGTTGTCGCTGCTGGCGATGAGGCGTTGCTGCCGCTCGTACTCCGCGAGCAGCGCCGCCTGCGACGCTTCCTTCGGCTCCTCCTTCACCTCCGGCTTCGGGATGAGGAGGACGCCGCCGCGCCTCTCTTGCTGCAGCCGGCTGCCGCTGCTGCCGCGCCTCGGATTGACGGGCGTCGCTGGCTCCTCCGTTACGCGACTGGGGACAGTATAGGGCCCGAGCGGTATGACGAGGACGGCGTCGATCGGGCCGGTCCTGAGGAAGAAGAGTTCGAGGAGGACGAGTACGTGGTCCACCTCGGCTGCCATTGCGCTGCAGGAGACGGTGGCGGTGAGGACGGTGAAAGAACATCTCTCATATTATGTTTTGTGTGTTTGATGTCAATGTATGTGATACACTAATGTTTGTTTAAGTGGTACAGGGTTTATATAGATACATTTTTATGTGTGTTGGATGTGGTCAGTTCTGTCAAAGAGAAGCAGCAAAAAGTTCATCAGGCCGGATAATCCGGGCCGGATATTTTGGAAATATCCGGCCCCCAGTTTTCGGCTAAGTGATGGCGTGTATTTCACACGTTCGTTGGGCAACCCCAAGAGGAAGGTATGATGCGCACAGCAGCAAGTTTTCCCTCAGAAAGAAACCAAGGTTTATCGAACCAGGAGGAGCCAAGAAGCACGTTGAAGGTTGATGGCGGCGGGATGTAGTGCGGCGCAACACCAGGGATTCCGGCGCCAACGTGGAACCTGCACAACACAACCAAAGTACTTTGCCCCAACGAAACAGTGAGGTTGTCAATCTCACCGGCTTGCTGTAACAAAGGATTAACCGTATTGTGTGGAAGATGATTGTTTGCAGAAAACAGTAGAACAAGTATTGCAGTAGATTGTATTTCAGTAAAGAGAATTGGACCGGGGTCCACAGTTCACTAGAGGTGTCTCTCCCATAAGACAAGCAGCATGTTGGGTGAACAAATTACAGTTGGGCAATTGACAAATAAAGAGAGCATGACAATGCACATACATATCATGATGAGTATAGTGAGATTTAATTGGGCATTACGACAAAGTACATAGACCGCCATCCAACTGCATCTATGCCTAAAAAGTCCACCTTCAGGTTATCATCCGAACCCCCTCCAGTATTAAGTTGCAAAGCAACAGACAATTGCATTAAGTATGGTGCGTAATGTAATCAACAACTACATCCTTAGACATAGCATCAATGTTTTATCCCTAGTGGTAACAGCACAACACAACCTTAGAACTTTCTCACATCGTCCTGTGTCAATGCAGCATGAACCCACTATCGAGCATAAGTACTCCCTCTTGGTGTTAAAAGCATCTACGTGGCCAGAGCATCAACTAGTAACGGAGAGCATGCAAGATCATAAACAACACATAAGCATAACTTTGATAATCAACATAACAAGTATTCTCTATTCATCGGATCCCAACAAACGCAACATATAGAATTACAGATAGATGATCTTGATCATGTTAGGCAGCTCACAAGATCCGACAATGATAGCACAATGGGGAGAAGACAACCATCTAGCTACCGCTATGGACCCATAGTCCAGGGGTAGACTACTCACACATCACACCGGAGGCGACCATGGCGGCGTAGAGTCCTCCGGGAGATGATTCCCCTCTCCGGCAGGTGCCGGAGGCGATCTCCTGGATCCCCCGAGATGGGATCGGCGGCGGCGGCGTCTCTGGAAGGTTTTCCGTATCGTGGCTCTCGGTACCGGGGGTTTCGTCACGGAGGCTATTTGTAGGCGGAAGGGCAGGTCAAGAGGCGGCACGGGGGCCCCACACCACAGGGCCGCGCGGCCAAGGGGGGGGCCGCGCCGCCCTAGGGTGTGGCCCCTCCGTGGCCCCTCTTCGTCTCTCCTTCGGACTTCTGGAAGCTTCGTGGAAAAATAGGCCCCTGGGCTTTGATTTCGTCCAATTCCGAGAATATTTCCTTACTAAGATTTCTGAAACCAAAAACAGCAGAAAAACAAGAATCGGCACTTCGGCATCTTGTTAATAGGTTAGTTCCGGAAAATGCACGAATATGACATAAAGTGTGCATAAAATATGTAGATAACATCAATAATGTGGCATGGAACATAAGAAATTATCGATACGTCGGAGACGTATCAGCATCCCCAAGCTTAGTTCTGCTCGTCCCGAGCAGGTAAAACGATAACAAAGATAATTTCTGGAGTGACATGCCATCATAATCTTGATCATACTATTTGTAAAGCATATGTAGTGAATGCAGCGATCAAAACAATGTATATGACATGAGTAAACAAGTGAATCATAAAGCAAAGACTTTTCATGAATAGCACTTCAAGACAAGCATCAATAAGTCTTGCATAAGAGTTAACTCATAAAGCAATAATTCAAAGTAAAAGCATTGAAGCAACACAAAAGAAGATTAAGTTTCAGCGGTTGCTTTCAACTTGTAACATGTATATCTCATGGATATTGTCAACATAGAGTAATATAATAAGTGCAATAAGCAAGTATGTAGGAATCAATGCACAGTTCACACAAGTGTTTGCTTCTTGAGGTGGAGAGAAATAGGTGAACTGACTCAACATTGAAAGTAAAAGAATGGTCCTCATAGAGGAAAAGCATCGATTGCTATATTTGTGCTAGAGCTTTGATTTTGAAAACATGAAACAATTTTGTCAACGGTAGTAATAAAGCATATGCATCATGTAAATTATATCTTATAAGTTGCAAGCCTCATGCATAGTGTACTAATAGTGCCCGCACCTTGTCCTAATTAGCTTGGACTACCGGATCATCACAATGCATTGTTTTTACCAAGTGTCACAAAGGGGTACCTCTATGCCGCCTGTACAAAGGTCTAAGGAGAAAGCTCGCATTGGATTTCTCGCTATTGATTATTCTTCAACTTAGACATCCATACCGGGACAACATAGACAACAGATAATGGACTCCTCTTTTATGCATAAGCATATAACAACAATTAATAATTTTCTCATTAGAGATTGAGGATATATGTCCAAAACTGAAACTTCCACCATGGATCATGGCTTTAGTTAGCGGCCCAATGTTCTTCTCTAACATATGCATGCTTAACCATATGGTGGTAGATCTCTCTTACTTCAGACAAGACGGACATGCATAGCAACTCACATGAAATTCAACAATGAATAGTTGATGGCGTCCCCAGTGAACATGGTTATCGCACAACAAGCAACTTAATAAGAGATAAAGTGCATAATTATATATTCAATACCACAATAGTTTTTAAGCTATTTGTCCCATGAGCTATATATTGCAAAGGTGAATGATGGAATTTTAAAGGTAGCACTCAAGCAATTTACTTTGGAATGGCGGAAAATACCATGTAGTAGGTAGGTATGGTGGACACAAATGGCATAGTGGTTGGCTCAAGTATTTTGGATGCATGAGAAGTATTCCCTCTCGATACAAGGTTTAGGCTAGCAAGGTTTATTTGAAACAAACACAAGGATGAACCGGTGCAGCAAAACTCACATAAAAGACATATTGAAAACATTATAAGACTCTACACCGTCTTCCTTGTTGTTCAAACTCAATACTAGAAATTATCTAGACCTTAGAGAAACCAAATATGCAAACCAAATTTTAGCATGCTCTATGTATTTCTTCATTAATGGGTGCAAAGCATATGATGCAAGAGCTTAATCATGAGCACAACAATTGCCAAGTATCACATTACCCAAAACATTTATAGCAATTACTACATGTATCATTTTCCAATTCCAACCATATAACAATTTAACGAAGGAGAAACTTCGCCATGAATACTATGAGTAGAAACCAAGGACATACTTGTCCATATGCTACAGCGGAGCGTGTCTCTCTCCCATAAAGTGAATGCTAGGATCCATTTTATTCAAACAAAACAAAAACAAAAACAAACCGACGCTCCAAGAAAAAGCACATAAGATGTGATGGAATAAAAATATAGTTTCAGGGGAGGAACCTGATAATGTTGTTGATGAAGAAGGGGATGCCTTGGGCATCCCCAAGCTTAGACGCTTGAGTCTTCTTAATATATGCAGGGGTGAACCACCGGGGCATCCCCAAGCTTAGAGCTTTCACTCTCCTTGATCATGTTGCATCATACTCCTCTCTTGATCCTTGAAAACTTCCTCCACACCAAACTCGAAACAACTCATTAGAGGGTTAGTGCACAATATAAATTGACATATTCAGAGGTGACACAATCATTCTTAACACTTCTGGACATTGCATAATGCTACTGGACATTAGTAGATCAAAGAAATTCATCCAACATAGCAAAAGAGGCAATGCGAAATAAAAGGCAGAATCTGTCAAAACAGAACAGTTCGTATTGACAAATTTTAAAATGGCACCAGACTTGCTCAGATGAAAATGCTCAAATTGAATGAAAGTTGCGTACATATCTGAGGATCATGCACGTAAATTGGCTTAATTTTCTGAGTTACCTACAGGGAGGTGGACCCAGATTCGTGACAGCAAAGAAATCTGGAACTGTGCAGTAATCCAAATCTAGTACTTACTTTTCTATCAACGGCTTAACTTGGCACAACAAAACACAAAACTAAGATAAGGAGAGGTTGCTACAGTAGTAAACAACTTCCAAGACACAAAATAAAAACAAAGTACTGTAGGTAAAAACATGGGTTGTCTCCCATAAGCGCTTTTCTTTAACGCCTTTCAGCTAGGCGCAGAAAGTGTGTATCAAGTATTATCAAAGGGTGATGCATTGTTATCATGAGCTCCCCCATCCATAGTGGTACTAAGGGCTTTGTCAATTTTAGGTCTATAATAATACTTCTTTGGTCTAGGCACTTTAGAGACATACATAAACTTTTGCTCCTTACCCACATAAGCTTTCTCCTTATATTTAAGAGAAGAAAATGTTGAACCCAAGGTTCCCATAGCTTTTTCAAGTTCGTCAATCCTATTGATTTGATCATCATGGACAGCATTAGTTCCTAGGACACTAATTCTTTCATCAATTCCTCCTAAGGATTTATCAAGTTCATCAGTTTTATCAAGTAATATTTCCAATTTAGCTTCAATACTTGGAAAATTTTTCTCTATGGTTTCCAATTTTTTCATAACATCTTCAAGAGAGATTTCAGTTTTAACTTTATCAACAGGGGGTATTCCAAATAAACTCTCAATAATGCAACTAGCTTCTAATGCAGGGGTACTTAAGAAGTCACCTTTTGCGAGACTATCAAGAACATATCTATTCCAGCTAGAGATACCAACATAAAAATTCCTGAGTAAAATAATGGTGGAGTGTTTCTTAGTGCATCTATTATGGGCATCACTAATTCTATACCAAGCATCTCTCAAACATTCTCCCCCTCGTTGTTTAAATGTACGAACTTCAACTTCAGGGTTACTCATTTTAGTAGTAGTAAATAAAGCAAACTAGATAAAGTAAATGCAAGTAAACTAATTTTTTTGTGTTTTTGATATAGCAAACAAGATAGCAAATAAAGTAAAACTAGCAACTAATTTTTTTGTATTTTGATTTAGTGCAGCAAACAAAGTAGTAAATAAAACTAAGCAAGACAAAAACAAAGTAAAGAGATTGAGAAGTGGAGACTCCCCTTGCAGCGTGTCTTGATCTCCCCGGCAACGGCGCCAGAAAATGTGCTTGATGGCGTGTATTTCACACGTTCGTTGGGCAACCCCAAGAGGAAGGTATGATGCGCACAGCAGCAAGTTTTCCCTCAGAAAGAAACCAAGGTTTATCGAACCAGGAGGAGCCAAGAAGCACGTTGAAGGTTGATGGCGGCGGGATGTAGTGCGGCGCAACACCAGGGATTCCGGCGCCAACGTGGAACCTGCACAACACAACCAAAGTACTTTGCCCCAACGAAACAAAGTGAGGTTGTCAATCTCACCGGCTTGCTGTAACAAAGGATTAACCGTATTGTGTGGAAGATGATTGTTTGCAGAAAACAGTAGAACAAGTATTGCAGTAGATTGTATTTCAGTAAAGAGAATTGGACCGGGGTCCACAGTTCACTAGAGGTGTCTCTCCCATAAGACAAGCAGCATGTTGGGTGAACAAATTACAGTTGGGCAATTGACAAATAAAGAGAGCATGACAATGCACATACATATCATGATGAGTATAGTGAGATTTAATTGGGCATTACGACAAAGTACATAGACCGCCATCCAACCGCATCTATGCCTAAAAAGTCCACCTTCAAAGTTATCATCCAAACCCCCTCCAAAAGGTATTAAGTTGCAAAGCAAACAGACAATTGCATTAAGTATGGTGCGTAATGTAATCAACAACTACATCCTTAGACATAGCATCAATGTTTTATCCCTAGTGGCAACAGACAACACAACCTTAGAACTTTCATCACATCGTCCCGGTGTCAATGCAGGCATGAACCCACTATCGAGCATAAGTACTCCCTCTTGGAGTTACAAGCATCTACTTGGCCAGAGCATCTACTAGTAACGGAGAGCATGCAAGATCATAAACAACACATAAGCATAACTTTGATAATCAACATAACAAGTATTCTCTATTCATCGGATCCCAACAAACGCAACATATAGAATTACAGATAGATGATCTTGATCATGTTAGGCAGCTCACAAGATCCGACAATGATAGCACAATGGGGAGAAGACAACCATCTAGCTACTGCTATGGACCCATAGTCCAGGGGTAGACTACTCACACATCACACCGGAGGCGACCATGGCGGCGTAGAGTCCTCCGGGAGATGATTCCCCTCTCCGGCAGGGTGCCGGAGGCGATCTCCTGGATCCCCCGAGATGGGATCGGCGGCGGCGGCGTCTCCGGGAAGGTTTTCTGTATCGTGGGTCTCGGTTGTGGGGGTTTCGTCACGGAGGGTATTTGTAGGCGGAAGGGCAGGTCAAGAGGCGGCACGGGGGCCCCACACCACAGGGCCGCGCGGCCAAGGGGGCCGCGCCGCCTAGGGTGTGGCCCTCCGTGGCCCCTCTTCGTCTCTCCTTCGGACTTCTGGAAGCTTCGTGGAAAAATAGGCCCCTGGGCTTTGATTTCGTCCAATTCGAGAATATTTCCTTACTAGGATTTCTGAAACCAAAAACAGCAGAAACAAAGAATCGTCACTTCGGCATCTTGTTAATAGGTTAGTTCCAGAAAATGCACGAATATGACATAAAGTGTGCATAAAACATGTAGATAACATCAATAATGTGGCATGGAACATAAGAAATTATCGATACGTCGGAGACGTATCACTAAGGATTTGAGGTTTTGTGGCTCAGTATGTCTCTGGATAGGGGCCGGACATTTGCCCGGATGTTGTCCCAAGGCTGGATTATCCGGGCCGGACAGTTCGGAAATATCCGGCCCCCTCGTTTTTGGCTAAGGACCTGAAGAAAAGTAAGTCTGGATAGGGGCCGGACATTTGGCCGGACATTGTCTTGGTTTTGTCCCTGAGGCCGGATTATCCGGGGGGGGGGGGAGGGGGGGGGGGTTATCCGGCCCTTACTTAGGCCGGAATATCCGGGCCCCCGGAAGCTGCAACGGCTGGATTTCTGAGGGGTATAAATACGCCCCTTCTTCTACCTTGGATGCTTGCTCAATCATTGCACAAGAAATCTGCTAAGCCTCACCTCCATTAGAGCCACCTCAAGAAACACAAGATTTGCAAGATCTCCTTCCTCCCCCAACCAAAGCTCTTGATCTTTGGAGATTCGAAGGAGAAGACACCGATCTACATCCTCACCGAAGCGTTTTTCATTTCCCCCTCTCTTGTTTGAGGGATCTCATGCTAGTGTTCCTTTTTGGTTCCCTAGTTGATTTGTGTTGATGTGTTGTTGTTGATTGTTGTATTGTTACAGATTTGGGAGCCTCCAATTCAGTTGTGGATGTGTGCCCCAAGAACCTTGTAAAGGCCCGGTTTCCGCCTCGAGGAAATCCCTTAGTGGATGTGGGCTAGGCCTTCGTGGCGTTGCTCACCGGAGATCTGAGTGAAGCCTTCGTGGCTGTTGGTTTGGCTTTCGTAGCAACCACACTCCTCCAAACGTAGACGTACCTTCTTGTAAAGGAAGGGAACTATGGGAATCATCTCTGTGTCATCGCGTGCTCCACTCTCGGTTACCTCTATCCTATTCTATCTCTTATATTGCTTAGCTATATCTTTCTTAGTTGTTTGCCTTGACGGTTCATATAGGTAAATTCACTTAGTTGCATATCTAGAGAATTTACCTTTGTGTCAAGCCTAAATTGAAAAAGAACTAAAAATTGGTAGCACCTATTCACACCCCCCCCCCCCCCCGCCCTCTAGGTGCGGCATACGATCCTTTCAGATGGCTCCTCCAACCTTGGAGCGCCGTTGTGGATGCCGCGGATGACGCTCTCGAGGGTGCCGTTGTGGATGCCGCGGATGACGCTCTCGAGGGCGCGCCCATCCCTGTTCCAGCTGTTCGGCCCACCGATGAGGCCGCTGGTGTTGCGCATCTCCATGTCGCATTTGGCCTTGAAGTAGGTGGCCCACCAAGCGTCGTTGTTCTTGGCCGCCCAGGTCGGATCTGCGTCGCTTCGCCTCGCTTTTCGTTGTGTCTGGCGTGCCCGGAGCGTTCCCTATGGGACGGGGGCGGGCTCGGTGCGCCGGACACCGTATTGGGGCGCGCCGAAAAAAATGAGGCTTTGGAGGACACGGCTGAGAACATTTTTTTATCCGGCGCGCTACAAATCATTTTGGGGGACGCTTTGAGGGACGCGACTGGAGATGCTCTTAGTGCCACTATACCGAGATGTGGAAAGGTTCTTCTTTGAGCCCACTTGGGCGCATGTTCCAAAGGCAGCGATATGTACAACATTTTGTTCATAAAAATAGTTGACTTATAAATACTATTACTCTTTCCCTCTATAAAAGATGCAATTTATGTGCATCTCGATCAAGCTAAAAGATGTAAAACAACAGCCGACTTCATTTCCCTTCTTTTAATGTTGTTCCCATCCGGGTAATTTACCCGGCAGTTGTCCATGTACTAAGTACGTACGTAGTTAACTCAAGAGGTAATTGCACACAGGACGAACTCGCCTCCGTTGTCGCCACCCACGAAGAGGAGAAAGGAAAAGAACACAACGTCATGCGTGATTTCTGCGGTGGTTATACAGAGAGAGCGAGGATCTGTTCGCAATTATCTTATTTCTTCAGCGCTGCAATGAAAACCATTATCTCCCAAAACTGCCACGTGTCGCCACCACATTAAATTGTATGAGCTGTGCACGTTCAGAACAAGTTGTTGTATGAGTGGAACAAACTTTGCAAGAAGTTGTATGATAATGCACATACTAAACAAGTTCTTGTACTTGTGGTGCAATTACCTCATATTTTAGCAGTACTGGTAGCGAATTTCAAGTAGCGATGTATTGGCAGATCTGGTATGTCTGAATCGCGGATCCAGTAAGCTGTCCTGACGGGACACTTCAACTGTCCAAGCCACAGAGAGAACCTAGATGCATGCATTCGACGAGTATTCCTCTGATGTCTGCGCTTTTGAAATATTTCTCGATAGAAATTGGACATGGTTGAACAAAAGCATGGATTTTGTAATGCTAATGTATTTGCACCACTGTAAGCATATGACGTGAACAAAATTGACAAATATAAACAGACGAATGCAACATAAAGACGACGACCTTGTGCTAGGTGCAGTGTGCCCAAGAGCGTAAGTGGTGCGGGGGGACACGGCTATGGTGCACTGCACCGGGATAGGATTCCTGCACCACCCCCACCGTGACTAGCATAAAAGCAACGGTACCTCGTGGCCGTGTGGGGGATACGGCAAGCAATGCGAATAAAGCAAAAGGAAACACATACACGTATATAGACGTTTAGCCAGATGGCTTGTCGTGTCAAGTGGAACGCTGAGACCTGCCCAACCCAAAGGCTGGCCCATCTGGCAAGTGAGCTAGCTGAACATTTTTGTGTACCAATTCATTTGCATTCTGGGACAGAGAACTTAACCCAGATTCTGTGTGATGTAATCACCAAGCAGAAATACAGAGTTCAGAAGAACCAAGCAATCGGACGCCACCAAACCAATTCAGCCACTAACACGGCTCAGCTGCGGCGTAATCAGAAGGGCCTACGGAAAGCTAACTCGCAGTTTACAGTTTTCATCAGAAGATCATGGCACGGCAATGAAAAGGAGTAACCACACGTACGATTCTCTGGCTCTTGGGGGCTCACAGCTTTGAAATGAGCTCGGCATGGATCTCCTTTGGCGTCTCGGCTTCCTTAGCGTCCACATCGGATGGAGGAGGAACGTCAATAGCAGGCGAACAGTTGAAGAATCCATGAGGCTGGATAAAAAAAAAAGGGTTTCGTTTGTGAGACCCCTGCTATGAAGAAATCTGAGTTGATCTAGTAAACAGAACAATCTATCTCGAAACCCTCAAGAGTTATGCAGAAATATCTGAAGGCTGGTGAGCTACCATGAGCGTGAAGCCGATGTGTTCCACCGGCATGACAGGCCAGTCCTCGAGCCTTGGGATATGGGTGATCCCGAAAACGTACCTGCAGTTGCCGAATGCAAACAGTTCAAGAGGCGCAGCAGATAAAGCGTTGGGAACCAAAATGAACCTGCAAACCGATACCACCTGGCAGGCGGCGAGAAACGTACCAGAGAACAATGTTGGTTTCCTCTAAGGATCTGTCCTTCTGGACCCATGTAGCTAAACCCTCATGGATGCGTGGGTTCTGATTAGGAAAGTCTCCTCCAGGGAACACTTCATCACTTTTATATGATGTAACCCAAAGGTTGTGCTTCAAAAACCCAGCTCTTCTCAGGAACTTTGCCTCGGGCAGGCAGAATGGCAGACAATTCGAACCAGGTATGAGCTTGTAACCTGTTGGTTGCCCAGTACGATTTACGGTCCTTGTGTTCCTTACCTGATCAACACGCAAAGAAGAGCTTATCAAAAAAAAATATATACTAGGGAAGTAACAATGTAACAGAAAGTTCACAATCCAAATGCTTAATTGATGTGTGGTTCAGAGGCAGAAAATAATAGGCTGAAATGTCACGTGCGCTTTTACATAAACACATTCTTGTAGATAATCAAAAGCAACACAGAGAAGTTGTGAAAAGTAAAGAGATCTTTAGCATGCACTTACAATCCAATGTCGTGCAGATGAAGGATCACAATCCCGCATAGCCTGTAATTCAGACTTCAGAAGCTCTTCTTCGGCGTAGAAGGCACTATTATGCACATTATTTGGGCCTGCACTTTCTACTTTAACATTTACCTCAACCACCTGTAATGGAAAACGAAACAATAGTACCAAAATCATAAACCAGATAGCAATCCAGAGAAATACATGTTCTTCGTGCAGAGTAGACTTCGATAAAATTAAGCTTAGATCTTCATCTACTATATGAGCAGGCAACACAAAATAAATGGATATAAAAATTAACAAGTCAAAAGGACATATCCCAATAATATGCTGGAAGAAGCTGATGGAAGTTCCAAAGTACGATTGAAAGATCTTGAAGCAAATTTATTTTATTACCACATAAAAGGCCTACATTACACTGCAGGAAAGAAACCTACCTGGTTATAAGCCTCATAAGGTTTGCAGTCCACTGCCATGTCCATACGGGCAACAAAGAAATGTTGATGGACTGGTGCGTACAAACTAGGAGCAATAGTTGTGCCATATTTCCTTTGTTCCCCAGGCATTAGAGCTCCCAAGCTGAGAATTCCAGTAAGCTTTACCTCAGATTCTATCTTACCATCCTGCAACGAAGAAAATACATATCAATCACATAAGGAAAAGCAACTATAATACAACTTGACATAAATACTCTGTTTTGGAACTGGAGTTACATAGAATTATTGTTACACTACTTCAAGAAAAAGGTAAATAGATGCTCACTTGATAAAAGTGCCAATAAAAGCAATATTCGTAGTTAGCAATTGTGCATATGAATGACACGGTTAGCCTCCTTGATCGTCTAACTTCGGTTAGTCCTGTTCTCCAGTCTTGATGTTTCCAGAGGATTCCATGGTCCTCCTCATGTAAACATACACAATTCTCAATTGTCTCCACGCCACCAGTAAAATTTGTAAAATGTGCATCAAAATATTTTATGTAACCCAAGCAATCACATCCCTGCACAAATCAATTAGCAACACAGTAAGATTACTTAGCGAAAAAGAAAAAAAAAAGAGGAGGTTAATTGAACAGCCCTTTGAGTGAAAATGTGCAAAACTTCTTGGCAAGGACCCTACAATTCAAATGAAGATTCACCAACATTTTGAAAAGATAGTCCCTGTGTAATAAACTGGACATACAAAATTGCATTCATAACTCAATTATGTTAAGAGCAATAAAAATGATAAATTCTCAGAATTTCATAAACTAAAAAGTATGAACAAAGGAACAAGACAAAATTATTATCAAGAAAACTACACAGAAAAGTTATTATTCCTAGTAAATTACTCTTGTTGCTTCAATCTGCACAATTCTTCAGAAAATACCGAGTTGAATTGAAACACAACCAGGAAGACTTGCATAACAGCATAGTTACAGTGGGGAGTAGTTTGATTGTACTCCGTACTATTTATGTCCCCAGAATCGAAATGAAAACAGGTTCTCAGAAAGCAGCTAGCATACCTTCTTAAGGGAGTGTGCATTCTTTCCAAGCCCATCTTCTCCAGCATCAAATGCATTCTTCCGGTAATGTGGTTCGTTCGGATCTCCATAAGGAACAACCATTTCAACAAAACTCAGCCTGTGAGCAATAGGACGGCGTCCACGGTTTCCATCAACGTATGCAACAGAATGGATAACTAAACCTTCCTTGGGGGTGAAGCCAATACGAAAGTTCCACTGGTCAACAGAAAATATGCAAGTGATATTTCTATACCAGGTTCTGTTAAATATTAGCTCAAACAATTGAAAACATAAAATATACAATCTCTTTACCTTCTGCCACTCCACAAAGGAGCCTGTAATACGGAAACTTGGGCCTTCAGGTTGACTGATGATAAGAGGCTTCACATCGCTTCTATCAACACCACCTCGTGTCTCTCCAGGAGTGTAGTTTCTCAAATGATCTGGTGGTGGGAGAGGGACAAACTTCCTATCCTCAAACTCTAGTACGACATTATTCTGCATATCAACTATAATATGGATCCCTTCAACAGGACGAGCATATCCATTCTCCATAGGGCTATCGCTTTCAGTTCTACAATAGATCAGAGGCTTGCCAATTCTTCGACTGGGAGCATCAGCATCACTGTAATAGCCTGCACACCTATATTTTTTAGCAGAAGAGTTCATGTTCAGAGTTCGTTTGTCCACGAATGGCGTTGAAAGATAAATTTTGAGTAAAACAATTAACTACAGAAATAATTTGGACATAGCTTACCATGCATCTACCATGACGAGCTCCATGTCATCAATGCCTCTTTTCTTCATGGCTTCAATAAAAGGGGGGAAATCTTTTACAGTAGCTTCACATTCAGCATATTCCATCGCATCCTGCAAACCAACCATACCAAACTAAGTCTAGCACTTGACCTAATACAAATAGAATGGTAGATAGGGCAAAATGTCTACGGTGCACCACTACCTTAATAAGCTTATGAATTCGAGTCAAAACATTCAGACAGTTATGGTAACGCTAGTGCAATAAAATGCTAATACCACAATTCACCAGCAAGAATTCAGAAGGGGTAATCAAGTAAATACCAGCATTAAACCACATGGTCGTTACACAATAAACTTGACCTAAATTGACATAAGTGTTAAATGAACTGCCTAAAATGGTCAAACCAAGAAACGAGTAGTCCAAACATCTACAGAAACATAAATATACCATTGCAGGCTGAACATCTGGAACAACTTCTGATGATATAACCTTGCCTCTGTGGTGTCCACCCCTAGTAGCAGCATGCACTTCAGACAGTTCTACAACCCAAATACTAGTTTCGTTTGTTTGTTTGTTGTAGACGACAAGCCTGGCCCTCCTAGGTGGAAGCCTGCTTGGGATGACAGGACCACCTTTGGTTCTGGGAAGCAGAGATGGTTGGAATGGTGGAAAGAAGTATGCATCAGCTAATGCCACAACATTCTTTTCTGGCTCCAGGAGCACAACTTCAACAAAGCGCATGCTGTCTCGTACCTATAATTTTGGAAGTGTCATGTTAATTATATATTTCAAGCATGTGCTGACAATTGAGTACAAAGGTTGACAAACTTCCGGAGTTCTTCCAGCAGCTCGAACAGTTGCTACAGCCACAGCAATTTCAGCAGCAGATAATGGGTCTAGAGGGTGGCTTCTCTGGGCCCTCGTCATAATTGGGATTCCTGCAATTTAAGACAGACATTACAGTTTTTAGACGAGACAGAACATCACACAACAAGTCTGCAGTGAAGAAGGTGATGATCTTGCTAACCTGGCTAAACTCCAAGGTTTAAGTTCAAGAGAAAACCATCAAACTTTCCAAATATGCAAGTTGTGACAGGTGCAAGGAATGGCATAGAAATTGCTAGTTGGGCTTTACTGAAATTCAATTAGGAAGGGAAGGATACAAACTATGTAACAAAAAAAGGCCAATGACACAAATATTTCAGAAGTATGCATGAGTGTGCCATACAACAAGCACACTGAACTACTCCCTCCATTTTGTAATTCTTGTCGTGGTTTCAGTTCAACTTTGAATAAAAATCAAGACAAGAATTATGGAACGGAGGGAGAATGAAATAAGCAAGCCTATAGAACTCGTAGGTTATCTGTATCAAGCATTTCCACTTGGTTAATTGGCAGATTGACACCACCGAACTAGTTTACATGCCTGGACCTGGGTTACCTGTGCACTTTCTAATTGCACCAAACGGTAAACCGAATGGGCTCATTGCAAATCTTAAAATACTATAGTATCCAACAGTAATCCACATCTTCCTTCCCAAATTCCCTTTCAATTCCGATTCTTCCAATTTCAAGTGCTCAGTGAAAAGGAAAAGAAGCAGGGTAAGAAGGAACAATGTAAGCGAATAAAACGATGACAGTTACAAGTTAATAGCCATTTTCTATTCACTACATGGACATAATTAGCTGCACATTAGCAGTTGTGCCTCCAATAAATTTAGAACTTGGTCATTTTCAGGGATAATCAAAACATAGTTAAAAGCCAATGAAACGACAGATATAGCTTTAAAATTATAATCAAGCATAACAAAGTCAAGTTTCTCAGTCAAAAGGAACTCCTGATTTCTAATCCAGTTATCTGTTGATACAAATTAATTCATGCTAGAAACAGATAAGATGAAAAACGAGAGCAGATTTGGTGCACCTGAGCACCAGTGCTCCTGGTTTTTAAAATATTTGAAAATTATATTTATATGTTTTAAAAAATTATAAAATTTATTACATGAATACATATACATGTCCTGAATAATTATGCGAAATTTTCGTAGAAATTGTGTTGTATTTTGAGCTACAGGAAAATAAACAAATTTCTGGCTGTATGCATAGGTTTTAAAACACATCTTTGCCAGAAACTTGTCTTCTTCGTATAGCTCAAAATACAATATATTTTTTCCTGAAATTTCTACCGTACCTTAGCAATAGGTATATGTAAATACGTATTTAATTTCAATTTTTTTGAGTCTCATAAATATGTTTTTGAATTAAACAGGGAGCACTAGTGCTCATGTGCCAAAGACACTTTCCGATGAAAAACATACAATTGCTGTTACATGATTCCCTTCTCGGGGAAATTATAAATTTGCTTAGACATCAGAAACCTGCAACTTGGAGCAGGTGGGCAGTTATTTTTCTCGAGCACGCATCCAGAAGGTAGGTAATTAAGAAAAGACTAATCCACATAGGCCTCATCTAAGTAAGCACTCACGACTAGCAATACACTTGTGTATTAGCCCATCACCGTCACAGGAGACCCTACCGTCAGGAGTAGTATAATATGTGCACAGCATGTGTTTGAGCCATTTGTGTATGATTTGGTGCCACCTTCCATGCAAAACATTCTAAGTGGTCCCATATCCTCAATAGCCAAAAAAAACGTTAGTGTGCATTCATAAAATACATCACTATCCCAATCTCCCTTTACTTCCTAGCCATATCACGTCGATGTCAGCATAGACTAAACATCTGCAAGTATCGTCAAAGTAGACAGTTGGCTGGGTAAATTTTGAGCTAATATTCCTATTCTGAGCAGTGAGCGCTCACTGCTCTATCACAGGTTTATTTCAGAGAAAATCCATGTTGCCAGCCTAGCATCATTGCAGTGAGTTGCGGCAACATTCTCCATCGGCTATTGTGCTAACATTATGTTACAGTGTGTTGCAGCAAGCAAACGACAAGGTCCTGGGTTACTATTATACAGTTCAGGCCTGATACAGTTAAGTCCAGCCATAAATCCATAATAACCACCCGGCAACGCCTGCAACAATACGATTCACCACAGATCCAACGCAAATTCAAACAAAATATGCTGCCACTTTTTTCTAAGATGGTCCATGTTATAAGTTGTACGAGTCACGCCCAGCTTCTGAAAGTCAGTACAAACCGTATGCAAACATATACACCAATCAGATTTCGCGAGAAGTGATCGCGATCAGCAGAGCGCTACCTTCTAATAATAAGATCTACTACTACTAAAGCACGTCACACTCCGCCCCGCCCTAACATTTCCTGGAACACACCCCCAACCAAATCCAGAAATAATCACGTCATCGCGTATCTGGCATTACGAAATCCAGCAAAGGACACGCGCGTGGCGTGATCCGGGTGAACACAGAGCAGAGCAACAGAACAACAGAGGGAGGCGAGCAGTAGTACGAGTTCACGATCGTCTCGCATCTACCTTTGGCCAAGGCCTTGGCGGTGGTGGGCGAGGAATCCGCGACCTCCTCCTTCGCGGCGCCGCCCTTCGCCGCCGCGGGAAGCGCGACCTTGCCGGCGGGAGCGCCGCCGCAGCACCCCTGCGCCTTGTCCTGAGCCGCGGCCATGGGGGAGGGTTTGCAACCTGACCGCGCCCGTACGCCGCCCGCCTCCTCCTACTCCACGCCTCCGGTGGCGGCAACGATCGGGTACGCAGCGCTGGCCCCTCCGCCTCCTCCTCCTCGGCTGCTTCCGCTTCCTCGCCTGGGCCGTGGGGGTTTGGGGATTGGGGTTCCGGGGAGGCTACGCCGCGGAATGGGGGTCGGGTCCCGGCCGGGAGACGACAAACGGCGGAGGCGGAGGAGGGGTTTGAGGGTTTTGGGATTTGGGTGCTGTGCTTGGCTTTTTGGGTTGCCGGTGATGACCGGCGAGGTGAGTGCGGAGGTGGGGGGCCTTTATAAAGGTGCCTGCGCCAGTTGTACAGTTGGCTTGCCTGGCAGATGATTTCTGCAGCGGCTTCCAGACGGTGTGTTTTGGTCATACACTTTTTCCGTTTTGATTGATTGAAACGTCTCGGTGATATACACGGGTGTACAATGTACATATATCTCAACGCGTATTCTTGTATTCAGTTTTTTTTGGAGATGCTCGGTGTGCGTGTATTCAAAAAACATAAAGAGACTAGAGGGTAAGAATCCCCTGGCTTATTTTTATAGAAAAAGAATTTATGAGTACAAACTAGATTTGCAAGCGCAGAGGCTCGAACCCAGACGGGCTAGCACCATGGGCGGCGCTACGTGTATGCTGGTATATGCAATTGAATAAGCAGAAAAAAAATTGAGTACAGGGAATATGTGGCCTGTTAGCCCAACCTCAGCGCTTCAGCCCAAACCAACGTGACCACTGCTGCGCTCTCTGCCTCTCTCGCTCACGGTTCGCACGAACAGAGCACGCAGGGGTCAGGGGAGAAAAGAGAAGCGACACGGACGGACAGCAAGCCAGCAACCCTAGGGCGATTCAGTCGATCCAAGCGGAGGCGGCGGCGGGCCGGCGGCGTGGCGCGGCTACGAACAGCGGGCGACGGCCGGCGGCCGGCGAACCAGCAACCGCGGCGCGGCGAACGACCACCAGCGAGCGGCGATTCGGCGACGCGATGTCCAGCCAGAGCCAGAGCCACGGCAAGGGGAAGGGGCCGACGGGCAAGGTAATATTTAGACCTCATTTTCTCTCTATTTCTTCAGATTTCGGTCTAGATTTAGGCCTTGTTTCAGGATATTGTTACCAGATGCACATTTAGTTGCTAGTTTTAGGATATTGCTGCTAGATGCAAGTTTCTAGTTTGAGTAATTTCCTTAAATTTTGGTTTGTTTCATTTGTATTGTAGATGAAAAAGAAAAGTGCTGCTGATAGTGCCATATTTACAATGTGGGGAAAAGCTTCAAAAGCAAAAAAGATTGATGAAAGATCAACACCTAGTCAGCCTGAGAGTAGTCTGCAATTGGTTCTATTTCAAGCACCGGATGCAGGACTTGAACCGGAGAGCAGCGGCGCAAACCCAGTCCCAATTATGGTAGATAATGAAGAAATTGATGAAGATGATGATGAACCAACACAAGCTGATTTGGGGGCACTTGAACATGATCCTGGGAAGCGAATTCCCATCTCAAGGTATGCTGTCAATGACCAAGATAGAGTGAGGATGAGATACATTGAGTTGGGGCCATGTCAACCAAAGAACCATAAGTTCAAGGTTACAAAAAAAAGTGGAATGGACCGTCGCTTTTGCCATTCTTGGTTTAAAGAATTTCCATGGATTGAATATAGTGTAGAAAAAGATGCTGCTTTCTGCTTTGTTTGCTACTTGTTCAAGGATAGAACAAAAAGTCCGGGTGGAGATTCATTTGTGAAGAATGGGTTTAGGAATTGGAACATGAAAAAGAGATTGGTGAAACATGAAGGTCAGGTTAGTAGTGCTCATTGTGAAGCTCAAGAGAAATACGATATGTTCACTACACCGTTTGCATCAATCCGGGAGTCTCTTGCTGCAAACACGTCCCAATATAAGGCTTTGTATCTTAAGCGTTTGACATGGACACTCAAGTGTTTGAGATTTCTATTGCGTCAAGGCTTGGCATTTAGAGGACATGATGAAAGTGAGGACTCAGTCAATAAAGGGAATTTCCTTGAGCTTTTAAATTGGCTAGCGGGAAATTTTGAAGAGGTTGACAAGGTGGTTCTGAATAATGCTCCACATAACTGCAAGATGATTCACCATGATGTACAACAAGAGCTGATAAAATGTTGTGCACAAGAGACTACAAAACGAGTCATTGAAGAGCTTGATGGTGGTCAGTTTGCCATACTTGCAGATGAGTCTAGTGATGTGTATCAGAATGAACAACTGGCTATTTGTTTGCGTTTTGTTGATAAAAAAGGAAGGGCAGTTGTAAGATTTCTTGGTGTTGTTCATGTTGCAGATACTACCTCTTTGACACTTAAGTCTGCAATTCAACAAATGCTAATGAAGTACAATCTGACCTTTGCAATGGTGCGTGGGCAAGGATACGATGGAGCTAGCAACATGAAAGGTAATGCTAATGGCCTGAAAAAACTGATCATGGATGAGTCTCCTTCTCGCCTACTATGTTCATTGTTTTGCCCATCAACTACAACTAACTCGTTCTTGTTGCTAAGGAGAGTGGTGATTGTACTTGGTTCTTTCAACAACTTGCAAACTTGTTAAATGTTCTTGGCATGTCTTGCAAGAAGATGAGGATGCTTCGGATTGCTCAAGCCGAAGAACTGATAGCTGCATTGGATTTGGAAGAAGTGGAAACAGGGACTGGGCAGAATCAGGAAATGGGTTTGGGAAGGCCATGTGACACACGTTGGGGCTCTCACTTCAGAACTGTGAACCGTGTCCTATCAAATTATGCTGCAATAAAACGAGTACTCAGGAAGATTGGAGATGAATACCATGGCGCGGAGGCTCAAGCGGCTCTAACTGTGGAGACATCATTTGTGTCATTTGAGTTTGTTTTCATGGCACACTTGATGCAGGAAATCTTTGGATACACAGATGATTTGAGCAGAGCTTTGCAAATGAAAGAGCAAGATATAGTTCATGCTATTGAGCTAGTTGATTGCACAAAGTTTTACTTGCAGGCATTGAGGTCTGATCCTGGATGGGACGATTTTCTTGTGACGGTAACATCTTTCTGTACAAAGCATAGGGTCAAAGTTGTTGATATGAATGCTCGTTACTATCCTGTTGGGCGACCTAGAAGAGTTGGTATCCATAACGGTGCAGATAATTACCATCGCTTCCATGTTGATATGTATGTGAGTGTTATTGATAGGCAGATTTCGTGCATTTGCTGCTTATGATAAAAAGAAGTTGGTTAATCTTGCTTCAAAGTTTTATGCTACTGATTTCTCAAGTGATGAACTGGCAAGACTTCCATGGCAATTAGACATGTATATTTGTCATATGCGCAGAGATGGAAGGTTTACAAACTTGAAGAGTATAATTGAACTTTCAGCTATGCTTGTGGAGACAAACAAACATCAACAATACTTTCTTGTTTACAAACTTCTTAAGTTGGTACTGATTTTGCCAGTAGCTACTGCTAGTGTTGAAAGGGTATTCTCCTCAATGAACTATGTGAAGAATAAGCTAAGAAACAAAATGAGTGATGAATATTTGAACAATGCTTTGGTTACATTTGTTGAGAGAGATTTTTTCAATCAAGTGAAGGATGAAGATGTCATCAAAATATTCCAACAAGGCGATCGGAGAGTTACATGGTAATAGGATCAATTATTCTATCAAGAAAAGGTACTGCTTGTATGCCTCAATGCAAATGATCAGTTGTATTTATTGATAATTACTATGGATTTATGGTTTTATGAACTTATATATTTTGTGTTGTTATTTGACTAAAATATTGTTGGTACTAGTGAATGTGTGGTCATATGCCATATATATATACTATATAGCTGTTATTTTGTTCACATTGAGCTTTGAGCTTTTTTTGGGGAGGGAAATGAATACCCTTCACCCAATTCCTGGAGCCGCCGTTGGCTAGCACGCATCAGCCCATGCTAACCATCCCGGCTACACCGTGGTTCTCTGTGTGCGTGTATTCACATGTGTACGTGTTTGTATTTATTTGTGAACATCTTTAGCACTCCATGCTTGCAATTATCAAGATATACGTGTTTTTTTATTTCTATTTTCGTGTTCTCGGGTTTTTAGTTGTGCTCAGTTTTTCCCAGCCGCTTAATTTTTACTCAGTTTTTTTAAGCCCTTTCTGAAACCCTTACAAGGAGTTCAGACGGGAGGAATCCCGTTAAGTTGACCGTTAATGGGGCCGCTGTTGGTGCCCCGCAGTGGACACGTCTCCACTTATCCAGATCATCGTGGGATCCACAACTTGTCCACGTTAGCGAGCCGGACTCACAGCCTACCCAGGTGACTGTTCCAAAATGGGAGCCCGAGCCAGCCCCGTGCCCGTGCCCGTGCCATTGCTTCCCCTTTCTTTCCCCGCACCCCATTGTTCTTTTTCTCCGCCAGCGGCAGCCCTTCTTCGGCAGGCGGGTGATATCTAGTTTCTATTCGACCTCCCGTTCTTCATGGCCGCATTATGGATCCATGTCTTTGACAAGATGCCCTGACTGCCCACGCCAGGAACCTCTGAAGCGGTCGATCTGTAAGACGGACAACAATGGCAATCGTGGACGTGAGTTCCTTGCATGCGAGAGCTTGCCATATAGAGAGGGGGATAAGGTTAGATTTCACTCCAATTGCTCTGTTTTCTCTCGATTTTCTTGTTATTCCCTCGAATTTGGGATTTAGAATTCACGTTGTTGTTTTCAGATCCTGAAGAAATGCAGGTATTTCGAGTGGATCGATGTGTATGTTCAGAGGATTCAATTGCAGGAATCAATTGGCGCTATTGGGGAGCACAATTTGGGAGGGGGGGCTTGTTGTAGATAATGCGGCGGACAGAGGAGCCGTTCCGATTATGTCTAATATTCCCAATGCAGAACTGGTGAAAGTGAAGGGAGAACTAAAGAAAATGAACAAGCAGTTAAGGCAGCTGATCGAGTTGAAGAAATAAGCTAATCTGATTACTGGTTTTTTTTGTTGTATAATTGCGATCGGATTCTTATCATTGCTCATCAAGCGCTAGAAGTTGTTACAAGGGATCTCTTGTTACAAATCCATTATTCTGTTACATGTACTTGTAGTTGTTTTCAAAGTTAGTGTGTGCATTCACCGAAATTACCAGAAAAAATAGGTGTTTGAGAATATAGGAATGCTAAAGATAGTTGATAATTGTTAGAGGGGTGACAAATAATGCATTCACCGAAATCCCACAAATATGTATGTCTCATGTTTATACCAAAATTATACCATTTTTGGGACGTTTCAAATAACCAAAACTATATCCCAAACTATATTCCCTAAAAGAAAAGGAATGCTAAAGAAAGTTGATAATTGTTAGAGAGATGACAAATAATCCATTCACCGAAATCTCCCAAATATGCCAAATATGTATGTCTCATGTTTCTACCAAAATTATACCAATGTTGGGCCCTTTCAAATTACCAAAACTATATTCCCTAAAAGAAAAGGAATGCTGAAGATAGTTGATAATTGTTAGAGGGGTGACAAATAATCCATTCACCGAAATCCTCCAAATATGTAAACCTCATGTTTATACCAAAATTATACCACTTTTGGGACATTTCATGAAGGAGATATGCCCTAGAGGCAATAATAAAGTGGTTATTATATATCTTTATGTTTATGATAAATGTTTATATACCATGCTATAATTGTATTAACCGAAACATTAATACATGTGTGATATGTAAACAACAAAGAGTCCCTAGTATGCCTCTTAACTAGCTTGTTGATTAATGGATGATTAGTTTCATAATCATGAACATTGGATGTTATTAATAACAAGGTTATATCATTGTATGAATGATGTAATGGACACACCCAATTAAGCGTAGCATAAGATCACGTCATTAAGTTATTTGCTATAAGCTTTCGATACATACTTACCTAGTCCTTATGACCATGAGATCATATAAATCACTTATACCGGAAAGGTACTTTGATTACATCAAACGCCACTGCGTAAATGGGTGGTTATAAAGGTGGGATTAAGTATCCGGAAAGTATGAGTTGAGGCATATGGATCAACAGTGGGATTTGTCCATCCCGATGACGGATAGATATACTCTGGGCCCTCTCGGTGGAATGTCGTCTAATGTCTTGCAAGCATATGAATGAGTTCATAAGAGACCACATACCACGATACGAGTAAAGAGTACTTGTCAGGAGACGAGGTTGAACAAGGTATGGAGTGATACCGATGATCAAACCTCGGACAAGTAAAATATCGCGTGACAAAGGGAATTGTATCGTATGTGAATGGTTCATTCGATCACTAAAGTCATCGTTGAATATGTGGGAGCCATTATGGATCTCCAGATCCCGCTATTGGTTATTGGTCGGAGTGAGTACTCAACCATGTCCGCATAGTTCGCGAACCGTAGGGTGACACACTTAAAGTTGGATGTTGAAATGGTAGAACTTGAATATGGAATGGAGTTCGAATATTTGTTCGGAGTCCCGGATGAGATCCCGGACATCACGAGGAGTTCCGGAATGGTCCGGAGAATAAGATTCATATATAGGAAGTCATTTTATAAGATTTAAAATGATCCGGAAGGTTCTATGGAAGGTTCTAGAAGGTTCTAGAAAAGTCCGGAAGAAACCACTATGGAAGGCGGAGTCCCAAAGGGACTCCACCTCCATGGCCTGCCAACCCTAGAGGGGGAGGAGTCCCAAGTCGACTCCCCAAAGGGGGCCGGCCACCCCCCCACATGGAAGGGGGGAATCCCACCCCAAGTGGGATTCCCACTTTGGGTAGGTTTCCCTATCACATGGAAGGTTTTGGGTTCGGGTCTTATTCGGAGACTTGTAGTCCAACACTTGGGGCTTCCACCTATATAATGAGGGCCAAGGGGAGGGGGCCGGCCACCCCAACAACCACAAGGTGGCCGCACCCCTATAGTGGCCGGCGCCCCCTCTCCCCAAACCCTAGCCGCCCCGCTCCTCCACTTCCCGCACGCTTAGCGAAGCTCCGCCGGGTTTCTCCACCACCACCGACACCACGCCGTCGTGCTGTCGGATTCAAGAGGAGCTACTACTTCCGCTGCCCGCTGGAACGGGGAGGTGGACGTCGTCTTCATCAACAACCGAACGTGTGACCGAGTACGGAGGTGCTGCCCGTTCGTGGCGCCGTGATCAAGATCTTCTACGCGCTTTTGCAAGCGGCAAGTGAACGTCTACCGCAGCAACAAGAGCCTCATCTTGTAGGCTTTGGAATCTCTTCAAGGGTGAGACTCGATAATCCCCTCGTTGCTACCGTCTTCTAGATTGCATCTTGGCTTGGATTGCGTGTTCGCGGTAGGAAATTTTTTGTTTTCTATGCAACGAATCCCTACAGTGGTATCAGAGCCGTGTCTATGCATAGATGGTTGCACGAGTAGAACACAATGGTTTTGTGGGCGTTGATACTCTTGTTATCTTTAGTTGAGTACTTTGCATCTTTGTGTCATAGTGGGATGAAGCGGCTCGGACTAACTTTACATGACCGCGTTCATGAGACTTGTTCCTCGTTCGACATGCAACTTGTATTGCATAAGAGGCTTTGCGGGTGTCTGTCTCTCCTACTATAGTGAAGATTCAATTTACTCTTATATTGACAACATTAGTATCAACGTTGTGGTTCATGTTCGTAGGTAGATTAGATCTCTCTCGAAAACCCTAAACCACGTAAAATATGCAAACCAAATTAGAGATGTCTAACTTGTTTTTGCAGGGTTTGGTGATGTGATATGGCCATAATGTGATGATGAATATGTATGAGATGATCATTATTGTATTGTGGCAACCGGCAGGAGCCTTATGGTTGTCTTTAAATTTCATGTTGAGTAGTATTTCAAAGTAGTTGTAATAGTTGCTACATGAGGCGAACAACCATGAAGACGGCGCCATTGACCTTGACGCTACGCCGACGATGATGGAGATCATGCCCGAAGATGATGGAGATCATGTCCGTGCTTTGGAGATGAAGATCAAAGGCGCAAAGACAAAAGGGCCATATCATATCACATATGAACTGCATGTGATGTTAATCCTTTTATGCATCTTATTTTGCTTAGATCGCGACGGTAGCATTATAAGATGATCCCTCACTAAAATCTCAAGATAATAAAGTGTTCATCCTTAGTAGCACCGTTGCCAAGACTTGTCGTTTCGAAGCATCTCGTGATGATCGGGTGTGATAGAACCAACAAGTGCATACAACGGGTGCAAGACATTTTTGCACATGCGGATACTAAGGTGGCCTTGACGAGCCTAGCATGTACAGACATGGTCTCGGAACACGTGATACCGAAAGGTAGAGCATGAATCATATGGTTGATATGATGAACACTTTGAGTGTTTTCCATTGAAATCACACCTTGTCTCGTGATGATCGGACTTAGGTGCGGTGGATTTGGTTTGTGTGATCACTAAGACAATGCGAGGGATATTGTTTTGAGTGGGAGTTCACCTAGATTTTTAATTATGTTGAATTAAAATTTGAACTCAATTTGTCATAAACTTAGTCTAAACTTTTGCAAATATATGTTGTAGAGATGGCGTCCCCAATTAATTTTAACCAGTTCCTAGAGAAAGAAAAACTTAAGAGAAACGGTAGCAACTTCACCGACTGGTTCCGTCATGTGAGGATCTTCCTCTCTGGTGGAAATCTGCAATTTGTGCTTGATGCACCGCTAGGTGACCCTCCTGCAGAAACTGAAACCGATGAAGTAAAAGCTGTTTACGAGACTCGAAAAACTCGGTACTCTCAAGTTCAGTGTGCCCTCCTGTGCAGTCTAGAAGCCGATCTTCAAAAACGTTTTGAGCACCATGATCCTCATGAGTTGGTCAATGAGCTGAAAGCTATATTTGAGACTCATGCGGCCGTGGAATGCTATGAAGCATCGAAACACTTCTTCAGCTGCATGATGGAAGAAGGCAGCTCCGTTAGTGAGCACATGCTCGCAATGACCGGGCATGCGAAGAAACTCAGTGACTTGGGAATAGTGATTCCTAACAGACTGGGGATTAATCGTGTCCTTCAATCACTGCCACCAAGTTACAAGAACTTTGTGATGAACTACAATATGCAGAACATGAACAAGGAGTTACCTGAACTCTTTGGCATGCTAAAAGCTGCTGAGATTGAGATCAAGAAAGAGCACCAAGTGTTGATGGTCAACAAGACCACCAGTTTCAAGAAACAGGGCAAGTCTAAGGGAAAATTCAAGAAGGGTGGCAAGAAAGCTGCCACGCCTCCTGTGAAACCTAAGAACGGCCCTAAGCCTGATGCTGAGTGCTATTACTGCAAGGAGAAGGGACACTGGAAGCGTAATTGCTCCAAGTATCTGGCTGATCTGAAGAGCGGCCTTGTCAAGAAAAAGAAAGAAGGTATATCTGATATACATGTTATATATGTTTATCTCACTGGTTCTCGTTCTAGTACCTGGGTATTTGATACTGGTTCGGTTGCTCATATTTGTAACTCGAAACAGGAACTAAAGAATAAACGAAGACTACTGAAAGATGAAGTGACGATGCGCGTTGGAAACGGATCCAAAGTCGATGTGATCGCTGTCGGCACACTTCCTCTACATCTACCTTCGGGATTAGTTTTAAGCCTAAATAATTGTTATTTTGTACCCGCGTTGAGCAAACATTATATCTGGATCTTGTTTAATGCAAGACGGTTATTCATTCAAGTCTGAGAATAATGGTTGTTCTATTTTTATGAATAATATCTTTTATGGTCGAGCACCTGAAAAGAATGGCTTATTTCTGTTAGATCTCGATAGTAGTGATACGCATATACATAACATTGATGCTAAGCGAATTAAATTAAATGATAATTCTACTTATATGTGGCACTGTCGTCTTGGTCATATTGGAGTGAAACGCATGAAGAAACTCCATACCGATGGATTACTTGAATCACTTGACTTTGAGTCACTTGATAGATGCGAAACATGTCTAATGGGAAAAATGACTAAGACTCCATTTTCTGGTATGATGGAGCGAGCTACTGACTTATTGGAAATCATACATACCGATGTGTGTGGACCAATGAGCGTAGCATCGCGCGGTGGTTATCGTTATGTTCTAACCTTCACAGATGATCTGAGTAGATATGGGTATATCTATTTCATGAAACATAAATCCGAAACTTTCAAGAAGTTTAAGGAATTCCAAAGTGAAGTAGAAAATCAACGTAACAAGAAGATTAAATTTCTACGATCTGATCGTGGAGGTGAATATCTGAGTTATGAGTTTGGCATGCATTTAAAGAAATGCGGAATACTTTCACAATTGACACCACCGGGAACACCACAACGAAACGGTGTGTCCGAACGTCGTAATCGAACTCTCTTAGATATGGTTCGTTCTATGATGTCTCTTACTGATTTGCCATTATCATTTTGGAGTTATGCATTAGAGACAGCCGCATTCACTTTAAATAGAGCACCATCAAAATCCGTAGAAACGACACCGTATGAATTATGGTTTAATAAGAAACCTAAGCTGTCGTTCCTTAAAGTTTGGGGTTGCGAAGCCTATGTAAAGAAGTTACAACCGGACAAGCTAGAACCCAAAGCGGAGAAATGCGTCTTCATAGGATACCCTAAGGAAACTATAGGGTACACTTTCTATCACAGATCCGAAGGCAAAATCTTTGTTGCTAAGAACGGAACCTTTCTTGAGAAAGAATTTCTCACTAAATAAGTGACTAGAAGAAAAGTAGAACTCGATGAGATTGATGAATCTATACTCGTTGATCAGAGTAGCGCAGTACCGGAAGTTGTACCTGTACCGCCTACACCGGTAATAGAGGAAGCTAATGATAATGATCATGAAACTTCGAACGAGGAAACTACTGAACCTCGCAGATCGACAAGGGAACATGCCACTCCTGATTGGTATGATCCTTGTCTAAATGTCATGATTGTGGATAACAATGATGAAGACCCTGCGACGTATGAAGAAGCAATGATGAGCCCAGATTCCAACAAATGGCAAGAAGCCATGAAATCCGAAATGGGATCCATGTATGATAACAAAGTGTGGACTTTGGTAGACTTACCTGATAGCCGAAAGGCTGTCGAGAATAAATGGATCTTCAAGAGAAAAACAGATGCTGATGGTAATATTACTGTCTATAAAGCTCGACTTGTCGCAAAGGGTTTCCGACAAATTCAAGGAGTTGACTACGATGAGACTTTCTCACCTGTAGCGAAGCTAAAATCTGTGAGGATTTTGTTAGCAATAGCTGCATTTTTCGATTATGAGATTTGGCAGATGGATGTCAAAACGGCGTTCCTTAATGGAGACATTGAGGAAGAGTTGTATATGGTACAACCCAAAGGTTTTGTCGATCCTAAAAATGCTGACAAAGTATGCAAACTTCAGCGTTCAATCTATGGACTGAAGCAAGCATCAAGAAGTTGGAACCGACGCTTTGATAAGGTGATCAAAGACTTCGGTTTATACAAAGGTCATGGAGAGGCCTGTATTTACAAGAAAGTGAGTGGGAGCTCTGTAGCATTCCTGATATTATATGTAGATGACATATTATTGATTGGGAATGATATAGAACTATTAAGCAGTGTAAAAAGTTATTTGAATAATAGTTTTTCAATGAAAGACCTTGGTGAAGCATCGTATATATTAGGCATCAAGATTTATAGAGATAGATCAAGACGCCTAATAGGGCTATCACAGAGTACATACTTGGACAAGATTCTAAAGAAGTTTAGAATGGACGAAAGTAAGAAAGGGTTTTTACCTATGTTACCAGGCAAGGTCTTGAGTAAGACTCAAGGACCGGCTACGGCAGAAGAAAGAGAAAGGATGAATAATATCCCCTATGCCTCGGCAGTAGGATCTATCATGTATGCCATGCTATGTACTAGACCGGATATAGCACATGATGTTAGTTTGACTAGCAGATATCAAAGTGATCCAGGAATGGAACACTGGACAGCGGTCAAGAATATCCTGAAGTACTTGAAAATAACTAAGGATATGTTTCTTTGTTATGGAGGTGACCAAGAGCTCGTTGCAAGCGGTTACACCGATGCAAGTTGGAACAATGATCCTGATGACTCTAAGTCACAGTCTGGGTACGTGTTTATATTGAATGGTGCTGCAGTAAGCTGGGCAAGCTCGAAGCAGTGCACAGTGGCGAAGTCTTCAACAGAATCAGAGTACATAGCGGCTTCAGAGGCTTCATCAGAAGCGGTATGGATGAAGAGGTTCATTGTAGAGCTCGGTGTGGTTCCTAGTGTATTGGACCCACTAGTCATATATTGTGACAACATGGGTGCCATCGCCAATGCACAAGAACCAAGGTCACACAAGAGGCTAAAGCATATCAAGCTGCGTTACCACTCGATTCGCGAGTGCATCGAAGATGGAGAAGTAAAGATTTGCAAAGTACACACTGATCTAAATGTAGCAGATCCGTTGACTAAAGCTCTCCCTAGGGCAAAGCATGACCAACACGAGAATGCCATGGGTGTTAGGTATATTACAATGTAATCTAGATTATTGACTCTAGTGCAACTGGGAGACTGGAGGAGATATGCCCTAGAGGCAATAATAAAGTGGTTATTATATATCTTTATGTTTATGATAAATGTTTATATACCATGCTATAATTGTATTAACCGAAACATTAATACATGTGTGATATGTAAACAACAAAGAGTCCCTAGTATGCCTCTTAACTAGCTTGTTGATTAATGGATGATTAGTTTCATAATCATGAACATTGGATGTTATTAATAACAAGGTTATATCATTGTATGAATGATGTAATGGACACACCCAATTAAGCGTAGCATAAGATCACGTCATTAAGTTATTTGCTATAAGCTTTCGATACATAGTTACCTAGTCCTTATGACCATGAGATCATATAAATCACTTATACCAGAAAGGTACTTTGATTACATCAAACGCCACTGCGTAAATGGGTGGTTATAAAGGTGGGATTAAGTATCCGGAAAGTATGAGTTGAGGCATATACATCAACAGTGGGATTTGTCCATCCCGATGACGGATAGATATACTCTGGGCCCTCTCGGTGGAATGTCGTCTAATGTCTTGCAAGCATATGAATGAGTTCATAAGAGACCACATACCACGATACGAGTAAAGAGTACTTGTCAGGAGACGAGGTTGAACAAGGTATGGAGTGATACCGATGATCAAACCTCGGACAAGTAAAATATCGCGTGACAAAGGGAATTGGTATCGTATGTGAATGGTTCATTCGATCACTAAAGTCATCGTTGAATATGTGGGAGCCATTATGGATCTCCAGATCCCGCTATTGGTTATTGGTCGGAGTGAGTACTCAACCATGTCCGCATAGTTCGCGAACCGTAGGGTGACACACTTAAAGTTGGATGTTGAAATGGTAGAACTTGAATATGGAATGGAGTTCGAATATTTGTTCGGAGTCCCGGATGAGATCCCGGACATCACGAGGAGTTCCGGAATGGTCCGGAGAGTAAGATTCATATATAGGAAGTCATTTTATAAGATTTAAAATGATCCGGAAGGTTCTATGGAAGGTTCTAGAAGGTTCTAGAAAAGTCCGGAAGAAACCACTATGGAAGGCGGAGTCCCAAAGGGACTCCACCTCCATGGCCGGCCAACCCTAGAGGGGGAGGAGTCCCAAGTGGACTCCCCAAAGGGGGCCGGCCACCCCCCCACATGGAAGGGGGGAATCCCACTTTGGGTAGGTTTCCCTATCACATGGAAGGTTTTGGGTTCGGGTCTTATTCGGAGACTTGTAGTCCAACACTTGGGGCTTCCACCTATATAATGAGGGCCAAGGGGAGGGGGCCGGCCACCCCAACAATCACAAGGTGGCCGCACCCCTATAGTGGCCGGCGACCCCTCTCCCCAAACCCTAGCCGCCCCGCTCCTCCACTTCCCGCACGCTTAGCGAAGCTCCGTCGGGTTTCTCCACCACCACCGACACCACGCCGTCGTGCTGTCAGATTCAAGAGGAGCTACTACTTCCGCTGCCCGCTGGAACGGGGAGGTGGACGTCGTCTTCATCAACAACCGAACGTGTGACTGAGTACGGAGGTGCTGCCCGTTCGTGGCGCCGTGATCAAGATCTTCTACGCGCTTTTGCAAGCGGCAAGTGAACGTCTACCGCAGCAACAAGAGCCTCATCTTGTAGGCTTTGGAATCTCTTCAAGGGTGAGACTCGATATTCCCCTCGTTGCTACTGTCTTCTAGATTGCATCTTGGCTTGGATTGCGTGTTCGCGGTAGGAAATTTTTTGTTTTCTATGCAACGAATCCCTACATTTCAAATAACCAAAACTATATCGCAAACTATATTCCCTAAAAGAAAAAGGAATGCTAAAGAAAGTTGATAATCGTTAGAGGGGTGATAAATAATCCATTCACCGAAATCCCCCAAATATGCCAAATATGTATGCCTCATGTTTATACCAAAATTATACCACTTTTGGGACGTTTCAAATTACCAAAACTATATTCCCTAAAAGAAAAGAAATGTTAAAGATAGTTGATAATTGTTAGAGGGGTGACAAATAGTGCATTCACCGAAATCCCACAAATATGTATGCCTCATGTTTATGCTAAAGATAGTTGATAATTATTAGAGGGGTGACAAATAATGCATTCACCGAAATCCCACAAATATGTATGCCTCATGTTTATACCAAAATTATACCACTTTTGGGACGTTTCAAATAACCAAAACTATATCCCAAACTATATTCCCTAAAATAAAAGGAAAGAAAGTTGATAATTGTTAGAGGGGTGACAAATAATGCATTCACAGAAATCTCACAAATATGTATGCCTCATGTTTATACCAAAAGTACACCACTTTTGGGACGTTTCAAATAACCAAAACTATATCCAAAGCTATATTCCCTCAAAGAAAAGAATGCGTAAAAGAGTTTATAATTTTTAGCGCGTGAAAAATAATACAGAAAACCAAACTTGCTGAATCCGGTGGCAAACTGGGTATTTAGCATACATAGAGGGTGAAAGCTAGCCGCCGACAGAGAGAGAGAGGGTGGTGGCCTCGATCAGAGAGAGAGCAAGGGGTTATACTGCCCGTTAGATCATACGATAAACGGTTGATGGGCACGATCCGTGTGACAAGGGCTAGACCAATCAGGGCAAGGTTGGGCATCTGTGAGAATTTGTGAAAGGAGAGGGCAAAACTTGTAGGGATTCGTTGCATAGAAAACAAAAAATTTCCTACCGCGAGAACGCAATCCAAGCCAAGATGCAATCTAGAAGATGGGAGCAACGAGGGGATGATCGAGACTCACCCTTGAAGATTTCCAAAGCCTACAAGAGTAGGCTCTTGTTGCTGCGGTAGACGATCACTTGCCGCTTGTAAAAGCGCGTAGAAGATCTTGATCACGGTGCCACAATCGGGCAGCACCTCCGTACTCGGTCACACGTTCGGTATTGATGAAGACGACGTCCTTCTCCCCGTTCCAGCGGGCAGCGGAAGTAGTAGCTCCTCCTCGAATCTGGCAGCACGACGGCGTGGTGGCGGTGGCAATGGAGAACTCCGGCGAAGCTTCGCTAAGCATGCGGGAGAGGTGGAGGAGAGAGGGGGCGGCTAGGGTTTGGGAGAGGGGGTGGCCGGCCTCCTTGGGTGCGGCCAAGGTGGGGTGGTTGTGGTGGCCGGCCCCCTCCCCTATGCCCCTCATTATATAGGTGGATCCCCAAGTGTTGGACTACAAGTCTTCGAATAAGACTGTCAACACCCGGATTTTTAAGTCCGAATGCCTATTATGTCATACATCGCAATCCCAGGAATATTGTTGTTGTGAGGCATAATAGTTAAGTATCACAGTCATCATTCATTACAAACCATAATGTCGTACAAGTGGAATCACATCATCCATATTACACGAATAGTTGATCTATTGATCAACGAACAAACACAAGTTCATAGCGGAAGCGTAAGATACACGGACTCTCTAGTCCACAGGCCAACGCTTGACGTCGGAAGACTCCTAGTTGTCGTAGGCGTCCTGCTGGTCATCTCCTTGTTCATCTTCATACTCTGGCCATTTGAATAGCCAGGGACAAAGCCGTGAGTACTTTAAGTACTCGCAAACTAATACTAAAGTAAGTGCTATACATTTCTAGTACGGTTTGCTAAGCTCTAGTTTATTTGCATAAGGCCAATTTTAGTTCACAAGTATTTGAGAAAAGCTTGTTCATATGCTAACTAACTCAAGTGGGAACATTAGTGTCATTCCCACCATTCAAGTGGTGATTTCAATTCAATTCACCACAATTCATTTCACCATCTCATTTCAACATCATTTTCAAAGATATGACATCGGAAACTGTATGGCCTTTCCAACCGTCCGTAACCGTGGACGCGGCTATTCGAATAGGTTTACACTCTGCAGAGGTTGCACACTTGTGCCACAACATTTGATTTCATCCGTCGGGATTACCCCGAATCATCGTAACACAGTACGCGGATCATCAACCATAACCTTTCTCTTACAAATCCTAGTATGAGCACCTCTCCCCATGAGCTTGGCCTCCCAGTGAAGACCAACTGTCAACCTGGGTACTGCACAGGGCTTGGCCTTACAATTCACCTCAATTTCACATCATTTCTCAACAACGGAGGCAGCCTCAAGCATAACCCCTATGACGTGTGTTCAGAGGGAACCCATACTAAGATGCATAAACTTCCAGTTAAGCCCTACCCATAATCAGGTATTGTGGGGGTACTTAATAATTGGAAAGGTATCGCATTCAAACCAACATCATGTTTATCAAAAATCACTACCTTCTCTTGGTCATATTCACCTTCAAAATCATTCAATGGAATGCTTCATCATTCCAAGGTTTCAAATTCATTTCAATTCACATGGTTCCCATCTAGAGTAGTCAAGTTTTATTTCATTAGCACTAGCTCTAAATCATGAGGGGTGCTATCTTGCTTTCTTGATGGAGACTAACTTTACTACTCTAGTAAACTTCTTTACTTTGACCAAAGTTAACTATAAAAGTACTCTTTAAGAAAAGAAGTAAAAACTTGTAATGTATAAACTTGGGATAGGCTTATGTAAGAAAAGGTAAGATGCATGGTGCCTTGCCCCAAGGGGATTTGCACTTTGCAAGAATATTAGCTTGCCTTGGTTGTGCTCAAAGTTCTCCTCCTCCTCCTCCTGGTAGTAACCTTCTTCTTCGGTGTATTCTCCGGTGCTAGCGTCTAAATTTGAATACGAGTATAATTACTCACTAATTCAATGGCTATTCCATGTATCACATACAAACACACAAACTATTCTATGCACACAAATAATCTAATTAGGGTGCATGGGTGGTGTTGTTTGAGGAGAATTTACTTCTTTTTATTTAATATGTAAATGATAGTTTCCATAGGGTTCTTGAGAAATAATTTCCTCTCATTGAAATCTTCTTAAGATTTAATTTCTCAAACAATCATATATGAACTTATATTGACCTAAGTCAAACATTCATCATTATCATTTGAGAAAATGATTTAAATGAGGTAGATCACCTCATATCATTTAATAACACTACATATGATTTAAATCTCTAAGTAATTCATATAAGAGAGTTTGGGCCAGGGGTCCAAACATCCCATGAATTCATTTGAGACAAGATTTAAATGAAGTATAATATTTCATATGTGTTACTTAATAGTTTTGGACAATATCAACTACATAAACTAGCCATATTGTCCATTAATCAAACTAGGGCATGATCATGCAAAGTGACTACACCATTTTATTGCATAATCAATTAGTGTAAGTCAAATGTGAGCTATTAGAGTTGTAATCAACTTAATATCTATTTTGGTTGATTTTTAATAATTGTTTGAGGAGGGAAAAGTCCCTGCCTTCTTCTTTTTGTCAAATTAATTCTACAACTAATCTGGTCATGGGACCAGTGGCATTGTGTAGATATTTTCATTAGCTTTCCAACAACATAAAATTCATTGAATTTGGTTAAGCAAATTTGAATCTATGGATTTTCAAAGTTTGGGCAGTATTGAAATTATTTGGAATTGTTTAAATCTAATTTGAATTAAAAATGCCGGCGGGAAAGCTAACTGGGCCGAAAGGGTTTAAAACGGCCCAAGGCCAGCCCACCACGCGTCTGTGCCCGCGTGGGCTGCCTGACCAGGGGGTCCCGCATGTCAGCGGCTATTAAACGCCGAAGCGGTATGGATTAACCAGGGGCGTAGGATTAGATCCTGATCTAACGGCTCAGGTTCATCGTCTCGCCGACGAGAGAGGGAGTTCGCCGGCGGCTCAGGTAGGGGGTCGGAGGGCTTACGGCGGCTCCAGCAAGGGTTGGCAGTATGCTCGACGAAGTTGTGGACGACGGCGAGCCTCCTGGTAGCAGTGGCGTCGCCTGAGGTGGTCGGGATCGCCGGCGATTGCTGCAGAGCTTCCGCGGTGGTGAGCTTCCGATTGGCCTTGCTCCAGCGAGAATCGAGTGAGTGGTGAGGTGGTTGAGAAGCAGTGAGAGGTGGCGAGTGCGATGGTGTGCCTGGATTGCTCAGGGGAGCTCCCTATTTATAGAATCGAGTGAGGGTGGCGGGGCAGTGAGGTGGTCGACCATGGCGTGGCGTTTCCGGCGAGCGGTCGAGCTAGGCGAGGGTGTGGCAACGTTCTCCTTGTCCAGGCGAAGCGAACGGTGGCGACAGCTTGGTCGGGCGGCGGCTAGGTTGGTCGCATTGTTTCCATGTCTGGCGGCGGCGTTCACGGGATTTCCTTCTCCTTCTCCGGCGGCGGCGGTCCAGGGTCTGGTCGTGGGCATGTCTGGCGGCGTCGTGGTGGCGTGGTGATGCTCAACGGCTAGCAAGCGGGGCCAGGGCGAGCGCGAGGGCGTGGGTCGGCGCGTGTCCAGTGTGCGTCCATGGCGCGCATGGTCGCGACGCGAGCGGCATGCTGGCGCGTTCTGGGCGCGCTGTCTCCGGCGAGCTCACGGCGTCTACGCGACAAGGCCATTGCTAGGCGAGGTAGAAGGGTGAGGTGGAGCTGTTGGACACCAGGGCCAGGGGTGGAGAGTGAGGGGGAGAGGGGTGGCTCGACATGGCCGGCATGGCCATGTCATGCATGCTAGGGTTTGCCTCCCTAGGTTACTATGTGGTATTAAGTGAGAGAGAGGACAGGGGAACCATTTAGAGTAGGTTTGGAGTAGATTAGAGCTAGGTAGATCACTATTTCAAATAGTGTCAAATAGTTCCATAGATGCCATTTTTGATTTTTGTCCAAATTTGGTTTAATTCAAATGGTTGACCAATTTGAATGTGTGTGTTTGGTTGAGTTCTAAATGACCAGAGATGATGAGAGGTGGTGGTGGAATTGTTGAATTCAAAGTTTGGCAAAAATTGACAAGTGGGGGATTGTTACATATGTTAAAATGTTGCAACTTTGGTTGAACATAGCTAATGATCAAGAAAGAATTTGGCATGGTGATCTTTACAAAAAGTGTTCACCTTGATGTTGACTTTGATGTGGTGCAAAGAGTTAGCAAGGTTTGGTTTGAGAAAATTGAATGGCAATGGCTCAAAGTAGTGATCAGACTATAATTGGCAGTTTTGACCATTATCATATGTGAGCAAGTTTTGCATTTGAAATTCATTTGAATTGTGATTCTTCGATTCCAAAAGTTGTAATAAGTGTTTAGTAATATTATTCAACTAATGGTGAAGACCAAATTGGTCTAGGGTCAAAATTTATAAAAATGTCATAGGGCATATGTGAGGGTTTTTAGGGTTTTGCTTTTATTTGATTTTTTCCTCTTTTTAATTTATTTGGTTTGTGATGTTCTCATGATCACATTAGGGTTTTAGGGTTTATCATATACACCTAATAACAATCATCATGGCATATCAATCAAATGCACAAGTCCTATGCATGGCACTATATGCAATTTAAAAAGTTTTTGTTGGTTTGAAATTTTGCTCTCTGGAATTCTTCTAACTTTCTTTTATTGAAATTTGGGATGTTACAAAGACCCCAACATAAGAACCTTCCATGTAGTAGGGAAACCTACCCAAGGTGGGACTCCCACTTGAGGCCTTGTTTACTTGTCTGATATTTTTGGGTTTGGGAGAGTAAAATACCGGCCCAGGACCAAATCCCGAAAGTTACCGGACGGCCCGTTTACTTCTCTGGTTTTTTTGGTAATATTCCGGCCCATCCCAAATCTTCCCGACCCGGTAGCCTGCACCCTCCGGTTTTCTGAGCCACGAGGTCGACCCCGTGTATTCTATCATGGAAAGGAGAGACGAGCGACTGAGGCTACGCAGCGGCGGCGACCGGCGGCGGGGAAAGGCGACGGCGGCGGGGCAAATCAAGACGGCGCCGACGAGATCCTCCTCCGGTGACTGGTCCCCGGTGAGTCCTCGCACCTCCTCCCCTTTTCCCCTCCTCCCTAGGGTTTCTTGGCCGGTGGTTGCTCCTGGGTCGGCGGTCGTCGTCCTCCGTCCACGCGGCGAGGCGGCCCTGCGGGTCCGCGATGCCGGTTTTGAAGACCACCAGCGCGAGCACGTCGTCGGTGAGCGCGGTGGTGGTTGTCGGCGAGGCGCAGCGCGGGCGGGGAGGAGGCCGCGGCGGCCATTTGCGGCCGTTTCCTAGCTCGGTGTATCTCTGCATTTTTCTTGTTTCTGAGCTGGGCAGTACAAGCAAGTTTAGAATAAAAGTACAGTCGCAAAATTTACACAAAGAAGTAGTCGGCTGTAGGCCTGTAGCGCTTGCCGCACGGCGGTCGTCGAGCTATTTTTCTAGCGCGCCTGGGGGCATCGCTTGCTCAACCTCTTCCTGCTTTCTGCCTACAGCTGCAACTTCTCATTTTTTCTTCTTCCTATAGTGGTCAACTGTTCCCAAATGATCTAGTGCTCTGTACCTGCTTGTTGATATGACAATGAGAAGAACGCGTTCCCAAATTACCTGCTTGTTCAGGCGCCTAGAATTGTGCAATTGTGTTGATTTATCTCCCGCAAAAGAAATGGGTTGACATATCTATACTGATATCATTCTCTCGTAGTACCTAATTCTATTCCTTGGATTTCTTAGCTGTTCTTTTGCTGGTTGTAGACTTGTAGTACACGCTGAACTGAAACCTTTGTTTCGTTCAGAAAGTCTTGGCCATTTTACAATATGATTGTCCCTGAAACCAAGAGAAGCCATGCATACATGATACATTAGAAACAAAACACCTATGACTGATTGACTGCTAACAAGCAACCCAAAGAATAGTCAGCCAGCCACGTGATCGACCAGCTAGTTTCCTTCACATTCTGTGTTTCTATTGAAAACTGATCCCATTTTTTCTGTGTGTTATTAATAATGCACTACATGTTTTTATCTGCCTTTCATATCTTCTGAACTTGCCTGCAGCACACTGACATGGTTCACCATAAGGCCATCCGTCTTATGGTTAAACTCCCTGGAATTGTTTGGTTTAACGTTGACATTGTAGTTTTGGAAGGACTGGAAATTATCAAATTGATTAGTTTGTGCAATGTATGGATTTTCACACAATGAAACTGTACTGCTGCTGCCTGTATGGGCTTCTTAAGTTGCAGCATTAATTTATTTTACCCTTTTGAACATAAAGTGATACTTACAGTATTTATTCATTCCGCCTTGTTGTTGCTAGTTGTGGTTTATTTTATTTAGATGCTTGCACTTTATTTGTAAGATAGTTTACCAGTGCGTGGAATGCAGTAGTATGTCATGTCATCTTTTTGGGTAGATACCTGCCCCTTGGCCTATTGTTGGATTGGATCAACCACCTCCATCTTGGGAACTTGTGAGAACTCCTGATTTTGGTATGAATCATATTTACTGCTTGTACTTGATGTGAAACCATGCAATCTAGCTTTTGTATCTTATTGTCTGCCTTTAATTGCTATTGTTTTAGTGCTGCAATGAATACACAAAGGCTAGAGCTTATTAGGAAGAGGAGAGAGGAAGACGATGAGGAGTTCATGTTCTTACTTTTACCAATATTGCACTATCACAAAAGGAGTAGAAGAGGGAAAGTAGAGAGAACGCAGCGGCATAGCTCCGTCTTGTATGGCATGCAACGTGTTCAAGGAATCCTTGACGGACATGTTAAGAATTGCCGGGTAGCCTATAGGATGGAGCCACACATTTTCAGATCCTTAGCATCCTATCTTAGAAGAGAAAAATTATTGAAGGACAAAAGGATTAAGGTTGAAGAAAAACTGGCTATTTTCCTCTACATGTTGTCACACAATGCGTCTTTCGAAGACCTACAATTGGAGTTCCAAAACAGCAACCGTACCTTCCACAAGTGCATAAGAGAGTTCTTCAACATCATCCCTGTCCTAAGTAGGCGATTTCTGAAGCCTCCCATTATTGACCATCCTCATCCAAGAATAGCTAATGATGACCGTTTCTTCCCCTACTTCGAGGTTCTTGTTTTGAAACCCCAACCTTCTTCCTTGCCTTAATCCACATACTTTCTTATATCACCATTTCTTTCTTACTTTGCAGAATTGCATAGGGGCAATTGATGGAACACACGTGCCTATTTCCATATCACCGCACCTTGCTGCACCATTCAGAAATAGAAAGGGAACCCTCAGCCACAATGTAATGATAGTTAGTGACTTCGACCTTAATGTCACATACATCTCTTGTGGTTGGGAGGGTTCGGCCACAGATGCTCGAGTCCTTCGCTCTGCAAAGGCCACTGGTTTTACAGTACCTCCTGGGAAGTTTTACCTAGTTGATGGAGGATACGCAAACACGGAAAAATTCCTCGCCCCATACCGTGGCGTGCGGTATCACTTGAAGGAATGGGGCCATGGACACCGTCGCCCACAAAACTACCAAGAGTTATTTAATCACCGTCACGCTCTGATGCAAAACAGTGTGGAAAGGAACATAGGAATACTAAAGAAGAGGTTTCCTATCCTACATGTTGCCACGTTTCACAAACTGAACAATCAAGTGAAGATCCTTGCGGCTACTGCAATCTTCCACAACATAATCAGAAGTCAACATGGTGACGAAGAGTGGCTTGACCATGAAGATGAAGACCTTATTCCTGTTGCTAACCATGTTGATTTGCCCAATGGAGATGATAACCACCAAGGACACAACCTTGCAGGCAATAACTCGAGAGATCAAATAGCAATGCAGATGTGGAATGATTTCCAACATGATTAGCTCTTGTATCATGTAGTAGTAATTTGTTAATGTAATAATGGAATCAATGTACTATGTTTTGTCGGAGAATAAGTTCTTATGTTTGCCAATATGTTTGTAATGGAATCAGTGTATTATGGTTCCTGTCTTATGTTTGCCATTATTCATGTCCACTAGTAATTCTTATTCCTGTTTTATGTTTGCCTTTTTAGTCTAACGGTATTATTCTTATGACAACAGATATGAAGCCGACTTTGCATCCAGTGGGCACACCCAAGTTCAACTTGAAAAAAGTTGCTCTTGGTGTGAGAAAAACTCCACCGACCAATAAGAAAATGAAATCCCCAAAAGGTACTATTTGTGTATGGCTATACTGTGATATAGAGCAGCAAATTCTTTGATGAATCATGTCAAGTTTTGACTAACACCTTACTAATTTTGTTCAGCAACGAAAGCAAGAGCCCAATAGAATTTGGGGCTTGAGAAATCTCTGATCGATATACTTCATGAGCATAATAATGACTATTACAGAGCACAAGATGGATGGAGTGGGGACACTTGGAATCGAATGACGCAATTATTCCAGGAACGTAATCCGCAGGTGAACTTCGTCAAATCCCAGCTACAAGATAAAGAAAAAGAACTCAAGAGAGAATACAAGATGCTCAAGGAAGCTCGGATGCAAAGTAGCGCTGGTTGGGATGAGAAGACCTGCATGATAGTTGCTGAGAAGGCTTTGTGGGATAATCTAGAAATCGTAAGCTTCCGTTTCTCCATTCTTATACTTGGTCACAAGCTTCATAATAAGCTTAGACTCATTGTTTCCTCTCACCATTCTTTTGCAAATTCTTTCCAAGAATTGGGAAATTCAAGAGAAATGGCTTTCCTATGTATGATTCTCTTGGAGATCTATATGATGGTTAGTGCACTGATGTTAACTTGTACAATTGCTATCATATTCCTTTAATGCTCGGAGATCTATATTATGGTTACTATACTGATGTTAACTTGTATAAATAGGCCAAATAGCTGAGGGGAATCACAATTTCACTTCAAGCTCTAAGGCATCTCAACTTGATGAAGAGTTAGAAGATGAGAGAGTGGAAGAAGCTGGGTCTGAATTTGATGAGGAAGTACAAATTCTGGATGAAGACCCTACTGAAAAGAAAGACGAGGGCACGGGAAGTTCAGCCAGCCGAGGTAATTACCTTCCGTCAAGACTAAATATATATAACAAATTGTATCAAGTGTATATTAACATTTGCAATTGCTGAATCTAGTGAATGTTGGTGAAAGAATGGAGAAGAAGGCAACTGGTGTACCAAAGAAAATTCCTCCAAAGGAATTAAAGAAGCCTGTTAAGAGCGATGAAATGGTGCAAGTAGTAGACAGGTATGTGAAGATGAAAGAAAAACAAGCAGAAGATGAGAAGGCCGAGTCGAGTACATTCTCCATTGCCAAGTGCATTGCAGCTGTAAACAAAATCCAAGACTTCACCCGTCAAGAGAGAGTTAAGGCTTCAAAAGTCTTCAAAAGTCTTGAAAACCGCGAGACCTTCCTCACTTGGGTCACTGAAGACGAGGAGTCAGCTATCATGTGGCTCCGGGGTGAGCTGCAAGAGTTGACTTGAGGTATGTGTATGTACCATTTTACCTTCTTCATATGCCCTATTATTCATATGCCCTGTTTTCTTCTTTTGATCCATAGTCAGTAGTTCCTTGTAACAATCCTGTAATAACATTAGCTCGTTTAGTGGACATGGCATGGCCGCATGGGATTGGCTGGCGTAGTTGCAGTTATGGTCCAAATTGTACTAAATCTGCAGTTATGGTCCAAATTGGCTGGCGTAGTTACAGTTAGATTTACTTGGCTGCATCGACAACACTATCTTCTCGGCTTTTGAACTGAAGTCTTACATAGTCATGCATTGGCATTCAGTTTTCTAGTATTCTGCTTTACAAGATTTAGTCCATGCTCCAAATTACTAATGTGTGTCTACCCAGCCATGAAAAGACTACTGCATTTTGTTATCTTCAGCCCTTCGTGAGTAGGAGTTTCCTCCGATATGATTCAATCATGTTGATTAAGTAGCATTTTATTTTTTTATAGATACCTGCACCTTGGCCTATTGTTGGATTGGATCATGTCAAGTTTTGACTAACTACTGTTTACTTGTTGTTAGATTATAGATAGAGGTGAAAATGAGATACATGGTATGTGTATGTACCAATTTAACTTCATGTGCCTATCGAAAAGTGTTTGATATGCTCTGAATCATGTTTGATGCTTTGGAATGCTAGGTCAGGTTTTACGTCACTAGAAACCATTTTCTGAACATTCTACTGTATATGAAACAGAGCTAGAAAATACTATGGTCGATATGTAGTGTAGCATCATTTTATATGGGAGGCGCTGTAGCCTTCTGTATTCATATCAGCCTGCGTTTTAAAGTACTCCTACCTGATTATTTTAAAGTAGCTTGGCCAATTCAATCATGTCTGAACTCTGAACCTGACCACTAAAATTATTTGCATGTTCATTCTTCAGTTTGAGTGGCCCAGGGATGCATCTGTGAGATTCAATTTTATAGTATTGTGCAAGAATAACTTCTACTGTTTGGTAGCTTCTGTTACTTTTGACAATTACTAAATTTTACCTCTGCAATTGAACTATCAGTAAGCAATGTATCAATACTAAATTTTACCTCTGCGTGTATTTCTAGCTGGAGGTCCTCTGGCGGCGGCGTGGTTTCCGGCGTTCGGCGGCGAAAACTTCTAATGTTCTTCAAACTCTATGACAATGTGTTTATGGCGACTTGGTTGCTCATCTGTTTGGTCGAGCATTTATTTATATATGTGTTCTTGTTTGAGAAAATCGCATGACAAATTTGCATGACACGAAGTTTATGTTAAAGCCGAAGTTTTAAATTTACTGATTGTCAATTATCACTTCTTGGAATGCAAAGATTGACTTTTTATTATCTGATCACAATCTTCTTGTATCCCCTCTCATCCCCAAAAACAAAGTAACTAGAGGCTGTGGAGAGTGTGTGGGAAAATGAGGGGAAATTAGGGGAAAACTGGGGATTGGGTGAAAGGGGGATTTTCACCAAATCCCCTCTCATCCCCAAACCCCTAGGGGATGGAAAAACCCTAGGAGTAAACAAGGCCTGAGGTGGGATTCCCTCTTCCATGTGGGGGGGGGGGGGTGGCCGGCCCCCTTAGGTGGAGTCCACCTTGGACTCCCCCACTAGGGTTGGCCGGCCATGGGGAGGTGGAGTCTCTCCGGGACTCCTCCTTCCTTAGTGATTCCTTCCGGACTTTTCTAGAACCTTCCGTAAAATCACCGGATCATTTTCAAACTTATAAAATGACTTCCTATATATGAATCTTATTCTCCGGACCATTCCGGAACTCCTCGTGATGTCCGGGATCCCATCCGAGACTTCGAACAATACTTCGAACTCCATTCCATATTCAAGTTCTACCATTTCAACATCAAACCTTAAGTGTGTCACCCTACGGTTCGCGAACTATGTGGACATGGTTGAGTACTCTCTCCGACCAATAACCAATAGCGGGATATGGAGATCCATAATGGCTCCCACATATTCAACGATGACTTTAGTGATCGAATGAACCATTCACATACGATACAAATTCCCTTTGTCACGCGATATTTTACTTGTCCGAGGTTTGATCATCGGTATCACTCTATACCTTGTTCAACCTCGTCTCCTGACAGGTACTCTTTACCCGTACCGTGGTATGTGGTCTCTTATGAACTTATTCATATGCTTGCAAGACATTAGACGACATTCCATCGAGAGGGCCCAGAGTATATCTATCCGTCATCGGGATGGACAAATCCCACTGTTGATCCATATGCCTCAACTCATACTTTCCGGATACTTAATCCCACCTTTATAACCACCCATTTACGTAGTGGCGTTTGATGTATTCAAAGTACCTTTCCGGTATAAGTGATTTATATGATCTCATGGTCATAAGGACCAGGTAACTATGTATCGAAAGCTTATAGCAAATAACTTAATGAGGTGATCTTATGCTACGCTTAATTGGGTGTGTCCATTACATCATTCATATAATGACATAACCTTGTTATTAATAACATCCAATGTTCATGATCACGAAACCATGATCATCTATTAATCAACAAGCTAGTTATACAAGAGGCTTACTAGGGACTCTTTGTTTTTCACATAACACACATGTATCAATGTTTCGGTTAATACAATTATAGCATGGTATGCAAACATTATCACTCGTCGTCTTTTCTTTCCCCGTTCCAGCTCTCTCCAGCTCCAGTGCTATTCGGATGCTACGTGGGCGAGTGATCCTACGGATCGTCGTTCACTTTCTACTTACTGTGTATTTCTTGGTGGTTCGCTCGTTGCTTGGAAGACGAAGAAACAGGTCGCAGTTTCCCGTTCGAGTGTTGAGGCTGAGTTGCGGGCTATGGCTTTGTTGATTGCTGAGGTGACTTGGTTACGGTGGTTGCTTGCAGATTTTGGGGTCTCTGTTACGACACCCACTCCACTTTTTCTCGACAAGACAAAAAGTATCGCATTGCACGTGATCCGGTCAAGCATGAGCTGACCAAGCATATTGGTGTTGATGCTTTTTACACACGTGCTCGTGCACAGGATGATGTTGTTGCGGTTCATTATGTGCCTTCAGATTTGCAGTTGGCGGATTTCTTTACGAAGGCACAGACTCGAGCGCAGCATGATTTCTTACTCTCCAAACTCAGTGTTGTGGATCCACCATGAGTTTGAGGGGGGGTGTTAGATGTATATATCTGTATATTGTAGTTTCCCCATATGTTAGGGGGCTTTCTGCATATGTGCACCTGTACATGTATTATATATTGTGGCCTTTGGCCCCCTGGTAATACAACAAACATATTACTCTAACAAGCCTCATGACGCATGAGAAAACTTTAACGGCGACAAGCCTCGTATGTAAAACCGACTGTGAGAGGCCCCGGTGAAATTGCAGAAGCCACCAACTAAACCCATGCACTCCACCCCTGGTCCGGCAACATCCTATCTGATCCCCTTGCATCACTGGAGACAAAGGGAACAAGCTCCAGGAGAAACATGGTGTGTCAACCTACGATTCATGGAGGTCAGTGCCAAGTGGTTTCTTTCTTGTCTCCCATGGTGAGCTCCGGTTGCATGCTGGCAAAGTGAAAAACATATATCCAAGTTGTTGGAGGGAAAAAAATGATGAAAGGGTTTGAGAACTGATTGGAGTGGGTGAAGACTGAGAGAACAAACTAGACAGAGCAAAATGACCAATACACCCAAGAGCATGCCAGCCTGAAAAAATACTAGTAGGCAAAGAGTCCAAGACGAGGCTTCTTGGACCTCTGTTCGGATTTAATTGACTTGAGTCAAAATGTAATTTGTTCATTAGTCTTGTCTCCCTCACGTTGATTGAATAGGAACGGAGGGAGTAGATGCCATCTCACACATGGACTCCGAGCTGTTATGTTCGGTTTGACATTTTCGATTTCGTGATGCTACGCTAGTGTTACAAGACAAAATTCATTTACTGGAAAAGAATGCAATTTCAGCGAAATATTCCAGTTTCTGAAAACCGAAATATTCCAATTTCATCTCCCTCGTTATCCGGAGCCAATGGCTTGAGCGCAACGCTCGCATCTTCGACAACATCGAAACCAGCCCTCTTGAGCTTGGTCGCCGGATTAGAGAGTGGCATCTGTGGCTTTCTAGTCGTGGTTTAGGTAGACCTCAGGGGGGAGGAGTAGTCTTTGTTTGGGTGGGTGGTGTGGCCGGCTCCATCTGTGGACGCATGGCGCAAGTTTCTTCCTCTGTACTGGACGTTGTCCTTTTCCCCTTCGAACTTAATACAAAACACGCAGATCTCCTGCGCGTACTCGAAAAAAAAAGTTTACATGTTGGAAACAGTAGATTAAAATCAACTGTTATACTGAACTAATCCTTCAAATAAGTAATTTGCTCACATCGGACAGGCTTGCATGAATATGTGACCAGAACAATCGGGCGAGAGACAATGGAAGAAGTTTCTTGTCCAAATCTCAAGATTTTGAAATTACTACGTACTGAATACTTCAAAAGAGAGAAAAAGAAGGCTAGTATACAGCACGAAGCAGAAGAAGACAAGCTCAGGTATCCCATATCTGATGATCTGATCCGAGCCTGAAAGGACAAGGACGCCGATGATTCCTATCGGCGGCCGTTTGGAGCACAAGTGGACGTGGTTAGTTTCCCCCCTGTGGTCCTTGACTCCTTTTCTAGTAGCACAGCAACGCCCCGATTTACTAGAGCAAAATGGCAAAAGGAAATCACAATGCAGCATCATAAACCTGGACTATAGCTGTTTTGTTCAAGAAATTCCCGCAGGGTGAAAGAATACCCACAGAAAAGTCCATCACTCCACCCAACACTCATGTGCATTATTATCAGTAAATATTTCTGGTATAGTAAATGGATAGCACAACCTCTGTATATAAAAGGTTGTCGCAAATTTGTCTAAATTTAGATATATATCTGTAGATACAACTGAATTTAGACAAATCTCCAACGTCCTTTTAGGAACGGATGGAGTATGTGGTAACACAAGCACACGTCAGCAGTAAGAACAGTAAAATACTTGTGACATTCAGGAATTTACTTAATCTAGCACCAGATAAGAAACCACATAAGGAACAGAAGAAATATCTGCAGAAGACTTCAAAATCCAACATCCCTAGAAGATGTGAATGCCAAGCTGAACGCCACATTAAAGAATCAAAACAACAGGAAGAGACATGTACTCAGATCATCAGAACAAACAGGCTGGAGGGAACGGAAGGGAGGTCCAAACGATCCCTGCAACTGAAAACAGTCAGTCGGCTGCAACCTCAGATTATGGATTAGGCAGGAATCTCGCCGATATCCCCTTGCACCACTCATTCCTTCCCACCACTCGTTCGTCCCAGCCTGAGCTGGGCCACCACACAAAGCAAGCTCTTCCTTCCATCCACATAATGATGCTCAATTCTTCCAACACGCTCCTATGGCCACCACTTCTCCTTCCTCTTCTCCTCCCCATTAATCATCTCATCCTCTTTCTTCTTCGTGCTTCTGTACTCGCCACCCCCTGGTTTTTCCTTCTGCCACTCCATGTCTCAATCTTCTCCTTTCTTTTCCATTGCACGTGCACATGCTGGAGCAGGGGGGCGAGCTGCGGCTGCCGCTCTCCTGCTCCATCGCCCTGCCGCCCAGCTGCCACCTAGCATTCACTGTCCGAGGCGCCTCCCTCTGGTCAAAGTGTCATCTGCCAAGACAGTGAGCTCACGCCTGGGGCTTCCGCGCGCCACACTATCCTCATTTGCAAATGCTGACGATGGCTCCAGCGCAAAACCAGATTCCTCGGATGAGCAGAACGGGGGATCCGAGCTGTCAGAGATGGCAAAGGCATTCCATATTTCACCACGGATGGCGATTTCAATATCCGTGGTGATTGCATTTGCAGCTCTGACCGTGCCACTGGCGATGCGCTCGCTGATCTTTCATGGGACGACCAAAATGAAGGTGTTGGCATACCTGACCCTGTTGTCAGGATTCTACATGGCATGGAATATCGGAGCGAATGATGTGGCAAACGCCATGGGGACGTCAGTAGGATCTGGAGCTTTGACACTCCGACAGGCAGTGTTGACTGCAGCTGTGCTAGAGTTCTCTGGTGCGTTCCTTATGGGTACCCATGTCACCAGCACCATGCAGAAGGGCATCCTCGTCACGTCTGTCTTCCAAGGAAATGATCCTCTGCTCTTCGCTGGATTACTGTCCTCCCTTGCTGCTGCAGGTACATGGTTGCAGGTAACATTCCATCCCCAATAACCATTTTCAGGTTTGCTATACCATGCCAATCAGATGACCCTGTCCCTTAGTTCTATCAGCATCATGAAATTACTGAAGCTTCCCCCAGCTTCAGTCTAAAAAAAGATCTAAGACATCCTCAGTGGCATATTTATGGCACTAGAATAGTTTCATCTATCAAACAGGGAAAACCTAGGCACTTGTAGGGTCTGGTGGAGTACTGGCAAGTTATAGCTCGCAAATCCTATAATATAATGCACGAGAACCTTTTACCCTAAGAAGTAACAACTCAGCAAAGAGAAAACAGATTCAACATTTAACTAAATAACTCATGGTTTTAGCCTAGTTGATATAGAAATGTATTTTTATTTTTGGGATCCAGTTATAGGGAAATTCAGGATCATCAGTGCAAAATTCATGTGCACCTCACTTCCAATTAACAAAGGTTGCTATCTAAACTTTGAACAACTATTTAAACTAGAGAACGCACAGATTCAATAAATGAGTACAACGTTAACTAAGACTACTATGCTGAGTAAGACACTTCTTTGCATTATTCAAGGTGAATCACTGATTGCATTACTTGGTAATATTTTTGCAATGGAGTTATGATATTGATATAATTGAGTGAAAATTCAATGTGATTAGCATGTGGCCAAACATATCTTTCATAATCCAAATCTAATGCATCTATAACAGTGCACTTGGCTTGACAGGATTGAAAATGTAGCATATTAACATTCATAAGCATCTGTTTAGGTTGCTTCCTCTTACGGCTGGCCTGTGTCAACTACACATTGTATTGTTGGTGCCATGGTTGGTTTTGGACTGGTATATGGAGGGGTCAATGCAGTTTTCTGGAGTTCCTTGGCTAGAGTATCTTCATCCTGGGTTATTTCTCCACTGATGGGTGCTGCGGTCTCATTTCTTGTTTACAAGTGCATACGCAGGGTGAGTACTGTGCTAATTTTATTTGCAACATGCAAAATGAAAAAACAAGAAATCATTGCAAAATATGTAGTCAGTCAGATACCTTATTGAGTAGATAGCACAGAAACTAATATCTCATAAACAAAAGACACAAAAATATATTCCATAAATAGACAAAAAAAGGTTGTTTATTTACTAACCATTTTTCACTTCAGTTCGTATACAGCGCACCAAATCCAGGCCAGGCTGCAGCTGCTTCTGCTCCAATTGCAGTTTTTACTGGTGTCACTGCAATCTCGTTTGCCGCTTTCCCTCTCAGCAAGATACTTCACATTGCAGTGCTGCAAGCATTAGCTTGTGGGGCAATAGGAGCCATCTTTGTTAGCAGGGCAATAAAAAAACAGCTTGGTGACCTGCTTTCTTCAGAAGCAGAAAAGATCGCATCTGCTGACAATACAGATGTTCAGCAAGGTGGATTTGACGTTGCTGGTCCTAGAGGAGCTCAATTGCAGATTGTCTATGGCGTATTTGGCTACATGCAGGTCCTGTCAGCATGCTTCATGTCATTCGCTCATGGAGGCAATGATGTCTCCAATGCCATAGGGCCTCTGGCAGCAGCTTTGTCCCTTCTTCAGGGCGTAGCAAGCAGCGCTGAGATAGTCATACCGACCGAAGTCCTTGCTTGGGGTGGTTTTGGAATTGTCGCAGGGCTTACAATGTGGGGTTATAGAGTGATAGCAACAATTGGCAAGAAAATCACTGAATTAACACCCACAAGGGGGTTTGCAGCAGAGTTTGCGGCGGCTTCTGTGGTCTTGTTTGCATCTAAGCTTGGGTTGCCAATATCTGCTACACATACACTTGTTGGTGCAGTGATGGGTGTGGGATTTGCAAGAGGGCTCAACAGAGTCAGATCAGAGACAGTGCGGGAAATTGTGGTCTCATGGTTGATCACAATTCCAGTTGGTGCTTTGCTATCAGTCTTCTATACATTGATCTTGACCAAGATTCTGAAATACTTTATGTGAGTACTTTGTGAGATAATTGCTGTTTTGAGAGGTACAGCCTGTTGTCCCTAAATTTTTATTATGAAAAAGACATACAACAGTGAATAGATGAGCCCGTCTGAAAGTTTCCAGCAGAAAACTTGAAAAGATTTGTCAGAGAAAATAATCATTTTCCTGGCAACAAAACACATGATTAGGAGAAAGGGTCTTTGGTAAATAATCATATTACAGACTCCCAGCTTTTTTGTCTTTTTTAATCTCTAATGCACATTGTATTATCTATATCTTCTATTTTCTACCACAAGGTGCAATATCATAATTTCTTGTAGAGATATGATTAATTGATCATACATAATAGACACAGGTTGGTCTACTATCCTTGTAATTGTGTTACACAGAAAGATATTCTTGTCTCAAAGCAACTATATACACGGTCTTCCTTTTCCTCTAGCCAAAATGGAAGAACCACATGATAAATGCTAAAAGGCATGTTCGTCATTGAAAGAATGTAGAATTTTCAAAAGTCAGTCAAATAAAAAAATGAGATTAAGGGAACGGGTCATCAACCCAAGCACCTGCAAGGGCCAGATTTATTTTTTGTTGAACAACAGAAATAAGTAGGTACATTTAAATAAATCTACATGGACTAACCATATAAAAAGAAAGAAATACACTTAATATATTACTCACTCCGTTTAAGATATACTATTTGAACTCCCAAAACGTCTTATATTTAGGAACAGAGGTAGTATCGTTTAAGATCTCGGTGGTACGCACGGGGTTAGTACATACCACCTTCACATCATAGTACCATTTTCTTAGTAAGTTTGTACTATTTTTTCTAGAACACACACCAAAGCGTGTGTCATTAAGGTTATAACATTGTGTTAGATCTCTTGTTTGAATTGATTCAAATATCAGTATTTCCATGGCTAAGACATGATGGGACATATGATTTGTCAGATCCAATGTACAAACTTAGAATTTGTATGCAAACGTGGTCTATCGGTAACACAGCAGGACTTTTTATATTTATGAATACACGAGCGAATGTTGTTAAGTGGAATCGATCAACATTAAACTGCTCTCTTCTTAAATCCAATAGATTCATGAGATCAATGACAGATTATATGGAATCTTGATCATGCAGGCTATCATGCATGTACGGGTGGAACCAAAAGGTATACTGCATTCATGGCATGGATCAGGGGCATGAAACTATAGATACATAGAGATGGCACACGGAAAAGATCACACATCGCATACCATTGCAATATACTATTACATGGCATGGATCACGGCATGCATGGTGTTGACTCCTTAACATACCAAGAAAAAAAAAAGGAACATGACAGAACAGAAGAGTTTGAAGCTATTTCACAGAGATATATAAATGTAACCACACATAGCCATTGTGATACACAATTACACGGGGAGCACCAACCAGATTGGAAATTTCCTAATCATCTACGTGAAGGTCACTAGGTCAGCCCCAGATTCATATTGCCACCCAAAGACCCTACGGACGCGGAAGTATTTCTGCCAAGCATAAAGTAGCTCTCTCCATCGATTATGAAAGATCTAACGGTTCGTATGGCTCTAATGACATGGATTAATGTGGTGTCTACAGAACATCGAAAATAAATATAAGATTGAATAAATTAGTCAAAAAGCACAATTCGCAAACAAATACTGTAGTCAAATATTCAGCTACACTACTCTGGTTCTACAAAATATATAGATGTTCCTGCAGAAACAAATAAACTTTGTATTTTGTAGTTTAATTCCTGATGTATTGATTGTCAGACAATTGCATGATAACTAGACTAGACAACACTAAGAAACAATAAGTAGCTTCTTTTTTCACTACAAACAGGGGAGGAACCCTGTGGCAATTTATTAAGGAGAACAGTAGGCCCCAGCAATCCAATGAAATCTAACCAATGTGGCTAAATTCCCTGAATATAGGGAGTCGAACCTGGTCCGGTGTAGACGCACCACTGCACCTCTGCCACTGGGCTATAACCCAGTCCTTGTAAAGAACTATTAACTGATCCATTGCTTGCCCAACAATAGATAAGTGCTTCCCCTTATACAGATATACCTAATTGAACTCTATCTCTAATTCAAAGGCTACTAGTCTGTTCCAATCTCTGTCTCTAATCTCATCTCATAGTTAAATGACACTACCATACATCGATCATCACAGTTTACACACACTGTGCTTCACAAAAGGAACATAAAGGTACCCATGAGTCATGACATGTTCCTAGCTTGCAAACATACATATCCAATATCACTGAACCCAACAGGCAGTAACGCATTCACATAGAGTGATGGATTAAAATCGGCATTTCGATTAATATGTAACAGCATTAACATGCTAATCCAAGAACCATCGAAACACCATGTAGCACAGTAAAGTAGGATAGCTTGGACAGATCGATCTACTAACGGGAGGTAATTGGGGGATCTCGAGCTGCAACAAGCGTACAGGTAGGTTCGCAGATAGGGAACTGTCTCCGCGTCAAGCGATGAAGGGCCTGGTCGGGTCAGCCGGTTTCCTGGTCGAAGTCGTCGCCGTCGGACTCATCGACGTTGTCGGCGTCGTCCTCCTCCACCTCGGCGTCGTACTCCTCCTTGATGTCGTTGGTGGGCTTGCCTATGATCACCAGGTTGCTGTTGGTCTTGCGGATCGCGTTCAGCTGACAGGAGCAGAACGAGACTGAATGCGTTAGTGACGCGGGGAGCAGTGGGGGGGGGGGGGGGGGAAGGAAGGGGGAGAGCAGCTAGCAGTACCTTGTCCTCGAGATCGGACTCGGCCATGGCGAGGAGGAGCTCGTCCTCCTGGGTGGTGACGTGCACGGGGAGGAGCGTGGACGCCGGGATCAGCGGCGGCGACGGCCACTGCCGCATCATCGCCGGGAACTGCAGCATATTCGCTTGACAACCTCCGCCGCCGCCGCCGCCGCTAGTTGGGGAAGGCCGGGAGAGATGGCTTGGACTCGTGAAGACTGGCTTCGGACTGAAATGTGGACTGGCCGTGACCAGCGTGGGGATTTTTTTCCTCTTTTTTGTTATACTCTACGTTCGAATGCAGTTGCCTGGGAGCTGCTGGGCCAGCAGGAGGGCCTGGCTGGCGTTCTGGCCCAGCACCAGCAGCAGCACGGTTATTTCACTTTGGACGTCGTTTGGTTGGCTGTGAGGCCTTGACTAGCATCGAGCCATTAATTTTTGGTTCGTTTGGTTGGCTGGGCTGGTAAAGCCAGGTTCTTGCATTAATCGGTTCTTAAAGCAGTCTCAGGATACGCTGGAGGAACGTCCGGAATGACAGTTTCTCTGGGGCAGGCCCGTTCTGCCACCACTTTGGCTTCAGCAATGCAACTGCTGCACCAGTTGTTGTTTACGCTCACTATCCCTTACACTACTCCACACACCATCTCTCAAATCAACACAAACATAGTCCGAATCGAAATAAGATGTATATGAAAAAGATGCGTGTCGATGATACGAACCAATTCTCACAATCGGTTTCGAGTTTCGTCTGTCATAAATTGTCAATTTCGTGTATGAAGTTTTAAGCGAAATTTGTCAAATTCGTCGCACACGGTCAACCGTTTGAGATTTCCTTTCAGGAGTAGGTTCACCTCACCATTCCGCATGATTTTCATGTTGACAGGTTTTTGTTTCGGTGTACATACGCTGATAGATAAATGACTCACAAGTATACTGTAATTTGTACGTATGTGTGACAACGGTTTGGAGTACTTTTGCTCAACTTCTGGCTCGCCATCTTCATGGACGGTGACGTGGTGATGATAGGTGATAATCTATGGTGGTGGAGTCATGGTAGTGTTCGTCTTCGTGGTCGGCGATGTGCTATGACCGACGTGACCGACGGTGTCATGGTGATGTTCGTCTTTGTGGTCGGCGATGTGCCCATACTTGTGACCGGCGTGGCCGGCGGTGTCCTGGTGGTGTTCGCCTTCGTGGTCGGCGACATAGTGATGCTTTTGACCGGCGTGAACGACGGTGCTATGGTGGTCTTCATCTTCGTGGTCGGCGACGTGCCCATGCTTGTGACCGGTGTGACCGACGGTGTCATGGTGCTCTTCGTCTTCGTGGTCGGTGACATGCCCATGCTTGCGACCGGCGTGACCGGCGGTGTACTGGTGGTGTTCGTCTTCGTGGTCGACGACATGGTGATGCGTGTGACCGGCGTGAACGACGGTGCTATGGTGGTCTTCATCTTCGTGGTCGGCGATGTGCCCATGCTTGTGACCAGCTGCTGGCGTGTAGTTGACGTGGGAGTTAGAAATCTTTGTGGTGTAACTTTTCTTCAGTTCCCCGGCAATGGCGCCAGAAAACTGTCTTGATGACGCGTAAAGCACACGCCCGTTGGGAACCCCAAGAGGAAGGTGTGATGCGTGCAGCGGCAAGTTTTCCCTCAGTAAGAAACCAAGGTTTATCGAACCAGTAGGAGTCAAGGAGCACGTGAAGGTTGTTGGTGGCGGAGTGTAGTGCGGCGCAACACCAGGGATTCCGGCGCCAACGTGGAACCTACACAACACAATCCAAATACTTTGCCCCAACTTAACAGTGAGGTTGTCAATCTCACCGGCTTGCTGTAAAAAAGGATTAATTGTATAGTGTGGAAAATAATGTTTGTATGCGAAGAAACAGTAAAGAACAATGTTTGCGGTAGATTGTATTCAATGTAAAAGAATGGACCGGGATCCACAGTTCACTAGTGGTGTCTCTCCAATAAGATAAAGCATGTTGGGTGAACAAATTACAGTTGGGCAATTGACAAATAAAGAGGGTATAACAATGCACATACATATCATGATGAGTAGTGTGAAATTCAATCGGGCATTATGACAAAGTACATAGACCGCTATCCAGCATGCATCTATGCCTAAAAAGTCCACCTTCGGGTTAGCATCCGCACCCCTTTCAGTATTAAGTTGCAAACAACAGACAATTGCATTAAGTATGGTGCGTAATGTAATCAACACAAATATCCTTAGACAAAGCATTGATGTTTTATCCCTAGTGGCAACAGCACATCCACAACCTTAGAACTTTCTGTCACTGTCCCAGATTAAATGGAGGCATGAACCCACTATCGAGCATAAATACTCCCTCTTGGAGTTACAAGTATCAACTTGGCCAGAGCCTCTACTAGCAACGGAGAGCATGCAAGATCTTAAACAACACATATATGATAGATTGATAATCAACATAACATAGTATTCCATATTCATCGGATCCCAACAAACGCAACATGTAGCATTACAAATAGATGATCTTGATCATGTTAGGTAGCTCACAAGATCAAACAATGATAGCACATGAGGAGAAGACAACCATCTAGCTACTGCTATGGACCCATAGTCCAGGGGTGAACTACTCACACATCAATCCGGAGGCGATCATGGTGATGAAGAGTCCTCCGGGAGATGATTTCCCTCTCCGGCAGGGAGCCGGAGGCGATCTCCTGAATCCCCCGAGATGGGATTGGCGGCGGCGGCGTCTCTGGAAGGTTTTCCGTATCGTGGCTCTCGGTACTGGGGTATTCGCGATGAAGGCTTTAAGTAGGCGGAAGGGTAGGTTTAGGGATGGCGCGAGGGCCCCACACGCTAGGGCGGCGCGGCCCCACCCTTGGCCGCGCGGCCCTGCCGTGGCGCCGCCTCGTCGCCCCACTTCGTAATCCTTTCGGTCTTCTGGAAGCTTCGTGGAAAAATAAGACCCTGGGCGTTGATTTCGTCCAATTCCGGGAATATTTCCTTTGTAGGATTTCTGAAACCAAAAACAGCAGAAAACAGCAACTGGCTCTTCGGCATCTTGTCAATAGGTTAGTGCCGGAAAATGCATAAATATGACATAAAGTGTGTATAAAACATGTGAGTATCATCATAAAAGTAGCATGGAACATAAGAAAATATATATACGTTTGAGACGTATCAAGCATCCCCAAGCTTAGTTCCTACTCGTCCTCGAGTAGGTAAACGATAACAAAGATAATTTCTAAAGTGACATGCTATCATAATCTTGATCAATACTATTGTAAGCATATGTAATGAATGAAGTGATTCGAAGTAATGGTAAAGACAATGATTAAACAACTGAATCATATAGCAAAGACTTTTCATGAATAGTACTTTCAAGACAAGCATCAATAAGACTTGCATAAGAGTTAACTCATAAAGCAATAGATTCTTAGTAGAAAGTTTTGAAGCAACACAAAGGAAGATATAAGTTTCAGCAGTTGCTTTCAACTTCAACATGTTTATCTCATGGATAATTGTCAACACAAAATAATATGATGAATGCAAATAAGCAAGTATGTAAGAATCAATGCACAGTTAACACAAGTGTTTGCTAATAAGATGGAAGGAAATGGGTAAACTGACTCAACATAAAAGTAAAAGAATGGCCCTTCGCAGAGGGAAGCAGGGATAAAATCATGTGCTAGAGCTTTTCAAGTTTTGAAATCATATAGAGAGCATAAAAGTAAAATTTTGAGAGGTGTTTGTTGTTGTCAACGAATGGTAGTGGGCACTCTAACCCCCTTGCCAGACAGACTTTCAAAGAGCGGCTCCCATGAGATTTTTATTTTTGGGTGACACTCCTTCCAACCTTTGCTTTCACAAGCCATGGCTAACCGAATCCTCGGGTGCCTTCCAACAATCACATACCATGAAGGAGTGTCTATTTATTTTAGTTTTATTTAGAGATGACACTCCTCCCCACCTTTGCTTTCTCAAGCCATGGCTAACCGAATCCTCGGGTGCCTTCCATCCTTTCACATACCATGGAGGAGTGTCTATTTGCAAAATTATGAAGGTTAATTAATTGGGGCTGGGAACCCATTGCCAACTCTTTTTGCAAAATTATTGGATAAGCGGATGAAGCCACTAGTCCATTGGTGAAAGTTGCTGATACGTCCATTTTGCATCACTATTTTATATCATAATTTGCTGTTATTCATTGATATATTTCGTATTTGGAGACGATACTTATGTTATTTCATCTATTTTGCATGTTTCATGATTATTGGAGGATCGCGCACCGGAGTCAGGATTCTGCTGGAAAAAGCGCCGTCAGAATGCAATATTTCGGAACATCAACAATTGACGGAAATTATATGAAAATTCCTATTTTTCCAGAAGACGAAGGGAGCCAGAAGGGGGAGCCGAGGAGGGCCGCCGTGGGCCCACCTCACAGGCCGGCGCGGGCCAAGGCCTGGCCGCGCCGCCTTGTGGGGAGGGGGCCCACAACCCCCTCTGGCCTCCTCTCCTTCGCGTATTTCTTCGTCCCGAAAACCTAAGCTCAGGGGGAACAGTCGCGAAGAGTCACAGCCGCCTCTGCGAGGCGGAGAACACCAGAGAGAAAAGAGCTCTCCGGCAGGCTGAGATCCGCCGGGGAAATTCCCTCCCGGAGGGGGAAATCGACGCCATCGTCACCGTCATCGAGCTGGACATCATCTCCATCACCATCGTCATCATCTCCATCATCATCACCGCCGCCTCCACCGCTGCACATCGTCACCGCTGTAACAATTTGGGTTGGATCTTGATTGTTTGATAGGGGAAACTCTCCCGGTATTGATTTCTACTTGTTATTGATGCTATTGAGTGAAACCATTGAACCAAGGTTTATGTTCAGATTGTTATTCATCATCATATCACCTCTGATCATGTTCCATATGATGTCCCGTGAGTAGTTCGTTTAGTTCTTGAGGACATGGGTGAAGTCTAAATGTTAGTAGTGAATTATGGTTGAGTAATATTCAATGTTATGATATTTAAGTTGTGGTGTTATTCTTCTAGTGGTGTCATGTGAACGTCGACTACATGATACTTCACCTTTATGGGCCTAGGGGAATACATCTTGTACTCGTTTGCCAATTGCGGGGTTGCCGGAGTGACAGAAACCTGAACCCCCGTTGGTATATCGATGTAGGAGGGATAGCAGGATCTCAGAGGTGGTTAGATTTATCTTAATTACTTTCTTGTAGTTGCGGATGCTTGCAAGGGGTATAATCACAAGTATGTAGTAGTCCTAGGAAGGGCGGTGCATTAGCATAGGTTCACCCACACAACACTTATCAAAACAATGAAGATTAATTAGCTATATGAAGCGAAAGCACTAGACTAAAATCCCGTGTGTCCTCAAGAATGTTTGGTCATTATAAGTAAACAAACCGGCTTGTCCTTTGTGCTAAAAAGGATTGGGCCATTCGCTGCAATTGTTACTCTCGCACTTTACTTACTCGTACTTTATTCAACTGCTACATCAAAACTCTCTGAATACTTGTCTGTGAGCATTTACAGTGAATCCTTCATCGAACTGCTTGTCAACACCTTCTGCTCCTCGTTGGGATCGACATTCTTACTTATCGAAAATACTACGATACACCCCTATACTTGTGGGTCATCAAGACTATTTTCTGGCGCCGTTGCCGGGGAGTGAAGCGCTATTGGTAAGTGGAATTGGTAAGGGAAACTTTTACTGTTTGTGCTGATTTTATCTCTGCCTGCTGCCATAATTCATTATGGAGAGATCTTCTCTTGAATTTTTATTTGGAAAATCTGCTACTACTGCAAAGGTAGTGGATGAGGCGCCAGGTGAGGAAGAAATACCATACAAAATACCTATGAAAATTATTGAACGTGTTGTGGATAACCGTTATACAGGGGATGGAACTGTCCATCCTGGAGATCATTTACTATTCTTACATGAATTATGCGGTTTATTCAAGTGTGCAGGTATTGCTATGGATGAAGTGAGGAAGAAATTATTCTCTATATCGCTGTCTGGTAAAGCGGCGCATTGGTATAAATTACTGGATAATGGGGATTCTCTTGAATGGAATGATATTGTGCCCCGATTTTATTCTAAGTTCTATCCTCCAAGTGAAATTCACAAAGATCGGAACCGCATATATAACTTTTGGCCTCATGATGGAGAGAGTATTGCCCAAGTGTGGGGGAGATTGAAGTCTTTAATGCTCAAATGCCCCATTCATGAGCTTCCTGGTAATATTATTATTGATAATTTCTATGCAAGACTTTCTTTTCAAGACAAGACCTTGCTGGATACTTCTTGTTCTGGATCATTTACACGCAACAAAGAAGAGTTTAAGAGGTACCTTCTTAATCGGATCCAGGAGAATACTGAAGGATGGGAGAACGACAAAGATAGAGAATCAGGTATAAATTATGATTATAAATGCATTGAAGCTTTTATGGATACTGATAAATTTCGTAATATGAGTGCTACTTATGGTCTTGATTCTCAAGTTGCTGCAAATCTTTATAAAGCTTTTGCCTCTCATTATGAATTGCCTAAGAAGAATTTTGATAAGTATCATGAACCGTATAAAGATAAAATTGATTCATCTATAAATAAATGTGTTGTAGTTGAAACTGTTGATCATGTTATTCCTGAAGCTTATATTGAAAAAACTCCTTTCCCTGCTAAAATGAAGGAGTACTCTGTTATAAATAGTGCGATTAATAAAAGTGAAAAGAAACCTATAGAACCTGAAGAACAAATAAAGGTTGAACCTGTTGTTGCAATTGTTAAAGATCTTGTGACTTAAAATGTGGAAGATGGTCATATTATTTTCTGTGAAGATGCTTCTAATATTGTTTCACATCCTAATAAGTCTAGGAAAGCTAGTGTTCCTATGCTATCTGTTAGAATTGGCGATCATTGTTATTATGGTTTATGTGATATTGGTGCAAGTATTAGTGCTATTCCTTATGAGCTTTACACGGAGATTATGCACGAAATTGGTTCTTGTGAACTTGAAGATATTGATGTGGTTATTCGGCTGGCTGATAGAGAAACTATTTCTCCAATTGGTATTGTTCGAGATGTGGAAGTTCTATGTGGTAAGATTAAATATCCTGCTGACTTTTTGGTACTTAGTTCTGCTACTAGTAAATATTGTCCTATCATTTTTGGTAGACCTTTTCTAAATACTTGTGGAGCTGTTATAGATTGCAAGAAAGAGAAAATTTTGACTAAATTTGCTGGTGAATCTTATGAGTTTAATTTCTCTAAATTTGCCAAAACTCCTTATAAAGCTGATTCGCCTAATAATGATTTTAGAGTTGAACAGTGTGCATCTATTGCTCTTGCTCCTAATAATCCTTTGCAACAACATTTGGAGAATAGTGAGAGTGAAGTCTTTAGGGAAGAAAGAAATGAGCTTGATGAAATTTTCCTTCGTCAGCCTATTCTTAAGCATGATTTACCAGTAGAAGATCCGGGTACAACACTACCACCAAAAGAAGATCCTGTTTTTGATTTAAAACCATTGCCTAATAATCTTAAATATGCTCATATTGATGATAAGAAAATATATCCTGTTATTATTAGTTCTAAGCTTTCAGAGTTTGAAGAGGAAAGGTTATTGGAAATACTGAAGAAACACCGAGGAGCTATTGGCTACAGTCTTGATGACTTGAAGGGGATTTCTCCCTCTATTTGCCAACATGCCATTAATATGGAAGATGATGCAAAGCCTGTTGTTGAACATCAACATCGTCTAATTCCTAAGATGAAGGATGTGGTAAGGAATGAGGTATTAAGACTTCTTGAAGCTGGTATTATATATCCTATTGCTGATAGTAGATGGGTTAGTCATGTGCATTGTGTTCCTAAGAAAGGAGGAATGACTGTTGTGCCTAATGATAATGATGAGCTCATCCCTCAAAGAGTAGTTGTAGGGTATAGAATGTGCATTGATTATCGAAAAGTTAATAAGGTTACTAAGAAAGATCATTACCCTTTGCCTTTTATTGATCAAATGTTAGAAAGGTTATCTAAAAATACTCATTTTTGCTTTCTTGATGGTTATTCTGGGTTTTCATAAATTGCTGTTAAAACTAAGGATCAAGAGAAAACCACTTTCACTTGTCCCTATGGAACTTATGCTTATAGACGCATGCCTTTTGGTTTATGTAATGCTCCTGCTACTTTTCAAAGATGCATGTCTGCTATTTTTCATGGCTTTTGCGAGAATATTGTAGAGGTATTCATGGATGATTTTTCTGTCTATGGGAATTATTTTGATAATTGCTTGCAGAACCTTGATAAAGTTTTGCAGAGATGTGAAGAAACTAACCTTGTTCTTAATTGGGAGAAATGCCACTTTATGGTTAATGAAGGAATTGTATTGGGACATAAAATTTCCGAGAGAGGTATTGAAGTTGATAGAGCTAAAGTTGAAGAAATTGAGAAGATGCCCTATCCTAGGGAAGTTAAAGGTATTCGTAGTGTTCTTGGTCACGTTGGGTTTTATAGGAGATTTATTAAAGATTTTTCCAAGATTTCAAAACCTCTTACTAATCTTCTTCAAAAAGATGTACCTTCTGTTTTTGATGATGATTGTAAGGAAGCTTTTGAAACTCTAAATAAAGCCTTAACAACTGCTCCTATAGTCGAACCTCCTGATTGGAACTTACCTTTTGAAATTATGTGTGATGCTAGTGATTTTGCTGTAGGTGCTGTTCTTGGACAGCGAGTAGATAAAAAATTGAATGTTATTCATTATGCTAGTAAAACCCTTGATGCTGCTCAAAGAAATTATGCTACTACTGAAAAAGAATTGTTAGCTGTAGTCTTTGCTTGTGATAAGTTTAGATCTTATATTGTTGATTCAAAAGTTACAATTCATACTGATCATGCTGCAATTAGATACCTTATGCAAAAGAAAGATGCTAAGCCAAGGCTTATTAGATGGGTGCTTCTGTTGCAAGAATTTGATTTGCATATTGTAGATAGGAAAGGTGCTGATAATCCTGTTGCTGATAACTTGTCTAGATTGGAAAATATTGCTTATGGTCCTGTTCCTGTTAATGATAGTTTTCCAAATGAACAATTGGCTGTAACAAAGGTGAGCTCGCGAGATAGCCCTTGGTATGTTGATTATACTAACTTTATTGTTTGCAAGTACTTGCCTTCAACCTTTTCAGCCCAGCAAAGGAGGAATTTTTTTATGACTTGAGGCATTATTTTTGGGATGACCCACACTTATATAAAGAAGGAGTGGATGGCATTCTGCGAAGATGTGTTCCCGAATATGAACAACAGGAGATATTGAGTAAATGTCATGGTAGTGCTTATGGAGGACATCACGCCGGAGATAGAACCGCGCAAAAGGTTCTACAATCAGGTTTTTATTGGCCAACTCTCTTCAAGGATGCAAGGAAGTTTATTTTATCTTGTGATGAATGTCAGAGGGTTGGTAATATCTCCAGACGCAATGAAATGCCTTTGAATTATACTCTTGTTATTGAACCATTTGATTGTTGGGGATTTGACTTCATGGGACCTTTTCCCTCTTCAGAAGGTAACACTCATATACTCGTTGCTGTTGATTATGTTATTAAATGGGTGGAAGCCATACCTACAAAAAGTGCTGATGGTGAGACCTCTTTAAGAATGCTTTTAGATATTATTTTTCCTCGATTTGGAGTTCCTAAATATATTATGACTGATGGAGGTTCTCATTTTATTCATGGTGGTTTTAGAAAAACTCTTGCTAAATATGGTATTAATCATAGAATTGCTTCCGCTTATCATCCTCAAACTAGTGGGCAAGTAGAATTATCAAATAGAGAGATTAAATCTATCTTCGAAAAGACTGTTAATAAAACTAGAAAGAACTGGGCTAGTAAATTGAAGGAAGCACTATGGGCTTATAGAACTGCTTATAAAAATCCCATGGGAATGTCACCTTATAAAATGGTTTATGGAAAAGCTTGTCATTTACCTTTAGAACTAGAGCACAAAGCTTATTGGGCTGTAAGAGAACTAAATAAAGATCCTAAACTTGCCGGTAAGAAAAGATTGCTACAATTGAGTTCTCTAGATGAATGGAGAAGTGAAGCTTATGAAAATGCTAAACTCTTTAAGGAGAAAGTTAAGAAATGGCACGATAGAAGAATTATCAAAAGAGAATTTAATATTGGGGATAAAGTCCTATTGTATCGGTCTCGTCTCAGATTCTTTGCAGGGAAATTACTTTCGAAATGGGAAGGACCATATGTCGTTGAAGAGGTATATCGTTCAGGAGCGATTAAAATTAGTTCTCTCCAAGGCGATGCCTCACAAGTGGTGAATGGACAAAGACTCAAGCATTATATCTCTGGTGATTCTTATAATGAAGATGTTGATGTTATTCGAGTGGAAACACCGGAGGCTTTCATCAAAGGTCAAATTGACAGTCCGCCAGAGTTCGACTTTGAATAGGTAACAGTACTGGTAATGAAAAGTTCGCGTTTTACTTTCCGAACAATGTTTTTGCTGTTTTTGCAAAATATGAAAAATTACGAGATCGAAACGGAGTGGAGGAGACGCACGAGGGCGTGCCCCCATAGGCCGGCACGGGCCCCAGCCTAGCCGCGCCGCCCTATGAGGTGGCCACCTCGTCGCCCCTCTCCGACTCTGGTTCGACCTGGTACTTTCCTTATGACGTAAAAATTCCTGCTATATAATCCCCCGGACCCCTGGAAGTCCGTATATCGTTTTCTCGACGTGCTTTGTTTCGAGCTGTTTCTGCCAGGTTCTGCTCTGGATCTAGATCCATCATGTCTTCGTCGGGAACTCCGAAGGACAGCTTCTTTGAAGATGTCGTCAACCCGTACATGAACGAGCTGAAGATGCACCCCAAGGAATTGCTGCTCGTAGATGGGGAGTTGCAGATCAAAGATGTTCAGGGTCCTAAAGGAGAGGGAAGCTTGGAAGACATGATGGAGAAGCTAGAGCAAGAGGTATTCAACTACAAGAAGATGGCTGAGCGTGAGGTGGACATCTTCCACAAGATTGTGTCTGAACTTATTGATGGACACAAGAAGGAGACTTCAAAGCTGTGGGACGACATCCTCTCGCTTCACGACACCACCAACAAACTCCAAGCTCAACTCTATGATGTTCAGAATCAAAACTGTGAGTATGAAAACAGGTTTAAACACATAAGCTATGCTGCTAGTTTCAGGATTCCTGAAACCAAGATGTCGTTTGTTGATGGAGAGCCTCTTCCTTGGAAGTCTGATGATGGGAATTCATCACCACCACCGTCGAAGGAGTAATTCATCATCGGTATTGGCATCCCCTTGGTTTGTTTCAAGCTTGGGGGAGTGCCGCGGTATCACATCATCACTATCTTTTACCTTTTAATATCGAGTAGTGTCATATCATGAGTAGGGAAGTTATCATATAAGATGGGTTGTAGTGTGAAAGTATCTCTCCTTTAGTTGGTTGTCTATGTATCCCTTGGTGTGAGTTATCGTTATGAAATATTAATGAGAAGTGATACGTCTCCAACGTATCTATAATTTCTGATGTTCCATGCTTGTTTTATGACAATACCGACATGTTTTGTTCACACTTTATGTCATTATTATGCATTTTCCGGAACTAACCTATTGACGAGATGCCGAAAGGCCAGTTGCTGTTTTCTGCTGTTTTTGGTTCCAGAAAGGCTGTTCGGGCAATATTCTCGGAATTGGACGAAATCAACGCCAAACCTCCTATTTTTCCCGGAAGTCTCCAGAACACCGAAGAAGAGTCGGAGAGGAGCCAGGGGGCCACCACACCATAAGGCGGCGCGGGCCAGACCCTGGCCGCGCCGGCCTAGGGTGAGGCCACCCTGTCAGCCCTCCTGCGCCGCCTCTTCGCCTATATAACCCCTTTCGACCTAAAAACGCAGCACCAATTGACGAAACTCCAGAAAGACTCCAGGGGCGCCGCCACCGTCGCGAAACTCCAATTCGGGGGACAGAACTCTGTTCCGGCACCCTGCCGGGATGGGGAATTGCCCCCGGAGCCATCTCCACCGCCGTCTCCACCGCCATCTTCACCGCCATCGCTGCCTCCATGATGAGGAGGGAGTAATCCACCCCCGAGGCTGAGGGCTCCGCTGTAGCTATGTGGTTCATCTCTCTCCCATGTACCTCAATACAATAATCTCATGAGCTGCTTTACATGATTGAGATTCATATGAGTTTTGTATCACTATTCATCTATGTGCTACTCTAGTGATGTTATTAAAGTATTCTATTCCTCCTGCACGGTGTAATGGTGACAGTGTGTGCATCCGTGTTAGTACTTGGCGTATGCTATGATTATGATCTCTTGTAGATTATGAAGTTAACTATTGCTATGATGGTATTGATATGATCTATTCCTCCTACATAGTGTGAAGGTGACAGTGTGCATGCTACATTAGTACTTGGTTTAGTCGTGTTGATCTTTCATGCACTCTAAGGTTATTTAAATATGAACATTAAATTGTGGAGCTTGTTAACTCCGGCATTGAGGGTTCGTGTAATCCTACGCAATGGTGTTCATCATCCAACAAGAGGGTGTAGAGTATGCATTTATCTATTCTGTTATGTGATCAATGTTGAGAGTGTCCACTAGTGAAAGTAGGATCCTTGGGCCTTGCTTCCAAGCATCGAATCTCCGTTTGTTTACTGTTTTACTGCGTTACTACTGCTGCGTTACTACTGCTTGTTTACTGTCCTGGGCAAAGCACTTTTCTGGTGCCGTTGCTACTGCTTATTCATACCACCTGTATTTCACTATCTCTTCGCCGAACTAGTGCACCTATTAGGTGTGTTGGGGACACAAGAGACTTCTTGCTTTGTGGTTGCAGGGTTGCATGAGAGGGATATCTTTGACCTCTTCCTCCCTGAGTTCGATAAACCTTGGGTGATCCACTTAAGGGAAAACTTGCTGCTGTCCTACAAACCTCTGCTCTTGGAGGCCCAACACTGTCTACAGGAAAAGGAGGGGGGCGTAGACATCAAGCTATTTTCTGGCGCCGTTGCCGGGGAGGTAAGGTAAAAGGTATTCACATCCTCCGACTACTAAGCTATTTCCTAGCACTGTTGCCGGTGTGTGAGTGCTCGAAGCTATCTCCTTTAGATTCTGCAATTGCATCTTTTTGTTTCTTGTTTTTATTTTCACTAGTTAGGCATAATGGAAAACAACAAAAAAATTGGTGAGCTTTTTAATCTTTTTCCTGATTTAGAATTGTTTGATGCGAAAATTAAAAAACCTATGGAACCTTATTTGCATGCTAGTAGCGATGTTATTAGTATGAATGCAATTACTGCTAATGCTATGGAGAAGTCTAAGCTTGGGGAAGCTAGTTTTTGTGATCTTTTTAGCTTCCCATCTTTAGGGGAGAAAATTTGCTCTGATAATACTTTATCTCCCATATGCAATAACTCTAATGATGCTTGTGATATTTTAAATGCACCTACTGAAAGTATTCCATATAAAATCCCTATGAAAATTATTGAACGTGTTGTGGATAACCGCTATGAAGGGGATGGAACTGTCCATCCTGGAGATCATTTACTCTTTTTGCATGAATTATGCGGGTTATTCAAGTGTGCAGGTATCTCTATGGATGAAGTGAAGAAGAAATTATTCTCTATGTCGTTGTCTGGTAAAGCGGCGCATTGGTATAAACTGCTGAAGGATGAGCATTCTCTTGATTGGAAGGATATTGTGCCTCTATTTTATTCTACAAAGACCGAAACCGAATATATAATTTCTGGCCTCATGATGGAGAGAGTATTGCCCAAGCATGGGAGAGATTGAAGTCTTTAATGCTCAAATGCCCCAATCATGAGCTTCCTGGTAATATCATTATTGATAATTTCTATGCAAGACTTTCTTTTCAAGATAAAACCTTGCTGGATACTGCTTGTTCTGGATCATTCACGCGCAATAAAGAAGAGTTTAAATGGGACCTTCTTAATCGGATTCAGGAGAACGCTGAAGATTGGGAGAACGACAAAGGTAAAGAATCAGGTATAAACTATGATTATGAATGCATTGAAACTTTTATGGATACTGGTAAATTTCGAAATATGAGTGCTACCTATGGTCTTGACTCTCAAGTTGCTGTGAATCTTTATAAATCTTTTGCCTCTCATTTTGAATTGCCTAGGAAGAATTTTGATAAGTATCATGAACCTTTTAAAGAGGCTTGTATGAAGGATGAAATTGTTGTTAATGATTGCAATAAACATGCTCAAACTCTTAAGAATGCTATTTCCTATAAGCATGTTAATTTTTGTGGAATGCATAGACCTTGTGGAATTAATCAAATCGAAGATGAATATTGTATCCATCATACTAATGAAAAAACTAGAAAGTGGTCTAGGGCGCTGGATGATCTTGGTAAAAAAGTTTGTGTCCTCTATCCTTTTATTTGTGAACTTTGCCATAGAGGGGGTCATTTTAATTTTCAATGCTCCTCCAATGATAATTTGAATCCCATGAGTGCTGCAAATTTGTATTGTGATGATGAAATTACTCCTAATCAGCATGATGAACTTACTTTATTTTTGTGGTGTGAAGAGTTATCAAGAAAAATTTCTTTGTTAGATATTAACGATCTTGATGTTGATGATGTCCTGCATGGGTGTTTTTCTTATTGCATTGATAATTGCCATACAAATACTTACATACAAAATATTTTAGAAGATGACACCTTGCCAAAATATGATAGGACCGCTGTGTGTTTCAAACTTATTAATGAAAAGGAGGAATCCTCCCAAGTTTCTTCTATTGTTTCTGGAAATAAAGTAGGTTATGTGGAGAAGCCTCTCATCAAGCCTCTCCCTCCTGAAGAAGGGAACGAGGAAAAGGAGAAGGAGAAGAAGAAGAAGGGAACGAAGAAGAAGAAGAAGAATAAGGGGAATAAAAAGAACGAGGTAACAAAGATATCCACCCGTATATGAGATAACGATAGGTAACCGTAAGTATGTTGCTCCTAACGATTATTGTGATAATGAATCTGAATACGATGATCTTCCTATGCCCTTTACATACATTAGCAATCATGATTTGAATGAGCACACTACTTTTGATATTGCAAATCTCTGGGAAACTAATTCTGAAAATGATGATGTTAATAATTGCCATAGTATCAGTGCTATCCATGCTTCCTCCCATAATGATATAGAAAGCTCTAAGCTTGGGGAAGAGGTGTTTGAAAATCCTTTAGCTACTGGTCATTATGTTCTTGATACATCTCCTTCTAATAACAATGATGGTGTGGACACAGATAAACCGACTGTGAAAGATAACTATTCTATTGCCTATGATGACACTGTGCCTCCGATCTCTGATGATTATTACAAAGAATGCTATGATATAGGTTCTAACTATCCTTATGAAACTTGCCATAGTCATGATTGGGTTACGAAAAACAATTCCCTTAATATGCAACTTGTTTACCATGTTCAAATTCTTGATAATAATCCTGCTCCAATTACTATTAATGAAAAGAACTCTCCTTATGCCAAAATTAATGATACTTCTATGCATATGAACCATGATAAGAATGTTTTAAGTGATGGGTATATTGTGGATTTCATCAATGATGCTACTGAAAGTTATTATGAGAGAGGGAAATATGGTTATATGCATCTTAATAATATTAAGTTTCCCCTCTTTATGTTGAGAATCTTGAAGTTACTCGTGTTTTATCCTCTTATGCTTGTCACTTTGTTCTTCATGAATTCATTTGTGTACAAGATTCCTCTGCATAGGAAGCATGTTAGGCTTAAATGTGTTTTGAATTTGCCTCTTGAAGCTCTCTTTTGCTTCAAATACTATTTCTTGCGGGTGCATCACCAAAACTGCTGAGCCCATCTTAATGGCTATAAAGAAAGAACTTCTTAGGAGATAACCCATGTATTATTTTGCTACAGTACTTTGTTTTATATTTGTGTCTTGGAAGTTGTTTACTACTGTAGCAACCTCTCCTTATCTTAGTTTTGTGTTTTGTTGTGCCAAGTAAAGTCGTTGATAGAAAAGTTCATACTAGATTTGGATTACTGCGCAGAAACAGATTTCTTTGCTGTCACGAATCTGGGCTAAATTCTCTGTAGGTAACTCAGAAAATTAAGCCAATTTACGTGAGTGATCCTCAGATATGTACGCAACTTTCATTCAATTTGAGCATTTTCATTTGAGCAAGTCTGGTGCCCCAATAAAATTCATCAATATGAACTGTTCTGTTTTTGACAGATTCTGCCTTTTATTTCGCATTGCCAGTTTTGTTATGTTCGATGGATATTTCGATTCAATTGACTTTCAGTAGCTTTGTGCAATGTCCAGAAGTGTTAAGAATGATTATGTCACCTCTGAACATGTATATTTTGATTGTGCACTAACCCTCTAATGAGTTTGTTTCGAGTTTGGTGTGAAGGAAGTTTTCAAGGGTCAAGAGAGGAGGATGATATACTACGATCAAGAAGAGTGAAAAGTCTAAGCTTGGGGATGCCCCGGTGGTTCACCCCTGCATATTTCAAGAAGACTCAAGCGTCTAAGCTTGGGGATGCCCAAGGCATCCCCTTCTTCATCGACAAATTATCAGGTTCCTTCTCTTGAAACTATATTTTTATTCGGTCACATCTTATGTACTTTACTTGGAGCGTCTGTGTGCTTTTGTTTTTGTTTTTGTCTGAATAAATGCTTGTGTGGGAGAGAGACACGCTCCGCTGGTTCGTATGAACACATGTGTTCTTAGCTTTTAATTTTCATGGCGAAGGTTGAAACTGCTTCGTTAATTATTATATGGTTGGAAACGGAAAATGCTACATGTAGTAATTGGTAGAATGTCTTGGATAATTTGATACTTGGCAATTGTTGTGCTCTTGTTTAAGCTCTTGCATCATATACTTTGCACCTATTAGTGAAGAAATACATAGAGCTTGTTAAAATTTGGTTTGCATGAGTGGTTTCTCTAGAGTCTAGATATTTTCTAGAGAGGTGTTTGAACAACAAGGAAGACGATGTATAGTCTTATAATGCTTGTAATATGTCTTTTATGTAAGTTTTGATGTACTAGTTTATGCTTGTGTTTGCTTCAAACAACCTTGCTAGCCTAAGCCTTGTATCGAGAGGGAATACTTCTCATGCATCCAAAATACTTGAGCCAAACACTATGCCATTTGTGTCCACCATACCTACCTACTACATGGTATTTCTCCGCCATTCCAAAGTAAATTGCTTGAGTGCTACCTTTAAATTTCCATTCTTCACCTTTACAATATATAGCTCATGGGACAAATAGCCTAAAAACTATTGTGGTATTGAATATGTACTTATGCACTTTATCTCTTATTAAGTTGCTTGTTGTGCGATAACCATGTTCCTGGGGACGCCATCAACTACCTTTTGTTGAATTTCATGTGAGTTGCTATGCATGTTCGTCTTGTCTGAAGTAAGAGTGATCTACCACCTTATGGTTGGAGCATGCATATTGTTAGAGAAGAACATTGGGCCGCTAACTAAAGCCATGATCCATGGTGGAAGTTTCAGTTTTGGACATATATCCTCAATCTCAAATGAGAAAAATAATTGTTGCTACATGCTTATGCATAAAACAGGAGTCCATTATCTGTTGTCTATGTTGTCCCGGTATGGATGTCTAAGTTGAGAATAATCAATAGCGAGAAATCCAATGCGAGCTTTCTCCTTAGACCTTTGTACAAAGGCATAGAGGTACCCCTTTGTGACACTTGGTTAAAACATGTGCATTGCGATGATCCCGGTAGTCCAAGCTAATTAGGACAAGGTGCGGGCACTATTAGTATACTATGCATGAGGCTTGCAACTTGTAAGATATAATTTACATGATACATATGCTTTATTACTACCGTTGACAAAATTGTTTCTTGTTTTCAAAATCAAAGCTCTAGCACAAATATAGCAATCGATGCTTTCCTCTTTGAAGGACCTTTCTTTTAATTTTATTGTTGAGTCAGTTCACCTATCTCTCTCCACCTCAAGAAGCAAACACTTGTGTGAACTGTGCATTGATTCCTACATACTTGCTTATTGCACTTGTTATATTGCTTCGCATTGACAACTATCCATGAGATATGCATGTTATAAGTTGAAAGCAACCGCTTAAACTTAATCTTCCATTGTGTTGCTTCAATACCTTTACTAAGAATTTATTGCTTTATGAGTAACTCTTATGCAAGACTTATTGATGCTTGTCTTGAAAGTACTATTCACGAAAAGTCTTTGCTATATGATTCAATTGTTTACTCATTGCATTTACATTGTTTTGAATCACTGCATTCATCTCATATACTTTACAATAGTATGATTAAGATTATGTTGGTAGCATGTCACCTCAGAAATTATCTTTTATCGTTTACCTACTCGAGGACGAGTAGGAACTAAGCTTGGGGATGCTGATACGTCTCCAACGTATCTATAATTTCTGATGTTCCATGCTTGTTTTATGACAATACCGACATGTTTTGTTCACACTTTATGTCATTATTATGCGTTTTCCGGAACTAACCTATTGACGAGATGCCGAAAGGCCAGTTGCTGTTTTCTGCTGTTTTTGGTTCCAGAAAGGCTGTTCGGGCAATATTCTCGGAATTGGACGAAATCAACGCCAAACCTCCTATTTTTCCCGGAAGGCTCCACAACACCGAAGAAGAGTCGGAGAGGAGCCAGGGGGCCACCACACCATAAGGCGGCGCGGGCCAGACCCTGGCCGCGCCGGCCTAGGGTGAGGCCACCCTGTCAGCCCTCCTGCGCCGCCTCTTCGCCTATATAACCCCTTTCGACCTAAAAACGCAGCACCAATTGACGAAACTCCAGAAAGACTCCAGGGGCGCCGCCACCGTCGCGAAACTCCAATTCGGGGGACAGAACTCTGTTCCGGCACCCTGCCGGGACGGGGAATTGCCCCCGGAGCCATCTCCACCACCGTCTCCACCGCCATCTTCACCGCCATCGCTGCCTCCATGATGAGGAGGGAGTAATCCACCCCCGAGGCTGAGGGCTCCGCTGTAGCTATGTGGTTCATCTCTCTCCCATGTACCTCAATACAATAATCTCATGAGCTGCTTTACATGATTGAGATTCATATGAGTTTTGTATCACTATTCATCTATGTGCTACTCTAGTGATGTTATTAAAGTATTCTATTCCTCCTGCACGGTGTAATGGTGACAGTGTGTGCATCCGTGTTAGTACTTGGCGTATGCTATGATTATGATCTCTTGTAGATTATGAAGTTAACTATTGCTATGATGGTATTGATGTGATCTATTCCTCCTACATAGTGTGAAGGTGACAGTGTGCATGCTACATTAGTACTTGGTTTAGTCGTGTTGATCTTTCATGCACTCTAAGGTTATTTAAATATGAACATTAAATTGTGGAGCTTGTTAACTCCGGCATTGAGGGTTCGTGTAATCCTACGCAATGGTGTTCATCATCCAACAAGAGGGTGTAGAGTATGCATTTATCTATTTTGTTATGTGATCAATGTTGAGAGTGTCCACTAGTGAAAGTAGGATCCTTGGGCCTTGCTTCCAAGCATCGAATCTCCGTTTGTTTCTTGTTTCTTTGCGTTACTACTGCTGCGTTACTACTGCTTGTTTACTGTCCTGGGCAAAGCACTTTTCTGGTGCCGTTGCTACTGCTTATTCATACCACCTGTATTTCACTATCTCTTCGCCGAACTAGTGCACCTATTAGGTGTGTTGGGGACACAAGAGACTTCTTGCTTTGTGGTTGCAGGGTTGCATGAGAGGGATATCTTTGACCTCTTCCTCCCTGAGTTCGATAAACCTTGGGTGATCCACTTAAGGGAAAACTTGCTGCTGTCCAACAAACCTCTGCTCTTGGAGGCCCAACACTGTCTACAGGAAAAGGAGGGGGGCGTAGACATCAAGAAGTCTTATCATTTACATATTGCACATCTTATTTTAGTTGCAATCTCTATTATATGATTGATCTTGTCATTAGTATGGGTATCACTTTTGGAGCATTGAATAAATCTATTTGGTTTTGGCAAACTTAGCATTGGTCAATAGCAATAACACCTTGAGGTTTAAGTAGAAAAGAGAAATACATGTAGTTGTTTCATTGTCTTCCTTTCTTGTTAGCTCATAGCTTATTATTCTGAAGATAAAATTGTTTGTGCTTACAAGGAAGATGCATGATTGTTTCTATCACATGTATATTTGTTTGTTTCCCTCAACTCTTATGCCTGCTAATTAACCTTGCTAGCCAAAAACCTGTACTGAGAGGGAATGCTTCTCGTGCATCCAAACCTTAACCCGAATCTATGCCATTTGTGTCCACCATAACTACCTACTACATGGCATTTCCTGCCATTCCAAGTAAATACTTCGTGTGCTACCTTTAAACAATTCAAATTTATCATCCTTTATTTGTGTCAATGTTTTATAGCTCATGAGGAAGTATGTGGTGTTTTATCTTTCAATCTTGTTGGGCAACTTTCACCAATGGACTAGTGGCTTCATCCACTTATCCAATAATTTTGCAAAAAGAGCTGGCAATGGGGTTCCCAGCCCCGATTAATTAACCTTCATAATTTTACAAATAGATACTCCATGGTATGTGATTGTTGGAAGGCACCCGAGGATTCGGTTAGCCATGGCTTGAGAAAGCAAAGGAGGGGAGGAGTGTCATCTAAATAAAACTAAAATAAAAAGGCATTCCTTCATGGTATGAGAATGATTGAAGGCACCCGAGGATTCGGTTAGCCATGGTTTGTGAAAGCAAAGGTTGGAAGGAGTGTCAACCAAAAATAAAACTTTATGGGAGCCGCTCTTCGAGAGTTTGTCTGGCAAGGGGGTTAGAGTACCCGCTACCAGTCGTTGACAACAACAAACACCTCTCAAAACTTTACTTTTATTCTCTTTATATGATTTCAAAACTGAAAAGGCTCTAGCACATGATTTAATCCCTGCTTCCCTCTGCGAAGGGCATGTCTTTTACTTTATGTTGAGTCAGTAAACCTATTTCCCTCCATCTTAACCAATCATTTGAGTTGTTGTGATCAAACCATTTATATTGTGATCTACTTCATCATGCCTTTTACTCTTCCTTGTTATATAGTTTTGAAAGTTATCAATGATTATGAGGAGACTATTATGATTGAGTATGCAAGTTGTGCCATATAAGCTTTAACATAATCTGTTAATTGTTCTCTGACCAAGAACGAAGTTTGCCATCACCAATTATGATTTCTTATGCACCTTTATTTGTGATTACCTTCTACTTGTTCCAAGTTGAATTATATGAGGAAGTTGTTCACTAGAATGTCTTGTGTGAATTAATATGATGCTTCTTGTCCGTATTTTATTTATCGACTCTTCACTCCATAAACATGTGGTCCTGTTTACCGAGTTCAGTTTCGCTTGGGGACAAGCGAAGTCTAAGCTTGGGGGGGTTGATACGTCCATTTTGCATCACTATTTTATATCATAATTTGCTGTTATTCATTGATATATTTCATATTTGGAGACGATACTTATGTTATTTCATCTATTTTGCATGTTTCATGATTATTGGAGGATCGCGCACCGGAGTCAGGATTCTGCTGGAAAAAGCGCCGTCAGAATGCAATATTTCGGAAGATCAACAATTGACGGAAATTATATGAAAATTCCTATTTTTCCGTAAGACGAAGGGAGCTGCAAGGGGGAGCCGAGGAGGGCCGCCGTGGGCCCACCTCACAGGCCGGCGCGGGCCAAGGCCTGGCCGCGCCGCCTTGTGGGGAGGGGGCCCACAGCCCCCTCTGGCCTCCTCTCCTTCGCGTATTTCTTTGTCCCGAAAACCTAAGCTCAGGGGGAACAGTCGCGAAGAGTCACAGCCGCCTCTGCGAGGCGGAGAACACCAGAGAGAAAAGAGCTCTCCGGCAGGCTGAGATCCACCGGGGAAATTCCCTCCCGGAGGGGGAAATCGACACCATCATCACCGTCATCGAGCTGGACATCATCTCCATCACCATCGTCATCATCTCCATCATCATCACCGCCGCCTCCACCGCTGCACATCGTCACCGCTGTAACAATTTGGGTTGGATCTTGATTGTTTGATAGGGGAAACTCTCCCGGTATTGATTTCTACTTGTTATTGATGCTATTGAGTGAAACCATTGAACCAAGGTTTATGTTCAGATTGTTATTCATCATCATATCACCTCTGATCATGTTCCATATGATGTCCCGTGAGTAGTTCGTTTAGTTCTTGAGGACATGGGTGAAGTCTAAATGTTAGTAGTGAATTATGGTTGAGTAATATTCAATGTTATGATATTTAAGTTGTGGTGTTATTCTTCTAGTGGTGTCATGTGAACGTCGACTACATGATACTTCACCTTTATGGGCCTAGGGGAATACATCTTGTACTCGTTTGCCAATTGCGGGGTTGCCGGAGTGACAGAAACCTGAACCCCCGTTGGTATATCGATGCAGGAGGGATAGCAGGATCTCAGAGGTGGTTAGATTTATCTTAATTACTTTCTTGTAGTTGCGGATGCTTGCAAGGGGTATAATCACAAGTATGTAGTAGTCCTAGGAAGGGCGGTGCATTAGCATAGGTTCACCCACACAACACTTATCAAAACAATGAAGATTAATTAGCTATATGAAGCGAAAGCACTAGACTAAAATCCCGTGTGTCCTCAAGAACGTTTGGTCATTATAAGTAAACAAACCGGCTTGTCCTTTGTGCTAAAAAGGATTGGACCATTCGCTGCAATTGTTACTCTCGCACTTTACTTACTCGTACTTTATTCAACTGCTACATCAAAACTCTCTGAATACTTGTCTGTGAGCATTTACAGTGAATCCTTCATCGAACTGCTTGTCAACACCTTCTGCTCCTCGTTGGGATCGACATTCTTACTTATCGAAAATACTACGATACACCCCTATACTTGTGGGTCATCAAGACTATTTTCTGGCGCCGTTGCCGGGGAGTGAAGCGCTATTGGTAAGTGGAATTGGTAAGGGAAACTTCTACTGTTTGTGCTGATTTTATCTCTGCCTGCTGCCATAATTCATTATGGAGAGATCTTCTCTTGAATTTTTATTTGGAAAATCTACTACTACTGCAAAGGTAGTGGATGAGGCGCCAGGTGAGGAAGAAATACCATACAAAATACCTATGAAAATTATTGAACGTGTTGTGGATAACCGTTATACAGGGGATGGAACTGTCCATCCTGGAGATCATTTACTGTTCTTACATGAATTATGCGGTTTATTCAAGTGTGCAGGTATTGCTATGGATGAAGTGAGGAAGAAATTATTCTCTATATCGCTGTCTGGTAAAGCGGCGCATTGGTATAAATTACTGGATAATGGGGATTCTCTTGAATGGAATGATATTGTGCCCCGATTTTATTCTAAGTTCTATCCTCCAAGTGAAATTCACAAAGATCGGAACCGCATATATAACTTTTGGCCTCATGATGGAGAGAGTATTGCCCAAGCGTGGGGGAGATTGAAGTCTTTAATGCTCAAATGCCCCATTCATGAGCTTCCTGGTAATATTATTATTGATAATTTCTATGCAAGACTTTCTTTTCAAGACAAGACCTTGCTGGATACTTCTTGTTCTGGATCATTTACACGCAACAAAGAAGAGTTTAAGAGGTACCTTCTTAATCGGATCCAGGAGAATACTGAAGGATGGGAGAACGACAAAGATAGAGAATCAGGTATAAATTATGATTATAAATGCATTGAAACTTTTATGGATACTGATAAATTTTGTAATATGAGTGCTACTTATGGTCTTGATTCTCAAGTTGCTGCAAATCTTTATAAAGCTTTTGCCTCTCATTATGAATTGCCTAAGATATCTACATGTTCCATGCCACATTATTGATGATATCTACATGTTTTATGCACACTTTATGTCATATTTGTGCATTTTCTGGAACTAACCTATTAATAAGATGCCGAAGTGCCGATTCTTTGTTTTTCTGCTGTTTTTGGTTTCAGAAATCCTAGTAAGGAAATATTCTCGGAATTGGACGAAATCAACGCCCAGGGTCCTATTTTGCCACGAAGCTTCCAGAAGACCGAAGAGTCAACGAAGTGGGGCCACGAGGTGGCCAAACCACAGGGCGGCGCGGCCCAGGTCTTGGCCGCGCCGACCTATGGTGTGGGCCCCTCGTGACGCCCCTTGACCTGCCCTTCCGCCTACAAATAGTCTTCGTCGCGAAACCCCCAGTACCGAGAGCCACGATACGGAAAACCTTCCAGAGACGCCGCCGCCGCCAATCCCATCTCGGGGGATTCAGGAGATCGCCTCCGGCACCCTGCCGGAGAGGGGAATCATCTCCCGGAGGACTCTACGCCGCCATGGTCACCTCCAGAGTGATGTGTGAGTAGTCTACCCCTGGACTATGGGTCCATAGCAGTAGCTAGATGGTTGTCTTCTCCCCATTGTGCTTAATTGTCGGGTCTTGTGAGCTGCCGAACATGATCAAGATCATCTATCTGTAATTCTATATGTTGTGTTTGTTGGGATCCGATGAATAGAGAATACTTGTTATGTTGATTATCAAATTTATATCTATGTGTTGTTTATGATCTTGCATGCTCTCCGTTACTAGTAGATGCTCTGGCCAAGTAGATGCTTGTAACTCCAAGAGGGAGTATTTATGCTCGATAGTGGGTTCATGTCTCCGTGAATGCGGGAAGTGACAAATCTCTAAGATTATGGATGTGTTGTTGCCACTAGGGATAAAACATTGGTGCTATGTTCGAGGATGTAGTTACTGATTACATTACGCGCAATACTTAATGCAATTGTCTGTTGTTAGCAACTTAATACTGGAGGGGGTTCGGATGATAACCTGAAGGTGGACTTTTTAGGCATAGATGCATGCTGGATAGCGGTCTATGTAATTTGTCGTAATGCCCAATTAAATCTCACAATACTCATCATAATATGTATGTGCATGGTCATGCCCTCTTTATTTGTCAATTGCCCAACTGTAATTTGTTCACCCAACATGCTGTTTATCTTATGGGAGAGACACCTCTAGTGAACTATGGACCCCGGTCCAATTCTCTTTACTGAAATACAATCTACTGTAATACTGTTCTACTGTTTTCTGCAAACAATCATCATCCACACTATACATCTAATCCTTTGTTACAGCAAGCCGGTGAGATTGACAACCTCGCTGTTTCGTTGGGGCAAAGTACTTGGTTTGTGTTGTGCAGGTTCCACGTTGGCGCCGGAATCCCTGGTGTTGCGCTGCACTACATCTTGCCGCCATCAACCTTCAACGTGCTTCTTGACTCCTACTGGTTCGATAAACCTTGGTTTCTAACTGAGGGAAACTTACTGCTGTACGCATCACACCTTCCACTTGGGGTTCCCAACGGTCGCGTGCTGTACGCGTGTCAAGCTAAATTTCTGGCGCCGTTGCCGGGGAGATCAAGACACGCTGCAAAGGGAGTCTCCACATCCCAATCTCTTTACTTTGTTTTTGTCTTGCTTAGTTTTATTTACTACTTTGTTTGCTGCACTAAATCAAAATACAAAAAAATTAGTTGCTAGTTTTACTTTATTTACTATCTTGTTTGCTATATCAAAAACACAAAAAATTAGTTACTTGCATTTACTTTATCTAGTTTGTTTTATTTACTACTGCTAAAATGGGTACTCCTGAAAATACTAAGTTGTGTGACTTCACAACCACAAATAATAATGATTTCTTATGCACACCTATTGCTCCACCTGCTACTACAGCAGAATTCTTTGAAATTAAACCTGCTTTACTGAATCTTGTTATGCGAGAGCAATTTTCTGGTGTTAGTTCTGATGATGCTGCTGCTCATCTTAATAATTTTGTTGAACTTTGTGAAATGCAAAAATATAAAGATGTAGATGGTGACATTATAAAATTAAAATTGTTCCCTTTCTCATTAAGAGGAAGAGCTAAAGATTGGTTGCTATCTCTGCCTAAGAATAGTATTGATTCATGGACTAAATGCAAGGATGCTTTTATTGGTAGATATTATCCCCCTGCTAAAATTATATCTTTGAGGAGTAGCATAATGAATTTTAAACAATTGGATACTGAGCATGTTGCACAAGCATGGGAAAGAATGAAATCTTTGGTTAAAAATTGCCCAACCCATGGACTGACTACTTGGATGATCATCCAAACCTTTTATGCAGGACTGAATTTTTCTTCGCGGAACCTATTGGATTCAGCTGCTGGAGGTACCTTTAGGTCCATCACTCTTGGTGAAGCAACAAAGCTTCTTGATAATATGATGATCAATTACTCTGAATGGCACACAGAAAGAGCTCCACAAGGTAAGAAGGTAAATTCTGTCGAAGAAACCTCTTCCTTGAGTGATAAGATTGATGCTATTATGTCTATGCTTGTGAATGATAGGACAAATGTTGATCCTAATAATGTTCCGTTAGCTTCATTGGTTGCACAAGAAGAACATGTTGTTGTAAACTTCATTAAAAATAATAATTTCAACAACAATGCTTACCGGAACAATTCTAGTAACAACTATAGGCCATATCCTTATAATAATGGCAACGGCTATGGTAATTCTTATGAGAATTCTTACAACAATAATAGGAACACACCCCCTGGACTTGAAGCCATGCTTAAAGAATTTATTAGTACACAAACCGCTTTTAACAAATCTGTTAAAAAAAGCTTGGGAAAATTGATATACTTGCTTCTAAAGTCGATAGTCTTGTTGCTGATGTTGATCTTTTGAAATCGAAAGTTATGCCTAATGAAAATCATCATAATAAAATTACTACTACAGCAAATGCCATTCAAGTTAGAATTAATGAGAATATAATATTGATGGCCGAATTGCGTGCTAGGTGGGAAAGAGAAGAAAATGAAAAAGAAAATAATATAGCTAAAGTTTGGACTATTACCACCACTAGTAATGCTAATGCTACACATGTTGCTGCACCTCCTACTATTACTAATAAAAGAATTGGTGTTAGCAATGTTTCCACTTCTAATGCAAAGCGCGAAAAACTGCACTGAAATCGCTAAAATCACTGAATCGCACGTGATAAAACTGCTGAAATTTTTTCCAACATTGGGGATGATGATCCCATTGCTTTAGATTATAATGGTTTAAATTTTTATGATTGCCACATCTCTGAAGTTATAAAGTTCTTACAAAAACTTGCTAAAGTCCTAATGCTAGTGCTATAAATTTGGCTTTCACGCAACATATTACAAATGCTCTCATAAAAGCTAGAGAAGAGAAACTAGAACGCGAAGCCTCTATTCCAAGAAAGCTAGAGGATGGTTGGGAACCCATCATTAAGATGAAGGTCAAAGATTTTGATTGTAATGCTTTATGTGATCTTGGTGCAAGTATTTCTGTTATGCCTAAGAAAATTTATAATATGCTTGACTTGCCATCGCTGAAAAATTGTTATTTGGATGTTAATCTTGCTGATCATTCTACAAAGAAACCTTTGGGGAAAGTTGACAATGTTCGCATTACCGTTAACAATAACCTTGTCCCCGTTTATTTTGTCGTCTTGGATATTGAATGCAATGCATCTTGTCCCATTATATTGGGAAGATCTTTTCTTCGAACTGTTGGTGCTATCATTGATATGAAGGAAGGTAATATTAAATATCAATTTCCTCTCAAGAAAGGTATGGAACACTTTCCTAGAAAGAGAATGAAGTTACCTTTTGATTCTATTATTAGAACAAATTATGATGTTGACACTTCGTCTCTTGATAACACTTGATACACACTTTCTGCGCCTAGCTGAAAGGCGTTAAAGAAAAGCGCTTATGGGAGACAACCCATGTTTTTTACTACAGTACTTTGTTTTTATTTTGTGTCTTAGAAGTTGTTTACTACTGTAGCAACCTCTCCTTATCTTAGTTTAGTGTTTTGTTGTGCCAAGTAAAGTCGTTGATAGTAAAGTTCATACTAGATTTGGATTACTGCGCAGAAACAGATTTCTTTGCTGTCACGAATCTGGGCAAAATTCTCTGTAGGTAACTCAGAAAATTATGCCAATTTACGTGAGTGATCCTCAGATATGTACGCAACTTTCATTCAATTTGAGAATTTTCATTTGAGCAAGTCTGGTGCCTCAATAAAATTCGTCAATACGAAATGTTCTGTTTTGACAGATTCTGCCTTTTATTTCGCATTGCCTGTTTTGTTATGTTAGATGGATTTTTCGATTCCATTGACTTTCAGTAGCTTTGTGCAATGTCCAGAAGTGTTAAGAATGATTATGTCACCTCTGAACATGTATATTTTGATTGTGCACTAACCCTCTAATGAGTTGTTCTAAGTTTGGTGTGGAGGAAGTTTTCAAGGATCAAGAGAGGGAGATGATACAACATGATCAAGGAGAGTGAAAGCTCTAAGCTTGGGGATGCCCCGGTGGTTCACCCCTGCATATATCAAGAAGACTCAAGCGTCTAAGCTTGGGGATGCCCAAGGCATCCCCTTCTTCATCGACAACATTATCAGGTTCCTCCCCTGAAACTACATTTTTATTCCATCACATCTTATGTGATTTTCTTGGAGCGTCGGTTTGTTTTTGTTTTTTGTTTTGTTTGAATAAAATGGATCCTAGCATTCATTGTATGGGAGAGAGACACGCTCCGCTGTAGCATATGGACAAGTATGTCCTTAGGTTCTACTCATAGTATTCATGGCGAAGTTTCTTCTTCGTTAAACTGTTATATGGTTGGAATTGGAGTAATTTGCTAATATGTCTTGGATAATGTGATACTTGGCAATTGTTGTGCTCATGTTTAAGCTCTTGCATCATATACTTTGCACCCATTAATGAAGAAATACATAGAGCATGCTAAAATTTTGTTTGCATATTTGGTCTCTCTAAGGTCTAGATAATTTCTAGTATTGAGTTTGAACAACAAGGAAGACGGTGTAGAGTCTTATAATGTTTTCAATATGTCTTTTATGTGAGTTTTGCTGCACCGCTTCATCCTTGTGTTTGTTTCAAATAGCCTTGCTAGCCTAAACCTTGTATCGAGAGGGAATACTTCTCATGCATCCAAAATACTTGAGCCAACCACTATGCCATTTGTGTCCACCATACCTACCTACTACATGGTATTTCTCCGCCATTCCAAAGTAAATTGCTTGAGTGCTACCTTTAAAATTCCATTCTTCACCTTTACAATATATAGCTCATGGGACAAATATCTTAAAAACTATTGTGGTATTGAATATGTACTTATGCACTTTATCTCTTATTAAGTTGCTCGTTGTGCGATAACCATGTTCCTGGGGACGCCATCAACTACTCTTTGTTGAATATCATGTGAGTTGCTATGCATGTTCGTCTTGTCTGAAGTAAGGGAGATCTACCACCTTATGGTTAGAGCGTGCATATTGTTAGAGAAGAACATTGGGCCGCTAACTAAAGCCATGATCCATGGTGGAAGTTTCAGTTTTGGACGAATACCCTCAATCTCATATGAGAAAATTAATTGTTGCTACATGCTTATGCATAAAAGAGGAGTCCATTATCTGTTGTCTATGTTGTCCCGGTATGGATGTCTAAGTTGAGAATAATCAATAGCGAGAAATCCAATGCGAGCTTTCTCCTTAGACCTTTGTACAGGCGGCATAGAGGTACCCCTTTGTGACACTTGGTTAAAACATGTGCATTGCGATAATCCCGGTAGTCCAAGCTAATTAGGACAAGGTGCGGGCACTATTAGTATACTATGCATGAGGCTTGCAACTTGTAAGATATAATTTACATGATACATATGCTTTATTACTACCGTTGACAAAATTGATTCTTGTTTTCAAAATCAAAGCTCTAGCACAAATATAGCAATCGATGCTTTCCTCTTCGAAGGACCATTCTTTTACTTTTATTGTTGAGTCAATTCACCTAGCTCTCTCCATCTCAAGAAACAAACACTTGTGTGAACTGTGCATTGATTCCTACATACTTGCATATTGCACTTATTATATTACTTTACATTGACAATATCCATGAGATATACATGTTATAAGTTGAAAGCAACCGCTGAAACTTAATCTTCCTTTGTGTTGCTTCAATGCCTTTACTTTGAATTATTGCTTTATGAGTTAACTCTTATGCAAGACTTATTGATGCTTGTCTTGAAGTACTATTCATAAAAAGTCTTTGCTATATGATTCATTTGTTTACTCATGTCATTTACATTGTTTTGATCGCTGCATTCACTACATATGCTTACAAATAGTATGATCAAGGTTATGATGGCATGTCACTCCAGAAATTATCTTTGTTTATCGTTTACCTGCTCGGGACGAGCAGGAACTAAGCTTGGGGATGCTGATACGTCTCCGACGTATCAATAATTTCTTATGTTCCATGCCACATTATTGATGATATCTACATGTTTTATGCACACTTTATGTCATATTCGTGCATTTTCTGGAACTAACCTATTAACAAGATGCCGAAGTGCCAGTTGCTGTTTTCTGTTGTTTTTGGTTTCAGAAATTCTAGTAAGGAAATATTCTCGGAATTGGACGAAATCAACGCCCAGGGTCCTATTTTGCCACGAAGCTTCCAGAAGACCGAAGAGTCAACGAAGTGGGGCCACAAGGTGGCCAAACCACAGGGCGGCGCGGCCCAGGTCTTGGCCGCGCCGACCTATGGTGTGGGCCCCTCGTGACACCCCTTGACCTGCCCTTCCGCCTACAAATAGCCTTCATCGCGAAACCCCCAGTACCGAGAGCCACGATACGGAAAACCTTCCAGAGACGCCGCCGCCGCCGATCCCATCTCGGGGGATTCAGGAGATCGCCTCCGGCACCCTGCCGGAGAGGGGAATCATCTCCCGGAGGACTCTACGCCGCCATGGTCGCCTCTGGAGTGATGTGTGAGTAGTCTACCCCTGGACTATGGGTCCATAGCAGTAGCTAGATGGTTGTCTTCTCCCCATTGTGCTTAATTGTCGGGTCTTGTGAGCTGCCGAACATGATCAAGATCATCTATCTGTAATTCTATATGTTGTGTTTGTTGGGATCCGATGAATAGAGAATACTTGTTATGTTGATTATCAAATTTATATCTATGTGTTGTTTATGATCTTGCATGCTCTCCGTTACTAGTAGATGCTCTGGCCAAGTAGATGCTTGTAACTCCAAGAGGGAGTATTTATGCTCGATAGTGGGTTCATGTCTCCGTGAATCTTGGGAAGTGACAGAAATCTCTAAGATTATGGATGTGCTGTTGCCACTAGGGATAAAACATTGGTGCTATGTTCGAGGATGTAGTTACTGATTACATTACGCGCAACACTTAATGCAATTGTCTGTTGTTAGCAACTTAATACTGGAGGGGGTTCGGATGATAATCTGAAGGTGGACTTTTTAGGCATAGATGCATGCTGGATAGCGGTCTATGTACTTTGTCGTAATGCCCAATTAAATCTCACAATACTCATCATAATATGTATGTGCATGGTCATGCCCTTTTTATTTGTCAATTGCCCAACTGTAATTTGTTCACCCAACATGCTGTTTATCTTATGGGAGAGACACCTCTAGTGAACTATGGACCCCGGTCCAATTCTCTTTACTGAAATACAATCTCTTGCAATCTTTGTTCTACTGTTTTCTGCAAACAATCATCATCCACACTATACATCTAATCCTTTGTTACAGCAAGCCGGTGAGATTGACAACCTCGCTGTTTCGTTGGGGCAAAGTACTTGGTTTGTGTTGTGTAGGTTCCACATTGGCGCCGGAATCCCTGGTGTTGCGCCGCACTACATCTCGCCACCATCAACCTTCAACGTGCTTCTTGACTCCTACTGGTTCGATAAACCTTGGTTTCTAACTGAGGGAAACTTACTGCTGTACGCATCACACCTTCCACTTGGGGTTCCCAACGGTCGCGTGCTGTACGCGTGTCAACCATCATTAACATTATTAGTGTACCTTATTCTATCCATGTCCATCTTTTCAAGTGTTCTTTTAAAATCAGTGAACAAACCAAGCCTCTTATGCTTAATAAAAACTTTTCTAGCTTCTTTAGCTATATCTTAAAATTCTCTAAGAAGGACTTTAAAAACAAAATCTCTCTTTTCTCCCATCTCCATATAAGAAAGTGTAAGAAACATATATTGCATTATGGGATTGAGATTAACAAATCTAGTTTCCAACATGTGTACTAAACAACCAGAAGCACTTTCATAAGTAGGAGCAACTTTTAATAATGGTATATCTTCAAAATCTTCATCCATACTAACATGGGCGAAAAATTCTTCTATATTATCTCTTCCAATGATAGACCCTTGTCCTACCGGTATATCTTTCAGAGTAAACTTAGGAGGAAACATGATGAAATAAGCAAAAGGTAAATAAAGTAAATGCAAGTAGCTAATTTTTTTGTGTTTTTAATATGGAGAACGCAAACAAGATAGTAAATAAAGTAAAGCAAGTAACTATTTTTTTTGTATTTTTGATATAAGGAACAAACAAAGCAGTAAATAAAATAAAGTAAAGCAAGACAAAAACAAAGTAAAGAGATTGGAAGTGAGAGACTCCCCTTGCAGCGTGTCTTGATCTCCCCGGCAACGGCGCCAGAAAACTGTTGCTGGCGTGTAGTTGATGTGGGAGTTAGAAATCTTTGTGGTGTAACTTTTCTTCAGTTCCCCGGCAACGGCGCCAGAAAACTGTCTTGATGACGCGTAAAGCACACGCCAAGAGGAAGGTGTGATGCGTGCAGCGGCAAGTTTTCCCTCAGTAAGAAACCAAGGTTTATCGAACCCGTAGGAGTCAAGGAGCACGTGAAGGTTGTGTTTAAGATATGCCCAAGAGGCAATAATAAAATGGTTATTATAATATATCTTTGAGTTTATGATAATGTTTACATACCATGCTATAATTGTATTAACCGAAACATTGATACATGTGTGTTATGTGAACAACAAGGAGTCCCTAGTAAGCCTCTTGTATAACTAGCTTGTTGATTAATAGATGATCATGGTTTCGTGATTATGAACATTGGATGTTATTAATAACAAGGTTATGTCATTATATGAATGATGTAATGGACACACCCAATTAAGCGTAGCATAAGATCACGTCATTAAGTTATTTGCTATAAGCTTTCGATACATAGTTACCTAGTCCTTATGACCATGAGATCATGTAAATCACTTATACCGGAAAGGTACTTTGATTACATCAAACGCCACTGCGTAAATGGGTGGTTATAAAGGTGGGATTAAGTATCCGGAAAGTATGAGTTGATGCATATGGATCAATAGTGGGATTTGTCCATCCCGATGACGGATAGATATACTCTGGGCCCTCTCGGTGGAATGTCGTCTAATGTCTTGCAAGCATATGAATAAGTTCATAAGAGACCACATACCACGGTACGAGTAAAGAGTACTTGTCAGGAGACGAGGTTGAACAAGGTATAGAGTGATACCGATGATCAAACCTCGGACAAGCAAAATATCGCGTGACAAAGGGAATTGGCATCGTATGTGAATAGTTCATTTGATCACTAAAGTCATCGTTGAATATGTGGGAGCCATTATGGATCTCCAGATCCCGCTATTGGTTATTGGTCGGAGAGAGTACTCAACCATGTCTGCATAGTTCACGAACCGTAGGGTGACACACTTAAGGTTTGATGTTGAAATGGTAGATCTTGAATATGGAATGGAGTTCGAAGATTTGTTCGAAGTCCCGGATGGGATCCCGGACATCACGAGGAGTTCCGGAATGGTCCAGAGAATAAGATTCATATATAGGAAGTCATTTTATAAGATTTAAAATGATCCGGAAGGTTCTACGGAAGGTTCTAGAAGGTTCTAGAAAAGTCCGGAAGAAATCACTAAGGAAGGCGGAGTCCCGGAGGGACTCCACCTCCCATGGCCAGCCAACCCTAGGAGGGGGGAGTCCACCTTGGGCTCCACCAAGGTGGCCGGCCAACCCCCCCACATGGAAGGGGGGAATCCCACCCCAAGTGGGATTCCCACCTTGGGTAGGTTTCCCTATCACATGGAAGGTTTTGGGTTCGGGTCTTATTCGAAGACTTGTAGTCCAACACTTGGGGCTTCCACCTATATAATGAGGGGCCAAGGGGAGGGGGCCGGCCACCCTAAGACCACAAGCCCTCAAGGAGGCCGCACCCCATAGTGGCCGGCCACCCCTCTCCCAAACCCTAGCCGCCCATCTCTCCTCCACCTCTCCCGCACGCTTAGCGAAGCTCCGCCGGAATTCTCCACCGCCACCGCCACCACGCCGTCGTGCTACCGGATTCAAGGAGGAGCTACTACTTCCGCTGCCCGCTGGAACGGGGAGAAGGACGTCGTCTTCATCAACACCGAACGTGTGACCGAGTACGGAGGTGCTGCCCGATTGTGGCACCGTGATCAAGATCTTCTACGCGCTTTTGCAAGCGGCAAGTGATCGTCTACCGCAGCAACAAGAGCCTCATCTTGTAGGCTTTGGAAATCTTCAAGGGTGAGTCTCGATCATCCCCTCATTGCTCCCGTCTTCTAGATTGCATCTTGGCTTGGATTGCGTTCTCGTGGTAGGAATTTTTTTGTTTTCTATGCAACGAATCCCTACAGTGGTATCAGAGCCGTGTCTATGCATAGATGGTTGCACGAGTAGAACTCAATGGCTTTGTGGGCGTTGATGCTCTTGTTGTCTTTAGTTTGAGTACTTTGCATCTTTGTGGCATAGTGGGATGAAGCGGCTCGGACTAACTTTACATGACCGCGTTCATGAGACTTGTTCCTCGCTTGACATGCAACTTGTATTGCATAAGACGCTTTGCGGGTGTCTGTCTCTCCTACTATAGTGAAGATTCAATTTACTCTTCTATTGACAACACTAGTATCACCGTTGTAGTTCATGTTCGTAGGTAGATTAGATCTCTCTCGAAAACCCTAAACCACGTAAAATATGCAAACCAAATTAGAGATGTCTAACTTGTTTTTGCAGGGTTTTGTGATGTGATATGGCCATAATGTGATGATGAATATGTATGGGATGATCATTATTGTATTGTGGCAACCGGAAGGAGCCTTATGGTTGTCTTTAAATTTCATGTTGAGTAGTATTTCAAAGTAGTTCTAATAGTTGCTACATGAGGTGAACAACCATGAAGACGGTGCCATGGACCTTGACGCTACGCCGACGATGATGGAGATCATGCCCGTTGATGATGGAGATCATGTCAGTGCTTTGGAGATGAAAACCAAAGGCGCAAAGACAAAAGGGCCATATCATATCACATAGGAATTGCATGTGATGTTAATCCTTTATGCATCTTATTTTGCTTAGAACGCGACGGTATCATTATAAGATGATCCCTCACATTAATATCAAGATAATAAAGTGTTCTCCCCTCGTATGCACCGTTGCACAGTTCGTCGTTTCGAAGCATCTCGTAATGATTGGATGTGATAGACTCAACGTTCACATACAACGGGTGTAAGCCATGTTGCACACGCGGAATACTTGGGTTTGCTTGACGAGCCTAGCATGTACAGACATGGCCTCTGGACAACTGAAACCGAAAGGTTGAACACGAGTCATATGGATGATATGATCAACATGTTGATGTTCACCATTGAAGCTACATCATCTCACGTGATGATCGGTTTTGGTGTAGTGGATTTGGATCGTGTACCACTTAACAACTATGAGGGATGTTGTATTAAGTGGGAGTTCATTAGTAGTTAGATTCAAACATGAACTAATTATCATGAACATAGTCTGAGTAGTATTTTGAATTAATTTTGTAGGATTGGCATCCGTTTTCTACCATGCGCTAGTCTTATAATTGAGATAGAAATACTGTTAATATCTGATAAGAAAATTTACGGACTGGTACCGTATTATTAAAGAATCAAGAAATGATTAAGTCCTATTGCAAACTTTTAGTAAACCTCACATAGTTGATTCAAAGAGCTATGGTTTCAATTAGTACCTAAAGTTATCTTGTCTCCGTGAAACTTGAAGTTCAAATCTGTTTGAAAAGTAAGGAGCTGAAAATTTAGTTTTCAGAAATAATCAAGGTATGAGATATATGTGATATCTAAGACCTTATTACAAGATGATAGAATATAATTTGGTGAGACTACATAAACTCATAAGTTTTATGGGAATGTATGAAGGTTGAAGACGCCAGGCGTCTCAATCCTCCAAGTATTGGGGCACTAACGATATTCGCATATCCATGAAGTGATCGTTCTTAGTATGCACCGTTGCTAAGACTCGTCGTTTCGAAGCATCACGTGATGATCGGGTGTTATAGATTCTACGTATGCATACAACGGGTGCAAGCCAGATTTGCACACGCGAATACTAAGGTTATACTTTACGAGCCTAACATGTACAGACATGGTCTCGAAAAGTTGTCATGATATGATGGATAAAATTATGAGTGAAATTGTTCATCATATTAAAAGGTTACTAATAGTGAAATCCGGAACACTTGTCATATGATGATCAACTTCAAAGTAAGAACCTCAAGGTTATTGGTATTTGACCAACAAACCTAGAAGTTATTGATGTTGAAGTGTTTTTCTGAATAAAGAGGAAAGCTAAAAGAGAAACTACAAAAGTTTATTGGCAGAAAGAAAGAAAAGACTAGAAAGTCTAGCTCAGGTGTATATAAATGATATACATGTTATGGATGTATTCCTTGTTTGGTCACATAATGAAATTCTTGGGTATTTGTACCAGATTGGTTGATATGAGATGTCATACAAAACAACGCAATACAAGAATACAATGGCCTAAGTGACTGACAAGGAATATGATAGGAATGCACGTCTGGAACAAAAATAAAGTGTTATTATGTTCATCGTTGGCATTCTATCTAGCCCTTAGAATTTATAATAAAGAACTTAATAATAGTTATTTTGTTCTGGTCAAATAAAAACAATGAGTTGTTCAAATTATGACATTACTCCATGTACGATGGATAAGTTATTATAAATCTTAATGGTGAATCACACACACACATAATACTGACGCTAAAATGCCATAAGGCAAATGATTTGAATTCCACTTATTTGTGGAACCGCCATTTAGGTCATGTTAGAAAGGAACGCATGAAGGAACTCCATGCAAATGGATTTTTGGAGTCATTTGATTTTTGAATCATTTGACGCTTGCAAATCTTTTTCTAAAAAGAGAATGACTGGAATACCGTTCATAGGCCAAGAGTTGAACGGGCAACTAACTTAATGGAAACATGCATGATGATGTATGTGGTTCACTAGGCATAGTTGTGTGCGGGAGATTCTTCCACTACATGAAAACTTCCAACAATGAATTGAGTATATATATGTGGATATATTCGATAAGGAAGAAGTTTGAAATATTTGAATAGATTCAAATAAATTTCACCATGAAGTGGAAATCATCGTAATAGAGAAGTCAAATATCTATGATTGGATCATGGTGGAAATATTTGAATTACGAGTTTTAGCGAACATTAAAGAGAATTATGAAGTTGTTCTACAACTCACGTTTCTTGGAGTATCATAGTGATGATGAAGTATCCGAAAGACGTATCCAAACCTTGTTGGATTAATGATGAGATAAAATGATGCCATTATATTTTTGTGGATTATGCTTTAGTGACTACCGCTTTTACTCTAAATAGAGCATCATCATGATCCGTTGAAATGACACCATACAGGTTATGGCATGGGTATAAACCCTAATAGTCCTTTCTTTAAATTTTGGTCTAAAAGTTTACAACCAAAATCGGATGAATGTCTTTGTTGGTTATTCCAAAGAATTGATTGGGAATTCTTTCCACTATGAAGTAAACGAAAAAAGTGTTTGTTAATGCTACTTGCTTATTTCCAAGAAATTGTTTTCTAGTGAAGTATTTGAGTGGGAGGACAATAGAACTTGATAAGGTTTATGAACCTGAGCATAATGATCAGAGTAGCGCAGCATCGGAAATTGGTTCCGGAAGCGACCACGATGATCATGGCTCCCATGACTACAAAGTGTTTTAGCCATGGAGATCGAAGTACATATTGAACCTTGTAGGTATGGTTTACTTTGTGATCAAATAAATGATTTGTGGACAAAGGATTGATTTTGAACAATGATAAACCAACTACAAACAAAGAAGTTATGATGGGCCCTGACTCCGTTAAAATGGCTATACGCCATGAAATCCAAGATAGATGAATACTTTTTGAAAGTAAATGGATCTATAAAATTGATGGACTTGGATGAAATATCCTTGAAGAAACTTGACTTGTCGAAAAGTTGTTTACGACAAAGTTCAAAGAGTTGACTACGACAAGATTAGATCTTCCGTAGCAATGCTTATAGTCTATATGGATTATTCTAGTAATCACTACATATTTCTTTTATGAGATATATTAGTAGGATGGCAAAATACATTACTTATCAGAAGTGTGTATTAAAGGTGTATACAAGATACAACCAAGAGTTTTGCTAATCTGTGGAATACTAGATAGATATACAAACTTCAATTTGATGAAGTGAGTATCGCGGAGTTGGAATCTTCACCGGATGAAATAGTCAAAGAGTTTTTTGATTTCATCAGAGACGATGAAGAGGCTTGCATTTGCAAGAAATTAAGTGGGAGCGCTGAGACATATTTATAATACTTATGTAGATGACATATAGTTGGTTATAAATTATTTAATTATATACTTGATTAAAAGGTTTCATTGAGAAATTAACTTCAATGAAAGGATATGGACTGAAACAAATTTTGTGTCAAGATCTATGAAGATAGATTGAAACACATAATATGTTTAAGTCAAAGTACATAGAATGGATATTGAAATAGTTCAATATAGAAATATTAAGAAAATGTTCTTATCATGTGAAGTTTTAACAAGACTTAAGTGTACCTGACACTCGATGAGTAAAAACACATGAGTGATTTTAGATCACGAAGAATATGTACAAAATCAGATGTCCTGTGCTCTAAAGAGTTAGGAGCATATACCAGAATGATTCATGTGATGATCATTGAAAAACAGTAAAGAATATTCTTGAGTACTTAAGAAGAACCAAGGATATATATATAGTTTTATATGGAGAAATGACAAACAAATCACTGTAAGGTGTTGCACCGATATTTGTTTTGTCACATATGAAAATAAAATTTCAATCTCAAATTAGACTAAGTGTTGTTTAAAAGGTAGCACAATGAGATAGAAGTTGTCTATGTTAGATTTAGATGAGTTCTAAATGTTGTGATGGATTCTACAAACGAAGGCAGATTATGTCATTGTTTTGACAATGACTGAGGATGTTAAAGTCAAGAAGTTCTTTAAGAACTTGGTGTAGTTCCGATAGTGTCAGAACTTTGAAGCTATATTGTGTGTGACAATATTAGTGACTTATTTCAGACCAAGGAATTAAGGTTCCACCAGAAGACCAAACATATTTAAATGCCGACTCATTTGGAAAATGAGTGATGCGTGAAGACGCAAATTAATTGCAAAATACATACGGTTCCGAGCATGTCAGGTCCGTTGACTAAAACCTCTCTCGTGAGCAAAACATGATAAAGCACCGGAAGGCCAAGGTGTTATATCTTTACAAATGTAAACTAGATTATTGACTCTAGTGCAAGTGGGAGACTGTTGGAGATATGCCCAAGAGGCAATAATAAAATGGTTATTATAATATATCTTTGATTTTACGATAATGTTTACATACCATGCTATAATTGTATTAACCGAAACATTGATACATGTGTGTTATGTGAACAACAAGGAGTCCCTAGTAAGCCTCTTGTATAACTAGCTTGTTGATTAATAGATGATCATGGTTTCATGATTATGAACATTGGATGTTATTAATAACAAGGTTATGTCATTATATGAATGATGTAATGGACACACCCAATTAAGCGTAGCATAAGATCACGTCATTAAGTTATTTGCTATAAGCTTTCGATACATAGTTACCTAGTCCTTATGACCATGAGATCATGTAAATCACTTATACCGGAAAGGTACTTTGATTACATCAAACGCCACTGCGTAAATGGGTGGTTATAAAGGTGGGATTAAGTATCCGGAAAGTATGAGTTGATGCATATGGATCAATAGTGGGATTTGTCCATCCCGATGACGGATAGATATACTCTGGGCCCTCTCGGTGGAATGTCGTCTAATGTCTTGCAAGCATATGAATAAGTTCATAAGAGACCACATACCACGGTACGAGTAAAGAGTACTTGTCAGGAGACGAGGTTGAACAAGGTATAGAGTGATACCGATGATCAAACCTCGGACAAGTAAAATATCGCGTGACAAAGGGAACTGGTATCGTATGTGAATGGTTCATTCGATCACTAAAGTCATCGTTGAATATGTGGGAGCCATTATGGATCTCCAGATCCCGCTATTGGTTATTGGTCGGAGAGAGTACTCAACCATGTCCGCATAGTTCACGAACCGTAGGGTGACACACTTAAGGTTTGATGTTGAAATGGTAGATCTTGAATATGGAATGGAGTTCGAAGATTTGTTCGAAGTCCCGGATGGGATCCCGGACATCACGAGGAGTTACGGAATGGTCCGGAGAATAAGATTCATATATAGGAAGTCATTTTATAAGATTTAAAATGATCCGGAAGGTTCTACGGAAGGTTCTAGAAGGTTCTAGAAAAGTCCGGAAGAAATCACTAAGGAAGGCGGAGTCCCGGAGGGACTCCACCTCCCATGGCCGGCCAACCCTAGGAGGGGGGAGTCCACCTTGGGCTCCACCAAGGTGGCCGGCCAACCCCCCCACATGGAAGGGGGGAATCCCACCCCAAGTGGGATTCCCACCTTGGGTAGGTTTCCCTATCACATGGAAGGTTTTGGGTTCAGGTCTTATTCGAAGACTTGTAGTCCAACACTTGGGGCTTCCACCTATATAATGAGGGGCCAAGGGGAGGGGGCCGGCCACCCTAAGACCACAAGCCCTCAAGGAGGCCGCACCCCATAGTGGCTGGCCACCCCTCTCCCAAACCCTAGCCGCCCCTCTCTCCTCCACCTCTCCCGCACGCTTAGCGAAGCTCCGCCGGAATTCTCCACCGCCACCGCCACCACGCCGTCGTGCTACCGGATTCAAGGAGGAGCTACTACTTCCGCTGCCCGCTGGAACGGGGAGAAGGACGTCGTCTTCATCAACACCGAACGTGTGACCGAGTATGGAGGTGCTGCCCGATTGTGGCACCGTGATCAAGATCTTCTACGCGCTTTTGCAAGCGGCAAGTGATCGTCTACCGCAGCAACAAGAGCCTCATCTTGTAGGCTTTGGAAATCTTCAAGGGTGAGTCTCGATCATCCCCTCGTTGCTCCCGTCTTCTAGATTGCATCTTGGCTTGGATTGCGTTCTCGCGGTAGGAATTTTTTTGTTTTCTATGCAACGAATCCCTACAGGTTGTTGGTGGCGGAGTGTAGTGCGGCGCAACACCAGGGATTCCGGCGCCGACGCGGAACCTGCACAACACAATCCAAATACTTTGCCCCAACTTAACAGTGAGGTTGTCAATCTCACCGGCTTGCTGTAACAAAGGATTAATTGTATAGTGTGGAAAATGATGTTTGTATGCAAAGAACAGTAAAGAACAATGTTTGCAATAGATTGTATTCAATGTAAAAGAATGGACCGGGGTCCACAGTTCACTAGTGGTGTCTCTCCAATAAGATAAAGCATGTTGGGTGAACAAATTACAGTTGGGCAATTGACAAATAAAGAGGGCATAACAATGCACATACATATCATGATGAGTAGTGTGAAATTCAATCAGGCATTACGACAAAGTACATAGACCGCTATCCAGTATGCATCTATGCCTAAAAAGTCCACCTTCGGGTTAGCATCCGCACCCCTTCCAGTATTAAGTTGCAAACAACAGACAATTGCATTAAGTATGGTGCGTAATATAATCAACACAAATATCCTTAGACAAAGCATTGATGTTTTATCCCTAGTGGCAACAGCACATCCACAACCTTAGAACTTTTCATCCTTTGTCCCAGATTAAATGGAGGCATGAACCTACTATCGAGCATAAATACTCCCTCTTTGAGTTACAAGTATCAACTTGGCTAGAGCCTCTACTAGCAACGGAGAGCATGCAAGATCTTAAACAACACATATATGATAGATTGATAATCAACATAACATAGTATTCCATATTCATCAGATCCTAACAAACGCAACATGTAGCATTACAAATAGATGATCTTGATCATGTTAGGCAGCTCACAAGATCGAACAATGATAGCACATGAGGAGAAGACAACCATCTAGCTACTGCTATGGACCCATAGTCCAGGGGTGAACTACTCACGCATCAATCCGGAGGCGATCATGGTGATGAAGAGTCCTCCGGGAGATGATTCCCCTCTCCGGCAGGGTGCCGGAGGCGATCTCCTGAATCCCCCGAGATGGGATTGGCGGTGGCGTCTCTAGAAGGTTTTCCGTATCGTGGCTCTCGGTACTGGGGTATTCGCGACGAATGCTTTAAGTAGGCGGAAGGGTAGGTTTAGGGGTGGAGCGAGGGCCCCACATGCCAGGGCGGCGCGGCCCCACCCTTGGCCGCGCGGCCCTGGCGTGGCGCCGCCTCGTCGCCCCACTTCGTAATCCTTTCGGTCTTCTGGAAGCTTCGTGGAAAAATAAGACCCTGGGCGTTGATTTCATCCAATTCCGAGAATATTTCCTTTGTGGGATTTCTGAAACCAAAAACAGCAGAAAACATCAACTGGCTCTTTGGCATCTTGTCAATAGGTTAGTGCCGGAAAATGCATAAATATGACATAAAGTGTGTATAAAACATATGAGTATCATCATAAAAGTAGCATGGAACATAAGAAATTATAGATACGTTTGAGACGTATCACCAGCGTGACCGACGGTGTCATGGTGCTCTTCGTCTTCGTGGTTGGCGACGTGCCCATGCTTGTGACCGGCGGTGTTCTGGTGGTGTTCGTCTTCGTGGTCGGCGACATGGTGATGCTTGTGACCGACGTGAACGACGGTGCTATGGTGGTCTTCATCTTCGTGGTCGGCGATGTGCCTATGGTTCTGACCGGCGTGACCATCGGCGTCATGGTGCTCTTTGTCTTCGTGGTCGGCGACGTGGTGATGCTTGTGACCGGCGTGATCGGCGGTGTCCTGGTGGTGTTCGTGTTCATGGTCGGCGACATGGTGATGCTTGTGACCGGCGTGAACCGCGGTGCTATGGTGGTCTTCATCTTTGTGGTCGGCGACGTGCCCATGCTTCTGACCGGCGTGATCGACGGCGTCATGGTGCTCTTCGTCTTCGTGGTCAGCGACGTGGTGACCGTTTTGACCGGCGTGATCGGCGGTGCCATGGTGGTGTCAGCCTTCGTCATCGCCGACGTGCCGAAGCTTGTGAACGGTGGCGTGTGGCTTTGTGATAGGTGAGGAGGTGAGAGGTAATGTCACCATGTGGATAAATGGTGAGCCTATTACTGGGCTCGTATGAAACCAAACAGACTGAGCCCTTCGTTTCTGCTGGACCAAAAAATTCTTCACAGGCTACCAAACGAGTGACGCTTTCTGGCCCATGGCACGTCCTGAATGCGCAAGTGCTCCCATCTCGCTGGCAACCAAACGCGCCCTTTGTTTCGCAGTATTGGCCCGTTCTGGATGCTAAGATTTTCTAGTTTTTTCTAAAAATATCAGGTTTTCTGAAAAAAAAACAATGTTAACTATATTTATGAAAATATTATGAAAACAATTAAAAATATCAGGTTGAAACAATTAAAAATATCAGGTTTTCATGGAAACAATTAAAAATATCAATGTTTTGACCATATAAGTTTCCATGAAAATACATTGTTTTGAACAATGTTCACTATATTTATGAAAATATTATGAAAACAATTTCACAACAAACCAGTAACATTTGTTGATGTAATGCCGGTAATTTATACATGTTAATGGTTAGATCTAAAAATGTTTGACGACCACAAATGCTACACTTATAATAGTATGAAGTAGATAGTGTATATTCTCTGAAAAATTATACTCCCCCCGTTTCTAGATATAAGGTGTATAGTTTTTGGCACGAAAATTAAAAAATGCACATGAAGAGAAAACTACACAAGATTTCGGCGGGAATGATTCTAGACAGTTGACATGATAAAATAGATAGAGGAGTTTTCAAAAGATAAGGAAACACAAGCAAATCCCTAAGAAAAATATCCACACCGGTTGTCCAAGAAAATATACCTTACATTTTGGAGTCTTTTGTCAAAAAACTATAAACGTTATATCTATGAACGGAGGGAGCAATAATAAACATGTGTATATTTTTCACCGAAAAGAAGATACTTACATGTTTCTCGTGGGGCAAAAGATATGAATTTTCGTTGTTGATGTCGATGTAATGTGATGGTCCGAAGAGGATGGTTCTTATTTGGTGTTGAAATATTGGGAGCATGAGCACACCTTTACAGTTATGAGCATATATTTGCGTCGATATTGTGTTTTTCAAATAAAAAAATCACACATTTATAATTAGTGGACATCTAAATTATCACCTACTATTATCTAAGAACTTGGGTATCCCTTTATAAATAGGTGTGGTGGGGAAGTCCTCATGACCCGCACCTTTCTCCATGGTGATGATGTATCGAAATTTATGTTGTACTTTGTGTGTTTTGTAATTTGATAAAACAATATAGCTCTGCTAAATCAGTGAGTTCAACTATAATAAAAAATTGCTATGTCTCGGTCATAGTCACCCAAAAAAAATGCGACCATGGTTTTAAAGAAATGTAAATAGAACGAGTTGTACTTTTCTCTGAACTAAGGTCATACTTTTTTTAGGTGACTGAGACTTAAGAAAATATCGATCAATTGAGACATAACGAAACCCAAAAAGAATGTAAAACAAGCAAACCTTGAGGAGATAAAATGGGCATGTTCTGTCATATTTGAACCTACAATTTCAAATCGAGCCATGGATGGAGTGTTTCTCGTGTGCACGTAGGTGAGAACCAACCTGTGGTTGGGTGGTTAGGAAGACAGTGACACCCCCAGCCCACCAGAGTTCAAACTCTAGGGTTAGCACTTTGGTGTCTCATTAAAGGTGGAATATTTTTTAGTGGGAGGCGACGTTTCCATCGACAGCGAGGTGCATGTGGTAACTTCATCAATCTCAAGATCCGTCGGATGAAGTTTCTTGGACGCAGTCTCTCGAAGATGCTCGTAGGATAGGGTGTGTGCGCGCGTTCATAGGGGTGAGTGCTTATATATAAGCGGTTACGTATGTACTGTGTTTCGAAGAAAAAAAATGTAAGTTCGATTTATGTTTTTCGTACCGTACGGTCATGGCATAATTCGTAGGGATACTACTTTCTGTTTTCGAAAAAAAACTATTCGTGAGCTGAAGCGTTTCTCGATGTTTCTCGGCGAGTCTTGATAATTTCTATTTCCTTGGTGAGAATGCAAAATTTCCGGAAGAGTCATCCGAGGAGGAGCTGCCCGTTTTTGTCGCGCAGCGTTCTTCTTCGGTGTACAGAAAAATCGTCCCCATTGATGATCCACTCAGTCCGTGCTCGCCCAAGCAGCAAACGGTTTCATCTCCCAGAATAGAAGCAGATGCCCACCGCTCAAATTAACACATGTGAGGCTTACTAGGAAATGGTCTTCACGCATTTTGGGTGTGGATCCGGTCATACCAGTTATCCAAAAGGGTAATGTATTGCAACAAAAAATACTTCCTCTATTTTATACTCCTATTAGTTATGAAAAATACTAAATTAGCAAGAACTAACATAAAAAAGAGAATGGTATAAAATAACCAATTATTATGAACAAATTATATTTAAAAAATAGGATTTAAAATTTTATGCTAAAAACCTAATACTAAGGATAAAAAATCGATTCAACCAATTATTGTATCACCAAGCAAGCAATGCTACTCCCTAGCGAATAGAAGAAGTACTCTCTCTACCCTGAAAAAGATGTCGCGGATTCGTTTAATTTTTTTAGGATAACATATTTAAATTTGATTGTATTTATACATTGAATTGTGGATGAGGGAGTACAAAAGGAACTTTTTTTTAAGAGCAGTACAAAACGAATTGACTTCACCCCATCGGAGCAATTTGATCCTTGCTCTCAATTGCGATTAAAAATAAAACATGCATGCTGTTCTACAGTTCTGCTCGATCTGGACCGTTGACAGCCGATCCAACGGCACACAACGCATGTGCTCAAGATTCAGCCCCCAGCTTCTCGATCCCTCCACGTCGCCCCCGCCACGTATAAATTCCGAAACACAGTTGGGATCCCCGTCCCGCTATAGAGCCGCGCGCTATCTTCTTCTTCCCTTGCGAATTTCGATCCCCCTCGCACTGATCAAACCGGAACCGCCATTCCGCCGCCGCCGCCGACCATGGATCCGTCCCCGACCTCGCACCCGATCCTCGCCTACGTGCTCAGGCGCCTCCCGTCGATCAAGACGGCGGGGTCCCCGAGGCTGTCCTCCCCGCGCGACCCCGAGCAGCCGCCGCCGCCGTCCCCGTCCCCGCGCGCCCCGTCGGGCCCCGCCGAGTTCGAGCTCGTGGAGCGCATGCCGGGCCTGCGCCACCCGTCCGTCCTCGCCTCCATGACGCGCGCCGTCGCCGACATCACCTGCGCGCGCGACGCGATCCGCCACCTCGACCCCCGCCCCGACCACGAGCTCGTCGACGCCGCTCGCGCCTTCCTCCGATCGCACGCCCAGGGTCAGGGAGACCCCGTCGGGCCGGGGCAGGAGGAGATCGAGGAGAAGGTGGCGGCGAGCCGGGAGGTGGTGCGGCTGGACGAGGAGCACGAGGCGTACGGGGCCCTGCTGCGGGAGGCGGAGGAGAAGCTGGAGCGGGTGTACCGGATGGCCATGCACGGTAGGGACGTGGTGGAGGCGGGCGGCAAGAGAGGGGAGGACGAGGGGTCTGGCGCCGTCGACGAGGAGGTGGTGCGGGTGCTCAAGGAGGCGGAGGAAGGGAAGGTCGTGGAGCGGGTGCTCCTCGCCGACCGGCAGCTGCGCCACCTTCCCGAGCACTTCGGCCGGATCCGCGGCCTCATCGTGCTCGACGTCTCGCGCAACCAGCTCCAGGTCAGGATTCACTCACACACGCCCCCATGCATTGCTCTGCATACGTGCTAGCTTGTCGTCGGCATTCATTTCGTTGTACACTGCAACATTCAGAGATGCGTTCAGAATTCAGATCGATCGATGGGAGATTGGTAATTTGGGATCATTCGCCTGATCCGGTAAATGCGGGTGACCGATCGTCCGATCGGCGGATCGGGCCTTCGAGCGTTATGTAGATTTTGAGGCTATTGCGGTTAAGATTGTTGTATTAATAGAATAGCTCAGGAAATAGATCGAGGCATTGGATGATGGATCCGTGTCTTGTTTATGTTAGGAGATTTTACTTCTTGATTTATACGTCAGGATAAGTGTTGGTTCATAGGATTCGTTGATTTGAAAATTGAGAAATTATGTAAGACGTAGATGAAATGGTTTATGTCTTTATGCCATCGGTTTGGAATTTTATTTTTTTACATAGGAGACCAATAACTTGGGGGGTACCAGCCATTTGCTGCCTGAAATTTTGAGATAAAATTTGTTGAATTTGTATGAATTGTGCCCAGATTGAATTTTCTGTAAGGTGTAAAGATTTCTCAGGTGCAGAGGTAAATCAGGTTACTAGTTGTTACCATAAAATCCCGGCAAAGGAAATCCTAATAGAGTAGACAAATTTTATGACCAACTGTCCAACTTTTGTTCTGGCGTTCGGATATTTAGAAAAGAATGTGATAAATTCAGGTATCGCAGGCTTGCAGCCAGAAGAACATTTTGAATACGACTATCTCGTACGTGTTACTTTCTCTCATCGAAGATTGTAACCAGTCAAAATGTATCTGTTTCACATGAAAAAAAAAATATTCAAGACTCATGCATCTTTGTACCCGGTTTGATCGATAGTTTTTGCTGGAGATTGCAGGCTGTCCCAGATGCCATTGGCGGGCTTGAACACCTGGAAGAACTCCGCCTCGCCTCCAACGCCTTGGTCGCCCTGCCGGACTCCATCGGGCTCCTCTCCAACCTGAAGATCCTCGACGTCTCAGGCAACAAGCTGCGGACTCTGCCGGACAGCATCTCAAAATGCAGGTAACCCCCCAAGCGTCCATGCTGCATCTTCTTGACTCTGGATCCATCCATTCCATTTCGCGCGCGTCCGCTGCACAATATGTCCAATCTAGAAATGCTAATCGCTCGACGTTGAAACTACGTACTCCAGGTCACTGGTCGAGCTGGACGCGAGCTACAACGTCCTGGCGTACCTCCCGACGGGCATCGGCCATGAGCTGGTGAACCTGCAGAAGCTGTGGGTGCACCTCAACAAGCTGCGATCCCTGCCGTCCTCCATCTGCGAGATGCGCTCCCTGCGCCTCCTGGACGCGCACTTCAACGAGCTCCACGGCCTGCCCACCGCCTTCGGCAACCTGGCGGCGCTCGAGTCGCTCAACCTCAGCAGCAACTTCAGCGACATGCGCGACCTGCCGGCCTCGTTCTGCGACCTGCTCGGCCTCCGCGAGCTCGACCTCAGCAACAACCAGATACACGAGCTGCCGGACTGCTTCGGCCGCCTGGAGCGGCTCGAGCGCCTCTGCCTGGACCAGAACCCGCTGGCCGTGCCGCCCAGTGAGGTGGTGGCCAAGGGGGTGGGAGCGGTGAGGGAGTACATGACCAAGAGGCTGCAGGACGAGGAGGAGCGGCGGAGGAACGCCGCCGTGGCGGCCGAGAGCCCCAAGGCGTCGTCTCCGATCGCGTGGCTGTCCCGCAGCGTGTCGTCGCTGAGCACCTGGGCGAAGCAGGAGAAGACCGAGGAGGAGGACAAGTTCCTCGAGCAGGAGCTGTGAGGGAGAGCCAACCAGCAGCTCCTCCTCGTCTCAGTGCTCGATCGGTCGAATGTATATACATTTCTCTGCATGCACGTCATAGGATCGTTACTGGAATTGCGCCTGCCTGCTTGACGGAACGACAACCGAAGAACCATGTGAGCCATTCTTCTTTCCTGGTCTTCCTTTTGTGTTGTTTTACCAAGACTATTGGACCATCGTCCATTTGCTAGTTTCAGTTGCCATGTTGCATTGTTCAATAATGGGACTTTGTAGCACACTTAGGTGTTGAGATTTGAGAGAGGGGGGCACGCTGTTGTAAAAAAAAAAAACACGTGCAGTGCTAGCAACTGTGTTTACTTGTCTAAGCAGAGTGCCCTCAACTCGAGATGATCAATATTTGTATCCTTCTTAATTGTCTTTGTCATTATTAATGTTATTCTTTTATATGGGTTTGTAACTGATGTTTGTCTCTGAAAAATTTAACCCATATCAGCTCTATTTTTTTTGTTGAGAAAACCCATGTCAGCTCAAATTTCCCCATTTGAATGGGGGACTTGGGGCATGTTTGGTTTAGGCCAGACTTTGGCACGCATCATTTTGGCAACAAGCCACAAAATGCGTTCAGAGAATTTGTTCGCCACAAGTTAGAGAAAGTTCAAAAACAAAATGACAAGAAGGGCCCCTATGTGATTTTTGTTCAGGAAAGCCCCTATAAAGTACTGTATGTGTATTGGTCTGCAAATTTGTCAAAAAATTCTTATATGCCCCCTCCAGGTAATCATTAGTTCAATGATGCCCCTCCAAATAGTATTCTTGGCGCTCTCTCTCTCTAACCCTCTCTCTCTAACCACAGTGCCAACGAGCTCTATTTTTCCTAGGCCAGTTGTTGATGTCTAGGTTCTCAATTCCGAAGAAAGATGCAATTAGCATATATAGTGTGGAATAGATTGTATGAACTATGAATAAGGAAGTTCTAGGAGCACCACGAAGTTGACAGCCAGAATGATGTTGAGGAAAATTGACGATGTAGGCAGTGTTGGTGTCACACATGATATACTAGAAAAGCCCTAATGACGCAGGAACTCTACATAATTATGTCCAAAATTGTCACGAGAAGGCTAGGGCTAGTAAAACGCTCAGAAACACCCATTTTACATTCAGTTCTCCTAGCGTAGCCAGATTTTATATGACAGCCCAAAAAGGTGATTCTTGTAAAATGTTGGGATCCGCATATATATCCGCATCACGAACACCCGACGTGCAAAATGTTTAGGGCTGTTAATTTGCGATGGAAAATCCACATGGTAAGAATACATAGTCGCCATTGACAAGAGAACATACAAAATGTATCAAAGTTATGATGATGCGTAACCCTAACCGGGCCGCCTTGGTTTATATTTATATGCTCAGAGATTACATACGGTTACAACACAGTATACAATACAGACTCTATACGAGTCCTATACACAGCTAGGATATATCATCTAACACTCCCCCTCAATCATAACTTATCCAAGTTAAGATTGCGTCTAAAAGATACTAGCCGTGTTGTAGACAGTGACTTAGTAAAACCATCAGCCACTTGATCTCTTGAAGGAATAAACCGTATGTCCAAAAGCTTCTTAGCAACTCTTTCACGAACAAAGTGATAATCCACCTCAATGTGCTTAGTCCTAGCATGGAACATTGGGTTAGCAGACAAATATGTGGCACCAATATTATCACACCATAATCGTGCTGCACGAGACTGAGGTACTCCCAGTTCTGCAAGTAAGGTCTGTACCCAAATAACTTCAGCTGTGGCATTTGCCAAGGCTTTATACTCTGTTTCTGTACTAGAGCGAGAAACTGTTGCCTGCTTTCTTGCACACCATGAGATCAAGTTAGACCCCAAAAACACAGCAAATCCACCAGTGGACCTTCGATCATCCGGACAACCAACCCAGTCAGTATCAGAAAATGCACTGACCAAAACAGAGGAGGACTTGCTCAATCTCAACCCAAGAGAGATCGTACCTTGCAGATAACGCAAGATACGCTTCACAGCTGACCAATGCACTGTAGTAGGTGAATGCAGAAACTGGCACACCTTATTCACAGAGAATGAAATATCCGGCCTAGTTAGAGTCATATACTGCAGAGCTCCAACAATACTCCTATAGCGAGTAGAATCCTCACTACTCAAAAGCTCACCATCAACTATTGACACTTTTTCAGAAACCGAAAGAGGAGTATCAACAGGTTTGCATATCGCCATATTCACCCGTTTCAACAAATCATTAGCATATTTTTCCTGAGAGAGTATGATACCATCCTGTACCTTCTTTACCTCAATCCCAAGAAAATAATGCAAGTCACCTAGATCCTTGAGGGCAAAGTCAAGACCAAGATCATGAAGCAAAGCATCAACAGCCTTCTCTGACGAACTAGCAACAACAATGTCATCAACATAAATAAGCATAAATATGGTTACTCCCCCTTTGTTGTAGAAGAACAGAGAAGTATCAGCTTTGCTGGAAGAAAAACCAATGGCCTGTAACTTAGTACTGAGACGAGAATACCATGCCCGGGGTGCTTGTTTAAGACCATAAAGAGTTTTCTGCAGTTTGCAAATATAATGCCTATGAGAGAGCTCCTCATATCCAGGAGGCTGACGCATATAGACCTCTTCTTCCAGAACACCATGTAAAAACGCGTTCTTCACATCTAGCTGACGAAGATGCCATCGCCGAGAAACAGCAAGAGATAGAACCAAACGAATAGTCGCCGCCTTGACAACAGGACTGAAAGTATCCTCATAGTCAATACCATAACGCTGTTTGAACCCCTTTGCCACCAAGCGAGCTTTATAGCGATCAACAGTGCCATCGGCCTTCAGTTTTACCTTATACACCCATTTGCAGTCAATTACATTCCTGCCATGAGAGCTAGGCACAAGACTCCAAGTATTGTTCCGGAGCAAAGCAGAGTACTCTTCATCCATAGCAAGCTTCCACTGAGGATCCGAGAGTGCTTCACTGACAGTAGTAGGCTCCCCCGTACTACAAAAATTTCCAAACCGAATGCGATCATACCTGACACGGCCATCTGTAACAATTTTAGGCTGAACAATGCCATGTTGCGACCGTGTACACGGGCGCGCAGGAGCTGCCGTAGCAGTAGCTACAGGGACAGGGGAGACAGATGATCCGGAAGAGACCGGCACATCTGACGAGGCAGCCACAGAGGATCATGTGGCCTGAGAGGAAGCAGCACTAGAGGCCGCAGAAGATCGCTTCGCCGCTGCAGTGGAATCTGACGCTGCAGCCGAGGACGCCCCACTCCCGCCCACTGGCGACGGAGGGAGCAAATCGGGAGGCGCCACGGGGGAGAGAGGCGGGTCCAGGCCGACCACGCGCGATCCCGAAGCGGATCGCCCTGCCGATCCCGAGGAAGATAGCCTGGGGTAGTCTGGCGCCAATGATTGGGAGGAATCTGCCCCGATTTCCATGCCAGAAGATGTAGGCTCAGCAAATGCAGCATTTGGAGCAGAATTTTCACCTGTTTCCTGAACAAAAGACTCAGCTTGAACAATATTAGTAGGATTAGCATCAGGGTTCACTTGTAAATCGTGCCCTGCATGACCATGCACATGAAAAGGTTGCAAAGTAAGAGGAAGGAGGCTAATTTCTTCGCGAAGACGAGCACCCGCATTAGAATGGAGGGAAGCAAACGGAAAAACCGTTTCATCAAAGACAACATCGCGTGAAATATAAACACGACCAGTGGAGATATCAAGGCATTTGTACCCTTTGTGAAGACCACTATACCCAAGAAAAGCACATTGCTTAGAACGGAACTGCAACTTATGTTTATTGTAAGGACGAAGGTTGGGTCAACAAGCACAACCAAAAATCCAAAGAAGGGAATAGTCACCTCTATTTTCAAAAATGCGTTGCATGGGAGTTTGGGACTGAATAACTTTGCTAGGGAGGCGATTAATCAAGTAGACAGCTGTAAGAAAGGCTTCATCCCAAAACTTAAGAGGCATGGAGGCAAAAGCAAGAAGAGACAAGCCAACTTTTACAATATGCCGATGTTTGCGCTCAGCAGGGCCATTTTGTTGGTGGGCATGAGGACATGACACAAGATGAGATATACCAACACGTTGGAAGAAGGAATTTAATTTCGGATATTCACCTCCCCAGTCAGTTTGCATAGCAATGATTTTCTTATTAAATAGCCTCTCAACATGATGTTGAAAATCATGGAACTTCTGAAACACATCAGATTTCTTTTTCAAAAGATACACCCAAGTGAACTTGCTATAATCATCAATAAAACTGACATAATATTTATATCTCCCAAAAGATTCAGAGGCAGGGCCCCAAACATCAGAAAATACAAGTTCAAGTGGAGAGGAAGACACACTAGTAGACTTGGGATAGGGAAGTTGATGGATCTTGGCCATTTGACATGCATCACACAGACTCTTTATTTGACTCACTAAAAGAAATTTTATTGTCTTGAAGAACTTGATGAACCACAAACGAAGACGGATGACCTAGACGCCTATGCCAAAGCGAAGGGGAAGACTTGATCACGCCATGAGCTTGATGATTGGATGGAGAGGCCGAGGATGGCGGAATAGGGTAGAGGCCTCCCACACATCTACCTTGAAGAAGAACCTCCCTCGTGTCCTGATACTTTATGAAGAAAGAGTTAGGCCAATACTCAACAAAGGCATGATTATCATGAGCTAGGCGACTAGTGGATAGAAGACTTTTAGTGGCTTTAGGAACATGCAAAACATTTTTAAGATGTAGGTCATGACTACAGGTACGAATAACAGAGTGACCAACATGACGGATATCCATACCTGCACCATTAGCTGTGTGAATTTGTTTGTTTCCATTGTAGAGATCCCTCACATGCAACTTGTCAAGTTCGCTTGTGATATGATCCGTTGCTCCAGAATCAGAGTACCAGTTTGTATCAACTCCATATGATCCAACAGCAGCACCTGCTGTCTTCTCCGGACCATGATAGTTCTTATGAAACCTCTTCCAGCAGTTCAATGCTATATGTCCTTCTTTGCCGCAGACTTGGCAGACCGGCCTCGGACCTTGATTGCCACCGCCATAATTCTGCTGACGGTATCCTCCATGACCGCCATTGACACGGTCGTTTCCACGATGACCGTTGCCGCGATCGTATCCACCGCGCTGATCATAACCACGTTGCTCGAAGTGACGCTGATCCTGGTAGTTGCCACGACCACCATTGCGCCCTCCACGATATCCACCACCACGGCCGCCCCGAGTAGCGGCATTCACCGACATATCTCCGCCGGTTGGGCTTTGATCTTCAAGCCGAGTGTTGTGGGTATACTTTATGGGTATATCGACGACATGGCCTGGATCCGGCAAGCCCGGGTGGCCCACCGACGGTGATGGTGGCATGTGGCCCATCGGGCGGCCCAGTTGCTGTTGATCGTGAAGGATGAAGTCCAGTCCAGGAACAAGGAGCCGGATCTTAACCGACCTACGAAGGAGGCCGGATCCGTGGAGGCCCATAAAGTATCCGGATCCAGCACGGCCTAGAAGGAAGGCGGATCCTTGACGTACACGGCAAGATATTGTACCGTAGTTAGGTAACTTGTATTCCGGCTAGGACTCTCCATGTAAACCCTAGATCCGTGCGCCTATATAAGCCGGATCCTGGGAGCCCTAGAGGCAGAACCACAACTCATTGTAACAACGCGAAAGCGCCCAGATAATTCCAGACAAGCAGCAGTAGGCCCTGTCCTCGAGCAGGTGTTTCGAAGCTGGGTAAATCGCGTACCACCGTCCCGAGAGCACTCCGCCCTATGGCCCCTACTTCTTTTCCCCCTCGTGAGGATCCCTCCTCTGAGGTACCGTCGATTAGGCAACGACAGTTGGCGCCCACCGTGGGGCCTGTGGCGTCTGGAGGCCGGAACCGGGAGGGTTCCGCCATGGGAAGCTACGACGACACCATCGCTGTGGGGCGTGTCCTCTACGCCGGAAATCTGCCAATCGTCCCTCCGGACGAGTGTTGGATTCCGGCTAGGACAAACCCCGTCAAGCTCTCCATCGTCCCAGTTGGCGGCATACACATCTTCATCGGGGAAACCGTCGATTCCGACGGAAACCCACTGGTAAGTAACGCAGACGCGACCGCCGCAGAGCTGGACGCTGTCGCGAAGATCCGATCTGAGATGCAGGAGCTTCCCAAGGAAGATTCCGCCTCGGATCTGGAATTTTCAAAGCCCACCCAATCCGCCCCTGAGCAGGAAACAACGGTGGAAGACCAATGCAGATCTGCCTGGGTCTCCCAGGTGTTAGAAAAGCAGAGGTGCCACTTCGTACACTTCTTGGCCCATACCGCCGGAACCGCCCCTCAAGAAGACGGAGCTGGTCCTGAGCAGGTAGAGGCACCGGAAAACGACGTGGATCCGGATCAGGCTGAGCCTATCGGAGAAAGCGAAACTCCGGTTGAAGAATCGATCTTGGGCAATCTGACCCCAATTTCGGGAGATACCCCCTCCATGGATACTGAAGAGTTCGATCGCAAGATAAGGGAATACGGATACGGTGATCAGCCTGAAGTTGAATCCGCCCAGCCTAAGAAGGTTCTCGCAACCGTAGCAGCGCTGGGACAACCTGGATCAGAAGAGGCAACCAACCAATCCGACCCTCAGCCATCCCGCCAAGGATCTCCAATGTCACGGGAGCGACCCCGCAGGGATTCTTCCTCGGAGGAACTCCTGTCACCTGAAGAGATGGTTGCACGAGCAGTTCTTAACAAACCTATAACCTCGGGCGACGCCGCAGATCCGGAGGCTCTAGAGGCCACGAGAAAGGAAATGCTGGCCACAGCCAAGAAGCTCGCCAATACCGCAGCCGCAATAAGGGATGAAAGGGCAGAAGCTGCAAATTTGATGGACCACTTCGAAAGACAGGATCGCGAAATTGCTGACACACTCGAGCATGTCAAGAGCATGAGGCAAGAGTGGGAAGTAAAGATGACCTATGCGCAGGCGGAGGCCGATCGAATCGTTAGAGAAGCAATTCCGCCCCGCAGAATCAATTTCGCCACGCCCGCAGAGCAGCAGCCGCTGGAAACCCCAAAGGATAACATGCTAAAAGCTGCGGAGCTATTGAACAAGAAAGACGAAGAAGTTGATATCAACTACCTCCGCAAACTTGTCGCTTCAGCAATGCAGCAGCAAAGCAAGGCGGATACCTCGCGCAGGTTAGAATCCAATCCGGATAATTGTGTATCTACCACGCAGAAGGACGCTCGCGCCAATCGACATCCCGACGATGAATCACACACCGGATCCTCGGAGCGCAGAAGAAAAGCCAGGGAATACCCAAATCCGATCCCCGTGCCGTCAAAGACGCCTTCGTCAGATCCAAGAAAGGGAAAGGATGCAATGTACTCTGGGCGAGACAAGTACCGCAACCCCTCTCCTCCGCCTAATGGTTACCCGCGACCCCCTCGCCGCCGTAGTCCAGCCGGAAACACCAGGCCCCCAGGGCATGGTGGGATTGTTATCCGCGACAACGTGCTGCCAAGAAACAGAAATAGGGAGCGCTCGCCGGAACCTCGCCGGAACCAGAACAACGATCGTGAGCCCGAGCCCAGGAGGAGTCGGAACGAGGAACGCGACCCAGAGCCTCGCCGGAGCCGCGACCCGGAACCTCGCCGGAGCCGGAACGACCAGGGCAGCCAGCGCCATGGCGAAGGCAGCCACAGAAGCCGGAGCCAGCACCGGGAAGGCCGAGGAGAATCGGAAGGTGGAAGCAAGAAGTCGGATCGACCACCTCGCAGGTCTCCCTCACCACCACCTAGCGGTGGCGGCGGAGGTGGAGGCGGAGGCGACGGCCGGAGATCTCGCTCTCGCTCACAATCTCCTCGCCACGGCCCGCGCGACGCGCGGGAACGCCTTAACGAATACAGAACCGACTACATTGGTCCGAAGTGCTTTGGCAGGATGATTCGAGAGGAACCAAAGCCAAGGATGAACCTCAAGCTACCAGGAAACTTGGAGCATTATGATGGCACCGAAAGGCCGGATACCTGGATTGAGGATTACTATAATGCAGTAACCTTTGCCGGAGGAACCCCTAACATCGCCTGCCACATGCTCCAGTTGTACCTTGTAGGTCCAGCCCGGATCTGGCTCAGTGACCTCGAGAAGACGGCCATCCTTTGCTGGTTCGACCTGAAGACCGCTTTCGAGAAACACTTCAGAGGCACCTACAAAAGACCTGCCACGGCAAGCGACTTGCAAGCCTGCATCCAGAAGAAGGGAGAAACCTCAAGACACTACCTCACACGATGGTTGGCATGCAGGAACGAGTGCAAAAACGTTGACCACACCACCGCCATGTACGCCTTCATTGGTGGACTGCAGAGGGGAGGATTGCTGAGGCATACGCTCACTCGTTTGGCTAACTCAAACAAACTGACTTTGGATGAAATGATCTCCATTGCCAGTGATCATACTGCCACCGATGATGACGCAGGCGGTGATCTCGCAGCTACAGCAATCCCCCTACATCAACAAAAGAAGAACCGTGATAACGGCAACAGCAGCAGCCATAAGCGCAAGAACCCTGATGACCAGAAGAGTGGCGGATCCGAGATGGTCGCCATGGCGTTTCAACGCGGAGGTTCAGGAGGCGGAAGAGGACGCGGCCGCGGAGGCGGAGCCGGCAGGGGTCAGCAGCATGGCACTGAGGTCACGGCTGGCGGATCCCGCGCCCCGCAAACCTATGAGGAGTACAGAGACATGCCTTGCCTGGCCCACTTAGATCCGGTTACAGGGAAGTCCACTCACACCAACCGTAACTGCAAATGGGTCAATGATCTAAAGAACGACCCGGAGGCAGGATACAAGCGAGCCCGGAAGCACCGCCCACGCGGCAAGGGAGGCAAGGGCAAGAACAAGGACAAAGAGGAAGATAGTTCCGAGGCGATGGATGAGGATGATAACTCGCCGGATCCCAAGGTAGGATCCGCAGGTAAATCCAACCCATTCGAGAAAAAGAGCGTGGGGGCTTACCACACTTTCCTCGGAACCCCAACAGTCCGCGCTGCCAAGTCAGCTACCCGGATCCTGAACGCCACAGTTCCGGCTGTGCCGCAGTATGTCAGGTGGTCGGAAGTCCCGTGCACATTTGATAGGGAGGATTACCCTGCCATTGTGCGAAAAGAATGCTACGCCTTGGTTGTAAGTCCCCGCATAGACGGGTATGACTTCTCCAAGTGCCTCATGGATGGTGGAGCCAGCTTGAACATCATGTACCTGGAGACTCTAGAGCGGATGAACCTCACCAAGGAACAGCTCAAACACAGCACAACTGAGTTTCATGGCGTGGTTCCGGGTAAGAAGGCGAATTCCCTCGGCAGCATCACACTTCCCGTGGCTTTTGGCGATGTTCACAATTTCCGCGAAGAGAAGATCACGTTTGAAGTTGTGCCCTTCAAGAGCTCCTACCACGTTATCTTCGGCATGCCCACCTACCACAAGTTCCACGCAAGAGCGTGCTACATCTACAACAAGCTCAAGATTCCGGGTCCTAAGGGTATGATTACCGTATCCGGAGACTACAAAAAGGCTCATGAGTGTGAGTTAGGCGAAGCCGCCTTCGCAGAGTCTGTGATATCTGGAGAAGAGCTGAAAGGCTACAGAGCCGCGGTGGATCCGACTGAGATGCAGACCACCAAGAAGCAGATCTCCGAGCACAAAAACTCCTTCAAGGCCGCGATAGAAACCAAGAAGCACGACCTCATCATAGGCGACCCTTCCAAGCAGGTTTTAGTCGGAGCCAACATGGACCCCAAATAGGAAGACGCGCTCGTCGAGTTCCTCCGCGCTAACATGGATATCTTCGCATGGCAACCTTCTGACATGTCCGGAGTACCTAGGGAACTCGCCGAGCACTACCTCAACACAAATCCGGGGGCTAAACCGGTGAAGCAAGCTATGCGACGCTTTGGAGATAAGAAGCGACGCGCCATAGGAATGGAACTAGCTAAGTTACTAGAGGCAGGTTTTGTAATAGAAGTTATCCACACCGATTGGGTCGCAAATCCCGTCCTTGTACCCAAAAAGAACACTGAAATACTAAGAATGTGCATCGATTACTCCGGCTTGAACAAGCATTGCCCGAAGGATCCGTTCCCCTTGCCGCGCATTGACCAAGTCATTGATTCGACGGCGGGGGCGGAACTTTTGTGTTTTCTTGATGCGTATTCCGGGTATCATCAGATCCGGATGAAGGAGTCTGACCAAAAGGCAACTTCGTTCATCACCCCCTTCGGCACTTACTGTTATGTCACCATGCCCTTTGGTTTGAAAAATGCAGGTGCCACCTACCAACGTACGATGCAGCGGTGCCTGAAGAACCAAATCGGCCGAAACGTGCACGCTTACGTCGACGACATCGCGGTCATGACCCGGAAAGGATCTGACTTGATCAGCGACCTCACAGAAACCTTCGACAACCTCCGCAGGTACAAGATGATGTTGAATCCGCTGAAGTGCGTCTTTGGCGTGCCGTAGGAAAACTCCTTGGCTTCATAGTCTCTCACAGAGGCATTGAGGTTAACCCGGAAAAAATCAAGGCAATCCTGTGTATCAAACGGCCAACTTGTCTTAAAGATGTGCAATGACTAACTGGTTGCGTCGCAGCAATCAGTAGGTTTGTTAGCCGTCTTGGCGAGAAGGCGCTACCTTTGTACAAGCTGCTGAAGAAAACAGACAAATTCGTCTGGGACGACGCAGCCGACGCAGCTCTTCGAGGGTTGAAGGAAATACTCACCTCCCCACCTATCTTGGCAGCCCTAGCAGAGTCAGAGCCAATGCTCCTTTATCTGGCAGCTACCAACAAAGTCATCAGCCTCGTCATCGTGGTGGAGCGAAAGGAAGAAGGTCATGAATAGGACGTCCAAAGACCTGTCTATTACATTAGCGAGGTACTGATGGAGTCAAAGCAAAGATACCCTCACTTTCAGAAGCTAGCTTATGGAGTGTTCCTAGGCAGCCGGAAGCTGAGACATTACTTCCAAGAGCACCTAGTAACAGTTGTGAGCAAGGCTCCGCTGTCAACAATTCTCAACAACGCTGACGCAACAGGGTGTACGGCTAAATGGGGCATCGAATTATCCGCCTTCGACATCGCTTACAAACCTAGGACCGCGGTTAAATCCCAAGTCTTGGCAGATTTCGTCGCAGATTGGACAGAAGCTCCGGATGCAAGTCTGGAGCCGGAACCAGAAACATGGGTCATGCACTTTGATGGATCCAAGCAGCATCAAGGCTCAGGAGCCGGAGTCACCCTGAAGTCCCCTACCGGAGAAGAACTGCAGTATGTTCTGCAGATCCACTTCGAAGCTACAAACAATATGGCGGAATACGAGGCTCTACTACACGGTCTGCGCATCGCAAAGGAAATCGGGATCAAGCACATTATATGTTGTGGAGATTCCGACCTGGTGGCACAACAAGTAGCCGGAACCTGGAACGCCAGAAACTCCGTCATGGCGGCCTACAGAGACGAAGTTGATGAGATCGCCAAGTGCTTCCTCGGATACGAAGTCAAGTATGTCAGGAGAGACGATAACACAGCGGCAGACATGCTATCCAAGCTCAGATCCGGCAGGAAGCAAATTCCGCCTGGTATTTTCTTGGAGCACCTACGGATACCCTCAGTTAAGGGCGCTAACCCAGAAAACCCAGAGGTGGCAGTATCTCCGGCAAAGGAAGTGATGGTCATCATTCCGGCTTGGACCCAGCCTTTCCTGGACTACCTCATCGATCAGAAGTTGCCAGAGGACGAGGTCTTCACGCGACAGATCGTCAGACGAGCAAGATCGTACACAATTGTTGATGGACAGCTCTACAAATGAAGTGCAACAGGGGTATTTCTCAAATGCGTCTCCAATCAAGATGGCATTGAAATCCTCAGAGAGATCCATGCAGGGGATTGCGGGCATCATGCCGCCCCAAGGTCCCTCGTTGCCAAAGCTTTCCGGCTAGGATTTTACTGGCTCACAGCTAAAGAAGATGCTGACAAGTTGGTAAAAACCTGCCGAGGTTGCCAGTACTATGCTACTCAACCAAATGCTCCAGCCCAAGAGCTGAAGACCATACCTATCACCTGGCCGTTTGCGGTCGGGGGGCTCGATATGGTTGGTAAGTTAAAAAGATCATCTCCTGGCGGTTTTGAATACCTTTTGGTCGCTGTTGACAAGTTCAGCAAATGGATCGAGGCTAAGCCAGTGAGAAAAGCCGACGGTGCTACGGCACTAAAATTTGTCTGCAGCCTCGTGATGAGATTCGGCATCCCACACAACATAATCATAGATAATGGCACAAACTTCGCTCAAGGAGAGTTGAGGGATTATTGTGAGACAGTAGGGATTCGGCTGGACCTTGCATCTGTGGCTCACCCACAATCCAATGGTCAAGTTGAAAGGGCTAACGGCCTAATATTATCAGGAATTAAGCCACGCCTTGAAGAACCGCTGCGACGAGCAGCTGGAGCTTGGGCTGGCGAGTTGGAAGCTGTATTGTGGAGTTTGCGAACTACCCCTAACAGGTCAACAGGGTTTACCCCTTTTTTCCTGGTATATGGATCCGAAGCCGTGCTTCCCTCCGACATCATTCACGATTCACCACGAGTTTCCGCCTATAATGAAGAAATAGCTGACGAGGCCAGACAGCTATCTGTGGACCTGATCGAGGAAGCTCGGAATTTAGCTGACCAGCGCTCCGCCATCTACCAGCAGAAGCTCCGACGCTATCACAGTCGTCGAGTTCGGAATCGCTCCTTCATGGCAGGAGACCTGGTCCTCCGCCTTCGACAGGTGAAAGACCATAAGCTGCAATCTCCATGGGAAGGACCCTTCGTCGTTAGCAAAGTGCTTCATAACGGGTCGTACTACCTTGTTGATTTCCGCGAGCTGAAGGATAGACCTGCTAATTGGCACCGGAAATGCAAGCGTGAGGATCCGGATGACATCTACGACGAGACAGATCGCCCTTGGAACATCGCACAGCTACGTCCTTTCTACACTTAGCATATTTTTTCCGAGTTACAAACTCTGTAATAGTTATACATGATCAATGAAATAAAGCTTATGGTTCACTCTTTGAGTCTTTTACCTCCTTTACTTGTTCATTTTAGATCGTGTATATTTTTCTGACTAAAACCGCAGAGCTGGATGTTTCCGCCTAGGCGTGTATGAAAGTTGTGATTTTCAAAATCGTCCTTTAGGACGTAAGCCTAAGTTTTCTGGTGGAAATTTTTTTTGTTACGAACTCGTGGATTCCTGGTAGCGACTTCCGGCACCTAGGCTGGGGGCTTGTTTCCGCGGTTATGGACGGACGCCATTGGGTTTCGTCACCGCAGGCGAGCGTTTCCGGCCAAAGGTTTTCCGGCTCGTGGAAGGTCAAACGAGCAAGCCGGAAAATTAACAAACCAGCACTTGCTTTTAACAAACGAAACATGCAAATAATTCTAACGGATAGCAGGATAAGTTTTCTGCCCACGCATAATTGTTTCGTCCCTAGATACTTAAGAATTAAATTTATATTACAAACCCTCGCTGGGGCCAAAATGATGCATTGTTTTTCCGCAGGACTAAGTTTTTACTTCTCCTTAACCGGAGAAGTTTCCACGTTGGCATCAGCTCCCCCTGCGTCAGTCGGAGCTTCCTTCTCTGCGTCTTTGGCAGGCGAAGAGACATCTTCATCTTCTTCCGCTCCAGCTGCAGTCGGAGAAGCAGCGCCACCTTGGTTCTTTGAGCTTGTCCACGTATACTGGCTTCCGGATTGGGCGGGCTTGTTTTCCGCTTCGCGATCCTCCAAAAGCTCAGCTTCGAGAGGTTCGTCAGCAGGAAGAACCACCTTCTCATAAAATTCATCATGGCGGATCCTCCGAGCAATGCGTGTATCATAGCCGCTAACCGCGTCAAGCAGCGCATTGACATCACATTCCGGAGGAACGCCAGAAGTCACCCGGTCCAGGTTTAAACTCGGATTATGCGCTAAGCACATAGCCAAGGACATGGCAGCTGCACCCCGTGCTGAAGAGGATTGCAGGTCCACAACCAGCTCCGGAAGCAAATCCATCCTCTTGATGAGCTTGCGCACATCGCAGGTTCGGCTCTTCTTGATGTTGAGGTTGTGATAGATTTTCCTGGAGGCGGAGATGAGATCCTTGCAGTCTTCTCCGGCCAGCTGAAGCAGGTCATCGCGCGGGAACTGGCTCCGACGTTCCTCGTCATATCCGAGTGGATCTGGAAGATGCAAATTTTGTTAAATACAACAAGTTACACATATGTTGTCGTATAAGTTTCGAGGACGTACCCATGACGTCGGAGTTGAGCAGGTCCCAGCAGCTCTCTGCTGTTTCCATATACTTGCGAAGACCTCCAATTTCTCTTTGCTGCTTCTGGATGATGTCGCTGTCAGTTTGTCTTTTCAGTTCAAACTCACCAGTTTTCCGAGCAAGCTCCGAGTTCTTCTCAGAAATTTTCTGTTCTGCCTCTGCGAGCTTTGCTTCAAGATTCTTCTGTGAAGCACGTAGAGTTTCCAACTCGGAGGAAGCTGCAGCGAGAGAAGAGGAGGCACCTGCTCATAGTTATATAAAGCATCAAGGTCGGAAGATGCGGAACATAACCCACAGCCGTCAGATAATCGGAAACCAACCTTGAGCTTCTGAAAGTTGTTTCTTCAGATCCGCATTCTCCGCCTGAAAGTGCTGGATTTTCTCCGCCTGGCTGATGGTCACACGACGCTGCAGCGCAATGTTTTTGTGCAACTCGTAATGCAGGGCTTTTTGTTCCTGCAAACACAGTCAGAAACGGAGCGAGTTCCGTCGTCATGGTTTAAGTCTTTCTAAAGCATTGTCGCTGGAAATTCTTTCCGCCATCATGCTTGGGGGCTACCACGACATTTAAAACTTTCCTTTCAGATTGAGTTCTCTAAAAGTATTCAGACGCTAACTGATAAAGTTTCCGCCTAAATACTTGGGGGCTACTGGGGAGTTACCTTTTGCTTGCAAACAAGCTTGTCGAAGAATTCGCCAATGTTTTTCTTGACGTCCTGGATCTCCGACGTTTCAACGTCCGGTTTGCCCCAGGCATTGTTTAGCATAGCATTGAGCAAATCTTGCTCCAGCTCCCACTTCTCTGCCTCCGTTAGTTTGTTAAAAAACTTCGTGGCATAGGCTTTCGGGGTGGAAGTAAGATCAGCCGGATCTCCAAAGTTTTTGGGGAAAACGACCATATCACCTGTGGTGGCTTCAGCTTTGCCAGAGGAATTAACTTCTGCCTCCCCCTGGTTTCGTCCTTCAGTTTCGTCGTTGATGGGACCCTTGCCGCCGGAACCATCTCCGCTCGCTCTGTCGCTGCTAACCGGAATTACTTCCGGTGGAGTGGGTGCGGCAGGAGTTGGAGACTGGTCCGCGGGAGGAGGAGAAGGCTGCAGGGGGGCTTGTGGAGCGCTCGGCGGAGCTGGCGTCAAAGGGCCAACGGCGGGAGATTTCTTCTGCATATACTTAGTGATATGCTCCTGAACATTGGTCCGCGCGGTGGTAGGGTTCGGATTCCTGTGAGCAAGTAAAATAAAAGTATACATAACACAGCTTACCAAGATAAACAACGCATGTTACTCGGAAGCTTACGCTGCGCCCGGAATGTTGGGACGTGAGGGTTTCCCTGCTGTCGAAAGCATCTTCAGGCGCTGGCGCTCCGCCTTCCTGGAGTCAAGCGGAGGTGGTTTGATCACCCTGGGTTTCTTGGCGGAAGCCTCGCCGCTGCCTCCGGCGTCGGAGCCAGAGACTTTGGCGCGGGAACGCTTTGTAGGTCGAGGAGCAGCCTTTCGGGGCACTCGTTCTTCTTCCTCCTCAGGGTCTTCCGGATCCTCTTCCACCGAGTCACCGCTAACGGGAACTCGGAGTATGGCGCGTAGGTTTTCCTCCGCCAGAGAGTCAAGCTGCGAAAAGGGTGAGCAGAACAAGTTAAACACTTAGAAAATTGTGAAAGGATAAAGGAATGCGAAGGATTAAGTGCTTACCGGAGGACATTTGTCGTGTGTGCTAATATCCTTAATCAGTTCCGGGACCTGTTGGCCCCTAGCAATTTTCACCAATATCTTGAACCTTCTCTTGGGGGAGTCGGCCGGAAGATCGTGGCGAGTGACTCGGAGGAGATCGTCCGCCCCAGTGTAAGTGCACATCAGGCGTGCGTTGTAGCGCAGGGGTTGGATCCTCCGGGTAAACCAGCTGAGGGTGAGCTGGGCCCCGGTTAGTCCATCATGAACTAACCAGGAAATCCTCCGCGCAGCCTTCTCCAGTATGGGTGATTGGGCAAGCGTGGGGATGAAGCTCCAGCTCGCCAATTCTTCCGGAGGCGTGTTGCTGAAGGGCGGGAGTCCATCGTGGACGCTCGGAACTGACGCGTTCTTCACATAAAACCATCCGGCGTTCCAGTACCGGACGGATTCGTGGGAGTCGTGAGGAGGATACATCCGACCAGAGCGGAGCATGAACGTCATACTTCCGCAGTTTAGCATAGCCTTGTCCTTCGTCTCTTTCTTCACTCGGAAAAAGAATTGCCATAGTTTGATGTCGGGTCGGATTCCGAGGTGCCCCTCGCAAAGAGTTGCGAAGTTCGAGAGCAGGAGGTAGGAGTTGGGGCAGATGTTGTGGGGCTGGAGCCCGTACGTGTCGAGGACGGAGAGGAAGAACTCCGAGCAAGGGAGTGATAATCCGCGCTCGACCCACGCCTTTGTCATAACGCGTTCATCCGCATCGGGTTTGGGAACGTCGGAGTCGCGCGTGAAACTCCAATGCTCGGAGATCATGCCTTCGTTTTGAAGCTCCCGGAGCTCCGCGTCAGTTGTCTCGCAGGGCCACTGATACGCGTACAACACACGTCCGTTGGGAACCCCAAGAGGAAGGTGTGATGCGTACAGCGGCAAGTTTTCCCTCAGTATGAAACCAAGGTTTATTGAACCAGTAGGAGCCAAGAAGCACGTTGAAGGTTGATGGCGGCGGGATGTAGTGCGGCGCAACACCAGGGATTCCGGCGCCAACGTGGAACCTGCACAACACAACCAAAGTACTTTGCCCCAACGAAACAGTGAGGTTGTCAATCTCACCGGCTTGCTGTAACAAAGGATTAGATGTATAGTGTGGATGATGATTGTTTGCAGAAAACAGTAGAACAGTATTGCAGTAGATTGTATTTCAGTATAGAGAATTGGACCGGGGTCCACAGTTCACTAGAGGTGTCTCTCCCATAAGATAAACAGCATGTTGGGTGAACAAATTACAGTTGGGCAATTGACAAATAAAGAGGGCATGACCATGCACATACATATTATGATGAGTATTGTGAGATTTAATTAGGCATTACGACAAAGTACATAGACCGCTATCCAGCATGCATCTATGCCTAAAAAGTCCACCTTCAGGTTATCATCCGAACCCCCTCTAGTATTAAGTTGCTAACAACAGACAATTGCATTAAGTATTGCGCGTAATGTAATCAGTGACTATATCCTCGAACATAGCACTAATGTTTTATCCCTAGTGGCAACAGCACATCCATAATCTTAGAGATTTCTGTCACTTCCCCAGATTCATGGAGACATGAACCCACTATCGAGCATAAATACTCCCTCTTGGAGTTACAAGCATCTACTTGGCCAGAGCATCTACTAGTAACGGAGAGCATGCAAGATCATAAACAACACATAGACATAACTTTGATAATCAACATAACAAGTATTCTCTATTCATCGGATCCCAACAAACGCAACATATAGAATTACAGATAGATGATCTTGATCATGTTAGGCAGCTCACAAGATCCGACAGTGAAGCACAATGGGGATAAGACAACCATCTAGCTACTGCTATGGACCCATAGTCCAGGGGTAGACTACTCACACATCACTCCGGAGGCGACCATGGCGGCGTGGAGTCCTCCGGGAGATGATTCCCCTCTCCGGCAGGGTGCCGGAGGCGATCTCCTGAATCCCCCGAGATGGGATTGGCGGCGGCGGCATCTCTGGAAGGTTTTCCGTATCGTGGCTCTCGATGCGGGGTTTCGCGACGGAGGCTTTAAGTAGGCGGAAGGGTAGGTCAGAGGCGGCACGAGGCCCACACCATAGGGCCGCGCGGCCGTGGCAGGGCCGCGCCGCCCTAGGGTGTGGCCACCTCGTGGCCCCACTTCGTCTCCTCTTCGGTCTTCTGGAAGCTTCGTGGCAAAATAGGACCCTGGGCGTTGATTTCATCCAATTCCGAGAATATTTCGTTACTAGGATTTCTGAAACCAAAAACAGCAGAAAACAAGAATCGGCACTTCGGCATCTTGTTAATAGGTTAGTTCCAGAAAATGCACGAATATGACATAAAGTGTGCATAAAACATGTAGATATCATCAATAATGTGGCATGGAACATAAGAAATTATCGATACGTCGGAGACGTATCAGCATCCCCAAGCTTAGTTCTGCTCGTCCCGAGCAGGTAAAACGATAACAAAGATAATTTCTGGAGTGACATGCCATCATAACCTTGATCATACTATTTGTAAAGCATATGTAGTGAATGCAGCGATCAAAACAATGTATATGACATGAGTAAACAAGTGAATCATATAGCAAAGACTTTTCATGAATAGTACTTCAAGACAAGCATCAATAAGTCTTGCATAAGAGTTAACTCATAAAGCAATAATTCAAAGTAAAAGAATTGAAGCAACACAAAGGAAGATTAAGTTTCAGCGGTTGCTTTCAACCTCTAACATGTATATCTCATGGATATTGTCATCATAGAGTAATATAATAAGTGCAATATGCAAGTATGTAGGAATCAATGCACAGTTCACACAAGTGTTTGCTTCTTGAGGTGGAGAGAAATAGGTGAACTGACTCAACAATGAAAGTAAAAGAATGGTCCTCCATAGAGGAAAAGCATCGATTGCTATATTTGTGCTAGAGCTTTGATTTTGAAAACATGAAACAATTTTGTCAACGGTAGTAATAAAGCATATGTATCATGTAAATTATATCTTACAAGTTGCAAGCCTCATGCATAGTATACTAATAGTGCCCGCACCTTGTCCTAATTAGCTTGGACTACCGGATCATCACAATGCACATGTTTTAACCAAGTGTCACAAAGGGGTACCTCTATGCACTTTGTACAAAGGTCTAAGGAGAAAGCTCGCATTGGATTTCTCGCTATTGATTATTCTCAACTTAGACATCCATACCGGGACAACATAGACAACAGATAATGGACTCGTCTTTTATGCATAAGCATGTAACAACAATTAATAATTTTCTCATATGAGATTGAGGATATATGTCCAAAACTGAAACTTCCACCATGGATCATGGCTTTAGTTAGCGGCCCAATGTTCTTCTCTAACAATATGCATGCTTAACCATAAGGTGGTAGATCTCTCTTACTTCAGACAAGACGAACATGCATAGCAACTCACATGAAATTCAACAAAGAGTATTTGATGGCGTCCCCAGTGAACATGGTTATCGCACAACAAGCAACTTAATAAGAGATAAAGTGCATAAGTACATATTTAATACCACAATAGTTTTTAAGCTATTTGTCCCATGAGCTATATATTGCAAAGGTGAATGATGGAATTTTAAAGGTAGCACTCAAGCAATTTACTTTGGAATGGCGGAAAATACCATGTAGTAGGTAGGTATGGTGGACACAAATGGCATAGTGGTTGGCTCAAGTATTTTGGATGCATGAGAGGTATTCCCTCTCGATACAAGGTTTAGGCTAGCAAGGCTTATTTGAAACAAACACAAGGATGAACCGGTGCAGCAAAACTCACATAAAAGACATATTGTAAACATTATAAGACTCTACACCGTCTTCCTTGTTGTTCAAACTCAATACTAGAAATTATCTAGACCTTAGAGAAACCAAATATGCAAACCAAATTTTAACATGCTCTATGTATTTCTTCATTAATGGGTGCAAAGCATATGATGCAAGAGCTTAAACATGAGCACAACAATTGCCAAGTATCACATTATCCAAGACATTATAGCAAATTACTACATGTATCATTTTCCAATTCCAACCATATAACAATTTAACGAAGAAGAAACTTCGCCATGAATACTATGAGTAGAGCCTAAGGACATACTTGTCCATATGCTACAGCGGAGCGTGTCTCTCTCCCATAAAGTGAATGCTAGGATCCATTTTATTCAAACAAAACAAAAACAAAAACAAACCGACGCTCCAAGAAAAGCACATAAGATGTGATGGAATAAAAATATAGTTTCAGGGGAGGAACCTGATAATGTTTCGATGAAGAAGGGGATGCCTTGGGCATCCCCAAGCTTAGACGCTTGAGTCTTCTTGATATATGCAGGGGTGAACCACCGGGGCATCCCCAAGCTTAGAGCTTTCACTCTCCTTGATCATGTTGCATCATACTCCTCTCTTGATCCTTGAAAACTTCCTCCACACCAAACTTAGAACAACTCATTAGAGGGTTAGTGACAATAAAAATTAACATGTTCAGAGGTGACACAATCATTCTTAACACTTCTGGACATTGCATAAAGCTACTGGACATTAATGGATCAAAGAAATTCATCCAACATAGCAAAAGAGGCAATGCGAAATAAAAGGCAGAATCTGCCAAAACAGAACAGTTCGTATTGACGAATTTTATCGAGGCACCAGACTTGCTCAAATGAAAATGCTCAAATTGAATGAAAGTTGCGTAAATATCTGAGGATCACTCATGTAAATTGGCATAATTTTCTGAGTTACCTACAGAGAAAACAGCCCAGATTCGTGACAGCAAAGAAATCTGTTTCTGCGCAGTAATCCAAATCTAGTATGAACTTTTCTATCAACGACTTTACTTGGCACAACAAAACACTAAACTAAGATAAGGAGAAGTTGCTACAGTAGTAAACAACTTCCAAGACACAAAATAAAAACCAAGTACTGTAGTAAAAACCATGGGTTGTCTCCCATAAGCGCTTTTCTTTAACGCCTTTCAGCTAGGCGCAGAAAGTGTGTATCAAGTATTATCAAGAGACGAAGTGTCAACATCATAATTTGTTCTAATAATAGAATCAAAAGGTAACTTCATTCTCTTTCTAGGGAAGTGTTCCATACCTTTCTTGAGAGGAAATTGATATTTAATATTACCTTCCTTCATATCAATGATAGCACCAACAGTTCGAAGAAAAGGTCTTCCCAATATAATGAGACAAGATGCATTGCATTCAATATCCAAGACAACAAAATCAACGGGGACAAGGTTATTGCTAACGGTAATGCGAACATTATCAACTTTCCCCAAAGGTTTCTTTGTAGAATGATCAGCAAGATTAACATCCAAATAACAATTTTTCAGCGGTGGCAAGTCAAGCATATTATAAATTTTCTTAGGCAGAATGGAAATACTTGCACCAAGATCACATAAAGCATTACAATCAAAATCTTTAACCTTCATCTTAATGATGGGCTCCCAACCATCCTCTAGCTTTCTAGGAATAGAGGCTTCACGCTCTAGTTTCTCTTCTCTAGCTTTTATGAGAGCATTTGTAATATGTTGCGTGAAAGCCAAATTTATAGCACTAGCATTAGGAATTTTAGCAAGTTTTTGCAAGAACTTTATAACTTCAGAGATGTGGCAATCATCAAAATTCAAACCATTATAATCTAAAGCAATGGGATCATCATCCCCAATGTTGGAAAAAATTTCAGCAGCTTTAGTTTTAGCAGTTTCAGGCAGTTTCTCGCGCTTTGCATTAGAAGTGGAAACATTGCTAACACCAATTCTTTTATTATTAATAGTAGGAGGTGCAGCAACATGTGTAGCATTAGCATTACTAGTCGTGGTAATAGTCCAAACTTTAGCTACATTCTTCTCTTTAGCTAGTTTTTCATTTTCTTCTCTATCCCACCTAGCACGCAGTTCAGCCATCAATCTTATATTCTCATTAATTCTAACTTGGATGGCATTTGCTGTAGTAACAATTTTATTTTCAATATCCCTACTAGGCATAACTTTTGATTTCAAAAGATCAACATCAGCAGCAAGACTATCGACTTTAGAAGCAAGTATATCAATTTTCCCAAGCTTTTCTTCAACAGATTTGTTAAAAGCAGTTTGTGTACTAATAAATTCTTTAAGCATGGCTTCAAGTCCAGGGGGTGTGTTCCTATTATTATTGTAAGAATTCCCATAAGAATTAGCATAACCGTTACCATTATTATAAGGATATGGCCTATAGTTATTACTAGAATTGTTCCGATAAGCATTGTTGTTGAAGTTATTATTTTTAATGAAGTTTACATCAACATGTTCTTCTTGGGCAACCAATGATGCTAACGGAACATTATTAGGATCAACATTAGTCCTATCATTCACAAGCATAGACATAATAGCATCAATCTTATCACTCAAGGAAGAGGTTTCTTCGACAGAATTTACCTTCTTACCTTGTGGAGCTCTTTCCGTGTGCCATTCAGAGTAATTGATCATCATATTATCAAGAAGCTTTGTTGCTTCACCAAGAGTGATGGACATAAAGGTACCTCCAGCAGCTGAATCCAATAAATTCCGCGAAGAAAAATTTAGTCCTGCATAGAAGGTTTGGATGATCATCCAAGTAGTCAGTCCATGGGTTGGACAATTTTTAACCAGAGATTTCATTCTTTCCCATGCTTGTGCAACATGTTCAGTATATAATTGTTTAAAATTCATTATGCTACTCCTCAAAGATATAATTTTAGCAGGGGGATAATATCTACCAATAAAAGCATCCTTGCATTTAGTCCATGAATCAATACTATTCTTAGGCAGAGATAGCAACCAATCTTTAGCTCTTCCTCTTAATGAGAAAGGGAACAAATTTAATTTTATAATGTCACCATCTACATCCTTATACTTTTGCATTTCACATAGTTCAACAAAATTATTAAGATGGGCAGCAACATCATCAGAACTAACACCAAAAAATTGCTCTCGCATAACAAGATTTAGTAAAGCAGGTTTAATTTCAAAGAATTCTGCTGTGGTAGCAGGTGGAGCAATAGGTGTGCATAAGAAATCATTATTATTTGTGGTTGTGAAGTCACACAACTTAGTATTTTCAGGGGTAGCCATTTTAGCAACAGTAAATAAAGCAAACTAGATAAAGTAAATGCAAGTAACTAATTTTTTTTTGTGTTTTTTATATAGCAAACAAGATAGCAAATAAAGTAAAACTAGCAACTAATTTTTTTGTATTTTGATTTAGTGCAGCAAACAAAGTAGTAAATAAAACTAAGCAAGACAAAAACAAAGTAAAGAGATTGGGAAGTGGAGACTCCCCTTGCAGCGTGTCTTGATCTCCCCGGCAACGGCGCCAGAAAAAGAGCTTGATACGCGTACAACACGCGTCCGTTGGGAACCCCAAGAGGAAGGTGTGATGCGTACAGCGGCAAGTTTTCCCTCAGTATGAAACCAAGGTTTATCGAACCAGTAGGAGCCAAGAAGCACGTTGAAGGTTGATGGCGGCGGGATGTAGTGCGGCGCAACACCAGGGATTCCGGCGCCAACGTGGAACCTGCACAACACAACCAAAGTACTTTGCCCCAACGAAACAGTGAGGTTGTCAATCTCACCAGCTTGATGTAACAAAGGATTAGATGTATAGTGTGGATGATGATTGTTTGCAGAAAACAGTAGAACAGTATTGCAGTAGATTGTATTTCAGTATAGAGAATTGGACCGGGGTCCACAGTTCACTAGAGGTGTCTCTCCCATAAGATAAACAGCATGTTGGGTGAACAAATTACAGTTGGGCAATTGACAAATAAAGAGTGCATGACCATGCACATACATATTATGATGAGTATTGTGAGATTTAATTGGGCATTACGACAAAGTACATAGACCGCTATCCAGCATGCATCTATGCCTAAAAAGTCCACCTTCAGGTTATCATCCGAACCCCCTCCAGTATTAAGTTGCTAACAACAGACAATTGCATTAAGTATTGCGCGTAATGTAATCAGTGACTATATCCTCGAACATAGCACTAATGTTTTATCCCTAGTGGCAACAGCACATCCATAATCTTAGAGATTTCTGTCACTTCCCCAGATTCACGGAGACATGAACCCACTATCGAACATAAATACTCCCTCTTGGAGTTACAAGCATCTACTTGGCCAGAGCATCTACTAGTAACGGAGAGCATGCAAGATCATAAACAACACATAGACATAACTTTGATAATCAACATAACAAGTATTCTCTATTCATCGGATCCCAACAAACGCAACATATAGAATTACAGATAGATGATCTTGATCATGTTAGGCAGCTCACAAGATCCGACAATGAAGCACAATGGGGATAAGACAACCATCTAGCTACTGCTATGGACCCATAGTCCAGGGGTAGACTACTCACACATCACTCCGGAGGCGACCATGGCGGCGTGGAGTCCTCCGGGAGATGATTCCCCTCTCCGGCAGGGTGCCGGAGGCGATCTCCTGAATCCCCCGAGATGGGATTGGCGGCGGCGGCGTCTCTGGAAGGTTTTCGTATCGTGGCTCTCGGTACTGGGGGTTTCACGACGGAGGCTTTAAGTAGGCGGAAGGGCAGGTCAAGAGGCGGCACGAGGGGCCCACACCATAGGGCCGCGCGGCCAGGGCAAGGGCCGCGCCGCCCTAGGGTGTGGCCACCTCGTGGCCCCACTTCGTCTCCTCTTCGGTCTTCTGGAAGCTTCGTGGCAAAATAGGACCCTGGGCGTTGATTTCATCCAATTCCGAGAATATTTCGTTACTAGGATTTCTGAAACCAAAAACAGCAGAAAACAACAACTGGCACTTCGGCATCTTGTTAATAGGTTAGTTCCAGAAAATGCACGAATATGACATAAAGTGTGCATAAAACATGTAGATATCATCAATAATGTGGCATGGAACATAAGAAATTATCGATACGTCGGAGACGTATCAGCCACCATTGACCCCGCATCCCTTCACGGCTCCGGGCCTTGGAAGCTTTCTTGTTTTCCACCTCTTGTACCTTGGCTGCCATTCTAGCTTGGCCTTGTAGATCCTCTTCGAGCTCTTGGGCTGTTGGGATCCGGCCTAGTAAAGTACTGGAAGAGGCGGAGAACGGTTGAGCAAGCCTAACGTCGGAAACATATGGTGGTAGATACGCAATGGGATCCGGGCAAAATGGTTCCACGGCACTGGGATCCGGGCTACTCGGAGAACTACCAGTGCAGTGAGGAGAACCATGAGACATGCTTCCCGCTGCACCCATGCGAGCTAAGTTGAGTAACCGGAAAATCTACACTACAACTACTTTTTCTTCTACAAGACCGGTGCACGTACCGGCAATGGCGCGACGGTCCGGCGAAGCTCCGGCGAAGTAGAGGTCGATGAGCTAGCGGTTTCGAGCCTCTGATGACCCCGAATCGGCGGCGGAGTTGATTTCCTGGTCAACCGTGGCAATCTTGGTTCGAGGAGAGGTTTGGGATGGCAGCACGCGAAGCTAACTGTGGCAAAGTTCGCCGGAGTTGAGATCCGTCGGGCGGCGCGACGCGAGGAGGAAGATGAAGTGGTGAGGAGCGGTGAAAGAATGAAGAGTTACCGCGGGCGAGGGTTATATATAGACCTCGCGCGGAGATTCGTGTTTCGGATCTGACGGTAGAAACTGAACAGTCACGCCGTTGGATGATCAACGCGTGTCTTAGGTCAAATAATGGTAAAATGACGTGGAGGTAACTTAACTGTGCGCTCCCGAAATTTCCGGCTAGAAGATTTGTATCTCCGAAAATTTAGCGCGGGAAAAAAGGAAGTTGTGCGCGGGAAAAGTGGGCTTTCCGTTTCATTACCAGTCCAGAAGAAAGGAAGATTTCCGAATAGATGATACCGGAAATAAGTAAAGGTTTTTGAAGCTCTCCAAGATTCTCTTCGGATCCAAGCTGAATGAAGTCGGAGGAATGATGAATCTCGGAAAACTTCGGGGGCTACTGTTGTGGGTATACTTTATGGGTATATCGACGATATGGCCTGGATCCGGCAAGCCCGGGTGGCCCACCGACGGTGATGGTGGCATGTGGCCCATCGGGCGGCCCAGTTGCTGTTGATCGTGAAGGATGAAGTCTAGTCCAGGAACAAGGAGCCGGATCTTAACCGACCTACGAAGGATGCCGGATCCGTGGAGGCCCATAAAGTATCCGGATCCAGCACGGCCTAGAAGGAAGGCGGATCCTTGACGTACACGGCAAGATATTGTACCGTAGTTAGGTAACTTGTATTCCGGCTAGGACTCTCCATGTAAACCCTAGATCCGTGCGCCTATATAAGCCGGATCCTGGGAGCTCTAGAGGCAGAACCACAACTCATTGTAACAACGCGAAAGCGCCCAGATAATTCCAGACAAGCAGCAGTAGGCCCTGTCCTCGAGCAGGTGTTCCGAAGCTGGGTAAATCGCGTACCACCGTCCCGGGAGCACTCCGCCCTATGGCCCCTACTTCTTTTCCCCCTCGTGAGGATCCCTCCTCCGAGGTACCGTCGATTAGGCAACGACACCGAGCTTCATAGGACACCAGCTGGGCATACAGGTGATACGTCTCCGACGTATCGATAATTTCTTATGTTCCATGCCACATTATTGATGATATCTACATGTTTTATGCATACTTTATGTCATATTTATGCATTTTCCGACACTAACATATTAACGAGATGCCGAAGAGCCAGTTGCTGTTTTCTGCTGTTTTTGGTTTCAGAAATCCTAGTAAGGAAATATTCTCGGAATTGGACGAAATCAACGCCCAGCGGCCTATTTTCACACGAAGCTTCCAGAAGACCGAAGATGATACGAAGTGGGGCCACGAGGTGGCCAGACGCTAGGGCGGCGCGGCCCAAGCCCTGGCCGCGCCGGCCTAGTGTGTGGGCCCCCTGTCAGGCCCCCTGACCTATCTCCTCCGCCTACTTATAGCCTTCGCCGCGAAACCCCCAGTACCGAGAGCCACGATACGGAAAACCTTCCAGAGCCGCCGCCGCCATCAATCCCATCTCGGGGGATTCAGGAGATCGCCTCCGGCACCCTGCCGGAGAGGGGAATCATCTCCCGGAGGACTCTTCACCGCCATGGTCGCCTCCGGAGTGATGAGTGAGTAGTTCACCCCTGGACTATGGGTCCATAGCAGTAGCTAGATGGTCGTCTTCTCCTAATTGTGCTTCATTGTCGGATCTTGTGAGCTGCCTAACATGATCAAGATCATCTATCTGTAATGCTATATGTTGTGTTTGTTGGGATCCGATGGATAGAGAATACTATGTTATGTTGATTATCAATCTATTACCTATGTGTTGTTTATGATCTTGCATGCTCTCCGTTATTAGTAGAGGCTCTGGCCAAGTTTTTACTCTTAACTCCAAGAGGGAGTATTTATGCTCGATAGTGGGTTCATGCCTCCATTAAATCTGGGACAGTGACAGAAAGTTCTAAGGTTGTGGATGTGCTGTTGCCACTAGGGATAAAACATTGATGATATGTCTGAGGATGTAGTTATTGATTACATTACGCACCATACTTAATGCCATTGTCTGTTGTTTTCAACTTAATACTGGAAGGGGTTCGGATGATAACCTGAAGGTGGACTTTTTAGGCATAGATGCATGCTGGATAGCGGTCTATGTACTTTGTCGTAATGCCCAATTAAATCTCACAATATTCATCATATCATGTATGTGCATTGTCATGCCCTCTCTATTTGTCAATTGCCCAACTGTAATTTGTTCACCCAACATGCTATTTATCTTATGGGAGAGACACCTCTAGTGAACTGTGGACCCCGGTCCATTCTTTTACATCGAATACAATCTACTGCAATACTTGTTCTACTGTTTTCTGCAAATAATCATCATCCACACTATACATCTAATCCTTTGTTACAGCAAGCCGGTGAGATTGACAACCTCACTGTTTCGTTGGGGCAAAGTACTTTGGTTGTGTTGTGCAGGTTCCACGTTGGCGCCGGAATCCCTGGTGTTGCGCCGCACTACATCTCGCCGCCATCAACCTTCAACGTGCTTCTTGGCTCCTACTGGTTCGATAAACCTTGGTTTCTTACTGAGGGAAAACTTGCCGCTGTACGCATCACAGCTTCCTCTTGGGGTTCCCAACGGACGCGTGCTGTACGCGTATCAAGCTCTTTTTCTGGCGCCGTTGCCGGGGAGATCAAGACACGCTGCAAGGGGAGTCTCCACATCCCAATCTCTTTACTTTGTTTTTGTCTTGCTTTATTTTATTTACTACTTTGTTTGCTGCACTAAATCAAAATACAAAAAAATTAGTTGCTAGTTTTACTTTATTTGCTATCTTGTTTGCACTCTATATCAAAAACACAAAAAAAAATAGTTACTTGCATTTTACTTTTGTTACCATGTCTAGTTGTGCACCTGTTACTTCTTCACCTGAGGAATTAGTCTTCACTTTTAAACAAGGGGATGAGGAAAGTTTTAAAGATGCTTGGTCCAGAATTTTTGATTCTTATCGTAAAGCTGAACCTCAAATGACTCTAAGTTTGCTCCTTAGTAACTTTTATTTTGGGCTTATGATTCGCTATAGATATGCCTTGGATGCTTTAGTGGGAGGAGATTTCCTTCATTGCAATGGGGATCAAGCTTTTAATGCCATAAAGAAGTTGGTTGCATCACATGATTCAGCTAATAACTTTGATTCAGCCCTTATTAGCATTTATAATAGATTAAACACTCTTGAGACAAGTGCATCTCGCTTGAACGAAAATTATAGATATGTTCGTAACCGTCTTGATCAAGTTCTAGTGAACTTTGAACCTTCATTATGGGATCCTACTATTAAAGTTGTTATCGGTGATCAAACTCTTCATGCCAATTATGATATTATGTCTGAATTTTGCCTTATGCCTAAGAGTATTCATGAATCTTTGGCACTTTGGGGATTCGTTGAAGGGGGAGAAGGAATAACTCTTATTGATAACTCTGTTATAATTCCTAAGGGAATAGCTGCGGGTGTGCATACAACCATTCTTGGAAGAACAATATCCATTGATTATCTTGTTATTGAATGTGTAGGAACAGGACAAATCACACTCGGAAGATCCCTGCTAAAACTATTGGGAGCAGTCATAGATATGGGAGAAGGCACCCTAAAATTCACCTCTACACCGGGGGGTAGACATGTATTCCCTAAAACAAAGAGTAAGAAAAATAACAAGAAAGGTAGGTTCAAAACCCAAGGTAATGTTGGTGCATCATCTCTTGATAACACTTGATATACACTTTCTGCGCCTAGCTGAAAGGCGTTAAAGAAAAGCGCTTATGGAAGACAACCCATGTTTTTACTACAGTACTTTTATTTCATATTTGAGTCTTAGAAGTTGTTACTACTGTAGAAACCTCTCCTTATCTTAGTTTTGTGCACTGTTGTGCCAAGTAAAGTCTTTGATAGTAAGGTTCATACTAGATTTGGATTACTGCGCAGAAACAGATTTCTTTGCTGTCACGAATCTGGGCCTAATTCTTTGTAGGTAACTCAGAAAATTATGCCAATTTACGTGAGTGATCCTCAGATATGTACGCAACTTTCATTCAATTTGAGAATTTTCATTTGAGCAAGTCTGGTGCCTCTTAGAAATTCGTCTTTACGAACTGTTCTGTTTTGACAGATTCTGCCTTTTATTTCGCATTGCCTGTTTTGCTATGCTTGATGGATTTTTCGATTCCATTAACTTTCAGTAGCTTTGTGCAATGTCCAAAAGTGTTAAGAATGATTGTGTCACCTCTGAACATGTGAATTTTAATTGTGCACTAACCCTCTAATGAGTTGTTTTGAGTTTGGTGTGGAGGAAGTTTTCAAGGATCAAGAGAGGGAGATGATACAATATGATCAAGGAGAGTGAAAGCTCTAAGCTTGGGGATGCCCCGGTGGTTCACCCCTGCATATTTCAAGAAGACTCAAGCGTCTAAGCTTGGGGATGCCTTGGGCATCCCCTTCTTCATCGACAACATTATCAGGTTCCTCTAGTGAAACTATATTTTTATTCCACCACATCTTATGTACTTTGCTTGGAGCGTCGGTTTGTTTTTGTTTTTGTTTTGTTTTAATAAAATGGATCCTAGCATTCATTGTGTGCGAGAGAGACACGCTCCGCTGTTGCATATGGACAAATATGTCCTTAGGCTTTACTCATAGTATTCATGGCGAAAGTTTCTTCTTCGTTAAATTGTTGTATGGTTGGAAACGGGAAATGTTGCATGTGGTAGTGTATAATAAAATACTTGTAGAACATTGAGCTTTGATAACTTGATTCTTTGCAAATGTTTTGAGGTATTTAGATGGTAAGGCTTGCTGGATAAATGAGTTACAATTAGTAGTGGATTGTTGTCTTTAAGCTTGTGCCGTACTACAAACTCTATTTAAATAGTTGAAGGTGTAGTTGGACTTGATAGCTTTCCATGTCTGAGAGTTCATCGTAATAACTAAGTTGTGCTGAAGGTCGAGGGAGCTAGCGGGGTACTTGTGCCACCGTGAACGGCCCTCCTTGGAGTAAATTTTAATCATGCTCTTAATGATGAACCTGCTAGTTGTTTGCAATAAGCTTGTGAGTTCTTTTTGACTAATGTTAAGCTACGGTTTTTGGCACTTCCACCATCCAAATTTGCTAGCCTCTTCGGTACTGTGCATTGCCTTTTGCTCACATTGAGAATTGTGCATACTTCGCCGGTACATCCAAACCCGTGGGAGAACTTTCTCTTGTTCTCCTACACATAAGCCCATACATCTCCTCAAAACAGCCACCATACCTACCTACCACAGCATTTCCATAGCTGTTCCGAGATATATTGCCATGCAACATCCATTTTACATTACATGCCATGTTGTCATTTATTATTTATATATTGCTTTGCATGATCATATACAGCTGATGTGTGGTTTACCCATGTTACGCTAGATCATTGCACATCCTGCTACACTGGCAGAGGCATACAGTTTCATACATCATGTTTCATTCATTATGAGTTATTTGTACCAAAAAGTGTGTTGTCATATTAGGATGTTGCCCCTAAAAATGAAAAGAGCCGTGGAGGCCATCAAAAAGAAAAAAAAAGAAAAAAAACGAAAAGAAAGAAAAAAGAAAAAAGAAAAAAGAAAAAAAAGAGAATAAAGAAAAAGGGGGCAGCATTACTATCTTTTATCCACACTTGTGCTCATGTTTTAGCACCCGCATTATTCATAGTCATCATTTGTGCTCATGTTTAGCACCTACACTTCATATGAGAGAGTTTTCATGTTTTACTAGTATAACTATGTGGGGAATTTACACTATAGAACTTGGGTTGTATATTCCAATGATGAGCCTCCTCAAAAGTGCTCTAGGTCTTCGTGAGCAACCAAGTTGGATGCACCCCCACTAGTTCCATTGGAGAGCTTTCATACACATATAGCTCTATGTGCATCCGTTGCATGGTAATCACTACTCCTTGCATAGCTTCAATCATAAGGCTTCCTCTTGTCTAATGGTCATTTACAGCTTTGAAAGCCTTTCTTCCATTTGGCCTTCCAAACCCCCATTAACGTTCTTTATGCCATAACATCCTGGTGCTAATACCAAATGCTTGCGCTCACCGGTTGAGTAGACTTCGAAACAGTTGATTCATGACGTTCATGTTTATGTTTACTTGACTGAATCCTTCTTATATTGTGAAAATTTACTTGATGCTTGGAATGAAGGATAGAACTTCTACGCTGAATACTTAACACATCCTTAATGAACTTTGTACGGTTTCATGTCTTTAAAGCAATAGTTCATGAAAACTTCTAGCTTGTTTAACTCTTGCATTATCATCTCTTATATCAATATAGATACTTGCTTTGAATGATTTGATCTCAGCTCATATGCTTACAATAGTATGATCAAGGTTATGATGGCATGTCACTCCAGAAATTATCTTTGTTATCGTTTACCTGCTCGGGACGAGCAGAAACTAAGCTTGGGGATGCTGATACGTCTCCGATGTATCGATAATTTCTTATGTTCCATGCCACATTCTTGATGATATCTACATGTTTTATGCATACTTTATGTCATATTTATGCATTTTCCGGCACTAACCTATTAACGAGATGCCGAAGAGCCGATTCTTTGTTTTACGTCGTTTTTGGTTTCAGAAATCCTAGTAAGGAAATATTCTCGGAATTGGACGAAATCAACGCCGAGGGGCCTATTTTCACACGAAGCTTCCAGAAGACCGAAGATGATACGAAGTGGGGCCACGAGGTGGCCACACAGCAGGGCGGCGCGGCCCAAGCCCTGGCCGCGCCGGCCTAGCGTGTGGGGCCCTCGTGTGGCCCCCTGACCTATCTCCTCCGCCTACTTAAAGCCTTCGTCGCGAAACCCCCGATGCAGGAGCCACGATACGAAAAACCTTCCAGAGACGCCGCCGCCGCCAATCCCATCTCGGGGGATTCAGGAGATCGCCTCCGGCACCCTGCCGGAGAGGGGAATCATCTCCCGGAGGACTCTTCACCGCCATGGTCGCCTCCGGAGTGATGAGTGAGTAGTTCACCCCTGGACTATGGGTCCATAGCAGTAGCTAGATGGTCGTCTTCTCCTAATTGTGCTTCATTGTCGGATCTTGTGAGCTGCCTAACATGATCAAGATCATCTATCTGTAATGCTATATGTTGTGTTTGTTGGGATCCGATGGATAGAGAATACTATGCTATGTTGATTATCAATCTATTACCTATGTGTTGTTTATGATCTTGCATGCTCTCCGTTATTAGTAGAGGCTCTGGCCAAGTTTTTACTCTTAACTCCAAGAGGGAGTATTTATGCTCGATAGTGGGTTCATGCATCCATTAAATGCAGGACAAGTGATGAGAAAGTTCTAAGGTTGTGGATGTGTTTTTGCCACTAGAGATAAAACATTGATGCTATGTCCGAGGATGTAGTTATTGATTACATTACGCACCATACTTAATGCAATTGTCTGTTGTTTTCAACTTAATACTGGAAGGGGTTCGGATGATAACCTGAAGGTGGACTTTTTAGGCATAGATGCATGCTGGATAGCGGTCTATGTACTTTGTCGTAATGCCCAATTAAATCTCACAATATTCATCATATCATGTATGTGCATTGTCATGCCCTCTCTATTTGTCAATTGCCCAACTGTAATCTGTTCACCCAACATGCTATTAATCTTATGGGAGAGACACCTCTAGTGAACTGTGGACCCCGGTCCATTCTTTTACATCGAATACAATCTACTGCAATACTTGTTCTACTGTTTTCTGCAAACAATCATCATCCACACTATACATCTAATCCTTTGTTACAGCAAGCCGGTGAGATTGACAACCTCACTGTTTCGTTGGGGCAAAGTACTTTGGTTGTGTTGTGCAGGTTCCACGTTGGCGCCGGAATCCCTGGTGTTGCGCCGCACTACATCTCGCCGCCATCAACCTTCAACGTGCTTCTTGGCTCCTACTGGTTCGATAAACCTTGGTTTCTTACTGAGGGAAAACTTGCCGTTGTACGCATCACACCTTCCTCTTGGGGTTCCCAATGGACGCGTGCTGTACGCGTATCAACAGGTCACTCAAACTGATTGATTTCTCGGCTTTGATCGGGGCAGTGATGGCAGCGACAAAACCATTGTAGGTCTCGTCGTTCAAGCCAGCCAGTACATATGATATGACATCCTCATTGTCCAAGGGTTTTCCTGCGGTAGCCATCTCATCTGCCAGAGACTTGATCTCATTGAAGTGCACCGCAACTGTTTTATTTTCCTTCCTGGCCTTATTCAACTGCGCGCGGAGCTGTACCACACGAGCCTTCGATTGCGAGGAGAACAACTCCATGATCGTTGCCCAGGCGCCGGCAGCACTTTTCTGCCCAACCATCTGGGTCAACACCTCCCTAGACATATTCCGAAGGAGGTACCCTAGCACCGACTGATCACTTGCGATCCATCTGGCATACTCCGAGTTCGGGATTTCAATCTCTTTCCCATCCGCATCCTTGCTGGTCAGAGTCTTCTCCGGCGCCGGCGATGATCCGTCCAGGAACCCGTACATCTGGGCATCACGAATATTCGGCAGAACCTGTGCTTGCCAGAGAAGAAAGTTGTCCCGTGTGAGTTTTTCAGAAACCGACACAGAGAGCGACGGCTTGTCCATCGTCGAGGAAGACGATCCCAGCGACATTGCTGAAGATCAGACGAGGAGATGACAATCGATGTTGATCGATCGAGGGGATGGCGGCTGCGCTTCTTGGAGGCTAGATATGTTTTGGAAGAACTATCTCTAATACCATATCAAAGTTATGATGATGCGTAACCCTAACCGGGCCGCCTTGGTTTATATTTATATGCTCAGAGATTACATACGGTTACAACACAGTATACAATACGTATACAATACAGACTCTATACGAGTCCTATACACAGCTAGGATATATCATCTAACAAAATGAAGCCCCAATTCATCGAAATCGTTAAAAAAGGCCGACCTTCGCGAACGGAAGGCAACTCGCTCCGCACGCGACAAGTGGTACGATGTGGTGCCAGAAAATCCCTGGGAAGTGGTCTCCCTGCTCTCCACGTGTCGCAAGGGGAATCAATATGGGGATGGGGAAAAAGAAGATTGGGTTGTGTCAGTTTTTCCTTTTTTCTTTCTATATTCGTTTTTTTCAAAATGAAATACGTATCTTGAGAACCGTAAGTTCAAATTACGAACCATTTTCACTTTTGAGATCCTCGCGTCGAGATCTTCAAAACTAGATCCCATGTTGATAGGTTTGGAGATACTTTTTTTTCGTACTTCCAATAATATTATGACTGTACCTATGGTGTGTACCTAACTGTACTCGTGTTTCAACTGATAAGTACTTCGGTTTTTAGTATATTTGGTGCAATTTTTCCCTTTACTTGCTAACTGTACTCGCCCGTGTGCAGGACTGTACATGTACTTACTCGCGACTGTACCTGCTCGTGTGCGCCACTATACTTCTGTACATATACTTGCTCGTGTTCACGACCGTACCTGCTCGTATGCACGTTTGTACCTGCTCGTCTGCGTGACTGTACTTGTATTCGCTCGTGTGTTCAACTGTACTCGTGTGTTGTGCGTGACTGTACTTGCTCGTGTGCGTGATTGTACTTGTACTCACATGTGTGTTCAACTGTACTCGTGTGTTGTGCGCGACTGTACCTGTCACGTCTGTGCGACTGTACATGTACTCACTCGTGTACGCGACTGTACTTACTCGTATGCGCAATTGTACCTCCTCATGTGTGCGACTGTATCTGGTCGTGTGCGCTACTTTACTTGTGTACATGTACTTGATTGTACCTGCTCGTGCGCGTTTTTGTACTTGTACTTGTCCGTGGACGCAACTATAATCGTGTGTTTTACGTAATAGTGTATTATACTGTGTTTCGACCCAGAGTACGTCGGCATGATTTTCCGCGCTTGCTACCTGTTATTGTACTCGTGCGTAGGTGGAGTAGTAACTCGACTACTCGTTCGCGGTCGCGGAAGCAATACGCGTGCGTTGCGCGGAGCGGTGCGCTCGTCAACACGTGTCGGTTGCTGATGCATTGTGCGGTGCGAGGCTGGCCTTCGCAAAGGTAGGCCTCTACCTAGTAACACCCCCCAATTCATCAGCTAGCTCTGAATATTCCACGTTTGTTTGAGCCAAATATCTAGCTCTGAATGTTCCACGTTTATTTGGGCCAAATATCAATTCATAAAATTATGAGACTGTTTACAGCAGACAAGAGACGAGACATGGTTGAAGCAAACCTGATACAAGCTACTCCATCCCATAATGTAGTGCATATATTTTTCTCAAAAATAAATGTAGTGCATATAAAAAAAATTAAAAATTCAAACGATGTTAAATTTGACCAACTTTTTTAAAAAAAACTATCTACATCGACCATACCTAATAAAAATATACATCGTGAAGAATCGATGTTGATAATTTTCCTATATACGTGGCCGAACTTTACTTTTTAAAATTCTTATACGCACTACATTTTAACAAGGAGGAAGTATATTCGGACAAGTAAATTATTTGAGCTTTCAAGAGTGACATAGAGCATTTTTTATAAATACATGCCAAAAACACGAAAATGCACTTTTGAACCGAATATGGACAGCCCTAAATTATTTGAGCCACTCTGAAAAAGATTTGAAATGTAAAATAAAATCGAACAAAAAATCACGCATGTGTTTGATATTTTTGATGTACATGCTAATTTTCGTGAAAACCCAAAATGTTACGTGTCCTATATAAAAAAAATGTCTCAACAGAAGGTACTCTTCAGCACCGAAATTATTTTTTTACACAAATAACATCTTTTTTTTTGTGAAACGACTTCGTTAAAGTACATGCAACATTTCTTCAGTTTTTTGAACATTTTAAAATGCATTTAAATTTTATTTTTTAAAACACAAGAATCTACTCTCAGGTGCAAAAACGCTTGTCCAAACAAACAAGATATCTCTCTTTGGGAATTTATATAAATGCATACCTCTCGAAGATGATGGCTGAGCCCTTTGGACACTAAATCCAAACGGAGTGAGTGGTTCAATTCCACTCTCAGAACGAGACTAAACGAAATAAAATGCAAGTGAAACAAAATAAAATGCAAGTGAAACGAGATGAGAATCAAATTGTAGGCTTATTTCCTAAAAGCTGCGGTTCTCGCCTCACCGTGCACAAAGCGGGGTGGGCTAGTGGGCAATGGCAGCGGGGAGCCCATGAGGTTCCATCCTCTCTTTTTTCGCACAAGTTGATCCTGTACGAGGCAAAGTTATAAAGACGACAGCTTGAGGCACCCCGCACACCAAAGCCAAATCAGACAGGAACTGAACACCAAGCATATAGATCCAGATATCATATTACAGTCACGATAGCCATTACAGTAAACCACGCAGCTAACCCACTAAGGTCGCTGCTTTTCAGAGGCGCGCACGCGCACATTAACAGAGTTCACACCGCACACAGGACTCACACCAACAACACGGTTCACCAAAGTTCACAAGCAAACTGCGAGAAATACTGGAGCAGCACCACAGCAGGTACCACCCATTTCATTATTTAAGCATTGCATAATTAGAAATAGATAATTATGTGCACGATCTTCACTTGTCCTTCTTCTCCCTTGCGATGAGGTCCATCACAGCCCGCTTGATGCTTCCTCCGTTCTTCTCCAGCAGCTCCTTGTTAGTCTCCCTGTCCTCAAATCCCTGAAAGGTGGTACAAAACTAGGTTCAGGACCTTGCCACAGCTATCACGGTATCAGCAACATCCAGAATAGGGTTTGTATCTTACCATCTCGTTCAGTTCGGCCAGCAGAGGGTCCCATTCATTGACGCCACACAGATCATCCACGGACTGCTCAAGGTTGTACTTGTTCTGCCTCAGTATCTCCTTGTTCAGATCAACCTGCTTGAAGCCCATCTCCTCAAGCTCCTGCAGCAGTTTCTCTTCCCTAAGACTGTCGATGTCAACAGTCTCAGCCGTCACCACATCCACAGGTGTGGTTGCAGGTACAGGCACGTCCACAGGGATACTTGTAAGCGAACTTGTTGGCATATCAGCTGGTGCGGTCACAGTCCTTGGAGTGAATTCTGGTGCAAGCACATGAAAACTTGGCACAGAAGTAGCAGCACCTGAACTGGACGAGGGAACATCCACGAGGGGGTACAGACGCATTGCTGCAGATGCAGATTCCTTGGGCTCAGTGGCTTCGTTGTATATTAAGGGCTGCAGTAGTTCTACTTCAGCGCTTTTGACATCTTCACCCAAGACGACAGGCTCGATGTTGACATCAATCAAATTAGTAGCGTCTCCGAGGTTGCTTTCCTGAGGCAGATTCAGGTCTATAGCAGCAGCCCTGTTATCACTGACAAAAGATGGATCTTCCACCTGTAGAATGCATTTAGGATTCAGATGACAAGTCTAGATTATACAACCACATAGAGAAAAGGAATGGTAGGGGTACCCACCTGGATATGAACCCAAACTCGCTGACCAAATTTTTGACCAGAAGGTGAAGCCAGTCTCCAGTAAGATATATACCTCCCAGGCCTAGCAGGTGCCACAAAATCAACAGCAACATCCATCTCCTGATCCACCGGAAATCCATTCAATGGAATCTGCACAAGTATACCAAAATCAGAATCGAAGAACTCTCGTGCCACAATTGACAATTAGTCAAACATGCAATTGATACCATTACTTAAAACAATATGTATGGTAGAGCTACCTCTAGTGGGACAGAGGTCTGCAGTGCAAATTGATCTCCACCAACCCAAATGAGCTGTGTGCCCAAGGGCCACATTATAGACCCATTGTTGTTCATGCGCCAAATCTTAGTAAATGGGCTCGAAGGTGGCATAAGAGTCCCATCCAGTACAGTTACATCCAAGATGAAGCGGCTTTCAAGTTTCTCACGCTTTGACTTCATTGACGCACGTGAATGGGAATGGGTCTTCCGGCACTGTAGTAAGGAAAATAATTATTAAATAATTGGTAGCAAGAAAGTAGATGCATCTATCGTTATTATTCTACTGGGTAGGTATATTACTCAACCCGAATAGTTGCATAACTGATGAAGTACAAATCAATGCCCAATTGCAACAAGTTAGTCTTCAAGATTGAAGGAACTCCTTTTTGAAGGGGCAGAAGTGCCTCAACTAGTTCAGACCCTTATATATAGACATGACTTCAAGAAACTCACCAAGTTGGGGTCCCGAGATAACTTGTGTGGCAAGATTGGCTTGTCTATCCTGGTGTACTCGATCTCACTGCCCATACGACGGAAGCAGGTATCACACAGGTCATAATCTTCTTTCCTGATGGCAGAGGAAAGATGTCAGAGCAAGAACACCAGAAAACAGCTATTAATAAATTATTGTTCTAATAATGGGTTTGACTAATGAAGATCTTACACGTTAGACTTGTAGCGTGGCCCCACAATTGGTTGAACTCCACAACCATCACACTGAATCCATCTGTGTGAAGGTCGTGACAGGCTATCACTGTTGTTACCAAGATCTCCATACTGACGCCCAGCAGATAGAAGGCGACTAGGGTAAGGAAATCGTGGACAATTTCCCAGGGGTACATGGACAGCTGGTGGGGGGTGGGGGACTTTATGCATTGGAATACGCCATCTAGGATCGCTGGATGGTTTAGCATTAGCTTCAGGCTGCCAAAAGGATCTCGGCTGGGACCATTCATCAGCCCAGCTTCGTGGCTTGGACCATTTATTTCCACACGCACTGAGAGGTGGACTTGGACGGAAGCTAGGAACAGTGTGAGGGGCGAGAGGTGCAGCGGATGGCATAACAGATTTTCCCTTACTCTGAGCATCACTCACTCCCTTGCAACCAGACGTGTTAACACCTGAATTACTCGTGAACAGCAGCTTATCCAAGGAAGGATATAATGACTCCCGTTGGTCTTGAGAAGGTTCAGGAATGACTTCAACAGGAGCATCAAGTAACACACTCTTAAGGCCTCCTGACTCAGATGATCCAGGGGCCCGTGATTTCAGGGGTCGTGACATTGCATCAACTTTGGGCTGGTCACTAGCTTTGAGATCCACCTGTTCTTGCTGCACACCACTGGAGGAGCCAGATGGACTATGAGCACGCCCAGTAGCTAGGGTACTGTTTGTTGATGCAATCAAGTTCATGAAAGGTTTTATCAGCTCAGCTAACTGTGGTGGTGCTGCATCAAGTGCTTCACGTGACAGCTTTGCAAGGGATTCAGGAATTGGCTCATGGATAGCCTTCATAGATTCCTCAAGAGCTGATTTTAAATGACCTAGGGGATGTTCCCTTCCAGTGGATCTCAAAGGTTCTGATATAGGCTTTAAAGCTTCATCAATAACAGATTTTATCTGGGCTAATGGATCCTGAGTGTTGGCCCTAATCGGTGCAGGGTTTGGATCCTGCCGGTCGGTCTGAGATGCAGCGGTGTGGCTGTTCTTTAACTGAACACTAATCCTCAGAGGGTTCAGTTTCTGGTGGATGGCTGCATCGTGCAAATCCTCGTCATCATCCAACATGACAACATCCCCGTCATCATCAGTATAAGTGAGAATGAAGTCAGCATCAGGGCCAAACTTAAAAGCACTTGCAATTTTAGACCGAAGAGCAGATAGATTCAGAGTGAAGTGTGTTCCATTGACATAACCACTGAACCTCTTAAGTGTGTCACCATATTTGACCTGTAATATAGAAAAGGGCGAAATGAGAACTCTGCGACTGACATTGTTAGATCATACGACATACGAACATACTAACATCAGGACATATAAAGACCTGACATTACAATCTTCCAACCATCTTTGAATAACACAGATCCAAAATGCCATACCAAAATTGTTTATGATCATGTCAAAACAATGGTTCAGGAATTTCCTCCTTTTGATATACCACATGTTTTAAAAGAATATAACAGGATCAACACTCATATCGCATATGAGTACTACAGATAACAGACATCATGACCATAAGATAACACACAGAACAGGATAACTCCTGAGAGTACAGTTATGTTGGCAACAGCAAAACCTACGCTGAAGTAGATGAAATATCTATAGCATAATGTTTCTTATTACTGCTGAGAGGGAAATTTGTTAGCATAATTATTTCAAACTCAGTTATTGCATTGATCATATTTTGTTTCTTCTACAATTAGACTACTCATAGTGGGAGTAACTTCACTAGTAACTAAGTGTCCAACTCACCAAATTTGCTTATGTGGCAGTGAGTTAATGAGGAGAGAGGAGGATAGAGTAACATAGCTTAGTTACTGTAACATCACATTTCCCAAGATACAGTGAGTCTACAAGCTCATTAATGAAGACATCTATGATACTAATTTGATGTTACTAACCACTATGTACTTCCCACTATGACTAGTCTTAGTAAGAGGGGTAATAAGAGCATAAACTACTTTAATAATATCTTCTCTTCTAGATTATAAATGTACAGATCATAATATCTTCTCTTCTACGAATCAGGTAAAGAGTGTAATAAGAGCATAGACTAATCAATCACAGTGCAAGTATTATAGATGAAGATAATCAATGTAAAAAAGAGGACATCCATCGCAGATGATCAGTAGACACTGAAACTAATGGATGCAATTGTAGACATCTTAAGAGAGAAATTGCGATATAAATCATAAATTAACTGGAGCAAACAACATAGTTGTATTCAGAGTGCCATTAGGTGACACCGCAACGGAACACAGTGAATTCGAAAGAAGAAAAAATTGTACACTGCATACATTCGTGTGACGGACAAAAGACTACTGAACTGGCTAGTGGTTTAGTTGAACAAAATGATACACAGCACCCCATAATTAGGATTGTCATGAAATTGATGTATACTCACACAGAGATTATGAGTTTGGACTGTGTTACAGAATAATTGGCACTAGACATCAAATCATACCGATACTGCCAAGGATGTTTAGAAGTAGGCAATTTGCTAGATCTGCCGCACGGCGGTGTATCCTAGATGAAATTTCAACCCAACAAATGAAGCGATTTCAACTACAAGTCAAACATGTAGTGTAGCTTGTCCCAAAGATTTACTTTGTTGTGCTATGCATATATCCGAAGTGCCGAATGCACCGATCCATGATAAGTAATAACACCGCGTTACTGAATAGAGTTAGTGAACACAGAAACATGATCTAGCAAACAGATTTTAAGCTGAACCATGGGATTGTTTATATTTCATCAGCAAACAGGGGCAACAGCCAGCGATTATCCGATGATCCAGGCTTGTTTACAAACCCGGGCCACCCTCAAATCTCTAATATAACATCTCAATTGATGATCCACAACATATTCCATACTATTCCATTATACTACTGAGAAAAATAGAATCATCAGCTACTCCATGCGCACAACCTATGGCATCGATCGATCTATCGCTCACATATTCCCCTATGAGATTGTAAAAAAAAAAAGCACAAATCCATTGGTTGCTCATGCAGAAATAGCCACAAAACCTTGGGACGAAAAATACCCCTCCTCTTATCAGTGACCAAACCCCAACCTCCAGCCACGCCCAATCAACGACTCAACAAGCCAGTCCATCGCAAACCCCCTAGCACGCCAATCGAACCCAACTAAAATCAGCCCCTCTCCCTCGCACATGGCATGCCCCCATCACCCGCGAAATAAATAAACCAAGCACGGCGCCGTATCACGCAAGAGGGCTGACTGACCTTGACGACGATGTCCCACGGGTCGGGCCCCGACGCGAGGCCGTCGAACGGCTGCGGGTTCAGGCCGGACATCTCGGCGCGGCGGCGGAAACCCTCGGGAGGATTAGGAAGCGGCGATCGCGCGGGTCAAACCCTAGACGAAGTTAGCGGCCGGGAACCGCGGAGCGCGACGTCTGCGCCGGAGCAGAGGCCGGGAGCAGAGCTGCGTAGCCGTGAGCCGCAGCGGCGGTGGCGGTGGCGGTGGTGGCGTGCGGGGAGTGGCGATGCGCGGCCCGGCGGAGTCCCCTTTTATCGCGCACGGCCCGCTTCCTTCGGTGCGAAGGCTGGGAGAGGCGCCGTTGGGGGAGTTAAGGCACGGGCCCCACGCGGCAGCGACCCAGGCCCGGTACCGATCGAGGGGGCTCCGTGTAAATTTGTCTACGGGTTTTCTACTTTCTATAGTCGGTTTGCGGGAGTGTGGGGGTGTGTGTTGGATTTGTGGGGGTGTGGAGGGGGGGGAATGCATTTGGCGCCTGTCCGTTTCCAGTGTCGCGTCTTGTCGTGTGGGCTCCCGCGCGTGGGGCCGTGGTGTCAGTGTGTGGATATGGATAAGGGTCTGGAACGTTGGGTTATTTTTTATTAATCATCATGTCATCTTCTTTGCCCGCAAGCGCAAGGCGAGCGAACCTCGGGGGCCTTCTCGATCCGCGTCGGGTGGATCCGTGTGTGCCGACTGCCGACTGGGAGAGTCAGGCGATGCGCTCTTCTTTCTTCTTGGCGTGTAAGTTGAGAGTTGCATTTGATGAGCGAGTTAAGTAACTGACCGTGGTGGCGCGCGCGTCGTCAAGGTCTGACCAAGCATAGCCTCCTCCAGCCGGGGCACGACTGCAGTGACGACAAATGTCTTGCACAAAAATTAACCGCAACATCACGATAACTACTACTAGTTTGAACGAAGCATATTTCCCGACCCGTTTTTTTTCTTTTTCACACACAATGTGCATGGTTGTTCCTAGTACTAGTAGTTAAGTAACACATGTATCTAAAATCGTTGTTCATCCTCAGATTTGACAACGGGGACCCATTTAGTGTGTCTATTTAAAACGAGACGTGTATATTACAGTGTGTCAAGAAAGCACCAAAGTTATCTTTTAGCTTCCATTTAGGTTTTCTCAGGTACTTAGAAGATATTCTAAATGCTAACATTTGTTAATTAGTTGAGCTTTTTTAAACTGAGGTGAAACAATTTTTTCTGGATCAACACGGAAAGCTCCGCAGCTCCGTTTTATTTTAGAAATGAAAATTAACATCGTAGCAACAAACCAACACATAAAAACTGAAACTCTAGCCATTCTAACTTTTCAGGTAATTAAAACTACCAAAGCACTTCAATCCGCACAAAGTCTTCGAAACTACTCCCTATGTCCTGATTTATAGAACCTGTCCGCATCTGTAGATCATCAATTTAATCAACATAATATAATTATATAACATACAAATTATATCATTACAAAGTAGAATATATAAACATTGTAAGTTTGTTAAATTTACGACCTAGGAATACACGTAGTGCCTATAAATCTGGACGAAGGTAGTAGGCAATTACAAACCATAGGAAGCCAAGGCCAAAAGGAACCGCAAGTTTTATGCTAAATGCTCGCCAAAGCCCAACATCGGGAGCTTACACCCCTCATCCAAACACCACATGTACCGCCTCCGCCTCTTTCTGAATGCTCTTTCAAGTAGGTCTGAGTAGCGCGCCACCATAGGGAATAGATGAGGTGGTTTTCTCGGATGAAACCCATTCGAACAAGGTACATTTCAGTCCGGCATCAGGGTTGGGGGGATCTTCATTTTCTGATTAGGGCGGTCTTGAATTGCTCCACCTGCTTCATGGAAATCCAAGTCTTACGGTTAAACACCATATTGTTCCTATTATTCCATATTCTCCATACAACATCATATGAAATAACATTGAATTGCAAATATCTTTTGTTGCATAGCTATTTTGAGACAAGACAAAAGAAGTCAACAACCATCACATCAAAGACTTCGTGCACCTCGGACAAAAGCAACCTAGATACCAAGCAATCAAAGAACATGTGATTTGCCTCTTAAGTTATCTCTAGTCATAAGTTTTTTTTTGGATAACAATTAAATAAAAAAAATTAACATGAAAGAATGCATTTTTTATAATCTTTTTTTTTTTTTTGGATTTGCCTAGCCTCGGTAAGTATACTTGGGCTAACTGCACTCATGCATGGGCCGTACTATCTAGGCCCACGAGGGGGCCTGAAAAATTAGGCCGACGAATCATGTAAACGCTGGCCCGCTTTCGTGCAACTCCGCTCCGCAGCAGAGCATCCGCACGAAATCCCCCAAACCCCACAGAGGTCACGCCGCCGCGCCGACCACGGCCGCCGGCATCCCTTCCTCGATGGAACCTCAGCAAGAGTCGACCGCCGCCGGCCGCAAGAGGCGTCGGAGAGGAGGTTCCGGGAAACGCCAGAAGGCTTCCTCTTCCTCACAGCAGGCTCCTCCGCCCTCCCCTCCATCCGATGCGCCTTCCCAACCGGAGAAGCGGCATCGCAAGGCCGGCGAGGCCGCCGCAATACCCAAGGGACGCAAGCCTACGAGCCTCCTCGAAAAGGTAATGCCCTCATAGGGGTAGAGATTCCTAGAGCTGGATGGGTACGATGACGAGCGTGGGTAGCGGAGTCTTCATTTTGTTTGCGAATTCGTGTCACATCTAATTGACCTTTTAGTTGTTGTTCGTTTCACTAAAATCCCAGACAATCAATAAAGTAAAACATATAGAATTTCCGTGCACGCAAACAATTGCACACGATTATGATAAATTTGTTTGGGGGGTTATGATTATGCTGTGCAAAAATATACATAAGTAGACTAGCATTACAAACTGAGTATGATATTTTCTCTTAACGCATAGAAATCTTGATATTTGTTCGCGTAGAAACATATTTTAACATGTTCTCCACTTCTAGTACCGTGAAACATAAAGGAACTTCTTGGAACGAAGATGTACTTAAACCCAACAAGGGAGGTGTGAGGTCATATTTTGGTAGGGGACTAACAGGTGTATGATCTTCTGTTGATAAATGATAATGTCAACGCCTAAGCTAGACTGCTAGAGATCATAATAATATACTTGAATAGTTGGCTGAATTTAATACATAGCTCGAGCACACAAAATGTGCATTTTCCTTCCCAAATTCGCTGGATTTGCAGAACATCATTAACAGTAGCAAGTGAGGTGTGTCAAGTGATGTGAGGATGGAGGCCGTTGCTGCAACAACTCCAGGGATAATGAAGCTGATGATAAATTGTGATTGTACTTTAGGACTAGATTTTGATGACCTTCCATGGGCAGAGATTCAAAAGCAATGTCATTTAGGCCATGTGCTCAAACTTTGACTGTGTGTTTGTAGATATCTGTTTCCTTTCTTAGTCAATTCGTCACGTCGAAGTACTTATTTATCCACTTAAACCTGTACTGATCTGGGTTAAGCTCTGGTAGCTATAGGGCCTGGTTATTGTTTTGCTGTAGCGGACATCTGTGATTTCTAGTAATGGAATTGGAAATCGATGGCAACCCTTTTCTCAAAAGAAAAAAGAGAGAAGAGATTGATATCTATATGATTGTGTTGGTTATGCCTCATATTTCTTTCTCTAACTTTTCATGAGTTAATTTGATGATTTGTTGTCGCTGATGTCCAATTGTAGATGCGCGCAAGGTTAGCTGGAGGTCATTTCAGAATGTTAAACGAGAAACTTTACACTTGCAGGTTCACATTCTTTCCACCGAACACTTTATTTTTGTTTAAGAGATGTGTTGGTACTTGGCAGGCCTGGACTCTTTACTTGACTGCCTAGGATAGTACTTCAATTTTTATTTTGAAGTATATGGTATTCTGAGTTGCAGCCAACTAGATTTGAATTTGTACAAATATTTACCTTAAGAGCAACTCTAGCAGAACTGAAAAAGCTGGTACTGAAGATTCAATTATCAGTGTACCGAAAACATGGTTTTAAAGGCGCCAAGGCGTCCTAGGGGGGGGGGGGGGGGCGCTCTGACGCTTAGGTCTTATTCGAAAAATGAGCAAGATCTTGGACAATGTCAAACTGCGCTTGCAACACACCAAAATCTCGTTCAATGTCTTTCCGGCAAGCTTCTTGAGCCGAGACAAACTGATATTTCTTCTTACCTTGAGGGTTTTGATTTGTTTTGTAATGTTGACCACGAAGGATAGATGCCATCAGCTAGATACCAGCCCATATAATAGGCATTGCCATTGACAGTTTAGTTGCAAGCCGGAGCATCACCATTTGCCAGCCTAGCAAAAAGAGATGTCTTCAGGACATTGATGTCAGTGTGATTGTCAGGTAACCAAAACCACAAGTCCTTGGAGGCAACAGTTTCAAGTATGATTGTTTGATCACAGACATGTCCGGTGTATTACCCATGCCATGTCGTTGGGTAGTTCTTCCATCTCCAGTGTATACGGTCAGCCGGTCAATGCTCCCAAGCATCCCTGGCCACCCTCCGGCTTTAGCCACTGCCAGCAGCCTTGTCGTGTCTTTCGCATTGGGTGCCCTCAGGTACTCAGTTCCTAAGACCTTGATCACAGTCTCTGCAAACTTCCTCACAGAATTAGGGTTCTATCTTCCCCCATGCGAAGGCACTCATCCGTGTAATCAGCTGGAATACCCTATGCGATCACTCAGGTCCTAAGATCTCAATCACAGTGTCTGCAAACTTCCTCAGTTGTGTCTTCCCAAACAGGATATGCAGGCGATGTGCGTATCGGACTTATCGGAGTATCAGGGACGTTTTGTACGCAGACACGGCAGACTGCTTTTTGCCCCTCGTGCTGTTAAATAGCATTTTTTTTACAGTATGCCCCCCATTTCAGTATCTGCTAGAGTTGCTCTAACACCAACAGTTCTTCACGCATTGGTAGTGTTAATAAATTATTTCCTCTGTCCCAAATTAATTGACTCGGGTTTGTCCAGATACGCATGTATTAAACTGAGTCATTTAATTTGGGATGGAGGGATCAATAATCTTTCATGTGAAGTGATAGCCTGAAAAAGTGGGATTGCTCTATCAATAACCAAGCGTTGTATGTGCCTTTACTCTTGGAGGTGGAATACTTGAACCCCCAGCTCCCCATAGAAACATTGACATATCATGATTTACACTTCTCATATGTGCTTATCTTTTTTCAGTGGACAGGATGCGTTTGACTACTTTAAGAGTGAGCCCAAGCTTTTTGATGTGGTATGTTATGTTTTTTCCCTTCTACTATATTAATTATTTTCATTTGCTAGAATATATGTTTCACATTGCTTGTTCACAACAAATTTAGCATCTGGGCGGGATGTGGTGTTGCATACGATGATATGTGACAGCATAAACACATAAATTCAGTACTCACTGTTTGTTTCTCTTGTGCTTCCATCTTTCTATTTTTGAGTTTATTGCTATTCCATCTGGAAAAATCCCCTTTTAGTGATCGATATGCTGAAAGCTTTCTGAATAGCTGAGATCAGGGCAATAATTGACCCCTGGGATGCAACTCCATATTATTCACCTGATACGTGGTTGAAATTTCACTCTGCTCTCTTTCAGTATCATGCAGGATATCAAGAGCAGATGTCACAATGGCCAGAGAAGCCAGTCAATGTAATAATCAATTGGTTGAAGAGTCATAATAAATCATGGACAGTTGCTGATTTTGGATGTGGTAACTATGCTAAGAAGTTACTTTGTTGAATCTTGCACCTTCTTTCAGTTTATCTCTTGTTATTTCCTTGCACAAGCATAATAGTACCATTTACATTGTACTCAGGCAATGCAGCAGTTGCTAAAAACGTGAAGAACAAGGTCTTCTCCATTGATCTTGTTTCAGACGACCCTTCGGTGATATCTTGTGATATGGCTCATGTAAGCACTAATCACATGTATTTTTGTGGTCTTTCTATGGTTTATGAACTTTCATTTTAGCTTCAGACACACTTCTGCAGTTATTCTCTATTAGTTCCTCGTCATCCTTGTTTTGGTCTTCGTCATGACTATTGATAAGGTTGCGAATCACACTGAGATATTGCAGAATGACCTAAGTATAATACAATGAGCACTGACAGTATTCCTCTGCAACACCTAGGCAGGCATTATTGGTTATATTAGTTCCGTAGCTACTTGCAGTTGCACATTTTATCTGCTACGGTTTCTTGTTTTTACATGATAAAATTCTCATGTAGCGATCTCCGAACTTCTCGAAATCTTCTTTCCCTGCCTGGCTAATATAGTACTGAAAATTCCCCCTCCCCTTCCCTCCATCTGGTGGCCTTGGTAGCTGTATTTTTTGCGGGAAAGTCTTGGTAGCCGTTCACCACAGAAGGAGGCACTCTTTTAGCTTGCCCTCTCACTTCTCTCCTATGGTACAATGGTGGTTTTTGTGAGCTTCTCCTTGTTTGTTGGCAAGATGCTGGCTGCACTTAAGTCGATTCCTTGAAGTGAGGTGTGCCACGTCTGAGATTGCTCCATTTGGAGAGTATCTGTGCCTAAATAAAATGTTTTACTCCAGTTATTTTCCCTTTTGTTCTACTGTTGGTCTGCGTCTTGTCTGTCGCTTGGGCTTCTGCTAGTAAATAAATACTGGATCAATACTCCAAGGCTCCACGGTAAAGTAAAGTTGATGAGATGGCTTGCTGCTTGGCGAAATGGAGTGCTCAATCTTTGCGGGTTATTTCTTTTTTTTTTTTTTTTTTTTTTTTGAGACCCCTCGATCTGTGTTACAGCTGTAGTATCTGAACTTATGCACTAACACAACACCACACTCACACCACACACACGCACACCACTAGTGCACAAGTTAGACCCTAGAACTATACACACAGCACACATAATTTGGGTGTCCCTAGGAGCTAGTAGTTGTGGCACATATGTGTGGAGGGGATTTTATTTGGGACCTAGAGCCCCAGTGAGACACCCGCAAATTCGCTCCCCCTGGGAGTCGAACGCGGGCGGGCTGGCTGGCCACTGCCGAGCACAGCCACTGCGCTGTCATGCGCGTCTCAATCTTTGCGGGTTATTTCTGTGGAGCACCTTTTCCAGTTCTTGGTGATGCAATCTATGATCTATCTCACAACTGCAAGCTGCCAGCTCATGCTACATAAGTATATGTGTGGAATGATCCTCCATTATTTTGATCTTTACACTCCACAAGTTGTAATCAGCATGTGGGACTGACAATTGAATGCGTTTTCCCTGCTTTTTAAAAAAGTGTTCACATTATAGATCTTTCAGCACTGAAATTTTCTGATGTTAATATGGTATTCTTGTTTTGGAAACAGAAGCTGTCATCACCCATATTCAATTCAATACCTAGGTGCATGGGTTAAATCTAAAGTTGGAATCAATGCAGTTGATACTGGGAGCTGTATTAGTTGACAAAAATAGGTTACTGAACTCTTTAGTATTTCACGGTAACATCCTTTAGGAAGTATTAACTAACTTGTAGGAAATTGAAGTGGTAGGTAATCCCAGTCATCAGATGTACAATTCACTCTGGTGGTTTCATCTATTATACTCCTGTGACATTCTTTTTTTAACAATCCTATGCAGTGCTTTTGAAAGAAAAAAATAGACCTCAGTTTGTTTCGAACCAAGCATATAGGATAAACATGACTATTATGTCTCTTTTGGTACCCAACTTGCTCTTTAACTAAATGTCTAGTTATTTATCTACAGACCCCTTTGGATCCTTCCTCTGTGGATGTTGCAATATTTTGTCTGTCTTTGATGGGAACCAACTTTCCGAGTTACCTACAGGAAGCGAATAGAGTCCTCAAGCCAAGGTTTGCTTAATGATTAGTGGCTACACTTTAGTTCAACTGATGTTTGGCTTGCCTTTTAGTATTCACACAGTTGTATATGCAGTGGTTGGCTTCTTATTGCGGAAGTGAGGAGTAGGCTAGACCCAAACACCGGAGGTGCTGATCCTGATAAGTTTGCTGAAGCCATCAGCCAGCTTGGTTTTTCCCTTGTTTCAAAGGTTTGTATTTACCATCCTCGAAGATTTCCTCTGCGGTTCTCAACTCCTGGAGCTTATATGTGAAAAAAGATCACATGTTCTGTTTATTAGTCCATGAAAAAACTATTTAAACCATGAATTTCTTATGTTTGTGGATTTTGGGTTGAAAAGTAACTTCATATAAAAAAAGATAAAATTGCTGTGCATACCCTGTTTGTGTTATGCAACACTTGTTGAATTCTGCAAACTGGTTTCTGCCGGTGCAATTAATTCTTCTAATTATAAAATTTATACGCTGCTATTTTTTTAATCATTATAGAGTATTTCCCTTGCACATGCTGCTTCACATCATAGGGACTAACCTTTTTTCTTATCACCTGAAATACCTGGAACTAAAGATCATTTCAAAGGCCTGTATCCTTAAAAATTGAATTGTCATATCCTCATAGTAAAGTCTGCCTTTTTTAGACAAATTATATTTGGAGTGGAAATTATGTTTAGTGCATTCACTAATAATAGACCATGGGAGCCTAACAATGCGTCAAACATTGCTTGCATCCTTGGAATGTGCTTCAGGAACTATGGTAGACGCTAGGGTTCTACCAGGTCTACGGCGGAGGTTGTATGGGTGGAAGGGAGGGTGGCGAGGCTGGAGGCGCGGACGTCGGCGACTCGGCGCCGTGGCTGCGCTTGAGGAGGAAGGCGGCGGCTAGGGTTTAGGGATCCCGTCTCCTGAGGGAGATGGCAACAAATATGTTTATTGCTTGTCATAAAACGAAGAGGTACATGTGTTTATATAATAGGCTAGCTACTAGAAACCCTAGATAACTTGGGCTAAGCCCTTAATTCGGTCCACTATTGGGCCTCTTCCGTGCATACTGGAGTCCGACCATAACATCTCTCCCCGCCTTCTCAAACAGCTCGTCCTCGAGCTGCACATCTGGAAACTGCTTCTCCCATGTAGCGTCTTCCTCAGACAGGCCAGCCCACTGCACCAGTAAATGCCAGATTCCGCGACGTTGCTGCGCCTTCACCACCTTCTCGGGTCCCGGCAGAAGGTGGCCATCGAAAGTAGGAGGAAGTGCAGGCGTCGCTGCCAGAGGATCCCCACGGTAGGCCTTCAGTAAGCCCACATGGAAGACATCGTGAATGCGAGAGCCAGCCGGCAGCTCCAGGCGGTACGCGAGCGTGCCGACGCGCTCCAGCACTCGAAAGGGGCCTTCATAACGTGGGCCCAGCTTGCGCTTGGCGCGTGGGTCTAGGGACTACGCTGTCCTGTGAAGGAGGCGCAGCCAGACCCAGTTGCCCACCGCGAACTCCGCCTCGCGATGATGAGCGTCATAGTACTTCTTGGCCAGCTGCTGTGCTTGGAGAAGACGCGCGCCAGCCAGGATCTCGTCGCGAGTGCGGAGCAAGTCGCCCGCGGTCTCCGATCGAGCCATCCCAGGCTCGTAAGGTAGCATCGTGGGAGGTGGACGCCCATAAACCACCTCGAAAGGCGTGGTATGCAAGGCGGAGTGATAGGAGGTGTTGCAGCAGTACTCCGCCCATGCCAACCAATCCAGCCAAGCTCGTGGACGATCTCCTGTAACACAACGCAAGTACATGGCAATCACCTTGTTAACCACCTCGGATTGGCCGTCCGTCTGCGGGTGGAACGCCGTGCTCAGGCGAAGCTTCACGCAGCCAGCCGAAAGAGATCACGCCAGACGTGACCAGTGAACACGGGATCACGATCGCTGACGATGGACGAAGGGAACCCGTGGAGGCGGACGAAGCCGTCGAAGAAGGCCTGCGCCACGGATGCGGCTGTATACGGATGGCTGAGAGCGATGAAGTGCGCATACTTGGAGAAGCGGTCGACCACCGTGAGGATGACGGACTTGCCGCCCACCTTGGGGAGGCCCTCAATAAAGTCCATGGAAATATCAGCCCACACCTGCGAGGGCATGTCCAACGGCTGTAGCAGACCTGCAGGCCGCAACGTCTCGTCTTGTTACACTAGCATGTCACGCACGACCTCACCCAGTCGCGGACCATCGCACTATCGCCCGGGATGTAGAAATCAGCACGGAGACGGTGGAGTGTCTTCTGCACGCCCTCGTGTCCCGCAGAATGTGCCAAGAGCAGGACCTGATGGCGAAGGTCATCATGGTCTGGCACGAAGAGGTGGCGCCCATGCAGGAGCAGCCCATCGTGCAGGCGCCAGGGCGCCGCCAGCTTGCCCGCGTCAAGTCGCTGGCGCAGATCCTGGGCGTCCGCGGCAGCCAAGGTAGCCCGGCGGATGTCGTTGATGAAGGCGAAGGACGGCCCGGAGCGGATGCATAGGACAGTGCCTGCGGCGGCGACGTCGTCCGCGACCTCCTCAGTGTTGCGGCGGTAGAGGGTGTCGGCGACCGTGTTGAGACGGTCCGGACGGTACTCGACGGTGAAGTCGAAGCTGAAGAGCTTGCTGATCCACTGGTGCTGCGGTACGGTGAAGAGGGGTCCAGCAAGAACTTCAGGCTGTAGTGATCCGTGCAAACACGGAAAGTCCGCCCCCAGAGATAGGGCCGCCAATGGCGCACGGCCTGGACCAACCCGATGAGCTCGCGCTCGTACGCCGCGAGCTTGTGATGGCGAGCAACGAACGGGCGGCTGAAGAAGGCCAATGGCCCTTTGCCCTGGTGGAGGACAGCGCCGAAGCCGATGCCGGAGGCGTCGCAGTCCACCACGAACGGCCTGTCAAAGTCCGGCATCTGGAGCATGGGCCCTGTCGTGAGCGCCCGCTGGAGAGCTTGCACCGCCTCAGTCGCCTCCGCATCCCAAGAGAAGGCGTCACGGCGCAGAAGGAGGGTCAGTGGCGCGGCGATGAGGCCGAAGTCCCGGATGTACTTTCGGTAGTAGCCTGCGAGGCCCAAGAAACCGCGAAGAGCCCGCGGTGACTGCGGGGTTGGCCACGCAGCGACGGAGGCGACCTTGTCAGCATCCATCGCGACTCCCTCCGCCGAGATGACGTGTCCTAGGTACGCGATGGAGGTCGTGCCGAATGAGCACTTCGAGCGCTTGAGGTGAAGACGATGCGCTCGAAGCTCGTTGAAGATGATGGGCACGTGCTGCAGGTGCTCCGCCCACGATGAACTGTAGATAAGAATGTCATCAAAGAAAACAAGCACAAAGCGGCGCAAGTAGGGGCTGAGCACGTCGTTCATCAGGGCCTGGAATGTCGTCGACGCGTTGGAGAGGCCGAATGGCATCACCAAGAACTCGAAGTGGCCGTTATGTGTCCGTCCGGAACGCCGTCTTCGTGATATCGTCCGCATGCATCCGCACCTGATGATAGCCGGAGCGCAGGTCGAGCTTGGTGAAGAAACGCGCCCCATGTAGCTCGTCCAAGAGTTCATCCACGACGGGGATGGGGAATTTGTCCTTGGACGTCCTAGCGTTGAGGGTGTGATAGTCGATGCAGAAACGCCACGTGCTGTTGGCCTTGCGCACCAGGAGCACCGGCGTGGAGAACGACGATGTTGAAATCCGGATGATGCCGTGTGCGGGCATGACCGCCACCTAACGCTCGAGCTCGTCCTTCTGCAGCAGCGGGGTAGCGGTACAGGTGGATGTGGTGGTCACAGGGGCGTGCCAGCGGTAGGCCCTATGGCTCGTCGAAGATGTCGCTGTGCTGCTGCAGGAGGTCGGTTAGGAGGGGGTGCGCCTCGTCGAGCGCGGCCGCCATCAGCTGGAGCTGAGGGGTCACGGGCCCTGTACTGCCGATGCCCGCCCACTGGACGCGGCGGCCGCCCTCGCGCCAGAAGATGAGGGTCAGCGCGTCGAAGTCCCAGAGGATGGGGCCGAGTGTGGACAGGAAGTCGATGCCGAGGATGAAGTCGTAGCAGCCCAAGTTGATGCCGACGCAGTCGATGGAGAAGTGCTCGTCGCCAATGAGGATGGGAACCTGCCGAGCCACTCCCTGGCAAGCAAGGCGGTCCCCGTTGGCGACGGTGACGCTGAACTTCTCGGTTCCCGACGGCTGCAGTGCTAGACGACACATGTCGTCCCCGGACAGGAAGCTGTGCGTCGAGCCCGTGCCCACAAGCGCGGTGAGGCGCTCCCCGTTGAGCGTCACCGGAAGCAGCATGGTCTTCGCCGTCTTTATGCCCGCCAGCGCGTGGAGAGAGACGACGAAGGTGGTCGCGTCGACCGACCTGTAGGTCGTGATGCCATGCTCGGAGAGGGTCGTATCGTCGAGCTCCGCGGGGAGGGCCTCCACGTCCCCGTCATCGATGGTCTCCAAGTAGAACAGGCGAGCGCACACGTGACCCGACGTGTAGGGCTCGTCGCAGTTGAAGCACATGCCCTTGCGATGCCGCTCGAGCTGCTCGGCCATCGTCAGTCGGTGGAAGGGGCGCGTAGGCGCTGCTGGGGCCGCGGGGGCGGTCAGCAGGGCGAGGCGCGCCGGGGCCGATGGTGCAGGGCTGGGGGAGGGCGCGCTCCTCGGCCCTGAAAGGATTGCTGCATGGCGAGGGCGTGCTGCTCGTAAGCACGTGCGTAGTACATGGCCGTCTGCAGGTCCTGTGGGTCGCGCATCTCCAAGTCGACACGGATATGGTCGGGCAGGCCGCCGACAAAGAGCTCGGCGCGCTGGCGAGTCATGACGCCAGGCGCATGGCACGCCAACGTCTGGAAGCGGTCGACGAAGTCCTGCACCGAGGAGGTGAAGGGAAGGCGGCCGAGCTCGGCCAGCCGGCTCCCGTGTATCAGGGGGCCAAACCGGAGGAGGCAAAGGTCGCGGAAGCGCTCCCACGGGGGCATCCCGCCCTTGTCCTGCTCGAGGGCGTAGTACCACGTCTGGGAGGCGCCGCGGAGGTGGTAGGAGGCGATCCATGTGCGGTCGGATGCCAGTGTCTGCTACACCCGGAAGAGGGTCGACAGTACCGTCGTAGGTGGCGAACTCCAGCTTGGTGAAGCGAGGCGGTTGCTGGACGTGCGGGGCAGCGGCGTAGGCTCCCTCGTGACGAGCCATCGCGACGGTGGGCGAGTAGTTCGGCACCATGGACCCTTCCCCCCTCCCCCCCCCCCCCCCCCCGCATATGGTTTGGCGTATGCCGCGAAGCCGCCGAAAGTGGCGCGGCCAGCTGGAGCACAGTCGGCTAGGCGGGCGCTGATGTGAAGACGGGCGCGTCGAGCCAGGCCGGGAATCGGGACGGCGATGGCGGGAACTTGATCTGCGTGATCGGGACCCCCTGGTGGGAGGCGGTGGCCGACGGGGGCGGAGCGGGCGTCGCGGCCGGTGGCGGTGATGGTGGCATGACAGTTCCCGGGATCGGCGGGAACGGCGCGTAGGGCCCCTGGATGAACGTCCGGAGGTTCGAGACAGCCAGGGTGAGGTCGCGGACAACCGTCGTGAGGTCCGCCGGAGAGAGGACGGTGGCTGGGTCGAGGGTCGGCGCCAGGTTGACGGAGGCAGCTGGCCCGGAGGTGATCGGCAGCGCACCTGTGGTGCTCGCGTGCGCGCCGGTGGTGCCAGCGATGAAGGCGGTGGGAAGGCCCGAAGACATGATCGATTCGGAGCAATCTGATACCAAATTGGTAGACGCTAGGGTTTTACCAGGTCTAGGGCGGAGGTTATATGGGTGGAAGGGAGGGTGGTGAGGCTGGAGGCACGGACGTCAGCGACTCGGCGCCGTGGCCGCGCGTGAGGAGGAAGGCGGTGGTGCGCTGGAGGCGGCGGCTAGGGTTTAGGGATCCCGTCTCCTGAGGGAGACGGCAACAAATATGTTTATTGCTTGTCATAAAACGAAGGGTTTTATATAATAGGCTAGGTACTCGAAACCCTAGATAACTTGGGCTAAGCCCTTAATTTGGTCCACTATTGGGCCTCTTCCGTGCATACTGGTGTCCGACCATAACAAAGTAATATATTTCTTTGTGCCCACCAAAGAGTGTGGGTGTACTAGGTGTAGTACGAAATTATGGCCTCGAAATTGTGTGCATTGAGATGTTCCATGTTATAAAGTCCACATGACGGATTTCCGTTTTGGAGTTCGGAGCCTTGCAATGTATAATGCGTTCATAGCTTTGGACATACTGGTGTAGTGATGTACATATACAGTTTGTTTTGTATTTAGAAAATGATACGAGCATAATTTATATGAAAAGAGATGCATGCTCTGGTGCTTCTAATTGATAACCGGTTCCTTTCTGCAGGATATGAACAACAAAATGTTCGTCCTGTTTTATTTCAAGAAAAAGGTTGGTTACTTCGTTTCCTATCTGCTCTACCCATTAGTGACAATTGACAATTGCATCATTGACATAGTTGAAATGGTAACACCGTATTCTGTGGCTTGACTTGACTCGGCAGGAAAAGAGCAAGGTGGTGGAAAACATTGATTGGCCCCAGTTGAAACCTTGCTTATACAAACGGCGATGATCTCATGTCCTCCAACAGCTATAGTCGCACTAGACCTCTTCCAAAGTCTGTATTAGCTTGTATTAGCCTTCTGTATGTCCGGCGTTTTGGCTCCTATTTCTTTTACCTTTCTGCAGCTGTATGTCTTTCTTTTGCGTATCAGACCTCACCGAACAGGACCTAGTGGCTTGCGCTAGGCGCTGTGAATCCAGGCAGTGTAAAGGTTAATACAGTTCACAATCTCCCTGTCTTTCCTAGGCCATGTAAGCTCAAGATCTGCTTGTGAAATTTCTGAGCTATTATTATGTATGCTAATTTCTCCCGGATCAAAGTGAGGCCATCCTTGTAGCTAGACTAGCTATGCTACTGGATTTCTCCTGCTTTTTTTGACTCCAATGACTGCGATTAGTGGTCGCTTATAGTGAGTGACAGTTGCTGCCACTTCTGGATTGCGATTGCGACCGATTTGGCTGGATGCCTGCCTGCCACTTTCTGGTAGAAAATTGCTGCCTTTTTGGTGGGTCGAATTCGTCTCTACTTTCCTCACATGTGGCTGAGCTTGTCATGACCGGTTCATAGCTTGTATACCGGACGATCATGGAGGTCTGTGGACTTCGATCAGTCTACTGACCATGCTTGAGAAAGCAAAATACTGGTTTTTGCCCCCAATGTCCTGATTGGTATTGAGTTGAAATTCCGCGCAAACATGCTTTCCGTCTTGTATAAAACCACCAGTGAAAGCACACGGAGTAGTCAGGATATTTGTAGAAACTCTGGGAGATTGTTGAATCAAAGGAGGGGTGCATCAAAATCTCCAAGGGTTGCTTTTCTATGCTTTTTTTTTCTTCCAGGGAAAACAGCATTGCTTTTCTATCCTTATCAAGTTCAGTAGAAATTTTGATATCCACATTCGTAGTCTACACAAGTAACTCTTACTGCCATTTTCCTATGTTCTTTCATATCTGCTCACGCGATCCGATCCAAACGACCCTTAGATGCTTGAATGATATTGTGAATCCTTACGAAAACGATACTCCGGTTTGACTTTGATTTGTTTATCATCCGATTGGCAGTGCCAGAGTAAACACTTCTGCCTAAGGAAGCACAAAAGAATAATTAACACAAGGAGTAATAAATAAAGTAACGCGACCCCACGGGTGACGCCCTAGCTCCAAGATCCACGTATAGCTACTTAATCATTTTCTTGTACTACTCTATGTATTCTTCTGCGAACGATTACTTAATCAATTCGATCTGCACAGTGGTTAACCAGCCCTGCTGATGGAGGACTGCGTCAGATGATCTGACAGGTGCCCCAACCGAGAGAGAGCGTGTGTCCTGGGCCGTAAAAAAGAAATGGTAGACTTCACCGAATACGTATTTGTTTGACACTTAGTTTACACAGTGACAGAGAAGCTCCCACGCTGCTTCCTGCGACCTTCTCACTCAACTCAAAGTGCCCACCAGCTACATCTATCCATCCATCGCAATCGCCCATGGCCTCACGCTCACTCCCAAATCAAGAACCGAACCAAAACTGGTTTAGCGTGCGCCGTGTTTAGGAGGTCGCGCATCGCCACACGCTGACGACGCAATCATGATCATCATGATTAGTAAAGTTTCATTCTAGCTGACGACGCAACGTGTCGAGCTTCCTTGGCCATCTGGCCCTGCCTGTCCTACACTGCTCTGATGATTCGGTCTACGTGTCACTCCAATTAGCTTCTGATTATAAATCTTCCTTGGCTCCACGCCCCTGCCCTCAAGATGATGCCAAGGGATAATAATAGAGTATCCCGGCCGCAATGATCAAACGTTTGTTAGACAACAAGCTAGCTACGCACTGCTAATTCGTCTGACTCGATCCATGCCGCGTTTCGGACTTTCCTGGGACACACCTTTCGTTTTCCAACACCCTTCCGCTAACTTTCACCTAACCAACATTTCCGACCTCGTCTTCCTTGTGTACTATATTTTTTTTCATTAAAATGTGTACTCAAAAGTCTCCTACATGTGTACTAGTTAAGGGTTACTAGGTTAGTCTCATGATACAGTTTAATAGCACTAGATGTGTTGAGAAAAGCGGTGGCTTAAGCATGGTGATCACTAGCGTTTAGTCCACGCCTAGGTTCGACCCTATCCGCGCATAGAGACTTTGCCCACTTTGAGATTCTAAGTCTTCAACATTTGAATATGGCACCTGAGACGTCTAGTAAAACCGGTCTAGGGTTCCACCCCCCTCGTCGGCGACATCGCTGGTTCGCTCCGCCTCCGGTGGCCTTCGGGCCATGGAGGTGTGGCAGACCACGACCACTCGACGGCGAGACGGGTTTCGTTTTTTATTTAGCTTGTTTTTAAGTGTCTTTTTATCGGGATGATGAGATGGTGGCTACATCCGAAACTCGGAATAAGGTCCTCTCCACCCCGGCCATCCTCCCGACGAACAAGTAACACATCCCACCCTGTACCGACGAAGGGTTAGGTGGGGGAGTCATCATCTCAACTGATTTGTAGACTCGGGACCGAGGTAGAGGTCAGAGCGATAATTCTGGAATCAACGTGGTGTTGTAGAGTGTCCGCTTTAATCTCTTTGGTGGCAGAGCCGTTGGCTGGTTGGTACACAATTTCGATGCCTTGTGTGTGAGAGAGTTGTGGGGTTTCCGTAGGGCGTCACTCCAGTCGTTTTGGTAGTAGAGCATAAACTTCGCACATCCTCGGGTGTGGCTGAAGCCAAAGCGGCAACTTCAAAACCGTTATGTTGTAGGGCGTGGGCCAGTCGGCTCGGCTATGTATCGGTTTGAATTATGTTTGTTCTTATAAACTAATCAATTGTTATTCTATTTACCTAAACACCACTAATAATGTATGTATCATACCTAAGACTCAGTGGACACCACATTTGTGTACATGTTGTATGTTATGTCAAATCTGGCCACTAGGAGAGGGAAGAAAAGAGAGGGAGGCTAGAGAAGCAGAGAAAGAGAGAGAGACGAATAGTCACTGAAATCTCTCGATCTCACCCATCGTTTTACCCCTCCCTCGTCCCTCCTCTCCTCCCTTCTCACGGGCTGCGCGCTGCCTCGCTCCGACCGACCGCCAGCCCTCACATCCCCATCTCCATCTCTCTCCGCGCTTCTCTGCCTCTGCCACCGCTTCGCCCGCGCGCGGCCGGGCTCCCAGCTAGCTCCTCCGCTTGATGCGGCGCCCGGCGCCGAGCTGCTGCTGCTGCTCGCGCTCCAGAGGCGCCGGAGCCGAGCTCCCCCGGCGCCTGCCGGCCTAGCCTCGTCGCGCTCCTACAGGAGGGAGATCCGGGGCTGCTTGGTAAGCTCTTCTCTCGACATGTCCTGATTCCTAACCAATCTGCCTGATCCCGCCCGATTCCGGTTCTTGCAAGCGCGCTCGCCGTAGATTAGTGCTCGCCGAAAGCTCGCTCCTTTCGCCGCTTCTTGGTAGTAGCTCTTACTGTGGAGTAGAGTCCATGGGTGGGCAGACCGGCTGCGACGCCCTCTGCGGCTCCATCTCCCTCCCTCCCTCGGCCGCCGCTTTTGGCAGAGAAAAGCTTTCGCGGCAAAGCGTGGACTAAAATGGGGTCAAGCATGGTGATTAACTGTAGGCGAGGCGTGGCTGGCGCGCATACGCGTGTTTCTGCCTGTTTTTGGCAGGATCGTTCCGTGCTGGCCTGCTCAGCTCAAGCCGCGCCGAGCAGGCCGCGAGTAGCTACAAGATGGTGATCTCGTCGTGATGCAATGCGCGCGGTGCCTATATTTCTTTTCTTGAGAGTTGGTAGATATGTGCCTTGGTTTTTTAAGTTGCTGTGGTTTTGTGCCGGACTGCATTCAAGCAACTCACTGAGTCAGTACCGGGATAACCATTAATTAGAATATGGAATATCCATTAATTAGACTTTTATTACTGCATGCAGATACATTTTTTTTTTCTCTTTTTACTGTGAACTTGAAGGAAATCTTGGTTAGCGTGTGAACCTTGTGTATAAATTGTCGAATGCGGTGGTGGATCCTTCTAGATTATACCCATTTTCAGTGAGGTGTTCAATGCACATTCGTACTATTCGTACAAACCTCCGAAAACTTCCGTCAAGTGGCATTTGTCAAATACACGAGATCCTTCTAGTTTCTACCTAGGTCCAGTGACAGTGTAGTGCGGTGCGCTTGTTTATGATATACTTCTCTACCAACTTGCAAATAGTTTTTTTTTTCTCAAGCCAAAATATTCTTAGAAGCAAATTTTCAATACTTCATTACGGAGTAGAATTTCTTGGATTGTATGTTCTGTGAGGTGTTCGTACAACATTCTAATGATATATTTTGCTCGCAATTCCGTCACCTTCTAAAGAATTGTATTTTATTTAAGCGTTTAGTGGGGTCTTGTGACCCCACGGGACCCAAGGTGGATCCACTGTGGCTGGAATGGAGTCGGGGAGCGGGTTCTATGCGGGCGAAGGTCTTCAAATTGATCCCAACTGGCTCATCGACCCGAAGCTTCTCTTTGTTGGGCCACGCATCGGCGAGGGTGGACATGCCAAGGTCTATGAGGGGAAGTAAGGCTCGTCTCTTTTCACTATGATCTACAATTTTCTCATCTGTATGGATCATTTATCTCTTGGTTGTGCTGGGGTTGGTAGGTACAAGAACCAAAACGTTGCCATCAAGATTGTGCACAAGGGAGACACCCCTGAGGAGGTGGTCAAGAGGCAGGGTAGGTTCTTGAGAGAGGTGACCATGCTGTCAAGGGTGCAGCACAAGAACCTTGTCAAGGTTTGTTTCTTTCTGACTATTGTCATTCTTTCATTGTACTGCAAGTGTTGGGTGCTTTTGGATATTCAAAACTATATCCTCTTGTTGCTCAGTTTATTGGGGCTTGCCTAGAGCCTGTCATGGTGGTGGTGACTGAGCTATTAGTGGGGGGCTCTTTGCGGAAGTATTTGGTCAGCTTGCGGCCTAGGAACTTGGACCCTCGTGTAGCAGTTGGATTTGCATTGGACATTGCCCGAGCCATGGAATGTTTGCATGCACACGGGATCATTCATCGTGATCTTAAGCCTGGTAAGACTTTCCATTTTGCTGTTGTTTGGGTATTTTTTTGGGGGTGCGTTGAACCTATCACTTTAATGTTCATGATATTGCACACCAAATCTCGAAATGTGTATTTGCATGGGTACATCTGATGTGTGGTATTGTTATTTTGTATGACATTATTTGTAGCTTCTTTTTGCGCCAGTTCAATTTTTAATTGAATTATGCCACCAGAACGAAGTTAAGGAGATGTTAGGAAGTTGATTAGAAAATCGGCCAGTGGTGCATGACTTTCTTGTTCCTGTTTGCCCATGCTGTATTATGTTGCCAGTGCTGCTATTACAAGCTAGTCTAATAACGGGACCTTGCGCCTGGAAATTTTAAATAAACATCACCAGCTGTGTGTGCAAAGAACACAAGTGCGGGCAAGCTTGTAAGGTACACACTGCGTGATATACCTATGGAGGCCTATAGTTTCTGTCACCAAGTCAAGCAGAATTGTCCATGCATTTGGATACGTTGAAACATTTATAGGTTCCTCAATTATTACATGTATAGTGGAACAAGTAGCACGGTGCAGAATGACTACTGAAGCAGATGTGTAGGCATATGTTATATGTGTCATCAAGTCTCATTCTTTGAATAGTGAGAGTTCAATGTATCACTGTTCAAAGAGCACATGTTATAAACATGTTGGCTTATATTATAATTTATTCTATAACACTTGACATGTTCTGGTTTCACCTCTTAAAAATATGAACTTTGTACGCATGCATTGGCTCAAATATCTTTATTAGTAAGTAACTGAGATATCACATACTAGTAAATAGCATGTCATTCGCATATATAAGCAGGAAACTGCGGCTCCCAGCCCGTGTAACTTGGATGTGGGTGCTGGGATCTGACTCGATTCAAGTGTTCAATTCAGCAAAATTGAAGTACACAGAAATAGCACTCCGACATGGACATGGGTGTTGGTATCCAACTCAGTTCAGGTGTCTGATTGGCGAAAAAGAAAAGTTAAGATACGGAGACAGACCTTGACTGACTGAGACGGTCAAACTGAGGGCCCATCCTGCAACCTGATCCATACCCATCTCTTATGGCCCCACAAATGTATATTATTTAGACCATCAAGTTGCATAATTTGAAAGATGGATGTCCTCGTTGAGGCTATGCCTGTGCAGTGCAAACACTTAGTTTGGTTATTCAACTAACAATTAGTCACATACAATCGTTGCATGTACCTTTTATTGTTTCTGTCAGCAATTGCATCCTGCTTATTTTTCGTGACCAACAGTCACTATTTCCTACTTTAGTATCTCAAGATTTTCTGCTCTTTTTATTTGGGAAGTCATCGTTGGGGGATATGCGCATCTCATCGTTATATAGATTTGAGGTTTAGTATGACAAAACATGATCTGAGCATGATACATGCATTATATTCTACATCTGTTGGATCTCGGATTGAAGTTCTGGCTTCCCTAGATCTTGCTATGTGTGTGCGTCTCCAAACTTGGTTAGATCCATGGGCAGATGGGCCTATGGATAGTTTGCTCTAAATTTTGGATACCTTGTTTTTGGTCCATCAAGTTGAAAATGATGTAGAATGGGTGCAGTCTTGGATCAAAGAACTGTTCCTAATTTGGAGAAAATGTTCCATTTTGTAAATGTTTTGTGTTTGGATGTTTGTACTTGAAGAAGCTGGGGGATATTCTCTTGAAAAAGGTAAAGGAGATGCATAAGGTAGAGGAAGGAATGCCAAACAAAATGGTAGAGGAATAGGAACAGATGGATACTGTGGTTCAGATTGAACTCCCAAAGCGTCTTATATTTAGGAACATACTGATATGGTTGATCAGTAGATGGTGACTTGTGCCATATTATTTTGCACTTCTTAGGGTGTCTCAAAGTCGCAGTTAGCTACAGCTGACAAACCATTCCATTTAGACCAGATATGGCCAACAATGCATATGAGATATGTTACTTGAGCAAGAGTAACATGGGGTTTTATTTTAGTCCATATAAAACTTCCTTGGTCTGTTAATCTTTTCTCACATCAATCTCCAATGATCTGCCCGAAGAGATGTTTATGCAAAGAAAATTGATCCCGAGTACTTAGTTTTTGCCCTTTCCTTTGTACAGAGAACCTGCTGCTTACTGCTGACCAGAGAACAATTAAACTTGTTGACCTTGGTTTAGCAAGAGAAGAGACATTAACAGAGATGATGACAGCGGAAACAGGAACCTACCGTTGGATGGCTCCAGAGGTTTCTTCTACTGCAGTATTTTTCAGTTTTTAAAGCCTTTCGTATTTGTGCTAACTAACCTGAAACATCTTTACAGTTGTACAGCACAGTCACATTAAGGCATGGTGAAAAGAAGCATTACAACCATAAAGTAGATGTTTACAGCTTTGCAATTGTGTTATGGGAACTACTTCACAATAAACTGCCCTTTGAGGGCATGTCTAATCTGCAAGCTGCATATGCTGCCGCTTTCAAGGTAACATTGATTTTTTTGGAGTTTAACCATAAACGTTTGTAGTTTGTGACTTGCTAAAACTCTATTTATGTTACAGGGAGTTCAGAATATGTTTTATCATCTGTACTATTCCGTAGTGTCATATATTTGTAACTTGACTATGAAACCTCATTTTTTCAGAACATCCGACCAAGTGCAGATAATTTGCCGGAGGAGCTGTCAGAAATCCTGACATCCTGCTGGAAAGAAGACCCAAGCGACCGACCAAACTTCACCCAGATAGTGCAAATGCTTCTTCATTACCTCTCCACCCTTTCACCGCCAGAACATATGGCCCCAGCTCGCACATTCAGCTCGGAGAACGCAATCTTACCTCCCGAATCCCCTGGGACAAGCTCACTAATGGCTTCTCGAGGGGATATCACGCCTAAAGGCAATATCGAAGACAAACCAAGGGGCTTCTTTTTCTGCTTTAGCCAATGCTATTAGCCACACAGATGGTGCAAGGTAACTCCCAAGATGATGCAAAACATCAAAGGAGCATCACCACCAAACGCTGTGACTCGGACCGTAATTGAGTCTCAGCACACCCCATAGTTCATACCCCAAAGCAAGGCAGAAATCCCTGGAAAACTGTTCTTTCTGCAAATCAGGCCACCCGTGCTTCTCTGACATGTTTCAACATATTAGCAGGGTAAATCTGAGTAACCTTTTGACTACTGCTAGTAACGGTGAAAATAGTTCTATCGTATATTTTCCTCTGAACAGTGGACCATCAAATTGTTCCATAGTATCTAAATCGCTCCACCATCTTATATCGTATAGTAATAATTGGCATTAATCAGTTACTCTCTTGAAAAGGATACTGCAGGCTTTGTTCTTTCCATGTATAGCTCTGTTTTCTTTCTTTTTTCTCTTTCGAAATGGGGACTAAACTTCCCGGCCTCTGTTTTTTATTTTCTATGCGCACTACTCATGCTGCTATGCTGAGTCTGTATTGGAGCTATAATCTAGGCTGGGAGTGGGAGTGCTACACAGTAGTAGTCGATGCCCCTGATTACAAATTGATCACCTTGATCTGGTTGATACCTTTTAGTCAGGAATTGTTTGTGCTCGGGGCCGCCTTTTAGTCAGGAATTGTTTGTGCTCGGGGTCGCCGCCCTGGAAACCTACGCTCTGGTTAGCAGATCACATTAGGGCATCTTCAGTGGGCCGACCTAAATGGTCCATTTCTATCCATTTGGGTTGGCCCGTGGACTGGATGCGTCGTGCGGTGTCCGGCCCGCAGGTGACCCATTTGGTTCGGAGCTGGTGCATTTTGATGATGTGATATGTGTATGTGTTTGAATGAAAGCAACTTAAAACATGGCAGAAACTGAAACATTCATTCAAAATTCTTGCGCAAGCTTAAGAATGTTCCACTTAATAAAAATTTATAGGACTTGCATTTTTTGGTAAAGAAAAACTTGAGTCAACCATAAGCTATGGCCCTCTATTTTATATGTCAAACAGAAGGCTATAGCCTGACATTCAATTGTTGATGCCAAATCAGCGGAAGATGAGAATATCTCCCTCTCTCCCTTAACCCTAGCCACCTTTTTACCCATCTCCCATCCCGCTACCGTCGGATCCTAGCTGGGCAAAACCCGTGTAGGGGGATGATGGCGATGGCGGGGCATCCCTTTGAGCCGTGGTTTGTAGCGATGGAACTTGAGCGCCGCCTCGGGACGAGGTGTGGCCATGGCGACGCAAAGATGTGGCCTCCTCCACCTTTGGTTGTCTTCATCCTCGGTGCAAAGGGATCTGGCTAGTGGTGGTGCAGCCTCGTGGCGACATCCTAGCGGCGGATCTCTTGGCTTGCGGGCTGCGGTGGTCCACGGTGAGGAGGAGATGAAGTTTCTGAAGAGGGTGTTGATGGAACTATCGACGGCGTCGCCCGTGGGTGTTGTTGGCATGGGTTTATCATATTGTGTCCTCAAGATTGGCCATCCCTGGTACGGATACAAGGAGTATGCAACGGCCATGAAGCCCAGGAACATCTGAAGCCCAAGAACTGGATAAAATAGGCAAGTAATAGCCCGCAAATGGAAACCGATGTTGTAAATTATGACTGACCCGAGTTGGTCTCCGGGACCTGGCCTACTATATAAAGGCTAGGAGGAGAAGCCGAGGAGGGCACCCAATAATTGCTTCATAGCAAAATTGTTGTAACCCTAATTGTTTCGGCGACTTTGCCCATCATCAATGTACGTTAGATACCTTGTTTGTCTGACCAATCGACGAAACCAACAACTCCCCTCTTTTCCCTAAAAACCCTAGACCATGACAATGGACATTGTCGAGATTACCTCTCGTCAATTGGTGCCGTCTGTGGGAAACTGGAGTCATGGATTCGGCGGTTTCTTTCCACCAAGCAACAATTTGGCGATCGTCGGTGACCAAATTCGTTTAGGCTCCGTCGGGTTTCTTCCACACCCACCCGCCTTATCCCGGAGTTGCAAACTTGAACCGAGGGATCGTTCTAGCGATCGGAAACTTCAAATTCCGTGTGAGGACACAAGGAGTCATCCGCCTCTTGGATCCGATTTGCTCGGGTCCGTCGGTGACGAATATCATCACATCTGTAGCACCGGCGTCTTCCGTCGGCTCTTCGAGCGAGGTAAACTCACCGGTTATCATCGAGATCAACAGTGACTCTACAACAAGCCTGGGGATCACCCCGATATTTTTGACATTGTCTCCTCTCGTTCCGGAAGTGATGCATCATCAGATCTAGCACTCTTCGACTCAAAATCGGTGGATGCCACCGAGGATGATGAATTTAGCAACAACACCAACTCAAGGAACATGAAAGTCAACTCATACTCTGGCCCTTACAATATTAACACTCGTCGAGTGCATTATCAGGTGTGTGCGGTAATAAGAGGATGAGAAAATAAAGTAGAAGAAGAGGAGTCTGACAAAGTCGATTCCCCGGGCAACCCCAGGGTGGACCCTCACAATATTGGCATGGACGACCCGTGGGAGCGCCACCAACCTGAAGAGGAAGAACATGCGGACAACAAAAACACCAATGCCCGTGGCGGTGACGACCGAATCACGGTTTGGATCTGGCAAGCCGCTTGGGACAAGGCGAAAGACGCCCTGGGCGGCAGGGCCATCATGCCGGACGATGGAAGTCAAGAATAACTCATGGCATACCATTACTTGCTTCGTCAGAAAAAGCGAGAGTTGATAAGGTTAAATAAACTGCTTGAAGACCGCAAGAAAGGAGCCGACGCATTGAGTCTCTGGTGAGCACAGCTCAGCTCCATAGGAGCCGCGTGCGTAGGAGTAGGGCAACCGCGAAGGGGAGCACACTCTCGTCTGAGCACTCTTCCAGAAAGAGAGAGAACAAATTTGACTCGAGACCTTGATCTATCCTTCATGTCGGTAGACTCGAGGGGAACATGCAGCCAAAGACACCTGAAGCAACACTTGTAGCAGTTCAAACCTATCTAATGGCCACTCAATCAATAGACAATGATTCTCGGGCAGCCATACATCGTTCCACTCTCGCCGGGTCTCAGTATGGTTGGAGCATCACTCGCAGAAAAAAAAGGTCGCACCACAACTCGAAAGATCATCTCGCCGTCGCAACAGATCTCACCATAAGATCGAAACCCAGAGGTCCAAGTCACCACACCATCACAACATTCCATGTCGTGCAAACGAAACCTGAAGGTCCAGGTCACCACGTCAAGTACGTTCCAGTGCACGCGGCCAGGACGCCGGGCACGGGATAACTCAGCAGCAGGAAATCGACAGAGCTTGAACATGAAAGTCGACGCAGTTCAGAAGCCAACAATTATGACAATGACAACGACGACGTCAAACCAACTGGAGCGAATTGCTTTACCTATATATCGGGTTCGCAAGACGTCTGTACCCACAGGGTTGAAGCTTCATACCAACCAACAGAAATACGATAGCCTGCAGGAGCCAAAGGCATGGTTGGATAATTATCTGCAGACCATAAAAGTACAAGGTGGCACGAAGGCTACTCCTATGCAGAGTTTGCAGTTACACTAAGTGGATATGCGAAATCTTGGCTGCGGAAGCTACCCGAAGAATCCATCGACAGCTGGGAAGAGTTGCAGGACAAGTTTGTTCGTAATTTCAAGCCCACCTTCAAACGACCCGCATCAATTCTGGAGTTGCGAACGTGCACACAACAGCCAGGAGAGCCAATACGAGCATATCTCAAGCGATGGAATATCATAAAAAAATCAGCCAAAAACACCTCCGATGAGCTAGCAATCGATGCTTTCAACAATGGATTGCGCCGCAAGGACTTTGTAAAGGAGTTGGGTAGAGCCAAGCCTAAGTCAGTCTATGACATGATGGACATCGCCAATAAATGGGCTGACAGCGAGGACACAATAAAAAACAAACGATCTCGATCACCCGAAGAAGATTGCTATAGGCGAAGTAATGATCAAAAGCGAAGGGGAACCTGCAACTATGATGACTACGAAGGACCTAGCCAAGTGGTAGTTCGATTCGCTAATGAGGACAACAGAAGGGACACATATCGCACCAGCGGATACTTCCCTAGCAGATGAGATGAACCTAGATCCAGCAAGCCGATGTACATGCCAATGCCGCAAGCCGATGTACATGCCAATGCCACGAATCCAGCAAAATTATGATCAAACACCCGAGCAAATACTCAACGGACCCTGCAATATGCACTTTTATGTTGACTCTGAAGGTAAGAGCAGATCTAATCACCTCATGAAGGAATGTCGAACCAAGGATTCACTGGCATTCCCGGGCAGTTAGCAATACACGCTCCACCACCTCCTCCTTTACCTGCTCGAGAAGCCAATGCAATCCAGTCACATCCCGTGGCAAACAGAGATATACCCGAAGAGTAACTGCCTCCCAAAGGAGTTGCCAACATGATTCAGAAAGCTCGTCTGTCCAAGAAGACCAAGAAACTCATCACCCGACAAATGAATTCGGTCATGACATCACTTCCACCGACACCCGGATACCTCAACTGCTCCGATCAGATGATCACCTTCAGTACACAAGATCACCCCGTCAAATTTCCTCGGCCGGGTCACTCTCCCCTGGTCATCAACACTCAAATTGGTGGGTACGACATGAGCAAAGTCTTCATGGATGCTGGCAGTGCCATCAACCTCATCTACGCTAAAACGCTTGGGCAATGAACATATAACTAAGCAACCTCGCACCCTCGGACATCTGCTTCCATGGCGTAGTTCCTGGAAAACCAGAGAATCCTTTGGGAACCATCACACTTGATGTACTCTTCGGGCCACAGGAGAACTTCAGACAACTTCAGACGAGAAATGATCGACTTTGAGGTCGTGGACTAGCCATCAAAGTATCATGCAATACTAGGGTGACCTTCATACTCGAGGATTATGGCGGTATCACACCGCACCTACCTCATGATTACTGTCAAGGGAAGTTTCGCCCAATCCAACACATGCGACCGTCCTTCGTCATGCAAGTAGAGTACGCGCTACTCAAATATTTCACTGTCCACAACATGACGCCCAAGATGAGGACTTCTTTACCAGATCAAGTGCTCGACTCCCCCAAGTATACAAAAGAAGTACAAATCCACCCCTGCGATCCGAAGAAAACTACCTTCGTGGCGGCCAACCTAGAGGCATAGGAAAGCGTGCTCTTTGAGTTCCTCGTGAACGCTAGGAGATCTTCGCCTGGTTTCCAGGTGATATGCCAAGTGTTTCCAGGGAACTCGCCGAGCATGCACTCAATATATATTCGGGTGCAAACCTGGTTAGACAATCACTTCGTTAGTTCGCGCAACAAAAGCGCAAAAACAGTAGCACAAGAGCTTCATCGACTCGAGGAAGCCAACTTCATCAGAGAAATTCAACAGTCAACATGGGTAGCCAACCCAGTACTGGTGCCAAAGAAAAACACAGATGTCCTTCGCATGTGCATCGCCTTCACCGGACTCAACAAACATTGTCCAAAAGATCACTTCCCGCTCCCGCAAATCGACCAAACTATCGATTCGACGGCTGGCTGTGAACATCTTTCTTTCTTAGATGCTTACTCTGGTTACAACCAGATCAGATTAGAGGTTGAGGACCAAGATAAACTAGCTTTTATCACACCGTCTTTGGTGTAGTGCTATCGCCATTTGGTCTACAAAATGCGGGTGCCACATACCAGAGGATGATGCAAAGCTGCCTTGGGGAGGATATCGGTAGAATACAATTCTACATCGACGATGTGGTCATCACAGCAAAACTTGAAGCAGCGCTCATCAACGACATGCGGGCAACATTTGACAATATCGACAGGTATCACATCACACTCAACCCGACAAAGTGTTCCTTTGGTGTCCCTGCAGGGCGACTCCTCGGATACTTAATCTCAGCAAAGGGAGGCCAACCTCAGAAATTCAAGCAATCTTAAAAAGGAAGAAATCAGCAAACGTTAAAGATATACAATAGCTTGCCGGGCGCGCTGCAACGCTGATTCGATTCATCACCCGACTACGCATTGATGAAGAAATTAGAAAAAGTCGAGTGGAATGAAGAGGTAGATAAATCTTTTGAGGATCTCAAGAGTGTTCTGTCTACACCACCTGTCTTGGTAGCACCCAAGGGAAAGGACCCACTACTGCTATACATCTTTGCTACTAATCAGGTGGTCAGTACCATTCTTGTTGTCGAGAGTTCTGAGGAAGGTAAAACTCACAGAGTCCAGCATCATGTGTATTACCTTAGCGAGGCCAAGACCCATGAGAGTGGAACGGTGGATAGCTACTCGTGGGTCGTTAGCCACTGGTTGAATGGTGATCAGTTAGGTTTGATCTGCTACTAGGTATGCTTGAGTCCTTTTGGTACTATGTTTCCCCTTGAGTCCACCGACATGAAGGATAAATCGAAGTCTCTCACTAGATTATCTCTTCCATTTGCACGGATATGACTCAGTCGAGAAACATCCCTCCTCTCGTGTCCTCCTGCATCGACGTTTGTAGCTCCCATGGAACTTAACTGCGCGCGGCACATACTTCATTTGTCGGTATTCTCCTTCACTCATCGAGTTGTTGCTGCATCTTTGCTAACTCTAGTTTCTAACGATGGAGTAGGTACTGGTACGCCATGAGTTCTTCTCACGTTGCTTCCGCTGTCATGGGGACCTCCCCACTCATGGCTTGCCTCGCCTTGTCCTAGGTTGCTTGCGGGATCCAGACATACATTCAATTTTCCCCACGTGCATCGCCCGTCCCATTGTGGTTGCCATCACCTTCAAGTTCCTGATTTTGGGTGTGGCACGACGCCCTACTGCCTCTAGTGAGATTGTTGGGGTTTACGAAGGGGTTTCCGCAGGAGTCGAATTCCTATGAATCTTCCCCAGACGCACCCGCGATGATCGCGTACACCTGATGACGTGCTATGTGAAAGTTATAAGTGGAAACATCAGGATGCAAGTCAACTTCTCTGATCTCGAAGTCGATGTTGCCGCATAGTTCATGGTTGATGATGCCCGTGGAGTCCACATCTTGGAGCGTTGGATCTGGTAGCGGTTCGCTTTCATCGTCAGAGGAGACACTGTCAAGTGGATCGGTGAGATCCCCCAACTTGTAGTGGATTTGTGGCTTCTGATGACATTTGGTGGCGAGTTTACCTCGCTTGATGAGGCGACATAATATGTTGACATTGTAGTTGGTGCTAAGCTTGCCGCAGATGAACCCGAATGGATCGGATCCGCCCCTCGACCTGACACGGAAGTTGAAGCATCCGAGATCGTCAGATCCATCCCATGGTCCAGGTTGTCGAAGAAACGGCGGGTGAGCTTGGAAGAAAATCGATGGACCTAAAACAGATTTGGCCACTGATGATCGTCGAGTTGCTTCTTGGTGAAGATGAAAAAGCCGTCGAATCCATGACTCCTACGCCCAGATTTCCCACAGACGGCGCCAATCGACGAGGGTTGACCTCGGCAATGTCCTTGGATATGGACTTAGGGTTTCGGGGAAAGAGGTGCGTTGGTGGTTTCGTCGGCTGATAAAAACACAAGGTGGTTCGACGATCTATAGATCATCAGGCTAAGTAACCGTAATGCAAGAGCGGATCTAGGGTTTTTTTTGCGAATGAAGAGCGGATCTAGGGTTACAACAATTGTTTCAGTATCCTCTTCCCGCTAGCTCCTCTTAGAGCATCTCCAGTCGCGTCCCCCAAACCGTCCCCCAAACCGCGCCGGATTGAGCGTTTGGGGGACGTGTTTCGTTCGTGCCGCGTTTGGGGGACGTCGCTCCCCAGTCGCGTCCCCCAAACCAAATTTCGCAAATTTTAAACTTAAGCGAGATTCATCCAAACTTGCCATATATTACATAGATTCGAACGAAATATGACTAAATTTAAACTAAACCTAATCTAGAACCAGTTGCGGCGGCCAGAGGCGTCGTAGTACTATTGGAAGTTGTACATGTCGTCGGTGACGACCTCCTGCTTGACGCGCTCGTCGATGGGTTCGTCGACGGGCTCATCCTTCACCAAGCCGCTTGGTCCTGCCTCGCCGTCGTCGGAGAGGTCCATCAGCGGCTTGCCGGAGTCGCGGATGGACATGGCGATCGCCGCGTCGAGGTCGCCCCTCCAGGCGTCCTTGTCGTTCATGGACGCCAAGAACGCCGCCCGCAGACCTGGGCAGTCCTCGGGGTCGTTGCTGCTGGCGATGAGCCGCTGCTGCCGCTCGTACTCCGCCAGCAGCGCCGCCTGCGACGCTTCCTCCGGCTCCTCCTTCAAATCCAGCTTCGGGATGAGGAGGGCGCCGCCCCGCCTCCCTTGCTGCCGCCGGCTGCAGCTGCCGCCACGCCTCGTGTTGACGGGCGTCGCCGGCTCCTCCTTCACCTCCCGTTTGGGGATGGTGTAGGGCGCCGACCGGTAAGACGAGGACGGCGTCGATCGCGCCGGTCCTGAGGAAGAAGAGTGCGAGGAGGATGAGTACGTCGTCCTCCTCGGCTGCCATTGAGGAGACAGCGACGGTGACGACGGCATCTCCAACCTTGGAGCGCCGTTGCGGATGCCTCGGATGACGTTCTCGAGGGTGCGCCCCGGAACGCCCCAGAACAGGGCGCGGCCGTCCTTGTTCCAGCTATTGGGGCCGCCGACGAGCCCGTCGGTGTTGTGCATCTCGACGTTGTACTTCGCCTTGAAGTACGTCGTCCACCAGGCGTCGTTGTTGTTGGCCGCCCACGTCGGATCCAACCGCTCCTCGGCGGTGAGTTGAGCCCGACGGGCCTTGATGGCGTCCCTCCATTGGTCCGTGCGCGGCTTCGGTGGCGGCGGAACGCCAATGCCGTTCACGGCCATCTTCCAGCCGCCGCTGCTTGGCAGCCGCATGTACGGCGGGACTGGATACCGGGCGATGTACATCGCCCACGCCTCCGGCACGGTGAGGCTACCGTGGCCGAAGCCGTTCGCCGCGGCGATCTTGCGGGAGGACGAGCTCGACATTTTTGGAGCGGCGAGGAGAAGATCTGGGAGGGGGGAGGCGGCAGCGACGAGATGGTTTTGTTGGAGATATGCCCAAGAGGCAATAATAAAGTGGTTATTATATATCTTTGTGTTTATGATAAATGTTTATATACCATGCTATAATTGTATTGACCGAAACATTGATACATGTGTGTTATGTAAACAACAAGGAGTCCCTAGTAAGCCTCTTGTATAACTAGCTTGTTGATTAATAGATGATCATAGTTTCATGATCATGAACATTGGATGTTATTAATAACAAGGTTATGTCATTATGTTAATGATGTAATGGACACACCCATTTAAGCGTAGCATAAGATCACGTCATTAAGTTCATTTGCTATAAGCTTTCGATACATAGTTACCTAGTCCTTCGACTATGAGATCATATAAATCACTTATGCCGGAAGGGTACTTTGATTACATCAAACGCCACTGCGTAAATGGGTGGTTATAAAGGTGGGATTAGGTATTTGAAAAGTATGAGTTGATGCATATGGATCAACAGTGGGATTTGTCCATCCCGATGACGGATAGATATACTCTGGGCCCTCTCGGTGGAATGTCGTCTAATTAGCTTGAAAGCATATGATAGGTTCATAAGAGATGACATATCACGGTATGAGTAAAGAAGTAATTGTCAGGAGACGAGGTTGAACGAGGTTTAGAGATACCGATGATCAAACCTCGGACAAGTAAAATATCGCGTGACAAAGGGAATCGGTATCGTATGTGAATGGTTCAATCGATCACTAAGTCATCGTTGAATATGTGGGAGCCATTATGGATCTCCAGATCCCGCTATTGGTTATTGGTCAAAGAAAGGTCTCAACCATGTCTGCATAGTTCGCGAACCGTAGGGTGACACACTTAAGGTTTGATGTCGTTTAAGTAGATATGGAATATGGAATGGAGTTCGAAGTCTCGGATGGGATCCAGGACATCACGAGGAGTTCCGGAATGGTCCGGAGAATAAGATTCATATATAGGAAGTCATTTTATAAGTTTGAAAATGATCCGGTGCATTTATGGAAGGTTCTAGAAGGTTCTAGAAAAGTCCGGAAGAAATCACTATGGAAGGCGGAGTCCCGGAGGGACTCCACTAGCTAGGCCGGCCAAAACCTAAGGGGAGGAGTCCCAGGTGGGCTCCACCTAAGGTGGCCGGCCACCCCACCTCAAGGAAAGGTGGGAGTCCCACCTTGAGTAGGACTCCCCCCTTGAGTAGGTTTCCCACCTATGGGAGATTTTGTTGTTGGGGTCTTATTCGAAGACTTGGACTACAACTCTTGAGGATTTCCACCTATATAATGAGGAGGAGAGGGAGGGGCAGCCCACTCTTTGCCGCACCACCAAAGGGTGACCATGGCTGGCGCCCTAGCCACCTCCTCTCCCCAAACCCTAGCCTCTCCTCCTCCACATAATACTCCCGCAGTGCATAGGCGAAGCCCTGTCGGAGTTTTCCACCACCACCGCCACCACGCCGTCGTGCTGCCGGGATTCCGAGGAGGATCTACTACTTCCGCTGCCCGCTGGAACGGGGAGAAGGACGTCGTCTTCATCAACACAGAACGTGTGACCGAGTACGGAGGTGCTGCCCGATTGTGGCACCGTCAAGATCTTCTACGCGCTTTTGAAAGCGGCAAGTGATCATCTTTTGCAACAACGAGATCTAATCTCGTAGGCTTTGGAAATCTTCAGGGGTTAGTCTCGTTCATCCCCTCGTTGCTACCATCTTCTAGATTGCATCTTGGCTTGGATTGCGTTCTCGCGGTAGGAATTTTTTGTTTTCTATGCTACGAATCCCATAAGTGGTATCAGAGCCGTGTCTATGCATAGATTGGTTGCACGAGTAGAACACAATTTTTTGTGGGCGTTGATGCTTTGTTGTCTTTAGTTCATGTACTTTGCATCTTGCGGCATGGTGGGATGAAGCGGCTCGGGCTAACTTTACATGACCACGTTCATGAGACTTGCTCCACGTTCGACATGCAACTTGTATTGCATAAGTGGCTTTGCGGGTGTCTGTCTCTCCCACCATAGTGAAGATTCAATTTACTCTTTCTATTGACAACACTAGTATCACCGTTGTGGTTCATGTTCGTAGGTAGATTGGATCTTACTCGAAAACCCTAAACCACGTAAAATATGCAAACCAAATTAGAGACGTCTAACTTGTTTTTGCAGGGTTTAGTGATGTGATATGGCCATGATGTGATGATGAATATGTATGAGATGATCATTATTGTATTGTGGCAACCGGCAGGAGCCTTATGGTTGTCTTTAAAATTTCATGTTGAGTAGTATTTCAAAGTAGTTGTAATAGTTGCTACATGAGGTGAACAACCATGAAGACGGCGCCATGGACCTTGACGCTACGCCGACGATGATGGAGATCATGCCCGTTGATGATAGAGATCATGTCCGTGCTTTGGAGATGAAGATCGAAGGCGCAAAGACTAAAGGGCCATATCATATCACATATGAATTGCATGTGATGTTAATCCTTTATGCATCTTATTTTGCTTAGAACGCGACGGTAGCATTATAAGATGACCCCTCACATTAATATCAAGATAATAAAGTGTTCTCCCCTCGTATGCACCATTGCAACAGTTCGTTGTTTCGAAGTATCTCGTGATGATCGGATGTGATAGACTCTACGTTCATAAACAATGGGTGTAAGCCATGTTTGCACACGCAGAATACTTGGGTTTGCTTGACGAGCCTAGCATGTACATACATGGCCTCGGGACAACGGAAACCGAAAGGTTGAACACAAGTCATATGGATGATATGATCAACATGTTGATGTTCACCATTGAAGCTACATCATCTCACGTGATGATCGGTTTTGGTGTAGTGGATGTGGATCGTGTACCACTTAACAACTATGAGGGATGTTGTATTAAGTGGGAATTCATTAGTAATTAGACTAAAACACGAACTAATAATCATAAACATAGTCTGAGTAGTATTTTGAATTAATTTTGTAGTATTGGCATCCGTTTTCTACCATGCTCTAGTCTTGTAAATTGAGATAGAAATACTGTTAAGTATGAGAAGAAACTTTACGGACTGGTACCGTATTGTTAAAGAATCAAGAAATGATTAAGTCCTATTGCAAAATTTTAGTAAACTTCACATTGTTGATTCAAAGAGCTATGGTTTCAATTAGTACCTAAAGTCATCTTGTCTCCGTGAAACTTGAAGTTCAAATCTGTTTGAAAAGTAAGGAGGTGAAAATTTTGTTTTCAGAAATAAGCAAGGTATGAGATATATGTGATATCTAAGACCTTATTGTAAGATTATAGAATATAATTTGGTGAGACTACATAAAATCATAAGTTTTATGGGAATGTACGAAGGTTGAAGACGCCAGGCGTCCCAATCCTCCAACTATTGGGGCACTAACGATATTCGCATATCCATGAAGTGATCGTCCTTAGTATGCGCTGTTGCTAAGACTCGTCGTTTCGAAGCATCACGTGATGATCGGGTGTTATAGATTCTACGTGTGCATACAACAGGTGCAAGCCAGATTTGCACATGCGAATACTAAGGTTAAACTTTACGAGCCTAGCATGTATAGATATGGTCTCGGAAAGTCGTCATGAATAAGATTCATATATAGGAAGTCATTTTGTAAGTTTGAAAATGATCCGGTGCATTTATGGAAGGTTCTAGAAGGTTCTAGAAAAGTCCGGAAGAAATCACTATGGAAGGCGGAGTCCCGGAGGGACTCCACTAGCTAGGCCGGCCAAACCCTAAGGGGAGGAGTCCCAGGTGGGCTCCACCTAAGGTGGCCGGCCACCCCACCTCAAGGAAAGGTGGGAGTCCCACCTTGAGTAGGACTCCCCCCTTGAGTAGGTTTCCCACCTATGGGAGATTTTGTTGTTGGGGTCTTATTCGAAGACTTGGACTACAACTCTTGAGGATTTCCACCTATATAATGAGGAGGAGAGGGAGCGGCAGCCCACTCTTGGCCGCACCACCAAAGGGTGCCCATGGCTGGCGCCCTAGCCACCTCCTCTCCCTAAACCCTAGCCTCTCCTCCTCCACATAATACTCCCGCAGTGCATAGGCGAAGCCCTGCCGGAGTTTTCCATCACCACCGCCACCACGCCGTCGTGCTGCCGGGATTCCGAGGAGGATCTACTACTTCCGCTGCCCGCTGGAACAGGGAGAAGGACGTCGTCTTCATCAACACCGAACGTGTGACCGAGTATGGAGGTGCTGCCCGATTGTGGCACCGTCAAGATCTTCTACGCGCTTTTGAAAGCGGCAAGTGATCATCTTTTGCAACAACGAGATCTAATCTCGTAGGCTTTGGAAATCTTCAAGGGTTAGTCTCGTTCATCCCCTCGTTGCTACCATCTTCTAGATTGCATCTTGGCTTGGATTGCGTTCTCGCGGTAGGAATTTTTTGTTTTCTATGCTACGAATCCCATAAGTGGTATCAGAGCCGTGTCTATGCATAGATTGGTTGCACGAGTAGAACACAATTTTTTTGTGGGCGTTGATGCTTTGTTGTCTTTAGTTCGTGTACTTTGCATCTTGCGGCATGGTGGGATGAAGCGGCTCGGGCTAACTTTACATGACCGCGTTCATGAGACTTGCTCCACGTTCGACATGCAACTTGTATTGCATAAGTGGCTTTGCGGGTGTCTGTCTCTCCCACCATAGTGAAGATTCAATTTACTCTTTCTATTGACAACACTAGTATCACTGGTGTGGTTCATGTTCGTAGGTAGATTGGATCTTACTCGAAAACCCTAAACCACGTAAAATATGCAAACCAAATTAGAGACGTCTAACTTGTTTTTGCAGGGTTTGGTGATGTGATATGGCCATGATGTGATGATGAATATGTATGAGATGATCATTATTGTATTGTGGCAACCGGCAGGAGCCTTATGGTTGTCATTAAAATTTCATGTTGAGTAGTATTTCAAAGTAGTTGTAATAGTTGCTACATGAGGTGAACAACCATGAAGACGGCGCCATGGACCTTGACGCTACGCCGACGATGATGGAGATCATGCCCGTTGATGATAGAGATCATGTCCGTGCTTTGGAGATGAAGATCGAAGGCGCAAAGACTAAAGGGCCATATCATATCACATATGAATTGCATGTGATGTTAATCCTTTATGCATCTTATTTTGCTTAGAACGCGACGGTAGCATTATAAGATGACCCCTCACATTAATATCAAGATAATAAAGTGTTCTCCCCTCGTATGCACCATTGCAACAGTTCGTCGTTTCGAAGTATCTCGTGATGATCGGATGTGATAGACTCTACGTTCATAAACAACGGGTGTAAGCCATGTTTGCACACGCAGAATACTTGGGTTTGCTTGACGAGCCTAGCATGTACATACATGGCCTCGGGACAACGGAAACCGAAAGGTTGAACACAAGTCATATGGATGATATGATCAACATGTTGATGTTCACCATTGAAGCTACATCATCTCACGTGATGATCGGTTTTGGTGTAGTGGATGTGGATCGTGTACCACTTAACAACTATGAGGGATGTTGTATTAAGTGGGAGTTCATTAGTAATTAGATTAAAACACGAACTAATTATCATAAACATAGTCTGAGTAGTATTTTGAATTAATTTTGTAGTATTGGCATCCGTTTTCTACCATGCGCTAGTCTTGTAAATTGAGATAGAAATACTGTTAAGTATGACAAGAAACTTTACGGACTGGTACCGTATTGTTAAAGAATCAAGAAATGATTAAGTCCTATTGCAAAATTTTAGTAAACTTCACATTGTTGATTCAAAGAGCTATGGTTTCAATTAGTACCTAAAGTCATCTTGTCTCCGTGAAACTTGAAGTTCAAATCTGTTTGAAAAGTAAGGAGCTGAAAATTTTGTTTTTAGAAATAAGCAAGGTATGAGATATATGTGATATCTAAGACCTTATTGTAAGATTATAGAATATAATTTGGTGAGACTACATAAACTCATAAGTTTTATGGGAATGTACGAAGGTTGAAGACGCCAGGCGTCCCAATCCTCCAACTATTAGGGCACTAACGATATTCGCATATCCATGAAGTGATCGTCCTTAGTATGCACTGTTGCTAAGACTCGTCGTTTCGAAGCATCACGTGATGATCGGGTGTTATAGATTCTACGTGTGCATACAACAGGTGCAAGCCAGATTTGCACATGCGAATACTGAGGTTAAACTTTACGAGCCTAGCATGTACAGATATGGTCTCGAAAAGTCGTCATGAAATGATGGATAAAATTATGAGTGAAATTGTTCATCATATTAAAAAGTTACTAATAGTGAAATCTGGAACACTTTTCATATGATGATCAAAGTAAGAACCTCAAGGTTATTGGTATTTGACCAGTGGACTTAGAGGTTACTGAAGGTGAAGTGTTTTCTGAGAATGAGGAAAACTAAAAGAGAAACTACAAAAGATATTTTGGCAGAAAGAAAGAAAAGACTAGAAAGTCTAGCTCAGGTGTATATAATGTTGGAGATATGCCCAAGAGGCAATAATAAATGGTTATTATAATATATCTTTGTGTTTATGATAATGTTTACATACCATGCTATAATTGTATTAACCGAAACATTGATACATGTGTGTTATCTAAACAACAAGGAGTCCCTAGTAAGCCTCTTGTATAACTAGCTTGTTGATTAATAGATGATCATAGTTTCATGATCATGAACATTGGATGTTATTAATAACAAGGTTATGTCATTATGTGAATGATGTAATGGACACACCCAATTAAGCGTAGCATAAGATCACGCCATTAAGTTATTTACTATAACCTTTCGATACATAGTTACCAAGTCCTTTCGACCATGAGATCATGTAAATCACTTATACCGGAAGGGTACTTTGATTACATCAAACGCCACTGCATAAATGGGTGGTTATAAAGATGGGATTAAGTATCCGGAAAGTATGAGTTGAGGCATATGGATCAACAGTGGGATTTGTCCATCCCGATGACAGATAGATATACTCTGGGCCCTCTCGGTGGAATGTCGTCTAATTAGCTTGCAAGCATATGAATGGTTCATAAAGAGACCACATACCACGGTATGAGTAAAGAGTACTTGTCATGAGACAAGGTTGAACAAGGTATAGAGATACCGATGATCAAACCTCGGACAAGTAAAATATCGCGTGACAAAGGGAATCGGTATCGTATGTAAATGGTTCAGTCGATCACTAAAGTCATCGTTGAATATGTGGGAGCCATTATGGATCTCCAGATCCCGCTATTGGTTATTGGTCAGAGAGAGGTCTCAACCATGTCTGCATAGTTCATGAACCGTAGGGTGACACACTTAAGGTTTGATGTCGTTTAAGTAGATATGGAATATGGAATGGAGTTTGAAGTTTTGTTCGGAGTCTCGGATGGGATCCAGGACATCATGAGGAGGTCTGGAATGGTCCGGAGAATAAGATTCATATATAGGAAGTCATATTCCAAGTTTGGAAATGATCCGGTGCATTTATTTCAGGTTCTAGAAGGTTCTAGAAAAGTCCGGAAGAAATCACCATGGAAAGTGGAGTCCCGAGGGACTCCACCTTGCATGGCCGGCCAAACCCTAGGGGGAGGAGTCCCAGGTGGGCTCCACCATAGGTGGCCGGCCAACCCACCTCAAGGAAAGGTGGGAGTCCCACCTTGAGTAGGACTCCCCCCTTGAGTAGGTTTCCCACTTTTGGGTGGTTTTGTTGTTGGGGTCTTATTCGAAGACTTGGACTACAACTCTTGGGGATTTCCACCTATATAATGAGGAGCATAGGGGAGGGGCCGGCTACACCTTGCCACCCTTGGCCGCAGCCCCTAGTTGGCCGGCGCCCAAGCCCCCTCTCCCCAAACCCTAGCTACCTCTCCTCCACATACAACTCCCGCATACGCTTAGGCGAAGCCCTGCCGGAGTTCTCCACCACCACCTCCACCACGCCGTCGTGCTACCGGGATTCCGAGGAGGATCTACTACTTCCCCTGCCCGCTGGAACGGGGAGAAGGACGTCGTTTTCATCAACACCGAACGTGTGACCGAGTACGGAGGTGCTGCCCGATTGTGGCACCGTCAAGATCTTCTACGCGCTTTTGAAAGCGGCAAGTGATGATCTTCTGGAACAACGAGATCTAATCTCGTAGGCTTTGTAAATCTTCAAGGGTTAGTCTCGTTCATCCCCTCGTTGCTACCATCTTCTAGATTGCATCTTGGCTTGGATTGCGTTCTCGCGGTAGGAATTTTTTTGTTTTCTATGCTACGAATCCCATCAGTGGTATCAGAGCCGTGTCTATGCATAGATTGGTTGCACGAGTAGAACACAATTGTTTTGTGGGCGTTGATGCTTTGTTGTCTTTAGTTCGTGTACTTTGCATCTTGCGGCATGGTGGGATGAAGCGGCCCGGGCTAACTTTACATGACCGCGTTCATGAGACTTGCTCCACGCTCGACATGCAACTTGTATTGCATAAGTGGCTTCGCGGGTATCTGTCTCTCCCAGCATAGTGAAGATTCAATTTACTCTTTCTATTGACAACACTAGTATCACCGTTGTGGTTCATGTTCGTAGGTAGATTGGATCTTACTCGAAAACCCTAAACCACGTAAAAAATGCAAACCAAATTAGAGACGTCTAACTTGTTTTTGCAGGGTTTGGTGATGTGATATGGCCATGATGTGATGATGAATATGTATGAGATGATCATTATTGTATTGTGGCAACCGGCAGGAGCCTTATGGTTGTCTTTAAAATTTCATGTTGAGTAGTATTTCAAAGTAGTTGTAATAGTTGCTACATGAGGTGAACAACCATGAAGACGGCGCCATGGACCTTGACGCTACGCCGACGATGATGGAGATCATGCCCGTTGATGATGGAGATCATGTCCGTGCTTTGGAGATGAAGATCGAAGGCGCAAAGACTAAATGGCCATATCATATCACATATGAATTGCATGTGATGTTAATCCTTTATGCATCTTATTTTGCTTAGAACGCGACGGTAGCATTATAAGATGATCCCTCACCTTAATATCAAGATAATAAAGTGTTCTCCCCTCGTATGCACCGTTGCAACAAGTTCGTAGTTTCGAAGTATCTCGTGATGATCGGATGTGATAGACTCTACGTTCATATACAACGGGTGTAAGCCATGTTGCACACGCGGAATACTTGGGTTTGCTTGATGAGCCTAGCATGTACAGACATGGCCTTGGGACAACGGAAACCGAAAGGTTGAACACGAGTCATATGGATGATATGATCAACATGTTGATGTTCACTATTGAAGCTACATCATCTCACGTGATGATCGGTTTTGGTGTAGTGGATTTGGATCGTGTACCACTTAACAACTATGAGGGATGTTATATTAAGTGGGAGTTCATTAGTAATTAGATTAAAAGATGAACTAATTATCATAAAGATAGTCTGAGTAGTATTTTGAATTAATTTTGTAGTATTGGCATCCGTTTTCTACCATGCGCTAGTCTTGTAATTGAGATAGAAATAATGTTAAGTCTGACAAGAAACTTTACGGACTGGTACCGTATTGTTAAAGAATCAAGAAATGATTAAGTCCTATTGCGAACTTTTAGTAAACCTCACATTGTTGATTCAAAGAGTTGTGGTTTTAATTAGTACCTAAAGTTATCTTGTCTCCATGAAACTTGAAGTTCAAATCTGTTTGAAAAAGTAAGGAGCTGAAAATTTAGTTTTCAGAAATAAACAAGGTATGCGATATATGTGATATCTAAGACCTTATTGCAAGATGATAGAATATAATCTAGTGAGACTACATAAACTCATAAGTTTTATGGGAATGTACGAAGGTTGAAGACGCCCGGCGTCCCAATCCTCCAACTAAGTTGGACACTAAAGATATTCACATATCTATGAAGTGATCGTCCTTAGTATGCACCGTTGCTAAGACTCGTCGTTTCGAAGCATCTCGTGATGATCGGGCGTTATAGATCCTACGAGTGCATGCAACGGGTGCAAGTCAGATTTGCACATGCGAATACTGAGGTTAAACTTTACGAGCCTAGCATGTACAAACATGGTCTCAGAAAGTCATCATGATACAATGGATAAAATTACGAGTGAAATTGTTCATCATATTACAAGGTTACTAATAGTGAGATCCGGAACACTTGTCATATGATGATCAACTTCAAAGTAAGAACCTCAAGGTTATTGGTATTTGACCAACAAACCTAGAAGTTATTGATGTTGAAGTGTTTTTCTGAATAATGAGGAAAGCTAAAAGAGAAACTACAAAAGATTATTGGCAGAAAGAAAGAAAAGACTAGAAAGTCTAGCTCAGGTGTATATAAATGATATACATGTCATGGATGTATTTTCCTCGTTTGGTCACACAATGAAATTCTTGGGTATTTGTACCATATTGGTTGGTATGAAGTATCATACAAAACAACGCAATACAAGAATACAATGGCCTAAGTGACTGAAATGGAATATGATAGGAATGCACGTCTGGAACAAAAATAAAGTGTTATTATGTTCATCGTTGGCATTCTATCTAGCCCTTAGAATTTATAATAAAGAACTTAATAATTTTTATTTTTCTCTAGTCAAATGAAAACAATAAGTTGTTCAAATTATGACATTACTCCATGTACGATTGACATAGGCATCCCCAATGGGCCTGCCGAAGAAGGTACCAGGGGTTTACTAAAGGCCCACGACCCGAAGGATAAGAAGAATTCGGAAGCCCAACTTGCTAGTTAAGGAAAGTTAGAGTTGTATTAGGAGAGAACACTTGCACGGGAGGAGTTAGAAACCTTCCCGGACTCTGTAACTTGTACATCACGAATCCCTCGGCTCCACCTCCTATATAAGGGGGAGTCGAGGGACAAAGAAAGCATCGAATCATTGTCTCACAAACCCTAGTTTTCATATCGTCGAGTACTTTTCGGCTGAAACCTTCGAGATCTACTTGCCCTCTACTTCTAACTAAACCCTAGTCTACAACCCGTAGGCATTGATAAGTTAATCCATTGTCAATGGGCGCCGTCTGTGGGAATTAGAGGCGTCAAGGATCTGATCTCGATGGCACGTTCAAGATCGTCGACTTCGTCAACAGCAAGCAACGCGATGGATCGAGGTAAACATATCGAAACTGGTCCTGTCGATTTTGTTCCTCACCCGCCCTCCCGTTTGGATGCATATGCGTACCTGGAGGAGCCTATGGAGATGACGTTCGAAAGATTCCACTTTCACGTCGAGAAAGAGGGAGCGTATCGTCTCGAAATTCCGATCTCGTCGGGATTGTCGGCGATCGATTCCGACTTTTCGAACTCAACATCGTCAATCGAGTCAGGTGAAGAGGTGACTTCATCGCCACGATTCATCAGTACCAGGGCAAGCGAAAAGCTCGCCAAGATCTTCAGCGACATGTCCTTCGAGTCATCCACGGACTCTTATATAAGCGATGACTCGAGCAGCGTCGACAACTTCAACTTCATCGACAAATCCACTACTGTGGGCAAGGTCTTCACCAATCTTTATGATGGTGTCACCAAACCCAACAAAGATCTGAATTCAAAATATCATCAGATTTATGCCATCGGAGAGCCAAGCCGCGATCAGGAGGAAACGTCTGAGGCTTTCGACGATTTGGGAAATCCATACGTTGATCCCTCTGATTTACGACGAGGTTTAGGCAGTAAATATGTCGGACCTACACCACGTGTTAGGGTTCAACTCCCACAAGCAGCATGGGATAGAGCCGCAAGAGCTATGGATGGTTCAGAACCAATGTCCACAACCGCCACGCCAGAAGAGTTGCAAGCATATCAATATAGGCTCGCGCGAGCTGCAAGGGAACTGGAAAAACAGACAGCTGCTCTGAACAGAAGAAGGGAGGCAGCCTCTGCATCAAGTAGACGAAGGGCAGAACTAAGTCGACAATCAGGAACTTCGGGAGATAGCCACCGGGAAGCTCGGAATAGAGCAAGATCAAGGCTGCAAAACATACCTGAGGGAGAAAGAGAGCACTTAGTTCAAAACCTCGACATGTCTTTTATGTCGATAGACACGAGAGGGAACATTATTCCCAAGACTCCAGAAGCTGGGTATATGGCGACACAAGCCTTTATCCTTGCATCCAGGCCACCTCCAGGAGATCCAAGGGAAGCATTTTACAACATGGTGATGGCAGGAGTCGGGGCCATGGGAACGGCGTTTGCGGCAACACCTCCCGAAGGAATAGCAAGGAAAAATAGTCCACGGCCTGCGGCAGCAGCAACAGTTCCTGAGAGAGCAAGCGGAGCGAGAGACACAACAGCGCAAGCAAGGGTGGACAGAGCACGACAAAATAGAAGAGAACATCGGCACTCCCCAGAGCTAGATGATGAGGATATGTGTGGGCTGCCGTGCTTCACGAGGAGGGTCCGAAAAACTCGAGTCCCTTCAGGATTCAAATTGCCTGATAACTTCAAAAAATTCGACGGCCTGCAAGATCCAGAAGATTGGCTAGTTGATTACCTCGAGACATTGAAGTTAACAGGAGGAACCAAAGCAACAGCTATGCAGAGCATCCAGGTACATCTAAGTGGAGCCGCGCGATCTTGGATAAAGAAGCTTCCCCCAGGATCTATCGACAGCTGGGATAGCTTCGGGGACGTGTTAGTCAAGAATTTCCGGTCCACTTGAAAAAAACCTGCATCACTAGAGGAACTGAGGGCATGTCGACAAAAGCCAGACGAATCAATGAGGAAGTACATCCAAAGATGGAATATCATTAAAAACTCAGCAGAGAATATATCTGACGAGAGGGCGATAGATGCGTTTGTCGCAGGAATCAGGCGGGGAGATTTTGTCGAGGACTTGGGGAGAACCAACCCAAAGACAGTATCCGCATTAATGGAGATAGCAAACAGATGGGCAGATGGAGAAGACGCTGTTCACAACAAACGGCATAGGTCACCAGAGGAGGACCGCGGTCGAAACTATCAAAATAGGCGATGATTTCCTCGGCAGTACTCGAACTATGATGCTCCTGGACAAATTGCGGCTGGCTTCCGAGCAAGCGCTGGAGGAAACAATAGAGGTGACTATCAGAGGAGTAACGAGCAGCGAGGCGACAATAGAGACGACTCCCGAAACAACATGCAAAGTAGTGGGCCAAGGTTCCAAAGACCTTTCATATCCCCCGAGGAGATGATGAACGGGCCATGTCAGATGCATTTTTACCTCGACAACAACGGAAAAAGACAGTCAGGACACTTGCAAAAGGATTGCCGAAATTTCCAAGCGATGTTAAGTTGGGCAGGGCACGCCAATGCCCAGGCAGCACACAGAAACCCTCAAGGACCCAGGAGTGAGATCCACTTGCCACCCCTCCCGCAATTACGGACGAAAATCGACACCAGCTCAGAATAGCGGCAGCACCTGCACCACCACCTTATGTTGATCCCAATTCCAACGAAGCGGTCTCGATGATTCAGAAAGGTAGGCCATCCAATAGAGCTCAGAAAGTAATCTCCCGACAGGTGTTCATGGCAGAGAAAATGCCTCCACCAACGGTTGAGTACCTTAATTGGTCAGGGCAAGACATTGCCTTCACAATAGCGGATCATCCACAACAAGTTCCTCGACCAGGGCAGTCAACACTTATCTTACCAGTAGTAATCGCAGGATTCGACGTATCTCGAGTATTCATAGATGGAGGCAGCAGTTTAAACCTTATGAATGCAGATACATTAAGGAAGATGAACATATCTCTAGCAAATCTGAAACCAACTGACACACGTTTCCATGGCATCACACCAGAGAAGCCAAGTTATCCGTTGGGGAAGATCAATCTCGACGTTCAGTTTGGAACCCGAGAAAATTACAGAATAGAAAGGCTGGAGTTTGAAGTCGTGGATTTCCCGTCGCAGTACCACGCTTTGCTAGGACGACCAGCATATGCTAGGTTCATGGTGGTACCACACTACACGTACCTATTGTGGAGGATGCCTGGACCTAAAGGACCAATCACAGTCAAAGGAAGCTTCGCGCTAGCCGATAAATGTGACAAAGATTTTCATCGACTGTCAGAAACCTTCGGGATGCAAGCAGAGTACATGGCGTCAAGGCTCACGACTGACTATGATGTGTTGCCAGATGTAGGAAGGCCCAACAAAGAATCAACTTTTAACACTGAGAAAAATTCTAAGGAGGTGCAGATTCACCCGACAGATCCGAAAAAGACGACATCCATTGCGACAGACATGGACCTCGCATAGGAAAACACGCTCGTCGAGTTCCTCCGTGAGCACTGGAAAATCTTTGCATGGTGTCCAGCTGACATGCCAGGAGTACCTAGGGAACTTGCCGAGCACTACCTAAACTTGGATCCACTAGCGAGACCAATCAAACAACCTTTGCGGCGTTTTTCGGAGCCAAACCGCAAAGCTATGCTGTCAGAAATTGATCGACTGAGAGAAGCTGGTTTCATCAAGGAGCTGCACACAGAGGCCACGTGGGTAGCAAACCCAGTGTTGGTGCCAAAGAAAAACACTAAAGTCCTTCGCATGTGTGTCGACTTTACGTGTCTCAATAAACATTGTCCAAAGGATCACTTTCCCCTTCCGAGGATCGATCAAATTATCGACTCCACGACAGGATGTGAACATCTTTCCTTTCTAGATGCTTACTCCGGTTATAACCAGATCAGATTGAAAGAAGAAGACGAGGTCAAAACAGCGTTCATCACACCTTATGGCGTGTTTTGCTATCGAACAATCGCTTTTGGTCTGAAAAACGCGAGAGCAACATATCAGAGGATGATGCAGAAGTGCTTAGCAACACAGATTGGGAAAAACGTGCAAGTCTACATTGACGATGTTGTGATAACTTCAAAAAAGGGAACAACGCTAATCGAGGACCTGAAGGAAACTTTCGACAACCTCGACAAGTTTTGCCTCAAGTTGAACCCAACAAAGTGTTCTTTTGGCGTCCCTGCAGGAGAACTTCTTGGGTTCCTAGTTTCAGCGAGAGGGATCGAAGCTAATCCCGAAAAAATTCAAGCTATCGTAACAATGAGGAAGCCAACAAAGTTGAAAGAAATACAGCAGCTAATAGGGCGAGTCGCAGCTTTAAGCAGATTTGTCGCCAGGTTAGGAGAAAAGGCGTTACCGTTCTACGCTTTAATCAAGCAAGGAGAGAAATTCCAGTGGAACGAAGAGGCAGATAGAGCCTTTGAGGATTTAAAGCGCACAATTTCGACACCACCAATCTTGGTGGCGCCGAAAGAGAATGAACCTCTCCTGTTATACATCGCAGCCACACCTCAGGTGGTCAGCACGGCGTTAGTTGTTGAAAGAGAAGAAGAAGGAAAACTCCATGGTGTGCAAAGGCCGGTGTATTTTATTAGTGAAGTTTTATCGCCTTCAAAATAGCGGTACCCGCAGTACCAGAAGCTAGCATATGGAGTGTTCACAACAGCAAGAAAATTGCGCCACTATTTTTCGGCACACCCGATAATAGTGGTCAATGAAGCACCTCTATCAAATATACTGAACAATCCAGAAGCTACAGGACGTGTCTCCCTTTGGGGAATAGAATTTTCCCCTCGGGACATAACGTATGAAAAAAGAAAAGCAATAAAATCGCAAATTCTACCAGATTTCATCGCAGAGTGGATGGAGCTGCAAAATACATGACCCCCCAGATTTGTCGAGAACTTGGACCATGAACTTCGACGGGTCCAAGAGGGTAGAAGGAGCTGGTGCAGGTGTGATACTTATATCACCTGAAGGCGACAAACTGAAGTATGTCCTACGGATGACGTTCCCAAACGCATCTAACAATGAAGCAGAATATGAAGCTCTTATACACGGGATGAAGATGGCGAAAGCTTGTGGTGCAACCCGATTAAAAATCTTTGGCGACTCGCAATTGGTGGCTCAGCAAGTCATGAACCAGTGTGATGCAGTCAATGACAGCATGGTGGCATACAAGGAAGTGTACAACGAGCTCGAGAAGTTATTTGATGGATGCGAAGTAAATCACATTAGCAGGCTGAGCAATGATGAAGCCGATGTTCTCGCAAACATCGGGTCGCAATGCCTTGCAATTCCGCCAGGTGTGTTTTGGGAAGAGATAACCGAGAGGTCCACCAAATCGAAGAAGGTGCAGAAGAAGGAGAAGGAGGAAAAAACTTCGACGGCTCTCAAAGAAGCACCAGAAGAAGAAGAGGACCAGGAGCTGGTGATGATGGTGGAAGTCCCATGGATGCAAGCGTACATATCGTATATCTTAAGGAAAGAAATACCCGACGATCCAGTTGAAGCAAGGCGAGTTATTCGACGATCCAAAGCTTTTACAGTGGTCAAAGGGGAGTTATACAAGCGCAGTATTTCGGGCGTGCTACAAAGGTGCGTTACACCCGAAGAAGGAAGGATAATCTTAAAGGATGTACACGAGGGAATATGTGGTCACCACGCGAGCAGTCGAGCTATTGCGGCCAAGGTTTTTCGGGCTGGATTTTACTGGTTGACAGCAATCGAGGATGCAAAAGAGATAGTACGAACCTGCGACGCGTGTCAGAGATTCGCCGCAAAACCCCACTCTCCGGCAGCAGAGCTGATGCCAATACCATTGTCTTGGCCCTTTGCCCAATAGGGTCTCAATATGGTGGGAAAATTACACAAGGCCTCGCCAGGAGGATACGAGTATATGCTTGTCGCTGTCGACAAATTCACCAAGTGGATAGAAGCGAAGCCGATAAATTCACCAGACGCAGCGTCAGCAATAAAATTTGTAAAGAGCATTGTTTTTCGGTTTGGAGTACCTCATAGTATCGTCACGGACAATGGAAGTAACTTGACATCCAAGGAATTCAAGGCATACTGCGCTGAGGTGGGCATCAAATTGCACTTCGCGTCAGTTGGGCATCCGCAAACCAATGGTCAAGTCGAGAAAGCCAACGGTATCATCTGCAACGATATCAAGAAGCGCCTGTTAGGACCGCTTGAAAAGGCTCGACATACTTGGCCAGAAGAGTTGCCAAGTGTTTTATGGAGTATTCGAACAACGCTAAATACGGCGACACAGGAAACTCCATTCTTTCTGGTACATGGAGCTGAGGCAGTATTACCAATCGAAATAGAGCATGATTCTCCAAGAGTCACAGAATATGATGAAGAAACTTCCAGAAGAGCATTAGAGGACGATGTCGATGCACTCGATGAAGCTCGAGACGAGGTATTATCGCGGGTCACCAAGTACCAGCAGGACTTGAAAAATTATCACAGTCGACGACTGCGGCCAAGATCCTTCCAGGTCGGAGATTTAGTCCTACGGCTCAATCAGCAGAGTACTGAAAAACTCGAGTCACCATGGCTGGGCCCTTACATCGTCACAGAAGTAATCGAAGGAGGAGCATACAGGATCAAGGACAAGAAGACAGGGGTTCCAGAGAAAAATCCCTGGAACGTAGCGCAACTCAGGCGGTTGTACGCTTAGAGTCAGAATATAGTCCTCCTTTGTAAAAATACATTGTACTGAAACGCCCGCGAGTTTTCAGACGCACTCTTTTCCTTTTCAGGGCACCGAGTGGGGCTGAAAAGGTTTTTAGCGAGGCGGGCTCGCGGTGCTGCAATATAGTAAAAGATAGTGATGACATACATCTTTTTCGTCGACAGGCTCGGGGGCTCATAACCCACGACAGCAAAATACATATATTCCCGCAAAACAGTAAAATCTTCGAGATGAAAAAATAGTATAAGCTCCAGCCAAAGGCTCGGGGGCTTCGCAATATAGATTACACTTCACAATATAGAAAACTTCATCAAAACAAAGAATTCGACGAAAAATATAGACATAATGTTTCGCAATATAGCACAACTTAGTTAATGCCTAATATACTATCTATGGATAGACCTTTGTTATTTGCAGTAGTCGTCTTGTGATCAGCATAGCTCCCCTTGACAAAGAATTCAGAATCCATCCGAAGAAGTTCATCCATCATTTCTTCGGCTACAGGAGTCACAACGTCATTGATTTCGTCGACGTTACTTTTTCGCTTCGATTTCTTGGCCAGGCACTTGGAGACAATCTTCTTCAGATCTAATTTGGGATGGCAGATCTGTATCATGATCATGGCAAATCTTGCTCCAGCAGTCAACTGAGCTCGTAAAAAGTTATGAATACGAGGGGCATCTCGAAACTTTTCCATCAAGCCGAGAAGAGTATCGGGAGCTTCATCTCGAGGGAACATAGTCTTGAAAACAAGGGACAATGTTCTAGTGCAGAAATCAAGGAATTCGCGAACCTGACAGGCGCGGTCTTGAAACCTGACAATCTGTCGGGTCCGCTCTGGAGTGGCCCAGAACAGAGAACCGTGGTTAAGAGAAAGGTTAACGAGGAGATTCGTCCTTACGTTCACCCTTTCATCTTCAGCAGCAGCGTCGAGAAAAGAACCTATTGGGCGACAGAACGAGAAATTTTAAAAAAGGATACAACAAAAAGATAGAAGAAGTTCTGGGTTGAAAAGCGGACCTGACATATCCACACTAGCTTCATTCATTAGTTCGAGCATACTATTCTCTCGAGTGGTTGCTTTTTCAGCTTCGGAAACAGCAGCTTCCTTGGCAGCTATGGCTTCTCGAGCTTGTTGAAGGGCAATTTTCTCTCTTTCGGATGCTTTGCGGGATTGCTCCATCATCACAAGAGTTTGCTTCTTCGCATGTTGAAGTTGTTGACGAAGTTCTTTCAAATCTTGCGAGAATGTTCTACTCGAGGAATCTTCATCAGGGACACTAGTCACCAGTGCTTTCTTCGAGCGAGGGGAAGTGGGCAAAACGTCGGAAGGAGCAGGAGTTGGAGTATAGTTATCGAACGTCAACTGAAAGAAAAGGCTCGACATCAATCATCAAGCAAGATAGAATTCCATTGATTTTTTGGAGTGCTTACAAGATATTACAATGGAGAAAGCCCTAAGAAACTAATGTGGTAGGCGTCGCCAAAGCTACTTTGGCAACAGCATCAAAAGAAACAAGAAAGAAAGAAAGGGTGGTCTACTTGACCTCCGGCTTCGATGCGCTTGGAGCAGGAGTTGGTTTAACGCCAAGATAGGTGAGGATCGGCTTTGAGGAAGGTTTGGCAGCTCTAATGAGAGATTGCCACTCCTTTGTTTCCATCTGCCCTATGTCGCCAACTTTAGTCCAGTCGACCGTTTGTTGGCTATCAGCAATCAGCGCGATAGTGCCTTCTACGCCAACTTTCAGGCCCTCTTGGCGAAGTTTCAGCCCAAGGTCTTCTGGCACGTTGAAGCTTTTGGCAAGAGCAACAAAGGTGTTGGGCTCCTCTTTCTTCGGGAAGAAGTAGGGGAAAAGCTTCGACAGACCTGCCTCGGCATCAGTCAGGCCTTCGCGTGCTTCATCCCCATGGATTTCAAGAAGGGTCAGCGCGTCGAGAAGCTCATCGCCTTCAGGACCATCCACTTCATACTCTTGATGAGTTCTCCCTGAAAACAAGCAAAGGGCAGCTCGTAAAGAAAGAATGCTCAGAAAATGTGAAGCAACCCAAGGAAATGCACAAGGATTCGAGCACTTACTAACAAAACGTCGGCTCTGTGCTTCCAAGCGATTGAGGATCTTTTCCTCTCGAGCAGCTTGCTCAGCTATTTTGTCGCTCAAAGCAGTTTCTGCGTCGTGAAGCCTCTTTCGAAGATCTTCAACACCAGCAGCGTCTGCCCTGGCCTTTTCAGCATCTGCCTTGGCCTTCTGAGCATCTGATTCAGCCTTCTTACGAGCCTTTTCACTTTGCTCCAATTTTTGAGCAAGTGTATCGGCACGTTTGTTGGCTTCAGCAAGTTTTTCTGTCAAAATAGTCAAAACCAGTCAAAAACATGACAAGAAAGGAGTGAGAAGTCATGGGCTAGGAGAAGCAGAAAAAAATTACCTTCAGCTTTGCTAGCATATTCACGGTACCCGACGCATTGGGTACCGAAGCGGATGAATTCCTTAATCAAAGGATGATAAAAGAAAAATAAAGAAAGAAGGTATCAATATAGACAAAAGGTCGACAACACAAAGCAAAAAAGAAGCAAACAATGAAAAAGTCGACAACATCGGAAAGTACTCAGGGACTTACATCATCTAAAAGAGGAGTTGAGGAGCCACCCATTTGTAGGGCAGGCTCTGTGATTGACTCAATCCTTGTCCTCTTTGGCGAAGGGGCAAGGGGGCTCGCAGGAGGAGTAGGATGATCGGTGTTTTGTTGAGGAGGCGACGATTCTTCTCCTTCAACCTGCACCTCAGACACAACTAAAGTACGCGACGTACTCGTTCGAGCAGTCGCGTCAATAGCTTGCGCCTCTTCCTCGTCATCACTGTAGTAAAAATAACGACGATATAAGAAGCAATATAGACAAAAATGTCAAGAGCAAAACAGTATGAAGCAAGAGATAACTTACGAGCTGATGAGGGCAGCATCGTATGGGTTAAAAGTTGTCTTCTTATCTGAAGGATCAACTTCTTCGGCTTTGGAGGTGCCGGAATCTTCGACTTCATTCCTTTTCCTTTTCTTCCTTGGAGAAACAGCAGGAGGAAGGGAGTGCGTTGAAGCGGTGGCCTCGGAATCAGCATCTTTCTCAGAAGAAGCCGCAGATTTGTGAGAACCCGCGACTTCACTTTCAAGACGCGAAGTGCCTTGGTTGTCATCGTCGACAACATCGCGGTCTTCAACTTCTCCACCCTCAGGAAGAGGAGGAAGAGAAGCAAGAATAGGGTGGTTCTGGTAAAAGAGTGTGTCGATAAAAAAAAGAGAAGTTATGCAAAAGTAGCAAGGTAGTGGTCGATAAAAAAAAAATTAAACTCGATGAGACAATATAGCAACTAAGAGGGAAAAATACCTCGGGAAGAGGATTGGCGCTACTATATGACGTAATGCGGCAAGAAGATGGAATTGGATCCTTCTTGTTGAGCGATGAGATTTTGCGGATAAGCTTATCAAAATCCTTCAAAGGAAGGTCTTTTGAGAGCCTGTCGACATCTTTTTCACCAGCATACTTCCAGAGGGGATTTTTGCGAGCCTGAAGAGGCTGCACTCTAATCCTAAGGAAATAGGCAGTAATCTCAATGCCCGAAAGTTCCTTGCCTCGGGTATTCTCGAGCTCATGGATGCGAGTCATCAGCGCTTCTGTCGCTAACTTCTCAGCTTCAGTGGCTTCAGCATCCCAAGAACGGCGGCGAAGGATTTTGGTTTCTCCGTCAAAAGGGGCGATGTTTTCCTCCACTGGATTGGAGCTTTCTTCGCGGATATATAGCCACTTCTTTCGCCAACCTTGGATAGAGTCGGGGAATTTGATGTCGAAATACTCGACGTCAGAACGAACACAGATAACAACGCCGCCAATGTTGTAGGCGACGTTGTGGGAGCCATTGCGGCGAAGACAAAAGATACGTTTCCACAGAGCCCAATTAGGTTGGACCCCGAGGAAACACTCACACAATGTGATAAAGATGGAGACGTGGAGGATGGAATTGGGCGTCAACTGATGCAGTTGAAGCCCATAGACAAACAAAATACCACGAAGAAACTCGTGGATCGGGGGAGAAAGACCTCGGATGAGATGGTCAACGAAACTGACCCGATATTCGATTGGAGGCTTGGGGTAGCTTTCCTCCTTGGGGAAGCAGAGCGAGTTTTCCTTCTTGTTGAACCCCATCTTCTTCAGCAGATTGATATCTTGGGCAGAGATCTTGGATCTCTCCCACTCCACGCTTCCCAGATCCGCCGTCGCCATTCTCGACTCCGGAGTGCTGTGTCTTGTCAAACGGATGCGAGGCGACATCAATGAACTTGGTGGCGAAGGGTATGAGTGTGGTTGCGAGCTTAAGGCAGTAAGAGCAATGGAGGATTTGGCAGTGGAGAAGCAGAGGTGCGGCGCGTGCGAAAAGGCTGAAGGAGGAAGATGATACCTTTATATAGGGGTGCGGTGAATCGATGCGCCGTTGGATTGAGAAATTATGGGACATATGGTGTACACCTGGACAAGGGGTAAAAAGTAATTTCATACAGGTGCGAAAGCACAGGAGCTACAGTACGTGCGCCAGGAAAAGCGGAGGACGTGTGTCCCCCACTTGCACGACGTGTCAATACGGTGTGTAAGTTGGGCCCGCAAGGCAGCGCGAAAGAACTTCTCGCGTTTTCCAGGACCAGCGGTCGTGGCTATCGTCAGCAGTGATGTCACTTTGTCAAGAGGAAATCTCGAATCAACAGCTTCATAAAAAGGCGACAGTAGAAGATTATGGACCATTTTGAGAGCCTTTGATCAAATACAAGTTTATGATCAAATGCTCGGGGGCTACTTTGGAAAAATGAAAAAAAAATTCGAGAAAGACAAAATAGAAATGGCGTGAGCCTATGATCAAATACAAATATTTGCTCATAGCCTCGGGGGCTACTCCCATCGGGAGCGCTGTTCGCGCACCCGAGAGATTTAAAAATTTCGAGAAAGAAAGAAAATATAGCGACATAAGGCGTGGAGCCTACACCCAAGCACAAGTCCTTGGCTGTAGCCTCGGGGGCTACTCCCATCGGGGACGCTGTTCGCTTACCCGATGAAATTATAAAAAAAGGGGAAAGAAGAAAGAAATAGGAACAAGAGAGTATATTTCGAGTTATTTATAACTCTACATATACTCCCATCGGGAGAGCAATATAAGTCATCCGTTGACTCAATAAAATGTGCTATTCCAACAGTCGAATAAGCACTCGACAATATATTCTCAGAACGCCAAAGTTGCGAACAATTTCTGAATGCCGCAAAACTTTGCGAAGGTAAGACCCCAGGTCCGTTCTGTGTGGCGTGGCGCCGTCTCTGACGTCGGTTTGCTACTTTTTTCCGTATCAATAGATACGAAGAAAAATCCTAACGGACGCGTTAGGTACCCGATAAATATGACTGGGACTCGACAGAATGGTAAGACCTTAAGCGACACCTGTCGAAGTTTACACCAGTATCCCGAGATCATGACCAGGGACGTGATCTTGAAGTAGGTTTTTGCGGATTGCCACTAGAGCAGTTAACTAGTACCTGATCCGTCAGATGAACTAGCCCCAACTACCATTATCCCTGTACAATATAGAAATTCATACGCAAATAGATATGGTGAAGTTCGAAGTTATCGAGTAAATATAACAGTGGAGATTTTACCTAACTCTACGATTCAAGCAAAATCTCGGGGGCTACTGACATAGGCATCCCCAATGGGCCTGCCGAAGAAGGTACCCGGGGTTTACTAAAGGCCCACGACCCGAAGGATAAGAAGAATTCGGAAGCCCAACTTGCTAGTTAAGAAAAGCTAGAGTTGTATTAGGAGAGAACACTTGTAATATTGCGGGAGGAGTTAGAAACCTTCCCGGACTCTGTAACTTGTACATCACGAATCCCTCGGCTCCACCTCCTATATAAGGGGGAGTCGAGGGACAAAGAAAGCATCGAATCATTGTCTCACAAACCCTAGTTTTCATATCGTCGAGTACTTTTCGGCTGAAACCTTCGAGATCTACTTGCCCTCTACTTCTAACTAAACCCTATTCTACAACCCGTAGGCATTGATAAGTTAATCCATTGTCAACGATGGATAAGTTATTATAAATCTTAATGGTGAAATACACATACATAACACTGACGCTAAAATGCCATAAGGCAAATGATTTGAATTCCACTTATTTGTGGAACCGCCATTTAGGTCATGTTAGAAAGGAATGCATAAAGGAACTCCATGAAAATGGATTTTTGGAGTCATTTGATTTTTGAATCGTTTGGCGCTTGCAAATCTTTTCTAAAGAGAATGACTAAAATACCGTTCATAGGCCAAGAGTTGAACGGGCAACTAACATAGTGAAAACATACATGATGATATATGTGGTTCACTGGGCATAGTTGTGTGCGGGAGATTCTTCTACTTCATGAAAACTTCCAACAATGAATTGAGTATATATATATGTGGATATATTTCGATAAGGAAGAAGTCTGAAACATTTGAATGGATTCAAATAAATTTCAGCATGAAGTGGAAATCATCGTAATAGAAAAGTCAATTATCTATGATTGGATCATTGGGAAAATATTTGAATTACGAGTTTTAGCGAACATCTAAGAGAGTTATGAAATTGTTCTACAACTCACATTTCTTGGAGTATCATAGTGATGATATAGTATCCGAGAAATGTATCCAAACCTTGTTGGGTTAATGATGAGATAAGAATAAAATGATGCCATTATATTTTTGTGGATTATGCTTTAGTGACTACCGCTTTTACACTAAATAGAGCATCATCATGATCCGTTGAAATGACACCATACGAGTTATGGCATGGGTATAAACCCTAATAGTCCTTTCTTTAAATTTTGGTCTAAGAGTTTACAACCAAAATCGGATGAATGTCTTTGTTGGTTATCCCAAAGAATTGATTGGGAATTCTTTCCACTATGAAGTAAAAGACAAAAGTGTTTGTTAATGTTACTTGCTTATTTCCAAGAAATTGTTTTCTAGCGAAGTATTTGAGTGGGAGGACAATAGAACTTGATAAGGTTTATGAACCTGAGCAAAATGATCAGAGTAGCGCAGCATCGGAAATGGTTCCGGAAGCGGCCACGACGATCATGGCTCCCATGACTACAAAGTGTTTTATCCATGGAGATCGAAGTAAAAATTGAACCTTGTAGGTATGGTTTACTTTGTGATCAAATAAATGATTTGTGGACAAAGGATTGATTTTTGATAAACCAACTACAAAACAAAGAAGTTATGATGGGCCCTGACTCCGTTAAAATGGCTATACGCCATGAAATCCAAGATAGACGAATACTTTTTGAAAGTGAATGGATCTATAAAATTGATGGACTTGGATAAAATATCCTTGAAGAAGCTTGACTTGTCAAAAAGTTGTTTACGACAAAGTTCAAAGAGTTGACTACGATAAGATTAGATCTTCCGTAGCAATGCTTATAGTCTATGTGGATTATTCTAGTAATCGCTACATATTTCTTTTATGAGATATGATAGTAGGATAGCAAAATACATTACTTAACAAAATTGTGTATTAAAGGTGTATACAAGATACAACCAAGAGTTTTGCTACTCCGTAGAATACTAGATAGGTATACGAACTTCAATTGGATGAAGTGAGTATCGCGGAGTTGGAATCTTCACCGGATGAAATAGACAAAGAGTTTTTTGATTTCATCAGAGACGATGAAGAGGCTTGCATTTGTAAGAAATTAAGTGGGAGCGCTGAGACATATTTATAATACTTTATGTAGATGACATATAGTTGGTTATAAATGATGTAATTATATACTTGATTAAAAGGTTTCATTGAGAAATTAAATTCAATGAAAGGATATCGACTGAAACAAATTTAGTGTCAAGATCTATGAAGATAGATTGAAACACATAATAAGAAAATATTAAGAAAATGTTCTTGTCATGTGAAGGTTTAACAAGACTTGAGTGTATCTAACACTCAATGAGTAAAAACACATGAGTGATCATAGATCACGAATAATATGTACACAATCAGATGTCCTGTGCTCTAAAAAAAATTGTTATGAGCATGAACCAGAATGATTCATGTGATGATCATTGAAAAACAGTAAGAATATTCTTGAGTACTTAAGAAGAACCAAGGATATATATATAATTTTTGTATGAAGAAATGACAAACAAATCACTGTAAGATGTTGCACCGATATTGATTTTGTCACATATAAAATTAAAAATTTCAATCTCAATTTGGACTAAGTGTTGTTTAAAAGGTAGCACAATGAGCTAGAAGTTTTCTATGCTAGATTTAGATGAGTTCTAAATATTGTGACGGATTCTACAAACGAATGCAGAGTATGTCATTATTTTGACAATGACTGAGGATGTTAAGTAAAGAAATTCTTTGAGAATTTGGTGTAGTTCCGATAGTGTCAGAACTTTGAAGCTATATTGTGTGTGACAATATTAGTGACATATTTCAGACCGCGGAATTAAGGTTCCACCAGAAGACCAAACATATTTGATGCCGACTCATTTGGAAATGAGTGATGCGTTGAGACGCAAATGAATTACAAAATACATACGTTTCTGAGCGTGTCAGATCCGCTGACTAAAACCTCTCCCGTGAGCAAAACATGATAAAGCACCGGAAGGCCAAGGTGTTATATCTTTACATATGTAAACTAGATTATTGACTCTAGTGCAAGTGGGAGACTATTGGAGATATGCCCAAGAGGCAATAATAAATGGTTATTATAATATATATTTGTGATTATGATAATGTTTACATACCATGCTATAATTGTATTAACCGAAACATTGATACATGTGTGTTATGTAAACAACAAGGAGTCCCTAGTAAGCCTCTTGTATAACTAGCTTGTTGATTAATAGATGATCATAGTTTCATGATCATGAACATTGGATGTTATTAATAACAAGGTTATGTCATTATTTGAATGATGCAATGGACACACCCAATTAAGCATAGCATAAGATCACGTCATTAAGTTATTTACTATAAGCTTTCGATACATAGTTACCAAGTCCTTTCGACCATGAGATCATGTAAATCACTTATACCGGAAGGGTACTTTGATTACATCAAACGCCACTGCGTAAATGGGTGGTTATAAATATGGGATTAAGTATCCGGAAAGTATGAGTTGAGGCATATGGATCAACAGTGGGATGACGGATAGATATACTCTGGGCCCTCTCGGTGGAATGTCGTCTAATTAGCTTGCAAGCATATGAATGGTTCATAAAGAGACCACATACCACGGTACGAGTAAAGAGTACTTGTCAGGAGACGAGGTTGAACAAGGTATAGAGATACCGATGATCAAACCTCGGACAAGTAAAATATCGCGTGACAAAGGTAATCGGTATCGTATGTAAATGGTTCAGTCGATCACTAAAGTCATCGTTGAATATGTGGGAGCCATTATGGATCTCCAGATCCCGCTATTGGTTATTGGTCAGAGAGAGGTCTTAATCATGTCTGCATAGTTCGCGAACCGTAGGGTGACACACTTAAGGTTTGATGTCATTTAAGTAGATATGGAATATGGAATGGAGTTCGAAGTTTTGTTCGGAGTCTCGGATGGGATCCAGCACATCACGAGGAGGTCCGGAACGGTTCGGAGAATAAGATTCATATATAGGAAGTCATATTCCAAGTTTGGAAATGATCCGCTGCATTTATGGCAGGTTCTAGAAGGTTCTAGAAAAGTCCGGAAGAAATCACCATGGAAAGTGGAGTCCCGGAGGGACTCTACCTTGCATGGCCGGCCAAACCCTAAGGGGAGGAGTCCCAGGTGGGCTCCACCATAGGTGGCCAGCCAACCCACCTCAAGGAAAGGTGGGAGTCCCACCTTGAGTAGGACTCCCCCCTTGAGTAGGTTTCCCACTTTTGGGAGGTTTTGTTGTTGGGGTCTTATTCGAAGACTTGGATATGCCTGTGGCTCGCATGGGCTTCAGTATTTATAGATGTGTTGCCCACAACCCTATCTATATGAGATCATTTCACACATGAATATGCTTATTATTATCCTTATTCCATATGTGTGCGCGCAACTGCATGCGAATGTTCAACCCTGACCTATTTTCATCATTGCAACGACCAACAATTTGAAGTAAACTACAAATGTCTGGCAAACATAAAATAAAACGAGTAAAAAAGTCTTGTAGAAGTTCCTTAGATTTCCATTCAGCAGTTGTTTCCCACGGTTCGATAAACCTAGATCTACTAGGAAAAAAAACTACTCCCTCCGTTCCTAAATATAGAGTGTATAATTTTTGGCACGAAAATTAAAAAAACGCACATTGAGAGCAAGTTACACGAGTTTTGGGAAAGATTACCCCTGAATTATTGCTTTGAGAAAATAGAGAAGTTTGCATGAGCTAAGAAAATGCAATTGAATCCGTAAAAAATGTTCAACTGAGTGGTTCTATGTAATACACCTTATATTTTGGAGCTTTTTTCGGAAAAACTGTACACCTTATATCAAGGAACGGAGGTAGTACTATACTTGCTTAAAAAATGAACAGGCTTTTTAAAGCATTCATGCTTATTTATACTAGTCGGATGCTTAAGAAAAATCCTTGGTTTCTTTTGTTAAGAACTCATCTAAACACCTTCCATCATACATGGCCTAACTGATGGGAGACACTCACCGTAGACACATGATACAAATCTCGACCGTTCGTGGCTACCTAACCCAAACGATGTTAACCTGGTCTCGGAACTCGGAAGTGTCCATTCGTGCGCCAGCGCTCCAACACCCGCGGGGAGTAGCCCAACTCAAATTCAGGAAAAGCAAAGGCATGGCCCTGACCCTAGCTCAAAGCAGGCGTCACCTGCCCAACCACCACACTCCAGGGGAATCGCCGCCACGAGGCCATGCGACACGCGACAAGACCTCCATACTAACCATGCCATGGACGAGAACTTTCGCTGCTCCCTCCACCGTGCGGGATTTGCCTGGCTGCGGCCATGGATGGTGGCGAGGGAGTTCCTCAGAGGAGGAGGACTACCCATGGCACCTAGGATTCACCTCCTGTGTTATCCAGGCGAGGGAGTTCCTCAGAGGAGAAGGACTACCCGTGGCAGATAGGGTTCACCTCATGTGTCGTCTAAGGTGGACGACGTAGGGCCTCACAAAGCGTTTTGTCCACACTTTCAAGTTCAGGAAAACTAATTTTCATTTTCTTCATATTCTTGAAAAATAACCCCTCCGTTCCATATTAGTTGCATCTAATTTGAATATATCTAAACACATTTTGTAAATACATACATTCGAATTCGCGAAAAATAATATGGAACGGGGAGAGTATTCAAAACCTTCTATTGTGAGTTTGTAAGTTTGCATGCAGAATTATTAAAGGCATACACCTGCAGTAACCTTGAATGAATGGTGACACTCTTCCACTACATTATTGTGGATATACTTCATAGGTATACCATCGATATGGTCCAATTCCGGCAAGCCTGGGTGACCCACATATGGTTGTGATGGCGTATGGCCCACCATGCGGCCCAGTTGCTGTTGATTAAGATGAAAGATGTCCAGCCCAGGAACAAGGAGCCGGATCCCAACCGACCTACTAAGGTAGGCGAATCCAAAAAGACCTACTGAGGTAGCCGGATCCATGGAGGCCCATGGAGGTAGCCGGATCCTTGGAGGTCTATGCCAGGAGTCAGATTCGTGAAGCCCCATGAAGGAAGCCAGATCCATGACGACAAGTTAGGAATAGGTAGATCCTTGACGTACATGGCAATGTAATATTCTGTAGTTAGGCAACTTGTATTCCGGGTAAGACTCTCCCTGGAAACCCTAGATCCAGGCGCCTTTATAAACCGGATCCCGAGAGCCCTAAAGGTAGATCTCGAACTAGAAACGAGACAACCACAACTCATTGTAACAACGCGAAAGCTCCCAGATAATTTCAGACAAGAAGCAGTAGGCCCTGTCCTCGAGCAGGTGTTTTGAAGCTGGGTAAATCGCGTACCACCGTCCCGAGGACTTTCCGCCCAATAGCCCCTACTTCTTCTCCCCTCCGTGAGGATCTCTCCTCCAAGGTATCGTCGAATAGACAACGACAACCGTACATATACTCGACTCATGAAAAAGTAGCTGATAATAACATTACAATGATGCAAGAGTTAAAGAAAACAAAATCGGAAATCTTCACTCTTATGACTTGCCAATACAGATGTACAAGTAACAAAAAAATGGTCTAGAACTTTGTTTTCTATTAAGCCAGCCAGTTACAGGTGCTTCAAACCTGAGTACGCCTGATTCCTGCTCATTTTGAAGTTAATATTCCAAGAAAATATTGGTACATGTTCATCTTCCACTTGAAATACCTAATTGTTCACATATACACTCATATTCAAGTTACAATTTCAAATTTCATTCAGGAAACTCATCGAGCAGCCTAGATTGAGTGATCGCCGTGATGAGCTCCTTGCTTAGTACCTTGCTAATGTCGATCTTGCCGGAACGGCCTTTGGACGTCATGTCGCTGAAGGTGGGTTCCTACTGAGCTGTGATGCAGAGTGTGCGGTGAGTCTTAAGTCTTAACGCGTCCAGGGAGCTTGCGCAGCTGGTACTTGTGCGCGGCCACGCTAGGTGCAGTGCGGGTCAGGTTGAACCTGAGATTCCAAACTGTTTCCAGATAGCTGCTCATCAGCTTCAAGTTGAGATTCCGAACTTTTTCTTGGAAACTCGTGCATCCAACAAGGCGTGTATGGAAAACATGTATCTATTCCTGCGCATTGCATGGCGATCTCTTGGTAGTCTTTTGGAAGAATACGGCCCAAGTACTGAAATTTTGAGCTATTCCAATCATAGGCAACTGCTCCGTCCAGTGCTAAAGTTAAGAAAACAACCTCTCTGTAAGGATGAAATCCAAGATATCCAATGTACCCTGACCATCTCCCTTCGGCGGCATGTTCGATGTCGAGAATGTTATCGTCGTCAGAGTTCCATTCAAATTTCTCTTCCGTTGGCGCTACCCAGTTCTCACATCTATGAGGCCCGTACCCAAAGTCAGAGCCCCCCTGCGGTAGTTAACATCTTGTAAGATCCACTGCTTGTCCATCTGCTGAGCATAGACGTCGTCCCCATCTAGATGGATCTTTTTGTCAAAGCTCGCAAGACTGGTATCATGTTTGAGCACCCACTTGATTTGACCGCACGAGGATTCATCGAGATGCCAAAGCTGGAGTCCATGACGAGTATGAAATATTGCGCAGTACACCCCTTTGACTGATCTCCCTAAATGAGCACTAGGATATAAGCCGAACTGATGAGGCTTTTTAATTACTTGGTACTTGTAACTTGACAAGCACATTCTGCAAAACGTAAATTGTTGCACAAAACAAATTAGTAACGGCCATAAATTAATGAGTCATCCTACAAAATAATGCAATGAAGATCAAGAAGTGCGCACCTCATAACGAAGTCGCACTGGCAATGTATGTAGAGTGCACCTCGCCAGTAGACGGCATGATTATTCTTGTACCATGAACGACTCGAAGCCATGTCGGCGACGACCCCCGCAGCTTCCCCTTGCCGGAGAAACGTCTTCTTGTCCCACCGCTCGGTCATCGACGAGAACACATGCATCACGTGTGACGCTGGAGGCCACTCCGCTTCAGGCAACATGTTGTCACCCAATTCGCCGTACGGCACGCATGGTATCAGATAAACCTCGTAGTGTGGTGACATGATTTGGTCAAACGCGAGGAAGGCGGTCTGATCGAGTCCCTGCATGTGCGGCGGAGGGCGTTGGGGCAAACGCGCCCACCCCTGCGTGGCCGGGTTGACGACGTACCAAGACTCGTCTTCCCAATCGGTGCAGAGCAAGAGCCCGTTGCAGTGATCCCTGACCTCGACGCCCTCGCAGGGCAGGAAGTCAAGCCCTCCGCAGATGGCCGGTCCCGCTGAGGGACGGGAGAAGAACTCAGACATGCTATAAATAACGTAGTTGATGAAGATGCCGCGCACCGAGGGCGAAAGCAGGCGGCTGCGCAGGCGGCCGTAGATGATGTCGCGCCATGCCTTGCAGACCCACCGGCACGCGGCCAGGCTGTGCAGCGGAAGACGCTGGAGGACCTCCAGGAGGACATCATCAGGTAGCACGGCCAGTTCCGCCGCCATATCGTCCATTTCGTTCGCCGCTCCTTTTCTCGATCGGCCGGTGCTCTTCAGGCTGCAAGTTGTTGCGAACTAGAAGTATGGAACGAGGAGCTACAGAAACAAGGAAGCAGTTATATAAGAGCAAATACAATAGAGTCCAGTCAGCTGACTATAAGGTATTAAATAATATATTTTAGATAAGTTGGAAGAGAGAGAAGAGGAGAGAGAAGGGAGGTGTGCTACTATGCAATAGCCAGCTCTTGCACGTGCTCCTAGGCACTTTGTGAGAGTGAAATGTGGATCATATGTTAGTAAAGTACTTCATTAGTATAGCCAACTATTGTACATGTTAGCTATATGATAACTACAAGTGACATGACATCTTGTTATAGCCAGCAGTTGACTGTACTATTGGAATTGCTCTAATATTGCCCACGCGCGGTAGGTTGTGTTTACGGATTGGTTGCCAACTCGAGGAGTACTCGTATTGTAGACATAGTCGGATAAGTGGAGGTTTTAATGGAGACAGGCATAATTTAGCTAGGATCCGTCCAGTTCTAGGCATCGAAGATACCATGCTCCCATGCGTGTAAGCATTTCAAATCCCATAACCGGATCTATAATGCTCGTGCGGCTCACCAGCGCCGATCAGAGGTTTTTCTCTACGATTTTTTCTCTTAGGTATTTTGAAGTATCATCACCAGAGATATGAATGTCGTAAGTTTAATGGAACTAATCTAGATATCTACTCTTCCTTTTCATATTACTGTCGCTGATTTAGTATGGCTTAGTACTAAATCAATCACAACTAATATGAAACAGAGGGAGTATTTATTAGGAGCTGAGTTAAGATGTTCCAACTTACCTCCTAATAGGTAATTGCAAGGCAAAACTAGACGACTGATATTTGTTTTTTTGTGAGCCAAATAGTAGTCATGACAAATCTTAATTAGATCTAAAGGGTAATTGATAATCTAAATTAACTCTAGCTGATTGCCCTAAAAAGTTTACGATGAAAGATCATGCCTATCCATCTCAGGCTACCCTATATGAAGGCTACCTATGATATCTACCGACAGACGATCACTGCAACGTGCTCTTGCTGTGCACCGATTGTGCCAAAAATGCCAATTTAGGAGTCATGGGTGACCTATTCAATCCTAGGACCCAATAGATCACCATGTTCGGTCAAAACCTTGATCAAAACTATTGGAGGATCAAAATAATTAGTTGGGAGTGTATCAAATTTCCCATATGTTAATTAACTGTTAGAGGTACATACAAGTTTTGAGAAACATTCTGTCTATAAGAAGCCATAGATATAAAATATTACATATCATGCATCAATGATCCTATTACTACGCCGTCAACTATATCAAATGAACAATGCCACAGATACAATTTCCAATTGGGTTGCACCCAAAATCAAGAGTACCCCGCGAGAACACTATTGCGGAACGCATATAGGCTATGATGCACAAATTTAAATTGTGTATCATGCACACAAAGAAACACCTACAAGTTCGGGATCATAAGAATACCTCGACACACACAACATCATATTTGCGTTAGATGTTTTTTTGACCTGTCGCATTCCTCATAATATTCACCACTCAAAGGTCGTTCTTACCTCCACAATGTTTCCACATCTGATTGAGGGGTAAAACTATCGTATGGAGTTACTGAGAAAATCTTCTAGGCTAGCCCCTGTCAATGCATGCCTGATCGATCGACGGGGAGGGCCTTCTCTAGTTTTTTTTTATGAGATCGTGGGCCTTCGCTAGTTAGCTTCGCTTGATCGGGACTTCTCCCACATCGCGTCCAGCGTCCAGCTCCAAAGCCCATACAGTTGACGGCCTGCCACACGGCCTGTTAATTGTTTTTTCTAACATTACTTATATCGTCTGGCAACTATGCGAGGAAGAGACACTTATTGCAATACTAACAAGCCTTATATCGTCTGGCAGCCCGTCAATTGTCTGTTCATCCTTGTGGGGAACACACAATTGTTGCAATTTGTTTTCAGCCACCCCAAGGGGTGTATTGTATCCCTAAGAACATCATTAGTCAATAAAGCTTGTGGTTTTGTAAAAAAAACATTTTCAACGAATTGTATACGTAGTTCGTAGCCTCGGTGTGTGAATCTTCAACAGCCACATGCATAACCGATCACATTTTAGTTCATTTCGATCCAAATGTGGCGGCCTCGGACAAGGAAACGGGTGCGGTCTGTTCGCAGGTGGCAGAGACCCCAGCGTCGGCCTGCAAATGTCTGTGTCCTCACACCTTTTGCCGTTTTTCATCTTTAATCGCATACTTAGATAGGTTTTGAATAAGGTACAAATAAATTCATATGTTGATTTCTGGATGATTTCACAGAGATCATAGCAATCAAGTTCATAAAACAAATACAAAGTCATAGGACATAGTCATAGGACATAGTATATTACACAAATGACAAGCATTGGATTAAAATCAAATACAAGAACTAGTTGTTTCTAAGATGAGTGCACATACATTCCACCAAATTCTTTCCGGCGCTGGACGTGAGTTGATTTGTCACCCATTTCATGTTGAGCAGCAGAAATATATCAAGTCTACGGGTGGGCCGGGCTCGGTTGCAATATTCTCACTCTGGTGTTCCCAGCCTTGGTCAAACACGGTGTCATCGCGCTCCTCCTCAATGGCCATGTTGTGCATGATTATACAAATAGTGTGATGGCTCCGTGTCCTAGCATGGAGTCTAACTATAGCTCAACAACCCAACGAGACTGCATCATACCAAATGCCCGCCCCACATCCTTCATACATGCATCTTGCTATTTAGTAAACCTACTATATTTCACGTTCTGAGGTATGGGAATTGTCTTCACAAGTGTGGACCGTTGAGGATAGATACTATCAGAGATAGTACCATTTGTTATAGAGGTGGCCATTAACCTCATACTGGACCGGTGGTTGTGCTCTGCCTCCCTGCCGGTGCGCTACACGTCTTTTCTCTTTGCCTCCACGAACTCTTCATCCTCCCTGTTGCGGGCGGCAGCAAGCGCACTAGAGTCGGCTTCCTTGCGTGCTTGGAGCTGGAACATCCCATCGGCTGCGGCATGCCTGTTCGACCGCTGGCGCGCCATGCTTGGCCCTCCTCATCCTCTTCCTCACGTGTGTTGCGCTCCGCTAGTTCGTAGTACACCTCGTGCTGGGGCGAGGCCATCTAGAGCTTGCTCTTGGGGTCCTGCACAGTGACGATCTCCACCCGCCACTCCAGCAGGTCCACGATGGCCTGGCGCTCGGCATCTGTGGACACGCGGGAGAGTTCCCTCAAGTGGTCCTTGATGGCCGCATTCACCGCCAAGAGGTTGCGGTCGTGAACTCTTGGTGGGCGGTCTCGAAGGAGGCAACAAGGGAGGCTTGCTAACCAGGAGGCGGCGCGTCCTCTGTAGTGTGGTACAAACCATTTTCGCCCTCCTACTCGACGACCTTGTCCACATCCTCCTGCAACTACCGCCAACCGCTCCGCCTCCACATCCGCCACCGCCTCGCGCTCCTCCACCTCACGCTGCTCAGCGGTCCGCGGGAACCGCTCACGAGATGCCAATGTGAGCTTCACCCATGTCGTTTGGAGCCTGCGAGGTATGACGCGGATGAGGATAGGGTGCATGAGAAGGAAGAGGTGGGGGTGTCTGCGAGTCGTTTGAGAAGGCGAGGCCACGCATACGAGCTTTTGAATCTACTAGCTGTTATGGCAGCCCCCCCCCCCCCCCTCCCCCGGAAAGAAAAAGCCACGTGGCCCAAATAGGTGACCGAGTTAGGTGCTGCAAGCGATCCAGACCCACAAAGATCATCGGCATGTCCATCCCTGTCAGTGCATCCACCCAAATGCTCCACGTCCGTTTGTGATCCCGCAGTCAAAAAATGCGCATGTACACAGGCTCAGCAGCTCGACGCATAGTGATCGGGTTGTCCGCGGAGACGCAAACGCGGTCCAAATATGTGCCTTGGATACGTCTCGACGCGACCATGCACACTTCTCCCACGGGCCCACCTGGCAGCGACCTATGTTGATGCGTCTTCTCAAACGCGCTAGTAGTGGCAACAAGGGATCACTTCAACATTCTGTGTCATGTTAATGACGATGCCTCGCTGCCGAGCGGCCGCCGCTCACCTTTGCCAACAAAGTTATGCTGATGCCACGCGTGCCAGCCCATCGGCTAGCTCTGACATATATAAAGAGGGGCACGCGCTCGGCTGCCTCATCATCTACTCCACACAAACCCTAGCCACCATAGCCTCCACTGTAGCACCCCCCCTCCCATAGAAACCTGCGAAGGTATCCATGGCCGATCCAATTGGCCAGCGAGGCGGTCGAGGCCGCGGTCGCCGCGGCAGGGGCCACCGTGCTGGAGTAACATCGTCGTCACCGTCGTCTTCGCAGGAGGCGAGCTTCTTTGAGTTCATCCTCCGCATCGACAAGGACCCCCTCGCCATCAAGCGGCTGCCTGATACGTCTCCGACGTATCGATAATTTCTTATGTTCCATGCCACATTATTGATGTTATCTACATGTTTTATGCACACTTTATGTCATATTCGTGCATTTTCTGGAACTAACCTATTAACAAGATGCCGAAGTGCCGATTCTTTGTTTCTGCTGTTTTTGGTTTCAGAAATCCTAGTAAGGAAATATTCTCGGAATTGGACGAAATCAAAGCCCAGGGGCCTATTTTCTCACGAAGCTTCCAGAAGTCCGAAGGAGAGACGAAGAGGGGCCACGGAGGGGCCACACCCTAGGGCGGCGCGGCCCCCCCCTTGGCCGCGCGGCCCTGTGGTGTGGGGCCCCCGTGCCGCCTCTTGACCTGCCCTTCCGCCTATAAAAAGTCTCCGTGACGAAAACCCCAGTACCGAGAACCACGATACGGAAAACCTTCCAGAGACGCCGCCGCCGCCGATCCCATCTCGGGGGATCCAGGAGATCGCCTCCGGCACCCTGCCGGAGAGGGGAATCATCTCCCGGAGGACTCTACGCCGCCATGGTCGCCTCCGGAGTGATGTGTGAGTAGTCTACCCCTGGACTATGGGTCCATAGCAGTAGCTAGATGGTTGTCTTCTCCCCATTGTGCTATCATTGTCGGATCTTGTGAGCTGCCTAACATGATCAAGATCATCTATCTGTAATTCTATATGTTGCGTTTGTTGGGATCCGATGAATAGAGAATACTTGTTATGTTGATTATCAAAGTTATATCTATGTGTTGTTTATGATCTTGCATGCTCTCCGTTACTAGTAGATGCTCTGGCCAAGTAGATGCTTGTAACTCCAAGAGGGAGTACTTATGCTCGATAGTGGGTTCATGCCTGCATTAACACAGGACGATGACAGAAAGTTCTAAGGTTGTGTTGTCTTGTTGCCACTAGGGATAAAACATTAGTGCTATGTTCAAGGATGTAGTCACTAGTTACATTACGCACCATACTTAATGCAATTGTCTGTTGCTTTGCAACTTAATACTGGAGGGGGTTCGGATGATAACCTGAAGGTGGACTTTTTAGGCATAGATGCAGTTGGATGGCGGTCTATGTACTTTGTCGTAATGCCCAATTAAATCTCACTATACTCATCATGATATGTATGTGCATGGTCATGCTCTCTTTATTTGTCAATTGCCCAACTGTAATTTGTTCACCCAACATGCTGTTCGTCTTATGGGAGAGACACCTCTAGTGAACTGTGGACCCCGGTCCAATTCTCTTTACTGAAACACAATCTACTACAATACTGTTCTACTGTTTTCTGCAAACAATCATCTTCCACACAATACGGTTAACTCTTTGTTACAGCAAGCCGGTGAGATTGACAACCTCACTGTTTCGTTGGGGCAAAGTATCTTGGTTGTGTTGTGCAGGTTCCACGTTGGCGCCGGAATCACTGGTGTTGCGCCGCACTACATCTCGCCGCCATCAACCTTCAACGTGCTTCTTGACTCCTACTGGTCCGATTAAACCTTGGTTTCTTACTGAGGGAAACTTGCCGCTGTGCGCATCACACCTTCCTCTTGGGGTTCCCAACGGACGTGCCAACCACACGCATCAAGCAAATTTCTGGCACCGTTGCCGGGGAACTGAAGAAAAGTTACACCACAGAGATCTCTAACTCCCACGTCAACTTTGCGCCAGCAACAAATTTCTGGCGCCGTTGCCGGGGAGATCAAGACACGCTGCAAGGGGAGTCTCCACTTCTCAATCTCTTTACTTTGTTTTTGTCTTGCTTAGTTTTATTTACTACTTTGTTTGCTGCACTAAATCAAAATACAAAAAAATTAGTTGCTAGTTTTACTTTATTTGTTATCTTGTTTACTATATCAAAAACACAAAAAAAATTAGTTTACTTGCATTTACTTTATCTAGTTTGCTTTATTTACTGTTGCTAAAATGGCCAACGCTGAAAATACTAAGTTGTGTGACTTCACAACCACAAATAATAATGATTTCTTATGCACACCTATTGCTCCACCTGCTACTACAGCAGAATTCTTTGAAATTAAACCTGCTTTACTGAATCTTGTTATGCGAGAGCAATTTTCTGGTGTTAGTTCTGATGATGCTGCTGCCCATCTTACTAATTTTGTTGAATTATGTGAAATGCAAAAGTATAAGGATGTAGATGGTGACATTATAAAATTAAAATTGTTCCCTTTCTCCTTAAGAGGAAGAGCTAAAGATTGGTTGCTATCTCTGCCTAAGAATAGTATTGATTCATGGACTAAATGCAAGGATGCTTTTATTGGTAGATATTATCCCCCTGCTAAAATTATATCTTTGAGGAGTAGCATAATGAATTTTAAACAATTAGATACTGAACATGTTGCTCAAGCTTGGGAAAGAATGAAATCTCTGGTTAAAAATTGCCCAACCCATGGACTGACTACTTGGATGATCATCCAAACCTTCTATGCAGGACTAAATTTTTCTTCACGGAATTTATTGGATTCAACTGCTGGAGGTACCTTTATGTCCATCACTCTTGGTGAAGCAACAAAGCTTCTTGATAATATGATGATCAACTACTCTGAATGGCACACGGAAAGAGCTCCACAAGGTAAGAAGGTAAATTCTGTCGAAGAAACCTCTTCCTTGAGTGATAAGATTGATGCTATTATGTCTATGCTTGTGAATGATAGGACTAATATTGATCCTAATAATGTTCCATTAGCTTCATTGGTTGCACAAGAAGAACATGTTGATGTAAACTTCATTAAAAATAATAATTTCAACAACAATGCTTACCGGAACAATTCTAGTAACAACTATAGGCCATATCCTTATAATAATGGCAACGGCTATGGTAATTTTTATGGGAATTCTTACAACAATAGTAGGAGTTCACCCCCTGGACTTGAAGCCATGCTTAAAGAATTTATTAGTACACAAACTGCTTTTAACAAATCTGTTGAAGAAAAGCTTGGGAAAATTGATATACTTGCTTCTAAAGTCGATAGTCTTGCTGCTGATGTTGATCTTTTGAAATCAAAAGTTTTGCCTAATGAGAATCATCATAATAAAATTACTACTACAGCAAATGCCATTCAAGTTAGAATTAATGAGAATATAAGATTAATGGCTGAACTGCGTGCTAGGTGGGATAGAGAAGAAAATGAAAAACTAGCTAAAGAGAAGAATGTAGCTAAAGTTTGGACTATTACCACCACTAGTAATGCTAATGCTACACATGTTGCTGCACCTCCTACTCATACTAATAAAAGAATTGGTGTTAGCAATGTTTCCACTTCGAATGCAAAGCGCGAAAAATTGCCTGAAACTGCTAAAACTGCTGAAACTGCCTGTGATAAAGCTGCTGAAATTTTTTCCAACATTGGGGATGATGATCCCATTGCTTTAGATTATAATGGTTTGAATTTTGATGATTGCCACATCTCTGAAGTTATAAAGTTCTTGCAAAAACTTGCTAAAAGTCCTAATGCTAGTGCTATAAATTTGGCTTTCACGCATCATATTACAAATGCTCTCATAAAAGCTAGAGAAGAGAAACTAGAGCGTGAAGCCTCTATTCCTAAAAAGTTAGAGGATGGTTGGGAGCCCATCATTAAGATGAAGATTAAAGATTTTGATTGTAATGCTTTATGTGATCTTGGTGCAAGTATCTCTGTTATGCCTAAGAAAATTTATAATATGCTTGACTTGCCACCGCTGAAAAATTGTTATTTGGATGTTAATCTTGCTGATCATTCTACAAAGAAACCTTTGGGTAAAGTTGATAATGTTCGCATTACCATTAACAATAACCTGGTTCCCGTTGATTTTGTTGTCTTGGATATTGATTGCAATGCATCTTGTCCCATTATATTGGGAAGACCTTTTCTTCGAACTGTTGGTGCTATCATTGATATGAAGGAAGGTAATATAAAATATCAATTTCCTCTCAAGAAAGGTATGGAACACTTCCCTAGAAAGAGAATGAAGGTACCTTTTGATTCTATTATGAGAACAAATTATGATGTTGACACTTCATCTCTTGATAATACTTGATATACACTTTCTGCGCCTAGCTGAAAGGCGTTAAAGAAAAGCGCTTATGGGAGACAACCCATGTTTTTACCTACAGTACTTTGTTTTTATTTTGTGTCTTGGAAGTTGTTTACTACTGTAGCAACCTCTCCTTATCTTAGTTTTGTGTTTTGTTGTGCCAAGTTAAGCCGTTGATAGAAAAGTAAGTACTAGATTTGGATTACTGCACAGTTCCAGATTTCTTTGCTGTCACGAATCTGGGTCCACCTCCCTGTAGGTAACTCAGAAAATTAAGCCAATTTACGTGCATGATCCTCAGATATGTACGCAACTTTCATTCAATTTGAGCATTTTCATTTGAGCAAGTCTGGTGCCATTTTAAAATTCGTCAATACGAACTGTTCTGTTTTGACAGATTCTGCCTTTTATTTCGCATTGCCTCTTTCGCTATGTTGGATGAATTTCTTTGATCCACTAATGTCCAGTAGCATTATGCAATGTCCAGAAGTGTTAAGAATGATTGTGTCACCTCTGAATATGTCAATTTATATTGTGCACTAACCCTCTAATGAGTTGTTTCGAGTTTGGTGTGGAGGAAGTTTTCAAGGATCAAGAGAGGAGTATGATGCAACATGATCAAGGAGAGTGAAAGCTCTAAGCTTGGGGATGCACCCGGTGGTTCACCCCTGCATATATCAAGAAGACTCAAGCGTCTAAGCTTGGGGATGCCCAAGGCATCCCCTTCTTCATCGACAACATTATCAGGTTCCTCCCCTGAAACTATATTTTTATTCCATCACATCTTATGTGCTTTTTCTTGGAGCGTCGGTTTGTTTTTGTTTTTGTTTTGTTTGAATAAAATGGATCCTAGCATTCACTTTATGGGAGAGAGACACGCTCCGCTGTAGCATATGGACAAGTATGCCCTTGGTTTCTACTCATAGTATTCATGGCGAAGTTTCTCCTTCGTTAAATTGTTATATGGTTGGAATTGGAAAATGATACATGTAGTAATTGCTATAAATGTCTTGGGTAATGTGATACTTGGCAATTGTTGTGCTCATGATTAAGCTCTTGCATCATATGCTTTGCACCCATTAATGAAGAAATACATAGAGCATGCTAAAATTTGGTTTGCATATTTGGGTTCTCTAAAGTCTAGATAATTTCTAGTATTGAGTTTGAACAACAAGGAAGACGGTGTAGAGTCTTATAATGTTTTCAATATGTCTTTTATGTGAGTTTTGCTGCACCGGTTCATCCTTGTGTTTGTTTCAAATAAGCCTTGCTAGCCTAAACCTTGTATCGAGAGGGAATACTTCTCATGCATCCAAAATACTTGAGCCAACCACTATGCCATTTGTGTCCACCATACCTACCTACTACATGGTATTTTCCGCCATTCCAAAGTAAATTGCTTGAGTGCTACCTTTAAAATTCCATCATTCACCTTTGCAATATATAGCTCATGGGACAAATAGCTTAAAAACTATTGTGGTATTGAATATGTAATTATGCACTTTATCTCTTATTAAGTTGCTTGTTGTGCGATAACCATGTTTACTGGGGACGCCATCAACTATTCATTGGTTGAATTTCATGTGAGTTGCTATGCATGTTCGTCTTGTCTGAAGTAAGGGTGATCTACACTGAGTTGAATGGTTTGAGCATGCATATTGTGAGAGAAGAACATTGGGCCGCTAACTAAAGCCATGATCCATGGTGGAAGTTTCAGTTTTGGACAACAATCCTCAAATCTCAAATGAGAAAATTATTAATTGTTGTTGAATGCTTAAAGCATTAAAAGAGGAGTCCATTATCTGTTGTCTATGTTGTCCCGGTATAGATGTCTAAGTTGAGAATAATCAAAAGCGAGAAATCCAAATGCGAGCTTTCTCCTTAGACCTTTGTACAGGCGGCATAGAGGTACCCCTTTGTGATACTTGGTTAAAGCATATGTATTGCGGTGATAATCCAGGTAGTCCAAGCTAATTAGGACAAGGTGCGGGCACTATTGGTACACTATGCATGAGGCTTGCAACTTATAAGATATAATTTACATGATGCATATGCTTTATTACTACCGTTGACAAAATTGTTTCATGTTTTCAAAATCAAAGCTCTAGCACAAATATAGCAATCGATGCTTTTCCTCTATGGAGGACCATTCTTTTACTTTCAATGTTGAGTCAGTTCACCTATTTCTCTCCACCTCAAGAAGCAAACACTTGTGTGAACTGTGCATTGATTCCTACATACTTGTTTATTGCACTTATTATATTACTCTATGTTGACAATATCCATGAGATATACATGTTACAAGTTGAAAGCAACCGCTGAAACTTAATCTTCTTTTGTGTTGCTTCAATATCTCTACTTTGAATTATTGCTTTATGAGTTAACTCTTATGCAAGACTTATTGATGCTTGTCTTGAAGTGCTATTCATGAAAAGTCTTTGCTTTATGATTCACTTGTTTACTCATGTCATATACATTGTTTTGATCGCTGCATTCACTACATATGCTTTACAAATAGTATGATCAAGATTATGATGGCATGTCACTCCAGAAATTATCTGTGTTATCGTTTTACCTGCTCGGGACGAGCAGAACTAAGCTTGGGGATGCTGATACGTCTCCGACGTATCGATAATTTCTTATGTTCCATGCCACATTATTGATGTTATCTACATGTTTTATGCACACTTTATGTCATATTCGTGCATTTTACGGAACTAACCTATTAACAAGATGCCGAAGTGCCGATTCTTTGTTTTCTGCTGTTTTTGGTTTCAGAAATCCTAGTAAGGAAATATTCTCGGAATTGGACGAAATCAAAGCCCAGGGGCCTATTTTCTCACGAAGCTTCCAGAAGTCCGAAAGAGAGACGAAGAGGGGCCACGGAGGGGCCACACCCTAGGGCGGCGCGGCCCCCCCCCCTTGGCCGCGCGGCCCTGTGGTGTGGGGCCCCCGTGCCGCCTCTTGACCTGCCCTTCCGCCTATAAAAAGTCTCTGTGACGAAAACCCCAGTACCGAGAACCACGATACGGAAAACCTTCCAGAGACACCGCCGCCACCGATCCCATCTCGGGGGATCCAGGAGATCGCCTCCGGCACCCTGCCGGAGAGGGGAATCATCTCCCGGAGGACTCTACGCCGCCATGGTCGCCTCCGGAGTGATGTGTGAGTAGTCTACCCCTGGACTATGGGTCCATAGCAGTAGCTAGATGTTTGTCTTCTCCCCATTGTGCTATCATTGTCGGATCTTGTGAGCTGCCTAACATGATCAAGATCATCTATCTGTAATTCTATATGTTGCGTTTGTTGGGATCCGATGAATAGAGAATACTTGTTATGTTGATTATCAAAGTTATATCTATGTGTTGTTTATGATCTTGCATGCTCTCCGTTACTAGTAGATGCTCTGGCCAAGTAGATGCTTGTAACTCCAAGAGGGAGTACTTATGCTCGATAGTGGGTTCATGCTGCATTAACACAGGACAGTGGTGAGAAAGTTCTAAGGTTGTGTTGTGCTGTTGCCACTAGGGATAAAACATTAGTGCTATGTTCAAGGATGTAGTCACTAGTTACATTACGCACCATACTTAATGCAATTGTCTGTTGCTTTGCAACTTAATACTGGAGGGGGTTCGGATGATAACCTGAAGGTGGACTTTTTAGGCATAGATGCAGTTGGATGGCGGTCTATGTACTTTGTCGTAATGTCCAATTAAATCTCACTATACTCATCATGATATGTATGTGCATGGTCATGCTCTCTTTATTTGTCAATTGCCCAACTGTAATTTGTTCACCCAACATGCTGTTCGTCTTATGGGAGAGACACCTCTAGTGAACTGTGGACCCCGGTCCAATTCTCTTTCTTGAAATACAATCTCTTGCAATCTTTGTTCTACTGTTTTCTGCAAACAATCATCTTCCACACAATACGGTTAACTCTTTGTTACAGCAAGCCGGTGAGATTGACAACCTCACTGTTTCGTTGGGGCAAAGTATCTTGGTTGTGTTGTGCAGGTTCCACGTTGGCGCCGGAATCACTGGTGTTGCGCCGCACTACATCTCGCCGCCATCAACCTTCAACGTGCTTCTTGACTCCTACTGGTCCGATTAAACCTTGGTTTCTTACTGAGGGAAACTTGCCGCTGTGCGCATCACACCTTCCTTTTGGGGTTCCCAACGGACGTGCCAACCACACGCATCACTGCCGGACAAGTTCACTGAGTACATCGATGACGTCGAGATGGTCGAGTTGTAGCCGCGGGAGGCTAGATGTAGTTTTTTTCGGTAGCCTGTGGAGGTCTTGTTCGACGGGCAAGGCAAGATGTACGTGCCCATCGGGTGGGACAAGTTCGCCCACGCCCACAACCTGGAGGCCGGCTGCTTGCTCACCTTCTGTACGAAGGCAACGACGAGATGGTTGTAAGGGTGTTCGACAAGACATCATGTCACAAGAACAACCACATGGACAAGTCTGGCGAGGACATTGATGCGTGTGGTTGGCACGTCCGTTGGGAACCCCAAGAGGAAGGTGTGATGCGCACAGCGGCAAGTTTCCCTCAGTAAGAAACCAAGGTTTAATCGGACCAGTAGGAGTCAAGAAGCACGTTGAAGGTTGATGGCGGCGAGATGTAGTGCGGCGCAACACCAGTGATTCCGGCGCCAACGTGGAACCTGCACAACACAACCAAGATACTTTGCCCCAACGAAACAGTGAGGTTGTCAATCTCACCGGCTTGCTGTAACAAAGAGTTAACCGTATTGTGTGGAAGATGATTGTTTGCAGAAAACAGTAGAACAGTATTGCAGTAGATTGTATTTCAGTAAAGAGAATTGGACCGGGGTCCACAGTTCACTAGAGGTGTCTCTCCCATAAGACGAACAGCATGTTGGGTGAACAAATTACAGTTGGGCAATTGACAAATAAAGAGAGCATGACCATGCACATACATATCATGATGAGTATAGTGAGATTTAATTGGGCATTACGACAAAGTACATAGACCGCCATCCAACTGCATCTATGCCTAAAAAGTCCACCTTCAAAGTTATCATCCGAACCCTCCAAAGTATTAAGTTGCAAAGCAACAGACAATTGCATTAAGTATGGTGCGTAATGTAATCAACAACTACATCCTTAGACATAGCATCAATGTTTTATCCCTAGTGGCAACAGCACAACACAACCTTAGAACTTTCTCACATCGTCCTGTGTCAATGCAAGCATGAACCCACTATCGAGCATAAATACTCCCTCTTGGAGTTACAAGCATCTACTTGGCCAGAGCATCTACTAGTAACGGAAAGCATGCAAGATCATAAACAACACATAGATATAACTTTGATAATCAACATAACAAGTATTCTCTATTCATCGGATCCCAACAAACGCAACATATATAATTACAGATAGATGATCTTGATCATGTTAGGCAGCTCACAAGATCCGACAATGATAGCACAATGGGGAGAAGACAACCATCTAGCTACTGCTATGGACCCATAGTCCAGGGGTAGACTACTCACACATCACACCGGAGGCGACCATGGCGGCGTAGAGTCCTCCGGGAGATGATTCCCCTCTCGGCAGTGCCGGAGGCGATCTCCTGGATCCCCCGAGATGGGATCGGCGGCGGCGTCTCTGGAAGGTTTTCCGTATCGTGGTTCCCGGATCGGGGTTTTCGTCACGGAGACTTTTATAGGCGAAAGGGCAGGTCAAGAGGCGGCACGGGGCCCCACACCACAGGGCCGCGCGGCCAAGGGGGCCGCGCCGCCCTATAGTGTGGCCCCTCCGTGGCCCTCTTCGTCTCTCCTTCGGACTTCGGAAGCTTCGTGAGAAAATAGGCCCCCGGGCTTTGATTTCGTCAATTCCGAGAATATTTCCTTACTAGGATTTCTGAAACCAAAAACAGCAGAAAAAGAATCGGCACTTCGGCATCTTGTTAATAGGTTAGTTCCGAGAAAATGCACGAATATGACATAAAGTGTGCATAAAACATGTAGATAACATCAATAATGTGGCATGGAACATAAGAAATTATCGATACGTCGGAGACGTATCAGCATCCCTGCTTAGTTCTGCTCGTCCCGAGCGTAAAACGATAACACGTATAATTTCTGGAGTGACACGCCATCATAATCTTGATCATACTATTTGTAAAGCATATGTAGTGAATGCAGCGATCAATACAATGTATATGACATGAGTAAACAAGTGAATCATATAGCAAAGACTTTTCATGAATAGCACTTCAAGACAAGCATCAATAAGTCTTGCATAAGAGTTAACTCATAAAGCAATAATTCAAAGTAGAGATATTGAAGCAACACAAAAGAAGATTAAGTTTCAGCGGTTGCTTTCAACTTGTAACATGTATATCTCATGGATATTGTCAACATAGAGTAATATAATAAGTGCAATAAGCAAGTATGTAGGAATCAATGCACAGTTCACACAAGTGTTTGCTTCTTGAGGTGGAGAGAAATAGGTGAACTGACTCAACATTGAAAGTAAAAGAATGGTCCTCATAGAGGAAAAGCATCGATTGCTATATTTGTGCTAGAGCTTTGATTTTGAAAACATGAAACAATTTTGTCAACGGTAGTAATAAAGCATATGCATCATGTAAATTATATCTTATAAGTTGCAAGCCTCATGCATAGTGTACCAATAGTGCCCGCACCTTGTCCTAATTAGCTTGGACTACCTGGATTATCACCGCAATACATATGCTTTAACCAAGTATCACAAAGGGGTACCTCTATGCCGCTTTGTACAAAGGTCTAAGGAGAAAGCTCGCATTTGGATTTCTCGCTTTTGATTATTCTCAACTTAGACATCCATACCGGGACAACATAGACAACAGATAATGGACTCCTCTTTTAATGCTTTAAGCATTCAACAACAATTAATAATTTTCTCATTTGAGATTTGAGGATTGTTGTCCAAAACTGAAACTTCCACCATGGATCATGGCTTTAGTTAGCGGCCCAATGTTCTTCTCTCACAATATGCATGCTCAAACCATTCAACTCAGTGTAGATCGCCCTTACTTCAGACAAGACGAACATGCATAGCAACTCACATGAAATTCAACCAATGAATAGTTGATGGCGTCCCCAGTGAACATGGTTATCGCACAACAAGCAACTTAATAAGAGATAAAGTGCATAATTACATATTCAATACCACAATAGTTTTTAAGCTATTTGTCCCATGAGCTATATATTGCAAAGGTGAATGATGGAATTTTAAAGGTAGCACTCAAGCAATTTACTTTGGAATGGCGGAAAATACCATGTAGTATAGGTAGGTATGGTGGACACAAATGGCATAGTGGTTGGCTCAAGTATTTTGGATGCATGAGAAGTATTCCCTCTCGATACAAGGTTTAGGCTAGCAAGGCTTATTTGAAACAAACACAAGGATGAACCGGTGCAGCAAAACTCACATAAAAGACATATTGAAAACATTATAAGACTCTACACCGTCTTCCTTGTTGTTCAAACTCAATACTAGAAATTATCTAGACCTTAGAGAAACCAAATATGCAAACCAAAATTTATCATGCTCTATGTATTTCTTCATTAATGGGTGCAAAGCATATGATGCAAGAGCTTAATCATGAGCACAACAATTGCCAAGTATCACATTACCCAAGACATTTATAGCAATTACTACATGTATCATTTTCCAATTCCAACCATATAACAATTTAACGAAGGAGAAACTTCGCCATGAATACTATGAGTAGAAACCAAGGACATACTTGTCCATATGCTACAGCGGAGCGTGTCTCTCTCCCATAAAGTGAATGCTAGGATCCATTTTATTCAAACAAAACAAAAACAAAAACAAACCGACGCTCCAAGAAAAAGCACATAAGATGTGATGGAATAAAAATATAGTTTCAGGGGAGGAACCTGATAATGTTGTCGATGAAGAAGGGGATGCCTTGGGCATCCCCAAGCTTAGACGCTTGAGTCTTCTTGATATATGCAGGGGTGAACCACCGGGTGCATCCCCAAGCTTAGAGCTTTCACTCTCCTTGATCATGTTGCATCATACTCCTCTCTTGATCCTTGAAAACTTCCTCCACACCAAACTCGAAACAACTCATTAGAGGGTTAGTGCACAATATAAATTGACATATTCAGAGGTGACACAATCATTCTTAACACTTCTGGACATTGCATAATGCTACTGGACATTAGTGGATCAAAGAAATTCATCCAACATAGCGAAAGAGGCAATGTGAAATAAAAGGCAGAATCTGTCAAAACAGAACAGTTCGTATTGACGAATTTTAAAATGGCACCAGACTTGCTCAAATGAAAATGCTCAAATTGAATGAAAGTTGCGTACATATCTGAGGATCATGCATGTAAATTGGCTTAATTTTCTGAGTTACCTACAGGGAGGTGGACCCAGATTCGTGACAGCAAAGAAATCTGGAACTGTGCAGTAATCCAAATCTAGTACTTACTTTTCTATCAACGGCTTAACTTGGCACAACAAAACACAAAACTAAGATAAGGAGAGGTTGCTACAGTAGTAAACAACTTCCAAGACACAAAATAAAAACAAAGTACTGTAGGTAAAAACATGGGTTGTCTCCCATAAGCGCTTTTCTTTAACGCCTTTCAGCTAGGCGCAGAAAGTGTGTATCAAGTATTATCAAGAGATGAAGTGTCAACATCATAATTTGTTCTCATAATAGAATCAAAAGGTACCTTCATTCTCTTTCTAGGGAAGTGTTCCATACCTTTCTTGAGAGGAAATTGATATTTTATATTACCTTCCTTCATATCAATGATAGCACCAACAGTTCGAAGAAAAGGTCTTCCCAATATAATGGGACAAGATGCATTGCAATCAATATCCAAGACAACAAAATCAACGGGAACCAGGTTATTGTTAATGGTAATGCGAACATTATCAACTTTACCCAAAGGTTTCTTTGTAGAATGATCAGCAAGATTAACATCCAAATAACAATTTTTCAGCGGTGGCAAGTCAAGCATATTATAAATTTTCTTAGGCATAACAGAGATACTTGCACCAAGATCACATAAAGCATTACAATCAAAATTTTTAATCTTCATCTTAATGATGGGCTCCCAACCATCCTCTAACTTTTTAGGAATAGAGGCTTCACGCTCTAGTTTCTCTTCTCTAGCTTTTATGAGAGCATTTGTAATATGATGCGTGAAAGACAAATTTATAGCACTAGCATTAGGACTTTTAGCAAGTTTTTGCAAGAACTTTATAACTTCAGAGATGTGGCAATCATCAAAATTCAAACCATTATAATCTAAAGCAATGGGATCATCATCCCCAATGTTGGAAAAAATTTCAGCAGCTTTATCACAGTGCAGTTTCAGCGAGCTTTAGCATTTCAGGCAGTTTTTCGCGCTTTGCATTCGAAGTGGAAACATTGCTAACACCAATTCTTTTATTAGTATGAGTAGGAGGTGCAGCAACATGTGTAGCATTAGCATTACTAGTGGTGGTAATAGTCCAAACTTTAGCTATATTCTTCTCTTTAGCTAGTTTTTCATTTTCTTCTCTATCCCACCTAGCACGCAGTTCAGCCATTAATCTTATATTCTCATTAATTCTAACTTGAATGGCATTTGCTGTAGTAGTAATTTTGTCATCTAAATCCTCAGGTTTAGCAGCCATTTTATTAATTAAAGAAGATTGTGATGCAGACATATATGAGATTCGGGTTTCAGCATTAGCAAGTTTAGTTTGCAACCCCGAGATCTCCCTATTCAAATTTTCAAGTTGATTCCCTATATTCTTCAACAAGGTAGATTGCTCATTCATAGTTTTAGTAAACAGTTTATTTTGCTCATGTTGTGATTGCATAAAGCTCTTAGTGGATCTTTCAATTTCTAGCATCTTTTCTTCATTAGATGAAGCATATCTACCATAAGAATTACCATTAGCAGGGTATGGCCTGGAATCATTGTGATTGTTATTTTTAATGAAATTCACATCAACATATTCTTTTTGATCAACTAATGACGCTAACGGAACATTATTAGAATTAACATTAGGCCTACCATTCACAAGCATAGACATAATAGCATCAATCTTATCACTCAAGGAAGAGGTTTCTTCGACAGAATTTACCTTCTTACCTTGTGGAGCTCTTTCCGTGTGCCATTCAGAGTAGTTGATCATCATATTATCAAGAAGCTTTGTTGCTTCACCAAGAGTGATGGACATAAAGGTACCTCCAGCAGCTGAATCCAATAAATTCCGTGAAGAAAAATTTAGTCCTGCATAGAAGGTTTGGATGATCATCCAAGTAGTCAGTCCATGGGTTGGGCAATTTTTAACCAGAGATTTCATTCTTTCCCAAGCTTGAGCAACATGTTCAGTATCTAATTGTTTAAAATTCATTATGCTACTCCTCAAAGATATAATTTTAGCAGGGGGATAATATCTACCAATAAAAGCATCCTTGCATTTAGTCCATGAATCAATACTATTCTTAGGCAGAGATAGCAACCAATCTTTAGCTCTTCCTCTTAATGAGAAAGGGAACAATTTTAATTTTATAATGTCACCATCTACATCTTTATACTTTTGCATTTCACATAATTCAACAAAATTATTAAGATGGGCAGCAGCATCATCAGAACTAACACCAGAAAATTGCTCTCGCATGACAAGATTCAGTAAAGCAGGTTTAATTTCAAAGAATTCTGCTGTAGTAGCAGGTGGAGCAATAGGTGTGCATAAGAAATCATTATTATTTGTGGTTGTGAAGTCACACAACTTAGTATTTTCAGCGTTGGCCATTTTAGCAACAGTAAATAAAACAAACTAGATAAAGTAAATGCAAGTAAACTAATTTTTTTGTGTTTTTGATATAGCAAACAAGATAACAAGTAAAGTAAATCTAGCAACTAATTTTTTTGTATTTTGATTTAGTGCAGCAAACAAAGTAGTAAATAAAACTAAGCAAGACAAAAACAAAGTAAAGAGATTGAGAAGTGGAGACTCCCCTTGCAGCGTGTCTTGATCTCCCCAGCACGGCGCCAGAAATTTGCTTGATGCGTGTGGTTGGCACGTCCGTTGGGAACCCCAAGAGGAAGGTGTGATGCGCACAGCGGCAAGTTTCCCTCAGTAAGAAACCAAGGTTTAATCGGACCAGTAGGAGTCAAGAAGCACGTTGAAGGTTGATGGCGGCGAGATGTAGTGCGGCGCAACACCAGTGATTCCGGCGCCAACGTGGAACCTGCACAACACAACCAAGATACTTTGCCCCAACGAAACAGTGAGGTTGTCAATCTCACCGGCTTGCTGTAACAAAGAGTTAACCGTATTGTGTGGAAGATGATTGTTTGCAGAAAACAGTAGAACAGTATTGCAGTAGATTGTATTTCAGTAAAGAGAATTGGACCGGGGTCCACAGTTCACTAGAGGTGTCTCTCCCATAAGACGAACAGCATGTTGGGTGAACAAATTACAGTTGGGCAATTGACAAATAAAGAGAGCATGACCATGCACATACATATCATGATGAGTATAGTGAGATTTAATTGGGCATTACGACAAAGTACATAGACCGCCATCCAACTGCATCTATGCCTAAAAAGTCCACCTTCAGGTTATCATCCGAACCCCCTCCAGTATTAAGTTGCAAAGCAACAGACAATTGCATTAAGTATGGTGCGTAATGTAATCAACAACTACATCCTTAGACATAGCATCAATGTTTTATCCCTAGTGGCAACAGCACAACACAACCTTAGAACTTTCTGTCACTGTCCCAGGTGTCAATGCAGGCATGAACCCACTATCGAGCATAAATACTCCCTCTTGGAGTTACAAGCATCTACTTGGCCAGAGCATCTACTAGTAACGGAAAGCATGCAAGATCATAAACAACACATAGATATAACTTTGATAATCAACATAACAAGTATTCTCTATTCATCGGATCCCAACAAACGCAACATATAGAATTACAGATAGATGATCTTGATCATGTTAGGCAGCTCACAAGATCCGACAATGATAGCACAATGGGGAGAAGACAACCATCTAGCTACTGCTATGGACCCATAGTCCAGGGGTAGACTACTCACACATCACACCGGAGGCGACCATGGCGGCGTAGAGTCCTCCGGGAGATGATTCCCCTCTCCGGCAGGGTGCCGGAGGCGATCTCCTGGATCCCCCGAGATGGGATCGGCGGCGGCGGCGTCTCTGGAAGGTTTTCCGTATCGTGGTTCTCGGTACTGGGGTTTTCGTCACGGAGACTTTTATAGGCGAAAGGGCAGGTCAAGAGGCGGCACGGGGGCCCCACACCACAGGGCCGCGCGGCCAAGGGGGGGGCCGCGCCGCCCTATAGTGTGGCCCCTCCGTGGCCCCTCTTCGTCTCTCCTTCAGACTTCTGGAAGCTTCGTGAGAAAATAGGCCCCTGGGCTTTGATTTCGTCCAATTCCGAGAATATTTCCTTACTAGGATTTCTGAAACCAAAAACAGCAGAAAACAGCAACTGGCACTTCGGCATCTTGTTAATAGGTTAGTTCCAGAAAATGCACGAATATGACATAAAGTGTGCATAAAACATGTAGATAACATCAATAATGTGGCATGGAACATAAGAAATTATCGATACGTCGGAGACGTATCAGACATCGACAACTAGTTTTATTCGAGTGTTCTTACTTTGCAGCGGATATGACCACCGGCCAATTGAAACCACTAGTGTAGGTTTTTTATGTTCTTCATGCACATCTAAAAAAATAGGCACACAGAACCTAGCTGGATTTTTTAGTTTGTGCGAGTGGGTGTCTGAGAGTATTCTTTCTTGACAACGAAAGAACGAAACCCGCGAGTCCGATACTAGTTAGATTTTCTTATTTTACAGTTTTTAAACTATATTTCAAATTATGTAGTAGTTTGTGTAATGTTTCTATCTACTGGTGAATGAAAAAGAAAAAAATAGGTAAAAATATTTATGTGTTGGCCCGCTGTGGGCATCCAAAGCACAAAAGACGCGGGATCAAAGATAACCATATTCTTATCCGCGGTACGACGTAAACGGACGCAGGCGATCGCTTTAGACGACAAATATGTATCGTCCTGCCGTAGAAGAAAAAAGTGTTGCATTTAGACAGCGACGTTGGAGATGGCGTGATAGCCGCGCGCGTTGTCCTCCACCTCGTTGGCTGCCGTGCGAACCTGACCTACATTTCGGGCTTCCCCGTCCGATCACACCGAGGGATACACATACGCAATGGAATTGGCATCGGCAGGAAGTCGTGTCCTTGGTCCATCCATGACGATGAGCTGAGCACATGCAGCATTTCCCAAGAAAGAAAAAACAAGAGGTACACTATGACGGACGAGACAGGTAGCCCGGCAGGCGACCAGACCAGCAGTGGCGCGAGGAGGAGGAGACAGCGGCGGCAGGGCGCTTTCCGGCAGGGAGGCTCCCTCGTGTCCGGCGGGTTCCGAACGCCACCGACATCCCGTCTAGTCGTAGCCGCCTGCGCACGGACACAGGCCGTCCATGGCCGGCGCGCGTGGTACTGTGCCCGTCGGCGTCGCCGCTGCTGCCACTGTGCAGGCGCGCATCGCGTCTTGTCCCAGCAGTCCCGGTCCTGTACCCCGCGATCACGTCGCCGGATCCGTTAGCAGGCTGCTCGATCCTGGCTGCCTCCCTCCGCCTAGCTCGCTGTACGTTGGCCGTGCGGGCGCACACGCGGATTTGGGGCAGGCACGCCTCGTTACAGTTGACTGGTTACTGGAAGCTCGTTGTGTCGCGGCTCCCGATGTTGTCCCACGCGGTACACGGCAGTACTCAAAAGTTGCATGCGTCTGTACAAAAAGATTTCCCGAGGATCGACCCCGAAAGTTGCGTGCAGGTGTACGTGTTCACAGTGCATGCGCATGATAACTACAATTTCAGTTTTTTTTTTTCGAACTACCTCCTCCGTTACAATTTCAGTATGATTTTTGTCCTGGTTTTAGTTGAAGTTTAAATTAAAATCATGAAAAAGTTAAACGGGTAAGGATCATACGTTCAGCAACATATTATAAGGGTCGAAAAATCTGAATGCTATAGGGGGTGAAAAAATTCCCAATGATTCAAGGGCCCGAAATTCAGTACCGGTAAACAGCTCACTCTTAGAATAAAAGGGTCCGCCCAAATTTCGAGGAAAACCACAAACTACGTTGTCCAAGTTGTAAAAATATTTTTCGGTCATGTTTGGTAGCTTTCTGATAGTGCCTCACCTTGTGCATCATCATGCAAGCAAAAGAACGATGTGGCACTACAATGAATAACTAGGGGCGGCATGCGGAGGAAAGGAGCGTGGAAGGTAATTTGCTAAAGGGTCTTGCTAGCATCGGCGAAGATGGGAAGGACAACAACAACGACAACACATGATGCGAGAGAGAGATTGGTGGTAAAAATATACTACATCCATTTCTATGAATCAAATGTTCCTATAAATGGAGCGCACAAGCATTTTGAAAAAAAACTTTTACCAAAAGAATTGAGCAACAATATGTTTTTTTTTCTGAAACGAATTGAGCAACAATATGTTGATTCTGTACTACTCATCTAATTAGTAGTATCATGGGTTAATTAGATAGACGCACTGCAATTTCCGTGTATTTGAGAAACACCACTGCAAATTTCAACTTTTAAAATCTTCCACTCTAATTCTCCCTACCTTTGATAGATGCCATACCGTCCACTTAGCCCCATATACCGACCAATATACACTAGTATTTCTATCGTATACACGTATATATGCATGGTGGGGCCCACTATAATGAGGCTTAAAATTGGAAATATCATGCAATATAATAGTGACAGTATATAATTAGAGAAATAAAGATATAACATCAGAAAGTTCAAATACTACAAGCGACATGCATACATCAAAGAAACCTATAGGTTCAAGTGGCCATCAGAGCATATTCAACAGGAACAAACCTACACGTTCAAATACATAGGTCCAAGAACATACCAACATGTCCAAATTCATGCGACATGCATACAACAACAAACATACATGTTCTGTTTGCAGTCACAAACATTTAACATAGTTCCACAATCAAATAGCCATTACTACCTCTGTCTCAACGAATAAGGCGCACACGTATTTCAAGACGAACTTTGACCATAAAAATTGAGCAACAAAATCTTGGTAGTATAATTAGTATCATTGGATTCGTATTGAAAAGCACTTTCTAATAATGTTAATTTTATACAAACAATCTTTATATATTTGAAGTAATACTTAGTCAAACAAAAAACACGTAAAACAAAGACGTCTTATTCCTTGAATCGGAGGTAGTACAAAAAAAGGATTGAATACCATACATAAATCATAATCTATGATCAATTGGCCATCATAAATACTTTGCAATGATGCTAATTTATATACCAATAATCTTTGTATATATATACTAGTTCTTGATCAAAGATTGTTTTTGACTGTGTGATCAAAGATAAATCCATGTGGCCTCTCCATGACATGTCCACCGCAATCGCAAGCCACACATTGTCACATTGGATGTTTCCCACAAATGTCCAATGAACCAGTAGGCAGAGTTGATACCCGTACTAAATTTATGCACTAGCCGGTCACACCAAAAGTTTGATCTGATAGAAAGAGGCTAGGTAATATACCACATCCGTTCCGATGAATAAGGCATACTCTTTTCAAAGAGTCAAACTACAATATGTAAAGTTTTACCAAGTTTTTAGAATAGATTGTTAGCATGTACAATACAAAATCAAATATCGTTAGACAAAACCGTGAAATGTTTTTTCAGATTAAGGAGACTAGGCAATACTCTGTCTTAAAGCTTTAACGGATTACTTGCAGCCAAAAAACTTTAAGGTGCAAGTAGTACGTACTTAAAGCCACTTTTGGTTTTTTATACTCTGAATTTTTTATGTGTTGTATATGTATGTTCTGACTTGATGTCTTGACTGTCGGCTTGTATATATGTTGTAGAGAGTGGATTTGGTGAGCACGGGGGTACGTGAGCACCCCCTAGATACCGTTGGATTGCCTTTGAGATTCTGCCATCCCACTTTCTGAACTAACGGCAACTTACGGTGTTAAAGCGAATCTTTTTTCGTTGTCTGTTGTTGCCATCCCACCGAAACGCTCGAGCTGGACTGCTCCTGGCCGCGAGCTGCCAACAATCCGTGACTCAGACTCAGGCAAACAGCAAGCCACAAATCGAAATATGGGGGCAGCAGGGCTGGCGGCGCTCTCTGAGAATCCCAAATCGAGACCATGCGCCGCTCCGCCGCGCACCTCCACAAATCCCCCAATCCGGTCGGCACCTTTGGGTCGGTGGTCGCGCGTCCTCGAAGGGCAGCCACGGTGGCCCAAATCGGGTCAACGGGCTCAAGCTCGAGGCGGCGGACATGGCGGCTATCTCCGGTGGCGTCAGGTTCGCGGAACGAGCAGGAAGAGGTGATGCCGGGGGGCCTCACCGTGGGCGTCATCATCTCCTCCTGGTGGTACAGCCCAGGCGCAAGAATCACCGCGGGCTCGATGGAGGCGACGGAGACCTGGGCCCCCGCGCGGCGCAGCACGTCGACGATGACCGCGGCCTCCATCGGCTAGACCGGCGGCGGTCGGCGGCTAGACTGTGGGGCGGCGGTCGGCGGCTACTCCTATCGGTCTATCACGAGACCTCCGCCGAGCTCTGGCCATGGTGGCCATGGTGGTTGACTCGATTTGGGCTGGCTGCCCGACTGCGTGGAGCGCCGGCGACAAATCGGCTCCGCCCTCCTCTGGCCCCCTCCGCCCGACTGCTCCTCGATGTCGCCTTGGAGCCCCGCCGCCGCCAAGCCGTCACCGTCCGGGTGCGGCTCCTAGCTCTTCGACAGGGGCCACCAACGCCGTCCAAGTCGAGGACCCCTGCGCGGAAACTGCTGCGGTAACAGGCGAGGGGCGGACGGAGGTAGGAGACAGGCCTTCGAGCATCGCTGCGCGCCGTCCCTGCTCCTATGTCGTCGAGCTCCGCCGTGCACCGTCCCTGCCTGCGATGTTGAGGTCGCGGTTCCCTTCGCTCAACAGATCGACTCAACAAGTCGAGGTTCTGATGGGAGCCAACGGCGGGGGGCGACAGCTGGGCGCCGGATCTGATGGGAGCCAACGGCGGCAACGACTGTAGCGGGAGGTGGGCGCCGCCGGACCAGGTGCTGAAGAATGTCCTGGAGAGCGTGCTTGAGTTCCTCGGTGGAGAGAACAAATGATGCGGGGAAAAGGGAAAGAGAGAGACGATCTGAAGACGTGCAATAATTAGGGTGGCCCACCCACGTTGCTTGCTACCTTTGCTTCTGCTTTCTGCCAACATTTTGCTTTTTTTAACGTATGCGTGGTGGACCCAGGTGGACACGTTCACGCTCAGCACGCCCTCTCTTTCATTCGCTTTTGAGACATCTAACGGATTATTAGATGCCGTTAGACACGTGTCGAGTAGTTAGGGGTGCTCACGTACCCCCTGTTCACCGGGTTTCATCCGATATGTTGTATCCCTAAAATACACAATGCTGGCAAGTAGCTAGGACAGCAAGACACACCTCTGCTTCTACATGCTGCAAAAGCTGTGCATGGACTGATGCACGTACGATACTCTTCCAAAATTCGCAGATCATGTCGTGCATGCACGCACGGACACGATATGACTTCGGACGTTGCTTAGGCGGCCAGGGCAGGGTCAACCCTAGATGCCGGCCTGCGAGGGCATGGTTCGCGGCTGCATGCACGCACACAGCACAACAGGCCAAGCCAGCGCGACGAGCACTGTAACGCAAAGTAGCAGTGGCACGCGTACATGCACGACCATGACACCAGTAGTAGCAGTAGAACCGTAGACGCTCAGCTAAGCTACGCTACTCACCAGAGCACGCACGCAGCGCGCATGCACGGGGCGGATCGGAAGCCTTGCCTTCCTCGATCCTGCGCCTCATAAATTCCGGGATTGGAGCCTTCTCCTTGTTGTGACATGCATGGATGCATGGGGATGCACGCAAGCTGGAGAGAGCCAGCCGAGGCATGCTCTGCTCGTCGCCGCCGGCCGTGCATGGGGAAGCGCGACGGCCGGGGGACAAGAAGATCGGGGACTTGTCCCCATGCACGATCGGAACCCTGAAAAAGGTGTCTCGTCTATCTCTGCCAAAAAGGCTCTCTTTTTGTTCAGCCCTGGATACGACGGCCAGATCCACCCGGCCAGAACCTTCCCGTACCCGGCTATGTTTGGCTCCTAGCCAGACTTTGCCACACTTTTCTTACCAAGCTAGGGCAAGCCACAATAGGTGCGGCGAAGAATTTGGTCGTAAAATGACCTTTCTAGCACGTACGGGGCATAGCGTTCATGCATGACCCATCCATTTGAACCATATGCTTTGAGATTTGCACAAAAAACAATCTTTTGCATGCATTTACTAGCTGACCACTCTCTCCCTCTCTCTCTCGCCCACACTTTTAATTCTAAATCCTTGTTTAAAAAACTCAAATTAACAGTTTGCTTGAAGTGTGCATTTACTTCGATCAAATCTTGAAAACAAGCCCAAAATTGACAAAGTTCAAACACCGAATTCTGAAACATCATGAAATGTTATGATTGGCAATGAAACTTGCTTACCAGTTTTTCATCGATATATTTTTTTGGTCTGAACTTTAAGTTAATTGCCAGTTATTTTTCCAACTCTAATGAACCAATTTTGAAACGCGGTGAAAAAATTTGTATAAAAAATATTTTTATCGGGTTTCATTATACAAATCTTAACTGTGTTTCAAACGTAATTTTCAAATATTGTCAAAATATATTTAATATTGGTATTTTTCGAAGTTCTATTTGATAAAAACCCAAATATTCAAACGGGTTTAAAACTAAACTTGTGGTTTAAAATCTACATATATTTCAAGCCTCCTCTTAAGTGACAAAAGAAACACAAAAATGACAAAATTCTGAAAAGGGGAGGAGAGAATGTGAGGCATGCACGGGATATTCTGTGCATGCTAGAAATGCCAGATTTTTTCTGCAATTTTCTTATTAAGTTGTTGCATGCCATAAAAAGCACGGTGAAGAAATTGTTCCTATAGCAAGTTTTGGCAAAACTATTTATCTATGACAAGTGCGACATTCTGCTAACAAAGTGTGGCATGCCATAGTTGTGGCAGTGAAACAAACAATAGACACACTCGCGACAAAGTTTGGCAATGTGTGGCCATGAGCAAAATATGACCTTTCGTCGCACAGTTTTGTTGATTCTAGTTTGCGATAAAATTAAGTCAGAGCCTAGTTAACTTTAGAATCACGAGATTAGCATTGTGATTTATGTCGTCTTTGTACATAATCATCTATGTACATATGTACTTCCTCCATTTGAGATTATAAGGCCAGAGTGCCAATTTGATATGACTATGAAAGGCAATTAAGCACTATTATTAATTAATGGATGCACCGATAGTTTTCACAGACATGAAAAATGATAGAGAAAAGAGTTGGAGGGAATACCGTGCATTGGCGGATTAAGAGAAATATACATTCATTACTCACAAGAATTAAGACAAATAAATAAGATAGATCTTATAGTCCCCTTATTTACAAAAGCTTTTTCGCTTTATAATCTCATACGGAGGTACTCCCTCCGTTAGGGATTTGAAAGATAGAGGCCAATTCGCTGAGACCAAGAAAATCAATAATTTTCCATTATTAATTACTATATACACTAATAGTTTCACATGCATGAGAGAAGAGAGAGATAGATAACGAAATTAGATTGGAGGAATGAGGACAATATATGAGAGATGGCTTACAATTCCTAACAATTTTAAAAATCTCCATGGCCTTATATTTCCTAACGAAGGGAGTAGTACTCCACACGTGTGTTGGTCAAGAATGCAAAGAAGTCATATTTTTGGTGTATTCGCCCATATATGAGGGTGATTACTGAAGCGACCCAAAAGGGAAGTGGCCATATAGAGTAGTAGATGTTTTTTTTTTTTTTGAAACGGGGCAAAACTTTGCCTCAATCAAGAAGTATGTGCGACATTTTTTGTCAAATGTTTTTCAACATTTTGAAATATGTTCAAAATCAGTTTTAAAAATGAGGAGTTTTTACTGCCGGGAGCAAAAACTCCACGTCCCTTTGCAACGTATGTGAAGTCGTGGCCACACCACCCCGACAGGATAGCATGTGATAGTAGTAGGATCGATTTAATCTCTTAATATTCATGTACACAAGTACTCACTTTGGCCCACGAAGGTTGTATGAGATTTATCAAAATTTGATTGTATCAAGACACTAACTACCATCTAAATAACATCCAAATTTTGACAACTTCCAGACACTTTCATGGGGCGGACGGAGTATTATTTCTACTACAGAAACAAGAGCAGCTTGTCACAAAGAAACCATGGCTCGAAATTGTGATGTTCTTGCAGCGAACAGGAATGTTAGGGCATCTCCAGCGGGCGACGCATATTTATGTCCGTTTGCGTTGGGCACGGACATAAAAAACGTCTGCATGTCCGCTTGCGTCTGCCCCTTCTCCAGCGGCAGGGATGCATTTATTTGACCGCATGCGTGATTAGAGAGGAGAGAAAGAGAAAGATTCTATTTGTGTAGCCAGAAATGAACGCATGCGTGATTAAAGGAGGAGAGAGAGGGATGCATGCAGCCCAACCGGACACAAACGGACGCGCGGACGCGTCCGCAGAGACGCATTCCTGGCGTATTATTTGGTCCACGTTTGCGTCAGGACGGACGCTGCAGACGTTTTGCGTCTAGCCGCTAGAGCGTATTTTTTGTCCGTGCAGAATGTCCGTTTGCGTCGCCCCGTTGGAGATGCCCTTATATTTTACAGTAGAAAGCATTTCCGGAGAAATTTAGTGCCCAAGCGTCGTCATCGAGTTCTCTTGCCCGATCGGTCCCCAGCACGAGCGCGCTGGCACGGCCAGCACCGTAGGTTTCGGCTTGGGCGCGGTGCGGAAACAAAGTTAATGGCGGCAGGCAAACATGCATTGGCTGGAAGAGCGAGCAAATGATGAGGTGATAAATACCCACGCACGCAGTTAACCAACACTGCCCGGCGTCCATTGGGCACTCGCGCATGGCTGGGCGCTGCAGCTCCGTTGATCGCGCTCCGTATTCATAGCCCACCTCCGCCCGAATAATTACAGCACCAGAACACCCCAATTCCCTTTCCCTTCCATTCCACGAACCACCACGCTCTCTACTGTGTTCCTGTCCAACCAGCTGCGTTGCAGAGCCTTGTATCCCCTCGTTTTGGAAAAAAGAAAGTAGAGGGTTTGAAAAGATGAACAAAGTGCCCATGCTTGATTATATGTAGCCACTGCTTAGATCATCAGTGAGATGTTCTTACCTTACCAAGGATTTACTGACAAATTTGTCAATTAGTGAAGATGCTCTTTAATTGCTTCTCTGTCATTGCACGGAAATCAAATCCAATAATATTAAATAGATATTCTTCTTATTTTCTACATGCACTTACCTTATTTGGGGTGACAGAAAAGAGGGGAGATGCATGTTCTTAATATAATTTTACTCTATTTCATAATTTATCTTAAAAAATGCAAGTACACTTATTTATGGACGGACGGAGTATGCACAACCTCAGAGCCCACCAGCCTGTGTTAAATACAAATTTCAAGGATAGCTTTAACCAATAGATATGTAACAAAAAATAAATATAAATACACGCACAAGTAACACAAGGATTTACGTGTAAAACCTCATCAACGTGAGTAGGGAAAAAATCAAACCTGTTCACGAAATCTTCACTATGAGCAACGTAGGAACATATTTTCCTCTAGAACATCTAGAAATTCCAATACACTTCACCTCGTTGCCCAGCGGCAACAACCACAAGAGGCAAGATAAAAGAAAAGAGATACCGTTTGGTAGACAAGAAAACATATGAGTTCCTAGCATACTGACAAAAAAGTCAGGTCAGTCGGACATCGTTTCCCTACCCAAACTGTTCGTCTCCCAAAACTGTTGAGCCTCAATGATCCGAACTGACAAAACCGCTCTCAAATCCGATTCACCAATTACCCAAATCTCGAACCTGCTAATCAGAGCAAAGTACTAAAAGTAAGCAACAATCGCTCGAAATGCAAAACCAATCCAAGATCGTTTGAGCTTCCAAACATCAGCTTGACGACATACCGGCTAGATCTTAAAAATCTAGACATAAATCACATCTCCTTCTTTTTCAACTCTTTCTAGATCACTTGGTTGTGGCGTTCTAGTGTGTTCTCTCTCACCCTCTCATAACAACATCCACGTTCGGGCTGGCTTGTTGCGCTCTCCAATGTAGCTAGGGTTTTCTCCTTATCTACCTTTCAGGGAGGCAAAACAACCGTTGAATGTGAATTTTGATCAACGGTTGACACGTGTTTAACTTTCTGGACTGATGTTGGGTTACCAGCACACCTTAATGTGGAGAGACATGGCCCATCAAACTCCATCTCCCGACATGATCGAGCGTCTCACTACCTACCGGCAGGCATATGCGTTGACAACTAGACATTTTGTGATGGCGGCACAAGACATTTGGGATGACGACAACAAGACACTTGTGATGACATGGTTAACACTGAAGCTCGATGACTTCATGTTTACTTTGCAGTAAAGGATCTTCCAAGGATGGTCGAGATGATCAATTTTCAATGGAGAAGAAAATGATCGACTGCTCCCACAAATGCTCAACTTTCAACATCCAAAAATGTTTAGTTAATTTAGAGAATTAGATTAGTGTAGCAATATATATATGAGATTTTTTGAGTTTTATATATGAGAATTAGATTAACAATAATCTGTTTTGTAGTGTAAAAATCTAACAATTAACTAAGACTCTAAGAGTGCACATGTAAATAAAAGAAAACTCGGGAGTGGTGTTTTGGCTCCTGGGTGTATATGCTCTCTTTAGTTTGAACTGTAACTTTGATACATTTTGAAATGTCAAAAATTCCAAACGAAAAATTCACGTGTACATCTTAACATGCTAAATACGCACAAAGTATTTCCATGAAAAATCAACTTGTAGTTTGAGTTGTGTAAAAAAGACAAAATTTAGTGCTAAAAATAAGGCATTTTGTGAGACTTGTTTTGTCTTTTTACATCAATCACAAAAAATATCGGTTTTTCACGAAACTGCACGAACGCACATAGATTGTCGAGATGTACATGCAAAAAAAATTGTTAATTTTTTTGGATAAATAAAAATATGTTTTTTGGGTGGAGGGAGCATATGCACCCAAGAGTCGAATTGAATTTCCGAAAAAAAATCCACATATTCATTCCCTTCCAAACACAAGAGTACTCATTCCCTTGTCCATGAGAAGAAAGGACAGAAACAGAGTTGTTAGCATAGAACCACCACTTTAGCAGCTAAATCTTCATTTTGGTACCATTTTGTGTCGCGGGATCAAAATACCACCAGATTTTGCCCAGGTTTTCTCAAATAACACTAAACCACCTCTGAACGCGAATTGACACGATTTCTGGCAACCCTGGCCCATTGTCAGTGCTGACGTGGCTATGGTTGACGGATGCCGTTAACGGCCGTTGACGATGTGTGGGTCCCACTCACTTGTGGACGTTTGACGGTGCGTTTGGGAGGCTGTTGCTTCAGTCCCGACCGTCCTCCCCACTCCCAGTCCTCTCTCTCTGCCGGAGCTGCGTCGCCGGAGGTGCGCCGCCCCGTGGATCCACCGCCGCCTCCATTAGGGCCGCCATGCCAAGCTGGAACGACGGCGAGAGCTCGACGGAGCACCTAGATGTAAGCTCGGCCACTCAATCTCTCTCATTTTCTTCGATCTAGGGTTCCGTTTTGGGGAATTTTTTTGGATTTCTTCGATTTAGCTCGGTTAAAGGTCGATTTTTTTGCAAATGTTTGTCATTTAGGACCTGACGGACATGGACTATGCTCCTGACACTTGCGAGGACATCACGTTTGGAGGATTAGCTTTTGGCGGACCTCGTTGCCGCGTGCACAATTTGGAGCCAAACAGATGTGTGGCGTTTGAAGGGACGAACACTGGCAGGAGATTCTTCATGTGCTCCGTCGGCCATGTAAGCTTATGCCTCTACTCTGTCCCATGGTTCCATTTGTTCATTGTAATATATGCTGAATTTGCAATATTTCTTTATTGAACTATGTGCTGATAATGGATAGCTGAATTTGATTTACTGATATATAATGCCATGAACTAGCAAATGTAATGGATGATTTATTGATATGAACTAGCACATATATTTGCAGCAGGTGTATAACTGTGGATTTGTGGCCTGGGTTGATGAAGAGTGGCCAGTAACTCTTCAGAACTCACTTGGAAGGTTGTGGTCAATGTACCATGAGTCCAGCAATGCAAGAATAGATGAGAAGATCCAGAATGCAAAATTGGTGCAAGAGTTGGTTGAGGAGAGGAACAAGTTTAAGAAGAACTACCACTCACTGATGGATGATGTGGACAAATTCATGAAAGATACAGAGAAAAGAGTGATGGAAGAGAATTTGAAGAAGATGAATGAGGAGAAGAACCAGATTTTTGATTTGAACAGGACTGAACTTGAAGCTGAGGTTCTGGAACTGAATTCTGCATTGTTTGACATAAAGGAGGAGAAGCAGCAGTGGGAGAAGGAAAAAGAGGAGCTCAAAGAGGAGAAGAATAAGTGGGCTAAGGAAAAAGAGGAGCTCATAGAGGAGAAAGGTAAGCTGAAAGAGGACAAGAGGAAGTTAGTGTACACACTCTATGACCTTCTCAAAGTTGCTCATGAAAACAAAGACAAGCTTCTGAAGATCAAGGAGATTGTTGGAGACCTGTAATATGGTGTTGTAATCCTAGTAGTGTTGAAGCTATCTGTGCTGAACTATGTTGTTGTAATGCTTAATTAGAACCAGTATGTGGTAATCTTTAATTAGAACCAGTATGTGCTGAACTATGTTGTTGTGATGCTTAATTAGAACCAGTATGTGGTGAACTATGTTGCTAAAGTTTGAATCATCATCTAAACTAGCCATTTGTTTTAATTGTGTTTGGAATGTTTAATTTTTAAATGGTCATAGACTTTAGAACCCTAGTGGTTGTCGAGAACCCCGAGAGTATCTATTTTAGAACCCAAGTGCTTGTCGAGAACCCCGACACTTCTAAATTGTAAACCCAAGTGGTTGTCGAGAACCCCGACACTTCTAAATTGTAAACCCTAGTGGTTGTCGAGAACCCCGAGAGTATCTATTTTAGAACCCAAGTGCTTGTCGAGAACCCCGACACTTCTAAATTGTAAACCCAGGTGGTTGTCGAGGACCCCGACACTTCTAAATTGTAAACCCAAGTGGTTGTCGAGAACCCCGACACTTCTAAATTGTAAACCCAAGTGGTTGTCGAGAACCCCGTGATACGTCCAAAACGTATCTACTTTCTCGAACACTTTTGCTATTGTTTTGCCTCTAATTTGTGTATTTTGGATGCAACTAACACGGACTAACGCTGTTTTCAGCAGAACTGTTCTGGTGTCTCGTTTTTGTGCAGAAATCCAACTTTCGGGAAAATCCTCGGAATTTATGCAGAAGGCCCTATTTTCCCAGAATACTGACGGAGCCAGAAGGACAAGTAAGGTGGAGGCCCGAGGGCCCCACACCATAAGGCGGCGCGGCCTAGGGGGGGCCCGCGCGGCCCTATGGTGTGGCCCCCTCGGTCGGCCTCCGACGCCCTCCTTCGGACTATATATTGCCTTCGACCTAAAAACGCAGGGGAGAAGTCGAAGTCGCCAGAAAGCCTCCAGAACGCCGCCACATCGCGAAACTCCGTCGCGGGAGCCAGAAGTCTCCGTTCTGGCACTCCGCCGGGACGGGGAATTGGAGGAGATCATCGCCATCATCACCGCCAACGCCTCTCCATCAACCAGCCATGCTTCCCCCATCCATGTGTGAGTAATTCCCCCGCTGTAGGCCGAAGGGGATGGTAGGGATTGGATGAGATTGGTCATGTAATAGCATAAGATTGTTAGGGCATAGTGCCTAGTGTCCGTAATTGGTACTTTGATGATATTGTTGCAACTTGTTATGCTTAATGCTTGTCACTAGGGCCCGAGTGCCATGATCTCAGATCTGAACATGTTATTGTTTCATCATGATATTCATTGTTTATGGTCTTACCTGCAAGTTGTATACACATGTCGCTATCCGGAACCGATGGCCCCGAAGTGACAGAAATCGGGACAACCGGAGGGGATGGTAGTGACGTGAGGATCACATGTGTTCACGGAGTGTTAATGCTTTGCTCCGGTACTCTATTAAAAGGAGTACCTTAATATCCAGTAGTTTCCCTTGAGGCCCGGCTACCACCGGCTGGTAGGACAAAAGATGTTGTGCAAGTTTCTCATTGCGAGCACGTACGACTATAATTGGAACACATGCCTATTGATTACTTTGTACTTGGACACCGTTTTATTACTATCTGCAAATGCCCTGCTATGATTGTTACATGAGTTTCTCTCATCCATCCAACGCCCGTCATCCGTCCCCGTGCCTACAGTATTTTAATCCTGCTGTTTACTATAATCGATCTTCTTGTCTCTGTTACTCTGTCTGTTATTTCACTCTGCTCTTTGCTATAAAACTGTTACTGATAAACTCTTGCGAGCAAGTCTGTTTCCAGGTGCAGCTGAATTGACAACTCCGCTGTTAAGGCTTCCAAGTGTTCTTTGTCTCCCCTTGTGTCGAATCAATAAATTGGGTTATACTACCCGCGAAGACTGTTGCGATCCCCTATACTTGTGGGTCATCAAGACTGTTTTCTGGCGCCGTTGCCGGGGAGCATAGCTTTATTTGGAAGTTCACTTGGATCGATATTGTTCGCTGCAAATTCTCCATCATGGGTAAAGCTCGCGATTCTAAAGTCGCCATATTACCATCCACTACAAGAAAAGGTACAACTCTGAGTACCTCCGCTACTCTTGATTCACCATCTGTGATAAGTCAAATTGTTTCACCGCCACAAGCTGGTACGTCTGCTGAATCTGAAAACTCTCATAATATTGATAATGTTTCTGCTGTGCTTGATGATAGTGGTTCGTTGGGATCCTTTCTAGATGCTACAATTGCTAGGTCTAGACAAATTGAAAATGCTGAAACTCCTAATGAAAATGTCACTACGCCTGTTAATTCACCTGAACTTGATTATTCTGGTGATGATCCTGATGAAGATTATGTGGAGCTTAATGATGATTTTATTGATAAATGCAATTCTATTACTGATGCAAGAAACATTAAAAAGTTTCTCGCACAATATACTGTTAGACATAAGCTATCTCCTGATCCTGAATTTGCCACATCTCCTATATGCATTAAGGATAAAGATTATGATTTTTCTCTTGATTTATCTCATATAGCTATTGTAGAGAAAGCACCCTTTTGTGGTACTGAAAAAGAAAGTGTTGTAGAACACATGAATGAACTTTCTTCTATGAGTAGCTTGTTTTCTGATGATGTCAAGATGCGTACTTACTTTGTCATTAAAAAATTTCCTTTCTCATTAAAGGATGATGCTAAAACTTGGTATAATAATTTGCCTCCTGGTTCTATTAAAAGTCCATCTGACTTGCGTGATGTTTTCTTTCGAAAATACTTTCCTGCTAGTGCTCAACATGCTGCTTTACAGAGAATTTACAGATTTGATCAAGTAGATGAAGATAAATTGCCTGCGGCATGGGCAAGATTTTGTTCTCTTATCAGAGCTCGACCTGGACATGATTTGGAAAAGAATGATCTACTTGATATATTTTATAGTGGACTAACCATTGAATCTAGAGCATATTTGGATAGTTGTGCTGGTTGTGTTTTCAGGAAAAGAACTCCAGACGAAGCTGAAGCTTTATTGGCTAGAATAAGCCAGAATCATGATGATTGGGATACACCTGAACCAACTCCAACGCCAATATTGAAGAAGAGGGGTTTAATTGAATTGAATGATGAAGATATGCGGCAAGCTAAGAAGTCTCTCAAGGAGAAAGGTATTAAATCCGAAGATGTGAAGAATTTACCTCCTATAGAAGATATATGTGAGATAATTCCCCCTTCACCCATGATTGAGGTAAACTCCCTTCAACGCTTTACTAGGGAAGATATTCCGTATTCAAAACCTCCTGCGCAATGCTTAGATGAGTTTGATAATTATATTGTTAAGCAAGAAAATTTTAATATGAGAGTAGAGAATCATCTAATGGAAAATTCTCAAGCTATTAGCAATTTGCATGATATTGTGGAGAGAACCTCCAATGATGTTAAGATGCTTGTTAAACATTTTCAAATGATTCAAACTCAAATTGATCAACTCACTAAAGTGCAAAATGACTTGCTAAATAATAATTCTAAAGAGAAACATGCTTATGAAGTAACAACTAGAGGTGGTGTCTCTACCCAGGATCCTCTATATCCTGAAGGGCATCCCAAAAGAATTGAACAAGATTCTCAACGAATTGAACCTAGTGCTCATTCTAAGAAGAAAAAGAAGAAGAAACATAAAAATATTGTAGAATCCTCTGAACCTGTTAATGATCTTAATAGTATTTCTATTTCCGATGCTGAAACTGAAAGTGGTAATGAACATAACAATGATAATGATAATGATAAGAATGATGCTTCTGATAAAGAAGAGGTAGAAGATGAACCTGAAAAGCATGATAAAAATAAAAAGTATACTAAAGAAGATTTTATTGCTAAGAAACATGGTAATGAAAGAGAACCTTGGGTGCAAAAGCAAATGCCTTTTCCTGCTAAGAAACTAAAATCAAAGGAAGAAGAACACTATAATAAATTTTGTGATTGGATGAAACCTTTATTCTTGCAAATCCCTTTGACTGATGCTATTAAATTGCCTCCTTATTCAAAGTATATGAAAGATATTGTTACTAACAAAAGGAAAATCCCCAATGAGGAGATTTCCACTATGCTTGCTAATTACTCTTTCAATGGCAAAGTGCCGAAGAAGTTGGGCGACCCAGGTATACCTACTATTCCTTGTTCTATTAAGAATAATTATGTTAAAACTGCTCTATGTGACTTGGGAGCCGGTGTTAGTGTTATGCCTTTTTCTCTTTATAAGAGGCTTTACTTAGATAAGTTGATACCTACTGATATATCTTTGCAAATGGCTGATAAATCTACTGCTATTCCTGTTGGTATGTGTGAGGATGTTCCTGTTCAAGTTACTAATAACTGCTTGATATTAACTGATTTTGTTGTGTTGGAAATGCCTGAAGATGATAATATGTCTATTATTCTTGGGAGACCTTTTCTTAACACCGCAGGGGCTGTTATTGATTGCAATAAAGGAAAGGTTACTTTCAATGTTGATGATAAGGAGCATACTGTTTATTTCCCCAAGAAGATTGATAAAGTATGTGGAGTCAATACTATTTCTAATGTGAGAACTATCAAAATTGGAACTATCGATTGTCCTATATATGAGCCTAAAGAAGGTTATCAAAATCTTATGATTGGATCCATATCAATACAATTCAAGGTAACATGATTGATTTGAGGTTTATTTCTTCATATGCTATGTAAAAATTATTCGGTGGCAAGACTTGATCAACCTTGTTAACGAATACCTTTTATATGCATAGAGGAGGTAAACAACATCTCTTTCTTCCTCCACTTGTCTTATTTGCTGTAGCACTTTTGGTTTGCAAATTTCCTTAGTTGATTAGAGTTTTCAAAAAATTTCCTGGCCAGTAATAATAAACTTAATACCCAGAAATGTGCATTTTTCGAATTTTTCAAAAATTCACAAAAATTATACAGTTGGTCCTATTTTTCGAAGAGGCACCTGGGAGTACCAGAGGATGACCTGTGGGGCACCCCAGGGTGCCACACCACCAGCCGGCGCGGCCAAGGAGGGGGGCGCGCCACCCTGTGGTGTGGGCCCCTCCTTGCCCCACTACTTCATCTCTTTCTCCCAGAATCTTCTCTCTCCCGAAAAAACTCGAACCAGCTTTCTCTCACTCGCATTTTTGCTCAAGAGCTCAGGATTTTTCGATCTCTTTGCTCAGCCCAGATTTCTATCTGAAATTTGGCACACTTGCTTTCCGGTATGTGACTCCTCCGACTATCCAAGTAGAATTTTGTTTGGTTGAGTATATCTTGAATATTTTGCTGCTGTAGGTAACATGTTTAGTGAGCTTGCATGCTTGTTCTAAGTTGTATAAATTAGTTTTGATGCATGATTAGTACTCTAGCAAGTTCCTATAGTAGTTCCCCTTGATTATATGTCACCAAATCAAGTTTTATATCACTTGTTGAAAAATTTCAGAAAAGGAAGATGAAGAAGTTCAACTTTGGAGAATTGTTTCAGAGGGGAACGACCAGCACCGGGAGGCCTTCTAGGGCCGCCACCCGACTTAGGCGATCGTACAATGAGGATATCATTGCGCCTAGCTTCGCGCCCGAAGAGGACAATGGGGCTCCTAATGCTTCATCCTTCCCTTGTATTGATTTTCTGACAAATGCAGGGATATTGGATGATTTCTTCACCCTTGTCAACAGGGCGGGTTTAGCCACCTACATGGGAGATGAAAGGGAGCAATACTACATGCTCACTAAAATCTTCGTCGAGAGCTTCAAGTTCCACAACACGCAATATGAGCCGACAGTTGCATTCAAGATCTATGGTAATCCTGTTACTATGGAATTGGAAGAATTTTGTCGTGCATTGGATATTGGCCCTGTAGGCACAGCAAGGAGGATTGATGACAACCCCCGGGACCTGTTGGAGCTCTATCGAGGGATCACCGATGATGATTGTCGCACCATTCAGCGTGGCAAGATAAGGAACATTCAACTCTCCGCCATTAAATATTTTGCATATTACATTGCTACTAGCATTCTTGGTAGGGAGAACACTAGCAATATTTCTAGCTATCATCTTGCTTTCTTGAATGCTGCACTTACTGGACAGACACCTTATCATCTTGGTTCTCTTATTGCTCGCCGCCTGTCTAACAGGGGGCCTATTTTTGGAGGAACTATTGCACTACGCGTTTTAACACATCTAAGACTTCCTCTTGATCCTAATGATGTGCCATTAACCCCTAGGAGACTTGATATTGTTGCTATGAAGAGTTATCATTTTGTTACCACTGATTCCACTTTAGATAATATGATCTATAGAATGTTGTTTGCTGATGGGGATGAGAAGGAAATCCCTCTTCCCCAGCCAGGTTTGTTCAGTATTGACAGGCAATCATGGTCGCGCACTAAGGAGGAGGTGGATGAACATATGAAGATACAAGACTTCCACCAGCAGCATGACTCCGAGGACGCCGAGCCCTCCTACGACTACACCGTCACGTATCCGGGTGCTTCTTCTAGCACATACCCGGAATATGATCCATCCTCGTCGTACTACGGAGATGCTACTTCATGGTCTCGATGGGATTGAACTCCACTTAGGCCAAAAGCCTAAGCTTGGGGGGAGGTATACCGGCATCACTCATTCTTTGCATATTATGATTGCTGGATACTTGTACGTACTTGTTTAGTTTGTTTTAGTGGTTTTCTAATGAGAGGAAGATGATATTTGGGGAAGTGCTGCCTGAAAACAGATTCTGGACTGTCACCGTAAAAATTCTCAAAAATAGCCAAAACAGTATTTTGTGAAGCCAATTTTTTTGCATGTTCCCCAGGTTGTGATCTAACTTTCATTAGTTGAACACTTTTCGATTTGAGCAGTGGAAAAATTTATTAAAAATCGGGTACTGTACTGCTGTCAAGTTTGACGAATTTCTGCTGCTTTGTGTTTATGTGAGTCTTCTAGTTTGCTATTTCTTGTTTTTATTTTGTTTCTTTCCCAAAACACAAAAAGACCAAAAATATTTCTGTTGTTTCTCTTCATCATTTATTTGCTTTGGTTTCTTGCATTTGTTTCGCTTTATTTGCTATTGCTAGTTTGCTATAAGAAAACCCAAAAAGATTTTTCTTTGTTTGCTTGTTTTCTTTTGTTCTTGTTTCCAATTCGAAAACACCAAAAATATTTGCTGTTCTTCTTTGGTTTGTAAAGTTCATCATGAGTTCAATGGTCTTCGGTGGCTGGAGCGTGGTTTTCATTTCATATTATCCAAACTACACAAGTGAAAGGCAGTAATGACGATCTACAACAATTGGATTGTGGTGAGAGGTTGGTATGAACTCTATTTGCTTTCATTTTTGTACATATACTCATCCATGTGAGCATGCTTAGTTGGTTCATGTGAGGTATATGTTATTTGAGAAAGTCTAGTAGTTTATGATCTCTCATGTTTAGCTCCAATTTATTAATATGAGTAGCATGTCATGGATGTTTGCTTGCATTGTTTTATTCATAAGTAAGTATGGCATTGTGGTATCCTCCTCTGAATAATTCATTTATATCGACTTGGCACATGCTCACGCATGCATATGACTGAACAAAAGTCAATTAAGCCTCGATGATCTATATTGCTTCAGAGTTCTTGTATCACTTTTATGCCTCCGTTAATTTATTTTGCCGCAAGCATGATTATGACAGTTACTGCTCTCTTGATTTGTCGCTCCCTAGTCTTTTGCTAGCCTTCACTTGTACTGAGCGGGAACGCTGCTCGTGCTTCCAAACACCTGAAACCAAGTTGTTCCAAAGTGTCCACTATAAATACCTATGCATGGCATTTTAAACCATTCCAAGTAAATTCTCATGCGCTACCTTTAAAACCTTCAAAATGCTTCTCAATTTGTGTTTATGTTTCATAGCTCATGAGGAAGTATGTGGTGTTTAGCTTTCAACCTTGTCATTTACTTTTGACGGACCCTCATATGGACTAGTGGCACATCCACTTATCCAATAATTTTGCAAAAAGAGCTGGCAATGGGATTCCCAGTCCCAAATTAATTAACTTAAATAGACACTCCTCCATGGTTTGTGATTGTTGGACGGCACCCGAAGGATTCGGTTAGCCATGGCTTGTGTAAGCAAAGGTTGGGGGGAGTGTCATCATAATAAAACTAAAATAAAAAGGCACTCCTTCATGGTATGAGATTGTTGGCAGGCACCCGAGGATTCAGTTAGCCATGGTTTGTGTAAGAAAGGTTGGAAGGAGTGCCACATAAACATGCAAATAATTCATGGGAGCCGCTCTTGGGAGTCCGGTTGGCGAGGTAGTTAGTGTACCCATTACCATTCGTTGACAACAACAAACACCTCTCAAAATAATTTTACTCCTGATTTCAAAAATGAAAAGCTCTAGCGCATGTTAATCCCTGCTTCCCTCTGCGAAGGGTCAGTCTTTTACTTTTGTGTTGTGTCTCCATTCTTTCTTTGAGCACTATCTTGAGAGCACAATTGTCATTCTTAGTATAATATGCTTGTCTCAGAATATGATTGATTGTGGTATAACTTTGATGCTTTTATCTTTGACAATCACTACTTCTAGTCTTTCTATGAACTCCAGAGGTGCCTGGGCATTTATGTTTTCCCGATCAAATACGGGCAAGCGAGATACCACTTTATCATACTCTCTTATGAACATTGCAATCCTGCTTATATACATGATTCATGATGCTTATTATTAATTGTTGGTACCTCTCCATGATTGACATAGCTGTTAGATGATCTTATTTGCATGTATCTCATTATGAACTGCTTAAGTATTAGCCATAGCATGAGAATATATACATCATATGAGGAAATGTGTTCGTGAAAGTTCTTTTATCCCTCAGTTGTTAACTGAATTGCTTGAGGACAAGCAATAAGCTAAGCTTGGGGGGAGTTGATACGTCCAAAACGTATCTACTTTCCCGAACACTTTTGCTATTGTTTTGCCTCTAATTTGTGTATTTTGGATGCAACTAACACGGACTAACGCTGTTTTGTGAGAACTGTTCTGGTGTCTCGTTTTTGTGCAGAAATCCAACTTTCGGGAAAATCCTCGGAATTTATGCAGAAGGCCCTATTTTCCCAGAATACTGACGGAGCCAGAAGGACAAGTAAGGTGGAGGCCCGAGGGCCCCACACCATAAGGCGGTGCGGCCTAGGGGGGCCCGCGCGGCCCTATGGTGTGGCCCCCTCGGTCGGCCTCCGACGCCCTCCTTCGGACTATATATTGCCTTCGACCTAAAAACGCAGGGGAGAAGTCGAAGTCGCCAGAAAGCCTCCAGAACGCCGCCACATCGCGAAATTCCGCCGCGGGAGCCAGAAGTCTCCGTTCTGGCACTCCGCCGGGACGGGGAATTGGAGGAGATCATCGCCATCATCACCGCCAACGCCTCTCCATCAACCAGCCATGCTTCCCCCATCCATGTGTGAGTAATTCCCCCGCTGTAGGCCGAAGGGGATGGTAGGGATTGGATGAGATTGGTCATGTAATAGCATAAGATTGTTAGGGCATAGTGCCTAGTGTCCGTAATTGGTACTTTGATGATATTGTTGCAACTTGTTATGCTTAATGCTTGTCACTAGGGCCCGAGTGCCATGATCTCAGATCTGAACATGTTATTGTTTCATCATGATATTCATTGTTTATGGTCTTACCTGCAAGTTGTATACACATGTCGCTGTCCGGAACCGATGGCCCCGAAGTGACAGAAATCGGGACAACCGGAGGGGATGGTAGTGATGTGAGGATCACATGTGTTCACGGAGTGTTAATGCTTTGCTCCGGTACTCTATTAAAAGGAGTACCTTAATATCCAGTAGTTTCCCTTGAGGCCCAGCTGCCACCAGCTGGTAGGACAAAAGATGTTGTGCAAGTTTCTCATTGCGAGCACGTACGACTATAATTGGAACACATGTCTATTGATTGCTTTGTACTTGGACACCGTTTTATTACTATCTGCAAATGCCCTGCTATGATTGTTACATGAGTTTCTCTCATCCATGCAACGCCCGTTATCCGTCCCCGTGCCTACAGTATTTTAATCCTGCTGTTTACTATAATCACTACTGCTGTCTCTGTTACTCTGCTGCTGTTATTTCACTACTGCTACTGCTATAAAACTGTTACTACTGATAAACTCTTGCGAGCAAGTCTGTTTCCAGGTGCAGCTGAATTGACAACTCCGCTGTTAAGGCTTCCAAGTGTTCTTTGTCTCCCCTTGTGTCGAATCAATAAATTGGGTTATACTACCCGCGAAGACTGCTGCGATCCCCTATACTTGTGGGTCATCACCCCGACACTTCTAAATTGTAAACCCAAGTGGTTGTCGAGAACCCCGACACTTCTAAATTGTAAACCCAAGTGTCGAGAACTCCGACACTTCTAAATTGTAAACCCAAGTGGTTGTCGAGAACTCCGACACTTCTAAATTGTAAACCCAAGTGCTTGTCGAGAACTCCGACACCTCTAAATTGTAAACCCAAGTGCTTGTCGAGAACCCCGACACTTCTAAAATGCAAAAACTAGGTTTTAATCCAGCACTAACTGTCATAGTTTAGAACACCAAATTGAAAGTGACATGGTGTGGAACAAATTATAACCTGACATAGTCTTACAACACCAAATTCAACCTCACATAGTCTTACAACACTAAATTGAAGCTGACATAGTCTTACAACACCAAATTTTAACTTGACATAGTCTTACAACACCAAATTCAACCTCACATAGTCTGGACCAAATTAAAACTGACATAGTCTGGTACCAACTTCAACTTGACATAGTTTTACACACCAATTTCATTTTTTATAGGCATCATGCTTGCCAGCATTCAGATATCCTTCCATTCTTGTTGTGTACTTGCGTTGCCTACCATATCTTGTATTTGCTGGTGCTGCAGTAGACCTTGGTGCAGAGAAAGGAGCTCTTGATGGAGGGGCCCTTGTAGGTGCTGCTGCTGGAGCACCGGCAACTGGAGCTGCTGGAGGAGCTCTTGCTGGAGCTGCTAGAGGAGGTCTTGCTGCTGCTGCTGGAGGAGGTCTTGCTGCTGCTGCTGGAGGAGCACTTGCAGATGCTACTGCATGAGCTGTTGGTACAGAGGTGGAGGAGCACTCACTATGCCTATTTGGCTGCAATGACAAACAAGCTTAATTTTAAACCAATTTCATGTTAAATCAAGGAGCAATGTGGTTTGCAACTATTTACCTGGTGGTTGTCTTTCCTAGATTGAAGCCCTGGCCTAAGTGGTTGTGTACAATTGGTGTATCTGTGGCCCACTAGCTTGCCATTGCTGCAAGTGATAGAGGCCATCCTAGATGAATCTCTCGGAGCTGGAACCTCAAATTTTCCTTTCCTTCTGACAGTTTGCTTCCTTCCAGGTTTGTCTCTGAACACTGGTGGGTCAATGTCTGGTGTATCTGTCCTAGTACAATCTTCAGGTCCAGGAACAGGGTAGACAGTATATGAAAAAGCCTTCTTGTACATTGGTTTTTTGAAGAAGTCATGCACATAGTCCTCTGGGTGCTGTGACAGCTTCAGTATTGCAGCCACTGCATGACTGCAAGGAACACCTGTGAGATCCCATTTTCTACAGCCACATGTTTTAGCTCTAAGATCAACAGCCACTACTCTACCACTTCCACTGGTGACTTGCCATAGACCCTCCTCAGCAAGCTTGGCACTGCACTCTCTGGACCACCTTTTTGCCTCCTCTAGCTTCTCAGCATAGAATGGAGTAATCTCCCATCTAGTTGTTTCTGCCTTCTCCCTGGTTCCACTGTATTTGACCATCAGTTTGTTCCTTATTCCTTCAAGCATAGTCCTTATTGGTTTGTTCCTCACATTCAAAATCATTCTATTGAATACTTCACTGATATTGTTGACAACTAGATCAGTCTTGCAATTATTGTCAAACAGATACCTAGCCCAAGCTTCAGCTGGTATCTGCACTAGCCAATTGTATGCCTCCTCACAATCAGCTTTGAGAGCTTCCATTGCAAGATCAAAATCCATTCTTGGTGTAGGAGTAGCTTGCTGCATCCATGTACTTTTTGAGCTCTGGTCCTCTAAACCCAGCTGACTGGAAGTTGGCATAGATATGCCTAAGACAGTATCTTTGGGGTGAGTTGGGGAATACTTGAGATATAGCTTTCAGTAGACCCTACCAAAAGCAAAAAAGGAAGTATATATGTTACTGCAAGGACTACATGCAATAGTTCACAATGAAATAACAATGGTTGGTACAAGGAGTACCTTCTGTCTGTCTGAAATGATTGTATAATTTCCAAATTGGCCACCTTCCCCTATGCAGTACTTAAGTTGTGTCAAAAACCACAACCAGCTGGCCGTGTCCTCCTTGTCCACTACACCAAATGCAATAGGGAATATATTGTTGTTCCCATCCCTCCCTGTTGCAGCTAGAATTTGCTGTCCAGTTGTCAACTTGATAAAGCAACCATCAACACCTACAATTGAGCATACTGATAAGCACTAGGAAGCAAGCATTATGACACAGAGGAGTAGAAAGCAACTCTTACCTATGAAAGGCCTACATCCATTAAGAAAACCTTGGAGAGAAGCATTTAGACAGATAAAGAGCCCATGAAATCTGGGGTTAGGGCTTGGATGCTCCACCAGCTGCTTAGTTGTCACAATGCATCTACTTCCTGGATTTGTATCAAGAATAGCCTGCAAGTAGTCTCTGATTCTAGTGTACTGTGCCTTCTGATCTCCCATTACAAGATCAAATGCTTTTCTCCTTGCCCTATAGGCTTTGCTCCTTAGCACTTCCACTCCAAATCTTAACTTGGCATTGTCAATAAGAGTGTCAACAGTGGTGTTTGGATCTGTCCTAACAGCCTGCTCAGATTGACAAGCCAGCCAATCAATGGATACTTTGGTTTTATCTCCAACAGGTAGACAACAACTGTGTACATTGCTGAATTTCCTAATGCAAAAGGATGACTCATGTGCAATTACTGAGGCTGTCAGATAGAATTTACAGCCCTGCTCCCTTCTTTTCTTAGTGCATTTCACAATAATTCTGTCAGCACAGTTTTTGTGGTACTCATAGTTTCTCAGTTGTGCAATGTGATAATTCCTCAAAGCCACTCTGAATTCATACACATTTTTGAAACACAACTTCATGCAAAACTGGAAATGAGGATCTGCCCTGTAGGGATCATACCAGATCCTCTTCTTCATCTTCTTCAACTTTCTCTTCTTTCCACTTGCAAGAGGTAATTTCTTCACAGCACCATCATCATCACTATCACCCAAATCATCTGGGCTACTCTCCTCATCAGTAGAAGGAATGAAGTCACCAGATTGGTACTCCAGTAGTTCATGATGGCTCCTGGTAGTTGGGCCTGGCCTCATTGGTTGTTTCTTCACAAAGTAATCAGGCTCAGGTTCCTCCTCATCATCACTGTCAAATTCCTCATCTTCATACAACTCTTCCACATCTGTATCCCCTTCATAGTTCATATAAGGGTCATCTCTCTGCTTCTTCTGTCTATTCAGCTTCTCCATTATGTGAGCAACTTCTGGATCTTCCTCCTTTGCTAGTTTCTGCCTCTTCAATTCCCTCATTAGCTCTAGTTCTTCTGCAACTGCTCTTTTATGCTCCTCTGGTTTGAACTGACAAGGGTAGAAGAACCCATCCTCATCATCAGACAATGGCACAATCGCTTTCCCCTTCTGTTGTGTGCCAACATACATCACATCTGAGTAGTCCACAGCCACTGGTATTGCTATGTCTTCAGCATCATCTGATATGTAGTTGACACCATCACTATCAACAGATAGTCTGACAGGCACATCATGCAGTACTGCCTCATCTGGTTCCACATTCAGTCCAGCTGGCCACACTGCATTTTTCTTCAAGACTGTTATATTTACACATTTCTCATCTTCATATAAAGCTAGCATCTCCTCTACCTTGGCCATACTGTCAATCACTTCCATTCCTGACAGCCCTTTCCCTTTTTTCTTTAACAAAATACATGCTGTCCCTTATTCCATAGCCATAACATTCAACCATGGCTAAAAGGTTAAGAACTGTTATATCAGATTGGCCCATATTTCTTTCCAAATTATCTTCACCAGGCATATTAATTCTGATGTCCCAAATATCATCATCTAGCCTACAAGAGTACATACAACTATATTGCTTCAATTTCTTATTTAAGAAATATACTACATTGCTACAATACATATGAAAAAGACATGTTCAGTGGGCAGTGCTAAATAAATTCTCAAATAAACCTAGTGAGCAACTAAACCTAGTGGTTATGTTTATGATGCTACTAATCCGTAAGACTATTTTGTAGTAAAAAAAACTAACAATTAACTACTCCGTAAGACTCTAAGAGTGAACATGTAAATAAAAGAAAACTCCACATATTCATTCCCTTCCAAACACAAGAGTAGGTTGCCAAAGATAAAAGACTAGACTGTTCTCAGAGAAGAAAGGGCAGAAACAAGACAATGGCTGATCCAATACACAAGTCATGATCGAGTGGACCGTGGTTTATTTGGACCTTGCCCTTCCTTCCCTTGTCCCTCTATATAAGCCACGGGCGGCTCATCATATCCCTCAGACTCCCAACACACCCATCCAAGCACAGCACAAGCGCACACATCGAACACACAGAGCCAGCGTCAACAGCATGGACGTTGACATGCACGCGCACCGCCACCGGGGCAAGCGCTCCTCCTCCGCCGCCGCCGCCGCCGGCTCCCCGACCGCCATGCAGTACCGCGGGGTGCGGCGCCGGCCGTGGGGCAGGTTCGCGGCCGAGATCCGCGACCCCATGTCCAAGGCGCGGCGCTGGCTGGGCACGTACGACACCGCCGAGCAGGCCGCGTGCGCCTACGACGTCGCCGCGCGCTTCATGCGCGGCCCCAAGGCGCGCACCAACTTCCCCGTCACCCCCGCCGAGACCTTGCCGTCCGCGCCGGGCTACTGGCCGTGGGGCCAGCCGACGGCGCGTGCGCCGCAGGCGCCGCATCTCAACACCTTCATCCTCCACAACCTCATGAGCTCCTCCCCGCACGGCTGCGTCCTGCTCCACCACGCCGGCCACGGCCACGTCCACGCCCGCCCGGATCCCCCTTACCCGACGACTCCCACTCCACCACCGCCGCCTCCTCCAGCCGCGCCGTCCTCCCCTACCGTCACCGTGGCCTCGCTTCCTCCGGGAGCGGACGACGGCGACTGGGACTGGGCCGGCGTCCTGCAGGGGCGAGACCCGCCGGAGACGGGGCTGCTGGAGGACGTGGTGCACGGGTTCCACGCGAGCAGGCGGCACCGCGACCAGGTCTGCATCGCCGAGCCCGCGTCGGATTGGCCGCCGCGGCAGGAGGCGTTCGGCGGCCTGTCCGAGGACGGCTACGAGGGCGAGTTCCCAATGGTGTCGCAGGGGCTCCTGGAGGACGTCATCCAGTACCCGGCGTTCATGCATGTCGTGGCAGCCCCGTCCACCATGGGCCGCAGCCGCTGGCCCTGATGTCTCCGGCCGCCCACCCGCTATAGTGCATGCGATGTGCGCTCAAGGTTCTGCATGCAATCATCGGAGAAAATTAGTCGATTTGGCTTCCAAGATTGCTTAGTCTTTATATATATGCCTCTATCTAATGAATCATTCTAGTGTGTAGTACTAGTACTAGGTCGTCTTCTGGTGATCGGCTAGCTAGGTAGCCAATGCAAAGAGGTTAGGCTTATAGAATCTTGGTCCTGTTTTGTGATCTTGGTGAATTTGGTGCCATTCCTGTTGCCTGTGCGAATTTTCTACATTTTGGGGACCTTTCTCGTGTTACTCTGTTTGCAAATTTGGGGAGCATCTGATTGCGCATTTCAATGTCTATATTCAAATGGTTTAGATTTACTGATGCAAACAATGGTTGTGTTTTCTGTCGATTCAAATTTGCCCCTTCGCATGCATCCGTCCAGCTGATTTCCCACGATGAACGGAAACGCACGCCACCAGCTCTCGATTTTACCGCGCCCAATGTCTCCCCTTGGTTTCAATCGACCAGCACGGCGTCACTAACCGTGCGGCAGAGCTCGGCCGATTTAGTCGGGCATCGAATCGATGCGAAGTTGTGTGCCTACTGCCTGGTGAGCTATGGGATCGAAACATCTCTCGGGTGAACACCGGTGCGTCTTAACTGCTCCGGTGAGAGCCAGTTCCGTTTCTCTCCCAACGAAAACGCTTTTGCGCTCACAAGTTAATGGGGGGAGAAGTCGATGCACGTCCTACTCTCATAAGTTTCGATCCTGTTTTTCTCTCCCATAATGATGAAATATACTAATAATTATTAGTAGGGGTATTTCATTTTAATTGTTGCTAGAAATGCACTTTCAACTCTTCTCTCACATAAGAAGTCTGTTTTACCATGCACGGTTTAATTTTGTTTCACCACAATACAATCTGACTCCGATTTTGTAAAAAGCGATGAAACTTGGTGAAACCATGCAGCCAACACGAATCTCAAAGCAACAAATCAACGATCCCATTGTTTTTACCTTCTAACCAACCACCCAATTTCACAAAAAAATCCTGATTTCAGAAATACCTAATATCAAATCATACATTACTCCCTCTATTTTTAAATACAAGGCCACTTTATTTCTTGAGGTAAACTTTGTACTAAATGGGGCAACCAAATATAAGGTGCATGTCAGTCAAAACTATATCATTATCCTATGCACATTTCAACGAAATAACCAATGATATATTTTTGAGCGATATCCTGCGTATTTTGCTTATGTGCTGCCCTATTTAATATTGATAGGGAGTGATGTTGTATTGTAAGATACAACACTGCATACGCTCATAGGCAAAAGACATCATTAGCCCAATCACATGCATGCACGAGCTTAAAATCGTTAAATATAGATACAACACTAAAAAAGAATGCATTGGATCACCTATATGTTAAGAAACACCACACCTATTATGAATGAATTAGTGCTAGGAGGAACTAGACACTAAGTGATATAGTAGAAGTGGGGCCTCGGTGTGAGAATTCCAGAAATTCGCTCCTGACAGGATTCGAACTCTGGTCGTTGGGGTGCGCCACTGCGACCCCAACCACTGGGCTATACCCACGTCCTCTCACCACACCTATTATGATAAGAGTATCCACCCAAATGCCAAAGATGACACCTAGTACACAATGGTTTTGGTGTTAAATGGCTAAATTTTCTACAATGTGTAGATTGCCAATTAGTGTACCTAGTCCTTTTTTTCTCTTCCCCCTCTCAGGACGCTACAGTAGCCCGCCCCGTTGAGAGTCCACCGCTCGCCACCACCATCGCCGGCCCGACCCGGAATCTTCCCCGTCGGCGCTGCCGGCCGGAGAAGAGGATGGAGAGGCGCCTGGTCGATTGTATATAGTAGTCTAGGCTGTAGATCTTTGTTGTTTACCCAAGTGGAGTCTGCGAGTAGGAGATCGGATCCCCCTGGCCAGATCCGGTCCGTCCTCGCTTCCTTCTTCGCGGCTGCTCTTCTCCGGTGGCAGGAGTGGCGGCAGGCGGCGAGGAGGTTGTGTGGCATCTTCGCTAATAAGGCATCTCCCTTCTTCCCCTGTCATCCGATCTGGGTGCTTGTGAGCAGCAAACAGATCATGGATTTTCTCCTTCCCGGTGCTCGTCCATGGAGGATGGTCGAAGGAATTAAGAAGACGATCTGCGGATGGCTTCCTCAATAAGCTCATCTACCTGGTCTGTTGGCGTCGCCATCATCTATGCTCGCCTCCCCGAGTCCGTGGCAGGTGCTTCGGGTCCGATGGCGGGCCAATATCCTCGTCGCGGTGCCGAGCTGGCCATGCTGCTTCTTCTACCTGGACTCCTATGATTCTATCCCTTGTTGCAAGCGCCAAGGCGGTGACAGGCAAGGGAACTTGCAGGGCGGATGGGGTGCGGAAGTGGTATCGGAGTTCTTCTGAAGCAATCTTCTCGAGCAGCACATCGGCAGCGATTTTGGTTGCCGTTATCCATGCCAGTGACTTCTGGCGATGTTTCAACCTCCATCGGAGGCCCTTTCTGAGATTGGAGGCCGCGTTCTGCGTCGACTTTGAAGCAAGTGGTGTCGTCCGCACCTTGGAGTCCGGCGGCGGCTCTCTGGTCTCTTGCTCATCGGTGGGGATAGAGATGGACCTGATTGCATTTCTTATTCTCTTAGTGAGGTCTTTTCTGCATTTACCAGGGTCCTATGTGTTATTTTTCTATTTCATGAGGACCTTTGTAATACTTTGTACACCCACCGCTTGGAATATATGAAGCTTCTACGCCCTTCGGGGCGCTCCGTGTTCAAAAAAAAAACAATGTGTAGATTGCCAAAAAAAATCTACAATTCTCTCTCCTTAGCTTTACATGGCCCACAATAAAGAGAGACACTAGAAATAGGGGAGAGAGAAAGACAATTTAGTTGTAGGAGCGTTTGCTATAATTTTTGGCTGGGTAATGCCCTCCACATTGGACAGAATCAATGTCAAAAACAAAATTCACTATCTGAAACTACTATTTGACAGTGTGACTGTTGCTTCTCTTAGGCTCGTTATACACAAAAGTATGCCATTGAATAGAAATGCATACGCAAATAATAACGTTAGAGGAGGATATTCGTCGCATACTATAATTAATCTACAAAGTCGGTTCTAGCTTTTGATAAGATAATATCATAGCATTAAGTAGTATTTATGCTAGGAAGACGGAAATGTGAGGCAGATGACCTTGACGCTTCTTGTAGAAATGAAAACATAGCATAACCTTCTTATCATCAACTTTTGCAAATATTTTATCTCAACATAGAAAATAAAATAGAAAAAGAGACCCATGGGCACTAGCACCAAGGGCATAGTCCTATAGAAGAAGCTAAATGAACCATAAACTTCAGTACTAGGAGATTCGAACCTAGGTTGTGGGGTAGCCACCAATTCAAGCTAACCTTCTGACCCTCTGGTCATTCTCATAAAATCATAAAATCATTGAGCCAGTTATCATTGCGTGTTCTATGCATTAGGTTTCGAGGGGCAGCGAGCATACGGGATGGATAGGGAATCAGGTAGGTTAGAGGGAAATTGGGCCTTAAGTGGACCGGTTTATCCCAACACTGGTGGAAAAAGGGCCTTTGGTCGCGGTTCGCAACTGCCATTAGTCGCGGTTGCGCAACCGCGACCAAATGAGCGCGACTAAAGGCCCCCCCTTTAGTCGCGGTTGCTTACGAACCGCGACTAAAGGCCCGTCCACGTGGGCGCCAGGCGACCGTCGGGGCGGAGGAACTTTAGTCGCGGTTCTTCTGGCCAACCGCGACTAAAGGCCGCCGCAGGTTTAGGGTTTTAGGCCCCCCCTAAACCTGCCCCCCCCTAAACATATTTTCTGTTTAATTTGTATATTGTTTTATTTCTTTTGTGCTTTATTGTAATTTTGAAGGAGTTTCACATATTCTACGGTACTACATATATACATGCATATGAATGTACAATTTCAAACAAATTTGAAATTAGAACCAAAAAGAATTCAAGAGGAATATACAATATATATTCAATATCATCGGATGACCATATACAAGTTTGAACAAGTTTCCATACATAATTTAATGCATGTATAGTTCTACGTCGTCGCAATGGTGTTCTCCTTTAGAATCGAGGACTTCCCTCCTGAACCATCCAGCTAGTTCCTCTTGAAGTGGTCGGAAGCGAGCTTCTAGACTAAGCATCATCCGGAGGTTATTCCTCTGAGCATTGAGATCACTCGGAACGCGCTCAGAGGTGTATCTCCGGATCATCTCACAGACATAGTATCCACACAGATTGGTTCCCGGTGGCTGCATATCGCTACCATTCTTAGCCTTTGACCGCATGAAATTTAGCTCTTTCTTGAATTCACCGACCTTTGTATCTGCGAACCGTCTCCAAACCCTACGAGGCAAAGAAAATTAAATGAACAAGAGAGTTATTAGTTAATTACTTGAAGCTTAATTAGGAAAGGAACGAAATAGGCCGATCGATATAGAGCGCAAATGAATGAAAACAATTACTTTTGAATCATTTGTCTCATGTCGGCCCACTCCGCCTTATCCATATTCAGAGAGTCGTGGACGATACATTCTGATTTGTCAACTTTAATTACTAGCAGAATCCAGTGGAACCTGCGGACACGATACATGCACAGTACGTCATGCATAACTCATCGATTAGCCGGCCACATACCATGCATGGAGTAAACAAAAGAGAATGTGCTCAAGACATAAACACTCACCCAAAATGGTAAGGAAATAGAATATAACTTTTGAGTTCCTGCTTTTCAAGAAACCGCCACAGTCTTTCTCCACGTCGGCGGGTGATGCTTTAACGTATATCCATTAACGATGTGTGGGTCAATGAACCCAACATCATGGATGCTCCTTACTCGCATTCCTTAATCTTCAATCTGCATGTATAATAGCGGACACAACAATATAGTTAGGACATATATATATATATATATATATATATATATATATATATATATATATATATATATATATATATAGTGCAAGAAATATGAACAAGATGGGGTAGAAATAAATCACTTACGTAACGTAGCAACCGATGATAGATTTGTCGAGCTCGCGTGATTGAAAAGCTGGAACAATTCACTCAGATGAATTTGTACAGAGTATTGTTTGAAGTGATGCTCATATCCAACTTCCGCATAAATATAATCTTTGGCGTTTTTATGTTTTATGTAACCCTTGTACCAGTTCAGCAGACCTTTCATTTGTGGAGGTAGATCCTCTTCCTGCGCAGGCTCGACGAGAGGCCCATTCTTCACATATGTAAGTACTACCTCCTTCACTGGCGCCTCATCAAGGCCTAACAGTTCACGAAGAGTAATACCTAAGTTGGCCGCTTGTTCTCTGGCACTCGTTACAGTCAATCCCTGTGCTGCCGCAGCTTCTATGATTTCGGGGGCATCCGGACCGGCGGCTGTCACTATAAGCGGGGCAATCGATTGTTTACTTTGTTCCCCGAGCTGGGCAACAACTCGTTTCCCGCTTTGTGCACTTTGTAATTCCGCTTTATCGGCCTCCTCTTTCTTCTCCTTGAATATGCGTGCCTGATTCTTTAGTTCACATGCATAGTCGTCAGGCAGATTCTTTGCGGCTTGGGACGGTGCGTTCAAAAATGACTTAGCCCACTTCTTTTGCTCATCAGAAAATACTGGCTTGGGCTCGGGCTCTCTTTTCTTCTTGCAGCCCGCCTTCCATTTCTCTAATTCAGCAGTCGCGGCCGCCTCAACTTCCTCGGCACTACGTTCCCAAGGCCTCGTGGGGAGAGGCTTCAGTGATGGCTCCGGTACCTTTGTTTTCTTAGGTACGTAAGGGTCCGGGTTAATAATCTAGGACTGCTGCTTCTGCTTCTTCGCCGGAGGTGGATTGGGGGGCGGCATCTGCTTACCCGCCCGGGGCGGACTAGGGGGCGGCGGCTGCTTACCCGCCGGAGGTGAATTGGGGGCGGCGTCGGCTGACGTGAAGGAGGTGTAGGTGAAGCACCACCACCACCACCGCCACCGCCGCCACCACCACCACCGTAGGTGGGTGGACTTGTTGGCGCCTCGCCTGGAAACTTGATAAACTTCTTCTGCCATAGAATGAACTGGCGCTTGACATCTCCAAGTCTTGTCGCCCCTTCAGGTGTAGCAATGTCAATGTCCAGGTCCTCAAACCCTTGGACTATGTCCTCCACCGTGACACGAGCATAGCCATCTTGAATGGGGTTGTTGTGGTGGAGTGCTCCAGGTGGTAAAGCACTGCCGATGGCTACCTTCATGGACATGTTCCCGATAGGATATTACAGATGACATGCTTTCATCTCCTTTATATCGTCCACGGGGTAGCGAGGAGGCTCCGGTGTAGTAATTTCGACCACCAGAGGCTCCGGTGCAGTAATTTCGATCGTCGGTGCACCAGCCGGTGGGGCCTCCGTGGAAGCCACGCTGCTTCTCCGCTGCTGGCTTCCGAGATCCAATGGATGATCTTCATGCTGCGCCCGAGCTGCATCTCTTTCGGCTACTAGTACACTCACGGTTTTCTTCATGACATCCATTTCCGATGCCAACCGCGCCACAACATCTGCTTCCCGATCCATCTTTCTCTTACGGCTTCTGTAACCGTACGGGTCATCGTTCTGGGGGAACCCTACTTTCCACGGAATGTGCCCCATGCCTCGTACACGTCCTCCGTGTTCAGGATTCCCGAGGGCTTTTGTCAGGGCGTCGTTCTCTCTGTTGAACTTGATCCTCCCCTCTTGAGCATCCCTCATTGCCTCAATAAGCTTTTGGGTGGGTTTAATTATTTTGCCCTGGTAAACACACTCCCCTGTCTCCGGGTTCAGCGATCCCCCATGCCCGTACCACCAGCTTTTGGCCCTTGGGTCCCATCCCTCCGTACCTGGACGGATTCCTCGCGCCCTCAGCTCGTTCTCCATCTTCTCCCACCTAGGCTGCCAAAAGCGATACCCTCCTGGCCCCATAATATGATTGTACTCCTTCTTGGCCACATTATCCTTATTTTTTCGATATTTCAAGGAACTGCTCCGATTTCTTTTGCTTCACAAATTCTGGCCAATCATTTTGCAGTTTCTCATATTGTCCTTTGAAATCCGGAGTCTTGCCCTGCTTGACAAAGTCATGGGCTAGATTTTGCTTGTATTTCCGGAATGCGTTGGACATCTTAGAAAGAGCGAACTGTTTGACTAGCTTGCACCTCTCCTTGTTTTCCCCAATCTTGTTACCCTCCTCATCGTATTTGCGGTATTCCGGAGGTAGAACGAAATGTTCCATAAGCTTGTTGAAGCAATATTTTTTTGTTCTCTTATCGACAAAAGTGAAACCAAGACGTGCCTTCTTTGGCTCATTCCACTCCTGGACGGTGATCGAGACGTTGTCTCTAACAACGACTCCGCATTGGCTGATAAACTTGGTGGCGTTCTTGCTGGGCTCCAGCGGCCTGCCGGTTGCTTCCTCGACAACCTCGATGGTGCATGTTTCTCCTGGTTTCATCATCTTGGTTGCGCCACGCTTTGACGACGTACTCGATTTTTTCGACGATCCGGCCGAGGGCTAAAATAAGAAAGAGAGTCGCGCGCGTTAGTACACACATATTTATTCAAATCAGTTAGTTTGTATCACCAGAGGCTCAATGTATATATATACCTCGGCGCCGGAGGTGGTTGCTACTTCCAATTGAAGATCGTCGTTTATCGACGTTTCTTCGGCATCATCTTGCTGACGGCGCCCTTCATCTTTACCCTCAAGGTTCAGATAAGAAGAGATATCATCTTCTTCTTGTCCGGTCGGCACATATACAATATCGCCGTTTATGATGCCGAACATATGGTCTTCAAGGTCCGGATCATAGTTGTCCATAATCGGGTCAGCTCTATCGTCCGCCATATGTCAGTCCTGAAAACATGTAGTCAAAACAAATTAATTGTATATATGCATTATCACATCTCTTCTACATATAAACAGAGAGGGCGACGAGGGAGGCGAGAGGTGTGACGCAGTGACCGCGTGACCGAGAGACCGGTGGCGGTGGCGAAAGGGCGGTGGCGAAAGGGCGGTGGCGGTGCCGAGGACACATAACCCTCGCGGTGGCGGTGCCCCCTCCGTATACGCGCGGTGGTTAAGTTATTTTTGTTATTTTAAAAGTGACAAACTTTTGTTAAGTTATTTTAAAAGTGACCGAGAGACCGGTGGCGGTGGTGAAATAGCGGTGGCAAAAGGAGGGGGCGAGGAAGGGGTGGGAGAGGGTGTCGCGGAAGAGGGAGGCGAGGACGAGCGCGTTGGCGTTGGCGCATTGACGGCGTTGGCGTTGGCGCGTTGAATAGAGGCGGTAGCGTTGACGGCGTTACATTTTTATGAATAGAGGTAGCGTTGGCGCGTTGACGGCGTTGGCGACGGTACGGCGGCGTTACAATTTTAGTTCATTTTTTATTAAGTCAAAATTTTAGTTCATTTTTTATTAAGTCAAAATTTTAGTTCATTTTTATTAAGTCAAAATTTTAGTTCTTTTTTTAAACAAAGTTTTTAATTAAGTCAAAGTTTTTAATTAAGACAAAGTTTTTAATTAAGTCAAAATTTTAGTTCTTTTTTTAGTACCCATTTTAGTTCAATTTTTATTAAGTCAAAGTTGTAGTTGTAATTACACTTTATTTAAGTTCCAATTTGATTTAAGTTACAAAATTTAATTTGTTAAAAATTTGAGTTCCAATTTGATTAAGTTCCAATTTGTTAAAAATTTGAGTTCCAATTTGTGGCCGGCCGGCCTCTCTCATCTCTCCTCTCTCTCTGTGGCCGGCGGCCTCTCTCATCTCTCTGTAAGCGCGCGCGACACCGAGCGGGCGGCGACGAACGGCGAACGGCGAACGGCGGGCCGGGCGGCGGCGACACGGCGACAAACGACGAAGGAACGAGCGCGCGCGCGCGGAGACGAATAATCGGGCGGGGCGACGCGACGTACGGCGGCGGCGGCGTCACGGCGCGCGTCGAGGGCGCTGGCGGGGCGGGGCGGCGGCTGCTCGGGGCGGCGGCGTCGTTGGCTCGGGGCGGCGGCGGGGCAGGGCGTCGCGCTGCAGAGGGAGACGAACTGATCGATCGAGGCGAGGAAGAAGAAGTGCGAACCGCCCGCTCGCGCGGGGAAATATATAGCCCCCCCTTTAGTCGCGGTTGGGGAGGCGACCCGCGACTAAAGGGTCGGTTGGCCAGACAGACCGCGACTAAAGGCTTTTTCGCCGGGTTTTTCGCCTCGCCAACCGCGACTAAAGGTCTTTTTTCAAATTACTTTTCTTTTTCAAAATCATAAAATACAAATAATATATCAAAAAATTCAGAAAAATAAAACTAATTCAATTCAAAATGTTGAAAATACAAATAATATATCAAAAAATTCAGAAAAATAAAACTAATTCAATTCAAAATGTTAATAATACAAATAATATATCAAAAAATTCAGAAAAATAAAACAAATTCATTTCAAATTCTTCAAAATACAAATAATACATCAATAAATTCAGAAAAATAAAACTAATTCAATTCAAAATCTTAAAAATACAAATAATATATCAAAAAATTCAGAAAAATAAAACTAATTCAATTCAAATTTTAAAAATACAAATAATACATCAATAAATTCATAAAAATAAAACAAATTCATTTCAAATTCTTAAAAATACAAATAATATATCAAAAAATTAAGAAAAATAAAACTAATTCAATTAAAAATCTTAAAAATAGAAATCTTTCCGCCTCCCTCTTCCCACCAGTTCTTCCCGGCCGCCTCTGTCTTCTCGTTGGCCCCCTCTTCCCGCCTCTGTCTCCGCCGACCCCCTCTTCCCGCCTTTTTCTTCCCGCCACTTTCTTCCCGACTCTTTCTTCCCGCCACTTTCTTCCCGCCTCTTTCTTCCTGCCACTTTCTTCCCGCCTCTTTCTTCCCGCCACTTTCTTCCCGCCTCCTGTCTTCCCGCTCCCATTTTTCCCGCCATTTGTCACTACATATATGTAGCCCGGCTTGGCCAGCATTATCACATCTCTACAATCTCTCATCACTCTCTCATGGCTTCCACCGCACCCACTCTAACCTACCAGCAGGTGGAGGAGCTTTGCGCCTCGAACTACCCTTGCCCACCGGGCTACCGCGTCCCCGCCGGCTGGAGCCTAAGCGCCGGCGGCGTGCCGGTCCCTCCCGTCCCTCCCGTCCCTCAGGGTACTGCGCGCCGGGCGGCCATCACGAACCACTACTACCTCGACCTCACGCCGGAGCAGCGGATGAATCCCCGCTGGCATCCCGATAACCAGCATACTTGGGACGCCTTCTTCATCAATCGGCGTGAGAGGGCGCTCGCCAGGTATGAGGAGGACGGTCTGCCTCCTGGAAACTTCCACGAGGCCGGCCGTCGGCTATGGTGGTACGGCCGGACTCTGCAGAGCGTCATGGACTACATCACGGCCGGCTATATCCCCCGCCTGCGCTACCCTCAGTTCGAGCCACGAGCGCCGCCCGACGACAGCGACGACAGCAGCGACGACGACGGCGGTAACTTAGAAGGCGACGACTACCAGTACAACGGAGGCGGCTATGAAGACTACGAGTATGCATATTACACGCCTAGGCAGGAGTATGACTAAATCACTCCAAATTTCATGTATGCAGGAGTATGACTTAGTCACTCCAAATTTCATGTATCATCAGTGCTATCTCGAGTCAATTGAATCATTCGAAAATGGACACCAAACACATCACGGGTAATATAATTCACATGATCCATTCAACAAAGTTTGGTACAATAAATTATTACACATCATTTCTTTCCTTGTGTCCCTGCTTGCTTAGGATTGTGCCGTATCCATGGAGCATCCTCATCATTTAACTTAATGCTTGGGTCGGTGTTCACTTTGAAGGGCGGAATTTCAGCAAACATATAATAATCTTCTGACATGTCTGTCTTGTCCTCCACTCCCACGATGTTTCTTTTCCCTGAAAGAACAATGTGGCGCTTTGGATCATCGCATGATGTACTGATCGTTTTCTTATCTTTCCGTTTCCTCGGTTTGCTACTCATGTCCTTCACATAGAAAACCTGAGCGACATCTTTCGCTAGGACGAATGGTTCGTCAAGGTAACCAAGATTGTTGAAATCCACCATTGTCATTCCGTATTGCTGGTCCACCTTTACCCCACCTCCTGTTAGCTTGAACCATTTGCACCGGAACAAAGGGACCCTAAAGGAGGGTCCATAGTCAAGTTCCCATATCTCCTCTATGTAACCATAATATGTGACCTTTTGCCCATTCTCGGTTGCTACATCAAAGCGGACACCACTGTTTTGGTTGGTGCTCTTTTTATCTTGGGCGATCGTGTAAAATGTATTCCCATTTATCTCGTACCCTTGGAAAGTCGTTATAGTCGAAGATGGTGTCTTGGCCAACATGTACAGCTGATCTACAACATGATCGTCATTCATTAAATGTTTTCTCAACCAACTGCCGAAAGTCTCCATGTGGGCCTTCCTAATCCAGGATTCGGGCTTCCTGTGGTTGTCCGAGCGTAAAATATTCTTGTGTTTCTCAAAGTACGGAGCCACCAAGCTGGAATTGGTCAGAACTGTGTGGTGTGCTTCAGTCAGAGAATGGCCGTCCATACATATCGTTGATTTCCTTCCGATCGTGCCTTTTCCACTTAGTCTCCCCTCGTGCCGTGATCGAGGAAGACCAATCGGCTTAAGGTCAGGAACAAAGTCAACACAAAACTCAATTACCTCCTCATTTCCATAGCCCTTGGCGATGCTTCCTTCTGGCCTAGCACGGTTACGAACATATTTCTTTAATATTCCCATGAACCTCTCGAAGGGGAACATATTGTGTAGAAATACAGGACCGAGAATGGAAATCTCATCGACTAGGTGAACCAGGAGGTGCGTCATAATATTGAAGAAGGATGGCGGGAACACCAACTCGAAACTGACAAGACATTGGATCACATCGTTCTGTAACCGTGGTAGAACTTCTGGATTGATTACCTTCTCGAGAGATTGCATTGAGGAATGCACATAGCTTCACAATGGCTACTCGAACATTTTCCGGCAGGAGCCCCCTCAAAGCAATCGGAAGCAATTGCGTCATAATCACGTGGCAGTCGTGAGACTTCAGGTTTTGGAACTTTTTCTCCGCCACGTTTATTATTCCCTTTATATTGGACAAGAATCCAGACGGGACCTTCATACTGCTCAGGCATTCAAAAAAGATGACCTTCTCTTCTTTGGTCGAGCGTAGGCGGCACGACCTTGAAACCGTTCCTGATGCCGGTCATCGGGGTCTTTCAAACCTTGCTGGTCTGCCGTGCTTCCTTTGTATCATTTGACTTCCCATACACGCCCAAGAAGCTTAGGAGGTTCACGCAAATATTCTTCGTAACGTGCATCACGTCGATTGCGAGAGCGGACTTCTAGGACTTTCCAATATTCTAGCTCCCCGAATATAGATTTCTTCTTCCACATGGCTGCGTGCCCGTCACCTCCTTCGGAACCGATTGTCCGCCGGGACCCTTTCCAAAGATGACTTTCAAATCCTTGACCATATCAAATACCTCAGCACCGGTGTGTTCCACGAGCTTCGGCCGGTGATCTGCCTTGCCGTTGTAATGCTTGCCTTTCTTTCTTCTTGGATGACCTTTCGGAAGAAATCGACGATGCCCAAGGTACACGTTCTTCTTACAATTTGGCAAATGTACACTTTCAGTCTCATGTAAGCAGTGCGTGCATGCATTGTATCCCTTATTTGACAGTCCCGAAAGGTTACTAAGAGCAGGCCAATCGTTGATGGTTACGAAAAGCAACGCTCATAGGTCAAATTCCTCTTCTTTGTGCTCATCCCACACACGGACACCAGGTCTGCCCCACAGCTGTAAAAGTTCATCAACTAATGGCCTTAGGTACACATCGATGTCGTTGCCGGGTTGCTTCGGACCTTGGATGAGCACTGGCATCATAATGAACTTCCGCTTCATGCACAACCAAGGAGGAAGGTTGTAGATGCATAGAGTCACGGGCCAGGTGCTATGGCTGGAGCTCTGCTCGCCAAAAGGATTCATGCCATCCGTACTTAGACCAAATCTTATGTTCCTTGCGTCAGCTGCAAAATCTTTGAACTCTCTGTCGATCTTTCTCCATTGCGTTCCATCTGCGGGGTGTCTCAACTCCCCGTCCGACTTACGGTCCTCTTTGTGCCATCGCAACAACTTGGCATGCTCTTTGTTCCTGGACAGACGTTTCAACCGTGGTATTATAGGAGCATACCACATCACCTTGGCGGGAACCCTCTTCCTGGGTTTTACGGCCCTCAACATCGTCACCAGGGTCATCGCCTCTGATCTTATAACGCAATGCGGTGCATACCGGGCATTCATTCAAATTCTCGTATTCACCGCGGTAGAGGATGCAGTCGTTGATGCATGCATGTATCTTCAGAACCTCTAAACCTAGAGGGCAGACAACCTTCTTTGCTTCGTACGTACTGGCGGGCAACTCGTTATTCTTTGGAAACATATTCTTCAACATTTTCACCAAGTTTTCAAATGCCAAGTCAGCTACACCTGCCTGTGCCTTCCATTTCAGCAAATCCAGTGTGCAGCCCAGCTTTTTCAGACCATCATCGCATCCGGGGTACAGCGCCTTCCTGTGATCCTCTAACATGCGATCCAAATTCTCCCTCTCCTTTTCAGTTTCGCAGCGTCTCCGTGCATCAGCAATGGTCCGACCAAGATCATCAACGGGATCATCACGTGCCTCTTCTTCACCTTCCCCTTCACCTTCCCCTTCACCTTCAGCATCCTCCATGAAAGTATCACCGAAATGAGCAAGATAGCTTTCATCGATGAAATCATCCCCTTCTTCATCTTCTTCCATTATAACCCCTCTTTCTCCATGCTTGGTCCAACAATTATAGCTTGGCATGAAACCGTGCCGAAGCAGGTGCATGTGAACATCTCTTGAGGAAGAGTAACCCTTCTGATTCTTACAGTTAACACATGGACAGATAACAAAACCCCCCTGCTTGTTCGCATTAGCCACTACGAGGAAATCTTTCAAACCCGTACTGAACTCGCCGGAGAGTCGGTTACCGTACATCCATTGCCGATTCATCTGCATTATTATAATATAAAATATATAATTAATGTAAGGGTATTTTACCCTTATCCATTATTTTGGTATCCATGACACCGTGCTAGAGTATTTGGACTAATACATGTCTACAAGATGACTTTCAGGTATTAGCCAAAGAGGTATGATGGTGTAGCAATGGAACAAAAAGGCAACGGGAGACCCCCCCAATTCGACGAAAAATCAGCAAGTTTTTCGTAGCACGGCCGGTCACGAATCCGGTCGGACCGGCCCCGGCACCGGACAGCCCGGTCACCAGCCGGACCAGAACCGGTGCCATCCGGCAGGTTCCAAAGAAGAGGGCAAGCCCTCCGGTCGGCGTCCGGTCGCCAGCCCGATTTTGGACCGGTTGCTCCGGTCCATGGCCCGGTCTCGACCGGGCACTGCATCGAGCGGCCGGTTCGCAACCGGACTTTGCGCTGTGCCATCCGGCGCCATCCAAGAACCTCGAGACGCCTGCCGGTCAAGACCCGGTCCCAGCTCCGGTTGGAAACCGGCCGGCCCGATCTGTGGCCCGATCGGCTGGCTGTGGACCGGCCTGTCCGGCGCCAAATCCGGTCGACCGGGTTTCTCGACGAATCTGCTGATGTGGCAAGTAACCAACGGCCGTATTTCGAAGAACACTATAAATAGGCCTTCTCCTACCTCTGAACAGTTAGGCACTACACTACAAGCTGTTCTTGAGCTCTCTCTCTCTTACTCCATTGTTAGAAACACCAAAAGCCTCAGATCTCCCTCCTCCTCCACCCAAACTCAAATCCCTCCGGGGAATCGTTAGAGGAGGACCCGATCTACCGTTCTACCAAGCCAAATCTCATTCCCCCTTGTATTCATTGAGAAGCTTGCTTCCTAGGGTTCCTTGGAAACCCTAGGTGGGCAAGAGGAGTCCGGAAGCATCCGGGCTGTGGATTTGCTCCGGGCAAGATTGTGAAGGTTTGGAGGCTACCTCAAAGTCTACCACAAGTGAGTGAGCTATTCCTTCGTGGGATAGGCTCCGGAGAATAGGGTGAGCCTTCGTGGCGCGGGGAATCCTTCGTGGGACCTCCACTCCTCCAAACGTGACGTACCTTGTTGCAAAGCAAGGGAACACGGGAATACATCCTCGTCTCCGCGTGCTATCGGTTATCTCTAAACCGAACCCCTTACTTGTGATTTAACTCGCTCGTGAGAGCCTTCGTGCTTGAGTTAGTTGTATCCTCATATAGGTTGCCTCACCTAGTTTGCATTAGGCTCACCTTTATATTCCGCAAAGCCTAATATTGCAAAGAAAGAATTAAAATCTGTAGAAACCTATTCACCCCCCCTCCAGGTTTACCATCTCTATACTTTCAATTGGTATCAGAGCCTGGACTCTTATTAAGGGCTTCACCGCCTTAAGAGTGAGATGGATAAACTCTTCGAGGGTCTAGATGACGACTCTAACCTTTCGGTTAAAGAGATGAAATCTAGATTCTTGGCATATGATGCCGAGAAGAAGAAAAAGGAGGATGAGCTACAAAACCAAATGACAGAAATGATGACTGCCATGCTTAAGAACCTAACTCAGGTGGAACTTCTAGTGGGGCTTCGGCCTCTAAGGAAACCTACCATGATGTTAACCATGACTATCCCAGAAACACTTCACCCATGCCTCATATAAACCATAGTGGGACCGTTCCCCATTACGATGGAACTCACTTTCCACATTGGAAATCTGCTATGGAATCTCATATTCGCAAGCGGTGTGGAGCTATGGGAGCTCATTGTTCATGGACATCGGGAGCCACAAGATCCTACTCGGTTGACCTCCACCGAGTTCTACAACCGTCAACTCAATGCATCCGCACGTGACAAGATTAGAAGTGGCATCAACCGCAAGCTTCTTGATCAAGTCGATGACATTGTCTCCGCTAAAGAGTTGTGGGATCGGATCGTAGTACTCCAAGAGGGAACCGATTTGATCCAATCAGCTCTTTATGAGACCGCAAAGCAAGAGGCCCACCAGTTCATGATTCGAGATGGAGAATCCGTATCCGATGCCTATGCTAGGCTTGGTGCTCTGAAAGTAAGGGTCAAGGGACTTGGTGCTGAGAAGTACAATGACGGCTTCGAGATGAACGAAGCCTTCATAAAATCCAAGGTCATTGCTATGATTGCAGTCAAACAAGAAGACACCAACCTTGCACTCAACTTGCAAATCATGACCAAGAGTGCCGATCTCAACTCCGATGATCTAGTCTCCTATGTGGCCGCCAATGAAAGCATGGCCAAAGCCGGAAAGAGGCTCAAGGCAATGAACCGTGTTGATGAAGCCTCACACACCATGAAGCGTCACACAACCTTGCTCTCAAAGCTAGAGCCGACCATGAAAGCAAAGAAGACTATGAAATTGAAGAAGATGAAGAGATGACTTCAACTAGTGACATTGCTACCGACTTTGCTTTCTTTGCCAAGAAGTACAAGGCAAAGTTCCCAATGCTCCTCAATGACAAGAAGAAGAAGAGAACTTGCTACAATTGTGATGAAGATAACCACTTTGCAAATGAGTGCCCTTATGAGAAAAGGGTAGACAAGCCAAAGTTCATCAAAGGGGTCAAGCCAAGATTGAAGCCGAACCCAATCAACGATCGGTACAAGAAGAACAAGGGAAGAGCTTTTGTTGGGGCCGAGTACTTGTCCGATGAAGAAGAGGAAGATGAGGAGAAGGAGGCCGGAGTGGCCGGTTTAGCTTTCTCTAAGCCCGGGTCACTCTTCACATATGACTACTCCAAAGATTACTCCACGGAGAATGATGTTGGCTTTTCCTTCATGGCAAGAACAACTCAAGATGATGACTCCGATGACTCTCCCTCCTCTCCAATCATTGGCTCTTGTCTTATGGCAAGGGAAACCAAGGTAATGGAATCTCCACCTTCCCTATCTAGTGTTCTTGATGATGAGAACGAAGATCAAGAAGAATTAATTGTGCTTAAGGAACTCTATGATGTTAGATGCACCCTTCGTGGTGAAGCTCTTGTCAAGTTTGATTTCTTGATGGACTCACTCAAAGAAAAGGATGAGTCCATTGAGGAATTAGAATATCAATTGAATGAGAAGGAACGGAGATTCAATCTCCTAAGACAAGAGCTAAAAACCGAAAGGTGCATATCTCAAGGCCTTAAGCAACAAATTGAAACTTATGAACTTGATAAAGTTAAGGACCTAGAAACTATTGATAGGGCTCAATTATTGACCCAAGAGCTCAATGCCTCAAAGGAGGAACTTGAAGTTGCTCATGCTTCTCTCACTAGGGATCTTGACCACCTTGAAAGAGCTAACAAGCTTGTCAAGGATGAGCTCAAGAAACTTGGAGAGAACCATGATCTACTTCAAGAATCCTACAAAAGGGCTCTTGGATCAATGAAGGATCCCATTGATGTTGAAAATCTTGCTTGTTCCTCCATTTTCTTTACTAGTGAGCATGCTAAACTTGTTGAGGAACATATTCGTTTACAAGAGGAACTTTCTTTGCATGTTGAGACCAATGCATATCTTGAGTCCTTGGTGACCAAATATGGTCTTGACTATCATCCTAATGAATCTTCTTGTGAGCAAGCATCTATTTTTGAGGAAAATGTTAGGCTAACAAAGGAACTTGCAAAGTTCACCACCGCCAAGAACAAGATGGGATTGGATGACCTCTTGAGTAAGCAAAGGTCAAACAATCAAAAGTATGGACTTGGATATGTCCCCAAGTCCCACAAGAAGAACAACTACAAGAAGGAGAAACCCGCTCAAGATAAGAACAAGAAGGTCACTAACAATGGCAAAGCCTCAAAGGGCAAAGCCACTAGTGGTGACCGCACGGGGCCAAACGATCACTATGCATTATTTGTTGATTATTATGGTGATGTCTATGCTAACTATGTTGGCCCTCCTAATGGCTATGCTTATAGAGAGTACTCAATTTGGGTACCAAAAGATATTGTTGCCATTGCAAAGGAACCCATTAATCGATGGGTTCCTAAACCCTCTACTTGATTTTGTAGGGGTATTCCTCCGGTGGTCCAAAATGGGTGTTTGATAGTGGATGCACCAATCATATGACCGGAGGAAAAGGTGTGCTTGATCAATTCATTGAAGATATCAACAAGAAGTCAAGCATTACCTTTGGTGACAACTCAAAGGGAAAGGTACTTGGGTATGGCAAGGTAGCAATCTCTAAGGACTTGTGCCTTGAGACGGTTATGCTTGTTGAACACCTTGGCTATAACTTACTTTCTATATATCATCTTGCCGATGCCGGTTACAATTCATATTTCACTAAATATTATGTGCAAGTCTTTAGGAGTGACAATCTCAAATTGGTCCTTGTTGGATATGTGGAGAACAACCTTTACGTGGTTGACCTCTCGAAAGAGAGCCCCTCCTTCTCCACATGTCTAATGGCGGCCAAGCATGACGAAGGATGGTTGTGGCATCGCCGCCTTGGTCATGTTAACATGAGGAATCTTAAACAACTCCTAAAGGGTGAGCATATTGTGGGACTAACCGGCGTTTCTTTTGAGAAAGATCGTGTTTGTAGTGCATGTGTAGCCGGAAAGCAACTCAAGAAGAAGCATCCCATCAAGAGTATTGTTACCACATCTAGGCCTTTGGAGCTCCTTCATTTGGACCTCTTTGGGCCATCACATTATGATACTCTTGGTGGGAGCAAGTATGGACTTGTCATTGTTGATGATTACTCAAGATACTCTTGGGTCTTTCTCCTTAAGTCTAAGGACGAGACCCATAGAGAGTTCATCACCTTCGCCAAGAAAGCTCAACGTATGTATGAATCCGAGATCAAGGCAATTAGGACCGACAATGGCACCGAGTTCAAGAACTACACTATGCAAGAGTTTGTTGATGATGAGGGCATCAAGCATGAGTTTTCGGCGCCATACACTCCTCAACAAAACGGTGTTGTTGAAAGGAAGAACCGGACTATCATTGAGATGGCAAGAACCATGTTGAGTGAATTCAACTCACCCCACAACTTTTGGGGAGAAGCCATCTCTACGGCCGTCCACTACTCCAACCGGCTCTTCCTCCGTCCCCTCCACAACAAAACCCCATACGAGCTCCTTACCGGTAACAAGCCTAATGTCATGTATATTCGTGTCTTTGGATGCAAATGCCTTGTTAAGAACAACAAAGGAAAGCTCGGTAAATTTGAAACTAGAACCATAGAGGGTATATTTGTTGGATATGCGGAGAACTCTCACGCCTATAGATACTACAACCGGTCCTCCGGGACTATTGAAGTATCTTGTGACGTGGTGTTCTTGGAGGATAATGGCTCCCAAGTGGAGCAAGTTGTTCCATGTGTTGCAGGTAATGATGATGATCCATCTAGTGCCATCAAGCATATGGGCATTGGACACATCCGGCCCATGGAGGTTCATAATGATGATCAAGATGATGGAGTAGATGTTTCAAGCACGCCACAAGTGGAGCCTAGCTCAACTCAAGCCGAACCATCAAGTGCAACTCAAGAACCATCCTCTACTCAAGATGAGTCTCAATCCGAAGAACAAGAAGAAGATCCTCATTCCATGGAGCAAGATCATGGTGACGATCAAGAAACATCCTCAACTCATGATCAAGCTCAAGTGGTCCCTCATGATCAAGTACTAGCAAGAGATGAATTCATTGATCATGAAGGAACCGTTCGGAAGATCAAGGCCGCTACAAGGGCAAGTGACATGAAAGTGGATCAAGTCCTTGGTAGCATCTCAAGAGGAGTGGTAACTCGTAGACACCATGCATTACTTATCACTTATTGTCAACATCATGCTTTTGTGTCTAGTTATGAACCACTTAAGGTACATGAAGCCTTGGTCGATCCGGATTGGGTAGTTGCCATGCAAGAAGAATTGGAATGTTTCACTCGTAATGAAGTATGGTCTCTAGTTGAGAGACCCAAGGATCATCGCATCAATGTCATTGGGACCAAACGGGTATTCAAGAACAAGCAAGATGAGAATGGCATTGTTATACGAAACAAAGCAAGGTTAGTGGCGCAAGGGTTTGCCCAAATAGAAGGTATGGATTTTGAGGATACCTTTGCGCCGGTAGCCCATCTTGAAGCTATTCGTCTTTTGCTTGCATTTGCATCTTTCCACAATTTCAAATTATATCAAATGGATGTGAAAAGTGCATTTTTGAATGGTCCCCTAAAAGAAACCGCATATGTGGCTCAACCCCCGGGTTTCGAAGACCCATGCCGACCCAACCACGTGTATTTACTCCATAAGGCACTCTACGGTCTCAAGCAAGCTCCACGTGCTTGGTATGAGTTCCTTAGGGATTTCTTACTACATGATGGGTTTTGCATGGGTACGGTCGATTCCACCCTTTTCACCAAGCGGGTTAAAGGGGGTGGCCTCTTTATATGTCAAATATATGTTGATGATATTATCTTTGGTGGAACTAACCCCAATCATAACAAAGCTTTTGAGCTATTGATGACTAGGAAATTTGAGATGTCCATGATGGGAGAGTTGAAGTTCTTTCTAGGCTTCCAAGTGAGGCAACTTGCAAAAGGCACCTTCATCTCTCAAGAAAAGTATGTGAAGGACATGCTCAAGAAATTCAACATGACCAATGTGAGTCCAATGAAGACACCCATGCCCGTAAAGGGGCAACTTGGTTCATGTGACGGTGAGAAGGATGTGGACATAAAGGTATACCGCTCCATGATAGGATCCTTGCTCTACCTTTGTGCCTCTAGGCCGGATATCATGCTAAGTGTAGGGATGTGTGCTCGTTTTCAATCCGCTCCCAAGGAGAGCCATTTAGTGGCGGTCAAACGGATACTAAGATACCTTGTTCTCACTCCTACTCTCGGGCTATGGTATCCAAAGGGGTCAACCTTTGAACTCATTGGCTATTCGGATTCCGATTGGGCCGGTGATAAGGTTGATCGGAAGTCTACCTCCGGAGCTTGCCAATTTATTGGCCGGTCATTGGTGAGTTGGTCATCCAAGAAACAAAACTCCACCGCCCTATCCACCGCCGAAGCCGAATACATATCCGCGGCATCTTGTTGCACTCAATTGTTATGGATGAAGCAAACCTTGAAAGACTATGGTGTGTCTCTTGGTACGGTGCCTCTTCTTTGTGACAATGAAAGTGCAATAAAGATCGCCAATAACCCGGTTCAACATTGTCGCACCAAACATATTGACATTCGCCATCACTTCCTACATGATCATGTTGCCAATAAGGATATTGATCTCACTCATGTGGGAACAACCTACCAATTGGCGGATATTTTCACTAAGCCTTTGGATGAAGCCCGCTTTGTTAACTTGAGAGGAGAACTTGGTATTCTTGATCCTAAAAACTTGGATTGATTAACTTCTTGCACTATATTCTTGCATTTATCTTGCTATCTAGCTTAGAGGCATAGCACATATGGGGATAGCCATCTTACCATGTCTTGGTATGATGCATACCTATGTGTGCAACATAAATAGACCCAATGTCATTATATGGACCCAAGCATGTCTCTTCGCGGTCACATGACATTTGCGCTTTCACATAGGGGGAGTAATCCCCCGCCCCTCATTGAGCCTTCATTACACATTGATTTGCCTATATAAGGCCCAATGATCTTATTGCGAGCATCATTTCCAAAATGACTTATGATTCTTGATATACACTTCGAATCATACCCATTGTCGCTATTTATATTTTGTTTGGATTTCATTCCAATGAGTATGCCTAGAGAACTTTGTGTTTCCAACCCCATGTCTATGCTCATCTCATCATCATCTATCTATCTATATGTACATGTCATCATCTGAGCACTCACACACATTTACACAAAAAATAGGGGCAAAACGAGGCAAAATGACACATTTTTGGGCAAATTGACTCCAGCCGGTCACTGGCCCGGTCGGACCGGCCTTTGCGCCGGGTCGTCCGGCGTCTGGCCCGGTCGACCGGGCGCCCGACCGGCCGTGCGGGCTGTTATGTCTTGGGAGAGGATACCCCTTGGGGATCTTCTTCCTCATTATCCCCCACCTCTCAAACCTCCATGGCCGCCGCCTCCACCATCTCCACCACGCCCTAGGCACTTCCCACCACTAGTTTCTCCCCAAACTTCACACAACCATAGATCGGGATCTCTCAAGCCTCTTCACCAAAGGATTTGGTCCCTCTCAAGCTATTTTGGGAGATCTTGGGGATTTGGCCCTCAAGCCTTCTTCACGTGTTCTTCTTGCTCACTTGGGCAACAAGGACAATGTCATCGGGTAAATTTCCCTTCTATTCCCTCTCCTTCTTGACTTCCCTCTCCCATTGCCACATGTTGAGGAAAATTGAGAAAAGTTAGGATTAGGGTTAGGGTTAGTAAGTCCTCATGCCACCTAGAGTGTCACACCCCTCCTATGCACATTGTTCACTCTCCTGGTATAATCTATGTTCAAGTTTGTGAGTTTTTGCATGATTTTGTGTTGAATTTCTGGGCAAACATCACAACTCAGCACGACCCGGTTTACAGCCCGGTCGACCGGCCTCTCAACCGGCTGGTCCGGCGCACCGCCCGGTCAACCGGATGGCCAACCGGCTCGTCCGGTCTGTCGTCCGGTCGGACCGGCCCCTGCGCCGGCTCGCCCAGCTTTTTCGCATGATCTCGTCGAAACACTTGAATATAGGCTATGCTTTTGGCTTCCTCATATATGCTGATGACATGTACACTTACCTCATTGCTCTCCTCGCCCTATATTGCTTATTCACAGGAGACTGGAGCGGTGAGGACCGTGACACCACTGCCAAGAGAGGGAGGCATGCAGGACACCCACCACGCCGTACTAGTGGTCGTGCATCTCAGCCCACTGGTGGAAGCTCATCTAGGGGCCGAACCAAGACATCTGCCAGTAAGAGGAAAGATAAACATGCAGCACAGGATGGTGATGAGGTACTGCCAGAGTTCCATGTTGGTGATGTACATATTGGTGCATGGAGAAGACTCAGAGAGTCCAACCCCTATCGCTTTGAGGAACCCACTTACACAGGGGGAGATCAGTTTTTCTGGACCAAGACACAGCAAGTCATGTGGGATGACTACTATAACTCCCACGAGCACATGAAGAAAGGCACCATTGTTATGCCCAAGGCCATCAAGGATGTCATTGGAATGTATGAAGCAACCAAGTTTCGCTTTGTGGTTGCGACCTTGAGGCGGATGGGGTTGTATGATCTTATGTGCTTGACACCTACTGATGGGTGCTATTGTCCAATCTTGGTGAGACAGCTTTCAACCGCACGCTCTTTTCCATGATGATGCAGCTCGGACTATGACTTGGATGACTGGCAAACAGAAATACACTTGCAACTATCTTGATTTCTGTGAAGCTTTGGGTTTTGGTGGAGGGAGTGCTTCTGGTTTCAAGATATATTCTCAGCAGAAGTTCAACAGAGGGGACATTGCCTGTTGCTATCCTCCGGAACCCACACCTGGACCTCCCACCATCTCTGGCATGTACTACTCCTACCTTTTACTTGCCAAGCTATTCCGTGAGACTCTCATCAGCAAGTCCGGCGATACAAGTGAATGCCGTGCATATCATCTGAACTTGATGTACTACTGTCACCCTGAGCACCGGAAACTTATTGATGGCTGTGATCTCATCTACTGTGAGTTACGGCGCTGTGTACGCGAGCGGTTGACTCCTAATCTTGCCCAGTACGTTCAGCTGCTCATCAACAAGGTTGTGCCCGCACCTCTCAATACTCAAGGTGAGCGGGTCAGGATGGAAGCTTTCAAGGTACCTGCCCAAGGTGATAGATCGGATGTTCCTGAAATGATGCCTTCTGAGCGCCGGTCCAAGGAACGCCATGACCATGATAGCTCCGGCTCCTCTAGGCGCCCACAGCATGGTGTCTCACGGTTCTTCTCTAGCTTATGGCAGATGTGCAAAAATACCAATGATGTTGCACATCAAAGTCTTTCTTTGAACCAAGAGACAAGGAGGCGCCAAAATGAGTTCATGGCTACTAGGAATGTACCTGTCCCTCCTCCTGGCCCTGAGTTGGAGCCTGTCCACGCACCAAACTGGGAGATGCCTCTTCTTTCTGATGAGATGTTCCAGAACTTTGATCCTTCCCTGTACTTTGGTGGTCCTTCTCCTAGATTTGCTCGTGCTCCTCCTGCTGATGCTGATGATGAAGAGGATGAAGGTGATAAGGATGACAATGGCGAGGATGATGATGAAGAGGATGACGATGAGGATGGTGATGGCAGCTCTCCATCCGCGGGGCACGAGTTCTATTGATGGGACGCTAGCATCTCTCCTCTTTTCTTCGCCTTTTTGGTGTTCCGATGCCAAAGGGGGAGAAGAGAGTAGAGTCTAGAATTACGGGGTTCTTTGATTGTCACAAGCCATGGGAGTTGCTTTATTTGGATTTTATATGGCTTGTGCGTATTTGCTTTGATTTCTCAAGAACCATTTGCTACTTTGAATAATTCATGTATGGATATGTATGGACGACTATTATGTGTGCTACTCTATGTTAGGATAATCATGCTTTATGGATAATCATGCTTTATGCTTATATATCTTGATATACTTGTCCATACCATGCTTGTTTCCTAAAGATATTGGGGGAGCTTCTCATATTCCACAAATGGTGCACTTTGCATTCAAACGCAAATTCTCCAAGTGCACACATTATGGGGGAGCTGTCGTAATATCTTATATGGAATCAAGGTTTAGAGCTTATCATAATATCTATATGTAACTCTAGCTCGGTTTGTCATCGTATACCAAAAAGGGGGAGATTGTAAGGGTATTTTACCCTTATCCATTATTTTGGTATCCATGACACCGTGCTAGAGTATTTGGACTAATACATGTCTACAAGATGACTTTCAGGTATTAGCCAAAGAGGTATGATGGTGTAGCAATGGAACAAAAAGGCAACGGGAGACCCCCCCAATTCGACGAAAAATCAGCAAGTTTTTCAGAGCCTGGCCGGTCACAGATCCGGTCGGACCGGCCCTGGCACCGGGCAGCCCGGTCACCAACCGGACCTAACCGGTGCCATCCGGGCAGGTTCCAAAGAAGAGGGCAAGCCCTCCGGTCGGCGTCCGGTCGCCAGCCCAGTTTTGGACCGGCTGCTCCGGTCCATGGTCTGCCTCGACCGGGCACTGCATCGAGCGGCCCGGTTCGCAACCGGACTTTGCGCCAGTGCCATCCGGCGCCATCCAAGAACCTCGTACGCCTGCCCGGTCAAGACCCGGTCCCAGCTCCGGTTGGAAACCGGCCGCCCGGTCTGTGGCCCGGTCTGACCGGGCTGTGGACCGGCCTGTCCGGCGCCAAATCCGGTCGACCGGGTTTCTCGACGAATCTGCTGATGTGGCAAGTGACCAACGGCCGTATTTCGAAGAACACTATAAATAGGCCTTCTCCTATCTCTGAACAGTTAGGCACTACACTACAAGCTGTTCTTGAGCTCTCTCTCTCTTACTCCATTGCTAGAAACACCAAAAGCCTCAGATCTCCCTCCTCCTCCACCCAAACTCAAATCCCTCCGGGGAATCGTTAGAGGAGGACCCGATCTACCGTTCTACCAAGCCAAATCTCATTCCCCCTTGTATTCATTGAGAAGCTTGCTTCCTAGGGTTCCTTGGAAACCCTAGGTGGGCAAGAGGAGTCCGGAAGCATCCGGGCTGTGGATTTGCTCCGGGCAAGATTGTGAAGGTTTGGAGGCTACCTCAAAGTCTACCACAAGTGAGTGAGCTATTCCTTCGTGGGATAGGCTCCGGAGAATAGGGTGAGCCTTCGTGGCGCGGGGAATCCTTCGTGGGACCTCCACTCCTCCAAACGTGACGTACCTTGTTGCAAAGCAAGGGAACACGGGAATACATCCTCGTCTCCGCGTGCTATCGGTTATCTCTAAACCGAACCCCTTACTTGTGATTTAACTGCCTGTGAGAGCCTTCGTGCTTGAGTTAGTTGTATCCTCATATAGGTTGCCTCACCTAGTTTGCATTAGGCTCACCTTTATATTCCGCAAAGCCTAATATTGCAAAGAAAGAATTAAAATCTGTAGAAACCTTTTCACCCCCCCCCCCCCCCTCTAGGTTTACCATCTCTATACTTTCAATTAACCATCATGCATTTGTTAAACTAACTAGCTACAAACAATATAAATTAAACAATGAACTACACACATGCATATTTTATCAATGACACATCAAAGGTTCAAGTTGCTAACCGCGATCGAGGAGGAAAAAATAAATGAGAAAGCTCAAGTGTGGCTCCAACACTTCATATCATGTTTGTTTCATGCTCTTGGGGCATTTCATCAAACACCTTATGTGCATAAGAGGAACCAAAAGCAAACCTAACACCCACTTGTGAAGTTTGTGAAGAGAATGGCTCCAAATGGCTAAGTGTTGGTTGCTGGATGGGTATATATAGGGGAGGGGCTTTAGTCCCGGTTGGCCTGGCCAACCGCGACTAAAGGCCTTCGGGCACCTTTAGTCGCGGTTGGCCTGGCCAACCGCGACTAAAGCCCCCCACGTGCACCAGCTGGCCACCGAGCGCACTGGGCCCAGGCCTTTGGTCGCGGTTCGCCTCCCGAACCGCGACTAAAGGTCCCATTAGTCGCGGTTCCTTTAGCTTCGCGACTTATGGTGCTGGACGGAAGCCTGTTTTTCTACCAGTGCAAACTTGCCCATATTACATTCCCCTTCCATCGTTTCGTCCTTATCTTTGACTGAAGGACCAACGGAGCTCCTTAGGCCACCCCAATGGCACCGCCACAGAAAGTCTAAGGGGGGAGGGGTGCAGCATGTTGGTGGGTGGGATCAGAGGCGACCACCCTTGTTCGCCACATGTAGCGCCCCCAATGTATGTGAGAGCATGAGTACTCGTTTTAACAATTACACGCAAATGTTGCACAATTTTTTGGAGATCCGGCACGACCAAAGGAGGAACATGCTAAAGTGAACCAAATGTAGCATTGTGGTATTGTCAGCACAAACTTGTTTAAAGAATGGAGGATGGAGACACTAAGGGCCCGTTTGGTAGCCTTGCCTTGCCTCACCTTGGCTTGCATCGGGCCAGCCATTTTCAGCCCGTTTGGTTACCTGGCCTCGCCCGCGTTGTTGCAGGAACCGGTTCTCAAAGCACCCTCGAGCCAGGCCCTAGAGGAACCCGGATCGGCCGTTTCTAGCGATCCACCCCCGTCTCCGCACAAGTCAAGAACACCGCGTTCCCGTAGAGCCACCACGGGAGATGGCGCGAGCTGGCGCGGGACGGCGAAATCTTGACATGATGATTTCGGTCACCGCGCTTGAAATTTTTCCACCATATATATGGGCGGCTCGCTCACCGCCAAATTCAAATCCCGCCATTCCCACCACCCCCATTTCGAGCTCATCCACCCTTCCCGATCTAGCGACCTTGCCGACTCTTCCTCACCCGCACGGTCAGCGAGGCTTGCGGCGACAGCTACTGGCCGCGGATGGTCTTCTTCTTCCTCTGCGTGATGACTTTGGTTGTGGTAAGCTTCTGCAAACCATAGCCTTAGATCTAGATCTTTTGGGTACACAGGGGTTCTGAACAAATCCATTGTAGGACATTTCTTCATCACTAGTTGAAGTTGTCCATGTTGCATCTGGCTCTACCACGGGGACGGTTGTCGCCATTGCATATGACTCTTACACTAGGACGGTGGTGCTGCCGACATCTTCGCCAGGGCCCCCTGCTTCCCCGACCTCGGTGCTACGTGTGGCTCCTCTGACTGTAAGGCCGCTCTTATTTTTCTCGTTGTTCATTGATGTGGTAGTGCTTAAGGATGTGGATGTGGTAGTGTTAGTTCATTGATGTGGTATTGCTTAAGGATGTGGATGTGGATGTGGTATTTTATTGATCTGCTAGTGGTTGTCATGTAGGCGATTATACCATTGGGCTCCCCCTGTCAATGCTCAACAATGTCTGATTTCAAGCAAACCATCCATGGTTTGGAACCCAAGCTTTCAGAGTTTGTGCTCAACCAGTTGGTTCAGTTCGTCTGTAGCGGCGTTTGTTTTAACATGAGATTCAAAGAGCAACAGATGAAGAAGGTAGCTGCTGATGTTCTTGCATTCGCTGTCATACATGTGACCACTCTTTAGCTCTACAACCACATCAGAGATTGGAGGACCAAGTGGAGCGTCATACTGAAGATGAAAACCGATCGCATTCTAGACTAGAGCAAAGATGGTTGTTGCTTCTATGATGCCGATGAAGAGACGGCGGACGAGTACATTCAGGTAGTAAGACTCATTGAGTTCCTTCATAGATCTTAAAGTATGTGAATGTCGTTTGCAGTAATAGTTGTTTCTTGTGGATTGCTGCGCTACCCGAGGCATCATCAGTACGTCAGGACGACGATCACGAACTATGCTCAGATGAAGACGGTCCCCACGCTCCAGTTTGTCTGCAAGGCGCAACTGTTTCAATCTAACTAGCTGGTCAGGTCTATCGACTTCATTGCAGACAATGCCAAGTACCATAAGCTGCAACCAACAGAGAGGAGGAGCTTTCTTAGGACCTAGCTTCGCAAGCAGTTTCCTGCTTAGTGCTTCTACTTCATTGGTCATGATCTGCTGATTTTGGGAGGTGCTCTCGTATCCCTCCATTAGCGACTTGCTTGAACCTGATCCTCGGTATGTAATGATGAATTTGTTCGAGGTTGTATATACTAACCCCTTGTGTGATTTATCTATGATGCATCACCGAAGTATAGTTGTTTCGCTCTTGATGCATCACCTAGTAATTACTAGCTGTGTATAACTAGCACCTTTTGATGAACTAAATTTGCTGAATGTGTTGTTATTCAGTTAGTAGTACTGGGTAACCTCACCACTCTAAAGGAAGGGGTTACCACAACACGCTCATATCTACCACAAAACAGGGTGTGGGCTGCACGAGTAGGGAAGAAAATAGTCTGTGCAGGCACCCAAACAATGGGGTCTGGCTTCCCTCTCCGGTGCTGTAACATCCCAAGAACTTCAAAACAAAACAAATGAATTTCACTAGTTCCAAATTTTGGAACCAACAAAAACTTTTATTAAAATCAGATTGATACATATAGATCTTGTTTAAATCTTGTGTTTTGCCATGATGAGTGTTAGTATGCTTATGTGCTAAACCCTAAAACCCTAAAGTGATCAAGTAAAGATCACCAACCAAATAAAATAAAAGAGAAAGAAATCAAACAAGAAAAACCTTAAACCCTAATCTTCCCCAAAAATCATTTGGATCTATTTTGAGAAACCCAAAATAAAATAGAAGACATATGGGGGCATATAGCCCTAATAGGTAAATCTTGAACCCTACCTTTTTAATTATGCTAAATGGTGGTGAACCATTGTGAACCACACTAAACCCTAAACCTCATCCCTCTTTTCACCACCCTAGTTAAAATAAAATAAAAGGAACATAAATAAGAAAAAGGCATATGTGCCTATGGCTATATTTATAAAACTTTACCCTAAGCTTTCTACTTTGCTTAGAGAATTGGAAAAACCTTCACACACCTTATCCAAGGCTATTCAAACCATTTCCAAGGGGTTTCCAAAGAAATTTAAAAGAAACTAAAAATGCCATAGAGGCATATGAGAGTAAAATGCAAATTTGTGAATTTGAGAAGATTGACCCTAGGACTTGTGGTGAATGGTTGGATCACTTCCATATACCATTTCAACAGTCAACAACACCAAATGGGTCAAGTCAAGTCAAATTTAAAATGAAATGCAACATATGCATAGAGGCATATGTGACACATAGCCATAATACCCAATTTTTGCCCTATGACTTAAAACCTCGACCAAATGATGGGAAACCATCTCTCAACCTATTATAACCCTAAATTGACCCTAACCCATGTCCAAGTAAAGCAAGGTGAACCCTTTTCAAAAATAATAAAAATTGACACATCACCTCTTATGTGTTATGGCCATTTTTGCAAATCTTTGACCAAGACCTTTTGAAATGGATTCAATGGTTTGAAAATGTTTCTAAACCAATAGGAATCACATTAGAGTCAACCAAAGTCAATTCAAATAAAGAGAAATCACATAGTGAGGAAATTCCCAATTTCACTCACACACACATTATGCCAAATTGCAAATCTTCAACCAAGGCCACCATTGCTTGATCTCTTGCTTGTAGAATACTTATATATGATAAACAAACACATTTGCATCGAAGAAACAAGAATCCAATCAAAGGAAAATTCAAAACTCACACACATGTGATAATGGTCACTTAACACATTTATAAAATCTTCCCTACTTTACACCCCTGCAATTGAATTTTCTTCAACCAAACTTTGTCAACCAAAGCCATGTCATCCAAGAACATGTCAAGGTGAGTAACTTTGATGTTGACCACCCTCCCTAAAGTTGACTAGGTTGACCAGAATAAGAGGGCAAAGAGGGAACCCGAGAGAGAGAAGAAGATCCCCTCAAATTTGAAATTTTGCAAATCAAATCCAAATTGAGTGCCACCACCACCAATACCTCACATTAATTATATCTTTGAGATGTACCAAAAAGAATTCCAAAATTCGACAAAAATATTCATGCGGGCATTATGTCGAATACTTGGCAGGCAAGAATCCCGAATTGTGTTACACACTATTATCCATCAGTTTCTTCACTAAACCACTTTAAACTCGTGATCATTAGCTAGCTCTAGGACCCCTGCATCCTCCCAGTACCTCCTTGATCGATTAAAGTGAGAGAGAGGGAGAAGAAAACCCTAAAACTGAACATGCCATTGCACTTTCGGCCACCTTTGGCATCTCCATCCCTGACCACCATCTCACCTCTTCTGCTTGTCCTGGAGTATCCCTGCAACACCAGGACACAGGCGGTACACGGCCCAGCCTCGCCAAGCCACGGCATTGGCCGGAACGCGCCCGCCCAAAACCCGCCAGATCATGCCAGCACGCGCGGTGATCGCGCTCTGGCCACTCAAGGACGCGCCAGGACGCCCAGCACTTGATCGACGCCGTCCTCCCCCTGCATCCCTATCACTGAAACGAGGATCGCCTACTCGCCCTCTACCAGCTAGCCACACTCGAACGACTGCGGCGGCCTTGTCACCGTCGTCCTCGTCGGGATTATACCGCGCACGCCGTGGCAGAACTCGCATGCGCCCGAGCCACTCTATCACGCCCTGGACGCTCTAGCTGTACCTTGAGCATCGCCTAGATGTCGCCTACAAGATTCTGTCCTCGCCACGCCCTTTCGCACACCGGAGCGGCCGCGCCATGGACACCCTCTCACCGCACCGTCGGTCACCTCGCCATCTATAAATAGGGGGCACCCAGAGCACAATCCCTTCACACCAATCTCCTCCCCTCCTCCCACTGACTCTGCCTGACCACCCAATTTCACCTCCTCTCGCCGGAGCCGCCCCAATTGGAAGCTCAGAGCCGCCGGAGCCCGCAGACCATCGCCGGTGATCCACGCCTCCTCAAGCTCCGCCACTGTACCAGGAGTCTCTTCCCCCTCGCCAACGTCGCCTTGAACCTCGACATCGACCGCCGGTGACCTACAGCGCCCTCCGACCCCCTAGGTACGCCGCCAGCACGCCGGGAGCTCGTCGGAGACGACGAGGCTCCACGGCCGTTCGATCGCGTTCTGATCTAACGGATCACGTAACGCATACCGTTTCGCGGGTTATGAACCACTGACGGGTGGCCCCCACCTCGTCAGGCGGCCCGCGCACACGGGCTGTGTTGCTGGGCCGCGCTACTGTTTAATTTCGTTTCGGCCCATTCTGTTTCCCGCGTGGCCCAATAATTCAAATATGATCTTTTCCATTTAGTTCAAATCCAATGCTGATGCTGAATTCAAATTTGAATAGTTTAAAATCTACTACACCAAATTGGACAAATTTTATATAATTGGAAAGCCCATGAAATTGTCTAAATGATGCCACTGGCCTCATGTCCAAATTCGTATTAAAATTTAGATGACAAAAATAACAAGGCAGAGACTTTTGTACATTCAAACTTTATTTAAAAATCAACCAAAATAGATTTTGAAGTAATTCCAATTCTAATAAATCAAAAATGATGCCCTCTAATTGATTATGCAATAACATAGCCCTGTTGTTTGTATGATCATGGACTAGATCAAATAAAATGGCTATGTAGTCATTTCTAGAGTATTTTAAGTTGAAATTCAAACTCAACCCTAACATGAGATTTACCTCTCATTTAAGTTTTGATCCTAAGTACTAATAACCAGGGGGAATGACTTAGGCTAATGAACCCTTGAGAATTATTACTTAGAGATTTTAATTCATTTAGATGTTAAGTATTAAGACTATGTGAAGTGTAGCACTTCAATTAAATTGAACTCACCTATAATAGATATGAAATGTTGACTTTGGGGTCAACCTATATTTCATACCTTATTATTATATGGAGAGATTAAATCTTAATATTAGGTAAAGCAAAGAAATGAATTTCTTTAAAGACCTACATATCAAAATTTAGGAATTTAAATCAATGAGGTGTAGCACCTCATTTAAATCCTTCTCACAAGTAATATTAAGTAATGTGATGACCCTTGTTGCTTGGTCCCATTTTTGCTCACTTAAGAAATTTAAATGATTACCATAGTAGCATTTAAATGGTTCCAACTAATTATTAAATCTTATGAGAAGTATCCCTCTCATTTAAACCTTTGTCTCAAGTAATTCTACATGAGGTAGAGACCATGATCTATTAACTCTCATGTGGAATTATTTGATGATGTTAAATCATTACTATGTTGGTATTAAATGGCATGAGGTGTATTCCCTCATTTAAATCATGTTCCTCAAATAATAAGTGTGAAGTGTTGACCTTAGTCAACATGTGCTCATACCTTAGTATTTGAGGAAATTAAATCTTAACAATATATAATGAGAGGAAACTACTTCCTCCAAAGCATTAAAGAGTTATACTAATAAATAATTATAATAAGAGGAAAAATATTGTTTTCTATAAAATAAAATAAAGTAAATCACCATGTTAATAAGAGGTGATGCTAGCATAGGCTTGTGTGAATCTTTGGTGTGTTTAGTCTAGCATGCAAGTTTTGTGTGGTGATTGTATCCTCGTATTCGTTTATAGACGCTAGTACCGAAGGCTACGAAGGGAACGACGAGAACATCGACGGAGAAGAAGGAGGAACATTTTGATCCATACCCCAACCAAGGCAAGCTAATATTCTTGCAAGCTAACACTCTTGCAAGGTCCCCTTGTGCAAAACTCTACAAGAGCAAGACACCATTATTTTTACTTTAGGCTTAATGCTCCTATCCCAAGTTTTTATTTTACAAGCTTTCCTAAATTTTGTTTATCAAAGTTTACTTTTGATTCATGATTTACTTGGTTTAGATATGGAGTAGTACAAGAGTATCAAACTTAGCCTAGAGCAATCCAAGATAATTAGCATCCCTCATAAGTAGTTGCTAGTGCTAAACTCAAATTGACTACTAGAGATGGGAACTTGTGAAAACCAAGGACTTTGAAAACCTTGGAATGATGAGTATTTCTATTGGAAGATTCTTGAAGGTGAATATGACTGGTGAATGACTTGGTGAATTTTACGAAAACTGATGGTTGGGTTCGGATGCGATACCATTCCAATTTACAAGTACCCCCACAATACCTGATTATGGGTAGGGCTTAACTGGAAGTTTATGTGTCTTAGTATGGGTTCCCTCTAAACAAGCGTCATCGGGGTTATGCCAAGAGCTGCCTCCCCAACACAAAAGAAACGACGTTAAAGATGAGGTGAATGTCCGGCCCAAGCCCTGTGCAGTTCCCGGGTTGACTGCGGTTTTCACCGGGAGGCCAAGCTCATGGGGAGAGGTGCTCATACTAGTATATATAAGTGAAAGGTTATGGTTGATGATCCGCGTACTGAGTTACGATTATTCAGGGTTACCCCTGACGGATGAAATCAAAAGTTGTGGCACAAGTGTACAACCTCTGCAGAGTGTAAACCTATTCGAATAGCCGCGTCCACGGTTAAGGACGGTTGGAAAGGCCATACTGTTCCGTCATCAGACCATTTTCAAAAATGTGACATGTGACTTGTGTTTTAAATTTGGAAAGGTGAATGGTGAATTGGGATTACAACACAACCGAGTTGTGGGAATGACACTAATGTTCCCACTTGAGTTAGTCTAGTGATTCAAGCATCTTTACTAAATGTTTTATGAAATAAACTTGGCTTTATGCAAATAAACCTAGAGCTTAGTATCCCTTTACTGAAATTGATAGTGCTTACACTAGTACTAGTTTGCGAGTACTTTAAAAGTACTCATGGCTTTGTCCCTGGCTATTCAAATGGCCAGACTTTGAAGGAGAACTGCAGTACAAGGAAGATGGACAGCAGGACGTCTACGACAACTAGGACTACTCCTGACGTCAAGCGTTGGCCTGTGGATTAGATAGCCACTACTACTTCGTTTCCGCTATTTGTGATGTTCGTTGATCAATAAGTCAACTACTATTGTAATATTGGATCATGTGATCTACCCTTGCAAGACGATTATGTGTTGTAATAAATGATGACTTTATGATATTCAACTATTATGTCTCGCAACAACAATATTCCTGGGATTGCGATGTACGGCATAATAGGCATCTGGACTTAAAAATCCGGGTGTTGACAAGTTGGTATCAGAGCCATTGTTTGACCTTAGGAGACCCTAGTTAGAATGGACGTTCGATAAACTTAGTTTCCAAAATGATGAATTGAATAGTTATGAAAAATACAATCATACCCTTACCTTTGATCCTTTTTAAACTAGCCAAATTCATGTTCTTATGTATAAGTTGCTTAAAATTTTGAACACTTGCACATCTCTAACTTGCTCATCCATCCCTCTACAGATGGATCCTATCATCCCCACGGAGCCCTTCATCCAGACTCAAGTGTACGAACTGGCGAACGGTGGGGATCTGATCTTCGAGAGGGATCTGATGGCCCTCTCCCAGTTCCTCGGACGCTCGCCTCCCGTGTTCTACGGAGGCCAGATCTCTGATCAGCCCGGAGGCCAACTCCAATGGCTCATCATGGCTAGTCTCCCGGGGAAGCCGGAGTCCCCCATGTTCCGCCAGATTCAGTTCTCTCTCCGAGAGAACACCTGGGTGGATGGACTCGCCCGCGCTCTACAGGAGGCTCTCGCCCGTCTGTGCGGGCAAAACTCGGTGGCAATTGAAGGAGAACGCTTTGAGCACTTTGCAAGGCACTCCTCCCTCGGGCTGCCCCTCAACCTGCCGTTCCACCCGGTGCTCGGGCACCACGTGGATCACATGGACTTCATGTTGTTCGAAACTCGTGCTGAGTTGGACAACTCCCGCTCCACCGCCACCCACACCCAGGACCAGCTGAACAAGTATGCCGAGACCATCAAGGTCATCGCAAAGGAACGTAGAACTCTCCGCCAGACGGTCGTGAAGAGGGACTCTACCATTCACCGCCTGAAGGCCAAGATCGCCGTCCTGAAGGAGACCATCGCCACTCCGGCGGAGCAGCACCAGATCCTCGAAGGAGAAGGAGAAGGGGAGAACATCCAGGGGGATGGCTACTCCTACGTCAGCATCGAAGATAACTACGAGGAGGAAGACGAGGGAGACCTGGACTTCCACCAACACCTGCCTGCCGGGATGGACACCACCTTCCCGCTCCGCATCGATGAATAGCTTCCATCCCCTTATGAGCACTTGCGAGTATGAGATGTATCGGTCCTTTGTATTCGCCCCTTGTATCGTAGAGCGATGAATGGTTCTTAAAACCAACGGTGTGTTAGCTTTGTAATGTATGATGTTTGGTATGAATGAAAAAGTGTTGTTGGTTGTACCCCCTCAACACTACTCGAGTTTGGAACTTTTCGAATTTTATCTCAAACAAACCATAGAAATTCCCCTCTTATCTTATGATCTACCTTATTGTTCAGATGGCCCCTCCTACCCGCAACAACCCCCGCGCCCAAGCCAACCAGATGCACATTGAGCACGCCAACATGACTGACACCATCAACATCCTTGCAATGGAGCGCAAGGCACTTCGCCATCAGCACGCCAAGAAGGACTACCTCATTGCTCGCCTCCGCGTCAGAATAGCATCACTGGAGCAGCTCATCCCAATACCCAACCATACCCCAAGAGGCAAGTCCACTGTGACTTGCTATGAATGTGGTGTTACTGGTCATTACTCTAGAAAGTGCCCGATGAAAGCCGCCAACAATGCCCCAAGGACTGGAAGCAATGCTGTACCCATTACCCAAAAGGAAAAGTCAACAAGAACCTGCTATGAATGTGGAACTGTGGGTCATTACTCCTATGAATGCCCCAAAAGCTTGCTAGGACTGCCTTCAATACCGCTGCAATCGCCCAATGGCAGCATCGTGCCACAACCGGAAGGAAGTTTGCCCCAAACTACCCAAACAACCGCAACGGTCGTTACTACCGCTTGAATGCCACCGAAGCTCAGGAAGCACCCCGCACCATGCCAAGTATGTCCTCCTGTTAATAAAATGCTCAATCTCTCTTAGGAACCTAGCTTTTCTTAAAATCTCGGGACGAGATTTGTTTAAGGGGGAAGGGTTTGTAACATCCCAAGAACTTCAAAACAAAACAAATGAATTTCACTAGTTCCAAATTTTGGAACCAACAAAAACTTTTATTAAAATCAGATTGATACATATAGATCTTGTTTAAATCTTGTGTTTTGCCATGATGAGTGTTAGTATGCTTATGTGCTAAACCCTAAAACCCTAAAGTGATCAAGTAAAGATCACCAACCAAATAAAATAAAAGAGAAAGAAATCAAACAAGAAAAACCTTAAACCCTAATCTTCCCCAAAAATCATTTGGATCTATTTTGAGAAACCCAAAATAAAATAGAAGACATATGGGGGCATATAGCCCTAATAGGTAAATCTTGAACCCTACCTTTTTAATTATGCTAAATGGTGGTGAACCATTGTGAACCACACTAAACCCTAAACCTCATCCCTCTTTTCACCACCCTAGTTAAAATAAAATAAAAGGAACATAAATAAGAAAAAGGCATATGTGCCTATGGCTATATTTATAAAACTTTACCCTAAGCTTTCTACTTTGCTTAGAGAATTGGAAAAACCTTCACACACCTTATCCAAGGCTATTCAAACCATTTCCAAGGGGTTTCCAAAGAAATTTAAAAGAAACTAAAAATGCCATAGAGGCATATGAGAGTAAAATGCAAATTTGTGAATTTGAGAAGATTGACCCTAGGACTTGTGGTGAATGGTTGGATCACTTCCATATACCATTTCAACAGTCAACAACACCAAATGGGTCAAGTCAAGTCAAATTTAAAATGAAATGCAACATATGCATAGAGGCATATGTGACACATAGCCATAATACCCAATTTTTGCCCTATGACTTAAAACCTCGACCAAATGATGGGAAACCATCTCTCAACCTATTATAACCCTAAATTGACCCTAACCCATGTCCAAGTAAAGCAAGGTGAACCCTTTTCAAAAATAATAAAAATTGACACATCACCTCTTATGTGTTATGGCCATTTTTGCAAATCTTTGACCAAGACCTTTTGAAATGGATTCAATGGTTTGAAAATGTTTCTAAACCAATAGGAATCACATTAGAGTCAACCAAAGTCAATTCAAATAAAGAGAAATCACATAGTGAGGAAATTCCCAATTTCACTCACACACACATTATGCCAAATTGCAAATCTTCAACCAAGGCCACCATTGCTTGATCTCTTGCTTGTAGAATACTTATATATGATAAACAAACACATTTGCATCGAAGAAACAAGAATCCAATCAAAGGAAAATTCAAAACTCACACACATGTGATAATGGTCACTTAACACATTTATAAAATCTTCCCTACTTTACACCCCTGCAATTGAATTTTCTTCAACCAAACTTTGTCAACCAAAGCCATGTCATCCAAGAACATGTCAAGGTGAGTAACTTTGATGTTGACCACCCTCCCTAAAGTTGACTAGGTTGACCAGAATAAGAGGGCAAAGAGGGAACCCGAGAGAGAGAAGAAGATCCCCTCAAATTTGAAATTTTGCAAATCAAATCCAAATTGAGTGCCACCACCACCAATACCTCACATTAATTATATCTTTGAGATGTACCAAAAAGAATTCCAAAATTCGACAAAAATATTCATGCGGGCATTATGTCGAATACTTGGCAGGCAAGAATCCCGAATTGTGTTACACACTATTATCCATCAGTTTCTTCACTAAACCACTTTAAACTCGTGATCATTAGCTAGCTCTAGGACCCCTGCATCCTCCCAGTACCTCCTTGATCGATTAAAGTGAGAGAGAGGGAGAAGAAAACCCTAAAACTGAACATGCCATTGCACTTTCGGCCACCTTTGGCATCTCCATCCCTGACCACCATCTCACCTCTTCTGCTTGTCCTGGAGTATCCCTGCAACACCAGGACACAGGCGGTACACGGCCCAGCCTCGCCAAGCCACGGCATTGGCCGGAACGCGCCCGCCCAAAACCCGCCAGATCATGCCAGCACGCGCGGTGATCGCGCTCTGGCCACTCAAGGACGCGCCAGGACGCCCAGCACTTGATCGACGCCGTCCTCCCCCTGCATCCCTATCACTGAAACGAGGATCGCCTACTCGCCCTCTACCAGCTAGCCACACTCGAACGACTGCGGCGGCCTTGTCACCGTCGTCCTCGTCGGGATTATACCGCGCACGCCGTGGCAGAACTCGCATGCGCCCGAGCCACTCTATCACGCCCTGGACGCTCTAGCTGTACCTTGAGCATCGCCTAGATGTCGCCTACAAGATTCTGTCCTCGCCACGCCCTTTCGCACACCGGAGCGGCCGCGCCATGGACACCCTCTCACCGCACCGTCGGTCACCTCGCCATCTATAAATAGGGGGCACCCGTAGCACAATCCCTTCACACCAATCTCCTCCCTCCTCCCACCGACTCTGCTCGACCACCCAATTTCACCTCCTCTCGCCGGAGCCGCCCCAATTGGAAGCTCGAGCCGCCGGAGCCCGCAGACCATCGCCGGTGATCCACGCCTCCTCAAGCTCCGCCACTGTACCAGAGTCTCTTCCCCCTCGCCAACGTCGCCTTGAACCTCGACATCGACCGCCGGCGACCTACAGCGCCCTCCGACCCCCTAGGTACGCCGCCAGCACGCCGGGAGCTCGTCGGAGACGACGAGGCTCCACGGCCGTTCGATCGCGTTCTGATCTAACGGATCACGTAACGCATACCGTTTCGCGGGTTATGAACCACTGACGGGTGGCCCCCACCTCGTCAGGCGGCCCGCGCACACGGGCTGTGTTGCTGGGCCGCGCTACTCTGTTTAATTTCGTTTCGGCCCATTCTGTTTTCCCGCGTGGCCCAATAATTCAAATATGATCTTTTCCATTTAGTTCAAATCCAATGCTGATGCTGAATTCAAATTTGAATAGTTTAAAATCTACTACACCAAATTGGACAAATTTTATATAATTGGAAAGCCCATGAAATTGTCTAAATGATGCCACTGGCCTCATGTCCAAATTCGTATTAAAATTTAGATGACAAAAATAACAAGGCAGAGACTTTTGTACATTCAAACTTTATTTAAAAATCAACCAAAATAGATTTTGAAGTAATTCCAATTCTAATAAATCAAAAATGATGCCCTCTAATTGATTATGCAATAACATAGCCCTGTTGTTTGTATGATCATGGACTAGATCAAATAAAATGGCTATGTAGTCATTTCTAGAGTATTTTAAGTTGAAATTCAAACTCAACCCTAACATGAGATTTACCTCTCATTTAAGTTTTGATCCTAAGTACTAATAACCAGGGGGAATGACTTAGGCTAATGAACCCTTGAGAATTATTACTTAGAGATTTTAATTCATTTAGATGTTAAGTATTAAGACTATGTGAAGTGTAGCACTTCAATTAAATTGAACTCACCTATAATAGATATGAAATGTTGACTTTGGGGTCAACCTATATTTCATACCTTATTATTATATGGAGAGATTAAATCTTAATATTAGGTAATGCAAAGAAATGAATTTCTTTAAAGACCTACATATCAAAATTTAGGAATTTAAATCAATGAGGTGTAGCACCTCATTTAAATCCTTCTCACAAGTAATATTAAGTAATGTGATGACCCTTGTTGCTTGGTCCCATTTTTGCTCACTTAAGAAATTTAAATGATTACCATAGTAGCATTTAAATGGTTCCAACTAATTATTAAATCTTATGAGAAGTATCCCTCTCATTTAAACCTTTGTCTCAAGTAATTCTACATGAGGTAGAGACCATGATCTATTAACTCTCATGTGGAATTATTTGATGATGTTAAATCATTACTATGTTGGTATTAAATGGCATGAGGTGTATTCCCTCATTTAAATCATGTTCCTCAAATAATAAGTGTGAAGTGTTGACCTTAGTCAACATGTGCTCATACCTTAGTATTTGAGGAAATTAAATCTTAACAATATATAATGAGAGGAAACTACTTCCTCCAAAGCATTAAAGAGTTATACTAATAAATAATTATAATAAGAGGAAAAATATTGTTTTCTATAAAATAAAATAAAGTAAATCACCATGTTAATAAGAGGTGATGCTAGCATAGGCTTGTGTGAATCTTTGGTGTGTTTAGTCTAGCATGCAAGTTTTGTGTGGTGATTGTATCCTCGTATTCGTTTATAGACGCTAGTACCGAAGGCTACGAAGGGAACGACGAGAACATCGACGGAGAAGAAGGAGGAACATTTTGATCCATACCCCAACCAAGGCAAGCTAATATTCTTGCAAGCTAACACTCTTGCAAGGTCCCCTTGTGCAAAACTCTACAAGAGCAAGACACCATTATTTTTACTTTAGGCTTAATGCTCCTATCCCAAGTTTTTATTTTACAAGCTTTCCTAAATTTTGTTTATCAAAGTTTACTTTTGATTCATGATTTACTTGGTTTAGATATGGAGTAGTACAAGAGTATCAAACTTAGCCTAGAGCAATCCAAGATAATTAGCATCCCTCATAAGTAGTTGCTAGTGCTAAACTCAAATTGACTACTAGAGATGGGAACTTGTGAAAACCAAGGACTTTGAAAACCTTGGAATGATGAGTATTTCTATTGGAAGATTCTTGAAGGTGAATATGACTGGTGAATGACTTGGTGAATTTTACGAAAACTGATGGTTGGGTTCGGATGCGATACCATTCCAATTTACAAGTACCCCCACAATACCTGATTATGGGTAGGGCTTAACTGGAAGTTTATGTGTCTTAGTATGGGTTCCCTCTAAACAAGCGTCATCGGGGTTATGCCAAGAGCTGCCTCCCCAACACAAAAGAAACGACGTTAAAGATGAGGTGAATGTCCGGCCCAAGCCTGTGCGGTTCCGGGTTGATCGCGGTTTTCACCGGGAGGCCAAGCTCATGGGGAGAGGTGCTCATACTAGTATATATAAGTGAAAGGTTATGGTTGATGATCCGCGTACTGAGTTACGATTATTCAGGGTTACCCCTGACGGATGAAATCAAAAGTTGTGGCACAAGTGTACAACCTCTGCAGAGTGTAAACCTATTCGAATAGCCGCGTCCACGGTTAAGGACGGTTGGAAAGGCCATACTGTTCCGTCATCAGACCATTTTCAAAAATGTGACATGTGACTTGTGTTTTAAATTTGGAAAGGTGAATGGTGAATTGGGATTACAACACAACCGAGTTGTGGGAATGACACTAATGTTCCCACTTGAGTTAGTCTAGTGATTCAAGCATCTTTACTAAATGTTTTATGAAATAAACTTGGCTTTATGCAAATAAACCTAGAGCTTAGTATCCCTTTACTGAAATTGATAGTGCTTACACTAGTACTAGTTTGCGAGTACTTTAAAAGTACTCATGGCTTTGTCCCTGGCTATTCAAATGGCCAGACTTTGAAGGAGAACTGCAGTACAAGGAAGATGGACAGCAGGACGTCTACGACAACTAGGACTACTCCTGACGTCAAGCGTTGGCCTGTGGATTAGATAGCCACTACTACTTCGTTTCCGCTATTTGTGATGTTCGTTGATCAATAAGTCAACTACTATTGTAATATTGGATCATGTGATCTACCCTTGCAAGACGATTATGTGTTGTAATAAATGATGACTTTATGATATTCAACTATTATGTCTCGCAACAACAATATTCCTGGGATTGCGATGTACGGCATAATAGGCATCTGGACTTAAAAATCCGGGTGTTGACAGGTGCAGAAATTGCCGTCCAGACTACCAAACGTCGCGTGTTTCATGGACCATGTTCCGTTCGCGACGCGCATGTGAGCCCATCTCACTGACGCAGTGAGCCATGAAATGGATGCAGGCTACCAAACACGCCCTAACTCAGCATTGAAAATATGCATATGGTTTTCATTCAGAGTTTTTTCAATAAAGATATGCCAAAAGTACACATCGCAAAACCTAAAGCCGCCACTTAACACCTGTAAACCCAACAATGGGTGAAGAACATGCCGTTGGGACCTTAGGGCATCTCTAACCGGCTGACCCAAACGGACGCGCTGGGCCGTCCGTTTTGGGCCGTTTGGGTGGCCGAGCGGACGCGCGGACGGAGCCCCGCGTCCCCGCGTCCGTTTGGGTCGCGCCCTGCGCCCAACGCGGCACGTTTGGGTCGCGGCCCCGTACAGTACTTTTTATTGTAAATCCACTATAAAAACACAAAATAAATTGTAGAAAATTTATAAAATAGTTCAAATGCTCAAAATTTATTACACATTACATTGTCCACGTAATGAAGGATAAAGTATTATTCAAAAAAATAATGAAAAAACGATACAAATGATCTAGGCTTCCGGATTTCCTTCATCATCGTTGTTTGCAGCATTGTTGCCTACATGCTGCCAGACGTGCTCGATCAAATCTGCCTGTAGCTGGTTGTGTACAGCTAGATCTCGAATTTCATGGTGTGCATGAAGAACTTCCTGGAATGATGCCGGGCCACGTTGAGGAGTAACCAACTCTCCCTGGCCCTCCCAGTCACTATCATAGAGTGAATCATCCCGCTCTACCTCAACAATCATGTTATGCATGATTACACATGCGGTCATCACCTCCCACAGAGTTTGCACATCCCAGGCTCTGGCAGGGTGTCTGACGATAGCCCAACGAGCTTGGAGGATGCCAAACACCCGCTCGACATCTTTCCGGGCTGCCTCCTGCTCTTTGGCAAACCTTGCCTCCTGCTCTGAGTTGGGTTTTCGGATTGTCTTCACAAGTGTAGCCCAAGGTGGATAGATACCATCAGCAAGGTAGTACCCCTTGGTGTAGTGGTGGCCATTGATCTCAAAATCCACATCAGGGGACTGACCGTACGCTAGCCTATCAAACACCGGAGAGCGCTGAAGCACATTGATGTCATTGTGCGAGCCAGCCATTTCGAAGAATGAGTGTCAAATCCATGTATCCTGTGAAGCAACAGCTTCAAGAATGACTGTGCACCCCTCAGAATGGCCACTGTATGCCCCTGCCAACCAAAGGGGCAGTTCTTCCACTCCCAGTGCATGCAGTCTATGCTGCCAAGCATCCCAGGAAACCCCCTGGAAGCGTTGATTGACAACAGACGAGCTGTGTCCGCTGCAATAGGTTGCCGGAGGTACTCTTCTCCGAACGAACCGATCACAGCTCTGCAAAACCTGTACATCGCTTCCAAGCCGGTAGACTCACTCATGCGCGTGTACTCATCTACGAAATCACCGGCAACACCATATGCAAGCATCCTAATCGCTGCCGTGCATTTCTGGTACGAAGAGAGGCCTACCTTGCCAATTGCATCCACTTTCGCGTGGAAGTAGTCGTCGTAGAGCTTGACGCCATCCATTATCCGGCGGAACAATGGTCTGGACATCCGAAAACGACGGCGAAACAAGGCCGGCGTGTACAATGCGTCCGTAGGGACCTGCAGGCCATGGTCGTCTCGGCCGACTTGCGGTCTACGAACACGGTGCACGAGAGCACACCTCCGGCGGCAACGGCGCAGCTGCGAACGGCGGGAGGTCTCGCGACAGTGGGAGGACAGCGGCGACGGCGACGGCGTCCTCCGACTCTGCTACGACGCGGCGAAAGCAGCGCGGGGCCGCGTCCTATGCTTCCGCCCCGCTTGCCGGCGTGTCGGCGACGGTGGCCGGCGTCGACGCCTCTCCCAAATCGCCGGTCCTTGGCTGGCGGCGGAGCGGCGGGAGATGTGTGCGAGGGGTTTGTGTTTTGGGAGACAGACAGGCGGGCCAGGGGCGGACAAGGGGAGGACGCGAGCGACCAGCATCCGGCATCCGCGGCCACGCAAACTCGTCCCAGATTTGGGCCGGGTTTGGGTCGTCCCGGACGCCGCGGCCATCCGTTTTAGGGATAGGTCCGCGCGCTGGGCCGCGTTTTTGTCCGGCTCGACCCAAACGGACGCGCGGGCGCGGTTTGGGTCGCGCGGTTGGAGATGCCCTTATGCGCTAAAAATAGAAACAAAGCCTTAGTAGCTAATTAACATAAGCATCGCCGAGTCATCATATGACGAATCAGTAGCACATATCTTGTTTAGGGCATCTCCTGCGGGACGACGCATATTTATGTCCGTTTGCGTCGGGCACGGACATAAAAAACGTCCGCATGTCCGCATGCGTCTGCCCCTTCTCCAGCGGCAGAGACGCATTTATTTGACCGCATGCGTGATTAGAGAGAAAAGAGAGGGAAAGATTCTATTTGTGTAGCTAGGAATGAACACATGCGTGATTAAAGAAGGAGAGAGAGCTGCATGCAGCCCAATCGGACACAAATGGACGCGCGGACGCGTCCGCATAGACGCATTCCTGACGCATATTTGGTCCACGTTTGCGTCAAGACGGACGCAGAAGATGTTTTGCGTCTACCCACTCGAGCATATTTTTTGTCCACTGTAATGTCCCAGGTTTAGAGACGATCGAGGGGTAGATTTTAGAAAGGGATGTGCATTGCATTGTAAATTACGGGAAAATTTCGCGCTTTTAAAACAAAACTGCATCGAAGGGGACAGGTTTCTCTCTCGACACCTTACAGGGTTAGGGTTTCGAGAGTGCGATGAACTTGTTGCTACTTATCTAAATTAGGGTTTCGAGAAGAGAGAAGGGATATTACATCGAAATCTTAAGTTGCATGATTGAATTACAAGTTAAGTTGTTTGATTGAATTCAAACCAAAAATTGAATTTGAATTTCAAATTCAAACATTAAATAATCATCACATAATTCAAACTTGAAAGAATTACACAAACAATGATCAATAAGCAAGAATATAAGTAATACAACAATTGCACCAAGCTCAATAAGGAAAACTTGAGCTTTATTGATCATCACACACATAATACATTGTCTTTACAATATTCAGATTTGAATTATGGAATTACAACATATTACAAGAATTGGACAAAATAGAAAATGAAAGGAAAAGGAAATTACAATTTCATAATCTATCCTAACACTACAATCTAGTCTTCATTTAGCCTTGTACTTGATGATCTCCATGATCCTTGGAGCATCAGGTTGATCCCTGCAAACAACACAACAACCAGATCATTAAGCCAAGTGGCAAAGCCACTTGGCAGGTTAGCAAACAAATAAAATGGAGGGGATATGATCAAGCTGCCGAGCTGATCTCTTCACCAGCACAAGTCCCAAGCTGGACTTACACACACACACAACCAGGCAGCACACAAGGCTGTGTGCATGCAGCACACACACACAATGAGTCACCAAAGGGAAAGGTGGAGCTGTCGACCAGGGAAACAAAGGCCAACCATATAAAACCCTCTCCAACAGTAAACCTAGCTCAGTCATCGACCAAGCATCTTCACCGGGTAAGTCACCAGAAATCAAAAGCACTAGAATAGGAAGAGCAGCACTGCTGTTCTATCTGTCCAAATTCACCACAGAATCAAACCAAGATCACAAGCACAAGGAGGAGCAGGGCAAGCATCAATTCATTGCTGAAGCAATCCTCTACACCAACACACTATTTCTAGGAGCTGGAGTGAGGTATACATATGATCATGAACAGACCAAATGGTTCTGTTCATATATTACACAAGCATGATCTCCAGCACACCAAAAGGGTAGATACCCTATGTTTGTGTCATCATATGGCTATCTAGTCATTTGGATCAAGCAAACATAGAGAACAGCCAGTAGAGATCATCCAGAGAACATTGGTTGTGTCCACACAGGGAGACAACCAGAGAAATCCAACATGGATTCAAAACCCTGGCTAGCTACCAGGTTCACTTGACAACCTAGAGCTAGTTAAGCCATCAGACATGATAGACTATCATGTGTCTATCTAGGTTTGTCAACATCAAAAGAATCTGGCAACCAAATATGGTCAGGCCAGTAAGCAACAATCCACCACAGCAAGTCCCTGAGAAGGGGGAGCTACCATGACAGCACCAAGTGGCTGTCAAGGCCACCTCAACCCACAGTCCACACTTCCAGCCAGCACATCATCACCCAAGGGGGGTTCAGTCAGAGCTAGGGTACCCAACAGATGTTGGCATCCCTCTAGCTCAATCAATTTAACTGTAAGATGATCACAACTGCCAGCAGTTCACATCATTTATCCACTTGGTCAAGCAAAACAACACAGATAAATGAATATACAAGAAGTCAATACACCAGAGCTTGGCAAATGATCCAGAGGATCATTGCAAGCATCGATGATGCTTGAGCAAGCAACAAGACACACAAAGCTAAGCCTGTATGTAGCACAAACAGCACTGGATGAGCACCAGAGTGAACCACAGTGAGGCACAGACAACATAGAGCACTTTCTACAAGCAACTGGTAATCATATGACCACCAGAAGCATGCAAGAGCATGCTACAGTATGCTAAACATCAATTATAGCACCAACACATGTCAGACAAGTGAATTGGCCACAGAACAGGAACAATGGCAAAGCAGATAATCATAAATGTGACATATAATTATATGCAGAAGCACACCATCAAGGGATGGTGTTGTTTAGCCACGTGCATGCTCAAGGGAGCATGTCTATGAATTGTAGCACATCGAATAGCACCAAAAGGCACCGGCTCTTGCAAACTGGCAAGGATAGCATACTCCAATCAAGTCAGCGCAATACAACAGACTACACTTCAGTAATTGGCAAGAATAGCATCAAGAACCGAGGCACAGACAAGCACAAGCACAAGCCCAACTGTGGATACAGCAGCAGTAGCTAGCATCCAGGATAGCAAATGAGAAGCCTAGCAAGATGCGCACAAAGAATAAAGAAGCATCGCAACAAAGCAAGCACAAACAAAGAGCTAGTAGAGCAATAGCAGAAGACGAGATGGTCTCTCCATGAAGAGGAGTAGCCGCATCTCAAGCTAGGAGGAGAAGAAATAGAACACAAAGGAGAAGAAGGAGTGGCGCACTTACCGTGGTCGAGCAGATAGGCACGACCATGGCGGCCACGGCGGCACATGCCAGAGCGCGGCGGCGCCAAGCCAAGCCAGGCCATGGCGGCACCACGGCACCACCCGCACCACGGCGGCGAAGCCAGGGCGGAGTCCAAGCACCAGGAGCGCCAGGAACGGCGGGATCGAGCGGATCCCGTAACCCTAGCACCAGAAGGGGTCGAGGCCGAAAGCAGCAGGTCGCCCGCGTCAGATCGACACGGATAGGATTGATCGCCATCGTGGGGCGCGTCGATTGCGCACCATGGCGGGGGCCAGGTCCGGCGCATCTCGCCGGAATCGAGCGGCGACGGCGGAGGCGACGCGAGTCGCCAGAGCGGGCTAGGGTTAGGGTTCGGTCGCGCGTGAGAGGGAGAGAGAGAAGTGAGGCTGGTCGAGCCGGACCAGGCCGGTCGGTTCGACCTAACCCACTGGGTTGCACCGAAAGGTGGGCCCAGGGGCATTTTTGCCATTTCACAATTCAATTAAATTACATAAACTTTGGTAAATCACAATAAATATTTAAATAACTCTAAAAAAATAATTAAAAATATGAAAATTAATCAGCATAAAATTCTCTACCTGAATAAAATATCAAAGGGAATTTTTGAAGACAACTAAGAATAAGTCTTAATTTGATGATTTAAATAATCATTTAAATCACTCATATTATTTTTAATGAAAATTAGTTCAATAATGCCTTTGGACTATAAAAACACCTTGACAACATTTCAAGGTTGTATTTTACCCTAAACAGAGTATCCCTAAATTGTTCTTAGTATTAACCTTCCACATAAAATAATAAAACACCAGAAAGGGGGGGACAACCCTAAAAGCTGAATCATGCATAATTGCTTCTTTAACCATTGCCCTTATCGGACAATGATGCTATTTTTCAGAGGCAGAGGACAAGGGTCAGTCCACACCTTCCAACTGCAAAACTTTGCAGTGTTCAGGCAAGTTCATCACTTGCTCATGTCATTTGAGTATTTCTATCAAATTACTTGAAAAGTATTATGGTTATCACTATTGCATAAAAATCAAAACCACTACTTTCATAACTATGAATATGACTATGTGGTGGGCAATGGAACCATGGATTGTGTTGATATGGTGGAGGTTCCATTGCACGGGCTTATATCCATCTAGGATTAAACAACAAATGTCGCCAGTGATTCTTGTGCCGTAATACCCGTGTTAACCATAAGATCCGAGTGGGACGGAGTAGTCAAAAGTGTTTCCACCTCTCGTTCATCAACGGATGCGCTTTACCGTAGACACTTGTATCTCAGGGCAAGCGGTTGGCTGGGAAGCCTTAAGTCCCCACGGCATAGTCCGTAGACACTTGTCGCTCGAAGTGCAAGCGGTTGGCTGGGGAAGCCTTAAGTCCCCACGGTATTGTGGTCTATGATGGGTTGCAGCTACCGGCGAAGGAGTTTGGTTCGATCCCAAACTGTCATCGTGGTCGGGGTCCACCCGTGAGTGGGAATAATGGGACCGGCGAGGACCCAGGGTCGGGGCATGCAACAAAGGGTGGGTGTTCGAGGTAGCGGAGGAACATGATTGGCTAGACCTTATACCGGGCCTCACACCGAAGGAAGTGTGGACGGGAAAGCTGCCCGGTTGGCACCAAGGTTAAGATCTCTTATGGGTAAAGCAACACACCTCTGCAGAGTGTAAAGAACTGTGACTGTCACTCCCTCGTTCGGGATGAGGAACTGCGAACGCGGCCGGAAAGGAGCTCCATGAAGTTCTAGTAAACCGGTGAAGGCTGACGGACATAGCTCTTTGGAATAAAAGCAATCTCTTGAAGAAATGTTTATCAAAACTTGCATTGGTATTAGACTTTCTGGTCTAATATTGTAGCTAGAGCATTAAACACCTCTTATCTATAATGAACTTGTTGAGTACGCTCGTACTCATACCACTCTTAAATCCCATGCTTAGATTGTCTGAATCGTCTGGAGGAGGACTACGACCAAAATGAAGGAGCCGAGATCATCGGCTATGAAGAACCAGACCTCTCTGGAGGTATAGAAGGCGTAGACTACCTCATCGTCTACGGATCCGGGGAGGCTTCCGGAGGAGATCAAGCCTAGAGATATCCAAAGGAGTAGTAACCGAGCAGCCCGAACTCTTAGTATTTAGCTGCTCGAGGAAATAAATGTATAACTTAATGAGACTCTTATATTGTAAGCTATGTTGGGTTCGCCTCGAACCCGGGAGTAATCCTCTTAGGACCCAAGAGGAGCTCCGAGATGACATGTGTATGATAGTTGTAATAATAACTGAATGAGTTATGGACCTGCTATGTTCTGTTGTACTACTCTGAGGGATGTAATATTTGCGGAATGGTACTTCGTGAATGTTATATCAACGACTGGCATACTACAACATGCAGTGGTATGCAGGGTCACCACAGTTGGTATCAGAGCAAAAGCTTTGACCTTAGGTTGGAACCTAGTAAATGGGACCAAACGTTAGGAGTCAAATAGGATTAGTAAAGAATTCTCTAAAAATATGGTGTATATTCAATTGAGAATACAACAATCATATCTTTTAGTGCGATAATTCTTTATTATCTCTATTATGATGCATTATTACTAATCTTATAATCTTTCTATTTCTACAGCCAACATGGCAAGTTCACGTCCCGGACGAAACGTGAAAGTGATGGATTCCACACTGAGTGAATACGAAGGAGGACTTGCAGATATTCTACGAGCCATGTTACTTGAATTTGGGTGTGATCCCCAGATCCAAGTAAAGAAATACATGTACTATGATGGTACTGTATTGGCCAAGTGTAGGGTAGGACTGCGACTTCCCGAATCTCTGGGAATGAGCGTAGTCATGCCAGCAGGGGAAGCCAGGACTATCAACACAGCCTACCATATAGCTGTTATGAGAGCCATAACCGACATTCGGGAACATAAGACGAAAGAGCTTATGGGTTCCGAATTCTCCCATAATCCTCATAATCAGGAGGAAGAAGATCCCATGCTTAACCACTACAAATATGCAAAACGCAAACCCATAGCAGCTGCAAAATACATGGATAATAGCCGCAACTTCATATCATTACTCTTTCAGTTGAACCATCATCTGACGGGAGCAATTGACACGATGCTAGAGGAGTTTACTGAACCCAAGGAGGAGATTAGGGGAAAAGAACCTATGGAGAATGTGGTGCACACACCAGTTTACTCCGCTGGTGACTACATTAGTATTGATCCTCTTGAGCGTGAAACAACACCTGTTACACCTGGGAACTATCTGGGAAGTTCCTATGGGGGATATGAGGGCGGAGAGGAATCCGGAAACAATCAGCGTTCCGAGACTCCTATAGAAAATTCCACGGGTTGGCGTTGGGGATCTGATACTGGAACTCATAGTACTTCTGTGTATTATGATGGGGAGATGAATGATGACGCCACAACCCAGAACCAGAGTTATCCTAGTAATGAAGGAGTTGATGGAGGGTATCCGACACAGGTTGAGTCGGGTACGAGTGTTGGAAACACCTATGGTGGAGCTACAGGGGAGTACACCCGATGGGTGGACTATGATGCACTTAACGATCAGTTTGTGAACACTGATTTCTCCCTAGGATCATCATCTGATTCGGACTACCAGCCGACGGGGAGACCTTATGTTCCAGGGTCTATCAGGAGGACGACACGTTCGACCGGATGGAAGCCTGGGATGTACCGGGAGTGAAGATCGACTAGAGTCCACCAAGGGAGGCGAGGCTATAATACACAAGTACCACGTGTATTATAGTATGTAATAATTTGTATAAATTTGTACATATACTTTAATAAGTGAGTTTGCATACTCACATCGACTTGAGTATTGTAATAAGACCACTTAAGTATGTATATACATGGTATATGTTTTGTATGATTTGGATTTGCTTCTTGATTTCCATTGCGTGACTAGTTCTATGCACAAAGTTGAGCTCAGAAAACTTGCGCATGGAGTAATTATGAGTATCATCTTGTGTTGCAGAACTAGGGGGTTATGTCGGGAGCGATAGGTGAGGAGACCGAAGCGCAGCGCATGGAGCGCGAAGCAAAACAAAAGGAAGAGGCTGAGGGAGCAGTCAGAGATCAGTTTCCACCACCACCACCACCCATGACGCAGTAGAATTTCGTCCAGTACATGCAGCTAGTGGAGGAAAGACAACGTGTAACGTTGGAGCAGCAAAACAAATTCTTCCAAGAATTGCTGCAACAGAACAAGGTGGAAAGACCTGAGAATCCGGGAGTCACCTTAGCAGACTTCCAGAACACCAAGCCTATATCTTTCGCATACGCGCCCGAGCCAATGGACGCGGAAGATTGGCTTATGGATACTGAGCGAAAGCTCAATACCGTTGGATGTAACGACCAAGAGAAGGTTCGTTATGCTACCCATCTGCTGTGTGGACCTGCCGCATCATGGTGGGACAATATAGTAGCCGTTTATCCGGCTGGAAAGGTATTTACCTGGGAGGAATTCGCAAGGAAGTTCAGGGAATCCAATGTCCCTGAAAGTATTGCGGAGCTGAAGCGTCGAGAATTTGAAAGTCTCGAGCAGAAGGACAAGGCAATCCTGACTTATGTCAGGGAATTCTCAAAGCTGTCCCGGTATGCGGTTGAAGAAGTCAACACCGAGGACAAGAAAAAGAAGAGGTTTCTGAGGGGGTTAAGTCCCCAGTTCAAGGTACAGCTCCGTATCATGAGAGCAACGGAGTTTCAAGAGTTGGTGGATGCTGCCATCACTCTGGAAGATGATTTCAAACAACTGCAGGAGGAGAAAAGGAAAAAAGGCCAAGTTTGAGCCTAAGAGGTTTGTTAGTAACAAGCCTAATACCAGCCTGAGTTTCAAGCCCAGATACAACAACAACAACAACAACAACAACAACAACAACAACAGTAACTACTACGGTAGTAGGAGGAACCAAGCTTTCCAGACTGCCAATCCAATGGTCTGTCGAAGCTATGGACTTCCAGGGCATTTTGCCAAGGACTGTAGAAAGCCAAGGATAATATGCTTTGGTTGTCGTCAGGAGGGGCACATGCTGAAGGACTGCCCCAAGAAAAATAGTGGAGGAGGTCAGTCAGGAGGAGGAGGAAATCGAGGAGGAAACACCGGAGGGAACTGGAAGAATAAGAAGCCTTTCGGCAAGCTGAACTGCACTAGTCTGGAGGAGGTGGTCAACTCCGATCAGGCGGTGATAGGTACGCTCCAGATACTCACTCATCCTGGCAAAGTACTTTTTGATACTGGTGCAACTACATCATTCATTTCTCAACAATTCATCATCAAACATGGGATTAGTTGCACTAAGTTAGACACACCCATAACCATACTTTCTGCGGGGGGAACGATAGTAGTAACTCATACTAAACAAAAACAAGTCATCATGATCAATAAGTGCGCGTTTGACGCGGACCTGTTCATTCTACCGATGAAGGACATTGATGTCATTCTTGGTATGAACTGGTTAGAAGCTAATGGAGCATTGATCGACTGTGTGAACAAGACAGTATCATTGAAAAGCCCCGATGGAAGTAGAATGATCTACCAAGGTGACAAACATACACACATTGAAGTGGAGCTACAGCTGAACAGCATGAAGGAAGTGAAATTAGAGGATATACCTGTAGTGAATGAATTCCAGGATGTATTTCCTGCGGAATTACCTGGTATGCCACCAGATAGGGAGATAGAATTCACTATCGACCTAATTCCAGGAACAGCTCCGATTGCTAAGGCACCATACAAGATGGGGCCTAAGGAGTTGAAAGAACTTAAGGAACAATTGGATGACTTGGAACAGAAAGGATTTATACAAGAAAGTGTTTCACCATGGGGATCACCCGTGATCTTCGTGGATAAAAGAGATGGAGGAAGAAGGATGTGCGGAGACTATAGGAATCTGAACAACGTTACAATCAAGAACAAGTATCCACTTCCAAGAATACAAGATCTATTCGATCAAGTTAGAGGCGCAGGAGTCTTTTCCAAGATTGATCTAAGATCCGGTTATCACCAGATAAAGATCAAGAAGGAGGACGTTCCGAAAACTGCTTTTGTCTCAAGGTATGGACATCATGAATACCTTGTAGTGCCTTTTGGATTAACCAATGCCCCAGCAATATTCATGAATCTCATGAATAAGATTTTCATGCCATATCTAGACAAGTTTGTCATCGTATTCATCGATGATATCTTGATATATTCCAAGAACAAGGCCGAACATGCTGAACATCTGAGGCTAGTGTTGCAAACACTAAGGGAACATCAACTCTATGCCAAATTTAGCAAGTGTGAATTTTGGCTAGATCAAGTGGAATTCCTTGGTCATGTTATTAGTAAAGATGGAATAGCTGTTAACCCGAGTAAGGTAGCAGCAGTTCTAGAATGGGAAGCACCCAAGACTGTCAAGGAGATCCGAGGATTCCTAGGAATGGCAGGATATTATCGGAGATTCATTGAAGGATTCTCCAAGATAGCAGGACCCATGACCAAGCTGTTAAGAAAGAACACACCATTCGTGTGGTCAGAGGAGTGTGAGAAGAGTTTTCAAACTCTGAAGGAGAAACTCACCACGGCACCGGTGTTAGCAGTTCCGGAAGTTGGTAAGGATTATACCGTGTACTGTGACGCATCCAAGCATGGATTGGGTTGCGTAATCATGCAAGATCGGAAGGTCATATCCTATGGATCGAGGCAACTCAGACCTCATGAAGTGAATTATCCCACGCATGATCTAGAATTAGCAGCAGTTGTATTTGCACTCAAAACATGGAGACATTTTCTCTATGGAGCCAAGTGTGAGCTCTATACAGATCACAAGAGTCTCAAATATTTCTTCACTCAGAAGGAACTCAATATGAGACAGAAAAGATGGCTTGAACTGATCAAGGACTATGATTTGACCATCAATTATACTCCAGGAAAGGCCAATGTTGTAGCAGATGCCTTGAGTAGGAAGAGCACCGGAGGAGTGGAACAAGGAATATCACCGGAGTTGAGAAAGGAAATAAGTCAAGCCCAAATACAACTTTGGGAGAAGGAAGCCCATGAAGGATTATCGGCGTTGCAAGTAGCCGATGAGTTAAATGTTAACCTGAAGAATGAGATCATGATGGGTCAGCTGGACGATCCATTCATCGTGGAGGAGATGAGAAGAATAGATGAGGGAAGACCATCAGAATTTCACCGAGGAGAATCTGGATCATTATGGTTCCAGAAAAGAATTTGTGTTCCGGATATTGCTGAAATTAAGGAAGTAATACTCCGGGAAGCCCATCAAACACCATACTCCATTCATCCGGGTAGTACAAAGATGTACATGGATTTAAAGGAGCTATTCTGGTGAAACAACATGAAGAGAGAAATAGCACAATATGTGGCGGAATGCCATACCTGCCAAAGGGTGAAGGCTGAACACCAGAGTCCAGCAGGAAAGTTACAACCTTTACCCATTCCAGAATGGAAATGGGAGGAGATAGGAATGGATTTCATCACCGGACTACCCATGACCAATAAAAAGAAGGACATGATATGGGTAATCGTGGACCGGTTGACGAAAAGTGCACACTTCTTAGCGGTAAACCAGCAGGATAAAGGAGAGAAACTCATCGATCTTTACATCAAAGAGATTGTGAGTAAACATGGAGTGCCCAAGAAGATTGTGTCGGATCGAGGGTCCGTGTTCACGTCAGCATTCTGGAAGCAATTACATGAAGCTTTAGGATCCAAGTTGGATTATAGTACCGCCTATCATCCCCAGACAGGTGGACAAACGGAGAGAACTAATCAGATCCTAGAGGATATGCTTAGGGCTTGTGCCCTAGACTTCGGAGGATCATGGGAAGAACACTTACCATTAGCAGAGTTCTCATACAACAATAGCTATCAAAGTAGTATCAAGATGGCACCATTCGAAGCTCTCTACGGAAGAAAGTGTAGATCACCGATATGTTGGTATGAAGCTGGATCAAGCAAGGAGTTCAACCCTGATTATGTCAAGGAAAAGCAATACATCATTGACATTATAACAGATAGGCTCAAGATAGCCCAAAGTCGGCAAAAGAGTTATACCGATCAGAAGAGGAGAACATGGGAGCCACGAGTTGGAGACATGGTATATCTTAAGGTAAGCCTGATGAAAGGACTCCAGAGGTTTGGAGTAAAAGGAAAGCTCAGTCCTAGATACATAGGACCTTTCAAGATTTTGAGTCAAAACCGAGGATTAGCCTTTGAATTGGAATTACCGGGAAGGTTATCTCAGGTTCACAATGTATTCCATGTGTCGCAACTCCGAAAGTGTCTGAAGACCCCCGATGAACCAGTATCACATGAAGAGCTCGAGTTACAACCAGACTTGACTTACATCGAGAAGCCAGCAAGGATTCTCGAGGAGAACTGGAAACAACTCAAGAATCGAGCCATAAAATATTGCAAGATACAATGGAAGCACCATCCCGAGAGGGAAGCTACCTGGGAAAAGGAGGAAGACCTGAGGAAAACATACCCCGAACTCTTCAGGTATTACAACCACAACTTCGGGACGAAGTTTTCTTTAAGGGGGAAAGGCTGTAATGTCCCAGGTTTAGAGACGATCGAGGGGTAGATTTTAGAAAGGGATGTGCATTGCATTGTAAATTACGGGGAAATTTCGCGCTTTTAAAACAAAACTGCATCGAAGGGGGACAGGTTTCTCTCTCGACACCTTACAGGGTTAGGGTTTCGAGAGTGCGATGAACTTGTTGCTACTTATCTAAATTAGGGTTTCGAGAAGAGAGAAGGGATATTACATCGAAATCTTAAGTTGCATGATTGAATTACAAGTTAAGTTGTTTGATTGAATTCAAACCAAAAATTGAATTTGAATTTCAAATTCAAACATTAAATAATAATCACATAATTCAAACTTGAAAGAATTACACAAACAATGATCAATAAGCAAGAATATAAGTAATACAACAATTGCACCAAGCTCAATAAGGAAAACTTGAGCTTTATTGATCATCACACACATAATACATTGTCTTTACAATATTCAGATTTGAATTATGGAATTACAACATATTACAAGAATTGGACAAAATAGAAAATGAAAGGAAAAGGAAATTACAATTTCATAATCTATCCTAACACTACAATCTAGTCTTCATTTAGCCTTGTACTTGATGATCTCCATGATCCTTGGAGCATCAGGTTGATCCCTGCAAACAACACAACAACCAGATCATTAAGCCAAGTGGCAAAGCCACTTGGCAGGTTAGCAAACAAATAAAATGGAGGGGATATGATCAAGCTGCCGAGCTGATCTCTTCACCAGCACAAGTCCCAAGCTGGACTTACACACACACACAACCAGGCAGCACACAAGGCTGTGTGCATGCAGCACACACACACAGTGAGTCACCAAAGGGAAAGGTGGAGCTGTCGACCAGGGAAACAAAGGCCAACCATATAAAACCCTCTCCAACAGTAAACCTAGCTCAGTCATCGACCAAGCATCTTCACCGGGTAAGTCACTAGAAATCAAAAGCACTAGAACAGGAAGAGCAACACTGCTGTTCTATCTGTCCAAATTCACCACAGAATCAAACCAAGATCACAAGCACAAGGAGGAGCAGGGCAAGCATCAATTCATTGCTGAAGCAATCCTCTACACCAACACACTATTTCTAGGAGCTGGAGTGAGGTATACATATGATCATGAACAGACCAAATGGTTCTGTTCATATATTGCACAAGCATGATCTCCAGCACACCAAAAGGGTAGATACCCTATGTTTGTGTCATCATATGGCTATCTAGTCATTTGGATCAAGCAAACATAGAGAACAGCCAGTAGAGATCATCCAGAGAACATTGGTTGTGTCCACACAGGGACACAACCAGAGAAATCCAACACGGATTCAAAACCCTGGCTAGCTACCAGGTTCACTTGACAACCTAGAGCTAGTTAAGCCATCAGACATGATAGACTATCATGTGTCTATCTAGGTTTGTCAACATCAAAAGAATCTGGCAACCAAATATGGTCGTGCCAAAGAAGCAACAATCCACCACAAGAAGTCCCTCGAGAAGGGGAGCTACCATGACAGCACCAAGTGGTCGTCAAGGCCACCTCAACCCACAGCCCACACTTCCAGCCAAAGACATCATCACCCAAGGGGGTTCAATGAGCTAGGGTACCCAATGATGTTGGCATCCCTCTAGCTCAATCAATTTAACTGTAAGATGATCACAATCGCCAAGCAGTTCACATCATTTATCCACTTGGTCAAGCAAAACAACACAGATAAATGAATATACAAGAAGTCAATACACCAGAGCTTGGCAAATGATCCAGAGGATCATTGCAAGCATCAGATGATGCTTGAGCCAGCAACAGCACACACAGGCTAAGCATGTATGTAGCACAAACAGCACTGGATGAGCACCAGAGTGAACCACAGTGAGGCACAGACAACATAGAGCACTTTCTACAAGCAACTGGTAATCATATGACCACCAGAAGCATGCAAGAGCATGCTACAGTATGCTAAACATCAATTATAGCACCAACACATGTCAGACAAGTGAATTGGCCACAGAACAGGAACAATGGCAAAGCAGATAATCATAAATGTGACATATAATTATATGCAGAAGCACACCATCAAGGGATGGTGTTGTTTAGCCCACAGGCATGCTCAAGGGAGCATGTCTATGAATTGTAGCACACTGAATAGCACCAAAAGGCACTGGCTCTTGCAAACTTGCAAGGATTGCATACTGCAATCAAGTCAGGGCAATACATATGAATACACTTGAGTAATTGACAAGAATAGCATCAAGAACAGAGGCACAGAGAAGCACAAGCACAAGCACAAGTGTGGATACAGCAGTAGCTAGCATCCAGATAGCAATGTAGAAGCCTAGCAAAGATGCGCACAAAGAACAAGAAGCATCGCAACAGCAAACACAGCAACAACAGCTAGTAGAGCAATAGCAGCAGCACGAGATGGTCTCTCCATGAAGAGGAGTAGCCGCATCTCAAGCTAGGAGGAGAAGAAATAGAACACAAAGGAGAAGAAGGAGTGGCGCACTTACCGTGGTCGAGCAGATAGGCACGACCATGGCGGCCACGGCGGCACATGCCAGAGCGCGGCGGCGCCAAGCCAAGCCAGGCCATGGCGGCACCACGGCACCACCCGCACCACGGCGGCGAAGCCAGGGCGGAGTCCAAGCACCAGGAGCGCCAGGAACGGCGGGATCGAGCGGATCCCGTAACCCTAGCACCAGAAGGGGTCGAGGCCGAAAGCAGCAGGTCGCCCGCGTCAGATCGACGTGGATAGGATTGACCGTCGTCGTGGGGCGCGTCGATTGCGCACCATGGCGGGGGCCAGGTCCGGCGAATCTCGCCGGAATCGAGCGGCGACGGCGGAGGGGACGCGAGTCGCCAGAGCGGGCTAGGGTTAGGGTTCGGTCGCGCGTGAGAGGGAGAGAGAGAAGTGAGGCTGGTCGAGCCGGACCAGGCCGGTCGGTTCGACCTAACCCACTGGGTTGCACCGACAGGTGGGCCCAGGGGCATTTTTGCCATTTCACAATTCAATTAAATTACATAAACTTTGGTAAATCACAATAAATATTTAAATAACTCTAAAAAAATAATTAAAAATATGAAAATTAATCAGCATAAAATTCTCTACCTGAATAAAATATCAAAGGGAATTTTTGAAAACAACTAAGAATAAGTCTTAATTTGATGATTTAAATAATCATTTAAATCACTCATATTATTTTTAATGAAAATTAGTTCAATAATGCCTTTGGACTATAAAAACACCTTGACAACATTTCAAGGTTGTATTTTACCCTAAACAGAGTATCCCTAAATTGTTCTTAGTATTAACCTTCCACATAAAATAATAAAACACCAGAAAAGGGGGGACAACCCTAAAAGCTGAATCATGCATAATTGCTTCTTTAACCATTGCCCTTATCGGACAATGATGCTATTTTTCAGAGGCAGAGGACAAGGGTCAGTCCACACCTTCCAACTGCAAAACTTTGCAGTGTTCAGGCAAGTTCATCACTTGCTCATGTCATTTGAGTATTTCTATCAAATTACTTGCAAAGTATTATGGTTATCACTATTGCATAAAAATCAAAACCACTACTTTCATAACTATGAATATGACTATGTGGTGGGCAATGGAACCATGGATTGTGTTGATATGGTGGAGGTTCCATTGCACGGGCTTATATCCATCTAGGATTAAACAACAAATGTCGCCAGTGATTCTTGTGCCGTAATACCCGTGTTAACCATAAGATCCGGAGTGGGACGGAGTAGTCAAAAGTGTTTCCACCTCTCGTTCATCAACGGATGCGCTTTACCGTAGACACTTGTATCTGTCAGGGCAAGCGGTTGGCTGGGGAAGCCTTAAGTCCCCACGGCATAGTCCGTAGACACTTGTCGCTCGAAGTGCAAGCGGTTGGCTGGGGAAGCCTTAAGTCCCCACGGTATTGTGGTCTATGATGGGTTGCAGCTACCGGCGAAGGAGTTTGGTTCGATCCCAAACTGTCGTCGTGGTCGGGGTCCACCCGTGAGTGGGAATAATGGGACCGGCGAGGACCCAGGGTCGGGGCATGCAACAAAGGGTGGGTGTTCGAGGTAGCGGAGGAACATGATTGGCTAGACCTTATACCGGGCCTCACACCGAAGGAAGTGTGGACGGGAAAGCTGCCCGGTTGGCACCAAGGTTAAGATCTCTTATGGGTAAAGCAACACACCTCTGCAGAGTGTAAAGAACTGTGACCTGTCACTCCCTGTTACGGGATGAGGAACTGCGAACACGGCCGGAAAGGAGCTCCATGAAGTTCTAGTAAACCGGTGAAGGCTGACGGACATAGCTCTTTGGAATAAAAGCAATCTCTTGAAGAAATGTTTATCAAAACTTGCATTGGTATTAGACTTTCTGGTCTAATATTGTAGCTAGAGCATTAAACACCTCTTATCTATAATGAACTTGTTGAGTACGCTCGTACTCATACCACTCTTAAATCCCATGCTTAGATTGTCTGAATCGTCTGGAGGAGGACTACGACCACAATGAAGGAGCCGAGATCATCGGCTATGAAGAACCAGACCTCTCTGGAGGTATAGAAGGCGTAGACTACCTC